>NC_140085.1:199298777-201698777 GCF_964237585.1 Gallinula chloropus
CCAGAAAAAGTACCCTGAAAGTAAGGTAACTGCAAAGAATAGGTATAAATTTGTGGGAGGGAGGGAAGTACCACTTATTGACTAATGGCTTACCCATAAAATATGCCAGACTGAAAGGGCAAGAAGTTCTATACATCTCCTTATATCTGCCTTATATACATCAAGAGAACAATATTTGTCCAATTTCTGACAGATTTCATTTCTGCTGTTATTTTTCTGCTCCTGGAGAAGCTGGCAGCCCATGGCTTGGACAGGTGCACTCTTCGCTGGGCTAAAAACTGGCTGGGTGGCTGGGCCCAGAGAGTGACAGTGAATGGAGTTAAAGCCAACTGGTGACCAGTCACAAGTGGTGTTCCCCAGGGGTCAGTAGTGGGGCTCATCCTCTTAAATATCTTTATTGATGAGTTGGATGAGGGAATTGAGTACACCCTCAGTAAGTTTGCAGCCGACACCAAGCTGGCGGAGTATCAATCTGCTGGAGGGTAGAAAGGCCCTCCTGAGGGATCTGGATGGGTTGGACTGATGGGCAGAGGCCAATGGGATGACGTTATTTGGGGCATTAAAGGTTGGTTGCAGCTTCTTATTGTTTCTCCTTGCGTCTTTAGTCTTTAATGGTGCTTTCATCAATTAAATTTTGATAGATGTCATGGCTCCATCTTCGGGAGTTCCCAACTCTTACATTTGGAATAGCTGTGAAAGAAGAAAGATCAGAGATTGCATAAAATGCTTTTCCAGTTCCCCACCCTCTAATCCTATAGACATTTGAATTGCAGTATTGTGTAAGTTCTCATAGCTACTGCTTTTGGAAAGTTTCCTCGAGGTGCTATCTGTGGTGTGGACATGCAGGACACAGCATGACACCCTGTTCCCAAATATTCTCCTTCAGGAAGGTGCACCTCATAATTTAATGCTGAAACAACACTATCTGGAGACTACATTATTATCCAGGCCAACCTCAGTGTGTATGTTCAGCTAAATGTTTTCGTAGAGCTGCAGTTGGATATGCTACTGCCTTTCTGAGTCTACTTTCCCAGTGTTTGTAGCAGCTGCTTCTGTGAAGTTTTCACTTCTCAGAGTTGTTCTGAAGCTACTCCCTCACTGGCTTTAATTCTGCACTTTTTCCTTTATTAAATTCCTTTCCCCCCTTTGTTTCAACTTCTGCCAGGGCCAGTATACGTATTTTTCCTTCAGACTTGTACAGGAAAGTGATTCTTACTATTTGGTCTTCCAGAATCTATTTTTTTTTCTTCTTTTCTGTCTCTTATCTGACCACTTCCACTTTCCTTACTCCAATCACATTTTGTGTTCTCTTCCCATAGCTCTCCTCTCACTCCCAAATGCTGTGTCACAAAGCCCAGAGGTGGCTGCTCCCCGCTGCCTGCAATAGCATATGAGACAGCAATGCTCTCGACCTCTCAAAACCTTTGCAATTTAATTAACATGAATGTTAGGGGAGCAAGGTAGAGAGATAATCCCCAATAAGTGATCTTAAAGCGTGTTGTGATTCATTCATCCTGACTAAGCACTGAATGACATTACCCTTCTGCAACCTACGGAGAAAGAACAAGAAGTGAGTTTGGTCACTGCGGCTCCTGGGACTTTGCTTAAACACTTTACACTGCAAGAAAAACTGCAATAGCAAAGAGAAGATAAAATGATGAACAAGACCTTTAGCAACCTCATTTAACTGTGAAGTTGGCCCTGCTATGACTGGTGGGTCAGGCCAGAAGATCTCTAGAGGTCCCTTGCAACCTTAAATATTCTGTCATTCTGTGATTCCCACAACATCGAGCTTTTGGCTGACTACCTCACATATTGAAGCACTGAGCTGGAATTCACTGTGTATGCCCCCAGTGCAGATATCTACAGATGAGCTAGTCCCTCAGTGAACAATCTCCAGTTACCTGGTAAAAATAGGCATTTTGAAGGTGTAATTTATCTCATCTGCTTTAAAAGAGAAAATCAGAATAATGATCACCCATGCTTTAAAGGATATCCATGTCTCAGAATTGACCCATGTTGTTTTCTCAGTTCAAGCATGAGTATGAACCAGTCCAAAGTTTGTCATTACAATAGGGAGGCCATAGTCCACATTTTGCTATCCCTGCTGCAAAAAGTTGTATTATTGTGCAGAAAAAGACACCAGCAATGCATCTCAACTTATTCAGTGGAAAAAAAAGGAAATGAAGTGGAACCTCAGGCACTCTGATATGATCAGAAAACAACTCAGAAGTTTGCACAGAGATACTGTCCAAAGTAGAAATTAGCCAGATACTTTATTTTCAGTTCCTCAGGCAATGATTAGCTAGAAGAGACACTGAGCAGGGGACACCATATAGTCAGGTAACATACCTGGCTCCATTTCCCGGGTTTCACAAACTCAATTGTAGGTCACTGGTATTTCTACCTAGCTTCCAGAGTCCAGGGAGTTCACTTCCACAGTGAGGTCCCCATGTAGTGGTTTTAGAGCCCAGGGGTAGATGGTTTACACGCCAGCCAGTTCCTGGTGCACTGATGAAATGGGGTTAGTTGGTGGTTGGGTTTTTATGTCGGTTAAAACTAAGTTGACAGTTCACAGAAAAGGGCTACAACAATCTAATTCCCATGGCTGTTTTAACCAGGCAAGATTTAATGTGGCAGCTCTTAAATTGTTGTCAATTTAATTATCCAAATAGAATTTTAAAAGCTAACATGGAAACAAATAGTATGTTCTCACCCCACTTCTGTTCAGGACAGCAACAATCTCCTAGCAGATAAGTTGGAATTTTGAAATAAACCAGCAAAAAAACTTTTTATTTCTTTTCAAGTACAAAATTGCTATGCTGAAAAAATAAAACATGGAAAAACACAAGTACTATTTTAGTTCTTCCTGTTCTTGATATATTTTTACTCTGTCCTCATCAGTGTAATTTCTTAGTGCCTTCCAACCCGAGGCAATTCTAGCACCTGAGGTGTGCAGAATTAATTGTTTTGGAGTGTGTTGTTCAGCACTGCATATTGCTGTCTGCTTTGTTAGAGAATGCCTGGTCACAGAAGTACCCTTTGCACTGACAGCAGAAGGGGCAGCAGTGTTTACAAAGGTCATTTGCTCTGGTGGGGGATCATTACACAGCCTGGAAGAGTCCCCAGAGAAGCCCTACACCTTGATGCAGGAGCAGCATCAATGGGAAAGGACAGAATGGCAGAGGACAGAAAGTGACCACTGGGCAGGGATGAACACCAGGACTCCACAGGAAATCTGGACTGCCTGGTTCTTGTTCTCCCAAAGCTGTTTCCTCTAGCCTGGCAGGTGTTCCCTGTGCCCTCCCAGGGCTGACCACAATCTCTTCTCCACACCACTAAGGTTACACTTCAAGAGTATGTTTTCATCTGGAGTCCTGATGCTATAGTGTGCTAGTCATTCCCACCAGCTGCAAGGGTGAAAATACTTTCAACTCAAATCTTCCACATCTGCACTAACTTTGATCGGACTGTTGCTCTTCCACCTACAGAGGAGTAAGCCATAATTGTGGTTACAGGTCTTGCATCTAACCCCCCTATGATTTGTAATAAACCTGTATAATGAAGCAGTTATAAAAAAACAACTTCAAAGTTCAGATTTTCAGGCAGATTTTGACAAATACAGAAAACATCCCACATGTTGCTCTAAAGACCTAAAGAAGCCATGGAATGAAGTTCATTGTGGAATATAGAAAGGGTCAACACAGGGACATTAGACTGGAAAAGAGAGAGCATTTGTGTGCCTTTGGTCTCCCTGGTGTCAGTTTTTCTGTTCACATGGCATGGAGCCCTTACCCACTGCATCCACTTACCCTCTGCCTCCACCCAAGCCTGAATGCACTGATTTTACTTTGTTAGATGACGGATTTGTGTGCTGCTCTAAAATACATTTTACACTGATACCACTAGCTGCACAAATCGTGCTCCTCAGCTCCCTTCCAACTTGAATTATCCTGCATTCCTGTGATTGCATAATGACTGTGCCTGTCATCAAGGAAAAGACTGCCCGTGGTAAGATTAACTTCACATGCAACTTGAGGTATTTATAGAGGACAAGTCACCAGTGAAGTACAGCTGCCTCTGTGAGTGGGTTCTCTAACTTAGCTGCCTTGGCTCATGGCGCTTGTAGATTTGCATAGGCGAATCATTCTGTCTAGTGATTTCCCTTTTTAAAGGGTTTCAAATATGAGCATCTGGGAAAGCCCATATTTAGTCATCTTTCTCTATGTGTCCTTCCAGGAACTCTACAGAATTGTTAGTTAGTCTACAGAATACAGAATATGTTAGTTAGTCTATCAAAAATGGCATTGCTGTTATCCACAGAGAGTAGAGAAACAGAAAGGGGAATGCTCAGAAAGCCTGATTCTGAACAAGATCTTGTTTAAATATCCCAGGTCTCTTCTAATCAGTGCTATCACTAAATCTAATCTAAAGTGTGGCTCAGTTAAATTATTTAACAAATTAAACATGTGCAGTTCTACAAGGCTTTTATATATTTTTCTTAATTCATACATTTGTTTAGATTTCCCCAAGGAACTGAGCAATGTCATATATCTTTCACACAATGATTTATTTTTCAGTTATAGTAACCAGCCAAGAGGTAAATGCACACATTTGTTTCAGCATAACAAAATTATATAAGCATTTAGACAAGACAGAAACTGTAAACATGATTTTTAAACACTTAGGCCAACAATGCTTACCTAGAGAGCATCAGAACTGTAGTGCACCTAACTGTGAGAGGTTGTTTTCACCTTTTAGTGATGCCTATCATTAAATATGAAAGATAAATGCTTTCTGTCAGTACCATTAGAACCATGGGAGAAGTATGAAACTAACTGAACAAGATCCTTTTTTTTTCTTAATGGGAACTTTAATATCCTTGACATCTGCTTGAAGAGCAACATGATGGGTGCAAGTAATACAGAAGATTTCTGGAGGTTTTCAGTTCTCTGGCTGAGTCAAGCAGGATGATGAGCAGCTGGATCTGCTGCTCACTAACAAAGAAGAACTGGTCAGAGATGCCTTAGTGGCAATCCTAGCTGAAGTGACAATGAAACCGTGGGTTTCAGCAGCCTGTGGCGACTGAGGAAGGCAAGGGACAGAGTATATAGCCTGGGCTTGTGGCAAGTAGACTTCAGTTTGTTCAGGAAAGTGGAAGGTGGGATCCCATGGGAGACAGTACTAAGGGGAAAAGATGTGCAGGTGTGCTGTCACGTGTCTAAACAGAGATGTAGATAAACTGGATCAAGTCTAGCATAGGGCCACCAAAATGGCCAGGAGATGAAGCACTTGACCTGTGAGGAAGATGGGGTTGTTCAGGATGGAGAATAAACAGCTCCAGGGTGAGTAGGTTTTCAAGACAGCACAGGAGCAGGCCATCCCTATATGCTGAAAGTGGGGGAGACAAGCTTGTCAGAAAAGAGAGCTTTGTCTGAAACTCAAGAAAAAAAGGAGATTTTATGGCCTTTGGAAGATGGGGCAGGTCACTTAGGAGGACGACAAGGATGTCATCACGTTACACAGGGACAAAATTAGAAAGGTCAAAGCTAAACCAGAACTTAATCTGGCTGTTGCCATTAAAGATAATTAAACATGGCAGCAAACAAAGGAAGGGGGGAAACATAGTGACCAACAACAAGGAAAAGGTCAAGGTACTTACCACCCTCTGTACCTCAGTCTTCAAGAGTAAGACCAGTTGTTTTCAGGGTACCCAGCCCTGAAGAACAAAACAGCCCTTTGAAGACAGGTGTAGGGAGCAGAACGAAGTCCCCATAATCCTAAGTGAAATGATTAGTGACCTGCTACACCACTGAATCACACACAAAAATCAATGGGGCTGAGTGGGATCCACCCAAGGGTACTGAGGGAGGAGACAGAATTGTTCACAAAGTTACTCTGCATCATTTATCATCAGTCCTGGCTAACTGGTGAGGTCCCAGTTGTCTGGAGGTTAGAAAATATGACGCCCATCCACAAGAAGGGATGGAAGGAGGATCTGGGGAACTACAGACCTGTCAGTCAGAACTCAGTGCCAGGAAAGGTTATGGAGCAGATTATCTTGAGGATCTTCATGTGGCATGTAGAGGACAAGCAGGGAATCAGACCCAGTTAACATGGGCTTATGAAAGGCAGGTCCTACTTGACTTACCAGATCTCCTACAACAAGGTGACCTGCTTAGTGGATGAGCATAAGGCTGTCTATGTTGCCTACCTGGACTTTAGTAAAGCTTCTGACATCATTTCCCACAGCATTTTTCTGGAGAAACTAGCTGCTCGTGGCTTGGACATGGATACGCTTTGTTGGATATAAATTGCCTGGATGGCTGAGCCAAAAGATTTGTGGGGAACAGAGTAAAATCCGGTTGGCAGCCAGTCACAAGTGGTGTCTCCCAGGATTCAGCAATGGGGGAAGTTCTCTTTAGCTTTGGGCTCCTCACTACATTGAGATACTGGGGCATGTACAGTGAAGGACAACAAAGCTCGCGTAGGGTCTAGAGCATAAGTCTGATGATGAGAGATTTGGGAGTCTTTGTGGACAGCAGGTCAAATGTGAGACAGCAGCATGCCCAGGCAGCCAGGCAGGCCAACCATATCCTGAGGTGTATCAAGCCAGCCATCCTAGGGAGGTGATTGTCCCACTTGACACTGCATTGGTGCAGCCTTACCTCAAGTACTGCATGCAATTTTGGGCACCATATTACGAAAGGGATATAAAAATATTGGAAAGTGTCCAGAGGAGGGCAATGAGGATGGTGAAGGGTCTGGAGGAGAGGCTGAAGTCCCTTGGTTTGTACAGACTGGAGACGAGGAGGCTGAGGGGAGACCTCATATGTGGCTTCCTGAGGAGGGGGAACAAAGGGGCAGATGCCAATCTCCTCTCTTTGGTGACCAGAGATAGAACCCAAGGGAACAGTATGAAGTTGTGATAGGGGGGTTGGGTATTAGGAAGAGGTTCTGTACTGAGAGGGTGTTCAGGCACTGGAACAGGCTCCCCAGGGAAGTAGTCACAGCATAAGGCTTGGTTGAGTTCAAGAAGCATCTGGATGATGCAATCAGTACCATGCTCTGACTTGGGTGGCCCTGTGTGGAGCCAGGAGTTGTACTTGATGATACTTCCAACTCAGGATATGTTGTGATTCTATGATTCTATGAGCAGCTAAGGGAACTGGGGTTGACTAATATGGAGAAAAGGAGGCTGCGGGGAGACCTTATCACTCTCTACAGGTACCTGAAAGGAGGTTGCAGCCAGATAAGTGTTGGTCTATTCTCCCATGTAACAAGCGCTAGGGCAAGGAGAAACCTCAAGTTGCACCAAGGAGGTTTAGATTGGATATTAGGAAAAAAAAAATCTTCACAGAAAGGGTTGTCAATCACTGGAACAGGCTGCCCAAGGAAGTGGTGCAGTCACTGTCCCTGGAGGCATTTAAAAGATGTCTAGATGTGGTGCTCAGGAACATGGTTTAGTGGTGAACCTGGCAGTGCTAGGTTAACCACTGCACTTGATGATCTTGATGGTCTCTTCCAATTGAAACGGTCATATGATTCTAAGATTCTAAGATTCCCAGGTTTGTATGGCATTAAGACAAGAAACAACGGTCATAAACTATGAGAAGAAAAGTGCCAACTTTCTGTGAATGATAAGAACTTTTTCAACATTTTATCAGTTAGGTACTGGAAAAGGTGATCCATAAAGGTTGTGGAATTTCTATCCTTGAAGCTTTTTCAAGATACCTTAAATAAATTGGTCTGATCTCCTAAATGACCCTGCTTTACAGAATCACAAAATCACAAGGTTGGAGGAGACCTTTGAAGATCATCAAGGCCAACCATTCCCATCCTATGCTAAACCATATCCCTAAGTACCTCATCAACCCTTTTTTTGGACACATCCAGGGAAGGTGACTCAACCACCTCCCTGGGCAGCCTGTTCCAGGCCCTGACAACTCTTTCAGTAAAAGTTTTTTTCTAATATCCAATCTAAACCTGCCCTGGCACAGCTTCATGCCATTTCCCCATGTCCTATCTCCTGTCACCTGGCTGAAGAGACCATCACCCACCTCTCTACAACCTCCCTTCAGGTAGTTGTAGGTGGTGATAAGGTCTCCCCTCAGCCTCCTGTTCTCCAGGCTAAACATCTCCAGCTCCTTTAGCCTTCCCTCATAGGATTTGCTCTCCAGCCTATTCACCAGCCTGGTTGCCCTTATCTGCACTTGCTCAAGGACCTCAGTGTCCTTTTTACGGTGGGGAGCCCAGAACTGGACACAGCACTCAAGGTGTGGCCTCACCAATGCCAAGTACAGGGGCACAATTACTTCCCTAGACCTACTGGCCACAGTTTTTGATACAAGCCAAGATGCCATTGACCTTCTTGGCTGCCCGGGCACACTGCTGGCTCATATTCAGCCTGCAGTCAACCAACACCCCCAGGTCCTTCTCTATAGGGAGGGGGTGGACTAGTGATCTCCCAAGCCCCCTTCGAATCAAAGTGATTTTTTAATTCTTTTGCTGCTATCATGTTTTCATGCAATCAAGAAACCAACTTCAGTCTGTGTCAAATGCAGGGAACTCTGAGGTAGAATTTCCCAGGATAATCTATGAAATATGAAAGCAGAAGATCTGGAAGTTACTGAAATAGATGTACCATAGCAAACCATCCTGCCAAAGAAGAAAATTTAGAGATTGTTATGATTGTATTGGAGGTCCTTAAAGACTTGAAATTCAATAGAGAGTCATACCAAGTGAGAACTAGAGAGCGTGACTGTGGCAAGGGAGAAAGAATGCCATAAGCTTAAACGAATAAAAAACCAGAAAGCTTAAAGAAAATTAATTTCACTCAGTGGGTTATACAAAAGCAATAAAAAAACACTCCTAGAAATATGTTTGAAATGAGAAAAACAAAGGAGACCGTAGATCTAGTAAGGCTTGATATTATTTGCATAACAAATAATAGATGATGTGGAGAAGGCTGAAGTACTCAGCAGCTTCTTAGGTTTTTGTTTAGAAAAATAAGCTTATTAGTGATTCATAGGAACTTCAACAAGGAGGTAAGAATATGGGATACAATGTAGAAAGGACACATTAAATAATGTATTTCTGTCAGTAAAGCCCAGTGGAGTTCACACCACAAATTACACA
This sequence comes from Gallinula chloropus, assembly GCF_964237585.1. Taxonomy (NCBI): domain Eukaryota; kingdom Metazoa; phylum Chordata; class Aves; order Gruiformes; family Rallidae; genus Gallinula; species Gallinula chloropus. Next base: position 199,307,916 of record NC_140085.1, read on the forward strand.
GACCCTGCCATCTCTGAGCCAATTTTTCCTAAGTGGAGAGGAGCAAAAACAGTGTGTACATGATAAAAAGGAAAAGGACACTCACATAGACAAAAGGCCCACCATTTAGAAAAAACATTTTGAAACATCTGACAGCCTGAACTGCACTTGTGTTGATAGTGCCTGACTTTGATGGAATCACAGAAGTAAGGAATAAGCCATGCTGCATTACACCTAACCTGCCTGATTAAAGCAACCTATGGGAAAAAACCCTCTCACCAGGTTCAGATTTTTTATAAGCCAGACCAATTTCTTTTATATTTAGTTGGAAGGACAGTTTATGAAAAAGATGTTCACTTCTCAGTTATGAAAGCTGGTTAATATAATTTTCCATAGACCTGCAGTTTAACAAAGAATGAGCTAATATGAAACATCTGTGCTTCAGTATCCCTCAAGTTTAGAAAAGTTCTCCACTGGGTACATTTTTTTCCAAATCTCATACCAACCTCTATTTTAAGCCTGACCATGTATACATTGCTAATTTTCTCCCATGGAGCCTAAGCTAAAGTGTGTATCACTTCATATGCATCCTACTCCCAGCTGATTTTGCATGATCCAATGTAGAACATTTCATAGAATCATAGAATGTGTAAGGTTGGACGGGACCTTTAAAGATCATCTAGTCCAACCCCCCTACAGTGAGCAGGGACATCTTCACTAGATCAGGTCACTCAGAGCTTCATCAAGCCTGACCTTGAATATCTCCAGGGACAGAGCCTCCACCACCTCTCTGGGCAACCTGTTCCAGTGTCTCACCACCTGCATAGTGAAGAACTTCTTCCTAATGTTTAATTTAAACCTACTCTGTTCTAGTTTAAAACCATTGCCCCTTGTACTATTGCTACACGCTCTTACAAACAGTCCTGCCCCATCTTTCCTGTAGATCCCCTTCACGTACTGGAAAACAACTATAACGTCTCCCCAGAGCCTCCTCTTCTCCAGGCTGAACAACCCCAACTCTCAGAGCCTGTCTTGACAGGAGAGGTGCTCCAGCCCTGTGATCATCTTCATGGCTGTCCTCTGGACATGCTCCAACAGGTCCATGTCCTTCTTGTGCCGAGGGCTCCAAAGCTGGACACAGTACTCCAAGTGGAGTCTCACCAGAGCAGAGAGGCAGAATCACTTCTCTCAGTCTGCTGGCCACGCTTCTTTTGATGCAGCCCAGGATGTGGTTTCCCTTCCAGGGCCAATCGCAATGTCTGTGAGGTATGTTCCTTTAACGGTCTCATAACTGATTAAATGCTGAGACTAAAAGGCATCCTGCACCTCCCCTTAGCAGAGGCCACAACACGTGACACTTGGTTACCTTTTGGTGCTTAGGTATGTAATTGAGTCCCTCAATCCATTTCTCAGTGAATTCTTTACTTAAATGAAAGATTTCAGCACAACCTAGACTGTAAGAGACTTAGAATTTAAAAAGGGCTTGAATCTAGATATCTTTTTTCAGTTTCACCTCAATTTTATTCCAGAATTGATCTTGCCAAGTCCAACAGCTAAGTCCTTTCATCACCTCCTAGAAAAATCAGTAGAGATTGTAAGGTTATGTCATCATTTTTGTTCATTCAGGTTGTCCAGAACCAACCCTAAGCATGGCAAAACAAAAATACTGTGCAAATCACCAGCTGGTATGTAAATCAATTAATCTGCAACACTTGTGCCAGCAGAGGATCTAGCATTCCTCCTGAGAGAGTAAAATTAAACAAGTGGGATCATCTTATAGCTCTGAGTCTTATGAGTTTACAGAAGCTCCCACTGTTTTAAATGTGATGTGCTAAAGGCCTTAAAAACCCTGCAACACCGTGGATTTTCATAACACACTAAGTGCCAACACATGGTTTATCAGATGAGTCCTACTTGCCACTTTAGATGATTGTTGGTGGATTAAATTCTATAAGCAATGTCCCCTCATATCCCTTTGGTAAGTGCCTTCCAGCACTCTCTTTTGGAAAAAAATCTAATTGTGATTAATTATAACTTAATCTTAATGGATAAATTGGTTAAGAATAGCTGCAAATGAGCATAGTGATTTTCAAAACAGGATTGAAATATGTGCCAATCCGGGAAGATTCCATACGACTTCCTGCAGTGCATGGATTCTGGAGTTTGAATATTTTTTTTGTATTCTAGGTCATAATAACAAAAAATATTATCCAGACATCAAAACCCTTGGAAAGTCTAATTAAATCAACATTAAAACCAACTCCAGTGACTAGTTCTGGTGAGTAACCACTCAATTTCATTGATTTTAGCTACTATATTTATCCCAATATCATTAGGCTGTATTAAAGAGTGACCTAGGGAAATATTTTGAACTCATTTATCTTACCAGTCTTTGAGCAGTAAAAGACTGTACTGAAAAAAATAAAACCATTTTCCTAGTACTACCCAACTTTTCCAGCACCACTATGATGGAGACAGGGAAGACTCAAGGGGTGTTAGGTCTTCAAAACTGCTGCCTGCAGAGTGGGGGACCTGAATCCCCAGTGACATGGGAGAAAGAAGGGAGTATTCAAAATAGGCATGCAATGGTCATAGCTCACAAACAGACCACTTCAGCAGTTCCAGCACTGGCTTCAGAGACATGAGACAGGTTTCTAGCCTGCATCTTGCCTGTGTCAGTCTCTCCACATCCCAGTACAGGGGTGCCTGCTAGGCACAGCCTTGGCAAAGTGGCCTGGGTAACAGCATATGAGTGTGTAGAAAGCATGAACATGAATGGAATACCCAAAACTGCTGGACTGAGTGTTTACTCAAAAACTGGGATGATGCTTAGGAGAAAGGCAGGCATCAGCTGGATTAAACAGTAACAAAGGAAATAGAGGCTTTCGAGCTACAGAAAGGGTCAGCATGGAAAGGGTATAAAAAAAAACATGATCCTTTGTAACAGGGGGAAGAAAGCTGAAAGTTCGAGTGCTGTGAGGATGCTATGATAAACCCACATCCAGCTGGTAGACTGACAGTATGAGGTTCAACAGGTAGGGACCCACACCATGGGTATGCATCCTTGTGGGTTGTTTTCTTGCCAGTGTGTGGACTGATGGATTGCAGGAAGCAGCACAGATGAGACTCAAGAACCACATCTCTACCTGGGCATCTAACTATTAGAGATGGCCAATTCCAGTGGGCTAGAAGCTTCAGTGTGCTTCCTCCTGTCCTGGTGGTATTCATGGAGGTAGCTGTGGCTCTGTGTCCGCACAGACTAATACAGCTGGCCACACAGATCAACACAGACAGAATGTGCTGCCTTTGTCAGCAGCTACAGAAATGAGCATCATTCTCACAGAGACCTGAACAGCCCTCAACAGTTTGGACTTCATTCTCCTCTCCTGTGGGCAACATTGAAGGCTTCAGATTGGATTGGTAGCTAGTTTGGGGTGAACTTCCCCCCAGTTAGGTTCCTAGGGTTCCCCTGCCTGGCATTGCTCCTCCCAGGGTCTTTATGTTCACTGTCATTGCTCTGTCATCACATAACCTAGGCATGGGACACCACACTCCCAAAAAAGGGGCTTCTACTTCTAACCCACAGTTCCTTGTAAATGTGTGTGGCTGGACAAGGTTAAAACTTTTTATGATTAATTATGGAAATAGATTTAGAAAGAGGAGTTACCAACTGAGTAAGGCAACAGTGTAGTACCAATAACCTCGATAAACATAAGCGTCTAGTGCCTCTTGAGATTTCCAAGTGTACTTGCCTGGCCTCCAGCTGTCATACCTGCCAGCCCCAGGTACTGAAATCTCACACATCTAGTCCCCTAAATGAGGGGGTCTTATATTTACAGATCCCCATGGTACTAGGTCCTGCATGGGGCTAGTTATTACAGCACAGAACCTAAAAGAAGCTGCATCTTTCTGCACTGGTAGCTGGTAACAAGGCAGAGTACCTTGGATAGTCAAAGCAGGTGAGCTATCTTCCAACAACTGAATCAAATTCCTAATGAATGGGTAACTACTAGCTGCTTTAGGATGAAAAGAAGGTTCCCTTCACCATAATGAAAAGGAGCTCAATTTGTCTGCCTAAGCAGATGTGTCTAGTGTCATGTGAGGTAGTACAAAGGTGCTATTTGGAGCTGCCAATCCAAAGGGGCACAGGTTTGCTGTAGGACCACTGTCACATCTGCTGACCTTGCACAGAGGTTTTCGGAACCCTCAAAGACCTCATGTACTGAAATGCCATCAACTGAAAGGAGCCATAGATGTCTCTGAACTATAACTGGAGCCTAGACACAGAGCTCACATATAGATCTGTCCCTGAAAACACCATAATTTAAAGAACTGAATTCTGAATTAAATCCTTTGCAGTTTGGTCTTAACTTTGGTGTGTACTTTACCAAGCTTGTTGTGCCCAGATGCCATAGATGAGGTCAGCCAACTTCAGGAAATTTTAGAATGACCTAAACCAGTCAATGATACTTACAGTGAGAGAAAGCAAAACTAGTAGCTGTGTAGAACTGCGATGGGGAGACAATGAGATTACACTCATACCCATTATATGGTATAATGAGGAGCAGTGATACTCGGTGTAATGAGCAGTAGTGACTGCAGTACATGATCACACTTTGCTGACAGCCTGAGGAATAGAGTGTGAAATACGTGAACCCAGTGACCTAGTGATCTTGAGTTAAGAGCCATGTCTCACTCATCATTAACACTTGTATGAGTCATTAGACCATGGTGAAGACATTACATGAACTTTTATTCACTATCTACTGCAAACTGCATTGTTTAGCTGCTATTCTGGCTAGAAAACTCATTTCTACTGAAAGCTATGAAAAGAAAAACAAAAATGAGAGTGAGAAACATTTCTGTTTGACAAGAATAAATGGCCAGTTGGACATCCTCTTCATTGTGGTACATATCCAATGGCTTAGTTAATTAGCAAGTCATCAGAGAAAATAACTTTTTGGCTTCCATATAGCTTGAATTACAGCTATAATTTAACAGGATGGACCTCAGTCATATTTGTGACAAACCCAGTTATACTGTGTGAGAAATGTTTCTCATCATCGTTTCAAAGAGTAAATGTTGCTGGAGCTCAAACTGCCAAAATCACATGGACCATGGTGAAAATGCTTATTGATTTGTGCCAGGTATATACTGACAAACTGTTCTTGCTCTGGTGAATCATCCCAGGCACACTTCATTTTTTATGAGCGTTTGATCTACTAAAGGGTTTTTGCAGTGTGAAGAGAATGTTGTGGACTGAACAGATGTGAGATCTTGTGTGTATAACATGTTACAAGGTTGCTCTGTTACAGAGGATGGGATTTCATTTGATGAGCCCAGTTCCATGTTCCTGTACAACAGTAAAGCTCATGCATCAATCAAGGTTTGGGCACTGGCCACAATCTTTTTTAAAACTTATTTCCTAACTCTTTGATTTGGTTCTGGCCAGGACAGTTAACTTCCCCAGGCAGCCAGGACAGGGGAGCCAAGGTGTCCCGCGCTGTTTTCTACATGACATCACACCCTCATAAAAGGGGATAGTTGGGGAAAGCTGGTTGGCGCAGGTCCGGAACAATTTGAGTCTGGTCAGTTGTTGCATTGGTGCAGCACTGTGTGTTAGTGCTGCTTTGGGTCAGTAAAGTGCTGTGTTATCACCATGTGTGTGTGTTTGTGTGTGAATTCAGCCATGGGCTCTGTTACTATTCCCCTTTCACAGTGTTTGCAGTAAACTGTCCTTATCCCAATCCACAGGGGCTCTGTCTGTTTTTCCTCTGGGGAAGGAGTGAGTGAGGGGTGTGTGGTGCTCAGCTGCTGCCTGGACCTGAACCACCACAGTCCTTTTTGGCACCCAATGTGGGGCTTGATCTGACCCAATCCTGTTAAAAAAAAAAAAAAAAAAAAAAGCTGTGATAAACATTTATCACGTAACATCACTGGTAACAGTAACACTGTTACCCACTGGTAACAGTGATGTTCTGTTGATCACTTGGCTCTAGCACGTGAGCCCACACCCCGTTTATGCAATCCCTGCCCAGCTGTTTATCACCTTGAGGAGTCAGGGTTCTAATTCTCTTCTACTGTGTGATATCGATTTATGATATCATCTATGTTCATGAGCCTCAGATAATATTTTTGTGAGGCATTTCTGACATATATTGGATAACATATCTCAGCATCGTTTAATAATTGCACTGAATTTATGGGGAAGACAGGATGGGGCAGAATGGAGATGCTTTCTCCTCCCCTTTTTCCTTCAGGCTTGTTACAACAGCCTTTGAGAACTTTGATTATACCTGGGATGTTCAGACCAGTATGTGCCTGTAGCTCATTCTTCTGAATGTTTTTCAAGTCGTATGTGTTACAAAATTTGTTTCAAGAATATTGCCAAGAGAACTTCCCTGGGCCCAAAGGGTCAGGGGTGGCATGGTGTATGGGTGGGTATGAGCAAGTACCTAGAAAAGAGAAACAGATCCATAGGCACGGCAGCTGCTCAAACCGCCGCAACAGACACTGTGGCTACTCAAACCTCAGAAACCAACACTGTAGCTGAGCCAGAAAGAACCCTTACAACAAGCACTGTAGCTACTCAAACCCATCTGTGCTGCTCCACTGTGGCAAGATATTTCTTCCCAGCTAGAGCACCTAACTGTAAAAGCACATCACGTAGATGCCCACGAACCCAAGAGTTGAGTCACTGAAGAACGACAAATCAGGCAGCTAAGATTGAAGTGGCTCAATTAGACCTTGACTGGCAGTGTAAGGGTGAATTATTTATAGGGCCTATGACACCTCCTGCCATCAAGGAAGAGATGCCACATATAGATAGTGCATGGTGCTCAGCCGCTGCCTGGGGCTGAACCATGACACTCTTCAAGGCACACCAGCCAAAAACCCTGAAGAGACAAGAAGTATGAACAGCCCCTGTGTGAGCACACCTGAAGGCACGAGCGCGTGCCATCGGTTTGCCTAAGATACTTCAAGGTTGAGAATTTTTCCCCTGCAGACTCTGGCTGTGGCCTTTAAAATGAGAAAGAGTTGTACTATGCTGAGCCATGTTGTTGGCTTTTTTCACAGAAAAATACCAATATGAAGAGTGGAATTTGTCACATGCTGTATTATGTGGAAAAAAAAGTGCTATTTATACTGAAACAACATAGGTCTGGGGCAAAGTTTCCAGAAAGAGGTAGCACTAAGAAATAAGCAAGAAAAAGACACCTTGGTGGTGGCTGTTGTTCTCTCAAATCACAGAGGGCTCTAGGTAGAGCACTAGATCAAGATAGAAAAGGTAGATGTATTTTTTTTCTCTCCTAGTGGACATTCACTTCCTCTCCAGCTTGGCCAAATGCTGCCCTTCTCACCTCTTCTGCTTCAGCTCTGCCTTATCTAACGCTAATTTCATCTTTGCAGTCACACAGGTCTTACAAGTTTGCAATAATCTCTTAACACTCTCTGAGCCAGATATATCCTGCATTACTTTAGAGCTAGTGAGACTAGGGGTCCTTTAAAGAGAGAAACTGATTTTTCAAGTGTAGATATCAATCTAGGCAAAATGTTCTTCACCGTTTCTGCCCTATGAGAGACTGGCTATTCCGGGTTCCATATCTTGCACCCACATAACACAGTTATAGCATAGTATTACTTTTATCACCATCTGGTATATAATTATTATTAAAAAGCCAGCCTACTGCCCAGTTTTCCAATTATCTGCTTCTTCAAAGGTCTGTGCTGTGTCCAGAATGCCTCTCCTTGCACCCAGACAGAGCAAGTGATCGGTCACCACAAACAAGCTGTTCAGGATATAATGCAACTCAACTGTAGATGTCTATGGTGAAAGTGTTCTTGAGATGTGGGTCACTTGAGTTATGTTAAGTATCTATTTCAGCTAAAAAAGGAATTTCACCAAAGAAATGCCTACTTCACTAATTTGCCGTTAATGGGATTGTGAATAAGTAGTTTGACAGTAGTTGAAAATAGCACACTCAGTCAGATGAATCAGCTCTAAGTTTCTCTGACACATTGTTGTCAGAAGTGCAGAAGACACTTAACTGCTACGCTGAAGAATAAACTTATAAAAATGTAGACAAATGGAATTACATAGTTCTCTCAAACTTTATCCTAGTCTCACTATATTTATCCATACTGCCCTCAAGAAAAGGATCAATAAAAGCCGTAGAAATGTGTAATTAAAATTTATGATCATTTTTATTTTGCAGTCTCACAGTGAGATTGAAATTTGCATATCAAATTCCTTTAGAATTGAAATTGCAAACAGGAGGAACTATGTCTTTGACAACAGATACTTAGACAATGCACAACACACACTGTAGTATTGATAGCCTTTGCAAGACAATGGGACAGCAAAGAAATTGCACAATCTCCCTTGGAAATGTAGTTGAGTGACTGTCATCAGCACAGTGATGATACAGCAAACTAATCTGCTTCTCTCAGCTGTTCAGCACCAGTATAATTACAATGAGTGAGATACCTTCTGCAAATATTCATAAATACTCCACATCACCTTGAAGTTATTCTGGATGAACAGCCACTCAAGGCATCAAAGAATTAGCATGAGCAAGAGTGCTGAATTAACACAAACACCTTCTGGCTCATCCTCTGTGTTTATGCACAGCCTGCCACCAGCTACCATATTTAGGTTAAAGCAGATGGAAAATAAAAATAATATAATGAAACTGAAGAATCGTTCTGCTCCTTAGCTTAAAAGTTTGTTCATAAACTTATACTTCAAGGAAGAGGTTACTCATGCTGACCTCAGATTTACTGGTCATCCATTCTGGATGCATGGGTATTCAAACATGTTGACACTGGTAGATAGACATTGGGACAAACAGACACACTGACCTGTTATAACCTTCCACTAAGATCACAAGGCTCATCTTCACAGTATAATAAACCCCCCTTTCTTACCATTTCTCACCCTATTAATAGAAAAATAATCTATGAACTATTGTCCTCTGGACACAAATGTGTTGATACATTTGTTATAAGAGCAAAATGGGGAAAAAAAAGAGAACTATTTGTTTTAAACATCGTTTCCTTTAGCAGCATAAATTATTTATTAATTTGCTGATAAAATTATTAGGTTGATGGAGGATCTGTGCTCTGCAGTACATGCAGATGTACGACAATCTACTTTAAATGAGTAACTTGGACATTTATCTTTTATTTTTTTAAATGCAAAGCGATGTTAAATAATATAGTCTTATTCCCTGCTCTTTACATTAGTCCTTAATGCAGTCTGCTGACCAAATAAAGCGTACACACACCTACAGACACACAGACCAGCTTTAGTTCTGGAGGAAACTTTCCTTTGAACCTATGAGAGACAAATTTCCATGAACCTTGGCAATTCTTCAAACAATAACTAAATCCTTCCTGCACATGAGATCCGCATACCTGACTCACAGGGATGTCAGTCTTCCTCATGTAAATCAAAGGTTGAGCTAATTGGCATTTTATCCATTATAGTTACTTATACATCATATTTCACACTTCTAAAGACTCTTCAGGCACGGAGTTGCTCCCTACTGAGCACCCGAGGTGTCTTTCTAACACAATTATCCATTTTTCACAATACTGGAAACTTCACACCTTAATTATCTTCCTCAACACCTGCTGTTCTGTTGTTACCAAAACCAGCTAAATTCAATAGACACCCTGTCCCTTCCTTCTTTGCTCCTAGATCCCTCCTTTCCTCAATAATCCTAGGTATCTTTTGTCCCATAAACCTCCCTGATAGCAAACCTTCATCCCTTCTGGCACCTACGGGCAGACCCGGGCTGGGGATGGGTGTTCATTTGACAGCAGTATCACTTCCAATTAAAGGATTCTCTAACAGCTTTGTCATCATCCTTGCCTTCACAGGCACACGCTCCAAGGCCAGCCCTAAATACAATGTCAACTTCCTCTCCAAGAGTTTTCTTTCCTGCTCCTCCACCTTTTTCCCTTCCCTACTCTGTCTGACTCCTGATGTAAACTGCAAGTGGAATAAGATGGGAACATAATTACTATGCAGAAAGGAGTAGTAGTGACGTTAAAAGACGGCCGTTTTCTTGCAGAAGCGATATGCCATCTCGCACTCCGCATTTCCATTCATTGTCCGTTCATTGCTTAATATGCATTCCACTCCATATCAGACCCCACGTTTCACACAGCATGTCATTTCTTATACAGTCACTCTCTAACATCAGCATTGCCAGGCACATGAATAATTAATTGCACATTTTACAGGCCTGTCCGTAGGAGGACATGAAGTGAGTTATGACCTTCTTTGATTTATATTTAAGAGCCTCCTCAAATTCTGCTTTAGAGTACAAATTTGCCTTGTTCCTAGGACCCAGCTCTATGGTAGCAAACCTTAAGCCTCCTCTCTGAGCTTGGTTTGCCTCTGTTAATCTAGATTTTTCTGTATCTTCTCACAGAAAGCCATCTTCAAAACTTTTCTTAAAACATGAACTCAATTTTCTTTCTTGTAATTAATCACATTTCTTCTTCTTGTCTCTCCCAATCATAGTGAAAATGGAAAACAATTGCTCATTGTCTATTTTATATCAAATTGTTACAACCAGAATGTTCTCTTCATACTTGCTGTCATGTTTTCATTTCTTGACGAAATATATTAAATTTCTTTAGACCTTCCTCTTATGTCATGTTAACTAATCCCTTGATTATTCTTGGAGAAAACTCTTGAGAGAAATCAGAATTTGTCTACATTTTACTTAAAATATGATCCTTAGACTGGACACAATATTTCAGTAAGGCTTAGCTTAGCTAAGTGCTTAGTAGACTGAACAAAAAAAAATCATTTCCTTTTCTGTTAATATAGAACACAACCTGCATTTCTGGAAAAAAAACATTGCAGTGTGCCTCAATTTCTCTGATACATTAACTTTTTGGGTTTGTTTCTGATTTATTGCAGCCTAAATCCATTTTCTGCAGCTCCTCAGTTGAGTTACTCACCATTTTTATATTTGCGCATTTGATTTCCTTTTCCTAATGGTCATTCCCCACAATTGCCTCTATTGAATTTACTCTTGTTGATTTTAAATTTCACTCTCTGAAGTCTGCTAGGATTTCCTAGCTTACAGAAATTCTTGCAGGCAATTTTTAATGGTTAAGGTCTTTAATGACTTCAGAATGAATTTCAGTAGATCTGAACAAATTGAATCCATCTAACTTATCTAAATGTCTTTAATGCCTCCCTGATCTATCTTGCTCTGCACCTCTATATTGTCATTAAAATTAATTTAAGTACCTAGTGACAGTTGACATTCCCCCTTTTTTCTTGCATTGTCTCAAAGGAAGCACTGTGTACCTCAGTCAGTTCTGCAGTATCAATCAAACGTGCCGCTTCACTGTTCCATTTTCTCACTGCCATCATGGTGAAAATGCACAATACAGGCAGCAAGCAAAAGCTCAGACTATTCTCCCCTTTAAAATGAAATCCAGCTGTTATCACAATGAGACATCAGTCAGCTCAAACACACATTTCTCATTTCTAGTGTGATTAAAATGTAACCAAGGCCAGACAAGATCTAATTATGTCACTTTCTTACTTAGCAGAGTTGTTCCTCCCCCTCCTCCATTTTTGAGATGGCAGAATACTTACTGGGAAAAATATCTTCCTTTTCGGTTCCAGTGTGCTAAGGAAGTCAGAACCAAACTCAACTGTCCTGGAATAAACTCAAATTCCAACACCACAACTGCTTTTTTATCTTGTATTTTTTAGTGAAGATAATAAAATTGTCAGGAAGAAGACTGTCTCATTTTTCTTTTACATATCTGTAGTTTGAAATCTGAAAAACAGGACAAATATGGAACAACATGCAACTATCATGTTTTATGTTTGGACTTCTATGCTTATTGCTGTCCTGGTTTAGCCTTGAGAAAAGAAGGCTAAGAGGGGATCTTATTAATATTTATAGATATTTCAAGTGTGGGACACAGGAGGAAATGGCCAGCCTCTTTTCAATGGTCTGTGGAGACAGAAAAAGGGGCAATGGCTCCAAGTTGGAGCACAAGAAGTTCCGCAACAATATGAGGAAGAACTTTTTCACAGTGAGGGTGATGGAGCCCTGGGACAGGCTGCCCAGGGGGTTGTGGAGTCTCTTTCTCTGGAGATATTCAAAACCTCTCTGAACGCCTACCTGTGCAAGCTGTCCTAGGAAACCTGCTTTGGCAGGGGAGTTGGACCCGATGATTTCTTGAGGTACCTTCCAACCCCTACAATGCTGTGATTCTGTGATTCTGTGATTCTGTTATCTCGCTGAGTGCTGAAAATTTAAAAGAAAAAGCCCATGCTTGTGCTTCACAACTGCTCTGGGCAGCCTATTATAGTGCTAAGTCATCCTCAAATATGTTCAAATGGAACCCCTTGTGTTTCAGTTTGTGCCCATGGCCTTTGGTCCTGGCACTGGGAATGACTGAAAAGAGCCTGGATGTGATCTATTTGCAGCGTCCCTTCAGTATTTATAGAAAATGATAAGATGCCTTTGACCCTTCTTCTCTCTAAGCTAAACAGTCCCAGGTCTCTCAGCCTTTCCTCACAGAGTAGATGCTCCAATCTCTTCATCTTCCTTGTGGCCCTTTGTTGGACTTTCTTCAGTATATCTGTGTATCTCCTGCATTGAGGAGCCCAGCACTGGACACAACTCTCCAGGTGAGGCCACACCAGTGCTGGGGGGAAGGAGCACCTACCTCACCCTGTTGGCAATACTTTCCCTAATGCAGCCCAGGATGGGTCACAAAGGATTGATCTTCTGTGTGACAAGGTCACATTGCTGGCTCACGTTCAGCTTGGACCATGTCCAAGCCCCCATGTCCCGTTCTGCTAAGCTGCTTTCCAGCTCAGCGGCCCCAAGTATATACTAGTGTCTGATGTTGATCTTCTCACTGTGAAGTATTTAGCATTTCCTTTTGTTGAATTTCATGAGGTTCCCGTCAGTCCATTTCTCCAGCACGTCCAAACCTCTCTGGATGACTCCCTGGCATATCATCTATTCCTCACAGTTTTGTAGCTATGGAGGGTGATAAAAAAGGGTATTTACAAAATCATATTTCTGTGTCTTGTTTCAGTCTTGAATTATTTTGTATGTACCTCCCTGTTGGCTACTTTTCCTGCCACTTCTCATCACTCTTGCTTTCTCGTGTAAATTACACCCATTTATTAGATTCCCATTTCCTGGCATGTGAAGAAGCCTGATACCTTGAATAGCATCTCTGAACCTAACTCTATCTGCACACTGTGCATGCTGCAGCAGTCTGCCTCACCATGGTCTTCTCCAGGGGCTGCAGGGGAATCTCTGCTCTGGTGCCTGGAGCATCTTCTCCCTCTCCTTCACTGACCTTGGTGTTTGCAGTTCTTTCTCTTATCTCTCCACATCTTCTCACTCTTCTCTCTGTCTACAATTGCCCCTTCTGGACTCTGTTATCCCATAGGTGCTACCACCATGGCTGATGGGCTCAGCCTTGGCCAGCAGCAGGTCTGTCTTGGAGCCAGCTGGTATTGGCTCTGTTGGACATGGAGGAAGTTTCTGGCAGCTCCTCACAGAACCCACCTCTGCAGCCCCCCTGCAACCAAACCCTTGCCATGCACACCCAATACGCTTAATAAAAATGATTCCATGTTTTGAGAATGCCCTGTTCAAACAATTCCTTCTGACCCATGGCTATATGCAGGTTACCAGATTAGAAAAACAGAGCTCAGAGCAAAGAAAGGTATTTGCCTTTTTGCAGATAACTCAACGCAAGCCCTAGAAGACCTTTGTCATCTTTCTGCTGTGTGTTAAAAAAACCCAAACAGAACCAGAGAAGAATCCACAAAGCAGTAGCAAACCTCCCTGTAGTACTCTTTCCAACCTTTTTTTTTCTTTTAAAGTAATCATTGCTTTTCATAGGACCGCCTCCTAGCCATTTTATGGAAATCAAGAAGAACTGAAGAAACATGAATTGAAAAACATTTTTCTTCTGTTCCAGCTACTGCCTAATCTCTGCAGCTAGTGACATATCGTAGTAGATAGGGAATGTGTCTTATTAAACAGACTGCATGTAGGTGCATCAGTCTGTGAAAATGGGTGTGATTAAGGAGACGAATTGCATTAATTCTGCCATTAAGAATACTGATTTCTTGCCTAGAGGTAATTAGCTTATTCGAAACAAACTATCCTTTTGGCTTATTAAAATATATATGAGAGAACAATCCAGGATATGTAATTTGGAGCTTAACATTAAACAGCCTTGTGAAGGGATTGCTCGTTGGAGCTCATATCTCTGCTCTGAGGGATTCGGGTCATTATCAAGATTACCACTTACCTCTTGTTGAGGTATTCAGGCACACAGTCAAACTAAAGCATATTCAACTTTAAAACACCTCTTTTCCGCATTGGAACTGGTGATGAAAGAGCTAAATTATTATCAAAATGTCCAAGTTGATTTGAATTCTGTATTTACTTTTCCATTATGTGTTTCACTGAAATTTGCTTAGTTCCAAATTTTAGAAACTATGGGGGTTTTAGCTACAAATCCTGTTTATACAAAAGGAGCTCTGACAGTCAAGGTGAAATTTGTCCCCACTGACCACATTCTCAGTCATTTCAGAAACACATCATGGGGAACAGAGGAAGCTGTCAGAACAGTTTCATAGGTAACGAATGGAACGGTGTTCATTTCTTTACTAGTGATGGTGGTAATTGGAAGTCAAGAGTCCAGTTGACTTATCAAAGTTGAAATCGAGTTTACAGGACTAAAAATTAGATTTTTTTTTTTGAGAACTCAGCAGATCTGCTGCTGAGTCACAGAGACACAATATATGGCACCTCTTTGTTTTTCTCTAACAGTCTTATTTTTTTTCAGCCCATTCATTGCAAGTGCTTAATGGTTTTGATATAATGGCATTTGAGAAGGGAATGCAGATCAAAACTGTTCTGCAATCTGTATGTACCATTATGCTACCAAAATAAGTTTTGCTGCTTCAAGAGTAGACAGAATATAAAACATTAGACTAATGATAACATGCAACAAGACAGGTGAGACTATTATTAGCAGGTTCAAAAATGAAGCTAAAACATTTTTGGTGATGGTTCAAGCCCATTAGGGATAATATGGTCTCATTTAATAATTAATAGCACAGTAACCAGTTTCACTAAAATCTGTCTGCAATAGGCTGTGAAACTGATGAAGTAATTCATGTATCTTCAGCCATTCATGAAAACCTATAGATTTAATATGATAAAACTCTATTGTCTACTGACAAAAAGCCTCACTTTTTCATACCATTCGTGCCACTGAAGTCTCACACCACCTCTTCAGATTTGTATTCCTCTGAAATACGACTTAAAGAGATCTAAAATTAACCTTCCTTTGCCATTTGTGGGCATGCTGCATAAATATTAATGTGTGAAAGCATTCCATTTATAATCAGTTGCACTCCTGAAACCTGGCGATCTCTCCCCCCACTCACATCCCCTCTGACAGCCCACTGCTGACCTCACTGATGGGAAAGAAGCAGGTCAGGAACCTGCTGAAGACAGAAAAGGCACTTTGCTCAGATTTACATCGCTTCTCTGAGATGAAATGCTAGCTCCTTTCTGCACACCTATGCCACTCAGCCTGGCCATTTCTGTTGGGATAATGTATTTTTTGAGTCAAAACTAATGTCCAAGTGTTTGCAAGGGGACCAGTGCAAGACAGCAGCATTTACTCATTCTGGTTTTCAGACAACGTGCAGGAAAGAATGAATGGCTGCCTGAAGCCAATGTACACCTCCATGTCACTCATGCTTCCTTCCCTGGAGACCATCCCTGTAACACTGTTGAAGTAGAACTTGATTAACCTTATTGTAAAGATGCCACCACTTCCCAGGTGCTTGGTGGCAACTGCTCAGTGGCACTCAAATTACCCTGGTCAAAGGAGACATTTTATAAAGACAGGCTTAGTTTTAGGAGAATGTGCCAAACCGTGACGTACCAGATTTAGTGTTCCCAGGTAGGAATGTGGCTGTGCAAAATAGACGGCTGTTTCTTCACCCTGCAAATATAAATGGTGTAAAGTGACTAAGTTAATCTTACAGGACATAAAGTGAGAGGGAGCAGAATGTGAGAAACAGGAAAGACGGTACCAGAGGCCCAGGTTGTAAACATAAATCACAGCAGGCAATTACTGATTGCTGAAGGAGTGCAGCCTTCAGGGCCAGGCAAAACTGCTGTAGAAAAGCAAAAAAAAAAAAAAGCACAACCCTCAGATAAGTAAGTTTAAGGTGGATTCAGGAACCAGTGAAGGAAGTGCTAGCAAGCTGAGCAGATGTGTTGCATTGTGCAAGCTTTAAATCCAAGATGAGAAATTGAATAATCGTGTCACCTGGAGCACAAGCCAAATAAAAGCACAGATGTAGATGTATATGTGGGGTTGAAAACGTTGTTAGGCTCTGTCTGTGGTCTTCTGAACAATAAGCCAGACAAGCCCCAAGTCAATACTAGGTCACATTTAAAACAACTGTGGTGGATGGCCTCTCCCCAGGGCTATAGGTCTGTAATTGTGGAAGCCAGTATGGAATAAATTTACAAGCTTGGTTAAGAGACACAGCAGTAATATGTACAAAAGTAAATTTATAATAATTTAAGGGAAAAAATCTAGGGAATAGAATAATCTGAAAGCTATACAAACTGTTACCTTTGACAGTATAACTCCCTCGATACCCTTTCTCTGGGTAAGCAGTGAGAGTATGGTGGTAAAGTAAGGAGTGGCAGAATAGCATAACCCCTAAGGTAGAACTAAGAAATAGCACAGCAGAAGAAGAGATTCAGCAAGGCCAGACATATAGAAAGTGCTGCAGCAGCATGGGGAAGGCTTGGCTTGCTGGGGTAATGCCCAAACAGCATTCTGCTGTATTGATCGTAGGAGATCAGTGCAAGGAGAGAGGAAAGTGGGCCCTGTATCCTCTCCGTCCTAGCCATAGCCTTGGGAGTCCTGTCCCTCCCCTTCCCATGGCTCATGGCTCATGGTCAAAGTAGAACTGGACCAGTGGAGAAGGCTCTGTTCTAGTGGAGCTAAGGTTTGATGTACTAGCACATCCATCAATGTAATAAAGAAAGCTTTAATATCAGGGGCAGGCTGTGCCCAATGCAATATAGAAGCAACTAGGATTAAGTAAATGCAAGAAAATAACAAAATGGTGAAGGGTTGTTTGGGTTTTTTTAGAGAAGGAACATAGGAAAGAGAAGCTTAATATTCCATTAGAATCATCCACACTGCTGATCCGTGCCATCCTCCTGTGGGGGCTGACCACAAAGGATGAGAGAAACACACAGTGGCCCTGTAAGCACAGTTTCAAAGTCATAATGGGTTTGTTACAGCCTTTGGGAGATCCGGAACACTAGGATAAAAAGAGAGTCATCCAGACCCATCCAGACTATGGACTGATAATAATAATTACTGTGCTGGGGAATCTGGAAAAAAACAGTTACTTACCATACCATGCACTATTGCAAAGCCTGCTCTGCTATACAGACAGCCTTAGAGGTCCAAGCAAGCAAACCATAGTAAGGATGCAAAAGCCAATTGCTATCACAAGGAACTGAAGTCCCAGGCAGATTAAAGCAACAACAAAAATGACAGTGCTCTTAAACAGGGATACCAACTCTATGGAGTGATGGGTGGAATGAGAGACAATCGTTGGGATAGCAGGATGGGAAACGAATTTGAGAAGCAGCAACCACTGAATCAGATTGGTAATCCTTTCTTTGGTTAAATTAGCACAGAGGTTCCTACAAGCAAGGAAGATTTTGAACATGAACAAAAGGCTCAAAGGCATAATAAACACAGGAAAGAGTCAGGGCTTTAACATTTGCTAACAATGACCTTCAACACTCCGACCTAAGAAAGGGGTAAGAGTAGAGCATCATATCAGTAGAAGACTGATATGACCCCAGAAGAAGAGAAAAGGCAGCATCAGCTTTTGACTCCTCTAATAGGCATTCTAAAAAGTTTAAGAAGAAAAAGAGAGCCATATGCAACAGAATACTTGATTAGTGGAAGTGAAATATTTAAAACTGCAGAACAAACTGAACAAAGGCAATAAAATTACATGAAAACAAGCATTTCAAGCTCACGGATAGTTTCATTAAATTCACTGAAACATGAATGTGTGAATGAATAAAACGGGGGTGGGGGAAGGTCCATTTGCTACAAAATCAGGAGGAAAATAAAAAGAAAGAAAAAGGACAAGTTTGAAAACAACTGCCAGAAAAGTGCCACTAGAATGTAAGTAGTTAACAGATGAAAGAATGATGGATCAGGTGTGGTCCTGTGAAGGCAGAGAGAAAGAGATATCAGGCATTTTACTGAACTCAGAAAGACCTAACCCTTGAAAACTGCAGTTAACACTATAATTTATGATTTTAAGAGATATGTGAAAAACAGTATTTTTTTTTAGAGTACAGATAAGGAAATGGAAAAAACCAAAACAAAATAGCAGCTAAAAAAAGGAAAAGAAAGAAATCTATGCATAAATAATGACTGCTAATTTGAGTTAAATCTCATTTATTGGTTATAAAATTGATAATGCATGGAAAACAATAACAAATTGTGAGCCTATAGCAATAGTATGAAGATATTACTTGATGAATTGCGTGATATAAAGAAGCAAAAATGTAGTTAATCTGTTTTTTAACATCACTAGAAAATCCTGTGGAGTAACTCAGATGATAGTCAATAACAATCCTTTCTATCTTCTAGAGGTAGAACAGAAAAGTAATCTATTCTAACTCTAAGATTATTTTTAGTTATAAGTTCCTTGACTTTGTTTCACTTGATTTTAATTTGATTTTATTATTATATCTGAAAAGGGATTAATATAACACTTTTATATGTCAATTGCCCTATGTAGACATAAAACGAGAAAAATATCAACAACTGAAAGAAATAAGAAAATTGAATTTGAATAAAAGGTGTCTCTATCTACAGACAAAAAAATCCCACTGTTTTTCTCACCATGCCAGTCTACTACATCCATCATCAGTGATGATGGATATATCTTATTTTATTAATAATTAATATGATTAATAGACCACCAACTCATGAAGGTGTGCATGTAATACCAAAATTGTTGTCTATTTATAGAACTTTATATTTTGAGCATTGAAAAATAGAGGTAAATCAGTGAGGTACAGAAATGTATCCATGAGATACGTGTATAACGGATACAGAGATGTATTGGTTGTATTTTAAAAGTTTGTGTAGTGCTACAACCAAGACATTTAAAACCAGCTATGAATAAACTGATGGTCAAGTAAAAGTAGCAGAGGGTAGAAACCAAAGGATTCCCAACTATGGAGATATGTAAACACTACCTATGTGTAGAATATACCATCTGTAGCAATTTGAAGGTAAAACTTAAATTCTTATCAAGGAGTTGATCAGGCTGTTTTAGAAATACATAAGGATATTTTTTCTGAGATTAGAGCTCTGCAGCAATGATGGACTAAGGAGCAAGATGGAACTTTCTAAACAGTCTCTGCAGGAGGAAGACAGCAAACAGCAGGGCAAGGTAGGTATGACACTTGGGAAGATTACAGCTTTCTGCCTCAATTGTGATCAAGAGTGATTACGAAATTGTCCCATCTATTTTCAATCAATCTGAAACTGATACCAATCATCAAACTTAAAAGTTAACCATGGTTCTGTATTACAATGGCTCCATAATTAAGGCTGATTGTAGGTAGTTGCTAGGGGGTTGCTAAGAAAAGGATGGAAGGGGATGGTTTAAAGGAACTGTCCTGGTACACTAACATCTAATACACACAGAGACAGTTTGGCAGTGAAAACCAAAGTCCATGTGTCCCAGAATGAACTGTCTTCATTATAGTACTAAAAAAACACACCCAGATGTGAAGAAGACCCTTGGTCGGGTGAAAACCTTTCCTCCACGCAGGCACAGTGATTAAAGATGACACAGCAATTATAATAATTACATGTAAATTACTAGCCAATCATTGCAACTAGGACTATATCACCTTGTAACATTGGTGTATAAATAAAATGAAAGAGCCAGCTTTGTGTGTGCTTGATTTCAGGAAAACTACCAGACATCCAGGCGTGAATAAAAGCTGTATCTCCCCTGTGTGTGAGAATTGCCTTATTGCACACCCAGGAAGAAATCTGCCTTTCAGACAATGTAACTGTAGGTGTAGGCCCCAGTTTTCCTTGTGTGCGTGTGTTTTCTGTCCAAAAATGCCATAAATAGTTTTATTTATTACATGTATGTATGTGTATGTTTAGTGTAAACTCTATGGAAGGATGTTATTTCTTACTACAAGAATTTTAATGTAACACTTATTAAAGAAAACATTGTAATCACGTGCTGTAACAGACCAGTAAATTTTGGGGTGAATTTTATTCAACTGCAACAAATGCTAAGGGTACTCAAAAGGTAGACTGAGTTGGACTTCATGCCTGAAAAATCATCAGGGTGATTTTGGTGACTGTGTAAATTATACAAAGCAAAACAATGGGCTGCCCTCAGCCCTTTGCCAGTTACCACATCATAAGGCAGACAGGAAAAAGTTAAATCCTTGAGGAAGATCCATTTCCTTGTACTGATAGTGACCTCAAATACAATGATTTACAGTCTTAATATTAAAAAGTATTAGTAGGATCTTCGTTTCAGTAAAACCTTTGGCTTATCTAAACATGAATTTCAGAAGGGCTTTGCTGATTCCAGTGTAAATTTTAGACAGACATACTTTATTTCAATCTTAAACTTGATTTTCTTCCGAACAGGTAAAGCTCTTAACAATTGAGTTTTAAAGTTGCTACCTAGCATGAGATAGCAATACCAGAAGCAGGCAGCACTAGCAAAGTGCAGGTTAAGGGTCACATGCACTATTATTCCCTAAGTGCCAAAACTTCATTGCAGCATAATAGTAATGGTGTAGTGAACTTCCAGTATTTCTGCAAGAGGAGTTTCAAACCAGGAAAGTCTTATGCACAGCAGTACAAGGCTACTTTTTCCTTTCCAGTCTCACAGAAGACAAGGATGTCCTAATGTGCTGAGTAAGAGCATATCATACAGTATTCTTTTTTACCTTTCCAGTTAGATTTTTTTTTCACTGCTTTGTCATGTTTCAGGACACGGTTTTAATTAGGACTGCACAAAGCAGTTTAGACCCATTAGGATATTCTCCTCCGGCCTCACCTACTTGGCCCCATGGTCTCTGAAACAATGCAGCCTCCACCATCATAAATGGAAGCCTGAAACAGAAAACTTATGTAACAGCATGAGCCACCATGACTTAAACATGGGAGAAAAGACAGGAAAAGACTTGTCATTTCAAAGGTCTCCGTGGAAGCCTTTAAAACAGCTTTCTAAAATTATGTGGACAAAAAGGAAAAAGGAAAAAAAAAAAGCAAGACAAAAAAGTTGCTGTGTTTGATCCACTGTTAGCTGCTGTGGAGCAAAGGTGGCTTGGTAGTTTTCTGCTCTTAGAGTTACAGCACCAGCACTGGTGCTGTGACAAGATTGGTGTTTACTATCCCAGAAGTCTGGCTAGCTTTAGGACAAAAAATAAGAAAGGAAATACCAGTGAAATTATGAAACCTTCAAAGACTGAGACAGATATTCAGGAATGGAAAAACTCTCTACTATAAATATGAAGACAGAAGGACTGTGAAAACAAGAAAGAGCAATCATGGTTACTAAAAAACTGTCTGAAAAGAGGTCCAGTTTGTTTCAAAAGGTGGCAACAAAAAGAACTTTAAGATGACAGAGCAGACATAAAAACACGTATGGATATATGATTGCAGATCAAAACCACTATGAATAGGCACATATTGTATGGGAGAGAATGCCATGGAGGTGCTATTCACTTTTTACCTCCCTTTTCCAGAAGATGCAGTAAGTAAATTCAAGGCTCACCAACCCTTCTGCTACCAACTCTCAACCCAGTATTTGAGGTGCGGCCTCATCAGAACTGGGCACAGGGGGATGATCACCTCCCTGGTCCTGCTGGCTAGCTTGTTCCTGATACAAGCCATTGGCCTTTTTGGCCAGCTGGGCACACTGCAGGCTCGTGTTTACTCCTTTATATTAGTGTATTTCCAAGTATCCTGTCTTCAATAATGTACAAATTAAAATTCAAAGTTAGCAGTCTATGCACTGTACCGTTTCCTCGTAACCCATGCAACCCTCAGCGAAGCTTCACTTCATAAAGCTAGAGATGTTGACTTTTTTCCTTTATGTTAGTTTTAAACATAGTGCCACCACAGCATGTTCCCAACTGCTTCCTGAATTCTTCATCTGATGCTCTGCTTTCAGTCATATCTCCCGTGTCAGCATTATCAAGTCTGGCAGTATTTCATTCCTTATTGTTTCTGTTAACGCATACTGAGTTAAAAAACAATTCCAAACCACTTGCACAAATATACCTCCAGGCATTGTGTCCAGCTAATGAATTCCAGTCAACGCATGAATACTTAACATTTACCATAAATATAACTTTGTCCTTTAATAGGATTTTGTCCTTTGTGCTAGGAGAGTGCCAAAAGAAAAGCATGACTTTTACTGCACCCTAGATGAAAATGTCGATGGAGATTCTTTAGAACCATTTCTAAAACTGACTTGCTAAAGTCCTAAAACCAGATGTATAATGTTGAAGACAACTCTAGTGCAATGAATGATTTAATACCCACAGTTCACCTCAAAGATTTTAATAGATGAAACTCACCTGGAATGAAGACCATCACAAGAGCACTACACCACTTCAGGTACTACAATAACGTATCTCTCTTAGGCACTATTATAGTAACTGAAGTGGTGTTTACACTGTATGTTGACTGTCACTGAAGAGAGATAGATGGCTCTAAAGGCATGATCTCCAAGCAGCAGCTATACTCAGGGTGGCTGGCAATTCAGCAGCTCAGCATTTGTTATTCAGGCAAGGCAATGAATCCAGACGACAAGTTCCAATTTACACAATGATCCATTGTTCTGTCTCCTAACCCTAAGAGATATGATCCATCTACATTGGAACTGAATGGCACCACACCATCAACCACTGTTGACTCAGTGGTACTCCTGTTAGTTATCAAAGCAAAAGGGAAAGGCTGTTGCAGCTGAATCATAGGTAACAGTGGAAAAACAAATCCAGCTAAACACATTATTTGGTTGTTTTGATGGTTGTTGTCAGAAAAGGATCTATTCTAATTGAGCAGTCGCCAAGTCCAACTTTCTTTTTATTCCCATGAGTCCATCATGTTCCAGCTCCAGTCACAGTCCTTTTTTTTCTCTGGCATACAAGAAGCAAGTGGATACAGCACCAGGCACTCTAGATGGAAGGACCTCAAATTCCTGACCACTGTAAGGTAAACTTCCTATGGAAACGGGACTTGAAGGACTTTAAGGTAATGTGTATTCTGTTAACACATCTATCCTTTTATTAGCCCACCCCAACAGAATTTAAACTTTTAATAAATTCCACCAGAGTGGAGTCATGGGCTCAAGCCTTGAGGTTATTATACTTCTGGAGATTTTGTGAAAATCAGGACCTGGATAAAGGAGAAAGAGACAGGCTTCCACTCCTTTGAGAAAAAACTGTAACTGTGTGTCTTGTTCATATTGTGTCAGCGACCTGATTGATCTCAGGTGATACCTCATATCACAGCTGACACCTTGACACCATGACAGAGCTCAAGACAGCACAGTTCATACTGTCTTTGGGACAACACTAGAGGAAACTGGTGGTGAAGAGTGAAACATGACCCCTTTCTTTATTAAAAAAAGTTGTGTTCAAGTTGCCAACTTGTTTGATTCACCAAATCCAGTTATTCCTCAGCTCCAAATTTCAGCTCATGTTGAACCCATGGTCAACCCTGTGAAGTAAACCATCTGTTATTGCTGATATTGGCAGAGACCTACAAGCTGCTTTTATGCAGCTCAGGCTATCCACAATAGTTTTGCATTAATTTAAACAAAAGACCATAGGCTGCATGGCAAAATTAAATCTATTTTAAATCATTAACTAATTAAATCCCAGTTCCCTCCCAAGAAGTACATAACAGAGTTTCCTTAGGCTTATTTTAACATGACAAAAGAGACAGAGAAATGAAGTTAGTTTTCCCCGGTGCTGTGGCAAATCCATGGGACAGTCACCACGTGGACTTCAGAACCTTCTGATTGCCAGTGCAACGCTCCCTCCCCAGCCCATCTGGGCCTCCTGGCTCTGACAAAACCAGCAGCTGTTTGCAGAAACAAGCTGAAGGACAGAGATAACAGCACCTGAATGCTACATGAACAAGAGATTGTGGTAGCTCCCTTTAATAATATAAACCAATTATTTTCTTCTGGCTCTGTTTTCCATCTTATAAAGGATTAGCCAGAGGGTTATTCAGGATTATGGAATTAGCCTTTCACCTCTGAAAAATGTAAGTTCAAATATCAGCTTGGGTCATGAATGAAAATCAGTTTCTTCCATTCCAGCCTAGCACTTATATGTTAGAAAAGCATGACAAATTGGCAGAACAGCCCGAGGAGTGGAGCAACAACAGCAGCTTGTAGATCATTATACACAGAAAGTAAGTGTGTGTGTGTGTGTTCATAGCATACAGAGTACCTTTACAGATATATATCTATTTAGAGTAAAGAACAGGAAAAATGGAATATTTGAGCACGTGTGGAGATAGGATGGCTTTGAAATGTTGACATGGACTCCGAATCCGAAGATTGAGGTTTAGTTTTAGGCCTGCTATGTGTCCTTGGCGTAATCTTCAGCAAGCGAGAGCCACCTTTAATCACCTAACACAGGTCTAAGTTAACTATCAGAGCTCCTCTTCAGTTTGGGACAAACGACAGGGAGAAGCCTATTCATTCCAGCTGCCTCCCACACCTATCCAACGATGACAGTACAATGAACATACACGGTCCTTTGGAAGTAGACCTCTCTCTCTTCAGTTGAGATGCACCCAACCTAAATCCCTCCCCACTCCCCATCTTCATTTTGCCCAATCTATTTTGGTTAAAGTTTCAAAACCAGGTGGCTCTTTTTACTGACAATTCACAGAAAAAGGATCCTCTGTGTGCCACAGAAATTCAATGTGACTAAAATACCAATAAATTATTAAGGATGAGATGACAGATCTCATTTTATGTGCAAAGTCCAGAAGGAAAAAAAGGCTGGAAAATTACAGAAAATGTAATAACCCTTTCCCTACTAAGGCTTTGGTTTCCACCTAAAAACGTATCAACATCACGTGGGGAAAGATGAAACCCAGACCAGAAAATATTATTAAGTGAATCTTCTGTTTCTACAGAAAAGACAGACGCTTCTTTATTGAAGGAGATACAACATTTCTGTACAATCTCATGACAGCAGTGGACAGGCAAAAAGGCTTTCATTTATACAGTGATTGCGTTTGAGTTGACTCAAAAACATGTATAGAATTATAAAATTTTAAAAAAGGATAGAAATGGAAGTGGTGTGGAAGTCCAAACTCCAGCCTCTCCCACAGTGTACACTGTGAGCACAGTCAACTCAAACTGAGACAGTTAAAAGTAGGAAAATTATTTGGAGACTGTGTGTATTATCTCTAAGCGCCCTTTGGTCTGGTAGAAATAGAAGAGACAGAATTTCTTCTTGTGTTCTGCTGGAATACTCAAAATTCAAGAGATTTCATCAGTAGGAAACTCGGTCCTGAAAATTCATTCATTCTCATGAAAAGTTTTGGCTTCTGTGACCAATTGAAGATAACTCCTTTCAGAAAATCAAATCAAGAAAACACCAAAACCAGAGTACACGAATGTATCTCTAGGAAGCAGCTACTTGTCTTTGGAATGAAAAGAACAAAAAGGCAAACAAGAGAGTATAGCCTCTGGCAGCAGAGCTATGTGTGGAATATTTGATTGTTCCATCATCCAGGCAATTCCTAGTCTTACCCTGCAACTAAAATACAGTTTTCCTTAGAAAATGTAGATTGTTGTCAAAAAGAAACACAGAATGGTTACTTTTACTAGACAAAGAATTAGAAGAAAAATTCCCATAACTTAAAAATATAAAGGTCTTAGCAACCCACTGTGAAGAATATACGTGTTTCTTTGAGAAGGAGTGCTTTCAGCAACAATGAATGATTTCATTTTAACTGTAACAATCAATAGGCTTAAATACACATTTTACTTTCAAAAATAATTTAGTTAATTTGAAATAAGGCTACTAAAAAGCTGAGTAAGAACATCCATAGATTGTATAATGCAGTTTAATCAATCATTTTGAAAAGCAAATAAGATTAACATTTATAACTTACCCTTTTATAGATAGCTCTAAATAATAATTCAGAGCAATGTTACTGATACAAATGAAGAGAGCCGGAATTCAGATCAGAGGAAGAACCTGCCCTTTACAGGTTGCTGAGGCAGAAAGGCTACCATTTTGATTCCTACCTACTTGTTTTCCTGCTGCCAAATGCCAGCGCAGCCACAGAAGACAGACTGTTGTTACAAAGCCAGCAACACTTATTTTATTTCATATTTTGCAGCAGGCTCATACGTCAGGCCAAGTTCAGGCCATGGCTCAGGCCATCTCTTTCTAATTTTTCTCTAAATCACTTGGCACACTTTTGGGAGCCATAAAGCAAAATGACGGATGATACATAACAATTATGTGTGGCAGGGAAAATATATAGTGTTCCTCTTGTGCGGATGAACTGCAAACCTGGAGTATGCCAGGAGCAAAGTCTACCTTGAAAAGGCACGTTTTTGCTCAGGGACAATTTAAGCTTTTGACAATCAGTTAAAGATAAATCCTGTAGTAATAACAGACAACAAAATGGTACATTTCTTCTAAAAGTACTTACACAGACTCTGGAAAGGTGCCCAGAAAGAGCCCAAGGCATGAAAATAAATGATAATATCTGTAAGTTTTTCATAAGAAGTCAATAAGACCAGAGTTGTACACAGATAACGGGCAGTGGGGATACCAACTTCCTGAAAAGAGAAATTGGAACAGAGGTAGACAAAGGGAGACACTGGAAGACCTAAACTTTTCTTAAAGGTAGGTTATTGCTCAGTGGAGAAAAATCCTTCTTTGCACTGATGAATACAGAAAATAAGCATTTCCTTCAGTAAGCTTCCTTTTAAACATCTGAAGAAAGAGAAAAATCAAGAACAATCCTGTTCTGTCAAGTGTGCAATTATTACTTTCCTATGGCAGAGCTTCAAAATAACTATTCAGGAGTGATAGTTCTCAGAAGACAGTCATGAAGCTGTGGTAACTCCATCTGTAGTATGGAAAGGGTCATGATGCCTTACGTATTGTCTGCATTAAACAGAAAGCGTATGAGGCATGATTATTTTTATTTTAAATCAGTATGAATAAGAACATTGCAAAAAGCCACATGCACATTTTTATGTTCATTCCAACCAGGAGTACCTCAGTGTACCTAAAATTTGTTAGGAACACATTTAAAATAACAGAAATATACTATTCCTAATTTGGAAAAAAGAAGTCCACACGATAATTTGGAGTATTTTGATAACACAACCGCACACTTGTATAAAGGTAGGTCTCAAAGAAACAATATGCCCTAATAAATTATCTGCTGTTGGAAAGGAACTTGCCTATTTTTTTCCAAATTGACTTAATGAGGATAACTGTCTCAAGATGTAACACTTGAAAAGCTACAGGGCATACCTTCCTCTGTGTTAACAGACACACAGAGGAGGAATACAGCTACAGAGTAGCCCCTTGCTGCATCATGCTCAAAAGTGGGACAAAAGTTGGAAGCAGGACAACAATCCGGTGTGGGCTGGCTGGCCTGTAAACAATGCGAAGTGGAGCACAAAACTGCTGTGAGCAGCCCTAATTGTCAGCACATGCTACATGAACCCACCGATACCCTGTCAGTGGCCACTGGTAACTATGCCAGCCGTACTGGAAGCCAGGCACGGACACAGGCAGGGTCTGTCCTCCTTTCTGACATGCATCTTTTTAATTTAATGCAAACAAGCATATGGCATCTGTCACTTTGGGATCCCAAATGAAGCTGTACGTATCGAACGTCATTCTGGAGTGAAGGCCATTGATGTCCTACTGTCTTGAATGGAAAAACCTCGGAAACACAGACTTCTTCCTTCCAGAGCTGACATTGGTTTGGAGCACATCCTGTCCGTGACTTTTGCAGTTATCTCCCTACAGGCATTGTCCTTACTCTTGATCTGACAGAGCGTTTTGTTCTAACACAAAGTACAAGGCCACAGCAATGTAAGCGTAAAAACCTTTTTAGATCCACCGCAGCCCAAACTACAGAAAGGGATGCCCTAAGAAACCCCCACCCGGACACACTGACATCCCGGAGGCCGTGAGGGTAAGGGGTTCCCCGGCCTTGCGCTGCCGGGAACACGCTGCACCGAGCCTCGAACGACAGAGAAATAAAGGTTTCCCCGCCGCGGAAGGCGGAGGTTGGCGGCTGAGCCGGACAGCGGGACGTTGCCAGCAGGCAGGCGGAGCCGGGCGCTGCTGCGGGCACAGGCGACGAGGGACAGGGGCTTCGCTGCCGGGCGCCCCCGCCCGGCCCTTTCCCGCCAGCGGCTCTCCCCGCAGCTCTCCCGGGCCACGCAAGCCTCCTCTGGGCATGACCGTCCGCGGCCGCCTCCCGTCCCGCAGCACGGAGACCAGCCCTCCCGCCGCCCGGGGATTCCCCCCCTCAATCCCCAGTCCAGCCGAGAGGCGCCCCGCTGCCCCAAGTGCCGGGGCGGGGCCAGGGGCGGGGCCCGGGCGAATTGCCCGCCCCCGGGCTTCCCCGTACCGCCTCAGGGGGCCGCTACCCCCGCGCCTGGCCCCGCCCCGCAGCTCCGCGGGGGAGCGGGAGGGGCAGCGCGTACGGCGCTGCCGTTAAAACCCTTCCCGCCCTCCCGCACGGCCAGTCAGCGGGGTTGCCGCGCCGGGACAGCGAGCTGCTGGCGAGGCAGCGGCCAGTCAACGCGAGGAGGCGGTGGGAGCGCAGCGCGGGGCGCTGGGACTGGGTGTCAGCGATGCTGGAGAATGGCTCCTTGAGGAACTGCTGCGACCCGGGTGGGCGAAACCGCTTCGGCTTGGCGGAGCGGGAGGCGGCGGCGGCGGGTGCCCCACGGCCCGCCTGGGTGGTGACGGTGCTCTCCAGCGTGCTGATCTTCACCACCGTGGTGGACATCTTGGGCAACCTGCTGGTCATCGTCTCCGTCTTCAAGAACCGCAAGCTCAGGAACTCAGGTAAGGGCTTGAGCCCCGGCACCCGCCCCGGCAGCGACAAGTGGTAACGAGCGCCCGGAGCCCCGCGGGCACCCTGTTCCCGCTCCTAACTGCCCCGAGGAGACCAGCCTGCTTGTGGAGTCCGGACGGGCTACCTCCTAAAGGCGGGGGACCAGAGAGTCCCCCTGTACCGGTGCTTGCTTTCTAACGCGTGCGG
The DNA here is from genome assembly GCF_964237585.1 of Gallinula chloropus. Taxonomy (NCBI): domain Eukaryota; kingdom Metazoa; phylum Chordata; class Aves; order Gruiformes; family Rallidae; genus Gallinula; species Gallinula chloropus. Next base: position 199,337,337 of record NC_140085.1, read on the forward strand.
GGGCGGTCCCGCGGCAGTCCCGCGTAGCACGCTGCCCCTGCGCTCCGCTTAGCCTGTGCTTTGTCCTGCCCCGGCCCTTAAGGGGGGAATGCGGGTCCCAACGTGGCTCTTAACGAGGCATTGTGTAGTCTCTGTGGAGCACTCTGTCGGTGCCATCCGAGTAAAATACCGGAGACAAAGACCGTGTCCCAAAGCGGTTGGAAGAAGAAAGAAGGAACTTTAAAACTTGCATGAGAGTTCTTCTGAAGATGAGGGGCTGTGCGCGTGTGGGAAGGCGGCGCAGACCACGCTCCGGTCTCCATCGGAGTTCTCAATAGTCTTGTCGTGAAATCGTCTGTCTTTCTGTACCCTCGCCAAATAGCCTCCAACCAGAAAGCAGCAAATAAAGTCGGGTGTTTTTCTTGAATCGTGTCCTTAGTTTTTTTTCTTTGTGTGTATTAAAATGTGGCTCTGCGTGATTTATTTGCTGAACTTCTTACTTGCTTTCTTATCTTTGCCGGACTAGTTACACGTGTCTCCAACTACAAAACTCTGTACTTAGCGCCAACTTCTCGGATTTGTCTCCCTGCAGCCAATTTACGTAATATACGTACTCAGTGCGGATACTATGCTCTCTTCCCCGCGATGCACCCAGCTGTAGCTGTTACCTGGGGCGCACAGTTGGGCTGCTGCTAGCGTACCTGCACTCGGCTGGCTCTTGGGTATTGGTGCAGTACAAGGCGCTACCCCTGAAATAGCCACATACCTACTAACATTCTTACAGCACCAAGCAGCTCCTGAAAACGATTCCTTCTTCAGGTCTTGACTGCTATCGTTTCGCTGTGCGCAAAAGCAAGGTAACAAAACTTTGCTGAGGGAAGGCAGGTGCAAAGCACCCCTGCGCTGTCGGAGCCCAGGGGCTCAGTAGCATACTTCCCGGCTCACACCCAAGCACAGCGGGATGCTTCTTCGCCGGCTGGAGGAGGGGGAACTGACTTGCTTCTCCCGTGTGGTTGTTTTATTAGTGTTTGTTTTTTGGGGGCTGAGCGAACACACCCCACGGCGCAGCGCCAAACTTGAGGACGTCTGAAAGTGAGCTTTGGGTGAGCAATAGGGAGGGGACAACTCGGGGCGCTGGAAACGGTACTGGGGCTGTACATTCAAAGGGGCCAAACCACCGTACCGAGGTGGGTAAAGCTTTACCCCGTAGCGAGAAAGGCGGCACTCCCCGGTAGCCAGCAGCGCCGGGAGCCGCGGCTGCCGAGCAGCACCGGGCCGGCTGGGAGCGGGCGGGCGCAGCCCCGGCAGAGCGGAGCCGAGCCGGGCGCACGGCTGCGGAGCAGAGCGGAGCGGAGGGAGGTCTCCGCTTCAACCCCCCGCCTCGCTCCCTCGGGAACTCCCGTGACTCACCAGCGCCCTCGCGGCGCCTTTGTCGCCGGGGGAAGGTGCGTTCCGGAGGGATCTCGCCTGGGCTCCGGGGAAGGGAGCGCTCAGGGAGCGCTCTTGCGAGACATCTAATCCCGGCCGGGGGGGAGGGGGACGGACATGAGAGGGGCTTTCTTCTGAGCCGTTTTCTTCATTCGAACGGCAGCACTGGAGAGGGTTTGAACTGGGAGAGTGATGCCTGGAAGAATAGACTTACAGATACTGATCAAAGTGCCTAAGGCTGTTGAAATAAGACATGGTGGTCCTATCTGATTCAACTACCTATTAATTGATCTCCTCGGTTCGTTCTTAATGTGATGTCTCTGACCCTATCCCAAGGATCTCTCTTCATCTTTGTTAAATACCATGAAGAACAGCAGAGAGCTCCTTCTGCATAATCTTCATAAAGTTAAAATACCTTTTAAAGTGTCAGGTTTTAGTTTTCCATCAGGGAAGAGATGGCTCTTGAGGATGAAGCTGAAAGAGGATAGTTTGGTGAACGTCCACAGAGGTCTTTTCAAAGAAAATTTCTTAAAAGGACTGCAAACTTATGTGAGTGGAGTGATGGATGGAATGTGAAGGTGGTGGAGAGCTAAGGCAGTGCTTGGGAGTCCTTAGCCTCAGACAAGGAAAGAAGATGGGCAAGCAGGTGGATTTGCAGGTTTTTCTTTCTGAACAAACCAGAAACATTTTCATACTTGCAAGGGAAGTGGATGTAGTAGACTGACATGGTGAGGGAAAATGGCATGAAAGGAGTTAGGCTTAGTAGTAAGCAATGAAGGGAGGGAGAGACAGGATGAAGCTAGTGGAATGGTTGTGACAAGACACAGGGAGTCCAGATGACCAAATAAAAAAGGAAGAGCTATAGCATCAAGAACATTCACTTCTCTTTGAAGAAGATAATGAGAGATTTTCTTGGGTAGGGATGAGAGTTTGGGAGTTCAAATAAGGTACAGGTATATGAAGAATAAATTGAGCAGCTCTGCTGCTTCTCTAGTACAAATAGCAACCTTCCTTTCAGAAAGTAGAACAGGGCTTTAGCTTATTCCCAAGCTTTATCAAGACTCTTCTGTCCAAGGCTTTACAGAGAAATCTGAAAACAATGCAATTATGCATCACTCTCCTTAAAATTAAAGCATGATCAAAAGCAAATCTATTTTAATGCTTTTCTATAATATGAGGCATAAGAACATAGTGAAATAAAGTGACCTGTTAGCCTTTATGCTGGTAAGTATTACACTCAGCAGGAAAGAAATGCAGAATGGGTAGGGTTGGTACTTTTAGACATTGCTCATTCACTCCTTAAACAGTGGGAATTTTGCCAGCCTTACAACAGAAGGATTGTTTCATAGCATACAGAAGCATCTTTCCCACGTTTAAATTTGGTTTTGGAGGGGGAGGGGAAAATTTATGAAGGCTCTTCCAAGTAATGCATAGCATAATTGGTATGAATCAACATGCTTGTCTTACATAACTGTGCCCAGTTTTCCTGTGAGAGGCTTAGCAACTTTTGATCTCTAAAAGTGATCTAATTTACAGAAATCAGTGCTTTTATGATTTCCAATTTGGGAGGGCAGTAACTTTGTCCAACACACTACAAATTAAATAAAACTTTGTATGTTGAAAAAAAATAAAATAAATTCATCTTAGTTGGTCTTTCTATTTGAAATCTGAAACATGTTCTGAATTCTCAAAAGCCACTATTGATTTTGGGTATCTTCAATTAGGCATGTGCAGTTGAAGGCAGCTTTTTAAGTGCTGAACTTTTGAAGTGCTAAAGTTTACATGGGCTGGAGAGTCAAGTACCCTGAAGGTGCATCAAATCAGTCAAAACCACTAGATGCTTTTAAGAATGTTGGGATACATTTGTGTAGCCATAGCTATAACCAGAACATTACTGGCTGGGGTTAAAACCTGGTAGGAAGCACTTCTGAACGTGGGAAGTGGCAAGGTATCTCCCACAGGAGTGAGATAAAGCAAACCATTTGCATTTCATTGGCCTTGAAGCCAAGGTAAAATCAGTGAGAGGTGAGAATTAGGCACATTAACTCAGTATCATTTCAAAGAGTAGTGTGGACTTGGGACCTTTTGACTTTTGGCAGAAGGCCTAATATTAACCTTGGTGCACTGCCAAAGAATACATTAGCAGAGTGATATTTTTAGTGCATGATGTCAACCCTCTTCACTCTTTCCACTATTTTCCTGTCTATATATAACATCTAAAGCAGCATGATGAGACCCTGATTTCCATTTGAATGGCAAAGAGCTGTTGCAACACAAGTCAAAATTCATGGGGTTTTACCTGTTAGAACATGGGTGCATTTACATGTTTCATTCTGTCCAATGTGTGTGTGGCTGTGATGGACAATACCTTTCATGTGTACATCTGTACAAAATAAAACATTCCTATACATAGAATTGTAATTTCAGTTACTTTTCTGTCTACTAAATAAACGTGTTCGAGAGTATAACCAAGTCTTGTACTCTTTTTCCCTTTCTGTAGCCTTCACTCAGCATCTCTGTGACATAACTGAGGGTGTGTTTTCTCCATTGTTAGAGGCTCTTTTCATCTCTTTGGCCACACAAGTTCTATTTCTCTCCTTTATTCCTCCTTTTTTATTATTCCATTGAGTGGGATAGAGGATAGTTGTCTCCTGGTGTGGAATTTGTCTCTTAGAAGACTACAGTGGAGATACCTATTTCTGAACTCCTTCCTTTGAACTCCCTTTATAATCAATGAAGAAAAATAAATATTTTTAGGGTCTAGTTAATCTAACTTATTTTTGAAATCTACATTAGTATGACATGATTCAACCCATAAAAGTGTTTATTTCCCTCCACTAAAAGCAAAGAGAATCAAGAGGGACTATCTCAATGTAGTCACCTATAATTAAGTGAGAAGAAAACAACATACGAAGACAGAAGTCATCATGTAATTCTTCTAGTAACTTGTCAAGTTCTGTTTTTACATTGCACATTTTCCTCCTCACTGCCTGCCCTCCAGCATATCATATTAGTCCAAATAAGACTGATAAGTAAAAAAAAAATTCTTTACTGATACAAATGAAATGTTCAACAGGTTTCCTGGTTCAGGACTAGGTGAAATCATCTTTTAATATCAGCAGCGATGCTGACAAGACTATATTTTGGTAAGCATATTTTGAGGCTGATGAGTGTGAGGTCACACTCTGTATTATAGTGTCAGCTTATGTACTCCTGACTTCTTGAACTCTGGATCCATGGACTTCTTAGCCTTGGATTTGTGTGTGTTTGGCCTTCACATTCTCTCTCATATTCAGGGTCTCTAACCTTGAAGCGGCCCAGGATTAAGAAAATCATGGGAATGTGACTACAGCATTTACAAAAGTTCATTGAACCCAACACTTAAAACTCTTCTATCTCTTTGTAATAACATTATCAATGAAATGCTTTTTTTAAATTTTAACATTGTGCTTATTAGTTGCTAAATTATTGTGGATCTTTTTATTTGTAGAATCATAAGTGAAAATTGACGTGGATTGGTCATTTCCCTACCTAGTGACAAATCTTGTGCTGTATTAATGGAGAATAATCACATATTTCCCTTTCAACCTGTGTTTTTCCATGGTAAACAAGACAAATGCTTTTAGTTTCCTGTAATTAACCAGGCTCTTCATTTCCCTGATTGTTTTAGACCTTTCAGGTCACCTATCCCAGCTGAATTAATCTGTCTTGAACAAGAGAAAACTGAACTGTTTACAGCAATGCAGGTGAAGTAACACCTTCAAGTAAACAATATTAACATTCTATTCTGTTCTTTTCTGTCCTTTTCTGGATGGACAAAATGGACCTGGTATGCCTTATAGACACATTTTCTTTTTATGTGCTAGCATTATATAGATGACTCTTCTTTTTGCAGTCACTTGCTAATGCAGCTCTTTTTTCTCTTGTCTTTTCAGTCCACACAATTATTATTCCTTCACTATGTCTTCATACCTCATGCTACTATACTGTATCCACTTTCTTTCTGCTTTATCAGTCCTCAAGGAAAAAAATAGATCTTGACATCTCCCTGTATCAATGTGTACTCTCAACTTTGTATTATCACAAAATTTCATTAGTTCTCTTTGTGTTTTGTGGCATAATACTTCTGAACAAGACAAAATTAGTTCAATGTAGGTTATCTCCCTCTGGTCCAAAATTTTTCTTTCATCACCATCCAGGCAGTGGTAGCAACAGACTGTGTTGCTACCCTAGCATATGCACTTCCAAGGCTAGATCAATTTAGAGCAACCTCCCATGTACAGAAAGTTCAAGTCCAGCTTTCATTAAATAAAGATGATAAGATTGGTTGTTTGTCCTGGTTTCAGCAGGGATGGAGTTAATTTTCTTCCTAGTAGTTGGTGTAGCACTATGTTTGTGATTCAGGATAACAATGTTCATAACACACTGATGTTTTAGCTGTTGTCGAGCAGTCACAGACTTTTCAGCTTCTCATATTGCCCTAACGAGAAGGTGGGGGCACCCAGCAGGCAGGGAGGGGACACAGTCAGGACAGGTGACCAAGGACATATTCCATACCATATGACATCATGTTCTGTTTATAACTGGGGGTGGGCTGAGAGGTGTGTCAGCTGGCAACCTGGCACAGCAGCTGGGGTTCTTGCACATCATTGATTTGGGGGTGATGGAATTTGTCTTCCCAAGTAACTGCTACATATGATGGAGCCTTGCTTTCCTGGGGATAGCTGAACATCTGTCTACTGATGGGAAGGGGGAATGAATCTCTTGGTTTGCTTTGCTTGCAAATGAGGGCTCTGCCTGGGCTGAGAGGCTGTGCAGTCTGGGGTTGTCGTGGGTTTTTTTCTTTTTTTCTTCCTTTTTTGTGTGTCCTATTAAACTGGTTTTATCTGAACTCATGAGTTTTCTCACTTTCACTTGTCCAATTCTCTCCCACATCCTGCTGGGGGAGACTGAGAAAGTGCTGTGTGGTGCTTAGTTGGTAGCCACAGCATGTACCATGACATGGGTACAAACACTTTGTGTAAGTTCTTACTGAATTTTATTCAATTTGTCTTTACCTGCATCTTTAATTTTCTTTTAATTCCAAATTTGATTCCGCAGCCTTGCCTACAATTAAGATGAGATTAAGAAGCCTGAAGATTTCTCATTTCATTCTTCCTTTACAGCCCATTCACTACCCTAAATACAAGTGCCATATTAACATACACTCTACAGTAGACATATGAGTCTTCCAGAGGTGGCAACACAGGTTTAGTCTTCTCATTACTCCCTGACTAAATGTGTTTCTGACTTATTGCTAGCATCATTCATCCAAAAAGAAGAGCAGTTGTGCCAGAACCATACCACGGAAGGAGGAAATGGGTAGTAAAGTATGAGAGCACCACAGCTGCAGGTGAGTCATGGCAAAACTGCTCTTTGGAATACACGTGAAGGCCAAGCTCTTTGCCACAGCCTGACGGAAATCAGCACTTTCCTACTAGGAGTGAGGATCAGAGAATGTATTTGTCCCCGTTTTAAAGCTATCTGTCCTTTCAGAACCCATGGCACTGTTATCTAACAGATGTTAAAAAATTCCTGCCATCAGATATATTCAATCTCCCTGACATTTTTGCTTTATTGTAGATATGCTAATTCCTCACCCACGAGCCTACCTTGTCCTGAAGCCCACCATTATTGTCCTTATTAAAAACTGCAGCAAAATCTTTCTTCAGACCAGCAGTCACTTTAGGTTGATTTACATATTCCCCTCCCCCAGTAACTTCTCTTTGCTTTTTCTTTTTGTTAATGTGGTAAAAGGGCATTTTATTCATTTTAGAAGTCTTTGCCAAGCCAATTAAGTTTAGGAATTTGTGTCAGTTCCCATTTTATCCAATTTTGCTCTCTCTAGCAGTTTTCTTTGGTTGACATATCTTTTCCTGTTCTTTCTAGCCTTATTTCTTGCCCCTAGTATCCTTGCTGAGACAACTTTTCCTCCAGCTACATCTGGAACTTTTTCTTAATCTTTTTGGTGCAATTTCCAGAGACTATTTTTGTGTCTTCAATATGAAGAATTGATAATATTTCTCCACATTCACATCCCTAAGCTCCCCAATACAGTTGACTGCAGTTTCCTAATTAGTTTCTCTTATTTATCAAAATGTGCAAAACTCCTTCTTAGTTATATGTTTTATTTATTCTTCCATTCAATTTAAACAAAATCTCATCTACATTCAATACAACCTTATTTTCTGTGTCAGGCTCTTCAGGGATGTCTTTGTTCTTTGTCAGAGTAAAGACCAGCTTATGTTGGCAAATAGACTGTACAATGAAGAAATCTACTGGGTGTATGTCCAGAACTCAACAGTCATTAGGATGGTTATTATCTCTTTTACATATGAGGAGCTGCAGTGTCCCATTGTTAAATTGTTTCCAGTACTATTTCCCTATTAAAACAGAGGTGATCTCATCTTACTGAAGATTTCTGTGTACTTTCCTGCAGAATGTCTTTATAACTCTTCCCCAAATTAATTTTGGCTTTTGCCAAAATATCATCCTCTCTCTTTTCTTTTCTTCTTTTTTTTAATGAAGACTATACACTTTTGAGTTAATATTTCTTTTTCTCTGATCATTGGTGTAATTCCATTCTAACAGAATTACTTCTATAAAGTTTGATTTGAATTTCTCACCCTTTTTTTTGATTCCCTACTTTGTTGCATACGTTCCTGAGATTCTTCTACTGACTCAACTGATTTTTTATCAGCACTCCAGTTGAACTTCTCAGTCTTTGAGCTCCTATTTTCTATATTTGTTGCCACCACCTTTCTGAAGCCAAAATTCCCCCCTGCCCTGGGTGTTAAATGAAGAAACTATATGATTCCTTCTCAGGCTTTCTTCCCATCTCTCAGTTTTAAGATCTTTTTATTCATTCTGCCAGCTTGCATTGCAAGCTGCTATCCCATATGCTTAGATAAAGTCTGTCCATGAAGATATGAAACCTCTTCTCTTCTAAGAGAAGACCTCCAAATGATCATTACTCCAAGTCTTTCTTCATCAATTCTGGAATTATTCAGTCATGAACCCATGACACATACTTCTAATGACATTTCCATTCTTTCCTTGGAGAGGAAGTCATCTAATTTCATCATCAATTCCATCATCTTTTCTGTGAGATTTTGTTCAAACACTAACCACCTGAGAAAATACTGTTTCAAACTTTATTTACAATAACTTTAAGCTTTGTTTACCTGTTAATAATTCCAGAAGTAGAAAAGCAAAGTGAAAAGCCAGTATTGTTCATTTGCAAATTAGGGAAATTCCCTTTAACAGAGAATATATCCTTCGGAGAAAGAAACTGAACCCTACAAGTGAATTTCAAAAAAGTCCAATTCAGAGACCTGAGAATGTTCTAAACTAGAAGAAACCTAAGGAATACAGAATTTTAAAGTATTTTGGAAGTAGAAAGTCTGCAAGGAAATTATAATCCTGAAGGGATTGAAAGAAACATTTAGGAGTACAAAAACCTAAAGAAGAAAAATAACTTCTGTATCAGTCTGCTTCACGGGGAATCCTGAGGAGATAAACAGTTTATTCAAAAGCAATAGGCAACACCTTTGTAGGACACTGCACATGAAATAATGGATAGCCTTACAGAAGATAGACTGCAATAATCTTTTTTCTTTATCAACTAGAGAATCATGACAAAAGACCAAGGACATGTTCAGCATAATCTGGAGATGGAGAATATTAAAATGGAAGTCACTTTCTCAAATGTTACTAAATAAACTGTTGAAGTCAACAATTTCATAAATTTTAAGAACTACTGGCTCTTCTGTAGATCTTTTGTGTGTTCAAAGTCATTATGGCTCTACCATAAGCAGGAGAAAATATGGAATGTTTTAGTGGCAGGTGTAAACCAAATTCTAGTAACAAAGGATTGCCATGAAATTGTAATCTGAGACAAGTTATTCTACAGCTACAGTGTACTTTGTATCATCCTTTGAAGCACACCTGGCAATAACATATTGGATTATAGCTCTAAATTATACTTTTCTTTTATCCTGTAGAGGAAATGAGCAATTTACTGATAAGCAACTAGGAAGTATATTGGCAAGGTCAGCTCCAAGACACTTTTATTTCAGAATATAAAGCTAAATTCTATTCCATTTGGTAAATGAAGATATTGATGTGCTTATCTTTAGAGGAAGTAGAATCTAAGCATTTAGTTGAACTGGGTAAGTATAAGGATTTTCCTGAACTGCAGCAGAAGAATCTAAGGGTATATTTATGTTGTGTATTTCATTTCATTTGGCACAAATCCACTCTACCCATGTTCTGAGTGAAAGAAAAAGTGAAGTATGATGTTAGTGTGATGTTTTCCCTGTAATACCATACCCAGGCTCTCCACAGGTCCAAGTCTTAACAAAGTCACACAGCTGCTTCTTTTTTTCAGCTCAGAGTATGAATAAATATCCTTTCATCTCCTTGAAATAACAAATGCAAACATACCCTCAGATACAGAAAATTAGAAGGACCTCTTAGCAGCTGTATTATGGCAATTCCAATTGTTCTAGCAGCACTCCCTTTGCTGCCAGCTCTCTCCTGTGGCCTGACTGGTGTTCCTTTGCAAGACTTACTGACTGCATGAGGCATGATGTCTCTGCAGTAAAGCTCTGTTCTTGGATGGACCAGCAGAAGCAATTAAAAGATTCATGATGCTCTTTGACACAATCAGCCAAAGAGCTAAAAGACCAAATTTACTCACAGAGAGCCAGGCCAGCTTATTTTAAGATACTAATTCTTTCAACTATTTTTAGCAGATATATATATTCACCAGGTGACTTGAACCATTCTATTGAGGATGTTATAGGTTACCTTCATCTCATTAAATCAGTGATGATCTGTTCTCTACCTCTAAGAGTGAATTCTACTCCTACTCCAATTCAAATTTATTGTGAGTACCAGTATCTTCAGATATGCTCATATGCTCCAGGTTTTAGCTGCTTAGAAGTTATTCTTTACAAGCACATACTGATACCTTGACATAGACTGTCAAGAACATTGCCTTGTTTGCAAGAATACATATGAAAACAGTTATGTTATCCTGAGCTGATAAAACAAAACCCAGTTTTGCCTTTGCAGAAAGGAAGAAACGTTATGGTAATTTTCATCTTCCTAAAAATCAATTTGAGTGGTGGTTCTAGTTTTTAAACTACCACCTTTATATGGGCATGAAACAGATTTCTTAACAACAAAGGTAGCCAAAATACATCTAAATCACTGTGGGTGCAACTCCATTGTTATCCTTAACAACAGTAGCTGCTTTGGAATCTTCTGGTTTACTTTTGGTCTCAATACTGAGAAGAATTGAGTTATGTTACATTAGCATTTTACTGACATTTCAGCTGCGTATGGAAGACTCATGTCTTGACAGGACAACAAATAACAACAACCTAAACACGTTTATCAAATGACTAGGATCTTCATTTATGGTATTCTTCTTTAACTATTTATTAATTGTAGAGGTATTTGATTACACTCTTTAAAAAAATGCAGCTTAAATTATGCCTGAAGAAAAAACATCACCCTTCTCACAAAGATACTAATTCTTCAGCTGCTTTCTATGGACTTGGTTCATTTTCTACAGATACATCAACAGCAAAAGGAGGGCCAAGGACAGTCTCCAACCCTTGCTGGATGCAGGGGGAACATTAGTGACAAGGGATGAGGACAAGGCTGAGATACTTAATTCCTTTTTTGCCTCAGTCTTTAATAGTAAAGTGAGATGTTCCCTGGATATTCAGCCTCGAGAGCCAGAAGACAGGAAGGGAGAGCAGAACAAAACTCCCATGATCCAGGAGGAAATGATTAGAGACCTGCTAGGCCAATTAGACATTCACAAGTCTATGGGGCCAGATGGTTTACCTGAGGGTATGGAGGGAGCTGGCAGATGTGCTTGCAAAACCCCTTTCCTTCATCTACTAGCAGTCCTGGCTGACTGGTGAAGTTCCACTTGACAGGAGGCTGGCAGATGTTACACCCATTTACAAGAAGGGTTGGAGGGAGGATGCAGGAAACTACAGGCCTGTCAGTCTGACCTCAGTGCCGGGGAAGATCACGGAACGGGTTATCTTGAGTGCTATCACACAGAACATGTACAACAACCAAGTGATCAGGCCCTGTCAACATAGGTTTACAAAAGGCAGGTCCTGCCAAACTAACCTGATTACCCCCTATGACCTGCTTAGTGGATGAGGGAAAGGATGTGGATGTAGTGCACCCTGACTTCAGCAAAGCCTTTGATACCATTTCTCACAGCATTCTGTTGGAGAAACTGGCTATCACTGGCCTGGACAGACACACCCTCTGCTGGGTAAAAAACTGGCTGGATGGCTGGGCCCAAACTGTTGTGGTAAATGAAGATAAATCAAGATGGAGGCCAGTCACAAGTGGTGTCCCCCAGGGCTCAGTCCTGAGTCCAGTCCTGTTCAATATCTTTATCAATGACCTCGATGAAGGGATTGAATGCTCCCTCAGTAAGTTTGCAGATGACACTAAACTGGAAGGAAGTGTCCATCTGCCTGAGGGTAGGGAGGCTCTTCAGGGGCAGGCTAGATCCATGGGCTGAGACCAACTGGATGAGGTTCACCAAGGCCAAGTCCAGAGTCCTGCAACTGGGACATAACAACTCTGTGCAGCACCACAGGCTTGGAGAAGAGCGGCTAGAAAGCTGCCTGGCAGAGAAGGACCTGGGATGTGTTGGTTGACTGCTGAATGAATATGAGTTAGCAGTGTGCCCAGGTGGACTAGAAGGCCAATGGCATGTTGGCTTGTATCAGAAATAGCGTGGCCAGCAGGTCCAGGGAAGTGATTGTGCCCCTGTACTTGGCATTGTTGAGGCCACTCCTTGAGTGCTGTGTTCAGTTTTGGGCTTCTCACTACAAGGAAGACAAGGTCCTGGAGAGTGTCCAGAGAAGGGCAACCAGGTTGGTGAAGAGTCTGGAGAGCAAACCTGATGAGGAGCTGCTGAGGGAGGTGGGGCTGTTTAGCCTTGAGAAGAGGAGGCTGAGGGGAGACCTTATCACCACCTACAGGGTGTTGGTCTCTTTGCCCAAGTGACAGGTGATAGGAGGGGGAATGGACTCAAGCTGCACCAGGGCAGGTTCAGATAACACATTAGGAAAGAATTCTTCACTGAAATGGTTATCAGGCATTGGAACAGGCTGCTCAGGGAGGTGATTGAGTCGCTGACCCTGGATTTATTTAAAAGATGGGTAGATGAGATGCTCCAAGATATGGTTTAGTAGAGGACAGGTATGGTTGGACTCAATGATCTCAAAGATCTTTTCCAGCCTAGTGATTCTGTGATTCTGTAATTCTAGGCTTTAGCATTTTTTAAAGATGTTCTTAGAAGCAGACAATTCTATGCAGCTTTTCTACTGAGAAGTAAAAGGATGTTATATTAAAACATGCTGCTTCACTTCAAGACAAGTAAAGACATGCAGGTGGCATAGTCACTATGTGCCAACTGGGAGCTTTCTCACTCCTCCTTCCTGTGAACTACAACTTATGGTTCTTAGGACTCTTGGGAATCTATATTCAAGATACTGAGCATTCCAGCAAACTCATCTGAAATCAGGCATTACTTGGTGAAACGCACAGTGGGTAATCTTTGAATTGCTACAGAGGAAAAATTTCACACAATACCTTAGCTAGAATTGCCATCTTCATTTGGACAAACCTTATGGTCTGCAAACTCAAGAGACCATGCAACTTAGATTTGTATTTTCCATGTTGTCCTTTAAAAATAAAGGGTTATCTTTTTTAGCCTTTTAGGTAAAAGTTAATAGTACTATTTTCTTAAAAGCACTTCAGCAGTCCCTTCTGATGTAGCAACCTACACAATAACTGCTACAGTGCTGCTCCAAAGTCACTTGTTCTGAGGGCATTTTTAGCTTCATTCATTGAGGCTGTTAACAGTTCCAAGTTCAGGCTTATGGACTGCATCCTGCATGTATCCAAGAACTGCTAACAATGGTGGCTATTACCTACCATAATGAATACAGAAAGAGTCAGCATGCCATTAATTCTACATAAGCAGGAAATGAAAGTAGCAGATTTCCCAAAGTGTTCACAAGCCAAGGAACCTATCTGGCATCAAGCTGCTCAGAAAAAAAGCCCCACTTTCCACCTTTATGCAAAATTCCCTAATTCCATTTTCTACAGTGTCAGAATTCATAAGAAGCAGATGTGAATTGCTTTACACAAGGAATACTACTCAGTGCTTAATTCATGAAATGTAATAAAAGTCACCTGCAAAGGACTGAGAGATAAATACCTTGCAAACAGGTCTTGGAACAGGCATTGGAACAGGCTGCCCAGAGAGGTGGTAGAGTCACCATCCCTTGAGATGTTAAAAAAAATTGTAGACGTGGCACCCCAGGTTTAGTTGACATGGTGGTACTTGACAGATGGGTTGGACTTGATGATCTTAGATGTCTTTTCTAACCATAAAGATTCTGTGATTATATGAAAGCATAAGAGAAACAGCTATGAATTCTTTCTTTTCCTCCCAAACACTGTCAGTATCACTGAGGTCAAGAGAACTTACTTGAAGAGTTGAAATGTCTTCGGCAGCACCTCCAGAATATTCATGTATCATTTGTTTTCAAGACAGGATTATAAAGCCTTTGGGTGGCTTCAACCTATCAGAATGTGACATGTTTCCAATTAGTGTCTCATTCTCAGCTATTGCTTTTTAGATTAATTATATCATAACCTAAGCAAAGTTTGACTTAATTAATGGTTGGAAGTCAAGCAGTCAATAAAATTGCAGGATGCTATAAGAAGGTACGTATTCTGATTCATTAATAAGGTAATGAATACTCTTGGAAATCATTTCCAGAACCATGAAAGACAAGTAGGTGATTTGTAGTAACATACATGGATTTCCAAATGGAAAACCATGCTTAACCAAAGTGATGGCCTTCTACAATGACATAGTTGGCTTGGTGGACAAGGAGCAAGCATTGGATGTGTTTACCTTAACTTCAGTAAAGCTTTTGACACTGTCTTCCATAATAGCACAGCTGACAAAGTAGGCATTAGGTAAGTGAACAGCAAACCTCAGATTGAAACCTGGCTGAATGTCTAGGCCCACGGTGGTTGTGATCGGAGGTCAATACTGGGGACAATAATGTTAACTTCTTCACCTGGATGATGTAGCAGAGTGTAGCCTCATCAATTTCATTGATGACACAAAGCTCAGAAGAGTGACTAAAACTCCAGAAGTCATGCTGCTATTTAGAGGGATAGAGGAGACAGGCTGGAGAAATTTTTTGACAGGAACCTTGTTAATGTAGTTTTGCATGGCTGGGTTCTGGCAGAGGAGAGGGGTTGTAGGAGTAGCCTCTAGAAGAAGCAGCTAGAAGCTTTCTGTAGGCCTGAGAGAGTAAACACCAGCCAACTCAAGGCTGGAGTCATTGTTGACCAAGGCCAAGCCCATCAGCCCCTCTATCAATTACGTTTAAGAGGAAGAAACCACAAGCAGCCGCTTTTTGCAACCAGAGAAGGGAGTGAGAAGGTGTAAGAAACTGTGCAGGCACCAAGGTCAGTGAAGAAGGGGAGGGAGGAGGCACTCCAGGTGCCTGAAAGGTTCTTCTGCAGCCCACGGAGAAGACCATGGTGGATCAGGTGTCCTCTCACAGCCCATGGAAGATGACAGGGAGCAGAGACCCCACCTGCAGCCCATGGAGAGGCCCCACAATGAAGCATGTGGAGACGTATGGAAGATACTGTGACCCGCGCTGGAGCAAGTCTCTGGCAGAACTTACAGCCCATGGAGAGAGATAAAGACACAGACAGACAGACAGACATCAACACCAGAGCAGGTTTGCTGGGGGTGGCAGGGGTGGAGGGTGTGGGGGCTTGTGTCCACGTGGAGGACCAGGCTGGAGCAGTCTGGGCTTGAGAGATTGAGAGACATTCTATGATTTATGAGTGCACCTCATAGAATTGACCCACACTGGGGCAGCTGGTGAAGAGCTGAAGCCCTGTGGGAAAGGACTCACGTTGGAGTTTGTCCCACTGTCCCCCGTGGGTGGGACCCCACGGTGCAGCAGGGGAAGGCTATGAGGAATGCCCCCCACCCCCATCTAAGAAGGAAAACAACTCGTGAGGAACTGACTGAAACCCTTATTCTCCCAGTCCCTGCCCCTCCCCATGCCACAATGGGGGGAAGAAGGGAGCAAAATCATGACTAAAGGGAAGTCTGCTAAGAAGGGAGGGGTGGGGGAAAGTGCTTTAAGATCTGGTCACACTTCTCCTTGCCCGACTCTGGTGTCACTGGGCAGTGTCATAAATTAGAGAGTTTTCTTTCCTTTCTTCTGTGTTGAGTCTGTTTCGCCCGTGCCACACATTGCAGAATGATCTCTCCCTGTCCTTATCTCAACTCCTGAGCCTCTCAATATATATTTTCTCCCCTGTCCAGCTGCAAAGGGGAGTGATAGAGCAGCTTTGGTGGGCATATGGCCTCCAGCCAGGGCCAAACCACCACACTCATGAAGATCAGTGAAGGGAATGATTAAGTCCTGTAACCGGGGAGAAACAACTCCAGGCACCAGTATATGCTCAGGGCCACCTAACTGCAAAGCAGCTTGGCAAAAAAGGACCTAGGGGTCCTGGTGGACAACAAGCTGGTCATAAGCTAGCAAAGCAGCCTTGCGGCAAAGAAGGCTAACAGTCTCCTGGGCTGCATCAGAGCATTGACAGCCAGGCATGGAAGGTGATCTTTTCCCCTCAGCACCGATAAGACTACACCTGGAGTGTTCTGGGCTCCCCAGGGATAAAAAAGATATGGACTTACTGGAGTTAAATGCACTACAGGGCCACTGAAGTGACTAGGGGCTTAGAGCATGTGTCATATGAGGACAGACTGTGAGACCAATGACAGTTCATCCTGGAGAAGAGAAAGCTCAGAGTGATCTTATCAGTGTGTATAAATACCCATTGGGAAGGAGTGAAGAAGAGGCAGCCAGTTTTTCTCAGTAGTGCCCACTGAGAAGACAAGAGGTATTGGGTACAACCTGTGAAATTCCATCTGAACACAAGAAGATTTTGTTTTCACTGTGTCGGTTGTTAAACACTGTAACAAGCTGCCCAGAGACGTTGTGAAGTCTCCATTTCTGGAGATAACTGAAAATCTGGCTGGACATGGTCCTGGGAAACCTAATCTCACTAACCCTGCTTGAGCAGGAGAGGTAGGACTAGGTGATCATAAGAGGTCGTTTCCAACCTAAAAGTTTCTGTGATATGTTAATTCTATAACATTCAGCATGACATCTTAATTTGCTGTAAGAACCTTGTATTTTAACCTAAGAAAGATTAGGTTAAATGGTAGAAAGATTTTCATCTAACATAATTGGCAGAGCTCTATTGACAACACTTGCTTACAGATGCATAGGTAGGCTTTGACTCATCCTGATTTCTGAGATCCTTTATTTGTGATAAGCTTGCTCTTTTTTTAGCACACATATGTTTAAAGGTGGTAAATTTCCTGTGCTTTATTGCTTACCGCCACCAGTTTTCCATTCCTTTATTGCTCCAGCTTGGAAAAGACCAAACAGGAACAGAAAGTGAAGCTGGAAATATATTTGCATTAGTATTAGTGCCTTTGTTTGCATGTCATCTGTTAAGCAAAGGATAGCCTTTTCATAAATAATAGGAAGAGAATAGTTTGTATTGGCAGAACTCTGTATTTGCCGTATAAAGTGATACTGAAAGAAGCTGGGAGGTAAACTCCCATGAATCTTCTGCATCAGTAGGTCCAACCCTTAACTGAAACATAAAAATAATTTTCCCGAAGAGAAAACAAGCAGCACACTTCCTCACACTTTTAATTACATCAGCACAGTGACCTGACAGAAAATGTTATATTTGAAGAACTTTCTGTTAAACAGAAAGGCCTAATACTTTAAAAAAATGCAACAATTATTAGATTAATAGGGGACTGGTATCTTTATGTGCTCTCATCTTGTTACTTTAGAGATCATGATAGAACAACAATTTAGAATTCAAAGTTCCCCACCAAAAATCAGGTAGTATACTGGCATATTCCAGGTGTTTTACTGGCATAAAATATAGTGGGAGAAAGTG
Organism: Gallinula chloropus; assembly: GCF_964237585.1. Classification (NCBI taxonomy): domain Eukaryota; kingdom Metazoa; phylum Chordata; class Aves; order Gruiformes; family Rallidae; genus Gallinula; species Gallinula chloropus. The sequence continues at coordinate 199,354,872 of NC_140085.1, forward strand.
ACTGTTGTGCTGTGGAAATGCAAAGCAGTTCTACTCAAGGTCACAAAGCCTACATGTGAGACCTCTAAAGTGTCTGCAAAAATACTTATTAGATTCACAGGTGGGGTTAAAGCCCATGAAAATCATATTGCTTTCTAAATCAATTTTCATATTAAGCAACATTTTCCTTTCCCTTTTTATGCTTTCTTTTGCAGTCATTAGAAGCAAAATGTGTAAAATGTTAATCAGATGTTTTAGTGGGTCTTGTAAAAATAGGGTTTAACCACAGTGATTTGCCTAGAATAAATGATCAGCTGGTGAGCGTGTTGAAATAGTTTAAAAGATTTTACCTATGATTATGGTCCCAGGTAGGAAACATCAACTACACAATTCAGAGTCTTCATTTCAGCGCTGGACATTTGTTGCTTCAAAGTTAGCTAATGTGAGATCCTGTAATTATGACTTTAGTTAGATAATCTGAAAACAATGTAATCTTCTTAGTCATTCTTACGAAACACCTGGTAGGGTAGTACAATAAAGATTGTAAAACTTGCTATACAGTCAGCTTCCTGGTTAAATATGTAGCAAGGATATCTTGTGTGATTATGGAGAGCAAACAAAATGCTCAAACATCACATTCTCATGTAATATACACAAAATTTATTTCCATTTGAGCCCAATTTAGTAAAAATTACATTTGTTTGACCCTGTTTGCAGGTATATTTGGCCAGTAAAAGAGATGTGACTTGCTACTTCATGCAGACAGAAGTCATGCACTGCTCCTTCTAGATGTCAGATCACCAGGTTGCTCACTTGGGTTACAGCTAGGACTCCCACAAGGAGTTTGAAAGGCTAGTTGCAGTTGACAGTGCTCAAAGATCATCAGAGTAGCATGTGGGAAAAGGATTCTGTAACCAGGGTAAGCTGAACCTACCTAGTATTTCAGTATCTAGATGAGGAGGGAAACCTTTAGTCTTGTCTAAAACCAGTGGGAATTGGTTTCCAGTTTGTTGGGGGTTTTTTTGACTAGAATCTGATGCCTCTTCCCTCCTTCTGTGCAGCCCTCACTGCGCTCCACCCTCTGCTCCCCAGGTCTGTAAATGTTTGTTGGTCCAGATTCTCTGCTTGGTTTAGACCATTATGTACAGTTCAGATTCTTCTGCCAGAAGGCATCTGAAGACACTAGCAGAAACAAAACAAAGATCCACATATTTTAATCTGCACTAGGACTTGTTTTTGTGACCAAACCACTTTAACTCCCTGTTAATGATCATGTCTTTTCTCTACCTGCACAGTACAATCTTAGATACTCTCTGCTATTTAGTATATCAGGTAGGGCCCTCATCTGCTGCAAAATCAGCAGCATCTTCCCCTTCTTCCCTAGTGAATATCCCATATCCTCTCTCCTTACTAGAACCCTGAGAGGCTATTGAACCTCTGTGGCTGGAGATAGTCAAAACCTGACTGGACATGGCCCTGAACAACCTGCTGTAGCTGACCCTCTTTGAGCAGGAGGGTCGGACTAGATGATCTCCAGAGATCAATTCTAACATAAAGGAGTTTGTGGTTATATGTCCATGCCTCTCACTCTTCATTTAACTGTCTCACCAATAATCATGACTCACAGGCCCAGCCTGAACAGAGCTTTTGTTTACTCACTTTGCAAGGCTTTTACTGGCTCTCAGAAAAGACCTTAATTCAGGAAATTATCGTTACACACTTTCTGTATTGACTTGAAACAAAAACCAGCTTTAGAAGAGAATACATAGTCACTTTCTGTAAAAGCATTTTATTTAGTCATGTGTTTACATGTTGTTTACAAACCGATGAGTATCATTACAAGATGAATCATGTCAGTGTACTTTGCTTTAAAACCTTGTTTCCAAAAGAAGCAGATGGCACACACTGGCAACAGCTTCTGAAGACATTCATCTCTGTGTGCATGTACAGTGATGAGGACTTCCAAAAGCTCAGAAAAAAAAGGGTAAGACTTCTCCTCACTGAAAGGTTGCCATTTTTGTCAAATATTTTCTATTTTCTTCCTTGGCCAAATGGGACACAAGTGAAGGGAAAAGAAGATAATAAAGAGACTCAAGAGAATGTTAGAAGTGTTGGCAAAGTGTCAGCTTAAATGTTCCCCACATACTGTATTTACTGCAGTATATCAGATCCTATTTTATAGAATTCCAAGACTGTCTTAGGATTGCCCACTACATTTGGGAGTTGGACAAAGAAACCCCTAAAAGGAGTAATAATAGACTTAGATCTGTTTTCTTTTTTTGCAGCTGTAACTAGTTTGCATTAATTTGTTTCTGGTTGTGTAGTTGTCACATACTGTGAGTCTTTAATCTGGAGCCCCAAAGAGCAGTTGAGTAAATCACTGCGGAAATTACCACTGGCTTGTCTTCATTTCAGTAAGAGGAGATCCCACCATTTGTACTGGTCAGAATGTTCTGTTCACTTTAAATGGGTCTACAGAGAAAAGCTACATGATGCATTTTATCATGGCTAACCAAATCTCTTGGCTAACTGGTGCTGAACACGTCCCACAGGCTGCAATACTCCCAATTTTATTCACTTGATTTATCTGCTGGATATTCTGAATATCTTCTGTAAAGTCTTGAGCCTTATATTTCACAACAGAATTATTTTATGTTCTGGGGGATGTGTGGATTGTTTTGGTTTAGGTGGTTTTGGTTTTTTTTTTATTCAACTAATCTGCTAGTTTATATTAAAAAAAAAGAAAACAAACCCCAAACCAAAAACACCTCCCAAAACCCCCACAAGCCAACCAGCTTAACATAGCATGGGGTTTGTTTGCACAAAAATATTTTCATTCTTCAATTTCCTGTCCTTCAATTTCTAAAAGAAGTTATTCTAAGGACCTGAATACTGTTTTGTTGCTGTAAGAGAGAAAAAAAACAACATAATTTCCTTTGACATGAATTGAGGCTAAAGACAGTAGCAAAGGTGAAGGTAATAGTATGTAATACACTGAAGGTAATAAAAGATGAGCTAGCCTTTCACACAGTATAAATGGTATCTGCCAGGACACAGTAAAGTTTTCTCCAGAGTTTTTAGCAGTGAAACATCCTTACTTTCCTACCACACTCCAGTCTTTTATAGTTGATCTGAAGTTTTAATTTTTCTTTAAAAAAACCCCAAAACAAAACAACATCCTACAAAATCCTGCATATTTTGCTTCTTTCCCCTATGAAATGCAATGTAGTGTTGGGAGACTGAAAAAGTTATTAGCAATAATAGGATGCCTAGCTATTTATAGGATCTGACTAGGTTGCACCTGTTATGCTTTGCAGCTTTCCATATTAGCCCCTTTGTCAGCAACAAATGAGTTCCCACACTTGCACTTTTTTATGTAGGTCTCCTATTCTTTCTTGGTTGAAGCAATCAACAGACATGATTACTTCAAGTGAAGAAAATTAAGCTGATACGTACTGACAGATATAGGAAACACAACTTCTTTCATGAATTAGTGAAAAAACAGCCTGCATTTGTTGTTATTCAGTGCCTGTGCTCAGCAACTGGCAGCTTGAAGCTGTGCTCTCACTGGTGCCTGCAGTGGTAAGCACTCAGGAGAAGTCTTGGTTTCATTCCCTACATGGAAAGCAATAGTCCACTGGATAGAGACACTCTCTCAGCAACAACAGAGGCCTTTCGCCATCCTAGACTTACCCCAAGAACAAGATCCCAACTCCAGGGTGAGGACATTGGTATAAGGGATCTTCACTCCTGAGCCTGCTGCAAAACACAGCTCAGTTACAAGTGTATAGACATACAGAATGAGGTTATTGCCCCTCCAAACACTTTTCAACAAAATGAGCCTGGTTGTGTGGAGGGGTGGCTGACAAGGATACAAATGAGCATGTCACATTGTACCACTCAGATGACCACAGCAGGGGAGCCCAAGGAGGAGCTGTACTTCTGAATGGTGTCACTGAAGCCTACTGTCCTCAACATGGGAGCAGTTGTAATGGTACAGACCAAGGGCATACTATGTTCTGTCGGTTTAGTGCTCTTCAAATGATGTCTTTCAAGTTCTCTTCCAGCCTTCCCTTGAATACAGGTAAAATTTTTCCATCTACAAGATCTGTTAAGGAGTTCCACAGGTTTACTACCTATTGCAGCAACCACCCTCTTTTGTTTGCTTTAAAACCCACTAGCTTCACTTAGCAGGCAGCTCTTCTATTGGCTCCATCCCTCAGTATGAGTATGCCACTACAGGGACATTTTGGAGCAGTGAGCTTGTCAAGCACTGTCATTGTTTCCAAGATGTACCTAATAGACATGGTATTATGTAATGAGGAAGAAAAAGGCTCATGAAACTTGAGTGTTCTTAATATTTGTTTTGGGAGACTCTGCACCTGTCTATCTCAGTTTCTCACCTATTTAATTGTGAGGATTAACATTTTGAAGAATACTTACAAAGTAAGTGAAAACCTCTGGCTTCTTGTTCTAGGGTGAAATTCTGCAACGTAACCTAGACAGAGATAAGCAGGCTAACTGAAGAAGAGCAGCAGGGTTTCTGAGTCGGGCACTCTCTTGGGACTACAGGAGACATTCCAAAGCAAAGCTTGTCTACCGGAGAAGTGTCCTAACCACTAGACTACAGGGGATTTTCTAGAAGAGTTTGTCTCTATGCTTCCTGTTTTCTCTCTGAAAAACACCTAGTACGAGGAAATCTCCTGCAATCTCAGAAAGTATCAGAAGCCCATAAAAGTATTTATCATCCCATAAACGTTCTATCTGATCAGCGGCCAGGCTTTTGCTCTGTAAGAACCAACCACTTGCTCTTGCCTTCCACCGTGCTAGATGGTGCGATGCACTGTCTCCGTTGTGGCTGGTGCACTAGGTGGCAATAGAGAGTCACCACTGCCCCTACTCGCACCGCAGGAAGCTACAGCGAGCAAAATCATGCACCTAGGAGTAACAAATCTCAAGTCTTTACTTAATTTTTAACAACACAGGGATAGAAATATTTTTAATTTTTTTTTTCACCTGAAGTCCATTATGAAATTCGTGGCAGCAAACTCACAGCGAGTGCTGGTGCTCCCATATTTAACCATGGGCTGAAGAAGCCTGCGCACACAGCAAAAACGGAGGCTTTGCTCACAGGGTTGTATTCATACCTAGCTGCCAAACATGCCAAAATCGTGATCTCGAAAGCATATTAATCAACAGTGAAACTTAGCTGTCTCTTCTCAAAAAGCCTAAAATTTCAGTTCTGCAAATGTAGCTTCCAGCACCAACTCATAGTTGCAGGTGTAGAGCCAAGAATGCAAGCCTGTCCCAGTCCGGCAGTCTGTGAGTCACTAAACTACAATTTCAATCTCCTTTTTACATGCTGAGCTTCTCTTCCTTCCTGTGAATCCTGCATTCTCCACATTTGCAGCTCAGCTTGAAAAAGGGGTGTACAGAGCATTCTCCACTAAACTATCCCACAGTGGGGCGTTTGTATTGTTTCATCTAAAAATGAAAAGTTTCTCTTCTCATCTTCTGCATAACAGCATAGTGCTTTCATCCCTAAAGTGTGTGAGTCAGGTTTAACCCTATTTATTTTGGAATCCAGACTTTCCTGTGAAAACTTTCAGGGTGCCTAGGCCTGAATTTCTTCTGAGCAGAAAGCTCTTCTAAAGCCCTTGGGTAGCTGCACAATAAAAGGAGAGCTGCAACAGTAATATACTCCCCTTCTGCTGTGCTTATAGTACTCCAAGGGATGGTAGAGAATTTTCTTTATAAATATCATAGGATAATGGTACACACTGATAATTTAAACAGTTTCATAGAACATACCTTTCCTAAAAAGAAATAACCTGAACATTCCACAGATCAGTGACCAGTCTTGATTCATTGTCTCTGTTCTATATTTTGCTAGTCTCTGAAATACTGCCCTTCTAAGGAAGATATATTACCCATTCCCCTTCCATTACATCGATGTCTGCAGTATATCCTACTAATATCTGAAATCATGAAACATAACTACAAAGGACTGTATCACCACGTTTAAACTGTCATATTCAAGGAAAACACCAACCCATCTGGCACGTATTTGGAGCATTATGTTAAACCTTCTGTTCATAAAAATCTGTTTCATATTATACTGGATTAACATGCCTTGGTAAATCAAAGGTTGCTACAGGTCTTGGCTTGTAGTGTTGTAGGGAATTCAAATGTCAATGTGTGAAAGACTTAATTTTCTACTCCACCTGCTGCCAGAGTCCATTTTTGGTGGCTTCCTTCCTGCTTACATAAATGGAATTTCACCTGAATCAGGCTAAGCAGTTTTAATTGGCACAGATTATTTTAAACAGATTTAAAATTTGACTAAAAAAATCAAGAAATACAGGAGCTTAAATACTGTAACAAATTACTAATCCAAGAAGCCAAAAATAGAGACAAAAATTAGTAGGAAAGCAGTAAGAAACATCATTGTTTCTCCAAGAGCAGCTAATGTCTCCCTTCAAGCCATTTGAGGCATATTTACTGAGCCACCAAAAACCTACCCTGCCCTTAGTTCTGTCTGTCCAGTTCTTCAGTCTCTCCAGAGTCATGCTTTTCTTTCCACATTTAAGAGCAAACCATAAGAAGAACCCTCACCACCAAGCCAGAAATGTGCTGGAAGAGCCTTAGGAACTGAAGCCCAGTGGAAAATAGACAGGTCAGGGAATGTAGGTGTCACTGACAGCATCAAGAACCAGCAATAAATGACCAAGTCTTCCATTTAAAAGCCACCACCTGGAAGTTTAGCAGAAGTCCTTGTTCTGAAAGCATAACCTTCTTTCTTGTTATGTATTTCTTCCATAAAATATGCTGTAACAAATGCAAATTTGGGGAAAGATAATAAGTAGTAAGTATCCATGTATACATGGACATACATATAATGAAGAATATCCAGGAGTGGAATCAACTAAACATTTCCATCACAGTAATCATCTGTTTTGAGAAAATCCTGAGGTCTGAGCTGGGAAACTACTCATTCCTTGCTCAAGTTTCCATTTTCAAGTTTCAAGTTGCCATTCAAGCTGGCACTGTGAATAATCTGCTACTTAAATAGTTTTGCTGAGCAGATTGATCCTCTGCTTAAGGACATTTGTTTATTCTCATACAACCAGGAGTGGAGAAAAAGACACATGAAGTAAATTTTATACCAATTTGCGATTAGTTGAGTATACTCCTGTTTTATCTGGTCCAGGCCTTGAAACTCGCTTTAAAGAGGATTCAGTAGGGTCTGGAGCCTGGAGGTTGGTATATTTAAGTCTGGTTCTCAAAAGGTGATATTGCACAAGAAAGTTCAAGATAGTACTTCATCAGAGCTGCATAGCTTCTATTGCAAATTAGCAATTAAAGACAAGGGGAGATTAAAGAGAGACAGTCTTCTGGACTGAAGGACTGATTGCTTTCTTCACACTTTACATATATGCCTCTTCCATCTGCATGCTTGTCTCAAACAATAGATCAAATAAGTCACTGGCTGTAGTGAAACCTGACAAACATACCTTGCTATTTCTCTTTGTCTGAAGGTCAGATCATAAAGTCATAGAATCACAGATTGGTTTGGGTTGGAAGGGACCTTAAAGAACATCTAGTTCCAACTCCCCTGCCATGGGCAGGGATACCCTCCACTAGAACAGGTTGCTCAAAAGTTGTAGGAACCATAAAAGGGGATTGGGCTTTGATTTTTGGTCTTTTACATATAAATATAATTGAAAGGCTTCATTTTCTTCCTTGTTGTTGCTTTTATTATATGAACCAAATTCTTTCAGTATTTCACACTCTTATTAATAAGTCTTCATTTTCTAATATCTGATTAATGTGTCCTTTAAGTCTATGACCATTCTTCCATTAGCTTCAACAGTCATTAAAGAGGCCAAAAAGGTAGATAGCTTACACTAACGTAACATAGCATAGCATAAAATAACATAGCATAGGCAGTAACATTAAGATTAAAACTATAAAAATAACATTTGTTTCCACAAATTGATGGTAATCAGAAACAAAAATTATAAGTCACCAGCAGCTTCCATACCAAGCCTAGTGTCAGGATTGAGGTAAATTTGTTAAAGAGAAGTGATGTCACAACTAAGGAAGGATTTTGTATGCAAGTCACATATCACTTGGAGAAATTGGGAAAACTTTTTTTCCCTTACATGACTTACAGGAAAGAACTAAAAGGTTAGACTCACCTTGACTATTTTGTGAACATTTAAAAAATAGAGTGATAAAGATTTTGTATACTTAATGTTTATATACAAGTAACTCAGAGAATGGATGACACCATGCACCCCTGAAGTGTTATCTTGTGTCTTTGACTATAAGGCTGTCTAGAGCCTGAACCCAGACTCTGTCCTCATACATCAACCAGAACAAGAAAGCTATCAGAAGCCTTCCAGCACTCTCCTTTTAAGTTCATTTTTAGTACCGTCGCTACAGGAGTCTGGCAGAAGAATAAAAAGGGGGACTGAAACTAGAGAAATGCCTAGTGTGTATGGACAGAGTCTATCAGTCTGACTTCTTCTTGAGGTCTATTACTGTGAACTCTCCAAAGGAAAGATTATCTTAATTTTATAGAATGATAGAAATCTTACTTCTTACTTCATTGAAGTCAAGATATTCCTCCTCTTCCCTTGGTACAGATAAATAAATACAGGTCATTGTCAGAGTGTTATCATAGAAAAATTCTATTTCTTATCATTGGTAGTATAAACAACTATTTAATTATAAATATAATACTGATTATTGGAAGGGGTTTTAAGCCTTATGCCAAAACAAAGAGTTTTACCAATTATATCCAATTATTGTGTTCAGGTTTGGGCCTCTCTCTACAACAAGGACTTTGACATGCTGGAGCATATCCAAAGAAGGGCATCAAAGCTGGTGAAGGATCTGGACATAAGTCTGATGAGGAACAACTGAGGGAACTGGGGTTGTTTAGCCTGGAGAAAAGGAGGCTGAGAGGAGACCTTATCATTCTCTACAACTACCTGAAAGGAGGTTGTAGCCAGGTTGTCCAGCCACTGTCCAGGAGGGCAGTGATAGAGTGGCTTTGGTGGGCATCTGGCCTCAGCCTTGGTCAGGTCACCATAGTCACCATCCCTGGAGGTACACTTGGCAGTGCTATGTTAATGGTTGGACTTGATGATCTTAAAGCTCTTTTCCATTCAAAGTGATTCTATAATCTATGACTCCAACTAAAGAACTGATGAAGTAAGAAATCTGCAAGAGTAATTGAGTTTTCCTTTAAGTTTTGGATTTGGAAATTGAAGAATAAAATAACTATCTTGAGTCACCAGTCCTTGGTATTTAAAAATTTTTTGCCAATACATCATGTTCATATTCATTCACTTTCTGCCTTGCCTGTCCCTACTCCTTGCATTTGTTGCTACACAGTGACCCAATTTTGACAGCAGAAGGCGAGGGGGCAGAGAATGCAACAGTCTGCACAATAGGCTGCATATCAACAATTTTCCTGTTTTGAAGCTAGGCCTTTGTATGCCAAAGAAGACTAATGGATGCAGAAAGAGTACACAAGGATGAATACTACTATAGATGGGGGGAAACAGAGCTAAGAGACCAATGTCTGTTTGCAGTGTATAACAACTTGTTAAACAAGGATGTAACAACCAAAACACCATCTGATAAAAAAAAAAACCCAAAACCACCATGACACACAATAAATCACTTTGGCCAATTTGAAACCAAAGAAAGAAGCAAAACCTGTAAAAAATGGTTGAAGATTTCAATTGCTTCTGGTTTTCAAAGAGATATTAGAACTCAATTCAGAAAGCAGATGTTTAGCCCTCAGAAGTCTTGACCTTATCGTAAGTTTGTTCTGTAACTGAAGTCCTACAATATCAAGTGACATCAAAATTACAAGAAGGTGTGATATTTGGCTTTTAGTAATTACTGCTTGTAATTAAGGTATCTTACCATTTTAGTGAGCAAAAGTGTTTCTTATAAATGAATATAATCTTCCGCCTGATGAAACCGAAGTCTAGGGATAAAATCCATTGGGTAAATTATGGAAATAGTTATAATAATTCCACCTATATGAGCATTGCATGGTTTCTATTTTGTTACACATAGCAAAAAGTTATCTCTTCATTTATCTTATGAATGTGATTATAGCCATTCTGCTGCTGTGTTTTAGTTTTATCAAGGAATATTTACTTTCTCCAACCTCTTTAAAAGATATTTAAGACTTTTGATTTCTCAAAATATTAATTGTATATTTTTTTATGCATTAGAAAATTTTCTCTCTACTTTTTTAGGTTATTCATTGCAGTAATATAATATTAAAATCCATCCCACAATCAAACAAATAGAAAGAAAAAAAAATTGGATCCTACTTTTCACTGCACAATGTGAACAACCAACTCCGTAAACAGCCATAGAAGTGGCAAATGGCTCAAAGCGTTTGTATATATTGACTCATTTTACTTCTGTTGTAAAGTGGTATGCTATGTTTTTTAAAAGTTCATTGTTAACTGTCATTATACACTGCAGTTGGAACTTTCAAGATGTCCTAAATTAAACACACAATTTTGAAATTCTGTTGCCAAACTACAATAAATTTCCAAATATGATTGAAAGACCTAATACCCATTTTGTTTTAACTCAACACTTACATTTTAGGCACAAACTGATGCTGGGAGGCCTTCCAGATTAGATTCATTTTAGCACATAGCCTGGACTATACTCATTCTCCAAAAGCAGAAATAAGTAATTTTTTGCTTCTTTTTCCTGACTTCTAATGTCAGATAAACAGTAATAAAAAATAAAACCAAACCAACCAAACAAACACATTAAAGAAATACTTGTTGCTAAAACTGATAAATATTTGCTAGTCTTGGCTTTTATCGTATCTATTGTATGGCTAGAAAAGACCTTTAAAATCATCTCATCCTTCCTATGCCCAAAACAGGGATCAGCTGTATCTAGGTTACTAATCAAAAATGTTTTTTTTAACTTTGTCTTACAATGTCCAGTGGCAGACTCAAAGCAAGATGGTCTAACAAGTTGTTCTTGCCATTAAAGTGTTTTCCTCAATGTCTAATCAGAAACTTCCTTGTAACTGAAGTTTGTTTGTTTTCATCACAGTCATGAGAATAGATTATATCTTTCCTGCTTCACTTCTTTGAAGACTGTTATCATACCTCACCTCCACCCTCTCCCATGTTCATTCAACAGGTCATCACAAATCTTAAAACAAGTAGATATTTTCTTTTCTCTAGATTTGCTTGAATCAGCATTTACTTTTTTCCTTGAAGTGTGAATCCATGAACTGTGAATCTATTAGCAATCCTAAGTAAGAAAGAAAATATATTTTATGTAGTTTCGCGTCTGAAAATTATGTGCACCTTTTTCACCTCAGTATGACATTACTGAACTGTATTCAGTATAGAACATTTAAAGCCAGTGGGAAATGTTTCCTTGTGCAGAACCAACAACATAATCAGATAGACCCACCTCAACCTATAGCATGGAGTGACTGTGACTTAGGAGGGCACAAAGCTCAACACAGTACAGATGGATTTACATTCTAATTCTAAGACAAATAGCGCAGAATTACTTTACATCCAGTACCATGTCAGTGAACTGAAGCTATGAAAACACTTGTGTGGCCTTTGAAGTATAAAGAGAGTATGAGACAGGCTTCTAAATGTCTTACAAGGAACCATCTAAAATAAGTTGTACACCACTCTTGAGATGAATCATGTTTCTGTAGTTACAGATGGATAAACCTGCTTTCTGTTAAGTTTGCCAGCTGTTGTGCAAATACTGGCAACCATCATCTTCCCCTAAAGCATATGGGAGAGGGTTCCTTAATTCAGGTTAAGCAAGCTACAGGTACAGGACAGATGGAGCATACAGTATACAGGTGAACTTCTGCCATTTTTTCAGGAGTTTAATCCTACAAGGCTGTTGGTTTTATGGCTCCTGGCTAATTGCATCATCATCCACAGCATTATTTCTGTGCTTAAAATTAAATGGAGAACTACTTTCCTAGATGAGGACTAGAAAGCTCAGAATTTGTACAACAGAGCATCTAATAGCTCTTTTAAAAAACTAATTATGTTCCACACAGTTTTAAAATCTCCTTGGGTCTTTGGTACATCTGTTCATGCTGTGCAGGACTGCCAGGAAAAAAGTGAGTATGCAAATGTCCTGGTTTCAGCTGAGATAGAGTTAATTCTCTTCACAGTATCTAGTATGGGGTTTTGTTTTGGATTTGTGTTGGAAACTGTTGATAATATAGAGATGTTTTTGTTCTATAGAAGCTTTTTTGCTGTTGTTAAGCAGCGCTTACACACAGCCAAGGCCTTTTCTGCTCCTCACACTGCGTGCCAGTGGGATGCCTGAGGGTGCACAAGGAGTTGGAACACAGACAGGACAGCTGACCCAAACTGACCAAAGGGTGTTCCATACCATATGACGTCATGCTCAGATTATAAGGGGTTTGGGAAGAGGAAGGGAGTGGTGCAGTGAAGTTCGAAGTGATGGTGTTTGTCTTCCCAAGTAACTGTTAGGCCTGATGGACCCCTGCTCTCCTGGAGATGGCTCAACAGCTGCCTGCCCATGGAAAGTGTGGAATTAATTCCTTAGTTTATTTTGCTTGTGTGCACAGCTTTTGCTTTACCTATTTAACTATCTTTAGCTCAACTGACAAGTTTTCTGACTTTCACTCTTATAATTCTCTTCCTCTGGGCAGGGAGAGGAACTGAGCAAGTGGCTGTGTGGTGCCCTGCTGCTGGCTGGGGTAACACTATGACAGCAAACCAGAAATTTGTTTTGTGCTACTTAAATGCCAAGGATCTACAGTTATTACCTCTATTTTCTGTCTCCGGGAAAACTCCTAGAGAATTATTTCAATTTTTTCTTAAAAATCAAGGAAGGCATTATTTAACATGGTAAGAATGTAATTTTTCAGCAATAGAGTTTATTGTCTCAATATTTTATTAAAGTATCCTCAGACACAATGTCCAGAAATTTCGAATTGATGGAAAGGATGCCTTTTAAAGAAGGACAGTAAGTCTCAACTGTATCATAAAAACCCCTTTAAATATCAGCAGAAGAAAAAGATCTAAAGGCTCCTCCCATGAATTTGAATACTTTCTCATGCGTTCATGCATTTTTTCTTGGTATATTTAAATATGCCTTTCTACAGAGGGTGGCAAAGGCAGTTCACTCTTCCATAGTCAATCTAATGGGAAAATGGCTACCATATAGTAGGCTATTCATGCAGAAAATTCATGTACTACAGATTATTGTGTAGTAATTTAGACATAAGCAACACATCCTTTTAATCCCTACAAACCCAGTTTTGTATAACCTTCAGCTTGATACCTGTTGAGCCTGTTGAACTACAGTGATAGGTTAAAATGGCATAATACTCTTCCTACGTGGCACAATTTAGACCTTTTTTTGGTTTTTTCCACCTTACTCAATCCAGCTGTGGAGGAGTCATCTACACCGAAACAACTCAACACATGCTTATGTAATGACATGCTGATGATAATGGTTATTTAAGACTAAAAGAGAAAGCAGTGTATAATCAGTTCCCAGCAGAGTATTTCCATGGTGTTCTAAGTTGAATTGTAGAATCATTTCACATACAGATCTACTGATCCTGCTGACATCATCAATAATTTAGCATTGCAGATACCCGAAATAATATATTTTTTTCTTGTTCACATCTATGCTTGCTTTCAGACTTATGTCTATGTATTTTTCTTTTCCCCCAGGTAATGCATTTGTGGTTAGCCTGGCTTTGGCTGATCTGGTGGTGGCCTTGTATCCGTATCCGCTGGTGCTCTTAGCTATTTTCCACAATGGATGGACTTTGGGTGAAATGCACTGTAAAGTGAGTGGCTTTGTGATGGGACTAAGTGTAATAGGCTCTATTTTCAACATCACTGCAATTGCAATAAACAGATATTGCTATATATGTCATAGTTTTGCCTATGACAAAGTATATAGTTGTTGGAACACGATGCTGTACGTCTCCTTAATCTGGGTATTAACAGTAATTGCAACTGTGCCAAATTTTTTTGTTGGCTCTTTAAAGTACGATCCACGCATCTATTCATGCACATTTGTTCAGACTGCAAGCTCCTACTACACAATATCTGTTGTGGTAATTCACTTCATCGTCCCTATTACCATTGTGAGCTTCTGCTACCTTCGAATTTGGGTTTTAGTGCTTCAAGTTAGAAGGCGAGTCAAGTCAGAAACAAAGCCAAGACTGAAGCCAAGTGACTTCAGAAACTTTCTTACCATGTTTGTGGTTTTTGTGATTTTTGCCTTTTGCTGGGCACCTCTAAATTTCATTGGACTGGCTGTAGCCATTGATCCTATGGAAATGGCACCGAAAGTTCCTGAATGGTTGTTCATTATAAGCTACTTCATGGCCTATTTCAACAGCTGCCTTAATGCAATAATATATGGACTTCTTAACCAGAATTTTCGGAATGAATACAAACGAATTTTAATGTCACTGTGGATGCCAAGGCTTTTCTTCCAGGACACATCCAAAGGAGGAACTGATGGTCAGAAGAGCAAGCCTTCTCCTGCTTTAAACAACAATGACCAAATGAAAACTGATACCTTGTAAATGTGTAATAGGTGTAAAAATAAATGTCAATGCAAGAATCCATCATGGACATCTCAAAGAATATATTAGTAATGCTCTGGTCATTCTTGCTTACTTTTAGGGGCTTTCCATTTGGATGGCACTTTGTGACTGGAATACTGTCTTCTTGGTAAAGCACATTGCTCTCAATTCATGATTTATACAAGTGATTAATTGAAAATGCATTTCAGAATTAAAGCAGCAAGTGAATACAAGCTGGTTTAGTTCTGAGAGCTGAACTCTGTCCCATACATACGAATGAAGCATTTTTTTACTTCAGTGGGAGTTTTGTATTCTTTACACATGGTTGGGATTCATCCCTTAGAAAATGTAGTGAAGGTACTTGTCTATGGGTACAGCAGATCCTCAAGGCCGCAGAGTGAGATTTTCCTCCCTCCTGTATCTGAACAAAGAGGGTGAAGCAGATACTGTTTCCCACACATAAGCCAAACTTCACATTTCTGTGCATGTACTGGTGGCAGTAGTAGTATCTTTGAATCAAAATTCTATATTGGAGAGAAAAATGTTGGTGTAAAACCAAATATTAACATTGGAGCCTTTCCTCACATGTTTTTCGTACTTATATAACCTGTACTCCCAATCTCAGTGTATTTCCCCTGTTGATCTTTCGTGGTTGATTTTATGGTCGATAACATAATACAAGTGGTTGATTTCTTACATGTTTACTTCAGTCAATATTCTTCCTTTAGAGTGGATTGAATTTTCTTTGCGCTGCATTTATTCATCTATAAATGGACATCCAATGTTATTTGATGCACGCTAGCACACATTTGCAACAGGATGGAAATTATAGCATATGACCTGTGATCATCTGAAGTGGCAACTGGACACCAGACAGGATATCCCAGATCATGTCAAATGACAGTAGACTGAAAGAAGAAGCCCTTTATAATGGTAGCTAAGATACTTGTTTAAATGTAGGTATCTAATCTCGAACAAAATCCACTGTTGGTGTCTAATCTAAATTAACCTTCAAGGTTTCTTATATGGAGATACAATTCCTTCCACCTGTCATGAACAGATATCCAAACATGAGATGAGTTGCTTTGTGGAGGGCCTCGTCTCTGTCCGACTTCAGAAGGAGCTTTGATTACTAGTTCAAACATCTTACTTTGGATAGCTAGTCTGGGTTTTGTCTTGCCTAAATCGGGATGTCTCCAGAGTGGGTATTTGCATCCCATTTACTTTTAAAATTCCCTCTGTAGTCCATGGATTTCTAGGAAATTATTCCTTTTATCTTGAAACAGGTATCTTTATTCGTCAGATGAACTGATCAACAGAACCTCACAGACTATGTCTTGATTGACTGTCATGGAGATTAGGCAGCTCGTGTAGACACATTTTGAAAAAAGACATATGATCTCAATTCCATAATTAGTGTACCTACAGTTAATATTTGCACAGTTCATAAAACAAAATGTTAATTTTCCATTTTCTTTTCAAACTCAGCTCAAGGTCAAATGGGATTTCCTTTATATTTCAGGTAACACACTGTAACAATGACCACACAAATCAGACTACAGTCTGGGTTATACCCCACAGCTTCATAGAAATTTTCACAGTGTGTTTTGCATTATCTCTAAAACAGTTTAGGGATCTGTGTGCAAACACACAGTCAATGAAGTTATTTTATTGTTAGACCTGCAATTTCACATTACTTTTAGTTCAGGAAAGAAGAGATAGGCCAATTAGCTTTTCTCTTTTAAACCCGTGTTAGATATTTAAATAGGAGAAGGAGGAATTCAGGTTGCTATTACATTCCAGTTTGGCTTTCCTGACCTGTCTATTATGAAATATTGTTAACTTGTGTAGCTAATACACTACTCCTGAAGACATAAAGACGTATTGCACATCACCCTTATGCTTCTGTATTTATAGAAAAACTTCAAAGAACCACAGTATTTTAAATGTTTTATTTGCTTGACAAAAGTGTATGTCAAGTACAGCAAAATAACAAATGTGATAAATCTTCCAGCTTCTTTCATACTCTTCCGACAATTTCTGATAATCTCTCAAGTTCAGTAACCTAAAACTCGCACAATAGTAGCCTCATGAAAGGTGAAAAGTTTGTGAACATAGGCAAGAAGACGGGACAAATTTAACCAGATGGTTGGTAACAAAAAAATTGTAGCTAAAAGTAGAAATCATTAATATGTTCTACGTGGAACATCATTTTGTAAGTCTAATGCAGTTTTGGTATGTATTGTATTCATGACTTCCACACCAATGTACTTATCACAGAAATAATATACACGTATGTCTACATGCAAAATTTCTCCCACAGTAAATAAGGAGTCTCAAGAGTCTGAGAAACTTGCTGGAAAGGACATCAAGTTTGTCTCATTGACAACCCTGCTTTTTCTGAATTCTATGAATACTTAAAATTGTCATTTGAAAGTCAAAATATGTTGCCCAACTTGCAGATGAACTAAGATTAGAAATAAATTGACAAACTTCATTTTATTTGCTGACGTGAGTCTATAGAATTGAGTCCAGAATTTGTATAAAATTCCCAATAAAAGCCCCTTGAAACAAATCTAAACATTGTTACCACTTGCTTGCCCATAAAAGTCAGCAGCTATCATTATGCACACTCATGGGAAGAAGATTTGAAAATTTTATGAAGTAATTTTACAAATTATTCTTCACATTAAATATTAAAGATAGCTTTTAAGAATCCCTGTACTGTCACCTTCTCAATTATCCCAAATGAAACTCACACAAATAATAGAATAGAAACAGAGAATCATTAAATGGTTTGGGTGGAAGGGACCTCAAATCTCATCTAGTTCCATCCCACTGCCATAGTCAGGGACACCCTCCACTAGCCCAGGTTTCCCAAAGCTCCACCCAGCCTGGCTATGAGCACAGCCAGGGATCCAGGAGCAGCCACAGCTTCTCTGGGCGCCCGGTGCCAGGGCCTCACTGCCCTCACAGGGAACAATTTCTTCCTTATAGCTAATATAAATCTGCTCTCCTTCAGTTTAAAACCAGTACCCCTTATTCTATCACTACAGTCACTGATGAAGAGACCACTTTTAAGTACTGGAAGGCTGCACTAAGATATCTCCGGAGACTAATCCAGGCTGAACAAGCCCAACTCTCAGTCTGTCTTCATAGGAAAGGTGCTCCAGCCCTCTGATCATCTTCATGACCCTCCTCTGGACTGGGTCCTGCTTGAGCAGGTCCATAACTTTTTTATGCTGGGGACCCCACATCTGAACACAGTACTTGAACATAGTAATGCATTGTTCAAAGAAAAAAGTGTTCTAAATTTTGATCCTTCCTCAGAAATGATTGAAAATTTTTGGATCAATGCTAAATAATTATGTGTGGAATCTACCACCACAACATTTCCTGAGTGGGACATTGCCCTGCATGGTGTCTGCAAAGCCAATGGAGCTATTCAGTGTGCCAAGCACTGTTATTTATTGAATCCTGATATATAACTCATGCTGTTTAAGTAAGTTTTTATGCCATGTATTACTACAAAGCATCGCATTTGAGTTGACATGGAAATCAATCAAATTTGTAAAATTTACATTAATTTAGATGACTAAATGCAGCTCTAGCATGGTGAAACCTCTTTATGTAACAATATTTTATTTTTTCTGCATAGTAATGTATCCATCTACCTACATCAAAAGCCTTAAATTAATTTCCTCCTTCTCTTATGGCAATTCAAAATCCATTTTCCTTCAATTCACATTTGAAGAAAAATTATAAGTGCAATTTAAAATGTAACTAACCATCAAAACAGGTGATATTGTTATAACATGATTTGAAAGTATACTCAGGAAGACTATATCAGCTCTGTACAGATTTATGCATCTTTGAGGAAAGTATTATTTCCATTATATAAAAGTTTTTATACCAGCATATCAGATATAGACACTTTAGGAAAAAGAGGAAGAAAGTCAGGTAGACCCTGTGTTCTGCACAAGGTAACCAGCGAAGGTAAAACTAAGGCCTCAGGGACAAAGTCTGTTTCCAGAAAATTTGGAGTGTTTTCAAGCATTTAATGTTATCTTTATTAAACATGTTGTGTTTTCTGTTTATTAAAAGAAATACATTTATTCTAGAATTGTTCTTACGGTATAACTCTGATTAGAAAAAAGCATACCAATATGTAGGTGGGCAAAGAACCATTCTGTTTCAGTAAAGAGGGAAGTGGAGGTGGGGTAAAGTCTAAATGAGACTGAAGCAATGCATTAGCCTTATCCTGTCTTTCTGTATAAGTGAAAATTTCAATTTCAATGAAGAATTAAAACTAAAGATTCAATCCTATTACTATTAACTGCAGTGAGATCAGGTTTTCATAGAAAATTATTGACTGAATGGAATAATTCTGCCTGGCTCATTCTTAGGGGCAGAAATGTACTTCTGTCTCTCCACTTCTTCCTTTAAGAACATATTTAGATAAAAGATGATTACTTTTATTTCCCAACTGTATTTTTTAAGAACTGCACAAGTCTCAGAATTTCACAATGAATAAATAGCTATGGAAAATTGTATATATTTCTTTATATGTATATAACAATTTTGGTCATCTGAATGATTTCTTGCATTCAAAGGCATTTACAGATTCAATGGAAAATGTGGAAAGCAATTTATTTTCACTCATCTATTGATATGTTGCTATTTTAACTGGATCTTGCACACTTGGTCTATAACAATAAATCAATATTTTGCCTCAATTTATAATGAGCATGCAAAGAGACTGCTATGGATGCCAGTTGGAGAACACATGACTGATTCCTATTCATCCTCTCGTTAGTAACATCTCAAGCTGTAGTAAGAAAAAATTACTAAAATATTTTAAAAACCATATATTCTTATCTATATTTTTGTGGTATAAATTTACTCTGGAGTAAGAACCACATTAAATGCATTGTCAAAAACAGATACCCTGAATTTAGCAACCAGACTTAGAGGTTGAAACCACAAAGAATGTGACCCATTGTGTGTCCCACAGGGCCTTGTCACAGAGGTGGGACTGTCACATCCACAAACCATGGAGATTCTTCATGTCAGCCCTGAGGGCTTTAATCCTTGGGGACAGCTGGGAAAGTCCTATGGAATATTTGCTGGTCTCCTCACAGAACAAATTAATCTCATGTCACTGTGAAGGAAAAAGTCCAAATAGCTGCTGTCCTTCAGTTTCTCTTCTCCAAGCCGAACAAATCCTGCTTTCTCAGCCGTTCCTCATTGCCTGTGCTACAGGCCCTTGAGCAGCTTGCTCTGCTGGACTCACTCCAGTATATTAATACCTATCTTGTACTGGAGAGCCCAGAACAGGACAATGTCTTAAAACTGCTGAATAAAGTGGAAGGTTCACTTCCTTTGACCTAATGGTGACTCTTCCTAATGCAGCCCAGGGAAGAGTGCCTGGAAAGCTGCCGGGCAGAAAAGGACAAGTGGTTGTTGGTTGACAGCCAGCTGAATACAGCAGTGTGCCCAGGTGGCCAAGAAGGCCAACAGCATCCTGGATTGTGTCAGAAATAGTGTGGCCAGCAGGACGAGGGAGGTGATTGTCCCTTGTGCTTGGCACTGGTGAGGCTGCACCTTGAATATTGTGTTTTAGGCCACTCACTCCAAGTTGACATTGAGGTGCTGGGGTGTGTCCAGAGAAGGACAATAAAGCTGTTGAAGGGTCCAGAGCACAAGTCTGATGGGGAACAGCTGAGGGAGGTCCTGGAGAAAAGGAGGCTGAGGGGAGAACTTATTGCTCTGTACAACTACCTGAAAGGAGGTTGCAGCCAGGTGGATGTTGGTCTATTCTCCCAAGTAGCAAGCAATATGTAGGGCAAGATGAAATGGCCTCAAGCTGCACCAGGGGAGGTTTATATTGGATATTAAGAAAAATTTCTTTACCAAAAGGGTTATCAATCATTGGAACAGGATGCCCAGGGAAGTGGTTCAGTCACCATCTCTGAAGGAATTAAAAGTGTGGACATGGCAAATTAAGGATATAATTTTTTTTAGTGGGCATGGTGATGTTGGACTTGATGACCTTAATGAGTCTATGATTCTATGATTCTAAGCCTTACCATTGAAAAAAGACAAAAACTGCATTAAGTACCCCAGTTTTCCCCTTGTAGCTTCTCACTAGGTTCCCTACCCTGCTGATGAATGGGCCCTCACACTTCTTGCTCTTTCTTTTAATAGTAATGTATTTGTAGAAACCTTCCTTGTTATCCTTCACCTTGCTCCCTCCTGGACTGTGTACCATGTGAAGGAGATTATTGCACAGATTCAATTCCAATCTCTGCACTCCAGAGGCTCAAGAAGCTTTCCTCTTTCCATTTTATTTGGAGCAGCCTGATATTGCAACTGGGAGAAGTAGGTGCTATTTTGTATGACTTCCTATAGTGAGAAAGGTTAACTGGAAAAGGATATTCTTGATGATCCAAACTGAATGCATAGCCCAGTAGGAGAGAGACTGTATTGGCAAGTCATCTAATGTTCCATGACAGCAACCTTTTGATTGAATGCTAGAGCATGTTGAGAAGTAAATCTTTCTGTGAAGGAATCAGTCAATCAAACAGAAAAATAAGGCTTTGGGTTTTTTCCTTTTATATCTCAGTACCAATCTAGGGACTTCTAAAAGATATTTTTGACATTAAAAGTTATTATGTCCTGCACCTTTCATTACTTTCAAGAACTTCACTGAAAGTGAACCATTTAATCAACCTGGTTCGAGCACCTCCGAGTCTCTTTATGTTAAAGCATCCTTGTCAAAAGTTCCTCTTAGCCAGAGTAATGGTTGCAAATCTTTTTTCTATTTCCTTTATCATTCACTTTTTTTAAAAGGTAAGGAACCAACAAATATTTATATGCAGTATATGCAATATATATATAATTTTAAAAACACAAGATAGATCTTTCCATGTTGCAAAGTATTCATCAGTCTGACATGCTTTAGTTTATATATGATAATGCATAAAGCCAAGAGCTAGTGATCCCAAAGCTTTTCAGATAGCAAGCCCTAATTCAGTCTTTAATCAACTACAGCATTTTTGTCATGCTTTAATTACTATGTCATTGGAAATCAATGCAAGTTTTGCTTTTGTAGGTCTAGATTCCTGCAAGGGTTAATTAGTCTTAGTCCAACACTTTACACAACGGTACAGCAGAAAATTGGCATTTCAAGCAACATTACATTATTAAATATCAAAAGATTTTTTTTCTTTTTGCTCTGAAATGGCACTAATCTTAATTGGGTGCCACTGCAACACTACAAAGGCTTGTTTTGCTGCTAAATTTCAAGACAATATTTTGTATTTTAGAGTATTTTCTTTATAATTATCAGATATGAACTATCAAATAGCTACCACAGTGATTCATCTGAACACTCTTGGGACATTGGTTACAATACCCAGCTGAAACACAAAAAGTGAATACAGCAGCTCTAACAGCCCACTCTGGTGTATATCAGAAATTGATATGCCACTCAAGTCATCTGTATTAAAGCACCTTCTGCATATGTTTTTTTTTCCCCCAATTTGTTTGAGAGGAGAACATAAATTAAAAAAAAACCCAACCCAAAGCACCACCACCAAACACAAGGTGACAATGTCTTCTGCCATTGTCTTAATTTTCCCTATGAAAAAAACCAAAACCAAAGGTATTTCGCTGAGACTTTTGAATCAAAAATTGTGTTATTTGAAATAACGTGATGTACCACTGATGCACTTAGTTCTGTGTCATCCCCCCACTCCACTCCAGAGGACCACATCTTTGTTTCAACAAGGCTTTCATCCCCTGCCCTTTTCAGCCTGACCAGTTCTCCCTCATATGCTCATTCTCTTGGAACTAGGAAGGGATTTTACAGTAAATTTGAATGTGGGTCTCACATCTAAATACAATTAAAAACATGTCACAATCAGTGATATCTTCTTTATAGCTTGTTGATGAAGGGCATTTGAAGTTGCAAAATATGAATATAAACAATGATCTTATTAAGAGTTCTAAATAGCTGAGTGGTGGGGGTCAGGAGGATGGGGTCAGTCTTTTTTTTGGTGTTTCACAATGACAGGACAGGAGGCAATGGGCATAAACTTGAATGTAGGAAGTTCCACCTAAACATGAGGAGGAACTTCCTTAACGTGAGGGTGACGAAGCCCTGAGACAGGCTGCCCAGAGAGGTTGTGGAGTCTCCATCTCTGGAGACATTCAAAGCCCACCTGGATGCTGTCCTGTGCAATGGGTTCTAGGTGATGCTGCTTTGGCAGGAGGGTTGGACTACATGTTCTCCAGAGGTCTCTTCAAACCCCTAACATTCTGTGATTCTGTGATCCATTCTGTCTGTCTTTTGTCCAGTGTGCAGCAAATAGGATACAGGGAATTGCTGTTGTTCTTACTAAATAATACATTTGTGTTCCTCAGATTCCTTCCAGGAAGGCTCTCTAATGAAAAGAGTGGTTAAACATCTCATAATTTTTATTCATGACATATGGAAAAAATCATAAAGTTATTTCTAGAACCATGTCATTCAATCCATGGCATAGGAACCTCCTGGATGTCACCCAGCAGGCACACACAATTACCTGTGTACACTGAATACTCTCCAGAGCAGTAATAATCTCTGTTAGCATAGCAAGACTTACATGGCTCACTGAAAATGAAACCCAGGTAAGCAGATTTTCTGCCTTTGCTTTTTTTTTCATTGATGTCTACAAATGTGCTGACACTACAAATCTGACACTGCCTTAGAGAGCAGAGGTCCAAGTAAAAGGTCAAATTACACTGGTTATGAGGACAAATCTGTTGCGAGCTGCTGTAAGATAAATGGTCAAACAAATGTCGTATTTCTACTCCTCAGAGTAATGAGACTCTAGTTCTCTAAATGGCCTCTTTTCCCATCATGTTTGCAAATACCAGAACATTGAAGTCTCTATTAACTTCTCACACCCTCCTCTGGGACACAAGCGGATGTCTAAAAAAACAGGCTGCTCAGAAAATGGTTAAGTAGCCTCAGAATCCTCAATGACTACATCAGCAATATTTACTGTCCTCCTGCTCTAGTGCTGTTACTAACAATTGTTTCATGGGATTGGATGGTAAAAAAACCCCACATAACTGTGATGAGATCAGTGATAAAACCATGAGTGTTAGAAACAATCAGAATGAAAAGGGAATATATTGTTTCTTTTTTTTTTTCCTTGATTATATTTCTTCTAAGTAGTTAGAATGCCCTATAGTTTAATGACACAAAGCTAACGTGCAGAATTTTTCTTGGCTCCATGAAAGCATGGCAAAGCAGAGAGCATTGGCTCAGTGTCTTACAGGTGTTAGTATTACCGGTTTAGACAAGACCTCCTCATGACCAAGGTAACAGCAAGGAGTCAGCACTTCAGCCAGCTTTCGATTCTGCCACCTTAGATTTGCTCCACTGAAGTCCTGGGATCTGCTCACACCCAAAACCTGGAGGCATTCTGTAACCTCAGGCATTTACAGGACACCCTGAAGCAGCTGAAGAGAGAACGGCTGCACAACATGTGATTCCTTGTTCTGCGAGATTCAAAGGAACTTCAATATTTTTGGGAGCTGTGCTACTCACTTGGCCCTGTGCTGCCCATACATGTGCATGGAGGAAGACTTAGCATGCAGAGCTGCTGCCAGAGTTTGGGATGCTGGCATGTAAGGACAGCTAATAAATATATAGACATGTATCAACATATAAACCCATACACAAACATGCAAGCTCCTTATAGCTGTTATGCCATAAAAGAGTCAACATGAGCAGGATGGCATTAAATGGCTATTTATGCAGTTACAAAACTACCATGAGCCTTTAGGAAGCATACAATTCAGATATCCAGACGTACTACAGGCGACATGTGTTGGAAGGTCTGATCTTAGATCAACTTGTCCCATTACATGGGACCTGAAGGGAGCTTATAAGCAGGAGGGGATTCAACTTTTTAAAAGGATAGACAATGACAGGACAAGGGGGAATGGATTAAAACTAAAGGAAGGAAGGTTTACATTAGATATTAGGGGGAAGTTTTTTACAGAAAGAGTGGTGAGGTGCTGGAACAGGCTGCCCAGAGAAGTAGTGGATGCTCCATCCCTGGAAGTGTTCAAGGCCAGGTTGGATGGGGCCCTGAGCAACCTTGTGTAGATCCAGGCCTGAGGTCAGTGTCCCTGCCTGTGGCAGGGGGGTTGGAGCTCCAAGATCCTTGGGGTCCCTTCCAACCCATGCCATTCTATGATTCTATTGAAAAATCTCACTTGAAATTTCCCACTCCAACATGTAATTTCAGATTTCTCAAATTTGGGGTAAAATGATCACTTACACTGGCAAAAAATGGGATAAAGTGATGAAGAGTTCTGTAATACATATGTCACTTTTAGCCTGTTTCATCTCTCAACAAAAGCACATCAAAGAATCAGGGTTTTTTTTCCACTGGAAACACAAGGACACCAAAGCACATTTATAATAAAGAAGGTAAAACACAAAGTTTCCTTTATTCTTCCCCCAAACATCACTGCCTATTCGTATTTTAAAAACAGCATAGGTATTAATAATATGTTTATTGAATTTTATAAGGCTTTTTGTATTAAGAAATTAGTTAAGAGCCTTAAGAGCTCTGTATGCTTCTGGAGGGATATCTTTTTTCATTAGGCCCTAAGTAGTTGACATAGTCTTTGCTTACAAGTAGCTGACTTGCCTGTTGCATTTAAGCAGTTTCTTCAAGTGTTAATTTTATAAAATGTAACACATAGTATTTAAAAATGAAGAAAAATAATCTTTTAAAAGTCTCCTTAAAAACTCGGCAAGTAGGTTTTTATCACCTCACACTTAATGTATGGATTCTTTTGCCTTTAGACGTGCTGATAGACATCTTCATCTGCAGTGTGAAGCACAAGGGAAAGGAGAAGCAGTCATCCAAGCGGTGTTTAGGAAAGCAGGGTAAAATATTATTCGCAATGTTCATATTTCTTCTCTGCTGTATGAGATCTGACAGCAGTAAGGACTCAACCATTTCCTATGATTTTTCAGAGGCATTAGCTGCTGAAGGGATAATGGCTATATCTTCATGCAGAGACAAATGCTTCAGTTTTGACTGAGGATCCCTGGTCACCCAAGTGTTAAACTAGCTTATTTTGAAAGAATGAGTGAACTGGGAGCTTTTTCAGATGTCATCATTCCAACTAACTATTGCACACCTTATTATAGAACCCCTGTAATTCTTCATGATAGCCCTTTTCATTTATACTTACTGGATTGGCATAGGCTGCAAGATTTACCTTAGTGTCACAAGCCCATAATTCTTTCCTTGGAGATGCAAGCACCCTTTTTTAAAAATCCACATCATCAACTTTGAACTTCAGCAGCAGTCTATTATTTTTACACTTCATTTAAAAGTTAATGTGTTACTTTCTGAACTTCAAACTTCTAAACTGTTACATGATTTCCAGGCTTCATGATGCAGGTTTTCATGTTGGAATGATATTTCCTCTATATTACACAGAAAAAGACGTCTCTATAGCTATGTAAAGAGAAGAGGAAGACAAGAGTTTCAGCAAAGGAAAATCTACCTGTGGTCACAGCTGAATTGTTAACTGATTAGCTACACTGAAATGGAGGCCAGTTATTCTCAGGTTGCATTTAGTGTTTATGAAAAGCATTTGGAAAAGATAACAGAAGGCTCACTCTATGCTGCCTAAGTAACAGGAATCTATCAGTACAGTTGATCTAGTTATGAAAAATGCATACAGTTTCCAGATCCAGGTAAGTTCAAACTGCCAGTGGTACTGGTAAAAGTGATGCTGCTTTTCGTTGTAGGAGGAGGTCTGCATGCTACAGAGGTAATTTTTCAGTAAGGTGTCCATAATCATACATGGCTATTATATGACATGTTCTGCTGCAAGTATGTGTGCAAGTAAATAAATGGCAAGTAAACCACCCTGGGATTTCATCCTGTCATAGTAAAAAGGGAAGGAGGTTTCTCTGACTAGAGTGGAATTAAGTAAAAATCTAGAGGAGCTCAAATACAATATGAAAAACAGAATCAGCTTCCATTTCCTTCCATTGTTTACTATTTCACCCATTCAGCCCATGCACAAAATTTTGTCTCTGTTTTCGTGAAACAGAAACAAGCAATAGGAGATGATATATGGAAGATCTACCTTCACTCAGCACTTCTCCCTGTATTCAGGGCTGAGCACAATGGTTCTACTTACTATGCATACCTCATCCAAAAGACCATTCTGACTCATCCATCAGCACAATGTGATTTTAGATTTGCATGATTCCTGTGCATAAGGCTGTCATATGAGCATCCACCCTACAGCATCTTAATGTCTTTTTGGTCCTGGATTAAACCACCTATTAGGCATATTAAGCCACCAGGCACACAAAGGCATGTAGGGTCCTACAGATTTCCTGATGTCACCTCCTAGTTGCCACGGGGCCACATCTGTAAGCTGCATGATGAGTTTCTAGACAGTCCTCAAGATGTAGTGAGTAGGTTCACTGGTTTTAGCTTGATTTTAGTTCATCTATGTTTCTTCATCAACCTATTCCTTTCTTTCATTCTAATTTTCAGGTATATGAGCACATATACTAATCTTTAACCTTAAACTGAGGGTATTTCACAGGCTAAATGATATCAATCAGTTTCACAAAGATGACTGGATTACCTTTCAAATTAAAGTATTATTTACTATGATGAGGAAGAGATGAGATGAACCCATAATTACCAAACCAGCTACTTAGTTGCTCATAGATTCCTTTGTTTCTGCCACATGTTGCAGTTTTCTACAGCCCATGCTGTCCTGACCTTTGCAATTAATACCATAAAAATCCTTTCTGAAGAAGAACTGCACTCACACCATCTGGGAGAGAAATTCTCTCAAACCCTTGTGAAGGTGACTCCCAAGAGCTCAGATTTGAAGCAAACTTGTTCCAATACCACAAGACTTAGAAATCACTCCTATATGTCATGGCCTCTGTCATGTGAGTCTGTCACACACTCACTTGGAGATCACAGAAGGGTAGGGGTTTCAAGGGACTTCTAGAGACCACCTAGTGCATCCCCCCTGCTAAAGCAGGATCACCTAGAGCACGTTGCAAAGGATCACATCCAGGCAAGTTTTCAGCATCTCCATAGAAGGTGACACAACAACATCTCTGGACAGCCTGTCCCAGTCCTCTGTCATCCTCACAGTGAAGTTTTTACTCACATTGAGATGGAACTTCCTCTGTCCCAGTTTGTGCCCATTGTCCCTTGACCAGTCATTGGGCACTACTGAGAAGAGTCTGGCCCTATCCTCTTGACATCCACCCTTTAGGTATTGATGAGCTTTGTCCAAGCTAAACAGCCCCAGCTCTCTCAGCCTTTCCTCATACAAGAGATGGTCCAGTCCCCTCATTATCCTCGTAGCCCTCCACTGGACTCTGTCCAGTAGGTCCCTGTCTGTCTTGAGCTGTGGAGCACAGAACCAGACACAGTTCTTCAGGTGTGGCCTCACCAGGGCAGAGTAGGGGAGAAGGATAATTTCTTTAACCTGCTAGTAAAGTTACATTGTCAGACAATAGCTAGGGTAACTGCTGAAAACAATACTCTTGGTATTTTTCAGCTGCTTGTCTGATGAGGGAAAAGTCCAACTGAAAGAACTAAAACCACTTAGAATCTGACGTGCTTCTCATCCTAATTTCATAGTGCACCTTGTTCTTTCTAGTAAACTTATTATTCTCTATGGAAAGGGTAAGATATCAGTCTCAATTTGTGATTAAGATGTCTCAGTTTAGGGGCTTTTATGCCTTGGGTGTCCAAGGAGGACACGGAGGAATCTGTACACCAGTTCGGCTCACGCTATATTAGCTAACCAAGATATCATCCAGTTGCCCAAAAAATAGGTATTAATGCTGTTTCAAACAACTTGAGATACCCGAGGCTATATTCTAAGGCATGTATGACAACGGACATGCGGGAACCTACTGATAATGACTTTAGGTGATGTCAGATCTGATCCTACCAAAATGTCATCTGTCCGATCCCACCAAACTGTCAGCACCATACCCAGCACTGAAAACAAGGAGTTAATCCCAAGCAACAGCAAATTAACTAGTGGGCAAGAGGGGCTGATGGGTGAGCAGCAAGACCCCCCAGAGTTGTTTGTTTCCTTTAATCAAAAACAGCAACAAAATCAAAACAAAAACTCATCAAAGGGGTAATTTTTGCACAGGAGTGATAGGGAGGTGTAGTCATTATAAGTAGAATTACAGAGCCCTCTGCAAGGTAGTCATTATAAGCAGAATTACAGAGCCCTCTGGAAGGTAATTAAATGTTTTCTGACATACTGTGCAGTTGAAATTGAGGTCTGCTGGGACAAAAAGGCTTTGAGCAATTATTATTTACTCACTAATTCAGAAAGGTCCTTTTTATTTACAGCTATTTGGGTTTATTAAGTAACTACATAGAATATTTATAGTATCTGCAGTCTGTTCACTATTCGTTTGGAAACAAATATGGCACATTCACAGTAGGTAAGTTAAAACCCTGTATTATGTCGTCAGGATGGAGGCAAGAGCCTTTTACACAGCATTTAGAGACATTCCCACACAGAACTGAATCATACCGCGCGCAGAGACGTGGGCAGCTCTCCCTGTTGCCTCTCACTGCTGACTCAGAGGGGCTGCTCACCCCCAGAACGAGGAGGATTTTCTGCAAGAAATCTAGCAAGGAATCAAGCTAAATCAAGTAGGTGGTTGGCATCTAAAAATCAATGGAAATGTTTAGGATTTAAAAGCTTTGCAACATTAATAATGAAAGAATGACTTTCATTAATTAGTAACATTAATATAGCTTTTCAACATCAATGAAAGCCTGATGCCCAAAGCACCTTAAATTCACAGTGCTGTATTGTAATCACCTGTGTAGATTTAGGAAGTGATGGGTAACACTATAGATCATGGCCCAGTTAATTTTGAGCATGGTCTCTACACCCCTCAAAGCTAAGGGACTGCTTGGCATGGAGTTTTCAACTTTCTCTGTATTCCTAAATTACCACTTTCCTAGGAGAAAGCGGTTCAGATAATGAGTAGTTTGTCAGCTTCAATTCATGCAAACAACTCTAATACAGGCCTCTAGCAGTAGAACAACTGCATTTAATAAGACAATGATTTAAAGACATTAAATAAATTAATTAAAATTAATTGAAAATAATTATTTCTAATGTAATATAAAGTATACCAGTGGGTTTTCTGTCTTTTTCTTATGAAAGAACCTCAAACCTCTAAAACATTTTCCAGCAAAAACATGGACCCCTACAAAACCCATGAAGTAAACCAAGAATTGGCTTGTTTTTATGGACCATTTAGCAGTCTTCAGTCTCCAGTGATATAGAGACCTAAGGCTGAAAAATCACATCCAAAAGAGAAGCAATTCCCAAGGTTGAGAAACAAAACACAGGCTAAAAGCTTAGTAAATTTAACTCAGGTGTCAGTGGTGGGTAGAGCTGATCTGTGGAGTACTTGGCACATAACTCAATTAAGTGTCAGCTCTCTAAGGAAATAAAAAGAATGGTTCCTGAAATAACCAAGGGAAATGCCTCCACTCTTTATTAGGAAGGGAGCTATCTTAAAGCTGGGCGTGAGGTTTATACTGCTCATGTTGTCCCTTTAAGCTACCTGTTGGGCTAAATTAAATATCAGCAACCACCCACTTTTCAGTAATTTATACTTCAAAGTTAATTTGAAACCTTGCTGTGCATTCAGTAGTAGGCTCTTTTCATCAAAGGTATATGTATATATTACCTGTATGCAAAATACCATAAGATTAGTGTCACACATCCTGTCTTAGGTCATGAAGAATAACAATTTTTCTGTCTCTGGCCTAAGCCCAATAGTTGGTGTGCTGCTCCTCACATGCATTGGCATAACTGTCTGTGTAATTGCATCCTTGCAGAATTCATTCAAAATGTTTAGAACTACAGGAGATCAACTTTAAACTGTTTAAGAGAAGGTAGATCATGTCTAATTAATTGGATTAGACAGCAGTTCCAAAAACACTTATGGTGGCAGATCAAAGGTTCAGAGCCAGCCTCAGTAGCTCAGTGAAGAACGATGCAATTCTAAAAAGCTCTGGACATGTCTGCTTTCAGATGGCAGACTACATGGGAAAATCTTTCTTTATATATAAGCAACTAACGTGGTATAAAATCACACAGGAAAATCTATTTTTAGTTGTCTTCTTCAAGAGTAAGAACTTAGAGAATTGGAGTTTGGAATCACAACAGGAAGAACCAACATCCTTCCATGTGCCTTCCAGGCAGACTGGAGTGCTTGGTCTTGGTGAGAACCTGTCCTCCAACCAGTTCCCTCTGTGTGAAGATAGCAAATGCAGAAGCAAAGGAATGTAAATTATTATTACATGTTGTTGAAACATCCCTGCAGTTGGCAAATGGACTGGCTCAGGCTCAGCCTTGGGTAAAAGTGTGAGTTCAATTTCCATTTTGTTTCAAGAACTTGAGGAAAAAAAAAAAAAAATGTTAATGAAAGTTTAGAAAACCTCAGCTTAGAGTTCAGCCCACAGCTCTGAGACCATTTATTCTTCTCAGGAATTTTCATTCTGTCTACTTAGAGAAGCTAGGAGGGAACAGAGTATGTCTTTAGAGTCTTGTTGTTCTTTACGTCTGAGATGTCTATCCAAGAGCAAGCTCTGCTAGTAAGCAGTAGGGGGGTATGTGTTTTCTGACAGAGTAATACTAAATCTCTTAACACTAAGTAGGCAGACTTCAGAAGTCTAATAGTAACACTTTCAAGAGACAAGAGTCCATCAAGAAGCTCAGGATTGAAAAGGTGATCAAAGTTTGAGGACTGAAATATACATTCATATATAGTTCAGCCTGTCCACACAAACATTGACACAGATGGAAAGTTCCTGCCATTTATCTGTTTGTTGTCTGTCTTTTAAGGTTTGTGATTGCTATAGACGTGCTTGGCTGCGATGATCAAATTCACACAGCGATGGTTGGGAGTCATCTTGCAAAGCACTGTCTCATAGAGGACAAAGCACTGATGAAAGTGGTAAAAACAAGCAAAGATTCCTACCACATTATTTGTTAGACAGAGTTGTGAAACTGATAAACTCAGAGGAATGACTGTCCAGGTCATCCCTTACAGTCTTTGCAGGGAGCTAAGGTCCACCTAGCTGAATACTCTGCACTCAGTCCACACAGACAAAAGCCACATGTAGTTTTTATATAGGGCCTGACAGAAAAGCAGATCAAAGGAAGGGTTGGGGATGAAATTAAATGGGATTCAGGTTAAGATGATTAAATGAGCTGATTGCTGGTGCTTGCTGTTTCAGCATTAGGAGGTACTGTAAGCAAACCTGTTTTGCGGGACAGAGACTTGAAGCTGAAGAAGAGGTAAGTGTTCAAGTGTCAGGCTTTGGGTGACACTTGAAATGTTGTTTCTGATGCACAGAATAACAACCAGGAACACCTTACTGTTCCTGGAGAAACAATGATGAGGAACATGCTGATAAAAACAGGAAGCAACGAGACATTAAAATGAGCCCTGCAGCAACAGAGCTCAGATCATAATCAAGAATCATACAAGGTGTTAGGTTGGAAAGGGCCTTTAAAGGCCATCTAGTCCAACCCCCCTGCAGTGAGCAGGGACATCTTCACTAGATTAGGTCGCTGAGAGACCCATCAAGCCTGACCTTGAATATCTCCACCACCTCTCTGGACAACCTGTTCCAGTGATCTACCATCCACATAGAGGAGAACTTTTTCCTAATACCCAACCTAAATCTCCCCTTTTCCAGTTTAAAATGGTTACCCCTCATCCTACTGCTACATGTCCTCATTAACAGTTCTTCCCCAGCTTTCTCACAGGCACCTTTCTGGTACTGGAAGGCCGCTATAAGGTTCCCCTTGGAGCCCTCTCCAAGCTGAACAACCCCAACTCTCTCAGCCTGTCTTCATAGCAGAGGTGCTCCAGCCCTCTGACTATTTCCATTGTTAACACTGTATGTTAAACTCCAAAGTGACAATTCTGAGTTTCATTACTCTGGAAAGATTTCTTGTCATTGGACCAGAAGGGATGTCAACATCAAACAGCTTTTATCATTACAGACAGTAACTCAGTGACTAATACTCCTCTCACCCTGAATGAGAGCACAGCAGTAAATTTTTTTGAAGAATAACATCACAGCTTTGAAACTACTGTATATGTTTTCAAACTGGGGAGATCTTAATGCAGCTACTACTTTTAAAATCACTCAATTAATAGTTATGGGAGTGAGCTTGCACACCACTTGTCAACCACCGGGGAACATAAGCACTGTTTTTTTGCAGAGATATAAAATAGAGCATGTCCCATGAGTAACTGTTAGTGCTGGCATTCCCAACTCACAAACCTTCACACTGCTGGACAGTGGGCAACACTGATGGATGGTTATCAACCCTCAGCCAAATTTATTATAACTTGCTTTTATAACTGTTTGCTACTTG
Source organism: Gallinula chloropus (assembly GCF_964237585.1). Lineage (NCBI taxonomy): Eukaryota > Metazoa > Chordata > Aves > Gruiformes > Rallidae > Gallinula > Gallinula chloropus. Next base: position 199,387,996 of record NC_140085.1, read on the forward strand.
GCTAAAGCAAAATGAAAATAAAAGCTTGCCTCTATAAATAAAGCAATCAATGATGAATAAATAAAATGTAGAGAATGAATCATTCAATTCACTTCTCTCTATGTGGAAAACATAGCTACCTGTCTAAAACAACAGAAAAATATCATATACCATCACTCCAACTCTCCTGTCCTTTACTACTACACATGGGACCCAAATAAAACTTTCCCCGGACCAAGCTTCTTGCTAGGCCTTCCCAAGGGGATACCCCAGCTCTCCACAAAATTATTGTGGTATTTTTTATGTTCTTTAGATTATCAGAGATCTTATGCATCAGCACACACAAAGGTGCCGTTTCAGGTCATCTCTGCAAAGGGAAGCAATTAGATGTTGGCACGTACTGTAAAAAAATGCTTCTGTGAGATAAGAGATTGAAAACACAGAGTTGTATGATATCAGGTTCTGATATTGAAACAGAGAATGGGCCATCAGATAGTGAAAAGGAAGGGGAAAAGAAAGGCATGTACAGTCTTCTCAACAGTTCAGAGGTGCTGGTGTCTGTCTTTCCCAAAAAAGATCACTACTCATTTTCGCCCTTGACCATCTCATGAGTTTTCAATGTTGGATTTTTTTTCTTTTTCCCATGTCTTTTTATGGCATGAGAGCTACCATTTCTTGTTTTTCAGTCAAAAAAACTTCTGGTATTGCCATGAAATACAGCCAATTCAATACACTAAAGAAAGCTATTGACATACTATCTAATGCTGCAGTTACTGAACTTTATTAAAGACAAATTTACTCCATGATGCATGTGATACAACAAAATGCTTGTTTGAAGCAGCTCTGCTTGTGTACTTCTGTCCTGTCATGTTTAGCTGCTAGATATTAAATATCACCCAGATTATCAAACTGTGTTCCAGAGTAAAAAGTCTCATTTTGCCCTGACTATTGAGAGGTGCTCCTAGTAGGGAACTTACTGTTCACCAGCAGTGAAGCAAATTAGGTCATATCAACTTCTCACTTGACACTGTTCACTGCTGAGAAAGGTGTGGGCTGAGGTTGTCTGGCTACATCGATTATTTCTCTTGTTCATTCTTCATCTTAGTATGGGAGGGATTGGGCTGTAAATAATAAAACAAGTCTTTGCTCACAAATGAGTTCACTGGATACAAAGGGGGTTTATAGACAAAAGGATGTAATCAAGTGATGTACTTTCCGGCTGAACTGTTAGTGGTATAATTGAGAAGCAAAAATACACAACTCAGGTCTTGAACCAGATTTCAAGATTAAATGTGTAGTTGGTATGAAGGTCAGCTCTGACTGAGACACCAGGCTGCAAAGATGCAAGATGCCATGGCTCTGAACTTCGCAGGACAGCACACATGAGCTGGACACATTGGATAAACAGAGGGACAGCAGGGAAACTGAAGACCTATAGAGGGAAATGACTGCTCTTCTCCTTTCCCTGTTCTGACACAAAAGTGATAAGAGGCTGTAAGTCTTTATAGCAAAACAAAACACATTTATTTTTTTTATCCCACAGGATTTACATCCTTCTGTTAAGACCTTTCTGGCAAGCTCAGAAACTGGTCTTATTTTGGTAACTGCTTGGCCTTTATGAGGTTTTTGTTCTTTGGTTGTCATGGCACTCAAGGGGTCTTGTCACATCCAGGTGTGAGGTGCTGTAGTACAAACAGAGCAAAAAGCAGGGTCTTGTACTACAGAGCTCCCTGTCAAAGTAATTTCTGAGAAAATGAACTAATAATCTGTTATTATGCTCACATTTTTTTCCTCTTTGGGTTTTTGTGTTATTAAACCAGGATAGCAGATCTGTTCATTTTTGTAAGTTATCAGAAAAAAATGTATTAACCTGAAATTAACCTGAAAGCTTTCCACAAGGCAACAAAACCAATGCTGGAAGAGAAGGTAACTGTAACTGCAGCAACTGGATGAAACCTGGAGTCATGCAAAGGGCAGGAGATAGAACCAGGGAGCTGCAGCTCTCTATAGATAGAAACATCTGAAACAGCCACATCATCTTGATAAACATCTCACTGTATAATAAAGTGCCATTTCAATTTTCAAAACCTGGTTCTCTCCTGTTATCACTCAGCATGCAACAAAAAGAGTCTTTACCTGACTGTACATGGCATTATAAATTATCACTGGCTTTGTATTACATCTCCAGTACCTGTATGCACCTCGGATTTCAGAGCAGTTCCTTTTTTTACCTTTTACTTCTGATCACATTCCTAGACTGCCAGCAATGAATGGTGTTGCAAGTCACTATAAAAATAGTTTCAATCATCCAAAGAATGCTCTTTTCAATCCTAGCTATTAAAAAATAATTAGAGGCATGATTGAAATTTGGACAATAATGAATTTTTACAAAGCTCTCCGCAGCTTTGATCAGGTTGATTGAGCATAAGCACAGCTCCCTTTAAGTACTTTATAAGCACCTATTCTGCTAAACCCGGTCTGAATTATTCTGTTCAGGTGTTGAGAAAAGGGGAGATTTTTCAGACTCCACAATGTAGGAATCTCACTACTTAAGGACAAAGGGAGTAAATGTTGTTTGTTAGGTCTCATGTCTGTGGCATTTATTTAAGAGTCTAAATATGAAGGTAAAATAGCCAGGCTAAACTGGTCAGTGTGTGCATCAGATCCTTACCTGCCTGACTCACAGTAAACTCTTAAAAGCATTAGGGAATATACGCCTGAAAGACATATGCCTAGGCCACTGCATCCAGTCCCTCATTATCCCACATGCACCCTCATATGCCTTTCATCGTGACATACATGCTCTTAAAATAAGATGACTTTGTCCCTGTGAGTCATATTTGAAGGCTTTTGAAGATGTGGTGGTAAGTGCTCCCATGCAGACCCTATGGCACTCACTATTTTCTAATAATTTGTTGTATTTGGTGGCATCAATCAGTTAGCAGCAGAATTGGAAAAAGAGTCTTTAGATCATTCCAGTTTTTAAAAATGCTGAGATGTTTTAGTCAATTGCTGATTTGGATTAAGTCAGTGGAAAACTCTTACTCCAGTTGAGGCAAGTTGGGGAAGTCTTTGTGAAAACTCCACCTTCAAACCTCAAAAATCTGATAGTAAATGCATATCAGGCTGACTATCCTGAAGTGATCAAATCATGTAGCAAACTGTTAAGAAAACTTAACAACCTCAATTCTTTTAGGTAAATATATATTAAAGAACTTTTCTGGTTGTATAGGGTCAGCTGCACTGTGCGAGAGCTTTTTGCCTATTAGCTATGGAACAAGAGTTGCTCTGCTCTACCTTGCACCCTTATTCCTCAGTAGAATAGAAGACCATTCCAGTTGGAAGGGACCTACAACAATCATCAGAACTGACCAAGTTAAAGCCTGTTTCTAAGGGCATTGTCCAAATGCCTCTTAAACATTCAGAGGCTTGGGCTATCAAGCCCCTCTCTAGGAAGCTTGTTTCAGTGTTTGATCACCCTCTCGATAAAGAAATGAGAGGTAATCACCCCTTTCTGACTGGCTGGTTATACTGTTAATATACCATATACTGAGTGTTTAATGCACTTCAGGATGTGGGTGAGAATTCAACTCCAAAGAACACGACTGGTGACTGGGTACCAACCAGATGTAGCCCCATTCACTGCAGTGACATAATGGCATGAAGTGCTTAAAAGGCAAAGCCAGAAAATACTGTATCCACTTTTAAAAACACAGGCACTGGGGACTAATCAGTTTATGAAAGCCACATAGAACAAAAGTATAGAACAGAGGAGTCTTGATTCCTTTGTGTAGGGAAAGCATCCCCAGTGCTTGCAGATTAGCCAAGGACACACTCCAAGGGTTGTACGTTTACAGATCTGCACAACCTTTCATTTTTAATTAACTCATAACTTGTGTTGTGCAGAGACTGGTGTCTGCGAGGGATCTCGGAATCCCATTGTGCTCAGCTGCTATCCCACACGGCATCGTCTGACCTGCAAAACTCGCCTCTAAAGGTTGGCAGCAAGTAGAAGAAAAACATGTTTACAAAACCCCCTTTTGTAAAGGGGAACCAGGGGCCAAGAAAGAGAAAGCATTTTGATCGAAGTGGTGCAAGGTTGCTGCAAAGCAAAGTGAGAACGCATTCCTGAAGCTGGAGGCTACCATCTGAGAGAGCTGCCTGCACCCCCTCTTGTCAAGGGGAACCTAATCTTTGAAAAGCAACACCCAGACACTTAGCTATGTCCCTTGTTACTGAGTAATGTGAAACAGTTGTGATTCTGTGATTCTTGACATAACAGTACAAACTGTACCCACCTTGAAATAGCAGATAGGATACACCAGAGCTTGGCATCATCAGATATATGGATGTTTTATTAGTATTATTTGGAGGTACATCCATACTGCAGTCAATGTATAGGTCACAGAGCTCCTGTGTGGATAGCAGAGACAGCTCTGCACTAAGTAATGCAGGCACTGGGATGCTAAAGCCCACATTTATTCTTAAACAAATGAAGTGTTTGATTAAAATGGCAAAAACCCCACAACCCACCACCACCACAACACAGCAAACACAGAAAGTATGTAAATAGCAGTCTGTTTGCAACTCCATGTTGCAAGTACTGCATGGCTATCACCACCTGAGATAGCTATTTCAAAGGTAACTCAGGTATATATATCTCCACAGATACACTTTTAGACTGCACTGCATGCCAAAGGCTCATAAGGATGTCTTACTCTTTCCTGTTTGTGCTGTTCAAGTCTGTATAACCAAACCCTTTAAAAGAACCCATTAAAGAAGTAATTTATGATGTGAGAAATCTCCTTAAGCCAACAGCTTCCTATTCCTTTTTTTTTTTCCAAATCTAAAAAGAGCAGCTGAAAGATCTGTTGCCAGTACCCTGACAAGTGGCGAGGCAGCTGACTACTGGCACCAGGACACCACCTGTTATGTGGATGGAGCTAACATATGGTAAAGTTTACAGCTTGGTCACAAATGTCCTACATTTGATGCACGAACTTGAGCTCAGTTACTAGATATTAAATTCACAAGAGAGCACTTAAATCCACAAGAGAGCAACCCAAAATTACATCATTCATTACATCACATCTGGTTTCTGTATCTAGATTTTGGCCTACTGATGCAAGAAACACATCAAAAAAGTAGAGTGAATTTAGAAAAGGCCCCTGAAAATTACTGGGGCTGGAGCACTTGACCTGGGGGAGGTGGGCTTTTTCAGCCTAGAGGAGAGCTTCAGTATCTACATGCCATCTACTTGACACCTCTCTCATCAAGAGTGCTAATTTTTCAACCAAAAGTAATAAAGGAAAAAGGGGGAGTCAGTAAGGTACCGGAGATGCCTAATTAATCTATATTCTTTCTAGTCGCTGCTTTAAAAGTACAACAGGCTGAAATTTACTGCTGGATTATAAATAGTAATGACACAGAACTAAATGACAGAGACTGAACTCTACTTTCTGTTCAGAAGGAGAGGCAGCTCCAGGCAGCCACATAGTATGGGAATTACAATTGGCTGCATGTAGAACTGGTGTATGGTTTGGCTGAATGGACAGCTACTTGGACTAAGCTTATATAAAATCAGGAAAATTATGCAAGATGTGCCCCAGAATACATGAAGACCTGAGAAATGGTGAGATTGGATTGAAATAAGTAATAACTACATTCAAGACAAAAGTGAATCAAGGAGTAAGGATGGACACACTTTCCCTTTCCACACTGCCTTGAGAAAAAATCTCAGCTATGTTGGCACCTCCACTTGGTATTAAACTGCGGTGGTTCAGCCACACACAGTGGCTGAGCACCACACATTGCTTGCTCACTCCCAGAGGAGAAACAGACAGAGCCTCTGTGGGTTGGGATAAGGACAGTTTGCTGACAAAATCACCATGAAAAAGGAACAGTAACAGCTTGTGGCAAGTTTCACTCACAGCCAGTGATAACACACAGTACTGCACAATAGAACACTGACTGGATGGACAGCCCAGCCACACTCAGACTTCTCTGGAGACACCCCTCTCCAACCAGCCCCTTTTATGGGGGAGTGACGTCAGGTGGTGCATAAACAGCCCTGGCTAACTCAGCTCACCTGTGCTGGCTGCTTGGGGAGGTAACTTTGGCCTGGCCGGAACCAGGAAACGAATCACAGAATCTCAGCATGGCAGAGGTGAAGGACACCGGAACCAGGAAACAAATGTATCACAGAACCTCAGCATGGCAGAGGTAAAGAACACCTTAGGCTGCTCAAGACACCAAGTCAGGTTTTGAGTACCTCCAAGGATGGAGACTACAGAAGATTTTAGTGCTTGCTACTGCCTAGTTAGTCTGTAGACCTTGGGTGGGCTCACAGTGCGGGGATCCCCAGACAGCATTTTGCATCAGCACCCCACTTTTTTTATTCTGTGTTGGAACCAAAATCCCCCAGACCAAAAATGGAACTCTGCCAACCCAAATCTCTGCAGCCCAAGCTGCAGCTTGCAAAGCCAAGGTCTACTCGGTGTCAATAAGATCCTGAAGTTTTACAAGGAAAGAAAGCTAAAAAATCCCCAAATCTTTGCATTCTTCTCCATTCTCCCTGATGGCAAGTGCTAAATCAATATCTTAATTAGCTGTAATATGTCACTTGTTCTTACTTCCTTTCAAAACAATTGCTTAAATTCCTTATCACGGGCAGTGAGGGAGAAGGGCTGGCAGACCTGGCTCTTTGTGTAAGGAAGGGTAACTTACGCTGTGAGTAAAGATAGTGCTTGATTACTTTGACCTTTCATCATTATAACTTTGCTTAATAATGTAATTAGAATACGTGCTTTATTAAACCAAGAATGTGATAAAAAATAATTCCTTCAGGGATGTTTTTATACATCAGAGATGATTGAGAATTCAGTGGAAGAGTGATTTTACATTTTCATTACTGTATCCTCTTTTTTTCACTGTACTTTAGCTTCAACTTGTGAGAACTATAATGTTAAGCCAAACTTCAAATTATTGCATCCTTTTTTTGGCAGATTGAAAGATATGCTGGGATCGTTGAGCCTAATTCCCTGGGATCATCATTTGAGACAGATAAGCCACTAATGTTTAAAAAAGGTGTGAAATAAGGGAATGTATCAGGGTATGAAAAAAGTGCAACACTGGTTTAGTAATGGAGGCAAATCCATAACAATGACTGAAGGAACCTGAGATATGCCAAGATAAATTTAGGAGTATCTCAGCCATTTAAAAAATCACCTTCTGGAAAAATCTTTTAACCAGTGCTGGAGATTTGCTTTTCAGTACATGTATCAGGGTAAAAATTTGGCTGAACATGCAGAAATTCTCTTGATTTCCCATCCAATACATTACATATACTTCATGCTTGCAAAAACCTAAAGTAATGAGCCTGCTGTTAGCTGCTTATCCTAAGTCTTCTTTCCTAAACATATACTTCCACAACATTGTCTAGGGATGTGGAAATACAAACTGGAGATTTCCTCTCATTTTTTTTTGTTGCTGTTTGGTTTTGGTTTGGGGGGGGGGGGGGGGGGGGGGGGGTGTTTTGGTGGTTTTTTTAGTTTGTTGATTAGGGGAGTTATTTTGTTTTTTCCAAACACCAATTTTTGGCTTCACAGGCAGCAAGTCCCACGAAGAAATTATGTTACACATTTTTGAGACAGGTGAGCATGAGCAGTAATCACAGTATGGAAATCATGTGAGTTGAGCATAAAATCAAGCTACCTTATTCTTCATCTATGGAGAATTATATTTAATTTTTATTTTGCAGGGGTGGGGGGTGTTAAAGTATTGTCTATGCATGTCCCTGTAAAGGAAAACACTGTTAAAGCAAGAGATTTAACAAATAGTAGTTTTATCTGAAAGGACCAGACACAAAAAGAAATAATTTATGTGCCTGTGTGGAGAGACATGAAATGTAAAACTACCTTGCTTGTGCCATCCCACTCTATTTAGAATGTGGCAAGTCTGTATCTTAATTCTAAAACTGTGTTATAAAGCAGAGGCGCAGCACTTGGGAGCTTGTGAAGTTTATCACCAAAGTGTAAAGCCTTACCTAACCCCCAAGGAAAGCTTGTGTGTATTCTCTAATTATATTGCTTTAAACACACACAAGTCAAGTGCGTGCTTTGCTTTGCAAGAAGCATTTTCCTTGGAAGCTGAGAGGAGCACCCCAGCCTTTTTTCTGGAACTCCCATTCCTTTACACTAAGGGTTTCTGACTAATTTTCTCTGCGCTAGTCGTCCACATTTTCCAACATGTCAGAGTCAAGCTCATGCTGGTTTCAGAAATCCTGTGGAGTTGAAGAGAGATAAGAGTGTCTGTGTTCTAAAAGAGAAACTCTTTCCTGCAGAGCCTTCATCTGAGACTGATATCCCACACATAGCACAAGTTTTCTTGAAGTCCAAAACATTTAGTTGGAAACTAGATGCCTGCCACAAACGCAATGACAGTGATGATGACAGCATGGTATCTGGGTTCTCATAGGCTGCTGTCTGGGGTGAGCAATACCCAAGGAACGTAAGAGGGGAATGCTGATCCATATAGTGGTCCTAGTCCTCTTCTAGCACACAGCAGCCACACAAAAGCCAAAGGATGGCCCTGAAGTATGTGGGTCAGTCAAAGTCATGCTCTTACAGAAATAGATATTGCTTGTGGAGAGGGAGGTGGAAAATTTCTTTCTCTGCAGGTGTGATCCAAGGAGCATTAGTGGGACCCGAGACAATTTCCATTTATTTGAAATTAAGTTGGTTGATAGTTTACATTGGAATTAGGAGGACTATTATAGAAGCACAACAGTACTGTGCAGTATTATTACATAAGGGAATGTGCCCAAGCCCATAAGATTTTGTTCATACTTCTATTTTCCTCAGCAGCTAATTCCAAAATACCCTCTGGTTTTCTCAGTTCTTTTATTTATTTACTTTATTTATTTCTTCAAATTTATAGAAAAATAATAAAAATATGTCTTGCTGGTGCTCTAGGCATTTTGACTGTACATTAAAAATAGAACACATGAATGCAGCAAACAGACACAGCAACCTCCCAAAACATAGACTGATCTTCAAAATCCTGAATAACTATTCTCTTCCCAAAAGCCAGAAAAAGATACAGGCTTTTCATATGTCCTGTTTCAAATCAGAGTTGAAGTGCTTCGGTAACGTTGCAGACCTAACTCAGAAAATGGAAGTGTACAAAGCCCAGAAGGAATCTGTAGAACATGAACTATAGAAAAAGAGCAAAGAATGTAAATTTTAAAGTGGAAAAGTAGGAGACCTTCACATTTTAGGGACATTCATAGTGTCCCTAATACTTTAATACTTTTGGGGCAATACAGTTTCCCACTGTGAAAATTGTTTAGTGAAATGGCTTTTATAAGACATCATCATTTTTTTTTCATTTTAAAATTATCACTGGGAAACATTGAAAAGGCTTTTCACATTTTCTATTTAAATTGTTCCTTAAAATATGGTTAGTTTTATTTTTATTTATTTTGTAATTTTTCTTATCTCATCTCCCCTTCATTTTCTTGCCAGTAAATCAAGGAATTTCAGGAAAATAGGGCTTACAAATCCACCTGGGTTTTTACTCTTCTTCCAAAAGGAGAAACTTAAACCCCACCTGTCAGATGACGATGTAACCTGGTTTTGAATGTCTCCACATTCATATATTGCCCTTACAGTGAGCATCATATTCTCTCAGTTTCATGCTATGAAAGCACCAGCCTGGTGAGCTGTAACATAGCCCATCCACTATTTCAGACACTCTGAATTGCAAAGGATGATATCATGCAAAACAATGATTATGCCTTGTGCTGCGTGGGATCTGGGTAGTCTCAGAACAAAGTGTGAAGTGCAAACAGTGTCCAACTGCTCTAAACAAGATTTATTGTCAACAGTAAGGAAGCAAACCAATGTGTAAGCTTGTCCTCAGACCCAGAGACTGGTTCTCATCTCCTGTTTAGCAGAACAGATATAACCTCTATATTCCTGTGTTCTTTTCCCAGCTATTGAAGATTCCCTGGTATCATAAGATTTGTGTTTTGGTTAACTGTGCTTGTTTCTCGCAGTATCATCCACACTCTTCATTTCATGGTCCACTCTTGCGTCATATGTATTTTTCAGGGATTTTTAGCATGACTCACCTGCTACTACTCTAGCCTATGTCTTTGATATGCAAGAAAAACCTCTTTCCTTTTCACCACAAATAAACTATACCCTTCTATAATAATATGCCAATTTTCTGTATTTTCTCACCAAATTTATTCTATACATTAAATTACATTCTGATTATCTTCAGCTTCAAAGATGTATTCCTCATGGTTTTTATCTTATATAAAGAAACCTAAAATATTTGGCAGGCTATGGTATGATCCCCTTTGTTACTCCTACAACTCTATAATGAGTCAATTTCTCTTCTAGTTTCTAAGCCTTTGTCCAACTCAATGAGTCAGCACTGTTTATACTCATTTATAGTCCACTGTCTCATACTAGTCTTGGTCCTGGATTAAAACTCTCCTCAATAGATTTGCAAAAAAATCTTCAGAGTTTCTATTCCCCTTTTATGTGCTTTGAACTCTGTCATCAGTCAATGAATTACTCATTAAATGTTCTTGGTGGAAGCAGTGAAAGCCCTCCCTGACAGCTCCATCTGCTTAGCCATACAGTTATCTACTAGATGCATCTTTATTTGGATGTGCTTTGTCCCTTCACTGGAGGGACAGATGGGAGTCCCCAGTCATTCTCTTTTCTTTCCAGTATTTCACAGTCACTTTGGATCAGTGTAGGATCATTAGCAGGGCTCACCTGACCAAGCAGAATCGTGCCTTGGCCGGTGGTCTAGATGTACTTCAGCACCTTTCACTAATATTTCACCTCCCAGGTACTCTCTGGCACACTCCAAGGAGTCTCCAGGCTTCTGGGCAGAGCCTGACCCCCACCATCGTCCCACAGGATTTTGAAGTTATCATAGCTCTTTGTTTTCTGGAAATTCTGACAACTCTGAATCTCCTGCCCTTTGTCATATGCGTTTTCTGCCCCACCACAGGTGGAGACTGATAAGCATTTCAGAGCTGTGCTTGTGCATGTGCTCAGTGGGTATCTGGAGCAGGTTCCCTTCCTCTGCAGCAGTTAATTCTGCTGCTGCTGCCAGCCCTTCTGCAGACCCTGCAGCTCCATACCCCTCTGTCCTTGAAGATCTAGCATTCATGCTGTGCAGCATGCAGCCCCAACAGCACCCACAGGGGACGACAAATTCACTATTGCACACAATCCATTTAGATCCTTGCTCATTTTCCTGGACTTCCATTCTTTAAACTTCAGGATCTCCTCTTGTTTAGTTTCCTGTTCCCAGGGCTGCTGGCATTCAGTTTTTCTGTCCTTGCAGACTCCCTGTCCCTTGCTCGGTGGTATGAGTAAATCAAAGACCCTTGATCCCAAATTGCCAAGCTGTAAACATGCTCACTTAGGCATCTGCCCTTATGGGGCTGCAGGCTGAAGTCACTTTCAACCTGCCCTGGAAGCTGTTCTAGAATGTGTGATGAAACAGTTCAAATATAAACAATAAAAACTCTTCTTTATTTTACTACCACGTTATGTTTGAAATTTCTGAAGTTTGAAAAAAAAAAAATTCTGGGCAAAGAATAAAGTTAAGAGAGTTTTCTGGCATTTTATAAATTTGTAACACCTGGAAAGTTTTGAAATCTGAAAATGGAGATGAAGACAAAGAAAGAAAATGCAACTTGGTATTTGCAAATTTTCTCCCTTCCTATACCTGTTCCATCCATCCTTTTTAAAATGTATTTATTTATTTCTGCTTTCCTTTCCCAGAATTAGCCAAAATGGACAATCTACATTTTAAGAATAGAATAGAGCTGACCATTGTACTTCAGTATCCACAAAATGCACTTTAAAGAGAAATATGATCACTGTATGCTGCATCTTATTTTTTCATCTCTCATCAATACTAATACCTTCCTGACTTTTCAGTTACCAACATCAGGATGCATTTGCAAAATGCATTTTCTTGCAAATAGTTGCAAAAATATCCCTCTCTGAGGACTTTAAGACATAGCACATTATGGTGACTAATCAAGGCAGAAAAAGCATGGGCTGCAGCGACTGTGGTCAGGCATCTCCTCAGAGGGATTGAAATGAGACAGTACCACACCATTGTGTGAACTCTGGGTGTGCCTGGGGCAGCAGGTGTTCAGCCATCTTGTTACCCAGCATCATGGAAGAAAATGATGACAAGTTCCTTGGCAATGCAAAATGCTTTTCAGATTATATTTACAAGGCTTAGAAACAATCACCTGTAAGAAGAAATCATAAAGCATGATTCTAATATATATATATATATATATATAAAGCAAACATGATGTATTAAATGCTTTGGTGTCCCATCTTTCCATTTACTGACATCAACTCAGGTTAAGTACTCCCATTGTTGAAGCAAATCCGGTGGTAACAGTTGGATTTTCATTTTCTAAGTGTTTCTTAATCTAATGGTTAGGCCTCAATTCTTATTGGCTGGATTAATTTTTTATTTATATTAGCATTTATTGCGGTTTTTCCACAGCTTTATTACTGTTACCCTAAATCTTGCATTTAATTACTAACCAAAACCAAGTCTGGAAAAAAAATTAAAACATGCTAACAAAAATAATTGTGATTATACTGTAACCAATGAATAAGACTCTAAAACTCCTAAGCAGTAAAATAGCTACCTTATTTCAGCATATCTGCCATACAACTCCCTCATACATAGCAATTTTCTTAGCCCTCAGTAAACACCCATTTGTCATAAGCAATCGGCTGACCTTCTCAAATAATTCCAGCATTTTTTACCCCTAGAAGTACTGTATTTTGCTTCCAGCTTTTACCTATTACAACTGTAATATTGCATTTTATAAATCCAGTCTATATGTGTTTTAAGAGAGTTCCCATGTCACACCTGCTGACGTAGAGTTGAAGCAATCACCAACCAGGAACTGGGCACTCCTGGCAGCGTGAGGGGGCTGAGGGTCACCGCAGGGCAGTGGTTCCCTGCTATCATAGGATCACCAGGCAGGAGCTGAAAATCACACCGCTCCCAGGCTGTAAAGCCTAGCTAATCAAATGCAAGCACTTCTTTTGTTGTACCTCCTCAATTTTATGAGTCTCCCTTCTCTCTTTATGGGACTGAACAGCAGCCAGGTAACCCATCGTCCCTGACAGGCAATAACATTGAAGAGCTCCAGAGAAACCCCAATGAAGAAAAGCTTTGCTTCTCTTTTTTTTTTTTTTTTTAATTTCAGGCATTTTATACTTCTGTTGCTTCCTGCATGTGCGTTTAATGGACTGGAAAGTATCTGTTAAGTAATTGTTACTTTGCCAACAGTTCCTCTAAATTATTACAGGATCCTAGGTCTACTAAACAGGAGGAGAGACACAAGTTAGTATCTTTTTTATTCCCAAAATCAAAGCTATTGCCTCCCATGCCAGTACCAAAGACTGACAAAACAAAATGAGCTTCAGCTTGCATCCATGATTACAGCCCTGCGTATCTTCCTAAGCTGTCGTCTTCAAATACCTTTTATAATTTATCTTATATATGCTATATTTTGATTTCCCAATCTTTTTTCCAAAATATATTCACAGAACAACATATTTAAATATCCTGGATTGTTAAATTTTCACAGAATGACCAAATAATTAACTTATACTTCACACGCCAAATCTTTATTACTATAGTGTGCAAAGACCATGACTTCATTACTATACAACCTTTGCTTTCAAATTGTTGCTTGCCAAAAGCAATTCCAATTAACAGTTCCAGCGTAATTTTCCTATGCAGTTTAACATGCTCTGCCACAGGAAGCTGCTACACTTCTGTGGATAGCATGCCAACTTCTGTGGATAGGGCCAAGAATTCAGTTATATCAGAAGCTAGAGTTAATGAAAGGGATTTTTCAAGGTCTGGTTCTTTTCTGTCTGCGTTTCTGTTAGTCTAAAAAGATCTTTGTAAGACTAATGCATCAAGCAACTCATATTAAGAGCAGAAGTCTGCTGTACAAAAGTGAACTATTTTCCATTATTTGAAAACTTTGATCTCTATACAGTTAATCAGAAGTATGGGAATAATTTAAAGGTACATTCTTCTTGTTGCCAGGAAGCTCCTTATGTGTAATGTAGTCTTAATTTCCAACAACAGGCAGTAGAAGCCAACAACACAAAGTACGGTTGGACTCGATGATCTTAAAGTTCTTTTCCAACCTAGTCTGTGATTTTGTGGTTCTGTGACATGCAGCTTCATCAATAGGTGAGACTGGCTATAGCTATGCTGAGTTCTTGCCCCAAAAGAGGAAATGTTATTATTGACAATGGACTGACAAAGTAACAGTGGTCACTCAGGACTTCACTACAGTTACAGGATATGGTTGCTCCAGGATCTTCCCATTAGCAAGGGAACTAAGAGCAGCCCATAACTTGTGATGCAAAACCTGTAGTTTTGTTCTTTTATGCAGCAGAGAAATAATACACTCACCTACCAATTCCTTTTGGTATGTTGGTGGCAACCACAGTTATCCATGAAAATATGTAATTGTCTACCTATCTCTTGCTGTTTGAGAAGTGTTTTCCTTTAAACATCTGGCAAGCAAATAATTTTATCAATGGTCCTCCAAACTCACTACTGGTGTCATATCTTTTGGTTCCCCTCTAGCACTGTTTTCAACTTATCATTGGTGTCCAATCCTGTTTTTGCAGCCTGGCCAAAACTCTGAGGTACCACGTTCTTAGTGACACTTCCAGTGCTGCTTCCAGTAGTGATCCTTTCAGTATTCCCAGTATTAGTAATACCTTTTTTTTGCAGTAATTCCTTCAAATGATAAAATTTGTCAGAAATTCTAGAAATATTAAGGTTGCAAGAGACCTCTGTAGGTTGTCTGGACTCACACCCAGCTCAGAGAAGGACTAGATTCAAAGTTAGGTCATCGGGGCTCAAGTTGAATTTTGAATGTTTCCAAGGATGGAGGTAATCCCTCAGCCTCTCTGAGCACTCGTGCCAGTGCTGCACTTCCTTCATCATGAGGATATTTTTTTTCCTTGTACTGAATCAGGTTGCCTTCTTGCAACTCTCAACGCTGACTCCTGACTTTTCATTGCACAACTCTGAAGAAACGCTGGCTGCATCCTCTCCACAACTCTCCTTAAGAGAAGAACAACTGCAACTAAATCACCCCTTCGCTTCCTTTTCTTTGGGCTAAACATATACAGTTCAAATAGCTTGTTCTCATAAATTGTATGAAAAAAATGAAAATATAACAATTGACAATGAAATAGGATGTTAGACTAAACTGCCTGACTATGACTGACAGAATGTACTTTGAAAAGGTTCAATTTCTTCTACAGCATGAGATGAAAAATAGTTGTCATCATCCTCCTGCAAGCCAGCCACTATAATTTCTATTTCATAAGGATGCAATTATTTTGAGATGTTAAGTCCTCTCTAAAAGATTCTTGAACTCACTGAAGGGCCATTAAAATTTGTCAACCTTACATTACAGTTGTCTTGATGATTCTTCTTTTCTTTTCTGCCTTTTGGTTTCAACTACTATGGCCTCAGTGACCTCAGGTTTCATTTCAATGTCAGATTAAGGTTAGATGACCAGCATGGCAAAATTCTGACTACTCACTTTGGTGTGAAACTATATGGCTAAGCTTATATGGCTCACACTCATGAGCATATTTAATCTTTTTAAGCACCCAGGGAAGTAGATATTTTGTCTAGAAAGACAAAATGGAGAATAATGAAAACCAATTTGGTACAGAAATCCTAGATGACAGTCGTTCAGTTCAGAAAAATGAGGAGCTGCAAAGAGCAGCGTCTTTGACAGTGTATTTCTTCTCCTGTGTTAGGGGATAAGACAGCATAATTTTACTCATTTTATACTCAGTATGTTTCTATCAGTTCAGTTTGCAGGTCTTCACAGGTTAATCAAGCTACTGCCATCCCAACAGACATCCCACAAATCAAGACAGAGTGTGTCATGTTATGATGACAGTTTTTAGAAGTGAATAAAAACTTACATATCTGAGAGAAAAGGAGGAATACTGCCTTTGTAGCAAAGGGTAACTTAGCTGCTCAGCCAACCCATGAGGAGGCCTGGCAGGTAGACCTTATGATCAGAGTGCCAACACATTCAACTTCCTCAGATCTTTGTCTGGACTCTAGGTTTCAGATACTAGCAGTCAACCCTCACACACAAAATCACAGGTGAGATACACAAGCACAGAGTTTTAAAGATCATGAGATTTAGAAGATAATGCTTGGAAGCCCTAAGAGTTTCTGCCAGGAGCCTTCTGTCCTTTAACCTTCAGAGTTCAAAGGTTCTCTTCTGCCAGCTAGGATAGGCCTGAGTACGTTCACACAAATCTGCAGATTTTATTTTTTGATTTTCTCAAAAAAAGCAATAGCACCCAAATATCACATTAAAAAAAAAGTATATCATGATTCCCATGGATCATTGAAGTGCTTTATCTAACAGATCATTAAGGAAGGCCCATGCCTTAGCTGCCAGTACATAGGGCCTCTGGATCTGATTGAGGTCCAGGAGCTGGCAGACTAGAAGCCTGCCACTAGAAATTATTTTCAGCATCATCCTATTATTGTTTTTCCTGAGGACATGTAGCCTAGATTCTTCAAAACAAAAATCTAATTTCATGTAGTTTTCCCTTGTTATGCTCGACTGTACTCATAAGTGAAGTTATCAACTTGCACATGATGTGTCTTCAGAGCAGGCAGCAAAATTGAGCCTTCCCTCGTGCAGTACAGCTGAGATGCTCAGATAACCTTGCACCTCAGCTTCTGTCAGCCCCAAATACTGCCATCAGCATTACTTACAAAAAGGAAAAAAAATCAAACTGTCAGAAACTGCTGGTTTCTAACTCTGCTCTCATTTGTAGACTGCTCTCTTTTTTATACTCAGTGCCAAGGTAAATGTTTGTTATGGGATTTTCTGTCACTCACAGCACCCCAGACTGTGCTGATATGTTCGCTTCTAGCCTAGGAGTTTCTCAGAGAACAAACATGGGCAGCAGGGAAAGATACTCAATCTAGATTTTCAGCTCTCTGTCATTCTTTAGTAGGAGCAAAATAAGAAGCATCACCACATGATGAGTGAAAGCCGCAACTATCTGACATAAGTCAGTAAGGGCTCCATGTCATAAGGGTTTGCGTTACAGTCACTCCTACAGCCTCACCTTTCAGACATTCAGAGGTATTAATTAGGGCATTGAAGTGAGTGGAGCTTAGAGTTCAGAGCATTAAAATCTATTCCTTTGCTCATTTTGCCATATGCTGTTTCTAGATGGACAGGACATATGTTCTGTCTATTATGATTAACCCTCACAATGTGTTGAAGCAAATTGTTCTTAATGGAAATCTCCCTCCCAAAAACCCCACCTGTATACACTGATCTCAGCAAGCAGTCATGTGATACCAAAATTAAGTTACAGTCACCTAGTTCCAAAAATTAACCCAAAATACAGTCTTATGTAATTGTGCCTTCCTCCCCACCCCATCATACCATGTTCTTCTTAGCCTTAACCCCATATACACTTGAATACACATATTCCAGTGATCGCTTCACCATAAATCTATACATGGATGGGTTTTCTCATGCCTCACACAATTGGAGTCAATGGGACTGTTCTCTCACTTTGAGGAGTAACTGTTTGGACCACAAGGCTCTAGAAAAGTGACAGTCTGTTTTCTTGGGTTGATGTTATGCATGTTTCCTAGTCCCAGCACCAGGAGCAATCTCCAACTTGCCTTCTAAATGCTATTTCCTCATTTAGCCCTCTCCTAAACAAACAAACAAAACCAACCCACATACACAAAACAGACACAGGGTGAACATGGGAAAATAGATTTGCTTTGCTTTGCTATCTGGGTTGTTGTATGGTGGAGGGTGTTGGTCTAGTGGGTGGTGTCCCTGCCCACAGCAGGGGGTTGGAACTAGATGGTCTTTAAGGTCCCTTCAAACCCAAACCAGTCTGTAATTCTGATACTCAATTTTTGGCTGCCATTTGCTTATGTGATTTTTGAAGCTTGCCTTTGTTTAACGCATTGAAGCAGTAGCACATCAACTCCTTGCTCTTCTTGTAAATTCTCTTCCAGGTTTCAACTTCCCTTTGTTGCCCTTCGTCACCTAACTCTGATTTCATAGTTTTTCCTTCTCAGCAAGTCTCAGACTTGTAATTCCCTACAAGTCACAGACACTCAGCTTTCATACTGTCTAGGTGGAGCATTTGCCTTAAAGAGGAAAAACAAGGTAACAGAATCACAGATTCGCAGAATAGTAGGGGTTGGAAAGGACCTCCAGAGATCATCAACTCCAACCCCCTTGCCAAAGAAGGTTCCTTAGGACAGATCACACAGGTAGGCATCCAGACGGGTCTTGGATATCTCCAGAGGAGACTCCACCACCTCCCTGGGCAGCCTGTCCCAGGGCTCTGTAACCCTCACTGTGAAAAAGTTCTTCCGCATATTGGTGGGGAACTTCATGTGCTCCAACTTGAAGCCATTGCCCCTTTTCCTGTCTCCACAGACAACTGTGAAGAGGCTGGCCATTTCCCCCTGTGTCCTATACTTAAGATATTTATGAACATTAATAAGATAACAACATGGTGGTGAAGAGACAGGAGGTGATGTCTGAAAAGGGAGCTCAACACAATGATGTTGTTGAAATACTGCAGCCAAATCTTTTAGAAATATTCTGTCATAAAGCCAGTTTTGATCACAGCTCTAAATAATTGACATTGAATACTAAATTGCTATCAGTGTAATCTTTACTTTCAGATATTTCATTCTGTAAGAATTTGATTTTTGTTTTTCAGCATTAGAAGAAACAGTCTGATGAAATTTGGAAGCCTAAGCCTCAGAGAGAGGTAACATGCAGTTAGGTATACTTGAAGGTGGAGCTATTGTCAAATGGGCAGTAGAAAAGGGAGATATGCAGGCTTAGAACAGACTTTCAGTATCTAAACTGAATTTTTGAGACCCTGTTGCAATCTTTCATATGCTTATGCCTCATTTTAGGATTCCTGCTGGAATGGCAAAATGCAAAATATTCCTTTTTAACTCTTGGAAACACTATTTAATACATGATGGGAAATCAAGACTGATTGAGTTTCCCCACACACACACAGAAGGTAGCAGTCAGAGAGCAACTGAACCATAATGACCACTAGAGTCTCTTGGCAATGTTCTTACTGAAACGATACACAGCATTTAAGTAGCAATGCTTTTATCTATTCCCACTATGCTTACCTAAAAGGAGGACACAGCCCTGAAGCCAAAGCAACATGCATAAGAGGAGAGTAAGGATAGCATTAAAAGTTTGGCTGAACACTTCCAAATTTTCACAAGCTCCTTGCCCTAGTTTCCTGACCTTTATATGTTTACATTTTTTCTGTTACTGAGACTAGGACTTTCTTAATATTAATGATATGTTGCATTAATATAAGTGTCCCAGAGTACCTACAACACCTGGCAATCTGGGACTAGAAAAAAATAATGAAAATGGTTTCCAGTCTAAGTAGCTTACATCTAAATAGCCTAAGAGTTACTAAATGCTGCAAAAAAATTTCAAGGTCTGTGCGTAGGAGTCTACTGACTATGCACAAATGTACTTTCATCCACTTTCAGGTCATTTTTTTATGAAACACTGAAGAATTAAATTATTTTACCTAGTTAGTTTAATTTTGTCTTAAATCTATAATTAAGACTTGATTTAAGCAGTCTTTTGCATTGGAGACTGTGGTGGTTTTGCCCCCACATGTGTCATATGGCATGAGATGCCCCTTTGGTCTGTTTGGGTCAGCTGTCCTCTCTGTCCCCTCCCAATCCCTTGTGCACTCCCAGCCTACCTGCTGATGTGAGGAGAAAAGGCCTCAGCTCTGTGTAAACACTGCTCATCAGTAAATAAAACATCTCTATATTAACAACACTGCTTTCAGCACAAAACCCTGTTCTAGCTACTACAAAGAAAATTAACTGTCTCACCTGGAAGCAGGACAGAGACCAATCCTTCTATGATTAAAGACCGGCAGAATGTATAATTTTTAGGCAATATAGTGTCTAATGAAGTCATGGCAGTTAAAACTGTTGTAGGTTTAACTGAAAAGTTTAATGAATGACAGGTAGGGCTTAAACTGGATTCCTGTACAAAAATCTATGTTATAAGAAAGATGTAAATTTTACTCAACACCTGACCACCATGACTTTTCAAATATCATGGATAGTGGCTTGGCAACTACATCAGCCAATTCCTTCAAGACTCTATGGAGGCATCTCATCAGGTCCCATGGGATTGTGTATGTTCAGGTTCCTCTGATAGTCACAAACCTTATCTTCACTTACAGTGGGAGGCATTCTGTCTCCCCAGTTCCCATCTTGTGAGCCATCAACTTGACGGCAGTGAGGAGAGAAGTCTCCAGTGAATAGGTAAAAAAGTTATTGAGAACCTCTTCCTCATCTGTTGTCACCAGTTTACCATTGCCGCTCATCAGGGTGGACATTTTCTTTAACCTTTATTTTCTGTACCTGTAGAAGCCCTTGTTCTTCTTGGCATGCCTTGCCAAAATTAGTTCCAAGGGCACCTTGGCCTTTCTGACCTTGTCCCTACACAACCAGGCAACATCCCAGTACTTTTTCTAGGATACCTGTCCCTGCTTCCATTGCCTGGGTAGTTCCATCTTGCCTTTAGTCTGACCAGCAAGTCTTGACTCAGCCATACCAGTCTCTTGCTTCCCTTGTCTGACTTTTTACACCTGGGGATCAAGAGCTCTTGTGCTTTGTTGAAAGCATCCTTAAAGATCTGCCAGCTCTGCTCCACCCCTTTTTCTTGGAGGACCATTTCCCAGGGGGCCCTATTGATTAGCTCCTTGAAGAGCTGGAAGTCAACTTTCCTGAAATTCAGGGTCCTGATCACATTTCTCATTTGGTTCATACACCTTAAGACAGTGAACTGCAGCAGTGCATGATCACTGCAGCCCAGGCTGCATCCGATCTTGACATCCCTGATGAGCTCACTGACATTGGTGATCACCAGGTCCAATATTGCTTCCCCTCAAGTAAGGCTATTTCCTGTCTCAGGAAATTGTCCTCTAGGCACTCCAGGAGTCTCAGGCCTACAGCTTGTCATCTACTTTTCCAACAGAGCTCAGGGTGGTTGAAATGAACAATGAACACTATCACTGTCAGGTAGCTATTTTGCTCATAGGTGTGTGACTTGCACCTTATGAGTTGCAAGTTATAAGTTAGAGATCTGTAAGTTAGAAATCTCATTAATTAAGTGATGAATTAGTGAATTCACATGTTAGATTAGCCTCTACAAATGGAGTTTAAGGCTTTGTTTGACATGTTTATTTGTTTTCTTTCCAAATGAGGTCATAAAATAAAGTTTAATTTACAGAATATATTGTCCTGTAGGTTTCAGAGATCCAAACAGACCATGAGCTGTGTAATAGGGGTTACATGCTTAAAATTAAATCCTAAAGTTAACACACCAGTTTATGTGTTACTGTAAATTTGGCAGCCTCAGCATTTAATAATACTTCAAACAGGTACATTGGGAATGTATGCAAATCTACTGCAGTTTACAATCTGCATATAAACTATATTTAATGAGAAAGAAGGAAGTCTGTGGACAATTGTATCTAAGGAGGTATGCAGAACACTGCGTATCTCCTGCTATTCATAATAACAATATTTTAGCTAAACAAAAAGTTATTAAGAAAAAGAAATATTTGCATAATATGCTGTGCAATATTGAAAATTAATCTTGGAAAATATTTATGAAGACACTGACCATAAAATTAATTTTATATTTCAGGATTTAAAAGTAATCAGAGTGGTGAATCTTCTTAGGACAGCGTGCAGTAACTGCTTCCAAGTTGCTAAAACATTATACAGAAAACACATTAAGTTAAATTAATTTGGCTATATGTTTCTTTAAGTCTTTCTTTCCCTGAGTTCTGCTGCAGCTTTATACGACTTAAGACAACTCTCATTCCTCATGCACCCAGGGAAATCTCTTATCAGTTCCCTGTGTTTTATCAATAGCTGGCACCACACTCTACCTCACAACCTGCCATCAACAGGGTGATACTGAGTCATCACTGCTCAGTGTTATTATGTGTTGTTGTGGTCCTTCAAGTGGAACACATGAAGGATGAGAGGCATACAAGCAGCATAACCCTTCAGCTCAGCACATCACTAATTTATACCAGCTGCAGCCAAGACCAGAGCTATCCTTTAGCTGTGGTGCATCCAGAGTGATTTCTGTCAGAAGCTTTGTGCCCTTGTATTGGGTTTGTCTGGTAAGGTTTTCGTAGTAGGCTTGGGTGGAGACCTTCTGTGACAAGCTGCTAGAAGTTCCCCTCATGTCTGACAGAGACAGACTGACCAAGGCCAAGCCCATCAGCCACAGTAGCAGTACCTCTGGGTTAACTGCATTCAGAAGGGGAAAAAAATACCCGGAGCAATTGCAGGCAGAGAGAGGAGTGAGAAGATGTGAGAGGAACAACTCTGCTGACACCAACGTCAGGGATAAAAGAGGAGCAGGAGGTGCTCCAGGCACCAGGACAAAGATCCCCATGCAGTCCATGGAGAAGAACATGGTGAGGCAGGTTGTCCCCTGAAGCCCAAGGATGGTTGATGTAGGATCCCCTTGTAGCCCATGTAGGAGGTGCATGCACTGAAAGGAGGCTCTGATCCCATGGGAAGCTTGTGCTTGAGCAGATTCCTGGCAGGACCTGTAGCTCTATGGAGAGAGAAGCCTACACTCCCACTGTCTTGTTGAGGCAGGGCGACTGTGTCTTCACCGTGGAGGAAAAGTGTTTTGGAGGGAATCTGTTCCTGTTTCTTCTAAGCCATGGTGTGCCATATCCTAATCCCATCCGTTGTTAGTAAATGTATTTCTAGCCTCTTCAATCCATCACTTTTGGTATGTTACAATATTACCTAATTAATTACTACTTTTGAGCACCAGAGTTAGACTCATCAAGTTAATTTAAAATGAATCAATAACTCAGATGAAATTCCTGTTGGTTCGGGCAGGCTTAAAAAAAAAAGTAATTTGGAAAATTATTTTTCAAGAGTTCATTTCTAGCAATTTGCAAGAGCGCAAGAAATAAAAGAAGAGTTTAGGTTCCAATGAGGTCACAAATGCTTTTATAGAAACACTGAAGTTAGATTTTCAAGGGAGTTCAGCACCCCAAATTCCCAGCCTTTCTGAAAATCTGCATACTTTCATGGTACTGAAATAACTGCTGATCACTTATTTCAGTCACCAGCCTTCAGAGGCAAAGCTCTGAGCCATCTACCTCTAGCAGGAGGGGGCTGTTCACTAAATAAACATTACCAAGAGAAGACAAACAATTTTTCTGAAGAAAAAAGCATTTTAAGGAACGATTTTGCATTTCCTCTTCTATCTATTAGGAAAAAAAAACAGAAAGCAGGTGGAAAAAAACAGCAAGGAGATAAAATAGCTCTTTAGGGAGATGTTAATACCCAACATCTACATTGATATTTTTTCAGCTAAAAGGCTGTTACATATACTCTAATACTATAAATTAATAACATCTTGGTTACTTTCATGTCTAATTGCTAAATTAGTGGGGAAAAACATATTTAAATACTTTTTCTAGGTTTAAATTTATAATCTATTTCAAGCTAAATTTTCAAATTATATGGTCAAAGTCCATTGTGGTCAAATACAAGGATCCTCACTGCTTCTGAGGAAACGAATTAGGGAACTAGCTGCTTATAAAAAGTTCCTTAATAATTCAGCATTAAGGAACGATTAACATTCAAAGATAATCAGGAGCTAGGTTTTGACTAACTAGTTACACTCCAAAGCCACTAAACCAGGACACATTCTTCTATGCCCCAAAACAAGGCATGGGCTTTGGGTGCTAGCTTCCCAAGAGCTTGGAGAAGATTCAAGACCATAGGCCCATTTCCTTCCATGGGCTAATCCTTCACCCATTACACCCCTAGAAGCTGTTCCGGTGGCTCTCATAGCATCCTTTGTAGGGATTGTATCAGCAAGTCGAACTGAGAAACACATTTCATTGTGATGTCGATTACTTCTGCCTTCCCTAAAGAGGCACCTTGGCTGAGCTGAAGCGTGACCCAAATACACAGCCATGTGTCACTTAATGCCATAATCAGCACCACTATAATTAACCACATAGTGGGCCATTCCATTCAATCCAGCTTTCGTTCATGCAGTCTAGTCTAATGCACATCTTTGCAAATGCCACGTTTGCTGCTATCTCACCATGCTGTACAGCTAGCTTTCAGAATTAAGCGTGCTAATTGAAATAACAGGGTGAAATTCCCAATTACTCTTAATGCCTCCTGATGATTTCTGTGGGGCACATTGTGATTTCCTGCTGTGATAAATTGGCTGGTTGCAAGGATGTAAACACCTGAAGTAGCACAGTGCTTTCCACCTGACTGTTAGACCACTGCATCATTACTATGACTTGAAAGCATGTAGATGTATCACTAACAGGATATTGCTATCAAAATCCCAGCGTGCTCACTGGCTACCATGTGAGAAGAAGGAGATTTCGTATTTAGCACATGACAAAAATATCTGATCATATATATATAATGTTCCATGATTCTAACTGTTCAGCTTCTCACTGATGTTTCTCAGTATTCACCGAGATAGATCAAACAAAGTAGTAGAATTTGCTGTGATGACAGGGAGACCCTCCACTAGCCCAGGTTGCCCAAAGTCTGATCCAACCTGGACTTGAACACTGCCAAGGAGGGGGCAGCCACAACTTCTCTGGACAACTTGTGCCAGTGTCTCACCGCCCTCACAAGGAAGAATTTCTTTACACATAATGTAAAACCACCACTTTCCGTTTAAACCCATTGCCCCTTGTCCTATCGCGACACTCCCTGAAAAAGTCTCCTTCTCCAAGATTTTCTGTAGGCCTCTTTAGGTACTAGAAGGCTGCTATAAGGTCTCTCTGGAGCCTTCCCTTCTCCAGGCTGAACAAACCCAACTCTCTCAGCCAGTCTTCGTAGGAGAGGCGCTCCAGCCCCCTGATCATCTTCATGGTCCTCCTCTGGACTTGCTCTAATAGCTCAATATCTTTCTTGTATTGAAGACCCCAGAACTGGATGCAGTACTCCAGGTGGGGTCTCATGAGAGCAGAGTAGAGGGGCAGAATCCTCTCCCTTGACCTGCTGGTGACACTAATTTTGATGCAGCCCAGGGCACAGTTGGCTTCATGAGCTGCCAGTGTGCATTGCCAGCTCAAGTTGAGCTTCTCATCAAGCAACACCCCAACCCCTTCTCCTCAGGGCTGCTCTCAATCTGTTCACCCAATTTAGAGACAAAGTCCAGACAGATGATGTCAGTTGCTCTTCCCTTATCCACCAGTGCTGTAACCCTATCATAGAATGCCATCATATTTGTCAGGCACGATTAACCCTCAGTGAAACCACATTGGCTGTCAACAATCTTTTCCATAGTTTCCATGTGCCTGAGCATCATTTCCGGGTGGATCTACTCCATGATCTTCTCAGGCACAGAGGTGAGACTGACCAGCTTGTAGTTTCCTGGGTCTTCCTTTTTTCCTTTTTTAAAAATAGGGGTTGTCCCCTTCCATGTCAGTGGGAACTTCATCAGACTGCCATGACTTTTCAAATATGAGAAATTACATACCAGGAAAGGATCTGTTCTTGTATGTCAATCCCTGAGTGACTTTACCTGTTGCCTTCATTTGCGTTCCCTCCCATGCTTTTGATTTGTCTGATCCTAATAACCTTAAACCACAAACTTGTTACCTGCTGCAATGAAGTGAAACACATTCTGATAGCTATCTTAAATGGGATGCAAATGTGGTAATTAATTAGAAAAAAAATCTATTAATTCATTAAAACAAAGACATGCTGACGGTGCTAAAATTACCGTACTTGCTTGCATCAATTAGCTGCTTAAGTGTCTGTGGAAACTAGAATATGAAGACTTCACAGTGAAAAAAAGGAGGGAAAAAACAGTTTGTACTGTTTGATGTGTTCTATTCTGGCTATATGGAAAGCACAATAATGAATCAATAGTTCACAACTGATTTTCAAAATAAAGTGATCAAAATTAAGGAAGAATTTTAAAAAATAATTAAACTTGTTCATGCAATGTTAGTTCTTGTGTGTCTTGCAACAAGTCTTTAACAATACAAAGGGAGCTCTGCTCTGGGGATGGAAACAAGCTGTACAGTGGGAGGCTGTTGCTTGCAGAACTTGGAAGACGTGCAGTAGATGAGAGCAAGGACTGCAAGGTAAAATACCTCACTTCCTGCCCAGGTAGGTCTTCTGATCTGACATTCAAAGTATCAGATCTAATCCAGCTTTTTCCTTCCCCTACTCTACTTCCATGCACCCTTCTTGGCAGACTTTCATCTGACTTTTCTCTTTCACCCTTGTTTTTGTCCCAGTCCACAGTTCACATTTTTCTTTCCCTTTGTTTTCCTTCCTTTTTTTTAACTCCTTTGTCCCTAAGAACTGCCGGAGAAACAGTCTCCCTGCTTTCATTCTTAGTGTCTAGACTGGTTGCTGAAGTACATGTAGCCTTGAAGGATGAAGGAAAAAGTGTGATATAAACAGAAGAATGCCTGTTGAACTCTGAACACTGAAAGCCTGTGGCTGAGAATGGACAGAGTAAAATTTTTATAAAGCTGAGGAACAATTCCCCAAGTGCTGGTATTCCTCCGTTCTGGTGTGCTCTGGGATTCACAAGCCTTGGGAGGTGCTTGCTCTCAGAACTGTTGCATACAGTCTCTCTTTCATGACTCCTTAGCCTTTAGTCAACACCTTGTTCTCTTCCAAAAACTTCTATCTGCAACGGGACTTCCCTCACCCATCATAGGATCATCTCCATGGCTCGAAGTTTAAAGAACATTAACTCAGAAGTGGTGGTGGTGGTATCAAGACAGCTAGTTCATTTCAGACAGAAACAGTTTTAGGAAGGAAAGGTCATAGATATTTGCAGTGAGGGAGGTTACAGACCTTCTCAAGGTCGGAAAATAGTTTCATGGCACTTTCCTTGCACCAGTGTACAAGAAAAAGACACTCTGGGAGGTAAAGTGTCAGTACCACGAGACCCTTTTCTGTTTGGGTCTGTTCAGCTTATTGATAACCCTATGTCTTTTTCTAAACTCCCTTTAAGAAAACAGTCTTGAGTAAACTTAGGAAACAAAGATTTTTAGTGTAAATTGGCAGTACAGGTCCACAAATAATTCTCAGCCACTGCTCACAGGAGCATTTCAGCTATTGCTTTTCCTTGGGTAGTGGCACCAAGAAGATGCTGACGTCTACTCTGGGCATGGAGACTTAGCCACAGAGGTGGCTTCTGAGAAGGTGGTTAAAAATTTTGGTGTCAGGTCAGAGATTTAGCCTATTCAAACATCATGCCTCTGGAAAAAGCGGTCTGTTGGGATTTGTGAAAGAGTAAAAGCTTTTAGGCTCCAGCTCCTTTAAAATTATTGCTAAGGTATCTCTAAGGGATTCTTTAGGTTATCTTGAGTTTTAGGCACACATAAAGTACCTTCACAGTGGATTAAGATTAAATAGAATACAACTGGATGTGGCAATAGGGGTGCCATTGACCTTGTCTGTGCCTTGACCTTGCTGAAAGCCTAGAGAGATCCTAGAAAGTGAATGAATGATTCTTGAGTTTTAATATTGTATCCATCAGAAAATAGAAGGCTTTCTCATAGAGAGCATCATTAACTGTATCTCTTTCTTTATGGTCCTTCACCAAAGTGTTGGCTTTAAGTCCTCAGATTTCTAGGTAGACTATTCTATACTGGTGGACTGTACAGCTAGACAGCTACAGTTCTTTTGTCTAAAATCACTGAAGTTATTAAACATAAAATACATCTTGACTTTTTCCTATCTTACATGTGATTTTGAACTAGAGGTACATACAGAAAAGGCATTCGAAATCTTACAATAATCCTACACATAGGTTTTACTTATGTAACTGGATTACCTTAAACATGGGGGCTGTGATGCTTGGCACATGCCATTGGATCAGGAACCTGTGTGGGAGAGTGGCGGGTGCAAATGAGGACGGGCGAGTCTGGCCTCTTTCCTCTCTGTTGTAGTCAAACCCGAATGTGACAAAAGAACAGGTGTCAGCTTGTTGCTTTGGTTGGAGATAACGACTTGGCAAATGACCTTGAATGATTTTATCACCCAAAGATGCCCTCTGGAGAGCAGAAGGTGCAATTCTGCTAAAAGGACAAGCCTCTACCCCTTCTACCAGGAGACAAGTGAGCTGAGGTTTGGAAGGCTGCAAATATAAAAATACCCAACTCCAAAGGCAAGATGACCACTGGGGAAAAAGGTGCTGCAGTGCTCCACTACAACACCTGTCACCATCCAGTAACATGAGTGCTGGGTGGGTTTCAGATTCGTGTCTTTCTAACAGTATTCTGTGAAATGCAACCACTACAGTGACAACAGCAGCAAAAAAAACCCCAAGTCTCTCCCTCTGTTCTCGATTAATTTCTCGAGAGTTCTGAAATCTGTGCAAACACAGCTATGACTGGGCTTTGTGAAATGCACCTGTTACTTAAACCAAATCCCCTGTTTCCTGAAGAGCATGTTCATTTTCATCCACACCAGGGATTACACTGTGAGGTCCCACAGCATCTGTGTTGAATGAGGTGAACTGTACCCTTAAAAAGCCAAGGCTTTCTCTCTCCATTAACCTTAAAGAGAACAAGGAACATTTAGTTCAGCTGTAGATGTCTCAGTTCAACATTATTTGGTGGGACTCAATGATCTCAATGGTCTTTTCCAATGTAAATTATTATATGAAAATGATTCTTTGACAATAAAATATAGATTCACCAGGGACAATCACATAAAAAGCATTAAATATTCTCAGACCCCTTGTCAGTTGTACATTCATCTGCATTTTGTCTTCCCTTTCTATTGGGTGACTAATTTAATGAATTTGGGTGACTAATTTAACGAAAACTGACAGGAACAGTGGGTTTACCTGTCTAATCTCATTTATTAGTGGTCCCTTGCCAAGTAACTTGGATGAGATTCTAACTGCATGAGCACCTTTATGTGCTTATGCTCTTACAGGCATATAAGAAGAAACAACCCTTTCTCATAGAGTTTGCAATAGAAGAAAAAACCTGATGAATTCACTTTCTTTCTTTTTACTCAGTTGGTCCTTTAACCCACCTCTTGAGAAATCAAGTACAGAGTAATTTGGAATATCTAAAGAACAAAGAGTAAAGAAAAGAGTAAAGTAGGTTTAAGTCAAATTATCTCTGAAAAAAAAGTACTCTTCTCTGGAATTATATCTAATATTAAGGGTGTTTTAGATAGAAAATTGATAATAGACAAACAAGTGGATACTAAAAGGGTGGGCAGGATGTGCCTTCAAACGTTTCAAATTCAAAGACTGGATGTTGCATGAGGGGAATGGACTTCAGAAGACGACCGCTTTATTACCACATAACCTTGTAATACAGTATTACCATTGCCACTCACAAGCTCTGAAACAAGCTCTTAAGGCCTCAGGAGGAGGCTGTCCGGGCTTGCCTTCCTCCACCTGAGCTTTCCTCAACCTGCACAATCTGGACAAGCCAGACATAGACAAAGCTGGCATTAGGGATAACAAAGAGAGTAAAGTGCTCCTAGCACGTGTAAAATGCACCATATATAGTACATCGGGTGTAGTGTGGAGTTGCCAAGCAATGAAAAAACAGTAAGTTGTGACAGAGTGTTAGCAAACATATAAACATCACTCTACATGGGTCCTGAAATGAGGGTGAGGAAACAGTTCTGGATGCTGACAACTGGCTACAACTCCATTCCTATACCACCACCAAAATGAAACCATCGACCTAAGGACTGAGAAGAGCAGAGGAAGGGTGAGATAGAAAAGGTCTCAAAACTTAGCAGGGTGAAAATAATAATTTTAATGGTCTTCCTATAATCATTACATTATTATTGAATCCTTTTCTGCATTGAAAGAATATTCATGCAATAATTAGATCTGGACTACTAATGATTCTTGGATTAGACTATTAAGATTTCAATCAGATGAACAATAAATTCTTGTTTTATATATATGTTTCTTCTGAAATTGTCCCAATGTCCTACATGCCTCTCATCCCTTCCTCATCCTTTGCTCCCCAACTGCACCCTCTGGAGTGGTGGCCACACTGAAAATGAACTGATGTCAAATGCAATGTTATTTCCAGTGATTTGTTCTGGGATGGCAGATAAACTTTGCAAATGCATCGGAGCGAAGGGAAGATTACTACCTGCTTTATTAATACTGAAACGCTACTCAGTTTTACTATCTGAGCATTATTAGCATTTCAAAACTATCTCATTTCAACAGAATGTAAAATGTAATAATAACTACCTGTGAAATTCCCATAGCTATGTCCTGACAGCAGTACAGCAGCAGTGGCTTTTTTCCTACTCTTATTTATCCCTCCTTATTATACATATGCATCTGTTCCAATACTCTTTTCCTGATTATTTTAACTATAAAACTAGCCATATTTCAGGAAATGAGAGTTTTAATACTGTATATCTGGAGCAGGACGGTGACCAAAAATAAAAATTGTCTTTTTTCAATTCAGGCTTCCTTAAAAATTGCCATTTTCTCTGTTATGGCAACGTGAGATGTAAATACCACATATGTAGAAACCTACAATTAATCCTTTAATACTTTTTCCTTATTTAAAGCATATTTCCACAAGCTAATTCTAGCCCAGCTTACACGCACACAACACTATCTTTCTTGATGTATGTGTACAGAAAGGAAAGCTGAAGGATGTGGAAAATCTAATAGGAAAAAATTACTTATGCAGTGATTTGCAATTGGTTATTTATTTAATCAGGAAAAATAAGAGACACAATGCCTGAAATACCCATGTGGGCTAATTTTTTGAAAAACCTACCTCAAAATAAGGAACAATTTAAGTTGTGCAAGCTAAAGCTGTGCACTCCTTTGGGCAGAGCTAATTCTTTTGTTCTTTGCTTATTAAACATATAATAAATCCTAACCCAATAAAGTTTTCTTATAACCACAGTCATCACAGTAAAAACAAGTATATAAAAATACATATAAAATATTTATTTTCTAGTACAGGCTTATCCCAGGGTTTTGGTATATCCTGAAGTGACTTGCACATGATGCCAGGGAATGCCCTGAAGCATAGGATCATATTGAAGCTTCATGGCTCTGTAGTCCCAGTTCCGGTTGAAGCTACAGCCACCTAGATCTCATTACAGACAAATACCGCACACAGGCCAAGACATTTATTTCCAGGTTTCCAACAGCTTAATGTTTGCAATCTTTTCTTCCTTCAGTAACATCTCAAAGGCTCATCCTCAGTCTGTGATTAGAGAAACACACAGATCTTTCGACTACACCTTCCTTTTAATAGCTTCTTTATTTGCAAAGTGCAGGGATTAGGCATGTTTTCAGGAACAGGACAAAAAATCATTCATCAAAGTCATATATATTTACAAATAGATTGGTTTTCTGGTTATCCAAGTTTGTTGTTAGATTACCCCAAGTATTGCTCAAGAAAGCTGGGGGTCACATTAGTGCTGGGTCTTCATCTGATCCCAATTCAACCTTACAGTGAATTACCCAGGGCCCTGGGTGAAACATATTTAAAGCGGTCATATCATCATGCGATTAGTCACTTTTGTACCCTGAACTCTTCTCCCATGTGTGTGCTTTAAAAAACAGCATGGACCTACACCCTGGGAACTGCCTGAGCCTACCAAGGCCATTCATCTAGCCACACTAGTATGCGTCCTGGTTTTTGTTACCACGGGTCTCCCAAGAGTTAGTTATTCTGACAACAGCAGGCTTGTCCTGACCATCTACCCTACACCAAGTGTGGATGGAGCCACAGGGCTGGCAAGAGGATAAACACATCTGGTGGTCAGAAGCAGCGGCCTGGGGAACCCAACAGATCCCAGACACATCAGGGCTGTGGAGGACATCCAGATCAACTGAAGTATCCAGAGCACAAGGCATTCTCTGCACAAGAAAACATGGATAGTCACAGCACTGCTTTAAAACAAAGTTCCCAGCTTTAATCTGGCTTTGCCCTCTTCATTTTAAGACAAAGCATATTCATATTTAGGAGCTGGTTCTGATGGTGTGGTGAAGGCTGTAATAGAAAAGTCTGTATGAAATCACTTTCTCCAAACAAGAACTGAAATAATTCCTTTAAACTGTTAAGTCAGGAGCTGAATAGGTGTCTGTCATCTAATTTCTGCTCTCCCACGCATATTTCTAGTGAAGTCGATGGAAGCTTAGGCATCTAAAAGCTATTTTGGATTGACTTTAGTCTTCTAATCTGACAAGAAGGACAAAATTGGAATTATTTCTCCAATAAGAAGTGATCTCATTGTAATCCACTTATGTCTGCAATTACATGTAGCTCATTAGGAGCTCATTATGAGTGAGTTATTTCACTTAATTTTTATCTCTTACCAAGAAAATTTCATTAGGAAGCTAAAGGCAAAAGCCAGCAACCAAGTAGTCAAAATAAACTCCTGTTATAACAAATTACTTGTGATGCACTGAGTTTTCACAGTCATCTTCAGACTTTCCACACAAGAGCCTTCAGCCAAACTTGTATTCTGATCTGCTCAAATGTCTCCTAGTAAAATCTTCTGTAGACCCAACACTCCAGAATTTGTTAATCAGCTCTTTGTGGCTGAGTCTTATCTTAAGGTTATTAAAACTGCAGTAACTCCTACACTGCTGTACAGATGTTGACCCACATTGATTTGTGGTGCTGTGCTGCCCTTGACCACAGTTTGGGAGAAGAGCAGTGTCCTAAAATTTAAAAACAAAAAAAAGGAGGAAGCAAATCACAGAATCACAGAACATTAGGGATCTAATCCAATCCCCTGCCAGAGCAGGATAACCTAGATTAAATTGCACAGGAACACATCCAGGTGGAGTTTAAATGTCTCCAGAGAAGAAGAATCCACAATCTCTCTGGGCAGCCTGTCCCAGCACTCTGTAAGTGAAGCAGGAAGAAGTGAAGTGCCACCCCTGGCAGCAGTTCCAGCAATGTTGATCATCCCACAGGTTCAACACGACAACCTTCTCGCCTCTTGGTGTTGTATCTGAGTGCAGTGGCCTGTGAAGCTGCTGGACACCTTGCCAACCAGACTCAGTTGCCCTAACATGTCACAGAATATTCTCCCTCTGTACCCAATGGGGCTTGCTCTGCATCCTTGTTCTCTTGCAGAGGCTTCACACCAGTCATCCTCTTCTCTCACCCTGCCAGAGGATGACAAAGGCTTCCTACTGTCTCAACTTCAAGCTGTTATTTCTCTAGCTTGCTTCTACCAGTCAATCCCTACTCCATTTGTTCCTGTCTAGAGTTATATTATACTTTCAAGAGATATGACAGCTAAATTAATGGCTTCAAAATCATGCTGTAGATCATCCTGAGAAGAGACTTAATAGGTTTATTACAGCCTATTATAAAGGCTTTCTCTCTCAATAAGGTCAGAAAAACTGAACATTCAATAATTTATACTTTGTTCATGGAAAGAAACATCACTAATTAGCATGTAAAGATCTCCATCAGCAGTTAGTTATTCAGGTCAGATTTCTCTAGTTGGGATCTTAAGGATAAAGCTTCCCTTTACCATATTTGCCCTCCTGGCTAAATTCTGGTTGCCTAAGGGGAAATTCATCCTCTCTAGCTTCAATCACAAAAGGCTGGAGCTGAGTTCTATTGTCTAAACTAGTTATCCACAAGCTCTCTTTGGGCAAAAGAAGTACAAAAGAACCCACATGTAAAACAGCATGATCCTGTCTGTGTCTCTTGCCTGTCTTGGGATGGCTAGAGCTATTCTCTGGAGGTGCACAATATTCTTCCAATAATCTGAGCAGGAGCCCATTTAAGTCTGGATGCTAAAGGAGGGATAAAACTAAGTGAAATTAATCTCCTCTTAGGGTACTTGTGTATCCTGACGAACATCATCACAAACAACGGCATCAGAACTCCTAAATTCTCCATTTCTCAACAACCCAATGTGTACATGGGTTTAGTGCCACCAGATAGCCCAGTGAATTCTGCTGAAGACCAGCTATCCAGCCACATTCCTCCCAGAAAGGGCACAAGTTGATGTATCAGCTGATCACGCATGAAAAGGATGCAACTCTCTTCTTTCCTGGGCTCTGTATGGAGAGAAACTGTAAATTTATTCTTCTCTTTGCTTCCCCACCTACCCCTGTCACCCTGACCTGCCTCATCGTGGCAAGAAGGACCCTGAGCACAGAGAGAGAAGAAATCTGCTACTCACTTTACAGAGCCCCTTTTCAGCAAGACAGTGGCCAGACTACAGCATCACTGTCACATTTGTGATGTATGACTGCAAAATGCCAGGGGTGGCTGACTGCAGGGTATACCATTTACACCCAAAAGACTGATGTGTTTACAGCAGCTCATGCCAAAACCTCCCTTTTTTGTCACCAGAGAGATGAATTAAAGAGATTTCATAGAATCACAGAATAATAGTGTTATAGTACCCAAGGGCAGAGGGGCAGAATCACACCCTTCTACCTGCTGGTCACACTGCTTTTGTTGCAGCCCAGGACACAGTTGGCTTTCTGGGCTGCCAGAGCACATTGGTGGCTCATGTTGAGCTTCTCATCACAACCATCACACCCAAGTCCTTCTCCTCAGGGCTGTTCTCAATCTATTCTCCATCCAGTCCATAGCTGTACTGGGGATTGTGCTGACCCAACTACAGGACTTTGCACTTGGCCTTGTTGAACTTCATGTGGTTCACACAGGCCAACCTCTCCAGCCTGTCAAGGTCCCCTCTGGATGGCATCTGTTCCCTCCAGCATGTCAATCATTGAGGAATGCCACTTGTCACTGGTCTCCACTTAAACATCAAGCCATTTACTGCAACTCTTTGAGTGCCATCATCCAACTGATTTCTCATCCACTGAGTGGTCCAAAATCCATGCCTCTCCAATTTAGAGACAAGGATATCATGTGGGACAGCGTCAAATGCTTTGCACAAGTCCAGGTAGATCATATCAATTGCACTTCCCTCATTTAATTCAACTGCTTAATTCTTTGTACTAAAAATAAGACCACTGAAAAGCAGAGTTATGCCTTTAAGGGTTTTTTTTTGCATACAGGGAATCAATCATTGTGCCCACCTGACTTCACATAGCCTAGCCTATCCTGACCCAGTCATTTTTTATGCCATTCAGGTGATGCAGTTATAGAGAGAATGCACCTCCTGGCCCTGGGGTGCTAGAATCCCTTCTCCTTGTCTTGAGAGTGATTCAGAAGGTTTTTGCCACAACCTGCTTATCAACAACCACCCCATGAATCTGGAATGTTTTACAGAATAAATCAGTATCTTTTCTTCCCTTCTACACCTGGGAAGGGGAAGTAATTTATGTCCTACAGAAGGAGAACTTAGGTCCTCTGGATTCAGTGCTCTGCCCTTTTATCCACACAAGCCCCTAACGTTAGATCAGTTTGATTTTTTCTTGAGACAGGAGAAAAAAATCCCTGAGGGACTGACGCAGAGAACAAAATCATATTTGCTAACGTTAAGATGTATCTGAACCCTGCACAATGTAAGCCAGTAATATTTTATGGTTACTTAGTATAAATGGCAATACAGGAATTTAATTTAATATAACATCATTCAAGTGACTTATTGCCAAACATTATTTGCCACATGACAGAGGGAACAGCATACTGCTAAACTGATGGTACCCAAGTTATCCACTAATCAAACACATATTAAATTTTATAGGAAAAGCAAAGTGGTAAGGTATGTTTCCCATGTCATGAGTGTTATATACATAAGTCTCAGCTAATATTTATTCTTGGAAAGCATTCTTTTTTCTCCCCTGCTGCAATCCAGTAATATGTGTTAAGTGATTCCACTTCAACAGATTAAATTGTTGTAATATCTTTGGCATATCATGAATAGATGTGATTTCAACATTGCTTCAGTTCTCAAATTATCATTGCTTTTCTGTTTTGTTCATTTTGGGTTTTTGGGGTTGTTTTCTTACTTTATTCATAAGAAAAATTTATGAAACACTAAGCAGATGAAAAAATAACCTTCATGTTACTACCACAGAAAATATAGTCCCAGACACCTGCATCTGCAGGAGTGGCCAGTTGGTCTCTGACATTGACTGCGTTAGTATCTCTACTACAGTAGTAAGAGCTTGATCAGAGATTGGAGTTACATTGGCCAGGGTGAGTTTTCCACATTGAGCTATAAGGAGGTTAAAAAAAAAAAAGTGCCTCCTTCCAAAAGTTTCCAGTCTAAATGAAGATATTTTGAAAAATGACAAAGATTCGACCTTTCTGTCTTGCTCACTTGAAAGCCCTACAGAAAGTAGCTACCTTGAAGGTAAAAATTTTTAAAAAAATAATCTTTGTAATACAGATTGAAGAAAAGTTCTTTTCTTCCTTGGGACAGAAACTGAGAAAATTCAGGCTTATTTCTTCCTGCAGGACTGTCACTACACTTGAAAGCTTTTGCCACATGTACTACACTACAAAAATGACATAGCCCAACGACACTGCAGAAAAGTCAGTGCTGCTGGAAAGCTGATGTTATTTTTGCCAAAATGCCAACTAAAAGGTGAATATGAGAACAACCAAATTAGGATCCTACCCTGAATGCAAAAAAATACTTCATCTTGACCTGGCACATGAACAAAAAATGTCACAGAACTGGAGAGAGAGAGTTTTCTGTCATTTTTTCCCAACAATATGGTGGTTGGAATTAATGTTGCATTGTCAAATACTGAAACAACGCTTAGTCATGACAGCTTCATTATCAACCTATTAGTGAATCAATCAACAGTTACCATGTTTTGCAGGCTATCAGGTCAGGGAAAATTGTGCATGGAGGGCTGCAAGAAAAAGCCTTCAAATGTATTTTATAAGTTGTAATTACTACTTTTACTATTAATGATATAATGCTATTACTCCCTCCATAGGAGTAAGAACTATTTCAAATACTACCAAAATACTTACTATGAACTGACCTAAGGAGAAGGCCAACCATTTCACCCAGGAGGTCACACATGAGTGGATGTTGCCTAACTCCTCAGCTCTCCTTAATCAAGAATAGGTCACTACTTTACATTTTGGGACTCAAAACCTTCATGGATGTTGCTGGATGTTCAGATTAGTCACCATGCCAGGGAGACAGACTTTGCTGCCTGCAGCCTTCAAATCCAGCAGCTAAGGCACTGCCCTCTTTCAGTCCTGCATCCTCGAGATCAGACTCCACCCAGGACGTTACCTCCATCACGTGCCCTTTCACACCTCTGACCTTGATGCCTTTGCACCTTTACCATCCTTGAAAAGATCTCATCTGCGAATAATTCATTTTTATTATGATATATATGTGGAAACGCCACTATTATCTTAGTTTAAACTCTGCTTATCTTCTTTGTGCTCCAGTTTAATGAGCCACCAATTCATGAAACCCTCTGGCTGTTCAGTGCTGCTGCAGTCTTGGGGGATGTGGAACATTGAGAGTAAGAAGAAAACACCACAGAATTACTCTTTCTCTCTTGTTCTTGGGCTTTGAACATCTGGCACTTTCCAACCACCCTGAAGAGTATGAATCAGTCCCCCTTTCTCCCAAATCACAGACTGTAAAAAATAGAAGAGGGGGATGGGGTGGTGGTAAGAATTATAATAAATGGATGCTCTTAGTTTTTCTTGACTTTTTATTTTATGTTTTTCTCCCTGGTCCTGCAATTAAGTCCTTAGAATTATTTTCCCTTTGAAAGTAAACAATTCACTCAAATATTAATTTGTGATAAAAATAAAGTAAGAAGAAATGTCACTAGTTTTAAAATCTGATAACCTTAAAAATGCAATCACTTTTAACTGTCATAGTGATTTTCTCATTATTATTACAGGGAAACACATTTTCCTGCCATTGTGCACAAGCACAGCACAAGGCTAAAATCCCTGAAAAAAGCAGTCACTGGTGTGTTCAAGCATCCAGTAATATGATTCCCTATGTTTTATTACTAAATCTCCTTTTCACCAGTCTCCTTAGGAAAGGCAATGATCCCAACCACATTTGATTCCAAGGAAACTCATTTCAAACTCCGAGCTGGGTAACTAAGACTTTATCAAATATTCTGAAGAAAAAAAAGAGGTAACTGCAAAAACTGACTAAAAAGGGAAGGAAACATTCTGTGGTCCCTCCCTGAAAAAAAGCCTCAATAAGCAGGGATGGAAAACAAAATATAGCCCACTGAATTAACCATGACCATTCCAACCCCAATGTAGTGTCAGCAACTTGACAATTTTTAATAGAATGCAACCACTACTTGTAAACACATGTAGTCATACGGAAGCTCTCATCTAGAAGGACCCTCTGTTTTTTATTATATCTTGGCCCATTTTGAATCACAGAACACAGAATGACAGAACATTAGGTGTTGGAAGAGATCTCAAAAGACCATATAGTCCAACCCTCCTGCCAGAGCAGGATCACCTAGACTCAATCACACAGGAACGCATCCAGTCAGGGTTTGAATGTCTCCAGAGAAGGAGACTCCACAACCTCTCTGGGCAGCCTGTCCCAGGGCTCCATCACTCTCACAGTGAAAAAGTGTCTCCTTACATTCACATGGAACTTCCCATGCTCCAGCTTGCACCCATTGCCCCTTGTCCTATCACTGGCCATCACTGAGAAGAGCCTGGCTCTTGTTTGAAATATCATGAGACAGCAGAGGCAGAAGATGGGTCTTTCTTTTCAGAAAAAGGATGGTATTTTTTAAAAAAAAGTCGGAGTGGAAACAATATTTTGGGTATCAGGGACATGGCCACAGCAGGCACAGTAAATATTTAAAAGTGTTTGTTGGACATGGGTAGATCCCCATACTTTTACTGCTTAAAGCCAAGTATCTGTCCCCAGCAAAGTGTGCAGTCAGCATCTGTTTCACAGATGAGTAAAACAAAGAGAGATACAGTTTAGGGAAATTCTGTCATTTCCAAAAGTCCCAAGACACAGCTATACTATTTTTCTTTTTTTTTTTTTTTTTCCAGAGAATGAATTTGGAAATGTTGGCTTTTTATCTTGGCATGCATCCTCAAAATAACACATTTTGAAATTCACAATATTGACACACACTGTTTGTTTCATAGGACACACATAAATCATGGTTAGAAGTCTTTTCAAATTTAATAATATTTTTGTTTCAGCTATTGCCTTGTATATACTCTCCATCTGTCTTCATTGCCTCCTCTGACCATAATCCCTGGGTTACTTTCAAAATATCCCTAGGGCCCTTGATAAATCTCATAGCTAGTCACACAAAAATCAACACATTACCTATGAGTCTCTAGTGGCCCACACTCTGAAGTAAACAAACCAGATCCCTGGTAACAAGGATTCCAAAATGAAATGTGCTACAGGAAAACAGACTCAATTTTTTTGTTATCAAAAGACAATGCTTCAGAAACATTGTCTTTATTGATATATTCAGCCATCAGAAGGGCATTTTGGCTAAAAGCATTCTGAAAATGTTTATTTTTATTTCCTTATTAAAAAAATATTAAATGTTATGTTATCCTGTGTCAAACTAAAGGCAAAACTCCCATATTTTGTTCTGAAACTCTTCACTATTAATGTCAGAGTCCATGGATAACAAATGGAGAATTCTGATCGTATCATACAGAGGGCATCAAGATACATGTTAGGAAATCCTTTATCATAACAGTTATCTGAGTGCAAATGACCATAACTAATTATTCTTTCTTTCCCAGCCCTGTATTTGTCAGAGGTCAAATAATTTCCAGTAGGACAAAAAAAAACCAAATTCAGGTGAAGACTGTGACACAGACATTTCTTAGGCTGAGGTTCTCCAAGAAAGAAGACCCTGGGTTTTGCATCCAGGAATGTCTCACATGCAAGTTGAAGTCAAGCACCTGAGCTGGTTTAGAGGTGGCTGCTGTGCTAGGTTACCTCTTGGTGTGCAATTTTGTGAACTCTGCTAATCTAATGTGTCCTTGATGGGTTACAGTTTAATAACCACAACAGCAGGCTTTGTTTCTAGCCCTATTTCTAATGCTTGTCTGGAGCCCACCACTAAGAAACCTTCATCACACAACAAGAAAAAACAAGACAATGCCCCGTCTTAAGGTAATGTGCACTGAATCTTCATCTTGCTATAACCTGATACATGGCTGAAACTCCTGCTCCATATTCTTCTCTCTTTGGTAAAACTTTGTTTTAGGTTTGACTTGACAATAAGAACTGAGAGTGGGTTCAGGTCTCACTGGTGGAAAGCCCAGAATATGAATTCAACACCAGCATAATAATTCAAGGTCCCTTTGATTATTAGAATGGAGTAGTGGAAATTGATGGTTCCTCTTCCACAATTATCAGCTTCTGTGCATAAGAAGGTCATAGGTCTATATAGCAGGAGGATTTTCATAGAATAATAGAATCATAGGGGTTGGAAGGGACCTCCAGAGATCATCAGGTCCAACCCCCCTGCCAAAGCAGCTCCCTAGCTCATATTGCACAGATAGGCATCCAGATGGGTTTTGAATATCTCCAGAGGAGGAGACTCCACCACCCCCCTGGGCAGCCTGTCCCAGGGCTCTGTCACCCTCACTGTGTAGAAGTTCTTCCGCATGTTGGTGCGGAACTTCCTGTGCTCCAACTTGCAGCCATTGCCCCTTGTCCTGTCTCCACAGACCACTGAAAAGGGGCTGGCCATTTCCCCCTGCATCCCATACTTAAGATATTTATAAACATTAATAAGGTCCCCCCCTTAGTCTTCTTTTCTCCAGGCTGAACAGTCCCAGCTCACTCAGCCTTTCCTCATAGGGGAGATGCTCCAGGCCCTTAATCATCTTCGTAGCCCTTCTCTGGACTCTCTCCAGGAGATCCCTGTCTTTTTTATACCAGTGAGCCCAGAACTGGACACAATACTCCAGGTGGGGCCTGACCAGGGCAGAGTAGAGGGGGAGGATCACCTCCTTTGACCTGCTGGCCACACTCCTCCTGATGCCCCCCAGGATCCCATTGGCTCTCTTAGCCACCAGGGCACACTGCTGGCTCATGGCCAACCTGTCATTTAAAGGGAGCATCTCCATTTTTCTTGGACAGATGAGTCCTGACTCTGAATCATCTTGTACAAGTCATTGTAACCACTTCATGGCTCTTAATCCACTATAAACAGATACATCTCTTCCAAATCCTAAATTAACATAGTGCTTTTACACTCATTTAAACTGAGTTGATGAGACTCATTAAAGGCTTAAATAGGTGAATCTCATTGATCCACAGTTATTACTGTTTACAAAAACCTCAACAGAAAAATGCAATCTTCAACTGCAGAAAATCCTCTCAGTGAGAATGAGTTTTGAAAATAAACTTTTTCCCCCTAGCAGCACTATCCATGGCAATTTTAGGTTTTAAAACACATACCAGCAAAATACTAATTGTATTGCTTTTGGCTCTCTGCTGCTTCTCTCATTCATACATCATTTAGCTTCCTTTTAGGTGGTGAAAATATCAGCTAATCTGTAGAAAGAGACAGCTGGTTTGAACTGATGGTTTCATATAATCCTCCTTTTTTATATTCTCTTGTGTGCTATCATGGTACATCAATAATTTATATAGCATTTAATTACGCAATAAGGCACAAGTGGGCACATTTTCTATAGCTATTCCACACACATCAACAAGGCCCTGTTCCCTTTAAGGCCTTGAAGCATGTTTAGTAATGAACCTATAAAACTTTCCTCAGAGTACCTTATTGTTGTTGTTTTATGTTCTTTTAATTTATTTTGGGAACTTTTTTGTTGTTGTTTTATTTTTTAAGGGAATTTTCAGGCCAATGCTCTTACTGCTTTGGCTTCATCCTTTCATAAGGTACATACATTAATAAATAAGAGACTGCTGTCTTGCACCAAATTGTTTTTCTAAAAATCTTGCTCAGGCTTCATGTGAGTGTATAGCAAGCAGAACGTGGGATCTCAAGGCAGAAAATTTCAAAGTTATTAGGTTTATTCCTTGCTACTTGAGACAAAATACATGTAGATGGTCACATTCTTGGTATTCTTTTTGTTTTCAACAGAATTTTTGGAACACATGTGTCTGGTTTCTCCACAGCTGGGAGCTGAACACAATGCGGTCACTCTCTCTAAACAGGGGGGGTGGGAGGAATTGGGGTGGGGAATTAGGGAGGGAAATGGAGGGGAAAGAACACCAGAAAAAGCAAACCTCATGGGTAAGGACAGTTTACTGGGACAGCAGAGAGAGAAATGAGAATAATAGGACTTTATAGAAAAATACACAAAACTGGTGATAAACAATGTGATTTCTCACTGAACCACGCAACTCAGCCCATACAGCTCAGAGCTGTCCGGAATTCAGACCATTCCCAAAACTGCACATCCTAGAGCCATGCGCTCTCCCCCACCACCCCCCCACCTTTATACTGAGCATGACATCACTGGAATGGAATACTCTCTTTGGCCAGTTTGGGTCACCTGTCCTGTCTGTGTCCCCTTCCAGCTTCTTGGGTGCCCCCCACCTTCTCACTAGCAGGGCAGTGTGAGAAGCTGAAAAGTCCTTGACCACTTGGCAACAACTAAAACATCAGCACTGCTCTCATCCTAACTCACAAACACAGCGCTACACCAGCTGCTAGGAAGAAAATTAACTGTATCCTAGCTGAAACCAGGACAACATGAGACAGTCATGATCATGTTCTATATCACTCCAAAATTCAGGTTTTCCCTCCTGCAATGGGTATGTTTGCTGACTGAGAGGATATGATTGGTAAGCATAAATACTTGAATCCTTTTTGTGTGTCAAGCAATTTTTTTGCTTCTCACAGCTATTCCTGCCCATCTGTGAAAATAGGACAAATTCACAAAAAATACCTTGATCCAAACTTCTTTCCTTTCTACAGTTGGGTGGGTTTTTTCAGAAAATAATCTCTTTTTGTTTGCCAGAGGCTTCATTCATTAAAGAACACAGTTACTGTTATGAAGCCAGTCAAAAATTTCCTATCAGTCTTCTAAAAGAGAACACTTTCAGAAATGCAATCACTCTTTTGACAAAATATTTTTTCTCTATAATGAATAGTTAAAACATTTCAAATAAAAATTACAATAAAGATTAATCTTCTCCTGGGTTTGAAGCTTTCCTGGAAATAAGAAAACATTTCTCAGTCATATCCATTTGTCATCCAACTTCCAACTCCCTTACACCTTCCACAGACTAAGTAGTGACCTTTTTTTTGACCATGGGTTGAGCTGTTTTCTCAGGTATAGAAATTGTCCCCTTTTCATAACAAAATAAACATTTGTGTGCATGTGTGCATGCCTGCAGGACTAAGATGTCATTGGCATCATGGAGACATGGTGGGATGGCTCCTATGACTGTGGAGTGTTGGGATGGAAGGACACAGGCTCTTTAGGAAGGACAGGCAGTCCATGTCAATAACGAGCTGAAGTGCGTGCAGCTCCACCTGAGAATGGATGGGAAGCCAACCAAGTGTTGAAAGTTCACAAGTCCACAGGACCTGATGAGATGTATCCCCAGGTCCTGAGGGAACTGGCAGATGAAGCAGCTGAGGCATTCTCCATCTGGTGAAGTTCCTGCTGGCTGGAAATTGGGAAACGTAACTCACATTTTT
Source organism: Gallinula chloropus (assembly GCF_964237585.1). NCBI lineage: Eukaryota > Metazoa > Chordata > Aves > Gruiformes > Rallidae > Gallinula > Gallinula chloropus. The sequence continues at coordinate 199,431,743 of NC_140085.1, forward strand.
TAAAGGGGAATAAAGGAAGGTCTGGGGAACTACAACCCAGTCTGTCTTACCTCTGCCTGAGAAGATCATGGAGCAGATCCTCCTGGAGACTATGCTCAGGTACATGGAGAGTAAGGAGATGATTGATGACAGCCAACATGGCTTCACTAAGGGTAAATCATGCCTGACAAATTTGGTGTCCTTCTATGATGGGGTAACAGCACTGGTGGATGAGGGAAAAGCTACTAACATCATCTGCCTGGACCTGTGTAAAGCATTTGACTCTGTCCCACAAAATGTCATTGTGTCTAAATTGAAGAGACATGGATTTGACAGATGGACCACTTGGTGGATAAGGAATTGGCTGGATGGTACCACTCAAAGAGTTGTGGTCAATGGCTCAGTATCCATTTGGTGACCACTGACGAGTGGCACTGAGCTTGGAGTGAGTTCAGAGGAGGACCGCAAGATGATCAGAGAGTCTTGTTGCACCTCTCCTATGAAGACAGCATGAGAAAGTTGAACTTTCTCAGCCTGGAGAAGACAAATGTCTGTGGAGACCTTATAGCAGCCTTCCATTACCTAAACAGCCTACAGGAAAGCTGGAGAGGGACTTTTTACAAGTGTATGTAGTGACAGGATAATGAGTAATGGTTTTAAACTGCAAGAGGGTAGATTTAGATTAGATGTAAGGAAGAACTTCTTCACTGTCACAGTGGTGAGGCACTGGAACAGGTTGTCCAGCAAAGCTGTGGCTGTCCCCTCCCTGGAAGTGTTCAAGGCCAGGTTGAATGGGGTTTGAGCAACCTGATCTAGTGGAAGATGGCCCTGCCCATGAAATCATAATGGAAGTAGAAGATTTTTAAGGTCCCTTCCAATCCAAACCATTCTATGACATTATGATTCTATCATTCTGTAATTCTATGATTCACAGATATTGCTGGATTTTCACACTTCATAATATTTCTCTGTTAAAATAACTAAAGATCCCTTTTTTCCTGACCATTTAGAGCCTGTGCTAAAACCCTCTCAGGCAAAATTTCCTTCATGGATATCATGTTTGGTCTTTTCAGGTCCACATACAACTCTTTATCCGCTGCCACCGACTGAACTCTCTGTGCCAAGATACTGCAATAGAATATGCCTTGGACTGAAGTGTCCTTGTGTGGATGCTTGGTCTTTATAAGTGAGCTGCCTCCAAGATACCGCTGAGCAACCAAGCAACTCTGTATCATAAGTAAGCTACTGGAAGCATCCTCTAGTGTAAGAATGCAGGAGAGATACTTATCTGGAAGGTACTGACTCCACAGGCAACACATCCATCTTCAATAACTGCAGTGATATTGGCTTACATGGTTACACTAGAGGCTATATGTCTGGTAAAATCTTAAAAACAAATACTACTTGTCTTATAAAAAACTTTCTACCACAGAAGAAACTTGAACTTTAAAACAAAAATCAAGAATAATGCAAGCCTGCTCTGCTTTAGAAAACCCATTTTCCCCTATATGTTTTAATAAGTTCACACTCCACATACAATATATTTGTTAAATGGTACAATGCATAGAGATGAGAAAAAAAAGGGATTTAGGTATCAGGGCATGGAAGAGCCAGCTTCTGCTCAAGGGAAGGGAAGCCAAGAGCTGAGGATGACCAAGCACAAGTCATGCCCTCACTGATCAGGGGCATTTCTGAGGGACCTGGACATGGCAGACACACAGGGACTGGTAACAGGGTCCTTGACAGCCCCAGACATGGCATGCAATAAACTAGGGCTGGAGAGGTGAGTGCAAGAGGTTCATCTAGAAGTGTAGCAGAGCTGGAGACCAGGTCTAGCATGATTTGAGGGCCCCAGGCTGAACTGAAATGGGGTTCTACAGGCATGAGAGAACTGTGTGAGGCTGGTCAGGGCCAGTGAGGTCTATTTGTGCCCTCAGAGCCCTGACTTTAGGGATCCTCAATGCAATTTCCATTTCTGCCACAGATTTGAATGGTCTTGGAGTAGTAAATTAACCTGCTGCATAATAAAGCATAATAAAAGCTTGCACTAACTACACAGAAGGGTACTCTGAGACTAATTAAAGTGTTTCTGAAGAACTGTTATATCTTCAGGCCAAATGTATGTTATTGGCAATGTTTATTAATTTTATAAGAGCTAATCTCAGCAATAGGAACCAAATTCTTTCTTTCCTTAATGCAAATGAAGACAGCAGACCAAAACTGCTCTTATAGATGTCTCTTTCATGGCACTGACTCCATCACATTCTAAGTCAAATCTCTTTTGGTTCACTATTAAAATTCAGACTGCTTCATACCCACAAAATCTTTAAAAACAGAAAATCACTTTCATTAACAAGTTGAGCTACATTCACCTAAACACTTATGCTTGTCCTAGTTTCCAGTAAACATCCTGTGAGACTTTTTCTGTGTATAAAAATGACACAACTAGAGATGAAAGATGAACATAGATGATATTCAAGGAATTAAAGGAAGAGGAACTAGTTGATTTCAGTGGAGCAGAGCAGGAACCACAGCTCCCAACAACTGCTTCCCATGCTGGTACCGTTCCTGTTGTATGACCTGTCACTTCATCTATTTGTCCCCAAGTAGGCTTGGAAATGTTTAGGGTTGTCATACAGTTTACTACACAAAATCACAGAATCACAGAAGGGTTTGGGTTGGATAGGACCTCAAATATCTTCTAGTTCCAATCCCCAGCCACGGGCTAGGACAAATAAGTAATGAGCATGGGAAGAATACTTTCTTATTCATGTTTACAATGTACATACAAAATCTGCATTCTGCAGAGTGAAAGCTACTCAAATCTGGAATTAGGACACCATAACTATGTGCAATAAGCACAGACTGACAAAAAAAAGTCACTGCAAAATCACAACAGAAAGAGGTGAGTGAGTCAGGGCTTTGCAGGAAAGGAAGACAAATGCAAGAAATTTTTGGGAGATACCAGCAATACAGTTTTATAAGAATAGGGAGAACCAAGAATACTTAAGAAGGCTGCAGAGATGAAGTTTGGCCCATCACCATGTGTATCAAACTATGAGCCCAGCGTTATATATCAAAAGAAATTAGTATAGAAGGGTTATCTGTATTCCAAATGCAGCAATATAATGTTATGGATCTTTCATACAGATTTTCCACAGCTGAAATTCAGAGAAAAAAAAATTCCAAACTTCTTTGGAAACCATGAGTTATTTTCTAAGCCACTGTAGAACACTGTGATGTGCTGGTTAGTAAGCTGAATCCCTATTCTCCTGCTCACACTGAGAGGTTTGTGCCAGTTTTCTTGTTACTTCTTTGTTCTCTCTAGTATTATTTAATTAGAAATTATTTTCTTTTACATAATAATACATTTTAGAAAGACAAAAAAGAAACCAACCCACAAAACAAACCAGTTCTGCAATGAGAGATCCATTTATTTTTAGATTAATGTCTTTGATTTTAGAACTTTCTGCAATAAGTTTCCCATATTATCACTATGTACAGAGCACACCTGAAGCAGATGGCATTTACAGCATTTGTCAACATTTTAAGACCCTTATTTGTGGAAAGTCAATTAGAAACCACATTTTATTTTCTACCAAAATACACAATAGGAAACATTTCCAAATTGCCTTTGGAAGATGCAGGTCCCTGTAAACACAGAGCCCTCTTTGGGACCAGTGTGTTCTAGGATGATTACTTGGCTTGTCCATCTTCTTTCTGTACTTGGCCAAACAAGTAGTTTGGCAACACACCATTGTTAAGCTTTTCTTTGGAAACTTACTGTTGTCTAGCTGAATGTGCAATGAAGATACATGAATATTTAAGCTGCAACAAGAAGGTAAGAGGGTTAATGATTTTTTAAGTGGCATTTTACAAAAGCATCTCGTAAAACTTGATGTACAATGACAGTTGCTAATTGACCAAGTTAGTGAGTGAGATTTTAAAATAAAAAAAGCCACAGAAATGTACATAAAACCCCTGATGTTGATTCCAATGCAGGAGAGAATTTAGACAGGAAAAGGACGTATTAGGTTCATCATCCTCACAAGACGACATTGTAGGACACATAAATTTTTAACAATGTTAATAATAAAAGCGTAGTAAATGCAAGCACCTGTCCAGAGAGGATGCAATTAAATATAAAATGTATTTGTTTACCAATTTTATCACCTTTATCAGAACACTTGCAGTTGCCCAGTAACTTTCATGAAAGGACGGGATCAATGACCAGTTTTCATAAATGACCTCTTGACTGCAGGTATTGAGCTGACACTCAGCTCTTGCTAGAGCATCCCTGGAGATCCTCATTGCAGTTAATTTTTCTAATCACTGAATCATCTTCCCAAGCTCTTCTTTAAAAATATACCTGATGTATTGCATTTGCCATCATGTAAGCTGATGCTAGTGTTTTGGTACATACATCCTTTGCTACATCTGCAGAGAGGTGCTGTTTGAACTCACATTTCTATAAATAATTGGTCAGTGAATTAGCCATTCTTATGGGCTCTTCCCTAATGATATGTACATTTTTTAAATGTATTATGGAAAGTCATACATATGGTCAGCATGGATAAAGACAATATTTTTAATCACCACTTTTAGTCTCCTCTAGGTTAGCAAGTCAATGAGCCTTATTTAAATCTCAGTAATGATATTAAGGATATTAGCTGATTTGTCTTTGGGACAGGTGCTCACTCTGACAATCTTTGTCCATACATCGGTCTATGGACTAAGCCATCATTAGAAGTTCACATCTTCCACTCATGAGACATAGATGAGAGGAGTCCTGAAAGGAAGGAGGAATAGGAAAAGCCTCTAAATGTTCTGTTTGTGTCTGAAAAAAGTATTAAATAAAGGTATTGCCTAATAAGAAATTTATCTAGGCAAGAGAATCAAATGCCAGCCCCGTATTTCCAGCCAGCTTTTTTTGTCTGGAATTAGATGTTTAGAGTGGAGGGTTACCTGAAACTGCAGGTACCTGGATTTAAGCAGACCACCTTGGGATCCCTGTATAGCTGATGAAGAGACCTCTAAAACAATATAGAGGAATCCTGATTTAAAAAATCTTTTACTCATCACAGTCAAAAAGAGAACCCAAGGTGACTAGCTTAAGCATAGATACCTGCACTGGCCATAGGAGATGCATTGCACCTTTCTACAAGCTTGAATTTCTTTCTGTTTGCCTTGAAATCTCCATTAAAATATTAAAAAGCAAATATTTTTCCTACTTGTTTTACATTATAAAGCAGTTCAGGTTTGCACAGTAAATAAATTTAATAAGGTGTAATTAAATTCTTATCTATATAATCATGTATAATTATGTGTATACTATGTAAGACAGTAAAAAATTTCTACAGACTCTTGAGGTTTCTTGTGCTTGAGTGTCTCTTGGTAACTTCTGCAGAGGCAGCTGAATATGAGCCCTGCTGGAAAGAAAAAGGAGGCAAAGGGGAAGCTGCAAAGTGAAGAAAATACACAGCAAAAGCAGACTGCTGATGGAAGAATCTGGTAGTCAACATTGTGTCTACTGGAACTAAGCTTCACACCAGCATGTCCCACCTTGCTGAAACCTGCTGGTTTTAGGATACCAGTGCAAGCTGGATTGGTAGCTACAACCTTGTTTCTTCAATGTGTAAAACCTACTATGTCAAATTTCCTACATAAAGGAAGGGGGGTTTTGGGTCTCAGAGTGATCAGGAATGCAGATATCTACTTCTTGCAAGTCCTAATTCATAATACACAACTATATCCCACTTCCACTGCATTTGTCTTCTCTGATGGAGCTCGGTCCCTGCCACACAGCCTGAGGATGCTGGGGATGGCACAGATTCTCCTGGACACCATTTCAGCTAATCCCAGTGGAACAACATACAAACTTCCACAATGACAGTACTACAAGCTCCTCTCTGGCAGCTGTCCCACCTGTTGGCTCCAGATATCTATCTCAAAACAGAAAAATTGCTGATAATGCACAAGTTGTATCCAAAGTGTTTCAAGAGAGTAAAGCTCATATCATGACTGAGGAACTGCAAAAACAGCACAGTCAAATTGACAACTGCTTTTTTTCCAATTCTCTTTAAAATTTTTTCCTTGTTTTGTATCTTAGGCACATGGAAATTAATTCTATTATTAATTAATCTTATTTGAAAAAATAAAAATAATTTCTAAGAAGAACACAAGGCATTGTAGCAGCAAGATTTCATATACAAAGACCAGTAAAAATGTTAAGATAACACTCTGTTATCAACTGTTCCTGGGAACAGAGGCCCATACAGGTTGATGAGTCTGTGTCATTGGAAATACCCAAAACTCAGTCTGGCAAGGTAACCTGCCTGAACATTGTCCCTGCTTTGAGAACTACACAACCTCTGAAGGTCCTCTCCACTTTATGTGACTCTATGAATGGACAGGATTTCAGAGGATGAGATCCAAGCGTAGCACAGGGGTTGCAGTTACCCAACCATCTACTAAAATACTAGCACTACTTTGGGTGCGTTGATATTTTGTTCAACAATTTACACCTACATAACGATCACAGGAGACTCGGGGTTGGATGGACTATGACCAGATAGTTCAGCTAATCATAATCATGCCCCCTACTCACTGTGCACAGATTTACTTTCTTCTATCAACCTCTCAGCAGTGGTCAGCCACTTAGCTGTTCATATATTCATAAGGCCTATCTGAAAGGGCCTTTCCTCTGACAACAGCCTTTATATGTGTCCTGGTTTTGTCAGGTATAGAGTTAATTGTCATCTTAGCGGCTGGTATAGAAGTTCTAGTGCACAGGAACAGGCTGCCCAGAGAGCTTGTGGAGTGTCATTTTCTGGAGATATTCAAGATCCACCTGGACATAGTCCTGTGGGTCAGCCCTAGGTGATCCTGATTCAGCAGGGGGGTTGGACTAGATATTCTCCAGAGGTCCCTTCCAACCCCTACAGTTCTGTGCTTTTATGATTCTGTGTTTCTGTGAATAGTGCTCTCATTTGGGTTTGGTGTAAGAATAATGTTGATAACACAGTGATGTTTTCAGTTGTTTCTAGGTAGTGCTTACGCTAAGCCAAGGACTTTTCACCTTCTCCTGCCCTGCCAGTGAGGTGGCAGAGAGAGAACAAGAGGTTGGGACACAGCTGAAACACAGCTGGGACAGCTGATCCCAACTTACTGAAAGGATATTCTGCATCATATGATGTCATGTTCAGTATATAAACTAATCATGGGGGAGGGCTGCTCAAGAACTGGCTGGGCATTGCTTAGCAGGTGGTGAGTAATTGTATTGGGCAACACTTGGTTTGTATATTCTTTCATCATTATAATAATATTATTATTATCATCCCTTTCTGTCCTATTAAACGGTCTTTTGCTTAACCTACAAGTTTTGGGTTTTTCCCAATTCTCTCCCCATCTTACAGGGTGGGGGAAGCAAATGGCTGTGTGGCATTTAGCTTCCTGCCAGAGTAAACCACAACAAAATGCTACCGCAGTATGAATGTCACAATTTTGAATGCTGCCCACAACACTACCCGCTGCTGAGCCTCCTATGGCTGTTTTACTCTGTGAGTCTTTACCTTTTTTCTGCTCTGCTTTTGGCTCTGGACCAATTCCTTCTTTAAAACTCCTTCTGAAAGGTTCAGCTTGAGAACACTCTTCATTTAACTACTGCCAGCAGGTTCATAACTTCAAAAGCACTGCCTCAGAGCACAGAAACTCACTTACTTTCCCTGACAAAATGCCTCTCAGTTTTTAAAATTACTCAATGAGAAGAACTCCTTTGGTTCTTTTTCTCCTCTCTCCCCAGTGACTGAGCCATGTAAATAGGTAGCTAAATGTGTGAAAAGCCATTCTGTAAACAAACTTATTTAAGCAAAATGAAACCTGCTCCTCCAGTTTCGTACAAGTCCTCTGACAATCCTGTGGGACAGGTTGAATTTAACCTTGGCTTAAGCTTGTGTGAATGTAGACAACCCTTATTTGCTGTCTGAGATGCTGTCATGAACTCCATGGAAGAATGGGACCCCTCAGTGTTCAACATGAACTGACATATAGCATGCATCACCAACAAAAAAGCTTTCAGAGAAAGATGTACAGGAGCTGGAACAACTCAATCATCTGTGCAAATGATTCAAAAGAAGTGTGGCCAGCAGACTGAGAGAGGTGATTCTGCCCTGGGGGGAAATCTCTGCTCTGGGGAAACCTCACATGGTGAACACAGTACTTGGGAGGCCTCAACAAAAGAAGGACATGGACCTGTTGGAGTATGTCCAGAGGAGGGTCACAAAAGTGATCAAAGGGCTGGAGCACCTCTGCTATGAAGACAGGCTGAGAGAGTTGGGCTTGTTCAGCTGGGAGAAAAGAAGGCTCCAGGGAAACCTTGTAGCGGCCTTCCAATACTTGAAAGGTCCCTATAAGAAAGCTGGGGAAGAACTGTTCACGAGGGCATTTAGCAATAGGATGAGGGATAATGGTTTTAAACTCAAAAAGGTGAGATTTAGGTTGTATGTTAGGAAAACGTTCTTCACTATGAGAGTGGTGGATCACTGGAACAGGTTGCCCAGAGACGTGGTGGAGGCTCCATCCCTGGAGATATCCAAGGTCAGGCTTGATGGGGCTCTGAGCAACCTGATCTAGTGAAGATGTCCCTGCTTACTGCAGGGAGGTTGGACTAGATGGCCTTTAAAAGATCCTTCCAACCTTATAGATTCTACAATTCTATGATTCTAATTTGTTGGCTTCTAAATTAATTGGGCCAGAGAAGGGAGATAACAGGCTGGTAACCAAACACTGCTGGGAGTGATGTACATTTGACAAACAAGGTTGGAGTACAATGCAAGATAATGTATAACAGTGAGAGAACCTGTTCCACTGGACTGCAAAATTGAAAGAGTCAAAGGAGGGTCTGAAAACTTAATGCAATGAGTGTTCAGAAAGACTCACAATAAGAGAGAAGATCCAGTACCTAGTTTTAGTAAAAGAAAAACATAACCAACAAAACTGATTCTTGTAGCCTTCCTCATAACAAAAATCCTGATCCCTAAGTATTGCCACCACGGCTCTATACTCAGAGCTTCTTGGGGAAGGGTGGGAAGGACTTTAGAAGCCTTTTTTAATACCGCTTTTCAGGGGATGATAGATTCATGTCTGGTGTCATATCCAGTACATCTCAGCTCTTGAAATGAGCAAAAAATATTCTGTGATAATTTGCTTTAAGTTTCTACTTCCCTTATCCCCTGAGGAAGCAGCAGAAAGTAGCAGAATGTAGTAACAAAGCAAAGATACCATCTCCCTCTTGCAGAGACCATATGGACTGATCATTCTTTTCCCCTCCAAGAGGAGGATCTCTCCAGCAAATGGTTTCCCATCCTCACATATCACTTGCAGGGGAAATAAAAATTCGAACTAGCCCCTGCATCTGGCTCACACCTGAAATGTCATCTCCTTCAGGAGACAGAGTTCTTCCTGGTGAAGATTGGACTTAACCTAATGTATGACAGCAGGTTTGCAACAATTCAGAGGTTCAGGAAAGGAAACAGTGACTGTTTCTGGAGGCTGCTCCTCTCCTGACAGGTATAAATCTACTAAAATATTTGGCATAAATTGATGGCCTCTACATGGGTGGATAGAGAGGCTCATACTGCTCCCTGCTCATTAGAAGTGCTGAAGAAAAGGGATCTTTTATCAGTGATTGCAGACTTTTCACTAGAGGGAGAAACAGTTTATGCTCTTAAAAATTGCTTATTCCTGAAGTATTTCTCATTATAAAAGGCTGCAGAGGAAATTACGATCCTGTTAATGCTTTTTCACCATGTGAGCACAGAATGAAATGATTCCCTTAATGCATTAATGTGATACCTGCAAATAAATGTGAGATAAGATCTGGGACAAAACCAATGCTGCCTAAAAATCTGTTTAAGTCTGCTGAGGAAAATGGGCAGACTAATACAAGAAAAAGTAATTTGGTTCAAATACTAGAGCTAAGCCAATGTGATTTTTATTCCTTTTTCTTTCTCCTTCTTTCTCCCTCCAGGGAATAGTTTATTCATAATAGAATGGGGTTTTTCCAGGACCAGGTTTTATTAAGTAAAAATCCCTCATGTCCAGATGAAGGTTTTACTCACTAGGCTATTACATAAAAAGTTGGTAGTGGAAATACTGCCCTTACTTTTCTGAAAAGAAGATCATGTATTATCCATATTCAAAAGGATAGTAGCCTAGACTCAGAGACATTACAGTATCCATTCAGTCGCCCTGAGACAGTGACACAATCAAGAAACCTAATATTCAGGGTATAAATGGGATTGAAAGCATAATTTCTTTTCTTTTTTTTCCTCCCCTGCATTGCACCTCCCTTGGTGCTGTGAATTCATCTGGGTAGAAAGATGCTCAGTGTTGTGGGAGCACCCCAGATCATTCTTTGCAGGTCTCTTTAACATAAGACACTCAAGGTTGTAGAGAAAGCCTGACAAAAAGCCAGACTCCTCATCAGCACTTCAGAAGTACTAAACTGGACTTGTTAAGATACCAAGAAGTAGGAGTCACTGTCAGCCTCTTTGAGCCCCACAACTGTTTGAAATGCAGCTCTTATGTCTCCTTGTCTTTTTCTCTTTACCAGAGCCACATATGGATGTTTGCAGGGTCCATTTAACCTCTGTGATAGGAACCAAGTGCCTAAACTCTTTAATAGGCTAAGCTCTCTAATAATAGCTGTGCAAGAGAAGTCACCAACTTAGGTGACAATTCCTTGGAGGACAGGCTGCAAACCAACTCTTCTACCAGAGTAGGGAGCAATTCAATGTTGCAGGGCACAGGCTAGGATACGCGCATTGTAGGGTTTTATGGTCTGGTTTTCCTCTGAGTCTTTCTTCCTTTCCAGGTAAAAACAACGGTTCCCACTGGTGCTTGGGCACAGCCTGGCTCTCAGAATGAGCAGGATTCACCAACCCCTGTAGAAGTCAGCAATGACTACCGAGGCATGAAACCGGTTTCTGCCACATTTTAAATTGTTAGGAGATAACTGCAAATAGCAGCAACGTGCCTTCTGCTGCCTATACAAAAATCAATGACCATTAATGCTATTGACTGAATGACAAGGTGGTCTAAAAAAGTTTGCTATTTGCCCACTTTTCCTAAAACTGCTGGTCCCCTCACTGCTGCCACGTTGACAGCAGTCAGCAGCCTGTTGCCACAGACATGAGCTGCAAAACAGGAGCTGAAAATACCACTTTTTAAGGCCACAGCACTCCTTACCCAAATAAATACTTTTCGTTTATATCCTCAATAGCTTCTGCTATCTCTCTGTAGTTCCTGTATTTGAAGTCAGGCAATAAATTATAAATGCAACTTCAGATTAAAAATGTATTACCCACCCAACAAGATTTGTCAGAGACTCTCTGGACATACTTTGATGGCTGCCTCCAGTTAAGCCTGAGGGTTTTGTCCACCCTCTGAAAATCAAAGTGATATAGCAATAACTAGCCAGTGAGTCCACAGGCACACAGTGCCACAAAAATCCAGAGGAAAGTGAGGTGCTGACCAGATGAGAATCAGCCCTGTGTGTGAGTTAGCTAACACCAGCTTATCTGTCCCATGTAAGCTGAGTCAGGGTTTTATTAACCCATGCTTCCTCACAGTACCAACTTCATGTCAGCGTGGACCAAGTGGGGACCGAGTGCTTCACTGACATACTTTGGAAGTGGTCAAGGAACTTTCCAACATACTGACATCAGAGATCCATCTCTGTCCAGGAGACGTATCTCCAGATTTACAAAAGAGAACAGGGAACAGATGACAACACCTTGATCTCATCAAAGGATTACAGAAAAGCAGAATGGAAAGAAACTCCCTCTTCCTCAAAATTTGCTGAAGAAACCAAATTGTTTCTCACCTAAATGTTTCCCAAAGTATCCTCTGAGCTCAAAAGGAACTGGTGAAACGGAGCTCTGCACTCCATGGAAAAGCTATTTTGACTGAACAAGTGTATTTCCATTTAAAAAAAAAAAATCTATTACAGAAATTGATTGCAGTCCTCATCCTTGGGCATATAAGTAGAAAGGAGATAAAGAATGTAAGCCATTCATCATTTTTTTTATAGATGCAGCCTCCCCAAAGGTCTAATTGTGCTTTAATGATAGCAAATAAATATTCAGTAATGGCTCGTTTCCACTAGCCCTCCCAGAAGGCAGCAGTGACTAACAACATTTTAACAAAATGTCACACACAGCTTTTCCTTCAAAATATGCCAGAGCCTGCAGTGTAGTTTATCTTACCTAAATATAGACTCCAGACAGGTATGTTAGTTTCCGCTTATAATCTATGGAGCGAAACTCCCTGGCAGATCATGATTCCTCTTTCAGTTTTAGTCATCTGCTTTAGTACAAGCTGCATTACTGCACCAGGTCCCATTTCTCCCAGTGGCATATAGAGGCAGCCTCATACGGCCAGCCAGGTGCAGGTATTGAAGTGTGGTCAAACAAATTCCTCTCTCCTAGTCTTCACATTGACTTAGCAGTCTCTAGATGAGCAGTCAGCAATGTGTTCTAGTAGGACTAACCAGTTGTGGATACTTCTGTCCTGAAAATACACATTGCATCACTGTATTTCACACTTGAAGTAAGCAGTGTCCTTTAGCCAAGCCACAAGCTGTTTGGCTGGAACACATTCTTTCCTCACTGCACTCCTTATAATGGTATCAAATTCACTGCAGGTTTTGACATGTTATATTTTCCCTGAACCTTTTGTTTTCTTCATTTCATTCGGCCTCCCCGTCTTTCTCTGTTTCACCCTATCTTTTTCAGAGTCCTATCTTCTTTGTCCTCAAGTTTTCTGTTCCTCTTTCCTTATTGCTTTTATGTAATACTGTTATTTATTGATTTTATCAATGATCTATCTTTTTCATACACTTCTTAAGCTCATACTTTCCAAAAGCTTTGGAATAGAAAATCAGATCTGTTCTTGCTCTGCAAAACACCTATTAATTGTTAATATATATTTCCAACCAGTTTAATAGATAATGTATAGGTTTACAGCAGAAAATCTTCTACATTCAGACTATTTTGCATTCAAAGGTAAAACCTTTGAAACGTACCACCTCTCAGGCAAAATAAATTATTACCCCTTATAAGATCTATCACTTAAATTTTACTTCCTGGCTCATCTTCACACTCTCTTCAATTTTTTTTGTAATACAGCTCAGCTAGGCCACTCGAAGCTCTTAGAAATCAGCTCCACCTTGTTTAGTTTCTCTTGTATAAGGACCAGAGATCTAAACTGAAGAAGCAGCCTCAAAACCAGCATTGCAATCTTCAGAATCTTGCATATCAGCCCTAAACACAACTAATAAGAGTCCATCTGACATCCAAATTCTTCCTTACCTCTTACTAGCACTTGTAAACCAGCTGCAAGACTTTGCAAAACTACTTGGAAATGTATTTTTTCTCCAGTGGGGTAAAAACAATTACTAGTTTTCTATATGCAGTACAGGATGCAGGACAGGATTGTTCCTGGCTAATTAAAGCTACAGACCACACATGGGGACTCCAGGAAGCTCTCCACAGCACACACTGTAGAATATCCCCAAGCTAATTTCAGAAAGGTGGACAAAGCTGTCAGCAGAGCTCTACTGCTTCTGGGATAAATGTGTACACGGCGTTTTGCCATGAAGATGTGGGAGCTCACTCAGTAACTCACTTTGTAACCAGCCAGCTGCTCCGAGTGCTATAGAAAATCTCCCTGAGCTGTAGCCTTCGTGTTAATGTGATAAGAGCACAGAACCTCATATGCTTCCTGCAACTGGATGTCTGTCAAATTTGCGCTCAAGTATTTTCTAAAACATTAAAAAAATACCTCAAGACTTCTTTGATGCCACTGCTAAAGAAGATCAATGGCTTTACTATCTTCTGTGCATTTATGTACTTGATACAGAAAAGCACTAAGTGCCTGCATCCAGCACATCTGACAAAACCCTTTCTCAGCCACTGCCTTCCCCCACTGATGGCTACAGCCTCCTTCAGCTCATTACCAGAGTGTGGACATGCAAAACCTGAGATAGATAGCAAAAGCCTTCATCTTGTATAAGCCCAAGTTCCCACCAGAGCCCAGACAGGCTGTTTAGCCCTCTTGCCTAGGGGTTCTCCTTCTTGTGGGCATTGTCCAAGCACACCTACCCAACCAAGCCAACTTATCCTCATACAAAACCCTCAGGAGATAATTTCATGCAACTGTCTAGAACCAGGGCAGAGAGCTGACAAGAGGAAGGATTGTTTGTAAATCATGCCTCTGATTTTTCAACACACTTCACCTCACTACATGTCTGAGCACCCATGCAATCCAGGTGATGGTAGTGATGGTACTGCGAGGTCGGATCCTGAGTGCTTGATGCTCTTGGTAGTCTGTTTCACCTCAAATGCTGTCCTTTGGCCATGGCACTCAGCCCTGGCAGAACACAATAAACCAGCAGGTACCACAGCAGCAAGCTGCTTGCCAGAGGTGTTAGAGGTGTGATTATTGGGGAGGAAAGCAGGAGAAAACACTTCCATGGTGACCAGCACCTGCCTACTACATTTAGTTGTACAACACTGCCCAAGATTTAACTGGAATCTACCATTTCTGGACACTGGATGTTTGAATAGTAAAACTCAAGTCTCTGACCCAAAACATTGAGACACTTGCTGGTGAAATGCAGGTAGGCACCTAAACTGGAGGATGAATCCTCAAAAATCTATTAAATTTTAACCAGTGCACTTCCTTAGAAGCTTTGTGTTCATGCTGGCAGCCTTGAACCTCACACAAAGCATGATAGCATTGTAAAATACCTTTAATTCAACAATTTGACTAAGGAGCACTGCTGGAAACAGGACAAGTGGATTTCAGCTCTCTTTGGTGCCTGAACAGGCTCATACTACCCCCTGCCATCTTCCAGGGGGATTCATAAGCTTCCAGGCAAGCATGCAGATGCTTGATTACAACAAACTTCTTCAAATACAGTTGTCATGTCTTGTTTTTTCTGGAATACCTCTGGCAAACTGCTTAGCCTTCACTTCTGCTTTCTACAAATCTTATTTGTTTTGTTTTCCCACTGATGTTTGGCCATATGTCAAAGGACACCACACTGTCTGAGGCCAAACCAACCTGGATGAAGATAAGGATAAAGATAAGAAAAAGACCAATCAGTTGCAGCCCATGTCTGTGGTGTCCAAGGAAAGCACATGACTTCTCTACAAAACTGTCATGCCTGCTACTCATATCAACTTGTCTCATTCCTACTCTAGATCCTTTTCTTCTGGCTTAGGGCTTCACTACTTTCCCAATCCTTTTCTTTGCATTCTATTTCATGTTTCTCCATGTACTTCCTGAACATTTGCTTTTTAAAAATTAATTTAATCTCATTTATTTCATAGAATCATAGAGTGTGCAAGGTTGGAGGGGTCTTTCCATCATCTAGTCAACTAGATCATCTAGTCCATCTGGTCATCCTGTCCAGTAAGCAGGGACATCTTTACTAGATGGGTCACTCAGAGTCCCATGAAGTCTGACCTTGAATATCTCCAGGGATGGGGCCTCCACTACCTCTCTGGGCAACCTGTTCCAGTGATCCACCACCCTCATATTGAAGAACTTTTTGCTAATATCCAGCCTAACTTTCCCCTTTTCTAGTTTAAAACCATTAATCCTCATCCTTTGCTAAATGCCTTAATGAACAGTTCTTCCCCAGTTTTCTTACAGGCACCTTTTAATTATTGATCATTTTTGTGGCCCTCCCCTGGACATGCTCCAACAGATCCATGTCCTTCAAACCTTTTTTCTAATGGAAATACTAACCCTGTTCCCAGCAGTACCTACAGTCACTCCTGGGCAAGTGCCACCAGCGAACTAAAATTATTTTAAAAGGTGATTAAAATTAAGAAATTATTTCAGTTTGTCACTGGACATCTTAATGCTCACAGCTGTCTATTCACTGCACAATAACGTAAGTTAGCCTGTATTGCCCTCTGCAATAGGAGAGTGCCAAAATCCTTCCTGAAACTAAAATATCTAATAATAATTGCTTCCTTCTTATTGACTAGGCCAATTACACCAAAGGAAAGGAAATTAGCTTGGCTTGACACAAATTGCTATTGACAAAACTGTGCTGGCTCTTATCTCCCTTTTCTCCTCAGAGGTTTAAAAATTTATTGTTTAATCATTTGTACCAGTGTCTTTCAAGTAAGTCTGACTGGTTCGTAGTTCCCCCAGATCCTCTTTTTTCTTCCATTTTTTAAAGGCAAGAGGTCAATTTGCCTTTCTCCAGTACTCACCTGTCCCCCATAGCTTCTCAAAGGCAATCATTAAATGTTCTAAGATTGCTTCAGCAATCAGCAAACAACAATTTTTACCAGATCAATTTGTCTGACATATTTTACAGATTATTTTAGTATGTTTAACTTGTCTCGTTACAATTGGTTCTGCTCTTTTACTAGTTTGGAGTCTGTTCTGAACTTCACTTTGTTGATGGTGTTAAGGATTTAGTTGCAATTCATTCTTTTCCTGAAAAATGAAGCAAATGAGGTCTGGAAAGTTTCAACCTCCATTGATTTTTTTCACATTTGTGTCATCTGTTTAAATCTGGTGAGCCTCTGCAGCTCTCACCTCTGCTTTTGACCCCTCCTGTCAGTCTTATTTCTAATTTCCCTTATTTTGATTAAGGCTTTTAGAGAAAGTGATGACTGAATCAGAGCAACAGCCGCATCAGCTGCTTATTATAAAGTGCCATTTGATATTCAATCTCTCATCACCAACCAGACACTCCATTTGTGTTTCTACCCTCACTGGAGCTAATGTAATTTGCCAACACCTCCATTCTGGACAAGGTCTAAAGGTTAACTCTGCAGTTGCTTTACTACAGCTTTGTAAAGTATGGAGATGGATGGGTGGAGAAAGATTTTGGTCTCTGATCATATTCAGTATCCCAAAGGAAAAGACTGCTTAAAATTAAAATAGTTCAATAAATTTTAGCATTTCACAATAAAATGTTGCAGTGTCGCCACTGCTGTATAACACTGAGATGTTCAGATTCCCCAAAAGATATACATGATGTAAAAGCTGAGACAAACAGTGAAAACAATGCAGGGGCAATGGTTGATCACAGTGACAAATCATTGCTCATTGAAATAAATAATTTAACAATTCTCTCTCTGGATAACTTTTGTTAAATTTATTTCTAAAGATTAGAAACATTGCCAGGACATCAATAGACTAAAGCTAATACTAGAGAGAAGAAAAACTATGTAGCAGAAGTATCATTCTGGCACAGAGGTGATTTCATACATTGCATATTCATTCTGGGACACACAACCTGGGTTCTTCTGAAAACTGTCCAGAGCAGTAAATAAAAGTAATTTTGTTTGCAGCACCTGATGCTGTACTTTGGAAGGAGAATTGGGATCTTCCAGGAGTAGATAACCCTTCTACAGTTCCATAGATTCTTGGTGAACCTTCGATCTTTCTGAAATTGTTTCAATAATCCAGTTAAGTCTGAAGCAGAAAATATCTAAGGCTCATGAAGGAGTTTATCCCTCCTAATAACCCAATTTTATGGCATTTACAACCGTTCTGTAGTTTTTATTTTCAATGACAAAGTAGTAATCTTTTGCCATCCAAGTTTTGCTTTGCCTCCAAGGACTTTATAGGAGCAACTTAACCATCGCTCATTTACTGTAAAAGACCTGAATCACAAGTGTGATGGAGCTATTTTTCTTTCCCACCCATGCAATATATATTTTTGAATGCTGATCTAACTTGTGTGGTTCCACAAGCAATTGTTGACTTTTCTCAGAGGGCTGCTTCCATTGCTGGACTAGTCCTCTCCTTCAGAGATGAAACAGTGAGCTACCTTTGAAGACAATCATCTTCAAGTCAGTTAAAATACTCTAAAACAGATGTGTAGCACCTTTTTCCCAAATAGAGAGAACAACTGAGGAAAGACTTTTGGAGGGTGTTGTCTTATATTCTGAGTCACAAGGGGTGAGAAAAATTCCTTATCTTCTATGCCTTCATTTTCCCTCATCATTGGCTGTAAAATGGGCACGGGCATCTTGCTCAGACTTGATAGTTATTTTCAGACGGCCAAAGTTAGGTGGAGTCAATGCCAAGCAACCACCAGAGCCAATAGCAGTCTTTCCATTGATTTCTGCAAGCAACTGAGTGTCCAAACCTTGCAAGAATTTGACACTTTCTGAAGAAAGTTTATGAGAAGTGTTGGAACTGTGGAAGTAGTTAGGATAACTCATGTACCACAGCAACTGCTCAATATGTTACAGAAATGGCCCAGTACAAGGGTGAAGCAGAAACAGGAGATGGCAGCAGCTGACTTGCTCTTCTCACTGGACTGTTCTCCCATTTTGTTCTCTCAGTACAAAACTCTTGGAGTCACAAATTTAGATGCATTTATTTATTCATTTTTACATTAAATAATTAACTGTTCCTTTCCATCTCATCATTGAAGGCCTTCTAGTCTAAGGCATATATATACATGTGATCAAAATTTTGTGACTCCAGGTATTTGTGTACAAAGTATTGTATTGTGAGCTGTGTATAATTCCCATATTTCCCTCTCTCCCCTCATCATTGCTTTAAAAGTCATGGGGGTAGAGCTGTTGAAGCACACAAATTCATTTAGTTAGTCTAGCAAAGGTACAACATTTATACAAAACTGGCTACCAGATTATCTCTTCTCTCTGTCAGAGCTGAGGGTCTAGGAAATCCCATAGTCATTTCCCAGTTTTGTACAGTGCAAAGTAGGATTCCTCTTGCCTGAGCCTTTGCATATACTCACACTTACCTGCACTCTTCTTATACTGTATGGAAAGAACCTCTACGTGGTTGTCTCAGCTATGGATCGCATGATTTGCTTTCTGAGGTGCCTGTGTCTCTCCATGGACAACAAAGGGTGACTACTGATTTATTTTTAGATGGTTACTAAAATATCCCATAAATGGTTTCCCTGTTTCTTTTACTGCAGCTACCACATTGCTGGACATGGTTGAACATATCTCAACCAGCTTGTCCCTGTGACAGTCCCAGACTACTGCATCTCATTGTTCCATGGAACATCCCTTCCATGTCCCAAACTGGGAAGAAATCTGATAACATATATGTCCTGTCAACTGGTGTGCCTTCTCATGCAGCTTCTACTATGTGACTGACATTGCTGCAGAGCAAGAATGATATTTACCTTGAAAAGAGTAAGCACATGGAATCTACTTTTCCTAACGATGGGCTAAAGGAAAGGGCATATCTGAGATTTAGCTCGAGCTGGGAGAAGCTCTAAATGTCTGATCTATATCTTTTCAATTTTTTTACAAATTGAACGTTACATTTCACAAGGGAAAAATCAGGATGCGTTGATCAGAGAAGTGTTAGCACCAGAGCCTTATTAATAGTAACTACAGTACAAAAGCTGCAGTTTCCAGCTTTCATACAGCACTGCATTTGCTTGATGCAGATAAAGAGAAATTACTCATGAGACAAGGGAAGAAAAGATGTAGGAGGGTGAATCACATTAGAAGAATAGGAAAAAATGAAAGTGGGGGCAAAGTTTCTCAAGCATGCTGCGTCATCACCAATGGAAGCTAATTTGCTATATCAGTGGAATACTATTAACTCCTGCTTGGTTGGATATAATGCATGGTGGAGGAGGGAATATTTCAGTCAAATTGAATGGCAGCAATTTTTGGAGGAAGAAAATGTCTCATTAATTTTTTTCCAGAAGGGAACTCATTGACACTTTTACATCTAATTCTGATTTGCAGCCAGTTAGTGCACAGTTGCACAACTGGAACCAAAACTCCTCTTGCTGTTAGCACTGCCTAACACTGAAAATAAGTGAACACAGGGAGACCACAGGTTTTTTTGGAGAGGAGGGTTGCAATATTTTACTGCCTACATAGCTTATCTGTTAATATTGTAGCTAATGAGAGGTATTTTTCTTTTTCTCCCAAAGTCATACGACTGCATTATGCAGATAATTCTTGCTTTGAAACAAAAACAAGGAATGCTCTAGAAAAATCTCTAATTCTGGGATACTGGTCTTTGTTAAATTAGAACTAACTAATCTAGAACTCCTGGTTTTATAAGAGAGTGTTTTGCTGTGCGTATTTCTCAGAACTGACTGTCACACTGGAATTTATGCAGCCTTATAGCAGAAAAACCCCCAACTGCCTGGGTCACTCAGTCACACCTTTATTTATTTCAGGATTACACCCTCCCTCTATCTCTCTCCATAGGGAGATCACTTATTCTATACTTAGAGGTATAAAAACACATTTATTCATGTCAAATCTAGGGGGAAAAAAAGTTTAATGTTGTGCCAAAGAAACCAAAGTTAAGGGCTTAGCCCTGACACAACAAGTGACTTACAGGAGCACTCCTGTTCTTATGTGCAGTTTGCCCTTTGTGCTGCCAGTGTGTCTGCCTCTGCCTGGCCATTCCCACCAGAGAGGACAGGGACCTGGGCTTTCTCTGCTCTTCGATATCGACGACTCCGCTACTCTCTACTGAAACCTTTCCTAGCACCTGGTCTGGATCAATATACAAAACTGGGTGGCATGTTGCAAAATCTATACTGATCCTGTGAAACCTTTCAGGAATTCTTTCTCATTTGTGGGGCACGAACTAGCCATGTGGCCTACCTCAGAAAAAAAAAATCCCCAAATTGTCCAGTCTTCTCAGTACTATGTGGCTCTGGGCTACATAGCCCTTGTCTGTGTTGAAAATCAGGTCTGTAAAACCCACAGGACACACCAGGCACACTTCCCTTTACCCCAGGCTGGATCGCCAAGAGCAGTGCCAAGAACAGCCCCCAGGACAAGTCCTCTGACCACGAAGCCAGGACCAGGTTTCCCTGACTTGTTTCCTGTCCTCAACCTTGCTGCTCACAGTGTTTCCACGGCAGATCACATTACCATTTCACTGTGACCATCTGAAGGACACCCAAACTTCTTTTCACAAATACTGGGCGGAGTTGAATGGGAAACACATTTCTCACAAGCCTATCACACTGTCCAGCTGATAACTTCTGCCTTTCATTCAGCCCCTTCATGGATGCTATAGAGCTTGGTACAGACCAGCTCACCCCGCTAACTGGCCTGCGGAAAGTGATCTATTTCTGTGCATTATCATCTGCCCACACTCTGCTCCTACTGCCTCTGGAGCTGCCTCAATGTGCCAAATACCAGGGTGCACTGTGGGAAATGGATGAAATCTTTGTTCTGTCACAGGAAAACATGCTGTGCTCTTGATTTATGCTCAAGATTGTGACTTGAGAGATCTGCCACAAACTACCCCTTGGATGCACTACTCATTTCATTGTATACTGAAGGGTCTGGAGAGGTTTGCTGAGAGGGTAGTACTCCAGTACACAGTACTTCTTGCAGAAATACACCTATTATGCACAGATGCTTTTGCAATGACAAGAGGAAAACACTTCTGTCTGAGCCTTAGTTGTTTTATTTTCTAAATGGAACTTGTTTCAGGTACCTCCACACACCATGTACATATAGCTACAACAGTGACAAGCCACTTTGCATCAGTTGAGCACAGGGCCCATTGGGACTCTGTCTTGCAGGACATGAGGTGATGTATGATGTTAGAGATGTGTCAGAATAAAAGGCCTGGAGCTCAGTTTCAGTGTGGGGCAATACAGGGAGGAGTGGATCACATTGGCTCAGATACTTCTTGCTACAATGAAAATCGCACTTGAGACAGAGAGACTAAGGGAGTGCAGCTGGAAAGGACATGAAGGTACACAAAAACTGAGGAGGGAAAGGAAATGATTGATTATTATAGTTAAAAGAAACAGTATTACTTCGCCACAAGTGTCCAGGTAATAAAGAATTACCAGTTCTTAGCTAATGAGAAATTACAGCTATACAGCATCTGAATGAGAATGAGAATGAAGTCCACTGAAAGTAATTCTTCAAGAAAGAATGTCAGAAAAGTTTAGGAAATGGACGTCACTGGACTGCAGCACTGTCAAAGGAACAGCTCTGCTGAGACACCAATAGAACTGGATTTACAGCAGTCCAAACTCATCCCAGCTCTGATCGTGGGGGGTGCTATGTGTGTGTCTAACGATGCTTTTCAAGGCACAAAGCAGGATCTTCTGTTTAGGTTTGCTTTGGTTTGTTATTTCTTTCCCCCAGCATCCAGTAATTATTCCAAGATCTAGCTGTGTCTATGTTTAATGAAGAGATGGATTCATGTCCAACAGGATGGGAGGACCCAAATCTGTGTTAATTTCTCAGACACTTGAAAAACTCATTTCAAACACAGAGGCCCTCCACTCTGCAAAGGCAGTCTAATCAGTTTCCCATCTGCATCAGAGAGTGACCTAGTATGAGTCAGGTCCATGTAAAGCAAGGAAATTAGGAGCTCTTTCTAAAACATCCCTTCAAGCAATTATTCCCTCTTTAAAGAATTTGAGGATGCTTTGAAACTAAAATTCAGAAAGTGACCAAGTTCAAATTAGGTCCAAGAAGGGGGTTGGTGGAGGGGTTGTGGAGTGGGTGGGGCAGGGGAGGAAAGAAAAGGGAAAACCAAAAGTATGACATCAAAGAAAGAAGGGAGGGATGCTTACAACATCCCTTAAGGAGATTTTGTGAGAACACTGGTCTCTCACAAAAGAGTACAGGGCAGCCTAGGGGGTGTGTGTGTATTAATTGCAAAAGACAGAGAAAAACATATCAATTTGAGAGTGGCATCAGGTAGTTATCTGTTCTAGCTGCCTACCAAAGGTCTCCATCTTCTGATTTGTGTATTACTCTTCTAACTCTAACACTGAGTATAGATTTAATAGTAGAATACAATACTTGGGCCAGGCTGCTCTTCTCTCAAACACAAGGACTGAAGCACAGGCAACCATGCTCAGTTCTTAGCAGATTTATTTTTTGCAGGTGATTTCTGAGAAGGATCAAATGTATTTACTGTTCCAAATTATGCACTTATTTCCAGTAAAATACTTGATACATCCAGAAGGGTCTCTGCAGTTTTGGGGGTGGTAATTTTGTGTTTCCCCTTGAGAACTTGGTGTGGCTGGTATGCAAGTCATGACAACCTGTTTCTTTGTTCCTGTATTTAGCTCACAGATCATGAACACATTCAGAGATGACAGGTCAGAATTCCTGCAGAAAATAGCTCATATTTTAAATTCCCCAATACAAATATTAATTTTATTGAGATCTGTAAAAAATAAAAATAAGAATCACTGAAGGTAAATGAGAAAGATTCACCATTTATTCTTAACTTATAATTTGAGTTGAGACTAAAAAATTGCTGCTCTGCAATTATCTCAGGACATGAACAGCCGCCTTAAAGTTCTACACCTTACCATATACATCTTTACTGGAGTGGCAGTTTTTTTGAGATACCTCCTGTTAGTTCCTAAATAATCCCTATAAATTCAAGAGAAACTCTGGTACTCCCTAAATCTTTGTTTTCCCAATGGATTTTCCCAAAACACTGAAACTTGCTACTTTATGCCTCAAGGATACTCCAGTTTGGCCAATAGATGTCCTTTGCTTCATTAGCAGCTCTACAGCTGGCGTGCTTGTAAATTTAAGCAAAATATTTCCTCTGTTTTCTAGTTCCATCTTTTTTCTTTTGCCAAAGGGTTTAAACTTATGAGCTGATACTTCATGCCATCAAGTCACTGTCTGGAATATACTTCATTATTCTCAGAAAACTGGTCAATTAACATGAAGACTTCTCCATAACAAGCTAACGATAACCCTTCGAGACCTGCTGGTCTCTGGCCTTCCCATCAAAGGGAACATTTCAAAGGTGCACTTCGTGCTACAAACATCACCACTCTTGCAAAAATGCTTTCTGGATGTTATATCAATCAGTAGAAAAAAGGCCATCAATGCTCAGTTCTGCCTGTGTGAAACTAATGGTATAAACCAATTATTTTTACTTCACATCTACCGCTTAGAATTCTCTGTCAAGTTTTTCCACATTTCTCTTCTGCATTTGTGGTAATAAGATCAAAGACCCTGTTTAAAGGGCATTATCAACACAAGTAGTCATTTTATTTTCAAAACCAAGTTAAAAACAATGCAGTGTCATATACATCTACCCAATGTTCTTTTAGTCTTTTTTTGTTCTCTGCAAACACATTTTTCTGTTTTATAGCCTATCTGTTCCTTCTCTTTTCAGATGAAAGACTATAAATGCAAACAGATTCTGGAGTGAGGCCCGAGAACAATAAAAAACACAAAGTAAACTAACTTAATCCACCTCATCCCACCAGTTATCACAGTCGCTGTTGACTGTGTAAACAGGTTCCTCCATGAAGAATAAATCTAATGAAGCCTGATATCACACAGATCTGTGTTTAATGATGCTTACAGCCTCTTGTTTCCTTCCTTCCTTTAGCAAAACTCCCTATCCATCTCCTAGAAACTGAAGGGGCAAAAGTTGGTGCAAGCTGTGGTTGCTTGAAGGGTTTGACAATGTTGCCACTGGACCAGCACACTCGACAGGCAAGGGCAAGAGCTGGAGCAGATGACAATCACTCAGACTTCTTTTGAGTCCCTTTCCCAGATTCACAGATTTGACTAAACTTAAAGAGTGATAGCCTTAAAAAATAGTAAGAGCTATTACAATTATACTTAATATTCCATCCCAAAGCCAACTGCAGGAGTTATTAGATATTCAATACCTTCCATGTTTGTCAAAAGTTCGTTTTGTCTATCATAAAGCTATATTTTGACCTTAGCATCTAGAAATATACAAACCAGATTACATAATAATCCCCTCAAAGATGTCATATCACAAGAGATTCTGTTCATTGCATGTGTCTGTGACAACGTGTAGGGCTTAAAATGTATCCAGCACAATGCAGTTACCCTAGTTTGACCTTACAGTGGATCAAAATTTAATTCAGTGGCCATAGTCTGATGATCTCAAAGCAGTTTGAGAATGTGAGGAAATGCCCCTTTATTTCTCATGCCGGAGACCTAAGGCACAAGGAATGTAAGGAACTTATTCAAGTCCTCCAGTGGACCTGTAGCAGAGTTGAGGGCTGAACTATACTTCTGGTTCACACTTCAAGATACCTTCACTGGTACCTTGTTGCTGGAAAGCCCTGAAATCTGTCTCAGAGTTCACCAAACAGTGTGTTTATATGTTATGGGTCCATGAGTAATGCAACCTGGGTTCTGGTAGCACTAGTATCCAGTAACACCAATCCAAGGCTACCTCTCGCTGGCATCAAATCCTCCTGGCCTGGACCTTCATCAAACCATTCACACCCACTCACTGCCTTGTCAGCCTGGAATTGTCTTAGCTGTCACAGCTGGGAATCAATATTAGACCTGATACTATTCAACATTTTCATCAATGAACTAGAGTAAATATAAAATCACTGCAGATAAGGTTTATAGAGCTGATGATGGGCGAAACGGCTGAGTGGAAAACAGTGGAGACAGGTGTTAGGGAAGTGATTTCATCCAAGTAAGTGCAAAATCATATTCCTGGGTAAAAGAGCTTCAATAGTTATGCACTGAGGGGAGACACTAAAATGTCTGTGGGTTACAGTGGGCAGGCAGTTCAATGTGAGCACACACTGCAGCTCTGTGGTGAAAGATGACAAAAATAAAAGCCTGCAAAACATTCACACTTGAGAGCTCAATCTGGTTTTAAAAACAATCAACAAATAATCACATTCAAATGTTGGAATACCTTTATGGAAGAAAATACAGTTTTCTAAATGCTGAATGGGGCTTTAATCTGGTGAAAAATATTTTTTAAAGGTGTCTAGAAGCATAGAGAAGCCAAAACAGAAATTAGGAACTACAAACAACATTCTCTCAGTGAGGGAGACTAAGCTCTTGAGCAAAATGCCAGAGGAAGTGTTGGCTTTTCAGTCTCTGCTGTTCTGGCATAATGACCCGATGCCTTTCTGTTTAAGGGCTAAGGTTACTGGCTGGCAGGTAACTGTCTGTCATGAACCCAGCTCAGGCTTGGTGATCCTCCGATCCCTTTTTCATCTTAAATCTCTAGGAATATAAGAATATTGTGGTCTTTAGACTTCCACAGCTGCTCCTTTTCTCATTTGAGCCTCTAGCCAAACTGAGAGGGATTCCAACACTTTTTGCCTAGCCTTACTGAAAGCTGCCCATGTTTTATTAATGCATATATACATTTCTGCTCCAACAGTTGAATTATCCTGTAATGAACAAAAGGAGAGGTCTTAGTTTCTTACTCATGCTCCTGTGCTATATATAATTTCATACTTCTTCCAAATGCCAGTTAAATTCTGTGAAGTATGAAGTGAAACCAGCTAAGTAGAAATGCATTTTCTGCGCATTTATACAGCATTTTGCAAAATATATTCTGCAAGTTTTTTTGGGTTTTTTTTTCCCTTATATTGCCTGGGAGGCTTTTCCACAGTATCCCATTAGCCCAAACTGTATTATTCCTTGTAGATATTTATTTTTCCTTTGTATAAGTCCAATAAAAACTGATTTAATATATATATTTTTTTAAAAGTGCTCATCTTTGTGAGCTGTAGTTAATACAGTTCTTACAGGGAAGTTTGAATGCATCAGACCTCAATTAAAGACACCATTTCAAAGGCAGATGACAGCAGTGCTCAGTGAGGCTGGGGAATATTCACAAGAGAGGAGGCAAAAGAAGGTGGGCTCAAAAAAGAAATGTATTCTCAGTGAACCATTTAACCAGCCTTAATCAGAAAGGAGTCTTGAACTGGATAAGGGCTTCCAAGTTTCCATCTCTGGGTATTTACGACTAAACTGCACAAAGTGGTGTTAAACATATTTTCGAGCAACACAACTGCTGGCAGGGAAGAACTAGCTGACTTATTTATCTGTTTCTGCTTTTAGACTATATTTGGATTAAAAAAAAAAAAAATCTCATCAAACCAGAGCATGTAGCTTCCATACTAACCCTGAGCAATCCCTCCAGAGGCCTGAGCTAATGGAGCTGCTGCCGCAGCAGTAGGGAAGAAGGCAGCACAACATTCCTGGAAGAGCATACAGTGGGATGTGTGACAGGAGCACATCAATAGTCCATTTATTGAAAACAGGAAAAGAGAAGATCGGAGCAGGATGAAAATCCAGCATCTCAAGTGGAGAGGTGTGCAGATCTTGTTGGAGACACTTGATTGCATAGGGTCATAGGCCCATCTGCAGTATTCTCCACAGGTGGGGGAGGAAATAGTCCTCAGAAGGCCCTCAGATTTCTCCAAAGTGATAAACAGAGTCCAAAAGAATGGCCAGAAAAGATGTCTCCATAGTGAAGTAAAGAAAGCTGAGGTTTTGCCAAAACAAAATTCACTGACACGTCACACTCCAAAACAGTCTGTGTCCTTACTCTGTAAGTACTGAGCCCTAAAGGTAAGATTTAATCTATGCTTAGGCTTTAGGCTGGATCTGAAACAGGAGGAAATTCTCCTTAGATGGAGAACACAAAACTCAAGGCTTTGCACAGCACATAGCACAGATAGAGGACAACATACTAGTCACACCATCTGTGCCCATGGCTAATGGCCATCTGCATGGTCCACGCCAAGTGACTGAACTTCTTGGGTAACCTGTTTCTTCCTCCACCATTTCTCTGACCTCTATTCGTTTTCTGGGCAGGAATTACTTCTTGCCAGGAACTTAGTGCAAAAAGGGTACCAATGTGTATCAGGAGCCACCTATCTGCTAAGGAATTAGTAACAAGCCTGCCTAGAGACTAAGCAGAAAATACTGCAGTTCTGAAGCAGTCCTGTCCTAAACAGTTGTGGTGGAACATAAAGGTGTTTGTTTCTTGCCAGGGGCAGCCTCGTGGAAAGCCAGCCTTTGAGAACCCAGAGAGTGCATTTGCACAGCTATTACCCATAGATAACTGCAAAATAGATGAAAATTAAACTCACCCCTAGGTAATAAATTTACCTTTCTCAAAATTAATAGCTTAGGAGTCCATAAATATTTATGAGAAAGGAGGAAGAAAAACAGAATTAAAAAAAAAGGTAAAACTCTTATTTTGTTCATTTGGAGTACTGGATAATGGGCACTACAAGTGACTGACTGGGGAATTTAGTCTTTTCTATCTTTAGCTAGTACCTTTCCATTCAAGAGTCTTCTCTCCATGTCTCCCTGGAACAGAAAGCCCAAGAAAACAGAGATTATAACCTCTAGTAAAACAGTCAGTCTTCCAGCATTTGTCCAATACTTCAGGATCTGGAGTATCCTGCAATATACTACAGGAACACTTTCTTGATTTAAAATGTTTTGAAGCACACGTGTTCTAAAGAAAGTACCTACTTATTTACGTACTCAGCTAGTAGAAAGATACCTTCTTTCCATTATCTCTGTTCACTGCAATAAAACAAGGATAAAATTTATGAGACCCCTAGCTGGGTTTATAAAATGCAGCAGAGCCAGTGAAAAGGGATGTTTGAGACAAGCAAACACCAGGTGGTTACTCCTCAAGACAGTCTGCTACAAAGGTCTGTTTCCTAGTGCATATATTTGCACTCACCCCATGTTTTGTACATCAGCAGGGAAGGAAGAAGAAAGGGCAGGTCAAGATCAGCAGGTGTCTGTCCAACGCATGCTCAGGGCTGTGCTTGGAGCCCCGTGTTGCATGGCACTGTTTTTGCAGTACAAGTCCAAGCAGTCTTCAGAACTGTTGTTAAACCAAGAGCTCCTCACGTGGCTGCAGAGAGAGGTGATTATGCATGAATTAAGCAAATGAAGAGTGAAGTTATGCTTACAGATGAGATGTTTGAAGAAGCATAGATGCTCTGGGTGCACATTATCCTTCACTAGTTATAAATCCTTTGCTAATTGCTAATTAATTGTCATTGCTAATGACAATATGACTCTATATCACTAACAGAGATTAGGAAAAATGTAGGAGAGTCTTATCCAAAGTTTCTATCATGTTATTTCTATTTTTAAAAAAGAAAAAAATTAAAAATAAAGAAGATATAAATAAATTCTGGAGACTTATCTTGTAACACACAGCAATGACATCCATTCATTACATAGTGTGATGGTTTGGCACTGACTGGAGGCCAGACACCCACAAAAGTCACTCCCCTTTTCAGCTGGACAGGGGAGAAAATATATGTTGAGAGGCTCAGGAGTTGAGAGGACAGGGAGAGATCATTCTGCAATGAGCAACACAGACAAAACAGACTCAGCACAGAAGAAAACTCTCTAATTTATGACACTGCCCTGCACAGCCAGTGCCAGCAGAGTCAGGTAATGAGAAGTGTGACCAGATCTTAAAGCACCTCCCCCCACCCCTCTCTTCTGAGCAGACTTGACTTTAGTCATGATTTCACTCCCTTTTTCCCCCTATTGTGGCACAGGGAGGGGCAGGGACTGGGGGAATGGGGAGTTTTGTTCAATTCCTCAGTGTCTCTCAGTCTCTCAAGCCCAGACTGCTCCAGCCTGGTTCTCCACGGGGTCACAAGCCCCCCTTCCCCTAGCAAACCTGCTCCAGTATGGATCTTTCTCTCTCACTCATCTCTCTGTCTCTGTCTCTTTCCACAGGCTGCAAGTGCTGGCAGGGGCTTGCTCCAACACAGGTCACAGCATCTCCTACATGTCTCCACCTGCTCCAGCATGGGGCCTCTCCATGGGCTGCAGGTGGGGTCTCGGCCTTTTCCATGGGCTGCAGGGCGACACCCGCTCCACCATGGGTTTCTCTATATGCTGCAGAGGCATCTTTCTCTCCAGCATATAGAGTGCCTCCTGCCCACCTTCCCTGGCCTTGGTGTCCGCACATCTTCTCACTCCCTTCTCTGGTAGCAAAAAGTGGTTTCTGGTGCATGTTTTGGGTTTTTTTTTTCTCCTAAATGTGATTCCCAGAGGTGCTACAACTGCTGTCAGAAGGCTTGGCCTCGTTCAGCGGCAGGTCCAGCCTTAAGCCCAGCTGGTAGTCATTCCATCAGGCCTAAGGGAAGCTTCCAGCTTCTTCTTGCAGAAGCCACCCTGCAGCCCCTCCTCCACCAGAACCCAGCCATGCAAAGCTACAAAACATAGATGAAGCAAACAGAAAATGATGTTTCCTGCCTAAATTCGATGGAGGCAATCCAACAGGGACGACAATACCCACATAACTGCTCAGGTCCTGTTTTACAGGGCAGGATATATTGTATGGGGAGGGCAAAAGCTAACAAATGCCCGTTGCTTGCAGCAAACACTGCCTGAAGTGATCCACCCTTATCCACGTTTACACATGCAGAGCAATGACTGGCTGCCATAATTACCTGATGGGCAGTCTCTTCTTAACGATAGCTGATGTGACCCAAGATTTTCAAAAGTAGCTATCAGTCCTGCCGACCTCACTTGTACACCTGTATTTCAGATGGATCTGGGTAACTGCCTAAGTTTGATCTTTTAATAAGAATACATTGTGTTACTGCTCTCCAAGTGTCTTGCATCAAAGAAACCAGAAATAAAGGTATCAGTTATTCTCACCTACTTAATTGCCTCTGTGAGTAAAATCCTTGCTGAAGCAGATACAAATCTGAATTATTTCCTCAAACTGTGGCACACTGGAGATCTATTTACAGAGGTGTTTTCAAGACAATTCACAGTGAACTGAAGCTGTTTAAAAGTGAGAATGCTGAAGGCTTTAATGGAGGAACAGTCGGGGGCGGGGGGGGGGGGGGGGGAGAGAATGGATTTATTTGCTGTATTTGTCTATCAAGCCCAGGATCTTGTCTTCAGTGCTAATAATAGTGTTACTTTACTCTCTGGTTCCAGTACACCACAATGGCTTTGTATGTTTCTACCTTTTGCATCACATTTTTTATTGAACATTACTACTTCTCTTGCCTTACCACCTCAGCTAACTCTAACACAACGTAGAGAGGGAGAGGCAGCCTATACCGTCTCAACCAAAAAAGGAAACAATTCTGCTTACAAATACGGAGAGGTGTGACAGCAAAGACTGAAATACAGCAGTCAACAACCACTGCAAAACCAGAAGCTACTCTAGGCAGGCCAGAGTAGGGTAGTTCACCTCACTGAAGGACAAGCTACACTTCTCATCTATCTAAGCCCCAAAACAAGTAAATGACACTGGGAAAAAAGTGTTATATGACAAATTTTGCTGGCCTTGAGATGTCACAGAATCAGAGACTGGTTTGGGTTGGAAGGGAACTCAAAGTCCATCTAATAACAACCCCCTTCCATGGGCAGGGACACCCTCTACTAGCCCAGGTTGCCCAAAGCCCCATCCAACCTGGCCTTGAATCCTGCCAGGGAGGGGACAACCACAGCTTCTCTGGGCAACCTGTGCCAAGGCCTCTCCACCCTCACAGGGAAGAATTTCTTCCTTCTATTTAATCTAAATCTTCCCTCCTTCAGCTTGAGGACATTACCCCTTGTCCTGTCACTCCATACCCTTGTAAACAGTCCTTCTCCAGCTGTAGGAGACCTTTAGGTCTGATTCAATGAAATGTAATCATGCTAAACAGATTGATATAGATGTAGCTTAAGAGATAATATAACTTTAATATAAGAATTTTCATGGTTTCAAGAATAGATTAGTTTAGGAGAAAGCTGTAACTGTGTAAGCTGCTTGTGAGGGATCATTTCTCTGAGTTGAACAACATGTATGTGATGATAGAAAAACTGTGATGCCACCCTGGTCTCCAGCAGTCCCAAGCCTGATAGCCTTGTGCTATATCAAAACCCAAGATCATTATAATCCAGGACATTGAGAAGGGTCATCTTGCTATATTTTAATTAAGGAATGTAGCACCCCAATTTAACAAAGGGAGAAATTTCAATACTATGAATAAATATCAGAAATGTGGAAGCCCAGGACCATAATTAAAATGTTTGTCAAGGTTCTGACAAACTCTAGTGTTGCCTGCAAAACAAGAAAATGCCAACTACTACAGGACAAAATCTTAGAGAAGCTGTAAATAGCAACTGGCACTGCCTGTGACCATGTAAGGCAAGGCACCTTATGTAATAAAATGTAACATGTCAGAAATGCATTTGTAAAGAGGAAAGATAATCAGCTGAGCTTGCTGAAACTGATGAAAACAGAAGCTGTCTGCTGAATAGACAGCAGGGAAATCTCGGGCAGAACAGGAGCTTGACTATCTGATGCAGATCTTTGTGAATGAAGCAAGATGCAGAAAAGCTGCATTCTGAGGCTGCAAAAAATATGTGGGAAAGATGATGAGTCCAGAAACAGCCTGTAAAGGCCTTGGAGAAGAGCTGGGGACACTGCTTGTTGCTGTGGGATTTGCTCGACAGCAGGTCAAGTGTTGTGAGGTACGATCTCCATGGGTTGTTCCCATGCACTTGGACAACATCCAGAAAGGTTTTGCAGCTTCCAGTCCGGATCTTCATCTCAGCTTTTTCAGCTGCATTTCAGCTGAGGCATGGACAGTGCTGTTCCTGCTCTCCTCCCACCTCCCCAACCCAAATGGTGGGTTTTCCAGGAGACAGCCATGACCACCAGCCAGGACTTTGTCCTGGGTGATTGGAAAATCAGACCCCAGGGCACCTATAGGTATTTGAGATACAGCCCAAGTGCCCCAGCGCACAATCCTTGGAGTTTACCTGAGGGAGCACAATGAATAAAGCCTTTCATTGAGACATCTGTGCTGAGGGCACAGGAGCACTGGTATTTTAAGGAGGTTTTATCAAAGGTGCCCCTGAGATGATTCTTTCATGGAATTCTGATCTGAAGAGCTCCAGGATTTTTAAGACAAATTTTCCATTAGCGTCTCAGTTTAGGGTATTCAGGGGCATGCCAAGGGACCACCTTTTCTGTCCAGTGCTTTGAGAAACTTCGTAGGACTCAGAAGGCCATATAGTGCCTCTGTTGTAGGCAAACATAGCTTAATTTCTGAATGCTAAGAGGCAGCAGATAATTATGTGTATATGTGTATTGGGGAGGGTGAATGTCCAAAACTGAGATTTCGAACTCTTAAGTAGAAGGCTGCTACTTGCTTGCTACAACTGGTGTGTGCTAGTTGTAAATTCTGATAACACATCGACTAAACAAAAGTGGCAAATCTTGTATCATCCAATTAATAAAAACCAAAAAAACCCTGAGACAAAACCACCAGTCAGGAGGCTGATCATGCATTGTGCTTCTGCACATAGACTATTCAGATAGGGAAAGTGGGGACAGTGGTGGAAAAGATGCTTTCATAAAAAAGAAATGCTCTTGGAAAGAAGAGGACCGGGAAGTTGTGGATGTGCCATTACTGGAAGTGGTCAAGGTCAAGCTGGATGGAGCTTTGAGTAACCTGACCTAATGAAAGGTGTCCCTGATCATCTAGATGGTCTTTAAAGGTCCCTTCCAACACAAAACATTCTATCATTAAACAATTCTATGAAGAAGAAGGTAAAGATTCTGGTGGGAGGAAG
The DNA here is from genome assembly GCF_964237585.1 of Gallinula chloropus. Taxonomy (NCBI): domain Eukaryota; kingdom Metazoa; phylum Chordata; class Aves; order Gruiformes; family Rallidae; genus Gallinula; species Gallinula chloropus. The sequence continues at coordinate 199,465,117 of NC_140085.1, forward strand.
GATCCTAAAGCTGGAGAAGACCCTGGAAATGGGGGAGATGCATGGAGATAAATGCTGCAGGATGCCGGTCATCTCAGCACCCAGGCCTGGTAATTGCAAGCACCAACACAATTTTATGCTCAACCTTCCTGTTGAGAGGGAAAAAGTCAGGACCTGGTGAATGTTGTGCTGTGAGGGAGTGAGAGAATGAATGTGTGAGATAACTGAGTAGGGTAAAAGATCTCACCTCATTGGCAAATAAAACCCTGCATCCAGATCCACTGTATATTGTCGCTTACAACCATTACACTTGTGGGCATGTTCTTGTAGTTGGTTGGGTCTACCATCAGGGACTTCACTTGGGATTTACTGTGCCTGTAACCAATTATTCCATATGCCTGTCTTCAGAAAGCACACGGGTCCACTGGCTGGCTGGGGGCTACTGTGTCGCTGCTGCATGTCATCTTTGTGACATGATTGTTATTGTCATCATTGCCTTCACTTAACATGTAGCTCTGGAAGCCTTCCAAGGAATGTTCCTGCTTCCCATCTAAATGACAATCACAATGACAGTTTTCTTATTAGCATCACTGCTAACTGCCCTAAAACTCCCTCTGACTCAGTGTGCCAACTGGGTTCAACAAAACAAGCAGAAACTTTTGATTCCAGAATAAATTTAATGCAGATATGCATTTATAATATACAGGGGTTTTGAATGAACAAAGAACAGCATAAATAACAGCCCACAGCACAAAAAGCAGCGTGACTTAGTCTAAGACTGAGAGCCAGGGCCAGAGAAAGTCTTGCATTCTGAGCTAGGAAGGACCACTGGTTACAAGGCTTAGCAGTGACTTGCAAGAAAATTGCTTAAACAGGAAGATAACATGTAATTTTGACAAATGTATATGAAACATATTTATATAGAAAAAATAAGAACCTTTCACCCAAGGTGACACAAGTTCAGCAATTATAAATGCAATATAGAAAAAACCCCAGATGGACATCTAGACGTTCCCACCCATCTCAAATAGCACCAGTATCTACATTTAACCAACTCACTTGAGCCTTACATACTTTATAAAAGTTCATGTTGATACTTCCTATGACCATGACTCAGGCACCTAACCACAGGTGTCCATGGCTGTTTGAAATGCCTTTTGGTAGCTAAGATCTCTGTAATTACAGAAGAGGTCAATATGACACAGGACCTACGGGAGGGCCAAGTCTTTCTTGGACCACAGCAAGTGAACATCATGCAAGATATCCCACAGTGACTAAAATGACAAGATGTGCTTCTGCATAAATATAAATTACTGTGGTGGTTTAGCAATGGCTGGAGGCCAGAGTCCCACTGAAGTCGCTCTGTCAATCCCCTTTTCAGCTGGACAGGGGAGAAAACATATATTGAGAGGCTCAGGAGTCGAGATAAGGAAAGGGAGAGATCATTCTGCAATTAGTGGCACAGGCAAAACATACTCAGCCCAGTAGAAAGAAAACTCTCTAATTTATGACACTGCACTGCACAGCCAGTGACACCAGTCAGGTAATGAAAAGTGTGACCAGATGTTAAAGCACCTAAATTGACATTGATTTGGTGGATGACCTACTCAGTGGATAAGGAACTGGCTGGATAGTCACGCTCAGAGAGTTGTGGTCAACAGCTCAACATCCACCCGGTGACCAGTGGAGTGGTGTTCCTCAGGTACTGGGACTGGCACTTTCAACATCTTTGTTGGCAATGTGAACAATGGGATCGAGTGCACCTTCAGCAAGTTAATCAAGGACACCAAGCTGTGTGGTGAGTTTGACAGGCTGGAGGGAAGGGACTTTGACAGGCTTGAAAGGTGCACCCCTGTGAACTGCATGAAGTTCAACAAGGTCAAATGCTTGGTCCTGCACAGGGGTGAGGGCAATTCCTAGTACAGCTACAGGCTGGGTGGAAAATGGGTTGAGACCATCTGAGGAGAAGTACGTGGGGGTGTTGGTGGATGAAAAGCTCATGAGCTGGCCATGTGTGCTTATAGCACAGGAAGCCAACCATGTCCTGGGTGTATCAAAAGCAGCAATGACCAGCAGGTCAAGAGAGGCGATCCTGCCCCTTCGCTCTGATCTCATGAGACCCCACCTGGCATACTGCATCCAGCTCTGGGGTCCTCAGTATAAGAAAGACATGCAGGAGCCAGTGGAGAGGAGGACATGAAGATTATCGAAAGGCTGGAGCACCTCTCCTGTGAAGACAGGTTGAGAAATTTGGCCTTGTTCAGCTTGGAGAAGAGAAGGCTCTGGGGAGACCTAATTGCAGCGTTCCAATACCTAAAGAGCCCAGGGAAAAGCTGGAGAGGGAGGGAGTGGTGGGACAAGGGGGAATGGCCTCAAGCTGAAGGAAGGAAGATTTAGCTTAGATAGAAGGAAGAAATTATTTACTGTGAGGGTGGTGAGGCCCTGACACAAGCTGCCCAGAGAAGCTGTGGCTGCCCATGGATCCCTGGCAGTGTTCAAGGCCAGGTTGGATGGGGCTTTGGGCAACCTGGGCTAGTGGAGGGTGTCCCTGCCCTTGGTGGGAGCTGGAACTATATGGGCTTTGAGGTCCCTTCCAACCCAAACCAGTCTGTGGTTCTATGACGTTTCAAATGGGATCTAGAATTTCAGGGTGAACTTCTGGCTGTCTCTGTCCGTTTATAATTTAACTCATTTAGTAACACACATCTAGAAAGACGCAGAAGCCTGACTTTAAGTGTGCCCCCAGGAAAAACCTTGGAGTGGAAGTGGGATTTTTCAGGAGTGCCTATGTGACCTTGAAGTGAGATGTATTACCAATTAGAAGTCAGCTCTTGAGCATGTCTGACAGTCTTGAGTCGCTCTCTTGCCATTCCTTGAATAATTTCAATAGAAAAACAAAGCCAGTGGACAGCTGTTTTTTTCTGGGGATGTCATAGTAGTGACAGGCAGGATAACAGAGAGTGAGCAGGCTAACATTATGGTTTTCTTTATTGATACACAAGATTTAAGTTACAGAACATCAGGCAAACCCACCCTCTTACTTGCCCAATATTTGAGGAGGAACAAGTACAGACCAGAAAATGATCCAGTTACCTATAGAGCAACTAATGATTAAATTACATTAAAACTGTTAACAATGTTATATTGTAAAATATAAGTGCATGGACAGCATATAAATACAATAGCTTTCTGTTCCTTGTCAGGAACATAAGCCAATCGCATACATTTTTCAGTTTAATTTAGTTTGTGCTAAAGTACATTTCCATCTTAAATATATATTAATGTAAACCATACCTAATGAATCTCTCAGTGTCACTCGCTGCCTCTTAGCTTGCAATTTATATCACAGTACCTTAAAAGCTGAATGAAAGCTCTTATTATTCAGAAGAGGTTTCCATCAGAATTTCCTTCTTTTAAGTCTTTGGCAATGTTTCACAGGAACACTCTTATTTCTCAGTCCTAGTAGGTTTTTTCCAACATGACACTTTAGTCTTACCCAAAGCAAGATTCTCTCATTCCTGTCACTTTCTATTTGAAAGAGCAGGCCACACAAATGCACAGTACGAGTGTTAAAATAACAAAAATCCTACATTGTAGGAGAAAATTGACATCGTGCAAAATATATTAATAAACATTTTAAAGATTCAAAAAATACAACATTGTTTTAGACACAGCAACGCTGCCCCACTGCAGAAACACTCTACTTCATACCTGGTCAACCAGTGGCAATACATCAGTCTGAAAATGTGCTTCTTGACAGGCTGCCCAAGTCAGACACAGCCATAAGATGTGGAAGTGTTTGTATTTGGGCCAGATTGTCCAAAGTTTGATGGCTACAATGAGATTCCTCAAACCTATGAAGCTTCTGAACAGGTTTCCTAACTTTCAGAAAGATAATGTTGTGTTCACCTGGGTACCAAGGCCACCTATTTATGTTCCAGGCACCCAGCCCAGCAAATCTCCATTGGTAGTACCACATCAGCATTCATTTGCACTGCCAAAACTCACCACCAAACTCTGAGCTGGTCAATTCCTTCTGCATCTTGTGAGAAGCACCTTCTCAGAGTAGCTCACTGGGACACAATTGACACAGAACAGATGATATGAACAGACCTGACATTCTGTATTCTCCAAACACACATGGATAGAAAAATGCCAAACTAACAGGAAAAACCACTTGCATTTCAATCCAATCAGTCTCACTGAACATGTTCCGTGTAGTGTGTAATGTCAAGTGAAATATGCTGCATGGAAAGATATTCTGTCCGTCTGTAGTGTATGGTTTAGGTAAACAGATTCATTATGAAAAAGACAAAAACACATAGATTCAACGGCTTTTAAAACAGCCTGAAGACTACAAAACCTTTATAATGTAAAGCTGAAGTTACCTTCTGCCTCACTGCAAACTACCTGTGTTTGCTCCTCTGTGGGACTTCCATAAGAATTAATCCCACAGCATCACTCCCACAGAGACTCATCCCTTTAAAGGGCCTGCCAAGTACTGAACTTCATCCATGCTAAAATGAGAAGAGCAGCATTGCTCAGAACTATTGCTTGAACAAATCTGTGCAGTTCACACTACACACTGTAATGAATCCCTATCAGAAACGCCCTCATCAACATGGAGATGAAGGTGCTCACACACAGTCACCGCGTGGTAGATGACTGGGGAAAGTTTCTGAAGAGAAAATACAAATATAGATATATCTAGCACTATACTATTTTAGGACTGTAGTGCCAAATGGTACATTACCAAATGGTAGATTTCTGAGGACTATACTGAAGGCAAGCAAAATATTATATATATTTCTATCTTCTGTATGAATACAGCAGAGAGGTTTTGCTATATTTCTTGGGGGGAAATGTTAGAATTAAAAATATCACTTAGAAAAATGAGCTTCTTCGTAAGAGGAATGACTATGATAAATACAGTTCTGTTGTATAAAATATAGAGTTCTTCTAGTGAACAAGACCAAAAATAGAGCTTTAGCGTTTGTGGTGAAAGCCATCTAGGAAGCGTGCACCAGGAAGGCAAATGTGAACCCTGATAGTCAGGGTCCCGGCTGGGACTCGGTGTGCAGGCTTGCTGAACAAAACTCATTTCTACCCAATTACCAACTTACCAGCCTGCTTTTTTTTTCTTCCAAAACAGACCATAGAAGCAAAAATCAGCAAAGGGCATGTTAGATCCTATTTAAGGCAGAACGTAAGAATGCAAAAATAATTATTATATGTTATAATAGAAATATAGATAAGCAGTCTACAGACTTCAAGCAACGGGTAAAAAAAATACAGTACTTTATACATTTGTATAGTTGAAATTAAAGATAAAGAAATGGTGTAAAAAAATGGGTCAGGACAGCTACTACCAAAATGTATAAAAATAAACTTCTTATCATTTGTGGTGCTGAATGTTTCTGCATCGTTAAAGAAAGCAATATTGCTCTGATAAACCACAGCCTGTAACTCCTCATTCAAAATCCAAAAGAGATATAGAATTACTTACTAAAAAAATACCATATTTTCACATGTATATCCTAGGTCTCATACAAGCTGCACATCTCTACCAAGTATCAGTAGTGAAAATAAGTCCTGAGACAATCCACATCTTCAGACAACCCGTGGGCATGCGGTGTGCCCGAGGGAGAGAAGGCCCCCCATTCACAGTGCTACAGAATCACAAATTCTTTCACAGATTACCCACAGCTTATACATGTGAAAGCATGGCACGTGCTCCATTCTACAGATTAGGGTCTCATCCATTCCTTTCTCATAGTAACTTCACGAATCTCTAAGTTGCTCTGGACAGCCAGACCTCCGTGGCTCTACTGAGCATCACAGCTGCCTTTTACCTGGAGCAGGGTTCTGGCCATGCCCAACAGCTCATGGTACAGGAATACATATTAACAGATCACGTCAGACTGCCAGAACACTACTAATTAGACCTTGTGGTCTCATAAAAGATCCAGCCTTTACCTCTAAACTTTATCTTACAGTCTTGTTCATTCTTCGCTTAAATATTGAGATGGTCAGCATGAAAAAATGGTTTCGTGCTTACTGTCATGTTAGCCAGCACCAGCATTGGTCTGCTGCATTAACCAGGGAGGGCTTGGTCCCTCCAGTTACTTGAAAAACTTCCTTCAGAGCCATTGTGAAAAGACTGAAAAGCTTTTCTACAGCAAACTTTTAAGTCCCTAGAATGGAAAAGAAATGGAAATGAAAAAAATAGTTGCTCTTTTCTAAAATTATAGTGGCTCTGGTTCACTGGGGTTGAATTCACCCCATCAGAAACAGCCACGAGAAGGCCTCTGCATCACTGAGGTCCCACTCCAACCTTTACAACAGGGCTGGAGTGAAAGCAGGAGCGCCGAGACTTGCTGCCTGGATATGATGAATGGACTGACTTCCACCTTTCCTGAGAAGGAAGTAATAAATCTTTTTTTCTTGCAAATAACCTCAAGTCCTGTATTTCCCCCCATATTCATGTATATATTTTAAATCCTGACATCAATTCGTTTTTTCACTGGATGAGGAGAGGTGGAGAGCAAAGGGGTTAGTTCAGGTAGCAGATGGGAAGGAATGCAGGAATGAGCAAACAACAGAGCGAGAAAGATCTGCATGCTATCTTTCAGAAATCAATTTAAAATCCACTGGAATTTTCCCCACACATATGTTTGCAATCCATCTTGGATTTCTTTGTAAGGAACAAAATAGTTCATTGTACCTGGTTATTACTTGAAACCAACCACCAAGTTTGTAGCATTTAAATCCACAGAAATGCTCTCCGTTGTGTTAGCGATAACTGTAGATGCAGGATAAATGATTTCTTCAACCGTCACGTATGTCCCTGTTAAAAATCCAACAACTCCAATAACAGCTATAAAAATGTCTTTAAATATCATCCATAAACTTAAGTTTTCCTTGTAGAAAGTGAGGATTTCAACCAGAGGTGGCAGAATCAGTGCCAGAGTGCTGCTGCTGACAGCTCCGACGAAAGAAATCACCAGGTCTAGGCGAGGAATCAACACTGCTACAGCACCTAGAACACACAAAGTGCAACAGTGGCTTCAGATTCATTGTCCTCATGAAAAATCAAACATGGAAAACACATAATCCAATGGTTTCAGGCTTTCTAAGAAGTTGCATCATTTGCTATTTTCCACCTACCAGTGATGTACGTTATATCATAAAATCACTGCATGGTCTGGTTTGGAAGGGACCCCAAGGATCACAGAGTTCCAATCCTCCTGCCACAGGGAGGGGCTTGAGACATTTTTGCCTGAAGAAAACTGAGGGGTGAACTTGTCAATGCTTATAAATATGTGAGCGGTGGGGCTGTCAGGAGGATGGAGTCAGTCTTTTTTCAGTGAAGCCCAGTGACAGGGCAAGAGGCAAAGGGCATAAACATGAATAGAGGAAGTGCCACCTAAACGTGAGGAGGAACATCTTTGCTGTGAGGCTGTCAGAGCCCTGGGACAGGCTGCCCAGAGGCTGTGGAGTCTCCAACTCTGGAGAGATTCAAAACCCACCTGGGCGCTGCCCTGTGACACCTTCTCAAGGTGATCCTACTCTGGCAGGAGGTAGCACTAGATGACCTCCAGAGGTTCCGACCAACCCTGTCATCATAGGAGCTGAAATTGGAGCATGGTGGGACACCAGGAGCCCCCACATTCCCTCCTGGGAGATGCCAGAGAGTCCTTAGCAGCCAAGAGCCAGAACGGACCATGGCACTGCCACTCCCACTGCGCAGCTCCACGGCCACCCTGGCCCACCAAGTCCAGTAGAATTTTGTCCTTCCCCAAACCATCTACCCCCCAGGTAGGAGCCCACCTCAACCCCTACAGCCAGGGACACTCGGCTCTTCAGGCCAAGAGCACAGGCAACTGTTGGCCATTGTTCCTGCCTGTCTTTCAGGCTCAGCCATCCTGCACCAACTGCCTGGCCAGCAGCAGCCCTTCCCTGCAGCCCAGGGAGCGTGCTGGGCAGCGGTGGGGGTGGAACCCCAGGGACCACTGGCAGGTATGGCAGCCCTTGCTGCTTCAGCACCCCAGCACCCTCAGCATGTACCCCCACGGGCACTGCCAGCCATCCTATCAGTCCTGTCTCCATGGCAGTTTTGGCACGGAGCTGGACAACATCGCCCATCAGGACTGACTCGCTGGAGGAAACCTGGAGTGTCCCCCCAGCCCAGCATGGCTCCCACTCCCCCACACAGGTTTGCAGAGCACTCCAGGCAGCTGCATGTTTGGCCCCTGGGTCTTCCAGGTCAACCTGCCTCCCCCAGGCAGCTTGACATCTGGTCAGAGCAACACGGCTCCAATGGGTGCTGTCCCGGGAGGCCCATGGGCCTGCAGCACCTCTTCAGTGCGGACAGCCTCTCTGACCCCCCAGGGCCAACCTCAACAGGTCACACCCAGCAGCCATCAGGGAACAGCGGTGATCCCGGACCCTCCAGCACTGCTGACCTCCATCCCTGGTAACCAGTATGTCGAGTGGCAGCCCACCAACAGCAACATCCCTGGCATGGCTGCTCCTTCTGGGACACACCCAGGCAGCATGATCCTCCTGGGCAGCACCATCCCACCCTGCCCCTCTGCTGGGGACAACAACCAAGGCCCTGGGGAGCCGCATGGAGACTGTTTGCTGTCCATGGAGGAGCTTCTCGATGAGGCTCTGCAGCTATTTGGTGTCACCCCAGACACAGTGAGTGAAATCCAGGCTGGTCCCGGAAGCAGCCCCAAGCCTGCGGACTCAGGGTGCACCAGCAGAGAAGGGAAAGCGCTGGCCCCAGGCCCCTCAGTGTTCCCAACAGATATCACTGGCTACCAGCACGTCAAGGGGCAGCCTGCCCAGACCAACGCCTCTGGAACAGCCACACCTGCAGAGGCACAGGCGGCGGGCACCAACATTCCCCCCAGGCAGCGATGACTCCCCCAGCATGGCTCCCTGGCACCTGGCAAGAGACCTTGAAGTGTCTGATGAGGAGCTTCTGCAGGAGGCACTAAGGCTCTTGGGATGCTCTCTGGGCATGGCAGGGGACAGACAGGACAGTCCCAAGAGAAGCCCCATCTCTGGACAGCCTGCCCAGACCATCATCTCGGGCACGGCTACTCCTGAGGAGGCGCACCTGGGATACAACACCCCCCCAGGCAGCAACAACCTCCCCAGCCCTTCTGTGACCTCCCACATCCAAGCCCTTGTGGCCCTCCCTGGAGACTCTGCATTTCCAGAGGAGGTTCCACTCGAGGAGGCACTGAGGGTCTTTGGCTGCTTGTTGGATGAACCAGGCACCAGCCAGGACAGTCCCAGCCAGAGCCTCAAACCTGCAGACCCTGGGGGCACTGGCACAGCCATCCCCCACATCAGCTTCGCCTCCCTCTCGCTGCCCGAGGAGCTGCGTACTGCCAAATACAGTGTCCCCGAGGTCACGGACATTATCCTGAGCAGCCAAGAACTGAACCCCATCTGGATGGAGTGCCAGGACCTGTTGGGGGATACAGGGATGGACCTGCCACCAACCCAGCACGCTGCCTCACAGACGCAGGGAAGGAAGCGGGGATGGAGCGTCTTGCCAAATCCACCCAGCAAGCGCAGGGCTCTTGCCAGCAGTATGGGGCTGCTGGGCTGGAGTAGACCCAGAGCTGGCATGAGGTGGAACTAAGGGGAGTGTGGTTTGGGGGACCATTGGAGGTGGGTGGTGTGGTTTTAGGAAGGGGTCCTAGAGTCTCTTTCATGGGACAGTTTTCTCTCTTGTTCTTCTCCATTAAAAGCTCTTTGCTGTGAACCAATCTCTCCCTGTTTGGGAGGGGGAGGGAAAGCAGGAGGTACTGTGACATAGCACCCAAGGGTTACAAAAGCCCCACCGTGCCCCAGATTGCAGCCAGCGAGCCATGAAGGTCACTGAGCCATCCCCAGGGACAAGTCACCACCAGCACGTCCGGCAACAGCAGCGCAGGGGGGAGTCTCCCCCATCTCCTTCCCTAGCGGCAGAAGCCTTTTAGCGGGGGAGCCAGGACAGGATGCGTCATGTCACGACACACCTTGGGGGCCAGGGAGATACACCACAACAAGGCCTGCGACATCTTCATCTCAAACAGGACCAGCATCCCCACCAGCAGAGATGGGGCTCAGCGCTAAGCCCTCGCCAGCCTCGCGCCCTTCCTTGGGTCCCAACGCAGATTCCCAGGACACTCTGCTAAGTGCCTCCCAGCCCAGCCTAATGTTTGCTCTCTGGAAATCCAGGCCTGCTGCTCGCTCTTCTCATCACACAAACCGTTTTACTTACAACCTCTTCGCGATCACTATGACCAAGACCATCCCAGCAGTCCTTCTCCATTCACAGCTCACCAGGCTAGGAGGACATCTTTCCAGTCGGCCCCCTGACTGCTGGGGACAAAACAAGTCCTTTCCCCCTACCTTCAGGAATCTCCCAGGCCTGCTGCTTACAGCAGCATGCTAGTCCCAGCTGATGAAGTCGGGAAAGCCCAAATCTCCCCTAGGGACAAGGCCTTCTCATCCAGACATGTCTCAGCATGGCCTACAGAGTAACTCCTTGGTGCTGGCATCCCCACTGGGTGATGCATAGCAGACACCCACGGCAACATCAGCTTTGTTTTCCATGTCCCGAAGCCTCACACAGAGGCTCTCAACCTACCACTCCGTCCTCACAGGCTCTACAGGCTGTACCATCACACCTCTCCCTTCTACACAGCACAAAACGTCTGCCTTGCCTGCTCTGCCTACCCCTCCTGAACAGCAGAGAGCCTCCATCCCAGCACTTGCAGGCGTGGGACTCGTCCCACCAAGTGCCACCATTGCCAGGCTAGCCCAGCCCTGGGAACAGAGCAAGGTTCCCAGCCAAAGGCTGCAAATCTCCATTTCCTTCCAAACTTCCATCTTTGCAAAGCACTCCATGCTCCCACCTGTATTCTGTTTGAGCCTTCTGCCCTGCTCCCATCCCTCCCCTGCACCTCCATCGCCCTGTCCCACCTCTCTCTGCTGCTCTTTCTCTATCTCTTCCTCCTCCCTGCTCGCCCTGGACTCCAGGAATGGGTATGGGGCGTCCCTACAGAGGGGGTGGTGGGGACTGTGAGTGTGAGGGGCTGGGCCCAGGGACAATGTTCCTGCTGGGACAGCAGCAAGGAGGTTCTCTGCTGTGTGCTGGTAGCTGTAGTCCTGGGGCACAGGGCTGCTGGTCAGACATGCTTCAGAAAGTCTGGATTAAGTGTTAGTTGATGCATTGCTCTCTCAAGGACCTTGATATCCAGGATCCTACTCCCAAGACAAAGCAGTGCCATAGAATTCTAGAATCACTGAATGGTCTGGGTTGGAAGGGACCCCAAGGATTATAGAGTCCTAACCCTCTGCTACAGACAGGGATACCAACCTCCAGGCCTGCATCTAGACAGGGTCCCTTCCAACTTGGCCTTGGACACCTCAGGGATGGGGCATCCACCACCCCTCTGTGCAGCCTGTTCCAGCACCTAACTGGTCTCTCTGTAAAGAACTTCTCCCTAATATCTAATCTAAACCTTCCCTCCTTTAGCTTCAATCCATTCCCCCTTGTCTGGCCATTGTCTACCCTTTTAACAAGTTGATTCCCCTCCTGTTTCTGTGCTCCCTTCAGAGACTGGAAGGCTGCAATGAGGTCCGCCCCCAGCCTTCTCTTCTCTAGGCTGAACAAGCCCAGCTCCCTCAGCCTCTCTTTGCAGGGGAGGTGCTCCAGCCCTCTAATCAGCTTCATGGCCTCCTCTGAGCCCTCTTCAGCAGTTCCACATCTTGTTTGTATTGGGGGCCCCAGATCTGGGCACAGTACTGCAAATGGGCCCTCACGAGGGCAGAGTAGAGAGGGACAATCACCTCCCTGTCCCTGCTGGCCACCCCTTATATAGGTTAATGCAAGTATTTGTGAGTAGGATCCATCTTCACACTCATGTGAGGTACTCAGTTTCACATGAGCTATCAGAGCTTCAAGTGAAATGGTTCTTGTACTCAGGCGGTTAATACATTTGGCCTCCAAATCATAGAGAAAATCTGAAAGTGACATAAAATTATTCAAAATGAACCAAACCCGCTAGCACTTGGCAGTCTGACAATCTTTTAAGTCACTTTTACCTGTAAACATACCTCTTGAATAACCTTGGTCTACACAAGCACATCCGATCTGTAAAATGCCACTCTATTAGTTACCCAGTTAATTAAAGGAGAACTTCACTCTGCCAAGGGACGACTCTCAGTACAAGGCCACCAAACATTTTAGTACAGCAGGGCTGATCTCACCTCCTGAAACCAACATTCAAGGAAACAGAATCCATCATGCTGGACCAGAACTACTTCTGGATTTAAACCCTTCACCTGGCACGCTGAGGCAAGGTACCCTGGTACAGGCGCACCAGGCGCCATGTAAAGTTTTCAGTTCTGGGTTAGAAAACAGCTTTTCACAGGCCAGCTGAGCACAGGCCTCTATTTCATCCCCTGCATGTGGCAGAAATGTCTCTCTTTTCCCTCACATGAATATATTGCCTTCGAGCTGAGAGACATTATTGTAAACGTCCACAGCATCTGCCAGCTTGTCCTTTTCTATTGCTTCTCATCCAGACATGGAAGCAACCAGGAAGAAAGGGAAGAGGGAAAAATGGTGTAAAAGCCACCATCAAATCAAAAATACCTCGTAATATGTTTTCCTTCTTCCATACCTCTCTTCTTAACTCTTCAGTCATACTCAAAACATGTTTAGCTTTAGAGAAACTCCTCCACCAACTAAATATTATGTAAACAATGTCTATGGTAATAAACAAATGGAAGGAGGAAGGAAATTCTCACATAACACATGGAGATGAGAACCAGAAGGTGCATTAGCAGCTTTACAACTTTTCAAGATGAGCTTTCTATTTGCAGAGCATCTTTGCTGTGGGTTGAATGCCACCAGCTGCTTCTGATTCTGAAAGGGATCATTGTGTTAGGGCTCTCCATTGAGAATATCTAACTTGGACAAAACTGCATTGGTAAATACACTTAAAATCCACTTGCCAAATACAACAGTTATCTGCTGCTGCCAGGTAACTGCTCACTGTATATTTTAATAAACCTAACTGCAGAGATCTCCCATGAATAGGAGGTAGGAAGGTATGATCCCACAGAGAGATAAAGGATTCTCCAGCCTATCCTATTTGGAAGAAACATATCACACACGGATCTGCCAAGAAAAAAATCCAATTAACTTGGTCTTGCTTGTCATGACCACAGTTTATTAACACACTATGATTCTACAGATATATGAGAGGCACCATGTGTCCGAAGGAAGCTTGGGCAGAGACAGGTGTCCTTCAGATACCTTAGAAACACCCTGACACTCAAAAATAGATAAGGCAAATGTTTTATCTCATGGTTACGATGGACCCACTCAATGCCAAACAGTTCTTCTACTGCATGAATACCATGTATAAAGACTGGAAATGCTACAAGTTTACACATTATCCAGGATGAAGCTGAATGAAACACAAAAGGATTGTGCCAAAGTTACTAAAAGCCACAAAGTACCCACCTCTAGAGCTTTTGCAGCCATAACTCCCCTCAAGCCATAGAAGTAGGCACCATGAGTGCCCAAATACAGGATGAGTGCTCAGACCAAAGAGCCTGGCAAGCATGCTTGGTACTTGCACAATTCATAATTAACTGAAAACTGCAGTGTATTTGCAATGGCTGGTAAAACTTTCAGCTAATGACTATGTTGAATATATTTTTCTGAAGCAAAAGAGAGGGCTGTACATTTACTATCTTGCCAATTTAATACATGTAGTGGGTGTATTTCGTTAAATATAGATTTTTCAACTTCCGTAATAGACCTCTTTCAATCCTGTATGGGTCCCAAATTTAGAAGGTACTCAGTAATTTCTAGTTCATAGTTTCGTTTGAAACATTCTACTTTATATAAAGAGTATTTTTCAGACTTTTTAATTGGAAAATATGAAATCACAGTTTACAGTTGCTTCAGTTTATAGAAAAGCAAAAGGTGTGTTGGTTTGGATCTTGTAAAAAATCTGTCTGGCTCAAACAAATCTGTATGAATCTGGATATTGCTGTGGGAGAGAAGCTTGGAAATGCGTTTCAGGGTTTTATCCCCTAACAATCCAAGAGAACTACAACTCATATTTATTATCTACTAAAGAACGTCCTCGAGAGTTAAGAAAGGGGCCTAGCTTCCAGAAGTATACGAGGCATTCCTACAGGCAGAGCCTGATTTTCTCAGCCACACATGGGTTTTAAAGTACAGAGCCAAGAAGAAATTCTGAACCTTGTATCAACAGTCATGAACAGTCATGAAACTTTCTGGTTTGGAAACTCTGGGAGTCCCAACTGAAGAAAGAAGTCCTACAATATCAATATCAGACAGATTTATTGGCCAACAGTTAAATTGCCTTCAGGCACAAATGAAAGAGCAAGAGCCATATAAACAAAGCATCCCACAGAGATAATGAGCAAGTGTAACATATTAACTCTACTTTAAACTCTACAGTCTAATTTCAAAACCCAGTAAGAATGGATTCCCCAGCCTGTCTCAGCCACGGAGTCACCCATTTGTGCCAGTTTGGGCTTTCTTGGGGGATTGGAGTACTAGAGTAGAATGTTTCTATTTTTGTAAGGGACGTATCATCCCAGCAGAAAGCCATTGTTAATTCTACACCATTTATACTATAGTGCTGCTTCTTTTACAGCTTTCTGTCCTTGTTACAGCATCAGCACATTGCTAGCCAGATGTGCTTGCTGTAAGTGATTTCAGTGAGACCACCAGGAAAAAAAAGTTTGCCATCCCTTTACTACCACCCAACCGAACTGCCTCGTAACTTCAGATGGAGTCAAGTATCCAACCACCATATTTCAGTGCTTCCTCTGGTAATCAAATACCAAGCTACTTTATTTCTATCAAAAAGCAATGCATATGCCAGGATAAATCCTTAAGCAAGATGGGTGCTGCTGTAATTAGGGTCTATGGATCTAAGTACAGATTTTATTATCATTTTGGTCCTGTGCATACGCAGATCAAAAGCAAAATATATGATGACTTCATCTGGAGATTTTAATGATACAGCCTTTATTCCATGTTTCTAGTAGGACTTAATTTATTTAGGAGTATCTTACAGGTAGCCAGAAAGCAATTTTGAAATTTAAAATGCTAATAATACTGCTAATTTCTACTAAATTTTCCTTTAGCCCAATAATAAAGCCATTTAACGTTTCTTTACTAAAATCATTAAAATAAATTAATTTCCAGGTAGTACCAGATTTTAATTTTTATCTAAGTATTCAAACATAATTCTGACAAAAACCAGGTCAGCTGTATTTATATACAGGCATCTGAAGAAAAGAAGCGATACATATGTTACCAGACCAGCAGTATGGCCCAAGCTAGTTGCTCTAACACCACATTTTATGAATATACATTGTCGAAAAGACTGTGGGCTTCTTAAGCACGAGGAATGCTGGAGTGGTAACTTCATAGAGTTGAAAGGCAAAATAATTCTCTCAAGTGATACACACTGAGTTCTCCTCAAAGGCAGGGACAGCGCTGAAGAGGTTCCTGTTCTGCAGGATGTCCACACACACCAAACTTATTCTCTATTCGTACCACTTTTCCAGGACTAAACCAGAAGACTGGAGCACTGATGCATTAAAGATGGGTATTTGTCATACATACAACTTTCCAAAAGAACAAAGCAAAATTGTACTCTTAACAGACAGTGATTATGATACCAAGAAGTCCTTGTTAGGAAAAAAAATACCTACAATTAAATGTTTGCCAAAGAATTCTGGCTGTTGGCAACACGGCACTTCAGAATACCAACCTGAATCCTCCCTCCTTTTCTAATATCCCAGGCTGTGCCCTCTGCCCATCTTTCCTTACTGCAGTAGTGCTCAGCCAGTCAAACTGGCATCCTCTTCTTCCCTTCACATGACTGCACTGCTTCCTGAACCCCCTTCCCCAATGCAGCACCTTTATATTTTCTTCCAACTTCTTTTCACCAACATTCTCGTTCACATTGCCCAAGTTTTGGTTTTCTGCTTTATCTCCCAAGAGAACAGAAAACCGATTCTCTTCTATGGACTACTCCAGAAAGCTTAGCAGGTTTGGCTGTGAGAAGTTCACATGTGCAGGCTGGACAACTAGAA
The DNA here is from genome assembly GCF_964237585.1 of Gallinula chloropus. NCBI lineage: Eukaryota > Metazoa > Chordata > Aves > Gruiformes > Rallidae > Gallinula > Gallinula chloropus. The sequence continues at coordinate 199,481,263 of NC_140085.1, forward strand.
AGTTGGGATAGTTACAGCTTCTTAAGTGGTCATTTGAGCAGGGAAAACTGTGTCCTGTTTGCTGTGCAAATGCATTTCCATGCACTGTATATGAGTTACACCTTCCATCTTGGTTTGAATGCAGGCAAGTGCTACCTCCTGGACATGGAATCATGTCAGGGGGACACTACAGACTTATTTAGAGAACCTCAGTAAATCATTTAACTCCTTTTTGTAAAATGGTAACATACTACATCACAATTAAAATAATTCACATTTAAAAAATAATTTACAAAATCTAACAAAAATCTAACAGAACAGAAAAAGCTGTTCGTATAAACAAATAACAAAAAATAATGCCTTCCCTCAGAGTTCCACAGTGGAAACTAAACTGCATTTTGATATGTATGTACAAAGGAATATGAGTCCAAGTAGAAACCTATTAGTAGCCTGAAGATACAGAGCTCTGCACACAGGTAGAAAGAAATCTTCTTATTGATGGATGCAGTTAAAAAAAAATCAGGTAAAGATCCTGATATTACATCATTGTTAATTAGAAATATATTTTTTTTCTGGCTAAAAATGCTGATTAACATAGGGCTTGAAGAGAAGATATCAAAAAACTGTAAGATAGATACAATTTTTAAAAATTTAGACACAATCCTAACAAAAATAACTTTCTTAACCCAATTTCTTAAAAGGCATGCTTTTAAATCAGCTCAGCCTCAAACCCAAAACCAAACCACATAAGGAAAAAAGCAGAAGGTAAATTGCAGTCATATTACAAAGTGAAAACTTCTACTTTCACGTTGGAGAGAAAAAGAGATACAGCTTGCAAGCAGGACAACCACACACATATGCTGGGCTTCATTCCCTCTGAAGTTATCACCACCATTATCTTCCTGAAACATATAGTATGTGGAGACAGAAAGCACTTCACATCATTTGCCCTCACACTACAACTCACTGTTTAGGACCACTGTGTCCTATGTTAGTAGGGAAGACTAGACTCATACAAAAGAAGACAGTTTTAAGTAACCTTACCCTTCGTGATGAGAGGTAATTGAGGACACTGTCCCAACATATTGCAGAGCCCTAACCTCCTGTTCAGGAAAAGGGGAAGATCCATCCCTTCACCAGAGTGGTCCACATCAGCTTCTCAAAAATGTGAAAGTAAATTTGAGCCCACAGATTTTTTACAAGATTACCTAAAATACCTGCACTCAAGTTATGACTGGCACATACTGCTGGTGTGAGAGCCCCTCTCTCCAGTGCTCCCCCATGCTCCATCAATAAAATGTCTCCCCCCTATTTGTCTGCACCAGATTCACGGATCTGCACCCATTTAAAGCAGAATCCAGTGTCACAACAGTCCCAAGCAGGAGGAGGCTGTGCAAGCAGGTAAAGGTTTACAGGGATGGAGTAACAGGAATATGGCCAGAAGGCAATTCTTCCCCTGCTTACCTCCTCAGGACTACGCTGAGTGACCTCCTCAATCCCATCAAAAGTCAAAGCAGGAGTTAACAAACTGTTTGGCCTCCTCATCCTGTTCTGTCTGCATCCCATCAGATCTTCTGAATTAATTTCTTTCTATTAAGCACCCCTCTAGGTTGGCAACATGTAAAGCAAAGCAGGAAGGGAGGCAGCAAGGAAGCTCCTCATGCTGCAGGCTGCCCAGAGCTGCAACACCATATGATCTTCCTTAAACCAGCAAGCACAGATGCTTGGTGCAACACATGCTGGATTACATGGAAGTGAATTTCACCATTTAGTTTACTTCAAACCATGAGCTAACAAATGACACCTGATTAGACTGTCACACCTGAAACACTGTATTTATTTATTCATCTGTCTCCACAGTAAATTTATTTGAGTTTTGCTACTGATACTTCATCATGCAAATCTTTTACCATATAAATCTTTTCAAACATTTCAGTGAAAAAATGTAAATAACTCCTATATGCAGCTAGACTGAACAGATGAATGGAAAGCATGCAGCAAAACTCATTACTGAGCTCTAAGTGGATGATGCTATACCATTACAGCACTGACACTGCTCCCACTGTCAATCACTCTCCTTCAGATATCTGATTCTATGGACCCACCAGAAAGGAGTCTGCAATTAAATTTCTGTCCTCTTTGTCTCAGTATCTTAAAATAAATGGCAAGACTGAGACAGCTGAAGGGCTCCCAACAGCGCAATCAAAAATTAATGTTTGCTCATGCAAGGACAAGCCTATTTTTGCTCTGGGGAGCAGAGTTGAAGAAAAGAGTTAAGAGCAGTGGCTAAGCCTTGAAGAGCCAGCCATGCTGCTTCCAATGCTGCTGTTCAGTCATATATCCTTCCACTTACTGTCATCACTCCATACTCCCCAACCTTTCTCTTGGATGCACTATGTATATGAAGCTATGTCAAGGAGAGTAGTCAGTGACCCGTGGCTACTCTCCTGTCTCCTAACAAAAGCAAAATGCAGGCAGTAAGAAGTTAATATAATTTTATATTACAAACTTTGTCTTTCCCTCACCCTTGAAAATAAAAATTTCATTACGTACCATGTTATTGTTGCATAAAGCAAATGAAAAAATAATGTAATTAAGGACAAATTGAACATATTTACAATTAATCGTAAGCTACTATACTTTGTTCCATAAATACTAAACATGTACATATGAAGGAGAAACATCGCCAAAGACACCTTTAAGAATAGTTAAAATTACTTATTTTTATCCTTCAAGCTTCTTGTCCTATTTAATAATAAAATCTTACATTGTTTATTAAAGATTACTAAAGAAAAAGCTAATTAAGATGACTACATATATATAGGTTACTGTGGAGTCCTTTTGGCAAAACAAAATCCATCAAGATGTCAAAAATCATAATAGTGGTGCCAGATAAATTATCTTCTCTAATTGCCATCTAAGAACTAAAAAAGTATTAAATAATAGACTTTTAGCTCCCCTAATTATTCAATAAATTACAGAACAAGGAGATTCTGTTCTGGGTTACTGCAGTAAAACTTCTGAGTTACGAGTTGCTGACCTGTGTTTGGGGGTGTTGTACATGCTACAGCCTCCATTAGCAGGAAAAAATAAATCTGCCCATTTTCAAACACGAAGACTCATCAGGAGACCAACTTGTCTAAGGAGGGAACTTAAAAAAGGGAACTAAGAAGACAGCACATAGGGGATGGAAGCAGGGACAAGCTACAGGGGAGAAATTTAGAATCATCATGTGGTTATGTCTGGACAGTCTCAGGAAAGCCAAAGCTCCACTGAAGCAGAGATGTCCAATAAATGCCAAGGGCAGTAAGAGCTTTTACAACCACACTCGTAATAAAAGGCAGAAGAAGAAGAGTATATGTCTGCTGCTGAATGGAGTGTGGGATGTGTGACAGCACACTCAGGTAAGGCTGAGGAACTCAGTGATGGCTTTGCCTCAGCTGGTCTCCCAGCCACTGTGATTAGTGAAAGAACATAGCAAAAACTATCATCAGCGGAAGAGGACTGAGTCACAGATTATTTGAAAGAACTCAAACCATAAAGGTATACAGGACATGATGAGTTGCATCTAAAAGCATGGAAGAGAAATGGCCAACATCCTTTTAACACCATTCTATATTGATGTGGTGGTTTGACCCTCTGTGGAGGCCAGATAGCCACCAAAGCTGCTCTATCACTCCCCTTTGCAGCTGGACAGGGGAGAAAATATATATTGAGAGGCTCAGGAGTTGAGATAAGGACAGGGAGAGATCATTCCGCAGTGAGCAGCACGGACAGAACAGACTCAGCACAGAATAAAGGAAAGAAAACTCTCTAATCTATGACACTGCCCTGCACACCCAGTGACACCAGAGTCGGGTAAGGAGAAGTGTGACCAGATCTTAAAGCACCTCCTGCCACCCCTCCCTTCCGAGCAGACTTCACTTTAGTCATGATTTTGCTCCCTTCTTCCTTCAAAGGAGGGCACGGGTGGCAGGGGAGAATGGGGGTTTTGATCAGTTCCTCACAAGTTGTTTTCTTCTCAGGTGGGGGAAGGGCCCTCACCCTTACTCTGCTGTACCATGGGGTCCCACTGACAGAAGACAGTCCTCCACGAACTTCTCCAATATGAGTCCTTTCCCAAGGGACTTCAGCTCTTCCCCAGCTGCCCCAGCATGGGTCACTGCTATGGGGTGCAGTCATAAATCATAAAATGTCTATGTCTCTCAGGTAGACTGTTCCAGCTTGGTCCTCCACAGAGTCACAAGTCCCCCTGAGCAAACCTGTTCTAGCATGAGTCTCTCCCTCTCTGTCTCTCTCTGTGTCCATCTTCCATGGGCTGCAGGTCCTGTCAGGAGCTTGCTCCAACGTGGGTCACTGTATCTTACATTTGTCTCCACCTGCTCCAGCGCGGGGCCTCTCCATGGGCTGCAGGTGGGGTCTCTGCTCCCCAACATCTTCCATGGGCCACAGAGGGACACACCCCACCATGGTTTTCTCTACAGACTGCAGGGGAGTCTTTCTCTTCAGCATCTGCAGTGCCTCCTCCCAAGCTTCTTCACTGGCTTTGGTATCTGCACAGTTCCTTATATCTTCTCACTCCCTTTTCTGGGGGCAAAAAGTGGCTGCTTGAGTTTTTTCCTCCTAAATGTCATTTCCAGAGGTGCCATGACCATCACTGATGGGCTCAGCCTTGGTCAGCAACAACTCCGGCCTTGAGCTGGCTGGTGTTTGCTCTGCCAGGCCTGCAGAAAGCTTCTGGCTGCTTCTTGAAGAAGCCACTCCTGCACCCCCCTCTCCTCCAACAGAACCCTGCCATGCAAAACCACAATAACTGTCATGGAAATCGGTGGAGACCCCTGGTGACAGGGGAGGGGTGAAGTAACTGTCATCAAGAAAGGTGAAAATAATAATCTAGAGGAATATAGGCGAGGCAGCTTCACTTTGTCCCTGGAAATCATGGAGCAAGTTGTTTTGAAGCAAACTTCTGGCCACGTGACAGAGAAAAAGACGACTGGGAACAGAAAATCATAGAATCACAGAACATTCATGGAAGGGACCTATGAGGATCATCGAGTGCAACTCCTGGTTCTACACAAGTCCAGCTAAGTGACTGAGGGCGTTGTCCAGATGCTTCTTGAACTCAGCCAAGTTCGGTACTGTGACCCCTTCCCTGAGGAGCCTGTTCCAGTGCCCAACCACCCTCTCACCTAATATCCAACCTAAACCACCCCTGTCGCAGCTTCATGCCGTTCCCTCGGGTTCTATCCCTGGTCGCTGATGTCTCAGGGGAGATCAGTGCCTGCCCCTTTAGTCCCCCACATCAGGAAGCCACAGACCGTTCTGAGGTCTCCCCTCAGCCTCCTCTTCTCCAGGCAGTACAAACCCAGGGACTTTAGCCTTTCCTCATAAGACTTCCCCTCCAGAGCCTTCCCCATCCTCGTTGCCCTCCTGTGGCCACTTTCCAATAGTTTTGTGCCTCTCTTGACCTGTGGCACCCAAAACTGCATCCAGTACTCAAGGCAAGGCCGCACCAGTGCAGTGTCAAGAGGGACAGTCACGTCCCTGGACCGGCTGGCCATGCCATGCTTGATGCACCCCTGAATACGGTTGACCCTCCTGGCTGCCTGGGCACACTGCTGGTTCATGGTTAACTTGCTGTTGTGACCAAGACCCTCAAATTCCTCTCAGCATGGCTGGCCTCCAGCATCTGATTCCTCCAGTCTGTATGTGTAGCCAGGGTTGCCTCTTCCCAGGTGAAGAATCTGCCGTTGCTAAACTTCATGTAGTTAAGCTTAAAATATATTTATCTAGAGTAAGCCATGCCTAATTATCCTGATTGTCTTTTCTGATACAATGACTGGATTTATTGAGGAGTTGGCTCATGTAGTTCTCATTTAATTAATTGAACTGCCCTGTTTATTTTGGGCTGATTTTGGTACAATCAGTACATATTGCACCTGGCACATACTATTTTATTACTGACATGAGAAGAAATGGCTTGTGAATTCACTGCAACTTATCAAGAGTAAATTAAAAAATGTCTACAAAAAGACAACAATCACAGTGCAGTGGGATGACCAATGCATTTCTAAAACAATGCTTTGCAACAGCTGGTGTCCCAGACACGAGTTAGTTAAAGCCTGCTGTGTTGATTGATGATATGGAAAAAACAAGCTGCCAGCTTCCCAGAGAGAATCACATGCAGTAGCTAGTTGAGGTTCAGCTCCCTGTGTTGACAGGCTTAGGCAGATTAAGTACTGAATTATGGCCGGCAGTCCAAATCCATCAAAAAATGCAGTCATCTGCAGATGTTTTTAATCTTAATTTGTTGGCATTTCACCTTGCAAAGTGAAGTTCAGAGAGAGCCACTTGCTTCATCATGTAGGAAAATTCAACTGCCAAATGCATAGCTGCCTACAGCTCAGCACAGGGAAATCCAGGCGCTGTGTGTGTTTGAAGCACCGTCCCCTCCCAGAGCCCAGTGAGCCGTGCTTGCCACAGGCTGGGGCTTGCTGCGCATGTCACACTGTGCTGGGTGCCCAAAACACCCCCTGTATGCTATGCATGCCCAGGAGAGGGGGTCACCCTCCTTCATTCTTAATTATTTGTTACTCAAGCAAATCGATGCCCAACATATATACGTGACTGCACACCATAAACCTGCACTGCTATATACTGTCCGTCAGCTCCAATTTGCAAAGAACTCACCATCATCTTTTCAACTTACTGGGAGAGGGAGACCACCCACCTTAGAGCAGTTACACAGGAATAGAGGGACTCAGGTTCAGAGCTTTCCATAAGGAGTTGAGGTTTAACTCCCACTTAGAGTGTCTCAGACACCAAGTTTATAGTTCTTAATCTACACCATTACCTTTCAATTCTTTTTTTTTCCTAAACAGAACACTGCTAATTAAATCACCCAAAGAAGTTTGCCAAAAATTTCATTTTACTCCAAAGACATAATATTATAAAAACTGTCTTTTTTTTTCATTCTTTTCTTTTTTTTTTTAAAGATCCCTAAATTGCTGATTCAATGAAGTCTTGCCAGAGGAATTCTCATATTTTCTGGAGGGTTTTTAAAACACAGTGCCATTTTGTCACTTCTTAAGGAAGGAAAACATTTTAAAACCTGTGTGTGCTATAAAAATACAAATGATCTAGCTGTCAAAAGTCTCATTATGACTTCTGAAAAAGCAGGCTTTTTGAAAGAAATGCGTTTTCTTATATTCCCAAGTTTAGTAAACTTACATTGCCAATCAGCTTTTTATTTAAGAACGAAGCAGTTTAGTTTCCTGCTCTATAATGGTCAACATAAAACAGCAGGGAGTCTTCATGTCAAGAAATTTTCTGTTACAAAATGTATTTGTAACAGCCAGTGATTTGACGGATCTGCACAGGATGTAGTCATAGGTTGCTCAGAAACAGTAGTGCACCAAACAAGCACTTACCTGAGAAGGAAGTATGGCAAAACAGTAGAAAGCATCTTTATGGACTACAGAATGGAAAATTAAGATTTTTGCAGTCTATCAGTAGACAAACAATGCAGCTGGCCTAAAGGAATGGCCAATGAAAGTGATTTTCACCACTGTAAAAGGACCAGAACAAGATGATCGCTCAAACAGCTTACAATTCCCTCACAATTGTTAGTTTGGGATTGTAGGTCCTGCAATTTTGTAATCTCTCTCCATAAGCAAAGGGAAGGCTCTTGCAGTTCGTAGGGCCAATGGTATCCTGGGCTCCATCAGGAGAGGAGTGGCCAGCGGGGACAGGGAGGTGATTGTCCCTCTCTACTCTGCCCTTGTGAGGCCCCATCTGGAGTCCTGTGTCCAGATCTGGGGCCCCCAATACAAACAAGATGTGGAACTGTTGGAGAGGGTTCAGAGGAGGCCACGAAGATGATTAGAGGGCTGGAGCACCTGCCCTACAAAGAGAGGCTGAGGGAACTGGGCTTGTTCAGCCTGGAGAAGAGAAGGCTGTGGGGGGACCTCATTGCAGCCTTCCAGTACCTGAAGGGAGCTTATAAGCAGGAGGGGATTCCACTTTTTAAAAGAGCAGATAATGGCAGGACAAGGGGGAATGGACTAAAGCTAAAGGAGGGAAGGTTTAGATTAGATATTAGGGGGAAGTTTTTTACTGAAAGAGTGGTGAGGTGCTGGAACAGGCTGCCCAGAGAGGTAGTAGATTCCCCATCCCTGAGGTGTTCAAGGCCAGGTTGGATGGGGCCCTGGGCAGCCTTGTGTAGATCCAGGCCTGGAGGTTGGTGTCCCTGCCTGTGACAGGGGGGTTGGAGCTCTATGATCCTTGGGGTCCCTTCCAACCCAGACCATTCTACGATTCTATGATTCTATATCCTTAGAAACAAAGTGTTTAATCTGGGCACAGAAAACCTGTTTCCAGCCTTTTTTGCTCACTCTGGTCCATTTAGTAGCTTTGGAAATATCATGCCTTGGCTTCCTTATCTGCAAGATGGCAATAGCAACAGTGACTTCTTTTGTAAGGCATTTTGACAATGACAGATAAAAACAATATGAAAATAATGAACTTCTGTATCACTGCAGTTAGAGTTTTAATACTTATGCTGGCACTCTGATATCAAAGAGCATTATTCTTAATTGTCAATGTGCCTACATGATACAGCAAATAAGGAACTGAGCCAATGCTACATGACCAGACACCGTTTTTTGGGTGATCCTCAAATGCCTTGCAGTCTGGTTTAGGTATGGTTTTCGTCCTATACAAAACTCTACCATAACTCTTCATCAATTCTTTTAAGAGGACAGTGAAATGACTGTGTGCAAATATATTTTAGAAAATAGTATAGATTCCCACAGGATAAAAGGCAATATAAAAAACAAGGCATTATTGTGCTATAAGGCCATTTTTTAACTAGCAGGCATTACAACCAGTGCTGCCAACATCCTTAAAAGTATCAGTTTCACAAAGTGAAAACGGTGCTGCTGGAAGCATTCCAAATAAAGATGCAGAAACCTGGCAAATTGAGTGAGTATGCTTCCAGTTATAGCTCATCTGAGATGAGTGTGAAGCATGGTGCTGATATCTGTCCTGTAGCTCTTTAGATACTCATTATCTAACTTTCCACGTGAAAAAAACCCCAGCAACTTCCTTCCCCAACAGTGACTGTTGAGTTACTGTCAAAACTCAATGCCTCTTTCTTTCACAGAAGTGGCAAAGAGAGGTAAAATTTCAGATAAAAGTTCTTAAATTAACTTTAATTTAAATTAGGTGTTATGTTCTTACTTAGAAGCATAATTCTGCATTCTCCTGGAGAAACTGGCTGCTCATGGCTTGGATGGATGTACTCTTCACTAGGTAAAAAACTGTATGACTGGGCCCGAACAGTTGTGGTGAACGGAGTTAAATCCAGTCAGTGGCCAGTCACCAGTGGTGTTCCCCAGGGCTCAGTACTGGGGCCAGTTCTCTCTTTAATATTTTTCAGTGACCTGGATGAGGGGATCAAGTACACCCTCAGTAAGTTTTCAGATGACAAGAGTGTTGATCTGCTCAAGGGTAGGAAGCCTCCCTCTACAGAGGTATCTCAACAGGCTGGATCAATGCAATGAGGCCAAATGTAAGAGGTTCAACAAGGCTCAGTGTTGGATCCCACACTTGGGTCACAACAACCCCATGCAACGCTATGGGCTTGGGGAAGAGTGAGTGGAAAGCTGCCTGGTGGAAAAGGACCAGGGGGTGATGGCTTAGTGGAGGACTTGGCAGTGCTACATTAATGCTTGATGATCTTGAAGGTCTTTTCCAACCAAAATGATTCTATGACTAAACAGTAACCAATTAAATGTAATGGGATTATTTTTTTTCCTCTTCATTATATGACTACTCTGTTAACCCAAAGTTCAAAGTCAACAGAAAAGGAGAGACTGAACATAGACATTTCTTTCAATTTACCTGTTCCAGGGTGGGTTCGTATTAGATACAGATTTCAGAGAACTCCTCCTTTGAAATTAGGAGAATAATGCTGTGGTTCAGTATTGCAGGAGAAAACCTCATCACCCTGAAGAATTCAGGTAGTCTCTCAAAACCATCACGCAAGTAGCACTCTCTACGTGATGATGATTTATTTGGCAAAATCAATTTTACATAAAACTATTTTGATTGCCAGCCATCATATATTTATCATTTTCTTCCAGCTAACAGACCTGGGAAATAATATGTCCTTTTTGCATGACTGTTAACACTTTTGTCACTTCCTAAAGGCAATAATGTAATTGTTGCATCACTGCTAAGATGTATTTTATTTCTGATAAGCCTATAATCAGCAGCTTAATTATATCAATGAATACAGTTAACCAAAAAATCCTCATAAAATGCAATACTGCCTCCATACAAATGACTGCATTAATTAAAATGTAATGGAATATTCTTGTGGAAATGATTTTGTACACTCACTCTATATGGTCTTCATATTAATAAAACTAATGTAAAGTAACATCAAAAAGTGATTTACAGTATGCTTGAACCTCATCAAAACACTAACATTCTTGAGTCAAAAATGCAAAGTGCAATGACTTCATTGTTAGCTCTGGATGACACTGTATTTCTATCAAATATTCAAATTTAGAGCACTTTTGTTAAGCAAAATTAGCCTTGTGGGGTAAGTATAAAAATCTTACACTGCTTCTTGTTCCCAAACCATTGATCTGGATGTTGCAGCTACTGCTTTACTATCAACCCAAACTGAGGGAGCAGTCTATTCCTTGCCAAGAGCCTTGTAAATATTGATTTAAGGATGCGATTTCAACCACAGAGTTAGAATATTGATCTCCCCATTGTCGGTATAAGAATAAATTTTACAAAACAAGTTTACTAAGAAGATAAAATTGCCACAAGTTCTGTCAATTAGAAGATACAATACTGCTGTTTATATATGAGAGGGAAGAATTTAATCTCGTTATTTTCCTCTAAAGACAAAGTTGTAAAAGAAAGAAGAAAAAGGTATTATGAAAATACTAACAGGAGAATGGTTATATCAGATGATCAGAATGGACTAAGATTTTCCAACATAAGTAAAAGAGTGAAAAATGATCATATAAGTGGATTTAAATAAAAAGGGGGTTATGGTAAGATACATTGGGTAATGTTGCTTTCCTGGGATGTACAAAAACTGATGATTGGATCAATCGTGAATATAACCAGCATGTAACAGAAAATCAGATTTTTATAAGTTAGGCTGAATGCCACAGAGCACCATGGAGGACATTAACATAATCAGAAAACACTGAAGGTCAAAATTTCACTCTCAGTCTCACTAGCATATATCCATACTTTGGTGGTAATGCACCACATTTGGGTAAATGAAAGTTTTGTGTCTACCCCATGCATTAAACTACTTGCTATGGTTACTAGATAGCTGTACGTAATTATAAGAGTATTATACTTATTTTAATTCATGTATTTTATATTATTTCTATCAATCACATATTAACACTTAAAGATAATAATTACAATAATACTTCCGTTTATGTATAAAAAGCAAAACAGAGCAAAAAAGATAGTATTTAATTGCAAAAAAGATAGGTATTTAATTGCAATCAATGTGGATAGATTAGACACACACTCAAGTTGGATGGGTCTTCTGAACTTGATCTTGGGGAAACCTATGAGATCCTCTCCCAGTGAGCTTTAAAAAGGACATGAGCAGTTTCTGTGCTATGGAATGCTGTGATTTTAGACCACCCTGTTGTCACCACAAGACCTCTTAAACACTCTCAAGGTAAATGATCAGTTTTGGATGAGACGAAGTACTCGGTGACACAGTATAAAAAAGGAAGTCTGTCAAAGAGGAGGAAGAGTAAATGAGAAGGTCTTATCCACCCCTTCATTTATGGCAAGTATTTAGCAAGTATATCCACATGAACAGATCATACAGCCATTCCTAACCATCTTCCTCTTCGGAGTGAATTGAAGTATTTCAGTAAGGCAGGGAAAGGAAAAACACAGCAAGAAAATATAACAGTAATGTGAAAATCTAACACAGCAAGGATGAAATTAATTTCAGTGCTATGCACTTTTTCTTAGTTGTGCTCTGACATTTTAAGGCTGTATACCTTCATTATGACGAGCTATCTTTAACGTCCTAACTCTGCAGCAAGCTGGTGAAGTCATCATAACAAAGTCACTGAGGACTTAATTCTAATACAGTTTCATCTGTAACTCAAGACTTAAAGCTACCTTTGCTTCCTCTTGCACATGGTAAGGGTAGAGGAAACAAAACAAAATAAAATTTTAAAAATTGCTAATTTTGACCGACAGTACTTCAGAAGACACAACAAGCAGCTAGCAGCCAGCAATTTCCCTTCAATCCCTTATAAAACAAGACAGACATATGAAAGCCTGTGGTGAGGATCAGCTTATCAAACCACTAATCATGAACAGCACTAAGGCATCATTAATATTTTAGCTTCTAAGCTTATTTAAAGCACTGGCAAAGAAAATGCGTGGAGTGACTAATTCCAGCTATGAAGTAGTTTTTTAAGAAACAACTTAAAGCAATGCAATGTTTCACTTTTATCAGAAAGAAAAAGAAGAACAAGGATGCTGGTATACAAACCAGCAGAAAAGTTATACTTTGATGGCCCTGAGTATTTTCTTTATTCTTAGTTGTTTTCAATATACAGTGAAAAAGTTCTCAAATATTTTCAAGAAATACTTTTGCTTCCTGTATCCACTGCAATCTTCAAAAGCATCACTTCCAATCTGCCTCTCATTTTAGCATCTTGAAAGAAAAAACCTGCACATTTGGCGCTCTGCACAACGATCTATTTATGGATGAGGATAAATATTTTTCCTCATTTATAAATTAGGAAATTATTTTGAAAGTAAAGGGCTTTTCTAATTAGAAGTCTGCATTCAGGACCTCCTGCAGTTGCAAGCCAAGTTTAGCAGCAGATGTCGTGCTGGGGCTCATTTCAGGAGTCGTCCAATTGACTTCTGAATTTTTTTCACTCGATACGCATTAAATATTCGATATCCAGATTTTAAATGTTCTCTCAAGTTAACCCAGTGATACAGATGGGGAAGAACACTTTTCACTCCTTTTTACATGAGCTCACACAAGACTGCAGTCAATCACAGATGCTGACTGCACTTCCCCTGCCTTCCCTGGGAAAGCAGACTGCAATCTACCAAGTAGTGCTGCTATATGCAATCACTTTGAGTCCCTGTCACTCCTAAATGTGGACAAAATTTTACCTAAATGCCTCTTCTTGTTGAGTGATGCCCAGAGCACTACACACAGAAGTTTAAGTCAGTTCTCCAGGGAACTCTCCGCATGGACTTTAGCAATCAGGGAATTTACCAAACCACAGTTTGCCTCTACTAGAATCACAGATGGGTATTGCTGGTCTACTGTTAGATAGGAAAAGAGCGATTACCACTAGGAAATTAAACCAAAATGTCAAGAACATGTAATCAAAAACCGTTCCTAGATATGTGTAGCCAAGTCTCTTCCTTCTTGCTCAGAAGTGCATTTTTTCCCATGTGCTGCATTTGTGATGAAGTCATTAAAACGTACATATCATTGCTTGAAACATTTTACTAATCCCTTAACTCTACCAGTTAGATCATTTTTCTTCTACAAGCTTATTGTGAGGACAGCCCTTCAAAAGAGAAATGAAATCCCATACATAACAGCTGTGTTATGGTTCCCTTTTCATCTTGATTCCTTGTTTGAGTTAGAAAGCAATACTCTAAAGCAGAAGTGGCTTCTGTATGTAGGTTGCAAGGACTGATATTAACTTTTCTTAGCATTTTTCTCTATATTGTTTATTATTCAGAAGCAAAACAAATCCTTTCAGTGTTATTGACAATAATTTTCAGTTTCCTTTCCTAGTAGAATTACTTTGCTCCCCAGATGTATTCATTCCCTTGTTTAGTAGCACATTTGATAGATACATGCTGTAGGTAAGACCTATGGAATTCTATCTTTCAAAAGCATATTAAGTAGCATCACACGTCTCCCTGTTAAGTACTTGATAGACTTCATTGTCAGTTAGTCAGAGGAATTTATGTGAGCAAACACTGCTTAACTGGTTTTATTTCATTTTTTGTACCTACCTTTTCCCAAAGTTGAACTACTCCTTAACAAAAATCTTTATCTTTCCTGAGCTAGCTCCAAGTAACTATTAGCTTGTAAGTCTCTACTGGCTATGTAAACATCCTGTCTGCAAAGATGAAAATTAATTACCTGGCACACTGGCTATCCCATCCTTCTTTAGAGCCAGGGGGAAGACTCATGTCACTCCAGGCTGACTGGATGCCACTGAAGGTACAGATACGACTTGGAATAAAAGGGAAAACAATTTGTGAGAGATTCCAATGGAATGAGGGAGAATTAGGGAAGTTGGGAAACTCTGCAGTCCCAACAAATCAGTCCATAAACTGTGACTTAATGGGTTAGGTTTTAATAAAAAGACTAATGAGGCACACAATTACTCAAAAGCTACATCACGGGCAGACTCCTCGTAAAAAGAGCTAGAACCCCAAGCAGGAATCTCAACAGAAATCCATGTTAGCTTTTTATTCTAATTGATTTGCCATTTTATTCTCAGTTCTCACTCCAAATATAATAAATAAAATTTTAACTTTTCAACAGGAAATATAGATAAACCATTCCTATTTTTACAGACTAAATCATTAGTAACTTACAGTTTAAATAAGGCATAAAAGTTGTATTAGGCTTCTGACATAGCAACCTCATTTCCAAAGGGAGATTACATCTACTCAAATTCCAGGTGGGCAACAGCACCTTTCTTGGATGCTGTAAGAAACTAAAATTAAGAATGAATGCATTCCTGTAAGGTTCAAACTGGTTCTGTGGAAAATTTTTTCTGGATAAAGTACAATCTCTGCCTGTAACTTTAAAATATATGAAGCAACTTACAATTAAGGAATGGAACAAAATTCATTGTCAAGGACACCTCGACAAACAGAGCGTAAGACTCTTAATTACTTATGAGCAGCATTATTCATTCCATCTACAACCCTTTCTCTCTAAGATGTCAAAAGGAAATAAATAAATTCCAGTTTTTCTTGCAGATTTGTTACTGAATTTACTACATAAAGTAAAATAAAACTATTTTTATTCTAACTTTCCTCCTGAAGGTGGTTTACATTTTAAAATGACTGGAGAATCACCTTAAATTTTCAGAAGAAAACTTAAAGGAATGTGATAAAAAGACATGGTTTAATTTCTTCCCTAGGTAATATACAATCAAAAGAAGCAGAGAAGAGAAAACATCTGAGGAGGAGTTGCAGAGGCAGCAAGATGATGTACCCAGAGAGCCTGTCGAGAGCATTGTATTGTGCAGTTCTACTGCAGTTTAAATGGCTTTCTGCTCACATCTTCTCAGTGTTGGTAAAGAGGAACGTATTTCACTGTTTGATCTGAACAGACACCACTTTTATTACTGGCAGACTTGCCAATCTCAGTTCAATGTATTGAGTGTCAAGCAGCTACAAAGCTGCATCAGTGTGAGTAGTTGAAAACAACAGTGTAATGACTGATTCAGGGTCTTGCCATACTAATGCTTTTCGGGAAGCCCTCAATTAGCTGCAAAGAAAGAAATGGAGATGGAGAGAGGCGAAACGAAAGCAAACATAAAGATTCTCAAGGAAAGAAAGTATCAGAATGATAATGGATGCAGTAAGGTAAGACACAGCAATGATTAGTATTTGGTCATCTATAATATCACTATGGCAGGAGGTCACTGTGCTAGATGCCATATAAAAGCGCGATCAAATTTATTTCATGCAGTTCTATTTCCTTCCAGAAAATCTCTCTCATGCTTCTGGTGAATGAATCTCACTTTTGACTTCAGCACAATTTTCTTGTAAATAGGCATCAACAGAGAAACAGGGAAAGACCGCAGGAAGGAGGTACTGTTATTTCTAATCTCATCATAGAATAAAATTGATGTAAAATCATGCTGTACTTCACAAGCTGCTTTATACCTATTATATAGAAGTCCCCGACCTGCAGAATTTATAATCAAACAAAAAGCTAAGTGTAAGATGCAGTAGTTGCACATCATTACAAAAATAGCTGCCTACTTCAACACTAAGTGTTTTTATATTTCATTAGGCTTGTATTATAGTGTCAGAAATAAAAACCTAGTCCACTCTGTTATTTTTCGACTGCCCATAAAATTGTACACCAAAAATGAAACCTTTCAGACATGACAACAAAAAGGATTCAAAACAATTTCATTTCTCCATTCAAGAAAACAAAAATCAATTTAAAGAAAATCTTCTCCCATATAATACTACAGTTAAGAATGCTATAAAATAGAAACTGCTGAAATTTAATGGTGTTGCTAGAGACCCACAGCTTTAGAAAGCATCTACTTCAGTTAAGTATAGAGGAGCAGTCTGAAATACTTGACAAGCTGTAATCAACATCGTAGCGCTGCTTAGTTATGTCTTAACAGTGCAATGTGTGATGTAGCAGCTGCAGAATGGTGACAATCACAGGCTATACAAATAAACACACTTTTTGCATCAGAAATGTTGGCGCAGTAACTCTTTCTAAAAATAGTACAGCTGAACGTGGAAGTTCTGGCTGTTACACAAGCTTCTACCATGGTAAAGACAGAAAAAATATGCAATGCTATCATTGTAAAGCACAAGAAGCTTGCTGGATTTTCCTCTAAAATTGTGGTGGTTTGGCCTTGGCTGAAGGCCAGACACCCAGCAAAGATGCTCTATCACCCCCCTTTTCAGCTGGACAGGGGAGAAAATATATACTGAGAGGCTCAGGCGTCGAGATAAAGACAGGGAGAGATCATTCCACAATGAGCGTCACGGGCAGAACAGACTCAACACAGAATCTAGGAAAGAAAACTCTCCAATTCATGACGCTGCCCTGCACAGCCAGTGACACCAGAGTTGGGTAATGAGAAGTGCAACCAAGTACGGCCTTGAGTTGGCTGGTGTTTACTCTCTCAGCTTCTAGCAGTTTCTTGTGGAAGCCACCCCTGCAAACCCCCTTCTCTACCAGAACCCAGCCACGCAAAACTGCAATAAAAATTTAATTCAATATTAAGGTACCAGTTTGAGAATAACCTTAAGGTCTTACTCGGCCTCTTCCATTCTGTTGATTACACTGAATTTCAACTTCAGTAACTATCCAGTTTGTACCATAAAAGTAGTTTTCCTGAACACAACTGCTCGAAGTCCATGTGGAGGTCCTCAGGGTCAGTACTGGGACTGGTCTCTACAGAGAGACAGAGAAACGATATTTATTTCTCTCCTTCTCTCTCCTCCTCTCTCTTTCTTCTCTTTCTTTTTCTCTCTTTCTCTAGACAAATTTGCAGTACATAATCACAGGTATTTTCATTATACCTTTGCTATGTTTAATCCCAATATTAATTTCACACAGATATGCATGAATGTGGATGTAAAACAAATGTTTTAGTACTAATGAGTGAATCAACATCATTATATATTTCAGGTGACACTATGTTCTAGGTGCAATCTAACCCGCAAGACCAGTAGTATTTTATCAAACCAGTAGTATTTTATCTACCATAAGAGTGATGTTTACCTAGCTGATGTTTACAAGGTAGGTGCTCTACAAACATGATGCATGCACAAGAGACACCAGCATCAATTTTTCCACATTGGAAATGCCTTTGGAAAATAATTCCATGACATTACTGCAGAAATAATTACTTAGAACTCAGTGATCTGTGACCGAGGCACTCTTAACACATACCATTTTAGCAAGACAAACTATCCTCTTCTTGTGCTTTTGTCAGGACCATCTGACAAAACCCAGTAATTGTTAAAAGAATTAAAATGGGAACACTTCACTTGAAAAGAGAAAATAGCAGAACTGAGTCTTCATGCAGTGAGAAGTGGATGACATTAAGACCCAGTTGCACTAAGAAATGAGCATAAGATGAAAAGAAAGAGTATGTCTGGTAGTACCTTGCTGTACTGGGATGAATTTGGAAGACCGAATCACCCTCAAGAAGCACCTATCCACCTGATATTTCAAAATATCTCTGCCTCATCATCAGATATTTCAAAAACATCAAACATGATTATACATAGAAAACAACCTTTGAACGTTTGAGATTTAAAGTAAATGTTTGTGCAGACACTGCTTTGGCCAAGTACAGATGAGAGATCACAGCCCTCAGAGCAGAAGTGTGCCCCTCTAGGAATTCAAGCTGCATTCATCCCCTCCAAAGGAAGTTGAGAGCACTGATGCTCCTCATTTTAGCGTTAGAGGTAAGTGTCTAGTATCGAGCTGAATGACTCTGGTCTTGTGATTTAAACTAGAGTGGCATATGACTCAGAAAAAAAAAACCTGAGATGTTATGCAGTTCTACCATCAAAATAGCAAATTTTGAAAAATTTTGTAGTCTGCAATTTTGAGTCTTTTCTGAATGGCAAAAGACAACTCATCAGGAAGCTGTAACTTTTTTCAGTAGTAAAAAGATTCACAGTTCACTCTTGCACCACCATTCCCTTTGCCTACATAAACAGTAACTAATGGATTCAGCTTTAGGTCTGATTTTTGCCTATTTAGGTCTTCATGCAACAGGAACCAGCAGTTAAAGAAAAAATAAAATGCTACAGAAAGGGGAAAACTTTACCCTCAGAACAGCCTAGATGATGGAGCTCCAGTTAGACAGAATAGAGGTTAATTTTGTAAACTGAAGAGCACTTGCATTAACTTGGCCATATAAGCATTTACTTTTTTCAGTGTGACTTTACAGTTAATGAAGGTTTAGCGGGCTGCATGTTTTCCCCAAGCTGATTTTTGTATACTTATAAAATAAACTGAGTGAAAGGAATTTAACATACTTAAATCATGGCTTTTATACCACATTGGAAGACTTTAAAAGCCTGTACGTTTGTAAGATAAGTGCAATTCTGAAAGGCAAGCACTGTGATTTCCAGCATAACATAAAAATTCATATTTCATACTATCCTAGGCACCCTGTATCTAATTGTCTCAATACAGAGATTCTTTGTAAATGCCCTGAGTGTCCCTTTGTCTCTAGAGCCCAAACTGTTCAACTACCAACAGGGGAAAGGCGGATTAACTGCACTGTAAGAACATCAAGCATAACCAGAGTATTTGTAATGAGTCATATGTGTGCTAAATGGCACCAATTCTCTAGAACTCCAAAGTACCTAACAATTAAGATATCTCTTGAGAGCACTTGGACAAATAAGTAGGTGGCAAGAACATAAGATGGTAACAAAGGAACATCTAATTTTCCCAGTATGCGTATGCATCACCAGCTCAGTGGCCATCCCTCTCAGCAGATAAGGCACAATGAAGACAGTGTCAGTACAATGTTTTACATCTCCACTAGACAAAAACATACACACTAGTATTGCTGCTCACGGTGGAAAGATGCCATTGACGTAGAATGGTGGAAAAGAGAAATAACTGTATGTCCACATTAAAAAAAAAGGAAAATGAGATGATGAAATTTCCTCTCAGAAAGAGTGGTTGGGCATTGGAATGGATTGCCCGGGGAGGTGGTAGAGTCGCTGTCCCTCGGGGTGTTCAAGGAAAGGTTGGATGAGGTACTTAGGCACATGGTTTAGTGAGTAATAGAGGTGATAGAGGGACGGTTGGACTAGATGATCTTGGAGGTCTTTTCCAACCTTAATGATTCTGTGAAGCCTCAAAACTTGCATCTGGTTTCCAACAGTGAAACATGACGTTTGTTTCTTCCATGAATATATCATATCCCAACAGAATCACACAGAATCACAAGATTGGAAAAGACCTTTGAAGATCATCAAGTCCAACCATTTCCATCCTAAGCTAAAGCATATCCTTAAGTACCTCATCTACCCTTTTTTTGAACACATCCAGGGAAGATAACTCAACCACATCCTATTGTAATTTGAGAACAAGGGAGAACATTTTAGAAGTCAGGAAATGACAGTGTAGAAGGTTTCTCATCCAAACAAAGAGAAGATTCTGTTGCTACTAAAAGGGATTACAGAATTGTGTTGTGAAAAAAACACAGCTATTTAGTCTTCACAATCTCTGACATTTAAATGAACTTTTTTCAATAGTTCTGTATGCGACTAGTTAGCACCCATAACAGTACTTTAAAATATAATTTAATTAAACACCTAAGCCATTAAACGTGATTTTGCTATAACCAGAAAAAGGTCCACAGGCTTTGTGCACATGTAACAGTGCAGGGCTCTGGCCCTCTCTGGCCCTGTCTGAGCTGACTTTACCTTGTCTGAAATGACAGCACAATTCACAGAATCACAGAACTGTAGGGGTTGGAAGGGACCTTGAGAGATCATTGGGTCCAACCCCCCTGCCAAAGCAGGTTCCTTAGGACATATCGCACAGATGCTCTAGCCATCAGACAGTCCAACTGACCCTTGCCCAACTAGTGCCAGCTTAGTTCTGTGAATACAACATACACAAACAATCTAACAAACTCACGTACCTACTGAGTGACCCCACCCCGTGTATAGCAACTTCACACTGCGTACAGCTTTTCTGTAGTAACTCATCTGGACTGAGAGTCAGTATCATTATAACTGGACCAAGAACAAATGCACTGCATGCTAATTATACTAATAAAATATTAATTAGCCTTGGCTTTGCAATCCTTGCCTTTGTGTATAACATGTTCTGTCTTAGCCCAAAGCAAAATTTTGAGTGTAAAAAAAAGAATGAAATTTAGAAATAACTTCTAATTGAGACTTTAGCCAACTGTTTGTATCATGTGCTCTGCTGCTGTGAAAATACAAAGAAGATACTATCAACCACAGAACTTCAGCCATAATACACTGCATGTTGGTTTTACAAAGCTAAACCACTGATGGTTTCAGAAAGAAATTCAGGTAATTTAATTCAGACCCACAGCACTTCGCCATCCGCACTAGCCCATTCCCATGCCTGTACTTAAGACTAGCTGTTAAATACTTTTCTTTCTGACATACCATCTCACATGCACTATGACTCTTGTCCCTTCCTAACAATTAATATCTTTCTCTTCTCTAAAATAAGGATTTGTCTTTTCCCATTCCTCCCCAGGAAACTGCCACAGTTCCCAGATCCATTGACCCATCTCATGCCTCAGGATCCATAAAAAACCCCCACACGAAGGCTCAGTCCCAAACCCTTTGTGCAGTTCATTGGCTTGGGATCAGGCCAATAGCTAGGAAGATTAAACTAATTAAAATTTTCATTTAGTTAAGGGGGCTGGGGAGGGTGTGGGATGTGTTTGCTATCTATTGATAAGCATCAGCATTTATGGATCAGAAAAACCCTACAATTACGCGACAGTTTTCAGCTTTCTCATACACAAAGATCACTGCAATGGGATGGATAATGTGATTTGATCCCTAGGACATAATTGCAATCTGATTATACAGCATTTCAGTATAAATACAGGGTAATTAAACAAGACTTAATTCCAATGTTGCAGCAACTCTGCAACTGCCAGCTCTAAGCAGCATAGCCTGGTTTGACTGGTTTTTGTCCTTCCATATCCTTCCATATCCTTCTGTACCATGAAGGCGCCTGTCTTTCAAAGAACTCTATTTTATACTGAAATACACTTTTTCAAACAAATGATCTTATAATTATGAAAAAATACTCTCACATGTCCTGGATTGTAGCAGCACCCAATGACTTAGAATCTTCACAAGAGCGTAAAGCCTGCACTAAAAAGCTGGAGATGTAGACAGTATTGATGAGGACCATATAGGTGGGAGTCAGTCAAGACTTGTGCCTAGTCCAAATGCTCCTCATTTGTTTTTCTTACATGTTGGGAGTCACTCACTAGAAGTCTATGGAGGGTTTTTAGTACAAGACTCCTACAACACTTGACTTTTCAGAATAGAAATTGAAAACCACCATAGATACGTACCCTACAACCAACCAGGAATGGAAGGGACTTCCTGGCTCTGGCAGCACAAGACATGAATGAAACATGCAAAATCATAGAAAGTTGGAAAGTAGGAAAAAGAAAAACAAGTTTTCTTAGACTAATATCTGCATACACACTTTGGAAAAGTACATGAAGCCCATTCCCATTCCCAACACAAGCAGTTGAAAAATCCAATCAAATGCCTGTTGTAAAGGATAGCATTAGTTAGTTTTGATTCATTTGCTGCCTTTTAGAAGGACAGGAAACTACTGCCTGTATCTGTAAAACAAATTATTTGAAAGAAGTGACTGATCACAGAAGGTTAACCATCATTTACACTGCTGTAGAATGTTTTCCTCTTGAAGGAAGCTCAGACCCTGAAGCCTACATTTTAAAATGAGATACACAGTTGCAAGCTGCAAAGTCCAAAGCTGTTTGTCCCCAACAACATAAATACAGCACTGAAGTAGACTGTGCAATTTGTCTTTTTATCTCTAAATGAATATAGCAGATAATGCAATTACATTTTGGAATGTAGAAACACAAAAAATAATACTTTGTTCAGAACAACAGAAGGTTTGTACTTGTAAAGGAAAGAAGCTAAATCCATCTGAGATAATCAGTTCATGTATTGTCCAGCTTAGTGGATAAAATACTGTTAAGTTATATTAAACTGCTTTAGCCTCTCAATCTGTGTGAAAATCATTTGGTTATGTGGGAAGAGAGTTCACTGGGATCAGATAGAAACATTTCCAGCACCATCAGCACTCCCCCACTCCTGGACACATCAGCTGTCCAGGTAAAAACGAAGGTACAATCTTTCTCCTGCCATTCAACTGTTTGGTTCTGCCTCTTTTGTGTATAACCTTTCCTTGTACAACATTCCTTCCCTGACTGACCTCCAGAAATTCCCAAATCCCTGACAGATATTTTTAAGCTTTACTCTCTCTTCTCCCGATTGGTGGTTAGGCAAATGCTTCACCTACTCTGCAGCACTCTTCAGTGGTGCTGCAGTCAATAGCAGCACCCACTATAAGAGAGCAAACAAAATTACAAGCATCTTTTTACAATCTTCTTTTGCATTATATTTGTTCCATTTCATCTCCATACTGATTAAAAAGCTTGTGATCAAAACCAAAGTGTAATCTTCAGAAGAGGCTACAGAATTATGAAATCAAGGAGACTACAATTATATACCAAATTATCCAGTTTCATTATTTAAAAAAGCTATTGTGTGGTTAAGAAAATAAATTCTAAATCATGAGCGGTAGTAAACTACTTCATTGTTTGTTCTCGTTGAACTCAAGGTCAAACTGATTTCCATTTTAAGTAACTATTTGTTTTTTCACTCAAAAAAAGTACCAAAATTCTGGTATAACCTTAGATAATGAAACGATGAAGCTCAAAAAGTTCACATTTGCCTGTAAACAAAAGACTATGCACTCAAATCAAAACAATTCATATGCTCCAAAATTTAAACAGTAACCTCTCTGCAAAAATACCCCAAGACAAGCCTAAATCAACACAGAAGAACGTCTACCAAAATGGAGAAAAAAGGAGTTAAGTTTAGCCTTGGAAACTTACAGGTACTAAAGATGGAAGAATATTCAGATACAGAAGCTGATGTCTGTTTTTATAAATTCTCCTGTTCTTATTACCAGTGATTCAGTCCCAATATTTTTGCAAGTAAAACACCTATAAATATTAAACTGGTCTACTTCAAGATTATTTGTTTCCATGTTTTTCTTTCCCAACACTATTTATGATGGATTTTTTTTTATAAAATATTGAATTTTTATATTAGGAAACTGAAATTAGATAACCACTTATGTGAAACTCCAATTTTCCATGGTTCCATGCACACAGAAGAAATGAAACACTTGAAAGTTCTGCAGTGTAGGAATTTGAAACAAATTAACTTTGTGACCAAGAAAGGCAAAGGAAACAAAGAAATTGGTAATAAAAGAGATCGTGAAAGGCCATACAAGCACAATCTCTTCCAAACCATCTCAATACATACAAGTAGCCAGCAGAAATATTTAAGAGCCCATATGACACCAGAGATCACAGCTCAAGTGAGTTCCAAGGAGAGGACAACAAACACATAACAGCTTTTTTTAAAAGATTACTGAAAGTAGAATTCTTCCTTATCTTTCTATTTCCTGCAGTCCAGTGAACTGCATCAGAACACAGATAATACTTCCCCAGTGTTAAGGATCCCCATACAGGAGTCACTCTTTCCTAGTCAAAGAAGAGTTAAGTGATTCTCGAAGCAGGGGACGTCTTTTTCTCACGTGCCTGACTCTCCATACTCTCCTGGCATCAGGACTGCCCTATTTCCAGATTTTAAAAAACACATTTCACAGTTTCACTTTAACCTCATACAGCACCTTTGCAGAAACTCTGTCACTACCCACTGGTGTGCACTGAACTGCACTCTGAACTGTGAAGACTAAAGAAGCTGAACATTTACTTCTCAACCCATTTTCCTCAAAATACTTTCAGCATCATCTACACATACAGTAGCTGAGAATTTCTCAAAAAATTGACTCTGCTGATGGTACACAGAGAAATACCAGCCTTTTAGAAACAACTGTTAGGTAGTTTCTTAATCATGTGTTTTCTTGTTTCTTTTAAGATCAATGTTCTTTATAGACAGGGATACATATGTTCTTCTCTGTGCATAAAACACATAGCCCTTCATATATATATTACATTTATATTGGCATGTGCTCTGCCCTTCCTCACAATTTCCAGTTTAATATACCCACCAACTCTGCATCTTTCAAAAGGTACAACCCTCCAACTATTAATACACAATATTAACTTATTTGTGACTTATTTTACTCTGTTTACAATTTTTTCTTTAACTTACAATATCTATCTTTTCCAGTATCCACCGTTCAACATCCACTAACACCGTCTCATTTTTAAGCACAGTGAATTTGTGAAAGAAGAGAGGTAACACACTGCTTCTGGTTGAAGAAAGGAAAAACTACAGGTATTACTTTAGATGACAATGATGAAACTGCAATTACATGTTGTTTTTTTGAATGACTCCGCATTTTATACCAGGCTCCCTGGTATAAAAAAGACAGGGATCTCCTGGAGAGAGTCCAGAGAAGGGCTACAAAAATGATTAAGGGCCTGGAGCATCTCCCCTATGAGGAAAGGCTGAGTGAGCTGGGACTGTTCAGCCTGGAGAAAAGAAGACTAAGGGGGGGACCTTATTAATGTTTATAATTATCTGAAGCAGGGGATGCAGGGGGAATCCACCAGCCCCTTTTCAGTGGTCTGAGGAGATAGGACAAGGGGCAATGGCTGCAAGTTGGAGCACAGGAAGTTCCGCACATGCGGAAAACTTTTTCACAGTGAGGGTGACAGAGCCCTGGGACAGGCTGCCCAGGGAGGTGGTGGAGTCTCCATCTCTGGAGATATTCAAGACCCGTCTGGACACCTATCTGTGCAATATGAGCTAGGGAGCTGCTTTGGCAGGGGGCTTGGACCCAATGATCTCTTGAGGTCCCTTCCAACCCCTATGATTCTATCTGTGTCAGAAGTCTTCACTTCCTATTATCTAAGGTGTTTTCCCTCTTCTATGTATAAATACTTCTGTGTATAAATACGAGCATCTAAATTCCTCCGTATCAGATAAACATATTGCTATTGATATCTGAGCAAGGAATTCTGCTGAAATCTGTTAGTATAAACGCTATCAATATTTTAAGCAGGTCAAGGGAAAGTGGTCCAAAGGTAGGAGAAAGACTGGAAGAGAAATTCAAAAACTGCCTTGATATTTTAGTGCATGAAATGCTGCTGGGCAAGCATACCACCAATTAGGGGGAAAGGTTCACTGTAATCTTAGCTACTATGCGTGCTCTTGATACCAACCATTATTTTGGTGATTTATAGTCTTAGTCTATATACCATAGGCTATAGCCTATGGTGTGAGAAATGCCACCTACTCTCTACTGCTGTGTGAGAGACTCAGTGAACCTGGCTTTATACAGGAGTGATTAGGGTCTGCTTCATAAATTTTCCCTCTCTAATGTTTTGTGGTCTGCATGAGAAATAGAGAGACATATCTCAGAAAATATGCAACAAAACAAAACATAATCTATTTTGCAAGTGTTTTCCCTGTGATATTATTAAACTATTCTGATTCTCAGCTTGTGGGTTGCACATAAACCAGCAGGCAGCTTTATGGAAATGCTAATGCTCTTCAAAATACCCTGTTTCCAAATAGCAAACATTACTGCTATCCTAAATAGAATTTCTTCTCAAGGTTCCTCTGAAGCATCGAAAGAGATTCAGCATGTCTAGTATTTGCTAACACAGCACAGGGAAAATAAGCCTTAGAAGAACTATGCTTACTATAACCACACCAGCTTTTCCAGGAGCTTTCATTTGTCAACTGTAGCTATTCCAGGTGCCAGAATGGAAGAAATATCTTACAAAAAAGGCTGCCATAAATCCTCTCTGTTCCCTTTTATTTAGGAAAGGTCCTTCAATACCAAGCAGAAACATTACCTTGCCTGCCTGCCTAAGGATATGATTTGTTATTATGTTCCATATCCTGGCAAGAGAGATGGGAAATACCCAGCATTGTGAATGGATCTGAACTTCTGTAGAAGCATGAATGCTTCTACATTCATGGCTTTTGGCCCCATGTTGCAGCACCAAGAACCACAGGACTCATGATCCTTTTGAGAAAACCTGTCACACTCTTTTTTTAATTTTTTTTTTAATTATACACAGTCTTTTGTTATAAAGAACTTAAAGACTGACCATCTTTAGTGAATTTAAAATGCTACCCTGCACTTCGGTAACCAAATCAGCTAATAATGTGTTCGTGCTTTATTTTGCTATCAAACACTTTGTTCATATTTAATCATAGCAATTATTTCTATTGTGCTTACTCCCTGTAATTTTATGTTGTACAGATTGACAGTTATCTGAGCTAGAACAATTGCTTGAAATAATTTGTTTATTTTTATTGCGATTATTGTCATTCCAGTTGTCTCACTGTAAGAGTAGAGCAATCAAAGTTATGAATATTTATATGTTATACCATTTAGTACCTAAGCTGTTCTTTTCCTTGGAGTTCAACCACCTACTAAAGAAAAAAGAAAACAAAAAAAGCCCCAAAACCCACAATGCAAAGAACAAATAAGTAAATGTCAATATTACATTCTTACCCCTCTGAAAATATACATTAAACATTGTCATAGTATCAGGAAAAAATAGCTACAGCACTATTTATTTTTGCATTGAAATACTATGGTGGTTTGCCCCTAGCTAGAGGCCAGACGCCCATCAAAGCCGCATTACCATTCCTCTTTCCAGCTGGACAGAGGAGAAAATATATATTGAGAGGCTGAGGAGTTGAGATAAGGACAGGGAGAGATCATTCTGCAATGAGCAGCACGGACAGAACAGACTCAACATAGAATAAAGGAAAGAGAACTCTCTAGTTTATGACACTGCCCTGCACAGCCAGTGACACCAGAGTCGGGTAATGAGAAGTGCAGCCAGACCTTAAAGCACCTCCCCCCACCCCTCCCTTAGAATCACAGAGTGGAATCATAGAATGGTATGGGTTGGAAGGGACCCCAAGGATCATAGAGTTCCAACCCCCTTGCCACAGGCAGGGCCACAGACTGCAGACAGCACTTTAGTCAGGATTTCGCTCCCTTCTTCCCGCCATTGTGGCATGGGGAGGGGCAGGGACTGGGGGAACAGGGGTTTGGGTCAGTTCCTCAAGAGCTGTTTCCCTTTTTAGCTAGTGTGGGGGGTATTCCTCACACCCTTCCCCTGCTGCAGCGTGGGATCCCACCCATGGGAAACAGTCCTCCATGAACTTCTCCAACATAAGTCCTTTCCCAAGTGGCTTCAGCTCTTCTCCAGCTGCCCCAGCGTGGGTCACTGCTATGGGGTGCAGTCATAAATCACAGAATGTATCTCAGTCTCTCAGGCCCAGACTGCTCCAGCCTGGTTCCCCCTGAAAACCTGCTCCAGCATGGAGATCTCTCTCTGTGTCCATCTCCATGAGCTGCAGCTTCTGACAGGAGGTTGTTCCAATGTGGATCATAGAATCTTCCACACGTCTCCACCTACTCCAGTGTGGAGCCTTTCCACAGGCTGCAGGTGGGGGTCTCTGCTCCCCATCATCTTCTATGGGCTGCGAGGGGACAACTCACTCCACCATGGTCTTTTCCACAGGCTGCAGGGGAATCTTTCTCTCTGGCACCTCTTCCCCTCCCACTTCACTGGCCTTGGCGTCTGCAGAGTTTCTTACATCTTCTCATTCCCTTTTCTGGGGGCAAAAATCAGCTGATTGAGGGTTTTTTTTCTCATAAATGTGATTCCCAGAGGCACTGTGACCATCGCTGATGGGCTCAGCCTTCGTCAGAGGAAAGTCTGGCCTTGAGCCAGCTGACGTTTGCTCTGTCAGGCCTAGGGAAAGCTTCTAGCTGCTTCTTGCAGAAGCCACCCCTGCAGCCCTCCCTCCCAGAACCCCACCATACAAAACCACAATTATTAAAAGATATTTTTTGGCCAAAAGATGCCTTTTAAAGATTGATATATTCACCAGCATGTATTAATACAAAACTGAATCTATCAGAGATGAACCTGGGCTGAAGTCAGAGAACACTTGCTCTTCAACATACACCCTTTCTCACCCCAGTGCATGCTGGTGAAAATGCAGATCAGAACTGCCCTAGAACTTAAAGCCATGGGAAGCCAAGTTTTATATGGCAGCAAAATGATGCCCTGTGTCTTCTTGTTCTGTGACCCTTACATTGGCCTTTTTGGCTACTGAGCTGATGGTTTCAGAAACCTCTTAAGAATGACTCCAAGATACCTTCCCAAGTTTTAATGGGTACTCTAAGTGCAGTACTACTGTAAGCATAAGCTAAATTATTTTCCCATCAATGCATTACCTGACAATTTATCTAAAATTAATTTCATCTGCCAGCAATCCGCAAGCTTCCCATCTTTGCAATCTCCTTCAACAGTTCTTCACCATTGGCATGGAATAATACTACCCACAAAGTCTGATTATCATCTCCATCCCCACTAGACCCTTTCTCCCCCACTTTTTTTTTAAATACACTGATAGACAATTGACAGCCTACCAGTCCTATGGCACAAGGGCTGTTTGTAATGTTGTTGACACACGGTTTTGCATTTTAGTACTAAGTTCCTTTAGCACTCTCAGTTGAACTTTCAGGAGAAAAACAGGAATAAAGAAAAAAGCTAGCTCACCTCTTTTCTTTTCTAGAGGGAATATACACAGATTAAAAAAACCCAAAACCAAACCAGAATTGAATTATTCTCAACTATATCTGGGTGTCTACAGACAAGCTACTTATGTAGACTCCATTCAATGAGGTAGAGATCCAGTGAACTTTGTAAGTTAAATTTTGGGTACAATTAACCAAAAACAAATATGAAATTCTTCTTCAGAAAAGAAGACAGTACATCCTTACATGCCACTGGCCACATGGATTAAAATGTATTTCACAGCAGCAGGAGTCAATGCAAACAATTTTGATGCAAGCACATGAAGACATATGCAAGACAGACTGTATTCCTAGATAATCTTCTGATAGCTAAAACTGGTTGAGAAGGTTTTTGTGATTTATGACTGAATTTATGACAACTTTATGACAGAACTAAAGATAATGATACTTAAACCAGTGTAGGATCTCTGTCACTAAAAGCATACGAGTACATATGAATCTAATGAGACTCATAAGGATCTAACTAGTCCATTATAAACCATCCTCCCCTGGTGAGTTTAAGCTCCCCTTTAATTTATACCAGAAGTGTTGCACCTATGCATAAGACCTGCCTGGCAGAACTTAACATACCAAATAAAACACAACAAACACCCTTCGAGGGAAAGGAGGGGGACTGTAAAAGTGCAGAGCACTTGCAGATGCAGGTAACAGCAATAAAATCTGCACTGATGCCACATGAAGAGCATTACATTATATAAGGCCAAGTAATCTGAAAACTACTATTCAAAATGTTTAAAAATGAGCACTTATAATGAAAGAACACTGAGTGCTGACCTTAGTTTTTCTATCTTAACTCTCACCTTTCACTGTACCTGTAGAATTTCTGAAAGCCCATTTGTGTTAATTGTGTTGATAACGAATTTAAAATCTAGTGTCAAAAAAATAAAGACAGACCTTGGAAATTACTAAATTTCCAGGCTAGATTTGAAGGGCATATGGATAATGATTTACAGTTAGTTAATAAAACACCATCCATATTATGCCTAAATGAGGGAAATACTCTGTAGAAAATCTACAATCTCAAAATTCCAAGAGTGATAAATATGGTTGAGTTTTAAAGGACATCAGAAGTAGCTATGATAAAAAGAGTATCTATGTAGAATTAGAGCTGAGTCTACACATGCAAGAGAAATACGTTTACCCAGATCTGCTTACTAGCTAGACCATTTAAGTCTGTCGCAGCACATGGGCTTTATTAGCTCACTTATTAAAAGCTATGGGAGATAGCTAGAATAGAAAGATAAGCAAACAAGCAGCACATTATCTTCTCCATATTCTACAATATGTACAAATAAATGAATTATTAAAAAATAGGAATAAGCAAGCAACTTTTTTTCTTAAAATACAACAGTATTATTATTCACGAATATCTCATAAAATTGAGCTGTACAATAAGCTTTTTTCAAGTATTGAATTTTAAAACATATCAGCAGAAGTCCGAGCGAAGATGCCATATCTAATTTACAGCATTTTCCTGGGGCAGGATCAAACCAGTTTCGAGCATCCAGGAGGACCAATCAGCCTTGACATGAATGGTAAACACAACAGTACAGCGGAGTTACAATCAGCCCGGATTAGTTACCAGTAAGTCTGACTGATAGGATGCAATTTCCAAAACGTAGTAACACATCTGAACTCAGTAGTAATTGGGTTTTGTCCTACAGCGAGTAATTATACACAATTCTCTGCAGTAATTGTCACCAACAGATGTTTATAAGAAGTGTGATACCGAATAATTAAGAAATGCTTACAACTGGCATTACTTGAGAATGTAACTGGAATATGATGTGCAGAAGGAAATGGCTTATTCTCTGCTGAGAAGATGATGAGATAGATGCACAGTTCTCACCCACATTTATGGGAGACTCACGTTAACTCAGTGTTCCTGAAGAACAGGACTGTTATGGGTTAACCCTAAAGCTTAGTAACTCTGAAAAAAACAATAAACTACTGAAATGGGGCTACAACACTTGAAAAGTAAATACTGATATTCAAAGAATTATTCACACACAAAAAGTGTATTTAATTTAGTTAATATTTTATTGTATAGTGAAACTTGGGAAGAATAAGCTAACACCTTGAGATTTGAATTTTCAAATTTTGTGCCTGACTTCACGTTCCGTGACACAAGCGAGTGCCCAGTAGATGTAATTGTAATTACTGCTCACTATTCCCACAGAGCCACCAATGTGCATATACTTCACAGACAGAGCAACAAAATGGAATTTTATCTTGAGAGAAGATGAAACATCATACAGAAGAGTGATCCTGCAGCACTGTAACTACATTACAAAAACCACACCAGTTTTAGGCCTCCATGGCATAAGATAGATATTTATATAAACTGGAGCAAGATCTGCAGAGGGCTACCAATGCCTGCCCTACGAGAAGATGCTGGGGGAACCGGGCTTGACCTAGCCCTAGGAGTCCTGGTCTAGAATGACAGATTTAGCTTTGCCATCTTGGGAACTACAGCAGCTGACCACATGAATGTGAGGCTGATAGTACAGCCAAAAGTAGTAAGATAGTCATAAACATGAAATAAGATAAGTAAAAACAAGGAAGTTATTGTTTTATATTGAAAATTGTTTCTATTTTGGCAGATGTGAAAGATACTGAGTATTCTTTTATACTCCACAGAAAAGATTATCTTAAACAAGGACTGGAAAATGCCTCCTACACTCAGGCTATTTAGTTTACCAAAGAGTACACCAACTAAAATTTAATTATAGCCTGCTTGCATTATCATGTGAAACAAAACACGTTCTAAGAAAGGATCCTTTAACCTAGCACACAGAAGATAAGCAAGCACAGCAACTAAAATCTGAAGCTTGATAAATGTAAACCAGGAAAAGGAAAAAATTTAAATAAAGAAATACCATAGCATGTGGAACAAGCTACTAGAGTTATCTTTATAACTGAGGCTGGTATGTCTGACACTTAAAGCACTTTTCTCTGCTTTCAAGCCGACACATAGTTATGTAGGATGGTGGGTCCTTCTAGCAATTAAAAACAGCTATAAAGAGAAAGCATCATTTCTAAAACACTGGTTCACAGAAAGGTGCCCAGTAAGACCCAAAAGACAAAGGGTTCTGGTCCCTTTTCTTTTACTAAAGAAATGTTAATTTTGCCAAGCAATTCAGAGTTTTTCATAATACCAAATCAGACTGTCAGGTCAATGTACTCTCAGGAGGAGGGTTAATTTACCACTACCACAGAGTGAAGAATTAGATCCAGCCCTATAGAGCCACAAGAATTAATTATTTTGGTTTTCATTCATGACACTTTAACCTTTCCTTAAGCTCAGCTAGCTGCCTTGCAACTTCTTTCTATCTTATTGAATATTATTTCAGATTGTATTTGTTAAAAAAATTACAAAATACTACTTCACTGTACAGACAGAGCTTTAATTTAAGCAACAATATCCAAAATGATTACTCTGCTTTCCACAGAGTGATAAATCTAGAATATGTACTTCTGCAATCAAAATTCATTGAGGTCTCTGAGCTACATGTTAACTCTACTGGATGTTTCCACAGAATATACAACTTCTAGACAGCAACCTTGAAATAAGACATAAAATTTCAAATCAAACTCTACATACATAACTGAATAGTAAATTCTTTAGCCTGGTCTAAGGACCAGGTCTTAAAATTAAATTCTTACCTTATTCTCAGCGATACACATTGCAGCAAATACGTGCAATCACTTTGCCTCCACATTCACAGAATCATAGAACTACCAGGGTTGGAAGAGACCCTTAAGATCATCATGTCCAACCACAGCCTAAACCAGCCTAGTCCACCTCTAGATCATGTCCTTAAGCACTTCATCTACACGCCTTTTAAATACCTCCAGGGATGGTGATTTTTGAAATAAACCAGTAAGAAATACAGTCTGCAACTATCAAATAGGAATAATTAAATGAAATATAAATGTTATTGCAGCTGTCTTAGCCAAACCACTTAGGCTTCGGATCTGGAATATACTCTGTGAAGTTGATTACTTGTCACATAATTCATTCCATGCATTTATATTAAGAATCCTCTGACTCCTTGTCTGACATTACAGATTAATTATGTCAAACAAAGCACAAAGTAAAGGGAAAGCCATACAAATAAAGACAAAAAATAAAATAAATGCAGAAAAGTTACAAAAGAAAAGGTTTGTGGATATTGGAGAAACAGTGGATACAGAACTAGAGATTAAGTGGCTATTTCCAGCAAATAGCAAAAATGGAAATAGAGATCTGAAAGGTCAAGGAATATGCAATTAGCAAGATCATGAGCAGGTTCCAGTAGAGTGAAAAAGCAGTAGTTCACAGAAGCAGCTGAACTGCACAGAAGAACAAAACTGTGGTGTCTGACCTTGATCCAGCAAAGAGAGACTGCACAAGTGTAGCAGAGGATACAAAGGAAGAAGTGTGACAAGACAACAGGAATTCTGATAACCTGGAGCATGAGAACAACACTGTGAGGAAGAGGGAATGAGAGCTGGCAGTGTCAGACTATGATGCAAGAGAACTGGATTTAAACCTAACAAAGAGGGAAATTGGACCTACTGCAATATATCAAAAATCATGTCAATGGTGAAAATCATGGCAATGGTGCCAGTGGGAGAACAAAAATGTAAATACCTAGATCTAAATGCCTAGTACATCATATATAGGCATAGTATATACACATATGGAAGTTAAGCTATTGCAGAGCATGACCATGTTTGGTATTAGCATACTTTAGAATGTGTATGATTTATATATATATATATATATTTTAAATCATAAGATGTAGGTGTTAAAAGTAGGTGTAGTAATTCCCAGCTGCATGAGGTGCACTCCTACTAGAAGGACTGTCAACAGGCTGTAGAAGCAGAAGAGTAACCCTAAAGGTAATGACTAGCTCTGCAGATTTAGCCAGTGGTCCTGATCTGCCACACTCACAAATGTGTGAAAAAGGCAAAAAGATACACAGAGATGCCACCCTTCCCTGTCCTCAGAAATCCAGCCTCTATTAAGTAGCCTAGATGAGATATTTCTCAATTCCTGAGGCACAAGCTAAATCTGTTTAGATACCACGGATCAGAATATAATATAATCAATCACAGAAATAAGACTTAACCAGAGGAAAAATTATCACAGAATCACAGAATGCTTTGGGTTGGAAGGGACCTCAAAGATCCACCCCCCTGCCATGGGCAGGGACACCTTCACTAGGCTAGATTGCCCAAAAGCCCCATCTAACCTGGCGTTGAACACTGCCAGGGATGGCGCTTCCACAGCATCTCTGGCAACCTGTGCCAGGGCCTCACCACCCTCACAGTAAAGAATTTCTTCCTAATGTCCAATCTAAACCTGCCCTCTCTCAGCTTGAAGCCAGTGCCCCTTGTCCTATCACTGCGGTCCCTGGTGAACAGCCCCTCTCCCACTTTCCTGTAGGATCCCTTTAATTCTCAGTAGGCCGCAATTAGGTCTCCCTGGAGTCGTCTCTTCTCCACGCTGAACAAGCCCAACTCTCTCAGCCTGTCTTCATAGCAGAGGTGCTCCAGCCCCTTAATCATCTTCACGTCCTCCTCTGGACTTACTCCAACAGCTCTCTGTCTTTCCTGTACTGGTATGTACCCTCTCTCCATTCTCTTTCCCTCCCAGCAGGCAAGAGCCAGACTTTGAAGCCAAATTTACTATCCAAGGGTCTCTGGAGACAACAAGTTATTGAACCTATGAAACATTTTCCCTTTGTAAGATGCTTTTGTCCAACTTCAAAGTTTCCATTCGTTTATTTGATATTGGAATTCATCCATTTCATAGAAATATTTGCACAGGAGGCACTATTAGGACTTTTTCTTGTTGAGTCCAATAACACAGTGCAGTATGCTTACAGCAACTTTCCACAACCTTCCTGAGAATAATGCATAATTATTCCTACTTAACTTGTAAAATATGAGATGAGTTTTCCTTACAGGAAATAGATGCATGAATAATCAAAATGAAAAATGCTATCTCGGTATTTTCCTGAAAGAAGATTCTGCTAGTGTTGCCAGACAACTTTCTCCTGGATTCCTAACTTTTCCTCCCAAATCACCTCCCCCAGTTTCTCTTCCACAGGTCCCTGTTGCCCTCCCAACAGTCACACTGTACTAGTGGTCCAGAATCAAGCGTCAGCCTAAGCATCTGATGCTGAACAGAACACACAATATTAAATTCTACCTATCTTCCCAGCAGTTGAAACACACAGATCTCCAACCCATACTTAGGTTTTATGAAAAATGTGCATTAATTCAATCATGACTAGCCATTTTTGAGAAGTAGTTAAAAAGTTTGAAGTTCAGCTATCACTAAGCACAAGGTTGGACTAGATGACTTCTAAGGGTCCATTCCAATTTTAAATCCTTCTATTGTTTTAATAGTTACTTGTGGGGTACTTCAATGGAACAATTATATACACCTAATTCCTTTGGAAACCTGATTGCAAAGCAACTAGCCTTCAGTAGTGGAAATAATGTTTCAAACCAATCAGTCAATGTTTGTAGCTAAATCATCTTATTTGATTAGACACACTTTCCTTGAAAACCTTTAATTTTTATTAAACTGTTTCACAGAGGCATTAGAGCTGGGGCAAGTAATTCTTTTGCAATGTGATTCTTCTTTACAATACAAAACAACCTTGGCATTTGGTACATCCTTCTACTTTTCCTTTATTTTTATAAACTACTAATCTACCTGAACATAACACCCTGTACTTCAAGTAGAATGTAACTGGCAAGAAAATCTCTTAACTCAGCACATCACTCACATTTACAAGATTACAAAATACTGGGTTTAAGAAAAAAGAAACTAAAAAGTTAATTTTAAAAAAAACTGGAAATGCTGACCCTAACATTGCAAAAGTTGTTTAACCTCTCAAAACTGAAACACAAGTATCTACAGGCTTAGATGTAAAACCTCCTCTTACATATCACAAATGCTGCAAATGTCTTAGCTGCTTG
The DNA here is from genome assembly GCF_964237585.1 of Gallinula chloropus. NCBI lineage: Eukaryota > Metazoa > Chordata > Aves > Gruiformes > Rallidae > Gallinula > Gallinula chloropus. The sequence continues at coordinate 199,517,417 of NC_140085.1, forward strand.
CCAAGTTATATTTATACAAGTACATAAATTTATAAATTTATCCAGAACTGTGTAGCTGTGGACAATATTCCACATGTGCACTATGCCACTAAAAGGGCAGTAGACAGTTGGAACAATTCAAGAGAAATAACAGGTACAGCACAGTAATTCAACTCTCATTTCAAACAAGTATTATATTATATGCAGTAATTAACATTTATTTTATATAGAAATATAACCCGTAAGGAACTACTTTTTCTTAAAAACTACATATCCATCCTGATTCACAGAGCAGAGGTTCTTCAGATTCAGCTCCCTCCTTTCTATATCTGTCTATACTTTACTTGTCCTTGTCCTGCCCTCTGAGAACGTGGAGCATCAGTAGGTAGGATTTTCAGCTGAAACACTGTGGAATATATAAAACTTCAAAAGGAGTCTGCTGCAATTTTCAAGCTTTTAATTAAAATGGGACTGCCTGATATTGTGTGATTATCAGTTATGTATGCTATTTTTTACCACAGAAATGACTTGCTAATGAATTACCAGTTTATAGGACAGTAATGTGATTCAAGATACCTTTTACTGAAGGAAGAACTGTAATTTTTAATAACCTTACCAGAAAAAAACCACAGGAAATAAAAACATAATTTAACTTTGAAGTTCAAGACACATAGATTATATTTTGCTATGTTGCAGAACAGTTTGATCAATGAGCAATTACTGCAAGTCAAAACCAAATAAATTTAATCACTTGCTGAATTAAAAAAAAATAACAAAAACAAAATCAAATTGGTTAAATATAGAGCATGGGGGGTTGTGCTCCAATCTGCTCTTTTCAGATCAAACAGCAAACCAAGCATGAGAAAATAGATGGAATTACACAGAGGGTAGGACAGTGAAAACAAAGAGGAGTAAGATATCCTACATTGTAAGCAGTAAGCTGTTAATTTGACTCATGTATAATAAAACCATGCTGTAAGATATTCTTTTCCCTCCCTTCACCTCCTAGACTGTAGAATACAGCACTTCTGGTTGTGCCAGGACAAAGGTCACAGAATCACAGAACCACAGAATTGTAGGGGTTGGAAGGGACTTTCAGAGATCATCGGGTCCAGCCCCCCTGCCAAAGCAGCTCCCTAGGACAGGTCGCACAGGTAGGCGTCCAGACAGGTCTTGAATATCTCCAGAGAAGGAGCCTCCACAATCTCCCTGGGCAGCCTGTCCCAGGGCTCTGTCACCCTCACTGGGAAAAAGTTCTTCTGCATGTTGGTGCGGAACTTCCTGTGCTCCAACTTGCAGCCATTGCCCCTTGTCCTGTCTCCACAGACAGTCTGGGGCCGTAGTGCAAGTCAGGTCTAGGAAAAGTTCCAGGTTAAAAAGGAAAAAAAAAAAAAAAAAAAAAGAGAGAAATATAAAGGGGAAAAAAAGAGAGAGAATAAAGTTTACAGAATACAACAGGAAAAAATAAACTAATGAATCCTTGAACATGACTTTGAAAACATAAGGATTAAAAAGTAAATGGGATAGCAGTAGTGCTACAGCTCCTTAACTGTAAATGTTGCTCATTATCAACACTGTGGGACTTTATCAAGTGAGAGAGTACCAATAAATATTTAATAATATTTAAATCAGATCAACCAAGTAACCATAGCATGTGATCCTATTACTTATTATCACAATATACCCTTTCAACTCTGTATTGACACATATCAAAAGGCAGGAAGGAAGACATATGCCAATTTCCTGAAAATAATGGGGAGATTGTTAAAAATATCAAGCACTATTATCTATATCCTCTTAACTGGACACTAGGAAAAAGAGGTATTTTTTAATCTACCTTTTCTTTTTGATTCCCATTAGGAACCTTTGGATCTTATGGAAATTTTAAGTCTATGGACCACTGGAGAGATGTAAAATGCATAAGGTGTACATGCAAAAATAGCTACTCCACTCAATAAGCATGACAGAAAATCACTGGCTCCTGCATGACATTTAAAAAGGCACCCCATAAATGACCTTCTCTTTTAAGCCAGTTCATGCATAGAAATATAATAGGGCAAAATAATGAAGAGATACAAAGTCATGAGCATAGTACTAACACAGATCACTTTTGATTTGCTAGAGAATATGCATGGTTTTGTTATTAGGACACACAATTTTCATACAGTTTGATTATATTTGTAAGCATAGAGATGGAAAAATATCAAGTGGTATAAAAAATAAACGCATACTTGAATAGTTTTTGAATTGTTAGAAAGATGGGATCAAATTGCAGGCAACTGACCATGATATTCAGCATCAGTTCTCACTCTTGAGAAGGATTTATCATGCCAGTTGTTAGATGTATTCCTCTCCTATATTCTTTCAAATATCCCCAAGAAGGAAACAAGCATTTCTTTGGCCCAACTCAACTCATCTAGAACCAAATATGTAAAAAAAGATCAGATGAATTGCACCTTTCCAAGTACCTGTTGCTCTCCCTTGCTTACAAGGAGTCTAGCTGGCATGAGCATCGCAGGTGTAGAGGTCCAGAGAAAAGACTTCTGCATGCTAATCCAGATGACTCTTCACCAAATAGTACTTTGTAAATTATGCCATATGCAACCTAAAAACGTCAGAGCACAGATTGCCACACAGGTTTACGCTGTAAATGGTATTATGAATCTTCACCTTGCACTTCACAGTGTCACTGTAGCATAAATAACTAAAAATACTTGAAATTAGTAAGCCTAGTCTCGTAATTTTTACTCACTGTATTTGCTGAAGGCATGAGTTAGAAAGGAATCTCTATTCAAACAGAATGTAATTAACTCTCATCTTTTTCCTGTTTTCTTTTGCAGTAATAACATCTAAATTGCAAAAACATACACTAAGTCTTAGCTTTGACAAAAACACTTTTCACCATGTACAAAGTGTTTCTGTTAATGCATTTAAAGAAGTTATGCCCTATGCAGGAATCCTTATTAAGATCCAGATATAAAACAGCCAGTTATTCAGTATTACATGCTGACAACTAATGCTATTATATCCAGGAAGATCATCCAAGTTCTTCAAGTAACACAGAATGTCACAGCCTAAAACTAAGCCCATCTCTCCTGAAAAGCAACAGGATAACTGAGCATGTGTGTCACTCCTCCTTCTCAAGTTCTGAAGTGTATTGGGAAATTTGCTGTGCTAAAATTTTCTTTAGGAGACAAAAAAGTGAAGTTTACCATCATTTTTCCAAAGGTCCGAGACACAGATTTAGAAAGCACCAGATTCATTAATTTTTTACAGCTAAACTTTCACCGAAAATTGGTGAGATTGATTCAGGAGATAGTGGATAGTGAATAAGGAAGGAGATGTGGTATTGGATAGGAAAGCTCCATGTTTTATAGATTAAAATTATATTGATATTGAAACCTGTCAGCTGGAAAGTCTGGTAAAAACAACAGAGAATAGAGTTGATCTCATTTAGAATTACACATCTACAAGATAAACTTGCATACATGAGAGTGTGGTGCCAGGCACCTCTGCCTGCATTGCCATACACTGACCAGGCTCCAATCTGACTGCCCATCCCAGCAGACGTTACCACTCATCCACCACCAGCTGTCCTGAGGAACCCAGCTGGTACCAGTGCCTGGCACAAAACCCATAAAGGATTAGAGAAAAGGGGGCCTTATAGTTAGAAATAGATTTTTTTTTTTAAAAATCAATATATTCAAAATTCCTATCAGAAAGTGTCAAAAGCAAGCTGCAGCAGATTAGATTTTAAAATTTTGCAAAAGAGCCTGCAAAAGGAACCATGAGTTCTTTCTTTTTAAAAAAAAGGAGTGGGGGGAACCTCTGCTATAATCCAATTTTCAATTAAAATACGATTATGCTTTTCCACAAGAACTCCCACAGAGTTGTAAAGTACTTATTTAATGCAAACATTAAACCATGGCAAGCAATAAGGCCTGTTTACTAGGAAATAATTACTGCCCCAGAATAGGCCCAACTATTTCAGAGTACATAAATGCACTGCTGAACTATTTGTTCTTAACTTTTTTTAATAATAAAAATACAAATGTCTGAAAAAGAAAAAGCATGTAAATTTTATGACAAAGACAATATTGTTGTTTTAAAATATTTTCATTTTTAATTACTGATCTTGTAAAAAATTTTTGCCTCAATCACAAAGCCCATATTTTTCTTCCTGTCCAAAGTCCACAAACATATTCTGGACAGCAGCTGCACTTCAAAATCAGAATTTATGCACAGAATCTTAATTAACACATGAACCAAAGGCAGTCCAACTGACACAGCATTAAAATAAGAATTAAAGCAGAATTAAAAAAATAAATCAAGCAGGGCATATTAAAGTTTTCAATAATTTACTTCTCAACCGTCATTTTCTGCATAAGGTTTTAAAAATATAATAATTTGCAAGTAACACCTTGTTTGGGTCCATAGCAGAGTTGTTAAAGTAGATCTGATGACAGCTGAAGCAATAGACCAAAACGAAGAACCAAACCAGCCGGCCTCATAAGGCTTTGCTGAATACTGATGTTAGACCATTCTGGTGGACCCTAGATGGAGGGAGAGCAGGGGATGTCATCTACCTTGACTTCAGCAGGGCCTTTGATACTGTCTCCCATGACATCCTGATAGCAAAGCTGAGAAAGCATGGGATAGATGAGTGGACAGAGAGGTGGGTTGAGAATTGGCTGTCGGACTGAGCCCAGAGGGTTGTGATTCGAGGAGCAGAATCTGACTGGAGGCCTGTGACTAGCGGTGTTCCCCAGGGCTCGGTGTTGGGTCCAGTCCTATTTAATATCTTCATTGACAACCTTGATGAGGGAATAGCATCCACCCTCAGCAAGTACGCCGATGATACAAAGCTGGGAGGAGTGGCTGACACGCAGGAACACTGCGCTGCCATCCAGAGAGACCTGGACAGGCTGGAGAGCTGGGCAGGGAGAAATCAGATGAAGTTCAACAAGAGCAAGTGTAAAGTCTTGCACCTGGGAAGGAACAACCATTTGTATCAGTACAGGCTGGGGGATGACCTGCTGGAGAAGAGCTCATTGGAGAAGGACCTGGGGGTCCTGGTAGATGACAGGTTGGCCATGAGCCAGCAGTGTGCCCTGGTGGCTAAGAGAGCCAATGGGATCCTGGGGAGCATCCGGAGGAGTGTGGCCAGCAGGTCAAAGGAGGTCATCCTCCCCCTCTACTCTGCACTGGTCAGGCCCCACCTGGAGTATTGTATCCAGTTCTGGGCTCCTTGGTTTAAAAAGGACAGGGATCTCCTGGAGAGAGTCCAAAGAAGGGCCACGAAGATGATTAGGTGCCTGGAGCATCTCCCCTATGAGGATAGGCTGAGTAAGTTGGGACTCTTCAGCCTTGAGAAGAGAAGACTAAGGGGGGACCTAATTAAAGTCTATAAGTATCTTAAGCAGGGGATGCAGGGGGAATCAGCCAGCCCCTTTTCAGTGGTCTGTGGGGATAGGACAAGGGGCAATGGCTGCAAGTTGGAGCACAGGAAGTTCCGCACCGACATGCGGAAGAACTTTTACACAGTGAGGGTGACAGAGCCCTGGGACAGGCTGCCAGGGAGGTGGTGGAGTCTCCATCTCTGGAGATATTCAAGACCCGTCTGGATGCCTATCTAAGTGATATGTCCTAGGGAGCTGCTTTGGCAGGGAGGTTGGACCCGATGATCTCTTGAGGTCCCTTCCAACCCCTACAATTCTATGATTCTATGATTCTGGAGCAGTACTCTGTTTAGAAAGAAACCCCCCAACCCATTCTCTCATACGTCATATAGTCACAAGTTAACGTCACTCGAGCAGCCAGCAAAAAGAAACACTTCTGGCACCATTCAAATACTCCATAACATTTAACCATTCATCAAAATCCATGGATATTGGTATCCATATGTCAAAGTCAGGTAAAAAAGTTTGCTATTTGTATTTTGAGAAAGAACATTAGTTATTATATATGCATAAATTGATGTCTAGACCAATGGAAATTCATAAGATGTCCCGTAATTCATAACAGCACATCAAAAGAAGGAAATCATAATCAGGATACAACCCTGATATTGAGAGATCCATTCTTATGTCAAAGATACTCAAACAAGTTGGAAGAACCTGTATGCCATGTTTCTGTTTCTCATGCCTAAGCATATCCTTAAAAACCACACAGAGATGCTTTTTCTCATCTCTCAACTGAAAACCACAGCACAAGATCTTCTACTGGGAAATAAGAATTATGCTCATCAGCTACTCAAAAAACCCAAAAACACAATGACAAACCCACAACAACAAAAAAAAATCAAATTAATATTTCATTTTATTCCTTAGACAATTCATAAACTATTTTGTGTTCAAGCCCACTTAAGGAGGATGTTATCAGTCCACACGAATATCCTAAATCCCACTTGGGAATTTTTTTATATCACAAAGTTAACTTCTCCATTTATCTGTCATTAATATTACGCTTTAAAATTAAGAAATTCTTACTCAAAAATAAGTATAGTGACTGATACACAAGCCACTTCTGTATAAATGAGTGTACCTTAATCCAAAAAGAACATACTAAAATCTATATAGAACTTAAAATTCCTTTGTGTTACCCCTGCTGCAGCTTCTCTAAGTGAGATTTTTACCGGCACAATGTCAGTAAACAGTGTAAGCTATCTGGTAAACATCATGTTATCTTGAGTTGTTCAGCATCAAGATCTGTTCTTTCCTAAAACCAGGTACAGTTAAAGCAGGGAAATATTTAGACAAGGGTAACTGTCTAACATAACATGTTCAGCTGAATAATGCATTTATTCTCCTGGCAAAATTACACACTAAGCGCTGGCTAATTTTTTTTTAAATGGGAAGCAGCTCAGTAACAACTCAGTTCACGCTCAGCTGGATCATCCTTTCAATTAAGTCAGTTTCATTTTAAGCTAACAATCAAAACAGCTGACAATTCAGCCGATATCCCCACATCCACATTCAAATGCAGTACTTCTTAATTTGCATTTTAACAGGAGCACTGTGGTTGCAAGAATGCAGCCTTAAATTAAGCTATTAAAAGAAAAGAAATCTCTATTTCTTGTGTGGATGAAAGATGCTGTTAAATCTCAGCTCCAGTTTTCTCCATTGTATTTACTGAAGCTTTTCAGCAGCTTTTACCAATTCACGAAAAAAAAAATCATTCTCTACTATCTTGAAACTAACACATCAAACACAACTTGGCATTTAAAAACTGAAGCACGACTTAAGTTGTTCTTTTCCACTTTATTCCTTTACTTCTTTGTGGATTTGGTGCTACCATTCAGATGAAACTTATTTTCTTGATGCTGCTTCTTTTTTTTTAATGTTTTTTTTTTTTAAATTCTCCCAACACCTCCAGCAAGCACAGTTTAATTTCAGTGCCCTTCTGGCAGAAGACATGAGTAAGTCTTTGCTAGACAGAAAGCAAGAAATTTACATTCTACTAGAAACCTAAATCTTTGCCCCATACTAAATTTTTACCACAATTTTCACTAAGAGGCATCAGTAGAAGTGAATGTTTGATGCTATCTAGCAGTTGAAACTGGTGATCTCTCAGCCTCCACGACCTCAGCATGTTTTGAAGCTGTTAACACAGGAGAATTGACTGTTTAAACTCTGCAAAAGCTCTCCAAACCCTCCCCACTTGCAGAATGACCATTATCTCAGTGCCAGGTAAGCAGGGAAGAGTAAAAGACTCGGATGATATAACAGCAGCTTACTTTAAGCAGTGGACTGAACAGGACTCATTTAGATAGAAGGTTTTTTTCTTGTTCTCCCAAACTGGTCTCTTGAAAGATAAAGGTAAAAATTATACTGTTCCAGGTAAAGTTATTAACAAAGGTTTTGAAAATTCAGCCAGGATGGTACAGTTCCTTCAGAAGCAAGCTAAAAAGCTTTACTCTCAAATGATTAAATCTCAAAATGCAGTAGCCTGAACAGGCTCAGCTCAGGGCTGAACCATGGGCACAGTGTTCATCTGATGGTGACATCCAAACAGATGCAGTAAACACAGATCCAAACTATTTTTCTGTGTGTCTTTTAAAGATATAAAAGTCAGGGTAAATACTTTCAACGTCACTAAAATTACACCTTGACAGATGGTTCAAAGTACAGAAGTTATTTGACATTCAAACACCACAAACACCTAGTAAAATCTATGAGAAAAAATAAATGTACATCATTCAAACTTCAATTAAAATGGCAACTGCAACAGTAACCAAACCTACTGAAACTACAGGGATGCAGTTGCACTATCTGAGCACAACCAGATTTGCTGTCATAGAATCACAGAATCATTAAGGTTGAAAAAGACCTCCAAGATCATCTAGTCCAACCATCCCCCTACGACCCACATTACTCACTAAACCATGTCCCTGAACACCTCATCCAATCTTTCCTTGAACACCCCAAGGGACAGTGACTCCATCACCTCCCTGGGCAACCCATTCCAATGCCCAACCACTTTTTCTGAGAAGAAATTTATCCTCATTTCTAACCTGAACCTCCCCTGGCACAACTTGCAGCCATTCCCTCTTGTCCTATTGCTGGTTATCTGTGAGAAGAGGCTGACCCCCAGCTCAACACAATCTCCTTTCAGGTAGTTGGAGAGGGCAATAAGGTCTCCCCTGAGCTTCCTCTTCTCCAGGCTAAACAGTCACAGTTCTCTCAGCTGCTCTTCACAAGACTTGTGTTCCAGACCTTTCACTACCTTCACTGCCCTTCTCTAGGCACGCTCCAGGGCCTCAATGTCTTTCTTGTAGTGAGGGGCCCAATACTGAACACAGTACTTGAAGAATGGCCTCACCAGAGCTGAGTACCAGGGAGCTCCCCTCCCTGGTCCTGCTGACTACGCTGTTCCTGATACAGGCCAGGAAGGCTTCCTGGCCACCTGGGCACACTGCTGGCTCATGTTCAGGTGAGTGTCAACCAATACCTCCAGATCCTTTTCCTCTCTGCAGCTTTCCAGCCACCCTGCCCCAAGCCTGTAGGCTTGCCTGGGGTTGTTATGACCAAAGTGCAGGACCCAGCACTTTGCCATGTTGAACTTATCCCACTGGCCTCTGCCTATCGACCCAGCCTGTCCAGGTCCCTCTGGAAGGCCTTCCTGCCCTCCAGCAGATGAACACTTCCCCCAAACTTGGTGCTGTCTGCACATTTACTAAGGGTGCACTCAATTTCCTAATCCAAATCATCAATAAAGATATTAAAGATGATGGGCCCCAGTACTGACCCAAGGACTGTCTGTTAACTATTACAATGAGCTTCTGTTTGTGTTCCTAACTTCTAACTTCGTCCCTCCTTGTGATGCTTAATCCAACTTTCAATCATATTTCTACCTAGTGAGCTACATGAGTAGCTTCTACCTGCTTTCAACAGCTACCAAACCCAGTCTCCAGCTCTAGTCTGGACTTTGACCAGAAGCCTAGCTCATCCCTCCAGTGAGTGCACAACATGCTCACATGAGTTTGCAAAACAACCATTTAGTGTTACGATTTATGAAGTAAGGTGTGATCTTCCAACTTGCTACACCAAACACAGTAAAATCCAAGCAAAGAGGAAGAGATGTACCTCTCTTGGAAAGAACAGGAAACCCTCCCCCCACACTGTTATTAAAATTCAAAAGTATCTGACTTGCATTTTCACCCATGCAACACTAAGACGGTCTTAAATTTGTGGAAGGGAGAAAAGCAGTAGGGAACAAGGTCTATCAATGGTTGCATTCGCTGTTTCCTTGTTCAAGAAGTACAAATAAGGAGCTATAACCAAAGGAAAAGTACACTTCTGCCAGTCTAGCACCCTCCCAGCAAAAACCACAGATAGTCACAAAAATCCTCCTTTGTATTTGCTTTTGTCTTGAATAATTGCATGTCAGAGTCTTAAAAAAGCCAAGAACAGATGTGACATTTCAGACACCTACTGCAAACATTATGTTATAATCTAGTTGTAAATTCCTTTCAATATGGTAAAACCCAGTCTTTTAAACAGCTTTAACTACCAATTCTGTCCAGAAAGAGAGGCAAGGTGATCTCCCCACTCCAGAGGTGTGGAGTCAGTGAGCCAAGACTGACCTAGTCTCAACACAACGACCACCCAGCCCAGCTGCGCACTCCCAGGTGCTGGGTACTCTCCTGCCCTGCCCCAAGCTTGAAGGTTTGGCTTGGTTCAGTGACATTAGGGGACAAGAGTATTTTCTACGGTGCACTCCAGATAAGCTCTCTTTTGTGAAACAATTGGAGGGGAAGCAGAATACATCATATCTTTGTGATAATCCTCCTGCAATGCTAAGTGCCTGAAGGTAAGCAAGTAACCCATGAAAAACCCCAAGCAACACATATGGGTTGTTGGGATACGTGTTGTATCACCAGTCATTTGTCAAGTCCTAACTTAAAACAAACCTTACCAGACAAAAAACCAAACCAAAAGCCAAACCAAATCCCAGTACTCCAGGGTATGCTTCTTCCCAGCAAAGTTTCTGTTATACTGCAACAATGAAACAATGACCCAGTTTTAACTTGAGTAATGTAAAAGCCCCAAAAGCAGTAATAACTGATTTTTCAAGTGTTCTCTTAAAAACCTAATGCATTATTAGCAACGCAGCTCGGGTTTCTTTTTTCAGAAAATTGTTTGCAAGCAGCAAAGTCCCTTTAACCAATGTGTGACCTCTGCTGAATGATCCAGACATTACAACATATTCTGTCACTGCTACCAAAACCGTTTCATTTTTAAAACTCAATTTAAAAGGCTTCAGATCTTTTCTTTCTATTAAAGAAACACTTTCTGAACCACATTAAAAACCATGTCCTGCACTTTGTGAAAATTAAGCACTATTTATACCAGTGGCTCAGTGGAAAATGACAAGCAGAGGAGCACGTACACACAAATGTTGGTGGAAAAGTATTATAGATATGGCATGCCTACAGTTTGTAGACATCACCAGAAAAAAGAACCTGAAAATGACAAGTAAGACAAACACAGTATATCACACAACAGCCTGGCAAATATCAAACATTTAAGAGCAAACTTGAGCAGCCCTGAGGAGAAGGATTTGGGGTGCTGATTGATAGCAAGCTCAACATGAGCTGTCAGTGTGTGCAAGCAGCTCAGGAAGCCAACCATGTCCTGGGCTGCAGAAAGAACAACGTGGCCAAGCAGGTCAAGGGAGGTGATGCTGACCCTCTGCTCTGCTCTCATGAGACCCCACCTGCAGTGCTGCATCCAGCTCTGGGGTCCTCAGTACAGGAAAGACATAGAGCTGTTGGGGTGAGTCTAAAGGAGGGCCATGAAGATGATCAAGGGGCTGGAGCACCTCTCATATGAAGACAGGCTCAGAGAGTTGGGCTTGTTCAGCCTGGAGAGGAGACGGCTCCGGGAGGACCTAATTGCGGCCTACCGAGAATTAAAGGGGTCCTACAGGAAAGTGGGAGAGGGCCTGTTCACCAGGGAGTGCTGAGACAGGACAAGGGGCACTGGCTTCAAGCTGAGAGAGGGCAGGGTTAAATTGGACGTTAGGAAGAAATTCTTTACTGTGAGGGTGGTGAGGCCCTGGCACAGGTTTCCCAGAGAGGTTGTGGAAGTGCAGTCCCTGGAAGTGTTTAAGGCCAGGTTAGATGGGGCTTTTGGGCAACCTAATTTAGTGGAGGGTGTCCCTGCCCATGGCCAGGGGGCTTGGAGCTAGATGATCTCTGAGGTCCCTTCCAACCCAAAGCATTCTATGATTCTAAGAAACTTTTCATTTTACTTTTCAGTGCCTTGCAGCAAACAATTTAATACTCTCAGTAAACATCTCAGTAACACCAGTTACACTAGACTGACATCACAGATAGGTTTTAAGGCACAAACCAGAAGTCTGAATGGATAAACCATGTCAAATTTTACTACACACATAGCATTACTACAATGCTATGCATTCACTTTGTATTGAAACATTTTAAAGTACTTATGCCTTCAGAAAAGAAAGACCAATAGCTGCTGTTTTGTAAAGCAATAAACATTGTTGGGGAGCAATTGCAGCACAATGCATAATTGTTTGAAAACAAAAAGAAGAAAGAATATGTGCCAACAAACCTCTGGGAAAAAGGGACCCACTACAATTCATGCTAGATTAGATTCCCCCTGCCCCAATTCACTCAACTGTAAGTAATTATTCCCAATAGGCAACTGTTCCATTTTCAAGTTCCCCTCACAGGGTACCCCACCTCTGGTTTGTTTACATTTCTTTTTACCTTTTACAAACTTTTATTCCAGACTCTGAAGTTAATTTTCATAGAATCATCATGGTTGGAAAAGACCTTCAAGATCATCAAGTCCAACAGTTAGCCCTACACCACCACAGCCTCTAAATAATCTCAAAAAAACCCCATCTTTTCTTTGTTTTTCTACATCATTTTCTTGAGGACTGTTCCCCTGTTTTGCCTTCCCTGACTACCGAGGAATTACAAAGTTCAAACAATAAAACTGAGAAAACTAATAAACAATCAAACTATGGCTGAATATCATGGAGTCATTTATCATCTTCCCAAGTCAAACATGGAAACAAGCTTTTAAACCTATTCACCACAAGCTCTTCTCATCAGACACATCTCTGAAAGCTTCTTTCAACCTCCAAACTCTCGAAATCTTTGGCTGTAAACGAGTTTGGGTCTACAAGAATTTTAGTTTTTCAAATCTACTGCAGTATCATTTTACCAGGGCAGGTTATCTGGAGCACAGAAAGGACCATAGAGAATGAGTGGAGGCTGAGCACCTCATGGCACCAAGACTGAAGAGTTTACTGGGTTCCCACAGAGACTCTAAAAAGCATTTTGGACCTTGAAGTATTTTGATCTAGATGCTTTTCAGGTATTACAAGAGCTATTCATCTATCTTCAGTCTTAAAATCCTGACAGGTTTGCTATGCCCCATAAACGCAAAGCGGAACATGTGCTATATGGTGATTTGGGAGATTTGCACTTCATTACACAAGAAAGCTTTTAATTTTTCAATTTTTAACATTTTTAATTTTTAAAATTTTTAAATTTTTTATTTTTTCTTTTTTTTTAATTTTGTATTTTAAAAAAGATTCTCATAGCAGATGTATTTTCAAAGCAGCAAATTATCTTTAAGTCAATGGTATTTCCCTTTGCTTACTGCAGTAATTAAATTGCACTAATATTAATCTGTTTCTTTGAACAGGCTTGACTTTAGGAAGGTTTCACTGGATGTTCAAGTTCTCTCCAACAACAAATAATTATTATCTGCCATCCAGCGCATCAGCCACTGGTCAGCATTCATCGAGAGAACAGATTCAACAAAAACATCTCTTTCATCAATGCTTCCCCCTATTAAAGAGAGTTTAGTATTTTTTGCTTGTTAGGCTGTTTTGATTCTTTTCAAAGTAAACAGCTCATTTCAGTTCAAAGGTGGAGTCAAGAAGCCAGCTTTGTACTACAAACATTATTTTAATAACATCTTTGAGAAGAGCTCCTTACGTTATGCAGCACTTCAGAGGGGGGCTGTAAAGACGAACCTAAACTTCCTCCTCAGTTCATTATCTTCAGGAGTATTGATTCCTAGATGTGACCATGCCCACCATTCAATGAGCACTGCTAATTGCTACAAGTATCTATGATATGTACACTAGCTGGGAGAAGAGCAGGGACATGGTACATGGGATGGGAAGAGCAGCGAACAAGTGAGAAAAACGACCTGAATAATAGGTAGTGAGGGCAGAGATGCGAACTACTCTAGACCATTATCACCTGAAGTGGCCCTCCATGACTACTCTGACCAGGCACTGCTGTTTTATGGATACATAGCAGCACACCTTAGGCTTCATCCTCACACCACAAAAAGCAGAAGCATTTCTTCATGAGCAAGCAGCATGCACTGCAGGTTGTAGAGAAACACTGATGTGAAACAGTTAATGTGTGTCTATTAAGACCTATTCTAAGAAAATTATTGTCAAGCTGTCAGCTTGAAACAGCAGTGTTACTGGCAACAGATATGGCTGTCAAATAATTGGTCACACCTACAAAAAAAAAGTGTGGTTAAAATACAAATACAACATTAGATTTCCCTTACTCGTTAAAATCAAAACATACTGAATCATTGAAACAAAATTTCAGGTTTGCTAGCCTCTGGAAAAATAAATAACAAGGCAGGCATTTAAATAAGCAAGCCCCAACAACATGTAATTGCAAGGCTTGTTAAGGGTGCTCAGCACGTACTTACAGGTTGAGCAGACTAACAGCGCTCTCACCACAAGCTCAGTGAGTAACTTCCACTTCTGCTCCACTTTGGAGGTGACAGCTGGAATGAGAATCTCTGCAGGGACGTAGTACTGAATCGAATAGGTCACAAAAATCCCAAAGGAATAGAGAATTTTTACAGACTGATACAACCTGTGAAAACATTTACAAACATGCATGTAAGTGGCAAACGTTTCATTACAAAAGCACCTGCCAACAGCACTAAGGATATACACGTATATTTTTTCCACCTCCCCAGCAAACAAGAAGCTAACATTATCTGCTATGAAATTGCAGAAGATAAGCCAACTACCAAAGTATAGGCAAAATAAGAAATCAGTACCATGCAATCATAAATGAATAAAGAAGAACAAGGTAAACAGCCAGCAGCTACTTGGGAAAAGAAAATTCCAAATTTACATGGAAGAGAATCTGTACACTGATAAACCTTTCATACTGGCAGAAAACGTTGGACATTTTAAAAATTAAGTCAAATATCCTCCAGATTTCTGCATATTCACAAAGTTTTCCTAAAAAGATTTTTCACATTGGGAAGAGGGTATCTCAGGAAATTTTATTTATTAAAATTGGCAGCAGTACCTTCTAAGGCTAGAAAATGCCCATTACCAAATTTGCTTGCTGTCCACGCTCTCCTCTTCAAAACCAGCAGGTACAGAATGCCATTTAATTCCTGCTCCATGTCACAGTATTTCACAGGGTTTAGAGCAAGACAAAGGGGAACCAAGTTCTACAGCTCCAAATTATGCCAACCTCATGCCAGTGGTGGATTGGCAGGGTATGTCACTAAGAAAAAGAAGCTGGAAAAATAATGCATGCATGTGTAGAATAGAGTTCATCCTGATACAGGAATGTCTGTCTGTCCTAATATACAGGAATAGAGCTGCTGTAACTAAACAAAACCTTTAGGGATCAAAATTTTATTTTTTTCTTTTAATAAAACAGTATTTTGTTGAAAAGCTACTTTGGGATGGTTTTAAACTCTGTGCCAGACAAAGACAAACTTCTGCCTTGCACCATTCCAAGAATTCAGTTGCATGAAAAGTAAAGTAGGCTGTACCCACACTGGTAAAAGGCACAAACTACTTTTTAAGAATAGGGAAGATTTTCTATTCTCATTGATCTCTTCCCATTCTAGTGTTATTCCACACTGCGTGTCCATGAAGTACAGATAAAAAATGTTCAGAAAATACAACATAGCAGACAGCTTCTCTATAACAATACAAAATTCAGTTACATTTTGGCTGAAATTACTCTTTAGTATTCCAAATATTAAACTGCTCTGCATCACCATCCTTATATTCCAGAAGCCCAGATGGATTTTAACTGGTTAACAAAAAGAAAAACTGAACAGCTACCCACAATTAACCTGGAATTCTCAGGCTTCAGATCACCCCAAACATTTACAAAAATATTTTTTAAAGATATTCAAAACCAGGAATCAAAGCTTTAAATAGACAGTAGTACAAAGTAGGTGCCTTCATTACACAAATTCTAAATCATTCATATGTGCTGAAAGAAGTCAACAAAAGTCTACTTCAGTTCTATATTTTAGATTTTATTCTAGCTCTTTTAAGGGAAAAGGGTCAAAACTAGCGTAACAAAACTTGGATATCAACACATAGACCCACTAGGGCATTGTGTTGGGTTGATGGTTGGACTTAATGATCTTAGAGGTCTTTTCCAACCTTAAAGATTCTATGGTTCTATGATTAAATATACTAAGTTTCCACTCAAACAAGTACCTGTTGAACTTTAATGTGCTGTAATACTTGTACGATAGTTAACCTTTGGGATTCACAGTAAGGGAACTGCTACACAAAGAATGTCATTCATATCTTAATGAAGTACAGACTTAAAAAGAACCTTCAGCCTCAAGAAAATGAGACTCCAGCAAAGGACAAAAAAAAGGTGGTGAGGAACAGGTTGCCCAGCTGTGGCTGTCCCCTCCCTGGCAGTGTTCAAGGCCAAGTAAGATGGGGCTTTGTTCTAGTGGAAAGTGTCCCATGCCAATGATGGAATAGAGACAATTTTTAAAGGTCCTCTCTAACCCAAACCATTCTATGATTCTATGAGATCCCAACCAAGGGGGGTACTAAGAACTAAAGAAAAATTTCCATAATCTGTATCTTCAGATGTTGCAGGACTTGTTTGAATAGATGGTCGTGTGACAATAATTATCCAATTTTTTACTATAAATATATGCTGTTTCAGGCAAATGGTGCCCCTCTTTAGCTTGGGTCAGGAGGCATCTAGTGATCATGAATAAATCAGGTAGTTTATGCCTTGTGCCTCCTCAGTCAGCAACAAAATGAGTAAGAAGATTCAAGTCACTAAGTGCTGTTAAAGATCAGCAAAAACAAGCTGGAAACCATATTCTAATTAATACATTATGTTGAGTGCCACGTTCTTCTCCAAAACACATTCCAAATTAGAACTGCAACAAGTGTCTTCTCCAAAAACTCTTATCCAGCAGAATGTTTTTCAGAATATAAGCAGTCCTCTATTTAAATTAAACTTAAGGACTTGGCAGGTCTAGCGTCTGTGTACGCCTCCAGGTTAATTCATCTCTAAGAACATCTCTTAAGAACTCAGAAAGCATGAGAATTTCAGTTTCTTTATCAGGAAAGGCTTATTTTTAAGACAGAGATTGTCCACCAGAGTTTAACACACAGGGCAAGTCTCACTGCTTAGCTGCATTCGAGGCGCTTTTGTATCACCACTTTCTAATAAAAACTTGTGTTTCTCTAGTTCAATCCAGCCACTTCTTGGTTTTTTATGTGAGGATGAAGTAACAAAACAGTGTCACATGGTTCACTGGACATTTGTCTTGCTAGTGCAGTTAATTGCACACATTTGTTTAGCAGTACTGCATCAGCTAGACCCCGCGCAGCAATGGTATCATACCGCACAGCCCTTGGGCACTCCACTGAGCTGCTTCTCCTCCTAATTTTGTTTGGTACTCTGGGGTAGTACCCAGGGTAAGGAGAAAACAGATGAGACTGTTATCTCTACACATGTGCCCTGAGCAGCTCTGAGGTTATTAAATGTATAATGCCAATTCTCCACCTTATAGAGCACCAGTTTCCATCTCTTTTATTATCTCTGCCTTTGCATTAGGGTCTGTAAAGCCATCAGGATAAATATCATCTTATCACATCTGCACTGTAGCCAAGAGGTATTCGAAAACTCTTATTTGAACAGCCCTGTTAGACAGTGGGGCTGCAAAATAAAGCAGAATGTTACAGCACAATGAAGTTCATCCTCTTGCTTGCACAAGCCCAATAAAAAGCAACAGAGTGAGCAATTTTACCATGTATTCCACATTTCTCTCCCTCTTCCTCTTTTAAGAGCACCTCTCCTAAGGCACAAATAAACCCAGGTCTACTATTTAGAACAAACTTTTCACTAATTATATCCACAGTGAACAATACCAAGTAATATTCCAAATAGACGTATTTTCACCTTTAGTTGCCTCATACAGACAGAATGGATCTAGTAAATGCTTTAAGACTTCTAGTTTTTTTAATGTATGATCAATGAAAGGATGCAATTAAATGTATGTCATGAGCAATATACCTCAAAAAACAGAACCGTGGGAAAAAATATGAGAAAACCCCACAAAGCAGAAAAGAAATTGAAGCCCAAATCTCAGAATTTATAACAGTTCTACAAAAACACAAGAAGCAAAAAAGCAACAACAGACACATGAACATTCTACCGACTAAAAAAATTCATCCTTCAAGATGCATTTTATTATTATTTCATTTATTTTTCATTGGAATCAGTCAAGCAATTAAACGAAACTTCTGAATATTAAAAATTAATAGTTCATACTCACTCCAAGGAATTGAAAAAGGCAAAAGAGAGTGAAAAAGTTAACACTTGAAATTAATAACACTCTTTAAACACTCTTTAGATGCATTCTAGTCTTTTCTAAAGAGTAAAAATTAGTCAGCATTCAGTTGAGCAAAGCAGGTTTTGTTTCACAACAGACACCAAACAAGTAGATGTAAGTATGTAACAAGATATTACTTGATCAGAATGAAAACACTTTTCAGCTTTTCACTTGCACACTGCTGATACACCCAATCTTAGGCCCACCAGAGATAAAGATACTAAAATATTAAGAGGTGTATTTAAGTTAATAGTTACGGTGTATCTATCCATAGATAGATAAAGAACCAACAATACACCAGTAGAAATAGTCTTCAGTGCTTCTTCAGCACAACACATGGGGCTCCTGTACCATTAAAAAAAATCTAAATAAAGATTATAATATCCCTGAGATTATGGAAACCATAAGCTTCATCTTCAAGATAGGAAGTCACTATTATACCTTATCCATGGATTTGCATCTGAACTACAAATCTATTCAGCTTTGATGCCTTCTATTCCAGTTGTTTACCAAAAAAGGCCACTATATCCCCAAGATACCCAAGGTAAAACTAGCTGGTTTCAGAACTGCAACATAGCTGGTTGGAAACCACACATCCCTTCCTTCTGTACACTTAAACTAGCTCCTGCTAGAGGTGGAATACTTAAAAGATCATTGATCTTGTTCAATATGCAATTCTTTCAATATGCAAAAAACTGCTGGGCAAGATGATAGCTCAGCTCTAGAAGGAACAGAAAGAGTATATGCACTACACTAAAAAAAAGAGTTTAAGGCCCTCTCACATAATCACAGAATCCCTAGGTTGGAAAAGACCTTTAAGATCATCGAGTCCAACTGTTCCTTTCCTATGCTAAACCATATCCCTGAGTACCTCATCTACCCTTTTTTTTAAACACATCTAGGAATAGTGACTGAACCCCCTCCCTGGGCAGCTTGTTCCATATCACAACAACTCTTTTGGTGAAAATTTTTTTTCTAACATCTAATGTGAACCTGCCCTGGCTCAGCTTTGTGCCATTTCCCCTTGTCCTATCTCCTGTCACCTGGTTGAAGAGACCACCTCTCTATAACCTCCTTTCAGGTAGTTGTAGGCAGTGATTAGGTCTCCCCTCAGCCTCCTCTTCTCCAGGCTAAACATCTCCAGCTCCCTCAGCTGCTCCTCATAGGATTTGCCCTTCAGCCCCTTCCCCAGCCTGGTTGCCCTTCTCTGCACTCGCTCGAGGATCTCGATGTCCTTATGGTGGGGACCCCAGAACTGGACACAGTACTCAAGGTGTGGCCTCACCAATGCTGAGTACAGGGGCACAATCACCTCCCTAGACCTACTGGCCACACTGTTTTTGTTACAAGCCAAGATGCCATTGGATTTCCTGGCCACCTGGGCACACTGCTGGCTCATATTCAGTAGGCAGTCAACCAAGACCCCCAAGTCCTTCTCTGCCTGACAGCTCTCAGTTATAAGCATGATAGTGCTGAGCCAAGGAAGAAGCCTTCACAACATTTCTGCTTTCTAGATTACTGCTTGTACATCACATATGCACTCACCATACATCTTGTGGCAGGTTTAAAGTTATGCTGCCTTTGATTTCATCCCCAAAGCGCAGATACCCCAGAGTGGCTAACGAGATATACAAGGTCATGACTATTCCCATGCCAATGTTCAGCGCCTGTGGGAAACGTGTGGTGTCCTTCATTCTGTTTTCCAATGGGAGAACCTGGAAATAGAGGGAGAATCAATTACACTTCATGCCCTTGCATTAAGACTACTTTTCTCTCACCCCCCCACCATTTCAAAGTCTATTTCCAAAATTTAGGTGATGTTATTAATAAAGTTTATTCTACAATACTGTTGTCGAGCCTGGAAAATCACCATGGTTTTATGCACCCAATAGAAATGCACAATTACTGAAAAGCATCAATCTTTGTAAGAAAAGAGCATTGGTATGGGAAATAAAGCAATATTTACAACTTTAAAAAACTGACAGGAGAAACTTATGGTGCCCAGGTGAAATACACAGGTGATAGGAGCAACATGATTTATTACTTATTTTAACTGAACTGCTCTCAATCCAAGGAGGATATCTGCTGTTTTTATTAGGCACATTTGCATTGCCAGTCTCCATCACAGACAAAACTACCATGCACACAGTTGACACACAAGCTCACGCTCGGTCTCAGCATTCCCCAGACAGAGAGCTTGAGCCCATGATTACCAGAATGCTGACCCAGGCTCTTTTAAATTTTGCTGACAGACATAGGGCCAGGAACACTAAGCATGGCTTTTCCAAAAGGTTTTGTGGGTGCTTTGAGCCTGAACTATAGCCAAGTGAGCTTGCTTGGCTTGCTGTCACTTCAAATTGAAGATACAAGCATTGCAACCATTACTGCATGCAGTTTGCTGGAGAGATTTCCTTTTAAGTGTACTATGCAGTGTACAGAAAAATATACTTATCAAGCTCTGACTGACATTTTCAGCCACCAACAGCAAACTAACATATTGAGCACATGCTCATGCAATGCTACAGGCTTGGGGAAGAGTGGCTGGAAAGCTGTCTGGAGGAAAAACACCTGGGTGTGTTGGTTGACAGTTGGCCTAGGTGACCGAGAAGGCCAACGGCATCCTGGCTTGGATCAGGAAAGGCTTGTCTGGCAGCACTAGGGAAGCGATCATTCCCCTGTACTCGGCACTGATGAGGCTGCACCTCAAGTACTGTGTTTAGTTTTGGGCCCCTCACTACAAGAAAAACATCAAGGCCATGGAGCATGTCCAGAGAAGGGGAACAGAGCTGTTGAAGGGTCTGGAGAACAGGTCTTATCAGAGTGGCTGAAGCAATTGGGATTGTTTAGTCTGGACAAAAAGAAGTCTGAGGGGAGGCCTTATTGCTCTCTACAGGAAAAGAGGTTGTAGCCAGGTGGGGTTTGGTCTTCATTCCCATGTAGCAAGCAATAGGACAAGTGGAAATGGCCATAGGTTGTGCAAAGGGCAGTTTAGATTGGTTGTTAGAAAAAATTTCTTCACCAGAAGGGTTATCAAGAACTGGAACTGGAACTTATATGCCTACATATAAGTAAAATGTCTAAGCTTCTATAATGCAGATCAGTAATGAAATGCTAGTCAATATAGTCAGTGCAGTAATGACTGCAGTACAACTTCTCTTCCAGTAGACATACAGGTTATATTTAACAGGACGACACTGCAATTAAACAAGCTTGTCATCTCAGGGTAACGCTTATGTGAAACCTTTAACAGGGTTGTGCTGTAACAGCTACTGTCCATCATACCAAACTGGTTTTTAGATGACTGAATAATTGCTGGTTTCAATTTAACTAATACAAGTTATGAAAAAAACAGATTTCATCCACTAATTAACAAACAAATTGGTATATGTGTATTGCTGTATTATTTTCTATAGCGCAATCCAATCATTTCCTTTCCCCTGGTCACCCACTAATATTCTCTTCCTGACTTCTCACTGAGTATCACCACTATCAATCCATCCCACACCATTAAATTTCTTCTACACCAGAAATGCTGAAGAACTTCAGTCATATTTGGGAATAAAGAGATCTCTGGAAAGATGCACATTTGGAGGCATTTGCAAATTTTTGTTCATTTTCAATTAAAATACATTATACATATTGAGGATCTTCTTTGTATAATTCAGAGCCTCCACTGCAAAGGCTTTTCCTTCAGAAAGCAAGCTCAGCTTGCACTGTAACTTAATCTGGTGAGAATGTAAAATTTAAACCAGGAAGAGTTTCAAAACTTAATTCAATTTTTAAATGACAGTGTTGAGAAGCAGAAAAAAACCCAAAAGGAGACATGTGGCTAGAAGTATTATTTTACTGCCACACAGACAAAATTAGTTAATTCCTCTAAATGAATGAAGCATCTTTGCCCATATAGTACCTATCAAGTCATCTTTTTATAATTCACATCAAAAACTGCCAGGTAGG
Source organism: Gallinula chloropus (assembly GCF_964237585.1). NCBI lineage: Eukaryota > Metazoa > Chordata > Aves > Gruiformes > Rallidae > Gallinula > Gallinula chloropus. Next base: position 199,539,511 of record NC_140085.1, read on the forward strand.
ACAGACAGCATTTACATTCTTTTGTCCTCAGTTGCAATTAGATTGTTTTAACATACCTCCTTATTAAGAGCTTTGAAGGATGCAAATTGCAGGCAATTTCTCCCTTCATCTGAGTTTTCTCATTCTTGACTTCCTACAAACAGATAGCATTTGGGCCTGGACCAGTAATAAAATGATCACTCAGTCTGCATCTGTTAATTCCCTGGTGGTTATAAATGGAATATATTTTCTGCGTAAGTTCTACCATATTCTACAGCTTCTGGGAATCTTAACAACCATAAATTGTTACAGTAAGAACTTATTCCAAGCTATATTTTCTCCACAGAGCTTTAATGGCAATACTTGCCAAGCTTACAGATAACAGGAGTCTCTTAATAAGTTCACTGTCCCAAAGATTTGATTTCCGGAGTCTCCAGCATTCGTTTCATACACTCCTGGCAGAAGGAAGGCAGTGAACTTAGACACACATGCCAGCAATGAAAAGAATCTCATGGTTTTCCACCATGACTTCTGGCAAGAAAGGGATCTCTGAGACTGCCTGCTGCTTTGAAATTGCAAAAACTATCTGTAGGAGACTACTAATGGGGGGAAAAAAATTTTCCCATGCCTTCACAGTCAGAGGGAGCTCAAGTCAAAGACTACAGGACTGTTCATTACAATGCCTCCTTTCAGATATAAAAAAAAGTTCTGCAGTCCACTCATAAAAATGCAGTAGAGAAAGAAACTTTCTACTTTTTGGCTACATCATCAACTGAAAGAGCAAAATGTTGCATATGTATGACAAACACTAGCTATAGTGATGCTGAAAGACATACATTAAAAGAAAATAGGAAGAGGTTCTTTACTGAGAGGGTGGTCAGCCACTGGAACAGGCTCCCCAGGAAAGGGGTCCCAGCACCGAGCTTAACTGAGTTCAAGAAGCGTCTGGATGATGCCCTCAGTCCCATGCTCTGACTTGACTGGCCCTGTGTGGAGCCAGGAGTTGGACTTGATGATCCTTATGGTTCCCTTCCATGGTTATTCTATGATTTTATGAAAATATCTCTATATAACTGCATCAAATTTTAATAAAAAATAGTTATTAGGAATGACATTTACTCATACACAATGTTTTATATTAAATGCAGAACAGTTTCCATGCAGGATGGAGGAGCCTGCAGCACCAGGTGGCATTCAGAAGGTAAGTGAGCAGCAGTCAGGAACAGTTTTCCTGCTGAGCAGGAAATGCTGCAAGGCAGTGAATGGACTCAGGTCCAGCCTCCCAGGAACTTAAACCCCTGGGAGCTCCAGCAACCAGGACCAAGGGAGTTGGCACGGTCACTGGAATGGGAGGGAGTGCACAGAAAGTCTGGAGACATTCATAGAGTAGTAGAATCACGTAGGTTGAAAAAAACTTGTTAGCCTAGCAGTGCCAAGTCCAACCACTAAACCCTGTCCCTGAGCACCACATCTACGCATCTTTTAAATACCTCCAGGGATGGTGACTCAACCACTTCTCTGGGCAGCCTGTTCCAGTGTTTGATAACCCTTCTGGTGAAGAAATTTTTTCTAACATCCAAACTAAACTTCTAAGGTCCAGACAATCAAACCACTCCCTAACATAAAGGGCTATCCCACCACCTCTTTTTCCTTGACTTTCCATCCTGAAGAGTGTATCCATCACAGCATTCTGGTTGTCTATGTCATCCCACCATGTTTCTATGTTCGCAACTATATCACAGTTTTCCTGATGCACAATGGCTTTCAACTCCTCCTATTTGCTGCCTATGCTGCATGCATTGGTGTAGATGCACTTCAATTGGGGTATTTATACCACCATCTTTTTTTTGGGAGGAAACCCTAAATCCTACCTGGCATTTCCATGGTTTCTAACACACCAATAACCCTTGTGTTTTTTCTGCCGCATGGATCTCCATCCTATAAGTCCACTGAGACAACAGAGCAAAGGACCATCCCTCAAACACTGGTGTATCACTGTTGCAGGTTTGCATGGAGAGGTTCTGGTGGAGATGGGGGGGCTGCAGGGGTGGCTTCTGCAAAAAGCAGCTAGAAGCGTCCCCTAGGCCTGACAGAGTAAATACCAGCTGGGGTCAAGGACAGAGCCACCAGTGACCAAGGCTGTCATAGCACTACTGGGAATCACATTTAGGAGACAAAAAAACAAAACCACAAGCAGCCACTTTTTGCCACCAGAGAAGGGAGTGAGAAGATGGAAGAAACTCTGCAGACGCCAAGGCCAGTGAAGAGGGAAAGGAGGAGGTGGCCCAGGTGCCAGAGAGAAAGATTCTCCTGCAGCCTGTAGAGAAGACCATGGTGGAGTGAGTTGTCCCCTCGCAGCCCATAGAAGATGACGGAGAGCAGAGACCCCACCTGCAGCCCATGGAGAGGCCCCACGCTGGAGCAGGTGGACACATATGGAAGATGCTGTGACCCACGTTGGAGCAAGCTCCTGTCAGAAGCTGCAGCCCATGACAATGGACAGAGAGAGAGAGATCTCCATGCCAGAGCAGGTTTTCAGAGGGAGGCTTGTGACTCTGTGGAGGACCAGGCTGGAGCAGTCTGGGCCTGAGAGACTGAGAGACGTTCTATGATTTATGAGTGCACCCCATAGCAGTGACCCATGCTGGGGCAGCTGGTGAAGAGCTGAAGCCCCATAGGAAAAGACTCATGTTGGAGAAGTTCATGCAGGACTGTCTCCTGTGGGTGGGACCCCACGCTGGAACAGAAGAGTGTGAGGAATACCCCCCCCCAACTCACGCAACTCATGAGGAACTGACTAAAGCCCCCACCCCTGTATTCCCCCATGCCACTCTCTGGGGGAAGAAGGGAGAGAAATCATTAATAAACTTGAGTCTGCAAAGAGAGGGATGGGGGAAGGCGCTTTAAGATTTGGTTTTACTTCTCATTAGAGTGAGTGTGTGTGTGTGTGTGTGTGTGTGTGTGTGTGCGCGCGCGCACACATGTCTCTGTGTGTGTGTGTTAAAATAGATGGGGTTTTTCATTCCATGTTGAGTCTGTTCTGCCCGTGCTGCTCATTGCAGAATGATCTCTCCCTGTCCTTATCTCGACTCCTGAGCCTCTCAATATATATTTTCTCCCCTGTCCAGCTGAAAAGGGGAGTGATAGTGCATGTTTGGTGGGCATCTGGCCTCCAGACAGGGTCAAACCACCACAAAAGAGAACAGCCAACTGCTGGGAAATACTGCCAAGAGAGATTGTACAGTCTCCATTCTCAAATACTTCCATAGCTCAACTGGATAGGGGCCGGAGGTAACTAGTCCAACTGAAGGCAGACCTTTTTCTGAGCAGCAGTCTTGATTTGACTAATTCCAGAGCTCTTTTCCAACTTAATTTTTCACTGGTTCTATGGACAAACATTGTTACCTCCAGCAAGATGCTATCATTTCTCATAGGCCATATGTGAAAAAGTTGAGGAAAATACTATTATGAGAAATTTAATCTAGACATCAATATGTGAATTGAAGTAATGTGAAATCAATAGAACCAAGAGCGAGTAGCATTTACAATTCCTCACAGGCAACCTAAAGCTATTGTTCTATTCTGTTCTTAATAGCTGTTTATATTTTAATTTTTAGGTTTTAATCTTTTTATATTTTGACAAATTTCTTTTTACAGGCAGACAAGATTATCACAATTGCTTATCTGAGATAGAGTTCATAAAGGAAAACAAAAGATGAGACATACTATATTCAATGTCCAGAGGTAGTATCCAAATATATTTTGTTTAAACTTCTACCTGCACTGCAATATTTTATCTTCTACATTTAAATCCACTCTGTCTGAAGACCCATGTCTTCAAGGCTCCAAGAAAACAAAGGCTTAGTTGAAAAAATAAAGCAATTAAAAAACATTATAAGACAATTTTCTTAAGTATATCAACTCTTGCTTTTAAATATCCATTAAACCAAGTTTACTCATTAAACTCAATGATGTCACTTCATGTCAAAATAAAACATACTTCTAAACATGTGTTCCTGCATCATCAACCTCACTGTACTATTACAACCTTCATTTAAACTGAATTAAAGGAAAACTTATGCAAAAAGAAATACAGGATGATTAATATTGTTAGCCAAAGACACATTAACATCCTTAGATCTTGAAGCGTGCAGTCCACTCCGAGCTAACAAGTAGCTCTACTGACTGAACTAGGGGATGCTGCCAAGTTATCAATACAGTTTTCCATGCTTTTAGTCAGTGTTGGGTTTTGTAGCCATGAGAAATTATATTTAAAAATGCTTATTTCTCCCTGCTTATGCTTGAGTTAGCATCAGGACTAGAGCTGCCTGTAGACTGAACAGATAAGGATGCTGATGCAGCCTTTCCGGCACGAAAGGCAAGTGTCCCTCCCCAGCCCCTCCCTGAGCAGCAGCAGGCGTTTCGAGCCAGTTGCTGTCACTACAGGAGATGCTTCCCTTGGCAGAACTGATCCCCAAATAAATTATGCAAAGAACTTGAGCCAGGTTTTATACAGTTTCCAGTACCACCTACTACAGACAAGCTGAAAAATTCTGTACCTCACAGGATTAACATGAAGCCCACTAACAACCAATTACACATATATTACACAAACTCCCTGCTTCCTAAGCTGTTAAATTCCATCAGGATCCAAAAGATCCATGAAGCATTCATAAGGAGACAGAGGCTGACAGGAGGTATGACATGAGCCAGTGCTTGTTCTGACACTGTGTCACTGCTGGGCAGCTGCTGGATAGATTTACACTCTAAATTTCTTTCCAGTCCCTGTTGCAACAACTTCAGAAGGCCTAAGATTTTAATTGAATGTAAGAGAAGGAAGATTGGTTTAGAAATGCTTTTTAGTTTTGCTTTTATTGCTTCCTTTTAGGAACACTGGAGCTGAACATGCTTTCTTGTCTTTTTCTTTTCTGTTGACAAAAATTAAGTTAAGTTTCATATATTGTTTTAAAAAAACATTATTTATTTAAAGGAGATTTGCCCTGCTTCTAATTTCCATGCTCTGCTTCCCTCTCTGCCCCAGTCATAGCCCTTATACCTATGAAATCAGATATTTTAGGCAAAACTGATCCTTTTCATAATTTCTCATTTTCCAGCATTTTTCTCCTTCCTCAATTGAATAAATTCTCACCCTTTTTCTCTGTCCTCTTCTTCAGAGATCTTCCTGTAATTTTTGAGTTGTTGGCATACATCACTTCCATCATCCTTCTTGAAATTCAATACTTGATTCCTTTAATAACTATCAACCTTTGGGGTTTTTTAATTTACAAAACAAAGAATCTATATTCCTTCCATCCACCAAATGAACTCAAAAGTACCCACAATTTCCTGGCAAAGCAGCATAATCAAATCTTTGAAATAACCTGACTAATCTACCGTCATCCATTATGCAAAGCATCTTTACTTTTATTTCAAGCCGCACGCAGTAGGTACAATCATCCCCCAGTAATACCACTGTCTTCTCATTCCTTGCCATGAATGTCCTGCTACGCTCAACTTCTTCTACAACTAAGCTGCAGGGGACTCCCTATTTCTAATGAGAAATCTCTACTGTATGTTTTATCTGACTTGCAAGAGAATTCAGCCTCCAGATAAACAGATAAACGGTTTTAATTGCTATGGCCACTAAAGCTAATCTTGTAATAGATAACTTAATAGCAGGCATGCTTAATGTTTAAATACACACAGTCATCTTTCTCTTTTTCAGGAAACACTACTAAAGCTTGCTCTCTTGAGGAATATATAGAACGTCACTATTTTGCAACAAGTACAATAAACAAGCTAATTTTCCTTAATAAATCCCTCCTGACTGCAAAATAAAAGCGTGGTTACTATTACCCAAGGAAAGACGCAAGCCAAATGGTAACTGTACGTCAATTTGTACAGTAAAATGTTTATACAAAACAAATACATCCAGAAGCCAAGTTCTCATTACGAAACACTACCTCCTGAAATCTGCTGAGCCATTCCGATCACTCCAAACCCCAATCTTCTCAGATTCCAGCAAAGCAGCTTCCTCTCTGTTTCACCAGGAAGAATTACTCATACCCACAAAAAGCAACCCATTGCCCAATTGTGATGGCCTCAATTTAACAATGCTCAAAGGAATTAGATAAATCCTACTCAGCTTGCCATCTGAACCTGGCCATTTCTCCAGTTCTTTTTTCCTTTTTACTTCTTTTTTATGCTCGAGAGCTTGTTTATCACTCCATTATATCTTTTATTTAATCTTTAGCTTGCTCTTAAGTTTAACAGAGGCTACAAAAGTTTCTGTCCTACCATGTTTTATCTGACTTTAGTAATTAAATGTTAAATACTTCCCCCACAATGCAAACTGAAAGCTAAAAAGGAGCATCGTAGTTCTGTCGCCAATATTTTATACTTGTCCTGTCAAAATGACTGAAATGCTACATGCTTTGCTGAGCTTTACATCAGTATGCAATTTTTTCCAGCAAGAGATACATGTAAACAGAAGATTACATTCCTAATTGATAATCAGACATTCCCATTTGATTCAATGAAATATAATAATGCTGAATAGATTGATGTAGAAATAGCTTGAGACAATTAATATAACTTTAGCTTGTGTATTTTAAGAATATATTTGTCTTGGATTTTAGTAGAATGTGGCTGTAACTGTGTGAGCTGTTCCGTGAAAGCGGCTACAAAACTGAGCCATAACAGTGCAACAGCTAGTGAAGATAGGGGAGTCATCAAGGGTGAGACCAACAAGCAATTAAGAGACAGAGTATATCTTGTTTTCAGTGAAAAGGGGTTCCAAACTAGTTTTTGTAGGAATGTGGTTTTGAGCTCAGGTGGTTGGACCCAATGACGTCTCGAGGTCCCTTCCAATCCCTATGATTCAATGATTCTAATGTGTTTTGGTAACTATGGAGAAAACCGTAAAGCGCATGCGCTGAGAGAGAGGCAGACGTCCAGCCTTCATCCCTGAAGACCAACAGGAGACCCCCTGAGTGTCACTGAGCATGCTCTATCTGGGAGGATTTCTAAGTCATTTGTATTAAGCAAGCTCCATGACTGCACAAGTAAAAATACAAATCAGTGTTTTCATCGAGGATTAATGGGTATCACAGGAAAGAAAAAGGTGTAATGATCCCACAAAGTTTTGCAACTCTAAATACAGAAATTTCTCTATCCTGGTATAAGGACCATTAAAAAATGCCATATATACTCTTGGACTGAGTTAGAAACAAAGGGGACCCCAACATAGAAAGCCTAGCAACAGAAAGAGTTGGCAATTCACATCTTACATTTTAACATGACCACTGGCAATAAAAATTTTAAAAATCAATACATCCAAAACAGAAGAGGGGGAAGACACTGACAATTTTAGTTGCCTTTCTTAGAAAAGCAGAAAGTTTTATACATTTCTATTTGACATGAGAGGACAGCACCTTGACAGCTAAACCACTCATCATTTTTTCTGTGGAGCACTCCAACAGCTGAAGTACAAGACAATTTCAAGAATACACAGCAACGTTGAAGAATATTCAACATGCCACTTTGGATTATAATCTTCTTCGAAATGTCTTTGCCATTACAACATTTTTCCTTTCCACTTCTCCCATTTCCCCCAGGATTTTTTTTTCTGCTGCTCTTGACAAACCAATTTGATTTTTAAGCCACAATGCTTATTAGAGAGCCACTATTGATGCTTGCGGGAGTTCTCCACAGTGGATGATTAGGGCTCTTCCAAATACAGGAGACCGCATATTCATAAAAAATGTCTTAGAAACACTATTCTTCAATGAACACACAAGTAGTTATTGATTTTAAAAGTCCTTTGAAAAATCACGGGTCTATTAACATCTAGTATTTGAGCCATACAACATCACTTGTTTTGAAGAACTAAAAAGATGTAGTCTCCACCATGCTTGATCTAATTAATATAAATCATTCTATGACTTGCAATAGATTTAATTTACAAAATATTGTCAAAGTATTTAAGATGTGAGCTAGAAGTTAAGTTTTATTTAACGCTGTATACACACATGCAGTGCAATGCTACTGCCATTGGTGAATAGGTTGTTTAGAGAGGGAAAAATACTATTATAGATGGCAAAGTTAAGATCCTGCCAATTAAGTGACAGATATAGAAGTCTAAAACTAAGGGTGCAAGCTTCTGTTCTAATTAGTTGCTACTCCAGAAAACGTTAGTAACAGTTTTGCATCTTCACAGCTATGTTCAATAGGTTTTCCATATAATGAAGACTTGTATTTAAATAAATATTACTTAGACAATACTATGCATTGCAGATAAGCACTCACTCAGAGCTTGCTGGAAAGGAGAAGGAAATCTTACCTGAGACCCTTACAAGTACAAAATATCAGCAGCTTAGAAAGATTACAGGAGGATGGATTGGGGAAACAAAAAAAAAAAAAAGCTGGCACAAGAAAAGGGAAAAAAGCTACATAAATAATTTCAGGTAGAAATATTTAAACTCTGCTTGTCAATTATACTAATTATATGTATAAGAAGTACGTGGCTCACTCTGGCTCTACTGCACAAATACTTAAGACAGACAAGTTTTCCACCTAAGGTAGGGGTTTTCATCTGAAGCTGTGTCTATCAGACTCCAAAACCCACTTGCCACAAGCTGGCAAAGTAGAATACAACAGCTTGGCATCCTGTCACTCTCGTTCCTTTCCTGTTTCTACAAGCTCACCAAATCATATAATGGCTAAAAAACATTTTAGAGAAGCAAGCAGGAAACTTAGATGCTTCCATGGTCATATTTATGTAAATGTATCTGTAGCTTAGGTTTATTTTTCTCCTGGAAAGAGTCCAGCGAAGGGCCACAAAGATGATTAAGGGCCTGGAGCACCTCCCCTATGAGGAAAGGCTGAATGAACTATGGCTGGTCAGCCTTGAGAAAAGAAGACTGAGAGGGGATCTGACTAATGTTTATAAATATCTGAAGTGTGGGACACAGGGGGAAACGGCCAGTCTCTTCTCAGTGATCTGTGGGGACAGAACAAGGGGCAATGGCCTCAAGTTGGAGCACAGGAAGTTCCGTACCAATATACAGAAGAACTTTTTCCCAGTGAGGGTGGCAGAGCCCTTGGACAGGCTGCCCAGGGGAGTTGTGCAGTTTCCTCTGGAAATATTCAAGACCTGTCTGGATGCCTACCTGTACGACCTGTTCTAGGTCCCTTCCAACCCCTACAATTCTGTCAATCTCTGAATCTGTTTTCAAGGAAAAAGAAACATTTGAATAGTGCAAATTTCAGGTATGAGATGCTGCCTGAGAAGTTATATTCAGCAGTATTCTATGTCTGTTAGTAAGTTTCTAAGTATTACAGGAAGTATTAAAGTCAGGATATGCACAAGCAGGGTAAAAAGAAGTTTCTCCACAGACAGGAAGTGCAGGATATCAGTAAGGAATATTTAACTTGGCAAAGTAATATCAAGTTGCCTGAGATTTTACCAACATTCCGCTGGGTATGACAGATAATTAGGTCATCTCCAACACCATGTTTTTTCATTTGCTGCATCTAAAAACATTCTGTTTCTACGCACCTGCCCATAGCCTTTTTCTCTTCTCTTATGAATAACCATATTCAGAAGACATCCAAACTAAGTGATTGTGCCCAGTAGCTATAACCTGCCTCTTGCTGACCAGACATTTAAAGCCCTCACTGACCACATACATTTAGGAGCGGGTCACCTCCACAGACATCAAATCCAGACACCTGCACTCGCGTATCCAAGTGCAAAAACATCCTCTGAGAACTCACACCTTTTATATTTTGATACAAGACTTTGCATCATGTCAAGAGAACACCAATAAAATTAATAACACACCAGTCTAGAGATGATTTAGATGATGTCATCTAACCTGTTAACTTTATTTTTCTGACAAATCCAGTCTGGTCTTAAAGACAACAGAAGAGTGCAATTGGGCTTCATCAATTGTTTTAAAGGATGATACTAATCTGGTGAAAGGAATTTTGACAAGGAGAAGCTTTTATCTCAAAGCCACAGGCCTAACAAGCTCATCTGCACCACTCTCAAAATCCAAATAATGACGCTTTAAAATTATAATCCACTTAGTTTTCTCTTTTAAAAATCTCCTGGAATTGGTTAGCTGCTGCCTAATGAGATTTCAGAGCCTGTCTTTTAATGTACAAATACCACTCTACCTTCTACTGCAAAGCTGTGATATCCAAGTTCAAAAGCAGTGTGAATAGCCATCTTCGAGTAATACACTAAAATATCCAGAAGCTTTATTTTCTAAACCCGAAATTAATGTTGGAAAGTAACATTTTTCTCTTCGCGAGGCTAATTGGTCTGCAACTCCTAATGGGGGTGGCGAGGATGGGGGGGGGGAAATCAAACCAAGCAAACCACACCATACTCAATTGTACAAACCATCCTTAACTCGATATGTAATAGAGAAGAAAAATTATCATTCTTATTTAAACATTATGAATCTATTTAATCCTCCTTCCCCTGAAGCTTATATTAAAATATCACTTCCACATTTGGATTTGGCTTTTATACCTTGAATGAGAAAGCCAACCAGACTTTCACCGCAGAATATTCATTAAGTGTAACTGCTATTATATAAGCAGAACATTATGCAAAGCTATTACCTGCAGATGGTAATGCTACAGACATATCCAAGCCTGAAGGCTTTGGTTTTACACTCTCCTGAGAAGAACAGATTTAACTACATTGTGGGCACGCTCAGGACCATGTTGTGAAGTTACCTTTTAGTTCAGCAACAGAAAGGTGATCTTTCGATGTCCCTAACATTCTGTGATTCTGTGATGTGCTGTGAAAGACAGAGAATCACTCCATTATATCACCTGCAGCTCGTGTATTCAAGTAGTGTTGGTACTCTCTTCTCTTCTGTGGTCTGAACACCAGGCCCATGATTTGCCAGGTAGCATCATCTGGCACAGGGAGCCCACAGCCAGAGAGAAGCTAAAGCACAGAGGGGAAAGAAGCAGCAGCAGATTCTCCATTCTCCCATCACTAGCAGCACCCTGTATTTAAAAAGGCCCACAGAAGGCTTAATGTTAGTTTCTTCAGCTACTAATCAATATATTATTGCCACCTGAACAGAAATTCTCACTTTAAAGATTAAAGCAAAACGAATTATCTGAAATGGTCTGCTGTATCCCCTTAAGAGTACTGAATTCCTGTTGCTGCTACTGTTCCACAAACTGATGCCACTAGTCAATACATTTTCTCCAAGGTCACCCTGAGGATCTTAAAATCTTAACTTACAATTGTTGAAAACCCAAAACTCAACGCTACAAATGATAACCACCAGAGTGACAGTACCAAGCCCTCAGCTCCTGTTTGTTAACCCAATATTCAGGGATCACTGCGTGCCCCTGCTGCCAACTCCTCCTATTAGCACGCAGCGATCATTACCTGGCTGCCAAGACACACACAATTTGCAGCAGGTACCTTATACCCATCACCAGTGACCTCATTTCTACAGACACTTCAAACAGGGAGCAAAGAAATGACCAGTATGAGGAGCCCACTGCAGCACTCTAATCCTGTTACTAGAAGTTTAGCATGTGTTAACATTGATCAGCTCTTCGATGTCAATGGTGTTCTTTCTGCAGCGGTAGCTGTAGCGACAACTTGCCTGGACTTCAGCAAAATGACAAAATTGTTCAAATCTGCCAGCAAATTAAGTTTAGACTGAACTGGCAGACAGCTATGAACAGCTCAATGACATTAATATAACCAATCCATCATATTAATAATCTTAGTTTCAATAAAAGTATCTCAAAACTATTCTAGCACTGGCTGATGAAATGTTTGACTAGCTCGTAGTATTAGATGAGTACTGGTTTCTAGGCAGACTTGGTTTATTTGACATGATTTCAATTATAACCAGGCTACCCTTCCTCCTCTGAGTTATTACAAACAAAATTCAGTAAAATTAAGGCTCTTAAAGTCTACTTATCTAGGGATCGACTACATGTAAAGCTCCAATACTCCAAATTACTTTCATACCGCTCATTTCTTATTACACAGGGACAGCTAATCAGTCCTAAACCAATGACAGATTTAAACAAAAACCCATGTTTCTACACTCACCAGCTAAACAAACATGTTTTATCAAGAATAACATCCTCCTAGGAATCTGCTGAACCACTGGACCTCCCTGATCACGTTCCCCACAGTGAACAGGACTTCAGACTCCTCTGATTAGCCTCACCAGTTTTAACAGAGGTATTGAAGAACTCCAGCCATACCTTAAGTAATGCCAAGTGATAAACTGAAAGAAAAAAAAAAGCTTTTTGGAACAATGGGTTGAAAAAAAAAATGTTTCTCCTGCAGTCTATTATTTGTTTCAAAGAAACCAGAAAACATGTTTCCATACTGAGCATTCTTTCTACATTAGCCACTCCCCTGTGAATGAAAACAAAGTCAATGAAGTATCTTTGAAAAGAAATCCTCCTGACTGCTATGATTAAGGTGTACTGTTTTATACTGTGCCTTAGCAATCATTTACTTCTCTACTCAAATTGTTGATAGAATATTCCTAGCAGGAAAGACCAATTTATACAGAAAAATAGTGTTAGATAAACCACTCCAATCACACCTTTTGCCAGGTTCTGCTTAAGATGACTTAATCAGCACAAAAAAATTTAGAATTTGATCCTCCATCCCTGCCCATAGCACTCAACAATCTGGCAAGTCTCCTATGAGTACAGCATGAATTAGCATGAAGTATGTTTGGAAGCAAGGAAAAGGAAAAATGAGGCCTCACAAATGTTTAAGGTCAGCCTATCACATAAAATTAATCAACTACAATCATTTTTCTGATAAAATTAGGACCTTTGGTATTGTTTTCTTTACAGAGATGTTATTTGCAAGACATTCCAGACAAAAAAAATCTCAAATCAAGTCTCTAACATCTAGACCAAGATGAGGAAATCCATTTTGACTGTCTGCAGGTGCAAAGAGCAGAGCTAATCTAATTCAGTGGTGGGGTTTCTTCTCTTTATCAGAACTATTCAACAAAGAGTAGCGAGTTATCACAAATCAGCAACTATGCAAATATCCTTAAATTCATTGTGATGTGAATTGAAAGGTGTTAGCCTACATCTCAGTGAAAGAATGAGAAACGTGTTCCACTTCACAAGAGGTCAGAAACACATATGGAGATACATCACAGTTCAGACTACGATGGTAACTGACTGATTGCTACTAGTTCTCAATTAAATCATTCTCCAAGAATTGCATAAAATATTAACTAAGAGTAAATGTGTCTTGCTTTGCTTCACTCATCTTTTTTTGTTTCATGCTTAAACAACTTTATTTAGTACTGATTATTCAAATCCACAATATTTTTTTCTTCAAATCTTTCCAACACTGAGTGCAACTACAGCATAAGAACCATAGCAAACATTATGCAAAATATCATGCAAAATATCCCTGAAATGTACTGACATATTCGTATCATTCTGCACACAAGGAAGAAACATTAAGCTGTCGATTTTCACTTTTACTAAAAGTTTAATTTGTATAATTAGCCACATTATTTTAATGACCCTGTGTAATATGCACAAAGAGTATGTCAAACCATAATGAACATAAACACTTAATTAGTTTGTAAACAGCAGCAAGAAAGTGAAAAAACTACAACACAATCTTCATATGTTTTGATGAGTGATTAAATTATGATCAGGTGCAGTGGATTGGCCTAGGTTGGATGCCAGGAGCCCACCAAGCCACTATATCATTCCCAGTCCTTAAATGGACAGGGAGGGGAGATCAGTAAGATAGAAAAAAACTTCATGGATCAAGATAAAGGCAGTTTAATGAAGCACAAGCAAAAGGCCATGTGTAGAAGCAAAGATTAGCAAAAGATTTATTTTCTATTTCCCATCAGCAGGCGATGTCCACCCACTTCCCAAGAAGCAGGACTTCAGTACCTACAAAAGTTGCTCCAAAAGACAAGTGTCATATTTTGTGTGTGTGTGTGTGTGTGTGTGTGTCCCTCTTCCTCCTCCTCTCTCTCAGCTTTTATCACTGAGCAGACATCATATGGTATGGAATACCCCTTTGGTCAGTTGGGGTCACCTGTCCTGGCTGTGTCCCTCCCCAGGTCTTGCCCACTCCCTTCCTACTGCTGAGGGGGATGTTGGGGAGGCAGCCTTGATGTGTGCCAGCACTGCTCAGCAGTAGCCACAACACTGGTGTGTTACCAACACCTTGCTGGCTATGGATACACAGCACAGCTCTGTGGGGCTGCTGTGGGGAAATTAACTCCATCTCAGCCAGAACCAACACATCAAGTAAGAAACTAAGCCAACCTATACAGAAATATATGCAGAAACAATAATGCTAATACCCAATAATATCAAGCAATATTTTTGTTTTGAAGGTACAATTTGAATGAATCCTGTATTATATGCTCTTGAATAGAAGGGGGAAAGAGGTTTGGAGGTCTTAAAGATGTCATTAGTAATAACCAGGGATTCAATCAAGCACAACGCTCTGGGCAGTTCTCTAAAGGTTTAGACTGGAAGTCAATGTTTCTACTGCTGATGTAAATTTTAAGGACTTACTGTGGGATTTAATATGCCTGAAAATAACTACCATAAATCACTTCCCCACCTATAATTCAATAAACTACCACTACACCCAATGGTAAGCCTTCCACACTTTCCTGAGGCTCACAGGACTCTCATTTACAGTTTCCTGGCTACAAATACACACCCACATGCTATGCAGTACATAAGCAACAAATCTAATGCAACTGGGATTATATATCAGACCTACAGTACATGACTTGTGTTTACACATGTGCAATAAGTCCCAGACAGACAATACAATTTAGGAGCAGGAGTCTTAGAGTAGTCCAATTTATCTGATTCAAAGAGCATGGGTGTTTTGTCCAAGACCCATAGGCATCAAACAATCCCAGACAAATGGCTGTTTTCCTATGACATAACTTCCAGATGACAAAAGGAAAGACATCCAGACACCCTCAGATATATCATAGCTAAACCTCTGCATAGGTCTCAGACACAGTCGAGAAGGGTTTGAGAAATAGAGATTCAGTCATTAGATCCACATATCCCACGTGTGAAAACACACTTCTGTAACATGACAGGAGTTACATTTTTTTATTGCTGTTCATCTCTTCTGGCAGTGATAATACAGCAGCAGGGTGAAATACTCTGGTTTAACTCAGTGCTGATAGTTCCAGAAAAGAAAAGATATTTGAAAACTCTCCTGTGTTATATCAACAACAATCATTTCAGATTAATTGCACACTTGGACTCGATCTCAAAGGTCTTTTTCAACCTAATGATTCTGTGATTTATGCTGGTTTGGGGTTGTTTTGCTCTGTTTTGGGGGGGTTTATTTGGAGGGTATGGGTGGGTTTGGTTTTCAGTTTTAAGCATACAGTAACACTTGCTGAAGCATATATTAGTAACAAATAAAGTGTATGTAGTAATTTCCCAACAGTTTAAAGACATTAGGACCTACCATTCCCAGAAGTCATATTTTTAAAAACATGCCTTGTGGAACAAAAATGCTAACGAACTTCCAAACTTTGCTAGTGTGAGATACAATCAGAAAGTATTTGGAAGCAGTAATATGAATAAAAAAGATTAAAAGAGATCCACTTAATGTATTTTTGCAGTCATAAATCTAATTTACATCTTTCAGGAAACAATGAAGAACCAAAGTTCATTGTCAGAAGACAATGAATCAAAAATACTCTGGTATCTCTCCTTTTTCTTATCATCTCCATCTCTACCAAGTCACACGTGTAAGACAAGTTTGAGGCAAGAATAATAATATATTTATGATAAATCACTTTGTCCTCAGTGGCCCCAAAGGAAAAGGATTCTGAATAAGTTTCTATTTTTACACACTCATCACCTAAAACTGAGCTGTTGAATCATTATAATTATAGTATCATCATATTATTAGCTGAGTAGTATATAATTATATAGTATATTATGATATTAGTTATTATTACACTATTGCCTCCATCTGTTTGGAACTAAAGACATCAATGCAATTCAGGAAGGTGCTAAGTGTCCAAGTAGCAATCGGTAGTCACCAAACTCCCCTTTTCATATCAACATGGGAGATTAATGCTTCAATACAAATAACAAGAGGAGCAAACCTGCCTGTATCCCATAATCTAGCACAGATACAGGTATTCTGAAGAGTCACTGAAAGGCACTTACCACACCAATTCCTTCAAAAGCAAATATTGCAGTCCCAAAAAAGAGCGGGTATTTCTTCCAGCCAACCACAGGAGGCAGTTTTCGAGGATCTACTATATCCTGAAGAAAACAAAGCAAAATGCCAGGTGCTATGTAAAGTGCAGTAGCTGTTCTTACAATTTTAACTGACTTGTTATGCTATAGGAAAGAAAACTCACTACATGTTCACAGTGGTATATAGATTGCTATTCACAATCCCTAGTCCCTTATACAACTTTATAGCCACTTTCTCACCCATGCACAGACACCTGCAGATAGGCTTATTCTAAATTCATATTACTGACACTAGAATTTTTCACATTTAAAGTATCACACTGGTATATATGAGTGAGCAGCAATTATAACAAAAGGGAAAGCTCACACCTCAAGCCTAATCTTCTGCAAACTTACATTATTCTCAGAGTATTTCATTTTCTTAGCTGCTTTCATTCCATATAGACATTCTTCATAACCATAATGGACAGTGAAAGAAAATCTATTTAATACAAGCTGAGTTCTTGAAGAACAATTTATTATTCTCTATCACACCCAGTCTCTTTACATAACTTCTGCTGCCTCCTTGCCCAGCCCAAGACCTCCAGCTGGCTTTGCTGCTTTCTTCCCCATCCTTTCCACTTGTTTCATAACACTCGTGTGAAAGTTCTCAAACAACAGTGGCACCCACCACATGTCAACACTGTGTGTGCAACAGTGACTTTTCAAAAAGAAAAACATAGATGTTTCTAGATATGATTCTTTTTCAGCCACCAGTTTAATTTGTTCCATTACACCCCCAAATATGAAAGACGGCAGCAAACCAGAAAACGCAGCAACTCTTCAACTTCTCAGGAGATGGAAATCTGCAATATGTTTTCTTACAGGGTAAGCCTTAATTTTTTCCTGATTTTACTGAAGAAACATTAGAAAAATGTTGTTGAAAATGTTCTTCTGTTGCACCAAAAAGACTGACCACAGATTAAAATCTTGCAAGTTGCGTGTAACCCATAAAATTTCACATTTTCTTCCACTTGACTCCAAGTCATTACAACACATACTTTAATTTTCTTAAGAGCAATAATGTTATCTTTTCTTTCAAAAGTACCATAAAAGTTGGTGTTCACAGCATGTATCGAGTACTAAGACACCCCCTTAAATTAAGATGCCTCAATAAAATACAAGATAATTCTGCCTTTCAGAAATGATCAGTCAGCACAGATCAGTTAAGACGCACAGAGAATTTTTAGATTCACAGTATCTTATGGGTTGGAAAGGACCTCCAGACTTCATCGAGTCCAACCCCCGAGACTTACTGTCACATGCAACAAATGCACCTTGCTACACAGAAAAACAGATAATGAGCTTTTTTATACTCACTCTAACAATATACTGGTAAATGATGACCAAGCTGACAGCCATGGACAGATTAGCAAGCAATGAAAGGAAGGACAGGCTCTTAAGGTCACGAATAAAGACCAGGAGGATCATGAATGGCAGGAAACACAGCATGTATATTCGTAAATCAGTACTTCTTTTCTCAGAAGAACTGCTGGTGGCACTGGCATTTATGGAAGCAGTCCTGTTTTCCAAGAACCCTTCATGGACCTGTAGAGAAAAAACCCGAAATGTATTAAACAGTGGTAGCACCGAGTCTCTTATAGGGTCACATCACTATCTTTCTGAAGGGGTGTTTGTCCCTCTGCTTTACCTGCTGAGCGCCAGGTGTTTTGGGACCCCTGTACGCTCAGTGCAGAGATGAAGACAAGGCACTTCTGGTGTTTCATCATTAAGACAAATGATGAAATCAGAACCTGAAAGATCTGAAAGCGTCTTTCTGCCACCACTGACTAAATTGGAAACCCACATCAGCAGTTTAGATCAGGTCCCTTTCAGAAAGGGAGACTTTGGTAAAATGAATGCGAGATGGATCTAGGCCTGAAGCCTCAAAAAGTTGGAATGAAAACTCACTAGCCATGGTGACTATGAAGCAGGTACTCTTTATCGCAGCGCTGGGTGCACAGAGGATCGCTCCTCCAACAGTGTGTGTCATTTAAAGCAAAAATTCTCGTATTTACACAGATGAACTATACATATTCATTATCATTTCTAAGAAAAGGCAGGGTTCACAGAAGCATAGAATTCTAAGGTTGGAAAAAAACCTTTAAGATCATCAAGTCCAACCATACCTGTCCTATGCTAAACCATATCCCTAAGTACCTCATCTACCCGTCTGCTAAAAACATCCAGGTAAGGTGACTCAACCCCCTCCCTGGGCAGCCTGTTCCAGGCCCTGACAACTCTTTCAGTAAAGAATGTTTTCCTAACATCTAATCTGAACCTGCCCTGCTGCAGCTTCATGCCATTTCCCCTTGTCCTATCTCCTGTCACCTGGCTGAAGAGACCATCTCCCACCTCTCTACTGCTCCTTTCAGATAATTATAGGCAGTGATAACGTCTCCCCTCAGCTTCCTCTTCTCTTTTTGCTTAAATTCAATCTTTTATTAATCAAGGTTAACTCAAAAATTATGACTATGAAAACACACCTAAACAGTGAACAAAAAAGCTTCTTATAGCACAAAGACTTCAAAAATGGGAAATCAATATGTACCAAAACAACCAAAGACAATAGTTGGACTGCTAAGTACTGACAGAGAGCCAACTACTATAGCCACTGTCTTAAAACTTGACATAGAACTGAACTCAGAGGAAGACTGTATAACCCCACAATTGTAGGGAGTATAAAAATGTAGCAATTCTTAAATATTATTATCCTTATCACATAGTTCACAGGCATGGCCCTTAGACTGAATAATTTATGGGCAATCCGTTGTGTGGTTTGTTCTTTAAAATGTCAGTTACTATCTGTGCAAGTGAAATAATAAGATCACAGGTATTTCCTAAAAAATCCAAACACATGAACCTGTTGCAATATAAGGGGGAAGTATTACCATTATGATGCAAGTTTTCACGTAGCTACAGCAGTGCTAAGCAACCACCACAGTTACCAGCACTTAATGGCATCTATTTTATTTTATAGATCACAACAACTTGAGGCTATTAATTTTTGACTTTGCGGAAAAGGACACAGTGGATAAAATAGGACAAGCTGGATATACAGTAGGCAACTAAGGGATCATTGGAACTTTCATGAGGCAGAGGGTGTCAGTTGATAATGTAAAACCAGGTGTACATATGCCAAGCAATCCAAATTGGCAAATTTGCCAAAACTCAGATTTTCCAAGTCTAGAAGAAAGAAAAATAATTGCACAATTCACTATTTCCATTGTTTCAAACCATTCACAAACTCAGGAAGAGAGAATTAACTCTAAATTCTTTTCTCTGTAACAGAAAATGCTAGACAGATTTTTTTCATTATGAAAAAAAGAAAATATAAAAGACACAATTCTGCAATCATGTTTACCACAAATATTGCTTTGAAACAAAACAGGGGACATCAGTCACTAGAGAAACATTGACGGTTTCCACCTTAGAAGAATCTCAAGTGTCACAGAATCAGAGAATGCTTTGGGTTGATAGGGACCTCAAAGATCACGCTGTTCCAATTCCCCTTGCATGGGTAAGGACACCCTCCTTGAGACCAGGCTGCCCAAAAGCCTCATCCAAAGAAAGACTAAAACCCAACAATACCCAGTCTGCTTACAAGCAACAACCCCACCTCCCATCTATCTTTCCCAGATACATATGGTGCATGATGTCATATGGTGTGGAATACCCCTTTGGTCAGTTGGGGTCAGCTGCCCTGGCTGTGTCCCCTCCCAACTCCTTGTGCACCCTCTGCCCGCTCACTGGTGAGGTGGGGTGAGAAGCAGAAAAGCCCTGGGCTCTGTGTAAGCACTGCTCAGCAGGAACAAAAACATCTCTGTATTATCAACACTGGTTTAAGCACAAATCCAAAACACAGCCTCATATTAGCTACTGTGAAGAAAATTAACTCTCACCCAGCCAAAAGCCAGCACAATTTAGAACTGACTTCCAGTGAATTCACGCAGCTACAGTAACTCCACTTTGCCAAGCAATACGTCAAACACTTAACCAAATTACTTCCCTAATGCCACATGAAGCAGAGCTCTCCGTAGAAGTTTCCTGCTTTCCCACCACACTTAAAATAGAAATACAGAACAAGCACTTTAACAGCCTTTCACCTTAACAGCAGCCTCCTGTGTTTACACAGCCAGAGCTGCTCTGCACGCAAGGACACAGAAGAGGGTTTTCCTAGAATTACAAAGTGATTTGAGCATGTATGTCCTGTTGAAAACCTCAGTTACAATAAATATTTAATCAAATGTGCCTTCAATTTATATAAATGTTCGTAAGCCTAATGAGGTATTTAAACAAAATATTCCAAAAGAGATAACTGCAGGCAGGACACAGTCGATACAGTTCAGGTTCTAAAACACATTTTTAGAATACTACACTATAAATCAGCTTCTAAAGAAACCATTTAAAGCATTCAATTACTTCAGTTTTCTTGTAAGACAAAGACTCTATTTTTACACCCAAATCCTAACAAAAAGTTCCTAAAATCAGAATATTTTTTTCTTATTAACACCACCAAATTCCGACTAGACATTCAACCAGTTTACTGGCTATTACGGCTGGAAAACGTAGTATACAATATTCTATACGACTCTATTCAAGATTATGTCTGCTGTGATCAGATACCCTGAGATCCAACTCACACAACGTGGAGGTGTGATTAAGAGTGGCCATAAGAAACAGCCACTATTATTATTCCCCTTTTATTTTCACAAAAACTTGAGGAAAGCCCAGAAAACACTGCAGCTGCACACAGACTCTTCACAGCCATCATCAGATGAACGAATATTGATGCAGAATTGGCAAAACACAGACAACTCAAATTATGACTGTGGCTTCCCACCTCCCACTTGCACGTTTCAGATATGAGTTATATTCCTACAATAAACCACAATGCTGTAGTCTGCTTTACAATACTGCAAGCATGTACCTCTTTCTTGCCACACTCCTCCCTAACCCAGCATTCACCAGAAGAAGGAAACAGAGGCCAAATGGATTCCCAAAAAAGTCATGACTTTTCAGATCCTGTCCCTTGAAATTCAGTTTAAAGAAAGAAGTAAGGGCATCAAAGATATTCCGGCTGCGAGGGGAAAAAAGGAAAAAAGATTAAATTCTGAACCTGCTCAGCATAGATTAGTATTTTCTGTAAACCAGATTTGCAATCACAGCTGTCTTAGGCCCAGCTACTTCTTGGATGTTTTTAACTCAAAAGTCTAGGTCTGAAATAAATTTTAGCTCTACAAAATTCACAAAGTCTTCCTGCTGTCCCCTCCCCTCTTCCACACCACCTCCACTTGATACAAAACATTGTATCTTCAAGAGTCTTCTACATTATCTCATCCAAAAATGGAGGTTTAGATTCACTGAATCACAGGATAGTTTAGGTTAGATAGGTCCTCAGGAGGTCTACAGTCCAACTGCTTGCTCACAGCTCCATCAGCTATGGGGTCAAACCAGACTGTTCCTTTTCTTATTTTCCAGCTGTGTCTGGAAAACAACCGCTCTGAGCAACTGGTTCCAGTGTATGACTGTATTAAAGGAAAAAATTCAAGGTATTGGCAGGACAAGGAGGCAGGAGAAGTTACATAAAGAGATGGGGCAAGATAGAGAGTAATTAATTGTTCTTCAGGAACTCACTGTGTATTAAAAATATTTTCTTTTACTGTCCATTATGGTTATGAAGAATGTCTGTGAAGAATGAAAGCAGGTAAGAAAGTGCAATACTCCGAGAATAATGTAAATTTACAGAAGATTAGGCTTGAAGTGTGAGTTTTCCCTTTTGTTTTAATTGCTGCTCACTCATATATTGGTCAACAGCAAGTTACCCATGCATGAGCCAGCAGTGTGCCCAGGCAGCCTTGAGGGCCAACCATAATCTGGGGTGCATCGAGCACGGCATGGCCAGCCGGTCCAGGGAGGGGAATGTCCCACTCGACACTGCGCTGGCACAGCCTCACCTCAAGTACTGGGTGCAGTTTAAGGTGCCACAATGCAAGAGGGACACAAAACTATTGAAGATAGTCCAGAGGAGGGCAACAAGGATGGGGAAGGCTCTGGAGGGGAAGTCTTACAAGGAGAGGCTGAAGTCCCTTGGTTTGTTCAGCCTGGAGAAGAGGAGGCTGAGGGGAGACCTCATCGCAGTCTGTGGCTTCCTGATGAGGGGGAGCAGAGGGGCAGGCACCAACCTCCTGTCTTTGGTGACCAGGGATAGAACTCAAGGGAACAGCATGAAGCTGCGACAGGGGAGGTTTAGGTTGGATATGAGGAAGAGGTTCTTTACTGAGAGGAGGTCGGGCACTGGAAAATGCTCCCCAGGGAAGTGGTCACAGCACTGAGTTTGACTGAGTTCAAGAAGCATCTGGACGATGCCCTCAGTTCCATGCTCTGACTTGGCTGGGCCTGTGTGGAGCCAGGAGTTGGACTCAATGATCCTTAAGGGGATTCTAGGGGGCATCAGGAGGAGTGTTGCCAGCAGGTTGAAGGAGGTGATCCTCCCCCTCTACTCTGCCCTGGTCAGGCCCCACCTGGAGTATTGTGTCCAGTTCTGGGCTCCCTGGTATAAAAAAGACAGGGATCTCCTGGAGAGAGTCCAGAAGAGGGCTACAAAGATGATTAAGGGCCTGGAGCATCTCCCCTATGAGGAAAGGCTGAGTGAGCTGGGACTGTTCAGCCTGGAGAAAAGAAGACTAAGGGGGGACCTAATTAATGTTCATAAATATCTTAAGTATGGGATGCAGGGGAAAACGGCCAGCCCCTTTTCAGTGGTCTGAGGAGACAGGACAAGGGCAATGGCTGCAAGCTGGAGCACAGGAAGTTCCGCACCAACACGCGGAAGAACTTTTTCACAGTGAGGGTGACAGAGCCCTGGGACAGGCTGCCCAGGGAGGTGGTGGAGTCTCCATCTCTGGAGATTATTATCTATGATTATTCTGCTGTAAATCTTCAGGTAACGGAAAAAAAAAAAAAAAAAAAAAAAAAAAATCACAGCCCTACCTGAAGCAGCCCTGTTTCCTAAAACCTATTCCATGGAGGATTATCATAGAATCATAGGGGTTGGAAGGGACCTCGAGAGATCATCAGGTCCAACCCCCCCTGCCAAAGCAGCTCCCTAGCTCATATTGCAGACATTATGGCTTTGTACAGGAAAACCACATGTGAAATGGTTAGTTAAGTTCTACTTATCCCCTAATAACTACTGAACACACCCACACTTATCCCAGGCAGAGTATTTTAGAGATCAGTTTGCCATCAGCTGAAGAGTTTATTGTGAACTGTAATATGCTAAAGACTACAGTATTGCCTGAGTGAGGATGAGTTTTCTGCAATTTACTCTACACTGGCTATTCCTTCAGGGAAAGGTGAAGCCTGCATGAATTAATACGTTTATTTATTAAAAAAGAAGCTTGAAAGTTTCAGTTCAACTGTTGACTGTCAAGCCATTCTCATTTTGTCCATTATTACATGGGTTTTTACATTACTAAAATACTTGGGGGGGATTTTATGTACACACAAACATGCCATGTAACTGGTGTTATTTATACTGATATGAAAGCACATGAGGACAAGTCTATTCCCTTTTGTGTGTATATATATCTATACACACACCCCTTTAAAGCAACTTCCTATCAATAAAGCAGCTTTTACAACATCAGTCAGGCCAGTGCCAGTTATGGCTTTAGGCGAGGCCACAGGAACTCTCCTTATCACAGAGGTGGCTTTTGGGATACGACAGAATAGCGACACAGTACGTTGACTCAGAAAAGACACATCAGATAAGATCCAGGAGAGGTTAATCTTGTGAGAGCGCTAAGCAAACAGGCAAGAGTGACTGACAGGTGGAAGAAAGCCGAATCAGAAAGCAAACAGCAAAATTGTAAAAAGTAAGGATCACTCTTCTCCCTCTTGGACTGGAGGAATTGGGTCTGGGAGGTTTGACAGTTAAGACCTGCAGAGGAAAACTCTAATGAAGATGAGATTACACTGATTTGTTCTGGTGCAGGGTAACATTATCATCACTTTCAGAGCTCTTTAAGAAATTTAAAAATTTTAAAAATATACATATAGGAAAAACAGAGAACACTTAAAAAACTGTTCTAACAAGTAACAAAATACAGAGCAGCAGTAGAACCTTTTCCATTTTCTTTTTAAGCTTTTTCTCATATGCTGTTCAGCTCAGTGCAATTTTACTACTGATTGTGTTAGGACGGACTGTGACTCACTGTCTTGTCTCCTAAATATTAGAATTAACATAGTCTCAGTTCTTATTCTGGACAAGAACTGCTTTGGATCTCCTCCTGCTCTCTGCTAGCGCATTGCTGGATACAGCAGTCCTGCTGGGCCAAGAATGGCAGACACTGTAACCAACTGCCTCTTTCCCATAAACAAAGCAATATAACCTGAAATACCACTGGAATATCAGCCAACTTAGACACAACTTTTCACCTATCCATTCAATGGATCTGTGCTCTAAAAATGCACATTCTTTTGTATGGCACAGAGCTCAGAGGATATTGTTCGGCTTCCAATCTGAACACACATTATCTGCATTTTGTTCTGGGCTGAATCTGGGAGTTCCACAAACATTTGCCCAAACCACATGAGAAAATATAATTCGGGCTTTAAACAGCAAGTACACAGGCACTGAAGTCCCTAGTCACAAGGAGACTTCATCAGATGTCACTTCTCACATGATGGTGTGATGTCCAAAACAGCTTTGTTCAGAGGAGTGGTTCACCTCATGTCTCATTTACAGAGAATCACAGAATCAAGGTTGGAAAAGATCTTCAAGATCCAAGCACAGCATCCACCAAATTCAGCTGTATCCATGAAGACTGTGCAAATCTGGTTACCAGATTCCTGATGTTAGGCACTCAGAAGATTACTTCTGCACAACTAGCAACTGCAGAAAATTCAGTTCAACTGCTGAACACACTTCTTATAAAAACTATCTCAGAAGCAAGATATAACTCCATTTCATCTGTCTCTTCACCCAAGACCACTATTTCTTTGACTGTATCACAAAACCCACTCTTTCTGTTACACTGTCTATGGACTTCAAAATCTAGCGGTATGGAAACACTCGTCTTTGAGCTCATTAGTTCCTTCTAATTCCTTCCCTATTGAAGTTGGAGTAGCAAGCAGTACAACAGACAAGGCCAGATCTGTCACAAAACCAGTATGTTTCAGGCAGATAAAGTCTATGTTGTAATCCTGTAACTTGGCATGATAAGGTCAAAGAAATGTTTTGCAGTTCATTTAGTTCTCTGGTATTTCGTGATTATTCAGTACTCAATACTTCTAATGTTATGTCTGCATACACTTAATACTTCTACAACACTTAATACTTCTAATGTTATGTCTAAGTACAGCTTCCTAAGTTTATTGTTTGGGGTTTTTTTCCTTTTTAAATAAATTGGAAAAAAATAATTTCAAAATTCCATTCTGCAGCATCTCACTGATGGGTCACCTTCAAAGTGCTGGAGATCTTGCTCCCACATAGCAAGAATAGGTTCTCAGTTTTTAGTTTTATCAGCAAACAATGAGAAAAGGACACTTCCAGAGAACTCAACAAACAGCCACAAGAAAGTTGATAAATTCCAAGACTCTTAGCTTAAGGTCTTCTGTTGCTCAAGCAGAAAACGCAAAGCAATTACAGCATGAAAGGAGACCGTGCTCTTTTGGGAAAAGATTCTTTTTTTCTATCCCAGTGTAGTCCTGCTCCAGCCTTGCTGCACTGAACCTCCAGATCTTCTTCAGGTTTTACCATTTTTCTCTAATTCCAGATACCATGACCATAAGCCCCATATTTGCATGCTGCAAGACTTAACCAGAACGCTTGCCACCAATCTCAGTATCTTTGGTGCTCCAGGAAAATATTCCTTAGGTAAAACTTCATTTCAAATTTCATATAACTGGAAATCAGGTCTTGGAGCACTAAGTGTCTGGAAACCTCTACTGTAATGCAGCCAACATTGTTATAATCCTACAGACACCAATCAGAAAGGATTAAGCACCAGAAGCCATGCTGTGGATCCATTACTGAGAAGGGTACACCACCCCTTGCACAGAATTCAAAAGATCAAATAAATGTTTGGACTCACACACACTACTCACTGTAGGTCCGACTAACTATTCACCTCAAAGTAATGTGGATAGATGAATACGTCATTCATGTGCCAGAGCCATTCCAAAATGCTTGGTTGCTTTTCCCTTCTGTGAAATAGTAAATAAGGTGAAGGCAGACGCTACTAATTTTGGTTTGGTACTAGTTTTAAATAGGAATATCAAAGATCTCAGAGGAGGCACCCAGTGTTTCCAGTGGGCTGTTAGTTTGCACACACACAAACACCATGATGAGCATGGAACACAACACTGAGCTGTCGGTCAAGGAGTGCCATAAGTAACATTTTCATTTGTTTTTCCTTATCTTAGTTCTCCACTCCCACACCCCTTCTGTTCACTTCCTCATCCATCCCCTACCCCAAACAATTAAGAGTGACAGCAGTACCAATTTGTGTTCTTTGGTGCCCTCTACGGGACAGATTTCTGCAACATAAAGTGACCAGACAGAAACCACAGCCTTCTCCCTCACAGAAGAAAGCACAAGGCAATCCAAATCGAATAGACTTGGAAGCAGGGTTTTGGACTTGCTGATGACTAACATTCACAGAGTGTACGTCACAGCTCTCTGCAGGCATTGGCCTTTGCAGAGGTCAAGGAAGCAGCATCAGGCCTCTTGTAAAGAACTGGAGTTTCTTTAAAGCTTAATTAAATTAAGTGTTGTGTCATCCTTTGCTTAAGGTCAACACACATATATAACAACTGGTGGATCAGATGCTTACCTGATAGGAAAAATTACAATTTGAACGTGGAATAAAAATCCCCACTTCAAGAGGGCAGCAAAAGGACATCAGATCTACAAGAGGATTTTTAGATATTGAGAGAGATTGCAACAGTGGGACTTTGTACTCCTTAAAGGTTGGGAGTTTGGGGATTTTTTCCATTTGAAGATGCAAATTACAGAGTATCTGGCTTACAAATTCTCCTCATCTTAACAGGATCTTCATCTGCAGAACTTTGATAATTTTTAAACTCAATATAAACGTTTTATATATAAGGGAGAGGAAAAAAGAACTATCTTCAATGTACTAACTGCCCAGTGCTACATTCTTCATCCTCATCACAGTAAGTTGGAATCACAGAATGTGTTAGGTTAAAAGGGACCTTAACAGGTCATCTGGGGCAACCCCCCTGCAGTAAGCAGGGACATCTTCACTAGATAAAGATGCTCAGAGCCCCATCAAGCCTGACCTTCAATGTCTCCAGGGATGAAGCCTACACTACCTCTCCAGGCAACCTGTTCCAGTGATCCACCACCCTCATATCGAAGAACTTTTTCCTAATATCCAACCTAAATCTCACCTTCTCGAGTTTAAAACCATAACCCCTCGTCCTATTGATACATGTCCTCATGAACAGTTCTTCCCCAGCTTTCTTACAGGCGCCTTTCAGGTATTGAAAGGACACTCTAAGGTTCCCCTGGGGTCTTTTCTTCTCCAAGCTGAACAAGCCCAACCCTGTCAGCCTGTCTTCATAAGAGAGGTGCTCCAACTCTTTGATCAGTTTTGCAGCCTCCTCTGGACACACTCCAACAGGTCCATCCATGTCCTTCTTGTGTTGAGGGCTCCAAAGCTGGACACAGTGCTCCAGGTGAGGTCTCACCAGAGCAGAGCAGAGGGGCAGAATCCCCTCTCTCAATCTGCTGGCCACACTTTTTTGATGCAGCTCAGTATGCAGTTGGCCTTCTGGGCTGCAGATGCACTTTGGTGGCTCATGTCCAGCTTTTCATCCACGAGTACTCCCAAGTCCTTTTCCTCAAGCACATCATCTCCTAACCTGTATGGATAATGGGGGTTGTCCCAACCCAGATGCAGGACCCTGCACCTGTCTGTTAAACTATGCAAAGTTAAGTTAAACTATGCAAAGACACTTTTATTCTACCTTTTGAGTAGAGTAAGAGCCTATATGAATGACCACTGCTCAATAACCTCACCTTATTCCTCACCAAGTTCACTAATTACAGAAGCCCACATTTACATACAGGCTCAGATTCATCCTCATTAGCTTTATATCAAGTGACTAACTTTTGAGCAGAAAACACAACAGAGTATATTGGTAGTGTCATGGCATCTTCATAAGCCTATGGAGGAGAGAGCACCAGAAGCTCAAAGTGCCTGTGGCTCCTGTCTCAGCAGTCACCTTGTGCCACCTGACCTACCATGGGCAACCTGCTCAGACACGCAAACTGCTGAGTGTGCAAAGAAGACGACCAGGACACATCAAGGACCCTGACAATAAATAAGCCTCCACAGCTCATCACCCAGAGCTTAGGGGGACTGGAAAATGAGAGATAAAAACCATGAAAGAAAACAGGAGCAGCTGCCATGAAAGTGATAGGCATGTTTTTGTTTGCTTTTGTCAGTGATGGATGGGATTGTGGGGGAGAAAAGGGATAGCAGGGTTGCAGTGAAAGCTTTGGGGGTTGCTTGAGAGGTGTAAGACATTTGTGGTTGTGAGGATTCATTTGCAATTTTTTTATTGATTTTTTCATAAATATGGCATGATGAAACACTTGGGTTTTAGACATCCTTAAACCAGCTTGCACAAATGAATCACAGTATTTTTCTAATAATTAATATCCCATCTATAAATCTGTAACATATTGAGCTGTGTTTGCATATGTTTAATACTACACATTCTATGTGTAACAGTACTTACAGTAAAACACACAAAATGCTACATGAGCAGTGCTATTTAGTATTTTCAGTACTAACACAGATGATGTAGTAAGCAGGGTCTGTTCAAGATAGAAAGTGAAAGAATACTGAAGAACAGGATTGAAACTCAAGCCTGAGAACTTTTAAAAATTGATCCAGGAAGGAAAACTAAAGGATTCTATAGGTAAACAGAAAGAAGAACCAGAAGAATTGCCCAGAATGCAGCTCTGCAGTCTGAGAGATCACAGTGGATCCCAAGTCAGTCATGACTAAGCAATGACACACTCCTGCAAAACAACCGTTATACCAAAGTGTCAAGTCTGGAATATGACCTGGAAGACCTGTGCAACAGCCTTTTACCTCACAAGCAAAACTTCCACTGGAGTAGCACAACCAATTTCAGGGATACAACTTGGAAAAAAAGAGATGCAACCAACTGTAGAGCATCCACAGCAAAGCAAGAACAACTATTAGAGTATCAGACAGGGGGAAAACATGATAGCAGGATTCAAAAATACAAATGGTATTCACAAACAGAAAAGAATACTTATAAGAACATAGAATTTAAAAAAAAACCCTTGAAATGCCAAAAAGAAATTTTAAACTTCTACAGAGAAGTGGTGGTTTAACCGAGAAGAAAGCATTGCAACTGACTACTAAAGAAGCTGTGGAAATTTCAATGTCAGCCATTTTTAAGAACAAAAATCAGGACTGATTTAGATACAATGGATTCTGTAGCAGGTAAGACCACTCTAGAAAAGGGAAGAGACTAAACAAGAACCAAAGAAAGACTCCAGTGACACAAAGAAGAAAAAATATGCCCAATAGTTCAGGGGAGGAAAAAGAAAAGGAAGGAAAAAAAAGGCCTGGCAAAAAAGAAGTACTAAATAAATCCAGGGACAGCTGTCTCCTAGACCAGTTTCAGCCTCATTTTCTATTATTTCCACAATTGATTTCTAAATTCCACAAACAAATCAGAGGGTAATGAAGCCACAAACACTTGCACAAGATCTTAATGTAGTCCACCTTATGCATTGCTCCTCTTCACTGAGAGCTCTTTTGTGGGAACTGTGGTAGAACCCACTCTGTGCATATCTCAACTTCACATTGTACACGCAGTTCTGTCAGACTTTATAAGCATCACAAAGTGAGGAAAAATTAATCTAAACCCATAACTGTTTCCACTCAGTAACGCTACTCACTTGTTTCACATTTTCTGCCAAGAACACAACGTAAACGCTACAAAATCCCAGCTGTGTTATCACCAGGAAAAAGTCAACAATATACCTGGGGAAGAAAAAACAAACATACATTATACTTAGGGTCCAAACAACTAATTTCTACCTAATACACAATAACTACTCTTTTTTACAACAGACAAAATGCAAGACTCCAGTGCCATGTGAATCTCACCAAACTGCAATGCAGGTTTCTCTTCTATCAAAATGAGGTGGCTTTCTGTTTGGTTCAGGTTTGGGATATAGGGGTTTTTTTCAGGTAATATTGAGTAGGTACCAAAGTACCCTAAAAAACCCCAAGCAGTCACATTTTAAAGTTGCATAAAATAAAATTCAAAGATTTCACAATGTGGCACAAATGTAAACAACAGACAAAACCATTCAACGCACATACCAGTGCTGCTGGAGTCCATCAGCCCCTAACAAAGCCATTTCCACTGCAACCAGGAATGAAATGTCTCACATAGTCTACAAGTTAAAGTAATTCAAGACAAACATTTTCACATCTTATACAGTGGTCCTGTAAGAATGTAACCAGACACAGTGTCTGAGTGTGTATCTCACTGAGAAAGCACTCTGAACTATGGCTCATATTGTTTCTGAGAAGTGTTACATGCAATGGTGGCCTGAAGTCAGGCTGCAATGAAGCTCCTTGCTAGAGCCTGGAATACAGCTGAGATCTGCCTCAGAGAATGGATTTGCTGCAGCTCAGCATCTCTAGAAATCAAATTGCCATTTGTGGCTTCTAACTCTTTGATGCATTATAGAATTGTCATTATATTTCACTACAAACCAATTTCCCCTCTAATTGAGCTCTACTCCATTCCAATGAAGTCATCACCAACGATCTTAAAAGACAACCTCACCTTTTTCTTATTTGAAACAAAGTAATAGCCAAAACACATAATGCAAGATGCCACATCCTTGCAAATAAAAGGACCACAAAAACATTCTTCCTCAAATGAGGAATAAAATCACTTTAAATTAATGGTGAAGAACATGTCTGAGTGTCTGAGTTTCACTACAGTGTAATCATGCCATAAACTCCATAAACAGCTATACAGCACCAAATGGAAAAGAAAAAATAGTGGGTTTTTTACAAGAGGGACAAAGTATTTAAGAAAGACAAGGAGCTATTAATACCTGCATGTCATTATTGCAAAATATAATAGATATTTCTCTATTATTCGTAGGTTATATTTAAGCAGGAAGCAAAGAATTGCATTGCTTCCCTTCAGAATAAATATATTGAAGTAATTTCCATTTGCAGTGTCAACCTGCTCAAAAAATGAACTCTTATTCAGAGAAATGTGTTTACAGTAAAAGAGAATAAAAACTCAAATTACTTCAATATGTTAGACAATAAAGAATGCCTTATCATAGAATTACAGAATCCCAGACTGGTTTGGGTTGGAAGGTGCCTCAAGGACCATCTAGTTCCAACCCCCTGCCATGGGCAGGGACACCCTCCACTAGCCCAGTTGCCCAAAGCACCATCCAACCTGGCCTGGAGCACTGCCAGGGATGCAGGGGCAGCCATAGGTTCTCTGGGCACTCTGTGCCAGGACCATCTGTTAAAAGTCTCCCCTCCAACAGCTTAAACCCATTAACCCTTGTCCTATCACTGCACTACAGGATAAACAGTCCCTCTTCAAATGTTCTGTAGCCCCTTTAGGTACTGGGAGGGCGCTATGGAACTTTCTCTTGTCCAGGCTCAACAAGCCCAACTGTCTCAGCTTGTATTCATAGCAGAGGTGCTCCAGCCCTCTGAGCATCTTTGTGGCCTCCTCTGGACTTCCTCCAACAGCTCCATGTCCTTGTTGCATTAGCACTCAGAGCTGGACACAGTACTCCAGGTGGAGTCTCATGAGAGCAGAGTAGAGGGACAGTAACCTGCTGGTCATGCTGGTTTTGATGCAGCCCGGGGTACAGTTTGCAATATACCACATATGTTCTATATTACTAAACAGAATTCTTTGCTTCACAACCCTTGTAGATCTGAATTTTGCACTGCCTGAGACACTCCTATGTCACCATTACCTGCAGGAAGTAACAAATAATGCTCTATAAAAATATTTCAAGCACAGAGAACACATTCTTAAAGCAGGTAACGTCTCAGTAAAAAGGAAATCTCCTAACCATTCCAAGGGACCCAATTAACTTTCAATACCTAATTTAGTAATTAAATTCTAATGCAAACTTACCGTCCCCATGAAGCTCGTTTCTGCAGAGCAGAGAGGGGCCCCACTTCCATGGCACAACTTACTGTATCACTATACCCCAGAGAGGCTTTTTTCATCCTGATATCAAAAGAGTGAAGAAAGAATGGAGTTACTAGAAATTATGAGGGCTTAGGTCCCTACCACCTTGCCAGCACTGGTGGCCTCACAGGGTTATAATAATTAAGGACCTGTGGCATCATTCTGTGGCTGCTGAATTTGAGAGGGATGGTTTTGGCTTCTTTCCCCCAGCAAGGGCTATTCAGCATGTGAACCTAAACACTGCTTCCCCCAAATCTGAGTGCTAAATCAGCTTCTTACACAATTAATTTCTTGATAAATTAATCCAAAAATAGATTCTTATAATATCAGTTTAAGAAATTAATCTCAAATCTAAAAGTCACACAGAATTTCAACAGGATTCAATAGATTTTCCTGGCCATGCAGGCAATCACAATTCTTTCAGAGATCTGTTTTATGCACATCTTCAAAGGAAGCTACAGAGGAAAAGCGAAGAATTCAGGAATGACAGGATCCCTTCAAAGTACCTGACTTTAAACTGTTTTTTTCCAGCGACACAAACAGTTCTGTGTTTCTATTCAGTTCAAAAACTTCCTTGTACTTTTTAAATGAGACCCTCACACTGCTCCTCTTTAACACCTGACAGTAGGATAAAGATGTTTAATAGAAGTCATGATTAATCAAATTGAGAAACTGCTTCCTCCCCTCTGTACTGTACATCTCCCTTGGAGGAATATCTAGGGCTTCTCTGCTTACTAGCATCAGTTTAACACATTCCTTCAGCACTACAATTTTCAAGAACTGAGCTGTCACAATCCAGGGACAGAGCTCCCATGTAATTGTGAAAGACATTAACAGCAATTCTTGACTCACAGAACTGTAGGGGTTGGAAGGAACCTCCAGAGATCATCGAGTCCAAACCCCCTGCCAAAGCAGGTTCCCTAGGACAGGTTGCACAGGTAAATATATCTTTTACACCTATAAAGTATTTATAAACTGGCTATTTATAAATGGGTATTTTTCAAAGCTATGAAGATTCAGAAGCTATGAAGATAAAGGACTAAAGGACTGAAGCTCAGCAATTAAAAGCGCAATGAGAAAGATTTGATTATTTTTCAGCTAAGGCAGGGAACAGGAAACTGGGGAACACAAATTAAAACAACCTCCTTCTGTGCATGAGCAGAGGATACTTTTTCAATGTATTAAAGCAGCACTGCACAAAGCACAGCTATCATTTATAAGGCACACAAATATTTGAGCGTTGTTTCTTTAATTTATAAGATTCTGATCTGAAGAAACTGCTACAGCATCAGGACATTCTGTAGGCCAAAAATCAGAAATAGAAAAGAAAAAATTAAAAAATACTCAAATTGAGAAGCAGAATGAGCAGTTCCACATTACCTCTGACATAGGCAGTGGCTGCAGCGTACCAGGATGTGCATACAATGAACAGATATAACTCCTATGAACACAAGGCTGATGGGTCCAATCTGGTATGGAAAAAAAAAAGGCACAGGAGATAAACAAAATTTTTCATTAAAATATGCTGTGATAAAATATTTACATGTAAAAAATTCATGTTGCAGCAAATGAATAAAGATTTTTTAAATTTATACAACTGGGGTTTTTTTCCCCTCTCAGTGGAGGCCTTGCTGCCAATGTTTTATGGCATTCCTTGCTTTCAGTTCACTACTTGACA
Organism: Gallinula chloropus; assembly: GCF_964237585.1. Taxonomy (NCBI): domain Eukaryota; kingdom Metazoa; phylum Chordata; class Aves; order Gruiformes; family Rallidae; genus Gallinula; species Gallinula chloropus. Next base: position 199,573,742 of record NC_140085.1, read on the forward strand.
GAAAGCTACTCAGGGGCAATCAGGCCATAAACACCAGATGGGCATGAACAACTTCATTCTTCTAACACCTTCATTACAATATTTGAAAGGAAATAAAAAAAACCCAAACCAACAATGTGGCCAGACAGATCGAAGACTCTGTGTTCTGCAAAATTCAAAACCTGGTTTGATTCACTTTAAAGTGCCAATGTTATTGACAATAAAGGTCTCTCTACATTAGCAGACTTGCCCATGTGCAGTATTAAAAACAAACAAACAAAAAACCACCAAAAAACCCCTTAAAACCCAACCCCAACCCTGATAACGTCTACAATTACAAATTATAGGTAATTTTCAAATGAAACAATTTTGGTCTGTGCTGCTACTCCAAAACAAACCTTTCACAGAAACTACTTGCTTCTCATGTGGAACTTTTATTCTTAAACTGAACATCATAGAGTCACAGAATGGTCTGGGTTGGAAGGGACCCCAAGGTTCATAGAGTCCCAACCCCCCTGCCACAGGCAGGGACACCAACCTCCAGGCCTGGATCTACACAAGGTTGCCCAGGGCCCCATCCAACCTGGCCTTGAACACCTCCGGGGACGGGGAATCCACTACCTCTCTGGGCAGCCTGTTCCAGCACCTCACCACTCTCTCTGTAAAGAACTTCCCTCTATTACTTAATCTAAACCTCTCCTCCTTTGGCTTCAATCCATTCCCCCTTATCCTGCCATTGTCTATCCTTTTAGAAATTACAGGATTATTTAGTCATTAAGGTGAGTATTCCAATCAATGTCATTCACCCCGCCGTAGGAAATGCATCGTTTATTACCCACTATAAACTACCCTGTGCGATACCCTTTTTCTGCAGAAACACTAGATTGATTTAACAAGCTGATGCTGCACCCTTGGACATACAACCTGTCTAGAGAGAAGTCTGGACAACGATAAGACAAACCCATACTAACAATTCCCATGAGACATCACAGAAGTCTGAGTGAATCAAAATCTTCCTTTTTCTATACAAAGTTTTCACCAGAAAAACACTTTGGCTAAGCAAAAACATAACACCTGCTATAAAGTCTTCAGAGTGAAGTGATAACTTAAAAAAAAATTTTAAATGTCAATCTTCAGAACTAACTTCACCAGAGCAAAGAGGATAAACTGAACATAACTCTGCTGCAGTTGATAGTGACAAACAAAAAGCATTGAGATTTTAGTTTTTCAGGCTCAAACACATATCTGTAGATCTTTCTATATAATTTTGCAAATCTGTAAAGAATTCTTACCACAATGCCAGCATTTTTTATTGCAAGTGGAAGACCAAGAAGCCCAGTTCCAATGTTTCCCTTGAGGAGATGTGTAAGTGTTTGTATAAACCTGAGTGAAAATATAAAAAGTCACATTAAAAGTACACTGACAATAGGGGGCAGGAGAAGCAGTAGAAACAAAACCACACCCTCTGTCATTTATTAATAAAGGGATAAATTGTGAGCTTCAACTAGTTCAAGATGGTTCACCTACTTTAAAGAACATCCAGCACATTCCAATAATGTTCTTATTCATCTTTCCATGTGAGCTTCCTCAAATATAACATACAATTCCGATCTTCAGTTCCTTCCTCCAGCTTAAGAAAGGTTATTTTTTGTGCAATTTTATTGCCCTTTTGCCTCAGAGTCAAAACTACCAAGTTTCATCAATGCTATTTTAGAATCAATTACATTCAAAACAATTACCAGTTGCAAATCAAGTCTGACAGTCAAAATTTACCATCAGAAAAAAAAACAACCCACAAAGAAAAACCCCGAAACCTTTACAAGTTCTTCTAATTAAATTTTAACAAACAGATAATTTCTAAAGTCTTCTGAAGCTTCTTTACAAAAAATTAAATCAATCAAAATCGTTGCTTGGATTTTGAGTGACCCAATCGCTTTAACAATAGGCACCTTAGAACATTTTACAGCTATTACTGGATTTTTTAGCTTCCAAAGAACAGAGAACCTTCTCAAAACAGCATGCTTTTTCGAAGAACTATCCAAAGTCCTGACTGATAACCACAAAGCTGTACCAGAGGTGCAAGAAAAGCCCTCAAGAGTTCAGTAAAATACCCATGAGAAACAAATCAGAGGAAAGAAATTTTAGTAAGTTAGAGTTAAGAGGAATACACACGTAATGCCTTCTTCATTCTCAAGCTGGTAATGCTTCTCAACTGGCAGGAAATTATTCTCATGCTCTTCATCCGAGATGCCATCTGAATTTTGTTCATCAATTAAAGGTTTCATTACTTCCATGTCTGTACAACGGAGTTAACACTGTATTAGCATCAGAAACAAATTTAGCATTTAAATAAACGTGCCTCAAACTTACCATGCCACGAGATTTACAAGTGTTGCTAACTATAAAGCTGATTTAGGCAGCAAGGTGCACACAGCACAGGTTTGCACAGGACATTCCCTCTCTTTAAAGTGGCACACTGTCTCATTATCATTAATATTACTATGGTCAAACACTACAGTTTTTCATTAAAAAAAAAAATACTTGGCATGATCAAAATGTTAGAATCATAGAATCATCTGTTTTGGAAGAGACCTTTAAGATCACCAAGTCCAACCATGGCCTAAGCCTGTCTAGCCCACCTCTAGACCATGTCAAGCACAACATCTACATGCCTTTTAAATACCTCCAGGGACTGTGACTTCACCACCTCCCTGGTAAGCCTGTTCTAATGCCTGACAATCCTTTCAGTAAAGAAATTCTTCCTGATATCTAACCTGGATCTCCCTTGCTGCAATTTGAAACCATTTCCTCTTGCCTTATCACTTGTTACCTGAGAGAAGAGACTGACCCCCACCTTTCTACCACACTCCTTGCAGGTAGTTGTGGAGAGCAATAAGGTCTCCCCTAAGCCTCCTTTTCTTAAGACTAAAAACCCCCAGTTTCCTCAGCCGCTCCTGATAGGACTTGTGCTCCAAACCCTTCACCGGTTTTGTTGCCCTTCTCTAGACATGCTCCAGCATCTCAGCATCCTTCTTGTAGTAAGGGACCCCAAACTGGACATCGTACTCAAGGTGCAGCCCCACCAGAGCTCAGTGTAATGGAACAATCACTTCCCTACTCCTGCTGGTTACACTATTCCTGATACAGGCCAGGATGTCATTGGCCTTCTTGGCCATCTGGGCACACCACCCACTCATGTCCAGTCCTTCTCCTCCAGGGAGCTCTCCAGCCACTCAGCCCCAAGCCTGTAACACTGCCTGGGGTTATTGTGACCAAAGGGCAGGACCCAGCACTTTTTCTTGTGGAACCCCATAAAGTTGGCCTCTGCCCATCAATCTAGCATTGATGTTGATGGTTGAGATAATTTTGCAAGCTAATACAACATAAATCAAACCAGAGAAGTCATCCGTTGTTACAAAAGGATGAGATGTATCCTACCCACCTACTGCAAAACTACACAATTAGGCTACTCTGAACAGTGGTGAGCAAGGGCACTCCCCAGAATCATCCCATCCTACATGGATAAGTAACACAGGTACCGCAGATGTCTCCAGTCATTGGTGAGAGAACCAAGACAAAGGAATTAGAATGCACACTCTGCAAGCTGCGATGTCATTAACCTTTTCAAAGCAGCATAAACTGCCACTGCAGCCAACAAACGCAATTATCATAGAATCATAGAATTGTAGGGGTTGGAAGGGACCTCAAGAGCTCATCGGGTCCAAACCCCCTGCCAAAGCAGCTCCCTAGGACATATCACTCAGATAGGCGTCCAGGCGGGTCTTGAATATCTCCAGAGAAGGAGACTCCACCACCTCCCTGGGCAGCCTGTCCCAGGGCTCTGTCACCCTCACTGGGAAAAGGTTTTTCCACATGTTGGTGCAGAACTTCCTGTGCTCCAACTTGCAGCCATTGCCCCTTGTCCTATCCCCACAGACCACTGAAAAGGGGCTGGCTGATTCCCCCTGCATCCCCTGCTTCAGATAATTATAAACTTTAATTAGGTCCCCCCTTAGTCTTCTCTTCTCAAGGCTGAACAGTCCCAACTTACTCAGCCTTTCCTCATAGGGGAGATGCTCCAGGCCCTTAATCATCTTCGTAGCGCAGTTCCACCATCCAACTAAATAACAGCACCAAGCAACAGCAAAGCAAGCAGCCTGCAGTGAGCAAAACTGCCTTTCAGGCAAATCTAACAGCCCACGCCTGGTTAATGTTGATTAAATTCTAACCATTTTTAAATTACTACAGTTAAGTAAAACAAATCCTGCCAAGAACAAAGAGATGATTTATCTTACACTCGCCGACCACAGCACTGATTCATAAAATCCACTGAGTAAGTCTCAACTTTCACAATTTTCACCATAAAAAATAAGAAATCCCAGTGATTTTAACACCTTCTATTGAGTATTTCTGACTGTGCAGGAGCTTACCTGAATTATCACATTATTTACAGAATTTGGAAAATATTGAGGAATACACAAACGATTATATTAAAACATGCCTCACTATTCAGCAAGTGCAAATATACCATAGCTTGAGGAAGCATTAAATATCTTAACCATAAGATATTTAATTTATAACCATAAGCTTCTGCACTTTGTAAGAAAAATATAGATGCTAACTGAATACCTGAGAAATCTCTTCAGAAGGGTGAGATTCTAGAGGCATTTAGAAGGTCTGGACAACTGACATCTTTCAAGGAAAAGTGGTATAGAAACCCGCCAAATACAAGTTCTATTTTGTGGAGTTATGATCAATCTAGTAAAAATTACAACTTAACTTGTAAACAACATGCACAAAATGACATAGGAAAGGGGAACGTACTGGAAATTAGCCATTATATTGGGTTTGCATGGCAAGGCTTTTGGTAGTGGGGGAGCTACAGGGGTGGCTTCTGTGAGAAGCTGCTAGAAGTTTTCCCCATGTCCAAAGAGACAATGCCAGCTGGTTCCATGACAGACCTGTCACTGGCCAAGGCTGAGCCCATTGACAACAGTGGTAGCAACACCGGTAAAAGAGTTCAGAATGGGAAAAAAAACACCAGACACAATTACAGCCAGAGAGAGGAGTGAGAACATGTAAGAACAACTCTGCAGACACCAAGATCAGGGAAAAAGGACAGAGATCCTTCTTGCTCCTGGTGCTGGAGCAGAGATTCCCCTGCAATCCCTGGAGAAGACCATGGTGAGGCAGGCTGTCCCCCTGCAGCTCATGGGGGAGCAGATATCCACCTGCTGCCCACAGAGGAACCCACATCCAAGCAAGCAGATGCTCCCACAGGAGCCTGTGACCCCATGGGAAGTTCATGCTGGAGCAGGGTCCTGGCAGGACCTGTGGCCCCATGAAGAGAGAGGTCCACGCTGCAGCAGGCTTGCTGGCAGGATTTTCGACCCTCTGGAAGGGACCCACACTGGAGCAGTTCATGAAGAATTGCTGCCTGTGGGACAGACTCACATTGGAGAAGTTCACAGAGCGCTGTCTACCATGGGAGGGACCCCAGGGTTGAGGAAGGGCCGAGTGTGAGGAGTCCATCCCTTGAGGAGGAAGAAGCAGCGGAGACAACGTGATGAACTGACCCTAATCCCCATTCCCCATCCCCCTGTGCTGCTGGGGGAGGAGGGAGAGAAATGGGGAGTGGAGTTGAGCCTGGAAAGAAGGGAGGGGTGAGGGGAGGTGTTTTAAGATTTGGTTTTATTTCTCATTACCCTGCCCTGACTTGATTTGCAATAAATTAAATAATTTTCCCCAAGTCAAGTCTGCTTTGCCCATGAGGGCAACTGGTGAGGGATCTCTCCCTGTCTTTATCTCGACCCATGAGCCTTTTGTTATATCTCCTCTCCCCTGACCAGCTGAGGACAGCAGGGATAAAGAGGCTTTGGGGGGCATCTGGCCTCACCCTGGGTCAACCCACTTAGAAAGCAAGGGGGGCCTTTCTGAACTTCATGACTTAACAGGAGGGCCCCCCTCAGCCACACATCAGTCTCTTACCCTTTATGTGATACTCACCACAGCCATTCAAAAGATGACTAAGGTTTTTATGATGCCTTAAAGATGTCTATACACACAAGCAGGGAACTGAAGCCAATCCTAAGCAAGAGGAACTTATAAAGAAAAAATGTAGAACAAGTATAATTTTTCCTATAAGCAGAACACAGCTTATCCAGACAGTTAAAATGAAGAGCATCTAGCTCAAACTCTCCTGAAAACAGCAAAGGGTCATCTGAGTTTGGTGTCAATAAATGCCAGTAACGAAAGCACCTGACAGAAGCAAAGATGCCCAGTGGAAAGCAAAACCAGAGGTCAGGGACTCACACTGTAAAGCAAGTTTATATTCAGTGATATATTAATTAGGAAGGTCAAGACAGATTTAATAATCTTTCACTACATGGCATATAGTCTATTAAACATTCAAAAGAAAGGTCAGCAAAGAAGTCTCTTCCCATAGCATTGTGTTGACTAGCTCTTGAGGATGCCAGACCATCCTCTCTCAGGTCTGAGACACTGCTGGGCTGAATCAATACTCACCAAGAGTTCTCCAATAAGAGTCTGTCCTCTCAGGGTCAGAGGAAGCAAAGTGCCAACACTAGAAGTTCCACCCAGTGGGCAAGTGGCTAGGTTCATTTTCATTTTTTAAGATATTGAGTCTAAACTAACAATCTAAAGTGTTTTCATTAGGAACCAGACAAACTAGCAGTGTGTAAAGTCTGTGACCACATGAGATTCAACATATAAATCATTACGTTACTTTTACAGTTCTGGCCTCATCCTATTTTGTAAGTGTTATCGACAAACGAGACACTCACGCTGGGAGTGTGGTTAGCAGCAGTTTATTCAGAGAGAAAGAAACAGCGCTGGGCGGGAGGAGACCTAAGTCTCACCACTCCGCGCCGTAGAGGGGTAGGATACAAGTATTTATACTCTTTAATAAACAAAGCCATCTATTTTCCAGTTATCTATTAATTCTTGTGATTAGCCAAGCAAAGTTTCTTATTCATTTTTGTGATTAGCCAAGCAAAGTTCATATATTGTTTTTCTTCGTCTTCTTGTACAATCATTAAACAGACCTCTTCATTCTTCCTTATCGATGACCCTGGTGTAAGATGTATTTCGCACATGGTTTCCTTTCACACTAGTGTGGTCACAAACTATTTTATAGGATGTTTTCCAAATCCGCCTCGTCTTCTTTCTCTTCCTCTGATCGCTCATTCCATTTCATAAGCATAATACAAAATAAGCTTAATATTAACTTCAAACTATTTTACCTTTGTTTTAACTCGTACAAGCATAAAAAGAATCATTCCCTCCTCCTGCAAGCAGAAAAGCTTCTAAAGCATTCCGTTTATGATCATTCATCCAAACCTCGTATTATTTCAACTATTATTGGAGGAATCAGCAAACGTTCACTTGTCCCTTAGTTGGCCCCTCTCCCATATTTGGTCATCTTTAACAGCAAGCTCATACATTGGCTACTTAATTTCTATGGTTTCCACTTCTAAGTTACCTATAACTCAATTCCATGTCTCGTTAGCAACTAACAATATTCGTTACACAATCATTCTTACAAAATCAGAACATTACAACTTGTTTCAAGGTACATGTGGTTTACTGAACAAAGGCTCATCTATCACAGTAAGATGCTGCTTGTCATGCTAAACAACCATGAAAACAAGCAAGAAGCAGAGTTCCTAGTCAGCAATATGAGGGGACCATTTGGTCTTAGGACCAACAGTACTGGTGAGTATTAGCAACTGCTTAGGCAAGGGAGAAAAGTTAATTTCTCATCTTTGTGGTGGTTTGACCCTGGCTGGAGGCCAGACACTCACCAAAGCCACTCTATCACTCCCCTTTCCAGCTGCACAGGGGAGAAAATATATATTGAGAGGCTCAGGAGTCGAGATAAGGACAGGGAGAGATCATTCTGCAATAAGCAGCACGGACAGAACAGACTCAACACAGAAGAAAGGAAAGAGAACTCTCTAATTTATGACACTGCCCTGCACAACCAGTGACACCAGAATCGGGTAATGGGAAGTGTGACCAGACCTTAAAGCACCTCCCCTCACCCCTCCCTTCTCAGCAGACTTCACTTTAGTCATGATTTCCCTCCCTTCTTCCCCCCTCATTGTGACACAGGAAGGGGCACTGGGGCACCACCTCCTTCCCTGGCCTTGGTGTCTGCACAGTTCCTTACATCCTCTCACTCCCTTCTCTGGAGGCAAAATGCAGTTGCTTGTGTTTTTTTTCTTCTTAAATGTGATTCCCAGAGGTGCTGTGACCATCACTGATGGGCTTGGCCTTGGTCAGCAACGACTCTGGCCTTGAGCTGGCTGGTGTTTGCTCTGTCGGGCCTGCAGAGAGCTTCTGGCTGCTTCTTGCAGAAGCCACCCCCGCAACCCCAGGTCTCCACCAGAACCCCGCCACACAAAACTACAACACATCCATTCCAGCCTGATACCAAAACACTTGACACATACATACATCCACACTGCTTACCACGCAACTACATTACCTTCAGGAGACTGAATTTTTTTAGCCATCCCATATTACTTTTCTCCCAACTTCCCAACTTTTCTTCTGATCACAAAGGTGGCCCTTTAAGAACGGATCTAGACACAGAGAGGCATTCACTTCATTGTTCAAGTTCTAAGAATTTCTCTTAGACAACGTATTTTTCCCCTCAGAAATTCAAGTGCCCACACCTAAATCAATCCAGTCATCCCAGTGTTACCGCTATCCCCACTCTGATAATTACTTAACTTACTATCACGTCTAGAAGTGCTACGCAACTCACTGCTCTGCAGAAACACCAAGTAAGAAATTCTGCCCTGAAGATTTTACAGTCTAATCATCCTCAGTTCACCTACTGTGTTGTTTTTCAAAAGTGGGGGTTTTTAAACCATTTGTCATTTTTAACATTTCCTGGGAAGTAGTTCTGTAGCTTACTGAAGGACTGGTTTAGAGCAGACTGTCCTTAAACAAGACTGGCTTTGAGTGGGTTTTTATAGTTTATTTTGTCACCTATGTAAATACCAGTCCTGATTATTTCAGTACATTCCACAAGCACAAACAAAACATTGTACCAAATAAACCCAAAGCCAAATACACGTATCTGGAATAACTGGAAGATTTAATTCACACTAGAAACATCATTTAAAAATAAATAAATAGATGTGAAATTAAAGGACTACAGGAGAAAATTTCAGTATCAAAATCTTTAACAGCAAGAAATTTTAAAGATAGAGAACTCCCAAAGAAGTTCAAGTCTATTTTTCTTAGTTATCAGTATTCCACGTGAATCACTACAATGACTCAAAAAACAATAATCAGCTTCCCCACCAAAAGAGTTTATATGCAAAGTCTTTTACTCCCTATTTATAGCTGACATAAACTTTTAAAAGGTTATGACTTTTAAAGGTCATGTTATTCCACACCCCTCCTGGCCATGGGTAGGGACATCTTTCACTAGATCAGGGTGCTCAAAGCCCCTTCCAACCTGACCTTGAACAGTCCCAATGGTGGGGTATCCACACCTCTCCTAGGAAACCTGTCCCAGTCTCTCACCGCCCTCATCCTAAAAATTTTGGGCTTTGAGGTCCCTTCCAACCCAAAGCATTTTGTGATTCTATTCTAAACATTCCCTGCCAAAACTCACAAAGGAGATCTCTGAACTGCAGCACAGCACACAGCCTCACAACTGAGAAAACCAACTGTAAGCATGTGTTCTTGGCATATTTTTTTATTCCAACTTTAGACTGTTTCAAGCACAGTTTTGCTCCTTCTTCACTGCATGGTCTTCATCTTCACACAAAAGGAAGGCAACAAGGAATTTAATATAGCAGCATTTTTAACGTAAACCACCTGGGTAAAGTACCTGACCATCCTTTCAGAGAGAACTGATGTCTAAATACATTTATTGATGATCGTTTGAATACTTATTTCCAAGTCCTGGGGAGGTATAAGCTACATACTTTTTAGTATCTGTTTTCCCACACCATTCTGCTATTTTATTAGTGTCACTTATGCAACAGAACATCCCAATTTCATACTCAATTGCCTTCCCAGCTGAAAGCTGTGAGCTATCACTGATAACAACAGAAAGTAATGCATCATAAAAAATATTTACTTTGAAAACCACATTAAAGTTTTATTATTTACGAAGTGGGTCGATGTACAAGGCAACACATTTCATATAAAGCTGGAGCCCCCATAACATAGAGCCTCTTTTTTGAAAGCAGCAGCTGCTATTCCTTAGCTGCTATTCCATGCAAGAACTCCGAAGTTTTCTGCACGCAGACCACTTTCTTCGACATATTCATTACCTACATTTTGCTTTTAGTACACATCATGCTGAGTTGTCCATCACCATTGATCTACAGGTTGAAATGAATGTCCATAAAAGTTAATGGGATGTCAGGCATTTCTTTAAATGTGCTTCTTTCATAGCAGAAACAGCCAGACTCCCATGTGCCAAGCCAGTGAGTGTCAAAATGCTTTTGCAGGGAATTTCCTTCTGTGGAGAACACAGCACCAGCTGTTCCACAGCAAAGTGAAGATTTCACCTTACTTAAACATTTAAAATGGGTCTATTTGACCACAGAGAAAGAAGGCGATTTTCCCCAAATGTCCCCCTGAAAGCTTTTTAAAGCTGCATTCAATTAAAACAAACATCTGTACATGGTTCTTTTTGCAGGCACAATCTTTGCCAACATTCATTCCACAGTATTTGCATTACATAACTGATTTTATTGCTATTAGTTTACCACACTGCTGTACTAATCATAAACATTCTAAAATGCTGATCGAAACTATAATCCTTACAAGAAAGCAAATAAAGTAAGTTCACCTAATGCACCTCAAAAACACAGTCAGGCTTTCCAGACCTCCAAGATCCTTGATATCAGCTTTTCTCTGAGGTGGTGACTGGTTAGAACAGCAGCAAAATTGCACACAAGTAGAGCACAGTAAGAAGATGAATTAATTATCTTCTATATCTGTCCTTTTTTAACAGATGAGAGGCCTCTATTTTAACCCAGTTATTAAACAGACATTTATTTTTCGGAGCATATTCCTAGAAACAAATTCTTTTTTTAAAGACAAGAATTGAAGCAACAATTTTTAACCTAATATAGACAACAATAAAAAAATACTACTATTAAATATAGTACCCCATACAAATTAAAGTTCTAAACCATTTATGTGTATAGGCTACAGTAAGCCCTGAGAACTGGCTGAATGGTGGAGCCCAGAGGGTTGTGAGAAGTGGCTCAGTCTGGTTGGAGGCCTGTGGCCAGCGATGCGTCCCAGGGGTCAGTGCTTGGTCCGGTGATGCCCTGTGCGAGGGGACAGAGTGTACCTCCACCAATTTGCTGATGATACAAAACTGGGAGGAGTTTTGTAATGCAACCTTTGTGAAGAGCAGTCTGACCTCACGGCCATGAAGACCAATGGTATCTGGCATGCGTTAAGAAGAGTGTGGCCAACAGGTCAAAGGAGGTTCTCCTTCCCCTCTACTCTGCCCTGATGAGGCCACATCTGGAGAACTGCATCCAATTCCAGGCTCACCTGTTCAAGGCAGACAGGGAACTACTGGAGAGAGTCTAGTGGAGGGCTACCAGGATGATGTGGGGACTGGAACATCTCTTGTATGACAGAAGGCTGGAAAAAGCTCGGGCTGTTTAGCTTGGGGAAAACTCAGAATACTTACAAATATCTAAAGGGTGGATATCAGGAGGATGGGGCCAGACTCTTCTCAGCAGTACCCAGTGACAGGACAAGGGGGAACAGGCACAAACTGGAACACGGGAAGTTCCATCTGAACATGAGGAAAAACGTCTTGACTCTAAGGGTGACAGAGGCCAGGTTGCTCAGCGAGATTGTGGAGGCTTCTTCTCTGGAGAGATTCAAAACCCACCTGGATATGATCCTGCACAATCTGTTCTAGGTGATGCTGCTTGAACAGGGGGGGTTGGACTACATGATCTCCAGAGGTCCCTTCCAACTCCGCCACTTGTGTAATTCTGTGCATTGGTAAATTTTGTGTACTGCTACAAACTAAATCTCTTTTCTCTCCAACATATCTGCATGTCAGCAGAAAAAAAAAAAAAAAAAAGAAAAAAAAAAGAAATCTAATTCAGAAAGGTTAGCTTCTGAAGAAATTAAATCCAGAGTGAAAGAATCTGATTTTATACCAAGCACCCAGTAGAATGTTATGCTCATAAAACTCCTTGGAACAATAATCCTTTAAAATCTACATCCATTTATGTACATTTTTTGTCTTATGGGACCAGTGCATAACCATAACAGTACCTTGACATCTCTTCAACCATCCTTTAGCATTCAAGTCCTAGACAAGAGCTACAGATGAAACTGGAGTAAATTAGGTCAAATATTTATCTGTGTCCCTAGAAAACAGTTTAAACCAGACCTGAGAATATCTGCTTCCAATCTGTACACTCACACTGGCAGTTCGCTGATCCTATTCTAACAGAATAAATTCCAGAATAAATTTTCTCATTTTTAAGAATAAATTCTACTAAAAGAGTTTTAAAATGCAGGTAACAGCAATCAGCACCGATTCACACAGTGGTAACTACTGGTACTACTGATAAGTGATACACTGGTAACAGAGTAACCAGGCAGCCAGGGCAGCCAACAATATTTTGGGCTGCATCGAGCACAACATGGCCAGTGGTCCAGGGAGGGGATTGTCCCGCTCCACACCGCGCTGGTGCGGCCTCAAGTACTGGGTGCAGTTCTGGGAGCCACAGTACAAGACTATTGGGAGTGTCCAGAGGAGGGCAATGAGGATGAGGAAGGGTCTGGAGGGGAAGTCTTACAAAGAGAGGCTGAAGTCCCTTGTTTTATACAGCTTGGAGAAGAGGAGGCTGAGGGGAGACCTGATCACAGTCTGTGGCTTCCTGACAAGGGGAAGTGAAGGCGCAGGGTTGGAACCTGAGGGAACAGCATGAAGCTGTGTCAGGGGAGGTTTAGGTTGGATATCAGGAAGAGGTTCTTCACTGAGGGGGTGGTCGGGCACTGGAACAGGCTCCCCAGGGAAGTGGTCACAGCACCGAGCTTGGTTGAGTTCAAGAAGCATCTGGATGATGTCCTCAGTCCCATGCTCTGACTTGGTTGGTCCTATGTGGAGCCAGCAGTTGGACTCGAAGATCCTTATGGGTCCCTTCCAACTCAGGAGATTCTACAATTCTATACCTACCACAGGTTTCCTGAAATACTGCATTATATAAAATACTCCAGTAATATTATTAGGTCATTATTCTAGCCATATAAATGCTCAGGAGTTGCCTCTTTTCTCCACCATCCCACGACCGGTGCATAGCTTTGGCCTAAAACATGTGAATTGTAAAGGTAATGGGACTGGGACATAACGCAAAGTTTGGATCATGCAACTTTCTAAGCATAGGTTTTCATTTGATAAGGGATCTCTAATGTTGGAATACTGTGGCTGGTTTCCCTGCTGCACAGTCCATACTCACACTGACATAAAGCTCTGTGTAACATCCAAATTTAACACATTCAGACCTGTGGTTTGAGGAAGGGCTTTGCATACTGGACCTAGCCTGAAATTAACTGTTCTATAAAGCCCACAGTCACTGCCAAAAAAATGGCATAGAACACATACACTGACTCGATTTCTTCCTAGAAAGATCCAGTTTATGCAGTTTAAAACCAACTCAAACTTCAGCAACCAGAACAGCATATGCAGTGCCATATCTGAATCAGAGAAGTGGGCTGCTTGCCACCCCACAAAGCACAGGGTACAGAGCACACTTCAGCCCACTTTACGTCCATGCTCAACCAAGCTGCGCAACAGCATCCAAACACCACACACTATTAACAATCCAATCCAGTGCTCAGTCACAGGAGTCACTGAAAATTCTACAGCAGCTTCATTCAGCACAACAAGAAGGAAATTCACTTCTACGCTCTCTTCTGTTTTTCTCAGCCAAAGTACCAGTCAAATTTTCTGCCTCACCTTTCCTTCAACTAATACGAATTTCTTTTCTCCTTGTGCGACCACACAAATCTTTTCAGATCAAATACTGTCTTCAGATTGTCTTTAACAGTTATTTAAGTATTTGTCAGTGTTTCTGCTTTCTTCTGTGAATACCCACGTAAGCAGAATGCCAGAAAGCTCTGTTAAGTACTGCTACTGTTAAGCAAGACAACACAAAGGGCATTTCAACCTCTCCCAGAACTACCGCTGCAACATTAAACTGATTCCTTAACCCACTGGAGCGATAAATCACTGATTCATTGAAGCTACATGTCACACTGTAATCATGCATAAATGTGCACACTGTATCCTCAGAGACCTCTGAAGAATTTCAGTAATTAATTAGCCACTAATTACATAGTGAAATTAAATCTGTAGTGTTTAAATTGTTATGACCAGTGTTTCCAGTTTTGTTATCCAGTGTATGTTCCCATCTCCTAGAATTTGCCAGCATCTTGCCAACATTTATGGACATGCTGCCAAAGAAACCTCTGAACTGCTAGTAAATGTACTTCATTCTCAAGCTTTCCTAGCACGTTCAAGCAATCCTTTGGTGCAAAAGCTCTGCAAAGCAATGAGTTTTCACTGAGCATTTCAGTTAATTTTCCTATACTGCTCAAGCAATTAACACTTCCAAAATTAACTGAACATCTTCACACCACAAGGGACAAAAGTGATCTCTATCATTCTAATTTTATGGGTGAAAAAGAGGCAACAGGAAGAAGCAAATTAAAGACAAAAGACACTACAGACAAATACGATTTCTTATTGTTCCTTCAGAGGTGACCTCCCTTCCAAAAATCCTTTCTAAAACTTCTTTTTCAGATACAATTGAATGTTTGTTTGTTGGGTTTGTTTTCTTTTTTTCCTTAAGGGTTCTGAAGTCAGCGTCATCAAACAGAAGTAACTGGATTTGACATACAAGCATAAACCAATTTGGGGGACAAGCTATAGGTTATCATTGTCTATGTCAGCTGGGTTTACCCACTTGGGACAGAAGGAATATACAGGTCTGTTTGGAGCATCACTTCACGTTTTTACTATACACTTGGCAAAAGCAGTCAGCAAAAGGGATCTGGTAGATAGTTCACTGCTCAGTCACACCTTCTACATCAGGACACGCTAACATGGGCAGAAACACAGCGCAAGAGTCACAGCCCTGTGAAAATGAGTTTATTAAATAGAGGGTGGCCCAGGTCCAGTTCAATAAGCCGTGGTTTTGACTGCTGCATAAAACCCAAAAACACATAATCCTTGCACTAGCCTAAAATGTGAGTTTATGCTAATATTCTCTCACAGGCTACAGAATACTGTATTCATGATCCAGAGAGCATGCCCAGAGGCTGTCATCTAACCAAGCCTGTGGCTGCTCTTAGAGGAGAAGATAAGGGATCAAGTCTCTGAATAGCAAAGCTTTTGCATCCAGCACTCTGAGCCAGAGCTGAAGAAAAAAATCAGTTACAAAGAAAACACTGTCACCAATTATCTTCAGAATCTGCAACTCACTTGGTAAGGAGTTTGCCATGTAACTCTCAGTTACTTCCTCAAGGGCAGAAATAAATACCTGTTTCTCCACTCGCCTGAACTCCAGCCCACAACTAACCTTCCCAGCACTTCTCCAGAAGACATCAAACTGCACAGTGCTGTCCACCAACCCCACGTGGATCTGGCAAGATCTGTCACGTCACTCAGTCATGTGCTTCCACAGCCACCAAAGAAATTAGGGATCAGCACGAATGACGGTGACCAGTAGTGCTAGGGGTGTGCTTGTCAAGATGAAAAATTCTTGTCGCTTTTTCTAGCTCAAGGGGGAAAGCTAAGACAGTCCCACTCAATCATAAACATGTCAGCTCCCTTTTTTTGTTTCCAGTACTGCAACTCCTGCTGAATACAAGGGACAAAAAAACCTAACAAACAAAATGTATTTTCTAGAATGAAAATTAAATAGGAAAAGTAATCTGATTTATTAAATACTAATAAATACATTGTCCTGAATAGTAAAAGTCAGCTTTCATTTTATTGTGTTTGTTTTTCAAGAACTTGATAGCTCTGCTTGGTGCACTTATCTAGATCAGTATTCTTCTGTTGAAAGTATACATTTATGTCATTTATTTCTCTTCATTGCAGACTGTGATAGATCTATTTTGCTTTACAGTAGAATTTATTCATGTTGAGAACAGTTACTTCTAAAAAAATGCTGCAAGCATCAGATGCTTGCTTCTGCATCACACTGTCAGATCCATAAGTCTAATAAAACAAAGACACTTGATTAAACCAGAGCATGCACAGGTCTACACAGTTTATTACACACCTTCAAAAGAATGCTTTTATCCCAGTGTGAAGTGGAACGCTTATTTGGAAAGATGTCAGCCTTAAACAAGCCACTGCTCTGTCCAGAGCAAGCTACATATTTCTACATGGTTAATAACACACTTCGAAGTGACAACCCATCAGCAAGGTTTAAATTTTATTATGTATCCAACAGGATCAAACCATGTAAAAACCCTCTGAAATCTTACCAGGTGTTAATCTGCATTTTTAAACAGTCCTATTTTTAAAAAATCTAATCTGGTTCTACGGTTTCTAACAGAGAAACTGTCAGATCTGTGAACCTTAGCACAAAAAGAGCTAAAATGTTTTTCTTCGCTCTGGAGGTGACAATCACAGAACGTTAGGAGTTGGAAGGGACCTCGAAAGATCATCTAGTCCAACCCCCCTGCCAGAGCAGGATCACCCAGAATAAATCACACAGGAACACATCTGGGTGGGTTTTGAATGTGTCCACAGAAGGAGACTCCACAACCGCTCTGGGCAGCCTGTTCCAGCTCGGTCACCCTCACAGTGAAAAAGTTTCTCCTTCTATTCACACAGAACTTCCTATGCTCCAGCTTGCACCTGTTGCCCCTTGCCTATCACTGAGAAGACAGACAATCTCTCATTACAAGATGGATCAGCCTCTGGGACAATAAAATCTGAAGCATCTCTTCTGCTTCTCATCATTACCAGCAGACAGGGTGAATTTTGGGATTAGAGTGGAAGGACACAGCTTTGAGATGAGACTTTCAGACCAGAACCAGTCAGAATTTGTAACTAAACCAGACAGGAGTTACCTCTTGTCCGTCTACAGACAGACACTTCAGAGTGTGAACATGCCTGTGCCCACCCACGCTCAGACTTAACGGGCTAAAAAGTAATCTCCATCAAACGCAGCTAATGTATCTATCCACCGATACACCAAAAAACCCACCCAAACAAACAACACCCACCGAGTCCAGCACACGCCCAACCCCCGCTACCTGCCACGGCAGACGGACCAGGCAAAGATAAAGCATTTCCTAAACTTCCACGGCCAGACCGTGACTTCCCAACGGCACAAAGAGCCAGCCAGGTGAGCCCAACGCCCCCAGGGAGCTGCCCCCCCGAAGCCGGGCCGCTGCCTGTCCTCCGCCCCGCTGCGGAGAAGCCCCCGCCGGCTCTCCCTCTGTGAGGGGACGGCGGCGGGAGAAGAGGCCCTGCGCCACGACCCGCATCTCTCAGCCCCGTCCAGCCCGAGATGCCTCCGGGACGCTCGAACGTCGCCATCCGCCTCTCTCGCCGGGGAGGCCGGGACAGCCACCGCCGCCTTCCGCGAAGGAGCCGAAGGAAAACGCCCACCCCTTCCCCAGGTGGGATAGTTCATCCCACCCGCCCCGATGCGCTGAGCGCTGCAGCGCATCCCCCACGGGCTGAACCATTACGTCTCCAGGAGAGGGGGGTGAAAGTCGGCCGCTCGACATGCTCACGCCCCCTCCTCCTCTCCGCCCCGCGGCGAGCCGCCATCCCACTGCCCCCCAGCCGCTCCCGCCACCGCCACGATCCGCCTCACCCAGCTCCTCCCTGCCAGCGCCGTCCATCTCCGCACCGGCTCTCCGCTCGCCCTTCCGCCAATGTGGAGCCGGCCGCCGTGGCGAGGCGCTGCGCATGCGCCCAACCCGACGGGACGCGCACCGCCAGCGCGAACCATAGATACCGGCCGGAAAGACAAGCCCTGCATAGGGCGGGGTGGGTGTTGGTCCTCCGGGGCGGCTGTGCCGCGGGAGGCTTTGCCCACCTCCTTGATGCCTCTCGGTTCCTGTTCTGCGCTTTCGTCTGTGCCCTGGCACCGCAGCAGCGCTGCTGCTGGGGGCACGGAGAGGCATCTGCCTTTCCACGTACCCGAGCGCCATCAGTGCCTGGCCCTGTGGGGCTGTTCTTCGCGAGTGTGGGGGTTTGACCCTGTCTGGGGTCCAGACACTCACCAAAGCCGCGCTTTCACTCCCCTTTCCAGCTGGACAGGGAAGAAAATATATACTGAGAGGCTCAGCATTCGAGATAAGGACAGGGAGAGATCATTCTGCAATGAGCAGCATGGGCAGAACAGACTCAACACAGAACAAAGGAAAGAAAACTCTAGTTTATGACACTGCCCAGTGACACCAGAGTTGGGTAGTAATAAATGCTGCCAGTTCTTAAAGCGCCTCCCCCCACCCCTCCCTTCTTAGCAGACTTCACTTCAGTCATGATTTCATCCCCTTCTTCCCCACCCCCTCCCCAATTGTGGCACGGGGAGGGGCAGGGACTGAGGGGATTGGGGTTTCAGTCAGTTCCTCAGGAGTGGGTTTCCTTCTTAGCTGGGGATGAAGCATTCCTCACGCCCTTCCCCTGCTCCAGCGTGGGGTCCCACCCATGGAAGATAGTCCTCCACAAACTCCTACCTGAGTGCTTTCCCACAGGGCTTCAGCTCTTCACCAGTTGCCTCAGTGTGGGTCACTGCCAGGGGGTGCTGACCTTCAGGCCCAGACTGCTCCAACCTGGTCCCCCACAGAGTCACAAGTTCCCCAGCGAACCTGCTCCAGTGTGGGTCAGTCTCTCCATGAGCTTCAGGTTTCACTGCCAGGAGCTTCCTCCACCGTGGGTTTCCCACAGTGTCACTGTGTCTTTCAGGTGTCTCCATCCGCTCCATGGGGTCCTCCATGGGCTGTAGATGGGATCTTGCTCCCCATCATCATCCATGGGCTGCAGGGAGACAGCCTGCTTCACTATGGGTTTCTCCATGGGCTGCACAAGAATCTCTCTCTCCAGCACCTGGAGCGCCTCACCCCCCTCTCCTTCTTCCCTGGCCTTAGTGTTTGCACAGTTTCTTAAATCTTCTCACTCCCTTCTCTGGTGGCAAAATGTTGAGAGTTCAACAGTGCTTGGCACCTCAGCTTGTCAGTCTGGCAGTCTGGCCTTCTGAAATGAAGCCTCAAAAAGTTGAAATCAAGACTCAATAACCGGGCTGGTTATTAAGCAGGTATTCTTTATCACAGCCCTGTGCACACAGGGCATCGCTCCTCCTAATTAAAGCAAACATTCTTATATTCATACAGACCAGCTATACATATATTTCTAAGAAAAGGCAGGGTTATGGAAATTATTTCCAGGAAGTCATTTACATTAACTCCTCCCAGACAGAGCATGCCCAGTGACACTCAGGTGGTCTTCTGGTGGTCTTCAGGGATGAAGGCTGGACGTCTTCCTCTCAGTGAATTTGTTACCTTTTCCTTCAGCGCCTGCACTTTTATGGTTTTCTCCATAGTCTCAAAAACACATTCCTGCACAAACTAGCTAGGAACCCCTCTTAGATGAAAACAAGATATACTCTTTCTCTTAATTGGTCATTGGCCTCATTATTTATTACATTCTTATTTTCACTTTCTTTGTCTCCAAGGCTGTTCCACTGTCCTGGTTAAATTTTGTAGCTACTCCAGCAAAACAGCTCAAATGGTTATGGCTATATTCTACTAAAATCTAAAATACATAAATACTTTCAATTTTCCGTATATTAAAGCTATATTAATTAATTGTTTCTTAAGCTACATCTATATTAATCTATCCAGTATTGTTATGCATCACTCAATCAGGAAGCCAGTCAGCTTCAATAACGTTCTAATTATTTTCCTGGTGTAAAACAAGAAATGATTCAAAAGGACATTTGTGAAAATCATAGTTTAAGTTGGATCAACTGTTGTAATGAGAAGAGAGTTGCTAATATGAAGTGTTATCTGTAACTAGCTGCTTTCTATCAAATTACACACTTCCTGAAACTGATGTTACACTTTTTGTGGGTTCCACAGGAACGCTGCATCTTCTCTGCGCACTCTTGTCAGTGATATTTCCTAACAGCTTCTCCAATAAGCAAAATAAACACTGGGGAAATGCAGATAGTGAAACAATGTGAAGCAGCATGGATTTAGAAATTCTCAGCTTGTAAGTAAATGCTTTTATCCATGTTGAAAGCAAGCTGTGTTTCGTGTAATTCCTTGTAATCTTTATAAATCAAATGTAACAAAGTGCTTTAATAGATTTCAACCATACTCTGTAATCAAAGCTACAGTCAGAGCTCCCGGTCACTCTGAAGTGATACTCAGTTTCAATTGTTAAATTGATTTTTGTTTCTGGATATCATACTTCTCCAAATTTTCATTAAAAAAATGAGCCACATGAGTGAGCTAATAGTTGGCTATTTTGGAAAAGGGTTCTCGGTGGGCAATCTGTGATTGCAGGTTATCGATTTAAGGAACTGTCTCACTAACTACAATGCTTGTGTCAATCCTTGCTGCAATGTGTGTCTATTTTCTTCATACTCATTGGTATTCCGTATTCTCCATTGTTTCTAACGATTCCAAAGTTTGTTCAGAGAAGCATATCAGATCGTTAATGCATATTCAGAATGTCTATTCAGAGTGTTTATTCCTTCCACCTCGTCATTGCATCTCAGAACTTGGTTCACAGTAAATCCCTTGCAGAGGCTGAAAAGATGTTAAGGACGTAACTTATCCTTATTTCACATCCTGCCCAATGGAAAAAGATTTGTTTCTACTACTTGCCACTATTCACATGGAAGTTCCTTCTTCTGGGAGGAGGTTTGTTGTGTGGCCAGAGAGATTTTTCTAATATTCTCAGAAAATTATATCAAGTATCTGAGTAACTAGTGGTGATCAATGAATATAAAAAAAAAATGTAGGAGATACTATAACCTGATGGATGTGCGATATTTTGTAATATGCATTTTGTTCTTTTTGGTAAAAATAGTAGAATTTGCTTTAATGCAGACATCTGGTTAAATTCTAGCCAGCCAGCCATCAGTGCAGAATTACTTCATGATGTGAATATTGCAGCCACCAAATGCTTATTTACCTGAGGCTTCATATTCTGAACAGCATATGCAGCTCGGCTCTTAGAAATCATGGATTCAACTCAGGTTGGTTTTGTTGGTACAGAACAAGGCCAGATAGAATACAATACCCAGCTTCTTCCATTTATTATTTTTTTTATTAAAAGCTGCCCCTGAAATCTTAATGGGCCTATTTCAGGAAAATTTTTGTCTACTTAAATACCCTTTAATAGAACAGTTGCTCTGCTAGGTCTGTCTAAACGTGAGTTTAATCTGTGACTAATTTTCCACACTTCTGTAGGGGAAAAAATAATAGAACAGGGTGAAAATCCAGTAATAGTGGTTTGATATACATTCCTTCCACACAAATGTTGCCTTGCTTTAGTTTTGGGACTGCACAAGCTCTGAGGGACTTTTCTTCCCTTCCTTCATGGAATCTTTTTTTGCAGTCCTTTAGATTTGGCTTCCAGACCCACCAGCAGCAGTGAGTCCCATACTGCAATCATGCATTGTGCAAAAAAGTGGGCCTTTTGAGCCTGCTACCTGCTACTCATCTGATAACCTCCAGTTTTGTAATGTAAAAATAAATATTGTGATTACCTTCACCAAATTGTTCTTGGTTTTACAGATCACTGTCATACTCTGTCCTATCTCTTCCAGGTTGAAGACTCCTAGTCCCCTCACAGAGAAGCCACCGATTCTTTTCATCATTTCTGTCCCCTTCCTCTGTGTTCTCTAGATCTCCTATGTTCATTTGCATATGAGGACACCCAAACTGCAGTCATACAAGGACACTAAAAACCCTTCTGCCAACGTCTGACTGATGTTTTACTTCTCCTTTTCATAACAGTTTGTATTTTTTGCTTTTACTCAGGTACTAAGCCGCAAGGTGATTACTTCGCGTGATGTTTTAATGAGCCATTGGTAGGCCTCAATTACCTTGCCATCTGTCGGCTGTAATGCTGTCTGATTGGCAAATGATTGGCACTCTTACAAGACTGGCTTATATCTAAGAGCACATTTTGAAATCACCTTGAATGTGAATATAGCATCCACATTTCATTGCAACCTGATCAGCTGTGTATCAAAGGCAGTAACTCCTGTCATCTCATCACCAAAATGAAAACACATATATTGTTCTTTAACTCTTTCCAGATCCTTAGTCACAAGGGTGAGCTTCCTTTCACACAAATTACTTATCATCAGTGTTCCAGTCTGTAATGGCCCCTTTCCAAGGATTCCTATTTTTGCTTTTTCTTGGTACAAATATGAAGCACTGAGCATCCTAAACTGTTGTTAGAAATTCACTGCCTTAATGGTCAACATCTTTAAGAAAATGCAGTTCATAGGAGACTCTTTAAGCTTTTAGAAGGACTCATTTGATGTGCATTGAATTGAGGGCTGCTTTGTAACATCGTCTTGCTATGCCTGGCCAGCCTGCCTTCCTGTGCCATGACAGGTCTTTTGGAAGGAGGTCCAGAGGTTGATCTTCCATTGCATTTCATAGAATCACATAATAATGGAATAATTGAGGTTGGAAGGAGCCTCTGGAGATCATCTGGTCCAACCTTCTGCTCAAGCATGGCCAGATGGGCCTGTACAGACAACTTTTGAATATCTCCTCAAAGGGAGGTTTCAAGACAGCCTGTCCAAATGATCAGTCACCCTCACAGGAGAAAAGTGTTTCCTGATGTTCAGAGGGAACCTCACGTGTTAGATTTTGCCCATTGCCTCTGGTCCTGACACTGAGCATCACTGAAAAAAGAGCCTGGATCCAACCTCTTTACAGACTCCCTACAGGTGTCAATAGATTTTGATGAGATGCCCCCTGAACCTTCTCTTCTCTAGGCTGAACAGTCCCAGCTCTCTCACCCTTTCATCACAGGAGAGATGCTTCAGTCCCTTCATCATCTTTGTGGCTCTTTGTTGGACTGTCTCCAGTATGTCCATGTCACTCCTGTACTGAGGAGCCCAGCACTGGACATAGCACTCCAGGTGTGGCCACGCCAGTGCTGAGCACAGAGAAAGGACAGGCCACCTCCCTTGACATGGTGCCAACACTTCACCTAATGCAGTCCCATTGGCATTCTTTGTGGCAAGGGTCCATGGCTGGCTCACATTCAATGTGGTGTCCACCAGGACCCCAGGTCCTTTTTTGCCAGGCTGTTTTCCGGCTTGTACTGGTGCCTGGAGTTGTTCGTGAGGTGTGTGGCTGAAGGTGGCAGGCATGTTGTCAATGTTACTGATTAAGAACAGATCATGAAAAGACCATTGTGTTCACCAGCTATGCTTCAAACTCTGAAACTGCTCTTCACAAGTTTGATAGCTACAGCTGCAGTGAACACAGAAATGTTGGGTGGTCCCCACTAGAATCTGTAAAACGTAGCTGTTGAGTGAAAAATGTTAAAAGCCTGGTGTGTGTTGAGTCTCCTCAAGCTTTGATGAAAAATAAATATGATTACAGAAGATGTTGCAGCTGTCAAGAGTGTTATTGGTTGTCCATACTTCAAATATAAATTACCAGTTCAGTTCAAATATCAGAAACATTTGAGAATGCCTCCAGGATTTTCCCCAGCATGAATCATTATTGTGTAGCTAAAGTATTTTTATTCTATCAATTAATGAAAATAAAAGATCTGTATTTGCATATGGATCTTTATATACTGAGACTTATCAGCCAAGCATTGCCAACACCAAGGTTAAGTTCTGTTTAATTTGGTGGGCTGCCTGTATCAGCTTCCTCTCAGTGCTGTTCAAAGTCGAAGCACAGCATCCCTTAGGTAAGCAGATCACTTAGAAAAATATCACAAACATTCATAGAATCACAGAATTTCTTGAGTTGGAAGGGACCCTTCAGGATCATTGAGTCCAACTGCTGGCTTCATACAGGACCAGACCAGTCAGAGCATGGGACTGAGGGCATCGCCCAGATGCTTCTTGAACTCAGTCAAGTTCCAGCGCCCGATACCCTCTCAGTACAGAACCTCTTCCTAATAACCAACCTAAACCTCCCCTGTCGCAGCTTCATGCTGTTCCCTTGAGTTCTGTCCCTGGTCACCAAAGAGAGGAGATCGGCACCTGTCCCTTCACTCTCCCTTGTCAGGAAGCCACAGACTGTGATGAGGTCTCTCCTCAGCCTCCTCTTCTCCAGGCTGAACGAACCAAGGGACTTCAGCCTCTCCTTGTAAGACTTCCCCTCCAGAGCCTTCCCCATCCTCAATGCCCTCCTCTGGACACTCTGCAATGGTTTTGTGTCCCTCTCATACTGTGGCACCCAAAACTGCACACTTTTAGCTCATACTGTTCTGGTATCTGTGAATCTTTGCTAGTTCTTATCTCAGATGTCTAAATAAATACAGATGCAGTTCATGACAAACTTACCAGGTTGCACAAAAGGATATCATATGATAATTTTGGGCAGAGTTTCAGACTTACAACACTTTTACAAGTTATATTGCTAACATCACAGTGCTACAATCTGAAAAACTTGAATTCTGTGGGTGTCTTAGAAATCCAACCCTGCATTTATTCCAAGCATCTGCATGGACCTACCTTTATGCTTGTGAAATTACCTAGATGTCTGAAGTTCTGCACATAACCAGAGACACTTCAGGTCTTAACATCTGCCTTCAACTTATGGTCAGTTGTGTCTTGTACTAGCATATTCTGTAATAAAAGAAGAGTGAGGAGGTTCAACTTTCTAGCCCTCTCCTGAATGTCTAACCAGAGGTCCACGTTCTCCAAAACTATATCCAGGCACTGCAGTGGGATAGTCGTCTTCAAGTCACTGACCAAAAAAGCGCCTTGGACAACACCACACAGAGTTTGGCCCTTTCCATTTCCAGAGTTCCCCAACACTGTTCCAACAGGCTTTACACATTCAGATGCCCTACATGTCCTCACACAGCATTTTCACAGCATTTAGTGCACACACAAGAACTGAAGATAGGTAACAGAAGAATGAAAAAGAATTATGGTGGTATAAGACAAATCCCTCCCTTTTTAAAAGTCAGTTCTACCTTTCATATTTTTCACAGATAGATATAATACATAAGCGTCACATCCCACCAGGTGGGCAAACCAGAGAGATTCAGCTTGAACCCCCCTGCTTTCTAAACTCTTTTTCAGAGAGGAGTCTAGATGCAGCTGGATCCAATCCACCTCTCAGATGGGTACATGTAGAGTTAACCATCCCAGCATATGGGTACATGTAGAGATAACCCTTTCTGCCTGCCCCAGGGGCCAGGTTAATGGTCTCTTAGCTAATCTCTGTTAACAACTACACCAGTGAGGTGAGCTTCAATAATCCTTTGTCTGGTACTGAGGAGTAACAGCAATTAGGCAGGAGGTCCAAGCAAAGCACACCTGTACTTTAAAGTGTGTAGGATTATAAAGCTTGCAAACAAAACCACAGCACACTACATATTCGGAGCAATGGATTATAATTAGTAGAATTTAGCAACATTAGAAACAGAGAGAGAAAGAGATTTAAGAGAGACAGACTGAGAAAAATATCACCACATACAGATTCAGTGTAGAGTGGCATAAAGTTGTGGTCCTCAGACAGCAGTCATGTGCCTGATGTCCTGAATCTGCTTTTTTTATGCTTGCTGGCCCCACCCTGCTGGGGGCCCTAGTGTATGGGGGGTTGGACTAGATGACCTTTAAACACCCCTTCCAACTTAACACATTCCGTGATTTTATGATCTTGCACAGACTCAGCGTTGAGTTGTGGAGTGTTCTGGAAATGAGTCAGTGGGGAATGAGGGTCCAAGTGGTCATTTGATTCCCCCAGCTGGGCTCATGGAGCAATGATCCTGTTCAGTGGCCTTGTCAGGACTTTAGTGAGGAGGCGCCCTGCCACCACAGGGCCCCGCGTGCCTGTCACTGTTCTTATCAGATAAGGGCAGCATCCTGTTTATAAGGGTGGCTACTGGATGAGGGGCTGTCCTCGCAGGGCAGTGTCCAGATGGCTTGTGGGATGAGGACCCCACCTAAGAACAACAGACAGTTTTTCAGGGCAGTAACCTCAAGATGAGGACTCTACAGGCCTTCACAGCCTTTGAAGGACAGGGGCCCCAGTCCACAAAGCTTCATCCTGCCTCAGCAAGTTCTGTTACCTTGTGAGACACATTGAGACCAACTGCTCATTGCAGTTCCTGTGGGTTGGTTTTTGGAGCGATACAATCAGCCCAGGTCTTTTTTGGTGCCCATAGCTGTGATATCACAGGAATATGTGGCCCACTGGCAGAGCGCCAAGGTGGCTGTCATCCACCCTCCCACTCCTACAATTCACGTCAGCTTTGGGAACTAGTACAGCCTGTGGCATAAAGCATTACTCCCAGAGTCTGCTCTAATTGAAGAAAACCTCCAGAGAACTACAGCTCAGAGCAACTGAACATCCACATCGCAGCGTGCACTGCGGGGACTCCTTTCATGCGTCTTGGGGGGATTGTCCCTCGAGCAGCTGCAAGGCTTTCACAGCCCTTGTGTTCCTGTGAAGTTGTGTTCAAAGAGGAGTGTGAAGGAGAGGAGGATTATCTGCCTTACAGAGCTTTCTGAAGCCAGTGCAGGACACCATAAAATCAGTCAGTTAGCGATTGAAAGATGCTACTGAAAATATTTTTGAAAGCTGCAGAAAATGTTAATTATAGGAATAAAAAATAGCTGCATAGATCTTTTCTGTTTAAATCTGAGGAAGAACCAAGGCCAATCAAACAGTGAGAAAAATAGCACATCGTGGAAAGAGACAGAAAGTATTAGATGTTAGGAAATCTGTAATTGTTATACAGTTGAGCATTGGACTAAGTACATCAGGATTTTCCCAGGATGAGTTTATTATTCTGAAATCTGCTATTACTCTATAGGCACAAGTACCTTCAGTAGTACTGATTCGTTCATGGTATTCCAGCTCTTTCTTCATCTGCTCTTAGCTTTGTTTAATGCTCTGTGAAAACTAGAAAGTGTTCCATTTGGCATTTATCGTAGAAATTCAGGTCAGCCACTCATATTCAGGAAGTAATTAGAAGCTGTCCTTCCTTCCACGGAAACTATCCTTTTAAACAGGGTAAAAATCAATCAATCACATGCACTGCCTTTATAACCAGACCCAATGTGAGTAATTCAGAAAATAATTGATGGCCTGTTTCTGCCTTCATAATACATTCAAACTGCAAGCAAGCAATAGTCCATCCAGACCACTGTGCTGTAGCTGCTGTACATGAGAATAGGCACCACTTCTGGGCCCTGTGTGCAGACTCCTGTCTGTTGGATCTGTGTCCATACGGATCCAGGTTCTGCTCCTGCTTTGGGCTGCTGTTTCACGCATTGGAGGTAGAGCTGAACCCACTGTGGTGGGTTGACCCTGGCTGGATGCCCACCAAGCCACTCTATCACTGCCCATCACAGGCAGAACAGATTCAGCTTGGGGAAATTAATTTAATTTATTGCCAACTAAACATCAAGATAATGAGAAAAAAGAACAAACACCCCAACACCTCCTTTCTTCCCAGGCTCAACTTCACTTCTGACTCCTCTACGTCCTTCCTCCTTATCAGGGAATGGAGGTTGCAGTCAGTCCATAACACTTCATCTCTGCCACCCTTTCCTCCTCACACTTTTTCCCTGCTCCAGCCTGGGGTTCCTCCCACAGGAGACAGTACTCCATGAACTCCTTCCCATGGATCGCAGTTCTTCACTAGCTGCTCCAGTGTGGATCACATCCATGGGCTGCAGTCCTTCAAGAACAAACTGCTCCAGTGTGGGCAAGAAAATGAAATTAACTTTGTCCTGACCAAAGCAGCACAGCATCCCCGGTGTGTAAGAAATACTGTCTAGAACAGGATGAATCAAAGTGGATATATACAGTCTGCGTGGCAAGGTTTTGGTAGCCAGGGGGCTGGAGGGAGTGGCTTCTGTGAGAAGATGCCCCAAGCCAATACCAGACAGCTCCAAGATGGACCTGCCACTGCCCAAGGGATGGTGGTAGCACCTCAGGGGTAACAGAGTTCAGAAGGGGAAGAAATCACCAGGAGCAATTGCAAGCAGAGAGATTGAGAAGATGTGAGAGGAACCACTCTGCAGACATCAAGGTCAGTGAAAAAGGAGGGGGAGGAGGTGCTTTAGGCACCGGAGTAGAGATTCCTCTGAAATCTCCAGAGAAGACCATGGTGGGTGAGGCAGGTTGTCCCCCTGCAACCCATGGAGGGTGATGGAGGAGCAGATACCCACCTGCAGCCCATGGAGGACCACACACCCAAGCAGGTGGATGCACCACACCTGCTTGACCCCCATGGGAAGCCCATGCTAAAGAAACCTTCTGGCAGGACCTGGGACAGGAGAAGGTTTGCTGGCAGGACTTGTGACCCCGTGGGGGACCTACACTGAAGCAGTCTTGTCTTGAAGGGAGGGGAGTGATAGAGCAGTTTGGTGGGCACCTGCTGGAGAGACAAAGTCAACCCAGCACAGTGGAAGAGGAACAAGGGGAAAAGAAAGCAGTGGAAAATTCTCATGCTTCTCATTTGACTGGCAGCCTGCTTAATTTCTGAAATGTCAGTGTCACAAATGAGCAGCTGTCATTGAGATTTTGGTGTAGATACAATGAAATGGTGTCTCCCATTCACAGAGAAAGACTGCTACACTGCAATTAGAAACAAATCTTAATATGTTGCGATAAAAACACTTTTGTCCCTAAAGATCTAGTTCTCTGTGGACCACAATGTTTGCTTTTAAATTGTCAGTTGCATACAACTGTATCCCAAACCCCATAAATAAAGCACTTAACAGAATAGAAGGATGCACTAACAACTCTTGTCTTCTTAGAATCACAGAATGGTTTGGACTGGAAGGGACCTTTAAAGGCCATCTAGTCCAATGCCCCAGCAGTGAGCAGGGCCATCTTCAGCTAGCTCAGGTTGATCAGAGCCCCATCCAGCCTGAGTTCAAAAGTTTTCAGGGACAGGGCATCCACAGTTTCTTTGGGCAAAACGTTCCAGTTTTTTACAACCCTCATTGTAAAAAATATTTTTCCTTACATCTGATTTAAATCTTTCTTTTACCTCCAAGCCATTGCCCCTGTTCTATCACTACAGGCTCTGTAATTTGTCCCCAGATTTCTTATAATCCCCCTTCTAAGTACAGAAAGGTAACAGCTAGGTCTCCCTGGAGCCTTCTCTTCTCCAGGTTGAACAAACCCAAATCTCTCAGCCTACCTTCTCATAGCAGAGGTGCTCCAGCCCTCTGATAATCTGTGTGGCCTCCTCTGGACTTGCTCCAACAGCACCATGTCCATCTTGTACTGGGGATCCCAGAGCAGTACTGCCTGTAGGGTTTCATGACTGCTGAGCAGAAGAAGATAATTCATGGTGGCAATGTTATACCACTTCCTAAACTAGCAGCACCATCTTAATAGTACTCCAGGTGGAGTCTCATGAGAGTGGAGTAGAGGGGCAGAATCATCTCCCTGGACCTGCTGGTTTCTACTTCTGCTAGAGTACTCCACCTTGAATGGTATTTACTTTATCAATACAGTGAACACTTCTTCTATGCAGAACTTCATTCTGTTCTTTACTTCACAAATAAATTTTCAAAACAGTGAGCAGAGCATACCCATCTCTTACAAGAGTTGTATATTTACACAGGGATGAATAGCGATAATTCATACTGATTTAATGCTGAATATTATACTTGGCTCTGGACTGCTGACAATAGAACAGAAACCTGATTCATGCAGCACTGATACTGATTTACAGTTACAGTCCTGCCTGCATGTAACATAAAAAGAAATTATACTACTATCTTCATCCTTTTTTTGTTTGTTTTTACTATCCCTTTTCATCATTCCTTCCTCTTCTTTTCTCACTTTAGGGCTTGAGATAAGCTTGATGTCAGAAACAAAATAACAAAGGGATGAGACTACAAAGAGGGGATGAAGCAAGAAAGGACTGCTTCTCAGGGGAAACCTTTGCTTGACCAGGAAGGTCTCTGCCTCTGATGATTTGTATTAAAGGATTACATACAGTCTGTAAATAACTATACATACAGATTTGGAAATCAACCATTTTACATCACCAATTTGTGTTCTAAATAGGACAATTTTTAAATCTGCTATTGATTAACAAGGAGCAATCATGACTTTAAAATTTGAAAGGTGATGGCCTGGTGCACGCATGCAAATACTGGTTTGTGGGTGATCTGCATGCCCATTGTGTAGCCATTTGGACTGTGTCTATACCAGTAAGCTTATTAGAAGGTGGTTCAAACACTTTTCAATGATTACCTGTATTTAAAGGACAGCAGCAATTATGGTCAGGGGCTGGAGCATCTCTTCTATAAAAAGAGGCTGAGAGAGTTGGGCTTTTTCAGCCTGGGGAAGGGAAGGCTCTGGGGAGACCTCAAAACAGTCTTCCAGTACCAGCCTACAGGAAAGCTGGAGAGGGGCTGCTTATCAGGGAGTGCAATGACAGGACGAGGGTAATGGATTTAAGCTGACAGAGGAGAGATTTTTAATAGAGAAGAGGAATAAAGTCTTCCCTGTGAGGGTGGTGAGGCCTTGGCACAGGATGCCCAAAGAAGATGTGGCTGCCCCTGAATCCCTGGCAGTGCTCAAGGCCAGGTTGGATGGGGCTTTGGGCAACCAGGGCTAGTGGAGGGTGTCCTGCTCATGGCAGGGGGTTGGTACTAAATGAGCTTTGAGGTCCCTTCCAACGAGGATGGACAAGGTGGAAAAAAGGAGATCCTTGCTGTACAAGATGCTTCTCTCCTGTGTAAAGAAATGTGAACCACACCAGGAGTTATAGGTCAACTATCTCTGGTGTAGCCAATGGACACAGTAATGGATGTCAGAATCTCCTGAAGACAGTTCTTCCCTACCATTCCTAGTAAGTGTCCATAATGCTCCACAGCACCAGACTCAGTGGTAACAAGACCCATGACAACCACTAGTGAAAATAGGACATAGTTCTTTTTACCAGGGCCTGTTCAGACTAATTAAGATGGCACAACAATAAAAATAGTAGCTGCTGACATTTACCAGCCCAGCAGTGGGAGGCTTTAAGGAAATGGCAGATACGATTTCCACTCAGTTCACCCAATCTGGGTCAGCTTCCCCTACATACACTGTAATTACTAGCAGTTCAACAGCATGTCACAAATGAAAGTGTTGTGTAAACTGTCCCCCTATTCAGCACAACACTTCTGATTTTAAAGGATAATCCAGGCCAAGAATGGAGCCTGAGGGTCCTTGGAGAAATGCTGCCACTTCTTGGGGAACAGAGGGGAGACAACCAAATGAGCCAGGTCCATTTGTATTTCTGTGTCTTGGGTATGCAGTTATCTGTCATGTTTTGGCCAGAAGTAAGATTTTGCTAATGAAAGGCTATTGATGTAGGAGAGGAGAGGAGATGCAGCAGAAGAGGACACCAAACATTGCTGGGCTAAGAAATGACCCTGGGCAAATCCTCCCTTCACTGTATAATAAAGCTGGTTTAAGAACCTAGATGGGGAGAGGAAAGGCTGTCTCCATGCCTAGTCAATGAGTTCATGGGCTGTGAATGCTATTTAGTCATCTGTGAAGAGGACTAATATCCAAATATCCAACCTAAGTGTCCCCTTTTCGAGTTTAAAACCATTACCCCTCATGCTACTGCTACATGCCCTCATGAACAGCTCTTCCACAGCTTTCTTATAGGCACCTTTCAGGTACTGGAAATACTAAAGCATAACTAAAGCATAATTCCTTCTGATACGTAAAGGGGCCCACAGGATAGATGGAGAGGGATGCTTTACAAGGGAGTATAGTGATAAGACAAGGGTTAATAGATTTAAACTGAAGGAGGGGAGATTTTTAATAGATATGAGGAAGACAGTTTTTCCCTGTGAGGGTGGTGAGGGTCCGGACAAGAGCAGGTGAGGCCAAAGCCGAGGGGCAGAGGTCCCTGATAAGGCCACATCAGAGCCAGCCTTGAACACAGGCAGCCAGACTACAACAAGGACCTTGGTGTGTAGGTTCTGGGTTTGGTGTCTGTACAGAATCACACAGAATCACAGAATCACAAGGTTGGAAGAGACCTTTGAAGATCATCGAGTCCGACCAATCCCATCCTATGCTAAACCATATCCCTAAGTACCTCATCTACCCTTTTTTTAAACACATCCAGAGATGGTGACTGAACCCCCTCCCTGGGCAGCCTGTTCCAGGCCCTGACAACTCTTTCATTAAAAAATTTTTTTCTAATATCCAATCTGACCCTGCCCTGGCACAGCTTCATGCCATTTCCCCTTGTTCTATCTTCTGTCACCTGGCTGAAGAGACCATCGCCCACCTCTCTACAACCTCCCTTCAGGTAGTTGTAGCTTCTAACCAAAGAATACATATGTTAATGTGATTCAGTGAACTGCTCTGTGCCCAGGCAAACTCTGCCAGCAGAGTTACTGACTGTGCTTTCCTGGGTGAAGGCGAAAGAAAAGAAAAAAGAGAGCAAAAGGTAAGATAAGAATAATGGACAGAAAAAAGGGAACGGGGAAAAAAGGCAAAGAAGCTCCAGGTCTAATACCAAAACATTGCCAAAGCTGGAAAAAGTGGGGATGAGGGATCCTTCAGGTTTCTCTGTCTCAGTAAAGTTGCCCTAACACCCAAGACAAGGATGGGAAAGCATTGTCATACTGCACTGCCCTCCAAGGTCCTAGCAGGATGTTGCACTCATCATTTGTCAGAGGTTGGAAATTATACTTCTTTCTGTCTGTGTGTCTATGTAAAAAACTTCAGCAAAGGCTTTTGACATAAGCCTTCTTTTTTCTTATTATTTTCTCCATCTACTACTTTTATTTTCTTACATGTCCAGCTTAGACCACTGGTTACTCAGCCCACACCCCTTTTGGCTGAGATCAGTACGTCTTTTTGTTTCAAATTATTACTTTTTTTACCTTTTGACTTTGGTCAGTTTTTACGAATAGCTTTAGACAAAAGCTGGAACAAATTTCCGTTATCCCAGCTGAAGTGAAATGTAAGAAGCCACGCAAAACTGCAAAGAACTCAGGGTTTTTTGTTAAAAATCTGTCCATGAATTGCTCAAAGACCTTTCTGTATTGTACAGTGCTGTCTCTATAACATTACTCTCCATTGGGGAAGAAAGAAAATTCCATTATATGCCACTTAAAGAGGGAAGAAAAGGAGGCTGAGGGAGAACTGAAGCGCAGCAGCAAAAAGCAGCTTGCCTAAAGCTACAGACCGTCTGTGACATTGTAAGGACTCAGACTCCATCCTCTTAACACGTAGTCTGGTATCACGCCTGCCCCGTGAAAGCCTTTGGCAGCTGTATTTTAATCGACCCCATGTAGATGAGATAACGTGAACGGTGATGTTCCCTTCCAGGAGCGCAGCAGATGAAAGCAGAGAATTTCCTACGGCAAAGCTGTCTCGAGGCAGGGAATTAACACAGTTAATTCTTAAAATCTCTCGCTCGCTCAACAATTCAGCACCACCACTACCAATTCATAAAGGAAGTTTCCAGTTCAGTGAATAACCTGCTTGCGGACACTTATAAAAGTGGTTGCAGATGTCTTAGTGCGCGGCTCCGGCGTGGCATGTCACAGCTGGCGGTGGCAGCTGCTGAGAGCTCCCCGAGTGCATCCTGTAGCACTGATGCTCCCAGTCCCTAACTAGCTCTTGCCTCCCATCTAGTGGCTATATCCATGCGCCAGGGATTTTATTCTGATTTTTTTAAATTAATGTACCGAATGGGTAAGAACCTTGACTGCAGTAGAGTAATGTAAGGCGATAGATTTTTCTAAATAGCTTTGCCATGTATCGCTAAACCCAGCTGCTCAAATATTGTTGGATCCTTCAGAAGTCTTCACAGGAGCTTCAGACTTAGAAGATTCAAAAAATAAATCTGAATGTGTTCTTCTATTACTTCCATGATTTTGAGCCCTGGAAGGAAGTTGTGGTCACAAACCTTTTGGTGCCACCATTAAAACAAAAAGCTGGCTTTTCATCTCAAAGTGAAAAGTTAAAATCTTGTGTGGAAAACTCCCCCTAGAAGAGTGGGCTCTAAGGGAAAACCTAAGAGATTGAAAGAACAACAATAACATCCCAAAAGCAAGCATGGACTCCTTACTTGATATCCTGCAACAACCATGGACCCACGGATCAGCCCAAGCTGGAAGGGACCAACCTTTCATGGGAAGGGGCACCTAGATGAGGTTATCTGGCATCCTGTCCAATTGCATCTGGAAAACCCCCAATGAACAGGGAATTCTCTCCCTCCAACCAGGAGCTGACCTCCCTCTGTTTCACACAAGCCATCTCCCAAGGAGGCAGAGTCTGTAGACAGTATCTGAACAACGAACGGCACCGGCTGAAGTCAGACTTGAGTGTGGATCACACCGCCAGAGCTGCGGCAAGGATGTAGTGGGAAGGATGCCAAATAGCCAAGCCTGGCTCCTCGTTGCACCCAGAAAGCTGCTGCATGTTCACAGGGAGGGCAGCAGCTGGAAATAGCACCCAGCATCTGGGAGAAACTGCTGTATGTGGGAAGAGAGGGCAAAGCAGAGGGGCTGGGAGTTTGGGTAACTGGGGGTGGCTTGTTCTGGCTGCCTTGGTTTGGCTGGGTTCTCATCTCGTTTGCGATAACTACCCATATGAATGTAACTTCTATTGGCATCTATAAGTATTCATGGTTCACCCTGTCGGGGAGGCCAGCAGGCAGAATACAGAGCAGGGAGCTATCCCATGTGAGAATTCGCTGGCACGTGTAGCTGATCAATAGGTATTTCTAGTTCTCAGATAGGAAATATCTCTGGGTCTGTTCCAATATAGGGCCTGTCTATCGCTGAATTACACTCGTCATCTAAGCGTGGCTCAGAATTTATATTGTCTGAGATACTTTGTATTACCAGCATGTACTCTAATTAGCAAGAGCAGTAAATTAAACAATGCAAGGGCACAGTCTTAGACACAAGCAAGTGATTGTTTATACTGTTTAATTGTTAGGATAGAGCCTGGGGTATTTTTATGCTCAAAGTTTCCTAAATAACTCTCAGGCATAATTTAGGACTTGGCGCAGCCCATGCACAGTTCTCAATTAAATGGTCTCTCTATTTTGGAGGGAAAAAGAGTTTGAAAGTTGGCCCCTGTGCCAGAGAAGGCATTTAACGTGGGAGTACAGGCATTGCCTTTGGCCACATCCATGCTGCTGGGAAATAAAACAGGCAGGCAGACTGAACGTTTACATAATGTCCCCATATATATATAAGCTCTAGAGTTTGGTGAGCTTCTGTAAACAGCTTCTCCTCATTGTGCATTGCAGAAATTGGAAAATTTTATTAATTTTTCTTTTTCTGAGCAAACAGCTTGAACAGTCCGAAAGTGCTGAAGTGTTTGCAGCAGCTGTGTGTAAAAATCTTTTGTCTCCTGAGGATGCAAGGAAATAGTAAAACTTAGATGTAGATTTAATTTCCTATTTGCCTTGCTAGTCCTTTAAATAAAGGGCAAGAAATCCACTGGCAATGTGTATTCTTCAGTAAGGAACAGTATACTGGATCTTTATGGAGCAGTGTCATAGGGAAGCATTTCCTTTCTCAAGCCAATGATTTAGTTCGATTTAGTTCATTTAGATCCAAAGAGATCTAAGAACTCTGAGAGTATGTCCAATATTTTTAACCAGTCCTAGTTAGGTTGTCTACCTAATAAAGTCCATGCATAAAGAAAAATATACTTTCTGCCAGGGGTGATTAGTGTATCGTAGGTGTGTGAATAATTAATATGGGACGATTTGAAGTGAAAGCACAGAAAGCTGGAAATTTTTTGAGTCCTCTGCCTGCTTGTGCTTAAATACACCAAGTATCCTGACCTTTAAAAAGTACTATCTGATGTACAATTGGCCTGAAAAGAAACAAAAGCATAAAAAACGATGTGCTAATTTTTCTAAAACATTTCTAAAACTCCCTAGGAAGTTACCTGGTTACATTTTATTCCAAAAATCAGCCTTTTTTTTTTCCACTTTGCAAAGCTCACTTGATCTATTTCTGCTTTGAAAGTGAAATGGCAGCATTGCAAATGGATAAAACTGACCCTTAGTCTCTTTTACAGCCCTTACTCTCTTTTACATCTGACATGATCTAAAGAAGCTTCACCATTAGCAGCCTGATCCAACATCCACCAAAGATAATGGGAACCTTCCTACAGCTTCAGGCTTAATGTCATGCCCTAAATAGTGAGAGATCCAAAGGACTAAAGTACTGATATGAACGTATCACTTCTTTAATGAAGAATCTTATACTTACACGAGCCAAACAATTTTTATAAATAGTTCTATGAGTAAATATATGCAGAACTAATATTTGGAGCCAGTTAATTCAGCAATAATTCCTTGCATTGCAACTCATGAGATCCCATTGGAATAAATATTATCACAGTTGATCCAAGGTGGAGGCGTAATCAATCAAGTTTAGGAAAATAACCTGCTATCAACATAAGTGCCGACCAGATTCATCTAATAAATGATAATCCAGGCAGAGAGCCCAAACAAAATATCTTTAGATCCCAAAGATCCTTGAATCCAGTTTCCACTAATGAATGACATATGTGTAGATCTGTGACCTCTGTAGTGATCAAAGGCCAGATCTAGGTCTCCAGAGAAGATGTTGTTTGGAAAAAAACCAAAGCACATACAAATTCACCATGGTATACTTCCCTTTTTCCACTGAAATCAGCTGTTCTTTTAGAAACTGAATTCCTCTAGGCACTGAGCTACTGGGGTGGCTATGGTGTCACTGGTGCTGTGATTGAGATAGTGTTTGAAGCATTACTGACAGCTAATACTATCTAATATCTGCATACTGCTAATACTATTTGTTAATTGTCATCTCTAAGCATGTGGATGAAAAAAATGGTATCAGGGATGATCAACATGGATTCACCAAGGGGAAGTCATGTCCGACCAATCTGACAGCCTTCTGTGATGGCATGTCTGGCTGGGTAGATGAGGGGAGAGCAGTGGATGTTGTCTACATTGACTTCAGCAAGGCTTTTGACATTGTCTCCTATAACATCCTCATAGGCAAGCTTAGGAACTGTGGACGGTGAGGTGGATGAATGGCAGAGGTGGATGAATAATGAATGGCAGAACCCAGAGGGTTGTGGTAAGTGGTGCAGTCTAGTTGGAGGCCTGTAGCCAGTGGTGTGCCCAGGGTCCAGTCTTATTCAACATATTCATCAATGCCCTGGATGAGGCGACAGAGTGTACCCTCACCAAATTTGCTGATGATACAAAGCTAGAAGGAGTGGCAGACACATCAGAACACTGCACAACTATTCAGAGAGATCTGGACAGACTAGAGAATTGGGTGGAGAATTTCAAAAGAAATTCAGTAAGGGCATGTGTAGGGTCCTTCACTCAGGGAGGAATAACCACAAGCACCTGAAC
Source organism: Gallinula chloropus (assembly GCF_964237585.1). Taxonomy (NCBI): domain Eukaryota; kingdom Metazoa; phylum Chordata; class Aves; order Gruiformes; family Rallidae; genus Gallinula; species Gallinula chloropus. The sequence goes on from NC_140085.1 coordinate 199,611,336, forward strand.
AGGTTAGGAGTTGACCTGCTGGGAAGCAGCTCTGGGAGTCCTGGTGGACAATGTTCCCTCGTGGCCAAGAAGACCAATGGTACCTGGTGTGCATTAAGAAGAGTGTGGCCAGCAGGTCAAGAGAGGTTCTGCTCACCCTCTACTCTGCCCTGGTGAGGCCACATCTGTAATTCTGCATCCAGTTCTAGGCTTCCATGTTCAAGAAAAACAGGGAACTACTGGAGAGAGTCCAGCAGAGAGCTACAAGGATGATGAGAGGACTGGAACATCTCTCATGTGAGGAAAGGCTGAGAGAGCTGGAGCTGTTTGGCCTGGGGAAGAGAAGACTGCTAGGGGATATGATTAATGCTTGTAAGTATCTAAAGGGTGGATGTCTAGAGGAAGGGGCCAGACTCTTCTCAGAGGTGTCCAGTGACAGAGCAGGACAGGACAGGACAAGGAGGAACAGGCACCAACTGTAACACAGGAAGTTCCATCTGAACATGCAGAAAAACTTCTTGACTCTGAGGGTGACAGAGGCCTGGGACAGGCTGCCCAGAGAGGCTGTGGAGTTTCCTTCTCTGGAGAGATTCAAACCCCACCTGGATACGATCCTGTGCAACCTGCTGTAGGTGATGCTGCTTGAACAGGGGGGATTGGGCTAGATGATCTCCAGAGGCCCCTTCCAAGCCCTACCGTTCTGTGAGTCTGTGTATTAACATTCAATCATGACTAGGCCAGTTTATTCAATGGGTTTATTTAATGGGTTTAATCCCTACAGAATGCAGAAATAACCAAATAAATAGGGCCTTTGGTCTTAGCTGCTACGGCTGCTTGGTAATGTTCTGCTCCTTGAGGAGTTCATGGTTAAGGAATAGTCCTAATGAAGTACTGTAATGGCTCCCATTATACGAGTTAAAAAGCACAAATTAGAGCAAAATGGCAAATGTCTCATGCAGAGGAGAACAGCTGCTAACGCTGTGGCTCCGTGGTACCATTCAGTGACAGCAGCACAGGGATTGCCAAGGGTCCTATTCCATTGTCAGTTGGCCAGTGTGACTGCAGTGGTGTCATAAGCATCAAGGGAAGTTTATCCCGAAGTGCTAATGTGGTGCAGGTGGTGAACCCCAGCAAAACTGTTCCCAAGTCAATAAAAGATGTTTCTTTTTTCCCCAAACTGGGCTGGGGACCCTGTGGGACTTTCGGGCTGCCTGCAGTCATGGGGCAGACTTCTTATTTCATGCAGACTCATCAAGTTCAGTCATAAACTAGTGAGATTTCCTCTGCCAGTTCCTCCTGGAGGATTATCCCACTCTGCTAAGTGGGAAGAGTCAAAGCAAATGGAAATGTGTATCTGAGACTGGTTTTATTTGATTAGCGGTTTAGTGAATGCAGAGTATGGGCAGGTAGTAACACCCAGCAAAGGGCCCCCAGGCAACCCACAGGGGCCTGAAAGGCTGAGTCCTACAACAATCTCTTGCAGTATTTTGATAGGGGTTTTTTCAGATAAAGAATGTCAGGCCTTGGCAGGTTGTGTGTGGTTGTGTGTCTTGCTCTAGCTCATGCTGTAGTGTTTCATTAAACAGCTGAGAAAGGAGAGATAAAAAATGAGTTTTGACAATTAGACACCACGTTTTAGGGTAATGAATTCTCTTCTTATTGAAAAGAGCGCTTTACAAATCTTCAGCTGGAGGACTGTCTCCCATGGGAGCAGGGTCAGAGTGTGAGGAGTCTTCCCCCTGAGCAGGAAGGAGCGGAAGAGACAACGTGTGAGGAACTTACCCCAACTCCCATTTCCTGTCCCCTGTGCCACTGTTGGGGTGTAAGTAGAGAAAATGAAGAGTAACTTTAAGCCTGGGAAGAAGGGATGGTTGGGGGGACATTTTTTAAGATTTACTTCTCTTCCTCTATTCTGTTTTGTATTAGGAATAAATTAGATTTTTTTTTTTCTAAATTGAATCTGTTTGGCCCATGAGGGTAACTGGTGAGGGATCTCTCCCTGTCCTTATCTCAACCCACAAGTTTTCACTATATTATTTCTCCCCTGCCCAGTTGAGGAGGGCAGTGACACAATGGTTTTGGGGGGAAGCTGGCCTGCAGCCAAGGACAACCCACCACAGAGGGACCCTGGCAAATCTCAATGCTACAGCACAGGGAGAGGAGGGAGAGGAATGCCAGGAGTGTCTTCTGGATGAATGGGCATAGCACTCCCTGCAGCAAAGACTCGTTTCCATCAAAAGTTTTCCCAGTGGAAAGCCTTTCACTGGGATAAGATGCTTAGTCATTTAATTACTAGGGTCAGTTATTTCTGTGATTTCAGTTAATTTGCAGTTATCATGTCCTCAAACCCAAAGTCAGCTTCACTAAAATTAATTGTCCTCAGTTGACTGGGAAAAGCAACTGAGGGATAGGGCTTTGTGCAACCTGCTCTAGTGGAGCTGTCCTTGCCCATGGCAGAGGGGTTGGAACTAGATGATCTTTGAGGTCTCACTGTGATGCAAGAGGTAGCTCCTGTGCTCCCTTTCTCCAAAGAGTTGTCAGGGCCTGCAAAAGGCTGCCCAGGGAGGGGGTTGAGTCACCGACCCTGGATGTGTTTAAAAAAGGGTAGATGAGGTACTTAGGGATATGGTTTAGCACAGGACAGGAATGGTTGGACTTAATGATCTTAAATGTCTTTTCCAACCTTGTGATTCTGTGATTCTGTGAAATAAGTCCTGGTGTTTTGACAGATTATTATTTGATGTGCAGTGAACAGGTCTTCCACCAACAGCTTTGCAGTAGATAGGTTGCAATAACCTACCCTCTTGCCTCTGTATTGTGACTTACCCTGGAGTTGGAGGGGTCACAGGCGACAAGTCAGAGTTCTGATGATAGAAAAGACAAGTTGTGGCACACTGTCCTATTCAGTCCTCAGCATTTGTTTGAAAGCTCCTTAGAAGTATCCAAATACTCCTTAAAAGTTAGGTAGGAGGCTATTTGGACAGAAATTATTTTTAAAATAAAATCTTCCAGACTCACGTGGACTGGGAAGCAAGGTCTCCTACAGCAAGTACTCCTGTAAATATTTTAGTTCTGTTTGGTTCTTGCCTCCTTTCTGGAAAGTGATGCATTTATTACAGCAGTGGCCACATAATCTTTTGTCTCTCTGTGCCCAGGAAGAATGCAGGTTTTACTGACTATATTTTAATTCCTGTTTATTTGCACAAAATGTTTTCCCTCGTGTGATAAGCCATGTTATTTCACTGTACAAGCCTAAACCCATAACAACTTCAATGGGGTTCCCCTGGGGACAGAGGAATGGAGTGTTAGGATCAACAATCATGTTTCTGAATACATCTCATAGTAGCCTAATGGGCTGCAGAGAATTCTGATCTCTATAAGGAAAAGCTAGTCAAAAATAAAATCTTATTGACAGAAGCCAACCCATGGCGAATAGAGATGAATGGTGGAACCCTGCCAATACCAGCAATGCCATTTTCTTCCCAGCTATTCATGGGGTCGATGCTCAAATTATTTCTTTAATTGACCCCCTTCAAAAAAAAAATCTTTTCCTGCCAATTATTTATTGACTGTATTTAGAATGAAAGAAATTATATTGACATAGGTTTGCCAGCAGCATTCAATTAACACAGCTGAGAAGTCTGATGCCTAGAAGGTAGAGGTCCTTTCATATGGTGTGTGCTGGTAGGGCCAAAGCTGAGAGGAGAGCCTCAGTGCCAATGATGAATTCTGCATTTGTCAGGGAAGGGCTGCTGGAGCCTTCTGAAGTTAACCTGTAGGCTTAGCACAACCTCCTTGGCAGAATATACTACATAGAATCACAGAATCCCAGGCTGTTTTGGGTTGGAAGGGACCTCAAAGCCCATCTAGTTCCAACCCCCCTGCCAAGGACAGGGACACTGTCCACTAGCCTAGGTTGCCCAAAGCCTTATCCAGCCTGGCCTTGAACACTGCCAGGGATCCAGGAACAGCCACAGCTTCTTGGGGCAACCTGTGCCAGGCCCTCACCACCCTCACAGTTATAAACTGTCTTCCTCATACCTATTAAAAATCTCCCCTCCTTCAGTTTAAACCCATTACTCCTTGTCCCATTACTCCCTGCCCCTTTAAACAGCCCCTCTCCAGCTTTCCTGCAGGCCCTCTAAGGCTGCTCTAAGGCCTGCCTGAACCCTTCTTTTCTCCAGGCTGAACAAGCCCAACTCTGTCAGCCTGTCTTCATAGGAGACGGCCTCCAGCCCTCAAATCATCTTTGTGGCCTCCTCTGGATTGCACAAACAGCTCCATGTCCTTCTTGCACTGGGAACCCCAGAGTTGGATGCAGTACTCCAGGTGAAGTCTCACCAGAGCAGAGCAGAGGGGCAGAATCACCTCTCTTGACCTGCTGGTCACGCAGCTTTTGATGCAGCCCAGGACACAGTCAGCATTCTGGGCTGCAAGTGCACATTGCCAGCTCATGTTGAGCTTTACATCAATCAACAGCCCCAAGTCCTTCTCCTCAGGGCTGCTCTCAATCCATTCTCTGCCCAGCCTGTAGTTGTGCTTGGGATTGCCCCAACCCATGTGCAGGACCTTGCATTTGACCTTGAACTTCATGTGGTTTGTACAAACCCACCTCTCAAGCCTGTCAGGTCCCTCTGGATGTCATCCCTTACCTCCAGCGTTTTGATCACACCACACAGCTTGGTGTGGTGGAAGAACTTGCTGAGGGTGCACTTGATCCCACTGTCCATGACCACAGCCCTGTGGAGTAAAGCATCAGTGTTAGGATCAAAGTGAGAACAACAAGGCAGGGAATATTTTTGAATCTGTATTTCTTCTACAGAGGACAAGGGAAGGACTTCATTGTATGTCCTATACTCACACACACAAGAGAATCATCCATCCTCATCCTTCCCGCTGCTTTGTTATCCAAACCCTGCCTATAGTCCAAGTAACCCACCCAAGCTGATGGATTTTAATTGCCTGACAAGAAACAGCCCTGTGAGGTAGAGACGTGTGTTGTGGGTCGTACCGCCCTTTTCAGAGCAAACAAAGAATCCTGGTGTCCAGTTCTTTCATTTCAAGATTTTTGCAGGAGAAGTTCAATGAAGTCTAAAGAGTGGTTTCAAGTAGCAAAAAGAACAGCTGCTCCCTCCCAGAGATGCTTTCTTACACTTAAACATTCTTTTTTCTTTTTGTCCTCAGTTTAGGAGAGTACAAAACAGCTGTAAGAGGATAACCTTTCCCCAGAGGTGAGTTACAGGAACTGACACAGTACTGACAAGCAGGTGCAGTTGTTTAAGGCCTTCCTTTGGAGTCTATTTGTTCAGTCTCAAAAACGTGATTCGGTGTTAAGAGAGGTACCTGAGCCAGTTACAAACAAGCCACCTGAGGTACCAAAGGCTGTTTAACAGCCCTGCTTGGGCCTGCAGCAGACAACGAGCAGAGCAGGCAGAGGAGGGATGGCAAGGAGCAAGGGAAACTATGGACAGCGCACCAGGGATGCTGGCTGTCAGACAGATTTCTTTCAGCCTTTTTCCCTTTTACCTTGTATGTCCATAAAGTGTCTCTATGCAGGAGTCAAATTGATTGTTGGGGGGGTCATTTGTCCACATGTGTCCTAGTCTGGTACTGTGGGCGAAGCTTTGGGGGTGTGAATCCCTTTTCTGAAGGTGTAATTTGCCACCAAAAAAAGCAAACTGAATGGAGGCTAAGTGGCAACCTGGGTTGTAAACCAGGATGCTTATAGAGGCAAGCTGGCAGGAAAAAGCTTCAGAAGAAGCAAGGTGATGGTGGGAGAAGGGCAGAGGTGAGTGTGCATTGGCAAGCATTGTGGACACTCGTCTTTTCCAAACATTATGATGGTGTTAGTGATACTAGATCGACTATCCACATGTGCCTCTGCTGCTGATCTAAAAGGCAAATCAGGTTCTGAATTACCTGGGGATTTTAAAACGATGTTTAACAAGTGGCAAATGCCCCAGAAACTGGTCACAGAAAAGAATGGATAAACCAGCCTTTAAGCAAACTGAAAGCTGTATAAAGCTCAGATAGCCAGCTGGCCCGTGCTGCTGCATGACCACCCCAGCACATACAAGATCCATCATTCCAGTTACTGTGTAAGAAACATGCCATGTCTATCATAACTGTCAACAGAAGATGGTCCTATGTGACCATTTCTCCTTCTGTGGGAAATGTTCATACCATTTGCAAGTCTTTCATGTATGTAGAGTGTGGTCAATTTTGCAGCAGAAACCACCTGAAACAGTTTGGGGTTGCCAGATCCTCTACCCAGGATGTTAGTATCACTGAAACACAGAAATTGTGCCTATGGATTGATCTAGACAGAGCAGGAGATGCCATGGGGAATCTTCATGGCCATTTGCAGTTGCCACCTGGAGAGCTGTTGTAGCAGTTAGTGAAATGCTTGGTTGAGCCAGTTCTTTCAGCCAGGAATTGAGTCTGATGGGCCCATTGTCCACAGTCAGTCTCTTGTCTCATCAATGCAAAGACCAGCTGGGATGGTCCTGGGCCACCCAGGGAGTGAAGGACTTAAGTGTACCCAGTGCATATGCAGCTACAGTGGAAATTTTAACTGTAGGACAAAGCCAACTTTCATCCTTGTATCTCCCTTGCAATTTAAATTCTGCAGCTCTCACCATGATACTGGAACACCATTTTCTGTATTGACAGTAAGACCAAGGCTGGTTCCCTGTGGTAGGGAGCCAGTATCCCTCTTGGGTGCAACAGTCCCCACTTGCAGGGGCTGGGTACCAGTTCCATCCCTGGGGCTGCTGCAAGCCCTATCCTGCCTGGATGAGGTAGGGCAGCGGGAGCTGAAGGATGAGGTGCTGCACACTGCCATCTCTGACTGTGCACTGGAGGCTTTAAGGAGAAGCAGGACAGCCAGCAACACAGTCAAGAGAGGCAGTCTGGTGCCCTCAACGCTCCCAGGGTAGAAAAGCTGTCAACCCCCTCCCTGCCCCGCATGCAATCACTGGCCTTGTCCAGGCCCTGGCTCTAGCCTGGAGGATCTGGCATCACCTGAGATGCCAGAGAGGCACCCAAGGACAAGGGAGTGACCACCAACGTTGGTGATTTAGCCTGCTTCTTGTGCCAGCTCTCTGCCTCATATAACAGCACCAGCTGGTGTCACATTGGCTGTGGATTACACTGAGGAAAAGCACCAATATGACTATTCTGGTCAACTTTCCACTTGTTAGAAAGACAAGTCTTATCTAAGGTTAACTATGCCACATATGACAAAAAGGAACAAAAATACCCAATATTCCTAAAGTAATTAGCATTTGTGTAATTACCTCATCTGAACCTTCCATGATCAAATGGAAGTTTATTGCTTCTTATACTAACAACCATCCCCTTATTTTTTATACAAATACATAGATAGTATGTATTTTTATGTATATAGTACATAATATATGCTATATCATAGACAATATAGACTATACTGTATAGCATACATACTATATAGGACATAACATATATTATTTTAAAAAATAATCTTGCTATTTGCAACTATAATGGCAATAAACAGGTATGAGACATCTAAGAGCTGAAGGTCCAAATAGTTATTTGTGCTTTCAGGGACGTAAGAATCCTTTACAATATGTTTCGAGATTTAGGCCTCTGAACAGGGTAAACGTGTTTGAACCCAGAATTGTTACAGGGCATGTGGTAGCCAAACTCCACACAGCACAGAAAGAGAAGGATGTTTTGCTATAGTTTCTTGAGCTTTTTCATTTGGGCGTGGCTAGATGAGTCTGCTGCTTCAGGATGTTGTCTGGGAGCGGACAGCCACAAGTCAGTATCAATAATTTGACAGTGCCTAACAAGGGGACATTTCTCACTCAGAGACTTCTGGTAGGTTATTTAAGTCTTGAAGGATTTGGGCCAGGCAGACAACAAAGAGCATTCCTAAGTTAAGGTGACAGCATCCTTCCAAGTTCTAAAAACTGAAGTACTTCTGTACAGTGGCAAGATTCAATACTTTAAATCTTTTTTCTTCTTTTAAATTGTTAGCCTGTTTATTGTCCTAATTACCCTGGAAAATAGTGTGGGGATTATGTTCCCTTTTCTGTTAAAAATCTTCTGATATTAGTTCTGAAGCTGTTTTTTCACATTTGCTGTGAAAGGCATCGCCCATCTGATTAACTGTGGAATTTGCAATATGAAAGGAAATAAAGTAATAGTTATCTGAGCAAATTTGCCTGGACCAGGGAAACTTACTGAGCTAAGCAATTAATAGAAGATAAATGCAAAGATAATTGCAATATATCTAGATGAAAATGTGTTTCAAGTTAGTACTAAGAATAATGAGACTCGTCTAATATACAATGGCTGGGTCTTTTTAATTATCACAGTTCTCTTTCCCTCATTTATTGTCCCAACAAAACTGATGAAGAAACTTCATTTTAAGACTGGAACCAATACAATTAGAAATATCAATTTTAATCTTAACTGAAGTCACCCAGTTAGTCAGTATAATTAATGTCAATTTTAAAACTGGTTCCCATTAGAACATGTTGGGACCCCACTCTCACAGGATCAATAACCATTTTCTGGTTTTCGACAACCAGTGTCTGGAATAACCAAAGGTAGAGTAAATAGATACCAATGTCATTTGAGGAATGGAAGTTTGGAATGCCCATAAACCACGTATTTGGATGTTAGAATGGTCACACTAGGTGTATATACTCAACTGGTGCTTTCAAACCTTTGTATTTGCATGCTATCATACATGAGATCAGACTTTCAAAATAAGTCATCTTCCTTTTACAAAACACATGGTCATATATTTTTGGGGTACATTTCAAGTGTCTAGGCCTTTTGGAAACCTACTTTTCATGCCTTTCCTGGATCTTGAAGTTTTCAAAGGCTTGGTTCTGATTATGGAGTTAATTCTGGTCTGCCAAAAAACCCCAGATAACTCTCTGCAAGTCAGTACCCAAGTGTCATCTGTGGAGAGCTTATGCCCAGGACAGCTCCCAAAACACAGTATGGCTGGAGACCTCAGTCTCAGGTTTTGCCTTGTTCCTCCAGTGCTGTTGTAGAAAGACCAAACCAACAACCCCCAGGTGCCCTCATGCCATGTGTTAGGCCTGAGAAGCTGTACCTGCAGATTCATGCTATGAAAACAACACACCAGTAGACTCAGAATCAGCTCTTACAACATTACAGACACCCCAAAATGTGAATACAGAGAAGAGTAACCCTGTTGCAGGGCAGCAGGGGCACCAAACAGCATCCAAGGAAAATCTGTGCCCAAGTATAAGGAAGTGTGGATGCAGCAGGGCAACTTGCCTTCAGCCATGTGGCCTTGACCCAGCAGTGTAAATGTGACCTCAACATACAGTCTGGATGGTAACGAGACAGTATTTTGAGTCTACTCTCTAGTTGGTAGCAAAACTTGGAGAAAACCCGCAGGAGCGACATTTACAACACTTGAATCATGAACCATGATAAAACTGCTAAGTTAAGGTTGCACCCTCAGTTTTGGAGGTTTGTTTATCTATTTTTATTTTCAACATCACTTATCACTTAAATGCTGAAGCTTTCTAGAGGAAAAAGAATTGGTTTAGTTGTTTTGAGAGTGACAGCCTCACCGGACTGTAAACCTCCTTTATTTTTACTGATCTAATGTATCTTTCAGGAATAAAAGTTTCATTAGAAAGCTGGGTAGCAATCATCTCTCATCTTGCTTTCAGTGGAGTTTAAAGAGTCAGATTCTGTGCTAGTGCTGCATTAATTCTGCTGAAGCAACTGGATCTGTACTAATTTACACCAGCTGCTGCTTTGGTCCATTTGTAAAAGTACAGCAACTTAGACACATCCATGGCTGATGGTACAGGTCTTTTATGAGCTAGCCCAGCTGGTACTCTTTCTTCCTTGTAATTTCTTATTTTTAGATCAATACAGTAAGTACCATTAAGTATTCTTTAATTTTAGGCTTTTATGCCCTATTAAATTACTTTTAAATTGTCAGCCAGATGATATAACAGGTAACATGATGGACACATACAGCACCAATTAAGACTTAAAAGCTAATAATGGTGTAAAAATATAGATGATTGGAATTCCCTGAGAATAATTTTATCAGCATCTTTAGACATGTGTGGGTCTTTTATTCTAGTGGTAAATGATCTTACCCCATGGGTAAGATCTACACGTGAGGTCAGAAGAACATCCCACTTTTGAGAGACCTGCAGAGGGATCTGTGCTCTCTAGCTAAAAGTAGGGCTGAGATTCCTTTTCAGCCCTGTATCTTGCACATCAATTGGAGACACATTGTACCACACCTCCATGAAAAAATTGGAGCTTGGAGCAGATAGAAAGGAGACTGGGAGATGCCCAGAGAGACTTTTAGCAACATCTAAACTAGCAATAAGTGTTGATCTGCCTGAGGGTAGGGAGGCTCTTCAGAGGGATCTGAACAGACTGGACCAATGGGCTGAGACCAACGGGATGAAGTTTAACAAGGCCAAGTGTAGAGTGCTGCACATGGGACATAACAACCCCATGCAGCGCTACAGGCTTGGGGGAGACTGGCTGGAGAGCTGTCAGGCAGAGAAGGACCTGGGGGTGTTGGTTGACTGCAGGCTGAATATGAACCAGCAGTGTGCCCAGGCAGCCAAGGAGGCCAATGGCATCCTGGCTTGTATCAAAAACAGTGTGGCCAGTAGGTCTAGGGAGGTGATTGTGCCCCTGTACTTGGCATTGGTGAGGCCACACCTTGAGTACTGTGTGCAGTTCTGGGCTCCTCACCATAAAAAGGACATTAAGGTCCTTGAGCATGTGGAGAGAAGGGCAACCAGGCTGGTGAAGGGGCTGGAGGGCAAATCATATGAGGAGCAGCTGAGGGAACTGGGGCTGTTTAGCTTGGAGAAGAGGAGTCTGAGGGGAGACCTTATCACCCCCTATAACTACCTGAAGGGAGGTTGTAGAGGCGGGCGATGGTCTCTTCAGCCAGGTGACAGGAGATAGAACAAGGGGAAATGGCATGAAGCTGTGACAGGGCAGGGTCAGATTGGATATTAGAAAAAAATTTTTTACTGAAAGAGTTGTCAGGGCCTGGAACAGGCTGCCCAGGGAGGGGGTTGAGTCACCTTCCCTGGATGTGTCCAAAAAAAGGGCTGATGAGGTACTTAGGGATATGGTTTAGCTTAGGATGGGAATGGTTGGACTTGATGATCTTCAAAGGTCTCTTCCAACCTTGTGATTCTGTGATTCTGTGATCTAGCAAGCTAAGAAAGTTTAGTTCCTAATAGAAAATCCAGGGACAAGTGTCTATGAAGGAAGCCAAGTTTAACTGTGCTGCTAAAACTTTGGAACAGTGCAAATTACTTCAGCTAAACAACTTCCGACTTACAGTGAGATGTGAGGTCTAGATATTTTTGGAAATGTGTTATTTATACTTGATGTTTGGTTACCAAACATACGTTTGTTGGATTCATCAGCAGTTATTTTGGGCGTTTCCCCCCCCCTCCATGCTCCATTCACCATTTTTTTTAAGTCATGGGAAGATATGGGAAGAGAAGATTTTTGGTTTGTTATCCAAAAGATTCAGTGGAATAAAGCTTCCTGGGAAGTTATCATAAATTTTATCTGCCTTTATTTTTTCCTGTAACTTTATCTTGTCTGCACTTGGAAGAGTTTCATTTCCCTCTTGCCAAGCTCTTCTTTGTTGAGTGGGTATTTTCAATTTAAAAAATGCAAAAAACCCACCTGAAAATTGTTAAGATTGTTCATTCTATTGTGTCTAATACCAGAAGAGGAGATGAACAGAAAGAAAAATACGAAAACATCCAGCACATTTTGGTTTTAAAAGTTGAAAGGACAAGAGTTTGTTTCATTTTAAAGACAAATAGATAATTGAAGGAGAGATAAAGCATCCTCATCTGAGAAATTAATTTCCATAAGAAATTAGGCTGATATAGGGATCCCTTGCAGTACTTTATTTTAGATTTATTTTACCATAATAATTTTTCTTACTCCTGTCACTCTGTACAGGAGTTTTCATTAGCAGAAGATACTCTATTTTGTTTAATTGGAGCTCTGTTATTTAATCGACCCAGAAATTATCCAAAGCATTGGCATAAAAGCCTTTTAACAGTTGAATAAAGGAAACTTAGACTCAAAAATTTCCTAGCTGTAACTTAGGTGATTCTCATGTCTTTGTCACTACAAAACAAATTTAAAAACTTTTCACCCCAATAAACTAGAATTGTGAGATAATTAACAAATCCTACATACCAGTAAGTGATACAGTAGTGTTTAGGCTACTTCAGCCATTCCTAAAAATAAAAGAAAATTAATTCTTTCCAGAAAAAAAATCTACAGCAAAAGACTTCTAAGTGTGCATGCATATGTGTGTGTGTATATGAAGAAGGCTCTAGTCTGACAAGAAAATTACATGCCTGGAAAAAAAAAAGACTTAAAAATATAAGCCTTCCTTGCTGGGTGGGTCTGAATGTCTGATTGTCATGTGTAATGTTTTGAAAGGTGTGAAATATGCGATTTTTGTAAGAGACAGGAGCCTAGATCCTGCCCATCTCTGAGAAAACAGCCAAGCAAAGCCCTGGGATAAGAACTATCAATTGACATTATCCAGAATAACCCTCAATTTACCACCTTCTATTGCAGCACTTGGTCCCTGAGCTGCTGGAGAGTCTGAATTTTGCTATGCATTAGGCAGTGATGTTTCTAGTGCTCTCTTTACCACCCATTTATAGGTCACACTGAGCAACAGACAAGGTAGAAAGTCTGTTTTAAGAATCATAGGCTCACAGGAAGGATTAGGTTGGAAGGCACCTCAAAGGCCATCTAATCCCAACCCCTTGCCATGGGCAGGGACACCCTCCACTAGCCCAGGTTGCCCAAAGCCCCATCCAGCCTGGCCTTGGGCACTGCCAGGGATCCCCAGCTTCTCTGGGCACCCTGTGGCAGGGTCTCACCGCCCTCACAGGGAAGAATTTCTTCCTCATATCTAATGAAAATCTTCCCTCCTTCAGTTTAAGGCCATTACATCTTGTCCTATCACTCCCTTGCCAACAGCCCCTCCCCAGCTTTCCTGTAGCCCTTTCATGTACTGGAAGGCTGCTCCAAGGTCTCCCCCTGGATCCTTTTCTTCCTCAGGCTGCAAAAACCCAATTCTATGAGCCTGTACTTCATAGGAGAGATGTTTTAGCCCTTTTACCATCCTTGTGGCCTTCTCTGGACTCGATCCAACAGCTTCTTGTCATTTTTGTACTGTGGATCCCACCCTGCGAAGCGGGGGGAGGGCAGATGTTATCTCACTGCATGTAAAGGACCAAACTGTGCCACGAGCTGTTTGTCCCAAAGACTGCCAGCAAACACATGCAGTCATCATGGCTATTGCAGACACAAGCACGTGTTGCCAAGGTAAGGACGGTGCAGCTACGGGCCCTGGAGACTGCAGTCCCGAAGGCGCATGTGCTAAGGTGTGGGAGCTGCAGGTATGGGCCATTGTCATAGACACAGCAGCTCGAAGAGTATAACAGGGATTGTCAGGACATAGTTGGGGGCGTTCTGCTACCACTGGCCCTGATGCCCCAGCCTCTGCTGTGGCTGACACAGCTGCCATGGGCTCTGACACTACTGCTGCTGCTGCCTTGGCCTCTGCTCCTGCCCCTGCTGCTGCTGCCCCTGCTGTCACCACCACTGCCTGCTGCCAGAACCTTGACATCCTGCTCCCCAGGATGTTGCAGATCCATGGTGGTGACTTTCCTTGCTGCTCTAGCCCTCCCACTTGCTTCATTTCTGCCTTTCCTTCCACTCTGTCCTGTCACTGACTTTCTATTTACTTATTATTTTACTCCCCCTTCTCCTTTCCCCTTCTGTTTCCTATGCTCAATTACACACATTGTTCAGAAACTTACATCATTTGGCCTCAGTTGTGCCTTAATCTCCTCCTCGGGATCATAATGAAACCTGTCCCAATATCAGATCAAGACACCAGAGCAGAGGGGCAGAATCCCCACCCTTTACCTGCTGGTCACACTGTTTTAGATGCAGCCCAGGATATGGCTGGCTTGCTGGGCTGCAAGCCCACATTTCTGGCTCACGTTGAGCTTTTCATCCGCCAACAGCCCCAAGTCCCCAGAAACCCAGAATGGCAGGGGTTGGGCAGGACCTCTTGGAGATCATCTAGTCTAACCCCCTGCTAAAGCAAGATCATCTCAAGCAGTTCACACAAAGCCTTCTCCTCAGAGCTGCTCTCAATCCATTCTCCACCCAGCCTGTAGTTGTGCTTAGCGTTGCTCTACCCATGTGCAGGACCTTGCACTCAGCCTATTCACATTTTATTCTGGAGCTGTTCTAGCAGCCAAGTCTGAGCCATAGTTTAAGGTTGCATTTTTTCATACACTCTTTAGTATTTCTAAACACCCCCCAAGTACAGTTCCTTCAAACCCTTTATAATTTATCCAACAATAGAGGTTGACTGAGAATTTCTATGGTCTTTTATACAGATGTCAGGTAGTGTGCAGGGCAGTAAGTGTCTGGATTTATTGTGGCTTGTGTGGGTCGTGGCAGTGAGTGGTAAAAGCAGCTCTGCTTACTCACCATCAAATACCATCAAAGATCTGGAGAGTACAAGGAGATGAGAGAAGATACTGAGAAATTGTGCTAAAAGCTAAATTCCTCACTCCCATTCAGCTCTACACTTCTCCATGGGCAAAGCTGTGTCATTCCCTGGGGAATACCTGGAACAGTGCCTGCCAAACCGTAGCCAGACTGGAAAGTGAAATGACGGTGCGCCAGTCCCCATCTCAGTTTTCAAAATAAGCTGCTCCTTAGTATCTGAAACTCATTTCCCAGGTAAAATGTCCCAACTGTGTCTCCTGACATTATTTGCTTCAGAAAACAAGGTGGAAAAATCCATCTCCAAAAGATGACTTATCTTTAGAAAGGGGTCTCTGTGCACAGAATCCATCCTAATTCCAATGGGGGAACCCACATCCATCTTGTGGATTCATGAAGAACACCCAATGAGAGTCCTTGCCCTTGCAAACTCAGCTTGGCAGGTTTTGCTCTCCCAGCCTCCCTCAGCTTTAGTGTTAGGTGAGGCAGGTAGCAAGGAAAGAAAGGTGGTGATGTCACTGCAGAAACCACAGTGAGCTCTGATCCAAAACCTTGTGTACAGCTCAGTTGCTGTACAACCAACACTGTGTTTTGCAGTCTGGTACTAACTCTGAATGCTGCTTCATGAGAAGTGGCACAGAAATTGTTACAAAGAAATCTCAAACTTTAAAAAGTAATTCTAGATCAATAGTGCCTGCAAAGGAGGGGTGTGAATGCTACCCCATGTGTAATAAATGTCCAAATAAATGTTTTTCAGACAATATAGATATTTTGCTAGGTGAGCAGCTTGTCCATGACCACTCATTATAAACATATTCTTTGTGTCTGTGCTTGATTTACAACTGTAATGTATTTATAATAATTAATAATTACCCTTTAACAAACTCTCCCCAAACAGCATCTAAAGACCTAGGAAAGTTATAGACTCTGACATTCCTGGCTGTGATAGGTGTGCCAGAAGCTTGTAATATATTCCCTACATTCTCCAAAAGACTAAAATAAATCGTGATTCATGGAATTATAGAAATGTGTCGTGAGCTGCAAAAACCCAGTGCATGTCAGGGTAGATGATGGAAAGATTTCCTCACACAGACACCACTATTCATAACCCTGTCTCAAAGCAGTGAATAAGCAATTCAGAGTTAATGTTGAGTAGTGCAACTGGTACTTTGTAGAGTGCAGAAGTTAGTAAACCACAAATATATGCTTCAGTAAATTTAACAATAATGATAATAATGACAATGAAGCATCTTTGGAAGCAGTAATTTTTAAAAGCCTGAGGGAAAGAAAGTCAACACTGTTCTCTGTGCCCCAGTCCAGTGCCTCTGGCAGCTCCCTTGACCACTATCCCACCTCACACCCCATAAGCTCCTAAAGTCTTCATGAAGAGACCTGTGGAAAAATTAAAGCAGCAAGAAATCCAAACAAAAGGAGAAGATGGAGTAAGAAAGATGTCTGCTTTACAGGATTTTACTTCATTTCCATTAGTGTTTCTCATCAAAACCAGATGAAGAACTGAAAGTAACTCACGGGCTTGAAAGTCACTGCAATTCCTGCTAACTCCTCCTGTGTCCCCTGCAGTAATGAAACACCAGATTTTCAGTCCTTAGACCTGCAATAAATAGAGGTAAGACTGAACAAGGGATTATATGCCCATCTGTTTGCCTCTTTAGTTCTTATGAGAAATTCCTTTTTACTCTGACTTTGTTTTTCTAGGGTTTGTGTGCCTTTGAGAGGACACAAGATGGTAGACTGGCATATTGTATCTAGCTTGACAAAGAGTAAACAGTCTCAAAAACTGACCTGTCAGGAAAAGTGGTAGATGGGCTTTGTGGGAACTTCTGGTTTTCTCTATCAGACCTTTTCTGCTCTGCTTTCCAAGCACCAAGCTGAACACACCACTACAATTCCACCAGAATCTGGGAAACAGAAATGTCAAATGCAGCTGACTCTTTCAGTTTATAGAGTGCCTATCTTTACACTGAGCAATAAGTCAGCCTTTTAAAAAATTATTATTTATCCTTCAGGAAAATGAAAGACAATTAATTATCAATGGCAAACATTTCCAAGAAGGTGAGAATAATGCTTAAGTCTCATTTTTATAGTGGTGTCTGATTGACTTGAAATATATATATACTATTTCTGTTAACATAACCTTGGAACAAAAACAAGAACGACAAGAGCAGCCTCTGTTCCCAGACCTTACCATGTGCCAGAAGAGTTCAACCAGTGCCACAGTGAATGATGCAACTGCCAGGTGACATGTGGGTCCTGAGTTGGAGATAAAACTGAGAAAAGTTGACAGAATCACAGAATCACTAGGTTGGAAGAGACATTTGAGATCATCAAGTCCAACCGTTCCTGTTTATACCAAATAATGCTTTTCCCCAAAAGCTGATCAGGCTCTTAGGAAACACCTGCAAACAGAAACCAAATTAAAGCACTGACTTGCCAACAGAGCAGCTGGCTGTCTTGCAGAAAATATTCTTTCCATCACTATAAATCCTTTCTGTGCATTTCTGTTTATTCTCTGAAATTCTTCTCCTTTTGCTTCTTTTGTGGATGCTTTCCTGAAAAAGTTCAGCATCAACATTCAGAAGAACTTTTTCACAGTGAAGGTGACAGAGCCCTGGGACAGGCTGCCCAGGGAGGTGTGGAGTCTCCTTCTCTGGAGAGATTCAAGACCTGTCTGGTTGCTGACCTGTGCGACCTGTCCTAGGGAACCTGCTTTGGCAGGGGGGTTGGACTTGATCTCTGGAGGTCCCTTTCAACCCCTATAATTCTTTTAAAAAAAAAAAAAAAAAAAAAAAAAAAAAAACACCCTCAAAAACCTGTAAATCCTGCACCAAAATCTGGCTTAGTCTCAGAAATGAGGAACTTCTGCCTGCCTTCTCTGTACCCCAGCACACAGAAGCTCAGAACTTTTTATATTGAACACAGGCAAAATAAACCTGAAATCTGAAATATTCCCCTGATCCATGTAATCTTTTAGGAACGTGGACTTGAGTTAATCCGGTCTTGTACATCAGTTCTGTGGTGGAGAGTTCACCTCTTGCAAAAGACATTGTAGTTATGCCTCTTAGTTTGGGGAGCAAGTGGGGTGACTCCAGTGCTTGTCAGAGCCAATCTCATTCCCATTGCACTCACAATCCAAAGCGTACCGAATATTCTTCTTAAAAGCCAGATTTTTGCTGCCTTCCCTTCTCACACACAGACAAACACACATCCACACACACACATACACACACACACCCCCCCAAATAATAAAGAGAAACCTGCTCACAGACCCGCCCGCACCCCGTTGCTCTGGGCTCTGCTGCCATCAAGTGGTAACCAGCACAAACACAGAGGTCCCCATCTCATCAACTCCGGGGTTCTGGTGCATTAATGCCTCAGGAGGCGCCCAGAGGCGCCAGGGATGGACACCCTGCAGTGGAGCATAGCTGGCAGCTGCCATTAATCGCTGGCTCCTCCAAAACCTGTTCTGAGGACTCTGCCTTGGGGCAGCCAGTGAGGAGTCGTGCAAGTCTGTTCTTTGTGAGGAATGAGCATCACTCGTCCTCCTCCAAGTGTTCGATTCAGCAGGGTCATTTTTAATACATGTACATATATCTATAACCACCTACAGGTTGAGATGTGCCTCCAGCAGCAGTGGAACAAGGGCAGGCAAGATGGGGGCCAAGGATGATGGTGAGGGCAAGGGCAGCACCCTTCCCAATGTTTTGGTCCCACAGCACGCAGCCAGAAGAGCAGAGCAGGAACAGGGATGAGGACCCTGGTCAGCCACAGCCCAAGAATGTCCAGACCCGCCCACAGCAAAGGGCAGGTCTCAGTCTGGTGGGAATTAAGGTCACATTTCTCACCAACATGAGAAAACAGCACAACTCTGGGCTGGTCCATACTCAGAGCAGCACTATGATGTGCTTCCCCTTGCTTCCTCTCCCTCTGGGAACACACATTTCTCATGCAGAATCTTTCTGGTACAGAGAGTGACTTCTCTGCTTGCCAGCACTCACAGCACATGGAGACTTTTACCTGTCTGTCTTCTATGGGCTGCAACATTCAGAGTTACATTCACCCCACAGGCTTGAATTAGAAAACATGCTAAAATAACAAAATAGTGATATAATTTCTGCCATGGGGACTTTTGGTGCATATAGCCACTGCTGAGGACGGGACATGTTTTCAAAGACTGAGAATGGTGTAGAAATCTTTCTAGACACATCCAAAGAGTGCAAGGAGATCAACAAGTAGCAACAAACAAACTCCTCCCCATGCAGGGGTGACCCCATTTCACTTTGACATCAAGCACAAGGGTGGCCAACACTCCAGCATAAATCACACCATCACCAACAGTGCCCATCCAAGCACCCTAAAACGTCAAGTCACTGTTCAGCTGTTGTCTCTCACAACGACAATTCTGGGTGACAGCCCATCTCTCTGACAGTGGGTTTTTCCTGGGAGCTGAAGGCAGCCTTGTTATTTTCCTAAGCCAATTTATGGAAACTACATCTTCAGGCCAAACTACATTTCCAAAAGTTTAGGAAGAGCATTGCCCACTGAGAGGTTGCTTGTTTTCAGTTTAGCATAGATGATTTATATTGTAAAGCTCAATTTTTTTAGGAATCAGACTACATATCAGCTTCTCTAGTTCACGTTTACCCCAGATTCAATCATCAAGGATCCAGTCCAGCATACAGATATATTTCAGCACAATACTCATCCATGCCAGCATGGATATGATGCCTGGCAGTAGTCCTGTGATCCTTTGACACATTTAATGCTCAGCACTGAGAGAAATGAACCCTCATGATTCTGTGAAGTGTGTATAAGTCACGAAACAGTCACAAAGTTCTGTTTTTTATCCCCAGTTTCTATATCACGTCTGTCATAAACTGATCAGATTCCACCCTAAACGTATTCTCTTCTATTCCCTTTACTCACCATAAATTTGCTTCTCAGATAGTTAAAAAAATATAATTTCCTACCTAAATTCTTTCTCTTGAGGCAGTTTGGGATTTCTTTGTCACTTTTGGCTTTCAGTTTAAATCATCTTTGCTCAGTGAATATTTTCTCTGGCATATCTGTTGAAAATAAGGAGCAAAAACATTGGGAAATGGGGATGTCTGCTCGTATCCTTGCAAACAGGGATGGGAACATGACAGATGTGTCTGTACCACACCATGCTGAAAAATCATAGCAGTAATTTGGTCTGTATTGAAAGGTAACATTTCTATTCCAATGTTTCTACAAAGTAAACTGGGGGTAATAGTTTTGGTTTAAGGGGAAATCTCTTCTCCAGTTCCAAATGAAGTGTTTGATTTGGTTGTCTTTTTGATTATATGGTCTTTCTGTAGTCCTTGTACTCCATTTTTCCTGTTAAAAAAGACATCTTTTTTAGATGCTGTTTAAGAATTCAGAACTTTGTAGGTTTTGGATAGATAATGTCAAAACAAACACTGCAGCAATGCAGACTACTTCATTCTGGAAATGTCAAAATGAAATGTTTTGACATCTACACAATTTATCCTCCTCTTTTGCAGTCTTAACTATTTATCAGATTCAATGTCACCTCGTGGTTTGCTTAACTGAAATGTCCAGTTTGGGCAAAATTACTCATCCCCAGAAAAGCAAATGGTCCCTATCTACGTACCGGATCCGCTTCATCTCATTCTTCACTCTGGGAAAAAAGGTGTTGATAGTGGTATCAGCAAAATGCTGAGTAAAATGGAGATGGTGAACAGGGTTCAAGTATTGCCTGCTTCTCCCAGTACAAAAGCTCAGAAATTTCAAATACAGGTAGCAGATGTCGGAGTGGGGAAAATACATAGTTTCACTGTAGAATTCTTTTGTACAGAACATGGAAACCGAACAGTTTATGTGGGATGGGGGATAAATTTATGGAAAAGAAACCTTAGATGACTGAAAACATAGACGTTGCCTCTGGCTCAGGAACTCCCCAAGCTGCAAGCTGTTGAGGGCTAGGAGGATATTTTGGTGAACGGTTATCATGTCCTTTCTCTGCTCCCTGTGGAAATACTTTTGGAAATGTTCTGAGGAAGGCTACTGAGCTGGGCAGACCTTTGATCTGACCCACTCATCTGTTCTGAAGCGCGGTAGTGCAAATAACGCAAAGAAACAGAATTAATGAAAGAACCAAACTTGGCCACTCTGCCTGTGGAGCACAGCTGTGCTTCAATGGTACAAACCCTATTAAAAATGTCACATTTGATGTTTGCGATGCTCTTCTGAGTTCCGACTGAAAAGTGAGCAGCTGCCCTTCTGGGAGGCTTTAACAACCCAGCTATGGTCTGGTTTATTTCCCTACTGGTAAGCTTATGATAGCTTGTCCTATCAAACTGTTTACTGTACCATACTAGTCTATTTTATTTCTTCTTGTCTTATGTAGGGATTCAGATCTGTTGAAAACAGCGGTGACAATAAATAAGCGGAAGGCAACATGCTAAGATCTTAAGGCAAAAGAGGAGAAGCAGAGAGGGGGAAAACCAACATAACTCCACTTAGACATTAACACAATAGCTTTAAGCCCATCAAAACCCAATGTTTTATATTTGCCTTCACTCTGCATAAACATTTAGCACAGCATGGGGTTGAAGCTGCTTCTCAAACCCAGCTCTCCCCACTTAATGTTGATTTCATCCCATCCTTTACAGAATGGGCTGGCAGCATTTTTCTGCTTTCTCTTCTAGAATGAGAAGAGAGAAAATCAAACTGATTAACTGATTATGAAGCCTCAGTTCTTTAGTTTGGTTTTTAAGCATCATGGTGACAGCTGTTGGTCTCACTTGAATATGTAGCCTTGAAAAAGTACTTGAAAACCTTCTCTGTGATAAAGCACCATGTGAAAATCACTGTCAGTGGAGTCGAAGGGCCAGTGTGTGGAGCAGTGCAAGAAGTCAGGCTAAGGAGAGGAAAACCCTGGTTTTGTAGCACCTGTAACAGCTTTTTCATTATTTACGACTTGAAAGAGTAGTTTTGACATGCTCAGAAGCATGTTGTCTTCCCAAAGAAAAGGATAAGAATACTGTAAGTGTAAAAGTGAAAGAGGTTCTCAAACCTTGTTCATGGATCACTTGCTAGATGTTTGTAGAGGTAAAAAAAAAATACAGTCGGTACTTTCTACTGGTTCCCAGCTGCATTAAAAGCTGCAAACATTCAATGTTGTTGTCAAAATACTGTTTTCTCTGTCAGCAGCTGCAGATTTTGTTACTGGAACAGTGCAGTACTGTAATTGGGAGTTTATTGTCCATGATGGTAACAGGGATGACAGAGTTCACAAGAGATTACATGAATCACACACCAAAAAAGCATGGTAAGGTTGCAAAAGAAACATTCTGCAATGACTCATTACTTAAGGACTATGTTAATTAAATGTTAATTGGGGCCTGAAGTGTCACATTGAGAGCTAGTGAGCTCATTGAAATGTGTGGCCCCGATTACAGCTACAAAACACTTGGAAATGTGCCCAATGAGACACAAAACACACTCCTAAAGTACTTGGGCATAGTTCTTCAGCTCAGTGCATGCTACTGCATGACGGGTGGAAAATGAGGAAGAATAATCAGGGTGGAGAAAAATGGTGGAGAATGTCAAGCAGCCACAAGCATTTATGCCACAGAAAGATGCAACTGTTAGAGAAATAGTGAGAGGCAGGTAGGTGTGGAGAAGGAAAAGAGGTGGCCACTGTTAGTAGGGAAGGTGGGCTGCTAAGAGAAAGGGTGTGCTCAATATGAGGGAAGCCCACCACTGCCTGGCACTGCAGTAGTCTACCTTTGTCTTTACCCTACTGCTCCCATGCAGTGCTAGCCACTTAGACTGGACATCCCCCAGTAAGGCTTGGATTCACTTTCATCCTAAAGAAGAGGTCTAAAATAAGTCAGGTGTTGAAATAGCAACTGGGAAACTGATCCTGGTGGCTTACTCTGAAGTAGAAGGTCATAGTGATGCAGCTTCTAGGTGGGTGTTCAGAAAGTTCCACGAGTCATGCATACGTACCTGGATATTCTGAAATGACTGGATGAAATGAAATGGTATAAAAAGCCACCTAGAAAATCTCGGAAGGAAGTTAATGATTTTTGCTTTCAGAGCAGCCTTTTAAAGTTTTGCAGCAATAAGGAATTGGGACCATTCACTGAATGAAGGAAAAGCTGATGATGAAAGATGTTTTACAGAGAAAGAAAAAGTATTTGATAAGGCATGTAATAATTAAAAACTAAGTAATAATGCAGCTGGACAAGAAGTCTGACATAGGATTGTGCAGTGTTTCATTTTTTAGTGCTGGTCTTGCAATTTTAATAACATTCATTTACTTCTGACTGGGTAGCACACATCAGAGAGATCTCAGATCACTAAATGATAGAGCATTCACTCCTTAATTGATCTAAAATATTCATTAGGTCTTTGCATACAGTAAGGTGCACTTTTGTGACACTACCTTTTTTTTTAAGGTCCTATCAAATACTTTGGAGATTTGGATCTCAGTAAGTGTGCCAGGCACTGAAATTACTGGCTGGTTCATTGTAGCTTTGTGCACCAAGTAGCCCACAAGCATGACATTAGGACTGATTAATCCTATGTAGATGTGTGTGTATATCTGTATAATCACACACACACATATGCATGCACTTGTACACACACCCCTACTTCTCTCTTTATAACTTTCGTTTTCCCAAGTCTCTCACATTAAGGGTATTTTAGAGTTTCAGAAGAACCTCAATTATGTTTTCCTGCACTATATTTCTCTTTAAAAAGGTTTTCCTTTGCCATTCTCCCCCCACTCCCCAGTTTGGTGGCCTCTGTATATTTGACAAGAGGGCACACTTTGTCATCTCCTCCAGACACTAAACAGGACAGGTCCCTGCAGTATCCCACTTGTTAATGGCATCCAGGGTAGAGTGTGATCCATTAAACATGGCCCTTCAAGCCCAATCATGCAACCAATTTTTATCCATTTAGTTTTACCCCCCTCCAGATCATAGTGCCCTAATTTGAATCATACTTGTCTTAGTCATTTTCCTATACACAGCCCTATGGAACTAATATCAAAAGTCCACAAAGGTGCATACAGGTATGTATATGAATTTGTGTTCTCCCAAGAGACAAAGTAAGTTGCATTCTAAAAAATGTCCTTATAATATCAGTAAGTAGTCTTATTAATCTGGGGATCATGAGAACACTGCGAGACAGAAAAAAATCCAGCTTCACATGGCACAGGAATATAAAAGGACAACAGTCATTAGCAGAGACATTGGAAGACAGGAAGATGACTTAGTAAAAAAGGCAATGAATGCTAATTCTCTGCTGCCCATCATTATTTCAGGGAAACTGGACTCTTTCCAAAGCCAGGCACTTTGTGCATTGCTATGCAGCAATGAAAGAGCCATTTGGGGTCAGCAGTAACTGTAAAATAAATGGACAGCAAAGGAGTCCCACATTACTCAGCCTGACTGGAGACAGAGGAATATTTGATGATGACTTTTGTATTCTGTCCCTGAAGGTGACCACAATTAAGCCAAGCCAAAATGATGATGGCTAATGGGATTCCACTGAGATTAAACATTATGCAGAATCCCACAGTATGTGAAGGCAGACTCAGTAACACATTTCTGTGGTCTAATTAAAAACAATAACAGAAATTTAATGAACGCTGTGTCAATGCAAAGGGAGAAATTTGTATTTAAAAAATTGTTCTAACAAGGGAAGATGGAACATTTGTAAGAGCTGAAAAAAAGCCCACCTGGCCAAAGGATCAAAGGTGAAACATATTTCACTATTGCTTTTAGTTTCCTGTAGGACTTATAAACAGAAGGATGTCTGAGAAACCTAGTGCAAGAAAAATAGCTTTAGCAGCACCTTAAACTACAGTGGGCAAAGGTATTTCAATGGCATTCATTGCAGCCCCAGAGAAGAAATTGCTCACTTCTCTGGGTGAAACGTATTAACCTCTAACAGGCAGCGAGTCAATAAAAATGACTTAAGACTTCTTTCTGGCCTTAAACTCTATGAATCTATGAATACCAGATGACACCTGTGCAAAGCCAACTGCTTGTCATTCATAGCACGATCTTATTTATGCTTCCTCAAGTATTAAAAGGACAATGTTCTTCTTCTCTATCTGCCTGCCTGCACATCTTTAAAGAGCCAGAGACCTTGTGAGTTGTTTCTACCTTCTGGATGACCTACTTGGAAGCTGTGAACTTGGGATATGTGAGCAGAATTGCAGCTATGCTGCTATCAGCACATGATAAAAGTAGGAATACGACTAGGCCCTGGTTCTTTTATTTCTACTAAATCCTTCTTTCTAAACTATGGCTTTCACATGAATCCTGTAGCTCTCACAGCTCTGTCAGGATATGAACAGAAACGGTGGATGCAGAACATGAGCTCTGGTTTTACTCCCACAGCAGGAAGCAAGGTGATCTTCAAATGAAACAATACCTTAATCACAAAGTTTTGAGCACATACTAATGTGAAAAGATCTTTCACAAGGCAGGGAGCAACATGTAAGTACTTCTCTGGGAGGATGTAGGAGAACTGGTTTTCCAAAAGCCAGGATGGATGGGAAGGGTAACAGGCAGAAAAAGGAGAGGCTGTTGAGAAACCCTCTCTCTGTGCCCAGGCATCTGTGTTAGACAAAGCACCCCAGGTTTCTCGCTGGCTGCAGAAATCAGCTGCTTCTCTGGAGGATCAGAGGGGGACTATGGCCCTGCTGCAGTCCCAATCAGAGGAGTCTGCAACCTGTGTGATGCCAAGGCTTTCCATTTGCTCCTCTGATGCTTTTACCTTGCAACACTGTGGTCTGCCTGTGCAGCTGTGAACCTCAATACCCCAGGGGTGCTGAGTTAGAGACTGTACTCCTCTACCCAAAGTGCTGTCCTCCTCCCAGCTTTGCACTCCCAGTTCTGGACCACAGGCATGGTTGTTGTGTAGGATTTCTCATCAGAAGCAATCACCATCACTGTGTGAAGCACCCTTTTTGCCTATCTGTCCCTCTTCACCCTTTGTTTTATGGCTGTTAGTGTGTTACATTGTTGTAACATGTAGGGAGAAGGTGTAGCTACCAACAGGAGACAGCCATGTTTTAGGAAGCCAACAAGCATTATCAAATATTACAGAAAGCCAAGGAACCAGTTAGCATAATGTCCCAGTTCTGGCCAGGCCAGAGTCAACCTTCCTTTTGGGGCCTGAAGGGCTTTTTATGGGGGAGTGATTTCAGGTAGTGTGGAAAACAGCCCAAGCTAACTCAGCCCCCCTGTGCTGGCTGCTTGGGGAGGTAACTCTGGCCTGGCCAGAACCAGGACACATGGGCAATTGCATGTGTGATCAAAACATGCTCTGAGCAACACGATTAGTGTAATTAGGAAGGGTGGAGCGCATCAGGGTGAAACCAAGTACTTACTGTAGGAGTAATTTGGGGAGAGGGTGTCACCAGGTGCACTGGAGAGGATAACTGTATGGGAAGTGCCCACCACCAGCACCATCATTACTGCTTCACCTCCTGGCCAGCTGCTGTGGGAAATTTCTTTTTTCATTTCCCTTTTTCCTTTCCCACTTTTGGTCCCTTTTCTCTCTTGCCCTTTCTTAAATTTGTAGGTTTTTCAGTCTTTCTGCGAAAATGTCCATTCCCAGTAGAGCTGATGTCCCTCAGTTCTTTGTATGATCAGTTATATCCAGGCATACTCTCTGTAACCATGTGGATGTTGTTGGATAAAACAGCTGGGTAATCAGTCACTTCAGTGATTTACTGCTGGTGCCTAGGCTGCCTAGGATTTCCACTTCTAGGTCTGTAATGATTTCCTCTGAATTAATGTATAACAAGCCTAAAAGCTTTTACATCATCTTGTCTGTTCTTTCTGGATTTAAAAACTCTAATCCACAAAATGCTGTATCTTTTTCTCCAAGCCAAACATTTGTTCTCTCAAAAAACTGTCCTCTCTGCCACGTTCATCTAAGAGCATGGAATAATACCTACTGGATAGTTGGTGTGTCAGGAACACGACCTGTCATCTCTGCAAACCATTTTATTGCCCATAACCAGTTAAGGATAAGGTTTCAGAACAGTATCTTCAGATACTGAAAAATGAGGTGAAAGTGTTTATCATTTAAATTTGTAAAGCTGCAGCCTCAGCATATGTAGTACCACTTCAAGTTCCTTCTATACTTTACCAAGGCTACTGTGGGAGGCAGAGTGCACCAGTGGACTCAAGCAGTACTAAGACTCAAGATTACTGGAGTCTCTTCCTGCCTGTGTGACTCCCTTCTCTGTGTTTTTGACAAGTTATTTCACTTCTGTGCCGTAGTTTCTTTATCAGTGGCAAAGAGACCACAGATACCACATTCTCTGTCATCTACAAAGTACTTGGACTCTAGAGGTGAGCAGGGATTTTGATTCGTATAGGTGGGGGGTTTTCTCAGATCCAGCTTGTTGACAGTTAAATCTTTATGATGAAATAGGTCCAAAAATTAGACCATTGTGAGATCAGCTTAGTTCATTTCACCAAATTTGAGAACTTGGTGACAGCAGAAGAGGACAGCTGCTGGAAGCTGCACACAGAGATGCCCTGGTCAGGTTCTGCTACTGTACTTTTATACAATCAGTGCAAAGGAAACATTCCTGATTCCCAGTTAATTATTAGCTGTGACTTAGTGTGACTTATTTCACCTGTTTTATCCATCTAGAAAGTAGAAGTCTGTTTCAGACATCTAATTTCCAGCTATAATTGAGAGATTCCTTGAAGAGCAGTCTATCCAACAGTTAGGGTACAACTCTAATCTTTGTCTGGTATCTGTTTATCTACTAAACATACTGTAACTGCAATACCCTAGCATTATATGTACAGTTTGGTAGCTGCATTTCTTAGGTTACTCATAATCTTTTTGTGAAAAAAAGTAGTCTGCTGGAATCCTTCTGTTATTCTCAAGAGCTGTTCTCTTGGGTGACTGCAGAAATTCTTTCTACTGTTCCTTAAATATGTGATTTGACACTTCATGCTGTGGAATTTTCTTTCCATTTCCAGTACTTTCAATCTAATAGCAATCTATTTATTTCTTGTGTGATAGACTGAACCTCTTCTGTATTAATCATGTCCCATAACACAATGTCATAAGCAAGTTTTGTCAGCATGTTTCCACATTAAATCCTAAAATAATGTGAAAATATTTAAGAAATCAGTCACTAGGCTACTCCTTGAGGAACACCACTCCTGGCTTTTCTCTGCACAGTACATTCCCTTTCAAAAACACCTACTGCTGTCTCTTGACCATCTAATTCCTTATTCACCTGAAATTTCTTCTGTTAATTTGCATCTTCTCCAATTTCCCATTTGGTGTGGTAGACCAGACAGATGACATCGATGGCATTTCTTTTGTCTAGAAAATGAGTTAGCAAGGAAGGATGTCAGGTTATTCAAATGTGATTCACACTCAGTAAACCCAGGCTGCAATTTATCTCATTCTCCATTTTTTCGTTCTCTCCTCTTTTTTTCCCATCAAAATATGTGTCAGGGCCCTGAGGGCACTAATTGGCCCTAATTGCCCTGAGCAGCCTTGCCTAAGGCCTTCATCCACCCCTTACAGCTCCTCTGGGAACTGCCAGCCCTGGTCATTCCCTGACAATATCTTCTTCAACTTCTTATACCTTTAGGATCAGTTTAATGGGCCTATAGGTAGTTTCATTAACAAAACTTTTAACTATCCTTAAATGACATCACTGCATTTGCATGTTTCCTCTGATGAGATCTGTATTGGAAGTACTGTTATTAAACCAATAGCTTTGTGTATTCCCAGGTCTCTTTTCAGAGAAATCTGTAATAGAGGTGACACTCTCTCCGTGACCTGAACTCATCAATCTCTCTGACATTTTTTGTGTGCACCTCAGCTCTGGTAATTTCTATTTCTATATTCTTAATCACAGAACTGTCCTGTCTCTGCCCATACATTCAGCATCATCACCTTTACTAACAACTTAGAACTACAAGAGCAATTAATGCTTCATCATTTCTGTAGGTTAGGTTGTTAGGAACATGCCTAACTTAGAGGCCAGTGGCAAAATTTACATGTTCATACACTTCACTCTATTGGACACTTGGACCCAGCTGCCAAGCTTGCTGTCAGAGGATTAGTGACATTCTGCTCTTCAGCTCACATAATGTAATCTTCAGACATCTCAAGGAGCTGACACAGGTGTCAAGAGACACTTTCCAAGGCTAAACATTGGAGCTTGCATTTTAATACAGTCCATTATTACAGGCAAGCATTCTCATCTAGCAGCCAGGCACCATATGGTTATCTCGTTTCAAGCAGATTGCTAACCCCAGACTGCCTTAATGCAAATAAATCATGGCATTCTCTTAATATATTAGAGACCGCATCTGTTATCTTGCACCTGTCACTACTGCAGCAACAGAATGATTTATGGTTCTAAACTTCAGCTCATTACAGAATGGCACATGGATAGACACACGTGCCACCATCAGTTTGGGGAACAGATGGAAATGTAGCAGTGTCATAAACTTCAGGCATTATTTCCTGATAATATCAAGGCTCTCTGATGGACAGTTATTTTGAGAAGCACACCTAGAAGCTGGTTACTCACCAAAACCTGCATGTTTCTTTGATAACGGGAGCTATGCTGAACATCTGCTTGTTTAACTTGTCATATATGACATGAGGTTCATTTAAAACCTTTGTCCACACTGGAGAAATGAAGATCAGTACACAGCTTTAAAGCACAATCAAGAAAAGAACCTCTCTATTTGTTGCTTGCAACTCAATTTAAAGTTGATTTTAAAGGAATTGATCATGTGTGTATATAGATATGAATTCAGTGTAGAGAAAACAGACCTACTACTTGTTCAAGAACCAATAATTAAATGTATTCATAATTTGGTGAACAAAACCCATCTGCAATCTTTCTTTCAAGGGTTTGTGGTGGTTTTTTTAAAAGTAGGATGAATATGACCTAACCTTACCAATCTAATATACACATCTACGTCTCTTGAGGTCCTACGGGCAATCTTGAAAAGAGATGTCGAAGATAACTGTCTCTGAATTGCAAAAGACATTTTCTGTAGTATGTGCCAAAATTTAATCACATAAAAGAAGATCAACCCCAAGACTTTTCTAAACATTAAGGTTAAGAATTAGCATGGGTTGAATTAGCATGACTCTTCAGCGTAACTTCCACGGACCAGTTTATTGTACAAAGAAACTCTTATTGATGTCTACTCTTTTCAAAGTGTTTAAACATCACTGCAAATAATTTCAATTACAGACTCTCTAAACACTATGAAAGTAATTCAAGTAGCTTGAAATATTACCAAACACCTTCAAGAAATTTACTTGGGAGACTCTTGGGTCTTCTATTCTTCCATTTCAGCTTTCAGAATTACCAAACTGTGTTTGGAGAGCAGCAGAACATGAGTTTCTTCATTATCACATAATACCTTAGACAGCTAAATGAGATGGACCAGCAATTCATCTCTGTGAGTCTTTCTTTCCATGACCACATTATAGCCACTGAATTTCTAGTGCCTAATAATTTTGTACATCAGCACCTTCAGACTATTTTTGATTATACTTTTCATTCTTATCAGAATCTGTGAATGACACCTGGTCAGACATTTTCTGTAAAAAATAGTTATACTGGGTTTTTTTCATTCACATTGCTTTTTTGATCTTTTCTTGCTTGGTTTCATGCCATCTTACCTGCTTCTTCAGCAGCCACCAAAAGACCCCAAAAACCCTACAGATTCCTCAGCTTTTTTAGCCCTGGGACTACAGCAGATTAAACACGACAGCTAAATTCTCTGTTTCTTCAGAAAATTGTTGGCTGACAAATGAAAGAGTATGTACTTGTGTAGTTACCTGTACATTCAGGTCCTTACAAGCTTCATCTTGTCCCAAACAAGACGACTTATTGGACCTCCAGCTTCAAAGTTCTCAAACTCTTTTACAGGCCATCAAGGAGGCCTCTTTGTGAAACAGGAGCCTTTTAGATCCCTGGAGTGTATTTGCAGCTAAATATTGAGGATTTGGGGCTCCATTAAAATTCATGGGGTATTAACTTCTCATCCCAGTTCCCAAAACTATTTTTCACCCATGTAAAATTTGCTTTTTCAGCAAGCTGTGAACTAGGCACCTTGCACTACCAGATGTTACTATATATCTCAGTAGGCATCTCACAGCTCACTAGAGTTTTTATATTTGTTTGATGCCACGCTGGAAGACTTTCATGGGTTTAGATGTGCAAAATTGCAGATAGGGTACTTAACAGGATTCTCAAAAAGGCCTATAGACATCTAAATCCATGGGTTTCCCATGTGATTTTGCATTCTGTATATTGAAAACAAACATCTGTGAAGTTATTATTATTATTGCCTTTGTGGCAAATACTCTGTAACAGAAAACAACAGACCCTAGATTAGAGGGTTTTATACTCTCTATATATTATGAGAAGTAATGATGTTCTAAGGTTGCGCTTTAGAGCCTAGAAGGGCTTTAAAATGCAAACTTATTAGTTAGCAAATTATCACTGTTTTCTAAAAAATGTATGTGTGGATTTCCATACCTGAATGGAAACACACATAAATAAACTTTTGGATATTGGGTCCCAATTCTGTCTTGACATAGACACAGTAAGACCTCGGTATTTTACTGAGAATTCATAGACTGTAAACAGAAATATATCAGCCTTGGAGGAGCTATAAGTCACAAATTTATTTTTTCTATTAAAATTAAGATGGCTTAGACAAGCAATTCTCTGTCAACAGCTTTGGCCATATGAGGAACAAAAAATACTATGCCAACCTTATGCTTTCAAGTGAAAATACATCATCAATGTTATTAGTGGATCCAAAGCCTGTGGAAGCCTGCCACTTATTTTAATAGACCATGGAACAAGTCTTTCAGATTCATCAACAAATTAATAGCAAATAGAAAATACTACAAAAGGCAATCTCAATTATTCCTACAGTTGGAACACTACCTTATAGAAGTTAAAAATATATTTCTGATGTGTGAAGCTACTCATGCAGGAAATCTACACACAGAACTAAATATTCTTCATGTTTTATCTTTTATTTTCTGCATTTTATATGTAGGCTATTTCCACTTGAAACACGGCAACCTGAAAGCAAGTGGCAAGTTTGGTAGAAATTCTGAATGAAATAGAAAAGACAAAGAAATCATTGCTAACTGAAACTGTATGAGAAAAAGCTAATTTTAGTTAGTTTAATATGTTTCTGTTGATTAGCAACAATTATATAAAATAGACTTATTTAACAAAACAATGGCTGTCAGATTTATATTCTTTTGGAAAATTACTTGAAAGGTCATCTAGTCAATCCCCCTGCCAGAGCAGGATCACCTGGACTAAATCACACAGGAACACATCCAAGCAGGGTTTGAATGTCTCCAGAGGAGGAGACTCCACAACCTCTCTGGGCAGCCTGTCCCAGTGCTCCATTACCCCCACAGTGAAAAAGTTTCTCCTTACATTCACATGGAACTTCCTAAGCTCCAGCTTGTACCTGTTGCCCCTTGTCCTATTGCTGTCCATCACTGAGAAGAGCCTGGCTCTGTCCTTCTGTCTCTCACCCTTTACATATTTATAAACATATTTAATAAGGTCACCCTCAGTCTCCTCCGAGCTAAAGAGGCCCAGCTCCCTTTCCTCATAAGGAAGGTGTTCCACTCCATCATCTTGGTGGCCCTGCACTTGACTCTTTCAAGGAGTTCTGTGTCCCTCTTGAACTGAGGGGCCCAGAACTGGACACAATATTCCAGGTGTGGCCTCACCAGGGCAGAGTAGAGGGGGAGAAGGACCTCTCTTGACCTACTAACCACATCCCTTCTAATACACCCCAGGATGCCATTGGCCTTCTTAGCCATGAGGGCACATTGCTGGCTCATGGGCATCCTGCTGTCCACCAGGACCCACAGGTCCCTCTCCCCTACTCTGCTCTCCAACAGGCCAGTCCCCAACCTATACTGGTACCTGGGGTTGTTCTTCCCCAGATGCAAGACCCTACACTTGGCCTTGTTAAATCTCATTAAACTTCTCCCCACCCAGCTCTCCAACCTGTCTAAGTCTTGCTGAATGACGGCCCAGCCCTCTGGTGTGTCAGCCACCCCTCCCGGGTTTGTGTCGTCAGTAAACTTGCTGATGTTGCCCTCTATTCCCTCATCCAGACCACTGATAAATGTATTGAATAGCACAAGTCCCAGTACCAACTCCTAAGGGACTCCACTAGATACAGGCCTCCAGCCAGACGCTGTGAATGACAAGTCACAGAATTAAACTGCAGGAAGGATCATTTAGGTTAAACATTAGTAAATGTAATTATATATATGGTTTTAGAACTGTCCATTTGACCTGGCTCTCACTAACCCTACCACTGAATGTGTTAGGAAAAAAGGGGGTTGTATAAAAGATTCTCTTTATATTATTGGTACTGGGGAAGTTGGAGGGGGCTGTAGGAGAGAAGGTATTCAACTGTAAATCTGAATAGCTACATAAATTTTTTGATTAGTGGAGAGTGAAAAGACTGAAAAAGCAGAAAAGTAGAAATTAAGTGGTGACTTACAGTTGCTTTTCCATACTCTTCAAGTGTACATTTTAGCATAATGAATGCTCAGTGCAGAATTTCCCACATCCTACAGGAATTATCCCATCACTTCTATTGAACTAAAAAAAAAAATTAATCAGTCTTTTTCTGAACCACATTAACACAGTCCCTTTTAAGACATTAAGATGTAATTTATACACTCAATCATAAGTTTCACATAACCAGTTGCATTATAAGACTCTGATGTAAAGGGTTCATTATGCCAACCACCAATATTACAACTAAAATTCTGCCAATTACAAATCCTCCTTTAAATCCTATTTAGAAAAATATGTACTTATGTTTATTTACTCCTTTTACTTGGAGGTATCAAAGTGCTTGAGAAACTTTAATTACCCTCACAACAATTGAACGAGGTAGCAAAGTATTAGTGTGACCTATTTAAACCACAAGAAAATAGAATGACTAAGTCACTTTCTTGAGATCATGCAGAAAATAAGTGTAGATTTCAGTATGATTAGACTAGATTAAATAATTCTTCTTTTCTATTCACTAGATAGTGCTTCCTCCCTAACTGTGATAATGTCATGATTGTTTATTTATGGCAGAGTTCTGTTGATGTAATTCCACTAACTGATGGAATAACTGATGGAAATAAAAAGAGAATTTGGCCCATCAAGTGTGACATTTCAACTTCTGTTATCAATTGCCCTTTGTCTCAATTTTAGCACACAAATTTGGTGTTTCATAACAGTGTCTGGTCAGATCAAGCTTCCAGAGCATCCAGTTCACTGAAGATGAAAGTGGAATTTCTCACTAGGGAAAGCCAGTCTCAATGGAAGCAGGAAAAGGTCAGCCACAAGGTGTTTTGCTTCCTAAACTGCACATGGAAATTATATTATCTGTGCAATACCATAATAGGATGGATGTCCATTTGACAAGGTAACAATACAGAAGCCTCATTGTGCTAATCCCATCTTTCAATAATGTAATTAGTTCATTAAATGACATACCTAATACTTTAATTAAAATTAAGGAACAGAAATTACTTTAAAATTATTTAATTGCTGTCCATATATCCGGAAAAGTAACAATGGATTATTTACAGGTTGGGTAGAAAATTTATTACAGTGAAGAGTCTTTTCAGGCATGATGATTTGCAAGTGTGATTTTTGAGGCAGTCTCATTAGATTCCACAACTAAGATAAAACTCCATGTTGAGTGTTTTTGCCAATGTGCTTGGTTACTGCCCAGGCTGTTACACTGTCACTCTAGACATACAAAGCTTTCTGAATGTCAGAGTAGCAAACAGTTTTCTCAAAACAGTTTTCAGGGTTGCTTTCAGTAGGTTTATAGAAACGAATCCATACAAGCCACAACTCCATTTTGGTGAATCCTAGTGAATCAGTCCTCACTAAGTTTACATTTAGCTGACTTCTATATTTGTTTCTTGAAGAGTTTTAAAACTACATTAAGTTCCTGGGCTACTGTTGCTAGATTTCATATCTGTTACAGCACAGAAATTAAAGATTACAAAAAAAGCCCAACACTTTTATATTTGTCATTTAGTAAGTCTAATTTTTCCTTGCCCTTTTGAGTGATTCTTAGGGTTTCTGAACATTTTTACAACTCCTGTTCCAAATTGCCCTAACAAGGTGTGTACATCAAGTCAACCAACTTTTCACTACAGGAGATACTATTGTTAACGTTCTTGCTAGTAGTGAAAAACATGGAGCTGTTGGAATGAGCTCAGAGGAGGCCATAAAAATGATCCCGAGGGCTGGAGCACCTCTTCTATGAAGACAGGCTCATAGAGTTGGGGTTGTTCAGCCTGGAGAAGAAAAGGCTCCAGGGAAACCTAATTGCAGCCTTCCAGGACATGAAGGGGCTACAGGAAAGCTGGGGATGGACTGTTTGCAAGGGCAGGGAGTGAGAGGACAAGGGATAATGGGATTGAAATAAAAGAGCATATATTTAGATTAGATATGAGGAAGAAATTCTTCCTTGTGAGGGTGGTGAGGCCCTGGCACAGGTTGCCCAGAGGAGCTGTGGCTGCCCCTGGATCCCTGGCAGTGTTTAAGGCCAGGTTGGATAGGGCTTTGGGCAACCTCAGCTAGTGAAGAGTGTCCCTCCCTGTGGCAGGAGGACTGGAATTAGATGGCCTTTGAGGTCCCCTCCAACCCAAACCAGTCTGTGATTCTGTGATCCTGTACCTGCAGATGAGAACAGATCTACAACAGATGTGAACAAACCCTGTTTCCTCCAGGGAATGGTTTTTGTCAACCTAGCAGAATACATGCAGTAGGTTTTGTCCACTTCTGCTTTGCCTCTGCTGACATTAATGAATGTGAAAAGTAATAGTATAAAATTATATTATTAGATCTGTGGCTTTCATTGAGGGCTCACCTGGGCATCTCCCCACTGTTTCTCAGAGGTCCACTTCAGATAGTTATGCAAATAGATCTCAAATATCTTAAACTTGCTTCAGTGAAAAGTTTCAACAGATTGGATCCATATATTCCTCTGCAAAAGAAAACAACAAATCAAACAAGGGAAGTGAGTTATCTCTGGGAAATTTTTAAAAAGAAATATTTCTTTAAGCACCTGATGGTGTTTGTTGTTTCACTTCTGAATTCTTCACAGCCTCTTTTTGATATTGAGGTGCCCAGAACAGTTCATTGTTGTGACAGCCTCTAGTATCTAATAGCCATTTAACATCTCTGTGCACTCTGGTCTCCTGCACCTTTCCACAATAGGAGCTATATATCCTCTCTGCCTCAAGGGTACTAACTAACCTGTACTTTCCTCTTATATTGCTTACTTCTTCTAGGAAGACAATATGATTAACGCCTCCCTGGAAAACATCAGGCAGCATTCACTCCACTTGGCTATACCAGTTCCCTTCTAAATTTATTAAACAAACCAGTCCTTCTATTACTACTCATTAGCTGTACTGCAGGAACACTGCAGTGCCTCAGCTTCACCTTGTTAGGCACTCCAGCAACACACAGCAAATAACTATACCTGTTCTCAAGAAAAAAAAGGGGAAACAATGAACATGGCAAATAAATGAGAGGAAACACAAAGTAATCATAGGAACTACTTTATGCCAAATTTATTACAGAGGGGAAAACAGAGACAATGAATACAATTTTGGTGACTGTTACTCAGTGTACATAAGTAAAACCAAGATGGTGTCTTCTTCAAAAGATGAACAGGCCACTCTGGAAAAGGCAGTTCATCCTGCAGCAAAGGGAGAGTGTGAATCCTCTTCCTCTTCTGCAGGCAGTGGGGCTTACAGCAAAGCAGACACATTTATAGACTCCTTCTACCCCATATTGTGATTTTAATTAGCAGATGTCCATGCAGCCCCTGTTCTTCATAATCACTTTGGTATTTGAATATCATGATCTCCTTCAAGGCACAAACAGATTCTTGAATCTCTAAAAGTCCCTGTTGAAATAGAACTTCACTGGCTTTACCTCTTTTCAGGAATACACATTTCTTTTCATATCCAATATCATCTGCCCTCTGGTGCATTCACATTTCATCTCTGAATTATGAGTATGGTCATAATGTTTGAAGGGCAGTAATATTCTGAAAACTAATATTCTGAAAAGAACCCTCAAATAGCACTGCATGGATGTGCCTTTTATTGTCTCCTTGGTGCCTCTCATGCAAGCTGTTTACTTTGGCATATTTGAAAGACCACACTGTTATTTGTCCTAAAACTTGCTGCAGATTGATTTGATAATCATGCCAAGTTCTTTTGGTTTCTGATGTCTTCAGTCCTAATAATTCAACTCATTTATCAGGGGTGGTAAAGGAATGGAATGCCTCTTGCTGTGAAGCAATTGCAGAAGTTCGAGTGAAGGAACTTTCTCAATGTTACGTGTCCAGAAAGGGTTATGAAACACTCAGCATGGTTCCTATATGAACCATATAGGAATTCTGAATTCACACAACTGTAACCATTTTATTTTGTCGCTTTTCTGACTTTGGCTGTACTTTCAGAGTATTCCTTGACACAGATGCATTTAACTCAGAGAGGACACAATGCCTTAATGTTCACATTGAAAAGAAGATTGCCAGAAGCAGAAAGATCAGCTTTAATCCTTTGTTAATTATAAATTTATATTCTGCTGTCAAGAAACTAAACTCAAGGAACTTTCAAAATTGTGTGATCTGGAAATCTACCTGCACATATTTTCCACAACATTTAAGAGGTTTTTCAGATGAAATTTTCAAAAATGTAAATAAAGAATCAATGTTCTTCTCCAAAAAATTCAGCTCATGGTTACCATTTGCATCCGCTTTCAAACTCTGCAGCTCCTTGATGAATTACTCTTTATATTGCATCAGATACATCCTGAACCAGTGTGACTCATTTTTCCTGTGCTAGA
The DNA here is from genome assembly GCF_964237585.1 of Gallinula chloropus. Classification (NCBI taxonomy): domain Eukaryota; kingdom Metazoa; phylum Chordata; class Aves; order Gruiformes; family Rallidae; genus Gallinula; species Gallinula chloropus. The sequence continues at coordinate 199,648,903 of NC_140085.1, forward strand.
GATCCTGGCGTATCACAAGAGCTATGAATCTGAGTGAATATACAGTTAATTTGAAACAAAATTAATATGAGATGTGAATAAACATTGAAGAGAGCCTGAAAGAACAAATCGTGAGAAGCACTTGATTGAAGAGTGTGGGTGATCTGAAAGAAGCTGTGCAAAAATGAGCCCCTAACACTGTGGTTTATATTCATGGAATTTGATGTCACAAGTGCATCACTATTTTTTAAATTTATTATAACAGAAGATGGTTGGTTCAACACATGACAAAATAATGCAGCTGGCAAGGTGGCAAATACACTTCTGTAATTTTTCTACTTTTATATAGGTACTACATCTTACACCCTGTGGGGCAAGATGATGTCTACTCTGTAGCTATGGTAATATCTACAGCAAATTCTTATTTTTTCTTTGTAGCTTCAACAAAACTAAAAAAAATCCCAACAGAAAAAATGCAGGTAAAACATGGATGCATAATTGACTTTATTTTTGTTTCTTGCTTTACCCATCAAACATAAGTAATTTTTTTTTTACTTTATATCATTTAAGCCTGGATGTTCATAAAATTGGAAACTGGGTGCAAGTTTAAAAAATTCTTACTTGTATACTGATTCGCATTTCATCACATACACATATTAATTTTTCTTTTCCAGTTCTGCTTCAGCACTGAACACAAAATGAGATGTAGTGATAGGCAGTTTAGTCCACTGTAAACCAGTGTGGACAAAGCGCTCACATATTTTGATGCTTTTAGGACTTAGTTGAACTAAAATGTAAATGCATACGAGACTTATGCACTAGAGCTTAGATGTTTCAAAGGAAAGGGGAGAAAAAAGTAGCTATCATAAGCAGCAAAAGACAGCTGTCATGTTCCAGTGCAATATCATATAGGTTAAGGATCCACACAGCCCCTGGGTTCTTTGAGGGAATTCTCTTTCTTTACTGGTTGAGACTATGGCTGCTAATGCTAAAACTGGCCTGTTTCCATCCTTTGTGCTGTAGTCTGTTCATACTCTCTCCTACTACAACAACAACAGTGTCTTGAGCAGAACTGAAAGCAAAATATTCAAACCCTGTCGTGTCTTAGTTTCTTTGATCACAGCTGGGTGGCAATATAGACCAGAGAGACTAAGGACTGGTAATGAAGAAATGTTCCCCACACAAACACATTTACTTACGATTTTGAACCATTTTCAGTAAGTGCGCGTAGTATACTTATGTATGCTTATATACATGTGTGTGTGTGTGTGTGTGTGTGTGTCTATATATGTGTGTCCTTGTGGCCAAGAAGGTCAATGGTACCTGAGTGTGGCCAGCAGGTCAAGGGAGGTTCTGCTCACCCTCTACTCTGCCCTGGTGAGGCCATTTCTGTAATTCTACATCCAGTTCTGGGCTCCCCAATCCAAGACAGACAGGGAACTACTGAAGAGAGTCCAATGGAGGGCTACCAGGGTGATGAGAGGACTGGAGAATCTCTCAAATGAGGAAAGGCTGATAGAGCTGGCATTGTTTAGCTTGGAGAACACTAAGTGGGGATCTTATAAATGCTTATCAATATCTAAAGGGCAGATGTAAGGAGAATGGGGCCAGACTCTTCTCAGTGGTGTCCAGTGACAGGACAAGGGGCAATGGGCACAAACTGGAACACAGGAAGTTCCATCTGAACATGAGAAAAAACTTCTCAACTCCGGGAGTGTGAGAGCCCTGGGACAGGCTGCCCGGAGAGGTTGTGGAGTCTCCTTCTCTGGAGGGAGATTCAAAATGCTCCTGAACAGAATTCTGTGCAACCTGCTCTAGGTGATGCTGCTTTAACAGGGAGGGGGTTGGACTAGGTGGTCTTGAGAGGTCCCTTCCAACCCCTGTCATTCCGTGTGCATTCATACAGAAGTATGTAATGCAATACCTTCCCTAAGTAACATGAAGAAATCCAGACACCTTTTTAGGAAGTAGATGAAACAGGAGCTAAAACCAGCAGGCATCAGGTAACCATTCTACTAATTAGCTGTGATTTTCTTTCAAGCCTTTGTCTAACCCACTTATATAGATTTCACTGTAACATTAGCCTGTGTCTTCTTTCTGTGGCTTTACTTCTATTCGAGGCTCTGTAAGCCAATGATAAGAAGATTTCTGGAAGTCGTTTAGTCTTTAAGTAACACAAAATATATGAAGACAGGCAACAAGAATCAGGATGCAATACTCCTTTCTTCTCATCAGAGCATATCCTCCTCTCACTAGTCTGCAGAATCCTCTATGTTTTTCCTCTTGTCTCATTAATCTTGAATTCTTCTACACAGAGTAGCTTGATCAAACTCCAATAAAAAATGATAGAAAATACACTCTAGCAGAGATTCTCTAGACTTTGGAAGGGTACTTTTTTTTTTTCCTAAAATTTCCTAATCACAAGGTTGTGGTGCAAGAAATATGTCACCCCATTATTGTCAAAGTCCAACATTTGGCTCTCTGATTCTTGAAAGACATAGGAATCAGACATAAAACAGACACACTCTCTGGTAAAACCAGGTTCCAGCTCAAACACAGCACTGCATCTTGTGTTTCCTATTGCTTTCTCCCATTGAGCCCTTCAGTGTGGAATGTAAAGTCAGAAGACTTTCAGTGCAACATAAAGGAGCAGTGTTAGAGAACTAGTAAACTGCAGGGCAGCCAAGGTCACCTCACTCTCTGGGAAGGTGATGAATCAGGTAATTCTGGAAAACATTTCCCAACACATCAAAGAAAGGAAGGGACTGGGACTGGTCAGCATGGATTTACAAAGGGGACATCGTGTTTAGCCAACCTGACAGCAACCTACAACACAGTGACTAGCTTGGTCAGTGAGGTACACGGAGTGGATTTGCTTTGTTCAAGTTTTGTAACGCTTTTGACACTGTCTCCCATCCTCATCAACAAGCTGACCAAGTACAAATTAGGTAAGTGGACAGCAAAGTGGATTAAAAACTGTCTGAACCTCCAGATACAGAGGGTTGTGACAGTTGCAAAAAGTCCAGTTTGAAGCAAGTGACAAGTGGTGTGCTTCAGAAGTTGATACCAGACCCTATACTTTTTAGCATTTTCATTAATGTCCTGGATGATGGGGCAGAGTGCACCTTCAGCAAGTTCATAAACAATACAAAACTGGGAGGAGTGACAATTAGACCAGATAAGCATGCTGTCATTGAGATCAAACAGGAAATGTTGTCAAGATTGGATGAGAGTAGTGTCATGAAATTCAGAAGAGGGAAATGCAAAGGCCTGCTCCTGGGGAGCAAGAACTCCAGGCATCAGTACATCCTGGGAGCTGAGTGATTGAAAAGCAGCTTGGCAGACAAGGATCTGGGAGTCCTAGTGAACAATAGTGGTGACCATGAGCCAAGAAATGTGCTGTCATGGCAGAAAAGGTCAGCAGCTTCCTGGGCTGCATTAGGAAGAGTGCTGCTAGCACTGGTGAGGCCACATCTTGAGTACTGAGTCCAGTGTTCTCCAGAACAAGACAGATATGAACTTACTGGAGTTAGTCTAGAGCAGGGCCACAAAGATGATTACAGGACTGGAACGTGTTTTGTACCAGGAGAGGCTGAGAAAGATGGGACTGTTCAGCCTGGAGAAGAGATGGCTCAGAGAGATCTCATCAATGTATATAAATATCTGGAGGGAGGGAATGAAGAAGAGGCAGCCAGACTCTTCACAGTAGTGCCCACTGAGAGGACAAGAGGTAATAGGCAGAAATTAAGAACCATGAAACTCCATCTCCTCTTGCTTACCCTGCTTGAACAGGGGGATTGGGTTTGATGATCTAAAGAGGCCCTTTCCAACCAAAATGATTCTGTGTTTCTATTACAAAAAAACAATGAAAAAATCAACTAATTTCTCCAAAAGAGACCGAGTTCATGAATTAAGACACAGCAAAATGTGCTAAATGCCTCATTCTCAGGAAATAAAACAGTGGTCTCACAGAAAACCTGGCATTGCAAAGGACTGAAAGAAAGCACAATGTTTCTACAGAAACACTATGTAGCTCTGGAAACCAAAATCCGCTGTAGAATTATTGAGTATCAGTCATCTTGAGTCACATTAGAACATACTATTGTGAGGAAAGATAACAGACTGTTAAATCAAAGCAAATACAAACTCTGCTCTCTTTTAAAAGCCTTGCTCTCTCCATTTAAGAAAGCCTTAAGAACATTCAAAGCTTACAGAAGGTATTATATTGAAGCAAAAGATATCTAACATTAATTAGCAAATGAAGATGGTCAGGTTGAACAGTCTGCTAAAAAAGAGTACATTTTAAATGTAGCATGACCTCTATGATGTTTCTCATAGATAAGCAAAGTAAAAAAAAAAAATCAATTTTGAACTAAGAATCAAGTCCATACCTTCTGATTCTGTACACTCTGTTTCTTGATTTAAAGTTTTAGAGCAAGGATCTCTGTATAATCTCTGATAAATGAGGCTTCAGATCCTGTGTCGGTTAAAGGCAAACAAATAAGTATAGCATGGAGGGGACAAGATTTGGAAGTGAGAAAAAAAAAACCTAATAGAAATAAAATTAACGTAAGTTAATTACAGACTTTCTAGGTGAAAATAAATTGCAGGGAAAAAAAGGTCTAAAAATATGTATCAAAGACAATTCATAGCTTACTGTACAGCAGATACTTCTCTCCTCTCCTCTCCTCTCCTCTCCTCTCCTCTCCTCTCCTCTCCTCTCCTCTCCTCTCCTCTCCTCTCCTCTCCTCTCCTCTCCTCTCCTCTCCTCTCCTCTCCTCTCCTCTCCTCTCCTCTCCTCTCCTCTCCTCTCCTCTCCTCTCCTCTCCTCTCCTCTCCTCTCCTCTCCTCTCCTCTCCTCTCCTCTCCTCTCCTCTCCTCTCCTCTCCTCTCCCTCTCCTCTCCTCTCCTCTCCCTCTCCTCTCCCTCTCCTCTCCTCTCCTCTCCTCTCCTCTCCTCTCCTCTCCTCTTCTTTCCCTTACTCTGCTCCACTCTTCTCAACACCCTTAACAGAAGTATGTTATAAAGCATATTCAGTCTTTCTGTATGGAAAAGGAAATGTGATGGGAGGCTGGTACAAGAACTTAATGGGAGCCATAACATAATGGAACAAGTAAGTGAGCAATAGAGCTGTAGAGGCCTTAAATCAGAAGGAAAAAGTTATCCCATTATATTTTTATCCCGTTTCTGAAAGAGCAAAAGTCAGTTGGTCCTGTCTGCTGAGGACAAGCAGAAAAAGAAGGTAGGGTTTGGGTGCTGAAACACTGCTGTCTGGTACCATAGTAGATACCATAAGGTAACAGATATCTGGTAGCATATGTGAAACATGGAGGAAAACAATCAGGGGGAGATGAGAAAGAAATCATTTAGTGGCGCATACCACTGTTTGATTGGTAGTTACAGACCTTCAAAAACAACACAAAGCTCCTTGGATTTCAATAAGCAAGGCAGTCACAGAAAATGATCGTTCAAGGTGTTAGAAAAATACTCACATGTAATGTATGGATTGTTGAAAAGGGACCTATGGATTAGAAAAAAATTATCTAAGCCACTGATTATTGGTATGACTGCAACCTTTGCAAAAGATCTGCCAGTAATGACAGAACAAGAGTGACTCAGGGACCCCACCAGCAAAGTTATTAGTGTCAGTTTACAAGTAGACATACAGAGAGCAAGGAACTGTAGAACTTTCCAATGGGTTTGTTTTATTACTTATTTTGATTAAAAGTAGTCCAAAATTATAAAATAAGAAAAGTGAAGTATAACAGATAAAAACCCTGAAAGTTATTTTAAGTTACTTAAGGAAAATGCGTATCTCCAAGTGAACAAAGAAATTCTAACAGGGCTCCCTGTCCCACTCACACGTCATGGATAAGGGACATTCTGAAACACTGATGTTGGAGTATGACCATATCCTCCACAGGAACCCATAGCAAGTGTGGCAGGTACGAACACCCTGACCATAGAAACTCAACAACCAAGCCACACCACTTCCTACTGCCCACTGCCATGTGCACACCACAGCCCACAGGCCAGACCCCTTCAGCTGATGGACAAGGCTCTCAGCCAATGAGGTGCCTCAGCTGAAGGACGTTCTAGTATGTTATCATGTGTACCCACAAGCCCCAGTCTGACTCAGGTATAAATTGAGTCTTGCTGGAGGCAGTCTGGAGTATTCCTTGAAGCAGCATGTCTGTGACATGAGGTCCTCCCTGTGGCAAGGGAAACCTACCATGGGTTCTCCTTGAGGTTGGGTGCCCTCATTATCATTGGTGAACAAATGTGTGCTATGGATCCTTCCCTTGCCCCCTCACTCTTAAACCCTCGAAGCTTTTAGGTCACCCCTGTAGTGCTGCCCATACTTAGTTTTGCTGTTGTTATATAGCCAAGTCCAAACCAGCTTTGGTGGCACCCAAACTTGTTTCAGAACGGTAGGGACATTTATTTCTTGCAATAAATTGCAGTTAGTTTGGTTTCATCTCTGGTCATTGCTGCTTTTGTTTTGTGACACCAGCTTTGCTAAATGCTCCACATCTAGAGCAGTAACCCTTTCTGAAAGCATCAGAAAAGAGTGCAAAAATAACAGAACCCCAACTGCAGTACTGTGTTCTTAATCAGAAGTAGTTATGTATAATGCCTCTTAAAAAATAACTTCCAAGTGGAGAAACCTCCTTCATTATATGCTATTTAGAAACATCCTCATATAGAGTCTTAGATCTCAAAAGGAAATTGGCAGAAATAAAATGTCAGTAATCTTCAGGGTCCTCTGAGAGGTTACAGTAGTCCAAGAGGTGACAGTCCTCCACAGTTAAACCAAAGAACCAATACTTGAGTAACTTATTCTTAGAAATGTCACAAGGTTGCTTTATAAGCTAGGTTTATGTACTTACTGCTTCCTGTTCCCCTGCATTCAAAACTGTATTCAAAATGCAGTCTTAAAAAAAAGCAAGCCAAGGGATCAAAAGTCTATTAAATCACATTTTTCACTTCCAAAAACATTGTTTTGACAGGCTTCCCTATATAATTTCATTAGCAGCAGCATTTTTAAAGAAAGGAATGTCACATTAAGTAACAGAACTATATATTCAAACTGCCTGTGCAGTATTTGCTGTTATTCTAATTACTTTAGATTGCAGAAAGTATCGCATTGATGTGAAAAGTGTTTCCTGAGTTTAAGGTTCTGTTCACTTGGCTTTAGACATATAACTTCATATGTGAACTGGGCATCCTAATTTCCCTTTATAGTTATTGGACAGAAACAGTGACTCTGAGGGCAAGTTTCATCAGCCTCATTTTAGATACACACATGGGAAGAGATGACTTGTCAGCCTCACCTCTGTGCCTGGGAAGATCACGGAACAGATCCTCTTGGAAGCTGTGCTAAGGCACATGTAGAACAGGGAGGTGATTCGAGACAGCCAGCATGGATTTACTAGGGGCAAATCCTGCTTGACAAATCTAGTGGCTTTCTACAATGGAGTAACTGAAACAGCTCCTCCAGGGAGGAGCTATGGATGTCATGTCTCTTCTGCAAGGCCTTTGACACAGTCCCCCACAACATCCTTCTCTCTAAGTTGGAGAGATATGGATTTGATGGGTGGACTGTTCAGTAGATAAGGAATTGGCTGGATGGTCACATCCAGAGGGTGGTGGTCAATGGCTCAATGTCCAGCTGGAAGACAATGACAAGTCGTGTTCCTCAAGGGTTGGTGCTGGGACCAGTCCTCTTTAATATCTTTATAATCATACTGACAGTCGGATTGAGTGCAGTCTCAGGAAATTTGCTGATGACAACAAGATGGGCAGTGAGGTTAATGTGCCAGAGGGATGGGATGCCATCCAGAGGCACCAGGACAAGCTGGAGAAGTGGGCTCAGGTGAACCTCATGAGGTTCAACAAAGCCAAGTGCAGTGTCCTGCATGTGGGTCGGGACAATCTCCATTATCCATACAGGTTAGGAGATGATGTGCTTGAAAGCAGCGCTGAGGAAAAGGACTTGGGGGGTACTCATAGATGAAAAACTGGACATGAGCCACCAATGTAGATCTGCAGCCCAGAAGGCCAACTGTATCCTGGGCTGCATCAAAAGAAGTGTGGCCAGCAGATTGAGAGAGAGGATTCTACTCTAGTGAGACCTCACATGGAGTACTGTGTCCAGGTTTGGAGCGCTCAACACAAGAAGGACATGGACCTGTCGAAGCATGTCCAGACGAGGGCCACAAAAATGATCAAAGGGCTGGAGCACCTATCCTGTGAAGACAGGCTGAAAGATCTGAGGTGGTTCATCTTGGAGAAGAGAAGGCTGTGGGAGGACCTGTACCTGAAAGGTGCCTGTAAGAAAGCTGAGGAAGAACTGTTCACAAGGGCATGGAGCAATAGAACAAGGGGTTATGGTTTTAAACTCAAAAAGGGGAGATTTAGATTGGATATTAGGATAAAAATCTTCAGTATGAGGGTGGTGGATCACTGGAACAGGTTCCCCAGAGGGGTAGTGGAGGCCTCATCCCTGGAGATATTCAAGGTCAGGCTTGATGCGGCTCTGAGCAAGCTGATCTAGTGAAGATGTCCCGGCTTACTGCAGGGGGGGTTGGACTAGGTGACCTTTAAAGGTCCCTTCCAACCTAAAGTATTCTATGATTCTATGACTTGGACCTAGGAATACTTGTCTCTTCTCATGGACTGTCAAGGGAAAGAAAGCCAGAAATTTCAGCTGTAGAATATTACTATGTAGATCTTTCTGGTCTTGAGACTTCCATTGATTTGATTTGACTTAGAGTAATAGAAAAGAAACATTATTTTTAACCAGATCTCGAGGAATCTGCTGCACACCTAAATGATTTCTTCGTGTTTATGTTAATTGTAGTCTTAAATTTATAGGTACCTTAAACACACAGGTACCAAATATACTTTTATGCAATACCTATAAAATAATAAAGTTAGAAAGTAGTACATAGTTTGTCTTTATTCTTCTTTAATTTGTATAGATCATTTATCCTGGGTTCAAAAAGACAATGGAAAAAATCACAGAATTAACCACAAACCTATTTTCACTGCAATCTTTTTTTCCTCCTTTATCTGTTTTTGGTCTTCTTAAATTATAAAATTTAAATGTAAGGAATCTCTTACCAGAAGCTTCCTCCACTAAGGGCTAAAGCATCTGGAATTACTTCCCATTTGTTACTTATCAGGAACACAAATATGTGAAATTACTACAAAATCGGTGCTATGCTATGAACCAGCTGCTAGACAGCAACTTGTTGAAGTGTCTAGACCTTGGCACTGAGAACCTACTGCTATGGAGAAGTTATTTAATGAAATAAAAGTAATGCAATTGTACCTGGCTTGACTGAAATAAAATTGCTCACACAGACGGTTCCAAAGAACTATGAAAGAGTTTTAAAATCTATGCTTGGCCTTGTGTAACTTAAACAGCTACAAAATTAATTTTTCATTGCAAGGTATCATTGAGATACAAAGGATAATAAGGCCCAGGAAAAACCCTTTGTAGCAACAGGCAATCTGTCTTTACTGAAACTAATATTACAGAGTTATGTCTGCAAAATGAAAAGAACAAAGAGGGAGTTGTAACAGGAAACTGCTTAATAAGCAAATGATGTACTGTTGTGGGTTTGTGTGGGCGTATTTTGGGGGTGGAGGGGATGGGGGGCTGCAGGGATGGCGTCTGCAAGAAGTAGCTAGAAGCTTCTCCTAGGACCAACAGAGTTCCTCCGCAACTTAATAGGGGCTATCCCGTGGGCTACACTGTTTGAAGGAATGGGAGCCTGTGAGAGCTGGCTATTATTCAAACAGTGCTTCTTCCAAGCACAGGAACGATGCATCCCTTTGAGTAAGAAATCGGGAAAGAGAGGCAGAAGACCTGCGTGGATGAACACAGAGCTATTGAGTAAACTCAAAGAGAAGCAGAAGATCTATGAATTATGGAAAAAGGGTCTGAGCACCTGGGGAGAATACAGGAATGTGGTCAGGGCCTGTAGGGATGCAACTAGGAAGGCTAAAGCCCTCTTGGAAATGAAGCTGGCAAGGGACATAAAGGATAATAAAAAGGGTTTCTTTAGATACGTTAATAGTAAGAGGATGACCAGGGATAATGTAGGACCCTTGCTGAATGAGGAGGGTGTCCTGGTAACGGGGGATGCTGAGAAGGTGGAGATACTGAATGCTGCCTTTGCTTCGGTCTTCACTTCAAAGGCCCCTCGGGACCCACAGATCCTGTATGAAAGTTGGAGTGTTGGGGAAACGAAGAATTTCCCTCTGGTTGAGGTAGGGGAGGTCCAGGAGTGGCTCAAAGGGATTAATGCACACAAATCCATGGGCCCTGATGGGTTTCATCCACGTGTGCTGAGGGAGCTGGCGGAGGTGATTGCTGAGCCGCTCTCTATCATCTTCAACAGGTCTTGGAGGACAGGAGAAGTGCCTGAAGACTGGAGGATAGCCAATGTCACTCCAGTCTTTAAAAAGGGCAAGAAAGAGGAACCTAGTAACTATAGGCCAGTCAGCCTCACCTCTGTCCCAGGAAAGGTAATGGAACAGCTTATTCTGGATGCCATCTCCAAGCAACTGGAAGAGAAGAAGGTCATGAGGAGTAGTCAGCATGGATTCACCAAGGGGAAATCGTGCTTGACCAATCTCATAGCCTTCTATGATCTCATCACAGGCTGGGTAGATGGAGGGAGAGCAGTGGATGTCATCTACCTTGACTTCAGCAAGGCCTTTGATACTGCCTCCCATGACATCCTGATAGCAAAGCTGAGAAAGCATGGGATAGATGAGTGGACAGTGAGGTGGGTTGAGAATTGGCTGTCGGACCGAGCCCAGAGGGTTGTGATTCGAGGACTGTCTCCTGTGGGGAAGGGTATGAGGAATGCCCCCATGCCTCTGCTAGGAAGGAAAACAACCCATGAGGAACTGACTGAAACCTCCATTCCCTCAGTCCCTGCCCCTCCTGGTGCCACCTTGGAGGGTGAGAAGGGAGAGAAACCATGAATAAAGTTGAGCCTGCAGAGAAGGGAGGGGTGGGGAAAGATGTTTTAAGATCTGGTTGTACTTCTTATTATCCAACTCTGGTTTTACTGGGTGTGCAGTGCCATGTAATAAATTACATAATTTATTTTTAGTCTGTGTTGAGTCTGTTTTGCCCATGATGCTAATTATGGAATGATCTCTCCCTGACCTTATCTCGACTCCTGAGCCTCTCAATATATATTTTCTCCCCTGTCCAGTTGAAAAGGGGAGTGATAGAGTCGCTTTGGTGAGCATCTGTCCTCCAGCCAGGGTCAAACCATCACATGTATAATCAATTGACCGTTAGGCAATTTTTCAAGTAGAGAGTAAAATCCTTTTCTTGATTCAAAGATTTCACCTTAGGCCGTTTCACTCTGTGTTACACCAACTATGCACCCTATATCCCTACACAAGCTATGCACATACCAAACATATACCAACAATAACTAGCTTTCCAGACAATCAGAAGGATTCAGAATTATAAGCCTGATGCACGCTAAAAGAGATAGAAGATACCTCTAAATCCACCACTTGGACAACAACACGTCAAATTTTGTAACTATGGAAAATAACCTCCTAGACCCTGAAAAGATGCAACAGGCAGAAACAGAAACTTTCACAGATTTAGCTCCATGTGGCAGTAACAGATGAGAAGCCATGTGGCTTGGAAGTGCTCTTTAAAAAGGAGAGTAACATTCACTTCCCAAATCTTAAGGAAAAGAGAGCAATGTTGTGAATCTTTTCAGAAAGCACATTGCAAATTTGCAAATATGGTTATTCTGTGCACTGATAAAGAACTCAACACCTTAAAAGAATTCAAGCCTTTTTTCCCAATGTTTAAAAAAAATGCCAGGCTAACACAAAAAGAGCTTTATCAGCGTGTCAGTTGATGCTTTGATCTCTGATTTTATTTCCAGCAGAAAACTCTGTAGGAAAAACCCTTTGCTCTATAACAAGATCCGTCAAAGCAGCTTAATCTTAAGTGGTGGAAACCAGCTGCTTTTTAGAACAAAGATGCTAAACTTCAACCAAGACCTAAATACAGTATTTCTACACAAATAAACTAAAAGGATATTAAAAACCTAATTTCCAGGTGTAGTAAAGCTTAAAGGCAATACAAAAAATTCCAGTATCACAGTGATTCTGAATGCCATCCCTCCATCTTCAGTATGTCTCTAACAGTATCACAAGGTTGGAAAAGACCTTTAAGATCATCATAATGGTCATGTTGCAAACTGATCGATGAAATGTGTCAAACTGCACTGGAAAACAGGATGAGAATGCAGAACGCCTTTTCATTACAGCTTATTAACAGAAATGTTAGTTTGGCTTAGATTTATCTTTCTCTATCAGGCAAGATGAAATTGCATCAAACTCCTTTTGCCGAAGTGAGTAAGAACAATCTGTGAATGAAGAATGTATATGAATATTTAATGTCATGGCCACTGAGTTACTGAATCCCAGCCAAGAGATTTATTTGATATAATAGGAGGACTTGCTAACTAAGCCTGTTTCCTAAATATTGCATGTACAATCAATAGGAAATGGGCATTGCTGCAACAGCCAAAGATAAAGGACAGATAGACAAATGAGAATATAATTAATATTGTGTCAATTTTCCATATCTGAAATTAATCCAAGTGGCTTGCTGAAAAGTGTATGAAGGCTTTGACAAAGTCCAGAGTTCAGTCCAGAACTCATGAGTTCACAGAAACACCCTCCTTCTCTATTTGCTGAAGGTTATGATTGTATAGATTTAGCATTCATAGTTTCCATTTGGGATATTTTGGCAGTAACCATATATAAGAAGTCCTAAAATCCACAGACTGACAGCTTTCAATCATCCTGATACTTTGGTGGTCAGTTGCCCTACTGAATAGTTCTATTGACATACATGCATGCTTTTGTCATGAAGCATGAAATGCTTTAGGAAAATTGCTGAAATGTATGTGTACCTCACCCCATCTCACTGGTCTGTACATTCTGTAGGAAAAGGAATTTTTGGGGTGGGAGAAGTGAAACTAAGTAAAAGAGAAACTTGGAAAAAGACCCCAAACATATTTACACTAGTGAGCTCTATATGCCCACTGAAGAAAATCTCAAGAAGAGTGCCAGTTTTTCAGTCAATAAAATCTAGACTGGATATAAAGATCATTAGAATTGGCCTTTAAAGATCATTATGGACTTGAGAGAAGTAGGTAATGTAGGAAGTTCTTTATAATACTATGAATCGAGGAGGGAAAGCTATTTTTAGTCAGCAATTTTATACTTGCTTTTTCAATTTAAACTACTGGGAATGTGGAGAGCTGAAAATATTGCTTTAATATCTCCCCAGCTGTGGACTTTTTCTGATAAGATGGAAAATACTAATATCATCTTATATGTATGCAGCTGCCTTTGTCCCAGAGGATACTAGGATATCGACAAGCTATTCATAAAGAAAAGTATATTCACTCAATCATAGATTGCAGCAATCAGATATTAAGTCAGGAATACAAAACCAGTTAGCACAAGAGAGTAAACAAGGACATTTTAGACACTGATCTCATATGCAAACCCCTGTGCTTACAGCATATGATTAGACAACCTTAATGTGAATAACTTAATTATTCCACAGTTGGATTTGAAAAGTGAGTAGCACCAGAAAGGGAACAAAAGTACAGCCCTTCCTGAGATGGTAGAGGATCCAAAAGATAGCATTTCTAATCAAAGGTAATTTTTTTATCTGAACGTTCCCAAATAAGAAAGTGCAAGATAGCTGTGACATATTGACATGGCAGATTTCAAAGAAATGGAGAATTGTTTTAAGGCAGAGGAAGAGTATTCAATACTGTAAGAAGATCAACATTGAACAATCCCATGGTGGCTCTCATATTACTAAATAACCATGTTATTTAGTCATTTAGAAAACAATTACATTCTTACTAAATCAAGATCAGCTCTGCACACCTATGTCTGCAGTACACATGGTTTTAATGAAATGCTATGAGAGTAGCCAATGAAGTTCTGGAAATAAATATTCACCCTTCAAACCTTCTCCTTCCTACCTGTTGCAAAAGCTTGAAAGGAGGATTATTTCTTCATTTCATATGTGTTCAGTCCTCTCTTTCAGCTGACCTGGAATCCTCACATGCTTCATGAAAGGCAGTGTGCTACATGCACTCAACAATTACATAACACAGGTACATCACAAAATTGGGCCAAAACCCACAAATGCTGTAGTAGGGATACAATTTTCTTTTGAATGCTCCTTCGCCCAGCACCAATATGTGTAACGTTTCTCCACAAGCATTCCAAACAGCCTCAAATATACAATGACTGTGGTCTGTACTCACAGAACCTCATTCCTCTTCACTTTCCAGCAAACTACTGTTCTCCCAACTCTCCTCACAGGTGTGCTGTGTACCTATCCTATTTGCACCAGTGCTGTTCCCATTCCCCCATTCTTTCATCTGACTGGTCCTTCCTCAGCTTTTCTCAGCTCTTCTCTTAAGCCTGGTGTTTTTCACACCCCACACTGATGTCTGTGAGGGCTGCCACAGGAACATCTTCTTTCTCAAGCCTTGTGTTTTAGATAGGAAGAAGGAAGCAGAAAATAAATCCTCTTGCTCAAAGGCCAGAGACAGAAATAAAACCAAGGCTGACTTCTTTCTTACTTTCCTGTTACCATTTTAAAGTAGCACTATCAGCTTCTAAAGTGTGCACCCAAAAGAAAAACAGATCTAATTGCTGTTGCCTAGGAAGGACAGTAGAAAAGGTGACTAATCAGAGGTTGAAGTTCTTGAAATTCAACAGTGATGCTCCTTCTCTTGCTATTGAAAAACTGCCTCAAACCCTGGCCACTTATTCACAAGAAAAACATATTTTATAATGTCTAGGTAAAATCAGCCTTTGATGTCAGTAGCATCAGAAATCTATTCATTCCCTGGATACACACTGTCTTTGGTGTTCATATCTTCATTGCTTTGTCTTGAGCCTCATCAAGGTCAGGTTGGAACCAGCAAGTGGCAGAAGAAGTCAGGTTTGAATTTACCAGTGAGGAAAAACACAGCCCACAACCCAACAGGGCTAGGCTGAGTGCAGACAGAACATGAGCAGCTGCTTTGAGGAGAACTCCAGCACCCTAGAAAGCACCCTAGACAGCCCCAAAGCTATGAAAGGGCAGAGGTCACAGTGACGTGTTAGTATTTGTCTTGCCAGACCTACTGAGTTGGGAGATCAGATGCTTCAGGAGGATGCCTCTCCAAAATTCTTTTGGACAGGCCAGTCAATTGATCTAAGATTCAGAGTGCACATTTGTTCTAACAAACGAAACTGACTGGGGCTTATATCTGACCAATTACTCCTTTAAGCAGCAGCATAATGCTTACAATATACTCATTAGTGATGCCTGAGATAAAGTTGTAGTGTGGTCTTTGGTGGTGATGTCCAGGTTGAGAGGGAAGTCGAGCATTAAGTCTCTACCCTTAGAAGTCTCCTATCCTCTGCTGAAGAATTGGAGAACACTCCAGTCCTCATTTTTAGCTTTTAGAAAACGCAAAGTATTTCTGTTAGTTCAAACTTGATAGGAAAGCCTTGCTTGCTTATGCTTCTTCCAGCAAGGTGAAGAAAAGTTTCCATTGCTGCTGTTGCTGTTAGATATCTGGATGGAGTTGGCCCTGTAAGGAGCACTCATACTAACTCAAGTTTCATCATTGTGAGCTGTCAACTGTTAAGCAGAACTTAGTGTTCAAGTAGGTGCAGTGTTTGCTCAGCCTAAACTCAGCCTGGAGCATGTAAATGATCAAGAGCCTGCAGAAGGCAAAGGAAGAAAGTGAATGTTGTATTACAGTTATTTGCACTGTAAATAGAATGTCAGCTCTCAAAGTCAGAAGGTTGAGTTTTGATGTTAGATTGTTAGAAATCGCTGTTTTCTGTTTCTAGAGAAAAGCAAGAGAGTGACATAGCCAGTACCGTATCTGCCTGCCTCTGAGTCCCTAATCTGATTGGCCAAATACCCTTTCACAGTCAAGTCAAATTGGGGATTAATTTTGCCAGACAAGACCAAAGCTCAAGCCTCATAATGAATTTCAGTAGAAAGCAACATAGCAATATATTTTAATTGCTCTACTGCTGAACCCTGATACTAATTCTAAAAATAATGACTTTCAGATCATTAGAAAGCAAAATGGTAAACACAAAGATAAGCAAAATAAAATTAGTTTAGGGTAGAGGATGTGATCATCCAAGCATAACCTGAAAATACCATCTTAATATAACTAATATAGCGTTGCATTCTATATGAATATATTCTTATGCAAGTGAGTAATGTGAACTTCTATGTCTTCTCAATTGCTAACTCTGAAACCCTGAATGACAACTTAAATGTCAGCGTTGTTAATTATTGCTCCACAAGTTATCTCAACAGAATATTCACTTAATGCGCTTGAGTCAAAATAGTGTGCTTGCTCTTAAATCTGCAAGATTACAAAAGTGCCAATTATCCACCCTTCAGCTGACAAACTCAAATGTGACCAAAAGCAGCTTCTACAATCCCTACCACATTTTTGGCCACTGAAAACAAAAATTGTAGAGATAGCATTAAATATTTTAAATTAAATATTAAACAAAATACCCTATTAGTTTCCTGTAATCCCTTCAGACAATGCAAACTCATATTTATGCTTTAGAGAGCTTATATTTTTCTAGAATTTGCCTATTTTAAGTAGAATAATTTTTAATAAATACTTGTCAGTATGGTACAGTATAACAACTGAAGCAACTATAGGGCTGAACAAGATACAGATGACATGCATGATACAAAGTTTAACAAAGTATTTTATTATTTTTTAATTGCAGACAAGATCAAAGGGAATATTTCATATCATATTTATAAGTAAAAACTGTTAACCAAGAAATATTCTTGTCTATAGGGCACTAGAAAGCAGCATCCCCATACTATGTTTATGCTACAGTAGCTACAGCTAGAAAGGAAGGACTATGTCATGCTAAAAGATGTTTCCAAAATGCTAAACATTATTAAAGATCTCCAGAAAAACATAAGCAGAAAGCTTAAAAAGAGAGATTTTTCTTTTGTGCATACATTATCTAGCATTATCTAGCATTAGACTACAAGGCTCAGTGTTGGGTCCTGCACTTGGGTCACAACAACCCCAGGCAACGCTACAGGCTTGGGGAAGGGTGGCTGGAAAACCACCTGGCAGAAAAGAACCTGGGGGTGTTGGTCAACAGCTGGCTGAACATGAGCCAGCAGTGTGCCCAGGTGGCCAAGAAGGCCAATAGCATCCTGGCCTGTATCAGGAACAGAATGGCCAGCAGGACCCAGGGCAGTGATCATTCCCCTGAACTCGGTATTGGTGGGGCCGCACCTCAGATGCTGTGTTCAGATTTGGGTCTCTCACTACAAGAAGGACATTGAAGTCTGGAGCGGGTCCAAAGAAGGGCATCAAAGATGACAAAAAGTCTAGAGCACAAGTCTTACGAGGAGTGGCTGAGGGAACTGGGGTTGTTTAGTCTGGAGAGGAGGCGGCTGAGGGGAGACCTTATCGCTCTCTACAACTACCTGAAAGGAGATTGCAGCCAGGTGGGTGCTGGCCTCTTCTCCCAAGTAACAAGTGATAGGACTTATAATATGCAGGAAGTTATACTGCTATTTAGCACTTCTGATATCAAGACAGTAAGCTAGCTGCATGGAAAAAACAACCTAAAACTAACATTAGGTACCTGTAAAGTAACAATCTCAGCCAACACACAAAGGAGGTTCAGCTAAAGCTATTAGAGCAAACGTCTCGAAATACGAGCATTAATGTAACTTGACAGACATACGTGGCAGTAGTGACCTTGGTTAGCAGGGGAAGTTAGAAATAATCCTGAACCTAGAAAAAGCTACCCCTGTCAAGTTGTTTTTACAGTCTCAATGGGTTGAAGGCAACAGTAATGTCAGTGTCAGCTTACATGGGCATAAAGGAGGAAAACTTAGAGTGACCTAGTAGTAATAGCACATGGAACTAATCTGCAGAGCTGCCCTTTCTTGGTGGAGTTGCAAGCAGTAAAAGCAAGACGTGACCATATTTGATTCTCTCCAAACCAGAACAAAAAAGAGGAGTGACAATGAACTGTAATGAAGGAATATAAATTTCTGGAGTTATCCCAGTCCAACAGTTCTCTCAAAAGTAGGAGAAACTGACTACTGCTTTCTTACTTCCTTTGTATCTGTTCAACCTTCTCAGCTGGTTTCCATCCTCAATGAGATGTTGAAAAACTATTACTGGGGTGTTTGTTAGCCTAGAGCAAAGAAGACTGAGGGGAGATCTCAACAATGCTTATAAATACCTGAAGGGTGGGTGTTTACAGGAAGGGGACAGACTGTTCTCAGTGGTGCCCAGTGACAGGAAGAGAGGTAATGGGCACAAGCTAGAACACAGGACGTTCCATCTCCATACGAGAAAAACTTCTTTATAGTGAAGGTGGCAGAGAATGGGACAGGCTGCCCAAAGAGGTTGTGGAGTCTCCTTCTCTGTAGATATTCAAGACCCATCTGGATGCAATCTTGCACAGCTTGCTCTAGGTGATCCTGCTCTAGCAGGAGGGTTGGACTAAGTGATCTTGAGAGGTTCCTTCCAATGCCTATGAATCTGTGACAAGAGGAAATGGCCTCGAGTTGTGTCAGGGGAGGTTTAGATTGGACACTGCAGAAAAATTATTCACAGAAAGGGTTATCATTGGAACAGGCTGCCCAGGGAGGTGGTTTGCTATGAGTGGTTGATTCCTTGGAAGTATTTAAAAGACGCATAAATGTGATGCTTAGGCACATGTTAAGTGGTGGACTTGCCAGCACTAATGTAAAGGTTGGACTCAATGATCTTAAGGGTCTTTTCCAAACTAAATCATTCTATGTGCTTGCAGCCTGGAATGTCAACCATGTCCTGGTCTGCATTAAAAGCAGTGTGACCAAGGGAGTCAAGGGAGGTGATTCTCCCCCTCTGCTCTGCCCTAATGAAACCCCACATGGAGTACTGTATCCACCTCTGGGGTCTCCAGCACAAGAAAGTTATTGAGCTGTTGGAGCAAGTCATGATGCCATGAAGATGATTTGAGGGTTAGAGCACCTCTCCTACAAAGACAGGCTGAGATTTGGGCTTGTTCAGCCAGGAGAAGACTCTGGGGAAATCTTAGAACAGCCTTGTGGTACCAAAAGGGCCCAACAAGAAACCCAGAGAGGGGCTGTTTACAAGGGCATGGAGTGATAGGACAAGAGGTAAGAGGTTTAAGCTAATGGAGAAGAGATTCAGATTAAACATAAGAAAAAAAAAATATTTGCTATGAGGGCAGTGAGGCCCTGGCACAGGGTGCGCAGAGAAGCTGTGGCTGCCCTTTTCACAGCAGTGTTCAAGGCCAGGCTGAATGAGGATTTGGACAACCTGGGCTAGTGGAGAATATCCCTGCCCAAGGCAGGGGGCTTGGAACAAGATGGGCTTTGAGGTCCCTTCCAATCCAAACCAGCCTATGATTCTACGATTAATTTTTGTCATCATTAAAGAATGAAACAGAAAGATTAACTTGTAATTGCTACAGCAGCAGGCCTAACAGCACCTTTCTCCCCTTTCTGCATTCTCTCAGAGCACTACATATCTTCATTTTTTTTATTACAGGATAAATTCTTACAATTCTCCACTTCTAGACTAGGTCCCAGCCTACAACATGATTTATCAATTGGTTTACCCAGCAAATCCAACTAAATCCAAGCCCTTTCTGTTCTTCCTTTCCGTGATCTCATAAGCTGCTTAAGAAAAGAATAGTTTTCAGTTTAAACCAGAAACAAAATATTTAGAAACAGCACTCTGCTTTTACATCTGTATTATGTCAGGATTTATCACCTCCTGCCAGTAAATTAGTTAGGCAACTTCAGAATCCTCAGGCACATTTCATGCCTGTCTAATTTTCACTAACGGAAATCCCTCTTGCAAAGGTTGTTTTTTAAATGTCATACTTCTCTTATTGCTTATGTCTTAGGGATTATTATTTTTTTTTTAGATTTTATTGTCTCTCAGTGACTTCTGCATATTTGTTGATGGATGGCTTATACTGAGCTATTCCTTTTCTTTCACTTCTAACAGAGCTTCTGTAAATTAGGTTGGTATGTTCATAACCATCCAAAGAAACATACAGAATGTAATTTTTAAACTATTATAGAGCTCCTAGGAGTCCACCACATAAATATTACTAAACCCATTTGATCTCTCTGCTAAAGAAATGAGCAATGCTGAGCCCACTGCAACAAAACGTTCAATCAAATTTGTTATCTGAGATTGCAAGGTAAGGTGTGAATATATCCTGTAAATAAAAACTGTATTTAAAGTTAAATACACAAACGCACTTGGCTTTTACCACCATTTCATATTACACTACAAAAATAACACATCTTGAAGAATTCAAGTGGCAAATATCTAAGTATAACCAGTATGTATATAATTTATCACTGAAATTACAACTCAATTATGCTGCTCTCTTAACACCACCTCTTTTATTCTGCTCTGAAAACACTCTGTACTGAGAGTATATTATTGATTTATTATTAGAAATATACCAAATTATCAGAATAATTATTAGACTAGAAGCTTTTTTGCTCTGCTTAGAACTTCTTTAAAATCTCATACTACAATTTGGTGGTGGAATGGATTTGTTAATAAAATTCATGTTTCCTTTCTTTCAGCAAAGTCTGTTAAAATAGCTATGTCCTTCACAAATATTACTGACAAGAGCTCAGCAACTTCATGTAAAGCCCATACCAGTGATGAAAGATAACTTGCACAATGAGACTCACTTTCCATGGTTCTCTTCAAAAGAGGAATGGCAGTGACATATGCTCTTTTGGTGACAGGATACCTGACAATAAAGTGTTGCAAAGTGACACAAAAGACAAGAAGTGGAAAATAAATTTTTCACAGTCACAGATGTTGAAATATCAACATTTCTCTTTACACTACTTGTCCCTGCCTTTCTACTGGATCTGTTAATCCCTCCTTGGTGCAGGCATCCCAGGACCAGGCTGAGGAAGGGGCATGCTATGGAAGGTATAGAGAAAAAAAATTATGCCCCCCGGATCATTACTCGGCTTTCCCAGTACTCTGCTGTTACTAGGTAGTTGTGACAGTGGGCCTTTTCCTAGCTAATTCCCCTTGGTTTATACAAAGGTATTTTGTTGTACCTTGTCTTGGCATTTGGTCAGACCCTGCTGTGTCCTTGCCCTGATCTAATTTTTTTTTTTTCCTGCAAAAATATACTTATAGCTTGCCATTTATTTTTATCACAGAATATCCTGAGTTGGAAGAGA
Organism: Gallinula chloropus; assembly: GCF_964237585.1. Taxonomy (NCBI): domain Eukaryota; kingdom Metazoa; phylum Chordata; class Aves; order Gruiformes; family Rallidae; genus Gallinula; species Gallinula chloropus. The sequence continues at coordinate 199,670,237 of NC_140085.1, forward strand.
ACCATAAGGATCCTCTATTCTAGAAACTGTTTTAAAAGTTCATTTTTTTCTTTTTTTTTTTTTTTCTGGCTATCATATTTTGTAAAACATGTGTGAAGCCTTTTCTTTAAAGTCAACAAGTAAAATTTTGGGTCTTATAAAACAACTTCTAGACAAGAGATGATGTGGATGAGCAAAACCAAATAAAATATATCAACAATTTGATACTTTTTATTTTAATAGTTAGAAACACAACTCTGGCTTATGTCAGTGGGAACTGTCCTTCTAAAAAGCACTGAAAATGTTTGTATGGAATTTTATTTTTTTTTCTATATTAAGTTGCACACACACACCCCAGTTCTATTTGGGTGTGACAAATGGAAGTTAAATCACTGTATAACCAATTACCACTGAGAGGCAATGAGATAGGGAGGAAATTAAAATATATGTATTGGGAACATGGCTGAACAGTTCACTTCAGTTGCTCCAGATGAACAAATGGAAACCTGCTGGCAGTTACATTAAAAATAATTTGTAGTATATAATACTTTAAATCATTCTAAATGTAAGTTGTTTTTTTTTTAAACTATCCTGAAGTTCACAATTAAAAAAGAAATCTTAAAATTATTTCAATTAGAAGAAATTGTATTTGAATCATTTCTGGTATCAAAAATCAAATGTTCACATGTGATTTCTTCCCATTAATTCTATTATAGTAACTAAATAATCAAGAAAAGTGTAATCACAGGAGCGTAATGAAGAAAATATTTTAAGGGCTCTGAGTGTAGCAAGGTCCAGAAACATCCTTCTCTCTTACCCAAGGGTTTGGCTGCCTGACCTCAAGGCCAGCTGTAACATGGGGTCAAGGTTGCTGTAAGGCAGAGCTGTGAGATGCTGTGTTGAGGGCCTGAGGCCTTGGCTCAGGAGCAGTGTTTCAGGTCAGGGCCATGCCCCTGGGTACTGTGGGAGCAACGCTGTAGCTGTACCTATGCTCAGCACCGCACCTCACTGCTCCTAATGATGTTGACTTGTCTTCCAGAGTCTCCTCAGAGCTGCCCATTGCTGTGGGTTTGGCTGGCTAGCTCTTGGCTGTGACAGACCTCCGCCACCATCCTTGTTCCCGCCCTCCTCTTCCGTAGGACTGCAGTGTGCTGAGGAGAGCACCTCGCCATCATCCTCAGTGCTGGGCTCACCCACCCTCATCAGAAGCTTCTCCTGCTGCTGCCTGACAAATAAAGATCTAGAATGTTCCTGGGACATCCTTAAAATTAAATACAGCCAGGAAAAAGGTGTAAAGCAAAAATAAAAACTTTTTTAGTGATCTTTAAGAAAACTACAAAGGAAAATTGTCACTTACTTTCTAGAGCGAGTAAGCAAACTTTATCAGGAGCTTTCCTGGAGCTGCATAGAATTTTATTTTCCTCTTTCATTTTAAAAAAATATTTTTCATAATTCATAGCTTGAAACAGTATTTCTGCTGATGTGAAAACCATCTACCTCAGCACAGTAGGTAGGAAAAAAATGAAATAGATTATTCCTTAGAAGTGGTATTAAAAATTCAGTTCACTTGGCTAATTTAGGTAAACAGTCCAAGCAAAACAAACCAAAAGCTGGACATTTACCGTACATAAATACACTGGCAGCTCCTGAAAATTCTCCGGTCAATTTCAGGACAATGGATACAAAGTGAATTGTATTGTCCTCGTAGAAAAAATCCCCAGTGTTTGAAGAGATCTATAAACCCTAAGCTTGAAAGCACAGGTTATTATTGTAAGAATTCAAAATAGCTGTGATTCTTCAGGTACTTTGTTGTTGAACAAGACAGGCTGAAGTCCACAAAAACCCAAAGAGAAGATTCATCAAAAATGTATGTCGTTTGCACACTAATCGGAAAATAATTTGAAGACATTTTACAAAAGCATAGCTTGCTGTTCAGAAAGAAAAGGCAACGCTCAGCTTTTTCATTATCTAGTAATAAGAGCGCTTTAAAAAAATAAATACCCCAAACCCCACCCTGCCTACTGATTTATGGAATTATGTGAAAGCAAAAGTAAATGTTCCTTATCCTGGATGGTACTGCCTGAGGGGAAATTCACTCCAGCTCCCTTCAAATCCCTGGGCGGCTACTGGACGCCCGGCGGCACCCTCCCTCCCTTCGCGGAAAGCAACCCCTCATGCCCGCACCCGCCGGGCTCTGCCCCAGCCCCGCTGCACTCCCCTCAGCCCTCAGGCTGCTTCCCGCCAAACCCTCCAGCAGACGTCCGGAGCCTGCATCCGCCCCTTGGGCAACGGCCCCGTTCTCGCCCCTTGCACCGCCGCCTGCCTTGCCCCGGTGGCCGGCCCGCCTCGCTCCGCGGCCCCCGGCTGCCCAGCCGGCGGCCTCAACGCCTTCCCGCCTCGCCCTGCCACCCTTCGCGTTACCGCGGCGACGGAGAAAGCCGGCCGGCCCGGTCCGCAACGGCCGCTGGGCGCGGCGGGAGGAGAAGGCGACGGGCGGGAGCTGGGACAGGGTGGGGGAGCAGGGCTGACCGGGCTGCGGAGCTCCTACGGCCACCACAGTTACAGCGGGTGCGAAGGAGCGACGGGGGAAGCGCGGCAGGTAACGGTCGGGGAGGGGGCGGTGTCAGTCCCCTGTGGTGGCAGTGCCCCCGTGGCAGTGTCACCTCAGGGGTCAGTCCCCTGTGGAGGCAGTGCCCCCGTGGCAGTGTCACCTCAGGGGTCAGTCCCCTGTGAAGGCAGTGCCCCTGTGGCAGTGTCACCTCAGGGGTCAGTCCCCTGTGAAGGCAGTGCCCCCGTGGCAGTGTCACCTCAGAGGTCAGTCCCCTGTGAAGGCAGTGCCCCCATGGCAGTGTCACCTCAGAGGTCAGTCCCCTGTGGAGGCAGTGCCCCCGTGGCAGTGTCACCTCAGGGGTCAGTCCCCTGTGGAGGCAGTGCCCCCGTGGCAGTGTCACCTCAGAGGTCAGTCCCCTGTGGAGGCAGTGCCCCCATGGCAGTGTCACCTCAGGGGTCAGTCCCCTGTGGAGGCAGTGCCCCCATGGCAGTGTCATCTCAGGGGTCAGTCCCCTGTGAAGGCAGTGCCCCCGTGGCAGTGTCACCTCAGGACCCAAGACTGCAGTGCCATGTGACGGTGTCCACGTCTCTGACTGTACTAATACCCATTCCCTGGACACCCCACCACCACCTTCATGAGGAATTAGGTCAAGCCACCCTGTCACCCGTACTGTGACTGGTTCCTGTTGTTGCCTGCAGCCATGTCCCGGTGTCCTGCTGGACCTGCAAAACCGGACTGGTCCCAGCAAGTGTCCTCTTCTGTCCTTTCTACTGAAGAGCTTGATGTCTTGCTGTCTTCATGCTGCATCTGCTAAGTGAGGGAGTGAATACTCAATGGAAGTCCAAAATTGTGCTTGAGGGCAATTTTCACCTGGGTATAGGTTAATTAGGGTGTATGAAGGTACGAGAAAGGCTAGTTTAATGCAGCCATGGATCAATGACAAATTCAAGTGTCTTGGCAAATCATTGACATGACATGACAGGGAATGATCCAAAATAAACTGTTTCTCATGGAAATTGAGGGCTATCCTCAAACTAGAACCACCCCTATTAATCTCAGTGCTACACCAAGTGTGAGAGCTGCTGAGTTTACTCCAGGTTTCGGCTTGCCTATTCCAGCCCATATAGAGAGCTGCATTCCTCTGCCCCTGATGTTTGGAGTGGGAGGATTAGAGAAATTGAAAGGAAAGCATAGGACTATCCAGTGTACAATACTCAGCTGTGTAAATGCACACATTTAAGAATCTGAACTGTTTGATATTTGTTATTTCAACAGGTTAAAACAATCACCAGTACTATGGAGCAGGACTTGGAGGAGTTTCAGGAACAAGCTGTCAAGTAAGTGATGACTTACTGTTTGGAAGATGAATATATAATGGAATTGAATTATGTGTGTTTATTAAAAATGTGAAACAAAACAATGCTTTTAGAAGCAAACATGCTTCTTTTTCAATTCCTTCTGCTGCTTTCTATGTGAGCTGGAGAGGTTACTAATAATTAAGACAAAACATCTTAGTGCTTTTACTAATAATCTACTGCCTGTTTCTCTGAGTTATTTAAATAATTTTGAAATTTATATTGGAATAAAAAGGGGGGAAATGAAAGCTATGTGGGGTTTTATTAAAATGTTAAGAAATATGTGTTTTAGAAAAAGTTGAAGTTGCTAGGCTACAGCAGTATAAACTTGCATAGCACAGCTCTCAAAACAGTCAAAAATCTTAAAAACAAGGCTATTAATTGCTAAAGCCTTAGTCTTATATTGCACTGGTAATAACCACAATTGTTCTTACCAAGTATTAAGTGCACTTTTCATCACAACACAATCATCTTTTTCTGACATAATCCAAGTTTAGTTCTATTAATGTTAATCTAAAAAAAAATATTAGTATACAGAAGCACTGACTCACTGAATGTTAGGAGTTGGAAGGGACCTCAAAAGATCATCTAGTCCAACCCCCCTGCCAGAGCAGGATCACCCAGACTAAATCACACAGGAACACATCCAGGCAGGGTTTGAATGTCTTCAGAGAAGAAGACTCCACAACCTCTCTGGGCAGCCAGTCCCAGGGCTCTGTCACCCTCACAGAGAAAATGCTTCTCCTTACATTCACATGGAACTTCCTATGCTCCAGCTTTCACCCACTGCCCCTTGTCCTATCGCTGGCCATCACTGAGAAGAGCCTGGCTCTGTCCTCCTGACTTTCACCCATTACGTATTTATAAACATATTTAATAAGGTCACCCCTCAGTCTCCTCTTCTCCAGGCTAAAGAGGCCAGGCTCCCTCAGCCTGTTCTCATAAGGAAGGTGTTCCACTCCATCATCTTGGTGACCCTGCACTGGACTTTTTCAAGGAGTTCTATGTCCTTCTTGAACTGAGGGACCCAGAACTGGACACAATATTCCAGGTGTGGTCTCACCAGGGCAGAGTAGAGGGGGGAAGGACCTCTCTTGACCTACTCACCACCCCCCTTCTAATACTCCTCAGGATGCCATTGGCCTTCTTAGCCATGTGGGCACATTGCTGGCTCATGGGCGTCCTGCTGTTCACCAGGTCCCTCTCACCTACGCTGCTCTCCAACAGCCCAGTCCCAAACTGTAATGGTACCTGCAGTTGTTCTTCCCCAGATGCAAGACTCTACACTTGCCCTTGTTAAATCTCATCCAACTCTCCATCCTGTCTAGGTCTTGCTGAATGGCAGCACAGTCATCACAAGATCTCTAAAGAAGTATAAACATGGGTGAGATTTGATGTAGGGCCTCATCCCATCCAGACTGTTCAAGGAATACTGCAATATAAAAAGTACATATAAGGGTATTTATTTATGAAAAATTTGTAAGTAAACTTCTTACCTATTTTTTGTATAAACCAGTTTATCACTGTTAACAAGAAGCAATTCATGGTAATGTCAATGTAAAAGTATTTCTTAAAATAGCAGAAACACACCTTTATGGGACATGGCCCAGTAAAGTTTTAGTAGTATTTGCAAGTGTGCTCTGTTTTACCCAAGAAGAATGAGTGCACCATAGAAAAAAAAAAATGCTGCATTATAATGTGGCCATTTTTTTTTTGTGCTTTGAGAGGCATTCTTTTTGTTAGTGATATGACTGGTAAATATTGTCATATAAAAACTTGAATTTAAAAATATAAAAAATACTGCTATTCTCTGAACACTTTATTAACAAGTCAGAAGCTTATTACAAGTTCAGATCCTGCCTGGTCTTTGGTGTATTTGACATATGAGAAATTTCAGGCCATTGCAGATGAACCTAATGCATGATTTCATAGAATCATAGAATCATAGGGGTTGGAAGGGACCTCAAGGGATCATTGGGTCCAACCCCCTGCCAAAGCAGCTCCCTAGGACATATTGCACAGAGAGGCATCCAGACGGGTCTTGAATATCTCCAGAGATGGAGACTCCACCACCTCCCTGGGCAGCCTGTCCCAGGGCTCTGCCACCCTCACTATGAAAAAGTTCTTCCACGTGTTGGTGCGGAACTTCTTGTGCTCCAACTCGCAGCCATTGCCCCTTGTCCTGTCTCCTCAGACCACTGAAAAGGGGCTGGCCATTTCCCCCTGCATCCCCTGCTTAAGATATTTATAAACATTAATTAGTTCCCCCCTTAGTCTTCTTTTCTCTAGGCTGAACAGCCCCAGCTCGCTCAGCCTTTCCTCATAGGGGAGATGCTCCAGGCCCTTATTCATCTTCCTAGCCCTTCTCTGGACTGTCTCCAGAAGATTCTTGTCTTTTGTATACCAAGGAGCCCAGAACTGGACACAATTTCTCCCATCATAAACAAGGTATTGTAGGTAGTTACTTATTTCCATTAACTACACAAAGACTCTAAAGTGTGGTTTAGACTACACATCCAATAATAGCAGACATTAGTTTCAATCTACGCTGACAGTGTTCCAGAGCCAATGCAGATAGCTTTAAAATTTGGGAAGATGGCTGAATAACGGTGGTAGAAATCCTGACAATTCATCCCCGGTGCAAGAACTCATAAATCACAACTTATGCATCCGTAGAGGTGTATGGTTCTGTATGGCTGAAACTTGTTAAAGAAATGAGTTGTAGTTCATATAGTGGAACTTTGGGGTAAAAGATTCTAATGGACTATTGTATCACAGCCGATTTATATATTTCCTATTTTTAAAGCAAGTTTTAAGAATTCATATTGGCTCTAGAAGCTGGGCTAATGGTCAAATTCTAATGAATATACTATCACAGAATCATAGGGGTTGGAAAGGACCTCAAGAGATCATCAAGTCCAACCCCCCTGCCAAAGCATGTTCCTTAGGACACATCACACAGATAGGCAGATGGCATCTCCAGAGGTTGAAATCTGTATTAATGTTCTGCATAGATTTTACTTGTCTTTGCATAAATATAGTTATACATTTTCTTCTATTTGTCCACAAATCTGAATAATAAGGGAAGCAAGCATGAAATAGAGAGTCAGTATGAACCCAACATTTCTTAGTGTCAGTTTCTAAATTACAACTTTATTCTAAAGTGTATGGACAATAATATTCTTTCTATGTCTATCAGGAAACAATCAGAAAAATACCTATCTGTGCAGAACTCCAAAGAAAAAGGCAGATAAATAGAACTAGAAAGCTGTAACTAGTACAAAAATCCTTTGTGATAAAGATAAGGGCCTCGAGTTGGTAAAAGTTATTACCTGGATTTTGGTTTGTCTAAATTTGGAAACATCTGGATTTTATGTGAAGACAAGTAATAATGACAGCAGAATATGAATCATCTCTATTTTCACCAATATGGAAATAGAATAAAAGAAGACTAAGAGCTTGCCTACATCACTTTAAAAATAAGAAGTCTTTAAGTGTTTTGAACTGTTTCAAAGTAAATGCCACAAAAATACATAAATTAACTGCCTTTTGCTGAAGTACAAGTCTTTACTTGGATGTATGAAGAATCCATTTGATGTATGCAGTCTGCAAAGTGGGAATGCTGAAAGCATGTACCTAAAAACCCAGATGAGTACTTGTTCTTTGTGTGTTTCTTTACAGCTCCCTTTTATATATTGGTGATTCTAGGTTTAATAAACATGCAAGAAATATTGAGAGAAAATTTTCCAGTGACAGCTGCAGAACTTGCCTTGTGCAGGATGGTCTGAAAAGGATAGGAAAGATGTCAGCTGTGGGTTGCATTTGCACTTGCTTGTGACACACCATAAAGGCTGAAGTCAGGTAACAGTGGTTGCTGGTGGTTCACCAAGGTGTTGCTGCCTGACATTTACATGAGGCTTGGAGGGCACGGATCCTTATAGCAGTATCAAAGGAAAGGTAGTCCTGTTTCAGTATCACTTCATCTTCTGTTTTAAAAATCACATTTTGTATTCCACACAGAAGGTATCAAAGTTTGTTGCATCATTAATACTGTTGAGATGAGCTTCAGGCACTTGGCGAGGGGGCATTTTTGTTTTGTGATATGTACATTACAGGGTACTACTTGCTTGCATTTGGTTAGCATCATTCCTTGTCTTGATTTTAGAATGGCATTGCTAACAGTTTTAACATTAAAAAGGCGTTAAGATTTATGTGTGTATGTAATTTTTTTCCAAGCTTAACATTAATAATGTTCAAGTTTCAAGCATTTGTTGATAGAAAAGGTTTTAAAGAATAATACTGTAAAAAAATCCAGTTTTAATTATGAAACTGAAAATCTAGCATATTTGCTCCAATTTACAAATGGATGTGCATCATTTATGCACCAAAAAAAGACAGCTATTAAACAAATATCCATCCATCCATCCGTCCATCCATCCACTAGAAGACCTTTAAAGGTGTCTTTAATCTCAAATTATTCTATGTTTCTCTGTTAGCAAACTCTTTTGTTATTTTAATACAGTCAGAAGTTGAGCATTCAGGATATGAATCACAGAGTATGGGGGAGCAGCAATTGACCCAGGGCATAATCTACAGGCAGGGGACTTCAGGACACTAGGTGAACAGACATTTGGAGAGCCGGCTTAACAATTGGGATGTGAAAGATTTCCAGAAAAAAAAGGAAGCATTTTCATGCTTTCCTATGGTGACAGGCAGGGAGAGTCGAGGTTATTAAGCCTGAAGAAGAGAATGCTCCAGGGAAACCTTATTGCAGCCTTCCAATACTTAAAGGGGGACTACAGAAATCATGGAGAGGGACTGCTTACAAGGGCATGGAGTGATAGAACAAGTATCCACAGTCACATTTTCTATATATCCTTCTTATTTAATATTTTTCTTATATTCATTATCATATACAAAGTTGGCATGGATATGGAATAAAGAAATCTCCACAGTAAAATTCAAATACTTTTTATATATCTGCTAAATGTTATACACCTGCTGATTTAAACATTGTTTGACACTGTCCAGAGAAAGTTTCTTTTTTTTAAATTAATATACTGCTATGTTAGGGGCAATATAAGAGGGCAACTTTGCTTTCAGTTTCTGATGGCTCTTCAAACATGCCATAAATTAACTATATTTCATTATTTTGTTATTGGGACACATCATATTCCTAAAGCAACAGTGTAACCATTGTCTGTTACTGACAATGAAGTCATAGCATCAGGGATGTATTTTAAATTTAAACTCAGAAGTCTAGGAAAAAGTCTAATTTTGTGTTGCATATATTGTAGAAATCTCTATGAAATCCCATACATGGTCCCTCAAAGACAAGGTTTTTTCCAAAATGTGCTCACTTCAATATTTTGTAGTAGAATTACTATGTAGTATTATTCAGGTCACCTTGTTTATTTAAATCAATTTTCCCCAAAGAGAATTAGAAAACAGAGTATAAAAGTTGAACTAACAAATAAGAACTGTGGCTTGCTTTCAAGCCAGCTGTTTAATAACTTCCTCCAACAAACTCTGCTTCCATCCTTATGCACCCTTAGTAGGAAGTCCTGTGCCTACAAGCAAATTTAATATTCATCTCCCTCTACTCTTGTTCACTGAAGTTTGGGGCTGGATATTTTCAACTCAGCTTGTGCTCATTTGACAGTTCATCCCAGAAAGAGCAAGAGGATATCAAACAGCACTGAAGCTAGACAAAAAGTCCAGAACACACTTAATACTCTGTTTTTGACTTCAAGTAAACTTAAGATAGATGAAGGAAGATTCCACCTGCATTTGAAGGCATCATTTACCTTTCCTATTTCTTTATTTCTAATGTTGAAAAGTGATTATTTCCATCAGAGTTAAATTAAAGTCCTAGCAATGTAAATAATTTTTCTGCCTTTATTTGAAAAAAACAAACCTTTAATTTTTTTTTTTTTACATTATTAGAACTTCTCCATGTGAAGCTGAACTTCAGGAATTAGTGCATCAAATTGACATCATGGTAAACAGAAAGAAAGTGGAATGGGAAAGGAAGATGAAGGCTTTAGAAGCAAAGGTGGATATCCAGAATCAAGAGTTAGCAAGTGCCCATAGCAAAATGGATCAAAAAGGTCAAGAGGTATTTAAGAACATCACGTTCTATAAAGAAAGTATTCTGGGAGTTAGTTAATAGTATGCTCTAAGTGCTCTATGAGGGGACCCGTTTGTTCTATACTGTAAAAATATCAAATGCCCTTTAAAGGTCACTAATTATTCTTAGTATTTTGTTTTAAAGTGTGCTGCTGTTCTGAAAAGTGATTGTAAAAATGTCATTGAAAGTCTCATATTTCTTCTATTCCCCTAAACTCTAAACCAAATATTCTCCATTTAGCTGTAAAAAGATAATTCGATGTTTTTCTAAATGCCAACACTCCGAGTTTCATCAGAAATTGTAAATAGAAATGTACAGTTCAAAAAGTTTCACAAAATTATGTCTTTTTAGTTCCTGTTTACACCTGATTTTTATAATTTTACATACACTCCTACTGGTTTTGTATGATAACTTCATTATTAATAGTGATGACTTGAATCATATTGCTACTTAGACTTGCTTATCAAACTGAAAGCCCTGGTGGACCTGATATTGTCTGTGCTTCACAGTCTTGTCTGCTGAATATTCATTCAGAAGCAGCAGTAGATCCTAGGACAGCATTCAGTGCTAGTTCAAGACATCGGAAGTTAGGTGTTTACACATGGGAATCCTTGTGTGAGCTAGGTGTCTAAACTGCCAGCAAGAGTTTTGAAAATGAAATCTCTCTCCCTAATGAGCAATTAGGAACTTGCCCTCAGTCACTGGAGTCAGAGAAACCAAGAGAATAATTCAGCTAGCCAAGCCTTAAAGCATCAATTTATTTGCCTGTACAACCTGAAATATTTTAGCATATTCCACCTAGCTTCCAGCTGTGCCTGCAGACAAACAGAGATGTCATGTATGCGCTTTGTCGTATTTCCCAGATCTCTGTGAAACTCTCAGGTAATTCAGGATATCTCAAATGGCACTGTACTTAGGGACCTGAAATGAGACTACTGTGTCTTCTGGTAATTTTACATAAGTAGCTGAAAGTCATTTGTGTGATTATATAAGCCATTCCAGCAAAATTTTCACAACGGGGCACAGCAGTTCATTCGTATAGTTGGGTCAGAAACTCCTTCATTAAATGGTCTTTCATGACAGACTCATACAGTATTATCATTAAATCATAACATAAGGATAGAATGAGATTTTTTACTATAAAATCCCTAACTTGATGTTTACACAATCTGGGTTTGTGGTACCCGGTTTTATTATTAAGTTACTGAATGAATATATATTTTTAATATCTACCTTTGAGCGATGGTCTTCTTTCAAAGTTTCAAATGACTGTTCCATAAATGACATATTATAGAAGATTTCAGAAGAGGTAAATTTGAATGCTTATTCTAACTGTAGGTGGGACTACTTCGACAGAAACTGGAAGACTTGCAGAAAACTAAATATGAAATAGCTCAGAATTATGAAACTCAGCTTCAAGCACTGAAATCTCAAGTAAGAAAAATGTCACTGTCATTATTTTATGATTGCAGTACAAAGAGCACATACATGCCTAATGCTATAGATATACCTTTATGGATTTGGGAAAGATGAATTGTGTCCTACAAATGATGATGACTAGAGTTTCCTACTAGGCTCCATCATAATTTCTGTACTGACATGTCCAAACTCTTTGGATGGATTTTGATGTGTGATACCTGTTAGGAAGAGAGATACTCAGTTTCCTGACTTTGGTCTAATAAACTAAAACATTCATGAATAAATGAATGAAATAGATACTTAGATTCATGCTAGTAAGACTCTCGTGCCTATTAGGAATTTTAAGACTTAAACTGTACTCAACGTATCATCACTATAACTTTTTTCTGGTTTCAGTTTGCCTGATTCACAGGGATTATTAAAGTGGTCTGATAGCTTTCCACAAGGGAACATAGTATCAAAACTGGAGTAACCTGTACTATTGACAGTGGGAATTTGTTGTGGCTTAATTTATTTCAGAGTGGGCTTGGAACCCAGAAATACAGTTGTATCCTGGGCTGCATAGAAAGAAACATGGACAGCAGGTTGAGGGAGGTGATTCTCCTGCTCTATCCTGCTCTCATGAGACACCACCTGGAGAACTGAGTGCAGCTCTGGGGTCTCCAGTACAAGAAAAACATGGAGCTGTTAGTGCAAGTCCAGGGGAGGACCACAAAGATGATCAGAGGCTGAGAGAGTTGGGCATGTTCAGCTTGGAGAAGAGAAGGCTCCAGGGAAACCTTATTGTGGCCTTTCAGTACTTAAAGGGGACTTTTTATGAAAGGTGGAGAAAGACTGTTTACAAGGGCAGGGAGTGATAGAACAAGAGGTAATGGCCTTAGGCTGAAGGAGGGTAAGTTTAGATTGTATGTAAGGATGATTTTTTATTTGTTTGGGAGGGTGTTGATACACTGGAACAGGTTACCCACATAAGTTGTAGATGCTTCATCCCTGGATGTCTTCAAGGTCAGATTGGATGGGATTTTGAGCAATCTAATCTAGTAAAATATGTAGCAGGTAAGGTCGTAATAGATGATCTTTAAAGATCCCTTCCAACCCAAACCGTTGTATAGTTCTATCATTCATTTAGTCTGTGTTTGCTCTGTGCCTTTATTTTTGTTTCTTTGTTATTTTCCACTCCAATCATGAATCTAAATTCATGTGACATTCAGTCTCTTCTATTTCTCATATTTTAACACATTAACATACATGACTGCACTGATTTTCCTGCCATTCTACTGCTTTCTTCACTGGATTCTCCTACCAGCTATTTAGTATTATAATTAAAAATTTCCAACCACACTTACAATAGAATCATCTTGTATAGCATAAATTTGATGTCATTTTTTTCATTTTAAGGTGATAACAGCATCTAAATCCATCAACCTGATAAATGTATAGCTTGTTCTTAAGGTTATGTTGTCTTTATTTTTTCTTTGCATGTGTATATTGATTTGGCAAACAGTTCTGTGAGTAAGCAGAGAATGTTTTGGTTGTTATATAATAAACACTTTTAGTCATTTGGGGAAGGAGCTAGAAACAAAAGCTGGTTTATAATTTGCAAAAATTACAGAAAAATTTACATCTTTGCATGATTATTGAGAAGACAAATATCATACAATGAAAAACGATGTGACTTTTTACGTATAAGTTGTAAGGTACATTTAGCAATGCAGAACTGTCTCCAAAAATACAGCATATCTCTCTTTTCTCCTTGTTTTTCAAATTTGCTGCAATATTTTTCACTTCTTGAATGTTTTATTATCATATGCTAAAAATGAGTAGGTTTATGTAATATTTTGATGCTAAGAACTTCACTGAAATTGAATTTTCTGATATTGAAACTCCAGGTCATTTTTTATAAAGATTTTTATTTTGAAGTTGTTAATTACCCTACAAGTCCTTTTCTTGGACAAATGCAAGCTGTTATCTTTTTGTGGTGTGGTTGTTGTTGTTGTTGTTATTATTATTGTTATCTGACAATTATTATTATTATCTGACAATTCCTAACTTCTTGCCAAGATGCTCTTTTTCAGTTACTGCTCAGACCACCTAATTTTCTTCATGTTTCGTGGCCACTTCTCCTTTTATCTTTCTGCAAGAAGTTTGGATTTCTTGCTCTTAAGAATATACATCACTTTCCTAGTCTATGCCTTCCAACATTCCTTCTCTCCACCAAAGGTTCCAGCACTGATGCCATTTGCATTTTATTCTCTGATTCCCATTCCTCTCTTTCACCAAACCATTTGACTTCATGAAGTATCCATCCAGTACACACTGACCAAAGAAGTAACTATTAGGTGTCTAAGTTAGGAGACCTACCTGTGTGCTAAGCAGAAAGTCTGCTGGTCAGAACAATTTCAAGCACCTATGCTAGACAGTAGGAGTCTTCTACCCTGCTCCTCTAGCTTTTACTGAGTGTCCTTATTGAATTTCTATGATAAATTACTGTGCTGCAGTGTCTACAATCAAATGACTTCAATGTCTCCAGTTTTCAGCTGCACAAGCTCATACCTAAAATACAGAGCCTCCCTGACAATATCAATCTTTGCCTTATCTCCTCTGTCTCCTTTCTTTTGGTTCTTACCCTCAGTTGAAAGTTGTATCTCCTTCTACATTGTATAATCTTAAGAGCTACAATTTAGTATTGCAGGAGCCGTATCAGTGTTACTATTTACCAGTAGCATTGTATCCTTCTCCACATGGTATTCTTAAAATCCCTCCCAATTTTTGTTCCACCCTAATCTTGGTGGAAATAGAAAGGGTGACCTTTTCTTGCTCTAAAAACGCTAGGCTATTCAGAACAAATTTCTCTCTGATATACTGCTTCTGTGGTCCTCAGTGCTTTTTTTACCCTTGCTACTGATAAAAGCAGCTGTTTAACAAGCAACATTCCCACTGAATTGATTATATACCTGTCAAATGCAGTAAAACCTGTATTTTCCTTGTATTAGGGAAATAATTCCTGATATGTAACCTGAAACTCTGCTACACTCATACAAATGTACATTTTGTCAAAATTAAATAGGAAAAACTTCAAGGGTTCATCTTCATTACTTTTCTTTCTTCATTTTTTTCTATAGTAATGTTTAGTAGTTATTATAATTTTGAAAATGACAGAAATCCTTCAGCAAAAGAACAAGAATCCAGTCTTGCTCTAAGCACGTTAGCAACTAATTACCTCAGACATGTAAAAGCTAGATGGCTATATCTGAGCTACCTCTGGCTCCCTTTAGAATCAATGGAGGGAAATGGACACCCCTATGATAAAATTCATGTCAGTTTATGATGAGAATTTAAGATAGCTTAAGCACTTGGAGGCAGCTTTTTCCAGTGCAGAGAAGCTCAGCTTTTGTTGTCTAACTTTCAGAAATCTAAACTTAGATGAATTCTATCCCAGAACTCACAAAAATGCTTCCTCTTTTTTTTCTCACTTGTAAAACATCCAAATAGAACAACTTAGATCTTATTTTTTAAATTTACATCAAGCATTAAATGTAAAGATTCATAGATTTCAGTCTAGATTCCAGTCATGATAACATTCATACTGAAACATCTGTCTGAAATATTCTGCTTTCATTAAATAAACTTATTATTAAACTAAATTTTCTTATTTTGGCCATTCTGTTGCATTTTTGACTGATTTGCTGAAGTGTTTGATCCTGTATTTCCAAGCCTTTTTAGCATGAACAGTCTAATACCTGTCTTCATCTGAGTTTGCACTTTCCAGGCAATTCATATGTACCGTAATATATTCAGGAGGAAAACTGGTGTTGGATTAATAGGATTCTGTTCTGTTTCCAATTACTTCCTTGGAAGTAATTTCTTTTCCAGATAGTAGTTCAATTGGGCAGTTAAGAAAACTGTGAAATTTTATGGGGTCTTTTTTGGTTAGATGAAGAACTTTATGATAGAGTCAGAATTTTTAAAGTGAAGCCGTAATTGTTACAGAGAATGTAAACCATCATATATATCTGAATTAAAATGATCAAAACAACATATTAGATTTCATGTCTATCCAGTATTCATAGCTGCAAGCTTTTCTACTCAATATACTTTGCAAAGTTATTTCATTTCGCTTCCATCAAGTCCATAGTTTTCATGTTTCCTTTGTCAATATCCTTGGGTTTTTCAAAACAAGATGTACATACCCTACCCATGTCAGTTTGCTGTATCAAGCCTGTTAGCAGCCACTAGCCCCTCTGCTTGTGAAGCTCAGCTAACTGTTGATCAGTGGCCTTTTTTCTGGAGAGGCTGGTACCTTCTGGAGAGGCTGGTACTTCTGCTGGCACCTTTCCTTTCCCTGCCTGTGACTGCTTTGGTTCTGACTGCTAAACCATGCTTTCATGGTGAGATCAGTAGGCACAAGGGTATTTAGCGTCTAACTCTTACATACGTTCTTTGGCACTTAACGATTCCAGAAGAATGCGATCATCACATTCGTAACATTTCAACAGTTTTCATGATGAAAAAGGAACATGGAAGTTTAAAATGCATCCACCAGAATCCCTCATTCTGGCTAGTGATGCACCCTTTAAAAATGTCAACGCAAGATGGCAGTAAACAAGTATAGAACACTTCGTATACACATTGTCGAGGAAATGACCCTATGGGTAACAGTGCCATAAAGAACTCCAACTGAATTAAGTCGTTCTCAAATGAACCTGCTTGAACAGTTAGCTATTATTTCCATGAGAGCTTAGTCTTGTTCATCTCTAAGAAATTAACTTTATTAATTGATTCTTTGATACACTGTTTAAACATTTGGAATGCTGAAGCTGCAGTTGGTGATTCTAGTTTAAAGAAAATTTTGGCCATATCATCATATTTGATAGATTCTGCATGTTCAACTCTGCTTTTATTTTTAGTTTTCAAAGCTGGCACATAGTTATGAAAAGCTGCAGTCACATCAGTTAAAACAAAAAAAGGTTGAAAGAAGAGAAAACTGTGAGGAAAGCTTAGAGACAACATCTGAACTAAGCAATTTATGCAAGAAAATGGAGGTAAGAAAACTTTGTTATTATATTCTAATCTTAATATCATATTAGAACTAATTTGTGGTTTACAGCTGCAAACTTAAATTTGCTGATAATTCTACAAAAATATATCATTTTCTTGCTCTGGCAAGAAAAGGTGCATAGTTTAATATTCAGATTTTGTTCTTTTATCCAAGTTTTATTAATGTTTCATGAGTTAATGTAGATAATTTTCTTCAAAACCATAGATACAGATTTTTTTCTTCCGGATTAATTTATGTGTACCATTATCCATATAGATTTATATGGATAATATAATGCTTTGAGACATGACCTTCAGGTGTGCAAGATACTGACACATAACACCAACCATTAATTCAAGTTTCAAGACCTCAGGACAACTTTGGCCATGTAGGGCTAAATAGAAACAGTGTTTAGGATTGGAAAACTGCTTGTTATACACATATCTTGTCAGCACCCATGTGCCTGAGGCAATCCACAACCTTGACCTCAGTGCATAATTTCCCAAGGTACTGCATGAGGAAGGATTAAAAATATATTCCACAGGATACAGCATCCTGAGTGAGGGACTAGATAATAGTCCTCTACCCTTCCCTCTGGGCATAGAATGGATTTTAGCTGACATTCTTGAGTACAGAAAGATACTGATTTCTGATCATAATTAATTGTCTTGAGTTCTCAGAGTTAGATCACATTATTATCTGTGTAATAATCAAATATTTATTGCATCAACAGGAGAATTAGCCAGCAGAGAAGTGGCATATAAAGAGTATACCTCCAGGTGGTGGCTTCTCCACAAATACTCTTCTGGCTACACTCACTGCTGCAGAAACTCATATCCAGTCTCACTTCTTATAACAGAGCAATGTAGTCCCTAGCTGTACTAATTTTTGATTCTTGTTTTTTAGTTATGCAATAAATTTGTTGGTACCCTCTGCAAAGTGAAACAACTTCAAAAGGAAGAATTCCAGAGCCCGTTGAAAAATAATAACTTTTGTTTATTTGGTAGGAAAGTAACATGGGAAGAATCTGATTCAGATTCTGTCTGGAGGGAAGATTATTAAGTCTTCCACACCTGGGGAGAACAGTCTAACCACTAGTCTGATGAAGCATAGGAAGATCACCCCCAAAAAATCAACCTTTGCTTTGGTCATCCTTTGCAGAGAGCATAATGAGGTGTTGTGTGCTTTGAGTGTTTACTGAACTGGGTCCTGCAGGAAAAGTAAACAGAGGAATGCCAGTTCAAAGTGTCAGCGAGTTGCATAGCTGCCTAGCATTGTGATGATGTACTGGTTTATGAGGTAGATTTATGATGTTGATTTATGATGTAGATGATTTAGACACTTCGGGAGCTTTACAATTAAAAATTTAAGATCTAATAGATTTTAAGTACTTTCATACTCAAGCTGCAGTTAAGCAGGGTTTTAGGAGCTTTATTTTGGACTTGGCTATCTTTTATGTTACTCTTTAAGATACAGGACTGACTTCTGTGTCTTTCAGCTCATTTTACCTCTTTAACAGCACACACATCCTATCTCTACATAATGTTGCTGTAAGAGTCGTCACCATCAGAAAAGCTACAGCACTTTAGAACACAGCATAGCTGCCAACATCTATTACTACAAGAATAATAAATGGGTTATACATCTATCGTTGACTAAGTATATCACTACTGTGAAACTGTCTGATCCAGCTAATTTGAGAATGACCTTATTCAAGATTAAAATGTGAAAATAATGTAACACAATGCTATAATTTGATTAATTATGCAGTATGAAAAATGAGTGCTTGGAATATATTCAGCAAATTCTAGTATTTAGGAAATAATTACTGTGTTGAAAATCTACTAAGCTCAGCAGTGCTTTAGTAATGCCTTGAACCTGCCATCCTCATTAAGTAGTCTGAAACTCCATTTGTATCACATTTTGTAGAATGGGAAGATGTTTATTGGTTTAAAATGCCAAAGCAGATATTAGGAAAGCTGTAACAGAAGATTTGTATTAATCTATGTTGGAAAGCGTTCAGTTTTGTTTCAGTGAAAAATAAAATGTTATTTTTTTAAATTTGGGGAACATGACAGTTTAGGATAATTATAAAAAATCATCTATCTTTTTGGAACCAACATTCCCATTCTTAAAAAGCTCTCAGAACAGCTCATAAGTATTATAGTTTTCACTGTATAAACCAGTATACTGTTATTTTTTTAATTCTTCAAACTAAAAGAGCAATGGTTCTAGTAACTGGAGTTCTCCCACTCATTTTGTATGATACTGCCTTTAAAGTCTAGTTGTACATGTATAAGTTGTGGTATGATTTAAGACCAAATGCAAATGCACTATAAATAGGAATATAAGTGCAAATACAAAAACAATGTTAGACAAATATAGTATAATAGAATTTATTAAACAATTTTTTTGTTTAAACTAGGTGAACTCCAAGCCAGAAGCAGCAATTGTAAAGAGAACAAGATGTAAAATATATTCACAATAGCTGCTGTCCCAAAACAAACCCAAAACCAAAAACCACAGAAAAAAGGGAGCACTAAGAACATTTGTCTGAAGACTAAGGATTTGATTCCCTGCTGATTACTCTATTTGGCACTGATATAGCTTTAACATCACAGGAAATAGTCTCCAATAAAATGGGTGCATTATAGTCATAATGCCAAGATCTACAGCAATAGAAGTGATGTAAAATGTTTTATCATTTTTATTCAATGATTACATTTACCACCCATTTTTTTCAGAGTAACAGCTCTTAAGACTAGATTTTTTTTCCTGGTAAGGATGTCTCAATGTCTGTTTTGTTGTGGGGATGGTTTTTTTCCTATTTCCAAAATTACAGAAAGATTATGTATTAATTAAAAAACTAGATTTTTCTTCGAACTATGCAAATTACAAAGTTATTTAGATAAGGAAAAAAAGCTTTTTCCCCTGGGTTTACTAGCTTTCTTTTGCTGTCTTTCAGGAATTTAAGGCAAAATCAGGAGAATGGGATAAGAAAGAGACAATCTGCGAAAATTTTCTCATTTATTTAGATGCTCAGCAAAAATTATTGTCCAAAAAATATAACACATTTCAGGTAAAAATCTTACCTTTCTGCTTTAGGAACAAAATGAGGTCTTAGCTCAAATAGAGTTATTTTAACTTAATTTTTTAAAAAATCACGATACACGGATATATTGGTAGTGAATACATTGCTTTAGGAAAGGATCAGACTAAAAAATCTAATGATACAAACAGTTCTTTTTATTGTTCTCATGAAAATGAGAACACGAATAAGTATCATGATGACAACTATAAGATTTCTGACAAAAGACTCTGCAAAAGCAGTGCTCCAGTGTATGATCCTTTTTACTTTTTCAAGTATACTGTGGAGATGCTTTTATCTTCTATGCTTCTAATATGCAATTATGATGACAAGTATTGAAACGTATCTTACCAAGTAGAGTAGTACATGCCACCCCTATGTTGACTCAAATGTAAAGTTTCCTCAAATCTGAGTCCTTTTTTTTAAGATCATAAATATACATTAATATCATTTATGCAGGAAAATTATTTTCTATACACTACTCCATTTGTTTTTTGGATGATATATCACTTTTTTTTCTCATATTTTTCAGCTTTTGAGTTCCCACTCAGTCCTTGATTGACTTTGTGTTTCTTTTTCACTTGCCAATTTCTTATTACTTTTTTTATATAGCTTATTGATCTAGCATATTTTTTATTTTTCAAGTTCTTCCAACTCAGAACAAAATATTGATTTAATGATGTCTTGATAACCTATCCTTCTGCAAAAAAAAATTAGAAAATAACTTACAAATTAACTGAGTCACAAGACAACTTGAAAATTGAGGGGAAGCCAATTACATTGCAGACTTGTAATCCCCTTTTCCACTGTTAGTAAACTTATTGAGTCTTGATCTAGTGAAACACTTTCTTAACAGTTCCTATAAGACTCTACCTGTATCCAGAGTTTCCAAGGTTGACAGTTAAGTTTTGGTTTTAGATGCCAAAAGCATTACATTGCAACTATCCAACTTTCATACACATGTAAAAACTAAGGCTTTGACTAGACAAAACTACTGTTTGGTTCATGTTGACTATATAGTTAGACAAGTTAAACATTACTCAAGGTGATCATCTACTTTTTTTGTTGAGGCTTACATCACTGCCATCAGTGAACTTTCTCTGAAGACAATTTTCTTCACAGCTGTAAAATCACATGGACTAGTTTATTAAATAGAAGTCCAATGGACTGTTACCTCTTAACTGCTCCAAAAGTATTAATTGATCCTGTGTCTTTGTCTCAAGCTCCTCTATTATGAGGTCTTTGATTTTCAGCTGGAGTCTTGTGTTATATTTTTCACAGGATGCTTGGAGGTTATGTTATAAAGGACTCCATAACTTCCATGTCAGGGCAACTTTAGTTTATTATTGATGGAAATTAAACTTAACAGCAAATTATTTCCGGCTTTTTATTTGATAGGCAGCCCGTGGTCAGTTCTTCTCAGGTGTTCAGCCAACACATTATGGGAAAACAGCCATGAAGTCAAAAGCTGTCTAAAGCAATGAAATATGGTATTTGCAACCCTGTTGATTTTTAATATTAATTTTCTTGTTCAACTTGATCTCTGCAAATGACATAAGGTTTCCAGGTTATATTCTGTTGTCATTTTTCAGCAAAATCTCAGTCTTCTGAAAGATTCACAGTGAGGGTGACAGAGCCCTGGGACAGGCTGCCCAGAGAGGTGGTGGAGTCTCCTTCTCTGGAGATATTCAAGACCCGTCTGGATGCCTATCTGTGCAATATGTGCTAGGGAGCTGCTTTGGCGGGGAGGTTGGACCGATGATCTCTGGAGGTCCCTTCCAACCCCTACAATTCTGTGATTCTGTGATTACTGCTGCTTGTTAATCTCCCAGTAGAGGGATCCATGTGGATAATTTTTTTAAACTGTTAAAACTGTTACCATAGTAATTATGCTTCTTCACGATGCCTGTGAATTCACAAATACTGTCAATACCGGTTTCCTGAAGTTTTAGGTTTAGGATTTTAATTAGTACAAGAAACTGAATGGACTGTGGGACTCTGCAGAATGTGCATATGATTCCTCCCAAAGTTGAAGAGTAATGATAGCAAAGAAGTACATTTACTGTAGTAACTGAGCTGTTTATATGTGAACTATGTAATGCTAGCCCTCTAGTCAAAAGTTAATATCTATCCTGAGGCACACGCACACACATACACACAACTCCTACTGAGTTCAATGAATCAAAGAAGAACATTTCTCTAATTTATTTTTTTTAGAGGTAACTGCTTTGAGTAGGTCATCATAATCGCCTTTTTCAAAATTGGGGCTAATTAACATTAAGTGCTTGGGATATACACAGCAGAGGAGAAAAATCCTTGAAAAAATTATGTGCCCTTGAAAGTTTCTGAAACATTTTTCTTACTGAAAGCAAAGAACTTGAGACTTAGAAAAAGGAAATATCCTTCAGAGAAGTAATTCAAACTGTCCCAAATGTGCCATCTTTTCTATGCAAATGCTGGTCCAAACAGAAATATCCTTATGATTTTAGTAGTAATGGTTTGAATTTAATGTAAAATATTTTCTTGTTTTATAGCAGCAGACACAGAATTATCAAGTCCAAATAAGCAATAAGGAGCAAAACCAGGAAAAGGCAATTACCTATGGCCAGTCCAAAAGTGAAAACGATGAGTTAATTATTGAAAAACTAAAGGCAACTGTGAATGAAATAAGAATGAACAAGAATAAACTAGAAGAGGAAAATACAAAACTCCGAGAGGATCTAAAAATGTACCAAAACCAGTGCCAGGTAGTAATACTTTTTCTCTTTTATGATGACTGTGGAACTAATGTTGGAACATATACTTTAAAAAGTTGTACTGAGATGCCTGTAGAAAAGATCTGTACAGGAGGTATATTCTCTGCATGAAACGTGCGGTGAGCAGTACAATTTTTTTTAAGTAGCACTTAAAGAGAAAACTGAAATACGTTTTATATGTAGTATTTTATTCCTGTCTTTATAACTTTCCTATATTCCTATCATCTACAAAAACTTAGTTCATTTGGTTCCTTGTATATAAATGACTTCTATGAAAACTCTTATCCAATCTACTCTTCGTTGTAGGCTGTGCCATATAACTAATAAATAAGTCTATAGAAAAGTGTATGGTATAGTTTATTACTGAGAGAAGATTTTGCAGTTAATGGATTTTTAAGTTGCCAGTCATGTGAAGAACCATCCATTTTTATCTTATCCCTAGTGTACCATTTTCCAATGAAGCATTGATCTATGTAGAGAGCCATTTGGGCCTCTTCTTTTGGTCATGATATATGAGTTCTGACAAGACTGAGATAATACAACATTTTTACAACCTTTTACATTATCTGTGTTTGAAACAAATCAGGAATGAGATTCTCCTTGATGGTTTTTTTCTTGTTAACATGTATAAATTATGTTTTTCCTTATTTATTTAAGCACTTCAAGGTTCAGTAATATATTGAGTGCCCAACAATTACTTCAAATCTTTCTGGAGAAAGAGAATTTATTTATTTTATAGACAACCTTGCAGAGTTATAACTTCATGTGTAATATACTTTATATAAATTAACATACATGTTGTGGAGGTTTGTATCAGGTGCTGTCAGAACAGCCAAGATTAGCACATGTTGTTTATACATTTCTTTTGCACATTAGTTCACTGAGTCATTTGACTCCATACAAGTTATATGCAAGTCTATACCACTGTTTGGGGCCCGTTAAAAAGGCTGACATTAAAAAGTAGTGGGACTAGAATATGGGGTGGAACAAATCAAAGTGAAGAGGGACATGACAAAATGTCTTCTTCCTAGAATCCAGTGACAGAACACATAGGAATGGTTCAAAGTTGCTCCAGGAGAGTTTTCAACTGGACATTAGGAAGCATTTCTTTACCAAGAGGGTGGTCAAACACTGGAACAGGCTTCCTATAGACGTGGTTGATGCACCAAGACTGTTTGGGAGACATTTGGACAACACCCTTTTAACTTGGTCAGCACTGAGTTGGTCCAGCAGTTGGACTAGATGATTGTTGTAGGTCAGTTCCAACTGAAATTGTCCTGACTCTCCTCTCCTCTCCTCTCCTCTCCTCTCCTCTCCTCTCCTCTCCTCTCCTCTCCTCTCCTCTCCTCTCCTCTCCTCTCCTCTCCTCTCCTCTCCTCTCCTCTCCTCTCCTCTCCTCTCCTCTCCTCTCCTCTCCTCTCCTCTCCTCTCCTCTCCTCTCCTCTCCTCTCCTCTCCTCTCCTCTCCTCTCCTCTCCTCTCCTCTCCTCTCCTCTCCTCTCCTCTCCTCTCCTCTCCTCTTTCTGCAATAATTAGAGCAGATGGATAGATGTTGTACTGCAGAGAGATAAAACTGTGATATAGCCTTTAAGAAAATCTTCAAGCAAGAGGATTTTTGGAATTGCATAAATATAATGCAGGAGCTGTAGGAAGCACTGAAGGCATTTTAAGTATAAGTGGAGCTAGAGGTAGTAATTGTAGCCATACATGAGAGGCAGCCTGAAAATATGACACAGGAGGCTTAGTTCTTGGAATGTCTGCATTAAGTCAGCTGCTGGACACTAATATACATTGAAATGCAGCATATAATTGTATAAAAAAGGCTGAACAGCTTTGAGTAGAATTACAACAGAAGCTCATCTGGAATTTTTCGATACTTCGGTTTGGTATTTGGCAAACAAGTTAAAGCAACACTTTTTACCGAAGAAAAGAGAAGCTGAAACAGACTCTCAAGAATTTGTATTTCATTACATATTTTCTAAAAAAAAACCCCAAATTTCAAGTTTTCTGATTCAAAATTAATCTTCATTTTGGTTTTTTAACTAGATGCAATAGGTATTTCATAAAATAATAAGTGGTTCACATCTAAATTATTTTTTGGAAGTGATATATAAAACTCTTGACCTGAAGTTCTGTTTCAGTCATTATTGTGGCTGCTGCTGTGGCAGCTGTTGTTCCTGCTATTATTATAATTCATAGAAGAAAATACAATTTATGTAAATATGTATGATGACTGCAGCCTGCCACACTTGATGAGTTTCATCACACAGTTGTGCAGCATTCATTCCCCTTATCCACCTCAGAATGAATTTGGAGGGGCAACCCTCCCCTTTATCCATCCCAGAATGAATTCAGAGGGGTGACCTTCCCCCAAATTCATATATTATAAAATAAATGTGTCCATTTCTAGAATGTTGAAGTCATAAAGATGATCATAAGCAAAGTCTTGCAGATAATTTTAACAATTCATTAAGCTTTATTTCACATGAATATGCCCAGACTTGCATTTCAGAGTTTAAAAAAGCTCCCTCAGACTTAATCTAACAAAGGATAATATGAATGAATCTGTATATGCAGCCCCTATAAAAAAAATGCAAAAGCACTTCATATCTGTCTGCAGTAGTCCTTTCTGCCAGAGGAAAACCACAGGCTTCTTGGAAGGAAGGTCATTCTAATAGGAAGCTGTAATGGAAATAACCCTTTGAAGTTCCTTGCTTGTGGTGTCATTTCTGGATTGCATATGCCTTTTGAAAGTTTAAAGGCTTTATATTTGCTTTTAAACATGGAAATGATATTAGAATAAAATGAAGAAATTATGAAAAGTCCTAGTGGTTTTAGTGCAATAGTCTGTGAAGGCAAAGCATCAGCACCCTTGGAAAACATTTTTTTTAAATCTGGGCACTGAGCCAGCAGTGTGCCCTGGTGGCTAAGAGAGCCAATGGGATCCTGGGGGACATCAGGAGGAGTGTGGCCAGCAGGTCAAAGGAGGTGATCCTCCCTCTCTACTCTGCCCTGGTCAGGCCCCACCTGGAGTATTATAGTGTCCAGTTCTGGGCTCCCTGGTATAAAAAGGACAGGGATCTTCTGGGGAGAGTCCAGAGAAGGGCTACAAAGATGATTAAGGGCCTGGAGCATCTCCCCTATGAGGAAAGGCTGAGTGAGCTGGGGCTGTTCAGCCTGGAGAAAAGAAGACTAAGGGGGGACCGAATTAATGTTTATAAATATCTTAAGCAGGGGATGCAGGGGGAATCAGCCAGCCCCTTTTCAGTGGTCTGTGGGGATAGGACAAGGGGCAATGGCTGCAAGTTGGAGCACAGGAAGTTCCGCACCAACATGTGGAAGGACTTTTTCCCAGTGAGGGTGCCAGAGCCCTGGGACAGGCTGCCCAGGGAGGTGGTGGAGTCTCCATCTCTGGAGATATTCAAGACCTGTCTGGACGCCTCTCTGTGCAATATGTCCTAGGGAGCTGCTTTGGCAGGGGGTTGGACCCAATGATCTCTTGAGGTCCCTTCCAACCCCTATGATTCCATGATTCCATGATTTGGATCTTGGGTGAGAGGCTTGAAAGCAGCCCTGAAAGGAACTTGGGAGTACTTGTGGTACATGAGCAACCAATGTACATCTGCAGCCCAGAAGGCCAACTGCATCCTGGGCAGCATCAAAAGAAGTGTGGCCAGCAGATCGAGAGAGGTGATTCTGCCCCTCTGCTCTGCTCTAGTGAGACCTCACCTGGAGTACTGTGTCCCGCTTTGGAGCCTTCAATACAAGAAGGACATGGGCCTGTTGGAGCATGTCCAGAGGAGGGCTACAAATCTGATCAAAGGGCTAGCGCACCTCTGCTATGAAGACAGGCTGAGAGAGTTGGGCTTGGTCAGTTTGGAGAAGAGAAGGCTCTGAAAGGACCTTATAGTGGCCTTCAAGTACCTGAAAGGTGCCTATAAGAAAGCTGGGGAAGAACAGTTCACAAGGGCATGGAGCAATAGGACAAGGGGTTATGGTTTTAAACTCAGAAAGGGGAGATTTAGTTTGAATATTAGGATAAAAATCTTCAGTATGGGGGTGGTGGATCACTGGAACGGGTTGCCTGGAGAGGTAGTGGAGGCCTCATCCCGGGAGATATTCAAGGTCAGGCTTGATGGGGCTCTGAGCAAGTTGATCTAGTGAAGATGTCCCTGCTTACTGCAGGGGGGTTGGACTAGATGGCCTTTAAAGGTCCCTTCCAACCTTACACATTCTATGATTCTATGAAACAGATATTTTCTGGGTATTATTGTTGCAAGAATTTTATTATTAATGCTACTTTTGTTATTTGTGTGTTATATTTCCAAGTTCTTATCTTTAGTGTGCTTTCAGTGTATTTGGGGGGAATTCTGATTTTTTTGGGAATTCGGATTTTATGATGCCAAAAGTAGCATGTATCTTCAGGTTTTCTATCACATTACCCATCAGAAATTAAAGGTAAAATGGAGCAAAGATTTGTGGAGTCCCCAGGAAAATTCTTTTTGTGATTGTTTGAAAATTTTGTGATGTTCATTTAAATACACTGTTAACTCCATGCAGATGGATCTAGTGTTTGACATGATTGAGCACATAATTTATCTAAGTAAAGTACATTAAGTCAGATTTATCTGCTCCAAGCTTCCAGGCAATATTTAATGAAGACATGCACCTAGCACTGCCTTTCTATAGCCTTGCAGTTTTCAAGCTTATAAATTTGGAAATGCTGTCAGGAAAACAGAAAATGGAATTTTCTTCTGGAACTAATGCTTGTGTATGAAGCATGTTCTAGGGTGCAGAACCTGCTGAAACAAGCAAACTATGTATTTTAGAGTTATTTAGTACAATTCAGAACTTCTGAATGATGTTTTCTATGATAGTTTCAGAGAGAAATGCATTGGAATGTTGCAAGAGCTAAAGAATATTCAGCATCTGATTTTTAGATGACATTTCTGGAGAAAGAAACTGACATTAAAGCAATGTATTTTCCAGAAATGAAACTCAAAATCAAAGCACATACGTCCTTTCATACAAATTATACAGGTATCGAAAAAGATGTGTCAAAATACAGCAGTTTGAGCTGTCTAATTTTATTTAACTATTTATGTATTTGCTTGTTTCTTTAGAACATGGAGGCAAGCTTTTCAGAAATGAGAAGTGAGCTGCAGTCACGGGAGGCTCACTGGAAAAGGATACAACTGGAATGCCAACAGCTGCATGAAGAATTATTGAAAATCAGAGAGAATAAAGATATGCAGGAAATTCAAACAAAGTATGTATGTTGGAGACAATAACATTAACAAGTATTTATGAGCTAATAGCTTTTTTGTTACATTTGATTGAAATTTAGCCTGTTCAAAAAGATACTCTGAATTCAAATGTCAGATTCTAAGAAAATTTAGAATAAACATTTTCATCGGCAATTATATATGACAAGATTGCAGGCAAGAGATGCAGGCTCTCTTAAAAGGCTTTAATGCTTCCTAGATCTTTCCAAAGCAATGCATTTTTATATTTATATGTTTATGGTCTCTTTCATTTTCTTGGCATTAAAACATTTTAGAAGTAGGGGGATTAAGATTCCCCTGAAACTCCTTTGAGTAAAATGTTCATATTTTTATGGTTTATCTAATCTGCCATAGCTATTTGAGAATATATGAAGTAGCAATCTACAAGAGATTTTAGGATTGTTTCTGCATGCACCTCCATTGTCCTTAATCACTAGAAATCTCCCAAGATCCAAGGTCCAACCTGGTTTTAGGGAAAACCTTTGGTTATAGGGTTTTTTTGAAACAGCAAGCAGTACTTCCACAGTCTTACACTGCAGAGAGGATAGTGTAAGGTAAAGGTTATTGAACATTCTGGTTCTTTCATGTTTTGTTTTGTGGTTTTTTTTCTTATCTAAAGGCATCAATCATCCTGTGTACAGCTTACTGAGCAACTAGAAAATAAAAATGCTGAGTTACTACTATTGGCACATAGTCAAGGACATCAACAAGAAGAGCTAAACAAGGTATGTCTTATTAAGTATTTCTAGATCCTAACTACAATATGGGATTTTTAGAAGAGATAACAGTACTGATCTTGAGTATGGCATATGCACAAGAGAGCAGGAGGACAGATCATGGGTTTGGGAGAGCATGAAGTTTACATATATGACAAAGTTTTCATATATGTGTGTATTTCTGTAGGTAGTTGTATAGCTGTAAAATTGACATTCTGATTCTGTGTGCTAACAATATAGCCAGCTACTCAATTGAAATAATGGAAGAGACCATGCCTAAGCACCACTGGGATTCAAATAATACCATGCAAGTAATAAACCCTCCAAGGCTATGAGTAATTCATAGGCTATAGGAGGTAAGTAATAGTTTGCAGGTGGTGTCTAATGTAAAATATGCTGAGATCAACCCACAGAAGTCACTACAGCAGGTACCCACACAAGGGTAAGCTTAATCAGTCACCTGCTGCAGTCTAGGTCAGTGCTCTTTAGTTCAGACTATGCATCACATTGCATTGCAAGTGCAAGTGCTGTGTGCAAGCAGCAGTGGAATGGCACTGTGCAATGGCATATGGCTTGGCAGGACAAAACATTTTGGGAGTAGAAGATGCTCAGAACTCCTCTTTACAGGCATGTTGTGGTTTTGCTGAGTAGCAATGTAAGCAGGAATATCTCTAATTGGATGCAGCTGACTTGGATGCAGCAATTTTGGCATGATAGTCATGATCTAGCTCATAGGTTTTTCAAATCCACATCTATTTGTTTACAATTCTGTGTAGTTTGCATAAATAAAAATGAAATGCCATCTGTTACTGATTGTATACAGTACTGTGAGGAATTATTAAAATGGGTTCAAAGGTTGTTATGCTGGGTTTTGTAATTTTGTTTCTTACATGATAAAAAATCTATCAGTACTAAATTGCTGGTTATAGTAGAAAGATAATGAAAACAATCTTTATGTTGGTTCTTTGAGAACTCTGCACAGAAAGTTTGACCTTAAATTTTATATGTAGTGGCAGGAAAAAGTCTCATAAAGTGATTTACCACATATACTCTTTATTTCTAACATAGCTTCTCATTAAAGAGTCTCTGGATTGATTTATTGATATTGCTCCTAAGTTAATGTAGGCTGCATTAAACTTATTTTAAACCTAAATTAAGTTAGGAACAATGTAAATAAATCACACTTAAGTTTATTGAATGGATATTTCCTTGGATATTCTTTGCCATAAATTATGATTCTTAAAATTAACATTATTTTTATTACATGCTTCTTAAACGTTAATTCAAATAACAGAATATCAGAATCACAGAATCGCAGAATCGTAGGGGTTGGAAGGGACCTCAAGAGATCCTCGGGTCCAACCTCCCTGCCAAAGCAGCTCCCTAGCTGATACTGCACAGATAGGCATCCAGACAGGTCTGGAATATCTCCAGAGAAGGAGACTCCACCACCTCCCTGGGCAGCCTGTCCCAGGGCTCTGTAACCCTCACTGGGAAAAAGTTCTTCCGCATGTTGGTGCAGATCTTCCTGTGCTCCAACTTGCAGCCATTGCCCCTTGTCCTGTCTCCTCAGGGCTGGCCATTTCCCCCTGCATCCCCTCCTTAAGATATTTATAAACATTAATTAAGTCCCCCCTTAGTCTTCTTTTCTCCAGGCTGAACAGCCCCAGCTCACTCAGCCTTTCCTCACAGGGGAGATGCTCCAGGCCCTTAATCATCTTCGTAGCCCTTCTCTGGACTCTCCCCAGGAGATCCCTGCCCTTTTTATACCAGGGAGCCCAGAACTGGACACAGTACTCCAGGTGGGGCCTGACCAGGGCAGAGTAGAGGGGGAAGATCACCTCCTTTGACCTGCTGGCCACACTCCTCCTGATACACCCCAGGATCCCATTGGCTCTCTTAGCCACCAGGGCACACTGCTGGCTCATGGCCAACATTTCATGACTTGCACTTTGTTAATTTCTAATACTAAGTAGGCAAATGAAAGTACAAAACGGTTGAAAAAAATATGTATAAATAAAAGAAGCTATGTGCACTGACTCATGAAGACATCTTACTACACAATCTCAAAAATCTTTGATTTGGTTAGAAGAGTTGATGTGTCTTGGAAGCAACAGCAAAAAGAGTCATTGGTGTAGGTAGCAAGTGATGCAGTCGTTTTTACTGCACCACATTTTTACTATTTCAAACACATTTGCTACAGATAAGAAGCCATGTTTATCGAGAGGAGCAGTACCATCGCTCTGAGCAGGAGAGAATGAAGACAGAAATCTCTGACCTGACAGAAGAGCTTCATCAGAAGGAGATCACTATAGCAACTATCATGGAGAAAGCTAGTCTTCTGGAAAGACAGTTAAAAATGGAGTTAGAGATAAAAGACAAATTGTTAGCAAAACAACAGGTATGCAAGCAGGCAAAACCAGCCTAGATCATTTTACTCCACACTGTTGATAATGACATACATTATCTATAAAAAAAAAAGACATTACATTTCTTGCTGGAGTTTTCATCACAGTGCTGTAATATCTGTAAAGTATCACTCAAGCAGCCAAATTGATACCGGAACAAGAAAACACCGGTAAATGTCAACTGTACATCAAAATTGCAATCCATTCTGACCATCAAACACAGTTACTATTTTAACAAGAACAAGATCTCAAAAACTTGCAGTTTGCTGTTATTATATGTGCTTTATCATTAGAACCATT
Organism: Gallinula chloropus; assembly: GCF_964237585.1. Lineage (NCBI taxonomy): Eukaryota > Metazoa > Chordata > Aves > Gruiformes > Rallidae > Gallinula > Gallinula chloropus. Next base: position 199,701,261 of record NC_140085.1, read on the forward strand.
TATTAGATTATCTAGATTGTTTCATAATTTCTCATGTTTTTAAAGCTTTTGGAAGAACATTACAAATTTGCCCTGAAAATTCTGGTAATTTTAAAGCTGAAAACTGTAAGATACCAGTGTTTTAATGACATATTTCAGTTTTAAAAACAAAATATTATATACTCATTACTTAGTTTTGTAAACCAAGACACCTTTCATATTTTGGAGATCGCTGGGTATCTCTGGCTTTTCTGAGAGGGTCACAGCCTATTGCTAATTATGATCTGTGTAACATTTCACTTTTGACAATAGGAAAGTTGGTGTTTGGGAAAATGAGAGACATCTGCTAGTGTATGGCACTCTTTACCAGACCATATTCCCTGTTGTATCACTAAAAGAGCGGATGTCGTTTCTAGGCTTCATGACTAGGATTTCATCCAGTTTCAGTGGCCTCCAAAATCTGTCCCTCTTTGTATCTTGTAACTAGATGTGAACTCCCTTATTTTCTTAAGTGGTTAATTCTTTCAAAAACATAAACAAAATCAGAGGCATTGCATTTGCATATCTTTTATAGATTGTTTAAGGCTTTTCTGCTTTAAAATGGCTGTATTCTAAAAAAAAATAATCATAGTTTCATGATTCTTTCTGTATATTTTGTAAAATTATACTCACACATATCCATAATCAGTGTTATTTCAAGTTAACAGTACTATTCTTGCATATAACTAAGAATTTAATCTTTTCCTAGTTGTTGGATTTCCAATACAAAGTTATCAAATCTGAAAACACACATCTAAAGGAGATGGTGGAAAGCCAGGAGTGTAAAAGCTGCACGGTAATCTGTCTATGCAATATGCAGAACAGTTACTTTTATTTACTGTAAATTTAGATTGAGACCATGGCACATTTAGAGATTTCTGTCCCATGTAAAATAAATAAATAAAAATAAGGTGTGTGACATAACCAAAGCCAAGTGGTTTTCACACACAGCCTGAAGATGGGTATGGCCAAGAGTAATTTTAACCTTAATTGTAGTGAAGTAGAAGTAAGCTAAATTTTTCAGTAACTGTCTAGACAATGAAGAGTTCCTGGTAGCTTATTTTTGTAAGTAATGTCACTAATTTGAGAAAATATGTATTTTTAAACACTCATCATTCTCACAGATACAAAAATATGTGCTTTTAAAAAAATTATTTTATCCCTTTGTGCATATGATATTTAAATAAAAGTGTAAAAGGCTGACACATTTTGCCCCCACTCAGCTCATTTTCATAGTTTAGTATTTATTTCTCTCCAAACAGGGGATGTTTAAAGTTTAATTCCTTTAAAAGTATGCCATAATGTCATGTGGAACTATAGTTCATGTGAATATAATAAATATTACATATGCCAACTTCCACAAAAAGCTTCAAAACATCCCCTGCTTACAGATCATCCACAGTTCTTGTATCTATCACTAGAAAAAACACTGGCATGTTGCTCATGAGCAATGCTGCAAATACATCTTTGGAGGATTTGTAGCTTGTTCATTGTCTTACTGTAGACTGACAAATGCATGAAAAAATGTCACATTTTCCACACCCTTAAAATAGCACCTGTGTCTAGCAGTGATGTATTTATCTGAACATACATGTACAGTATTATGGATATATATATGTGTATATATTATTGTGGAAACATAGATGGATGTGTGTATGTATGCCTAGCTCTTCTCTTCAGTGATATTTTTCATGAAGATTGAAAGGGCTGTCTGACCAGAATCCTCATAGATATCAGGTGTTTGTTCAAATTTTACAGTAAAATCCAATTACTGGATATACTCAGGTCACTACACATATCAATGTGCTTTTGGACTTAAAAATTCATTCCACCTTTAACGGTGTATTGTGAGGCAAGACTGGATTCTTACAGATGTGTGTCTACGGTACAGTAGAGCACTACACAGACCCCTCGAACTAGTGCCAGCCCAAGTCAGTATGATGTCATGCATCATCAGGCAGGGTTATTGTTTAGATTTCAAAAGCAATGTAGCAGTGCCAGCCCAGATTTGGTGTTCATGCCATTAGAAATGTAATGCTGATCTTAGAGCTATTAGTGGTAGGGTGACATAGCACTGTTCTGCCACTCCTCTCCACTCAGGAGGCACAGCTGAGCACCTGCCCCCCCATCCTTGCACAAAATACACATTTTTCTTTACGCTTTCTGGCACTTCCATACCAGTTTGGGTCATAAATTCCCCTAAAACTAGTGAAGCAAGGCAAGGTTTATGGGAAGAGATGACAGCAGACCAGTTAGTGCAAAGAATAGACTAGCTTTCTGGTGTAGGATCCCTTCTGCGCCATCAGTATACTGAGAATCAAATCCTTAATAATCATGAATTATTGGGTTCCAAAAGAATACAGAAAATCTAGGAAGACATGAAAGAACAAAATAATAACATGTATAGGGTTTTAGATAAATCTTTTGAGCATTTTCTGATAGATTACTCTTACTAGAAATGTATTTATCCTATGTGGTACAGTATTCTGCAGAAAGGTAGTTCTACAGGTTGCCCAGGGAGTTGGTGGCTGCCCTCCCTGGCAGGGTTCAAGGCTAGGTTGGATGGGGCTTTGGGCAGCCTGGGCTAGTGGAGGGTGTCCCTGCCCATGGCAGGGGGTTGGAACTAGATGGGCTTTGAGGTCCCTTCCAACCCAAACCAGTCTGTGATTCTATAATTGTGTGATATATTAGCTAGCTCAGGTGTGCAGTATAGGCTTCATGGAATAAGTGATGGGGCAAAAAAGGAATCCTGGCTAGTCAAACCCTCTTGATATCCTAGTGCACAGGCCCCTTTCACCCCTGGTCACAGTGCACATATTGCTTCCACTTTCATCATTTTGACTTGTATACTATGTGGGCTAACGCTGCTGAGAAGCAGAATTTAGTAACAGAGAGCACTCTGCTAATGTGGCTTCACTATACTGCTTCTGAAACTGAAGATGACTATATCTCGACACAGCTACCAAATTGTGCCTGTAGACAAACCCTGTATCAAGTACAGTAATGAACTTCCATAATTTTTCTTGTTATTTTTGGTGGAATTGTTCCTAGAGGGAGCAATAGAGTCTGTAGCTATAGCTGTTATGGTTGCTTTTATGTCATAAGTTGTACAAAGCAAGCAATGAATTTACAACAACAATATTTGGAATGCATGTTTGTTGAGAAATATTGTTTTCTTGTGCTATAGAGGTTGTTGTCCCTTCCATTTATCTAGGGTTGTGATTTTTTGTGTGGAAGCAGTTCTTTTGGTTTACTATAAGTGCTGCACAATTATATATGGTAGCCAGGTCTTTCTTTAGTATAAAACATTGTTTTGTGTTTGCTTGTTAAAAATGCTAACATCCATTTATTGTGAAAAAAATAACTATTTAATGATGGGTTTATCTCCTTTTACAGAATATAGATTTATCTAACAAAGAAAACAGAAATTTCACAACTCCTATTGACAAACTGGAACATGAGAATTTAGTATTACAAAACAGTCTCCTTAAACTACAACATGACACAGAAACATCGATATTGGGTGGCATGGATATGCATGGAGAAAGAGAGGAGAGATACCAAAGCCATTCAAAGATGCAAGAGAAGGAGGAGAGGTAATATTTAGATTATAAACATATATGAATGTTCCTGTAAGTTTTTTTTTGAAACATCTAACTGTGCCAACTTTTTTCTGTTTCTGTTCATTCAGAACACCCACCAACATAAATATCAGACTTAGTTAGTATATTTGTAAGAATTTCCTACATTTTTCTGGATGGCTAACTCAATTTGGCAATAAATGAAGTCCCAGAAATGTCTGATTTGTATTGCAGTATTTGTCACATAAAACAATTTAAAAAACCTTTTTATGGGCTGCTTAAGTTATTCTTAGTTCCAGGCTTTGCAGAATGGGACAGAATGTATTTTTACTGCCAAATAAAAACAAGACAAGGAAAGGATAAAAAAAAGCAACATAAGAGGTAAACTGCTCCACAGGAGGTTATCTTAATAAGCAGTTTGAACTACAACCCCTGCTGAAAAGCTTTGTGTCCCGCCAGTTTCATTTGTTAGAAGTTTCATTAAATATATTTTAATGCCTTGTCTAGTTTTGGTGTTCTTGGGTGACCTGAATTTTAAAAGAAACATAATTTCAAATGCCCTGAATAAATCATTACTACAATAAACTCCTTGTTAGGGAAAAATAATGAGACTTAAGAATACTGAGACTCATAGAAAACATTGTAGTGATGACTTCCTTCTTAATTCCATGTATTCAGTGAAGCACTGAATTAACTTCAAACATGGTATAATCATGGCATTGCAGTAATATAAAGAGAATTAAACTCCCTGCTAAACAATATTTCCCAGGACAGGAGAATAAAAATTAATAGGAAGCGAAGTATTTTGATCATTTGTAATAAACAATTTACATGATAGCACTAATGTAAAACAGTTCTGTGAAGCAAAGTTTAAATAATAGGAGCCAAAATTGTACAGGGTAAGATTTCAAACTCATACACTTGGTCTTTGGCAAAATTCAAAGTTATTTTCCTCCTGCAAAATGAAAGGTGTCCCATTATATGTAACTACATTCTTGCCTAAAATTTCTATTTAAATATGATGTTAATGTTGGAGGTAGTATCATCTGTGTGTAAAAAGCAAATAAACGAACAAACAAGTATGTATGTACACATATATAAATATATACACAAGTATAATGTACACACTTGTATATGGAAGGGGCAAGTATAGCTGTTTTGCTACTAAGTTTCAAATTACATTGAAGGTTTTGATGAAACAAATATTTACAAACCAAGACACAGACTATGTAGGTCTTAAAATTTCTACAAAAATTGGTCAGCACAAATTTGCCTCATGCTATGACAAGTGAGAAAAACTAAGAGTTTTTCCCATTTTCTCAGGAATTACACTTAATGTACATGAGGAACTGTGCAATTTCATTCATGAGAATTAAGCATATGAGACAGTTGAGCCATGCAGGTAATTTGCAAGGTTCGATTTTGTAGCCATCGAAGGCCAATGTGAAAGTAAAACTTGGAGAGAGAAACCTGGGAGAGCCAACCCTTCCCACAGAAATCTCAACCCCACTACTGAACACAACTGAAATTATGATCCTAATTAATCTGATGAAAGAGAGATACTGAATCTGGTTTTCAGGATCTGAAACATGCGTTTGATTTCCTAACTAAATCAGCTAAATACATGTATACACAGATTTAAAAAATCTGCGAATTCCATATGTACTGTATATATCCATCAGCCAGCCAGTCTTTTTAAGACTGAGCCTTCCCTCTACTATCATTTCTCTCTTCCCAAACACAAAACTACTTCAAGATTTTCTCAGAAACCTAAGATTAAATTTTCAACCCTCAAATGTATGCAGATAAACCAGGCAATTGATGTTGGTTGAGTTAAACTCTGGGGCATGTTTTATTTTATTGTCAGCATAAACCATGTTATTTCTGTTTTAATTTGCAGTTCTGTTTCCATGGTAATTATGGCACTGGAGAAAGGGCACAAAGACTTTTTTTACATAGTAAAAAAATAGAAAACATGGTGTTTGTGCAGGAGGGGGGTGTGTTTGTGTTTTAAATAGTAATTTTCAGAAGCTGTACTTTTTGTTTTTCCTGTTTGCATTCAGAAACCTAGAAAGGTTTGCACAATGAAAAAAAAAGAATGTCTTCAATCAAGTATATTCTATAGTATTTTTCAGTCATGTCTCACAATCACTACTAGATTCCTAGGCATGGGCACGGTCATTAGATGGGAGACCTCTAGAGAAAATACAGGAAATTGCAGGAAGTTATACAGGTCATTTAGAAGGAGGCATAATTTCTTCTTTCTTTCAGTACACAATGAATTCCTAAATATTACAAAGGAAGATATGCAGGAGTGGCATCTTTTTAGCTAAAAAAGACTGTAACAGCATCCAACCTATAATCACTTTAATTAATTACTGTTCTCATATATGATAATTGGCTTACTTCTAATTGCCATTTACATAAACTTCCATGCCTTCAAGATTTCACTCCTTTATTTAAATTTTTACATGACTAAAGAGGGCTTTCTCTGATGAAGCTGGGGTGCTTAACCTGTTTTTTTCCAAATTTGAATATGCATGTGAGCTCCCAAACAAAAGGCTACTTACTTACCATCAAAATATATGCAAAATAGGTAACTAGTGAAGCCAAAATGCTCTTTCATCGTTAGGCAAAAGTGAGGGGCTAGGACTGAATGCCTGCTAAGCTAGCTGAGGGTTGCCTAAAGGATCTGTGTTGACAGTATCTGTCTTATGGAGGTTTTCACTGCCCTTTGGAGGTCACACTCTTAGTCATACTCACCACTGTACCAGTTATTGTGATAAACACACTGGGCCTTCTGAAAACAATCTCTTCAAGAAAATGCTTGTTTACCATTTTCAAAATCAAGCAGTTACACTTGCAAGGACACAAATTCAGAAAAAAATGTTGATCATTAAAGATCTGTTGTTCTCTACCTCAAAACTATGCACGTCAACCAGCCCAAGCTGGGTAAGGAATCGGTTTTGCACTGCTGAAACCATTGATCATATAGGGACCAGGTTGGTTGTATATATGAGTCTGAAAAATTACATGCTGTCTATATAAATTCCCTTTGCCAGGTCATTGTTCTTTCACTTCTTGTCCCATATGTCTCCATGTCAACAGTGATATTATTTTTGTGACGTACGAGTAGATGTTAAATTCTATGACAGAAAACCCACTGAAAGCTTAAGTTATTCAACTGCAGTTACAGCGTATTTGTGTTGCTAGTGATAACAAATGGACAGGTTTTTTACAAATTTGCAGATATTTGCCTACTTTTACATTTGTATTCAAAGTACAACTCTGTTCTTAGATATAATTTTCACTGAACTGGCAGAAATTTCAACCCCAACTGTGAAATCTGTCTGAAGGCACAGTATTCATATCAAAACACCTAAATGTAGGCATCGTGTTTTTCTGAGATAGCAAACAGCCCCAGCAATCCTACCAATTACCATAGCAAGTGCAGTTCCTTTTAAAAATCAGGGGGGTGGTGGTTTATCTGGTTTTACTATCTAAAAGCTACTAGAGGATGTTGGCACCCAAGTCTGAAAATTCTGGTCTTAGTGAAGCAAGCTGTAACGTAACAGTAATAACTGTTATTAAATACATAGAGAAGCAGTTCGGGGAGGGGGGGGGGGGGCGGGAAAGAACACAGAGCACACAGACTTTACTGTGGGTTTCAAGAGGAAATTACTTCCAAAAAGGTCAGAACACAAGATGACAAAAAAATCTGTGATTTTTATTATTCATGCTGTCTATCTTCAATTGTGGCAGGGTTTTTTTTTCAGTGTACCCTTCATCCAAACAATAGATGGACTTTAAAATAGGGGGATAAAAAAAAAACCCCACAAAACAAAAAAGATAGTCTCTTGTGCCCAAAGAGCAGTGTATTTATTTAAAGAAAAGCAATGAAGAAAGGAGAAAACTCTGCCCCCATAAAAGTAAACACTTCAGGTCATTTAGAAAACTGGAAGGTTTGGTGAATATTCTCAGAGAGTTTTATGTTAGAATATATAATAATAATAATATAACTTGCTTTCCTGTAGCATTCAGAGTATCTTTTTCACTACTTCTTTTATAATCAGCGAAAAATATGTTCTTCATTAGTTCTCTGAGTTGTTCTGCGCAGTCCATTTATGGAGCACTCACATTCCTGTCTCAGGCCTTATGTATGAGCTGTGCCCATAAAGACTGCACAGCCACCATCTCTCACCACCAAATATGTAAAGTGAGATTGGAAAATGGTGTGATCTTTCTGCAGAAAACCCTGTCCTTTCCCTGTGCTGTCAAAACATTTTTTATTTATATAAAAAAAAAGCTGTTTTCCTTAGATCTGAACAGCACTTCGTACTGTTCAATATTTATAATAATTATATTGTAGTGTCACAGAACCTGATCTTTAAAAGTTTTTAGAGCTGTGTATCAAATTAGTTAAGTGTGCAACGATAGGAGCCTTTCAGATAGCTATCATGTTTAAGTATAGTAGTTACTGCCCAGGACAAAAATTTCAATTTTATCATAACCACAGACCTCAGTACAATGGAAATTTCTACCTCTGACAGAAATTTCATAACAGAAATGCAATCAAATCTGAAATAATTTAAAATTTTTGCATGTTTTGACATGTGTGATTGAAAATTACTCTAATTCAGCAGACATCTGGGAATACTAGTCTCAAAAGTCTCTGCTCTAATCCATATGGTTGGGGAGGGGAAGTCTTATGAGGAGAAGCTGAAGTCCCTGGGTTTGTTCAGCCTGGGGAAGAGGAAGCTGAGGGGAGACCTCATCATGGTCTGTGGCTTCCTGAGGAGGGGGAGCAAAGGGTCAGGCAGCGATCTCCTCTCTTTGGTGACCAAGGACAGAATCCAAGGGAACGGTGTGAAGCTGCAACAGGGGAGGTTTAGGTTGGATATTAGGAAGAGGTTCTTTACTGAGAGGAGGGTTGGGCACTGGCACAGACTCGCCAGGGAAGGGGTCCCAGCACTGAGTTTGGCTGAGTTCAAGAAGTGTCTGGATGACACCCTCAGTCCCATGTTGTGACCTGGCTGGGCCTGTGTGGAGCCAGGAGTTGGATGGACTTGATGATCCTTATGTGTCCCTTTTAACTCAGGAGATTCTGTGATTCTCAATTCTGTGGTTTCAGAATTGTACATTTGACTGTCAGGAAAAGGAGGTATTCTGAATGGGAAGAACACAGCTTGCTGCTTTTTTTTTTTTTTTGAAGTTGCTGTTAAACATAATAGTTTTTGCTTTACAGAACTACAAATGAATACATATCTATGCTTTTACATCTATTCTGAGCACTGTAAGTGGGATTTAAGAGTTCTTTTGTAAGCTTGAAGATTTCTCTTATTGTTACAAAAGCATGTTCTTGTGCAATTTTTAACAAAGCATATGTTAAACATTTCTTTATCTCTCTTCTTAATCTCCAGTATGTTATCATTAAATCATTGGCAAAATTATTATTGCAGTAAAAAAATAGGATTAAAGATTCCTATAATATTTTAAAATTGTTTTTAAAATTATTCTAAATTCTAATTATTTGATGTAGCTGTTTAAGGTGCTATTAGATCAAAATCCAACCACTAATAACAGTTTTTGCTTCCCATCTCACCCTTTCACATGTAGTTACCTCTATTTGTGTGGCTAAATTCATTCTAGTTTCTATCCTATTGTAAGCTAAGAAAGCTGGAGGGGGACTGTTTACAAGGGCATGTAGTTAGACAGTGAGGAATAATGGCCTTAAGCTGAAGAAGGGTAACTGTACATCAGATATTAGGAAGAACTTCACAGAATCACAAAGCACTGTAGGGGTTGGAAGGGACCTCCAGAGATCATCGAGTCCAACCCCCCTGCCAAAGCAGCTCCCTAGGAGAGGTCACACAGGTAGGCGTCCAGATGGGTCTTGAATATCTCCAGAGAAGGAGACTCCACAACCCCCTGGGCAGCATATTCCAGTACTTCTTCCCTGTGAAGGCGGTGAGACCCTGGCACAGGGTGCCCAGAGAAGCTGTGGCTGCCCCCGGATCCCTGGCAGTGTTCAGGGACAGGATGGATGTGGCTTTGGGCAACCTGGGCTAGTGGAGGGTGTCCCCGCCCATGGCAGGGGGTTGGAACTAGAATAGGCTTTGAGGTCCCTTCCAACCTAAACTGGTCTGTGATTCTATGATTCTAAGTTATGAAGACATGGCTGAAGTGTGCTTGCAGAGCTCGGAAAAGCTAAAGGGATTGTGACCCTTGTCAAAGGATGGGTAACAAACAAGGGAGTACTGATAACCTCAATACCTGAAGCAAGTCTGTGTTTCAGCTCTTGTCCTGCCACAGCCACTGCAAGCTTACTCACCTTAAACTCCAGTGAAAGGGTTTAAATTAGTGTCACAGCTGAAGCAGACAGAGGATGCACACTCAGGTATTTATAGCAACTTAGGTGGAAAGTTGCTAAATTGCTGCAACTAGATAATGCTTAATCTTACGCCCGTTATCTTCCTGCAGGAAGCAGTTTGAACAGCTAAATAATGAAAATTGCACAAACAAAATTTTTAAAAGCTTGGTTTTGTTGTGATAACATCAAACTGGTTTTCAGACTTTGGTATTTTTTTCTCTTGTAGAGCTTTCCAAAAGAAAGATGCATGGGAAGTGGAATGTCAACAGACTGCTATGTTCACAGCCAGTGGATACCACAGAAACTGTAGTCCTGCTTTATATGGCCAAGGCAATATCACTGGTTCAACGAGTGACAGCATTTTATCTTTTCATACGCATCACAGAAGTCATGAAAAGAAAATAGATAATAAATGCCCATCACCACCCACGGGGCATCCTGCAGCCTTTGGCGAGTCATTTCCTGAAAAGGTTGGAAGAGGCAGTTTTCTGAACCCTGCTTACAACACAGAAGAAATCAAATTATCAGTAAGTAACTATTTTCCTATAACACATATTCTCAAAGATCTGTAGACCAAATGGAGCCTTGGAGGAGCCAAAAATTAGATCACCCCTGTTGTCATTATTATTTATACAGTGCCAGCCCAGCAAAAATGGAAATACCTTATCCTAACATGAATGCAGTTTTCCTGGAGATTAAACATCCCCTACTGGGCCATACCTCTATTCTAATAATGATGGTGATAATTACCTGCCATTATGTGACTGTGAGAGAAATTTCAACATTTTAGCTCATTGCCTTCTATATTGGGGCATTCGGCTTCATATTGCCTTCTGTAAGGGCACTCTGCTTTAACTCTATTTCCATAATGCCTGCAAACTTACTGCCTTAAGTGCTGTTAGACAAACCAAATTTCTACAGCATTTGATTGATGGATGAAATAAGAGGAATTGCAGCAACTATTTTCTGTGTTAGCTATTGTATTTGAAAAGGAACAGAAATTATAACTGGTTTAATCCTTATTTTTCGTGAAATGAAAGAGTAATTGTGCAGCATTCTTTCTTTCAGTTTTCATAGGCTGGAGATTACTACCCTCCATCACAAGTGGGACAAATCCACTTGGGCTAGGGCAACTTCTTAGGAAAAACTTTCCATAATTCTTTGACTTTAGATGTCTCTTTAAATTTGAACTTTATGCTCTTCCTCAGTATCTTCTGCTCTTCCTTAAGCCTCCACTACAGGCCTTTTTTTCCACTTGGAAACTTAGCACTTCTTTTCCAGACCTCAAAGCATACAAACCACACCATCATTACATAATGGAACTAACAGCTCAGTAAGGAATGAACTGCAGCCACCTCTCTGCCCTGTTGTGATACTTATATCTTTGTACCCCTGGATCCTGAACTGCAGGTGTGTAGCTGAGCCTGGAGACAAAGAGGGAAGACTTCAGCATTTACTGAGGCAATCAACAGGCAGTTTCCTTGCCATTCGTCACCTTAAGTAGAATGAAGGGGCATCATGACATCAACAATCACCTTCAAGCAGTTTATGGTTGTTGTACCCCACTTCTGCTCTGCTGTCCACTTCAGGGATGGACACACAACCTTCCCGTTCAGAGATGTGGCTGCTGGAAGACAGTCTTCACAGTCCAGAATCTCACTGTAGATAGACAGCACCATAGTGGTGGCCTGCCTGGGAAGCAGGGACTGCAGCACAGCCCTTCGCTGATGCTGGTCCTGGCAGCTGTGTCCCAGTAGTCAGAGAACAGTGAGAACCACATAATGATGGGTGTTTGTCCTCACTTCTATTTTTATATTCTTATGTTTCATAGGAATTCTAAGTAAATGGCTTTTGGTTTCTCACATCTTGAGAGCTTTCTCTTTAAACTGCTGATTGTGAAAAGTCTAGAATTTCTCAGGAGAGTTTGATAATCCCTAATTCCCCTCCTCTGTTCTGTCAGAAGTGTCCAACAGAGACAGCAGACCACAAAGCTTCTGTTTCCATCCAGCCCAGGGAAAATGTCCATTCTGGGACACTTTTGCAAGCTACAGGGAAACTATTTCCCAGCTGGCACTCAGGATGGGGTCAATGCCAAGGCAGTTGACTAGATGATACAGAAAAAACACTTTCCAGCTGGTGTGTGGGCAAAGTACCTAATGAAACTATTAAGAAATTATATTTTTCATACAGAGTCAAAGTCCAAATCAGTGGTACTGAAGCAGGTACAAGTTCTGAAGATTGCCAAAATTAAATCATCACTCAGACTGACACTGGGTACCACATAGTGCAGAGATGAGTCAACAGTCTGTTTCTGTCTTCATATGGAAAGCCATTGCATCAAGGAGAAAGAGAAAAAACCCATACAGTATGTTGTAAACCAGAGTTCTTTGACAGAGTTTTCAGGACTGTGAAACCTCCAGTATGTTCAAAACTTCTGAAGATGTTACAAGGAACCATTTTTCTGGATTGAAAGTGCAGGTGATGTCCTGATATCTACTAAAACTACTCTGTTGGTATTTAGGGAAAAAATCGTTGGTCTTTAGAGAGAAAATAGTCTCTAGGCCTTTAGACAAAGACTTATGTCTCCTCCCAGTAGCGAATCTTCAGACAAGATTTATAAATGTTTCACTAGCACCTCTGTCCTTTCACATTCTTTCTTAGAGGTTACATGTGTAGAGAAAGTCAGTCTTGCCTTGAAGTAGAAAGCTTGACGTGGATTCATTAGAAATTTCCATAACCCCCAGAATTCTTGCTTCAAAGCTTTCCAAACCTAGGGAAATATTCATTCTCTGATCTGTATGTTGGGCTGTGGTCTCTTTCCGAAATGATCAACTTCAGAAAATGGTTTCCTGATCCATTCCCAGTCTCTGGGAAGATTATTCCATACAACAGTCCAATGCCCAGCTTCAGAAAATAAATAAAATAACAAATAAGTTTATTGGCAGCTTCAGAATAGTCCATTCCAACATAATTTCTCCATTTTAGCTGGAGGAAGCAGTTATGTGCATTGTCCTTCCCAGACCAGATCTTTAACTTTTAGTCACAAATACCTTCTCATGTTTCTCTTCAGATGATGGACATTGTTGCTTCTTGCTTTCAAACTTGGAAAGACAAGAAAGACTCAAACTGTAGCAAGAAAATATAAATTGTGCATTAGCAAACTTTCTAACATTAAGTATGGAAAATGGCTTAATAAAGAGATTGCAGTGGAAAATTAGGAAAATTTTACCCCTGTCATGATTAGAAATGACTTTGACAGCCTTGATCCTACCCTGAGGCAGGCTGTGGTCCATCACTGTTACCTACGTGGTTAAGTACTTCAGCCCTCTAAAAACCTCCCTGTGTGGGCTGGAAATTCCCCGAGCATCTCAATTTTTATTTCCACATTTTCAGCAGAAGCATGTTGAAGACAGACATCTATGCCTGCTACCTAGGAAGTACTGCAGTGTAGGGTCAGAGAAAACTACACCCAAAAGCCACCAAATTTAGTTACAGTCAGACTAAAATTAGCCAGACAAATTAATTTGGTGGTTTGTGAGAGTGAATAGACCTAGCTTCCTGAAGTGCTTCTACCTGGCAATCCAGAGTTAATTCATAAGCACTTTGAGAAGTTGTTGCTTAAGAAGAAAACATCTTTAGCACACATTCCATACATGGAAATAGGCGTCTCTCTCAGGTGCGTTCCTTCTTTTCCAGCAAATGATGAGGCAAGAAGGTGATTCTCATTGCTGGTCTACACTGAAGAAATATGGGGTCAGCTGACACTGTAGAAATGAAAAACTAGAGTCCTTGTTTAACTACCCAAACAAGTGAGGTTGAAAGTTTACCAATGACCTCACTTCTACCCAGCTCCAGTGAGAAAACCGAAAGACATAAAAAAGGAGAGTTACCTGAGGAGAAGGAATTCAAAACTAGGCACTGTGAATCTTGTCTGAGACGTGGATTAAAGCAGTTTCTTCGTGTTTTTTCTTCCTCAGGCATTAAAAGTAAAGTGATAAAAAACATAGTGAAAGAGGTTTGGAAAGCAAAGCTTAGCTGCTAACAAGAAATGTTGCCTTTTAGACTTGTTTAGATACAACCTTCTCTCGAAGTGCATAAAGCCCGGTGCATTAGGGACCTATCTAAAATGATAGTCAGTCATGTCTGGCCCTCGGGTAAGGAGCTGTTGGGAACCATGATCTGCTTATTCTAAGTGATAAACATTCTTCTCACAACTCTGAGGCAATTCAGAAATGTATCATCAGGAGTTTACAGTGTATTTCAAGAAAAAAACCGCACCAAAGTAAGTACCAGTTGAAGCAAAGGACACTGGCATTTCAGGAAGATGGCTTGATCATGAGGCTGCGATGTTTGTCATGACAAGCCAGCAATTGGAAACGTTGTAATGAATCTCCAAGAATCCCTTGTAACTCCATATAATGTTTCTGAAAGCTAGCACTCATGTACATCTGCTCTCCATATGGAAAAGCCCGACATGACTTCTTTTCTCAAGGTGATGACCCCTATTAAATTCATGTTTCCAATTCATATTTTCCCCAGTTTCTTGTGCTTCTCACAAACTGTTTCATTTACTCAAATGAATCAGTGATTGCAGAACTGGTATTCAATAGGCAAAACACACAGTGGTTCTTCAAGTAAAGCCTCCAAATCCAGTGTCTTCTTCACAATACAAAAGCCTTCTTCAAAGACTTCAAACTACTACTTCCAACTCTATCACTGAATCCAAACATCACAAAGAGATATATTGGTGTCCTGGGCTCCATGAGAAGAGGGGTGGCCACCAGGGAGAGGGAGGTGATTGTCCCTCTCTACTCTGCCCTTGTGAGACCCCAGCTGGAGTACTGTGTCCAGATCTGGGACCCACAATACAAGAAAGATGTGGAACTGTTGGAGAGGGTTCAGAGGAGGCCACGAAGATGATTAGAGGGCTGGAGCACCTCCCCTATGAAGAGAGGCTGAGGGAGCTGGGCTTGTTCAGCCTAGAGAAGAGAAGGCTGCAGGGGGACCTCATTGCAGCCTTCCAGTCCCTGAAGTGAGCATACAAACAGGAGGGGAATCAACTTGTTAAAAGTGTAGATAATGGCAGGACAAGGGGGGATGGATTGAAGCTAAAGGAGGGAAGTTTTAGATTAGACATTGAGGCAAGTTCTTTACAGAGAGAGTGGTGAGGTGCTGGAATGGGCTGCCCAGAGAGGTGGTGGATGCCCCATCCCTGGAGGTGTTCAAGGCCTGGGCAACCTTGTGTAGATCCAGGCCTGGAGGTTGGTGGCCCTGCCTATGACAGGGCAATTGGAACTCTATGATCCTTGGGGTCCCTTCCAACCCAGACCATTCAGTGATTCTGTGATTCTGTATTTGTGAGCAAGCACATGAAGGAAAATGTGCATGGAGCCGTAATATCGAAAATCTCAGGAACAATTCTTCATATGAAAACAGTGATTTACGGATGAGAAATCCTGCATGTGTTTGTGAGGAAAACCAGAAGGCAGGTCATCTCTCTCCAGAGTTTCTCAAAAATTGGAAAATTAACATTCTTTCTTATTCCTGGCAGTTCAGGGATTGATCAGAGTGTGTTGTGGCACAAAGCAATCCAATACCATTGGGTTCCTTCTTCTCCTACATACTAAGTGAAGTCACTTTTTCTTCCCTGCCCTGTTAAAACATTAATATGGAGGGACTGAGAGAAGGAGGATTCTGCTTTACCTGTGAAAATGTATAGGAGCCCTATACATGGGAAATCCTGCCTCGCTCTAGAAGGATAATGTTATACTCAGAATTTATTTCTGGCTATCGCTTACTTGCTGTACTTTGAAAATAAAAGGGGTTTCCTATAGGAAATCTCTAAATTTCATCTCAAGGTCTGCTGCAAAGAGTCTGAAGAGAATAGTGCTTTGAAGCATGTCTCTGGTTAGGATCTTTCGGCCTGAAATGCTGCTCAAGGGCAGTTTTAAACCAGGCTGAAAGCAAAGACCAAATCTGCCTCTAGTTGCCGTGGAAATAGGGAATGTCCCATCCTGATACAAGGCAGCTTAGAATAAAAATTTACAGGTGTAATAGAATTGGCCTTTTCCACAAAACATTTGAATATTTAAATCAGGGGAAACCATTTGATGTGCTGACAGATAAACTCTCATTTTTATACTCCAGGAAAAACAACACCCGAGGTTCTAGACTAATAACTCAATCGGTTATTAAAACTATTTAACATACAGTTTAATTAAGATAATGTCAATCATCTTTCTCAATACATGATCATATAAAGATAGAAAATCTTCTTTCTCTTACTCAGTAATGCAGCTCTAACACAGAATTACAGTAACACAGTAACACAATGAGGTTTTTTCTCAGTTGACTTAAAAATTCATGTCATAAAATTATATTTATCTATACAAATAAACATTGAATTTAAACAAGCATCATGTCTTTAGGCAAAGAAAAAGTCTTTCATATTTCTTTTGATAAAAACATTCCAGTGAATGCATCTTAAGTATTAGCAAAAAGAATTAACAGAAATTGCTGCTTAAAAATTTAGAACTTGTTCCAGCAAAGCCTCACTCACGTCCTTTGCTTTATACAACTCTGCATCCCATGACAACCATTCTAAAACTGATTCTGGTAGGGTTTATGTCTCAGGCTACGAAATGCTCATTAAATGGAAAGAAGATTGTTCAGTGAACTACTTGCAGCGAATAAAATTTAGTACATTCTCCAGAATGTCAGGGCTTGAAGTTGATAGTACTGAAATGAGCATAGGTTTTCTTCCTTTCCTCACAAAGCAGAGAGCTAAAATTACAAGAGACAATCTGCAGTACCCAATACTAGTTATATTCTGTAATTCCAAAAAACATACTATTGTCCTAAATTATACATGTGACTAACTTAACCTTTATCTGATCCAAAGATTTTGGAGGTCCTGAAGCAGCTTAATTCTGTCTAATAAGATATTTACATATTTAATGGCAAATCTACATCCTAATGCTGTGGCTATTCTGATATCAAATATCATGCTCACATTTTGGGCACCTGAATGCTTTTAAAATGTGTGCCCAGATTCATGTTTTGCTGGAGAGATACAAAGTGTCATCACGTTACTGGCTGCTATAGGATGCTTTAGAATCTCAGATTTGGTAATGCAAACACAGTGTAGTGCTTCCTGGATTTTACTAACCATGACTTTCTATTCATTGCTCAGTCTCCCCCTGAGATGTCCTTCCTTGCACCAACTGAAAAGTTCCTTCAAGAGGAAGAGAAACACACAAGGGAGTTTGAAGAACGTTTAAATTTGCACCTTGAAGAACTGCAAAGACATTCTGAAAACACTCTAAAAAAATATGCCAGGATACAGCAAAGCAGGCATACTTAAGCCAGTCACACGACTAAGAAAATAAACCCAACTAATCACCCATGAGTTTCTTAGAACTAACATCTGCAACTAGCTGCTGAATTTATTTAGGCACATTGCCCACAGCAGGTATATTTAACACCAAGTTTTCAGTATGATAACCGTTATCCTATGGATTTAGGTATATTGTAACTTGATTGTATTACAAAATATCATATTCTAAACCTATTCTGAACTATGCAGGTTGGTTTTGCACAGTTACATTGTGTGCAGCAGCGAGCCTGGCACAGCACTGTAAATTAAGAAAGATACTTTCAAATCTGTGATGTACAGAGGGCTAATAAGTGGAATTATTCCCTTGGAAATATAATCAGCCAAGAGAAATTTCTCTCGATTGCACGGAACAAGAATAATAGGGGCCTTTAGCCATGTCATAGCTCCTAGCATAAAGAGCTTATCTATGCTCTGGTTATTCTTGGCTATAGAAACAGCCCTCAGGACTCTTGAAATGAGAAGTTTGAGCTCTTTTTTTCTTATGCTCTAAGCCATGCAGGTCCGTGAGAAGAACACAAATAGACAAAGCATGTATTTTGAAGCCACTTGTATTGCCCCTTTTCCCAGCCCCATAGAGTTCACCTGGCGCAGCGCTGATCTCAGGTGCTTCACACAAATACTTCACCTGCTTTGGTAACCGTGCCTGATGGCCTCAAGCTGCGCCAGGGCAGGGTCAGGTTAGATGTTAGGCAAAAATTCTTCACTGAAAGAATTGTCAGGGCCTGGAACAGGCTGCTCAGGGAGGGGGTTGAGCCACCATCCCTGGATGTGTTTAACAGATGGGTAGATGAGGTGCTTAGAGATATGGTTTAGCATAGGACAGGAACAGTTGGACTCGATGATCTTAAAGGTCTTTTCCAACCTAATCATTCTGTGCTTTGACATTACTTAGGCTCTTGTTTACCTGCACTGGAATAGTCCAAAACCCTGCAACTTCAGACAACTTCTTTTACGTAAGGGTCTACATTCTTTGTCTTTTTCTGCAACATAGAAAAGCATTATAACACTGAGCAGAGTTACTTCAACTCTGTGTGCTGAAAAACTGCATAATGCTGAGATTCCTTTTATTTGCATTTCATGCTGAATTCTATTGCTGTGCAAGCGAAACAGAAATTACAGACAGTGTTGATGAACCACCAATTTCAGTGAAAGAGATACTGAAGAACTGCTTTCCAGCATATACTGTTGCCAACTTCCTGGAAAAATCTGGATAAAAATAATACCAGACTGTCAAACGGCTTCAGTTTGTGAGTAAAAGAAGACTCATTAATATTCAAGACCACAACAAAAATGTAAATTGTTTTTGGAAGCTATATTTCCATTAAGACAAAATACACTACATCACACTTCCACAAAATACCAAGATTTTAAATACCAGTTTGGCTCAGTTTGTAATAAAATGAGTAATGGAAATGAGGACATCAAAGAACCTTTTACAGGAAAATTCAGGAAAATTACTAGACTCAGCTGGAGCAACGAGGACTGAATAGAAGATGATGGAAGGACAGCTGAACAAACTAAATATATATGCGTCCTCAACTTCAGGGAAGATGCATCTGGGAGTTTTAAAAGAACTAAGGAAGAAATTAAGGAACCTTTGGAAACGAAGCTAAATTTTAAGCTGGGAAAGATCTGTAGAAGCAAAAAGACAGCAAAATGTTGTCTTTCAGAAGGACAAGACACAAAAGAGGGGGATATTAGTCAGTTAGGCAGATTATTTTGTCACTGCATGATTTAAACATATGAGAAGATGGTGTGCTACAGGTCACCAAAGAAATGTTATGTGTCTCAGTCCAGTCCAAGCATGGGGATCCCTCTTGAATGAAAGAAAGAAATGATCAAAAAATTAGTAAGACTTCTTTTTCCTAAAGCTTTTTAAGATCTTTTTAAGCTACTAACTTTGGCTAACGAAAGAAGGGGGATAGTTTTAGCCTGGCTTTTGTGTAACACCTTATAATAAACTCCACGTGAAAAGCACTGAAAAATACCAAGTACCTGTATGGGAGCAGCCTACATGCTTCCTGTTATTCCCTGCTCAGAGCAGATTGTGCCACAACTGTGCTGAGACAGTATGGATCAACATGCCCTCTTTTAACACATATTTACCTGAAAGGTCACCCGTCCCTTCGCCAGCCAACATCAGTGGAAGTTCATCTGACAGTCCTCAATTTAAAGAACAGCCTGTTGCTGCTGGATAGAGCCAGAGCCACACCACTGGTTCTGACCACTTCAGTTGTGTTAAAAGGTGAAACTGGTTCAGCTGGTGAAAGGTTTCTGAAGAAAAATACCCATCCCTGATGTTATCAGGCCAAAAATAGTTTGTGCAACATGTACCACATTTCAAGTTACTTGGAAAACTTTTTACAGAGAGATGGGGAGCAGAAATAAGAAGAGTGAGAAATTATATACCTTATGATATACCCTGACTAGAGACGCAGGTATATTGTCACACAAGTAACGATCCGAAAGGTCCACGGCTATAAACCTCTGAAAACTCCAATAAAAAGTAGAAAAAAATGAATTATTAATCATAAGTTCATTTGGCAGGACAAGATGCAATGTTCAGGAGTTGCTGATTGCCCAAAACACACAGAAAATTCCTATTCTCCTTTGTGAGTCGCTGGACAATGGAAAATTCTTGTAAACCACTGGACTTGTGTTACGATTTTTCAAAGCTTTCCCAAAAAGTATTTTTGGCTCCCAGTAGAAAGATTTGTTTTAGACAAAAAGAACAATGGCTCAGGCTGCCCCCTGCATTTTTTTGCTGAAGGAAAATCAGAGGTCGTGTACACACAGTTGCCAACGTGTTTCATCAAGACATAATTTTGAAATAGCTGGTGGTGTAGGAGCTGCCAGACCATTGCTGTCCTATTCACTTCCCAAAACTTACTCTGATGGGGCTCTCGGTGAACCCACACTAACTGAACAGAAACATTGTTAAAAGGCCCATGTGAAAGTTGAGTGCTTAGTGCATTTTTTTCCTGCCATGTTTTACTCCCTTCTTTACTGCATGGGAAATTGAGGAACATAAGAACAGGAGAGTGTCGGAGAGGTGGCAGGCGCCTTGAACACCACCAGCGGGGATGAGAAAAAGTCATCACCAGACTGTCTAACGAGATGAGCCCCAGGTGACTGTACATCTGTGGTATGACATGCCAGTCATCAAAGTTTTATTTTACTCAGGGCTCCCCAGATCAAGAAAGACAGGGAACTACTGGAGACAGTCCAGTGGAGGGCTCCAAAGCTGATATGGGGACTTAAACTCATGTCTCCTGTGAGGAAAGGCTGAGAGATCTGGAGCTGTTTAGCCTGGAGAAGACCAAGAGGGAATCTCATCATTATGTAGAATCATAGAATCACAGGATCATTTGGGCTGGAAGAGACCTATCAATTTCCAACCCCCCTGCCATGGGCATGGACACCTCTCACTAGATCACGCCACTCAAGGCCCCATCCAACCTGGTATTGAACAGTATCTAAGTGGTGGGTGTCAGGAGGATGGGGCAGACTCTGTCCAGTGGTGCCCAGTGACAGGACAAGGGGCAATGGGCACAAACTGGAACACAGGAAGTTCCATCTGAACATGAGAAAAAACTTTTTTACTCTGAGGGTGGCAGAGCCCTGGGACAGGCTGCCCAGAGAGGCTGTGGAGTCTCCTATGGAGACATTCAAAAACTGCCTGGACACAATCCTGTGCAACCTGCTCTAGGTGATCGTGCTCTGGCAGGGGGTTGGACTAGATGATCTCCAGAGGTCCATTCCAACACCAAGCACACTGTGAAACAGTGATTTACAGAGCCACCTCATGCATGTGCTGAACTCCCTTCAGCACTGCAGCTGTATGCCAGAGGGTCTCCCCAAGACCAAAGGGCTGGAAGGAGGCAGAGGGTACTGGGGGAAGATCCTTACTCTGTATCATACAGATGATAGGATTATGTTCCCATCTGGCTTTACAACCTGCAACAGCCAATTATGTCCTTCACATTCACTTTTTGTCCATTTAATTCTATGCAAAACAGCTATCAAGTAGATTTTACACCAACTGCCTTGCACTAGGGAAATTGTTTTCTTCTCAGACACAGCAGGCTGCTGAGAAAATGCTGGGTTAAAGGTTGCTTGCAGCAGAGCTCATTTGGATTGGCCAACCAGTGTGGGAACTGTGAGTTGTTTTTTCCTCACTGTAGGGTTCAGATCTCAAAGCTCACTGGGTCTGAGTTACTATTTAATCACATGGACACCCTCAAATCCGCAAACAGGCTGTAATTTCACGTACTGCATCTAAACCTCTGCACGTGGATTGAGCAGTTCCCCCAGACACTGAGACACAGGGCTCCAGTGTCCTGTCCTAAACCAACAAAACAAACTAATCTACCCTAAACCAAACTGCTTGGGGCTTTGAAACAGATTTGTCAGGAATGTGCTTGCCCAGTCACCTTATGATAACATGTTTGTGTGCAAAGAACAGTCCTGAACCATCCTGTCACTGACTTGCCTGTGACAGCTGTAGGTCCTACTTGACTTAACCCTTGTACAACCCCAGAGGAAGAAATCCTAGAGAAGTCCTGGCCCTCGGTATCTCACGTGAGCACCAGAACATGAATGGTTTTGGTTGAAACTTTTAAACCAAGTACAGGCAGTGCACAGAAGACACCAGCTCATGGCTCCCCCTCTAGCAGTGACAACGATGCTCAACTGGGACATGGATGGCAGGACTTTGCCTTGCTGGTGGCACAGCGCGTGAACCAGAACTACCTGCCCTGGTAAGAAGCCTCTCCTGGTGAGGAACATCTTGGCAACGCAGGTCCAAAGCAGAGAAACAAATCACAGGCTCTAGTTCCCATCAGAGCAGGGGGAGCGTTCACACCTCTACGGGTACCGCTGCAGCACCAAACATACATGCTCTGATAGAAGAGAGGTGCCTTTTCTCTGCCATGTGTGTTGAAATCGCTGCTTTCCAAACATCTGAATGAGAATAGGGAAACATCCCCATGTAGATGGATTGAAACAGACTTGAGATCTAATTCGTCAGAGCTCTGAAAATATGTGAAGTCCTTCTTTCGGACCAGGGGCAGTGTCGTTGCCTTCCCTCACTTGGTGTTGGAGCTGGGGCCATGGATAACACAGGCCATGGGGAACACAGATGGGCATTTACCCATTGCTGGAATACTTGATGTGATTCCTTTATTTTCTTAGCACTTCAAAGACATTTGTAAGTCCTTTCAAACCTTCATCTTTAAGTATTTGACTCAGATTTGATTTATGTTTTGAAAAAAATGGTTTTAAGAGAATTGCTTCTGTAACCGGATTTATCAGAAGGCAATGGCAGGTTTTTAATGACTTCACCTGATAATGAGCGCTCTTGGACACCATATTATAAGACACTGCTGAAGAAGTATCTCAGCATGAGTTTTCTGGTAAAATGCTTGTAATAAATCATTCAATTTTGCCCACAAGCTACTGTGTGCTGGGAAAAGCTTTGAAATCCTATTTCTAAAACATCTTTGAAGGCAACTGACACTTGGAGAAATACATACAGTTAAAAACCCAGAGACACGGTTACACCTTTGGCTGAGAAGTTCACAGGAGTCAACATTTGGGCAACTGCCATTAATTTACTTCCTGATTATCTCCCAGTGATTCTTTGACAGTTTCTGTCTACAGAGGCTTCATACCATTTTCCAAACTCTCCCATCTGACGCTGGTAAAAGGGAATTTGGTAGAAAATGTCATAATCCAACATCATTGTTTACTAGAGAAAAATGTTTTGGGTTTTTGTTTTTTTTTTAAAGATCCAAACTGCAACATCAATTCTTGTTCCTGCATAAGGAACAGTCCAGAACACTTAACACTACTTTCCTCTCAATTAGCACTCAGTAAAATTGCACATTTCAGAGAACTGAAATACAGAACGTCTCTTATTAGCATTAAGAGTTCATATTAATAAACATTTGCCTCTGAAAAGATGATTATTGTGACCCCAAGAATTTGCAGGTGACGAGACAAAGGGGGGGCATAAGAAAAAGCAGCAGAAATGAAACATCTCATTAGAGAAGTAATCTTAAATATTATCTAACCCAGACAACCTTCTCCCTATTTAGTTGTTATCAGCCAGTTAATTGCTCTTATGTGTCACAGGCTCAACTCTTGCAGCACATGAAAGGAAAAACCCTCACACAAAGACTCTGAGCAGTTTTGGGGAAGGCTCTCTGCACTAACAGAGTTACTGCTTGCGCTGGTGAAAAAGCCCTGCCAGTGGAACGGACTGAGATGGGAGTCACAGGGACTTCCTTAGAGCCACTGGAAGGTACCACAGAACGAGCAGGGACAGGAAAACCTTGGTTCAGTGTCTGTGGGAGAAGAAGAACCTATGGAAGAGTCAGCAGAAAATTGTGCTTCTACTCTAGTCACCCAAGACACCGGGTACCCTGCAGAACACACGTATTATACACACACTTAGGCTGCTTCCTCGGGGACTGATGTCATGCAAGCTGAGCCCCTTCCACAAAAGGGCGAACTACAGGACCCCAGCACAGCCACCCCTGAGCGAGGGTAAAATAAAGACAGGGCAAAAAGGATTTGGTGCCTGGGAGGACAGGAGCAGCTGGGAGATGACACAGGCTGAGCGATCACTTTTACACGTGCACCATTTCTGACCTCTCCAGCTGGAGGAAGCGGTTCTCAGCACCAAAGCCCGGATCATTTTCAGGTGCCGTGCAGGGCTCGGTGAGCACCGGGGTTCCACGGCAGCTTCCCGCGGGTCACATGCAGAGTAAACTCCTCTGAGGATAACACTGTGGTTGTCTCATCTAGAGTTTGCTGTGCACACATCACCCATGCCCCAAGCCGCAGCCAGGAAAAGCCAACCTGACAGCTCCACCAAGCTCTTCTGTTTTGTTTTTAGCATATTTTGTTTTTCAAAAACATCTCAGGCTGCAGGGACAGTTTAATTCCAGGCACTACTGAGGGCAGTGGCACCGCGAGTGTCATAGGCTGTGGCCACCCCAGCACCCGGGTTGTGTCTCCTCCTCCCTGCATTAGCTTACAGTCGGCCAGAGACTCTTCCTGCACAGGGCTCACATGCCTGAGGGCAAAGGAACTGCACTGGTTTGCCTACATTAACCTTGATTGGCAGCAGCATTCCACACAGGGACACCACCTGGGAGGAAGCAAGGGACAATGTTCCACTGCCACATGTGAGAACAGTCCTACGGAAATCCATGGGACTCTCCTTGTGCCAGAAGATGGCACGTGAAATAAAAGCTTCCAGGGGTCGATTTCCTGCTACACCTCAGTGCACAGCAGCATCACAGTCTTCCTCGCTTGGCCTAGATTTAAGCAGCAGTTGAGTTCTCAGACTCCTTCCCTAAAGTCTTCTGACTGTTAATGCTTGCTAAGTGCCTTAAAACATTTGGATGAGACAGGGCTGCAGAAAAATACAGTAGGATTATTGAAGCATTTGAATCAGAACCGATAGCTTGATTTCCTAGAATAAAACAGCCAAAGCTGTGCTCCCAGCAGAAGCTGTGGTGAGCTGGGGGCAGCCTCTTCTCGCAGATAACCAGCGACAGGACAAGAGGGAATGGCTGCAAGTTGTGTCAGGGGAGGTTCAGGTGAGAAATGAGTAATTTCTTCTTAGAAAGAGTGGTTGGGCATTGAACTGTTTCCCAGGGAGGTGGTGGAGTCACCATCCCTTGGGGGTGTTCAAGGAAAGGTTGGATGAGGTACTTAAGGATATGGTTCAGTGAGTAACAGGGTGGCAGGGGGGTGGTTGGACTAGATAACCTCAAAGGTCCTTTCCAACCTTAATGATTCTGGGATGACAGCAGCTCACCCCAGTAAGTCAATAAGACCAAAGTTACACGAACAATACTTCTCCTTCCTTTAAAAAAGAAAAAATTAAAAAAAGAAATCAAGGGCTGTATCCAAAATCACCTTTTTATTGCCACTTTGTACAGATTTAAATATTTAACATTCAGATAAACAACTACCTGTGTTTTTGTAGTTTGTTCCCAGTTACTTCACCATAAACTGGCAGAATCTCCCTCTCCAACTTGTGTAGTTCCTTCATGCCGATCCTGAAACGTTTGCTTTGCACGCTGGCATCTCACAGCACAAAGAAACTCTTTTTGAGTGAACTGGATGTCATTTAATGAAAAAATCATTACACAATGTGGGCTTTCACAATAAGTCACATCTTTCCACAAAATAATTAGAAGAATCCAGGTAAGACTTCTCTCTTTTATTCAGAAAATAAATATATCCTTCCTGAATCAAAGCACTTCGTATGACGTTAGGTACAAAGAAGAAACTTCTTTGGAAGTTCTGAAATAGACAGGCAAGAGCTCATGGAGCAATGTTATCCCTAACAGAGAGAAAAGCTGAAAGCTCATTTTTTTTAATTTTTTTTTTTTTACAAATTTATAGCAGAACACAATTTCCCTTTACAATATAGAGCTTCAAATGGATTTAAGAAAAACACCATTTAAAAGTCTGAAAGGCACGTGAACCGGACCATAAAACGTACCGGCACATTCACCAACACGTTTCATGTTACATTCCTAAAGAGAAACTGCAGGACCCTAACCAGGAGAAAGAGTGAAGATACCAGTGAGTTCCTTTGTGAAGTACTGCAGGAGCGGCAGAGAGTTCCTTTTGGCTCTTGGCAAAATTAGTAAATACCCCAAAGCTCCCGAGTCTGCAAAGCCCCATCATTCAGTTGTATTGGGACGAGTCGCTACGTAAACAAACACAACGATCAGCAGTACTACAACAGCCAGCGTGGGGAGCACCACGGTGGTGATTTGTTGCCGGGCCTCTTGCATTGCCTGTTTCCTCTCCTTTTTATCTTTGGAGGTCTCTTTTTTGGGTTTTCCTCTCAGCTGCCTCATCCTCCTCTTAGGGTCTTTTTATTCACCAGACCAGGCGAGCAAAGGGAGCTGAGCACCAGCAAAGGCAGTCCAAGGTGTTTATGAAACAAGGGGTTGTAGAATTCCTTCTCCTTCAAGTGGTTGGCTGTGTGAGAAACTGCAAAACAAAGGGGAAAAGAAGTCTTTTGAGCAAGATCTACACATGTTCCAGTTCTTAAAACCATTTCCAGCTCCACTTGGTAAATCTTTTATCCAGCTGGCACCCGTGTCTGTGCAGCTTCTTTCAAGGAAGTGGAACCTCAGTGCACTCGCTCAGCTCATCGATAATGCTTTGGCCATAAAAACCGCAGCAGCTCATCACAGGTGCACATTCGTCCACGAGCACTGAACTTGCACTCTGTGAAACCAGAAACAAAGCCATGTATTTCATCCTCTGAGGCATTCCATCCTCCTTGGGCCCCTCACTACAAGAAGGGCATTGAGGTCTTCAAGCGAGTCCAGAGAAGGGCAACCAGGCTGGTGAAGGGGCTGGAGGGGAAACCTTATGAGGAGCAGCTGGGGGAGCTGGGGATGTTTAGCCTGGAGAAGAGGAGGCTGAGGGGAGACCTTATCACCACCTACAACTACCTGAAATGAGGTTGTGGAGAGGTGGGTGATGATCTTTTCAGCCAGGTGACAGGAGATAGAACAAGGGGAAATGGCACAAAGGTGTGCCAGGCAGGTTCAGATTAGATGTTAGGAAAGAGTTCTTCACCGAAAGAGTTATTGGGATGTGGAACAGGCTGCCCAGGGAGGGGGTTGAGTTACCAACCCTGAATGTGTTTAAAAGATGGATAGATGAGGTGCTCAGGGATATGGTTTAGCATAGGACAGGAACGGTTGGACTCAATCTTAAAGGTCTTTTCCAACCTTGTGATTCTGTGAAACAAGATAATACAGCTAAAGGCTTAGTAAAAATAATATGAATCAGTCTCGTGCCAACAGAGTACCAGCCACCCCTTCGAACAGCTGCGGGTCTGTGGCTCCCCAGAAACCTTCAGGACAAGGAAGGGCAAGCACACCCTGCTGTAAGGAAAAGCATTATGTGCTCATCATCCACACCAGGTATTTACTGGAACACAGGGCATTCTAAAAGGACGAAATGTGGGTAATGTCCTGGTTCTGGCCAGGCCAGAGTTACCCCCCAAGCAGCCAGCACAGGTGAGCTGAGTTAGCCCAGGCTGTTTCCACACAACCTGACATCACTCCCCTATAAAAGGGGCTGGTTGGGGAGGGGTGCTCCTAGGTGCCTCCAGGACAGAGTGGCTGGGGTGTTGGGTTGGTCCTGGTGTAGTGCAGCACTCTGTTACTGTCAGATCAATAAGCTACTCTGTTATCACCGTGTGTGAGAGAAATTTGTCAGGGGCTGTAATTGTTCCCCTTTTGTGTGATTTTGTCAGCAAACTGCCTTTATCCCAACCCAGGGACGGGCTCTGTTTCTCCTCCGGGAGTGAGCGAGCAGCATGTGGTGCTCAGCTGCTGCTTGGGGTGAACCACCACAGTGGGGAAAGAGCTGCTTAACTCACACTCCTGGTTCTGCTGCCAGGGAACAGTCTAAATCATAACAGGGCTCAGCGCTGTCACTCTTAGTACAGTGTTGCTTTCGTAAGAAGATCCCAAGTGATAACCAGCCTGCCTCCAAATCTCTGGTGTAGACAGGCAGGCATTACTAAGGTAGCTCCAAAGCACCTACTAGACCAATTTTTAAAAGCAGAACAATCTATAAAGCAAGATTGACAAAAACATGGCACAATGTAAAAGCCTCTCAGAAGTAAGGAGAACCAGTAGGTGCTTATTATTTTCATACTTGAAGGTTTTTTTGCCCCATAGCTGCCCACAGGTGTGTAACTCACAGACCATGATGGGGAGGGAGGATGCTGTCTGTTGGGCTATTTCCCTCTTTGCCACACCCCCCATTTCTGCAGCAGCACATCAGCCACAGGTTCGGATGGTACCAATCACTGGTATCAAATATTGAGCTGAAAGGAAACTATGAAATGGTGTTTCTCCACCAATCCCTGACAGAATAAAATATATGAAGAAATGAGTGGGTTAATGTAACTGCCTCTTTTCTTCTCCTCTTCTTTATATCAAAATATAAAGATGATTTAGCATGGTGCTAAAGGTGAGGAGCATATGTCAACAACAAAGCTGCAAAGCTTGCTCAGTTCACCACAGACACGATTTCCTCTTGATGCGTCATCTCTGGTCAATGCTACGAGCTAAGGACTCCTTTTAAAAATTAGAAAAACCCAAAAAACCCACAAAAGAAAGCAGCGGTTTTCTCTGAAAGTGGAATGCTTTCTGTTGGTGTGAGCACACATCCCCATTTGTCAGCCTGACTACAAAAGCAAAACCAAACTAAAGCGCTCAGTACGAAACAAGAATCCCACTCACAAGTTACATGCGACTGCAAGGGAGTGGTCATCCTCTGTCCTCACAGCAGCCACCTCCCTGCGGCACACCCCAGGGAATCCCGTCCCAGGGGCATCCCATCCAGCCAATTGCATCAATTAGGGTAAAATGTTGAATAACTACTAATTACTCCACTTATGGAAGTGACCAGCCTATCAGAGCAAACATTGTACATGATCCCAGAGCAGATCGGTGGGTCAGTGTTTCCATCTCTACATGGTCCTTCCTGCATACAACCTAAACAAACCCTGGATCCCAGAAAAAACACCGTTACACGTGACAGGATCTCAGTGTTCAGCTGGATTCACCAATCCCACACACACACACAGAGCCCTCTGGAGCAGTTGTTTCTTATGATCACCAACTTTGCTGATTCAACTGGGAGTCCAAGGCAAACACTTTATCTCAGTTTAGATAAAGCATAAAAAGGAAATTTTGGTGATTGGGATGATTTTCAAGAGAGGAAACTATAAAGTTCAAGTCTTCAAAAGAGCCAATTCCTTCTGCAAGCTGCAGCACTAGCACCAAAATACCTAACAAGTTTAGAGAGAAGTGGTCAGTGAACTTCATGATGGCGTGGTACATAGGAATCGGGTGGAGCATGTACACACAACACCCTGTTCCCACCTTTTAATCAGATGGGACTACTCCGTTTCACAACAGTTCTGAAAGTTTGTTCTCAGCAAGTCCTCAGCTTCAGGGCAGAGTCTTCCATACTGCACCTGCTGCAAGCTCTGGGCTTCTGGTCTGGGTTTGTTTATCACTTCTCTAACAACTCCAGTTTCTTTTGTGGCAAAAGAAGTCTCTCCTTTATCCCTGTCATTTCCACTTTGTTCTCCTCCTGCCCTGCTCACAAGCTTTATTACCAAACTCCACAAAACCTACTATGCAAAACACAGCTTTACTTTGCCCTCTGGGGTAACCAGACAGCCAGAGCATTTCGGACTTCTGTATTTTCCAATTGTTTTCTGTCTCCACTGTCAACTTATGTCAGGGGGTTTTGTATCCAGATTACTCACAAGACCCAAGAAGTGATGGACAGTAAAAGCCTCTGGGACTTTCTATGTACCATAGTAACAAACAGGAGTTGCCATGAAACCAATCTCTCCTAACAATAAATGTATGCCTTGCTCTACGCAGCATCACTTGCTACCCAGACATTAAAAACATCAGCATGTTTTTTTTAAAGTCTCTTTTGAATGAATATTTCATTCTGAAGCAAAATTATACCAAGTTAATTACATACACTAGCTAACATCTGACGGCTTAGAACAGAAAGCCTTCCCGCAAATGTCAGCACCACTTGAGTTGCAAGCTGATGCTCTCCAGTTTGGGAATCTGGCATCAATCTCCAAATATGTTTCCAGTAGATTGGGTTGGCCCAGAGTTTTCAGAGAGATGAGCCTTAGGGTTCGTCTTAACTGAACCATAAAATGGAAGCAGCGAATCTCTGCAAGGTGCTGCCAGGCCCCTGCTGCCACTCAGAGCCCGGACGCGACTGCCAGGATCAGACAGTTGCTGCAACAGACAACACTTCCCCCCAGGAAAGGTCCGGGATGTGGTACATGCTGCTGTGCTCCTGTTGGTACGAAACAGCACTTAAAAACCTGTGCTCAGCTGCCTAAGATGAAATCCTACAGCCCACATTGTACAGGCAGAGTAAGTGAGCCACAGCTATCCCCATC
Organism: Gallinula chloropus; assembly: GCF_964237585.1. Lineage (NCBI taxonomy): Eukaryota > Metazoa > Chordata > Aves > Gruiformes > Rallidae > Gallinula > Gallinula chloropus. The sequence goes on from NC_140085.1 coordinate 199,731,632, forward strand.
CACTGCCAAGCCTCTGGCCCACAAGCTTCACTGGAAAGCAGGAGACTGGACGGTCATGGAAAGGAAGAAACAGATACAGAAAGTACAGCCAGTTGGGGCCAGGGCTGGGATGGGGTTGTCAGGATCTCGCTCTCTGTGGCACACGTGCCAGGGCGAAGAAACTGTCACGCTCCTGAGCGATGCCTCCTCCAGCCAGCGATCACCCTGCCTGCGCAGCGGGAGGGCGAAGCGCAGGCGAAGAGAGGAAGGAAGTAACGAAGCATCAGGCGGGGTGTAGTTACCAGTCTAGGTCGCACTGCCCGTTTACAACGCCTGATAGCAAGTAGTTATCAGAAGGGCAATGAGAAGGCAATGAAAGTGAAAGCCTCCCCTGAATAGGAGAGGCCTCACTGCAGCAGACTGTACCCATCCTCCTAGGGCAGCTTTCCGTTTCTAATAACTGCTCAGCCTGGCCCAACTATCTGCCAAGGCTGGAAACGAGCACCAAACTGGTGCAACTGCTGCTTTTACTGGAAAGTCAATGACTCCCTCAACTTTTACAGGAATAGTACAGAAGGGATTAAGACTCTAGCAAACACACAATATCCATAGTCCACAACAGCTGTGACAGGAGCCTGGCAGTAGACAGAGGCCGTAACTTCACCTTTCTTTCATGAATTCTGCAATTTAAAATGCAGTAATAAAATTTTATGGGGTGATAAGATTATTTTTAAGTTCACTCTAGGAAAGTTTCCCCCCAAAGCAGGCATCTGCTGGCTAGAAAGAAACCATCTTGACTGCCAAGTCAAGAAAACAAGTGTTGGCTTGGTAGAGTTGTTTGAAACAGCCATTTCACAACGCTACTTCTTCTCACCAACACTGCCATGTTCCGACCTGACACTGAAAAACTGAGGTTTCAAGCAGAACAAAACATTAAGGAGTCCAAGCTAATGAGGACAAACCTAAAGACATCGCTCTTCAACATAATAAAAATCCACAACTTTAGTGCCCAGGCTTGATGTCCAGCATAATTACATTCCTCCCTGCCCATCATCCAAATTACTTTTTATACGTACATATGCTCTTCCTTCTACCTTCTGGGTTAAGTTACTCTGAGCTGTTTTGCAGAGCCGGCCACAAAACCTCAGCGTGTAAATCAGTGGCCGTGCTGAAGTCACTCAGACCAGTGCTGAAGCATTTGCCAGCATCTTAAGAAAGGCAGCTCCAGCTGAGCAGGGGCAGTTTTGCACCAGAAGCCTGTAGTGAAACTTGTGTGTCTGGTATCTTTCAAACTCTTATCAACAATTTTCCAAACAGAATTTCTGGCAATCAGTTGTCTACTGGGGTGGGGGGTTTTTTTTGGTAAAATTAACTCTGATTGGCACTGAAAAGCTCATCACACTACACATGGCTATTGCTGAGGCAGGGATAGCAGCCCCGACTCCTGCTACACTACACCAGCGTGTGCCAGGCACTGCAATTCTGCATCTCCCCCTGCATGCAGCACATGCATGAAAGATTTTGTTTACCTGCTTCTGTGTAATCACATGTCTAGACATCTGAAGTTCTTACCACTGACTGTAGGGCAGGAAGGCATCAGCCATGTTAAGATGAGTAACTTTCCTCCAAATCTGTTGGTGAGCTGATTGGGATTAACCTGGTCCAGCCTGCTACCAGTCCCGTAACATTTCTGGGACAGCAAAGCACCTTGAAATCCAAACAATCTGACAAGAACTGTTATTATTTTCATTTTCCTCTGGGCCCTGGGTGTTACTCATGTGTTGAACAAAAGCAAAGCCGGACAGCCAGCAGACAACCAGGACACGCTGTATTCAAACCACCTGCTGGCAGTGGGGACAAAGGATACAAGACACCTAAACATTAAATACTCTTCAGAGTATTACAAAGCCCCAAACCAGCAGTTCCCAACCACTGGGACACACCAGCATCAGAATCAAGAAGAACCAGACCCAACAGACTAACTGGCTTGTTAATTATTTCTACCCCCATGCTGGTTACTTCAGGGTACTACCACCAGAGCTGCTGGAAGAAGAGTTGAGTCCAAGAGACGGAAAGAGGAAGAGGTGAGGATCCAAGGGGATGAGCAATTGTTAAAACAGGCTCATTAAAACTCGCACAGGCGCTGGCCTCGTGATGAAGACCACCCACCCGTCCCAACAGTGAGAAAGGGCCGTTCCCTGCAGCGCTGCCGCAGCCCCAGGCCCCACACACACAGCAGGTCTCCGCAGAAAACACGCAGCAGCTCTGGGCAGCCAGGAGCAGCTGTGCTGGGTCTCCTACACGAGGCTTTGATCATCCCTTACCTCGTACAACTTCAACCTCACTATGGCTGAACCAGTGGCCACCACAAGGAGATGGCAGCTCCTGACACCAGAGGGAACCTGATGCACTGCCACAGTCAGGACGTGGAGCAGGACACCAACACGCTGGCTGAAGGAACACCATTCTTGCTTCTACCCTTAATTGGAGCCTAAGCAACAGATAACATGTTATTTCCTCCCTCTGAAACCATGAAAGTGGTTTAGGTTTTCTTTGTTAATAAAGGACTGAACCGCATGCCATGCTGTTTCTCAAACCCTGGGCACTCTTCAGTAAAGGACGAGACTCGTTTTACCCTACCCCATGGGGAAAAAACGTAACTTTTTATCATTGCTGCATAATCAACTTTACCTTGAGGTGAAATACCACATTTTGGACAGAATTCTCTTTCCTGCAGCTCAAATTCCTGGCCATTGCTAGAGCATCAGCAAGGTCACAGTTTTCTAAGGCGCTCCTGCCAGCTTAGAAACACAGCTAAATGAGAATTTTAAAAAGTATTTCAGCAGGAGCTTGGGCCAGATTTACAAAGAGGAATCCTTGTGCACAGAGCTCCAGTCAGGGTCTCCAGAGACATTGGTTCTGCACACAGCCTTTCCATCCACACAGGCCCAACTTCATCAATTGTTTTATACCTTGTGTTTCAGTTTTGGCAGATGTGGGAGAGAAAAATAGCAATCCTCCCATCTTTTATGAAGAATGCCTTGATCCCTTCAGCTGGCAGTAACCTGCGTAGGATTGACATGAGCTCTTAGACTAGGCCACTCCCAACTCCAACATTGTGCCAGACCTGCTCCTGTGTTTGCGTCAGACACAGGAAGCCCCTCAAGCCTTGCAAACCTGGTCCCGAGGCTTTTTCTTTCCAAGAAAAGTTTGATTTTTCACAGGTTTTGTGCAACTGCAGTAGTGACTGTCAAGCACTATTTCCATCCTGTTCAAGCACAATTATTACACTCCATTTTAAACACTAAATCTAAAATGATAGTTAAAAAAAATCTTCATTATTTGACAGGCTCTAAAGGAGCAAAATGTTCTGTGTCATCACTTCTGTGGGTGACAAAGATGGACAGAGCAGAGATTTGCCAATTTGACTGAGTGCTGAACCCTAAAGAGCAAGCCTGCCTAGAGGATTAACCAAACACTTTAATCCCTGTCACATCCTCCCCATCCCCCTCCCCCCCAAATCACCGCAGCAAACCCACTTCCAGCAACACAAAAGCAGCCCCGTGACAAACAAGTACTCCAGTTGCAGGACCAGTTCCTTTCGGTGCAGGAGCACAGCTCTGTGCAACAGCAACAAGGGGAAACGATGACTGCCTGCCTAAAAAAGAAATCTGTCCTTTGCCCAAGCTGCCCCCCTCACCAAAAGGAGCAACCTAAGGGAGCAAGGACTACTCTGCAGGAACAGACACACAAATAACTTTGGCTTCTGCACTGCCAAATGCTCCAGGTCACCCAGCTCGTTACTCTTAACCACAAGCTGCACAGCAGAACACGTAGGTAGCTGCAGATAATGCTTGCCATGCTAAATTTGAGCTCTTCATGTTTCGGCGATACTATCAGTCATCATTTCAGAGAGGGCTAAATAGGAAGAGTAGTAAGAGAAGAATTTTTACTCTGTGAAAAACAGATTTTCACGTTACAGCATGAGGCCATTTCTTAGTATCATAAAAATTTACCTCAGTCTATTTGACTGTAGCAAATAATTATGGTTAGCAAATCACAACCCCCGTTTTCAAGGGTAAAAGCTTTTAATTACATGCATAACAATATGGAACTATTAAGATGCTGTTTGAAGTCGGTTTAACATTATTTTTTAGTGAGGGGTGGTGGGTTTTTTCCAAATTACAGACCTAAATCTGTATCGACCCGTCATTACTGCAACATCACATTTACTGTAAATGCAGCTTTGAGAGTCTCCAAACTACTCACAGCATTTGGAAAATGAAAGCCAGCATTGAATACTGCCAGAAAGTCAGAGACAGCAAGGCCACCAAAGCAAAAAGCTATTTCAATACGATTTTCACAATTCTGGGGACTTGGATATGGCGAGCAATCTGTATTGGGAACAAAAAGCCATGGATCTCTGCATCTGGGAAGGCACTGTTCAACAGAGACGAGGTGGTATTTTTGGCGCACACGGCGTTGCAGTGCAATCCTATCTGGCCTGAACGCAACGAAGAAACAGAACAGAATTCAATTTCAGAAGGAAAAAAAAAAAGGAGACAAGTCCTTTTGCTCCACGGACAGGTGGATAAATAACCTGTATTTTTCTTTGTAGATAAAGAACCAGCATCAAGACAACTTTTGCAACAGGCGGTGCAATGAAGAAATACGACTAATGTTTACTGAAAACACAAGAGAAAAACCCACGTAATTCCTGTCACCGCACGAATTCAACTCCTAGGGGAGGCAGTAAGAGAAGAGTTTGCCATTTGCCATCTATACAGCTACAGAGGATGTGGCACATAAGCGCAGTAAACCACAGCACCTACCACATGACTTGATGTTATGTGTTTGCTCAGCTGTTTTCTTAAAAAGTAATTTTCTCAGCTGTTCCTGACAAGACTCCTTTGGATACAAAACATTTATCTTTCTGGTGTATTTACACAAAATCAGGCCCTTTCTAAATAGCTATACTAAATAAATACATAAAAACAAGCATGTCACTGGTGTCAGAGCTCCTCAAAATTCACATGTTGCTCTCCCAGACCAACCCCAGGCGTTTGGCATCTGCAAAGTGTAGTGATCGGAATCCAGTGTGTAAGCAACAATGGTGATTTCCAGCACATCTGCATCAGGGTCACCAGCCCACAGAGACCTGGACTGTCTGGACTTTCACTGCTAACTCACACCACAAGCTCAACTGTCACCAGAGGGTAGCAACACTCATCCCCCGAGCTGATGATGACCTAGATGGGAAGCGCTTTTCCTATGATCCAGCACGTGGTCTGGTGGTTACCTCTCCCATTCAAACTCCAGGGTTGCTAACAAGAGTCACTGCATGATACAGCATCACGATAAGCGTGTCAGAAACAGATCCCAGAGCCATGCAACAGGCAGAACGCCAGCGGGTCCGAAGCCTGATGTTGCCGTTTTGTAATGCAAACAGGAGAGTTGAGGGACTGTCACTGCTTTTTATTATAATTCTACTGTCATTAAAACTCTGGCACTGAAAATTCTGCCCAAGCTAAAACTTGGCAGGCAAAAAATTCCATGCCCACAGCAAGAACGGATTGTTAATTCTAAATCCACCAAAAACACAAAGGCAGGGGATGGGCCTGGGGCAGCGGGGTGCGCGGGGACACGCCTGCGCATGGGGACACACCAGAGGCCAATGATGGAGACTGACCAGCAGAAGATAAACGCTGAAAGAACCGTTCCCAAGGTACCAGGGCAACATCTAGAAGAATCATCTCTACTTCCTGACCAGAAAAATATCTGTGTATGCTGGACTCAGACTACTTGTTTCTTCAGAAGGCACGTGGGGAAATCTCCCTGTTCTAGCTCAAGGTACAGAACTGCCTGCAGTAGGAGAAAGTATGATGGGTGTAACCTGGGCTCCTGAAACCCACCTGAGGCAGGCCTGCAGGTACAAACGAACAGCAATGCACTGACAGATGGGGTACTTACCATTTTATTCTATCAAGCAACTTGGAGGTATCTGCAGTTTTAAAACAACCTGGATGCAGCACCACAGCATGCTGAACATGGGGTTCAGATCTCAAATTCTTCCCCTTTGGGCCTTGTCTGAATTTCTGGTTTTTCAAGCTTTTCTTGGCACGGATGGTTTTCCAGTAGGAGGCTGAGGAAAGACTACTTGGCACCATGCCTGTCTCCCTGCTTGTACACGTGCCAGGGGAGGACTGCATGACACCAGAGAGTAACTAAATCACACAGGAATCAGCCCAAATGCAATCACTGAAGTGGGTGCCTGTGTTACTCCCTTCCTTACTCCTTTTCCAAGTGGGACAGGTGTTTTAGAGCTTGTGCAATGCTGTGGTTTGGCAGATTTCATTCCCACCTCTGTCGCTTTCTACACACTCTCATTTGATCCGGGTAATCAAGTTGTCAATGAATGAAATAAAAACCTCCACCTTATACTGGAACAGCACCACAGGTTTAGGTTAGATCTCTTCCTCAGCAGCCAGAAATCTGTGCCTTTCACAAATTCCTTTCAAATTACAGAAATGTTCTCAACATCAGCGTGACAACAATGCAATCAGGACACCTTTTTCAGACGGGAAGAGAAGACAAGAACTGGGACTTGCGACACAGGATGGGTGGGGAGAGTTTTTTCTTCCTATCACTGATCTCATTAAAATCTCATTCTGTTTACTTCCCAGCTTAAACCTGAAGTCTTATTACATTTCACTAAACAATCCCACATTATAATAAAGCAGCAGGCTTTCCTGCCATGATTGATAGGCTCTGTTTGCAATTATTTAAGGAGAAGGCACATAATTACATACAGCTGGATTAGGCTGATCAAATCCCTGTTAGTGTCTGTCAATATACACATAATAAGACAGCGTGACATTAATGCAAACTAATTTAAATGCAGAAAGTTTAATTAAGACTTAATAAAATTACAGGGATAGAAAGAAAGTTTTGCACAGTCTAACCAAAGGGAGTTTCCCAGCAAAGCCACCCTCTTCACACAAACCTGGCTTTACCTCATCAGTTCTGCAACACTGGTTCTTGCACCACCTATTTACCTACTTGTATTTACAGTCCTACAGCAAGGACTTGTTACCAGCTCAAGAACTCAGAAGCAAGAGCCAACACTACAGAGGCACATGTAGTCCCATTATGAGCAAGCCCAGATAGTCAGAGAAGGATGTCTCAGAAGTTCCTCTACAACATTCAGCAAAGAGCTATCGATCTGTATCACAGTTCAACCACCATGAAGCACAAGTGACCTTCTTTTAAAGCACTTACTGAGACCAAAACACTACATCTCCCTGCGTTACAGCATTCATATTCACCCTTCTCATTTAGCCCTGTACAGCCTTTCTTTCCAGTCGGGTTGTTTTTAAGTAACCTGCTATGCTCCCAGTGCTCTCAGAGAGTCACCAATGACACACAAGCATGCGTTAACCCCAGTAAGCTTAGCACAAGATGCAGCTTCGCTCCCTGCTGAACGGATCCAGACTTTTCCAAGGGTTGTCGTGCTTGTGCACTGCCTAAGTCATCTTTTTTTGTCTAACCCCTAAGCATGTGGATGCAACTGAATTCTTAACCACAGATAAAACACATGAAGTGGTTGGTGTGACATACAAGCTACTTTAGCTTGCGTAAGCCACACGTGCTATGTCAGGGAGGTCTGGGCATGGAAGCCAGGAATCCTGTTGTCTGCACGCGTTCCCTGTTCCCCTTGGCTCTGCAATAATGACTCTACCTGTCCTGCGTGTGCACATGTGTTACCACCGTTTGTAACCCAGCTGTCTGCCCTGCTGGTATGCCAGGCACCTTCTGAGAGAGTGCCCCGGACGAGAAGGGTGCAGCAGTGACACTGTGCCGCCGCACACCTCCTCCCCACCACACGCGCGTGCGTCTCGCTACAGTGAAAAGTAGGATCTCTGTTCTCACGCTGGGCAATTCACTGCTCCCCAAAGCACCGCTTTTCCCACGCCACCATTCCCTAGTATGTTCCCTGCCAAATTAAATCAATTTGAGCATCTCATTAAAGAAAAAAACATTGCAGATTTTGATTCGTTTTTAATAGTCTCTCTGCCAGTTAAGCCTGCTGCTCTGATCTGGTTTACCCGACGATTTGTTAGCTGCTCTGCTCAGCCACCTCTCTGCGGAGGCCCTACAGCGTTTCAACAATTTTAGGAAATGCTGGAGGACAGACAGGATCCTCGCCGAAGCCTTATCCAAAAAGGCAGCAAAATTTCTGATATGAGCCCCTTTCCCAAAGAACATTTCCCACAGAATTAGGTTTTGTCAGTTGAGGGAAGGGGAAAAGGGGAAAAGGTCAACCAGGAAAACCTTGAGAGACATAAGTGCTACAAAGGATTACAGTGCAATCTCCTGGAAAATATATTAAAATTCAATACTGTATTAAAACTGTCCAAAAAAATTAAGCCCTCCTCTGTTCAATCACATCTCTCCAAAGCTCTCGGCCAATCTCCCCGTGCTAGGGACAAATCGCTGTTAGATAACCTTTTCTGAACAAGTCTATCACTTATCCCAGTTTATGTCCCATTTCCTTTGGCAGCACAGCTATTTAAGCCACCCTTCTAAGCCACAGCCTTTGGTAATTTTTCTTTTCTGTTCCACTGCAGTTCTTCAAAGCATCATAAAGGCAAATTTAATAAGCACCTCAATTTGTATTGCTTTCTATTTATAATACTGCAAGCACCTGCTGCTGCTGAGATCTAAGCAGGTATCTTTCTTACTTTGCGTAGATTAATTCAGATTACTCTTAATAGTTTCATATTTTAGAGCAATTTCAAGGAACATTGCTCCAAGCCGTTGGCTGGGCTGGGTTTTTTTTTTTTGGTTTTGGGGTTGTTGTTTTTTCTTTAGGGTTTGGGTTTGGTTTTTTTCCAGTTGGTTTTGTGGTACAGTTGATTCTTCTACTTCTTCCCATTTTTATTAAGATATTGCTGACCAGCTCTTAAAAATACGACTCGTTTTGTTTCATTGTTCACATCAGCCAAATTCAACACTGTATCTTCCAAGGTATTGAGGAGATCCCTCTTCTCAGTGCAACAGCAGGCATTCAACAATCAAACCACTTCAACTTGTACCCTGAATCACAGAAGCCAAGTCAGCATCGAGGCCTGTGGGGTTTGGGAACTGTGGGTGTGCAGAGAACGGGTGTGTAAAGGCATCTGCCAATGATCCAGTGGATGTAGGGTGTGGATCACGTATTTCTCGACCTTCTCTCAAACCGGGGATATATTAGTTTTTAATCTTATCTAAGTGCCAGTGAACAGCAAGTGACAGCTAAGGCTGCACAGTACAGAAGTTAAGTCCTACGTCTGACCTTTCAGAGGGGCTGAGGAATCATGTCCTTAGGCGTCTCTTCGGAGTCTGTCTTCCACAGCTCACCGACAGAATATTAATGGCTGCACCCTGGGCTTTGGACATCCTGGTATCTGCAGCATCAACACCAATCGCTCTTGCTGTTATTCCATTTAACAAGACTACAGATAGGAAGTTTAATGCAGTGGGGGGAAAGAAAAAAAATAATTGTGATGCAGCACAAGTAGGTGAGTGAGATAATGAAGCCCAGAGAGAAGGAGTAGGAGAGCCCCCTTAGTGTGCAAGACAGAAGGGAAGCAAAAGGAGAGAAAACCAGGGGACAGAAGATGATCAGCATGGAAGTGAAATAAAGACTAAAAGCAGCAGATGGAAGAGTCAATCCATCGGAGAAGACTGACACCAATTATCCTTCCCATCTATGCACCGTGTTTATTTACTCTTTGAGGCTGACAAGCGAGGTTTGTACCTCGCATCCCTCTCCTACCTATGTATTTAGGTGTGATACAGCACAGTCCTCCACAGTCTGCCAAGAGATCTCACAGAAGACTTCACAGGACATTCTGAGGACAATTTCACCTCAAGAGTGACTCTCTATCCCTCAAACGCCTACTCCAGAGGGATGCTGTGCTATTTGCCTCTCTGCAACATTTAATAGGGGCCTTAAAGGGGTGGGATTTTAAGAGCTCCCATTAAAAAGATGCATTTTTCTCAACAAAATCTTAGTTGCTGTCTTTATTCAGCCCGATCTTGCCAGGCTTCCCATTAACTTCACAAGAAAAGCAGGCTTGTAAATGCATAAAACCAAGTTTTCAAAACTGTTTTTAAGTACTTCATTGAAAAGTTAAGCAAATGAAAAGGCTCAGGGCCACAAAACCCTGTCACTGTAAGGTACTTACTCGGTATTACGCCCTCGTCTCACCTACCAACAACAAAAGCTCAATACAGCCATTATTTTGGGAATCCTTAGATTTGTAACTTTCTATTAACATGAGAGAGATGATACATATTTCCTCAGAAAACAGATGAGGCACGGGGACCTTGCATGTCATTTCAAAAGAGGAGATGCCATATATCTTTTCAGCCTCTGGCTGCAGCTTCCAAATTATGGTCCCAAAACATCTGTAACCTTCCTGCGTTCTCATCCTCTTCCACAATTACTTCTTATCACGTGGGCAGGTTCAGAACTTGTGCAACAGCTATATTGAGTAAATCAGCTATAAACAGACATGCTATAGATACTCTGTGCCGATAGCTAATCGTGATTTTTAGTCTTGCAAGCGAACAGGACAGCTTAAAATGGCAAACATTGCTCTATATACCCATCCATAAATTAGGAGTGACAATAGCAGATTATTACTCATTCACTCAGAGCGTTTGTTTGGCCCTGAGAGAACTGGCTTTATTCCAAGAGCTGGCAAACATTGGTTAATATACATGTAAATGTTTTATTTCTCTCAGAGCAGGCAATTTCACAAAATGAAACACCGAATTAGAGACGACCCTGGTTTTGCTGCTGATGCCTGTCTCAGACGCAGCGCCGCTGAAAGCCTTTGCAAGCTTTTTCACACCGAGTCAACAGGCAAAAAAGCCACCTTTTCTTTCGAGGGTGAGACAATTTCACTGTGGAAACATGAAAGCTTTTATATAAATATTAATCATCGAAGTTGTCCTGGAGTTAAGTGGATGGAGACTGGCTTATGTAAGGTTGCAGTACCGACTTGGTAATAGTGAGATGCACTGAAATAGTTACGCAAATGCTGCTCCAAACAGGCTGTTCCTCGCCGCGAGAGCTGCCGCGCCAGAACCAGATTCAGCGACCCCAGTGTTTAATCTGAGAGTACTATAAAGTAGCACTTCACTCCTACGAGGGAAGAATGGGCATTTTGTCCTTTGAATTTCTAGTGCAAGAGTAAAAGAAAAGGAAAACGTAATTTTCCTCTAAAACTGCCGCTAATTTGAACTAGGGGGGGGGAAAGGGGAGACTAAGAAAAGGGACAGAGGTTCAACACAGAGAGGCAAATAAACCAAGTAACTGGACAGAAAACCAGGCAGCGGTCTAGCAGAGCTTCTTGCTAACCAGTCCAGCACCTCATTATTCTAAATAAAGCTCAATGTAAGGCACCCATGCTCTTGAAGCATGGGCTCTCCACAACCCAAGAGCATCAACAAGCACATTCTGTGCATTTGAGAAGCGTCCATGCGTCCTGAGGGCACTAGAAGATGAAGTGGCTAAGCCACTCTCTTAACATATTTGAGAAGTCATGGCAGTCCTGTGAAGCTCCCACTGACTGGAAAAGGGGAAACACAACCCCTATTTTGAAAAAGGGAAGAAAGAAAGACCCAGGGAACTACAGACTGGTCAGTCCCACCTCTGCCCAGCAAGAGCATAGAGCAGATCCTCCTGGAAACTATGCTCAAGCACATGGAAAACAAAGAGCTGATTGGTGACAGCCAACACAGCTTCACTAAGGGCAAATCACGCCTGACAAGTTTGGTGGCATTCTGCAATGGGGTTACTGGTAGGTGAGGGAAGAGTGCAAAGCATGTGACACTGTACATTGAAGAGACATAGATTTGACAGACAGACAACTCAGTGGATGAGGAATTGGCTGGATGGTGCCACTCAAAGAGCTGTGGTTAACAGCTCCAAGTCCAAGTGGCAACCAGCAAGAAGCGGCATTCCTTAGGAGTCAGTACTGGGACCAGGACTATTTAACATCTTTGACAGACATGGACAGTGGGATCAAGTACACCCTCAGCAAGTTTGCCAGTGACACCAAGCTGTGTGGTGAGGTCAACACACTTGAAGGAAGGGATGCCATCCAAAGGGACCTTGACAGGCTTGAGAGGTGGCCTGTGTGAACCTCATGAAATTTAAGAAAGCCAAGTGCAAGGTCTTGCACATGGGGCAGGGCAAGATCGAGCATAAATACTAAATACTGTCTGGATTGAGAACAGATTAATTAGCAACCCTGAGAAGGACTTGGGGTGTTGGTGGATGAAAACCTCAATGTGAGCTGGCAATGTGCAGTGGCAGCCCAAAAAGCCTACTGTGTCCTGGGCTGCATCAAAAGCAGCATGACCAGCAGGTCGAGGGAGGTGATTCTGCCCCTCTACTAAAGTGAGGCCTGACCTGGAATATTGTGTCCAACTCTGGGGTCCCCAACATAAGAAGGACATGGAACTGTTGGAACAGGTCCAAAGGAGGGCCACAAAGATGATCAGAGGACTGGAGTACCTCTCCTGTGAAGACATGCTGAGAGCTGCGCTTGTTGGGGTTGAGAAGGCTCTGGAGAGACCTTAAAGCAGCCTTCCTGCACCTAAAAGGCACCTACAAGAAAGATGGGGAGGGACTGTTTGCAAGGGCATGGAGTGATATGACAGGGAGTAATCACAGAATCACAGAATCGTAGGGGTTGGAAGAGACCTCTGGAGATCATCGGGTCCAACCCCCCTGCCAAAGCAGCTTCCCAGCTCATATCACTCAGATAGGCGTCCAGACAGGTCTTGAATATCTCCAGAGAAGGAGACTCCACCACCTCCCAAGGCAGCCTGTCCCAGGGCTCTGTCACCCTCACGGTGTAAAAGTTCTTCCGCATGTTGGTGCGGAACTTCTTGTGCTCCAACTTGCAGCCATTGCCCCTTGTCCTATCTCTATAGACCACTGAAAAGGGGCTGGCTGATTCCCCCTGCATCCCCTGCTTCAGATACTTATAAACATTAATTAGGTCCCCCCCCTTAGTCTTCTTTTCTCCAGGCTGAACAGCCCCAGCTCACTCAGCCTTTCCTCATAGGGGAGATGCTCCAGGCCCTTAATCATCTTTGTAGCCCTTCTCTGGACTCTCTCCAGGAGATCCCTGTCCTTTTTATACCAGGGAGCCCAGAACTGGACACAGTACTCCAGGTGGGGCCTGACCAGGGCAGAGTAGAGGGGGAGGATCACCTCCTTTGACCTGCTGGCCACACTCCTCCTGATGCTCCCCAGGATCCCATTGGCTCTCTTAGCCACCAGGGCACACTGCTGGCTCATGGCCAACCTGTCACCAACCAGGACCCCCAGGTCCTTCTCCACTGAGCTCTTCTCCAGCAGGTCATCCCCCAGCCTGTACTGATACAAACAGTTATTCCTTTCCAGGTGGAAGAATCTACACTTGCATGGGTTTAAGCCAAAGGAGGGGAGGTTTACATTAGATATTAAGAAGAAATTTTTCCTTGTGAGGGTGACGAGGCCCTTGCACAGGTTGCCCAGAGAAGCTGTGGCTGCCCCTGGATCCCTGGCCAGGTTGGATGGGGCTCTGGGCAACTGGGCTAGTGGAGGGTGTTCCTGTCCGTGGCAGAGGAACTGGATGATCTTTAAGATGTCTTCCAATAAACCATCCTATGATTGGGAGGCAAGGACAGTATCTATCACCTCTCCAAGAGGCAACTACCAGCCAAAGACACCTTCAAAAGATACAGGGATATATACAAGTGGCAAGAGCTGAGAAGTTCAGTTCCCTCCTGGCTACTTGCCTCAGTTGCTACTACAGTGCTCCACAGGTTTCAGCCAGGTTTCTCCATGGACACAAGCACATATAGATATGGAACAGACAGCAGATCTATATTTTATGGAGAAAAATACATGAAAGACTGCTGGCATTAGGATTGCTCTCCCTCACATTTTCCTTTTTAACAGGAAAACAATTTAGCCTTTACATTAACTAAATCTACTCTTGAAATCTTCTTCATATTTAATTCCCAGAACTAGATGGAGTTATTTTTTTTAACCTACAGAAAATTACACAGCACACTGTCTGGTACTTGACAATACTTTGCTCTGAACCTTGAACCTAATGCTGCACTTTTCAGCGCTGCTTTCACAGAAGGCATACCCTCCCTCCTCTTGTATGCCACTGCTTACATGACACTTTCAGATCTCACAAGGAAATCTGCTGAATGGAAGGGCAACACAGCAGAACAAGACAGCGCCAGGTTCAGCACTGAAGAGGATTTTAAAATTTATTACAGGGTATCACTTCGATGCTCAATGTTCTACGTGGCTGAAATGAATACACAGGCCTGGCAGAACTGCAGAAGGTGCCTCTATAAAAGGCGACAGCACTATTACCAGATAAGCCACCAGTTAGACATCACTGATTACCACACTGGACAGAGATTTTAACTCATCTAGAGAGCAGACAGCTAATCGGATTTCTTAATGGGCTTCTCTCAGTTTCACTGGGGCTGATGCATGCTGCATATAGGATTTGGAAAGAGGTTGTTCCCCAAATAGCACGTACCACTCTACTACAGCATTCTGTTATCATCTTGGCTTATGCTTATATAAAGTACCAGATGGAAAGCCAGAAGTTACATGAACGGTCACAAAGAGGTTAATCATTAAATTCAAGCTATGTCAGGGCAGCAACAAAGTTGACCTCTTGAATAAATTGAGCTTGGATAAAGGTAGCACTGATTTTCCTAAAGAGGTTTCATTACTCAACTCTAGATTTGTGATTTCTTCTGAGTGTATGAAGAGTTAATCCAAACTAACTGGTTTTTTTCTTCCCAAACAGAAACCACAGCATTTAAAATGCAGAGAATATGATAGACCTCCCTCCCTTTCATTGTTCTCTCCTCTCTGAGAGAAACCGAACTTCACAGGACTTCAAACCTCAGGGAAAACAAACAAAAAACCCCAACAAAACAAAAAACCTTAAGAAAAACCCTGGCTAATCTTTATTCTACAAGCTTTTCTTCCGGCACTGAAAATCCAGTGCATATTTTCTCCCAACTCTTTTATCTTTATTGTTCTTAACACTTTCCTAGAAAGAAGTTTGTTTAGCACACAAGTGAAAAACTTTTAATTCGATGAAGGGCTGGGGATTGTTTGAAGCCTGGTCAGTGAAAAGGCACGAGGTAAACATGTGGATACGTTACATGACCCCAAGTCTTTCTGCCATATTTTCTGCTTTCCAACTCTGATCTTCCTGGGTTAAATTTTAACTATGTCAGAATCAACCAGCTGACCACTACAAGTTATACCATGAAACAGAACAGTTACTGCTTTACCTCCTTCACGTACATAAAAGAATCATCCATAAAAGCAAAAAAGCTTCCAATTTCCCACAGGTACTCTAAAGTATTTACCGAACCAGAGCAATCAGGCCCATGACAAATGGTGTTCTTACAGTCTTGGGGCTTCTTCTTTGCTTTGGCAGGGGGGTTGGACCCGATGATCTCTTGAGGTCCCTTCCAACCCCTACAATTCTATGATTCTCTAACTTTCTGAAATTACTGTTTTGGCTCACCTGCATCTCTGGGAACGTGGAACTTACTTAGATAAGGTCTAAGACAAAGCAAGGAAAATTAGAGAAACTAAGTTAATCAGAAAAAAAAAAACCAACCAATGAACAAACAGCTAAATATTTTTTCATGATAAAAGGGATATAATGTCATACTCTATTTTGAAGGCCTTGCCTCTTTCATAGTTAAGAAAAGTCTCCCCAAAGAAGCCATCACTGATTGCACTCACTAGGAATTTTTATGTAAACCAGTGTTGGAATATTAAATGGAAAGCCAAAAAGGATATTTACGTCCCAGAATCACGTATGTATCTCTTTAGAGAGCAGGAACGACAATAACAGTGAAAAAAAAGAACTGGACATGAAAAAAATAAAAACAAACAACATGGAAACAAAGATTTTTTGTGTAAGGTCCCTAAAGTCTTAAGGATTTATTAAAAGATACTGTTAGAGCACCTGAATTTCATAGAATTACTTCAGAGATGGCTCCTGTTGCAGTAGTTTCTGCTGTAATATTTTACTCTGGCTGTCAGCCAAATCTTCACTATTCTGATGCCAAATAAATGATACCCAATTTCAACGACAGATGCTGTTGTGTTGACACATAATTGATACGTTTATATTCAGGGCTCCCTGGAATTCTGTAACAGCAACACTTTATTCACAAGAAACACAACTGACAGGGACTTGCACATCGCTCACACTGTTACACTGCCAGTACTACCAGCCTGGAGGGAAGAGATCACTACCTATCCAAAGTGGGCAGGAACAGTGGAGACCACAGTTTTTCCAGGGCAATGGAAAATAAGATGGCCCAGCAAGGAAAGTTAACTGGCTCAGCCAGAAACCAGCTTGCTCAGAGAAACAGGAAACCTTAAAGTTCTCAACACAAGTCACATATCCCTTTCCTGCAGAGCCTGTAACTGCGTAGGAGATGGAAGTCATAGAAACACCACAGCACTGAAGTAACAGATATGTCCCTGTCCCCATCTCTCTTTGACTTCCTTAGCTTCCTAGGCAGGAAACAGATTAGCAACCTTTACAAATATATTCAGCAACCGTGTGTTCTAAAGAAAACATTATATACCCCGTCCTTGAATGTGCACCCTCCTGCAGGTACCTTGAAATAAACTTTCATAAATAGTATTTATTTTAGAGAGCTCCCTGAGCTTAACAAGCCTTCAGCATGTACTCCATTTCTTACAGAAAAAAAGCAGATGACATGACTTCATATGCCTACAACCTAAATTATATTTCATAACACAGCATCGTATTATTTTCACACAATGAATAAAAACATTAGCAGAACAAAAATATTCAGAGAGAACAAAAATCACTCATTTCACAAAAAAGCACAATGCTAAAAAAAAAAAAAAACAAAAAAAATCAAAACACCCACAACCCAAAAAAACCCCACACCAGCAACAACTACAATTTGCCACAGGAGACAAGTAAATGTCATATAGCAAAGTTTCTGGCCATTTATCCACACATGATGATGATGATGTTGTTCATCAAACATGCAACGAGGAACATCCTGTAGTGATGCCTCTTTTTAATTAAAGTTAACCTTAAAAACACTTTTGAATTGCATTACATGGGGGTTTATCAAATACATTTGAAGCTTACAGATGAAGAAGCATCACTACCTGTAAGTCTTTTCAACCCCTGAAAACCATATTTTGTTGGCTGTATACCTAAATTGTATTTTAGACGCCTGATCACAGCACAGAAAGCTTCTGCAGTGTAATATGCTGCCTCCGTTTGTGGGGCCTTATCTGGATCTCAAATACTGCCTTTGCTTCTCTGCCAGCACCACAGGAAAGATTTCTTCCTCCAGTTACTTCTTTCCTTACATTATATGAAAAAGGAACTGAAAATACTGATGTTAATTCTTCAGACTGCACACTGCAGGTCTTTCCTTTAATTCTCCTTCTCTCCTGCTTCTAAGGGTTGCTAAGGCCAGAACTGTCAGAAGACCTCTCTTCACACTGAGTTTCTCCTTCAGGAATGCCCAGCACAGAGCATAAAGTTACAGAAGGAAAAAAATATGCATTTATCATCAAAGCTCATAACTCTCAAACCCCCAAAACTGTGATTTAGCTCAGCAACATGGGATATGTAAAATATCCAGGATTATATCCTTGCAAAAGCACAAAGTGCTTGAAAAGGTCAGTGAAGTACATTAAGCAGAAAAGCTTTAGGGGTCAGTGGGTCCTTTTCACTGTTGCAAGAGGCACCGGAATAAAAACACTCTTTGCCAAGAAAACACATCCAGAAATGAAAAAAATTAAGGCACAGGTACCTTCTTCCAAAAAATCAAACCACCACCAGCAAGAAGAGACACCCAAAAAAACCCAGACATGCACCCCCCCAGGCCCCCTCAGAACTTTTTCCAAGTCACAAAGGACAGCTGAGATTAACCTCCTGCTCTCTCAAGAACATACAAAGAGGAGGAAGGGAACATGAAAAAAAACAGCTAAGCCAGCTGTCAACAGCTTTGATTTACCAGAACCAGTCTTGGGGTATAACAGGGTGGTATACCACAGGCAGACTAAATCTTCCTCGCCCTGTTCAGGGAAGATCAAATGCAAACCAGCTCCAGTTCAAAAGCTGCAGCAATTTGTTAGACCAGTGCTGTGTCTAAGCTAAGGCCAGTCTCTCAGCACTGCATTTTAAATTTAGCACAGCACTGAAATAACAATGCTAGAAGGCTTACAGAGAAGATCCAACTCCTGCCTAATTATTTGAGTGTGGACTGAGAAGCGTGGGTCAGTCTGTCAGGCATTGTACAGCTACACCCTATCTGTGTTAGGAGGGGCATAATTAATCCAGGAGGAAATCAATGTTAAGATGTACAGAACAACTTGAATATTTCTGCTTGTAACTGAATTTGCTCCAAAGATTTCTTCCTGCAGGTTTCTTGAATGTTTTGACCTCCCCCTTAAGCATACACTAAATTTAATAACTCTCTTTTTAAAAAAACATCATGTTCAATAGTAGTAATTAATCCTGCCTTTACAAACAAAGGCAAAGGATTTGAAGTTGGATGGATTCTCACTTCTATTTCTGCTATTGGCATCTGCATTTTGTTCTGTTTGGACACAGAGCACAAAGGTCTCACTTTCTCCCACTCAGGAAGACAGTGCTATAGCTGGAAGTTATGGGAAAAACAATAAAATTAGTGTATACAAGTATTTCCTTTTCTCTTTCCCAGCTTACAATGCCATTAAAAAAGCGTGTTTGTAGAACACTGCACAATGCACCAGCACGCTGAATAACCAGCAACGGCTTCAACTTTTAGAAATGCTTAGGAATAGTTCAGGCAATCAGATTTCAGAGCAAATCTTACTTTTACAGACACTGTTCCCTATCCTGTTAAATATTTCTCTTAGCACTGTGGGAAAGGACTTAAACAATGGAGGGAAACTGGCTAAGGCTTGCTTTGCAAACTGAAGTGATCTCAATCCAGCCACAAAGAACCATGTGGACTTCACGAGGTTCAACAAGAACAAGTCTAAGGTACTGTGCCTGGGCCTGGGCAGTTGTCATCATCAAGCTGGGAGATGATGTGATAGCAGAAGCGCTGCAGAGGAGGCCTTGGGATGCTGGTGGACAAGAAGCTCAACATGAATCAGCAATGTGCCCATGCAGCCCAGAAGGCCAACGGTATCCTGGGCTGCATTAAAAGAAGTGTGGCCAGCAGGCCAAGGGAGGGGATTCTGCTCCGCTCTTGTGAGACCCCACCTGGAGTAATGTGTCCAGTTCTAGAGTTGTCAACATATGGAGGACATGAACTGTTCGAACGGGTCCAGAGATGATGACCAGAGCGCTGGAGCATCACTCCTATCAATACAGGCTGAGAGAGCTGGGCTTGTTCAGCCTGGAGAAGAGAAGGCTCCATGGAGATCTTAGAGGCCTTCCAGTACCTGAAGGGGCCTACAGGAAAGCTGGGAAAGGACTTTTTAGAAAGGCATGTAGTGATAGGACAAGGGGGAATGGTTTTAAATTGGAAGGGGGTAGATTTAGATTGGGTATTAGGAAGAAATTCTTCACTATGAGGGCAATGAGGCCCTGGCACGAGGTGCCCAGAGAAGTGGTGGATGTCCCCTCCCTGGCAGTGTTCAAGGCCAGGTTGGATGGGGTTTGGGCAACCTGGGCTAGTGAGAGTGGTCCCTGCCCACGGCAGGAGGGTTGGAACTTGATGATCTTTAAGGTCCCTTCCAGCCCTAACCATCCTACGATTCTGTGATCCTAAGGACTAGCATCAAAGCTTCTGAAACGCCTACATTTAGCAGTGGACCCACACCCCTTTTCCATGCAAAGGTCCTTAACCACAAGTAACTCCCATTCTCCAAGCCTTCAAACTCTGTAGATTATCACAGTATAATAACACCATATGCATAATATTACAGAGTATCACATACCACAAGCCACAGTATCAATTCAGTAGATTTTTTTTCTGATGCTGCCTCTGCAGCCTTGCCACCTAAACCTAAGCCACTTAAGACACATGTTTATGCTTTAGTTTCTGTCCTAAACTATGCTAGAGTTTAACTGTATGCTCTCCCATCCAAAACAGGCTGCACTGTGATCATGGGTATGGCAGGTTGATGGCGAGAGGCAGTACAGTAAATGTACTGTTTTCTAAGCAAACCTAAGTTTGCAAAAATAAACAACTAGAGGTGAATTCCCCGAGCCTTGCTGCGGCATGGCTGCAGGCTGAGACACATATTTTATGCTGGCACTGCTAAAGCCTAATAAAAGGCTCTGGGATCTTGAATCTTGCTGGTATCATGACAGCCAGGTACCTAAAGGTATGTTTGACAGCACATTTTTACAGCTAAAAGCTGCATCCTGCAGCTTCACCTGATCATTCCTTATTTGTGTTATTCTCCTAGTTGGGCGTCAAACACAAGCACAAGATCTTTCATGATCCAACAATACTATATAAAGCGTAAGATGCTATTGGCATCTAACTACCAGTAAGCAGCCATGCTAAGAACACACATTTTAGAGGCAAAGCACCTCAGTGAGTTTTAATAACAGATTTATGGCACACCACCTCTCCAGACCTGATACTAAACACTGTACACCACGGTCCGAGAACTGTGTTCCAAATATTCACACAAAGTCAAGGTGCCAAACAAACCAAACTGATGTTCTTTGAAAAAGCAACGAGACCAATTTACAAACAGAAAGCTGTCTGAGGAGACAGACAATGCACCCTGCAGTTTGGTACATCCAAACCATAATTATCCATACCTCCAGCATGATACAGAGCTCAAAATCAACATGGCCTGAACACAAGGCTTTCATATTTAGAAATTAATAGGGCTCAAGGAGCCTTATTAAAGACCCTTATCAAAGAGCCTATCTGAAGGCAGATAGCACTTCAAGCCCTGAAGCCCCCTCAGCCACCTGCACTGATTTAAATTTTTTACAAGTTTACCATCACACAGCCACAGCTCTAACTGTAGTGTATCTTTACTCTTATTTTCTTTAGAGCTGCCTATGGCCAAAAAAACCCCAACAATACAAGCACTTCTGTAGCTGTGTTTAGTTAACAAAAGTACCACGGCAATACACAGTCCCAATCAAAATGGATTAGGTTTGTTACTGCCAGAGTCTAAGAGGTGCCCATAAGTAAGTATAAGGCCATATCACTCTGCACTCCCCCCACCCCACCAGCTCATTTCAGCCTGGAGAAGTCATTTGTGCCTGCAGCAGGGCAGGCCACGTTTCTACCCTTCATGTGACAAAGACACAAACACATTGGTTTAGGCAGAAGCAGCTTTTGCACTGATGCTGCTCTTTAGTTCCCACTCTTTTTGTGAAATACAGAGACAATTTCTGAGCAAAGCCTTTGGGGAAAGAGCTTTACTCAAAATCACTAGTCCTCTGTCTAGCACAATAAGAGCAGAGAATGCAAATTAGTTTCAATAAAAGCAGCTGGCAATCAATAAGAAAGGACTGGTCTCCAAGAGTAAAACTGGTTCCTCTAAGGACAAGAGTTAAAAGGGCAAAACTATAAGATGATGAATACAGGAAGAACAAATGTAAACAACATGGGGGGGTGTATGTGTGCACAGAAAGAGAAAAATCTAATGATACCAGTAAAAAAACCCCAGATGAACTGACAAAGAACAAGTGGGGGTAAAAGGGAAATTAATATACAGATAACTATAGTGCAAAGAAAAAGATCATTAGAAAAAGTGTAACGGAAAACATGTGTGATCCCCACAAGATTCAAAAGAAGTCATGGAAGGGAGTGGAGAAGAGGCTCACAGGCACTGAGGCTGGAGGCACTAGTCACGAGTTCACATTCCAGCCTGGTTCCCAGGCCTTGGGAAGTCCGATAATGAGTTTCATAATTCCTGCTACTGCACATCTGGCCATTTCACAGAAACTCTGAAGGTCTCCTCCAACCTTCTGCCATAATGCAGAACACCAACACCCACCAGCGTGAGCCAGAGCCCACCCCCTCTGCATGCAGTCAGATGTCCTGGGGTGATGGGATGTAGGAAAAGATACCCACAAGCACCTGCAAAGGACTGAGAAAAGCCCAGCATTATGGTTACCACCTGTTTAAAGAGGAAAAAAAGGAATCCCTCAAGACTGACACTTTCACCGAGTCTCCCTATTATCATGTCTAATTTTTATAAGTCAATTAGAGAGATAATGCATTGCAGTCAGAGAAGCAGCTTTTCCTTGCAGCTGTTCCAAATATGGCTAGATACAAAGGCAAAAAAATACAAGTACTTTGTCACTGTTAGGAACTGCTCAAGAGAAACCTAAAAATCCAAGTGCCTCACATACTGCAAGTCAGTGTCACAAATCACCCTCCCTCCACCTTGCATCTACAAACACAGCTCTGGTTGTATCAACACACTCTACCAAACACTTGGTTAACATGAAACTGAGGTCCCTCTCTCGCACATGCCTTTAATATTGCATATTAGCAAACAAGCACTTTGCTCAGCTTTTCAGCTGCAAATAATCTGGTGGCAAACTCTACCTGATGTAACTCCTTTGATCTCAAGAATGCAGCCCCCATCTTTAATAAAGTAGCAGCTTAAATTGCATAAATTAATTGTACAGGGTGGTAAGTGGTGCTTTCTACGCTCACATGATACTGCAGGGGAAAGTCCTATCACTGCACACTATTTATTTAGATTAAATATTGACCAGCATACTGATGGACTAGACAGAGAAGTCTCTGCCAAATTGCTAATATACTTAAAAATATGCTTATACTTTCAGATCTTTAATTCAGAATAATTCGATTGGGGCATGTCCTATGCTTTGAGAAATTCTATGAGACTACTAATGACACAAGTGGTCAGAAAGTTCTCCTCACACTGACATCTAAAAGCACAGAGCTCGCATTTAAAGAAAGAAGCAAACAACTTCTTTACAACTGAAAAGGGCGTAGAAGAAATTAAAAGAAAAAAAAAAAAAAAGAAAACCTTCACCAAAACCCTGAAAGGAAACTAGTGGTAGGGCAAAAGACAACAAAGAGAATATTATCACACATTCTCATCCCCTCAAGATACACGTGTGCCTGAAGGGCTCACAAATATCTAATCACTGGCTGTTTGCCGCAGTCAACATACAAAGCCTGCTTTCTCTGTTGCCTACAGCAATTATTTTAGGGCTTGTCTTATCAAGTAAAAATGTCATAATAAAACCCCCCAAAAATAGGTGGAGGAGACCCGCACGTTACTGAGTTTTAATTCGACAACCTTATGGCCTGCCACTCCTGCTAAGACAATTACAGCATTTTAACAGTCCATTTCCCTGAGGTAACAAGCAGTTAAAACCTTTATATACTGAAAGAAATGCCCTTCCACATTAGCATGGCCTATTAGCCACAAACAGGATTAACAGCTAAGCAAATCCTCACAGAGCCCACATCTGTCAACATAACTTTCCCATAATGGGCAGAAAGGAAGGTAACTTCTCAGCTTCACAGAGTGCTTACTGGAAAGCTGATAGTGCAATAATTAAAAAACCAAAACAAACAAAAAAAAACCCCACCCCAAAATAACCCTCCAGCCAAAAAAGGAGCAACACAGAACAGCACAATCATAAAGACCCCTCAGGATCTCTCACCTTGTGAAAAAAACACCACCTGTTACAGAACTCAGGGTCTTACAGAGTCCTGCTGTTGCTCTGGTGGCCCCACGCAGAAATCAACCTCAGGGGACCTCCAGAGAAGACAACAGACAAGATGTCTTTGCAGAACATTTCTCCAAGCATTATACGATTTCTGTAATCAAAAAACAGAGACATCCAGATTGGCATGCCACAGAAACTGCTGCTGGACATCAGGGACATTGATCCACCTGTAGATGCTTCCTGCAGCACACAATAGAGAAACTAGTAGTCTCTCTTTATTCTGAAGCACCTGGACCAAAGTAGTTGAATCAAGAGATGCCAGATCCATTCTTGAAGGGCTCAGATGGTTTTGGGAGTAGCTAAGGCACAGCTGTAACCGTGAAAGCAAAACCTAGCCCAACTCAGCAGAGAAAATTAGTGTTGAGTTCTCTCCAACCCTGATACCACTGTAAAAGATCAATGTGTTTCTCACTGAGGGCAGTCCCTGTGACAGCAGTTACTACCTGCTGAACAGGGCAGGCCTCCCCTGACTCTTCAGGCAGAAATTCTTTCAGCTCCTTTACCCTGCTGCTTCTTGGTAGCACGCACACCATTGGGAAAAGCCTTGTTGGGCTTTAAAGTAAAAAGCAGGGGAGAAAGAGGATGAAGGAAGAAAAATTGTAACAAAAACGAACAAGAAAACCTCATTATATTATACATTAAGTGCCAGGACCAGAAGATTTAGTGTATAGTTTACCTACCATCCCATAAGCTAGCTCACATCACCTAATCAGGCTTTATATCCTATATATATGCAAAAGCATTTCACTGTCTATTTAATGCATGGAAAAACAGAGTAAGATTAAAAATTGAGATTATTTTGCTAGTATATGGATATAGCAGCAAGCAGTGAGGAAACAGTCCACTCTTACTGTTACTGGACACACTACCCTACAAGCAGCAATGAACCAGCAAAGGAGGGCTGTCTCCTCACACAGGGCTATTTCTGTGCAATCTGCTGCCCTGGGGTAGCTTCAGGCTTCAGGTGGTGTTTCACAGACAGGAGGTGTGGGCGTGTGGCCACTGCTCAGTATCTTACATTGCACACAAAGCAGTGCCATAGGTCTGTGAACACCAATCACATCCCAGAAAGGTGTTAAGCATGGTAAGGACTGAAGATGTCTGGCTCTGTAAAAGGCTTGCTTTACCTGTCTATGTCTGCCAGTGCTGGCCATGCTCTTCTCTGTCACCCTGCATTTGTGGTCAACAGCTCCACCAAAACCCTCTAGAGACGTAATGACCTGTGCAAGTCCGCGTTAGAAAAAGCACTACAGGAACAGGTACTTCCCTAGAGTTTCCTACATGATAAGGGGTATTTGCCAACAGCACCCAAGATTCCTGTTGGTAGGCATCCCTTCTCAGTTTCCCACAAAGCATGAGGGAAAGCAGCAGCTAAAACTGCTGTGACAAGGAGCGGTTTGTTTGTAAGTGAAATTTTACCTACAAGGTTGGAGAACAGTCTAAAATCAGCTTTCTTCTTAACTTCAGTCTAGGAGGTCTGCATGTTATAAATAGGCCACTGAAAGGCAGTTAAGAGAGAGAGGGAGAGCAAAAAGTTATTAAAAATGTACTAATGAGAAACTCATTTCCCTGTTTTTTAACAGGGCATCAGGGAATTCCTACAAGACTTCTGGTTCATTTAAAGGAGGAAATATTTAACAAAGCTAAAAATAACTGACAATCACATTTTCAAAATTGAGAAAAACACGGAACCCCAGGAGGTCCTCGCCCAGGGTGGTACCACACAGGCCGATCGAAAAAAAACCTCATACATGTTTCAGGCAGGATCGGGACCCCGGATTGGAAATCTCCGTGACAAGAGAACATTTCTCCGCTGCCGTAAGAGGTTTGAACGATAACCCGTTCATAAACGTAACAGAAAATATTTGTATTTTCCTCTTCTTTTTGTTTAGCCGAAGAGCCGAACTGGCATCAGCACATCGCACAAATGAAGATCTGACGTTTAAAAAGGAAGAGAAAGAGACAAACCCCACATTCCTGCCTCCAGAATGCATTATCTTGATTTCTGTTTGTCCCCGGGTCACCTTTTAATGCTTCCCTTGGATGTTTTATTTCCGTAGGCTGTTCAAACCCAAAGTCTCAGCCGTTTCTCAGCACACAACCGGGCTCGCGAATGGGGAACCGAAATTACGAACGCGCACACACACACAAAACCCGCACACAAAACGTGAAAGTCTTCTGCGACTCTTTTTAAGTTACTCTCCTCATTAATCTCCCAGCAGGGCTTCTCGGGGACTCAACCCCAACGCGTGGCCTGGCGGCGCGCCTCCCGCCCCGCTAAGCCGGCGGCACACCTGAGCTCCCCCCACCCGGAGCGGCGGGGCCGGCGCTGCCCGGGCCGCCCCCGGGCCTCCCCCGCGGCGGGGACTCTACCTGAAGCGGTTTGGTTTCAGGGCTCGGAGCCAGCCGCCAGCCGGGCCGGCCCGCGGAGAGACGCCGGGAGGGCGCCCGAGCCGCCCGCGGCCCCCCCCCGTCGCCACACGCTGAGGCGGCGGCTCCCGCTGGCTCGCCCGCCCGCCGCAGCCGAACCCCGCTCGCCTCCCGGCTCTCGGCCGCGGCACCCAGCCCGCGCACCGGCTTTTCAAACTTTCCCGTTTTAACAGCGGCGCCCCGGCCGCCGGACCCCGGGCCGCTCCCGCTGCCCCGGGAAGGAGAGAGCTCGGAGCCAAAGTCTGCAGGAAGTTGGCCCGCTCGGGAGCCGAGCCCGCTGCCCCCTCGGGGATATCGCGGGCTCGACCCGCGGCCCCTCGGCGCTCCCCGCCGCCCCCTTCCCAACGCCTGAGGCGCGCCGCTGCCGCCCGCGCCCACCGCCCCGCCGGCCTCCCCCCGGGACAGCGGGCGGCAGCGGGCCGCCGCGTGCCCTTACTTGGAGTTGCACTCACCCGAGGGACAGGGAGGGACGGGCAGCGGCGGGAGAGTGGCAGAGCCCGAGCTGGCCGCCGGCAACTTCCCCGCTCCGCCACACGTGGGGCTGAGGCGCGGGCTGGCTTACCCTACCGCTCGGCGCAGCGGACGTGGCACCTCCTTCCCCGGCCGCGCCGCGCGGAGCCAAACCGCGCCGGAGGCTCCTCCCGGCCCCGCTCTGGCGGAATGCGGGGCGCCCTCTGCCGCACGCCGAGGGACCCGCTGCCCCCGAGCCTCGCCCCGGTACCCCCCCCAGCCGCGGCTGCGCTACCGCTGCTGCGAGGTGGCGGTCCGCCCCGCTCCTGTGGAGGCCCGGGGCTGTGAGGGGAGCTCAGCCTCAAGGGCGGGAAGCTGAGGGACGAGGCGCGAGGAGCCGCCGGCGCCCATCAGCGCCCGCCGCGGCGGACGGGAGCCGGCGGCCCGCAGCGGGGGGTCAGGGGGAGAGCGGTGCCCGCCTGAAGGGGAACCCCCCCGATGGCTGCGAAGTTGGGAGTTACACCCGACTCCCTCCCGGCTCGGAGCTCTCAGGTGCCGTCCCGCTGGCTGTGCGGGGCCGGTGCGCGGGAGGCGAGCGTGGAAGTCATTTGCAGTCCAAGCGCAGCTCTCCGACGGTGCTGCGCGGAAAGGCGTTACCCCAAGTCACAGACTTATTGGCGAACTGGAAATGCGAATGCCCGAATAGGTGAAATCACAACAGCCAGTTGCTTTCTTGCATATCAACGGGATGGAAGCGCTGGCCTGAGTTGATCGAACTGCAGTAACGGGCCTGGGATGGAGCGCAGTCCCCACATGCACCAGAGCCGGGACTGACTGCACCGCAGCGGGACTTGAACCAGCCGAGGAACCCTGCGGCACCCATCCCGCACCGCTGTTATCCCTGTGCCAGCAGGACCCTGAACACCTGTAGCTGCTCCCCACTTTCTGTGGCTTAGGCTGGCTCCACTTTTTCGTTCTCACTAAGGAGAAAGGACCTCTCCCTATACTCCTAAAACACACAGTAGCTGGCAGAAAATAAAAGACCCCAGGCATCTATTTGCATTTTCTTCTTTTCAGGATTACACGTTTTGAAAATAAAAGATGTTACCCGGGCTTCATTGTTTCAGAGCGCCTGACAGAGGTTTTCACTGAAAAGGTCAGTTGGGAGAAATCTCGCCCTTCTTCCAGGTTAATAACAGCTACAAAACTGCTCCCTCACTGAATGCTGTTGTCCTTTGCCTCGTGGCTTTCTTGAAGTGTTTCTTGTAAAAGCATCTATGTCAGGCACATTAGTGTAACATTAATATACCTCCTGATTGAGTGCTATCAGACTGCTGTGTTTTTAGCTCCTGTTGCTCTCCTTTCTGCTGAAAACATCTATTTCTTCCAGTGGCGAGCAGATTTTTAATCTCGAGGTGTGCTGCCAATTTGAGATTAGAATCTGACTTTGAAGTTGTAAAGAAGTGCTGTTGCCGATGTTCAAATAACGCTGGAGCGCTTAGGGCTAAAGCAGAGAAGAAATAAAATTGTGCTTTTCTAAAACATCTCTCACGCTGTGGTTATCTCAAAGGGCTTTATGAAGTAACGTCAAGTAATGGAGCGCCCTTTAAGCACAGCAGCCCTTCTGTGCACAAACATACCTTTGCACAAAGAAATTTTTGGCTTTTGTTCCCTGCGATCATTTAGTAGGCATATTATGTATGTTTAATGATCACTTACATTGCCAGGAGAAATGTTCAATAATCGCCAACACTTAAAACCATTAAGGAAAGACAAAGTATGTGTATATATATTAAATTCCTCTTTGGGCTGACTCTAGGTAAGAAAATGTAGGCCAGTAGATTTAAGGTTAAAGTGAATGTGTGAATCTTTCCTACATATTCCAGTAAAGCTGTTACACTTACAAAGTACATAATTTGTTGGTTGTTAAGTTATGTTTCCACACTACAGTACTCTAATGGCAAGCTGTACCTGAACTTAGGTTTGAGCAGTAGGTCTGCCTAATGCTGGCTGGCACACAGTTAATTGCTACTGCAATCACCCTGACGCTGGCAGAGCTCCGGCAACAGGACATTGTCATTTAGGAAACACAGATTCACTTCTAAGCTTTAAGTGGAAGGAATGCATGGACCATATAGGATTTTCCCATCTGCATCTGTCCAGAGTAGATATGATTAAGTGCATTTTTGCTTAGCTATTGATTTATTCACCTGGCTTCCTCAAATGTCAGATATATGTATGGTTTTTGTCCAAGAAAAATAGGGCTGTTTGGAGTATTGATTGCAGCAGCGGAGTCTGCAGTAGAGCTCAGGAAAAGGTTCAGTTCACATTTTAAGGCATTGCACTGTTCTTTAATAAACCCACACGTCCTTTGGATGTAGATGTAAAAAACCTGCTGCCAGGATTATACTATGATCTTTATAATTTTATGTTTAATCTAGAATAAAAGTATTTTCAGTGTGCAGTAAGCTCCTCATAAGCCTGCTCAGAATTTATGGATTTTATATGTGGCACTGTAAAAGGATGGGAAATGCTATTATCAAATTCAGTACTTTTCCTTTTGCTGTATCCTACTTCTGTGGCAGCAGCAGCTTAGTCTTTTAATAAATACATATGTTTTTACATATGTGTGTGTGTGGAGAGAAGAAATTCCCACATAAACAGTAATTGAAGTGCAATAACTGTGGTAGTAGTTACAAGTTCTAATACAAAATCTATTATACATACGCTCCACAGGGGTCTTTCACTGGAGAATTTTTTCCTCCCATGAGAATTTACAGTGGTGAAACTTTCCAGATTATCCCAACTGGCTAAGTATTTCCTGATGATAAGACATAAATGTAGCTTGTCAAGTCCCAATGGATTTGTGATTTTCACGGACACCAGCAGTTCTGGACTTCTTTTTCTCCAAAGGGTGCCAGACCCTCAGCACTCTTACAACAAATCCTTCCCACCTCTGTGCAGTTCCACCTCTGGGTTTTGCTACTGTCTTTACTTCTCAAAAATTCCTTTGTCTTTCTTTGACTTCTTTTTTGGTTCCACACTTTCTGCAAATTCACTCTGCACTCTTCCCTATTTCATGTTCATGCTCCTGTGGGGCCTCCCCTGAATCACATCATCAGAGTCTTCTTTCTCTCATGTTAAATATTGAGGTTTAATATGGAAATCAGTTAGCATGGAAAACATGTTACAGTTACCTGAAACACTCAAGTAAGCTGATATTCATCTGTCAAGTTTTGGATGGGAGGGATGTGCCATGGAAGTGTCTATTTATGTTTTACTGACTATAAAAAGTACATAAGTAGAACAGATTTAGACATTTAAAGTAAGGTGAGATGAACTCTATTTTATGAGACTTCTCTGTTGCCAGTGAAGTCAAAGACAAACTTTCAGTAATTTCAGTACTGAGACATAAGACCCAGAAATGTTTTGTCTTGCTAACAGTGGTACCTGAGGTGATGGATAATGAGTGGCTTCCTTTCTAGCTCAGTAGCTATCTCAGAACACAAGTCACCGTTATTACTGTCTGAAGGTGGTTTGGTAGTCTCTGAAAAATAAGAAATCCACCTGGCTCTTAATCTATCTTCTCAGAGATGACTTGATGATAGATGTCACTGAACTGTCCCAGATGCTGTATTACTCTTTCTTCTCTGGAGGGGAGATTCTTGGAGCTCAATCTGACTGTGGAAGAACAAATGTTTCTTTATGGAGAGATCAGCTGTGTACTGGAAGTACACAGGAACAGACTCTTCAGGAAAAGACTCTTCAGGATTCCAAATGAAAATTAGACCTCAACGTATTCACACAAAGAATGAGATTAAAAACATGCAAGCACATAAATAGGGAGAGTAATATACATCCAGTATGACTTGGAAAGTGGCAATACTGGTAATATCTAAATTGAGACAATGATTCCCTAAATTATTGCTGCAGTTCACACAAGAATTGAGCCCAGAAATGGTAGTGACCTGTATATTCAGAGAGTCAGACTAAATTACCACAGTGCTTTCTTATGACTTTACAGACTATGGAATAAGTTCTTCAAACAGAAAGCTGGTCTGTATTGATGAGGTAAAAGAAGTGGTTTGCACTGTCACCATCCCGCAGAACTCTTTTCTTCTGAACTCTGGGTAAGAGTTTCACTGTCACAATAGTTTGCTCAGTGTAGAGCCTAAAATATCCTTTAGGGGGAAAAAAAAGGGTGAATTGTGATAGAAAACAAAAGACTGCCTGCATCAACTGCTAGTAACTTGGCATGGCTCCACTGAAGTTGGGGAAATTATATTGATTTACACAAGGAGAAATCCTGATCTATAAGCATTTGAAGCTAAGTCTGAGAGATACAAAGACACTATCCCTTTGTCCTAGAACTCCAGCTTACAGCAGGATTCTTGGACATCAGAATTTCTTTTTTCAGCAGGACAAGGCATGTGATATTCTGAAAGCTACTGTAGAAATGTGGCATCACCAGAACTTCGGCTGATCTTATCTGAAAAGCAGAAAAATATTCAGAAACTTCTGACAGATAATTTGCATTTTTTATGTTGGATACAGTACAATGACTGTTGTATCGTATTTTGCAGGCTAATTCTGTAGTATGTGTTTAGTCTTTTTACATTTCATTCACTGTCACAAGTGATCAAATGACAGATAAAAAATTTACTTGATAATAATTCAGTATGTCATCTGCTTTCAAAGGCTTATAGTTCCAAAGCTGAGAAAGGCTGAAAGAAGAAAATGTATAGTGTTACATTATACTTTATCTTTCAGGTAGCTAAATATTGTGACTAAAAGTCAGATTAGACGGTTACATCTGTACCATGTTTTACAGAAGTGGAAAGATAAGTCACAGACGTTGACAAAGCTTTCTTCAGTATAGACTATTGATATAAATGCTTTAGTAGATCTGCTTATAATTTTTCATGCTGTCTCCTCTTTTGGCACTGAACTATATGAGACATACAAAAGCAATACCTGCAGCTCTCTAAATCACAACCGGTTTGGAAGTTGATGTCTACCCATAACATTTTCACATTCAATCATCATAAATATATTAACAGTTCTGTGACTTATGGTGACTCCCTGAAGACGTACACTTGAGAATAGATTTTCTTTGCTTCAAAATGTCTTTCTCTCTGAAGAATCTGTCATACCAGCCAGACTTTCAAAATCTGCACTATAAACACCACGGTGCTGAGCAACTTCCTGCAAGTTACTAAATGTTTTCAACTCCTATGGGTCTTTTAGGAATTGAAGGGAGTTGACTATTTACAGGAAGAGCTGAGACTTTTTAAGGATCAAGTGCAAATTAATTCCATTAGCTTACACATTGGTAGTTACTTCTAGGTATAGTTTGACATTTTCTATTTTTCCTTCTTGACATAAAAATATACTTAACTCGCAAACACCTACTGTCACTTCCTTTATGATTCTCACACCAGCCATCACTGCTTCTGTTGCTGTTGATGTTATCTTCAGTGTTAGAGGACAAAATGTTTTGGAGAAATTTAAGTGTAAAAAGCTTTCTCTTTTGAAAGTTAACGTGCAGTTACATGAGTTTCAGTAGATAATTTGACTCTTATGTATATAAAGATAACAATGCTGTGAGCTCTTTTATATTTTTCCTAGATCATAGCAGCCAGATATCCAAACAGCCGATTCGGTTGAGGACTTTTTCTCTAAACAATCAGCCTAATTCCAGACTGGAGCTGTTGACTGCTCAATGAACTGTTGAAAGATCCAGTAGCATTTGGCACACAGATACTGTTTACAACATGTCCTTTATTCTTTCTGGCACATAAGAAAGCCTTCTGCTTCCTCCTGGTTGCCCAATGGTCACCTTGCAATGACTGGGGAAATAAAATATGATAATTAAAGGGAGTGTAGGTATCCCCAGATAACATTAGAAAAGCACCTAGCAGTATTACCCAGCTCTGTGCTTAATGTGTTTAACAGGAAGATGGGTCCTGTGCTTTTTTGACATAGATGTCACTATAATTCTTTGCGATGGGCCTTCACACTTGATGACACTGCAAAATCCAACAGCTTTAAGTGGGATAGATTCAACCTTGAAATAAAATGTGATCTGTGAGAATAATTAAACAGTAGGGTGCCTTAACAAGGAAGCAGTAGATCATTACAACTTAGTATTTTAAAAGTAGGAGTTAATGTCTTTTTTATAAAACATGCATTCATCATCTGGAAGAAATTTACAGCCTGTGTGCTGAGGTTATGGCCTGGAGACATTGCAGTTCCTTTTAGTGTGGGGAACTATAAATCTGTGGAGAGTTTCCTTTCCTGGGTCATGGCAGAATTGTGTCCATAGTCTTTGCTTTGCTCATAGCTCTTGCAGTTCTATGGTAGGCCAATGTCTGTAAATAAATGTCATCCCTCAGGACTTCAGGTGATTTCCTCAAGTGATTAGGAAGTTTTCTCTCCCTTGCCCCCTCACTTGCCTGGGTAAAACTGGATAGGTAAGCTTTTATTTATCTTTTCCTCCATCAAAACCATCAAAAGTGAGATGCTGGATTGTGTGGCTAGAGAGGGTGAAGGGTGAAGATTGCAGACTGGCTGGCTGGGATGTTGTGTTGACGAGCCAGCTTTGGCCTAGGAGAGAGATCAGTCAGGCTTGGACGATGAGGTGGATGCATGTGTTAATGTTAGAAGAGAGGGGCTGGGGGATTATACTTACAGCTGGGTGGAGGAGTAAAGTAGATTCTGGCTCTAGATTGGCTGGTTCCAGGGATGCCACATAATGATACCACTGTAAGACATTTTCATACATAACATGATAAAAGAGAATGTTTTGTTGCTGTTCACCTCCTCCTGAAAAGAGTTTGTGACTTGACCATAAACACCTTCCCAACTACCATTTCTTAAAAGTTTGGGCAGAGCCTCAGGGCTGTGTTGTGGTGTGGTTTAACCTGGCAGGCAGCTAAAACAATCACATAGCCCCAGCTGTGGGATGGGGGAGAGAATTGGGGAAAAAAAAAAACAACAAAAAAAAAACTTGTGTGTTGAGACAAAACCAGAGAGAAAATACTGATAATAACAATAATGATAATAATAATAACAACAAACAAAATGACTGATGCACAGCACAACTGCTCACCAGCAACTGGTCAATGCCCAACGAGCTCCTGAGCTATGCCCCCACCTCTGGCCAGCTCCCAACAGCTTATGTACTGAGAATGACATCATATGGTAAGGACTATTCCTCAGGCCAGTTTGGGTCCCCAGTCCTGGCTGTGCTCCTCCCTGCCCTGCTGTGCACCTCCCTGACTCCTCTCCAGCAGGGCCTGGGAAGCTGAAAAGTCCTTGACTTAATTGTAAACACTGCTTAGCAACAACTAAACATTAGTATGTTACCAACACTTTTTTCATACTAAATCCAAAAGGCAACACTATATCAGCTACTGGCAAGAAAATTAACTCCATCCCATCCAGAATCAGGACATTCTGTCATGCAAATGGAACTAGGCAATAAAGACCTGGCCTTCATAAAACTATGCAAGTTTAATTCCAGCCTAGAAACCTTTTGATTTATTAATATCAGACTTTGAGATTTTTAGGAGAGGCATAAGGAATTCTGTCTTTTATCAGCAGTTCTTTCTGGGCTCAATTCCAAAGTCTTTCTCCACATTGTATCCGTGGATATAATATCTAATAGTATATCTGTGGACATTCTTATCAGTTCAGTCCTGTGGATCCCAGAGGCAAGTTCATCACCTTTCTCTCCCCCCTCTCTCCCCACACTATGGTTTTATATTTATAATGCAAAGTGATATTGCGCGGTGTTAGCAATGTTGTGAGAAGTGGAGGGGAGAGATACTCTTATCCCTTTCTCCTTCAGTCTAATAACTTGCATGAGTAGGTGCTACTCAGCATGAGCAGAGACTGCAGTGGCAATCTCACAAAGATCAGGTGGGCATTAAATTCTGTTTTGAAACTGTACCCATGTGGAAGCTCACAGTTGGGGGGTAGGGGTGTATTTGAAATACTATGTTCCTGATGGCTTCAGATTTAAAGTTCTGTTTTGGGATCTTTTTTTTCCAGTGGAAATAAGCACAATTATCCACCCTAGCTGTTTGAATAATCTTTAGCTAGATCTGGATTCACTGCTATGTATGTTTCATACTTCCTCCCATAGAAAATATTAGGGATTAGCTCTCCACCTCCATCTATGTAGTTGTTGGGGTTTTTTTCCCATGAAATTCAATAACAAGAAAAAAATCCAATGCATTTATACTCACAGAAAACCAGTCATGCAAAGCATTCGTTTATGAAAGAGAGATGGTTACACTGAGTCAATACTAATACAATTACCTACTTGAACAAGCTCAGCTACTCTATGCATTACCTAATTCTGCCTCTTTAGATTCTTGCTGTTTTTTCTGTAAGGTTCTTTTTCTGTATTCTTTTATTCTTGTGTTTTCAAGAACCACCACTAGCTAG
This sequence comes from Gallinula chloropus, assembly GCF_964237585.1. Lineage (NCBI taxonomy): Eukaryota > Metazoa > Chordata > Aves > Gruiformes > Rallidae > Gallinula > Gallinula chloropus. The sequence goes on from NC_140085.1 coordinate 199,766,743, forward strand.
AAGTGTAGAAGTACACACTGTTGTCATGGAAAACCTGACTTACCTATACAGATATCTTACCATCACTGTAAACAAAAAACAGATGCAAGATCTGCAAACTGTATTTATTTGGCTGGGATTTTTTTTTTTCAGCCCATGAAAATCTTGAAATAAACTCTTTTTATTCCCAACAGGACAGTTTTCCTATTCCAAGTGGAACAAAAGCTTCTTTTTTTTTTTTGAGGGGCAAGGAGATGAGTGGGATGAGAATTGTATCTGATAAATTGTTAAATAAAAAGAAACTAATTTTAAATGAGTTCCCGTGTTTCACATAAATCTGTTCCAAATATTTTGATTCAATTTACATTTCTTTTATCTAATCTTTATCACAATTTCCAAACAGTACTGAATTTTAAAATCATCATTTCTCATTTGAAATACTGAAAGAGGAAGATTTTCACTATTTCCTAATAGAAATTGCTTTGAATTTGATAAAACCCCCACTTCTGTAAAAACATCTCTTTCAAAAAAAAAAATTGTTTAGATTAAAAACTGTGACTGGTCTAGTTTATCACTGATTGTCAAAGGTGAAGACTGCTGGTTTAGAGTGAGTAATTTCTGTCACCCTTTGAAGTCAATGGGAATCTTCTACTGATTTCTGAAGATTGAAGCAATCAATTTTGCTAAGTGTTATGTGTCAAAAACATTTAAAAAAAATATTCCCAGACCTGGAAATAGGTTTCTCTTAGAGATGTACTGAAGCTTGTCATATCCTGACTTTCTTGCCCAGCAATGTAATGGGAACTGATTTAAATGATTGAAGAACCCTCTGTGCATGTAGTGGCCTGGTTCTTCTTCTTTAGCTGGAGCTAGAGGAAGTTACTCCACCAGACTACACGTGCTGTTGCACTTGATCCCACAAACATGTGGATTACCCTGGAGTGCTGCACTTGATCACAGTTTGAAGTCACTTCAGAAGGCACCAGAATACAATTGTGATACATATTGGAGAAGCAAGTGGTGAAGACACTCCTTTACCACAGTGGTTTGTCTCTGAGTAGTGTTAGCACCAAATTTAAGCCTGTATCATTGTGCATTGCCTGCCTAGCATTCATCTTAAATTTTTGATCACATACTTGGTATATTAAAACTCATATAATCCCTGGAGAACAGAGAAGAAACCCCATCCCCCGCTCCAGAGGCCTACCTTAGTCACTAATACAAGCCATACTCTCTCAGGTCCCTGTGAATATTAATTATTTTATGCTTCAGCAAAGGTGGCCAAGAGAGACATTTGGAGTGCTCTGTAGCTTGGACAATATGGAACTTTCATGGGAAAACATTCTCAAACCTTTAAGGCAAGAGAAGCAACTGGGACACTTGTGTCCTGGGCTGCATTCAAACTCATGTCCTTATCAGCAAGCTGTTAGGTGAAACACTTATCAGGAGCATCCAGCAGGCCCAGCAGAGCTTCCCCTTGAACCTAATCTAAGCAGCCTCCTAGCAGTACACCAGCCACAAAACCACTGCTGATATTAATATGCCTTCCTCTGGTGTTAATCGTTATTTAGGAATAATCACTGCAGTCTTTTTATTTTTTTTTTCCCACAGAAGGAATGAGGGTAAAGCATCTCTGACGCTTGCTGTGACACGAGGGGAATGTGAAGCAGTAGCTCTTTAGGAAAGCATACTGCTGGAAATCTACATTGGCTCAATCACTCTGCAGCTCACAACTGTGAAATGGCCTGTTTTGTCGAGCTTGTCAGCAATGTGCATCATTCAGTTGACAACAGAAAGCTGGGGTTGGCTCACGCACAGTAATTTCCAGTTGACGAGTTGGTTCAATTGATACATTCACTTTGGGAAATAAAGTAAGAATATGCTCAGTATGAGCGAGGCTACGCTGCAGGAATATCTCCCTCACTGGAAAGAGAGCTGGTGGCTGCGTATAAGACAAGGCACGATTAGCAGGAGGGAAAAGAAAGAGGGGCGATATATCTTTTGGGGGGAATTGTTTCATTCATTTTTCCTTGATCTCCTTTTTGAAGGAGATTTTGTTTCCCTTCCTAGTTACATACCCCATTTGGATCCAATGGGACTGTCTGCTTCTCCCTTTTCCCCTTTTCCCACATACACTGCATACACTGCACAGCCATGGGTGTAACTTAAAAGTCGTGCACAGATTGTATTTCTTCTCCAAAGAAAAGGGATCACTACTTTGTAATTACAGAATTAAAGCCTCAAGAACTATCAAGACTCTTTGATAGTCAAAGAAGTGCAGCTGGACACAGGGGAAGACTGATTCATGTAAAGTTACAGTGCACTGAGGGCAAATTTAGTCTCTAAAAGAGGTGCAGAAGATCAGGAGTTACGGATCAGGTATCAAGCAGTAAGCATCACTCTATTGCTTGGATTCTGGTGCCTTCTGGCACAAGGCAGGTTGTTTTTTTGAAGTTGCATGCTATAGTATTAATAAGAGCAATTCATGTTTCAGCACTGCTCTTCCAGGCAGTACTTCATTTTTTGGTGCAGGGGAAGAAGGAGCACTTGGCTTTTTTTTTTTTTTTTTTTTTTAATGTGTAGCCTGCACAGAGGGAATTCCTCATGGTTTATGTAGTCAGTGGCTGATAGTTTGCACTGGCATTCACTCTCCTTCATTATCGCTACCTTTGCCACAGGTCTAAGCACCTGTATATATTAGCAAAAAGATCAGAGTGGCCTCTCGCAATATAACTCACTGCTGAGGCTGCTGCAAGAGCCATTTTCTATTCCTGTTTCTGCTCGGAGGAGCATCTTTCCTGAAAACCTTTAAATAAATTAAATATTCCCACTGTGCACCATTTAATGTCAAACTTCCCTATTTTAAGATGCTTTTTCTCCTTCTGCTTTGTACCGAGTCCTGTGTCACCGGTAGCCTTGCAGTCCTGCCGTGTGAATCAAACCAGCCAAGCAGTGGGCTTGTTTTGTTGCTGGTGTAGATACCGATCCTTAATTACCCCGGCATTGTTTTAACTACCTCGGCACATCCTTATCTGTTTTGCTGCACTTCGTTTCATATTACGCGTTTCCAGTTGGAGACTTGACAGGAGGCAGAAGCAATCAAACCATATTGTCTGGCATAACAGTGGGGAAACTGCCATGTCTCTCATGCAAAAGATTAATAATAGACTGTGTGCTGTCTTTGTAAAACAAAAACACGTCTCGCTTAAACGGCTTAAAAGTTACATCCCCTGTGATGCTGTCAGTGTGGGGGCCCGATGTCAGACATCTGAAGGAGTTGGAATCTTTGAAGAGAAGGCTTTTTTTTCTTTTTTTTTCCCCCCTTGTAAATCATATTGTAAATTCCTGCCGCTGATCTCAGGGCAAGATGCTTACATTGGGCTGTGGCAGCAGATAGGAAGGGACAAACTGTTGCTGGGCAGAAGATGAGCGTGGAAAGCCACAGATACCTTAGGTGGAGAGGGAATAGCCTGCTATTGCCAGGCGAGGGAGCCGTTTAGGTGTAAGCCTGAATTTTAGATCCAGGCGTTATCCCTGGAATTTAAGGAGCCTGATCGCACTACTGCAGCCGTAAAATACCTGTGAGAGCCAGGCAGTTAATTGCTACGCCTGCCAACAGCTAGGGAAAACCTACATAGGTGTTCTCTCTCCCTCTTTGCTGGGTTTGATCCGAGGAGGTGGGGATATGTCCAGAAAAACCAGTAATAGGAAGAGTGGCAAGATTTAAGAAAATGCAGCAAAGTTTATTTGGGAGTTTTACGCATTTAAGAGTAAGAAAGACTTCAGAAAAACCTGAAGTCATTCTAGGGACTGATTTTCAATCCAGGAGCATAACTACTGCATATTGCGTTTTCTGTGAGCCACCTTGTCCGAAATACCTGAATTAAAGGCAATGCAGCACAGCAACACTGGATTTTATTAATCTCACCAGAGCACAGGGAAATGGCTGCACATAAAAAAACTTGCAGGTGGTGGGGAGGAGGCGAATCCAAAGTCCTGGCGAGATGCTTTGCAGGGAATGTATAATCTTCATTAGAAAATTCAAAGCCTGTCTGCTTGGCGTGGATCCTAGCTGTGTAGCAGTTTGTTTAGTGATGATGGAAAGCTCACTCTACATTAATTCCTAATGGATTATTGCAAAATGTTCTGTAATGATGACGTGCTTGAGCTGTTAATTGATTATGAAATGCCTTAAGAGCTTTATGAAAAGCATAAGATACGGTTATTATTGGATCATACCGCTTATTAACTTTAAAGAAAATAAATGTGCTGTAATTCCAACTGTCCTGTAAATCTTTTTTGTTTGGAAATAGATTCAGGCCACCCTCCTTTTCTCTGGTAATAACAACCTCTGCTGCTTGTTTGAATAGAAATGCATTCAGAGAGATTAAGGGCCTGAACAAATCTGACTGAAGTCAACTGGAGTTGATCGCATTTGACTACAGGAGTTGCAGCCGTCCTTGTTTGGTTTGTTCAAGTCCCCCCAAAAAACAAAAGGCTGTGGCAGAGACACAGAGATTTGTGACACAGCAGCCACAAAACTCTACAGAGAGGGGACATGAAAATTCTCGTTTCTGAACTGGGACCATTTCTTTATCCTAGAAATGTTTCTCACTCCCAGCCATCAAAATAAATTCTGCATAAATGGTGAGCATAGAAGATTGGGACCAGATTTGCAGTGATAAAGCTGTGCACATTCATTTGGCCACTACTGCAGTCATGCAAACAATTGTTTTACCGCTCTTTATAACGTGGTTTCTGTAAGGAACTCTTAGGTTATATCCTATAAGCTCACCTTGGCAGCATGCATTTTCCTCTGTTCCTGCTCTGTGCTTTTGAAAGCCACAAGGACAACTAAAAGTACAATTCTGAAGGAATCAGAAGCCTGTATTCTTGGTTAAGCACTGGCCTGATCCTATCGTATCCCAGATTGACTTGCTGGTTTATATTATCACAACCCTCTGCTAGGAAACAAGCTTAACAGGAGGCTGAGTGCTTTAAATGTGGGTGAACATAACCCTGGGGTAAGTTATTCATGCTGTGGATCTGGTGATACACCAACCCTGAAAAAGAATAGTCTCTCACCCTGTGGCTCTGTGACTGCTGTGGGGGAGAAGGCAGAGAAGTGATGGAGTGGGATGGGGACACATTCCTCCACATAAGGCTACAGATCCATATGTAAATCATAGATTTTTCCCTAGAGAGAATGTATCTCATTATCTGTATCTCTGCTTTCAGCATCTAACCCTCATTGTATTTTACTAGTGCAATTAATTAAAAATAAAGGTGAATATGCCTTACCATAAATAAACAAACATCAGCCAGTGAAATAGAATCCACCTTCACAGCTCTTCAGTAGCACAGTTCAAGAACCAGGAAATCCGTAGGCCTTCTGATGTGTGTTGTACAGGAAGGTTGCTATTACCGTTTACAGAGGAAAAGTTTTCCACACAAAATCTGTTACCCTTCCCAGCATCTCTCATTCACTTAAGTGCTGCCATGTGAGACAGATAAAAATCCCACCTGATGATAAGCTGTATTAGGAAAGAGGCATCTCTAACAGAGAAAGAAAAGCAGCACTTGTGGATAATGGAACTAATGAAACACTAAGAAGTATTTTCTGAATTCCCTTTGCAAATTGAGGTTTTGAACATTAATTATTAGTGAATACTTTGGCAGCTTAACAGTGCTGGTTACTTACTACCATAAATAATCAATCCATACTTTTTAAAATGCCACCTTTCATCATACAGATTAGTAGAGTTTTCTCAACCTCTGATTCTTATCTCTGCACATTTTTGGAAATGGACTACAATCTCCAGAGTTCTGCTAAGCTCTGAACGGATTAAATTTCCTGGCTCAAAGTTGGTCTTGCAAAGACATTTACATAATTGGTTTTCTTATACACTTGCCTTTGGAAGGAGTTTTGTGTGAAAAGCAAATTTGGAAAAAAATAAATGTTTTATTTCCTATTTAGATTTTCAAATTCAAAATATTTAAATATTTTAAAATTTCAGAAGAATATCAAATCCCATTGGAATATTAGTTCTCATTTCAGCAGACCAGACTCCATATGATTTTGCATCTCTGTAGTGTGAGTGATGTCACTGAACTGGTTCATGAAATTTGGCCTCCACATTGGTTTCTGACCCAGAAAGCAATTTTTTGCTCTGTAGGTCTGAAATTTGGTGGGTTGGCCCTGGCTGGAGGCCAGATACCCCCCCAAAGCTGCTCTATCCCTGCCCTCCTTATCTGGGCAGGGGAGAGAAAATACAGTGAAAGGGTTGTGGGTCAAGATAAGGACAGGGAGAGATCACTCACCAGTTACCCTCATGGGCAAAAAGACTTAATTTGGGTAAATTAAATTTATTACCAATGAAATCAGAGCATAAATAAACTCAAATCTTAAAAGACCTCCCTTCTTCCCAGGCTCAACTTCTCTCCCTGTTTCTCTCCCTCCTCCCCCCAGCAGCACAGGCAGACAGGGAATGGGGGTTGGGGTCAGTTCCTCACACGTTGTCTCTACTGCTGCTTCTTCAGGGGGAGGACTCCTCACACTCTGCCCCTGCTCCAGCCTGGGGTCCCTCCCAAGGGAGACAGTCCTCCATGAACTTCTCCAACATGAGTCCTCCCCACAGGCTGAAGTTCTTCACCAACCGCTTGAGTGTGGGTCCCTTCCATGAGGTGCAGACCTTCAGGAACAGACTGTTCCAGCATGGGCCCCCCTGCTCCAGGGTTACAGCCTCCTTAAGGTGCATCCACCTGCTCCAGCGTGGGGTCTCTCCATGGGATGCAGCTAGATATCTGTTCCTCTGTCATCCTCCATGGGCTGCAGGGTCTTCTCCGTGGGGTGCGGGGGAATCTCAGCTCCGGTGCCTGGAGCACCTCCTCCCCCTCCTTTTTCACTGACCATGGTGTCTCCAGGGTTGTTCCTCTCACATTTCACTCCTCTCTCTGGCTGCATTTGCTGCTGGAGTGTTTTTCCCCTTATGAACTCTGTTATACCAGAGGTGCTACCGCTGTGGCTGATGGGCTCAGCCTTGGCCAGCCTTGGGTCCTCCTTGGAGCTGGCTGGCATTGGGGGAAACTTCTAGTAACTTTCACACAGAAGCCACCCTTGTAGCACCCCTTGCTGCCAAGAACTTGCCCCACAAACCCAATAAACTGCAACACTCAAGATTCAGTTACAGTTACCATCTAACTTCCAAGAAGGAATTTGAATTCTTAGGGTACTGCTCAGCCATGGTAAGGGGCCACTGGCTAGTGCAGTGAATGTCTATTCAACACATAAAGGCCACTCTGGGCAAGGAGATTAATGAGTGGGACTTTAACCTTGTTTTGAGTGGGCATTACACATGATGCTTGGTATTAATCCCCTACGTAATGCTGAATTCCAGCTCTAATTCCCAGACTTGCAGTGAGTATATTATAACTGACAGCGAAATGTTTTTATAATGGATATGTTAGAAATAATTTAACTGGGAGACATGATAGTTGTAAGTGTTTTCAAGTCACACTGCTCCAGGAATAATGCTTTTGCCAACACCTGCTTGGGAAGGAACACGTATCTTGCAAAAAGATTTTCTATTTTTGCAGAAATAGTGTAGACCCCTAATTCCCACAGAGCACTCTGCCTTGAGAAGTCAGCAGACTCCCACTTTACTCCAGATCTGAAGTGCTGACAGGTACCACCAGGATTCTGGAATAACTGTAAGTGGAAAGTGAATTCTGGATATTCATATGTAAATTGAAACAACTGATGTCCCATTGTGCTTTTGCTTTCCAAAAAATGAAGGGAAAAAAAAAAAAAGACACACACACACACACACACCCCCAACACATGTATTTGCATATAAAAAGGCTTTTAACTTACATTCTTTGCTCATTGCAATTTCTGGAAGCCCATTATTCTTTGCTACTATTAAATTTACCCAGAAAAACATTCACATTTCTGGGAAAGTAGAAGTTCATCAAAAATAATTTATTCTTGTTCATTTATTTCCATAGGATGCAGACCTTTCTAGACACAGGGCAATTATTTCTAGACACAAGTGGGACAGCAATGATTCTGTGGTGGTGTGGTGTGGGGTTTTTTTAAATTATCCTAGCTAAAGGTTTATAGTTGCTATTTCAGTAGAAAGTCTTCTTGTAACAGCAAAAGAAATGTGCACAACTTCAGTTTCTAATCCTGAGTGTGAGGGTTTGTGACTAGATAACCATGAGCTTATTCTTTTGAGGGCTAACATTAGTCTCACATCTACTGATGTAAACCTGGAGTAACTCCGCAGAAGTCAATGGAGTTACCATGCTAATCCGATGTTGTTTCCTCATCTGTAAAAGAGGTTAATGACATTCTCCTCTCTGGGGGTGTATGGCAAGGGGATTTAGTGAGCGTTGACTCTTTACTGTGTAAAACGCAGATAGGTTGTCATTGTTTGGATACAGTTTGTACTGTACAGATGAAAGAAACAGTTAACACATGAGGCACTCATGCTTAACCCACTCTGCTAAAGACACATCATAATATACTGGCTTTCATTATAGTACCTCCAGCAATTTTCCCATGACTACTTTCATTAGGGAAGGAAGACTGGTCTATTCTATTAGGAGAGCGACCAGATGCATGTAAATAAATTAACACCAAAAGATTACTAAGTGTAAAATGTGCATATGTTCTCCACTATGCTGCTTGCCTGTGTACAGGTCAAAAGAGAGCGCTGTAAATTCAAAATAAGCAGCTTTGATTCTGCTAAGTAATTTGTTGTTGCATACACACAGAGAGAGAATAAAATAGACACAGACAAAGTGGTGGACAGAAAAATACTTTTGCCAGAAGTGATCTGCAGTTTTCAGGCAATCCTTTAACATTTTTCTGTCTCATTATTTCTGTATATAAATGAGAAATGTCTTTGTAACAAGTAGCAAGGATACCAGGCATGAAAGCATTAGTACATGTCTATCCAATGCAAGCAGGAACGTAACTGTTTAATTCTTAGTAACTCAGAGCTAGCAATTTACGAAGTGATCATGGCTTAGGACACTGTCACAAAGCAAGTAGAGGCAAGTAAAACTGCAATAACAATCATTTCCACTCCTGTTCTGAGCTTCATGCTGGTAGTTCTGAAAGCATTTTTCAAAAATGGGTGTATTATTCCCATTTTTCAGCTTTGGAAAGTGATCCCACAAGGAAAAGTGCCTTGCCTAAGCAGATCAGCCAGTGAATGAGGTGGGAGGAAGCCATGCAGCTGAGAGTGGGGAAGAAAAGGGTGGGAGTGGGGCTGCCATTTTCAGCAGTTGCCATCCCACAGAGCAGCTCCCATCCCTGCTCTTGCAATTGGAAAGAAAACCTTGGTCTACCAGCCTTCATCGTCTATCACAGAATCACAGAATTGTAGGGGTTGGAAGGGACCTCTGGAGATCATCGGGTCCAACCCCCCTGCCACAGCAGCTCCCTAGGGCATATTGCACAGATAGGCATCCAAATGAATCTTGAATATCTCCAGAGATGGAGACTCCACAACCTCCCTGGGGAGCCTGTTCCAAGGCTCTGGAAGCATTGAAGAGCCTGGCCATTTCTCTCTGTCTCCCACACCTAAGATATTTATAAACATTAATAAGATCCCCTCTCAGTCTTCTTTTCTCAAGGCTGAACAGCCCCAGTTCATTCAGCCTTTCCTGGTAGGGGAGATGGTCCAGGAAGACAAAAGGGTATGACATAAAATAGATGCTATTTTAGAGAACTTTTTAGAGCTTTTTAGAGAACCCTTCCCTGTAAACAACTGTCTCAGCTGGTTGGATCCCTTTTTTCCTTTCTATAGACCACTCTTCTCAACTGTGTGTTAACACTGACATTTGGCATTGCATCCTCAACTAGCGACTTCCCTTCTGCTACTGCTGTAGAGGTGAGGGGGCCAAATGAAGCCCTTCCTCTGTGTCGTTTCCCATGCTCTAATCTTTCCAGGGGTTCAACTATGGGCTCTTGAACTAGGCCTGCAGAACCAGTGGACCACCTCAGGGTTGGGTAGCTTGCAAGGTCTTGTGAATTCAGACAGTAATGGATGAAGCTTCCTTCTGTCCTAGCCAGCATGCCTGTGCCCAGGGAGATAATTTTTCTGTAGAAAAACATTGTTTAACCAGTTCTGTATTAAACAAGAATGTTTTTACATTGAACTCTCGAGCTGGCAGTGTAGATAGAGTAGCTTGGGCACCAGCTGCGAAGTATTTACACAGGATTTCAAGCTGGCTTGTTTAATTCATGCTATGATAGCTGTGTTGCTACTGGTTCCTCAGTCATCGTGCTACTAAGCATGGTTTTATTAACATAAGAATATGCTAGACTTACCTTTGTTGCCAAAACATTTGCAAGGAAAAAACCAAAGATATTACAACAATCATTGAAAATTACACACTGGGAAAACATTTTCTTTCCAAAATTAGGCTTTTGTATATTCACATGCTAAAAGGAAAAGAGGCAACAATATTTTCTATAAAATTTTAATTTAGGAAAGGAATTAATCAAGTAACTTTTTCTGTAGCCTTTATAAATTAGCAATAGCAGTTTTGTCCAACTTGTCCTGAAAATGAGCTCATTAAATCTAATTGGACACACTGTATAGCAAAGAATCATATGATAAAATGATGAATTTAATGTCCAATTAGAAAAATACGCTGTGGTGTTCAGCACTGAATCCAGTGGTGGATGTTTGCCAAGATACATTTAACTAAAGTGTACATGTGGGTTAGATTAATACACTTGGAGATAGAATCAGCCCTGGCAACAGGGAAGTCATCTATTAGAGGCAATAACTCAAAGATCACAGCAAAATTGCTCGTTAAAAGAAATCATAAACTCAGAAAATATCAATGTTTATTAAAATTTATTATCTCTGATTTAAATAGGTGGCTTAGTAGAAGAGATGAGAGTTTTCTTCTGATTTTGTAACTTGACCATAAGAAAATAAAGCTCATATCCTCCTCTACAGTCAAAAACAAAGAGGAAAAGCACATTTAAATGCTGAGAGGATGAGATCCAGATTGCCTATTTATGCACTTTTTACAGGCATCACAAGATCTGGTCTCAGCAGGGTGAATCAAAGAACTGAAATGATGTGTGTAAAGTCCATATTCTCAAAAAAAAGAATTAGACACTTCCCAGGGTAGCCCAGAATGCCAGACAAGGGCTTGCTGGATGTCCAGTATAAAACCTGGATGGTAACACATGTCTCAGCACTTCTCTCTACCTGGATTTTGGAGCTTCTGCTCACTCAGGATACACAGCACAGACCCTCCCTCTTACCGTAGTGGCCTAACCAAGAATGGTTCATTCTTTCTAGAGGAATGTACTGGCTGAAGGACAAGCCCAAACTGGGGTCTCCACTCCCTCACTAGCTGTAAATATTAATCTCATGATTGCCATATGTAAAATGCATTGATAGTTCAGAGCACAGCAGAAAAGATTTCAATGTTTGCCTGACTTCCAGGTCCTCACACCTTACTCTCCATGCTTCAAGAGCCTGGCACTATCCTGCCTGCTTTCTTTCTGGTGTCATCTGTAGATTCATAGCAGCACAGTTGGCACAGGTCATGGCCCAAAGAGACCTTCCTAGACTGAGACAGGACATTTGCAGGCCCTGGATAACTGCTTTGACTGCTAAGCAACAGCACTGAAGAAGCAAGAGCAGTGTCACTCAGAAATAGGGTAGCGTGGCTCTCGTGCCTTCCACTGAAAAAAATACAGTCTTTGTGTGATGTACCTCACCTGGTCATTCCTGGTTGCATCACAGCGAACTTCTGTTTTCACAGAATGAGCACCTACTTTCACAGAAAAGGGCAAGTTGAAGTCTCATTTGAAGCAATGGGAGACCTTCCAAGTCAAGTAGAATCATAGAATTGTTTTGGTTAGAAGGGACCTTCTAGATCATCAGGTCCAACCATCGCACTAACCTGTAGGAGCATGCCGTCTCCAAGAGTAGGTTTTCTGAAGAACACAGGAGTTTGAAGATCAATGTCTTACATTCTTCCCAACTAATTGTCTCTAGGCACTGAAGGAATATCCCTAGAACTCCTCCTGACTGCAAGGCATGGGATGTCCTAACAGCCCAGGATTTGTTTTGCACAGACACTCAAAATGTGGGCTAAAAAGAAATTTCTTCTTGAGACCTTGACACAGGGTAATGCTCACATGGTGAATTAGATCCCTTAAACAGGATTGGCTGTTGACAAGAGGGCAACAGGATCCTTGCAATGGCATCTTAACTGGATCATGAGGTCCACTGTTTTGCTCAATTCTTAGATAACCTCTCTGGCCTGTGGTGATACATCACCACACCAGCACTTACATGATGCATTCCTACAGATAATCCTAAACTCCATACAAAACTTCTAACTGTCTAAGTATATAAAAAACTCCTATTTTTGTATATGTAGCAACAGTTTCTGCTGCCTCTTACAAATGACTATGTAAAGTTTAGCCAATTCTGTAGCAAGAACCAGGGAATTGCTCAACCTGATTCTCCACCCTGAATGTTAATCATAGAATCATAGAATCATAGGGGTTGGAAGGGACCTCAAGAGATCATCGGGTCCAGCCGCCCTGCAAAAGCAGCTCCCCAGCTCATATTGCATAGGTAGGCATCCAGATGGGTCTTGAATATCTCCAGAGATGGAGACTCCACCACCTCCCTGGGCAGCCTGTCCCAGGGCTCTGGCACCCTCACTGGGAAAAAGTTCTTCCGCATGTTGGTGCAGAACTTCCTGTGCTCCAACTTGCAGCCATTGCCCCTTGTCCTGTCCCCACATGGAAGCTAGCAAACAAACAAGAAACTTGTGTTGTCAGTAAATCTACATATTTATCAATTTCCCATCACTACAGTGTCTGAACGAGTCATTGCCTGTGTATGTTATTAGTATTAATCTCATTTTCTACTTGGGTAACTGAGGCTCAGGTTTTTTGAGTCCCAGCCCAGTGTCTTCCACTAGCTCAGGCATTCTGTTCTTCCTTGACTATTGTTTTTTCCACTAATGTTTGTCAAATAAGAGAAGTGGAAAGGAAAATCAAGAACATAAATGTCATCTAATTCTGTCTCCTTCATTCTTAAACCACTTTTCATTCACACAGAATACAATTTAACTTTTAGCAGAGGACCGAGCATTAGACCTAAGCACATTGCCAACCACTGATTGGCCTTGTGTGCATAAAATTTAACCTTCATCAATCTTTTTCATCCAAATGGTATCACTGTCTGGCACTGATTCGTGCCTAGCTGTTCTCTGCCACCTGCAGTGGAATGAGATCCCTGACCAGCCAACCCAGCCTGTGTGAGAGGAAGCTGACAGATAATGTGCAATAGAGCTTTATTTTTTCCCCGAGTATATGTTTACTCGGCATCACAGAAAATCCATTTGTCAAATATTAATTGAATTCTCCAACATTTGGCATATTTGCATAACTATTATGAAATGGAGCATTATCTCCCTTGGTATTATACCCATTTCCCTTAGATGGTGTCTCTTTGATCCATTAATCATGTTTCCTGTATCCTCCCACAGAAGCTTAATTGCTCACATCCTGCAGAACCCACTCACAAAGAAAGAAATTAGCTCTATGTAAATCTAAGGTTATTACCTTGCCTCCATAAATGTAAAACAATTAAATTATCCTCTAAAAATGACAGTGATAAAATTCCAGATGAACACTGATCACCCAAGAAAGCAGATTGAGGCAATTTTATTGGGCCAATGGGAAAAAAAAATAGAGTGGGAGGGTGTTTGTGTTTGATTTACCAGGGACATTACTGGGGCAAACAATACCGCTGTCCATGTCTTTCTCCACCTCTGCTGCTGTCCCCCTGAAGTCACTTGAGTATTGCTTTGATATCTGAGACAAAGGGCCAGATTCAATAGACAGCACTGATTTTAGGGCTGGCGTAGGTTCATGCTGCTGGATAGCTCTCTAAGAATGTGAGCACATCAACAGGAAGCCACTTAAAGGTGCAGCTATCTAGCACTAACTTCTAGGAGATACTGAGAAAAGGAGTCTAAGTTAAATTCCACCCCTCAGACCTGTAGGGATATGCTTGTCAGAAGATATATTTTTAGCCTCAAGCCTCTACTAAATATAGGAACACATATTTTCAAAAAAAGAGCTGGGCAAAGCTCTTTTTTTCCTTTTTTCCTCCTCCAACAGGAGCAGGCGATAAGAGCTGCGTTGACTTAACAGCAGTTTGGTGGTCACAGCACTTGTGGAGGAAGTGGGAAGGATTCAATGTCTTTTCATACAAGTCAGAGTCTACTCCCACAGAAATGTTCTAGCCACCAGGCATAGCTCTTTCTAGGAAGATGGGATCATCTGCCTCTCCCTGTGAAGCCACGCCTCTGCAAAACCTAATTCACTATGAATTTGGTCAGAGAGTGAACAGATGACTTTAATCAGGTTGTTCAGGTGAAAACACGGAAAGCAGGAGGCCTGGGCTCCAATTGCCTCCTCCGTCTGATCATAAAAGAAAGTAGTAGCCTGGTTTAGGCAGAATCCTGTGCAGTTCTGGTGGTGGTGCATGTACTTCGAGTACACTAGGTGTTGACCTATATAAAAAGAATGTAATTCCTGAATCCTCTTCAGGTTTAGAATGTGAGCTCTTCAGTCCTGTCAACATTAGAATGGTTTGAGCATGTAAAGGTCAACAAATCTAGAAGCTCAGGGAGCTTTAGGATTAAAAAATGCTAACGTCTTCTAGACTTCAGTAGCTTAGCAAAGCTTTTCAGGATCAGGATTCCGGGGCTTAGTTCCATTTATCAGATCAGTGCCAAAGAGACTAAGCCAAGACCACAAACACAAAAATCTATGGTCTTGCAGAAAAATGAAGCAGCTCAGACTCGTTTACCAACTGGCTGCTAAGCCATTAATCAAATTCCTCCCACATTTTCTTTTTGCAGACTTGACTCCAGATTTACCCCCTTCCAATCACCAAAGACCCTCTGTTCTTTCATCTCTCTGTGATTTCTACAATATTTAGCAAAATTACAACAGAAAATGTCTCCGTGTCTGCAGAGAGATTGGTTTCTGTTAAAAAGAGCAGTAAAAGCCACCTGTATCTCACTGTTCCATGTTCACTGCTTTCTTCTCAACACACGGCGGTTCACTCTGTAGCTATTCCAAGTTCCTCTTTTTGGTGCAGATTCATTCTCACTCCTTCTAAATTTTTCTTCACTGTCTATTTCTTTTGTAAGGTTCTCTTTGAAACATGGCTCCTCCATAGAGTCTTTTAATGATGCCATCTATATAACCAGTTTCTTTCTACTAAAGAAAACATCACAGCAAATTTGCATTAGAAGTGTAATCTGGTATATCACAGGTCTGTCTGATCATATAGTCCGTTTCATTCAGACTGTGAAGGTCTTGATCAAACCAAATTCCACTTTTTTATACTGTGGACATTTTGCTGTTATGTCATAACCTATATTAAGATATTCGAACAGCTATCCAAGGATGATGGCATGTACTTTCCTGAGAGGAGACCTGCATTCTGTATCTTACCTTGTCTGTCACTCACTGTAGAAGTTGTCAGAAATGGCAGAAGCCAGCTGTAAGGAAAGGGAATATCTAGCACACATTTTCAGTTGCTGAAAGTATAAATGATTATAAAGACATCAAAAGGGATTCTGACAGAATCCGTCATTAAGTTGGCAGGACCTGACCATTTACTTGTTCTTTATGATTTCATCCAGAACCTTTAACCTCTTCTTTGGTGATTTGTAGACATAGAGCATTAAGCTGTTTTTCAAGATGTTCTTACATTAATTTTATTGCTTAAAGCACAGCACTTGGATGCACATTTGAGAGACACTGAAGCTTGTGAAAACTCGAAGACCTCCTATATACAATATAATAAACACAAGCAATCACAAGGACGAGGCAAACAATACAAAACAAACCAATTCAGGCTGGACAACAAGTAATAATTTTAAAATTAGAAAAAAAAATCCCAGTCACACCTGTATTACATACTGAAAATATGATTCTTACTATTAATGTAGGACTCAACTGAGAAAGAAAAGCATTTATTAATCACATAAAGAGATCTTTCTCTACAAGGTAAAATATTAAGCCATTTAAGAGATCTTGCTGGAGTAGAATCCTTTATTTACAGGAAATGCAAGAAAATCCAGCACCATCCTATTTTCTGCTTGAAACTACCTGCAATAAAGCAAGCAATGCTCAGTATAGTTTGTGAAATTGAATAAAAGTAGATATCACAAGAAGAAATGAAGGAAGGTTAGCCAAACAATACACAGCACAGTAGCTGAGAAAAGCTGGCAAAGACCAGCTGTAAACTCACTGGACTGAACATAATTGGCTTGTGTACATCGTTACTATGGATTTTATAACAATTAGAGAAAATCCTGTGTATGGTTTTAATATATCTTGGAAGGCTGAACACGGGTTAGGAGAAATTTAGTAAATGAATGCTCACACACCAAGTTTGTGTTGTAGAGTTCTGACACACTGGCATCGCTGAGGCAGACTGGTCCTGAGGACACGTGGCCGTATAGCTACACAAGGCTCCTTTTTGGCTGTAAAAACCTGAATTCAGCTCAGTTCTGTTGGCTTCAAGCTTTGGGAGATTTATTTGCTTGAGAGCCCATTTTAAAATGGCATTATGTAGTACCATGGTTCATATGTGAATAGTAAGTTCTTAAGGAGTTGGTTCTGCTCTTACCATCCCAAGGCTGATTGTTTTCCAGAGATCCAAATCATTAAGCTGGGAGAAGTCACTGGTATGGTTGTGACAGAGCATGGGGGCTGCTTAAGGTTACTGTTGGTTCCTAATAAGAGCTTCTGGACCAATGTCACAAGAAACCATGCTTTTCTTTTTTTCTTTTTCTCTTTCTTTCTTTTTTTCTTTTCTGTAAGACAATACGATTTATATCTAAAGCCAGATCTGAATTTACAGCCATTTCTTTGTCTTTCCATGACAATAATTTTAGTATGTAAATTGTATTTAATTTAATTACATATAATTATCCTTTTACCAATTTAGCTTTATATGCCTTGTATTTTGCTCCATGTTTTTAATCTGTAGCATCTTTTTTATGACCAGAATCTGCAAGTTGAGAATTTACACAGGCAGAGCTCTGGGGTTGCTTTGGTACTGGAAAGCATAGCTTTGCAGCCTTCTATTACATGACATGTAGAATAATAATACAAGCTACCCTTCCACATCTGCCAAGAAAATTTATCTCCAAATCAGTCTCAGGCAAAGACATTATTGGCTGTGCTTGCATGGGCTGACCACAGTAGATTAGTCAGTCTCAGAAATAGAGATTATCCCTTTTTCTTTGTTGGGAAACGTCAGGTGTGTTTGCAAAGCTTACACATAAAAAACACACTTAATGCAAACTATTTAATAGAAGCACTTGGCAGTCCTGATACTGCATGAACCAGAGGATTACAAACCTTTGTAAAGCCACATCCCATTAGCTCCTGTCAGTCATGATAATTAGACATTCAGTGTCAGGTGCTAGAAGAGGTAAAACAGCATGGGAGAAGTAATCACAGATCAAAACAAAATGAACCACAGGGAAACATTTAAGACCATATGATAGCGTGGTATGTGCCATGGAGGGATACTAAATGCAGAGAAAAGCCAGTTCAAACTGAGAGAAGTTCTCATTTCATTCAGAGACTTCAGTAATCAGCAAGAAGACGACAAGAAACAGAGAACTGCATTACTGTCTAATGAGGTGTTAGAGGACTCGGGGCAGGAAGGTTAGTGTCTGAATATGACACTTTCTTTAAAGCTCTTCCTTGAGAGGTTTCCAAGGAGAATACTTAATTCTTGCAGGGTGCCGAGTCCTGCACAAGGCTGAGCTGTCAGGGGGTCATTCTGTTCCGAAAACCCACAAGCCAGTGTTCCCCTGCTGAAGATGCAGGAAAGCCTGCGAGGCCATCCTTCCCCTGGGAGAGGGAGAGAAAGAAGTGGCCAATTAAGAATTTCTAGTGAAGAAAGGAACAGGTGCTTCTGGGTGGCAGTAAGAGGTACAAGGTGGCATGTGCTGGTCTACTCAGCCTGCCACAGAGATAGGGAACCCGTTCTCCCAGGGTGCACAAAGGCAATTCCAGTCTCACTAGTCTTACATCCAGACTTCCCAGTCCCGCAGAGCGCACCAAGGCACATCTCTGCTGATGGAATAAACATCCTCTGTAATGGGGAAGCACAGATAGTCCCACTCTGCCGTTTTCTGCAAGAGCAGAAGGCCTATACTGGGATTTGAGCTCCTGACCATGAGCTGCAGGCTACCTCAGCAGTGGTATATAACTATATGACTACCACAGCAGTCATATAACCCCTCCTGAAAAACATGAAACAAAAATTATTTCTTTTATCTGTGTTTTCATGTGGATTCACACTGAAACACGTTGTATGGAAGGCACTCTGGTCCCAAAAATAAATTCAGATTTTCCCCCAACTGTCTTGGGAATTTGTAGATAACTCCTCCAAGTATCATGCTTTTCCCCCAGGAGAAACGTGACCAGTAATTGAAGCACGGGGGAGCCATTATCTTCAGTTTTATATATGTCTGGCTAGATGCACTGATACCACTGCATCACTCTCCATGCTTTTTAAAAAGGAAAACTATCCATTTCACAAGGGGAAAGAATTAATGTATGCCTGTAACACTGTGATTCCAACGGGTGTAGTAAAAGGTAGAACATATTACAGTATTAAAATGACTGTTTGCTAAATCCCTGTGTTTTCAGCATATGTACGTAAATTAAGTGATAGCAGAAAAAAATTCTGTAATACATTGACTAGAAAACACCCTTGAAACAAAATCTTTACCCAGCACATGTAGGTTTTATAATAAGCCCTTTTTTCCAATAGTATAATTGAGGAGCATCTATTTGACCTCTTTCACAAGCAGAGGATTCTAAAATCTATAATCTCAATTACTCTCTTAATAGACTGTCTTCAGTTTTTTTTTTACCTGTTGACCTGCAGGATAAAGCTATTTAGAGGGGATGTTACCGTGGAGAGCACTGCCATAATGGAAATGCTGAAGGACAAAGAAATCCAATAAGGAGACTGGAAAACACATTTGGAAGCACCCTGCTCGCATTTAATTTATTCAGTATGCATACTGTGAAACATCTGGGTGTCTTTAATGTACAATCAGGTATTAACTTGCTACCAGCTATTACAGGCAGCAGTCTGCAGCAAGCTGCGAGCACTTGACAGAAAGCAAATCATCTCCCTAACTGATCCCACAGCATGGAAGTCTGTGAATAAGGTGGCAGTTTAGAAGCAAAGTGCAGAAGATGGGGAAGAAAGCACAGTCACTGGCTACGTTACCTCTTCTTCCTACGCTCGTGCCTTTTGTTTTGCAGTCCTGTGTGTCATTGTAGAGACAGACACGACACACCATTCAGTGATCAGTGTATTTTAGAATGCTCCAGCCTCTTCACTGCAACTGCACAGACTCTTTCTAGTATTAACCAAACAACACATAAGAACACTATAGGCTAAAGGGTTGTTTTATACTTTTTCCATTGGTCATCTTTTTCCACCTTCTACTTGGCTCCGGCCAGTCTGCACCCCGTCTTCATCATCACCTTGTTCTGTGGACTTGTTACAAAGTGAGTGATTTCACAGAACCACAGAATCACAAGGTTGGAAAAGACCTTTGAAGATCATCAAGTCCAACCATTCCCATCCTATGCTAAACCAGATCCCCAAGTACCTCATCAACCCTTTTTTTGAACACATCCAGGGAAGTTGACTCAACCACATCCCTGGGCAGCCTGTTCCAGGCCCTGACAACTCTATCTCAAGGGAATGCAGGAATGTTCTCAAGTTCAATTTCTCTGGCTATCAGGGCCAGATTGCTAGCAGACCCGCTGCTGTCTACCCCGACACCTGTGGGGTTTTTAGTGTATTTCCTGTGCAGCCACAGATCTGTATGCACTCAGTCATCCCAGCCCTCCTGGCTTCTGTCCTGTATGGAATGATATGGAGGGTTATTATGTCAGCTCCTCATGAAAAACTGGGTTTTTTTCAGTTTTCTAGAAGCAGCTGCCATATAAAGTAGTTGTATTTTGCACTCAGCACAAGACAACCACTTATCTCCTTGGTCACACTCTCTTCTTCCACTTTCGCAGCGGGAGCTCAGACCTGGGGGAAAAGACTCAGTGCGAAGGAACAGCCTCGCGCAGCCCCTCCTGCTTCACCCCTGCGCGCAGCAGAGTTGCCTGAGTAACCGAGTTTTGCTCTAGTTTTTGGAAGTCGAGGATGGCTCCACTTTCAAATCCCAACTGCTGCAAGTCTCCCACATGGAATGATGGAATGCATGAGATTGGAAGGGACCATCTAGTCCACCCCCCCTGCAGCAAGCAGGGACATCTTCACGCCATCAGGTCACTCAGAGGCCCATCAAGCCTGACCTTGGACATCTCCAGGGATGGGGCCCTTTAGAAAGGACAGTGAAACATGAGGCGGAACGCAGGGCAGCCACCAAGCGCGGCATCAGGCTCAGGAGGATCATACATTACGTTCGGGGCTTTTATTTTGAGGAAACGAGGTTGGCAGAAGAAGCAGCCAGCGCTCGTTACGAGGCGGAGGTGGGAGCGCGGGCGTGCTCGTTCCACAGCCTGCTCAGCCGTACGCAGGGCAGAGCAGCGCGGCCGGAGCCGGTGGGGCGTCACGGTGGGGCGTCACGGGGTAACTCCGGCTGCGCACCCCGAAGCGGCGCTGGGCAGGGGAGAGGTAAAGCTCGGGAGGCAGAGCCGGCGGCGCCACCTGCCCCGTTCTCCCTTGGCGCACGTCCCTCTGCGCCAGCTTTAGCACTCGGAAGCCCTGACCGAGTCCTGAGGAGCAGCCCCTTCCGCTGCGCACCGGCATGCCCCGGGTAAGCGAGCCGAGGCCGACTGGCAGCGCAGGGACCGGGAGCAAGAGCCAAGCGCCTCACTTCCCCAGAGACCATTTTGCATTCGCCGCGTTGGGCCTCAGCGGCCAGTCACGGCTCCCCTCGGTTCCCATTGGTCACCGGAGGGCAGGGGCGGGGCTGTGACCGGGTGGTGGGGCAGGGTGTCCGCCGGAGCGCATGCGCGCTGAAGCTTGCCCGGAGCGATAGGAGGGGTGTGGCGGCCAGGAGTGCACCGCGCATGCGGAGAAGGCGAAGCCCGCCGGAGCGCTGGGTTTCCCGCTGTGCCCGGAATCATTGGCTGGTCGGGGGAAGCGTCGGAGGTGACGCGGCAGCAGGAGGAGGCAGCCATTGGCGGCGGGAGAAGCGGCGGGTAGGTGCGGGCGGCCCCGCCGCGGCGTCGCTCTCTTTCCCTCCCGTCTCCCCTTCCCTCCCCTCCTTGCCCCTCCGCGTTGTCCCTTCTCAACTCGGGGTGGCCGCGCCGCGGCCCCAGCGGGCCCGAGGTCTCCTGGGCAGAGCTCGCCGGCCGTGGGGCGCTCTCTGGGGCCTTCCCTCCTCCTCGCTGCCCCGAGCCGCCCGCCTCAGGCCTGACCCCCGCCTGGTTCGCTGCGGTAGCCTCGTAACTCCGCTGCCTCTCTCTGCGGCTCCCGAGAGGTGGGTTTTGCTCGCTGCCCTGGGCTGGGCAGTAAGAGGCCGTGAGGCTGCTTGCAGGGGCTCTGTAGCCTCCGTCGGGGTGGCTGGGTTAGTTTTGGCCGATTCCTCTGTACTGCAGCTGAGGCGGCGCAGGTATGGCTGCTTTACTCCGGCGTTTGCGCCGTCTGCTTCTGCTCTCGTCCTTAGGGGAGAGTTGGGAGCGTTACCTCTAGGCTTGGCGTCGTTCATCCCCTACCGTTTTGCTTTCCTGGGGACCGGGCGGGTAGTAATTTGCTCCTTAACTATATGTATCGATAAGCTCCTGTTTTGTACCTGATCAGCCGATTAAGGGAAGGCTGGGAGGAGCCACTGTATCCTGTATGAACTCGGGATTGTTGGCTTATTTATCCTGGGTGAACTCGGGATTGTTGGCTTAATCACCCTGTACCGAAAGTATTTCATGGATAACCGATTCGTTTTTACACTTCACCTGATTTTTCTTCACAATTTTGGTTTGTTTTTTTTCTTTTATGGTACGGAAAAGAAGAATTTCTAGGTGTAACGTGTTGGTTACGTTGTTAGTAGTATGTGGATTGTTCCCTAGTAATAAGCTTTTGATTTGTAGAATTAAACGGTGGCATTTGAAAAACCTCTTGCTTATTTTGGGAGGGTATTTTCAGGGGTGTAAATATTTAAAGTTCAAATAAAGATTTTATTTTTCCCCCCCTTGACTTGAGTAGCTTTGGACCAAGCTGTATATCTGGCAGAAAAAGTTTTGGGTTTTTTGGTTTTTTAGGTTTTTTTCCTGTGCAGATGAAAATTATAATTGCAAGGAAAATGGGAAACAGTCTGTAGAGCCAGCAGATCCTGGTTCCACAGTAAAATCTATAGGGAAATGTCATTTGAAATGGTTGCTTAAAAAAACCTCAAAAAATTGTCAATGGACATTGTTACTGTTCTAGTGAAATGCTTGTGTGGAGGCTGGTAGTTGGAGTTTCACAGTCCCCAAGGCAGAAAACCTTGGTCTGCAACAAAAAATATTGGCAAACTCAGTATCTTATCTCATAATTGTTATGAGAATGTTTTGATACAAATCACCTACGTGACCAGCCTGCTTTACTGTGTGGTGTGGGGGTTTTTTCAGCAGTTATTTGGTTCTAATCTTTCCAAGAGTGGAGTGGTGTTCACTGTTCACCTTGCAGATGCTCCTGTCAGGTCCACAGTGTAGGATGTCGTGCATGATAACTGTTGCAGAGTTTGCTACATAATACAACAGTTCAAAAGCAGTACAATTTGTGACTGACAGACAGTAGTGTTGAGTACAGTGAGACCAGCAGTGAACAGTTGTAACTCACATTCCTAGATACCATGGTAGATTTGTCAGGTTATGGCAATATCTGTTCTTTATAGCTAGTTTACATATATCACTTGTGCACAATTTCTGCTTTTGTTTGTTTTATGCTTGTGGTTTTTATGTTATTCTCATTGAAGTTAATTATTCAGCGTTTCCAAAGATGAAGAGGAAAGGTGTAAAAGCTGGGAAACTGAGGCTTAGTCCTAATGAAGAAACCATGCTTCTGAAAGAAGAGTATGAAAGAAGAAAAAAACTGAGGCTACAGCAAGTAAGCTTGTGTCTTTTCACATTCTGTGTTTCATTGAATAACATAACAAGTAATTTAGGAAAATTAATGGAAAATATGTTTCACGTAAACTAAATTTGAGGGTCACAGTATTGCTTATCAGGTTTGTATTTAGTTTGTTCTTATGTTTATTTTCTGTTGGGTACATAGCTCTTTTGTGATACCTTCTCTGTTTGTTAGATTCATTTTGGCATCTATTCCAGAATCTCCTCTTTCCTGTCAGCTTCCTGGTATTTGCCATTTTTATTTGACTGCCAACACACAGTTGTCTCTGTTCTGCTGCTCTGTCACTTGTGTGAGGATTCAACCTCTTACAGTGTTCTGGGTGATTTCATGGTGATCATGCAGAAGAAGTAACTACTACTAATACAGAAGTTCACAGCTTCCCCTTGGATGAACTGAATTTCTACACCACCTCATACCTCTAAATGCTTTAAGTACCACTCATTTTAGAATGTGTGAACAAAGTATATTTATGTTCTTCAGAACTTTTCTGTTGATCATCTTACCCTTCTTCCTCTTCTGCTCTCCTGCTGTTAGGACACAGGCGTATTTCTACATTTATCCTACTATTTTTCCTCTGCTTTGTCATACACTAGCTGCTCAGCTCTTCAAAAATACACATCTACAAGATGTTTGTTATTTACTGATCTTTCACCCTTCCTGTACTTTCTCTTGACTTTTTCTCTCTGTAGAGGAGGGTGTTTACTGACAAGGTGGAAAACAGAAACTGAGGAAACAGATTTTAATTTATCAGTATTGTTGATGCATTTTCTTTAAACTATGTTGTATTGTAATAGGAGTTCTTAATAAATTGCTGTGGTGTATTTTGGAAGGAAGGATATTCTGAGCAGTGTTTACATTTTTTTGTTAGTTCTATGTTGCTGTTCAGGCTTTAACTGAAATGTTTAGCTAAGATTAAATTATTTCATGTGTTAATTTTGGAAAAAGATAACAGCAGCTTTAAAATGTATTTTCTAGATAGATTTGAATAGTAGGTGATATGGAAGGCTGAAAGAGGAGGGTTGTCCTGGTTTTGGCAGGAGTAGTTAGTTTTCTTTCTAGCAGCTGGTGCAGTGCCATGTTTGGGAGTTAGGATGAGAGCAGTGCTGATAACACACTGATGTTTTAGTTGTTGCCAAACAGTCAAGGACTTTTCAGCTTCTCACACTGCCCTGCTATCAAGAAGGCTGGAGCACCCAGGAAGCTGTGAGGGGACATGGCCAGAACAGGTGACCCAGACTCGCCAAAGTGATATTCCATACCATATGACGTCATGCTTTGTGTTTAACTGGGGCTGAAGAGTTTGGATGGGAAGTGGGGCAGCTTGGGAAGTAGCTGAACATCGTTTTGCATGGTGTGAATTTGTACTGCTCTCACTTTTTTGGGGGTATTTTATTATTGCCTTTTTCTGTCCCATTAAACTGTCTTTATCTCAGTCTGCAAGTTTAACTTTTTCTTTCTTTTCGTTTCTTTCCCAGGGCCACTATGGGGGATGCAGGGAGAGTGAATGAGTAGCTATGTGGTTGTTTAAGCTGCTGGCCAGGTTAAACCATGATATGGGTCAAATAATTTGTGGAAAAACTTGCTGCAAAAAAATATTGTGCTTTAAATTGCTGGCAAGACGAACTCTATTTCTACAGGTTAGAGAGCAGCAGAAGCATATCGCCTTGCAGATAAGACAAAAAGTAAAGCAGAGGAGAGAAGAGCAACTGCATCAGTTAGAGGAGGTACTGAGAGCTGAATGGCAGAAAGCACAGGATGAAAAGATGAAAGCTTTAGAACAACTGTACTTGTCAAGCTTAAGAGCAATTGGTGAGGGTCACCGACAAGCCAAGGAGCATGTAAGTGAAACAGCTTGCTATTATCGTCAAAGATATTCTTGATGTTCTAGAAATACCAAGATTGCTGTTTGGTATTTTATATACTTGATGTTGCAGTCCTAATACCTAAGTCAAGAGGGTTTTTCTAGGAATAGAAACTTCTTAGAAATATTTATGGGTTTGGTTGGCTTTTCACAGTTATCTTTCCAGAAAACCAGGACTAAATGGTTTATCAGGCCTGTCTGCTGAGGCTTTCCTGTGCAGACTCTTACAGTTACTTGGTTTTTGTAAATTGTTCACACATGGTACTGTGTGTTTGTACTTGACTAAATTGCACATGGTGAATCATTGTCTCAAGTTTGCCAGTAATATAGTAACTTTGTTTTTCTCTACCATGTAACAGTCTTTTACTATGATTAAGAAAAAAAGACACTTATTTTTTTTCTCCTTTGAGGTACAAGTGACATGGAAGGTCTTGGGAAGGGCTTCAGGGACCTTTGCCTAGACTGCAAACTGGTGTTGCAACTGAATTCTGCACCTATAAATTATTTTCACTCTCTTTAACCTCCTATAACTTCTGTAGGCTCTCTGAGAGATTGTTGAGGTTGTTGGGTACAAATTTTTCATACTTAGGACTCTGAAACAGGTTTATAGAAATCAGTGTTGCCATAGATTTATTGCATGAATTTTGCAGACTAGTTCACTTCCTGAATCAACAGGCTTTTTAATCCAAGTAAAATAGCCTTCTACATTTCCATATCTCAGTGTTTCTGAATCAGTGTCTTTTGTAAAGTCCTTTCCAATGCTAGGATAGATGAGTTCGTAGAAAACTCTGGTACCAATGCCATAAGAACAGAGAACAAATCATAAAGAAATGTGTCAGTTGATACATGATTGTTGTAATTAATGACTGAAAGGTGGGAACACTTTTCTGTATACTTCAGTCAGCATTTATGAAAGTGTACATTTATATTGTTCTCTTCATCAGAGAGATGCAGGGAAAAGGTAAGGTTTCCCACATCAATATTTGGTTGTATTGTCTGAGGAATGCAACAAATTTGCTGCTGGTAGTGGTAGAAGAAAGATGTCAGAGAAGGAAAAGTTATTATTTAGAGTATCTTTAATACAGTAGAAAGTAACTTTGAGCTTGTGATTCTTGCCAGCAGTACTTAATTTGAAATAACAAACTGATCGTGTGAGGAGTAAAATCCTGTATTAAGTGCTTGCAATATTTTATCATTAAGGAGCCTGACTTAGAAGCTCTGGCAAAGCAAGTAGAGGAAAGGAGACAAAAAGCAGAGAAGAGACATAGGAAAGCCTTGAAAGAACAGAAGTACCAAAAAGAAAAACTACTTCATGAGCAAGCCCGGTATGTAATAGTTATTTAGTATTATTAAACATAGAATATATTTTACAGTGTCACAAGGTGATGCTTTCTCCTTGGAGCTTTTTAAATTTTGAAGTTTTATGGGTTAGAGATTTAATGCTCATGGACCATGATTGTGGATTTTGATAGGAACTATAGTTTAAAATCAGAACAAAAGTGTCAAGTGTATGAGCCGGCCTCACAGACTTTCAATGAGGGGGGGAGGGCTTTCATCTCTATATCACTGTTTTCAGCCTAGATTGTTGGCTGACAGCTGTTCAGTGAGGTGTGAAATGAAATGTTCTGAGAGCAGTTTCTGATGGAGACTTACTTGCTTGAAGAAAGGACTTACTGCATTTGCTGTGGCCTTCCCTTTAGTGTTTGGGTTGGGTTTTTTTTAAGCAGAATGGACCAAACTTGAGCTGACATGAAAAATGAGCTGTGTGCTCATGGGGATAGTTGTGCTTGAGTAGAGCTGAGGCCTATTGATTAAATACTTAGTTTTGTCCACACTCGAGCAATTAAAATATGCTGAAGTAATGCAGTGCTTTCTGAAGGCTTAAGTGAAAAGCAGTGATTTTGCTTTGTTCATCAGAAGCTCATATTTATTCACATTTTTTCATTTAGAAATTAATTGGGCAGTCCTGCCTTCCAGTAGAAGTTCTGTTAACTTTTCAGTGTGCTTGCCTGTCCCTGTGTCCTAAGCATTCAGTACGGGTGCAGCTGAATCTGCCTGTGTTTAGGTTTGCCTTTTTGCATGGTGCTGTCATTGCTGCTTGGCTAATTTTCTTTTTCTCTTCTCTTTTGTATGTGACTTTTTGTGTGTGTGTGGTTTTTGGTTGGATTTTTCCTCCCAAGACGAACAAATGCACGCAAACATGCTCTGGAAGTGGAAAGACAAAGAGCAGCCAAAGTTGCAAGCCTGCCACCTCCTCCACCACATCCTCTTGAGGTATGTTTCCATGATGTGACAGTGATCAGAATTTCAGAGTTCCATGTCAGCATAATGACATATTTATTGGTGTGACTCTTCACCACAGGATACCTGAAATTGCTGCTTGCATACTACAAGGAGAGTGGTTCAGCAAAAGTCAAGAAAATGAATGAATTTTTTATTAACAGACTTCTTACTACTAAGCTTTGGTATTGGTTTATTTCTGTTCTCTTGTTATGTGTGGATTTTATTTCTTGTCATCTGAGATCTTGTTTTAATATGTCTTTTAAACTTTAAAATGATCTCATTTTCATTTAGTAGCCGCAGTGGTACTTAACCCTGGAATGCTCTTTCTCAACACGTGCGCGCCACCTCAGTCTTCTGGCATAATGCTGCAGCAGTAGCATTGTGTGTAGTCCTGTAGTAAAGATCACACTACTTTTTTAGCTGGGAGGAGGAAGAGTGTTGAATTTTATTTTTTTTCCTCCCTTCCTTCAGTTGCTTTTTGCCTTTGTAAACAATCCTAAATGTAGTGTCAGCTGTCTAATTTTGGTAGGAGACCAGTACCTTCAGCTATTGTGGAGGAAAGTAAAGAAACCCCATATTTTTAATTCCATGCTGTACCCTTTTTAGGGGACCACTTTTTATCTCCTTCATGCTTGATTTCAGAAAGGCTCTGCATAGGCATAAACATTTCTGTGGGGTTACAGGAGGAACATTATGTGCATTATTACTTTAAAGTTAACTTTTAGTAAATTTAATTTAATGGAACTTCATTAATGCAGAACTTCAGTTGCCTTATGTGGTGTTGTGCCCTTTCAGACCATTAGGTTCAGGGATATTCAGAGAACTGACAAGAATAGAAGGGATTAAGGTGTACTAATCCCCCTGAGAGCCAGTAAAGTTACAAAAACTTTTCCTGACTACATCCAGTATGTTGTTTATAGGCCAGTGTTCTGGATGATAGGGGTTTGGTACTGATTTATCTGAAGGAACAGAGTAAAGTTTGACCTGCAGAGCGCTCAGAATGTTCAGAAGGAAGAGTGCCTATATAATTTCCCTTGTATTCTTTGGTACATGCTTCTGCATAGGTGGCTTCTCTGGCTCCCCATGGGTTTTCGTATTGCACAAGCTGGATATGAGTGAGGATTAAAGCAAGTAGTGTAAAGGAGTGGTTGAGTTTGGGGTTGTTTCTGGTGAGCTCTATGGTTTGTTGGTGTTTGGAACAGATGGAAGAAGGTCCTGTGAAGTTCAGGTGAATTCAAGCACACTCTCATGCTGCTGTTCTGTACGTTATCCCACGTGACAGGTTCCCAGTGTATCTGCTGTAGAGCAGATGAAGGCTATAGGAGTTCAACTTTAACTCCTGATTCCCTAAGTTTTATATGCTTGTGTTTCTCATTGTGGTGGTTTTGGAAGAGCACAAGATATTGGAGCTGTGCTTTCCAGCAACTTTTGCCGTTTAGAATGTGGCTTATGTTGCTTTCTGCTAAAAAAGAAAACAGCACCCCTCCCCCCCAAAAAACCCACCACAAAACCCCAAAAGATTTTGAATTGGTGACTTAGCTACTGTTAATATGGATTTGTAGATGCTGTAACACCTAAAAGACACAGTACTCTGTAATACATATCATCCAACAACCTCAGTGGTACATGTTGTGAGTGTTGTTTTCTTTGAAAAGTTCACGTTCTGATAATGGCAGATTGAATCAACAGTTCTGTAGACACAGGACTTTTATGGGAGGAAGCATTTCCATTGCATTGTTTAAACGTAACACAGTGTGTCAGTTTGATCCATGTAAGAAACAGCTGACTGAGAGCCTTTCTCCTAGTTTTTGTATCTGTATGGATTTTAATCCTCTTGTCATAGGCCTGTGTTGCTGGGAGGGCACAGGGTGAAGAATAGTTATTGTCTTGGAGGAGTAATGAGATGCTGCATGCTATATGGGGTAAATGCTAAGTAAAAAAAGATGATTGAAGCTGTGGCTTATTCCTAGTTCTGTGTAGAGGGAGACAACAAATGATGTTAACTGTCAGTTTGAGGGGGTGAGTGGAAAACTGGGCCTTTGTCTGGCAAAGGCATTACTTAAGCAATTCAAATTCACTTTAGCAAATTACAAGGTCATCTACATAAGCATACTTATTTTCTTGAATCCATTTTACACAGAGAGCTTATTGAACATAACTGTAATCATAAGCTGGTGTTGCAATAACAATTGAATAAGATGTTATAAAATGGAGATAGGGTAGTAGTGATCATTGCAGGATTACTTACAAGAAATATTTTTCTCAAGATAGTCCTATTGTTACTTTACACAGTTACAAAATAAGTGTTTTTACTCTAGAGGTACTGTCATAATCAAGTTTAATTCTCAGAAGGAAAGCTGGTAGGAATTGAGGCCTTATTTAGTTAAACCAGCTGTTGCTTAATCTAAGTTAAACTGTAAACACCATTTTGCTGACAAGTATCACAGAGTTCTTGTGAACTTTACTTTTTTTTTGATCTGTAAGACTTTAATTTTATGGAAATAAAATCTAAAAATCTTGTCATGCTTTTCTTGAGTATTCATAACACTTCAGATTTGGGGTTTTGTGGGGTTCCCCTCCTACTTCATGATACACTGCTGCTCCAGTTTTGCCTGATTTCAATAAAGAATTATTTACTTGTTTTAGGGAGGGGGGAGGGGGATTACAAATGTTGATGGAAGTGTGGATAAATTCTTAACTGCAGTGGTTCCACCATGAGGTTTGATAGTATGTTACAGGTGGTATTTTTTTCAGCCTAAATTGCTTTTGAGATTAATTGAAAAATTGCTGCCTCTAATATAATTCTCATATTTCTACAAGCTTTGAATAAAAATCTGATGGTTTGGTTGATTAAATGTATTTATTAATCCCTGATAATATTTTTTTAAAATATCTCCCAGTATAGGTCAAGCAGTCTGTGAGCTGGCTAATGAGGTTTAGGCACAGGAATTGTCTGTTTTTCAGAACTATAATCAGTATCTGCTTGTGTTTTGATTAATGCTGATCTTTTAGAATTGCAATGATGTACTGATTAAGAAAGTTAGGCATTTTTAAACAGCATTATCATGTACAAATAAAAATGAAATTCTTGATTTGTGCTTTTATTTGTACATTTGGTTTTTCCCCTTCTAGAATAACATGCATTTACTTAAGAACTATTTGCTACTGGGGTTTTGTTGATAAGGCAAAACCTAGTTGCGTGTTGTAGGGTTTCAATTTAAAGACTTCACTTTCTACAGTCTTTGTAGAATAGCAAGAGGCAATCAATATGGAAATTCTGTATGCCTCATCTTATGTAGAGATAAGCTTAAGATATTCCTTAGACTTAATGATGCTTTTTATGTATATGCATTTGCTTATGGTTATGTTAGTGTTAAGCTGCTTGTGCTATGAAACTTGCTGGCTTAGTTGATGTGGATAAGAATCACAAAATCCTTTTTTTAGTTGTAAGTCTAGGGAAGAGGAAGCTGAGAGAAAATTAATGGAGGAACTACAGGAAGTACAGGGCCAGGTCCTACAGAATACCAGGTTCCCTAACCTGATTAGCTCACTACCGAGAGCATCAGGCTGAGCCAAAGAAAAGGAAGGGTCTGGTTGCTCAGTATTCAGCCTCTTGGACAAAGGTTGAAAGTTTGCGGTAGTGTACCCAAAACTTTTCATGAAAACAACTTCATTGTATTATATGAGTAGACACTTCAGTGACGTTATGGAAAATGCTGTTTTCTGTGGTCAGGTAATAAATTTGACATAATATGTCCTGAGTTTTGTAAAGATAGTCTGTGCTTGAGAAGCATTATTTTGTTGTAAGGTATAATTATATTGTGGGTCTGTGGTTGCCCTGCTCTGAGGTGAGTGACAGGTCTTGTAAATAGGAATCTGTATTTGTACATTAAACTCAAGTGCTTTTGAAATGTTAAGGTAGACCTCTGATGAATGTCAGTTTATGTGGAGTAGTTTGCTGTAGGCTGTTAGATGCTGTCAGTTGTTAAGCCCTCTAGATCTGCCTTGTGCTGATGTGATTAATTATTAAACATATGTAAACTTTTAAACAACAATATTTTCAGGAGATAATATGGGGGGGTGGCTTTCTTTTAATATTAATTTAAATGTACAGATCAGATTCTCCTTAGCTGCTTTGCTAGAGTTACTGTTCTCTGATACAGCTGTACTTGTGCTTTTTTTCCTAGAATTTTGAAGTGAAAAAGGCTCCTGCAGTGAAGCCCTATAATGGCATCAACTTTTCTGTTACGCGGTACCATATTTCTGAACCTTACGTGGACAGAGAAGTGAATGGAGAGCAGGTGATTAACTCCAAGTGTTTGTGATAAATCCTTCCATATATCTATCTTTATGTTGCATGTAGTGTCTGGGTATCAGCAGTTCGGTTTTCTAGAACTTGTTTAAACACATGGAATTGCATAAAGCAGAACTTCCTAATCAGAATCTTAGATGGGGAAACTTGCAAAGTCTGATATGTACCTGGTCACATTTCTTTCCCATATGCAAAATTTCTTCACAGATGGTGTTATAAGTGTTGGAACAGGCTGCCCAGGGAAGTGGTTAAATCACCATCCCTGGAGGGATTTAAAAGATTGATAGATGCAGGGCGTAGGGACGTGGTTTAGTGGTTGGACTTGATCTTACTGGTCTTTTCCAAACAAAAGCATTTTATGGTTCTATGCAGTCAGTGGTTTCAGCTTCCCAAAAGGGTGGAAGTCAAGTTTGGGAAAAAGAAAAATGAGTAAATTTTTCCAAATGGGAAAGTTTACTTAAGTACACTCAGACAAAGGGCGAAGTTAGTTCAGAAGAAGGAGGGAGAGGACCTGGAAAAGTGGGAGGTAAACCAAGAGCATAATTTTTAGTGGTGAATGCTATTGAAAAGTGAACCAAACAATAGCTTGGTTTGTAAGTGGTGTCAGAGCACAATCTAAGTTCCTGTTCTGAATCAGCCTCTCTCAATAAACTTGTTTCTTCAGTGTATTTGTGAAGTTTTCATTCATGGAGTTCTAGTTTTTCTTAATGTTTGAAGGACTAAGCCTAAACAATAAGAAGAGGTGCTAAACTTTGCTCAGCTTTGTAACAAAAAATTCAGAAACCCTGATCTTGTAGCCTTGCTTATGTGTACTGGGTTTGGTGATTTGGGGTTTTTTTCTGAAGTATTTTTAAATTTTCATATGTTAGATAACATTTTTCATGTTTAAATTGCAGATTGTTTCTGGTTTCCCAAATGACAGTGAAAATATTTCTGAATTTATGCCCTGCTCACCCTTCCTGCCCCCATCCCCCCTCCTTGTTTAAAAAAACCCACGAGGACAGAAGTAGTCAGTCTGTAATAATGACTGTATTGTTCATTTTGCCTTGTATTTGCAGGAAAAACAAATGCTCTGCTGTAGGAAATCAATCATACAAATGATTGTCCCTAGTACACCTTGAAACTAGAACACTGACACCTTCACTTATGGAATATGTAAATATGTGTGTGGGGTTTTTTTTTCCCCCAAGATAAAATACTACTTTGGTTCTGTTTGCAACCAAGAAGTACAAACCTTCAGGGGTGTTTATATGGCATTGTATGTCTTTTAAGTGCTTTTGCTACAGAATTATTCATTTATTTATTGTTAATATATGCTTTAAACTACCACGAAGAGCTTCATGGGCTAAACCTATTGATTGACTGCCAGCCAGATGCTCGGTTAGCTGCTGAAGAAGAAGGGAAGCGTTTGGAGGAACTACAGAGAGAGGCAGAGAGGGAGAGAAGAGAGCAGCTTGAAAAGGCACATCTCAGAGGGAGCCAAGCCTTGAAGAAGGTCCATTTGGCTCAGGTAGGCAAAGTAGTTGTACCTTGTTTTAACGTCAAAATGACCAGTGTTAAATAAATTGTATGTAGCTGGTTAGCAAAGGAATTGTAGTAACAAGAGGAAAATTGATGGATTAGGTGGAATTTTCAGAATGTGTTTTAAAAATCACATATTTAAAAATCATAAAACTCTGTTTGCTTGTTTTGGTTGTCTGGAAGGAGGTAGCACACAGATTAAGACCAGCCTTTAGAAGAATGTTTGTTATCTTAACCTTTGCCAGCTATTAACCAATGGGTAATAATGATGAACTGTTTTTAATAGGTGATAAACTCTACGTTTTTACATTACTTGTAGTGGATTATTCTGTGCTTTATGGGGAGAAATAGTTTATTAAGAAAGCAAGAGGGTTTTGGGGTTTTTTTGAAAACTTTTAAAAGATTTTTTTAAAGATGAAGGTTCTGTTAGTATTCAAGTCTGGGAATACTAAAATTTCCTTTAAGAAGTAAAAACTGAACTACTGTGCAAAGTCGTTGTACCTGGGCTATGAAATGTGTTTTATTTTCTGTTACCTTCAAAAGTATTTTTGGAGGCTAGAGATTGCAGAAGCTTCCATTTTTGGGGTTTTTTTCACTTGAGATATGGTTGGCCCTGAATGAATAACCTAACTAAAATGGGAAATCTGGAAACATTACCGGTGCACCTTAAGTTAACAGGAAAAAAACCTCAAACTTCAAATAAAGCTTTTTCAAAATGGTACACTATAAGTGTGTATGAAAGCTAAGAGTATGTAGTTCTTACCTCAAAAAGTAGCAATTGCTGAAGTACCTCCTGACAAAAGTGGCTTGCTCAAGAAAGTGCTTTTTTATAAACCAGAAGATTTAATTCTGCTGAGGAAAGTTGATCTACAGGTATACGCTCTGATGCTTTATTTAACATAAGATCTTCTAGGTAGTATTGATGGGTCTTGTGTTTAAAGGTCAGGTGTGGCTTTCTCCTGAGGAAGCACCTTTTCCCTAGAATAAAATTGACTTTAAACTTTATGGATTAAATGAACTTCATGGTGACCTAATGGAAGTATGTTATCAGTCCTGATATATGGCTGAATGTGAGCACTGAATGTTTGTTATCCCTTCCTTATATCTGAAGGACAGGGAAAGGATGCTGAAAGAACTTGAGCAAATGCAGAATATGGATCGGATGCGCAGGAGGCAGATTGTAGCACAGATGCCACCTCAGATTTTTGTGCCTGTGTACAAACGCATGGAAATGAAAGAAGAGTGGCAGAGAGAATTGGAGATTGCATTTGAAGATATGTGCAGTGAAGACAGGAGTAAGTAATTTGTTAAGGTTGCTGAATCTGGTAGAGGAGAGGCTGCTGCAGCTGAAAGCCGAGTGTTTGCAGTAAGCACAAACAGCACATGGTCTCATCCTGTTGACTGCTCTGGCTAATGGTGATGAAGCCCTGTTAGTGGGAGCTGTGTCTGTGTAAACAGTATGGATTCCTCCAGCAGTTGCTCTTAGACACTGTAGCTGTGCCCTGCATTGCAGGTCTCTCCCCGTCACACTGGATCCCCCATGTAACAAGTCTTAGATACTCAGTCTGTCCAGTAATTCATTTTGGAACCTGTAGCCTTCCAGTTACCCTACATGATCACATATGTGCTGGTACACTGAAATAGATGCAGTGGATCCCTCAGTGAATGGCTTCAGACACTCGCTCTACCTAAGTCCTTGATCCTTAGTCTCTCCAGTTGCTGGCTGCTGGGCATGTGAACTCCCAAGACCTGTGGCTGCACAGGCTCAGTAGGGTATGGGAATGTGCACACAGACATGCAGATGCTATGGATCCCTGCAGTAAGTGACCAGTAGCTAACCCTGGATCCTCTTGTCTCCATCGGTCTGAGACACGCACACATTTGCCTGCAGGTTTCATAGTTGACCCTGAGACACCATGGTCTCCCCTGTAGCTGACCTGGATGCTTGGATCTCCTGATCCCTCTGTTATCCTCCTGGCCTTCTCAATATACAATTGAGTCTTACAGCTGCTTGATACCCAGCTCCTAAGCCTCTCTTAGTTCTTGCTGGCTAGTCTGGCTTGTGATTTTCTAGCCACTGCCTGCTGATACTCATACCTGCATAGTATGCCCTCATTCTGGTCTCTGCAGTTGTTAGCACTCTGGGGATGTTGTTGGCAGCACAGGATGTGAGTGTCCCTGTGACAATTTGTCCCACTCCAGTTGCTGACCCTTCTATCTCCAAATGCACATGTACATGGAAAATAGCTAGGAAAAGAACTTGGTGAGAAATCGGGACAGACTGTCAGGTGCAGTTCATGGCCAGACTGGTGTGCTGACTGGCCGCTTTTCTCCTCTTATTCTTACATTTTTCCTTGCATTTGTGCCTTTCTTGACTTGATCCTTTCCTTTCCCAGCCTTTGGTTTCTCCCCTAAATGTCTGTAATAAATGCACGATCCCACGATTTTCCCATCCCACATCCCTTATAGGCAGTAACGCCCTCAGTTTCATGGGACAGCTCCTGTTGACTAGCCTTCTAGGATTTCACATCTGGACTGTGTGGTGAGTTGCTCTCCTGTGACAGCCCTATGAGCAGCCAGTTCAGGGTGTGCCTTGTTCCCTCCTGAAGTTATTGGGATCCTCCAGCGTGCAGCTGTTCCCGTGTGCTGCTTTCTGTATAAAGTTGAGCCTTTTATCACTTAAGCTTTAATTTTGAAAGACACAGCATATTCTAGCAGAAAACCCTGTAGAAGTTCTGAGTTCATAGATGACTAATGATTTCAACAACTTTGGATCCTCTGTTTCGGAAAAAAAAATGGACTAAATCTGTTATGAATTTCTTAGGAGTTTCTGTGATGTATAGTCTTGCAATGTTGTTTCTTTGCTTTTTATTTCAACTGGTTGGTTTATGTAGTTGTTTTCTTTTTATTAGAAGTGAAAGGAGACCTGATTTTGCAGTTTGAGCCGCAACCTTTGCCAGCCCCTTGTAATAGATCTCAAGATAATGATCTTGATATCTCTTTGGAGCAAGAATGTGCTTGTGACACTCAACCAGAATCTGCTTGTGATATTCAACAAGAATCGGGACAGATAATAGAAGAGGAGGTTCCCAATGAGTCAGAAAGTAAAGCTTTTAAACTTCTGCATTCAAATTAAACTTTTTTGGTTTATAGTTGGAGAGATTCAGTTTAATATATCAAATTAACTTTAATATTAAAATGTCTTAAGTACTAAAAATCCTTAATGCCTGTGAAGTATTTCAGTATCAAGTGGTTTCTGATGTTTATTAGGGACGATAATATTCTAAAGATTATGAATTTAAAATGAAAATATGACTCCTTTTTCTAATATGCCTTAGTTCACTAATATACTGAGAATAATTTTTAATTGTTGTAAGAACAACACTACTAGTAGCCTTAATTATTCCTATAAAATCAGTGTAAATTATGGGATGATTCTGAAACATGCACTTAAATACTTTTCTTTTTCTGTTTTGAAATACTTCAGAGTTTAACTTGACTTTGTATGACAGTCTCCTTACTTGTCTGCCCTTTATGGTTGGGTTTGTGACCGAGTGGCTCCGTATTGTGAATGGCCACAGTAGGTGGGGTGTGTCTGTGGGGGGGTGTGTGTGTCTGCTCTTCACTTGTGGCATGTACAGGATAATCTGATGTGAACGAGAAGCGTGTTAGTGAACATTTCTTCTTGGCCAACTATTTCTGCCACATCTTTTTGCTGAAACAATACATTTTTTGTCTGTGATGTGTCGTGCTGCCAGTGCTCCTATGAAGGGAGAGGGCAGGAAGGTGCAGGCGGGGCATTAGGACTTCTTATTTCTGCAACAGTACAGTCTAGGAGTAGCCTCACTGTGAAACACTACAAGTAGCTTAGTCCTCCTTTTATAGCATGTAGAGACAAATTACCACTTCTCTCTTGCAGATAGGAGAAAATACTGTTAAGCTTTTAAAACTTGGCAGTCTACCTGAGCTATTTGTCCAAAAGTGTAAGCAACTTAAAAAATAATTATTTTGATGATGTGAAGATACTAATTACCCCAAACTCATAACAGTATGTGTTCTTTATAGATCGTGAAGAAGCAAAAAGTCACCAGAGTCAATCAAAACTTGCCTTAAAAAAATTGCTGAACAAGATTAGAAGCCAAAAAGAGGAGTGGACATCCAAAAGTGAGAAAGAGACTCAAAGTGAAATAGAGACTATTGACTCAGGCACAATTGCTAGCAAAGAGAGGCCATTATGTGATTTAGAACTTAACTGCGAGCAACGGAAAAATACTGTGTGTGAAGCCAAAGGTATGTAATATGTATCACAGAATGTTAGGAGTTGGAAGAGACTGCAGAAGATCATCTAGTCCAACCCCCCTGCCAGAGCAGGATCACTTAGACTAAATCACACAGGAATGCATCCAGGTGGGTTTGAATGTCTCCAGAGAAGGAGACCCCACAGCCTCTCTGGGCAGCCTGTCCCAGGGCTCCGTCACCCTCACAGTGAAGAAGTTCCTCATTACGTTCACATGGAACTTCCTCTGCTCCAGCTTTCACCCACTGCCCTTGTCCTATCACTGGGCATCACTGAGAAGAGCCTGGCTTCATCCTCCTGACACTTGTCCTTTACATATCTGTAAACATTAAGGTCACCCCTCAGTCTCCTCCAAGCTAAAGAGGCCCAGCTCCCTCAGCCTGTCCTCATAAGGAAGGTGTTCCACTCCCTTGGTGGCCCTGCGCTGGACTCTTTCAAGGAATTCTGTGTCCTTGAACTGAGGGGCCCAGAACTGGACACTATTCCAGGTGTGGTCTCACCAGGGGCAGAGTAGAGGGAGAGAAGTACTTTCATCAAAATTTGTTGTATAAGAGCAAAAAGACTTGTAAGGGTGAAATGTAACAAAACTTTTTAATCGATTTTCAGTGATGGGGTTTTGTCACGTTGCCAGAAAGTACAAGGATTTGTTAAAACCAGAGGGTTTTGCTCTGACTTCCAATTTGCCCATTAAAAGAGAAAAGATCCAAAATACCGTTGTATCTTTTAAATCTCACCTAAATTTTACAGTTGGTGTTGCTATGGTTTAGTAGGTGTTGGCCTTCAGGAGTAGAATTCTCAGGGCAAAATTTAGCATTGAAATTCTGTACCTGTTGAACTGGAATACACACAAGGATGAGCTGATGTGTCTGAAATCACAGGGATTTTTTTCTGTTTCTAGGCAGCATTCTGAAAAGCCTCTTCGTAAAAGTGGAATTTATAGCAACTAGACATTCCATTTTGTTTGTAGCCAAATCATTTTGGGGTTACTTCTTATTTGCATCCTTTGTCCCTATTTGGTTGTGCTAGTTCTGAAGTCACTGAACTTGTATGCTAAGTAGGTATTCTGAAGTTTATTGAAGGTGATTAAGTTGTGTCAGAGGGTTTTTTGGGTTTGGGTTGTGATTTTTTCTTTCACAGGGTACTTGTTTGTTTTTTTTTAAACAAGATTAAGTGATATAGTTCAATCATATATGTGGATATACCAGCATAATTCCTGGGGATTCGAAAATACAGCATGAGGGAAAATGTGCCTCTGGGGAAAATACTGTGCTCTTTGAAGGTGGTATTACAGGATAAATACTTGTTTTTTATGCACTAGCCAAATGTTAGATCATTTGCCCAGAGAGTGCCAGTTTTATATTCTCTTTGTTCCAAGAGGTTTATGTGTGGCTTTTTATTCCTTGGGATGATCCTGCTATTAGGCTACCAAGTAATTTGGGTAGAAGCAATCTTCAGTCCTGTCGGAGCTGAGCCATTACTGTATATTCAAGAAAGACACATGATGAAGGGCCATTAAAGGCTTAAATAATATGAAAAACTGATTTTCCAGCTTATGGAGACAGGCAGAATAATGGGATGGAGATGGTAGTCTTTTCAAGAGCAGCTTATGCGTTCTGTTTAGAGAGGTTGTGAAACTGTAAAGCAAGATGTAAAGAAGATCCAAGGCCCTTTCTGACTGCAATTACAGTTAAATAACGTATATTTTAGGCCCTGTGGAAGTATTGGAAAATACAGTTGCAGCTGAAAACTCACTTCTAATCCATCCTCAAGAACTAGCAGCTAAAATTAGAATGGACAAGGAGAGACAAAAGTGGGTAAGTGTGTGTGTGTATTTATACCTGTCTCGTTACGGTGTAAAAATGTGAATTACAGTGGACCTTAAAATGCTTCAGGTTGTATAGCAGCTATAGATACTTTCAACATGTTTGTAACACTTAAACTTTTACTGTAATATCTTCACATCTTCTGTACTTAGCCTCTGTGTATTGATTTTTTAAAAATTACTAAGCCCTAGCTGGAATTTAGAGTAGAAAAACACAGTTTCTTAAGATTTTAACAAGTGCCATAGGCAAGGGATGTCACCCTGTCATCAGATGGGAATCCCTATT
The DNA here is from genome assembly GCF_964237585.1 of Gallinula chloropus. Classification (NCBI taxonomy): domain Eukaryota; kingdom Metazoa; phylum Chordata; class Aves; order Gruiformes; family Rallidae; genus Gallinula; species Gallinula chloropus. Next base: position 199,806,299 of record NC_140085.1, read on the forward strand.
GTAGGTTAATACTTTTCCTTTAGGGAGGATGTAGTCAATAATACACAACCCTGTAGAAACTTTACTAACCCTCTGTAATAATGTAGGAAGGTCTATGGGGTTTTGTTTAGAGTGACAGGAAGAGCTTACAAACCTTGAGGTTTGGGGCTGGTTTTTATGAAATTAACTAGGAAACAAATGCAGAAGATGTTTTGTGTCTATGGGAATGTTACATTTATTTTATTTGGAAAATAATAACTGTTATTTCACTGTGTGTATTGTGTATATGTTTCATTATATTTTCATTTTTGTTTTATCCTTAGAGATCTGTCAACCATTATGCAGTGGTTTATTAATTTAAGAAAAAAGTTAGTTGAAATTCATGTCTTGGTGCAGCTTTAAATCACAGAGTTTAACTAGTAGATTCAGTAGATCTAGGAGTAGATCGAGAAACAAAAAAATTACAAAGTAATAGTGTTTTAAGAACAAAACAAAGCCAATAGATCTTCTGTGGTGCTGTGATTACTTTAACATTCATTTTCTCCTACATCACACCTGGATGTGCATATTGCTCTATCCACAGTAGCTGTTCTTAGGTGTAGCTTTTTCTCAGGTCGCTCTTCCTGACATCCCAGTTCAGACCATCTCATTAAGCCTGTTGTCCAGTTCATCTTTGCCAGTACTTTGAAATTTTTCTTTGCTTGCATTCTAAACGTATACAGCCTGTTGCCACATGTAGGTCTTAGTGATTTGTAGTTGATAGGTGCATGGAAAGAGAATAAACAAACTAATTCTAGAGATTTATGAAGTGGTCTTAAAGTGGTTATACATTAGCTATTTCAGAAGTTTTGTAGGGCTTGAATTAACATTTAAATGTGTTGTACTCTTGATGAAAAGCTCTATAAAATGCAAAGTGAATTTCTGAATTCAATTTAAGTAAAAGGCCTTCTTTCTCAGTCTTTGGAAAATTATAATGTATCTTGAATGGCTAGACTCTGATTTTATCCATTCTATTAATTTGGGAACAGATAATAGTGCAGTAGCAAATGGATTCAGGAATTAATAGATACATGTAGCCAGTAAAACAGAATCAAACTTTAGAACTATTTTTAAAGGCCTGTCTTGGTTTTGGCTGGGATAGAGTTAGTTTTGCTTCCTAGAAGCTGGTGTAGTTCTGTTTTGAATTTAGGTGAGAATCATGTTGATAACACACTGACGGCTTAGTTGTTGCTAAGTAGTGCTTACATTAAGTCAATGGCTCTTCAGCTTCTCCTGCTCTGTTGACTGGGAAGGCTGGAAATGCACAAGAAGCTGGAAGGGGACACAGCCAGGACAGCTGACACCAGCTGACCTGAGGGATATTCCATACCATATGAGTGATGTCATGCTTGACATGTAATTGTGGGGTTGGCCAAGGGAAGGGGGGAGGGAGTGTGAACGGACAGGGAGATGACAGGGACACACAGAGCTGCCCAGGGACTGGTTGGTAATCAACCAGTGATGGGCGGTGAGCAACTGCATTGTGCATCACTGTTGTTGATCACTGCTATTATTAATTATTCCTTTTTCTTTTTGAACTGTCTTTCTGTCAACCCATGAGTTTTCCTTTGGGTTTTCTTCTTTCAGTTTGTTTGGGTTCTCCCCGCCACTCCCCCAGTTCATTCCCCCATCTCACTGGGGGATATAGAGATGTAGAGCAAATGGCTCTGTGGTATTTACCTGCCTGTTTGGTTAAACTACAGCAAGCCTGTGGTTTGGAAATGTCTGTTGTAAGCAATAAAACTTCTGCTGTGAGCTGAAACGAAGTTTGGTGTGTGGTGCTCTGTGTGTGTGAGGGGTCTTTGATTTCTTTGTCATTCAGGTCTGGAGATTCACCCTCATTTTTCTTAATAGAATGAGCAAATAGAGCAACGGAAACAGGAACAGCTGGCCTTACTTAGACAAATTGAGGAAGAGAGAGCACGTTTGGAGGCTGATTTTCTGAAGATTCAAATGCAAGCCTGCTTGGAGAAGGCTAAGAAAAAAAAAGAGGAGGAGAAAAAAAAGGAGGAGGAAGACCAACATCAGCTGGTACAGAGCCATAGTGTTCCTTCTACAGATTGGCAGAACAAAGTGGAACATGAGGTGAAGAATTGTAGAAAATTGTGTGTACTTTTAAAATTATCTTTTTTACAAAAATCAAGAGTACTATCTGCCAGATCAGTCGAGACAATCAATTGTTATTTCTTCAGCTATGAATCAGCAGTTCAAACACATAAAAGCTTCCTTTTGTCTAATTTAGAAGCTTTTATTTCACATAATATCAGTGGACTTTAAAAGGTGTCAAAGACAGCATGTCTACTTAAAATACCTGTTAGTAAAGTCTGATTAGAGTCATATAATGATTATGTACATACATGTATCCTTTTTCAAGAAGGAAAAAAAAATCCTAGGGGGAAAAAGGCAAGAAAAAAACACCTGGTTTTGTCCATCTAAATCTCAAACAGGTACTTAAAGGAGAGAAATTTATTAAGAATGTTGGAGGAAAATATTTTTTTATTCCTTTTTTAAATCTTGAATCCTTCATACAACCTGTAATATCCTGGGATTTCAAGTTGCCTTGAAAATGCAGCTGTGTTGGATCGTTGTTCCCCACGTTTGCTACTGGGTATATTTACCTCTGAGCTAAGCTGCTGTAAGCACTATTGACTTTGATGGTGCATGGTCCACTTGCCAAGAGAGACCGTAGCTGTCAGACATCTGTTCCAGAAACTGCCTTAGCTTCATTGCTGCTGGTTGAAATCCCACAGACTTCAAATGATAGTACAGAGTGGCTTCTGGAAACTTAGGAGATATAGAACATACACCCTAAGGTTGTTGCTTTAATAGTTTCCTGTGAGTTTAAAAACACTGCACTTAAAATAACTTTATTTTGATTAGATGGGAAGTACTACTGTATCAGAAACCCAGAGCCCCACAGAAGACAGCCACTTACAGGTGATTCGCAATTACCAACAACGTCTTCTACAGCAAAATAGGTAAATTCCTTAATGAAATGGAAGTCTGAGTCGCCTGTCTCAAAAGAATTTTAATTGCTTTGGTTAATGAGATTAATGTGTATCTTTGCACCACTCTGGAAAGATCATGTTTTCATTCTGTTCAGGCTGCACAAACAGACCATTGAAGAAGCCAGGAAGCGTCTGCAGGAGTATCAGAATAAATTGAAGCAAAGATACTTGCCTGCTTCTGCAACACCTCTGAGCTCTGTGGGCATAAAATCAGCTAATTTGAAGCCTGTCTCAGAACGACCTCTACAGAGGCAAGGAGTGCAACCAAGCCAGTACAGGTCACCTGAACAAGCTCATGCACAGGGATATGCGCAGTCGGCACCTGCGCTTTCAGGAACGTTGCGCGTGTTGGGAAAACCAGCTTCACAGAAACATGGAGAGGGAATGCATAACGCTTGTCCTGGCAGACATGTGCAGTTTCTAGAAACATCAAAGTTGAAGCATGCAGAATTTGTCTTGTCAGGTGGCTGTCCTTCACAGGAGCAAGTGGGAATGTCAGAAACCTCCCACACTCACATCAAAGAACCATCTCTGGTCCAGTTACCATCAAGCTTAGTCATGAAAGATGTCACTGCAGCAAGAACACAACCGGCAGCACACCTGCAACATGTTAGATTTGTTTTGCCTGAAGAAGTTTCCTCTGAGCCTTCAGAAACAGTGCACTTTAAAGAGTCACCTCAGAAGATATTTAACCATCAAACAGAGGCAGAAGCTGGAGAAGAGCCTCCATTTAAGACACCCCTCATGCCAGCAGCAAAGGGACCTATACTTCAGGCAGCCTCAGTTGATTCTATGGCATATCAGCAGGGATCTGCAGAGACCACCATCAAAACAAGCCTTGAACAACCCTTCAAACTTTCTGAACCCATAACTGTATCTCATGAAGAACTGACAGCCCAGAGCGGTGAGGAATCCTTTATATCCAAAAGAGGAGATGCACCTTTGTTGAATTACTCCGGTATACTGAATTTAAGGGACAGAGTGTTGGCCTCATCAGAAAGCATCCAAGCTCAGCAAAGATATTTGAAAGAATTGCAGGAGCAGATAGATGCACAGAGAGAAGCTCTTCTTTTTAGACAGAAAATACAAGAGCAACTACTTCTGCAGAAGCAAGATAAATTGAAGGAACAGATGCAGAGACAGCAAGAGGCTTTGAAAGAATTTCTGAACAAGCAGGTAAGCTTTATAAATGCTTTACATGGTGAGTCATCTAGTCAGTGATGAAACTTAAGAGTGCTGCCAATTAGCAAAGTATCCCATGGAGTATTGATAGTTTTAGGTGATTTACCATAATGAAAATTGTAATTAGGACTTGTGATTTGTAGTCAGTAGCTCTTTTCTGTAAGCCCCAAGAGCCTCGTTTTCTTCAGTCTAACAGGTAGCGCCTATTGAAATAGTTACGTTGTCTGAAATATCTGCAGGTCTGGTTTTCTCCAGCTCCAGAAGCAGCTGTATGTGTAAAACAGCTCATGTATTCTGAGGTACTGCTTAAGTATCACAGGGCCACAAAGATGATCCAAGGGCTGGAGCACCTCTCCTGTGAAGACAGGCTGAGAGAGTTGGGCTTGTTCAGCCTGGAGAAGAGAAGGCGTTCCAGGGAGCCTAATTGCAGCCTTCCAGTCCCTGAAGGGGGGGACCTACAAGAAAGCTGGGGAGGGACTGAGCATGGAGTGATGTGATTAAGGGGAGTGGTTTTAAATTGGAAGGGGTTAGATTTAGATTGGATATTAGGAAGAAAGTTCCCAGTGAGTGTGGTGAGGCCCTGGCACAGGTTGCCCAGGGAGGTGGTGGATGCCCCCTCCCTGTCACTGTTCAAAGCCAGGTTGGACGGGGCCTTGTGCAGCCTGGCCTAGTGAGAGGTGTCCCTGCCCATGGAAGAATGGTTGGAGCTTGATGGTCTTTAAGGTCCATTCCAGCCCAAACTGTTCAGTGATTTTGTGATTAAGCATTATGAATAGATTATGTTTACATGTTAGGAAATTGGTTTGGCAGCTGCACTTGTAACTTGTCACGTTGCTTGGTTTTGGGTAACAGAAGAAAAATCAAATGTTATTTTCTGGGTTTGTTTGGGTTTTTTTCTTAACAGAAACCATCTTAGCAAAAAATTTTGCCTACAGCCCAATGGCTAAAATTCCTGAATTGGGGAATGGAAAAACTAAAAGCAGACTCTAAGGAATTGTTCCTGTTAAAATGCCAAATGTTCTGATCTAACCTAACAAATGCCTCCACAATGTAAAACATCATGGTCTAGCACATTAGGCACACAGAGCTAAATAAAATACCTGCTTGTCCATATGTTTTTGTACGCTAAGCAGGCCTGGCAAATATCTTGCATGCTTGAACTTTCTCAGTGTTCAATGTTGTCCTGCATGTAACACACACAAGAAAATGCTGGCTTGGTAAGTTGTTAGAAATAAAAACTAACAGAGTTTGTCCCCTGTTGTCTAAGGTGAAACATACCAGCTCAAATGAAGAAATGAGGGAGGCACGAAATCCTGGCTGGAATAATAGGACTGACTTTTTCCAAGTCTTAGAAAACTATCAGCAAGAGAATTGTTGCAGGAGTAAATTTCACAGAAGTGAAATGATTTCACAGTCTGTCAGTCCAGCTGAGCAAACTGGTAAGGCTCTGTAATATTTTTCATTACAGTTTTTTTCTCATTTTGCAGCTGAGATGGTGTTCTCTTCCATCTCCTCAAGTTAATTTGAGATATGTATGTATGTGTATATATATTGCAGCATGCAAACCTTTGTTTTACAGAACTGTCTGAGAAAGCTCTGTGTCAGGAACAGAAATGGAAATCTTCTAAACCACCTGTGGCAAAAGTCAAGCTAGGGCTTGATTTAGAGCAACATGAACTTAGTGTTATACCAGAGGTAGACACGCCTAAGAGTTGCAGCATTTCTTTTGCAGGTAAAATACGTGTATGTGTGTGGATATATGTGGATATAGAATATATAATAAATACTGCTGTTCCTAAAATACAGATTGGAGGAAAGTAGTATTTTCTGAAAAGTCTTTATGATGATTGATTATGAAATAATTGCTGATGATGTTGCCCTATTTTAAGGTGTAATTTTACTGGCAAAGTAAGTTCTAGTTAAGAAAAGCTTGTCCTGTCACTTGCTGTGTAGAAGAACATAATCCAAACAGAACTTGGTAAATATGCTTGCATGCAGAGGTGAGTTTCCTTTGATACGAGACTTGTCCTTGAGTAACAGGCAACTATTATTTTTTTTTTAATGTCTGTAATTACCTGCATTTCTTTTTTCCAATTATTACAAGAGTTTTTAATCCTCTCAAATTTAGAGGTAAATGGGCCTGAAGGTAAAACAGGACTTAAACACCGCTTCTGGTTTGGAGGGAGTGAATCCCCCTGCTAAGCCTTGAGTTGTTGCAAGTGCTATGCAGGCTGACCAGCTGGTTGGCAGCAGAGGGGACAGGCAACTGGTAAAGTGATGCTGCAGTAAGGGCCACCAGTGAGCCTAAGTTTCAGATTGTTCTCTTACCATGACAAGAAGAGTTGGGAACTTTGGGCACTCAATATTTCTTCCCAATCCAGTTGGATGACAGTGGGCTAATAGAATGCAAATTGTTAAAGTGGAATTGCAGAGTAATCCTATGGATGAGACAGTGAGGGAATAAACCTTGTTTCCATAGGAAGTCAGCCTGAAAACAGGGACTAGGTTAGATCCATACATCTCTCCGTTCTCCTTCATTACGTATCAACGGGCTTCGCTCTCTTTATTCATCTTCATCCTCAATAGTCCCCTTGAGCACTGTTTCAGATGTGACTCTCTTATATGTTGCTACCTATACTGACATGTTACTCCAAACATAATTTTTTTGTGTGATCCAAGCTAAGCAAAGATTTCAGTTTATTTTTAGTAATCCCCAATATTTGTCCCTCATTTGTTATTGGGGCAGATTGTCTCATCCATCACCAATTCAGCCAAACTAGTGTGGACTACAGCTTTTCTTTTTGTTTGCCTACAGCGTTGGCTTTGGACTAAGCCTTGTTTTTATATTGTCTTCACTGAGTGGTTTGTCATTCAGTATTTTTTGTCTTCCAAGTGGTACCCTAAAATAATTGCTGATATTTTACTGCAATTTCTGCTGGAGTAAAAAAAAAATAAAACCCACCACCACATTCTGCATATTAAAGCCTCAGTTTTTAAATATGAATTATTTGTCCCAGTGTGGTGGCTCTGGGGTTAAACCATGCAAATCCTGTTACTTTGGAGGGAGTAGAGAAGAATAAAAACCTTCCCTTCTGAGTCACCAAATGCAATTATTTTTTTAAGGTTATTAATGCAATAAAGTCACGAGATATGAGCATGGTTTATTTTTAATTAAAATAAGTTGGTTTATAGCATGAAATTGCTAATGTTCATCCCTTGTATTAATATCAGAACAATGCAGGTTATTACAGTATAGCAATGAAACATTTGTAGCATAGCTCTTCATAGAATTTATATACAAGAGAGTATTAAATACTTCAGTCTCATCTCATATGTATCCTAAATTACTACCTGTCACACTGCTATCCTTCAGAAAATAAAAATAACTTATTTCAGAAAAATATCTAGTCTTGATGTAAAGGTATCAGGAAATGGAGAATTTTTTTGGTAGCTTGTTCAGCATTTAATTTTTCATCATCATAAAATAAACACTCTGGTTCCAGTCTCTGAACATCTCGCAGCCGTTCTTGTTGCAACTTTGAGTTGAGATATTTTGTACTGTGCATTTTTTTTCACCTATGAAGAGATTTAAATACCAAAAGACTATATGGTTGCAGTTTTCATGATGATTCAAGGAATTTTCTTCAAGCCCTTGCTCATTTTCAGGATCCTGTTTGCTATATCTTGCTCCAAAGAGGAGCGCACTTCTGCAATGTATTTAGACTCCATCACACTACTGCTGCATCCAACCAAGGAGCTTGTTACCACCTTGTTCTACGCAAACCCAAAATCATTATCCTTCCTGTGAACTTGAAGGCCTTTGTCATATACTTGTAGAAGCAGGATCAGAAACTGTGTTCTGTGCTCTTAGATTTATCACTTTATCTATGCTGGAACCAAGTTGTTTAACAGACCCAGCTTTGCAGGAGGTGGAGGTACTGTGTATTTTCACTATTCTTGCATTTTTCAGATTGTTTGGAACTTCTGTTGCTGACGACTCTGCTCAGTTAATGATCAAAATGTCATAAGTGGTCAGGATGAAGCTTGCTGAAAGTTTATGGAGAACTTGTGAACGTGGGGAGGAAAAGAAGCCGTTTGAGCCTTTTTTTATTTTAACTTCTCTTTTGCTCCAGTTACATTATTTTAGATGGATTTCCTTTCCTGTCTTGTCCTTTCTCCCAGGAGAATACTGGATAGTAGTGGCTATAGGAAACCTTAGATTCATTTTATTCCCTCCCTGAAATGTTTCACAACGTTTCGTGTTGGTCGAGATACAGGAGTATCCCATCATATAGGTGCCTCACAGAGGAAACTTGTTCCCCCTTTTTTTTGGATGGTAGGATAAATAGAACAACTGGATTACACCTTCCAGTAAGAAACTGAGTTTGAGTTCATACAAGGTAAAAACTAGTGTTAGGATTCACAGACTGTTATGACATCTGCCTAAGCATAGAGCCTTACAAATCCCAGGAATTTGAAATATCTCTGCTGCTAGCAACCCTTGGAGAATTGAGATACCTCCTTCTACTCTTCAGTTTCAGTTTGATATTTAGCTTGCTTTCTTGAAAATTAGTATTGGAAATAATAGAGCTGTTTGTTGGCAATTAATTTGCAATCTTAGAATTGTCATACTTTGTCACTTGTCAGCACTGAATAGAGGCACTGCATTCTTCTGATGCTGCTCTGTGCAAAAGAAGTGCCAGATTGTGGTATTATTTATGTGTAAGAGCATTATGGCAAAGGTGATTCAGGTCTGTGGCGTAGTAATGCTGTAGTTAAACAATTCAGTGTTTCTGATGACTCTGATCTACTTAGAATGCTCTTCTTTATAATCATTGTAATGATAGAGGGCAAATGATACCTCCCATCCCAATTAAATGATTGTAGGAAGGCTAGGAAAGCCGTGTTTCATTCTGCAAAGCCAAAGAAGCATGGATTTGCAGCTCTTTCTGCATGGTGTGCAGAAAGCAAGCATGCCAGTTAGACATTTCAGGAGGGCTGGTCAAGGAGAACCACTGGTTGCCTATTAAATCTGTGGGGTATGGTAGAGCAGGAGGTATGTTGTAGGAAAGAATAAAGTGGTGAGGATGGGCAAAATTAGTGCCCTGCTAGAGGGTATTGCTGCCACCTGGTGTTCAAACGCCTTGCTAGCTCTGGCCTAGGAACCTGCTTTCCATTCCTTACTGCTTCTGTTGCTTTTGTTTTCAGCCCAGTCCCAGGACTCTCCTGTGGCTCAAGATTCACCAGTTCTTGCCACTGAAATTGGAGGGGGAGTGACAGCGTGTTCTGGGCCATCGCACAGACTCGACAGCACGGTTAGTCTGATCAAAATAACCAGATAACACAACCTAATCTGCTTTGTGATGAGACTTTTCTGTCTCATACTGGGAGGCAACGACTGGGTAGGGTGTGCTAGATGCAGGAGTATAACAAGCACTGAGGAAAGAGGTAATCACTGCAGTGGATCTACTGGCTATAATCCTGTTCATACAGCTGCTGCCCCTCTGCTGCGAGGCACACCCTACGCTCAGCTCACTGTCTGCCAAGACTCCTGGGCCCTTTGTCCCAGGGCTGCTGGGGTTTTAAACATGGGGTGCTATCTTCCCTGGCACTGCACTTTGCATTTGTGCTTGCTGAGTGTCATTATGTTCCTGTAGGACCAGCCTCAGGAGGTCCTTCTAGATAACAGCCCTGCCATATAGTGTATTGGGTGGTCCTTCCAATTCAGCAGCATCTGCAGATTTTGTAAAAGTGTAGTTTTGTCTCCTCTGGGTTATTGCCAAAGGTGTTAAAGTACAGGTCCTAGGAAGGAGAACTGTTCTCCACCTCCAGAGAGAGTGTAACCGGTGTCCTCTGAGCCTGTTTATCCAACCAGTTTGTGACATCCAAACTGGGATACATGAGTGGAGAGAGAGATGGTGTCAAAAGCCTTGCTAAAATCAATGTCAATGATACCCCTGCTTTTCTCTCACTCAAAGATCTCATGTTTTGTCAGAAGATAAAAACAGTATTTAAAAAATGCTATGTGTAATGTGTGTATATAACATTATTTTGAATATGTGTATGGTAAATACATTTCTAGAAGGTAGTATATAATGAAAAATGTAGGTGAAGGGTTTCTTAGGCTTTTTGTCTTCTCTTTTCGTAGTGCACATTTTAATTCAGAGTTTGGGAAGAAATGTTCAGGTCTAATCCTTCAAAACTTAGGAGTTTTGTGACTTTGTAGAGCTTATCTCAAATTAAGGGAGTTAATACTTTAGGATATTTTTTGTTTAATTTTATAGAATTGATTTTTTTTTTAAAAGTCAGTCTCCTGTATGCAAAAGTTTTGCAAGTACTTGTGTTTTTCATGTATTGCATGTATGTCCCTCTGAGATCTACAATTCTACTCAAGTGGGTCTGTGATGAGAAATAGCCAAATCTGACCACCAGAAGATAAAATAATCTTCCAGGTGTCATGATTTACATGCAGTTCTGAGAGGCTTTATAGTAGTGTGTGTGTGTTGGTGTGTGTGTGTTGGTGGGGGTGTTGGTTGGGGGTGGTTCTTGGGGGGTGAGATGTCTGGGATGTTGGGTGTGAGTGCTGTAACTGAGCAATGATGAATCTGTATTTGCCTGACTGTGCAAAAACATGAAGGCTTCTACACTTGAACTGAGCTCAGAATGAAATGTGTGGGTTTAAAGCTTTAATTATGGACGTCCAAATAAATGGTAATAGGTGTGTTATTTCATCCTAGGAAGTACTTTCTAAAGTAGTGTCCACAAACTTAGGTTCAGAGGCTTTCATGCAAGGAATACCCTGTGACTTAGCTTCAACCATTTCCACAGGAAGCTTTTTGACTAGTGAAACGTTGGATGCAAGCTCTGCTGACACTGGTACGTGTTTGGGTTTTGTTAGTGTTTTTGTAAAAGGAAAATTGTGTATTTGTTGTTATTTTATAGCAAAATGGGTCTAAGTCAGTTGTCATAAGTTCTTCTGAAATAAACTAATGTGGAGCTTCACTTAGGAATGATTAGGATGTGTTATAGAGTGGAGTGTAACTAGAATGTTCTGTTATGTGCTCATGTTTTTGGTTTTTTTACTTTTATAATAATTCCACCTGATCAGTTTTGGCAAAGGATGCTTTGAGTTCTATTCTGCAGTTGTCACACTAGCAGTTTTCAAGGGGCAAATTAAAAATAAAGCCCAAGTGACTAAGTGATAATCTGACAAAAGTTTTCTAACCAATATACATCATAAATTGTTACAGAGCTACAATTGTTGTCTTGCTGTTAAGAGAATTGTTCCAATATCTGCTTGTCACCATAGTAATTCTTAATAACTTCTTTGTGAAAATGTCATTTGAATGCCATGCTGACTTTTAGTAGTTTTCTGGGAAATAGGTGTTCATCTCCTTTTTTTACTTGCAGTCTGCCACTTGGTCTTAGGTTAGCTTTTCATAAAATTAAGAATAATACCTTTGTAATAGATGTATAGCTGCACCTCTGCGTGCTGGCATTACCACTTGTGAAGATGGAAGTGAGTTTGAATGTATTAGGTAGTGACCTGTGGATTTATTACCTTTAAGACTTAATAAAGTCGAGCTGTGTCTTCACCCTACGCTCAGTGCCGAGTAAGGATCTTTTCTGATTGCTTTGTGCAGCTCTTCTGTGAGCACACAGGCACACAGCAGTTGGGGTGCTAACTAGGAACACGATTGGGATTGCCTTGATTCCCTCAGATCTCCTGTGTTGATGTTTGGCAATTTCTACTGAAGCAGGAATAAAACTACTGCCTGATGTCATAAAGATACTCCAGGTCACATTAAAAGATGGACACAATTATATACACTAGGAAGTCAAAATATACTAGCTAGCATAGAATAACAATATTGATTATTTTCTGAGATTATTGTTTCAGTATTTCCTAAGTCTCTTTCCTAAGTACAGCAAGTTCCAAGCTGTACTGACTACTACCTAACTAGATATTCTCAACTGGAAATTGTGGGAATTTGTTGTAAGGTTTGTGGGAACGTGGATAGGAGACAATTAAAGAAACAACCCCCCAGAGCCCTGTGAATGTTTCAGGATATGAAGCAGTGTCCTTTCAGATGAGATGATGTAATTGGTTTATATGCAAAACTGTGACCATTCAGCTTTGTTTCAGGGTTGTCCTCTGATAGTAGGGAAGATGGAATTTTGAGAGAACCAGCAAGCCGCCCCTGGAACTCGTCGCTGCCTTTTACCCTGCGGCAGAGGCAAGAGAATTTGCCTGGAGCAGCTGAAACTCAGTTGCCCAAAGGAGAGATGTTCCGATATGAGGGGACTCAGACACAGCAGATCCTGGGGCAACGTTCTGCAGACTTGAAGTCTTACTTGGAGGAACCCACGAGTTTCCAAGGTTTTGCCATTTTAAAGCATTTCTGAGCTGAACTCTCATCATACAGAATGAGGAGGAGTTTATTCAGTGTTAAGTGTTTGCTTGTATTGCATTCAGCTTACATTTTAAAGTCAGTAGGGATTCTGCATGCAAGAACTGTGATGCTTTGAAGTTCTTTGTGCTTTGCTTTATGCATATTATGTAGTGTAAAAACAGTCTGATAGGCATCTATCTGATCATAGGCTAGTTTTGTGCAGCTTCCTGCTACCATGGCCAGGCTTTGTTATCTCTGCCAGTTTTATCACTTGTTTATGCACAACTTTTGCTTCAGAAAGGTAGAGAGAATAATATATAATACTTTATTATTCACATAGGGTCATATAGCTGATGAAACACTGATTAACAGACTGGGGAGAGTGCTGTGCTCTCTATAAATAGATAAAGTTTCAGGAAAATCAGGACATATTTATTAGTTGTCACAAAGATATGCTGGTATTTTAATTTGAGCTGCTTTTTCCTGTGATGTTTGAAACCCTAGCATCATAGAATTGTAGATCAATGTAGACCTGTAGTTTTCTGATCCAAATTCCCCTTGCTCACAGCAGAGCCAACTCAGACCAGGCTGTTTAAGTCCCTGTCCGGGCAAGTGTGAGTATCTCCAGGGATAGAGATTCTACATCCCCATGGCAACATTTTTACAACCTGCTTCTTTTCTTCCATCTTTCTGAAATTGTATCCAACTGTAATTTCCTGTGTTTCATCTTGGAACACAAGTCCTCCGAGTGGCTGGGGGAACAGGGACTGATTAGTTGGGAGGAGGCTTGGGAGACCTCATTGCTCTCTGCAACTACCTGAAGGGAAGTTGTGGTGAGCTGGGGGTCAGCCTCTTCTTGCAGATATGTAGCTATAGGCAAGTTGCACCAGGGGAAGCTCAGGTTAGCAAGGAGGAGAAACCTCTTCTTAGAGTGGTTGGGCATTGGAACAGGTTGCCCAGGGAGAGATGGTGGAATCACGATCCCTCGGGGTGTTCAAGGAAAGGTTGGATGAGGTACTCAGGGACATGTTTTAGTGAGTAATAGAGGTGGTAGGGGGACGGTTGGGCTTACAAGATCTTGGAGGTCTTTTCCAACCTTACTGATTCTGTGATTGTATGATCTTGTGTCCAGTTTCTCTCTTTGTCACTAAACTTGTTCAAGAAGACTGACTGCATCTTCCATGTGCAGTCTCATAGGGCATAGTAGCAGAGATTCCCGTGTCCCCTCCATATGTCAAAGCCTTTGCTTAAGGTTGAACAAACTCAGGTTTTTAGCTTCTCTTTGGCCATTGTGTGCTCCATCCTTCAGTCATCCTTGTGGCTCTTCATTCAACTTGCTTCCACCGTGTTGCTGTGTGTTTTGTGCTGGGAAGGCTGTGCTACTTCTGACATGGTCTCAAATGTGCTGAGCAGCATGGCACTTGCTTGCTGCTCTTTGTATGTGCAGTGTATCAGAGTGAAAGAATTGGAGGTTGTAAAGGTGTATTTATTTATTTTACAAGCTTGCATTTGTATACCTGCAGAATTCTGTATGCTTTAGTTACTGCATATAGAAGCAGTCTGTGATATGTCCATTGGTTTTTTGAGTGGGATTGTTTTGGGGTGGTTTTTTGCTTGATTTTTTTTTTAAGCTAGAGTTTTTCTTACAGCTCTGGCAGCTGAACTTGATTTTCCTGAACTGGAGGGGTATTTTCCAAACTTCCATCACCAGATCTTTCAGCCTTTGGAAGCAAGCCTTGACTCTGATAGTTCATCACACTGCTCTCAATACAGAATTTCACAAGACAGTAGAGAATTTAGCAAGGTACTACAGAAAAGCTCTGATGGAGGAAATACTTTGGCTTAAGATCTCTGTAAGATTTAAATGTGTAATCCCCATCATGTATTATTCTATTTAGAAGCAGCACAACAATATTTTTTAGTATACAGTTAAAACTGGAAGGGGTTTTTGCTGCTTAAAACAGAAATGTGATCCAAAAAGCAAATGGTATCTTAAACTTGCTATCCTTGGTATTTCTGAAGAAACAAATGTTAACTAAAACTTGGCTTTTTTCTGCCACTAGACTTCAAAACTTCCCACAAAACATCAAGACATGTCAGTGTTTCTAGAAGTGGGAAACTCCAGTGTGGATGTACCAAGAAGCAGTCTGCTCTCTAGTCTTGAGCCCAGCGAGTCGACCACCCTGAGGTCGGAAGAAGAGTCTGTTAGAGAAAATGCTGCTCTGGGTACGTACAGTACAGGCAGCTCAATGCTTTCAAAGTCAGTCCACTGCCAGTGTGGAAGTGCCGACCTTGAGGGTGGGTTTGTTGTGCTGAAGAAACTCTTCACTTCATGATGAGCCCTACTTTGAAATGCCTTCCCTCCACTGCTGCTCTTCCACACACCCTGTCTTTTCCAGCACCTTTTACTGGGTAGGACTCCTAAATTTTGTGAAGTTCTTGATTTCCTCAGCAGTGATGGCTGTAAGACAAAAGCAGTTCTGCATGTGGAGGGGGTCACTGTAAGGGAGGTTGTTGCCTGTGCAGTAATTACACTGTTAGTGAAGAAATATCAACTCTGGTTGAAACTGTAATTTCTAAGTACTTTTCCAAATATTTGCTCATACATAGCCATCACTCTCTGAGGAAATTAAGGAAGTTCTATAAATTGATTAAAATTTTTGGAGATATATGTGAGATAGATATATCTGTAATTCCCCACAAGGGGAGATGGCGCAAAGCTGCACTAGGGCAGGGTCAGATTGGATGTTAGGAAAAAGTTCTTCGCTGAAAGGGTTGTTGGGCACTGGAACAGGCTGCCCAGGGAGGGGGTTGAGTCACCGACCCTGGATGTGTTTAAAAGATGGATAGATGAGGTACGTAGGGATATGGTTTAGCATAGGACAGGAACTGTTGGACTCGATCTTAAACATCTTTTCCAACCTTGTGATTCTGTGTTAGAGACTCTCTGATCTTACTGACTTTTCTCTTATGCATTGTGTCCCTCAAGAAACTGTTTTCTCTTTCCTCTTTTAAGTCACACCAGTAGCCATCATTTTTTTGATTTTTGCTTTCATTATAGGATGGCTTTATCTAGCCACAAAATAAAGGGGGAGGGAGAGAGAAGACAAACTTTTAGATTACAATGTAGTAATTAATTTAGGAGATGAAAATTTTATGATTCTTCAGCAGCACAAAGTGAACTGTGGCTCATAGCAGGTAAAATATTTTTTAAATGTTTTGCAGTTGAATTCAAATTAACTTGATAGCTTGTGTATTCTAAAGGCAAGAACCAATCTATGGCTCCAAATGCAGTTACTAGTAATCTAAATATTTCCAAAGCTCTTATTTCCCAGGAATCAGGCACTGCAGTGTTCCGTTCAGAAAGCTGAACAGTAACGGGAAGCGCAGCACGGGATTTTAAGTATTAGATGCATTTGTGATGTTCCTGGTCGGTTATCTTTGTTACTTGCATATATACACACATCTAATTTTTGGAAACACACACTGTGTTTAAAGCTGAAAGCAGCTTGCTCTGTGTCCATTACACTTTTTTCTCTCTAGCTGGCAGATGCTGATACAAAAACCATCAAAAATAGTAATAGAAAAGGAGAATTGTGCTTTGAGACTACCTGGGGTCACAGCAAATGGGATTTAGGAAACTCCCTTCTAACTGCAAAACATTCTAAGCTGTTTATAGAAACAATCTTTCAGCTTGTAATGTAACTGCAGTATCTCCCTATCTCTTAAGTGGTCTGTATGCTCCCAGACCAATTATTCCTGTGCTTTTAAAGGGGCTGAAATTCTGTGCTGCAGAAGTGCCTCCCCAGTAATTAACACGTTGACAGCTGATCTTGCTCCTTTCCCAGCCCCACTGGAAGAAAAATAACAGCTTAGTTTGTATGTGTAGATCCTAGGGGAAATACAGTTACAGGGACAATATTGTAAGGTAGAGGAACAGCAATCATTATTCCAATTTGGATGCTTCCTTCTGCTTTGAAGAGCTCCAGCCCAAGTAATGGTGGTTTTGGATGGTTTTCTTCCTGTTTTAGAGACTTTGTTGGAGGCCCAAAAGGGACTCAAAGACCTTTCACAGAGTATAAATTGTTCAATCCATTGCCTGCCAATAGCAGTTGTCAGCACCATTGCAAATTCTGTCCTTAAAATATTCTAAGAAGTAACAGAGAGTGGTGGCTTGTGGCTTTTTTCTTGAAGTTGTCTTGTGTACAGTGAAGGAATCATTTGGTAATGTCAGGGGGATTATGTTTGAAGAAACTTGACTTTTTTTAAGCAAAATGTTTGATTTATTTGACTTACACATTACTGAGAAGTCTCATTGTGGAGGGGCTTTATAAAGTTGAAATTCTGTTGTGTGTGTTAGAATTGTGACTCTTGATGCTTTTTGAAACAGGATCTGAAGAATCTTTTCACCCGCTGCAATTAGAATCTACGCTGAGCGACTGCGGTCAGAATGCTGGTGGGCCAGCAGACCTTAACGCTGTGTTCCAGAGATCGTTAGAACGACCCCCTGGAGCTGAGAAAGGGGACAATGAGAACTGCACTTCATCTGCCAGGGAATATGAAGAGCTGGCAAGAGCTGTGGAACGTATTCATCTCCAGTCTTCGGTGGAAGAGCTGCGCAGTGAAAGTCTGAGTCCACTGGAAGAGCAAAAATCACTTTGTCAGCTAAATACCACACCAGTTACAGTGGGTGAAACTTCCCCTCAGCAATTAGAGACTGTGACTTCTGAAAACTTATCTGTGGAGGCAATTGATGATAAGCTTGTGAAGCTTCCCAAAAAATCCATTCTTGCACAAGAAGCAAATAAAGCTGTGAAAGCTGCAGAACTGGATTCTTGGTGTAGTACAGATATTAAGGAGCTAGATCAGGGCTTACCAGAAGTACAAAAGTCCCCAAGGATTCCCAGAGAAACCAACTTGGAAGACTCAGGCATCCATTTACAGGCTGCCCTACAACAGAATGGATCTTTCCTGGAAAGACATGAAAAACATTCTAATTCCATGTCCAGAAGCTCTCATTGTATTCCAGTCTGGGTGAGTAAAACACACTTCCTAAAGCAGTAATTTGTGCAGGCTGCTCCTGGGTGTTTTTGTTGTTGCATCAAGTTATTTTAGACCTTTAGTATGTGAAAGCTTGGTAAATACTTGTCTTACAATTGTAGGTTGATTTGTGTGTTGCCTGGACTTCTGCCCTGTTGCTCCTTTCAGATCATAACACTGAAATGTTCAGCAGTAGTTCAGATGAGCTGGAGTTCCCATGGTGGTTGGGGGAGCTGTGGTGTCTCCATTGTATCTCCCTCTCTTAGCATCAGTTGGTGTAGCATGTGCACCCCTATTCCATGGTACTGCTACTTAACTGAGCAGTCCCTGTCCCCATTTAGAGTCCTGGAGGAGGTAAATCATTTCATCACAAGCAAACTGAACTTTGCTGCATCAAAGCTATTTCCCTACACCTAAGTAATTTAAACTTGAGTGAGAGAAGAGGTGGCAGCTTTGGTGGTGGTTGGTTTCTTTGGGTTGGGTGGTTTTGTGTTGGGACTTCGTGCTGGACTTGGATTCTGGGGTTTGCTACAGCAGTACCATAGGGAAAGTGTTCTGTGTTTCATGTGTTGCCTGGGGGGGAGTTTGTTTCTTCTACTTGTTGAATGAGCCTCTTTCTGACAGATAACGAGGGATATGTTTGTGTTTGTGTCTTTTACACTAATTTCTTGTATAATTTATCTTCTAGGAGACTGAGTCCGGGCGTGGTATTATGGAGGAACCTGAACTCACTCTGATAAGCTCAAACGACATCAGTATTGCAGAATCAGACATTGAGCATACTGCCCAGGAGAAAATTAAGGAAGATATAATCAATGAGCCACCATGTGTGGATCAGTCTGCATTGAAGGTTGTCACTGAGGCAAGTCTATTATCTAATGTAATTGTGATTTTAACTTAGTCCTGATTGTAATTAGGAGAGGCCCCGCTGTGGCAGTTAACCTGCTGGTGCAAACCATGAGGGATGTTAGGGTCACCTGAGCTTAGCAAGTGTTCTGCTTAACTTGTGATGTTATGTTTTCTGGACAGATCTGATAGAACTTTAACTTGTGCTATTCCTTAATGTCACTGCTTTGTCTTGTCAGCATGGGTAGAGTTTGTAAGAACTCCTGCTGCTGAGGAGTGGAACCTCTTGCTGGTGTCCCATTAAGGGGAAGATTTAGATGAGGGGACAGGATGGAACAAAGGTTACAAATTAAACAGGGAAAACAAAAAAAAAATCACCTGTGTAGTAGATGGAGCTACACCAGGCCCACACAGTAATTTGTTTTTTGGGGAAAATATGATCAGAATCATTCTGTCCTACTCAGCTTGCCTGTGGTGTGCATTTTGCCCTTTCCTTAAAGAAAAGGCTGTAAATTGTAGGAGGACTGGTTTGTAATGAGAGAGTATTTGGGTTCTGAAGCAATACTCTAGAACCAAGTAATGTGTGTCTGATAGATGCCTGGTTTAGGTGAGATCGTGTTTTGGTTGCGGGAGGCATCTGGAAAAGATCCCAGAAGTACCTAAGGATGGGTCTTTATAAAGCAGTTTGTGTGGGTGAAGTGGAGGTTGGCAGCACTTTGTTGTACTTCTGCATGTGAATGTGGGAAGGAGACCCAGCAGTAAGAGTTGGGGGGAACTAGTGAGAGCCTGAGGAAAGGAAAACACATTCTCAGTTGAGACAAAATTACATAGCCCTGTATTCATAGAATGCTTTGGGTTGGGAGGGACCTCAAAGATCATCTAGTTCCAACCCCCCTGCCATAGGCAGGAACACCTTCACTAGACCATGTTGTACAAAGCCCCATCCAACCTGGCCTTGAACCCTGCCAAGGATCCAGGGGCAGCCACAGCTTCTCTGGGCACACTGTGCCAGGGCCTCACCACCCACACAGTGAAGAATTTCTTCCTAATGTCCAATCTAACCCTGCCCTCTCTCAACTTGAAGCCATTTCCCCTTGTCCTGTCACTGCACTCTCTGGTGAACAGCCCCTCTACAGGTTCCCTATAGGACCCTTCTAAGTATTGGAAGACCGCAATTAGGTCTCCCTGGAGCCTTCCCTTCTACAGGCTGAACAAGCCCAACTCTCTCAGCCTGTCCACAACAGAGGTGCTCCAGCCCTTGGATCATCTTTGTGGCCTCCTCTGGACTCGCTCCAACAGCTCCATGTCTTTCCTGTAGTGGGGCCCCTAGAGCTGGATGCAGCACTGCAGGTGGGGGTCTCACGAGAGCAGAGCAGAGGGGCAGAATCCCCTCCCTCAACCTGCTGGCCACACTGTTCTTGATGCAGCCCAGGACACAGTTGGCCCAGTTGAGAGCAAGCAGTTGAAGTCTGGTGGGCAAAGGGTCGCCAGTGGACCCTTTTCAAGTTTTAATGGATTTTTAGAAAGTAGCTTTTTTAACACTTGCTGTCAAGAACCATTCCTGATGATGTTCTTGCATCTGTTTTAAAGGCAAAAGAGCAAGTCTGTCCTTCACTGATGCCAGGTCTAGTGGTACAGTCCTGCCCATCTGCTCCCAGGTGGGGTGTGTTTTAATATACTTGACTCCTTTTGAAACAGGAGAGAGAATTTTTACCGCTGGTTCCAGTTGCAGACTACTCAGTGTGTGGAAGGTCTGACAGTTCTTCCCAAGCCCAGAGTCCCAACGACTGTCCCTTTCCATCACATCAGACTGCAGGTAATTAATTATGTGTAACGAGCATACTGAAATCAAGATAGAGAAGGTCTTTAATGATTTGAATTCTGTAAGTAATAAAATACACCTCTCCTTTGGCAAACAGTGTTTGTTTTGCTTAGGTGAGCACATATTCCTGTTCAGGCTTTGGCTTGTTGATCCAGGTTCAACATCTCTTACTGAAAAGGAAGTAGTGGGTTGGCTCTTCCTATGCCAGGCTGCCTTTCATGAAGGTTCACAATACCCACCATGCACCAGGCTGCAACTGCTTCATCTGAAAAAGTCTGTGGTGCCTTTTAGTTGTTGTCATATAGGTTATGTACCTTCACTTGTTTTTTATTTGTTAGTCCCCAAGCTCCATAGTCATCGTCTTTTCCTGTTCTGATGACAGTGTAGAGCATCAATAAATTACTGAAATATTTCTGGTCCAAGGTGAACAGCAGTAATATGAAAGGAGGAACTGATGGGATACAACTGTGTTAGGGACTTCTGAGATCCTCAAGATGTCGTGAGTCATCAAGATGCTTTTGAGGGGGTGTTTATTACTGTGTTTTTCTTGGCAGACCTGGTTTCAGTTAGTAGATTCTATAGGTTGGAACCTAACAGCAATTGTGGTTGTTTTTCAAGATTACTCATCATTCACAAGGTCATTCTAGAGTGATTTACACACTTAGTTCATTTTAGGAGAAACATGACTTGTTAGAGGTGATACTGCTCATTGCTAAAAGTGAGAAGTGTTCTGACACTTCATTGTCTTGCAGTGATGCTGCTGGAGTTTGCAGCTCCACCGGGAAGTTTGCAAGAATCGTTTCTAAAAAGAAAGACGAACTTCATCCAGGAATCTCTGAAGAGAGTAGAAGAAATAAAAAAGAGAGAGAGAGAAAATGAAAAGCCAGAAGCCAGGCAGTTTCAAAGAGGGAAGTCTGAGAAGTTAAGCAGGCAAAAGGAGTCTTTCCAGATCTCTGGTAGGGTTCTGGCATTAGGTGTCCTTTCAGTTGCTGCTTCCTATCAGATTTCATGTTAGTTGCATCTTTGCTTGCACAATCTGGGATATCCTGTTTCCTTGGGGACAGGGGAGCTTGATTCCCTGCTGGGTCTGCTCTGCATTTTCTACCCAGACCTTTGTGGTCATAAGATGCCCCTGCAAACAAGTTGCTCAGCAAAGAGCTGTACTAAGCACACCGCTGCCTATCTGTTAGTGGGGAGGTGGGAGTTGGCTGTTGATGAGCATGGCTGGCTCAAAGAACAGGCAGGAGCCTCTTGAGCAAGACTTAGGATTTGTCCTGGAGAAAGGATGCCATCTCCATTGTGTCTGTTCTGCTAAGCCGTGTCGTGTTTTGTAGTGTAAATGTCTTTAAAACATCCCATGCTTTGGACTTAGCTGGACTAGAAATTTAAGACATGTTTTTTTCTTTTTTTAAAGAGAAAAAAGGTGCAGCTGCCAACCGGTTGAAAAAAGTAGGAGAAGTGAAAGTGTCTTCCCCAGAGAACAGGAAGGCTGAAGAAGCTGAAATGTACCAGCGAACTTCAAGGTATTGCATGGACTTAAGTTTGGATTAAAATACCCCAATTATCTCCTGTGTCCTGTGAAAGCTGCTGGTCAGCCAGAGCAGTGTGTGATGAGCCTGTTGGGCTGCAGGGGAAGGCTGCTTCACCAGTGCAGTGAGAGGGAAAGAGGATCCAGGTGCCTTTGGGAAGTTCCTGGGCAGAGCTGGCAGCAGCTGACAGCCTGGTCTGTGCCTTGTGCCAAGGTTCCAGCTCCTGTGTGAAATCAGGCTGAACTTGAAACAGAGTTCAGCATTTTACTTGGGCACCTATAAACTGTCACATGCAACCACAGCTCCTGAGCAGGGCTTTGTTAGCTACAGGCAGCCAGAGAGGAATTTGGAGTGAATATAGATTCCTGATTTCCTTTCCTTAATGTCTAGCAATGGAGACAGTATAAACCAGGAAGCCTGTTATTTCTGCTTTGCCTTTTCCCTTAAATACTTTGTTCCTACTGTTTTGACAGGCTTTATAACCAGCTTGCAGAGGTGAAAAGCAGAAAGGAAGAGAAAACAAGGGAAGAAACATATGCTAAAAACAGAGAGAAGGCTAAAGAGTTTCAGAAGGTAACAACCCCCTACCCTCTTGTCTTACCTGGTTAGATCTTGACTTCAGGTTTGAGTGCCTGTTGGTGTATCCCATGTCAGACTTTCCCTGTCAGCCCAGTGACTTTGCTGGCTATAGGGAAGTAACTTTTAGGGCTGAATTTTTTTTTAAGGGTGTCTACCTTTGGGCTGAACCCTGCTGCTGCCTTGGGTTTAAGCAGAAAGGCTCTTAGGACTCCAGCTGCCAGGAAGTCTCTGGCAAAAGAATCAGGGGTAGGTTTTTAATTAGCCCAGACTTGCCTCAATTTGCATTATAATGCAGTGTGTCTCTTCCTGGCTTTGTTGGCTACTCCAGGTAGGTGTCTGCCTAGCTTGGGTGCAGCCAGAGGGTGCAAGACTCCTGCCTGGGTGTGCCTGCATGTGCTCTGGACTAGGGGGATTTGTTAATTCTCTCCCCCTTGCTGGGGGGGGAAGTAGAGAAGGGGTAATTCAGCCTTGACTGCTGCTGGGAGAGGCTGCCAAGCCCAAATCCTGCCCTTTTTTCCCCTGGGAGCTGTGGGGCAGTAGCAGGAACCTGTGGTCCAGACTCAATTAGTGATGGTTGGCTTGTGCCTGAGTAGCTGTGCTGTGGTTAGTCACCACAGCCACAACTGCAGCCCTGTGGTTTATTTGCAGAAAATGATGGAAAAGCTACGAGCCAAGAGGACATGTAAAGCACCATGACTGGCAGAAGACTTTACCCCAGAAGGAACAGTCCTGCACTGGTACAGTCCAAGAGACCACACCTGAGTGTGTGAGATCGTGGAGGCACTAGGAATGCAGAGTGTCAAGCTGTAGGAAAACTGTATGTAAGTGTGTGGTACCCCTCATCTGCTTCTGGACTGATGTCCTTTAAACATGAACTACAGCATTACAGCAGGTTTGCCTCAGACACCATGAAAAGCCTTTCTTGATGTGCATTAGTGTTTTACAGGGCAAATAGCAGCTTTGTGTTATATTTATAAAACACTTTGAAATAAAGTTTAATACTGACAGCCTGAGTCATCAAGTTTTTTTCTGTAAAGCTGGAACTGGTGCTGTGATTTAAGGGGTTCCTGCAGTGGTGGGGGTACATCTTTAAGCATCTGAATAAAAACCCTCACTGGTATGACTGCCAAACACATTTTATCCCAACTTCTTGACACCAGTTACTCTTGCTCTGAAGTTGAATTTGGTATCAGCAGCTGGAATGGTAGGGCCACTACTTTAAATCTGGTCCTGTTCAAAATGCAGCAAGCTTATTTTTGACCAGCATTTAACTGAACCTCTGGCTTGTTTTTCCACATTTGATTCAGTCCATGCTGGAGCTGCATTACTACAGCAACTGAGGAGCATAAGTCACACCCAGCTTGTCATTCCCTGGTGCTGAGGGGTGCAAGGTGGAGCATGGCTCTGCTCTGCAAGGGCTGCATGCATGTTCTTCCCTTCTCATGAAGCAATCCTAAGAGAAGCAACAGGCACCAACACCAGGCTGCAGCTTTCAGCCATCAGTTCTATTTATTTAAGTGCTATTACACCATGCAGAAGAAATCCCTCTCCAGAGCTTCAGTCCAGTTGAGTTCAGGGCCAGGCTGGCAGCTGTCTTCCCTCATGTCCCTCTGCCAGGCAATGGAGAACTCAATACAGAGCCCACACTGCCACCACAAACCAGCCAGTCACAGCTGAGGGGGCTGTCAAAGGCTCCCTGTGCTTCTGCACTGTTTCAATTCACAAAGCCAACAAGGAAGTACAAAGGAAACATTCCAAGTTCCTGCAGACAAAGCATCCTTATGTGGAAGGGCTGTGCTGTTCTTTGCAATACTCACAGCACCATCACCAGGACCTGAAAGAGGAAAAGCCTCAAATTAGCACTTTTAGCCTAAAGAAAAGCCATTTAAAATTGTCTTCCTTGCACCTAGCACAGCACCACTTCCTTCCCATTTCAGGACATGGTGCTGGTATAAAAGCAGTTGGGCAGGGAACCTGTACCTACATCCCTGAGGTACAAGCAGGATTTCCTATGCTGGCTCCAGAACTACCCTCACTTTGTTTCCTGCAACTCCTCCCAGTGCTCACAGCATTCCCACCCAGTGCTTCCTACCTCCCTCACTAAGTCATTACAGGATTATCCACTCTGGGGCTTCCATGCAGCTCCAGGAATGTATCATATTGCCAAGAGACAGAGGAAGCAGCATTAAGCTCCAAGCTGTTCATGCCACAAAACTCAACCTGTTGTTCTCCAACTTTACATGCTGCAGAAGTCAAAGGTTTCAGCATGAACCTGAGCAGCCACTTCCCTGCATTAGTACCTCAGAAGACCTGAGCACAGCAGAAATGCATCCCTTCTCTCTTTGCAAGGTGTCTCCTCATAAATAGACCATAGCACACACCACGTGTCCACGGCATCCTGCAGAGGATTTCACTATGTGGTCACCGCGTTAAGAGCTGCTGGTTTTTCAGCCATGCAAACTCTCTTTGAAGTGACCTTGAGTTTCTTTAGGACCAACAATTTTGCTAAGCTCCCTTACCGTCAGACTCCCTCTGGTGGCACTCCAGTGGCATCTCACCCCTCTGACAGGCAGTGACAGGGCAGCAGACACTGGGCTAGAGGAGGTTAGGTTACTGTCAGTAAAGAATTACAACAAAGCAAAGTTGGACATAAATCACACATAGCAGCCTTGCATCCCCCCCTTTAATGCTCTGCCCACCACCACAACCCTTTCCACAGCAGCTTCTGGAATCCCAAGTTACAAAGGTTCTAACTAGAACTTCTGTAGTTCAAGTGTTGGAGGTGCCAAGGGTCCAGCCACACCCCTAAACCTCAGCAGGAACCTGCTCCTCCACCTCAACAGTAGGAGGGAACACTGTCTGTGACCTACACCACAGCTTTATTCCCAGCAGACTTAGTGCCACATCACATGGCAAAGCAAGAGTCTGATGGACTTGCTTTATGGTCATGTCCACGGCTCACCAGAAACAGCAACATCCCAGCAGCCTTGGTAATGACCAGCTGTTCTCTCACTGCTCTTACCACCAACTTAAGCTCTGGGACAAGATGGGCAACTGCAACATTGGCAGTCCTAAGTGCAGAACAGTTCCTCACAGCCAAAGGCCATCTACTTTAGAAACTACTACTACAAGTCACTGCACAACACTGACATCCACTTGGAAGCACAGCTACACACAGGAATGACTCCCAGATAAGCACCCTGCTCAAATAGTGCCAAAACCCAGGGTGATCACTGCCTAGTAAACCTCTGCTACTGCACATTATTCCAGACTTTTCTAGAACACTTCACTGAGGTTTCCATGCTGTAGTCATGTCAAGTTAATACTTCCATAAAGTTGCACTAAACCTTGCATACTGTGAAGGTAACTCAGTGCTTACCTGTCAAAGAGACTCTGTCTTCCACAGCTACTGCCTTCAACACTGCGAAATTCACACTTCTGTATCCTAAAGCACCTGCTGAAAGAAACCACCACAGAAGCCTCAATGCACCTGCCCAGTTCTCACCCTGAGCATGAAACAGAAGCAAGTACCCCAAAATCCCTGCAGAGGACTAAGATTGTATCAGCAAGAATACCAGGTTTAACGGCCACAGCAGAACCAAAACCAACGATGCCAAATGCTGAACTCCTGTAGCACTGTTTTTTGAACATCCCACCAGGAAAAGGCTGCTGGGTGCAGATACCATACAGTGCAACAGCTGCAGTAGTTCTCCACCCACAGCTGCTCATTTTAACCTTCAAGCTTTTTGTGTGCACCAGTTAGTGTCTAGTGAGAAGCTGAACTGATGTCCTGTTTCACAAAAGCTGCCATGCAGCGAAGAGTCTGGAAGAGACTCCATGAATTTCCCCTAACAGGAACAGCAGCTTCAGAGTTTTTACACATTCCTACCATGAAGGATTTATACTTCATTCAGAATGTGTTCCTTGTTTTAAACTCTGCATTCTATAGAACAAAAGCCAGGAGTATCAGTGGTACAGTAGTAAACTGGCTGAGCTGCTCAAAAATGAACTCTGTAAAACAGAGACAGAACCCATATGCAGCTACTCAGTGTGCAGCTACTAAGCATGTACTGCACACAGAACAAAAGCTGCAGCATGGTTACAAAGTTACTTCAAGTTCAGACACCATAGTGCTGTCTCATCTTCCCGACAGCCAAAGCAAGAAAGTATCACGCCTTCATGATCAAGTGGGGAATAAATAGTTTCAAGCCATCAAAAAACCTCACCACAAGAAATCATGTTAGAAATTAGGTACCTACACAGACACCTGGCTGAAGAGGACCTTCAGCCCAGGTAACTGAACAAGTTAGTTACACCCAAAATCCCTGAACACAAATGCCATCTTTTGTCTCTTACCAAGCTTTTCCACTTGAATCACTTTCATTTGTATCCAAATCACAAGTCAGCACCTGAAGGAGAACAGAGTGTGTTACTACAGCTCCCAGGATGCTAGATTAAGGTCTGTCTTGCAGTTTTATCCCACTGAGCTAACAGGTAGTTCAATGGGTAAAGTGAAACCACAAGTTTATTCTGTGAGGCGTTTCCAACGACACGAACCTACAGAGGAGATCCTATCGGGATAGACCTCAACATTCCCAGTACTACAATTAACAGAAAAAACCCAAGCAGACTGGAAGGGTTTCTCATACAGATCCTCTAAGTGCCTTTTCATTTGTTTCAAGGCATCTGGAAGAAGGAGGGTAAATGATACACAAGCATTCTACTTGTAGAAGTAAAGCAGTTCAAGACAATTAACTGATCACCTTTCTGACTGAGAAATTTGTCTGAACATTCTTTGGACAAGTTAAAATAAACTCTTCACAGAGCAAACACAAGTAACTTAGTATTGAAACATGCCCCTGAAACACTGCACACATCAGTAAGCTCTGTCCCATACAGGCTTCCAGCCACTGCAAACAAGAGCCCTCCAACCATTAAAGAACATGCAGGACCTCAGATGTCATACCAACCTGAGATGTGGCTTCACCCCATTTCTTCTCCCACTGTCTCTAATCACATCCCACCTGAAGAGGCAAGATAAAAGCAAGACAGTTACCAACATGTACATGCAGACAAACCAGAATCTAGTGCAGTACACTTAGCAATTTCAGACATGATCCAGGTATCAGGCATTTTCTGACAGCTGCTCTCCCTACAATCACACTCAGAGCTACTATTGTGCCTGAATATTATCCTATTTCATAACAACTCCTCTTAATTTCTTTTAAAGATTAAGTCAGAGCCAGGATCTTTGCTCCCAGACACAAAGCACTGCTTGCTAGTCAAAACAGATGCCCAGATGTGGGCATGGAAAGGACACCCATGTAATAATGATTTGTTCAGAAAGGCTTCTTCACTCACTCTCCTCAGAGCAGTTGAACATTTTGCCAATCATCACAACAATCTTCTCACAGCATTTTGAGGTTTGGAGGGAAATTAGCTTCTACATTAAGAAAACAGCAGTGTAGCCAGCTCAGCAAGTCAGGCACCTAACCTGCAACAGGCAGGGGTTGAACACCAATCTGTCACGTTACTTACCAAGATGCTAGTTCAGATGGGACCACTACATGGAGTTCCTAAAAAACAGTAAATTGTTGTGTTTGAGTAATACTTCCAAGTTTCATCAGCATTTTAGTAATATATTAAGACTTAGGCACTTTTATACTGAACATGAAGCAGGCAGACTGTAGTCCAGTTACACTGTCTCAATGCTAATGCAGAACAAAGCATTTTTGAAATCAGGCACATCCCAGTCTATGGTACAAACAACAACAAAATGTGAGTTAAACTAGAGGACCATGGCACAGAAGGTACAACTAAGGGAGTTACCCAGGAGTCAGCAGGAACTGTGATGGGAAGCAAACACATACAGCATACCATTGTAAAAGCACTTCTAGATATGCTCTAATAAACCATCTACAAGAATGCTGCACCACATCTATTCTTCCTCTACCTACTAATTCTACTTATAGTAGGCAGGACGCAGAATTCAAGATGATCATAACAAGACAGTCCTTGGGATTTTACAGTCCCTGCATTTTGCACTTTATTTGCCTAACTGTCCTGCTAAGTAAGCCTGTTACAGGTCTCATTGTCACCACTGCAATTGCCTGTACAGTGAGGAAAGCATAACCTGTTACTCTTCTAGCCACGTTTTCCAATTCAGACACACAGTGAGTTGTGTCCATTTGCTGAATAACGAGGCGTAACAGTTCACTCTTCACACTGGCTGCAGAGCAGCTTCTGCTTTTCAAGCCCAGACAGTTAAACTTTACAAGGCATGTCACTAGCTGCTGTCTAGTACTTGGATTTAAATACAATATTGCTGCTTTGTGAAAAGCAACCAAAAAACTAAGACAAGCTTTTATGCTCCTCATACAACTACCTCTACCTGCAAAAACAGTTTTAGATACTTACCTATAAGGAGAGGCTTTCCACTGTGTTCCAGACATCACAGCAAACCCCTTAAAGAAATATTTTGGAACAAGGTCATTGATTTAACTACTTTTATCCCACAACAGTTCTTCAACATTGTATTTGACAAGCTTCCAATAAGAAATTTCCAATGTACTTGTTTCAACAGAAATACCAAGTTTAACCAGCACATCTGCATGAAAACCAACGATGCCAGCTGCTGAAATACTGTAGCACTGCTTTTTGAACACGCCATCAGGAAGATACTGCTGGGTGCAGATACCATAGAGTGCACAAATTAAGTCTGATTAAAGTACTGTTTCCACAGCAAATAAAGAAATCTTTTACTCTCATGCTGAAGCACAGAACACAAAGCTTACCTCTTGCACTGACGTGTTCCACGGAAGTCCAAAGCAATCCATCTGTACATCAGAAGGCCAGGAAACACCCATAAGAAGTGAAGTACACCAAAAAAGTTACAACTGCTCATGGCTGCAGAGCTGGCGGGATTATCTGCCAAGTCTGGAAAGAAATCACTGTAACTGAACTACACTTCTGCAAGCCCCAACATGGAACCCATGCCCTGGACTCATGAGCTGCTGTTTGAACACGTGCAGATATTGTCCCTTCATATAAGTAACACAACTAATACGTTCATTAGCTGTGGGTTGCAAAAGAAGGGTTTTTTTCTAAGCACCAGGTTCCAGGTTTTTGTCTACAGCAACAGACAAAAACTGAACACGTGCTGAAACAGACCAATGCATCAGCTTTCATCTTCCCACTATTACTGAAACAGCACTTGAAGCTATTTCTCAGTTTACTACATACTTACCACTAGAGTAGCAGTCAACTTTCACTACTGCATTTTCTGCTTTTAGAGAGCTATAGTTTGGACTAAGTTAAGTGTGACAAGGAGTTCAGGATCAGATACACTGTCGGAGAACAATTTATGCTGTGTCCAACTGATTGCAGTATCTAGTCCGGCACCCTCACTCAACAACAACGTAAGATGCCTTGTTGCTACCCACTTCAGTCTGTTCCTGTAAGGCTCATTATCTGCCCAGCTTTAGGTCTAGGCTTCCCAAAGGAAAGATGTTTTCCTATCCAGCTTACACAGCATCTTCTTCCATAGTCTTTCCTAGACTGTCCCAAAGGCACCCAAACTCAATAACCCCTACATACAGTAAGAGGTCTGATGGCTTTAGCAATACTTTCAGGCAAGACCACTAGCTTCTTTCTGCCCTGTCTCCCCAGTTCTTGCACAGGACATGCACCGAGATGCCACTTTACCGCAGGGCAGCATCGGCTGCAGAACGCATGGGTGGGGCACCCCCAGCAGACTGAATGTGCAGCACTTCTACAAACCTCTTCAGCTGAGATGGTGGCAGGCAGCAGTGTCCAAACCAGATTAAGGTACCCTGCAGCACTCAACACCAAGTAAACCAAAGTACTTCTAAAACCTCTAACAAAAACTGCCTTTACCATCCAGGTATATTCAAGAACTCCCAAGTTTTAGTCAAATTCAAGCAGAAGCTACAGGCTCTAACTGTGGCCAGGCTGGTAAGAGATATGCACTGAACTCAGTACCATGGGAGCCCCACAGGGAGAGTGGCATAGCTGTGAAGCATTGTAATGTGTGTTCACTTCCACTATGGAATACTGTTTTTACAAAACCTTTGTGGAGTAGAAGTAAAAAAGCTACCCAATGAAGATAGAAATGAAACCCAAGTAACAGCTTACCTTGCATGCCAAGAAGACTTGAGTGGTATTTCATCTTCCAAAAGCAACAAACTAGAAGAAAAAGCAAAAGAGCTATCAGACACAGTCAAATAATTGAAGATTCCTACAGACAAAAGTTAGGCTTCAGGGCCAACTAGACAGTGCTAATAAGCTTGATTTTCCCATGTATGTATCCAGCTCTAATCAGCATGGAAATTTAGTTCATATCTGAGTCACTCACCAGCTGAATAGAAAAATTCATCACATGAACTGCAGAATGAGCAAGACCTCACACACCACCTCACTATGCCTTGCCAAGCAAGAACCCCACTCCTAGATCCAGGATCAGTCTTTCAAGGCACAGAGCATTTCTCAGATAGATGCCTAAGTTACATTTAGCCACTGATTCTGGACCAGTAATAAAACATGATGTTCAACTACTGACCCATGATTTTTCTAGTCTTACTCCCTAGAGCTACAAAGTTGCAGTTGAGAAACCCCAAACTTCCTTTACAAAGACTTGGGACCTTAATTTGAGCATATAAAAAAAATTAACTTGACCTGCTCTAGTCACTGAGCACCAGGTTGTCAATTACATTTTGAATGAAATTAAACCAGTAGATTTAAAGTCTACCCACATCCCTGTTCAGCACAGACTACTTCTAACTGCTGTGCAACTCCTTACTGCTGATCACAATTTGGTTATTGAAAGTACTTCAGGGAGGCAGATCACACTTTGGTTTTCATCTTAGCAAGTAAACTTTTGGAACAATTTTTAAATTTCTATTTCTACCAAAACAGCCTTGTCACCCAGGAGCTGGCCGTATTCAAACCATTTCTAAACACCCTGAAAAAAGTGTCTGCAACTGGGGCAATGCTTATTGATTACTGTCATTATGGAGAGCTTTGACCTTCTGTTTAGTCACATTCACATCAGATCCCATTCTGGACAGTAGAGGCCAAGAGGGGAATAAGAATCTGGCCAAGATTCATTATTCTGTTACAGTTACTTTTAAGGCGAATTGCAATTTCAGATTACTGTACCTGATTCAGGAGCAGAGAATTAGCTCTCCAAAGTTATTCCACATGGCACAGAGAACCTCTTGTTACACAAACTGATTTTACCATGAAGTGCATAAACCATATTTTGTGAGACTTCTGTCCAAGCTAAGCACTTTTGTATTTGTAACTCTTGGCACAAAGACTTGCACCAACCATTTCTGTCTCCAACCCCCTCCCCTCAGCTTTTCAGCAACAGGGAAATAATCCCTCAAGTACCACTCACAAAAAAGTTAGCTATGGAAAATGAAAGGGGTCCAAATAAGCACTGGTAACATGAGCATGTATACATATGTATATGGATGCATACACTTTTCTGTACTGTGCCACTTCTAAGTTGCAGAAGCTGGCCTTTCAGCAAGGCTGTCAGCCACTGAACCAAGGACATTACAACATCTGATACAGGACAGCACAGAAGTTACTTAAAACCAAAAAGACCAAGTATACTTGTTTAACTGTCTTGGATACAAACCAAATATACTCACCTCAAACCAAATTTTGACTGGGCTGTGTGGCTGATAGCTCCACTGACTTCAGACCTGTGTGTTAAACCCAAGTAGACCATGAAGAACATTATCTTAATGGCCATTGCCACCTCATTTGTTGCTTTCTGTTCACTGAAGCAAACCTTGCAGAAGCCCAGAGCTCTCAGCAGCAGTCGTCGTCTTCCTCCTCTACTTCAATATTTTTAGCTGATTTTGTACGTTTCTTTTTTGGCTTTGACTTTTTCTTACTGGGAATTTTGCTGCTTATAATGAAAAAGCTGTTGTCCTACAAAAATGCAAGACAGAAGTATTCAGAAGTCCAGTTTTGAGGTACTTAAAAGATTTTGGTAGCAGCTTCACAACTTTGAGAACTCCAGATAACTCTACAATTCCTATACTTTCCAGCATTATTTCCAAAGATGAGAGCATGGACTCTCAAAACAAATTCCTTCTGCATTACAGGCCATGATTCACAAGTATCACAGTTAATTCTTGAGCTTGGATCCAGATTGAAGTATTCAAAACATTATCTACTTATCTTGAACCTCAGAAGACAAAGGCAGCCTGAAGTTAAATATTTACTCACCACTACTCTGGCATCAAAGTCTTCTTGATTATCAGAATTCAAGTTGTGTTCATCATCACTGAAACAGAAAAATGTAAATCAAGCTCTGTGCTTTTACAGCAGGCAAGAAGTGTAAACTGTTTTCCTACAACCCCTGGTTTCTCTTGACACATATGAAAGCACTACAGCTTGTAGGAGTAAGACAATACTATTTCTACATGAAGTTTTGTTCTCCAATGATAGTTCTGGCAGCAGAACCTCACCTTAATCAGACACACTCACAGGACAGAAGCTGTGCTTAGCAGCTAAACAATTCAGTAGTGGCCATCAATAGTAGTATTAAGATATTTAAGGTTACACTGGCAAACAGGCTAAAAAGCAAGATAAACAAGCAGAACACAACCAGCACAGTAAGAGGATAGGGCTCAGCAGAGGAGTATACAGCTGTATGTCTTAGCTCATCTAACTCTTGTACACTCTCCAGTAGCTCCCTGTCACCCAGTTCAGGGAGGACAAGAAGCTACTGGAGAGGGTACAAAAAAAGTCAGGAAGACAAGGGGACTAGAACACTCTTACAAAGAAAGAGAGGCCGAGGGACTTGGGACATAAGCCTAGGGAAGACTGATGGAGGATCTTATCAGTGCTTGAGCAGTGGGTGTCAAGAGGATGGGGACAGACTCTGTCCAGAGGTGCCCAGTGACAGGAAAAGGCGCAATGGGCACAAACTGGAACACAGGAAGTTCCTTCTCAGAATGAGGAAAACCATCTGGACATTGAGGGCAGCAGAGCCCTGGGACAGGCTGCCCAGAGAAGCTGTGGAGTCTTCCTCTCTGGAGACATTCAAACCCTGTCTGGATGGTGTCCCATGCAGCCTGCTCTAGGTGATGCTGCTCTGTCCGGGAGGTTGGACTGGATGAGGTCCCTTCCAACTCCCACCATTCTGTGATTCCTGATACTACCACTCAGAAGTCATATCCCCATACTGTCATGAAGCTCAAGTATGAAATCCAATTCCACTGTCATTCACAGGTTTTTCATCTCAAGGTAGAACTCCCCCAAAAGACACAAAGCTATTTTAGTGCTATGGTTCAAACAACTGGCACCGGGACTGGTTCCAGAACCTCTAAAGTTTTCTATTATTCAATTCATATAAAGAACTGTCTAGATGATCTGGCCTGCATTTATTCCACAGAATTTTGTTTTATTCTTGCTTTTTTCTAAGAGAGCAAACTAACTCTTGTTACTCATTTTACAGGTTTACCCCAATACTTCAGCTTGCATAAATCAGCAGTGATTAGTGAAGTGAACAATAGCTGAAAGATAGCTTTGTACCTTTACACCATCCTTCAGGCTTTCTAGTTTTAAGGTGCTGTGTGTACATACATTAAGCATTCTTGCCAATTTACTGATCCCTTAATTGCATTCAAGTTAACTGACCATAAAGAAAGACCTAAGATGATACTGCAATGTTTAACGAAGTAAAAAATAAGTTAAGAATATTCTTTATTCTTTGCCATAAAACAATCCACTTCTTTATTTGGGGTAACTAGAGAGGAACTCATTTCAGGAAGCACCTTTTTATTTTAAAAACTGAGAAACTTCTACTGTGTCATGTTAATTAGACAGTACAAATAACCAATTGAACCAATGATTGATTAGTCTTTATATTTAAAAAATCTCATTCTACAGGTAGTTCTAAGTCTATTTATAAGCTCAGAATCCCAAGTGGCCTAATGTTTTGTTGCCAAAACAATGTTCTCAATCATTCACATTTAGACTACACAATGTCTATACAAGTTAAAAGGACAGCACAGGAATTGAACTTGGTCTAATTATGTCACAAAACTGCATAAAACTTTATGCTACAGGAAACCATACTACCCTCCTGAAGCCTTTAACTGTAAGAGTAGCAGACTGTACTGGTCAGGCGGGGATGCAGCTAGCTTTCTTCCCAGCAGCCTGTCTGGTGCTATTTGCATCTGCAACTAAAGCATCACTGATACCCTCCCGGCTCTAGCAAAGGGGCTGGGGGTGACAAGAGCTGGAGGTGGGGGGTGTCTCAGAGGTATACAGCTATCTACCCATATAGACACAAACTTGTATTTTTGTTCAGATGAAAAAGCAAGTTTTTTATCACATAGAAATATAAAGGTGAACTTACTCTGTCTCCTCAATAGGGGAAATGGGTCCTTCATCATCTAAATACTTGTGTTTCCGTACTGCCAGACATTCTCTTTCTAGGTCTTCACTAGCCTGAAGGGCTTTTAAAGCTTTTTTGAGATGTTCTTCATATTTAAGCATTTCAATGTACTGGAGATACCCCTTCACAGCTGCATTCTAAATAAAAACACATCAGGTGAGATCTTAAAACATATTACTGCAAAGCAAAGTAGTAAAGCATTTCAATTATCAACTGACTTGTAGTATTGGCAAATATTTTAGCTGTGCTTGTCTTAAAGTTATTAACAGACACCACCAAATGCTTTAACAAAGCAAGATTTGTTACACTGTAGCACATCAGGTAGAAGCAAATATACAGAATTTAGATTCACTATTTAAACCAAATACAAAAAGAAGAGATACTTATCCCACAAAAGAGTATTCACCTCATAGCCAAGAACCATCTTTAAGGGAATGTCTTTCTTCCCATAATGTTTTTCAACAAAAGGGAACTGAAAACCTCTCCCATGAAGCCTTCTCTTTTGCTCCTCTGGTGATGCTGTCAGCGGTGGTCTCCCAGTACGCACGTGTGTGCTCACATTATTTCTCTTGACCTTCCATCTCCCTCTCTTGTATTTTCGGCGCTCAGGAGACTTACACTTCCTTCTTCTGAAGTGATAGTCAAAAATAGCTTTCAAATCATATTTTGTCTTCTGTTTTTTGGGAGTTTCCGATGGTTTCACTGGGCTTGGAGGAGACAGAGAAGAATCTGAACTTTCACTGTCAGGGACTGCTGCAGCAGATTCTGCTCGTTGCCTTGAAGGTCGAGATCTCTTCTGTTGCTTTGAAGATGTAACAGAGCACTTGGGATGGTATTTGCTGCCACTAGCAGCAGAGACACTACTGAGGAAGAAACAATATTTACTTTCAAAATAATGTATACTTTCGTGATGTATGATATTTGTACATGAACCAGAAACTCACATTTCTGAATCGCTGCTGTCCACCAATACCTCAGCTGAAGCAGCTGATGATTTACACATGCCATCAAGCTCATCTGACAACTCCTCAGAAGCAGCACTATTCTGTCTTGAACACGAAGACTCTGCTTCTGTACTTGTTTCACAAACATGTATCACATCACATGCTTCTTTCTGCTGACTGCATATTGGCTCTTGGGCATCAGGGTAATCAGAGCCAGAAGCCTGGGATTCATCTGTATCAGTCATTGTTCCAGTCTGTGCTAAACATCAATGAAAATTCAAGAAGTTAAAAGAAAAGTCTGTGATAAGCAGAAAAAAAGCTTTCTACTACTCCACCTAACAAGGTGGAACAATCTGCAAAGCAAATTTCCACAGGTTTTCTTATGAACCATTAGCAAATGTGTTAACTGTCAGGGCAGCAGTTACATTGCAGCCATTTATGCAAAGATATTAAAAATATTTAGCTCAAACGGGATTTTTCAATTTCTTTTGGTCCAACTCCTGCTCAAAGCAAGGCTAACTTCAGAGTTGTGTCAGATTGCTCAGAAGCTTATAGAAGCATGTTATGAATGTTTTAATCATCTCCCTACTAGGGGCAAGTTTTCCATTAAATAAGCACACAGACATGTAGCCAACAGCTTCCCATACTTGTAAGGATACTGCAGTTTTAGGTCATACATGAATACTGGCTTCACCATGGTTTAAAACGTTTTTAAACCAACCTAAATAAACACTGCCATCAGAAGCAATGCCATCCTCCCTCTGGTCTTTTGCTAGCTGCATGATATCCAAGGCCTCCTGCTTAAACATTCAATCCTTTGTTCTCTGGCTACCAAGCCACATGGAGATTAGAACCACAGCTGAATCCGCAAGACTACTAAATCCACTCTTTCAGCTGCTAAAGTCTATACAACAGGGGCTGAGGCCCACAGGGGAATCTGTGCTTCCTACGCAATAGCCTCAAGTTATTTTGCCCGCTCATTAATTATTTACTGTATCTTTGTAATTTTACAGTTTCACAAACCCATCATCATACCCGTTAATATTTCAGATGCCGTTACACACAATTTAGCATCTGAAGACACTATAATTGAACTCATCTTTTGTCCCCAGATAACCTACTGTTGTCCGGATAGCAGCTGCATGGCTTCAGAGTACAGATTACTGCAGATTCGGGAAGGCCTCCCAAAAGCATGGGAAGACAGAAGTATGCAAGAGAAAAGTTGAAGCCTGAATATACACTAGATGTATATATAATAGCAGTAAAGACCAGCAGGCCAGAATGAACGGCCAGAGAACACAGACATGTCTGCTCACAGTATTAAGTTCCATTTCTTCTCTAACCCATACAGCTACAACGGCCTCGAAGCTTTTCTCAAACCAAAGAGCATAAAAATACCGCAAGTTTGCTCAAACTACACATCCATGACTGATTTTTAAGCAGTCTACATTTAGCTGACTTTTTGCATCCTTGAACTGCTGAAGGTAGAAGCCACCCCACTGCCTTTTTCAAAACGAAAGCATTTCATTGCACAGCTGCATCAAATGCAGGCTTAGACACACAGCAGAACTTAAATTCACCTTCACACACTTAAAATAGGAGCACAGGTCCCCAGCTTGCCCTTTGCTGTGAGGAAAAATGACTGTTGACAGCAACCTGCACCCCGGACATGCTGCAGGCACACAGCTAACACCGGTTTGCTCACAGCCTGGCAAACCCAACGCCCAGCAGAACAGATCAGCATCAAAGCACCAACACATGCACCACAGCACCCTTCTGGCCACACGGGCTGTGGCTGGTACTTACAGTTAGCAGCGCCTCATCATCTACCGCCTCTGCTGCAGCTTCATTCCCAACAGCTGGAACGCCAGACGGGTCTCTTCGGGAAGAAAATCAACCAACGTGTAACCGGCCGATTAATTTACACTTTTTCTCCTCCCCAAAAGGACCGCCGATTGCTTTGCCAACTTTACCTCACTCAAAAGCCGTTGCTTACAGCTCGCCCCGCTCCCACCCCGCCACCGCGTTCCGCTGCCTGGAGCGGGCTGGGGCCGGCGCCGCGGCAGACGTTTTGTAGGTGGGCGCCCACCCCGCTACCACAGGGCGGGGGCAGCCCACCGGCACTGCTCCGAGAAAAGCCTCACCGACGGCCGCCACACGGCCCGCTACCGAGGGCAACCTCCGCCAAGGGTAACCTCCGCCAAGGGCAGGGCGGGCCGGGCCACCGGCCTGCCTCAGGCCCTTCACCGCAGACCTGCTCAGCGGCGAACGCGCTCGACCAGCGGACACAACCCAACGCTGGCGCGACTCTCCCCCTTCACCCCCGCGCTCAATCCAGCCGCGCCAGCGCCGCGGATGACGGCGGATAGCGAACTCCCCCACACCCACCTCACGTCTCGCCGCTGCAAAGGGCGGGAAATGGCCGCCCGAGAGCTTAAATACCGCCAGGCGCTCGCGAGAAGCACGGTGGCTGACGGGAGGGAGGGAGCGGGGGCCGCGTCCCGGCGCCGCCGCCATACTGGGGGCGGCGAGGTGGGTTGGGCTGCGCTGGAGCCGACGCCACTCTCTCCGCCCCTCCTGTCTCTTTCCGTCCCGTCCCCGGGGCCGGCCCACGGCGGGGTCGGACCGCTCTGCCGCGCGGTGCGGACGGCGGGGCAGGTACGTGCGGTCAAACGGCCGAGTGCGGGGCCGGGGATCTTCCCCCCAGGCTCGGGCAGTGACCGGCCGCTCCCCGCAGGGCGCGGTCCCCGTGCTTCCCGCTCGGTTGCGAAGCTCCGAGACTCGTTGCACAGATCGGCCTCTGCTACTGCTGCCCTGTCTCTCTCCCTCTGCCGCCCACCCTCCACCGAGGCTGAATAAACCCCTTCTGTGCGCTCGCAGCAGTGCCGAGCGCGGCGCCAGCTGTAGAGTTCCGTCGCCCCGGCGTTCCTTGCTGCCCCGGACTGCCTGGACGCTCACCCTCAGCTCACCCTCAGCTCACCCTCAGCACCCCGGGCCCTCCCGGCGCTGCTGTGACCATCCCTTCCCCAAATCCCAGCCGCTGAAGCAGGTGCCTCTGCTGTCCTGCAGCTTTCCTCAACCTCTGCGGACCCATCTGTAGATATTTTGCTCTTCCTGGTGTCACGGCTGAACCTCTGTTCCCTCACTGACTGACATCGTCAGTTTTTCCCTCCTCTTTCTCTCCCCCTGCCTCCATGACTCATCTCCAGCCCGCCTATTATATCTCCTTTCCCGCTTCTACCCTCCAAACTAGTTTTCATCCAGGTTTTGAAATGGGACAAACCCCACCACCACCCCGTTAATATCATGATTCCAAATTCATCTGCGTTCTCATGGCCCTTGACTACTCTCTCTGATGTTTTCTTCTTGCTTCAAAAAGGTAGATTTCTGGAGTCTTTTTAGATGTCTGTCCTCTCCATTCTTGTACCACTTCAGATCTAATAATCTTATCAACCTTTCAGCATTTGTGTTTGCTCTTTGAAAGCCTCTGTAGTATTCGACATCACCCCATCCCACCAGGATGGATTTAATTGTCTGTTGTTGTCTCCTTACAGGTTCTCACACCACACAAACTCTCCTGTGAATGCTCTCCTTGCAGTCCTTTTGTGCCTTTCCCGGTAAGGATTACTGTCTATCAGTCAGCATGGGTTTATTGTGGTACATCCAGATTTTCCCACAGTCTTTCCCTCCTTTTCATTATGGGGAGCTGACTAGTGTCCTTTAAACAGCAGGTGATGGTCTAGGTGCTGTACTGGAGACTACTTACTGAACTGTGTCAAAGTCCTGCCTCTGCCTGTTGCAGAGAACAGCAGTTGTAGCCTGTCTTCTTACTGGTTCAGGACATTTTCAATCTTTGGTGCTGACACAGCTGCCTTCTGGACATGGCAAGGGGTTCTTCAGGGGGTTGAGTGTCATCTAAAACAATGCTGCCACGGCCATCTTCTCTCTTTCTCTGATTGAATTACTCCCTTATTGTGTTTGGTGCACGCTTACAGTCTTTGAGTCTGATTCACTCCATCTGACAGTAGATTTGTACCAGAGACACCAAATCCAGCCTGTTACTTTCTCCTCCACAGCCAGAGGAGGGAGGAGGTCACCAGTAGAGATAGATAAGAGCTACTAAGATGAGAATTACAATTTATTACACAGGTAGCTGTCTTTCTTCCTTTCTCTACTGCTTGCTACAGCAGTAATTTGGGGTAGCTGAGCTTTAAGGTGTCAGTTAGGGGACTGGTGTGATCTCCCAACTCTTTTTATTCTTTTTTTTCCTGCTGGGATTTTTTAACCTTTAAGCAGACTCAAGAGACCTGTGGTGTAAGAACAGTTATGATTTTTGACAGTTCAGCATATTTTTAAAATAGGAGCTAAAAGTATAAATAAACAGCTAGCTCACATCATAGTCCTTCCTAGCAAAAGCTCTCTCAGGCCTGGGAATGTAATTCAGTTTTTGGCTTTTTCCTCCAAGGCCTGAAATCTGGATGTGGGACCCATTTTCTTTTTTGTGTGTGTGCAGCAAGCAGGTGCCTAAGGGGTTAATGATTGCTGTGGCTGGTTTAGAGGCAGCATATAATCAGCCCTTTCTGCCCTGAGCTAGTTGTTTGCCCTAGTAGCTGAGTTTGCTGTTGCAAGGCTGACTGAGATACAGTGCATTTGTCAAGGGGTTCTTAAAAGGTTTTGTCTGCATGTAAGTTTATGGGCTTTGTATGCACGCAGACCCTTATACTGCACAACCTGCTGCTATTCTTTTTTATTTCATTGCTATCCTGTTCCCCTCTGGGAGAGGAAACATGTGCCCAGAATCAATTGGAGACCATGGTGCAGTTGAGGTTGAAAGTCCACCATAGCCAATGCTGGAAAAGTAAACATTAAGGCAGGGAAGATCTGAGGAGGCAGCTAATATGATCAGAAAAGCACGCTTTTCTTTCAAAACCAAATTATGACTCCAGGCTTAGGAAAGGACTGATGAATCTCCTGACATGTCCCTTGAACTGGATTCAGCGTAGGGTGTGTTTTACCTACACCCAGTTGTATGCTTGAGGACTAGCATGTGTAATGCTGTGAACTAGCTACATGGCTGATACACACATCTTCTTCCAAAGCATGTAAGAAAATTAAGGTTAATATTGAAGCTGTTAGTCTTAGATGGCAGAGCTACAGTTCTACTGTTGTCTAAGTATTCTTCAGTGAAATTGAAAAATAAGTAACATATTAAGAACAGTTTGTTTTACTCATTAAGCTATTATCCTTCTTGGCAGATCAGTTGTTTCTACAGCGTTGTACCTTGTAATTTCTGACCTGAAGAAATCAGCACCAATTGGGAAATGGCCAAAGTAGAAAGGTTTGCTTTTCACGT
Organism: Gallinula chloropus; assembly: GCF_964237585.1. Taxonomy (NCBI): domain Eukaryota; kingdom Metazoa; phylum Chordata; class Aves; order Gruiformes; family Rallidae; genus Gallinula; species Gallinula chloropus. The sequence continues at coordinate 199,847,455 of NC_140085.1, forward strand.
TCCAAGTTTGGAGGAACTTGCTGGGGGTAAGTCTTGCAGAGTGTAACTTTTTGCAAACTTACATTGTAAACTTATCTTAAGGCTCTTATCAAAACTCTTCTACAGTTAGTACGTGCAGAAAGTTCCTGCTCCTAACACACTGACAGGTTAAGGAAAGCACTTTTTCTATATGCTATTATTTCTTTAAAACAAACAATGACTCCTCACACAAACCCCAAGCTTTGTTTAAGAATATAAGCAAGCTGTTGAACCCTTTGAAACAATCTGCTACATCTGCAGATTTGTGCAGAGGTTGTCAAAACTTGGCAATTACAGACTTAGAATCATCAATGTTAGAACTAAGACCTTTAAGATCACCAAGTCCAACCATTAACCCAGCACTGCAAAGTCCACCACTAACCCATGTCCCTAAGCACCACATCTACATGTCTTTTAAATACTTCCAGGGAAGGAGACTGAACCGTTTCCCTGGGCAGCCTATTGCAATGATTGATAACCCCTTAAGTGAAGAAGTTTTTCCTAACATCCAATTTAAACCTTCCCTGGTGCAACTTGAGGCCATTTCCTGTTGTTCTATTGCTTGTTACCTGTGAGAAAAGACCCAACACCCACCCGGTTACAACCTCCTGTCAGGTAGTTGTAGAGGGCAATAAAGGCCCCCCTCAGTCTCCTATTTTCCAGGATAAACAACCCCAGTTCCCTCAGCCACTCTTCATGAGACTTGGGCTCTCAACCCTTCACCAGTTTTGTTGCCTTTTGATGGACAACCTCCAGCACCTCAATATCTATTTTGTAGTGAGGGGACCCAGGTTTGAACCTAATTGGCTGCTCTTCTGGTGATTGTGTTAGAATCAGGCTGCAGGAAACATGTTATTTAGTTTGTTTCTTTCCAAAGCTTTCACAAAAGGTGCTCAGTGTAACAGAATGGCTGAGGTTGGACCTCTGGAGGTGATTTGGTCCAACCCACCCACTCATGAGCTTCTTTCCTTGTAGAAAGGTATCATTCCTTCTGGTAGTCTGTCTCCTGCAGCAGATGTATTCAAGTGGGTGTTTTTTCTTTCAGAGAGGTCCTCAAGTTCAGAAAAGATGGATTATGAACCAGAATTTTCTTTTTTCTCCTCTCTGTCCTGAGGATCTCCTGTAAGCTGTGAATTTTGCTGCTGTTCAGCTCTGGAGTATCATTTGAGGAGTGCCTTTTTCTTGTCCTTTTCCTGTTACTGGAAGGATCTGAGATATATTCATAAACCTACCAAGTACATTCTGTTGACCTTTGTGGTCAACATCTTGTTAGATGTTCTCCTGAGAAGTGGGGTATGGCCAAAACCCTGGCTGGAGGAAACAAAGTTACAGGAAAGCCCTCTTGAATAAAAAAGGATCTGATTTGAGATGGCAGACTGGATTTTCTGTTCTTCACTTTGAGACATCTGTCAAAGCAGATCCCTAGGCATGAAAGAACTTTGAGCTCTTAACACAGGATGTGATCACACACTATATTAAGGTTTGTTAAAGTTGTTTCCAAACAGCGACCTTGTCCAAGTCAGAATCCTTCATGTTGTTTGAAAGATTTTGAAGGTTTTGAGCTTAAAAACATTGTTGTGAAGCAAACCCAAAGGTTTAGATTTAGGGTTGTTCATTAGAATCACCACCATTCATTATCTGTCTCATACTGACAAGGGCACTTCCCAGAAAATCTCCACACGAATGTAGACATGACAGGTTATCCTGTGACAGTAGAAGTTTCCAGACAGCAGAGCCATTTTGAGGTTAGAATCACAAAATTGTAAACAATCTAGTTAATTTATTTAAAGAACCGATTCTTACTTCAGCTAAAACTTACTTCCTCCTTTGCTCTCACATGATATTTGACTGCAGTCATTGTCTGTACTTGTGAAGCAAACCCACTTCTGAATGTGGCTTAAGTTTACCCAACATGACTTCACATTGTGCTGCCCCTAGTGCTACTAGGAGCAATCAGTTATTGTATTTCAGTTAAAAGGTGTTTAACATTTTTAACATTAATTAATGTGGTAGCTGGACAAGCTTTTGCTCCTCTCCAAAGTTTTGACTTGGGAACCAAGTGCCTACAGACAGTAACATTTAAATCAGTGGAGTTACTTAGGGTAACTGTAAGTAACTTTAATGTATCTTGCTGAAATCGAGCCTCAGCAGATGTATTTGTTACTGTTAGTAACTTGTCATAATCTTGGTAATTTTTCAATGTCAGTAACTTTGCCATTGTTTTTTACTATAGTTTTGCAGAAAGGGCTTAAAGAAAACTTTGCTGATGCTCAAGTCTCTGTTGTAGACTGTCCTGATTTGACTCAGGAACCCTTCAACTTTCCTGCCAAAGGTAACTGATCATTCTTGCCTTCCACTGAGACTTCTCCAGTTCTTTCTACCTGGTCCTACTTGGTTTTGATCTTCTAAAGGTGTTGGGAGAGCTTAAATTGTTTTTTCAGGTAAAGAATATGCATGAGAAGAAAATGACATGTTATTCCTGGATTTGCTTCTTAGTTGATGTATGAACAGGGACAAGTCATTGTCAAGCACTTGTCTTATTATTTTTTCACAATCTGTGACTGCAGTACTCACTTGTTTCATAAGCTTTATTTCGTGTACTGAGAAGGTTTTAAAATGAAGTTGTTATCTTCCACATGGAGAAGCTTTTTAGATCCATGCCAATCATGATCCAAACCTAAGGAGTCGTGTTTCCATTCATTTTTAAATTCCTGCTATTCATGTATGTCAGTGAAATGAAACTTCACTTCTTATTCTGAGATCCATCTTCTTTGACATCAGCTGTCTGCAAGACAGACCTGTCACCCCCGTCACTCATCTGAGTTCCCTCTGTCATCAACACAGTGAACGAAACCCCTCCAGAAGGTGATTTATCCCTTCTTAAAATAGATTTTCAAATAGGTGGGAGGAATTGTCCTGAGACTTGCAAAATTTCAGCAAAGCTGGATGTCCAAGTGGAGTCCCTGTGTGGGTACCCACTGTGAGGATGAGGGCATCTTACTAGAGAACTGATAAATGGCAGTTGTTGCCCACTGTATATATATATATATATTTTTTTTCCTTAAAGACTCTTAATTTTGCAGCAGGTTGCCTACCATTAAATCCCACTGTGAATCATTTTAGGGCTTACTGCTCTTGGATTTCTTAATAGTGCCACACTTTATTTAAGCATTTAACATAGGGAAATAGTGTTTTCAAAGGGGTTTAGAAGTTTGAGGAACCAGTTCTTTGGTGGGTTCAACTGCATGCTCATTTGGGAAATGCCATTTTGATTATTAGGAAGAATATATTTTACCAAACTAACTGGCTGTACTCTTCCAGGAATCTGTGGAAAGCCTAGGATAGCAGATGTGGGAGGTGTTCCTTATCTCATACCTGTTGTGCAGAAAGAAAAAGTGAGTTTTTCCTTTAGCTGGGGGGTTTAATACATTTGTCAAAAGAAAAGCAATGCCTTGCTGAAATATAAACAAAAACAAAGGAGTAACACATACTCTAAGATTCCACTTGTGAAAAAGAATTACTTTTCAGTGCTTTATGAGATTGGTTCTGATACGTGTTAAACATAGACTGCATCAGGAACTCTTACACATCATAGCAAAGATAGCATATTGTCATTGATGGTTCATCTTCTCCTGCCTACAAATACAAGATAGTTTTGGAAACATCCAGCTGTGACAGGAGCCATGGAAGGAGCTGCTAATCAAGGGGCTTATCTGCATGTTTATATGTGGCTTGCTGCATGCCTGGGATTTCAGGTCACAGCCACACTTCTTTGTAAAAGCTGGCTCTATTTGCATTTTCAGGCCAACACTGGATTCACACTACTGGACTTTTTTTACAGAAATATCATGGCTTCTTTCTACTACCACCTGTGTCTATATGATATTTCCTTCCATTTTTTATTTTACACAAATAAGAACAACAATTCAGTTTTTGTGTAAAATGCCAGGGGAACATACAGACAGACTCTGCCTTTCAGAAAACAAATGGATATGTGCCCAGTTTATTACTTCCAAATATCTCCTTGTTCAACTGTGTTCAACCTAATTATCCAAAATACTAATGAGGGCAGTGTGAATTAAAAGCATCCAGAGATTATACTGAATAGAATGACAACTCTGAATCACACCAAAATCGAAGGGTTGTTTCTCTTTTGTAGGTTTATGATCTAAATACAGTTGCAAAAGATATAGAGCTGCCTGGAGCTTTCATTCTTGGAGCTGGAGCTGCTTCGTCTAAGATTCTTGGAGTAAATGCTGAGGTCAGTGAGTAAGTGATGGTTCTCAGTGAATTCATGGAAGTGTAATAGCAGAGCAATATCATGCTGGGTATTTCCAATTTACAAGAAGACATTTAGCAAACACCATTCATGACAAAAGCACATCAAGCACATTCAAAGGAATTTGGATGAGGGCCATCCAATGAGGTGTGCCCTATCCAGATAATAAAGATGAATTTTTAACTTCTAATTCTCCAGGAAGTGTGGGATTGCTTTGGAGCACCTAACAAACATGATTTTTTGGGAAACTGATTGGCAGAGATTTTAGTGACACATGTAGAGTCACTTGCCAGAGTTACTGGTAAACGTCTTTGGAATGTTGTCTTTTACTCTCTTAGATGGCTTTGTTTTACCATTGTCAGTTTTAAAGATGCCACATACAAAGTGGGTTTTTTTCATAACACTAACATTCATCTTCACCTAACATTAAATTTAACTGTCCAGAAAAAGTAAAACTGTTTTCTGTGTCACAAAGGGGATTGTTTCTTGGGATCATTGTCCAAAGTTTAAATTGCATTTACATGAGTTCCATTCATTTGACTGACTCTTACATATTTGTATTGACTTACTTGACTTAGTCTCAAGTGTTCTTTTTCTCAGCTTATCCCTATTGTTCAAACTAAGAGTGAAAAAAAGCCTGCTGTAAATGGGAGCTACATTGCCCAGATTAATCCTGCAGATAAAGGGTGCCTGCTTGAGAAGTACAGCAGTAAATACACTGACTGTGAGTTTGGGCTGTTGGCCAACCTTTATGCCAGCGAGGGCCAACCTGGTAAGGTATGTACTTGGATCAAAGGTGACTTTGCTTATCGAGCTTTCTGGCTGAAGGGAAACACATTTCACTGTTCTCCTATCAGTCTTCTATGCTAATAGTAAAGGAGTAAATCCATGAAAAGATACCCAAGTATCAGGAACTAATGCTAGTGAAGGAGGGGAAGAATTGGTGAAGACCGACCTATTTGAATTTTTGAGGGGTAAGTATTAGTCATCCATACAAATTCAGTCCAAACTAGCAGTGATTTAAGGTTCTTGTGTAAATCAGGTGTGGGCACTTGTCAATTTTTTTGTAGAAATGCTTCCCCCAACACAGGTAGCACCGAGGTGTGGGCAGAGCATAGAATCAGAATCACAGAATCTCCTGAGTTGGAAGGGACCCATAAGAGTCAAGTCCAACTCCTGGCACCACACAGGCCCAGCCAGGTCAGAACATGGGACTGAGGGCATCGTCCAGATGCTTCTTGAACTCAGCCCAGCTCGGTGCTGTGACCCCTTCCCTAGGGAGCCTGTTCCAGTGCCCGACCACCCTCTCAGTAAAGAACCTCTTCCTAATATCCAACCTAAACCTCCCCTGTCGCAGCTTCACGCTGTTCCCTCAGGTTCTACCCTGGTCACCAAAGAGAGGAGATCGGCACCTGCCCCTTTGCTCCCCCTTGTCAGGAAGCCACAGACTGCGATGAGGTCTCCCCTCAGCCTCCTCTTCTCCAGGCTGAACAAACCAAGGGATTTCAGCCTCTCATAAGGCTTCCCCTCCAGACCCTTCACCATTCTTGTTGCCCTCCTCTGGACACTGTCCAATACAGTTTTGTGTCCCTCTTGTACTGTGGCTCCCAAAACCGCACAGAGGACTTGAGATGGGGCCACACCAGCGCAGTGTAGAGCAGGACAATCCCCTCCCTGGACTGGCTGGCTCAATGCACCCCAGGATGTGATTGTCTTTCTTTTTTATTTTATTTTATTTTTATTTATTTTGTGAGTACAATGACAAATTATTTACTGGTATCTCACTTTATGCCCTGTTCTCTCTACTATAATTCAATTTTACAACTTCATGCAACTCAACAGCTCTTTATCCATGTGGTATCCTCTCTTCTTCCATTCCTCCCTTAACTGCTGTAATGCTGTTCCAATTTCTTTGCCAGAAGACACACCCATTTTAATTAAATCATGGCCACTCACAGGAAAAGAAGGAACAGTCCATTGCTGCATTCTCTCAGTCAGAACTCTGAGTGCTGCATGGAAAATCAGCTAACTTCTCTGTTTTCAAGAGTTTGTGTATGACGGGGTGTCCACCAGCTGGTGGACAGAAATGGTTGCTTGTCTGTCTCATGTGTGAGTGAATGACTTGCTGCCCATCAGCCTTCACAGGCAAAGCTGGCATCTAACAGAAGTCAGGAGACAGTTGGTCAGGTACTGGAAGGATGCAAGTGGAGTGGTGCTTGCAGGGAAACTCAAGGTTTCAAAAAGCAATAGTAATCTTAGGTTATAAGCTTGAGAGAATTTCAGAGCAGCGCTCTCAGACCTTTGCAGACTTGTTACAGCAGGAGACAGCAGCAACCAATTGATTTTATTCTCCAGGTCATTGAAGTGAAAGCCAACGGAAGGACTGGAGAACTTAACTTTGTGTCTTGTCTGAGACAAAGTTTAGAGAAACACTATGGAGAAAAGCCAGTTGGGATGGGTGGTACATTTATCATTCAGAAGGGGAAAGCAAAGATTCACGTTATGGTAAGTTCTCAATTCATACAACTTTTTTTGATCCTCTTTAAACAGCGTTATAAATCAGGGTGAGGCATCTTAGTGCCTTGAGTTTGTTTTGTGGTTTTCAATGTCTGCATAAACTGTTAGGATAAGCAGTGTATTAACATAAGAAGTTGAGGTTACAAAACTAGTGATGCTGTATTACTTGGCCTTAATACCTTCATCTTTTCTTTTGAAACCCATAGGCAGCTAAAGAACTGTGTAACTATTGCAAAATGAGTTGAAATGAAATACATGAACTGAGATGATACTTACAAGAAGCAATAGACTTTTTAAAAATAATTGAACTTCTAAAATGTACCAGGCAGAGAATCTTCACTGCAGTATTTCTCCCAGTAACTGTGCACTGAAAGAACTGATATTCTGGTTGTTTGAATTTCTGGCAGAAACACAGTAATGGGCACTGGTGAGCTGCTTTTAGGCAAGAAGGAACGTGAACAGAATAGTGGGGAGGGGAAAAGTGAATTAAAGTTGCTAGAGAAAACGTGTCTTAATACAAGTGTCTTCCTTTCACTTACAAAGCTTTTACTTTTGCTGTAGCCTCCAGAATTTTCTGCCTGCCCTCTGAATACGGATGAGGATGTGAATAACTGGCTCAAATTCTTTGAAATGAAGGCTCCGCTGATTTGCCAGCCAGTAATAGTTTCCAGAGACCCAGTGAGTGTCTTTATCCTGTCTGTGTGTAAACTGAGACTTATAATGAATTTTATGTGGGATGTGATTTTCCTTTCAAGAATGGGAGTGTGTGTGTTTGTGTGTGTGTGTGTGTGTGTGTTGTTAAACTCTTCCAGAGAGAATGTAGTGAAATAGAAGCTGCTGTCACTGGTTTGGATTGAAGCTAGGTCGGTCTGTTTTGAAACCTGGTGGCTGTTCACAGTTAATTGAAATTAATGCTTTGGTTTGAATTGCAAGAGTGGAAGCGTTTGTGTCCCAAACCCAACAGCATAGCTTGGCTTCACTGTTGGCTGGACCAGGAGAAATGTCAGAGCATGGAAGTTTGTTCAGCCATGTGTTCATGTAGCTCACCCTGATGAGAGCTGTCTCTGCTAAAGCTGTGTTGAAATAGGTGAAGCCTGTGTCTCGTAATTGCTGATGCAAATTGAAGCCTGCAAAGCCTCTTGCTGGCAAGTTACCTAGCATCTTTCACAAGCACTAAATTCAACAGCAAGCAATTCAGGATAAAAAGATCTGCTTTCAAAAAAGATTTTTATCATGATGAAGACTATGTGTTTAAAAGTAACCATTAAATCATAGATGAAAATGACTGTTACTTATAAATAACAATGCAGTTACACATAATGTAAAAATATTTTCCCAAAGTTAAATGAGACTTGCTGCAGGCTTAGGTATGTTCAGGGGTGTGACTGTTGTGTCTTCATGTGGCAGCCTTTGGCCTAAGGCTAAATTGTGTGCATCTTCTTAGAATCAAGTCCTGAGTCCTCAGAAAGCAGCCATCAACAGCTGCTCTGTCCAGAGCCAGGGCAGCTTGCCTAGGGGATGCAGCTGGGTTGTTCCCATCTGTGTCCACTACAGGTTCAGCAGAACCCAGCTAAGCCCATGGTTTTGTGTTTGACTGTCACTACAGAGACAGCAGTAGTTGGCATTCAAATACCATAGCATTTCTCATCTGTATCCTCTTCCAGCCCAGAGAAACAGTCCTATCAGCAGCAGCATAAAGAGAAGTGTTAGCTAGCAGGTTAAGGGAAGTGGTTCTTTGCTTGTGAGACCCCACCTGGAGCTCAGCTCTGGAGTCTCAAGGTGTTGTGTTACAGGTAGCAGTATGCCCAATTTATCGTTATAAGTCTGGTCATATTCCATTTTTTGCTGCAATCTTTTGCACAGCCTGACACTGCTCAATGCTTTCTGCCACTTTCTCTTCACCTTTCCAAAATTTTTGAGCCCACTCCTTCTCATCCTGGGAAGGGGCACAGTTATGTTTATGCAGCAGTTTATCCATGGCAATCCTGCCGACTACACCAATGTTTCTGTTGCGTTAAGGGCAGCGATATGCCCAATGGGAGAACTTTTTCACAGTGAGGGTGACAGAGCACTAGAATAGGCTACCCAGGGAGATGGTGGAGTCTCCTTCACTGGAGATATTCAAGACCTATCTGGATGTCTACCTGTGCAATATGAGCTAGGGAGCTGCTTTGGCAGAGGGGTTGGACCCAATGATCTCTCAAGGTCCCTTCCAACCCCTACGATTCTGTGACTCTATGATACATCGTTATGAATCCAGTCACCTTCCACACACTGAACTATCACAATTCAGATTCACAAATGATGAAACTTCAGCCTGGTCATGTTCCTTGAACTACCACAGCCACCTTAAAGGAATTTGGTCGTGTTCAATGAGAACTAACATGGCTGGCTTAAATGGAAGCGTAGTTTCTTTAACCAACAGACATACAAGATTCCTTGGCTAGCTAGTGATAAATTTGTTGTCTGCAAAGTGCTTGTAAATACCAAGGGTCTTAACTACTCAAGTGTTAAAAGATATAAAGTGACTCTATAGAGATGTCTGAGTTTCCTGGGGAGACACTTGGCCTGACTAAATGTTTCAATCGTACCCAAAGGTGTCCCAATGTGGGGGAAGAGGGGCTCAGCCTGTCGGCTGGTCCCAGAGGTCGGGATAGTATGGGATGGTATCTTTCCTATGTGATGCTACCTTCCCTAACACATCTCAGAGTCTGGGCTATTTTTATGTCATTTCTTGTCTCTGAGGGGGATCTTGAGTGCCTCTAGTCATACACACCTTTCTTGTGATGTGTTGTCGTGGTTTTACCCCGGCTCTATCCACGCAGCTGTCTGCTCCTTAAAGGAAGAGAGCAGGGGAAGAGGGAAGGCGGGGGGGTGAGAGGCAAGGGAAGGGAAAAGGAAGGGGCAGAAAGCAGAAAGATAAAATATAACAATGCTAACAGGACTTTAGAGCAAAAAAAATATATGAAGCTGTTGATACCCAATGCAGTTTCTCACCGAACCCACAACTCAGGCCGTGCCACCCAGAGCCGTCCCGGAACCCGACTGTCCCCCAAGAACCACGTGTCCCGGAGCCGCCCCTGCTCCTCCTCCCATCAGCCCCCCGTTGTACTGAGCAGGATGTAATTGGCATGGAATACTCTCTTTGGCCAGTTTGGGTCACCTGTCCTGCCTTCGCCCCTCCTTTCTCATGAGTAGAGAAATACGAAGAGCTGAGAAAGTCCTTGACTGTCTGACAGCAACTAAAACCATCAGGGTGTTATCAGCACTACTCCCATTTTAACTCCCAAACACAGCATTCCATCCGCTGCTACAAAAGAAGCTAACTCCATCCTGACCAAAAGCAGGACATGTGTGAAATTCTCTCACCTCATGTTTAAAGGGACAGATTAGCAAAATTCAAAGTGCAGGCTCAGTGGGGAGTGGTCATACCTTGGAGGTGGGTAGCCTTTGAGATGGAGGTGTGTTTGCATATTATAATGACATGATAATGAGCGTCGTTCACTAAAAGGACAGCATTTTGTCAAATACAGGACAGGTTGTGTTCCCAGGGGCAATAAGAATGCAGCTTATCAATTCTTAACCTTCAAGTTCCAATAGTATCAGAGTTTGGCCACGATGTCTCCACTTCGCTGCATCCTCTGTGTAGCTGTCTCAGGGTCAAAGCATCAAGCTCCCCTGATGTTACTAACCTTTAAGATTGCCTCAGAACTTACTGTGAAGGATGTTTAGGAACTTTATGGCTCAGTGAGCACCTGGCATCTCAGTTGCTCATCACCCTGGAATGTTTTGTGAATGCTGAACCTTTCAAAATGTGAACATAAATTTAACTTCTAAGCTACCCCCAGCTGTTATCCCGCACAAGGAAGACATGGGGCTGTTGGAGTGAGTCCAGAGGAGGCTGCAAAGATAATCAGAGGGCTGGAGGACCTGTCCTGTGAAGACAGGCTGAGAGAGCTGGGCTTGTTCAGCCTGGAGAAGAGAAGGCTCCAAGGAAATCTTACTGAAGCCTCCCAATATGAAAAGTTTTGTTATAAAAGAGACGGAGAGAGACTTTTTGCCAAGTAGTGACAGGAGAGGGCGCCACGGTTTTAAATTTAAAGAGAGTAGCTTTAGATCATATATAAGGAAGAAATCCTTCCCTGGCACAGGGTGCTCAGAGAAGCTGTGACTGTCCCTGGATCCCTGGCAGTGTTCAAGGCCAGGTTGGATGGGGCTTTGGGCAGCCTGGGCTAGGGGAGGGTGTCCCTGCTCATGGCAGGGAGTGGGACTAGATGGGCTTTGAGGTCCCTTCCAACCCAAACCAGCCTCTGATTCTATAACACATTGCATTAGTGGGGGTGATCTCAAAGTTTAGTATGCTGCTTGAAAATTTTATTTGCTATTCTTCCCATTTTCATGTACAGCTGCCTCAATTGGAGCAGAAATTGTCCCTTTATCACACTGGTCCGTGGCATTCAGTGCAAAGGGGTTCTGATGGTGTGACTGCTTTATTTAATTCCAGTGGAAAGATAGAGGCAGAAAGAAAGGTAGGGAAAGGAAAGAAGAAAAAGAAGGGGACAGAAAGGGAAAGGGGGACAAAAGGGAAAGGGTTAGCAAGAGAAAGAAAGGGAATGGGATAGCAAGGGAAAGGAGTAGAACAGGAAAGAGAAAGGGATAAAAAGAGAAAGGGAAAGGGGTAGAAAGGGAAAGGGGTGGAAAGGGAAAGAGAAAGAGATGGAAAGGGGAAGGGTTGGAAAGCAAAAGGGATAGAAAGGGAAAGAGAAAGGGAAAGGGATGGAAAGGGAAAGAGAAATGGGTAGAAAGGGATAGAAAGAGAAAGAGAAAGGGATGGAAAGGGAAAGAGAAAGAGATGGAAAGGGAAAGGGATAGAAAGGGGAAGGGTTGGAAAGTGAAAGGGATAGAAAGGAAAAGAGAAAGGAAAAGGGATGGAAAGGGAAAGAGAAATGGGTAGAAAGGGATAGAAAGAGAAAGAGAAAGGGATGGAAAGGGAAAGGGAAAGAAAGGGATGGAAAGGGAAAGAGAAAGGGATAGAAAGAGATAGAAAGGGAAAGGGGTAGAAAGGGAAAGAGGGATAGAAAGGGAAAGGAACAGAAAGGGAAAGAGATGGAAAGGGACGGGGGAAGGGAGAAAGATAGAATGGCAGGAAAAGGGAAAGGAAGGGAAAGGGGAAATCTCTGGTAGATTGACAGCAAAAGTTGGGGGTTGTCATGTTTTCTAAATTCCTTTCTCTCTGATGTCCTACGGTAAAGCCTCGTACAGCCCCTCTTCTTTTGTCCTACTACTTTCACAAGCATCTTTCAAGTTTTCAGTGCTTGGTTGTTGGAGTGGGGTCCGAGATGTGTGCTCACCCAAACCCGTTTTCACCGGCCTTTCTCCGGTGACAGGGCTTCGACCTGCGCCTGGAGCACACCCACTGTTTCAGCCACCACGGGGAAGGAGGGCACTACCACCAGGACACCAGCCCCGACAGTGTGCAGTACCTGGGCTACCTCCTGCCCGCCGAGCTGCTCTTCCGCATCGACCGGCCCCAGGAGACGCACCTGGTCGGCAGAGACTGAAGCAGGCAGCCTGCGCTGGAAGGCATAGCAGTTTCATCTTCCTGAAATGCAGATGCTGATTTTTATAATGCTGTTAATTATGCACACTGCTTGGAGCCAAGAATTGATATGGAAGCAGTGAGCTGCCAGCTTTTTAATTTTGTTAAAGGGAGAAATTCTGAGTGTGTGTGTAACTGAAGCTGCTAAGAGTGAATTCAAATGGAAATGGCGTTGCAATGTTATTGTGTGTTCTTCTGCTCTTCGGTTGAGCTTCCTGCGTGGCTGTAGCTGAGTCACAAAATCTCCTGAGCTGGGACCCCTAAGGATGACCTAGTACAACTCCTGGCTCCAGTCAGACCCAGCCAAGCATGGCACTGAGGGCATCGTCCAGACGCTTCAACTCAGTCCAGCTCAGTGCTGGGACCCCTTCCCTGGGGAGCCTGTTCCAGTGCCCAACTCCCTCTCAGTACAGAACCTCTTCCTCATATCCAACCTAAACCTCCCCTGTCACAGCTTCATGCTGTTCCCTCGGGTTCCATCCCTGGTCACCACAGAGAGGAGATCGCTGCCTGACCCTTGGCTCCCCTTCCTCAGGAAGCCACGGACCGTGGTGAGGTCTCCCCTCAGCCTCCTCTTCTCCAGGCTGGACAAACCCAGGGTCTCTCCTCACAAGGCTTCCCTTCCAGACCCCTCCCCACCCTCGCTGCCCTCCTCTGGACACTCTCCAGCAGCTTCCAGTCCCTCCTGCAGGGAAGCAGCGTTCCCAGCTGGCAGTTAACCAGCTCCTGTCCGCAAGTCACGCCAAGAGAGCACCCGCCCTGCTCGCTCGCGCGGTGGGACGCGAAGCGGAAGCAGCTGCCTGTCGTCACGGCGCCTGGCGGTGGCGCCGCAGCCAAGGCCGGCAGCGCTGTGCGCGCCGCCCGCGGTACGGCCCCGCCCCCTCCCGAGCACCCTCCGAAGAGAGCCGAGCCCGCCCGGCCCGGCCTCCTCCCGGCACCCGTAGTCGGCGGTGGGGGAGTCCGTACGCACGCCCCGCGGTCGGAGGTCGCCCCAAGATGGCGGGCGTGCCGGCGGTGCGCATCAGCATCGAGTCGGCGTGCGAGAAGCAGGTGCAGGAGGTGGGGCTGGATGGCAGCGAGACCTACCTGCAGCCGCTCTCCATGTCCCAGAACCTGGCGCGTCTGGCGCAGCGCATCGACTTCAGCCAGGGCTCCGGCTCCGAGGAGGACGAGCCGGGTTCAGCGAGCCGCGCCTGGGCCGAGCCGGGCGAGGCTGAGGATGAGGAAGGTGAGGCCCGGCGGGCCCGCGGCTCCCGCTCGGTCGTCCCGCGGCCGGAGCCTGAGTTCTTTTGCGGGGCTGCAGCCGGCGCTGCGGCGGTGCCCGGCCCGCAGCCCCACGGCGCCTGGGCCCGGCCCGCCCCGCCCCGGGCCGCGGCTCCCGCAGTGGGCCGGGGGCCGGGTCAGGATCGGCGCGAGTGAGCCCCGCGCGCGTCGCGGCGGCGCGGTGGAAAGGAACAGTCGGGATTTTATGCCGATACGTTGTGTTTCGTGCCGTTACAGCGGGGTTATGTTTTAACATCCTTTATGCCAGAGGAGCTGTGGCTGTCCCTGGATCCCTGGCAGTGCTCAAGGCCAGGTTGGATGGGGCTTTGGGGCACTCTGGGCTAGTGAATCATAGAATCATAGAATGGTCTGGGTTGGAAGGGACCCCAAGGATCATAGAGCTCCAACCCCCCTGCCACAGGCAGGGACACCAACCTCCAAGCCTGGATCTACACAAGGCTGAAGTGAAGGGTGTCCCTGCCCATGGTGGGGAGGGTGGTGGTGGAATGAAATGGTCTTTGAGGTCCCTTCCAGCCCAAACCATTCAGTGGTTCTGTGGTTACCGTATAATAAGATCATTGTGCAGCTAGTTGGGTCTCTCAGTTGCAGGATTTGATCCCTTCTGAAAAGAAACAAGTGCAAGAGGACACCTCTTGTGCTGCAGAAACGTGAGCACTGCACAGAAGCAGTGAAGATGTTTGTCAAGACCTCCAGGCCTAGCTGCCATAAAAGAATGGTTAGGGCCCTGGTGAGCCTGGGTTTTAGTCATGAATATACAGGGATTCCTAATAGTAATGGGAAACATCTGATGAGACTTCTAACCAAGGGGCAGCCTTGAAACTCTTGGTCATGCATCTCTGGAGATGAAATGAAGGCATTAGTGGCCAATAAAGACCTTTACAATTGATTGTCCAAGCAGTCTTGTGAACTTGGACATCTCTTTTAATTAAATTGAAAATGCAAAATGGCTCGATCCCTTTGATTCTGTCATACCTTTTAACAATCCTCGGTTTTGCTTTCCTTTTTGGTTGGGTTTTTTTTAGGGTTGGTAAAGTTTCAGCCATCCCTCTGGCCTTGGGATTCAGTGAGGAACAACTTAAGAAGCGCCTTGACTGAGATGTGTGTGTTGTACGATGTTCTCAGCATTGTGAAGGATAAGAAGTTCATGACTCTGGACCCCGTTGTGCAGGACCCCCTTCCACCAAAACAGGTATATTGTACCCAGTTAGGTAGTCTTTATGATGTGGTACTGAAACTTTAATTCCCTGGTGGTTTTCACATATGGTATATACAAGATATAGTAGAGTGTTACTTGGGCCATGATGGTACAGTGCTTTATGGGTCTGTGGAAGTCTGAGAATGGGTGGTGAGGCTGATTTCAAAGGCCTCTCAGCTGAAGCTGTAGGTCAAAACACTGCTTGTGGCTGTGTAACGTTGTCAGGAAGCTCTAGGTAGCTAAGTGTCATAGTGTGCTCAGCAAGCTGTCAGTCACTGTCAGTTCCACTAATACTTGAAGAATTAAGATAAAAGAAGCTTTTCTCTGTATTTGTTACTAGAATCCTCAGTTTCTGCAGTTGATTTCAAAAAAGAAGTCATTAGCTGGAGCAGCACAAATCCTGTTGAAAGGTGCAGAAAGATTATCCAAATCAGTTGCAGAAAACCAGGAAAATAAGCGACAAAGAGACTTCAACTCTGAGCTGCTGAGACTGAGACAACACTGGAAGCTGAGGAAAGTGGGCGACAAAATTCTTGGTGATCTGAGCTACAGAAGTGCAGGTATACAGTGGGGCCTTTTGTTTTTCTCAAGAACTGATATTTATGTTTTATTAATCATAATTGTAACTGGGGAAAAACAGATGGGATGTTTTTAATAACAAATAATATCAAATAATAAAATACTGTTATGAGACAGAATTATAAAAGGAGGAAGTTTAATGTATTATCAGAGAAAATATTCTGTCACCCCCTTCCTAGACAGTGATTTTAAAAGCTGATTGTGAGAGATTATAATGAAGAGCTCTTTATAGAAGCAATTCTGCATTGAGAAGTGTAGTGATCACTTGACAGATTGGCCTTGTAAATCTTTGGCTTTTCTCTATATGTAGTCTGTAAAGCATTTTTAAAAGATTGAGGAGGATCTTGTGTTTTTCTCTGAGTGAAGACACATTTATTGTACCTGTTAATTTTGTGAGAGAGGATGCTGAGAACGTGTGTCATGTCATGGATTGCAGTAAGAGAGGGTAGCCAGCCCAGAGTTCTAGAGCCAATTATGGAGTGAAGAAATGAATACAGAGTCTCTCCAAGCTTAAGATGTGGATAGAAAGCAGGCATCCAAACTCATTATGTTGGGCTCCAGTTGTTATAAAATTCAGTGTTCTTGGGTTGATGAAGCAGCTGTGGATATGTCTCTTACTGTGATTTATCCTAAACCAGGTGAATTGTGCTCTGAATGTAGAAGGGACACACCTAGGACAGATGTGGGCATCTGCCGTTGCCAGTCCCGCCTGAATGCCTCGCTGTGTGGCTGGTTTTGTAGAGTGAACACTCATAGTTTTAAGACTGCAAGCCAGGCATCAGCAGTGTTCCTTCAAATCAGTAGGGGTGTTGCACCTTCAGCTACTTGGTTGCAAACCTTTGGGCAGTTTATTTTTTGTCTTGTTTTAACCAAATACCTTCTTTCTCCTTCCCAACTTCTGCTGACGTAGTTTTCTGCCATGACTATTGAGTACTACTGGCTGACTTAGAGTAAAACGCTGTGCATGACACACTGGAGGACTGAGAAGATGAAGTGAACTTTCTAATGTACCTGTTTTCTTAAGAATTCATTAAGAAACTTAAGTGCAACTATGGAGGTTTGGAGACTTAGAAATGAATATTCTTCAAAAATGGAGATAGGAGCTTCATTATTTGCACGAGATGCTTTCTAGTATGTATGTCTTTATTCTTCCCTTCTTAGGTTCCCTTTTTCTTCATCATGGCACATTTGAAGTGATAAAGAACACTGACATTGACCTGGATAAAAAGATATCTGAGGATTACTGTCCTTTGGATGTTCAAATTCCAAGTGACTTAGAAGGATCAGCCTATATAAAGGTTTGCCAGAGAAATTTTGAATAATACAGCGTGGGTTTGCTTTAGTTCTTTGAATGCTTGCAACAAAGAACACACATCAAAGAGTGTTCTCTCTTTTTTTTGACCTAGGTTTCTATTCAGAAACAAGCTCCAGACATCGGTGACCTTGGGACAGTAAATCTTTTTAAAAGACCCATGCCAAAAGCAAAACCAGGTATAGGTAGCTCTACATTGTTTTCTGAGCACGTGCTCAAGAAGTGGGTTTGCATCTAAAGTTTATTTAAAAATTCTAGCTTGAGAAGAATGAACAAAAATATTCTTATTTAAACTGGAGTTTTTGGTGTGGGTGCTGCTTGGGCTTTGGGAAGATGATGCTTTCGGAGTTCCTCACGTGTGTTTACTCAGTTTCTTAAACAAAATTACTGGGATTTTATTTTAGAAGTGCTCTGGAGCACCTTCCATTAGTCATTGAAGGGTTTGAGCACATAACCAAAAGCAAAACAAGGTGTTGTGGTGCACTGAATGTCCGTTTACTTCACCCAAAATGCATCAGTTGTTTCTGCCTCTCGTACATTTTGCCTGAATCTGAAAATGTGCTGGCAGCATGTGCATTAAGTACTAGCAGCTGCCCTGACAGGTAGTAGCTTGGTTCATCTTACATACAGCACTATGTGAAGGAAATAAATCTTTGGGATTAAAAAATTCATCCTTAATTTTTAAATGGACAAAAAGAGCCGTCAGGATTTTATTTCACAGTGATCTGAGACACAGATGTTTGTGTTGTCTTGCACATGGGGTGTTGTATTAAGTAGATGTTTCATGCAGTGTACAGGAGTGACCTCGGGTACTTCCTCAGACCGGACTCTTGGGCCTGTAAATCCTCTTGAAAGCTCGTATGTGGATTTCATGTCATTTGGTGGCTTGTTGTACAGTTAATTTAACAAAGCTGGAAGCATCACTGAAACCAAACTGCAGCTGAGAAAGTTCATAAGTGGAGTTCACAAAAGGCCTGGGAATGTAATAGGCAGTTGCAACTCTGGGGGGTTCTCCTCCCCCTCCGCTCTGCACTGGTGAGGCCACATCTGGAATTCTCCATCCAGTTTTGGGCTCCCCAGTTCAAGACAGACTGGGAACTACTGCAGAGAGTCCAGCAAAGGGCTGCAAAGATGATGAGGGGACTGGAGCATCTCATATGAGAAAAGGCTGAGAGCTGGGGCTCTTTATCCTGGAGAAGAGAAGACTGAGAGGGGACTTCCTCAATACTTATAAATATCCAAAGGGTGGATGCCAGCAGGATGGGGCCAGGTTTTTCTCATTGGTGCCCAATGACAGGATGAGGGGCAATGGGCACAAACTGGAACACAGGAAGTTCCATCTGAACATGAGGAAAGACTCTGAGGTCGTCAGAGGTCTGGGACAGGCTGCCCAGAGAGGCTGTGGAGTCTCCTTCTCTGGAGACATTCAAACCCTGTGTGGGCAGAATCCTGTGCAACCTGCTCTAGGTGATGCTGCTTGAGCAGGAGTGCATGGATTAGATGATCTCCAGAGGTCCCTTCCAACCCCAACTGTGCTGTGAATCTGTGAAATACTCAGCTGGGATACTGACCACATTATCTTAGCAATTAATTACTATCTGGTATTTTAAGCTACCTTTGTAGCTTCTCTTTACTCTTTCCTACTGCAAACGTTGATTTCTGTTTCTCAGGTTCTCCACACTGGCAGACGAAGTTGGAAACAGCACAGAATGTTCTTCTTTGTAAGGAAATTTTTGCCCAGTTGTCACGAGAAGCTGTCCAAATTAAATCACAAATTCCTCACATTGTTGTGAAAAATCAGATAATCTCCCAGCCTTTCCCAGGTAGGAAACTTAAAGACTTCTTAACCTATTGTGATTTGCTTAAACACAAACTGAAATTCTGATTGATCTGACCTTTATAAACACCTTTTAAAAAAAGAAGTAATTAGTTTTTCAAAGGCTTTGAAAAACAGAATTTTCCAGAATTTGAATTTTGCTTGCTAATTTGAGGAAAAATTTAACTAATGTCCTTTAGCTTCTAATTTACTGTGTGGGTCTTGGGTGACTGTTCTTTGTGATTGTGGGTTTTTTGTCAGTAGCACTTAAAGCTCTGAACTTTAATGTAAGTCCATGTGCACGTGGCAGTTTGCAGCTGTGCACAAATGGTTGCTCCTGGATTGCATGCAGGTGAAATCCAAGGCATGAGTTAATGGGTCTTCAGCAGAACAGAGGTGAATATTCCTCAGTGAGGATAGTTAAACGGCACCAAGGTGGCTCAGAGCTGGCTGGTGAATCCTCTGTTCTTACAGTGGGCACACATCTAACTGATGAAATCATGCAAAGAATTATGTTTCTGGATCCCTTAGAATTTATATCCTTATGGGTCCCTTCCAACTCAGGTTCTGTGATTCTATATGATGGTAAATCATTCCTCCTCTGGGGAAGGAATGAAGTCCTGGGGACTCTTCTTTTTGGGAGGGAATTGAATCATGGAAATTGGTGTGAAATGCACCTAGTGATTTAATAATCTGTCTACACTTCTTGCCTTTGGTGCTATGGTCTCCAACATCATTCTTTAATTTTTCTGTGATACGGTGAGTACTGGTTGTAAAACTATGGACTATAAAATGTGAGAGAAAAAGCAGTTCCCAGTATCCTGCTGGAAAGCTGTCAATGTCCTCTTTCTCCTCTTTCCTTTATCTGCTTTTTACAGGTTTGCAGTTGTCTATTTCTCTGTGTCACTCTTCCAACGACAAAAAATCACAGAAGTCGGCCTCTGAAAAACAGAACCCAGAGGATCATCTCTATGTTCTGGAACACAATTTGCATCAACTTATCAGAGAGGTAACACGTTGCTGGTCAAGTACTGGAGAGTTTTGGGGCTTTTGTTCAGCCTTCTGTTTGGTGCTGTTGTAACAACAGAGTGCCACTAGAGGCCAGTCACTTCCCATGTGTGCAAGGCAACCTCCAGCTGAGTTTTAGCGTGTGCAGGCGGTTAGGGAGTCCCAGTTAATGCTTTCATGGAACGCTGGTTCTTTACTTAACCTCGGGCCTCGCTGCTCGCTTCAGAAAAGCTGTGCAAGTTTTTTCAGTACAGCTCATCAGGCTCCCTTTTTCCTTTGTGTCTAACTAGTGCTAAGTCAAGCATCTGTTCAGACTGTGGTCCCATGAAGAAAGAACAATCAGTTACCATAATAAGTTCACTTCTTTGGAGTTCCACTTCTCTGCTTCAGTGTTTTAGGTTCTCATATAACCTAGTAGAAGAACCTGGGGTAGAAGGTTGAGGTTGCATCTGTTCCGGAAAGAGACACTTAAAACTGTACTCAAGCAGCTGTGAAACCATGTTCCAGAGACACAGTGTTCATGTGTCTATCTCCGTAGAGCACTGAACCAGGTTTCATGAAGCTTTGGCTCAGTGCCCAGCTCCATCCTGAATTTCCTTTCTTGACTTGGAACAGGTTGCTAAATCTTTTCTTTCTTTAACCTCAGTTTCTTTCTTCCTTTATTTTTGTTTGACTGTTCTGTCTCTACCCAGAGAGATATTCAATGCAGACTTCTTAGTAGGAGCTGCTGCCATACTACCAAATTTTTGTTACCCCCTAGCCCCTTTTTTATTAAAAAAAAAAACCCCACCACTTTCCATGAGGTTTGAAAGATCTGCATGGACAGGGGAGGCACAGCTGGGTGTTAAGCTGCCTTTAAAGTGCTGCCAGGTTTTTAAAAAGTGCAGCTTCTTTAGTTTGTAAGTACACATGCTTAAAAAACTCAATGTGAAGCAGCATGTTGTAGTATATATGTTATTTCTTGGAGATACATTATTTGGTAACTTCCTTTTCTGCCATCTGTTGTTGCAGTGTCATAAACAAACCCTGAGCTCGACAGTGATGCCCCATCCAGCTAGTGCACCTTTTGGCCATAAGAGAATGAGACTTGCAGGACCCCAGGCTTTTGACAAGAATGATATCAGCTCTTTGCAGTCAAATGAAGGACTTCTGGAGAAGATAATAAAGCAGGCAAAACACATCTTTTTGAGACGCAGGTAGGTCACAAGCTATTCACAAGTTACATGAACAATAAATTGCACCATTATATAGAATACAATTTATCTTTTTTCAGTCTTATTAAAGCTAGGTGCTTCTTCCTTCACTCTTGTCCTGGTTTCAGCTGGGATATAGTTCGTTTCCTTCCCAGTAGCTGGCATAGTCTTGTATTTTGGGTTTAGGATGAGAATAATGTTGCTAATACAGTGATGTCTTCAGTTCTTGCTAAGTAAAGCTTATACAGAGTCAAGGACTTCTCAGCTTCCCAAGCTCTGCCAGTGAGGAGATGTGTAAGAAGCTGGGAGGGAGCAGAGGCAGAACAGGTGACCCAAACTGTCCAAAGGGATGTTCAATACCACATGTCATCACGCTGAGTATGTAACCAGGGGAGTTGGCTGCAGGGCTTTGATCGCTGCTTGGGAATGGGGTGGGCATCAGTCAGTGGGTGCTGAGCAATTGCATTGTGCATCACTTGGTTTGTCTGTCTTTTTTCTTCTTTCTCTTCCTTTGCTGTTCTCTTAAACTGCTTTTATCTCAGCCCACGAATGGTGCTGAAATAGAACTTTGATGACACCAAATTTCTGCCCTTCATAATTCTGTCTTGTAACAATAGTAGTATTGTATTATTTGATATAATTTGTTATTAAAAATATCCCCCCTCACACACACTGATAACCTATTAATTTCCTTTAAACAAGATAACAGCACAAACCCTCTAGATCACTGTGTAGAGTGTGTCTTTGCCTTCTAGAACTGCTCGAACCATTGACAGTCTGGCTAGTCGGATTGAGGATCCTCAGATCCAGGCCCACTGGTCCAACATAAACGATGTTTATGAATCCAGTGTTAAAGTTCTAATAACTTCTCAAGGATATGAACAGATATGCAAGTAAGTATGAAGAGGCATGTACCTTTCTGGTTGTAGCAGAATGCAACAACGGCAGAGTGTATTCAAGTTGTGAAGTACAGGTTTAGATTCTCTTCAGATGGACAAGCAGGAGCCTGTTATTTGTGTGTGAGGATTTGTTTTTCTGAGTTGAGCTGAAACAACCACCCTGAGAAAAGTCTTCACTCGCTTTACACTCAATGAAGAAATTTAGTAAGCAGTTAACTAGCAGTTGCCATTTAAAGAAGGAATTGAAGGTGAAAGCAGCTGCCTAACCGCTTAGGATTCCTTTGGATAGAGATAGCTGAATATAAGCTATCTCTGTAGGTGCTGGATTCTAAACTTGCAGTTGGTCCCAGAGAGCTGGGAAGCGCTGTCCTGGCTTGGTTACATAGACACTGCAGTGTGGAAGTCATGCCATTCGTGCCAGTAGTTATGCACATCGAAAGAGACTTCATGTTCCAGAAGTGAATGACTGTGTGCTGACCAGCAGTGAATTAATGCCTTAATTAATGCACTGACAATGGATGACCCACTTGTTTTCCCATTTTGAGCAGTCCTGTCAGGCTGTGCCCACAGTGTGGGGCAGAGTGTAGTTACTGGTGCAGGTTGCAGTCTCAGTTCCAGAATGCATATGCTGCCCAAGTCTTGGTTGCAGGATAGAACGGGCCCTGTCCACGCACCTTTTTGCCCTTTACCTCTGGAAGGAAACTTGTGCAGAGTGGCAGGCAGGGAGCTGTGAGGCACCTCTGGAGGTTCCTTGACCTGGAGAAACAGTGGACCAGGTCTGGGAACATGCCATGGAATATCTCCTGAGGTAGAGATGCAACTTTTGGGGTGAGTGATAAAACTGAAGTGTTCGGAGTTGCTGTTGTATTTCATAAGCTTTGTACCATCCTCATCTTAGAGTTCTTGTTGGTTCTATGTTATTTCCTATCTTCTGAAGTTTTGTAATGCATTTTGATTAAATATGCATCTTGCCTTCAAAGGTCCATTCAACTCCAGCTGAACATCGGGATTGAACAGATCAGAGTTGTGCACAGAGATGGAAGAGTTATTACGTTGTCCCATCAAGAGCAAGAACTGCAGGATTTCCTTTTATCTCAGGTAGACTCATATACCTTATTCCCTTTCTGGTAGTGTTTGAAAAACAGAAGCTGTTAGAATCTTGCCTTTATATCTATGTAGAAAATGTGTTAGAAATCTTCAAGTAAATACAGTGGAAATAGGAATGTGGATGAGTGTATTTTTCAGTGTGTAACACCAGTTTTTACTAAGGGCAGTAGCAATAATGTTTTTCCTCTCCTATTTAAAATATATTTGTTTATGCTACTCATTATGGGAGCACTTAGATTTTTGCTTACTTCAGAACAAGTCATCAAGAGTCAAAGCAGACAGCAAGGTGCTCAGTGTATGAAACTTACTGTAACCAAGTCCTGTCTGTAGTGGAGATCTTAACGAGCTCACAATGACTGTTATTTCAGCATTGTCTTGTTAATGTTCTCTATGCATCAGCCATTACTAAATCGGCTGATACTTGAATGAACTGTGTTTTCTTAATTGCTCAGAGCAAGCTGCTGGTTTTATTCAGAAGCAACAGTCTCCCTACTATGCATTATAAATAGGCAAAACACAGGTCTCTTAATGACAGCTACTGCCTTGTTGCAGCTGCACAAAACTTCAGGACACAGAAAACAAGTTGAAACAGATTCTGCTGAGGGTTTTTCTTTTGGGTCAAGTGTTTCCAGGCTTGTTCATGAAGAACTGCTGAAGAGTACTAAATACTTCCTTGTTACAAGTGTTAAGTCACGATACAGAAAAACATCAGCATTTAAACTCCTGAAACTAGACAACTTTGGAGACAAAGTCACTTTTGCACATAACCACTGGAGAGCAGAAGGAAAAAAGCTTTTTGTAAAACCAGTAAGCAATTCTTTGTGTGGTGTGCAAATACTGAACAGAGGACGAATGTCTTGTTGTCTTTCAGATGTCACAGCACCAAGTACATGCAGTTCAGCAGCTTGCAAAAGTTATGGGATGGCATGTGCTGAGTTTCAGTAATCATGTTGGTCTGGGGCCGGTGGAAAGCATTGGCAACGCATCAGCTATAACTGTAGCATCACCAAATGGAGACTATGCCATTTCAGGTAGTGTTTTATATTGCAAATGTATGGAGAATCTTAACATTCTTAAGAGAATTCTACAGGCTTTTTAAGTATTTTCTGGGACAGTTTCTAGACTTTTATAGAATAATGTCAATTTATGGCAAAATATTTGAACATCAAAACACAAACCCCAGTCTTATCTGTTAGAATACCACCACCCCTCCACCAGTCTCACAGAATGGTGTGATCAAAAGCAACAGCTATCCTAAGTGACTTCATTCCTGGCCATTTGAGATAAATCCACTAGAAAAAGTACCTCGTTTATCACGTTTTCAACAGAATGGTGGGGAACACATCCAAGGTACAAATCTTCAAGGAAACCTTTGCACTTCCTGTGGTTGTTAGAGGAAAAATAAATGTGTTTGTAAGGGGTGGGGCGTGGGGGGTTGTCAAATGTTTCTCTGGTTTGCTGTAACCAAGATCACGCAGCACTAAAGCAACAAAAAGAAGTGGGAGACTAGAGAGAGAAAATTAAGAGAAAAACATATGAGTAAGACAGATATTTTCCGTGGCTGCTGTCAGCATGTTTGAAATCGAGTATGAGTGATGTGTATACACTAGGAGGGTATTTAAGAGGAGAAATTCCTGCAGTGTATAAACGCTCATAAAAATCTCTGTTCGTGGCAGTACGTAACGGCCCGGAAAGCGGCAGCAAGGTCATGGTTCAGTTTCCACGGAGTCAGTGCAAGGATCTCCCCAAGGGCGACGTACTGCAGGACAACAAGTGGAACCACCTCCGAGGGCCCTTCAAGGAAGTCCAGTGGAACAAGATGGAAGGCCGTAACTTTGTGTATAAAATGGAGCTCCTCATGGCTGCCTTAACTCCCTGCTGAGAAGCCACCGGCCTCGCCCTGGGGGCTCTGAATCTGTGCTGCCAACGCCCACTGCCCTTGCAGCAAACAGAAATGGAACCTGTGGGGCCACACAGGAGAGCAAAGCAGAATTTATTTCCTGCTTAGATACGTCCATTGTAGCATTTGTAATAAAACCTTTTTCAGTTACATATAACATAGGACTTTGGGGGAAAAGTTCCTCCTAGCTCTATCTCTGCAGATTGCTCTCTCTGGAGTAACATAGCTGAGTAATTGATGAATGTTTTCTTTTCTGCAATTAAATGTAGAGGCCCTTTGGTATATAAAAGCTCAGAGCCGTTCCCTTTCCTCTCATGCCCCTCCCCTTTCTCAATACATGTTTGCAAGTATTTCTGAAAGATTATTAGAATTGAACTGTGCTGTCGATAAACCTTTTAGTGGCTCATACCACAGGGAATGGCTATCCCTGTGGAAGCCAGTGGACTCCTGATGAGAACTAGAACAACAGAGGAGAAGCAGAGCTTCCTTATCAAGAATTAAGGCTAGACAAAAGTTCAAGAACCACAGAATGGTCTTCACTGCATGACATTCTTGACTTGGAGTCTGTATATTGACCTGTCTTCTACCTGACCCATTTATTTTTGAGATTTATTGAGCAACTTGCTGAGAGTTACAAAGTCACAGCTTGTGGTAAACCTTCTCTGACAGCTGTGGATGAGCCTATCTGGTGTTGATTACTTTGTGTTTTCTGTCCTTGGGATTTTTTTCCTTCAAATACATAGAAGAAAAGGTGTTACTCACAGAATTTCAAGTTTGTGGGTGACTTGTGTAAATTCCTGCCTGAATAGAGGCAAACAACTCATGCAGTAAACCCTGCATCTCCACACTTACGCTGTTTGGGGTTTTTTCTGTACTGTCTCTGATTGTCATCCAGGGAGACAATAATGTCCTCCCAAAGATCATCTCTTTTGAGTTCTTGTAAAATAAAAATAACTGGTTTTGTCTTCCTTGGTTGTAATTGTAGATTTATTGAGTCTTTGAGCAAGATGTTGCATAAAGCTTTTGTTTTATGATTAAGGGTCTTTATGAAACTTTTGTATATAAATTTGTCCATATTGTGTGTTAATGGAGTCTGTGTGCATTTATACATGAGAAATTCTTGCACACAGAACGTGTTTGAGTAGCACATTGTGCATATATGGTGACAGTTGTGACTTCGCTGCATTCTTGAGCAATAACAAAGAGTTACAGTTAACTGCTTGTGGGAAGCTGCTGCTCAGTGTGTATCCAAAGCAGCTGTTGTACTTCTGTTGGTGTTTGACAGCAAAGGAACATCTTATCTCATTTTCTTGAGTGCTTGCTTCTGTACAACTTAACTGTGACAGAGAAAGGGTTTGCTTTTCAGGTGCTGATATGTTACCCAACACAACCTAGGAAAATGAAAACTACTAGTTGAAAATAGTCTCTTGATCTTCTTGAAAGATTGGTGAAAGTGATGCCAGGTTCCCTGTTGCTTGGCTAGCAGGCTCTGTGTTATTACAGGCAGGGAGGGGTTTTGTTCCTTGGTGAAGAGTTGAGCCAAAAGCCTTGTGCGTCTGATTCTATGTGACTGCTTTGACTCTTGCAAAAAACCCCCTCATACTAATAATTAGTAAGTGACCCTATGAAACTTAAACATAACTTTACACTTCAGTGTTCTCAACCTAAATGAATGAGTTTGCATGCAGTGATAGTCTTCTCATCAAATCAGCTCTTCATTATTGTCCAGAGGAAGCCACAAAGATGATCTGAGGGCTGGAGCCTGAAGCCAGGCTGAGAGAGTTGGGGTTGTTCAGCCTGGAGAAGAGAAGGCTCCAGAGAGACCTTACAGGGGCATTCCAGTACCTGAAGGAAAGAGGGACAGGGACTGTTTAGCAAGGAGAGTAGTGATAGGATGAGAGGCAATGGGCTTAAATTAAGAGGGGACGTTTAGATCAGATAATAGGAAGAAATTCTTCCCTGTGAGGGTGGTAAGGCACAGGCGCAGGTTTCCCAGAGAGGTTGTGGCTGCCACTGGGTCTCTGGCAGTGCTCAAGGCCAGGGTGGATGGGGCTTTGGGGCACTCTGGGCTAGCGAAAGCTGTCCCTGCCCATGATGGGGAGGGTTTCTCAGTTGCAGGATTTGACCTGTTCTGAAAAGAAACAAGTGCAAGAGGACACCTCTTGTGCTGCAGAAACGTGAGCACCACACAGAAGCAATGAAGATGTTTGTCAAGACTTCCAGGCCTAGCTGAAAAAGAATGGTTAGGGCCCTGGTGAGCCTGGGTTTTACTGTTGAGTGCACAGGGATTCCTAATAGTAATGGGAAACATCTGATGAGACTTCTAACCGAGGGGCAGTCTTGAAATTCTTGGTCATGCATCTCTGGAGATGAAATGAAGGCATTAGTGGCCAATAAAGACCTTTACAATTGATTGTCCAAGCAGTCTTGTGAACTTGGACATCTCTTTAATTAAAATGAAAATGCAAAATGGCTCAAGCCCTTTGATACTTGGAATGCTCTCAATATTAAATTTGCTGCTGTTCTGCATAGAATTTACAACTGGAGTAAGAATGACTTGGCCGTTTCTAAACTTTCACTTCAGCAGCTTCCCTTAGGACCTCAGGTAGTTTGGGCACCTCCAGCACAGTGAGAAACTGCCACAGGCACCTTGGCCTCCTGTTCTGTGTATTGAATGTTACCAACATCAGTGACACGTGTTGACAAACATCAGTTTCACAAAGTGTGAGTATTTTGTAAGTGACCCTAACTCTGTGGAGTAAGCATGTTAAATTCCAGGTATATTTTGTGGGTGAGGAATTGTCACACAGGCTAACTTACTTTGTTAATCTCCGTCCTTCGTCTTGGATATCACTACCTAAAAGCGAGATGGGCACCAGCATCAATACCAAGGGTGGGTCCCTGAAGTCGTTGTATCTTTAGCCAAGCTGGGAGAACAACCATGCTAGCTGGAAACTCCTTCCTGCTGTTACAGCACATCTTAAACAGAATTTTAAGTGGTCATTTCCTCCTTTCATCCCGGCTTTCAAATGCTGTAGTTTAAAAGTGTAAATGATCTCTACAATGAACAGCAATGCACACGTGTGTATCCTTTTCCTGACTTTCCCTTCGGCAGTTACAGTAGCCAGGTGCATGTTAGCAGATTATAATGGTGCTACGCTAAACAAGCACACAAACAAGCAGAGCACCTGATATATACATGCATATACACCCACACACTCCGCTCAGCCTAATGAAAATCCTCACATTCAAGTTCTAAAATTGAGGAATTAAAACAAATCTGAGATGGATAAACAGGACCTCCCACCCCATCAAAGCTTAGTCACTCACAGACACAGAAGGCTGATAATACATACTTAAAGTGAAGAGTGAGATCTGGCTGTTGCTTTGCCAAGGTGAGCTGTAGCTGGAAGCATTATTTTTTTAATTTCTCACCTCTTTGGACCTGTTCTAGGTGCAGGAAGGAGCAACCACCTGAGTGTGGTACCCAAAGCTCTGAGCGGGCGAAAGGTCAGTTCAATCCCAGGATGACTTTTTATGAGTAAAGTGTACAGGGTGCCTTGGCACGAGCCTGATTACACCTCCCAGCATCATTACACACTTGGCAAGAAGTTCTGTTTTCTCAGATCTAACCCATAGGACCTCTGCACCTGAGTGTCTGAGCATCATCGTCCCCAGCCGGGGGAAAGCTCCCTCAGCCTGGCCCATAAAAGGTTTTTGTGAAGTGAGCTGAAGCATGAGAGGCAGCAGCAGTTTGGCTCAAAAAGCCACGTGGCAACCTGAGGCACAGACTAGTCCATGATCTCTTGTATTTTCAGAGTTTATTTCATACTGCAAAATTCCTCTCATTACAAAAGCAAAAGGGGATACTCTGCAGCTCGGTCATTCCAGTGCTTTCTCACAAAACCAAATGCTATTCCACCCAGCAGATCTGCAGGTGGAAATGAAAGTGCAATACACAGGCTCAAGAAAACATTGGTTAGATCACATGTTCTTACAACTTAGGAAAGCAAAGGTGGCTTCTCAACTAGAGCAATTTCAGAACTATCTTTGTAAACACTAAGCTTCAGAGTTTAACTTTTCTTCCCAGTCAGGGTTGGACTCGATGATCTCTTGAGGTCCCTTCCAACCCTGACAGTTCTGTGATTCTGTGATTTGTTAGTGGGCTCAGTTTGCAAAGGACTCGAAATCTTTCCCAATGAAACTGCTTAGTATTGAGCAACCCCCCCTGGTGTGGTGTGTCGGTATTTTATCTGACCCTCTGATCATTATAGGCAGCGTTCTGTTTGGTCCCTGTGCCAGGTTCCTTGTTTAACAGCCTTCTCCAGTAATGTCATAAAATGTGTGTTAATATCCCTGGGGCAGTGTAAACAATTGGAAACGTAAGTGGGAGAACTTTGACCAGCCCGACGTTGTTTCAAAGTCAGTTTTGTCTCATGAAGAATTACAGTTTGTCTTCAGAGCTTCAGGAAATTCCTTACACCCAAAAGTAGCAGCAGAGGTGCAATAAACAAGATTCAATCCTTGCAATTAATTTTTTAATGTAATACTGTAATTAGACATTAAATTTATTATGTTGAAGGATGCTAATGGCTGCTCTGTCTGTAATAGGAGACTTGCTGTAGCCAAAGTACAGGTGTCCTTCAAGACCATGATCATTTCCTTTATGGGTTGATCTGAGGGTTGGTTGGTTGTTTTTAAGCGCAGTAGAGGCTGTCGATTTTATTAATTAGCCACAAAAATGTGTTCGTGCTCAGCATGAAAGCATCTTTTTTTTACTTTGACCTTGGTTAGCAGAGCAAAAAAAATTAACAGGTCAAAACAGGTCCATCAGACACTGTTGTTTTAATGTCTAATTAGTTCGCAAGTTGGGAGGTTTCTAGAGTAATCACAAACATTTTACCTTTTGGGTTTCTTCTCCCTTCCTTTGCCAATACTTTCTCCTGAGGTAGAATTGTTATTTTTGTTACGAGACAGTCCTTGGCTAACACTCAATGGTTTCCAATTCAATCTCTTCAGTTGTACTTGCTGCAAAGAAAAGGACATTATTATTGATTGGGAAACGGATTGGAAGGCTGGAGTTCCAAAATTAACAATGCTGTGTTAATAGCTGAGACGTTTTGAACTTTTTAATATTAGCTCAAGCTTACTCACCTACAATTAGGTTTTAAATGGATCTTGTTGTAATATTTAGCTGCATCAAGAGTCCCTCACAATCTTTAAAGTGACACTGGTTTCCTCCAATACAAGACAACACACCATGAAAACCGAAGTCCATAGGGCCCATCCTTATACCATGGACCTCTGAGAGGAGGACTCCTCCGAGGTGGCACAGGGGCAGAAGTTAGGTCTCTGCTTCAGACCACATTCTGGGGTATGACAGAGTGAGTCTCCAGAACTGTGGTTTTCCTGAACTCTGCCAAGTAACTGCCTTCGATTCTGTGGGGAGACTGGCTTTAACTAGAGGAAGATGTAGCTTTATCCAAACAAAAGCCTGTATCTTCTGGCTTGATAGGAACATCTGCAGCAGCTACTGCTCGTGAGCAGTGTGTGCACTGTGGAAATAGCAGTGACTCTTAGAGCTGCAGTTGAGCAGCAGAAAGGAAGATACAACTCAAGCCAATTTTGTTCTCTTCTCATATCAGGTTTTGCAGAGTTGAGACAAAGTCTGGGCCATGACCCTTGGGATTTTTGAGTACCTGTGTTAATCTAGTAAAATACTGATACTTAGGCTGCTTGTTGTAATGTAACAGCTTAAGCAGCACTTATTAGAGAAAAAACACAGACCTTTTACCTACAGGGCAAGAAACAACTAGTGGATCTGTGCTTACAAAGAAGGGAGGCAAACACCCAAGATGTTTTGAAGTGGTAGAAGAAACCTGTTCCAAGGATGTGCCCAGAGCTTGAGCCCAGGCCTACAGCGTGGCAACTTGGCTTGCTGCCTAGGCCGCATATCCCTGGCTGTGGCTTGGAAATGTCTTCTCTAATATGTGACTGTTCTCTTTTGTGCAGCCTTTGTGTTCCCTTCATCTGCTTTTCATGCCTGGTGTCTTTGGCATGTGTTAGGAGTGTGGTTTTGGTATTAGTGTGTATCGGAGTCTGCAACTGGATCAAACCTGAGGGCAGATGAAAGGGGGAGATGAGAGGGAGGGGTACAGTCCTGCATGAAGTGAGGTGGGGGCTGCTCCCAAGGGACACCTGAGTATTTTCCCCTAGGAAATGCCCCTCTGGTGCTGACCCTGATAGTATCGCTGATGTTCTTGACTTTGTCTCCTGCCCTCTGACGGGGGGATATTGAAGCTCTGGCCTTTTCTCCTTCAGTTTTGCAGTTAGCAATGTTGGGAAGAGTTTTGTGGTTTCTGATATAAAATGTATAAGGTAGATGTCCTGTGGATCACTGTGTAACTACACAACTACTGCTCCATTGCCTCAGCTAGTGAGGATTTCAACAGGATAGCTAAACTGAGCCCTTCCAGTCTTGTTTCTCGGTCCTTCCTTAGCCCCTTTATGACTCAAATCACAAGTGAATTTAAGCTCAAAACCCAGACTTGAAAACCCTATACCTTGGCTGCATTCTTAGAGAGATACCTGTTAGTTTGTGTGTTGTCTTCTTCTGGAATAGGTGCAGAGATTTATTACACAGCCACATGAAGCAGATCAGAATGGCAGATACTGCAGCAAGAAATGCAAAGAGAACTGCTACAAAATGTAAATCTTCGTAAATAACCTCTGCAGGGAGAACAGAAACAAAAATTACAAAATTGATTATGAGTAGATTCATGTTTAAACACAGGGTAAAGCCAAGAGCTCTCATCTGGTTTGTACCATAAACGTTGACTATGATGGTGCCATAGGTGTTGGTTCCATACTCCTCCGTTACAGTGATAAAATAGTAGCCAGCATCTCTCATGCCCACGTTCAGAAGCTGTATAGAACCATTCTCAAAAGTAGTCACTCTGTTTTTGTAGACTGTGGATATGTTGACATAATTCCCACTCTTCCACTCAACAATTTTGGTGGTGCCCCAGCTTGACACATGCTTCCACTCAATGGTGGCGACGCCTCTGCAAGAGTATTCAACTGAGAGGAGGATGTTTTGTGCCACTGTTGCATTGATGTTGGGTTGTGGAACCACTAAGGATACTCCCTGGGGAGCTGAAAGACAAAGGAGGGTGATGAATGTGGAGGTGATGCTGCACCAGCCAGCCAGGGCAGGATAGGACCTCTGCAGTGTGATTCACCCTACCTATCTCAGTGGTCTGTTTTGAAAGAGGGGGGAATATGGTTTGTGGTTTCTCTTTCTTTCTGCTGACTATAAAAAGAACATACATAGAATCATAGAATCATAGAATCATAGAATGGTCTGGGTTGGAAGGGACCCCAAGGATCATAGAGCTCCAACCCCCCTGCCACAGGCAGGGACACCAACCTCCAGGCCTGGATCTACACAAGGCTGCCCAGAGCCCCATCCAACCTGGCCTTGAACACCTCCAGGGACAGGGAATCCACTACCTCTCTGGGCAGCCTGTTCCAGCACCTCACCACTCTTTCTGTAAAAAACTTCCCCCTAATATCTAATCTAAACCTTCCCTCCTTTAGCTTTAGTCCATAAAGTCCATACATACTTGAATTAAAGACTAAATACCCATTTTTCATTGCTGATAGATAGAAGAAATGTTTCCACCATACAGGACAAGTGTGTTTCATTACCCAAGAGGAGACTTTTCCTGGAAGAGTCTTTTTGGGTGAGGGAGCATAACATTTTCTGACAACTGTGCAGTGCTTTTGTATCTGGCAGTAACTGGCTTTTCCTTAAAATCTTGCATTTAAATGGAAAGTCTAATCACCACGGACAAGGTAATCTATTATTTTCATTAACTACCATCCCCCAAAAGCAAGTACCATAGCAGGCTTAAGTATGTGAAGACTTGGCAAGGACTTCACCATATTTTCAGGATACGTAATCAACATTTGAAATAACAGCCTCGTAAAGGCAGCCAGTTACATGCCAGTGCAGATAAATCACATGTCATCAAAGGTTTCATGGGAAGTCAGGGACTTGGTGTTCTGATGATTTCCAGGGAAAAATACACGTGTAGGAATATTTAATTCCCACCTAGTTCCTGCTGATGTGATTATGGAGCTGTTCATTATACTGTGAAACCGAACCGACCGTTTAGTTTAATGTGTAACTGCAATAATTTCTGCTTGTGGGGGGTATTTCTGCATGAAGATTTGGATGAACATCAGATTGCAGTTGGCTTACCTTTTATTTTTTGTGCCTGTAATTAATGGTGTGTTTGAGACACTTGGCTAGAAACTGAAATCCTGTTATCTACCCGCAAAAATCGAACCAGAAAAAGGCAGATAAAGCACGGGGTAGACCTCACTGCTGGATGCCTTTTCCTGGTTTGGCGTGGACCAGCCCACCTGCTCTCCTAACGTGGTGTAACTGCCTGACTGCAAGAGCAGAGCTGAAAGAGTAATGCTGAGCTGCAAGTGTCCTGCCCAGCAGGGAGGGACTCCGCCGTGCTGAAGGAGTGCAAAGCAGCACCCTTGGGGGTGATCCTGGAGGTTCTACAGAGTCTTCAGGGAAAACAATGGTTAAAAAAGGAAAAGGGAAAAAATCTCCAAGGGAAAGATTATTTTTTTTTTAATCTTATATTAAAAAGTAAGTGCCCCATGGTCAAAACCCCAAAGCAACCACGAATGGGGAGAGATGGGTAAATGAACTAAAAGGTGACTTTGCTCTCTTTGGGATCGCTAACAGACTTCAGAAACTGCTGCTCAAGGTAAGGCAGGGAAGCTCCAGAAGCCAGTTTGACTCCCAGGTCCTCACCTATGTGACCAGTGCCAGAGAAAGCTCTGTATTCGTTTTAACCAGATAGGATCCGAGAGACCACTCCTGGGACTCTCCCTTTGTGGGCATCATCACGCTCACGCTGGCCTGTCCCCTTGCAGGGGCACGATATTTTCCCAGGTAGCCCGGTGCATCCTCGGCTAAGCTGCTCTGCCCTCAGCCTGTGTGGAGGAGGGACTAACCAGAGCTGCGAACACGGGGCTTGTGCCAGCTACAGAAACAGAACAGACGGGAACCTCCGGTAATC
This sequence comes from Gallinula chloropus, assembly GCF_964237585.1. NCBI lineage: Eukaryota > Metazoa > Chordata > Aves > Gruiformes > Rallidae > Gallinula > Gallinula chloropus. Next base: position 199,881,268 of record NC_140085.1, read on the forward strand.
GCTGCAAATTGTTCTAATTGTTTGTTGGTTCGTGTGTTTATTTAAAGGCCTTTTGCTCTGCTTCTGATTAGACAGGGGCTGAGCCTCTCGCAAGGGTGACCCTTCTATATTTTGATGAAGGCAAGGCTTTGTTTTGAATATGTAGTTGCAAGGTAAATGTTAAAAAAAAAATAAAATCATCCATTAAATTCTTTGCAAATATGTTCTGTCCCTGCCCAGCACACAAAGCCAAAAAGGCCATGCAATAACTATTCAAAAACGTTTTTAATACACCATCCCCGAGATCACCTGAACCGGTCTAATCCAAACAGAGCTGCAAGCAGGCAGCCTGGAGAGCAAACATCACCCCTGCCCTGTGCAAGGCCACCGCGCTCTGCTGCCTGCAGAACCAGACCCTTCACGCCCAGTGAAGAGGGCACGGGTGAGTTTGCTGACCCAGGCACTGCCGCTGCACTCTGAAGTATTCACCTGGCCCAGAGTCAAGTTGGAAGCGCGGCTGGCTCTGTGTATCTGAGCTGGCCCTCGCAATGCCGCCGGGTCTGCAGCATGGTGGGGAGCAGGTGGGAAAGGCTGGTAGTGAGAGGCCTCAACACAGGAGCTCTAAAATGGGGAAACAGCTCTAAAATAGGCCTCTCAATCTCCGGGGACAGTTCCTCTGGCCTTTGGTGTTCTGCTTGCATGTCACCTTGATGATGAAGGGGATGGCGTAACGTGTCCAAACCAAACCTGCTGGTGTCACTACCCACCCCAGTTCCCAGGTGTGGGGGCTGGCTGCAGCCTCCTCTAGCCTTCCCTAGGAGAGGACCACCCGGCTTCCTGCTTGCTGCCCCGTCCCCACTCGCTCCCCGCGGGGTGCTGGGATGAAATCCACCTCCCCCTCTTCACCGCTGCGTTTCCCAGCGTGACCCGACACCCTTCGGGGTAGGAAGCGATTTGCTTCCTTCTCCCTGCCAGCCCCCCGCTGTTGTTGGGAAAGGGAGTGGGGGCGCAATACTGGGGGGGCCGCCTCCGTCGGTAGCGGGCCTGGGGCTCGTCCCTCCGCGGCCCCGGCTCCCCGCCCCGACGGCCGGGCTGCAGCCCGGGGCTGGCACCACTCGGCCTCCCCTTCTTTCTCCGAACAGCGGGAGCGGGGACACGGCTTCTCGGACCACCTCCAGCCTGCAGAGAGCGGCGATGCCTGCCTGAGCCCCCGTAAGTCCCGTCCCACCGCCCCCGGCAGCTCTCGGAAGCGCTCTCGCCGCTTGCCGGCAGCCCAGCAGGGTCATCCGGGGCCGGAGCCCCGGGGGAGCGGCCGGGCTCCCCGCACCGCTCCGCGCAGACCTGGGGCTGGAGCTGAGCCGGGGGGAGCGCGGGGTCCGCTCGGCGAGAAGCAGGAAGAGGAAAGGAGGAGGAAAGGGCCGAGGTAGGAAGCGGAGGGGGAAAGGGACACTTACTCTGCAGAGCCCACCCGGCAGCCAGACAGAGGGTGACGGTGCCCACGACGACGCCCCGGCAGCCCTGTAGCGGTCTCATCAGAGAGAAGCCGGTGCCCCAGGGCTTGCATTTAAGCGGCTGGGCCGGCCAGCGCGGTCCGACCCCGGGGGCTCCCTGCCCCAGGCTTCTTCCTCGCTTCTCTCCCTCCTCTTTCTCCCCCTCTTGCCGCGGCGCCGGGGCTGATCGCAGCTCCCACCCTCCCTCAACAACCCCCCCTCCACCTCCCCGCGGCTCCCGCCTCACCGGCCCCCGGGCTCTCTCCCACGCCTCACACCCCGCGATCCTCCGATACGGATTGAAGATGCAATTGGCTGTGGCAGGGAAAGTGCTGCCCGGCCGCCTGCCATGGCCCCAGCCAGGAAATGAGCGTTAATGGGCGGCCGCGGGGGCCGCGCAGCCCGGCCCGGCCCTGCCGCTTCCCCGGGAGCGCCCCGCCGGAGCGCAGGAGCCGAGCCCAGGGACCGGGACACCCGGGGGAGGGCGGTGGGGTTCTTTTTTCTTTTGGTGATCGCTAAGGGAACATGTGCCCGCAAGGGAAATTTCCCCTCGGGGTGTTAAAAGTGACTTTGTTGTCCACAGGAGTGTGGTGATGCTGCGGGTGAGGTGACGGGGATGGGCGGCAGCATCTCAGCATCTCTTATCCCCTGGGCTCATCTCAGGTGACCACGCTGGAAAATAAGGCCGGATCTCATCCCGCCGTACCAGGACAAGCACTGGGAGCTGTCTCCTTTCTTCGGCCACAAAGTGCTTGTCCTTCTTTCAGAAAGTGTGGGACAGTGTGAGTTCAGGGAGAAACATGATTAGAAAACATGGGAGTACCCCAATCCTGAAAATTCACCCTCGGTTAGGGGTGGATGCTGGCAGAGACTGTGCCCAGGGGAGCCACCCCTCTGACCAGCAAAAGGGTTGTACATCAGGATAGCCAGATGCAGATCTTCCATCCCTCTCTTCCACAGGTTTCTGTCTCCTCAAGTCTTCTTTAGTAGGGTGTGGATAAAAAAGAGGCACCTGTCTGCTCGTCAGTGTGGACTTCTCAGGGTGGGTGGGAGGCAAGGGCAACTCAGCGTGTGAGAAGAGACATCCAGGGCCTGCCACAGCCCTCTGTGCTGGGCAGCTATGTCTCTTACCTGCACCAGTCCATACAGTGCAGTTTCCCTACATACTGCTTGTCTGTGAGGAGGAAAAGTGAGCCCTGGGAGGTGGGGAAGGGGGCAGGTGGGGGATGGGGGGGAGTGGGGGGTGGTGGTCTGAGTGGCTTAAGCACAGCCCTGGGCAGGGGACCTAGCAGGAGAAGGGCTAGGCTTGCTTGGGGCTCAGCTACAGACACCTGCTCCCACTGGGGCTTTCCAACAAGCGCAATGCTGTCGTGTGCAGCCAGGTGAAAGCCTCTGTATGAGATTAGGGTTTCCTACTTGCACCTTAGGGGGGACTTCGTGGAACTTAGGTTGGGCCTCGGCAAGAAAGTGCAATCTGCATGGACCCCCTGGTCCATCTTTTATTCAGGGTGCAGTACGATCTCCAGATTCCCTGATTTCTGCTGCATCTCTTGAGGCTTCAGCAATGGGAGGCGGGTGAGTGGGCAGCAGGAGGAGAGGTCAGTGAAGACATACTGCCCGATCATTTGATCTCATGTAGGTTTTGCAGCCTGCAGTGGTGCTGGGAGTGCCTGAAAGTGTGGTTGCACTTCATCTGCAAAGGCAGCCTACAAAGTTCTCCCCCTCCACCCCACCTGTCCGAGCTGCTCCTGTGCTTTGCCAGATCCGCTCTGCTGCGTCAGGCCAACATTGTGTCTGGGTGTCTCTGTGGAAAATGAGATCCCCACTGGCAAAATTTCTTCCTGACCCCATTGTTTCATGGCAGTTTTGTTCCTTAAAGCATCAAAGAAGGTCTCACTATAATGTAAATGTATGTAATTTCCCCTTTTTAATTCCATTAAATGTTTATTTAAATTATATTTGAGCTCTTGGCCCAGTGACCTATTTTGGCAGCACAACTTATGGGGAATATGCTCATATGGAATGAATTGAACTTTGAGTAATTTAAAATGTATCACACTGGTTGCATTGATTTAACCCACTCTATTGGAAGGACAGATGCTAGTTGTGAAACTGAAAACCAGGTCAGTTCTTCCCAAATATTGGCTCTTTTGGCTTTGCAGTACAGGTCAAATGTTCAGTCCTGGGATGAGAAAGGGGTGCTTGTTTTCAGCATGGATAATTACCAGCAAAGAGCATTCAGATTCTTTCTTTGTAAAGGGAAAATCATAAAATGTCTAGAGGTTGGTTTGGTATTTTTAAAATAGAAGCTGCACCTCAAGAAATAGGGTGGCATGTATGACAAAATGCCCAAAAGTATTCGGAAAACATTGTATCAGGTTTTTATAAACCCCATTTATCTGAAAGTGACTGACTCCTCTCTCCCCAAGAGCCCCACTGCAAGCGATGCCTTCTCCTGCTGCGCTGCAGACATCCCCTCTCCTCAGCAGAAATGCAGCTGGGTGTGAAACAGCAGCAATGGGTGCATGCTTTGGGCAGGGTGGGAGCCCTTCTGCAGGGCAGCCAAGCAGCTGGGGGCAGGGAGGATTTTCGGGACAGCCTGAGGAGGAGTGTGGTTGTGGTGAGCAGTGCTGTAGGGGTGGTGTGGGGGACCACTGGAAGCAACCCCATCAACAAGTGACCACAGAGCAAATCACTTTGACTTCAGGGAATGCCACTGATAACTGTGTTAGAGGCCAGTCCAGCCAACTGTAACCTTGGTGCTCTGCCCCTGGGAGTCTCCCCAGCACTTGCCTTCCTCCCAGCCCCCAAATACTGGGGGATGAGCTTCAGCAGACATCTCCTGCTCTTGGGATGAGGTTTGAAGAGGATGCTGCAGTTGAACTGATGGTGGGTCCTGGGCTTTGGCACCTGGGCAGCAGTGGTGCAAGGCTCCAGCAGTGGGGCTGTCTGCACCGGGTGGGAGCAAGGGGCTGTGCCCTGCCTGGCTCTTCTGTGGGATGCTGATTTGGTGGCTAACTCAGGATAACTTCACAGGAAAGCCGGATCACAGTGTGAATCCTGAGATTCCTTACCTTGGCATATTCATGAGGTATTTTCCTAACGAAGCTTATTATTGAAATCCCATCCAACCCCATTCAGATGAGGGTAATGACATGCCCCTTCTGAATAGAGACATTTCATCTGTTAATGCTGTTCTTCTGCTTTTATTTCTCTCTGCCTGTCAACGAGCAGGTCTAGGAAACAGAAGTGTATCAAGAATATAGCACAGGCTGGGAGAAATCAATGGTTCCTTGTTCCCTTACAAAGTGCCCTTAAACCATCGGGCTCTGGGAATGATTTTGTAAAAGATCTGGCTTATCATCCCTACACTGCTACAGGCACCTGTGGGTTTGCACTGCTACATGCTCAGCATTTTAAGCTTCTCTTTCCCTTCCCTTCGCTTATTTCCATTATTTTAAGGGTTCTTTTCCCTTCCTTCTCTTTGCCGTCTGAGAGTCTCTAAAGTTTGTCTGGAAGGCCTGATTTCTCTTCCTGGTGTCATTAATAATGGAACAAAACCACATTAGCAATTGCAACAACAGCCAGATAGGAGCCAGAAAGCTCCTTTTGCTCTCCAACACGCTGCATGAGTACTCTGAAACGCTTTATACAGAGAGCTGGCTGTTTTTCTTTCTCACCCTTTTCCTTTGATGTCATTTTGGACTCAATAAAACACTTGACCTCATCTTCTGCTGAAGAGAAGATAAAAACCACCAGAGTTAAAAATTCACATAGATTCCAGACCTGTGATAGCACTTTAGAGGTAATTCCACCCCGTGAGAAAGCACGGGAAAGGATGCAGCAAAGAGATGTTAGCAGGAGCTGCAGGGCATTGCAGCTGCGGGGTCAGAGGGCTCACCGCTGCCTTGAGATGCTCTTGGTCAATGCAGTGACCTGGGAAACAGCTGGCAGAGAGCAGGAGAGAACTGGAGGTTGCTGAACTGGCAACAGAAATGGCAGACACAGGTAAATATCTATACCTACATCTCTCTCTACATATATACTAGATATATCTATATATCTATATCAGACACAGGTATAGGAGAAAAATAGGTAACCTCCTGCTGGGGCCTCCTCTTTCATGTGAAGTTGGTGGTCCTGGCTCACTTTTTCTGGTCTTCTGGAAGTGAAAAGAACATTTGTTGGGAGGTCTTAGTGTGTAAAACCATTTCTTTCGATCATATAAGGGGAAAAAGTCTCCTTCAGCATCTGATGTAGAACGTGGCCAAATCTGCACTTTGTCAGAGGTTTCTTTTTGCCTTTTTTTTTTTTTTTTGGCAGAAGCACAGTACAAAAAGCCCTTCTCTTACCCTAATTCAATCAATAGCTGTAAGAGGAGAGACCATGGGCAGTCCTGCTCTGTCAGCATTCCGCCACTTTTAAAGCTACCTAGACTGCCTGAGTCTCCTCATAGCTTTGGTCTGTGGTTTTGGAGGTTGGGAAAATAGAGGAAAAAAATGAAATGAAGTGAAACTCAACCTTGAGGGATGCAGAAGTGTATCTCTGAGGGTGCACAGATGCTTAGTAGAAGGGGAGACACTTGGGAACAGCTTTTATCAAATGGGAGGCACTCAAAGCAAACCTCTGAACAGGCATGGCTGGGTGATTGCGTTCATCCATGAGGAACTGTTCAGTGTCAGGAATAAAACAGGGTTTTGCTGTGTGCCATTAAAACTCTTCCAAGATGTTACATCATCAGCCCTCTACACCCTTCTCTATATACTGACATCACAGTACCTCTGATTTCTTTAAACAGGAAAGCAAAGCATGAAGATGGGTTTTTTTTCTAGGAAAAATCCTTGGTCTCCTAAGTCTCCAAGGTGGCCTTTATCCCTTCCAGATGGTACGGCAGGAGCACAGGGCACAGTCAGAACAGGGACAGTGGCAGCAGGCTTGCACTACAGTAGCAGGACATATTATAAGGCCACTGCAATTCATGGAGCGTTTTTCTCTTTCTATCTTCCTTCTTCTTTGTCCAGTTCATCACGCTCAATGCACCTGCCTGTGGATGATACCTAAGTCATTGGGGCATTGATTCTCTTGGAATCATTGAAGGGTTTGTGTTGGCATGGAACTCAAAGCCCATCTAGTTCCAACCCCCTGCTGTGGGCAGGGGACACCCTCCACTAGCCCAGGATGCCCAAAACCCCATCCAACCTGGTCTTGAACACTGCCAGGGGTCGAGGGGCAGCCACAGCTTCTCTGGGCAACCTGTGCCAGGGCCTCTCCGCCCTGACAGGGAAGAATTTCTTCCTTATATGTCATCTAAATCTCCTCTCCTTCAGCTTAAGGCCACTACCTCTTGTCCCATCACTCCATGCCCTTGTAAACAGCCCCTCTTCCACTTTCTTGTAGGCCCCTTCAAGTACTGGAAGGCTGCTGTAAGGTCTCTCTGGAGCCTTATCTTCTCCAGGCTGAACAAACCCAACTCTCCCAGCCTGTCCTAACAGGAGAGGTCCTCCAGCCTTCTATCATTTTTGTGTCCTCTTCTGGAATCTCTCCAACAGCTTCATGTCTTTCCTGTAGACCCTCAGAGGTTGACGCAGTACTCCAGGTGGGGTCTTATGAGGGCAGAGTGGAGGGTGAGAGTCACCTCCCTTGACCTGCTGATCACACTGGTTTTAGTGCAACCCAGTACACAGTTGGCTTTCTGGCTGCAAATCACATTGGTGGGTCATGTTGAGCTTCTCATTCACCAACACCCCAAGACCTCCTCAGGGCTGCTCTCAATCCATTCTCTGCCCAGCCTGTAGTTGTGCTTGGGATTGCCTCGCCCCATGTGCAGGATGTTGCACTTGGCCCTGTTGACCTTCATGTGGTTCACACAGGCCCAGCTCTCAGAGAAGACTCTTCACAGTCTATTTCTTGATGTACAGAGAAAACCCTCCACCCCTCCTTCCTCACCTTCCCATTCTGAAGAGCCTGTTGCTATTGATATCCACACAGCAGTCATGGAGTATGTCCCACCAAGTTTCACTAACAACAACTAGGTTTTAGCTTTCTAACAGCACAGGGGCTTCCAGCTCCTTCTGTTTGTTGCCCATGCTGCACATATTGGTGTAGAGGCAATTCAGCTGAGCTGTCAGTCATGTCATCTTCTTAGATAAACAGCCCGACATTACTTTGGGGTATTTCACCAGTGTTTCTCTGTTGTCTCCTATTACCTCAGGAGCCCCCAGATCATCTCTGTAAGACTTCAGGTGTGCTGCAGTGTAGCTATGTCTCAGAACAACATGCTGAGGGCCCTCACTAGCAACCCTTCCCTCTAACCTTGGCGTGTGATCCCACAGGTTGTCATGGGTGAGCCTGACACTATCCCCCTTCCCCTTAAAGCCTTGTTTGAAGCTCTGTCATTAAGCCCCACTAGTTCATGAGCAAAGACTGTCTTTCATCTTTGAGAAAGGTGAATTCTCATCTGATGCCAGCAGGCCTGGTGCCACGTAGACCATTCCAGTGCTGAAAACCCCAAAACTGTGATGGTGTCACCAGTCACAGAGCCATCCATTAGCAGAATGGGCTGCCCAATGTCTCTGCCAGCAACTGGAAGGAAAGAGGAAAAACTAACTTGTGCTCCACTTTCTCTGTGCTCCAACTGTCCCAAGGCTCTGAACTCTCTTTTGGTTGCCCTTGGAATATGTGATATGCCAAAAACAATATCAAAATAACAATGTATTTCTGATTAAATGAAAATATTTATGTTCAAGTTTAGCCAGGCACCAGAAGGTTAGTCATTCCTATAACCCTTCACCTCACATCAATGGCTGAAGTTATTGTTTACAAAGGGGCTCTGTTAGTGTTATACCATACAAAGAAAATAGCAGAGCTTTTATCTCATGCAAGAATCATCTGACCCTTTTCCAAGCTATTCTAGTTCTACTTTACTGACCCATGGTACTTCTTGCTATTGATCATTAGCAGCAGGAGAATTCAGCAAAGCAAAAGGCACGTTATCTGCTGTGTGCAGAACAAAAACAGTCTCAAAAGGGGGCAAATACAAAAGGGACCCTGAGAGTTTCGATTCTCTCCATTACCAGAACAACACAAACTTTGGCCTTCTCAAATCTCTGGTTGCCCCAGGCACTCAAGCCTGTCTCCAATTCGGTCACTGTCCTAAAATGCAGGAATAGCGATATGTACAGATTGGGTGAGAACTTAAATAGAATTAAGCATGAGTAATAATTAAGTAAAGCAATAATTAAGCATGATTAAGCTGGCCTAGTTGAAAAGGACCATTTAAATACTGCACTTTAGTCTCAACAGCTCTTTTTATGTGGATCACCAGAACACTTCTCCTTTTCATTTGGTGTAAATTTGGTGCAAAGAATTTACTTTGACCTGCCCTGTCAACACAGCCATGTCCTCATGTGGTCTAACTGAGCTGCCAAAACCAGAAAACTCCTTCTCTACTGCTGATTTAGGCTCACTCTGCATTTGCAGAAGGGCTGAGGAGGACCTCTCCAGAGAGCCAGACTTGATGATCCTCACTGCCCGTGTTGGCTTCCATGTCTGGACATGATGCCTGCAGGGCAGCTGAGAATATGCAGCACTGAAGCAAATCAGGTCAAGCCCATCTGGCTCTGCAGAGTGATTGTTGAAGCATGTCAGGCATGTTGCCTTTCAAATAATGACAGTGATTGAGCAATCATGGTGTAATTATGGAGTCTCCTAGGGAAGCAAGTATGGATAACTCAGGGCACTCACAGATCCGACCCTTGCTCCTGCATTGTGGGTGGTTTCCTCCTGGAGCACCACAGACATCACATGTCAATCATAGCCTTGGCTGTACTCCCCACCTCAGCCTGTGTGTGTGTAGGAACTGCCCCAAAATTATCAGAGATGGAAACTGCATTTATTTTTTTGCCTCTAATTTGCAGGAGTGCAGTGTGGGTAAGTGACTGGTGGAGGAAGTCATGCAGAGGAAGACCTTCACAGACATACCTGGTGCACAGGCAGCTGGGAGGGGCTGTGATTGCCTTGCCAGGGCCCAATGGCCCCTGGTGACTTGGGAAGGTGCATATGTGACTGGCAGTGGTGCTTAGTGGCAGACAGCATCTCTTGGCGAGGACACTTCCGGTGACACTGGGAGAGCCATACTCAGGGTATGGTGAAAGACGTGCTCTGAAAGGGAAGAGCTGGTTTGTGTTACTTGGGGCTGTGCTTAGTTTCTATTAAAGAGTAGACATTTAAAATCTCTCCTCAATTTGGGTGTTTGGATGGGGAGTTCAGTGACATTTGTCCCTAAAACATCTTGTGGAGAATGGTGATTGGGTGGACTCAATGCTGCCCGGTAAGGCCCATCTCACAGGACATGCCAGGGCTGCAAAGTTTAAGGAAAAGGAAACTTGATTTGTCTTAGCATTTTAATACTTTCTCAAAACTTGATTTGAGGAGCAGGAGAGCCTCCAGTTTTATCCAGTGACAAAACTCTTGCCTGACATTCCCACCAGAGGGATGTTTAGTGTGATACAGTCCAAGTAAAAATTCACAGCCTGAACACTGGCTTGTACATTCTCTTGCCCACAAGAGCACAGCTGAGGGAGCAGCAAGAGAAGCCCCTATCCTACATCTCCTGCTGGTCCTATTTCTTCCAGTTTCCCAAGAAACCCTGTTCTCCTTTCTTGCCACGCAAAACTGGATTGGCACCGGAGGGTTGCATTGCCCTGCAAGTCATGCAGGAGAGAGGAGCACTAGGGAGGGTGATTGTCATCTTTGGCAGAGCACGGCAGGGCTTCACCTGTGTTGAATGTGCCTGCAGGAATTTGGCGCCTGGGTGGGTTTTAATGTCACATTCACCTGCTGGAGGTAAACATCCTTTCCACCTTGGGTCTTCTGTAGCCCTGGTGCACACCATGGTTGGATAAGGGCTCTCAGACATAGTGCTTGCTTTACAAGAAAAAGTGTAGAATGGTCCTTCATAGTGGAAGGACCAGTGAATGATGATACTGGTCTCCACAGTGGAAGTACAGCTAGAAATTCCAAGTTTCCTGTCCAAATAGCCAGTTTTAAGTTTTGCTGTTGGTTTTAGTAGTAGTGCACCAATCTGACAGATGTTATCTCCACTGCAAAGCTAAAAGCTTCACCTATGTGTAGCGTTTCCTAGGTTTGAATTGTCACAATGAAGTGAATGGGGTTATTCCAACAAATCGAGTTGCACATGGAATTATGAGAAATGGGTGGTCCTAGGCACAGTGAGCATGGGCAGTTCATCTAGGGCTCTTGAAAAGTTTGACCAACTTTCAAATAGCATTTAATTTTTTTCTGCAGGTTTTACTTTTCTAAGAGGCCAGTGGTGGGGCCTGACCTTCTCAGTGGTGCCCAGTGACAGGACAGGGGGCAACAGGTGCAGACTGGAACACAGGAAGTTCCATCTCAATATAAGGAAAAGTATTTTTTCTCTGAGGGTAACAGTACCCTGGGACAGGCTGCCCAGAGAGGCTGTGGAGTCTCCTTCTCTGGAGAGATTCGAGATGCGCCTGGACATGATCCTTTGCAACCTGCTCTAGGTGATGCTGCTTTAGCAGGGGGTTGGACTAGATGATCTCCAGAGGTACCTTCCAACTCTAAAATTCTGTTATTCTGTGATTCTAACTGTTATTCCTGCATTAAGAGCATAGCTGAGCTCTGGGAGAAAAAAAAATCCCATGTTTGCAACAAAGAGAACCCTGTCCTGCCCTTGGTGCCATACAAAGCAAGTGTCACAACTGGGAATTGCAGATCAGGAATTCTGGAGCTGTAAATATTCTTCATGTTTTGATTCTGTTTTATTCTTCTTTACTATACATTGTCTTCCTTTGCCTTCACACAAGCAACCTGAGGTCCAGTATACAGAGAGTCTGCTGGTGTTGGACCCAGTTTAGGTTTAGAAACCCAAGACACACTATGCTCTTGACTTCTCTGTTGTTGGAGCTCAAGGGTAACAAACAAGCAGGGCTCTGAGTGTTAAGATAAATGTGGTAGTGGTTGTGTGAATGGTACCTGATTGGCAGGGCTGGGAGAAGTAATCAGGTGACATCACTGGGCTTTGCCAGTCTGAACTCTGGGTTGGACATCCATACCGTATATGGACACCATATACAGTATATGGGCATCATATACTGTACCAACCTCAGTTGTTGGTAAATTCTTCTAACATTTAATGGACCTTACATTTAAAAAGCTTAGCTGTGTTTGTAGTCAAATTTGTCTAGTTTTAACTTCCAGACATTGGATCTTGTCATAATCCCTGCCTGTGACAGAGAAGAGACATTATCAAAGTAGCAGGAACATGCTCTGGGTATGATTCATCTCATCTAAATTTCAATGTTACAGTGCATAGCATCCTCAGGGCGTCTTTGTCTCTGTTTATACTGCTGGAGACTGTTCTCAGGAGCCCTGAGGCCCCAGGGCAATTCAGCATAAACAAGGAGCTTGCCTTGGTTGATGGGAACTGGGTTAGGGATCAGTTAAGCAATCTGGACATCCATAAATCCATGAGTCCTGATGGGATGCACCCGCGGGTGCTGAGGGAGCTGGGAGAAGTCATCTCTAGGCCACTCTACATCAATTTTGGTAAGTCGTGGGAAACAGGAGAGGTGCCTGAGGACTGGAGGAATGCAAATGTCACTCCAGTCTTCAAAAAGGACAAGAAGGATGACCCAGGTAACTACAGACTGGTTAGCCTCACCTCCATCCCTGGAAAGGTGATGGAATGACTTTTCCTCAGTGTCTCAAGGATAAGAGGGTCATTAGGAGCAGTCAGCATGGTTTTACCAAGGGGCAGTCATGTTTGACCAACCTGATAGCCTTCTATGAAAACATAACCAGGTGGATAGATGATGGTAGGGCAGTGGATGTGGTCTACCTTGATTTCAGTAAAGCATTTGACACCATCTCCCATGGCATCCTCATGGCTAAAGTGAGGAAGTGTGGTCTGGAGGATCAGGTAGTGAGATGGGTTGTGAACTGGTTGAAGGAAAGAAGTCAGAGAGTTGTATTCAATGGGACAGAGTCTGGCTGGAGGCCTGTGTCTAGTGTAGTCCCTCAGGGGTTGGTACTGGGACCGGTACTATGCAGTATATTCATCAGGGACCTGATGAGGGAAGAGAGTGCAACATCAGCAAGTTTACCAATGACACAAAGCTGGGAGGAGTGGCTGACACACCAGAGGGCTCTGTTGCCATCCAGTGAGATCTGGACAGGCTGGAGAGCTGGACGGGGAGGAATTTAATGAAATATAACAAGGACAAGGGTAGAATCTTGCATTTGGGGAAGAGCAACCCCAGGTACAAGTATAGGTTGAGGACTGGCCTATTGGAGAGCAGTGTAGGGGGGAGGGACCTGGACGTCTTGGTGGGCAGCAGGATGCCCATAAGCCAGCAATCTGCCCTCATGACCAAGAAGGCCAATGGCACCTTGGGGTGTATTAGAAGGGGGGTGGTTAGTAGGTCAAGAGAGGTCCTTCTCCCCCTCTACTCTACCCTGGTGAGGCCACACCTGAATATTGTGTCCAGTTCTGGGCCCCTCAGTTCAAGAGGGACATAGAACTCCTTGAAGAGTCCAGCACAGATGTCCATCTTAAGATGATTAAAGAAGTGGAACATCTTCCTTATGAGGACAGGCTGAGGGTGCTGAGTCTCTTTAGCCTGGAGAAGACTGAGAGGTGGCCTCATTAATGTCTATAAATACATAAAGGGTGAGGGTTGGGAGGACAGCTCCAGGCTCTTCTCAGTGATGGCCAGCGACAGGACAAGGGGCAATGGGTGCAAGCTGGAGCATAGGAAGTTCCATGTGAACATAAGGAAAAACTTTTTCACTGTGAGGGTGACAGAGCCCTGGGACAGGCTGCCTAGAGAGATTGTGGAGTCTCCTCTGGAGACATTCAAACCCCGCTTAGATGTGTTCCTGTGTGATCCTGCTCTGGCAGGGGGGTTGGACTAGATGATCTTTTGAGGTCCCTTCCAACTCCTAATGCTCTGTGATTCTGAGATTCCTTTGAGGGCAGCACACAAAGTAGTCAGTTTTAGACTATGATTCACCTGATCTCTCTGTAGACATCCATGTTAGCTTGTCCATTAGCTCAAAATTGTATCTTGTTTGTTTGACCAACTGAGCACATGATGTGGACTGCTCCTCACTGCCTACCCAGTTAGTGGTAAGCATGGTGCCAAGAATCAGCCTCTTTAGAGATTCAGATACTGGATGATAATTTCCTTCTTGTAATTACATTTCAAGACTTGTCAGTTAGCTGGTTGTTAATCCACCTAATGTACATGGCATTGATTTTGTATTGTTCTTGTTTCTTAATCAAATTACTGTCTGATACCTACTCAGATGTTCCACAGGAGATGGAGTCTAAAAATGTCAAGGAAAACCATGACAGTGGAAGCCTCAGGGTATCTCAGTGCATCCTGCCAGCACAGACAACAGTAGAGTGCTGCCAAGATACTGGCATTTGCTGTTTTAAGTCTGTCTACTGCAGATATTTCATCCTCTCAGTTCAGAACCAAGTCCCAGGCCATTGACTGTCCGCTTCATGGGAATGTTAGTGCATTCCCTGGGTCTTTTTTTGAGTGAACCAACTGGTTTCTTCAAAACCAAGACTCAGGTGCTGTTCTGGAAAAATTCCCTCCAGATCACTCTGGAGGACTGAGACTGAGCTATGTATATTTGTCTCCTCCAACTTCTGCTGTCTCCCATTTATAATCCATCAGGCTCTGCACCCTTGAACATTCCCAGAGTCTGCTTGCATTCCCTCTACAGTCTTACCAGGGGCCCTGGACTGCTGCACCCTGCAGAAGCATCTAGTCATGTAGACACAACCTCTGAGTTCCCCGTGTACTACCCCTGCCCCATGGAGTGACTCAGAACAAGCAGTGTCCAGGGAGGTTCTTCATCTCTTTTGAGGACCAAAATCCAGTCCAGCCACTCTTTTAATCTGAAAGCCCTTTTTCACGTTTTTGGAATGTTTCTGCTCATTCTCATGCACAAACTGCATTCACACCAGGAACCTTGAAGACTCTTTATCACATCCATATTCACATAAATGATCCAGATCATTCTTCCTGTTTTGTCCCAGATTTTGTTAGTTTTCATGAACAATTGCATGCAGCCAGCTAAGCTGGACTTCTGTTATCTTGGACAATTTTGGGTCCAGACCACTGTACAGCAATAAGAAAGTGCATAGTTTTATGACAGCTTTGAAATGAAAACTGTGAAGGACTAAACAGTTTCCAGAGATGCCTTCCCACCTCAGCTGCACTGGGACTTGTGACCCTGAAGGAGTGCAGTGCCAGTCTGATGGCACAACCATTGGCTCTGGACTGCTTCAGCAGCAGCATCTCTTTGGTGGGCTGGACTCCTTTCAGACATGTTCTCACTTTTGCCATTGCTAATAACAGCCAGTTGAATCCTTCAAAGTCTTCTTCAAGAGACTGGGGAAGTAAAGCATGAGTGAGTCAAGTGAGTTGTCTGAGGTAGATTTCCAAAGCCTAATTCATGCAGCGATATCTCCAGGGTCAGATAAGATAGCTAGTAGGGGAAAATTGAGGATTAGGAACATGGACACCTCTGCCAAGGTATTACTTCCAGAGACATGACAAAAGACTTAAAAAACCAAAACCAACCACGAACCAACCACTTGACCAAAGAACTGAAAGAAAATACTGTCTGTTCTTGAGGCTGTTTAGTAATGAAGATTGACATTTCCCAGCACACTTAAGGAAAACTTTAGCTATACATCATTTGGGATGTTTATGCTTTTGTGTCTCATAATGGAAACCTTAACTCCAGTTTACATTTTTTCTCCTCCTTTTGATTATTCCAGACATCTTGAATTCCAGTCACAAAGATGATCCCAGCCCCTACCTTGGGAGGGAGAGAAAGCCATGACTTGCTGCAGCAGTATTTCTATCCCTGGGAATGGATTACCTTGAAGTTTTAAGGACCAGCAAAACAAGCTGTCTTTTTTCCTGGGTTTTCCTGGTGTGGGGGATTAATGCCTTTGAATTCTTCCCTTGTTACAGGAGCACAGAAGTCAGTGGTGATCTAGAGCAGGAGAAGTTGTTAGAAGATCAAAAAGCTCTACTAGCTGAGATGTATTCTCCAGCAGAGAGTGAAATAAAGTTTGAGAACTACAAAGCCCAAAATTCATGTAGAAATGATGAGAGGATCATCCTGGACCCACGCAGCTCATCGCTCACGTGGAAGTATGGCCCTGACAGTGCTAAGAATGTCTGGCAAACCTGGAGTGTTTCCTTGCTTTCGTGCTGGAAGCCAGCTGTAACCCCAGTGAGGACACATTTAGGAAATCTTAAAACTGACTATAAGTGAGAAGAGGAAGAGGTGCAGATTCCCCTTCAGAAGTGCAGTGTTCTGAATTTTCTCATCTATGTAAATTGGACATCCAAAGATGCCTGGTGAGGAACTGATAAGATGCTGACAACTCATTGCAAACTAAATTGCAGGTTGTTTGGGTTTGTGGGTTGTTTTGTTTTGCTTTGTTTGTAATTAGACATGACAGATAGGGTATTATTAACCTCAAAAATGCCAGAAACAGGCAACAGCTGACTAGGCTGCAAAAAGTTAATCAAAAGAGCACAGAGTCATTGTGATGAACAAATATAGGGGGTAAAGGAGGTAAATCCACACGTGGAAGGGTAAACAGGGCACCTCCAGTGGCCAAGCAAATTTATTACAGAGTGGGAGAAAATGGGGAGAAGAAAAAGGAATACCAAACTGGAGGCAATAACCTGTGAGAGGAACAATTTCAAGGGAGCTGGATCATTATCCCCTGCGCTGGCAGCACCTCAAGGACTCTGGGTGTGCTGGGCTGGAACAACTAGGCATTTTGTCATTAAGTATACACTAGAATTGCTTTTATATTTGTTTTACTTGCAGCTAATTGCTTTCAAAACTTTGTCTGACCTTGATGAATGTGTTCTTTTTGAGCTTGCTGGGGGATGTTCTGAGGAGGGAGTCATATAAGGATGGAAGAGAGTAAACATTTGGGAGAGTTACAGTAATTGTGTCTTTGCCATTTTCATCTCTCCACGTGAAGCAGAGCGTGTTTTAGTGGCATGAAAGCCAGAGAAGCTTTGTAAAGGCAAAGTGTCTCTGCTGAGTATGCCAGATACCCCTTTCAGCGCTAGGACTTTCCTATTGGAAGTCGCTGGGAGCTGTGAGCAGCAACGCTCTTCAGCAAAGTCCTACCCCAGAGCACTTCCCTTGGACACTGTTCCTGCAAGCCGTGGGCCTGTTGCCCGCCAGGCCGAGCGCAGGAGCACGGAAAGGCTTTAATGTCATACTTTGGGACTCTGCAGGGGAAAGCAGGATAAGTTGGGCACGTAGAGAAAATGTCTCTCCAGATGCAGTCATTCGCCTTTCAGAGCTGCTGGGCGGGAAGGTTGGTGAGTGGGATGCTGACCTTGATACGAGGACACTGTATCAAGCCTTGATACAATCGTATTAGCCCATAGAAGAGGAGGCTGAGGGGAGACCTTGTCACCACCTACAACTACCTGAAAGGAGGTTGTAGAGAGGTGGGTGATGGTCTCTTCACCCAAGTGACAGGAGAGATAGGACAAAGGGAAATGGGATGAAGCTGCACCAGGGTAGGTTCAGATTAGATGTTAGGAAAAAAAAAAATTACTGAAAGAGTCATCAGGTCCTGGAACAGGCTGCCCAGGGAAGGGGGTGGAGTCACCGACCCTGGATGTGTTTAAAAAAATGGTAAATGAGGCACTTAGGAATATGGTTTAGTATAGGACAGGAACGGTTGGACTTGGCGATCTTAAAGGTCTTTTCCAACCTTGTGATTCTGTGATTCTGTGGAACTGGAGTTTCAGTCTTATCTGGGACATGAAGCAGGTCTGTGACCTTGTGCAAATGCAGTATGTCAGCTTTGGTGTGCACCACACAGAGGGCCACTCAGGTCCCCAAACTAGGTCACCCCTAAATCTTGCAGGGGAGTATGCTTGAATCAGCAAGAGCTGATTTAACAAGAGCCCAGTTGTTCTGGCGCTACAGTAATGATAGCTTTGGTGCCTCCCGTAGCTAAGCACAACCTTACATGCTCCCGCTCAAATCCCTGGGGTGTGAGAGACTTCACTGGGTGACCACCTACAGCCATAGTTAATGGTAATGCTTTTAATTTCCAAAGCAGGTTATTTTGCCTTTTCTAGACATGTAATTAATATTTCATAACAGTCTCTAGAGATACAGGAACGAATTTCTGGTCTTCGTTTAACTAAGCATATCAACAGGACTAGCTGGGCACGGGAAGTTAAGTGTGTCCAGGTGTTTACTAACACTGGGACAAAGCACAAAGTGCTGTGATATTATTCTGATGTGGAGCAGAATCTCCACCTTGCCGAGGATGGGTATTTCAAAGGAGGTGGATGCTCTCTGTGGGGAGCAGAGTCATGTAAACCATATATAGAGCTTAGGGCTGCCAGACCCCCTCCCAAGCCACAGCACTTGCCTTGGTACAGTTCAGAGTGACACGTGGCTCCTTGCTGAGCTTGCTGCAGCTGTGCATGATGGCATCAGCAGTGTTGCCCACCTTGTGCATACACGGTGGGCTGTGCAGCACTTGCTGGAAGGAATTCAGTAGGCAGCATATTATTTTCACCCTCAGCAGCTCAGTTGACTGTCTGGGTTGCTCCAGTGTGGAGTATTTTGGATATGTCAGTAGATGCCTTCCCTCCAACAGTGGCAGGTGTTTCCACGCACAGCAGCTCCCACAAGCTCTTTGTAAGGGTTTCGTGGTGAGGGGCTGCCCAGAGTGCGGTTCCAACTGACTGATGGGGGGGGATTGCGACTGACCCCTGGTGAGCCACTGCACAGCTCCCAAGGGAAATATGACAGGAATCCATGAGCCATCACTGCAGGATCCTCATGAATCTTTATTTCAGCTCCCATCTTAACGACTCACCCCACTGAGGGATGCTGTCATCAGACCATTAGACTTCAGGCTAGAGGCCAAACTCACTGGTTAGCTGGGCTGCTTTTCTTTTGACCCATTGCAAAGTTATGCAAACAAGGTATCACAGGCTTTTCTGTACAGACCTGGTGGCCTGAAAGCTTTGGGATTTTTCCCCTCAAGATTCCATGTCCCTGCAGGAAGGTTTGGTATTGGTTTCCAGCACCTTGCTGTCATCACAGTTTGCTGAGTTCTCACACACTGATTTGTTATGTGTCCCACACCATCTCATCACTGTTCTTGGGTAACACTTTCGCAGGAGTGATTTGACCAGGTGTTTTAAAGAAGACCCATTCAAGAGCCCTTATGCCTCCTGCATTTTTCCAGCTGGTTGACTTTTTGAAAATACTGGCTATGTAAAACTCTCTTATCCAGTAATGAAGGGCTGTTGCTTCATCTTTCTCATCTGCTTCTGCCCTACCAAATCCTATGAGAGAGGATGACATCAGCCATGTGGCAGCAGACTGTCTCTGTGGCCTGACACTGCAGCTGGGGAGAGGTGTATGCAAAAGTTCATAGAACCACAGAATCTCCTGGATTGGAAGGGACTCCTAAGAATCATCAAGTCCAACTCCTGTGTGGCTCCACACAGGCTCAGCCAGGTCAGAGCATGGGACTGAGGGCATCATCCAGATGCTTCTTGAACTCAGCCAAGCTCAGTGCTGTGACCCCTTCCCTGGGGACCCTCTTCCAGTGCCCGACCACCCCCTCAGTAAAGAACCTCTTCCTGATATCCAGCCTAAACCTCCCCTGTCACAGCTTTATGCCATTTCCTTGGGTTCTGTCCGTGGTCACCACAGGAGATTGGTGCCTGCCTGTTCGCTCCCTCTCATCAGGAAGCCACAGACTGCGATGAGGTCTCCCCTCAGCCTCCTCTTCTCCAGGCTGGACAAACCCAGGGACTTCAGCCTCTCCTTGTAAGACCTCTCCTCCAGAACCTTCCCCACCCTCGTTTCCCTCCTCTGGACCCTCTCCAATAGTTTTGTGTCCCTCTTGTACTGTGGCACTCAAAGCTGCACCCAGGTCTCAAGTACAGTGTTGCAGTGTCAAGGAAGCTTTGTAAAGCACACAAAGAATGATGCTAAGCTGATATTACTGCTGGGATGGTTGCACAGTGTTCAGTAATCTGCGTTTGTATAGGTTTGATGCGCTGCTCAGGCATGATTATGGCAGAACTCTACCTGCTATAAAGGGAACAGGTTTGCTCACCTTTTTTAAATTTAATCAAGAGTATCCAATCTATTAAACATTAATTTGTCTCCTTTGTGGTGAGGAAAGTATGTGACTTAAGAATGCCATAAATGTTGGAGCGTGATTTGTAGTCTTGCTTTTGGGTGGGGTACCAGGAGCACCCCAAAGCAAACACTACTGGGGCCTGAGGTGCCCCGTGGTCACCACCACAAGATCATTCTCAATCACCACATGCCTTTAATCACTGCAGACTTCGAGCTCACACATTCTCCTTGGATGAACAGAATGCGTCTTTATTACTCTGTGAGGACTTTAAATAATTCATTACTGGAGAAAGCAAAGGGAGAAGTGATGCTGTTTGTGCCATACTCTAATTGCTGAATGCACCGTGACCTTTCAAACAAGGCCCCATGTTTAATCATGATTCTCTTGTTGCATCTGTTGATGAAGCCATCTGCTTCTCCATCTGCTGCAGGGGGAGGAGGGTGCCAGTTCCCCCCGTGACATTGCAAACATCCCACCTGCGGGGAAGGAGGTTTCTTTGAAACAAAACTGCAGCCAGGTATGAAACTGCAATGATTGTCCCCAAAGTGAGAAGCATGGTGAATGTTTTAAAGGGGAACAGTTGACTGTAGGTCCCATTCACCACGGAGCAGGCTGGGTAACAGATGATGGGGGGGATATTCAGGGCTGGCTCCCCGGCCAGCAGCCTCAGGAGGAGCCCAAACAAGAAACCAGCAGCTGATCCATAAGTGTTGGTGCTGGGAGCGAAGAGGGCACAACAGAGCTGGGGGAAGAGCAGGGCATACACCAGCTCACCGCTGAGGAACCAGAGGTCATAGACAGAGCTGGAGTAAAAAGCCAGACCAGCCGCCCCGGCCCCAAACACCAGCATGGATGTCCTCATGGCCCATAAAATCTCCATCTCCGTAGCCTGTAAAACAGAGATTGTAACTTAACAGACATGGTGTTTACTGGTGACATACCAGCACTGCCCTAGGCTGGTTCTTACCAAGTCCTCACTGCTTTCAAGCCACACTTGCTAACAGCAGCTGCCCAAGGAAGCACCCCTGAGATGGAGCTGCCCTCTGTAATTTTAAGGGTCATGGTCTTATGCTGCTTCCATTAATATCCTGCTCCAAAATTTATAAGAGTCATTTTACAAAGACAAAAGCTCACTGTTGTGGGTATTTGTATCCCTGCGAAGCATATGAACACCTCTGACCTATGTTTGAAGCTCTGAACTCTGTTCAGCAGCTGAAGTGCAGACACCTCTAGTCACAGAACACACCAGCTTTCCTGGCACCACACTACTGAAAACCATAAGCAAGTACCTTTTTCCTCAAGATTTTCCTGTAAATATTGTGAGCAAACATGGAACCAGCAGAGAGAAGAGCGGAATCTGCAGAAGACATTGCGGCAGCAGCAACGGCTCCCAAACCAGCGATGGAGATGTATGGTGGGCAGAGGTAGTGCAAAACAAGTGGCAGTATCATTGCTGATTCCCCTCTCTCGAATGGGCTCGGGAGACCATAGCTTGTCTGGTTCCAGTCTAAAACAGAATAAGGAAAAATCACAACAAATCCTTCAGTGGCATGTCTACTGCCTTTGAACAGGGACCAGTCGCAGGGACCCTTTCCACAGGGACCAGTCACAGCAGAGCTAAGGGCTGACACTGACTCAGTATTTTAGGACTTGGATTAATTCTTTTGTAAATTTTCTTATGATGTCTTGTGGTTCCCCTTAGCATGCTGCAGCTCTCACTAGATCAAAGATTTTCCTTTTCCCCAGTAGTAGCATCTGCAGAAATAGCTGTAATTCACATTTCCAGAACTGGGACAGTCACAGGTCAACCTTCTAGACCCTGCTCATGAGTTGATGAGAGTTGTGCTCTGATGCCTGTAGTGACAAATTAATTAATGAGTTCAACTGATTCCCTTAAATGTTTAGTGATCTAACTGCTCTTTAACCCTTGCTCACAACCAACACATGACTGATCCCCTGGGCAGGGGCTTTGAGTTTACAGGACTGTGAGTTTACAGCAGGTTTGCTTCAGAACCTCATTAAGAATTTGTAGTAACATTTCAAGGTCTTACATGCAGAAGACATTAACAGAAGCAAGCAGTTTTCTTGGAAAATAGAGTTATACAGGGTTTTACAGGGTCATCTTTGCTCAGCACAAGGTCCATGAAAAGTCATTTCATCGTATTTCTGACAGGCCTTGGGACTGTTTAGATGTCTCTAGGTAGTTGTGCAGTGAATATCAGAGGGGTCCACATTTCTGGTACAGACCACCTAGCTTGGTGGCCAGGGCTATGATTTTAGGTACATAGGACTAGGTAATTTGAAGTCTAAATCAGGACTTCTTTGGATCCTGCTTAATCACCTTTGACAAAGACACATTCCTTATTCAGAGACAATTAGTTTTACCTGTTGATGCTGCAACTGCACCAATGAGCACAGAGGGTATAGCCATTGTAAAGCACCCAAGTCCAGAGAGGTAGGAGATGAGCCTTGCCTGACTTGGTGAGGCAGTGGAGAGCACTCTTTGGAAGTAAGTTTGCCATGGGATGCTTCCAAGCACCTGAAACATTCAGATGTTATCAGTGGTACCCACCCATCTCTGGGCTACTCTAGAGCATCATCTGTCCATTCAGAAGAATGATAATCCTTACTGTTATAAAAGTCTCAATTCAAATGTATAAATACTGCCCAGCTTTAACTATTGAGGATGATATTTCTGATGGATATTTCTTTTGTTTTCACAGATTCACAGAATCACAGAAGGGTAGGGGTTGGAAGGGACCTCTGGAGATCATCTAGTCTTATTCCTCTGCTGAAACATCATCTAGGGCAGGCTGTATAGGATTGCATCCAGGTGGGTTTTGTGTATCTCCAGAGAAGAAGGCTCCACAACCTCTCTGGGCAGCCTGTCCCAGTGCTCTGTCACCTAAACACCCTCACACTAAAACCATTTTTCCTCATGTTCAAATGGAACTTCCTGTGTTACAGTTTGTGCCCATTGCCCCTTGTCCTGTCACTGGACACCACTAGAAAGAGCCTGGACCCATCCTGCTGACATCCACCCATAAGATATTTATAAGCCCTGATGAGATCCCCACTCAGTGTTCTCTTCTCCAAGCTAAACAGCCCCAGCTCTCTCTCAGCCTTTTCTTATATGAGAGATGCTCTAACCCCCAATCACCTTTGTAACCATCCACCGGACTCTCTATTGAAAGAGAGTCTCTCTTACCCCAGAAAGGCATGGCAAGGGCTTTATCAAAGACACCAAGGCCACTGTGGTATTTATTTCTTCCAGCTGGCTGCTTCAAAGTAGCTGTAAGTTCTCACAACAGTGCAGATAATTTCCACCATAGATAGAAAGTCCCCTGGCACACAGCACTCCTCACAGAAGAGTTTAGCACGCTGAGAAGGCTGAAAAATAAGCTTCTTGACATAGTGAAACAGGCAGAGAGGAAAAAAAACCCAGAAGAGATTTTTTTTCAGGAATGCAAATTTGTAAAAAATCTACCCAAACTTATCTAAAATATGATCTGAAATTTTAAAAAAAAATTTTTTTCACTTCCTTAGCAGAGAAATTTGATCAGATAAAACCTGAAGAATTGGTCCTCATCAAACAAGCTCAAGCTTCTGTGTGTCCCTATTACCACTCTAACAAGACCATACTGACCCCCTGTAGTCTTGGCTACAGCTCAGGAGTTGAGTTGTGCAGCTGTGCCAGTGGCACCATGCTTGCCAATGACTTTTAGTTGCATCATTTTATTTTACTTTCTTTCCAAATAGAGGTAATTTTATGTAATTATGTTAAAAGCACACTACTGAGGCTGGAAGACCAACCTCTCAAAAGATGGGAAATGCCACATTTAGGTTCAGAAGGGAAAGTAGTTGCCTGGATGCTCTTACTCAGTAGGTATAAGGAGACTGAGGGGAGACCTCATTGCAGACTATGGCTTCCTGATGAGGGGGAGCAAAGGGACAGGCACTGATCTCCTTTCTTTGGCGGCCAGTGATGGAACCCAAGGGAATGTCATGAAGCTGCAACAGGGGAGGTTTAGGTTGGATACTGGGAAGATGTTCTTTACTAGGAGGGTGGCTGGGCACTGGAACAGGCTTCCCAGGGAAAGGGTCACAACACAGAGCCTGGCTGAGGTCAAGAAGTTTGTGGACAATGCTCTCAGTCCCATGCTCTGACCTGGCTGGCCCTGTGTGGAGCCAGGAGTTGGACTTGATGATCCTTACGGGTCTTTTCCAACTCAGGATATTCTATGATTCTATGAGTGTCCCTACTGCTTCTTTCCTTCCCATAGCTCAGTCCTGGATCTCTATCCAGTGTGTTGCAGAGTGGCTGAAAGAAGGATTTACACATCATCCTACCCTGGGCAACTGTGCAATGTAGGGCTTCTTGATAGAAAACCCCACAAGTTTTCGAGACAGAAAGTCCTCACACAATCTATTCTCCCAACCACCTGTCCAAGAAATACTCCATACCAGGTAAAAGAAGTCATCCAGCCACCTTCCAAGATACTGTTTTTCTATTTTTCCAATCCAAGGGTCTTGGTAATATTGATGAGTTGCAGTGTAATAAATACTTTCTGTTGCAGAGTTCACCATGACAAAGGGAATACAGATCCACTAGGATAGAAACAGAAATAGTTAACTATTTGCCCAGGGTCCCCAGGGAGAATGCATTCAGATGTTGAAATTCAGGTAGATGTAGAACACAAAGTTACATCAGATTAAACCCAGACTAAGAGTCTTAATTTCTTCCACTTCCTTAATCTAAATCTACATGTTTCTGGTTCATGGCATCATCATGAATATGAGTGTGTAGTTCAGGTCAGTTGTTGCCTTCAGTAGACAGCTCTTTCCTTTCCAGACAAGATTATTCCGGACAGGTTCTGCAGACCTTACTTGTGAGCAGCTGCATTCACCCAGCAAAGCCAATAGCTTGTGTGAGCAGCGTCTGAGCTGCGTAAGAACTGTAAGATGTTTCAGGAGACCTGTTCTCCTGAAGAGGGCAAGGTATTGGTGGACATATTTTTGGTATGTGACATACTGAAAAGAAGAGCAGGACTTTTCCCATAGTTAGGAAACTGGTAACAAAGAAATGCACAGGACTTGCCAGGCTGAGGGTAATGAAGACCAGCTGGATGACATCTGTGTATGCAACAGAGTAGAGACCTCCCAGTAGAGTGTAGAGGATGACAGTGCATGCTGAGATGATGATAGCCAAAGAGCCTCCAATATCCAAGATGACCCTCATTGTTGCTCCTGCCAACAAGGACAAGCTGTCAAATATTTTAAGACAGATTTCATAGGTACAGAATACAGAAAAAACAAGTGTTATTCCCTTGATGCCAGCACACCACACTGTATGTGAAGCACTCTGTCTCCAGAGAGTGGGCAGAGTGAGGACTGAGGCCTTTGCCAAGACACTTTGCTGTTTTATATCTGCTCTCACACAGGCAAGAGAAAGGTTCTATTTCACATTGTTCTCTGTTATATCACAAACCCATACCACTGTCATTTGTTTTAAACCTAAATCATATTTTCCAGAAATGAGCAATGCTTGCATTCCTGTTACAAAAGAAGACATGCACAACTTTCCACAGCTTAGTCCAATGTAATTCCCAAGTGTGTATTATACTCTAGCAATTGTGCCACATGATCTTTAACAAATATAGCAGCAAAGTAAATATTTACCCAGGGATGCCAGGATAGCTGCAAACCAGAACACCTCTCCAAGCAGTGGTGGAATGAAGAGTAAGCTTCCCATCACATTCCCATATGTTGCTTGAATGGGATCCATCACTGTCACGTAATTCTTGGATCTCATTGGATTTACAAAGAAGAAGCCACCTATTGAAATTGATGATATTTTGGTAGAGTTTTGTATGTATTATATTCCGGGGGGGGGGGGGAAAAAGTAAGAATGTTATGTTATTTGGGTATCAGACCTGTACAGCGAGTGTGGAATTTGTACATAATGAACCCTAGAGAATGATGCAGACAATCACACATAGGGCCCTCCATTCACTTGCCTAAATGCAGGGTTTCAGCCATCTGAATGGTCCCAGGCTACAGAAGATGTCTGCTTATAGCTGAAAGATAGGACCCTCCACTTTTGGCAGACAAATGTATTTCCGGAGCAGCTCCTAGAGACAAGGTAGGATGCCCCAAACCACCACAAATGGCATAAATCACAGAATCATAGAATATCCTGAGTTGGAAATGACCCCTAAAGGTCATCAATTCCAGCTCCTGACTCCACACAAGGCCAGTCAAGTCAGAGCATGGGACTAAGAGCATTGTCCAGACACTTCTTGATGTCAGCCAAGCTCGGTGCTGTGACCACTGCCCTAGGGAGCCTGTTCCAGTGCCTGGTCACCTTCTCAGTACAGAACCTCTTCCCAATATCCAATCTAAATCTCCCCTGCCACAGCTTCACACCAGTCCCTCAGGTTCTATCCCTGGTCACCAAAGAGAGGAGATCTGCACCTGCCCCTTCCTGTGTCAGGAAGCCACAGACCGTGATGAGGTCTCCCCTCAGCCTCCTCTTCTCCAGGCTGAACAAACCCAGGGACTTCAGCCTCTCCTCATAAGACTCCCCTCCAGACCCTTCACCATCGTTGTTGCCCTTCTTCTAAGGAATAAGATACCTATGTGACTGTAACAGGAATGTAGCCAGAGAACACTCACATATAGTGTCCTCTCCATCTCCAATGACCTACCACCCTGAGACACAAAGCTTTCTGAAAGACTTGCTGTGGAAAAAGTCAGTCAGCAGAGGGAGGCATTGAAGACTCATATTTGACTAAAAAGAGACAAACTTTTGTCCTTGACCATGTGATGCAACATGTCTATGCTCCTTTTCTGGTTACATTTTTATTTAGGTGGCTTCATTGTCTCTTCCCAAAACTATATTGTTTTAATCTCTGCATTGAGTTGAGTCCCACCCACCCTCATCTAAATATTAGACTTCAGACGTACAGCTGTCTCATTAAAACCAAAGAATACTTATTGTGCCTAACCCTGAAGCCAACAGGACTGCTTGTCTGGGCACTACTGACCTGAGTAAAGATTGCAGGATCAGACCTGCACTCCTCAATTTCATTAGTAAGAATTACTCACATAAGAAATGCTGGCAATATATTTCCAAGCCTGATTCACATTCACGTCAGTCGGACTCTTTTCTCTGACTTGCGAATAAAGGTTATTGTTCTTACAGAATTCCTGAGCAAGGTCTGCACAGGTCTCCTTGCTTTAATCATCCTGTGTCCCTAGAGAGTTATGGCATAACTCAGTGTGGACTGGAAGAAACTTTGGTCTTGGCAAGACAGCTGAACCTCAGCATGAATCCAAGAACTCTTGGAGATGGAAATGGCAGCTTAGGTATAGGACACTGCAAACTTAGCTTAGCTTCCACAAAATCGTGACCAGCTATAAAGTGGGATACAATGAATGCCCTACAAATTCATACTGAGATAAGATTTCTCAGAAGAATGCACTTTAGTGGAAAAAAAGTGTGATAATATTATTTTATTACACGTAAATTTTGAAGAAAAAAAAAATCAAAATTATACCAATAGTCTCAATAGCCTGTGAATAAAAGAGCATGATAAAAAAGCAGCATGCCCATAGCTATATGCTGCTACAGTTCTCAGAGAAGATTTCTGTTTTGCAAATTTCCCCAGGCAGGGAAACTCTACACTAGCTCCAAGCTACTTCAATTTCTTATGTTTCAGTTTAGAGGATATAATTGTAAAAGCTTATTCTGCATCTGTGGGAGACAGAAGAAACAAAATCACCTTTAAAATGTACTGTATACTCTGTTACACATCTTAATAAACTCATGATTTATTTTTTTAAAGCTTATATGTTCTTGGTATGTGAATTATTTACCGATAACAAGGGACAAGGCAAATCCCACAGGCGCTTGGACCCACAATAGCCCTTTTGAAGGCAGGTAGACAATTTCAGCTGTGCCATTGATATATGCTCCTCCAACCCAGGTGGCTGTAAAATGGAAGATGGAAAGGGAAAAATTGCAATATATATTCCCAACTAGTCCTGTAGAACACTCCAAGAGCTTGTAAACCTTGTTCTCATACAAATATTTAACCACACCTGTATTCTCTTTACAAAGTTCTCTTCAGTAGTGGGATGGAATTCAAACAGCTGCTGAAGCTATTTGAATAGACCTGGGTTTAATTTTGTTTTTCTCAGTGGAAGATTTTTTCTAGAGCAAATACAATTGGCTTTGCTATTCTGCTGCTACTATAGACCTTCATGAACATCACTTACACAGTCTAGGAGAAAAAAAAGCAAGCAGACACTGCAGCCAGGATACACACCTACAGCAAACGCCACTTGGGGAAGCTTTTACAAAAAAATGAGTCAGAGAAACAAATTTCAGATGATGCCAGGCAGCAAGGAGGGAAAAGGGAAGCAGAGGGCAGCAGTTAGTGGGGAAACATTTTCTCTTTAGAAGAGAGCCCAATGCTTGCCATGAGTAACAATTTATTCCATACAAAACTGGATTGTTCCAGGAGTAAAATTCTTCTGTTATGCTGGATAACAGAAACTGGTTCAAGATTAAGAGCACAGTCTTCCTTAATAAAAAGTGTTGTGTTCTTCAGTGACTCTTAAATTAAACTCTTTAACTCTTAACTAAACTCTTAAATTAATCTCTTTAATTTAAAAGAATCTACATAAACATTAGGTTCTGCTCAGTGTGAAGAGGTTTTGAAGAATCCATCCCAAAATGATTCATGAAACCATACTCCTTTAAAGCCACACTTAGGTGAAATCTGCCTTGACATTAAAGGAGTTCACTTGCTTTGAAAGGAAAGTCCCCCAGATCTAGGTAATGCATGTGCCTTAAGATGAATTTTTAAAAGTCCTTTAAGAAAACTTACCTGTTGCAGTGAACAATCCAATGAAAACATTTATATTCCTGCCTCCAACTATGGCCATTTCAGTTGGGTTTCTGTTCTGCTGGTCCTTTTTGCTTTTCCAAGAAGCCCAGATTCCAGTAGCTAAAGTTAACATGAAAAACACACTCAAAGATACTAAGCCTGGTACACTTAGAGCCATTTTTCTACTGCTTAATTTAGATCCCAAAGAAGAATAATGGCGTGATGAAAATCAGTCCACAATCAGAATAAAATAGGGAAAAAAAATCACTACTAGCAATTCTTCTGTCTTCCCCTTTCTTCAGGAGATACTTGATCTTGTTTTTCTGGGGAGCAGAGAATAAGAGGGTAGGAATTAGTGTTGGTAAGAGCAATGGAGCACTGATGTGAGGGGTGATATTAGCCTGGCTTAAAGCAGGGGAAATGTTGTATTTTGTCTGGTATGTAGTGGTATGAAAATAATATGCATTTCTCTAGGTTCTAGACACAAGGCTAACACAGAAGATAAGGCTAAGAATTTGTCTGTTTAAAGTTGACTGAACTAGACCCACAATAATAATCAAAATAAACCTAGGAAACAGCGAAAGAACCAAAGGAGCTGCACACTGACATGCTAACCAAGGGCTTTATCATTTCACTGCTGAAAGCAGACAGGAAAGCAAAGTGGTTTTAGACACTGCAGTAAAACTACAGGAAAGACAGACTTTTTTTAAAACTACAGTGTGAAGCTCCCTTTAAACAGATAATTGTGAGAAAAACTCATACATGTGTTAAGAAATTAAGTCAGTTGCATTTATTATAGAGTTATCATATCTTGTTAGTTGTCCTGTGAATCTTTTTCATCTGTCCAAGTATGATTCTTCATAACCAATTCCATGTAGACCCTGCCCTATGCAGGGCACCTGTTTGGCTTTCCTGGATGCTCATGTTCATCTGTGGAGTGTGTAGCTCCTTTCCACATGGTAATCACAGATTTCTTCTTCACAAATGCATTCTGAGCAGAGGTTTGAAACCCCAAATCTTTAGGAAGGTTTTCTGCAATGTGCCATCTCCTACAGATAGCCAGAAGTGTCTGCACATGGCTTTCTACAATGGAGTGACTACATCAGTGAACAAGGGAAGTGCACTGGATGTCATCTATCTTGATTTCTGCAAGGCCTTTGACACTGTCCCCCACAACTTCCTTCTCTCTAAGTTGAAGGTATACAGATTTAATGGGTGGACTGTTCAGTGGATAAGGAATTGGCTGGATGGTCACATCCAGAGGGTGGTGGTCAATGGCTCGATGTCCAGATGGAGAGGGGTGACAAGTGGTGTCCCTCAGGGTTCCATACTGGGGCCAGTGTTGATTAATATCTTTATCAATGACATAGTGTGATTGAGTGCAACCTCAGCAGATTTGCAAATGACACCAAGCTGAGTGGTGTGATCAACAAGCCAGATAGATGGGATGTCATCCAGAGGAACCTGGACCAGCTAGAGTTATGGGCCTGTGCAAACCTCATGACATTCGACAAGGACAAGTGCAAGGTCCTGCACTTGGGTCGGGACCATTCTCACTACCATGGGGGATGATGTGCAGCCTGTGGAAAAGGACTTGGGGGTACTGATCAACAAAAAGCTGGACATGGTCCAACAATGTGCACTCGCAGCCCAGAAAGCCAGTCACGTCCTGGGCTGCATCAGAAGGAGTGTGGCCAGAATATCAAGAGAGGTGATTCTGCCTCTCTACTCTGCTTTAGTGAGAACCCACCTGGAGAACTGTGTCCAGCTCTGGAGCCCTCAACACAAGAAGGGCATAGAACTCTTGGAGCAGGTCCAGAGGAGGGCCACAAAAGGGATCAAATGGCTGGAGCACCTCTCCTGTGAAGACAGGCTGGAGCAACGTCTCTACGAAGACAGGTTGAGACAGTTGGAGTTGTTCAGCCTGGAGAAGAGAAGGCTCAGGGGAGACCTCTCCCCTCCATGCAGATGTGGGGTGGGGAGTGGGGAGGAGAGAAAAAAAAAAAAAAAAACAAAAGAAAAAAAAAGAGGGGGGAAAGGAAAAGTAAAGGGAAAGTGAAGACAAACCTTTAATATCTTAAGTATGGGATGCAGGGGGAAATGTCCAGCCTCTTTTCAGTGGTCTGTGGAGACAGGACAAGGGGCAATGGCTGCAAGTTGGAGCACAGGAAGTTCCACACCAATATGCAGAAGAACTTTTACACAGTGAGGGCGACAGAGCCCTGGGACAGGCTGCCCAGGGAGGTGGTGGAGTCTCCTTCTCTGGAGATATTCAAGACAGGTCTGGATGCCCATCTGTGCTAGGCAGCCTGCTTTGGCAGGGAGGTTGGACCCGATGATCTCTGGAGGTCCCTTCCAACCCCTATGATTCTCTGATTCTGTGAAACTATTCTAATCCCAACCCATGAGGTTTGCCTGTGTTTTCCCTTCTTTCTTCAGTCCTCCCCCCCTCCTTTTATTTTGTAGTGTGCCCTCCTTTATGCTGAGCGTGACATCATTGGTATGAGGTATCCCTTTGGCCAGTTTAGGTAACCTGTCCTGGCTGTGTCCCCTCCCAGCTTCCTGGATGCCCCCCTTCCCCAGCCTTCTCACTAGCAGGGCAGTGTGAGAAGCTGAAAAGTCCTTGACTGCTTAGCACCAACTAAAACATCAGTGTGTTATCAGCACTGCTCTCCTCCTAAATCCCAAGCACGGCCCTGCACCAGCTGCTAGGAAGAAAACTAACTCAATCCCTGCCAAACCCAGGACAGGGTTTTGAACTTTGACCCTATTATTTATGTACAAAAAGGGACACTGCATTTTAAAGGCACATTTTCTGGGCAGTAATTAGAAACACGCCCTTTTACCTTACTTGTACCTACTACATAGTTGCAGAAACTGCAGTTGTCAGTGGCAACGGAGCCACTGATCTGTCTGTGTTGCCGTCCTTGCTCAAAATGAGGTGCTTGGAAAACTTAAAATGCTGCTTACACACAGCCACGCACTCAGCTTTTTGCTATGAACAAGTGTTTTGCAGCATATTTCCTAGGTAGGAACAGAATGAGGTTGAAGGTGTCTGTGGCTGAAGGTGGGCCCCTCTGCTCTAGTGGGAACCCACTTGGAGTACTGTGTCCAGCTCTGGAGCCCTTAACACAAGAAGGACATGGAACTCTTGGAGCAGGTCCAGAGGAGGGCCACAAGGATAATGAGGGGGCTGGAGCACCTCTCCTATGAAGACAGGCTGAGACAGTTGGGCTTGTTCAGCCTGGAGAAGAGAAGGCTCAGGGGAGACCTCACAGTAGCCTTCCAGTACCTGAAGGGGTCCTACATGAAAGCTCAGTAAGGTCTGTTTGTAAGGACGTGAAGCAATAGGATGAGGGGTAATGGTTTTAAACTCAAAAAGGGGAGATTTAGGTTGGGTATTAGGAAAAACTTCTTCAATATGAGGATGGTGGATCACTGGCATCAGTTGCCCAAAGAGATAGTGGAGGCCCCATCCCTGGAGACATTCAAGATCAGGCTTGATGGGGCTCTGAGTCACATGATCTAGTGAAGATGTCCCTGCTTGCTGCAGGGGGGTTGGACTAGATGATCTTTAAAGGTCCCTTCCAAGCTAACGCATTCCATGATTCTGATT
Source organism: Gallinula chloropus (assembly GCF_964237585.1). Taxonomy (NCBI): domain Eukaryota; kingdom Metazoa; phylum Chordata; class Aves; order Gruiformes; family Rallidae; genus Gallinula; species Gallinula chloropus. The sequence goes on from NC_140085.1 coordinate 199,913,482, forward strand.
CTATGAATGCTTATAAATATGTAAAGGCTGAATGTCTAGAGGAAGGGGTCAGAGTCTTCTCAATGGTGCCCAGTGACAGGACAAGGAGCAATAGGCATAAACTGGAACACAGGAAGTTCTATCTCAATATATGGAAAACATTTTTTCTCTGAGGGTAACAGTACCCTGGGACAGGCTGCCCAGAGAGGCTGTGGAGTCTCCTCTGGGGAGATTCGAGACACGTCTGGACATGATCATATGCAATCTGCTTTAGGTTATCCTGTTTTAGAAGGGGGTTGGACTAAATGATCTCCAGAGGTCCCTTCTGACCCTACAATTCTGTAAAATGTGCTACATTTTGATGACAAGTTTTAGATGGCCCTTTGTGGCCCATAGGCTCAAGAGGAAAGATGTGCTATGAGATCAGAGAGGGTCTACAAGGAAGGGCAATTCCAAAGAGTGGCTGTTCCCTGTCACTCCTCTGAAAAGGGAGAAGTGAACTGGCGCTCTGTAGGAAACAAAATAAATTACTCAGATAATCTGGAAAGGTATTTTTTTTCCTTAATTATTATTTTCTTTGGGATTTTTTTGAAGTTTCTTTTCAAAGAAATGGTTGCCTGTGAGGAGCTCATTGGGAGAAGAGACACAGGGCTGTGGATGGGGCAGTAGAGCAGAGGCCACGACACAGGGATGCCTGTTGGGACCAAACTCTCACTGGTTTGCTGTGCTCTGTGGACAAGAAAAAAGGAGCACTGGAGCCTGAGGCATCTGAGCAATTTACATCAAAATGATCTGAGAGTTCCTCTTGAAATGAGACGGTGTGAATGAGTCTGTGGTTTCCAACCCAGGCTTTTGAATCATGTCCTGGATCCTGGAAGCTGAAACATGGAAACATTTACAGTTTTTCACATGGTGTGCTTGGTCTGAAGTTTTATCCTACAAGTCAATCCCAGAAACACCTTTTCCTCGGGTGTTGGAAGTATTGTGTCTTCCAGCCAAAGCAGATTTGCAAGTGGCTCATCTGCATGAGTTCCAAATGCAGAAGGGGGAAAATTACAGATTCACAGTATCACAGAAGGGTCGGGGTTGGAAGTGACCTCTGGAGATAATCTAGTTCTATCCCCCAACTAAAGCAGCATCACCTAGAGCAGGTTGCAATGGATTGTGTCCAGACAAGTCTCGAATATCTCCAGACAAAGAGAATGCACAGTCTCTCTGGGCAGCCTGTCCCAGGGCTCTGTCACCCTCAGACTAGGGAAGTTTTTTCCTATATGGAGATGGAACTTCCTGTGTTCCAATTTGTGCCCATTGCCCCATGTCCTGTCACTGGGCACCACTGAGCAGAGTCTGGCCCCTTCCTCCTGACATCCACCATTTAGATATTTATAAGCCCTGATGAGATCCCCACTCAGTGTTCTCTTCTCCAGGCTAAACAGCCCCAGCTCTCTCAGCCTTTCCTCTTATGAGATGCTCCAGTCCCCTCATCATCTTTGCAGCCCTTTGCTGGACTCTCTCCAGTAGTTCCCTGTCTTTCTTGAACTGGGCAGCCTAGAACTGGACACAGTTCTGCAGATGTGGCCTCACTAGAGCAAAGTAGAGGGGGAGGAGAACCTCCTTTAACCTGCTGGCCACGCTCTTAATGCACCCCAGGTACCATTGGCTTTCTTGGCCATGAGGGCACATTGCTGGCTCATGGGGAGCTGCTTGTCCACCAGGATTCCCAGGTCCTTCTCTGAGGAGCTGCTTCCCAGCAGGTCAACCCCTAACCTGCTTGGGGTTATTCCTCCCCAGTTGCAGGACACTATGGTTGCCCTTACTGAATTTCGTTTGATTCCTTTTCACCCACTGGTCTAGTCTGTCCAGATCTTGCTGAATGTCAGTGCAGTGTTCTGGTGTGTCAGGCTCTCCTTCTGGTTTTGTATCATCAGCAAATTAGGTGAAGACATGCTCTGTCCCCTTCTCCAGGGCTTTGTGAGTATGTTGAATAAGAGTGGACCAAGCACTGACCCTTGGGGCATACCACTGGCCACAGGCCTCCAATTAGACTCCGTGGTGCTTTTAACAACCCTCTGGGCTCTACCTTTCAGGTAGTTCTCAATCCATCTCACTGTCCCTTGATCCAACCCACACTTCCCAAGTTTGTTTACAAGGTGTTGAAAGCCTTGCAGAAGTCAAGGTAGACAACATTCACTGCTTTCCCCAATTCCACCCAGCCAGTCATGCCATTATAGAAGGCTGTCAGTGTGGTGGCTTGACCCTGGCTGGAGGCCAGATGCCCACAAAAGCTGCTCTATCACTCTCCTTCCCAGCTAGACATGGGAGAAAATATATAATGAAGGGCTTATGGGTTGAGATAAGGACAAGGAGAGATCATTCAGCAATTAATGTCATGGGCAAAACAGACTCAATGCAGAATCAAATATATCTAATTTATTACCCAATAAAACCAAATCTCATACCACCTCCCTCCACCCCTCCCTTCTTCCCGGGCTCAACTTTATTCCTGATTTCTCTCCCTCCCCTCCTCGAGCAGCACAGGGGGACAGGGAGTTGAGGTTCAGGTCAATTCACCACATGTTGTCTCTGCCACTCCTTCCTCCCCAGGGTGAGGACTCAGCACACTTTGGTCTTGCTTCAGCCCAGTGTCCCTCTCACAGGAGACAGTCCTCCACCAGCTTCTCCAATGTGAGTCCTTCCCATGGGGGCTTCAGTTCTTCACGAACTACTCCAGTATGACTTTCATGAGATGCAAGCCTCCAGGACCAGACTACTCCAGCATGGTCCTCCATGGGGTCACAAGGTACCAGCAAACCTGCTCCGGTGTGGGCTACTCTCTCCATGGGCTGCAGGTCCTGCCAGGAGCTTGCTCTAGTGTGGGCTTCCCACAGGGTCACAGCCTCCTTCAGCTGTCTCCACCTGTTCCACTGTGGAGTCTTCCACCTAAGATACTTGGGTCTCTGTAGATTTGTGAGTGGCTCTCAGGTGTGACACAGGACATGTTGGAGACCCCTGCCACCTCCAGTGACATCTGAAGGCTGAGCAGGATGCTTTTCTGTACTTAAATTACACCAGATGCTCCTCTCTAGGGTAGACAACTGAATATTGCCTGATTCCTTCTTCCTGCTTTAGACATCTCTTTCAGTATGGCCTGGGGTAACACTGTGTCTCTCCATGGACCATGTGGCTTGATGCCTACTCCAGAAAGGACTTGGTTTTGGTTGTTCAAGTTAAACAAGAATTTAACCCCACCCTCTGTCTTACTCTATGTGTCTTATGGACTCAAGCTGCACAAGGGCAGGTTCAGATTAGACATTAGGAAAAAGTTCTTCACCACAAGGGCTGTCAGGGCCTGGAACAGGCTACCCAGGGAGGGGGTTGAGTCACCAATCCTAGATGTATTTAAAAGACGGGTAGGTGAGGTGCTCAGGGATATGGGTTAGCAGAGGACAGGCATGGTCAGACTCGATGATCTCAAAGGTCTTTTCCAACCTAGTGATTCTGTGATTCTTCCTACCACAGCTAGTTTGAAGTTGCAAGTCCTTTAGGTCACACAAATTAATCCAGAGAATAACTTCAGAATAACAATATTTAATGTTTACATGTATCGGTGAGGCCAATAATCTCACAGCTGGCAGGACAGAGTGTCCCTGTAAGCACACAGACATGACACTAAACGTCCCCAGGGTGGGACAACTTGGAACAAGCAGGTGGCAGCAGTACAGTACAGTTACTTTCCTGTGCTGGAGCTGGTGTGTGCCAGTGGGTACTCTCCCTCTCCCAGTGCTGGCACAGCCCAAATCATCTTTATGATAGAAATTAGAGCCAGGGAGGCAAAACTAAAGGATGAGGTCATGGTGCATATTTAGGGACCATGCAGAGCTCATAGAGCCCCTCTGCTGACGAAGGAGTCTCACACTGTCTGCCTACATGTTGAATATCCTTACTTCTAGCTGCTGCCATGACTTTTTTTTGATGCCTGCTTTTATGTGGTAGCACTGTCCAGGCTTCATTGCTGACAATGAACATGATTTTTTAAGCTACCTGTCAAGTTTGAATGCACCTAGTCATGGCTGTGAACTTTAACAAGTCTTTTTTTTTTGTTTACAGAAGTACTGTAGGTTTTCTGGGGCAGCTTTCCTGCTTCTCAGGGTGAAGGGGAATGTTCATGTGCTCCCAGTCTTGGCACACCTGACATTTTCTTCCCTGTTTTTGTGTAAAGGAGTTTGTGTGTTGTATTAGAGGACAACACAAACAGCCATGTGCCTGAAATAACTGTGCTCATGCAAATAAGTTGCTCCCAAGCTACAATGAAGAAATATGAACAGGTTTTGACTGAGAAGACATAAATGCTTCTCTTTGAAAAACGGAATCCAAGTGCTTTAAATATATTCAGATTTTTCGTAACTGTGTGCATCTCTTCAGGATGGATAAAGATTGTTTTACAGTGTGTCTGGCTCAGGGAAGTCAGTGGCATGTCCAAGAACTAGCCTTTGAGGAAGTCATGGAAACAACAGGCTTTATGAAATTTGCTGGTCATGGACTTTGCATGAAGGGCTTGATCCTGAGTGATGATGGGGAATTGCGCAGTTCCTGGTTGAGATTACTGGTGCTGTAACATGAAGACTGATGCAATTTGTTACCTTTCAGATTCTATCTCTTATTTGATACTAAGATGCACATAATTACTATGTTTATTGATTTAATGTTTATCTTTAGCGGTTAGTTTCTTTGTCCATGTTGTCTAGTCTAGCACAGCCTTACAGACCTGTGTTGAAATTGGTGAGACTCCAATGCTGAGTTTCTCCTCCTATTTGTTAAACTGGACATTACTAAGCTCATGCTCCAAACTCTACAGTCTATATGGACACAAAAGCCCCTCAAGGGCTACCACGTCCCTTAGACACTCCTGAAGAACTGAGTTAGAAGTGTACTGGACTTTGTCAAGCATGACAGCAAGCTACCAAGTGAGCACAAGGGGATTTGACTCCAGGGAGGCTGAAAACCACGTTTCAATTGCCTCTGTGGTGTTGCAAATGCATTCGCTGCACATGCTAATTTAAACCTGGAAGTGCCCCGTTAGCAAATTAATAGGAACCAACAGGTGAGCTCAAGGTGGGGTTTGGAGGTGACAGGAAGGTGTTTACATCCAGACAGAGCTCCTGCTTCCTGCAGCAGATAAATGTATGCATTAACAGTGGTTCAGTTTCCCATGTACACAAGAGGGAGAGTGGGGAGCTTTTATCTGGGGTCCCTTGTGTTTTATGCACAACTACAGCAGTCAGGACCAGACAAATCAGTGGTTTTGCCAGTACCTGAGATTTAGCAGGACTATTCAGAGAAATGGAGGTCTGGAGTCTCAGATCTAAATGATCCAGCCCTTCTCCATGATGACTTCCTTATAAAAAATATTTTTGCCCCATGAAACTCCTAAACATTTTGGGTTCTCTTTGTCATGCCCCCATAAATACAGCACAGTGCACTATGCTTGTAGTGTGTGAGTTGGCAGTTCAGGGCTTGTCTTGGCATCCCCTGTAGGTCATTCACATTCCGGAAATATTTGCCTGAAAGGCAATGAATGAAAGTTGATTAATTAATATTCCAGAGAGATATCAGACTTAAGGCAAGCATCTTGTACAATGAAAATGAATGATGAATGGGAAGCAGTGGTGATAAATGAAATTTGAAAGAGGTTTTCTTCCATTTTGTAAAATGACATTTTTCATTACTGTTCACCAATTAAAACCATTTCTAATTTCTCTCATTTACAGATGCTGGGGGGTCATTACTTTATCAAAAAGGCTTCTTGTATGGGAACACGACCATGCAACTGAGTATGTCAATACATCACATTGCTCCACTGTTTTGAAATACCTGAGGAAGGAGTTCTTCCTCACTACAATGTGATGGAGACAGACAGCATGAAAATGCTTCTTTACTGCCTCAGCTGCCCAGAGGATCTCATCTGGGGCTGTGCAGATCTCTCTGGTCATATACCATTACTAGAGCCTGCAAAATAAAAGTGGTAAGAACATAGGGAACTCTGATACCTTACTGCATACCGACCTTTCTTTTCCTCATACAGGAGCCACATATCAAACCAGTAAGTCCACTGATGACTTGAATAAAACAAAGAATAGCTTCGATCACACCAATGGCCAGGAGAATAGAGAAAAGGACAACATTCCAAAGGATGATGTTTTCAGGCTCTTTGCAAATGCTCCATGTTGTCTGGTTGAATAAATAATTGTCTCTGTGATAGAGAAAAATAATTTGCAACATACTAGACAATAGCAATTTGGGAGTGCTTTCTGCTTTTTTGAACTAGTTTGCACAATGTAATGCATGTTTCAAATTCCACTACAGTTGGTAAAACCTGGTGATTGTCTTCAGAAATGCATTTGCAGAGGTGCAATTGATGGCTAGAGTGCCACATATGTATTTTACTGCATGCACAAGAAACTCCCTTTTGTTCTATGGCAGTGCTAATAATTGAAGGGAAATATCCCTGATGGTTTAAAAATGTCTTTCCATATTCTCTATTCCTGCTGTGGTATCTCGGTCCAGTCTACCCAGCTCTGGCCTGAAGAGCATGGTTGCCACAGTTAACTTTAAAGATGCAGAGAAGATTTTTGATTTGCTTTTCAAAAGCTCAGTAGGTAGAGTAGACTCAATTCATGATGACGTAACAGATTATTGTGGCATAGTTATCAAACGTTTCCTTCCGACTCCAGTGGGAGTCACAGCTCAGCTGCCTTGTGAAAGTGCAGTGCAACCTGCAGAAGGGACTGCTGATGAGCACAACAGAATGAACTCAGGCTGGCAACAAGGCAGTTTGCCCTGGTCAAAGAGGTGGCCAGTTGGAACACGCTGGCTCAGAGAAATGTGAATTTGTGTGTAGACTGGGTGGACCATCGGTTCACTGTGGAAAATTTCAAATTTGGTATAAAAAGATGTACGTGGGTGTATTAGGGAAAGCAAAGTTAGATGAGCCTGTAAGTCATACTCACTCCAGAGTGCCATTCCTAAAAGGATAGAAGTATTCTCCATCACCTGTGTCACACAGAGGGCCCCCGATCAGCCCAAGTGAGGAGATGACCGCACAATACACTCCTCCAGCGAATCCCAGCAGAGCCAGAACTACTGACAGCAACATCTGAAAGGGAAAAGACCTTCAGTATCTCATGCACAGAGTCATTAGCATGGGATGCTGACACTGAATGGAAAGGAAACTTTCTTGATCTGTTTCTTACTATATGCTGAAACTCATAATAATAGCATATTTGTGGGAATAAAAATATTTGACTTTTCCTGATGAGTGCAGCTAGCCTAGATGGGAAAGGATTTCAGGTGGTATTTGTTTTTCTTTTAAAAGTGGATAAGTCCAGAGCTTTTGTTATTAAGAGTTTCATACTTGACCAATCATCAAAAATCTGGTGGTCTTCTTTCAAAAACCCAATATGAAACCAGTACTGGCTTGATGTGCTCCACATCATGTGCCTTGGCATTTCCATCTTTTCACCAAGAACACTTCCCTCAGCCCTTGTACGAGCAGAAACTAGCAAGCAACTGCCAAAACAGGTATGAAAGCAGCAGAAGATGCATTAATTATTTGTGTTAATTTACAAGGAAAGCAAAAGAGCCTTCCTTATTGCTCCTTTCCTTCGTTTTGCAACAGCATGACGTGGTTACCACTGCTCATGTTGAGAAATCTGGTTGTGGCAATGAACCAGTGGTGACTTTGAATTATATGTAATGCACCTGTACGCTTTACATTGGCCACTCCCACAGAAATATTACCTTTGCTCTGTTTTGGGGTAGTTTTCTATTAATGGATGCAATGTACCTGGCTGCTCTTTGTATACAGAAACAAGAAGCTTGAGTGGTGTATCTGAGACAGGCTTCCACTAGTCTTGTTGAGTTTCTGCCTGTGGTTGTTCACAACTGTGCCAAGAAGGAGAAGAGAAAAGGAAACTCTGGAGCAGACTAACAGAACTAGAGGAAGACCTTGGACTAGAGGGAAGGCAGAAAGACTGCCTCAGGGCCGGGGCAGAGGGACACATGGCAAACACTCCTGTCTGACTTGGGTTTGAAGCCAAATACCTCTGGCAACATTTCCCTGTTGCCAGCAAATACCTTCATCTAATAGCCCACAAGGAAGGTAGAAACCTTCTCCTAATGCCAGCTGCTCCAGAGCACTGTGTTGCAGAGTCAGATGGAAATATCCACCATCCACGTTGCAGATTTGTGACATACTCTTGAAAAGTATTCACTATCCAAACATGTTCAAGCTGGTGAATGCAGCTTCCAACTTGCCAGATGATGACATTACCTCTTTCTGTACAACCTCACATGCTACCAGTATGTGAATTGACTCATTTTGTGCGTCCCTTTGCCTCTAAAGCAATCCTTGAGTTAGAAGTTGCTGGGATTTCTCATGAGATTTATTTCATCATAACTGATTACTAACTGTCTTTTTGTGCAAAGCTGGACACCCTTTTTGTCTTTATCTGCGCATTGGCTGAGTTACCTCTTAGCAGAGCTTCACCATCAGCAAAACGTAAGCAATTTAGTATGTAGTCCCAGACCAAAGCAGTGTGAGGTTGTAGCTGATGCACTGTCTCTTATTATAAGAACACCAGCCATTCACACCTCCCAGTGAAGGTGAGAGACTGGTACTCTGGAACTCCTAGCAATGCTGAACCACTTCTCCCCACCTATTTTCTCATTTACTTCAACTGTGCATTCTCTGCCTTGGTTGAAGGATTTTAATTATACTAACAGTTTTAGTGCAGCACAACTGTATGGATGTCCCAAAGACAAATACGATAGAAAAAGTCAAATGATCTTTTGCCACTTCTATGTTTTATGAGAGTAACTAATATTAGTCATAGTAGTACTCAGCACTTGCTTTGATGACTCTGCTTTGACACATGACTTTCTCATTTGAAATCTGTTGGCTGCATGGCTAGCTTCATCTCACCTATTTCCTTTACTGTGTGCATGTATACATAGACAAAGACTACTTGTCTCTGAAAAGGTAGCCTGAAGTTGCTGCAGCTGTTAAATTTATTCTCCTGGGCATTTTCTAGACACACAGTGGTACCTCTCCATTAGTGTACTCTCCTGGAGTCTTTTCTGGAGGTTTGTCCCGTATTGTATAGAAATCTAACAGTTCTATTAACTGCTGCATCATCTCAACCTCTCAGCATTTTCCCTATCTGTACTGTCCTCATTTATCCCTTTAAAACAAATTATTCATTTGCACCTTCAGCTGCAACATGAGGTCTAAGCTGGCATGCTTGAGTAAGTTTGTTGAAATTAGTTTCCCAGGGCATTTGGCCTGTTTTCTACCTCTTGCAAAGGTTTAGCTGATAATTTTTTTGCTGATTTTCTTTTAGTGTTTCCCCTGCTTTATCCTTCAAGCACATGGATTGTCTCAGTTGAGCTGATGAGACTGTTAGCATTTGTTCTGTGAGCATTTGGATCAGCTGCTTTGGTGAAGGTACCATGTTCCTCCTGTCCCAGCTTGTGCTGCTCTTTATCACCTTGGTTCTTGTTTCATGCATGTTTCTTTCCTCTCTGTTTCTTTCTCTGGAGGTGTTTGTGGAATTAATATCCTGTCTGGTTATCCAGATATCTTTGCTTATCTAGCTTTGTTTGGAAAGTTGTTATAGCTATTCTTGTTCTACTAATGATTGTTAAGGAAGGCTTAGAGAGAAATACTGGAGTATGTCTGCTGATACAATGACATAAATGTATTTTGGGGGTCTTTTTTCCTTATTGTGTCAGTGCAGTGAATGCTTTCAGATGTGCCTACACTAAGCTGCAAGACACGGAAGCTACTTTCCAAAATCATTACTCCATAAAGCAAGGACAAGAAGTCATTTAGGTATGTTTGCAGGCAAGAATTTAAAGTGGGTTAATGAAAAAACTTACTCAATGCAGCACATAATCACCATGAACTTGAGAATTCAACTGGAGAACTCAATAAGGTGAATGAAAGGATGAGAAAGTTATTATTACTGTTGTTGATACTTCAGCAGTGTGTAAAGTGACGAAGTAGTGTGGTGAACTCTGAAGCTATTAAACCAGGGACTGCACGAAATACAATGGGATAGAGTCCCTACCCTGAGGATATTGGTTATGTTATGGTTGAATAATAATTTTGATCAGTTTTAGTTCTTTAGCCTTCCTTTTTTTTTTTTTCCCTATGAAAAGCAATGATGAGTATTTAGAGTAAATTATAATTTTATACCTAAAATCACCAAAGCAGAAAGGTGGCCAAACTAACCTTTGGACTACCAAGGCTCCCAAGTAGCTCTGGTGGGGGTTATTTCTCTATCTATGGTAGAAGTTAGGGGACAAGCCACCAAAACCTGGGGACCCTGCACCAGGTCCACCCAGACCCACCTTGCAAGGAGAGCGGCACCTTGGGAAGTCATTGCCATTATACATGTTTGAACCAGTAACAGGGCTCCTCTGTTCTCCAGTACCTGGTGATTCACACCATACCCTGCCTTGGGTATGCAAAGAATACAGTCAGGGCATCTGAGCAACCCTGCTGTGGGTGTTTGCATTTCCTCCCACTATCCCCAAAGCAAAGTTTCCCTGACATTTCTCCTGAAGAAGCACACCATTCATCATTGTCCTTCACATATACCTGCTTTTGCATGCTTGGAAATCACTCTTCCCCAGGAGCTGTTCCAGGAGAAACAATTGATTTTACTGCCACTCATAGCCACTCACTCTTTGCTCATGTCCCCATCTCATCTCTACATTAGCCACACTACGCTTAAACCATAGAGAGACTTGTGGAGCTTCATTCTTTTTCACCTCAAAGAGGCAGGCAATTCCCACAGTGCCAGGGAACAACATTCTTGAAGATACACTGTTCTCACTGAGCCTTTTCTCTACTTTGGTTTGAGTAGCTTTGTCACCTGTCCATCAGACCATCATCAAACAGCACATACTCAAACTGCTTTCTCAACAATGCCAGTTGTATTCCTCTATAACAGCAAATGAGGAACAGAAGGAACAGTTCGGAGGTAACCAATCAGTAATGGGAAAGTGCAGAGAGGATGCCTGCCATCCATGTGTCGCTGCTAGGAATGGTTCAGACAGTGAAAGGGTTGAGGAGGGGGCCTGCAGATATGAGCTGCCAGATGACACTGGGCTGCCACTTGGATCTGTGGGCTGGGGAGTGAATCCAGCCAGTCTGGGGAAATTTCACTCTTGGATCTGTAATATTTATTTCTGCAGTGAAGGATGGACAAGGGAGACCTGAGATGCCATGTGAACTGAGCCCAGTTCAGCTGGATTTGCCCTTGTGACTTACCACATTGCTACAGCAAAATCAGATGTAGCACGTAATTTACACAAAGAGTATTGCTGCTACAGGCGCCCTACCCCTGTGCTGGTTAATCATGGAATTGTAGAATGGTCTGGGTTGGAAGGGACCCCAAGGTTCTAACCCCCCTGCCACAGGCAGGGACACCAACCTCCAGGCCTGGATCTATACAAGGTTGCCCAGGGCCCCATCCAACCTGGCCTTGAACACTTACAGGGTCGGGGCATCGACCACCTCTCTGGGCAGTCCATTCCAGCATCTCACTACTCTCTCTGTAAAAAACTTCCCCCTAATATCTAATCTAAACCTTCCCTCCTTTAGCTTCAATCCATTCCCCCTTGTCCAGCCATTATCTACCCTTTTAAAAAGTTGATTCCCCTCCTGTTTGTATGTTCCCTTCAGGTACTGGAAGGCTGCAATGAGGTCCCCCCGCAGCCTTCTCTTCTCTAGGCTGAACAAGCCCAGCTCCCTCAGCTTCTCTTTGTAGGGGAGGTGCTCCAGCCCTCTAATCATCTTTGTGGCCTCCTCTGAACCCTCTCCAACAGTTCCACATCCTTCTTGTATTGCGGGCCCCAGATCTGGACACAGGACTCCAGCTGGGGCCTCACAAGGGCAAAGTAGAGAGGGACAATCACCTCCCTGTCCCTGCTGGCCATCCCTCTTCTGATGGAGCCCAGGATACCATTGGCCTTCTGAGCTGCAAGAGCACACTGCTGGCTCATGTTAAGTTTCTCATCCACCATGACACCCCCAGGTCCTTCTCAGCAGGGCTACTCTCAAGGAGCTCTTCTCCCAGTCTGTACGTATGCCTGAGATTCCTCCAGCCCAAGTGCAACACCTTACACTTTGCTGTGTTGAACCTCATTAGGTTCACCCAGGCCCACCTTTCAAGCCTGTCAAGATCCCTCTGGATGGCTTCCTTTCCTTCTATTGTGTCAACCACACCAATCAGTTTGCTGAGGGTGCACTCAATTCTATCATCGATGTCATTGATAAAGATGTTAAAGAGCACCGGTCCCAAGACAGACCCCTGGGGGACACCACTTATCACCGGCCTCCACCTGGACATAGACCCATTGACCACCACCCTTTGTGTCCTTTAAACTAGTTTCTTATCCACTGGGTGGTCCACCCATCACATCCACATGTCTCCAATTTAGAGGTAAGGACGTGATGGGGGACTGTGTCAAAGGCCTTGCACAAGTCCAAGTAGATGACATCAGTTGCCTTCCCTTTATCTACCGATGCTGTCACTCCATCACAGAAGGTCACCAGATTGGTGAGGCACGACCTTCCCTTGGTGAAGCCGTGCTGGCTGTCCCAGATCAAGTGCTCATACTTCTTGTGCTCTAGCATGTCATCCAGGAGGATCTGTTCCATGAATGCTTATCTCAACAATGTATGTGACTGTCAAAAAGGTAGAAGCATAACTGAAATATTGTTAGTCTGACCAACAAACCTTGAAGAACTGCTGAAGACTGCCAAAGAAGAAGGAAACTAGGTGAAAGGCATTTCCAACAACGGAAATCATGACCACTGACTCATGGACTGCCCATCCTGATTACACCACCGACTCAAGAGAACGATTAGGCATGCTCACTGATTTACATAGGAGATGAAGGTTTTTTAACCAATCATATAATGATAAATAATGCATATGTAGTAGAAACAAGATTATGTTATTATTAAGTGTATATTAAGCCACTCCTTTGGAGCTCTGGGGTGCTGTCTGGGGACAGGTGTCTGACCAGATATGCAATAAAATGCCTCTGTGTGTGTATATTGGTGTACTGCACAGCGGGTAAGCAAACCCCAGATTTGGGACAAGAAGGTGTAGCAGAGTATGGGAACATCCCCAGTTTTTCACCACTGCTTTCTATAGCACTCAAAACCAGAAGAAGCACTCAGTTCAGGTTGTCTAGGCTCACACACAAGTGGCATACTGGGCCATTATTAGCAAATCCTCCTTGCTGTGCACATGACAGTTGGGAAAATCAATGGAATGACACGTCCCTCGGGATGTACTTGCTGACATTCTAACGAAAAATGTTATCCTGGCATTATGAATAATGAATAATGAAGTAAAACATTCTGAAGAGGTAAAGGTCTTCTCATGGCTCAAACTAAAAATTAGTTGAAGTGTACAGAAGAGACATGCTTCATTGTATGGAGTCTCATTCCAGGCCACTTCTGGTAAGGATGCAGCCTGAAAATACATTTTAAGTCAGTTTATTCTTGTTAATAATGATAGCCATATAGAAGTCCATGCCCAGGGCTTGAGGATTTATGGAGATGCCTGTATAACATGTTGCTTTATAATAATCTTAATTATCAAGGGAAAAAAGTCTCTCTGGCCTTTCTCAGGATGAGGGAGAGCCCAAATTGCATTTGTGTCTTTCGGGTGCATAATGCTTGGACAAATGTGTGCTACAAATCAAAGCCTCCCATGGGGATCCTCCATCAGGAAGCAGTGCTGGGTCTTCATTGTCAGCCATAACATCTCAGGTTTTTAGTGTGGTCATGCAAAGGTTGGGGAACTGTCTGCCCCTGCTAAGCAGGGATGAACCTGTGGAAAAGCAAATTGCCATGGAAGGGTCTGGAGGAAACAGGACCAGGTGAAAGCAGGAAGGAACAGGCAGCTCTCTCAATCTTCAGCATTGCCTCGAGCAAGAGGAAGCGGGAGCCATGCTTTACCCTATGTGGGTTGAAGTAAAGCAGCTTTGTACTCTTCTGCCCTCAGTGATGTACATAAGTGCTCCAACACCTGCCCTGGCTGCATAAGATTCCCCTCATATCAGTGGCTGCAATATTGTAATATTCTTGTTGGCTAACTGAGCTCTCAAGCCCAGCCCAGGGACGCTGTAGATCAAGCTCCTCTTCTGCATTTCCCTGACATGGCTGTTGATGGTAGTGTGATGGTTTGTCACTGAACATTTTCACCTGCTGAGCAGCCATTTAAGAGCTATTGTGCAAACTCTATAGTGCCATTTCAACACATAAATATCCACTTACCCCACATCTGTTAGCGCAACATCCTGCTCCTCCTCCTCCCAGCATCATGAATGCTGGCAAAATAACCTGTGAGAAAAGCACAAGCTGTATTGGTGTGCAGTCCTTCTGCAGTATAGGAGCTGGGGCATCCCGTTCCTCAAATGCAAACCTCCATCTGCCTCTTCTCTGTGAGTTACACCTGCTTAGATATTGGGGCTTGCTAAGGAGTAATTCAGGAAGAAGTGTGGGATTATAGCTAGGCCTGGCAGGCAAGTTTCTGGTACAGTAATTCTGGCTGCTGAAGCTGTACTGCATCTTTTCAGAAGGGCTTTGTTGGGTATTTTTTCAGGAACAAACGTCACTTTTGAGAAAACAGAACTTCTGCTCAGGAAAGATGGATTGCTGGAGTAAGAATTCTGTCAGTTTAAACCTTCTGAGCATCCTGCTCTGGGTTGGGAAATCAGTCCTAAACCTCCTGAAACATCTGGCTTTATTCTTTGTACTAAGCTTCTGGAAAACCTATAAAATAGACTTCACTCAACAGGGAACTCCCAGTTCCCCTCAGCTTTCTAAGTGGTAATCTGATGGAGCTGGGTTGGTACAATGGAGTCAGCAACTATCTGTGTCTCAGGATATAATGTCACCTTATCAAGGCAGTCTGGAGATAGGAAAAGCTGCGCTTAGTTTCGTAGCTAGAGGGCAAAAAAGCTCTTGCAGGTCTAGCTGTGCAGCCTTGCCTCTGCCCATCACTGCTTGTGTAGGCATCTTACAGGGCAACACATGAAAAGAAGCATTTGACAAGGTAGAAAATGCTCACTGTAAAGTTTATGAAAGAAGGAGACACACACCCTCCCCAGAGAAATAAAAAAATGTAAAAGTTGTAAAAACAGCCTGACTAATTTTTGGAGAGGTGTCCCATGTAGGGAAGGGAGAGCAGAATGTCTATGGTCAATGAAGCCTGGGGAATTTATGTCTGGAATGTGAATGTTCCTGTGTCAGACAGTGTTATGAAACCTGCTTAGATTTGCAGGCCCCTAAATATTTTCCAATGGATTTGCCTTTTATGCACAGCCCAGAGGTAACCTCAGTGCTTCCAGTGGTCACTGGGCCAACAGCTGTGGAGGCCTGCGGATGTAAATCATCAAGGTTAAAAAGACATTCCTCTTCCTGGAAGGAAGTCATCTCTTAAATATTCACAGGAGGTCCCCAAGGCAGTCTCAACCCAGCGTGCTGCTGTCTGGTGCTCAGAAGGAGAGCAAATACCTCTGCCCATCAAACCAGCACTCCTCCGGGGCTGTCTTTCTTCTTTGGACGCTTCCCATCTAAGCTGCAAGCACTTTTGTGTCCCTTATTAGCCTGGCTCAGGATGAAGGGTTTGCTTGGCAGCTTTCTTATTCCCAGGGCCTGATTATAAACAGCTGCCTTTTGACCCAGGAATTTGCAAGATTTGGCTGTTGTCAGTAAAATGAAGCCCGGGAGTGAGCCACAACTCCATTGGGCATTTCCCAGCGTTGCACGTAGGTTTTCCATTAGGAAAAGCATTACTATGACACATGAAGCCAGCCTCCCTCTCTTTACGCCTTAAACTTTTGAAATAAGGAAATGGAGAGGTTTTCACGTCATACAAATTTCCATTAGAGAAGCAGCAGAGGAGGAGGAAGGGGTGGGGCTCAGCCAAAGTGCGTGCTGATGACCTAGGTATCAGTCTGTGGATGAAGTTACAAAGTAGAGTCAGGTTTTCTGGCTCACAGAGCCAGGCCAGGCTATTTCCTGCAGGCTCTGGGGGCTGTGTCATAGTTACAGGGAGATTCTCCAAAGTTGGGCAACCTGTCGGTGTGACTTTCCTGAGTTTCCTTTGGGGAGAAGCTGGTTGCACCCACCTGGGAACACCAGTGCAGCCTGCTCTGTCCTCACTGTGGAGTCAGGTATGGTTCATGGGGCACTCTTGCCCCTTGCTTAGTTCCCTAGGAGGGCCAGAAGCCAGTCTCCACTTTTCCATGCTTCCAGCACCTGGAAAACGGAGCTGATGATAATGCTTTCTTTCTCCTTCTCCTCACCTGTGGGCATTTGTCATGCTGTTTTTTAGAAGACATGTACACTCAACAGCACTGTTTGTGGATCAATAATTGCTTCTAATGCTGCGTTTTGAAGGTCAATGCAAATTTCCTCCCCTCTGCCTTGCCGTTCTCATTTTTGATGTAGGTGGTGCTGGCCACAGGCAAGCCTCTGTGGAAGCCTTAAAAGAAGGCACGTTTTCACTGTGCCTGTGACGCTCTCATGCCTAACATCTGCCTTTCCTTTCATTGAACGCCAATGACTCCTGGGCTTGCAGTGATACGAATTTTCCACAGGTCTCTCATGTAGTTCCACTTCTTCCTTCAGGCTTCCTTCCACAAACTCATACTTACGTTCAAGCTCAGCATGAGTAACAGGCCCAAGTGGTGGCTGGAAGAAGAAGCTGGCAAGCTGCTGGTGGAGAACAATTAACTGAATGATCTTACACCATGTTCCTGCTTTGGGAAATATGAGTCTGAACCACATCCATTGTAGCTTTTCCACAGAATTAAGTGGTAGCTGCATCATAGCCTGACTGTGAATGAGATTTGCTTTTTTCCTAAGTTAATTATTCTTGAACATTCTTTATTCTGATGCACAGGTAAGCAGCTCTGTGATAGTTTACCATCTGCCCAAGCTGCACAATGTCCAGTAGTTGTCATAGGCAAGTTACTTACTTGGGTTTTTATCTGCACTCAGGTGGGTAATTGGAAGAGTGTAAAGGGAGCAGGCTTTCCAATGAACTGGAAAGATCAGTACTCTCAAACATGTTCCCTTACAGTTACAGACATTCACATAAAAGCCATCTTTCCTCAGTGTGGAACTGAGACCTGGTTATTGAAGAGCACATCTAGAAATGAGATCAAACCCAGAAGGAGGTAGGTGGGTGTGTAGGAGCACAGGGGGCATTTGGGATTTAAGCTTCCTTCTGACTTGCAGCCTTGATAGCTATTTCAGGAATACCTTGTATTTCTGTAATTAGGAACTTTTCAATTCCTGAATGCACTTTCTTGGTCCAGTACCCAACTGCCCAGTTAAGCTCCTCACATGTTTATGCAAAAGGCATTTCTGTAACAAACATTTTTTTGTTAAAAGAGGTTCTCTTAGCCTTGAATTTCAAACAAACCAAAACCCATGAGAAACAGTAGCAACAATTCTCTCTTACCAGTATCCCAGCTCCGAAAATGCCATGGAAAAACCAGACCAGATCGGTTATCTCACTGAGCTGCAAAACTCGTCCGTTGGGGAAGTACAGGAGGATGTTTGAGACTATGGCACATGCTGCCAGTGGGAACAGGGTGATCCCAATGCACTTAGAACACTTCCTGGAGCACATGGTAGCTCTCTGCTGAGGAAAGACACAGGGGGGTTTGGGTTATTGCAGTGCAGGGACCATGGGGCTTCAGCGGTTTTCTTCTTTAATGAAAGAAGAATCAGATTTGCAGGAAGGAATGTTGCAGTTAAGACTTACACAGACTTCTGCAGAGCCTGTTCTTCTTTATTTAAGAAGCAATTATTAAAACCTGGAATGTTTAATTGGATTTATTCAAAATTTCCAGGACTAAAGGTGTTTCTGTGAAATGAATGAAGAGTTTAATTTTAATTACCAGTGGAAAATTGTTGGTCCACTGGGAACATCAGTAACAAAACTGTAGCAGCACAAATGGTTACCCTGGCTGGAAGGTTTCAGTGGAAGGAAAGGTGATTGCACTCGGTTGTCTGGGACCATTGTCTTGGGAAGCTGATTTGAAATGTCCTGCACTGAATGTGTAGAATAGCAGGGAATGACTTCCAGGAATGCCACAG
Source organism: Gallinula chloropus (assembly GCF_964237585.1). Classification (NCBI taxonomy): domain Eukaryota; kingdom Metazoa; phylum Chordata; class Aves; order Gruiformes; family Rallidae; genus Gallinula; species Gallinula chloropus. The sequence goes on from NC_140085.1 coordinate 199,931,660, forward strand.
AAACCTTCAACCTTGCCTTGGCACTGGAGTAGCTGAGGGAGCCTCATTAGGTCCCGTACCAACTGCATTTCTCTATTGCAGTCAAAAATAGGCTGTCAGCAAGAACTGTAGGAACTTTCCTTACTGTTTCCTGTGATGTGCTTATTCTGCAGATAACAGATAAATGTGGGCTATGGGGCTGTTTGGCACCCACTCTAAAATACATATAGATATATATAAAAATGGAAGTACATCTAATCCCATGCTATTTGCTAAGGGCAAGTCACAAAGCCATCCCACACCATTTTCAGAGATCTACCATAATGTGTAAACCAACAGCCTGATATTTCCCAGCAGTCAGGTGCTTTTAAAGTAAAAAAATCATCAAATGAAGCACTGGTTGAGAGGGATCTCTGCAGGTCTCTGAAAGCAGGTCTACCACCAACACAAGGTTGCTGTGTCAGACATGGCTTTGTGTAGCTGAGCTTTGAAAACCCCCAAGGATGGATTTACCACCATCTCTCTGGGTGACATGTTGCAAGGCTGCCCCTGCCTCATGGTGAACAGTCCTTCCTCGTGTCCAACCTGAATCTCCCAAGCTGTTGCTCCTCATTATACCCTCTTCTACCACTCCATCATCTCTGTCTCTCCCTTCAAACTTTGCTGTAGGCTTCTATCAAATTCCTCTTCACCACAGTGGACAACCCTAGCTCCTACTACACCCATGCTGTGATCTACAGCCAAAGAGAGAGGGCTGATCAGAACAAAAATGGATCCAAAAGTATTTGTCTTTTTTGGGTTGGTAATCTCAGACTATGGGGTCAGAAATTATGGAACTTTCAGGCTGTTGTTAACTTTATGGCAAAAACTGATCACAACTTCATGATGTTTAATCACAGCTTCATCCATTTCAGGGCTTACAAATGCAAAACAAGACAAAATATCCATCTGTGGGTTTCTGTCCTCAGAGAGAGCTGACAGTTTATGACAAAAATGTCTTTGCTGTCCTGCAAGCAAGTTACAAAATGTAAGAAAAGAAAGGTGATGCAGGCTGTCATGGTTTAGCCCCAGCCAAACAATTAAGCACCACTCAGCCACTCACTCACTTCCCATCAGCAGGCAGGTGTTCAGCCATCACACTGAAGACAATGCTGTGCAAGACCCCCAGCTGCCTCACCAGACCCCCAGCCTGCCCTCAGTTAGAAACGGAACATGATGTCATTGGCATGGAATACCAGCTTTGGCTGGTTTGGGTCACCTGCCCGGGGTGCCCCCAGCCTTCTCATTAGCAGGACAGTCTGAGAAGCTGGAAAGTCCTTGACTGCTTGGCAACAACTAAAACATCAGTGTGTTGTCAATTTGGTCTCCTCCTAAATCCCAAACACAACACTACACCAACTGCTAGGAAGAAAACCAACTCTATCCCTGCTGAAAGCAGGATGTGGACACACCCCATTTCAGTGCACACGCCTGTGTTACACATGCACACACACATCCATGCTTGCTACGTGCAAATAGCTTTTGCAGTAATTGAGACAGTAAATGGTGAAATGTCCCTCAATGTAGTCATGTGTGTTGGCTAATCCTGAAAGTTTTGTGACAGAAGTCGGTGTTGACCAGGTATTAAACAGACCAGGAGTACAAAAATCAGTCAAGATTGGGTTCCCAAGCAAAATGACCAGCTGTAAGACAGTATGAAGATATTTAAGAAAGCCAGAGACAGGCTGAAAATGGCTTAATTGGCAGAATGAAGACAGCAAGGAGGTGAGGTAAGGCACAAAGACCCATGTCCTCAGACCTCTGTGACTGAGAGGGGTAACAGAAAGACTTTATGGGGTGCTATATATTGCTGAGACTGCCAGAGACTTCTGAGTTTGCATTTCTATAGCAAAAATTTTTCATTGTTGTCTGCTGCTACAAGATTATTAAGAGCACTATGCTTATACCCCTGATCTTCTGAGAGCTTCGCAATCATATTATGCTTTTTAATCCATCTTTAAAACAAGTTAACTGGCATTAAACTATTCCAGAAGGAAACATTATTAACAGAGATACTTCTTGATTTACAGTCATTATCTATTGCTTACATAGTTCTCAACATTGGGAAGAGCATTTTTCAGTCCTCTGGAAAAAAGCCCCAGCTCAAAGGGATAAAAATCTAAGCAGGCTGACAATGTGCAAATGAAAGATGAAGTGGGGAGGGAGTGAAGGTAAATGGAAAGAATATTGGATATTTCACCCATCTTTCTCTCAATGCCCAATGCATTTTCTGGCTTTTCACACTGACTTTTGATTTCCCATCTTATTCCATCTTTTGATTTTCTATGCCTTTGCCCAACCTCACTTCTTCTCTGCTCCCAGAGAGAACAAGCACAGGCATAGCCTGGCCTCCTCCTATAAAAGCCAAGTCTTGTATGCAAGTTATAAATTTTCTTCTGCATCTTTCACACATAGCTGGAGGGGCCATTTCTCTCCCAGTGTCAAAGAACATGACGCTGCTTTGGCTGGAAGAACAGGGGTTTACAGCCCATTCTCTCTGACCTATCTCAATACCACTTCAAACTGCAAGGACGACTTACCTAAACATCAATCACCAGACCTGGCGAGAGTCTCTACCACCAGAATCAATGCCGCTTTGCTACCTGTGTACATCAGAGGGATCTGACCATGTTATTACAGCTTAAGAAAACACTAGATTGCCAGAAGCGCTCAAAACACCTTATTAATTCAGCCAACAAAAGCACTTTCTACAGCTTTGTTAAGCAAGGCAGCTACAGCAAGCTTCTAATTTTTAACTAGGGTTTTAGAAAGTTTGGCTTTTTAATGCTGAGGGAAGCAGGTAAATACCTCTGCTTACCTTCTACACAAGGCTAAGATGGCCTCCAGGCTCCAGAGTTCCCTGCAGCAGGCTTTGGGCTCTTCGTCTCCTCTCTCCTGGAGCGTGGCGGTCTGAGGGAGGCACAGCGATGTTTTCGGGCAATGGCCTCTATTAAACAAATAGCTGTTTCTCTCCAGAGAATGAGGAAATACCCCAAGTTATCCCTGGTTGGCTAGTGTGAGGTTGGCCTGCCACCCGTCATTATTGATTATTTTAAGGCAGTGTTCCAGTGGTCAATGCCTCAGCTCCCCAGGACATGTAGATTGGAGCAGCAGAGACCTTTTTACTGCCACAACTGTTTTGGCTGTCCAGAGTTTTGCAGAAGATGGCAGGAGCACAAGCACATGAAGAGAAGCAAAGGGTGCGTGGCAGAAAATGTGATTGAAACATGAGGTGGTGGCAGAGCAAAGGATGGCCATCGGTGCAGAGTCCAGTGGAGGGCTGCAAAGATGATTAAGGGCCTGGAGCAGCCTGTCTATGGGGACAGGCTGAATGAACTGGGGCTGTTCAGCCTCACGAAAAGAAGACTGAGAGGGGATCTGATCAATGTTTATAAATATCTGAAGTGTGGGACACAGGGGGAAATGTCCATCCCCTTTTCAGTTGTCTGTGGGGACAGGACAAGGGGCAATGGCTGCAAGTCGGAGCACAGGAATTTCCACACCAATATATAGAAGAACTTTTTCACAGTGAGGGTGACAGAGCCCTGGGAGAGGCTGCCCAAGGGGTTGTGGAGTCTTCTTCTCTGGAGATATTGAAGACCCATCTGAACACCTACATGTGCAACCTGTCCAAAGGAACCTGCTTTGGCGGGGGGGAGGGGGGGGGGTAGAACCCAATGATCTCTGGAGGTCCCTTCCAATCCCTACAATTCTGTGATTCTATGATCTTATGCACCAAAGCATGCTGCTGCAAAAGCTGGTAGAGAAGAGTGGGGACGTGAAGGAAAGGAAATAAAATTGTCAATAAGACAGGGGAAAAAAAAGAGGGAGAAGGGCAGAAAGGCTGGAGGGAAGGGAAATGTATGACCAAGTGATTAAGCAAGGAAAGAAAACCACAGTTCCAAGGAGGAGAGAGTGGGAATATGGAAGGGAAACTGAAGATGCACTTTGGCAAAGAAGAGGAAGGTAGAAGAGGCAGTAGGGATTCACAGAATCACAGTTCGTGGATGGGCCAAGAAATGAAAACCACATCAAGACATATGAAGAAATATTAAAATTAAACTGGGAGAAGACTCATACTAGGGAAAGAGAGATGTAGCCATAAATACATATGTTACTTGGTAGGTTAGGCTTGTCCCATCATGATGGGAATATGCTCAGTTGTCTCTGACTGAAAACATGTCCCTGCTGTCAGGCACCTGCCATTACCTTGTTCTCAACATCCAGAAGGAAGGATGACTTGATCACAAAAAACATGAATGAAAGAGGCATATGAGAGAAAGCAAAGATACAAAATACTCCACTCTCCACCTTTCTGTCTCTCGTCTTTCATTCTTATCTCTGGAAAAAAATTCTCCCTATGAAAGACTAGTTGTATAGTGTCAAATTAATCTCACATGACTTTAGGTGCCCATGAGGTGGTGTCACCCTCCACCACCTTTATTCCTAGTGAGAGAAACACTTTCAAATAAAAAAATCACCAGATCTATTTAAGGAGCTACTGTAGGGTTACAATAACTCATTAATTAATGGTGAATGCATCTCAACACTTGTTCAGACCTAAGCATTGGCATCTGTGATCAGATGAACCCCATCCATGAGGACTACCAGGGCCGCTGCAAAAGCACAGGGGCAAAGCCTGGGACTTCAGTCCGCAGGTAGCGTATTTACCACCACCAGCATCAGAGTACACAGGAAAGATCATCTTCATCACTGATTGACAGCTATTGAAAATCTTCAACAATGCCCATAGAGTGATTGTTTGGGCTCAGCATCCTTGATTTTGATTCTGGTTTTCTGTGATTTTGCCTGGCTTAGCCCTCCAGGATGATGTGCAAAACTGACTTCCATAGCATCTCATCTGTTCTGTGTCTCCAGAGCTGTACATCCCTTTACTAACCTTTTTAAGTTTCTGGTCTTCACCTTCCAGAGCCTATCCCATCCTATCATTCTTCATCTTGTCATTTATCACTTCATCACCACTTAGTGTCTAGACTTGATTGTGCCTGTTAATTTCAAATGCCTCTCAGTGCCACTCTCCACTGAATGCCTAGTTTTTAAATCAAGCGCACGATGAGCAGAACCAATCTTGGATTAGTTTTGTGCTTTTCTGTTTGCCTCCAGCAATCTGTTTTCTTTGGTTTTGCTACACAGATTTTAAACTTTTAGGGACAGGTTCAGTGTTTTCATCCATATTTGTACAATACTTTGTGCTCGGGGGCTTAACTGAAGCCTAGTGCTTCTACCCATTACACAACAATAAAAATACTGGAAAGCTATATTAAACATGATTCTCTTACTGCTTCAATAATATCTTTATATTTGCTTATTCCTGAGTAGGATTTATATTCTGTCTTTGATGAGAGTTGAACTAAATGCTGCTTATTTTGAGGTTCAGAAGGAAAGCCAAAAAGAAGAGGATAATAAAAGTCTCTATTAACGTCTGAGAGCCTGACTCCTATCTGGTTTGCTGAAGTGATAGACTCATCCTAAAGAAATTAAAAAAACAAGTTCTAAAACACTTAGAAAAAATGGGTTTTGTCTGTGTTTAGTGATTGAGCTGAGCATATATGATTCTGTACATCTATTTTTCCCCCTACAATATTGACTTTGAAGGCAATGAAAGCATTTAGTGTTCCACTGATCAATGTTTCCTGATTATATTGACTTACTGTACATCAGTTCTGGCCCTCCTTTTATTTCTATCCTTTTAGCCATAAACGCTTTATTAAGTTACATGTAGTCGCACGGGTATCGAGAGGAAATGTAAAGATGTGAAAATCCTGTTCATCACACCAGCAATGAAAACAATTCCAGCCCTACAATTTCCCTGAGTGCTGCAATGTGTGAGCTAGAAACCGAGTAATTCCAGCCCTGTGGAGGTTTTTGAAGGGCATATCTGACTGCCACTTACTCTATTAATAGATCTATCCCATTTGGAGTGCAGCTGCAGTGTGCTAACGAGAAAATGCCCTTTTTGCTGTTGATACCCTGTGCAAAAAGGAGCCAGGCAGCCGTGCTCTCATTTCTTCTAGTACAAATCTTAAGAGGTTCCTCTGAAGTCAAAGCTTTATTCCAGATGGACAGTGACACTCCACATTGGCACCACGATGCAAATTACGTCTTGCTGCTGGTTCCTGTGATGCTTTGTTGTTAATGTTTCCTTCAACTGAGGGCAAGGGAGCTTGATTTTCCCAAAGAAGTATCAAGAAGCAAACTGCAGTTAAGAGGCTTTTTCTAAGATGAGCTGGGTCTGAGAAAGTCCATGAGCTTGGGCATTGCAGATTACTTGCCCCAGGGTCCCAGACAGCTGTCTCTGCTGCTCTTGCAGCATGTACCCAAGTCAGCGTGCCTGCCTATACCCAGGAGCGTGTGGGTGACCTGGTAAGATAGAAACAGCACTGGCATTGTTCACATTTGCCTTTGTCTCGAGTATCCCAGGCTCACATAGAGCCAGCAGATAAAGAGCTGATTGCATGGCAAGAGCACTGAGCAAGATGAGGGAGAGGGCAGTGCAAAAAAGCTCAAGTCTTGAGTTAGGTCAGAGGTAGCCACAATAAATAATATCAAATAATTGAGTGGTGCAGGTTACAGGGCTTATACATGGAATATGTATGAGTCTGGAAAGGTGGAATGGAAATTGTTCTGGACCAAGTCTGAAACAGGCTCTCCGCACGCTGTGGGAGAATATTCACTGCACGCTGCTGTCACACATGTGTGTTCCTAACACACTGCTTGTTCTGGATGTGCACTTCACAGGGACGAGAGCTGAAACATCACATGAACGGATCTTATCTTCTATTTTACCTATTTTGGGGATTTTTTTCCTTCTTCCTTTTCCCTTGTATGGACACCTCCATCTCCTACACACTTAGGCTCTTTCTCCTCCCTGAGGTGACATCCAGTCTTTGCTGAGCACTTTTTTCCTGATGATGATGCTGTACACACCATTGATTCTGGAGACACTAGTGTCACCAGAGACAGTCCTTTAGGATAAACCCCATGGTTATCAGTGACACTGTCAGCCTGGGGAAGCCCAGGTTAGCACAGCCAGTGCTCTGAAAAAGCACTTCTGCAGTGTGGGGGGCATGGTGCCAAAATGACATCTACAGAGCTCTGCCCACGCAGTAAAGTGTTATCCACTGCTTGCTTGTGTATATGCATGTTCAGCTGATTTATCCCAAAGCTCTTTTTTTTTTTTTTAATTACATGAGTGTTTTGTCCAGGGACAGCATTGTGCCAGCCCCACTGTTTTCTAAAATGGCAATGAACCATGACCTGTGGCCAAGGGTTGTTTGTGCTCCTAACACAGAACAACACTGTCACTATCCAATATTAAAATAATTAGAGGTTTGTGCTTTCATTTTGCTGGTTTCGTGCAACACTTATTTCTGGTTTTGGCTGAAAGGCATTTCTCATCCCTCTGTTTTGACACTGGGGTTTGTCCAAGTATGTGCTCAGGGTGCAGGTGCATTAGGAGCTAAAAGCTGTACCTACTGGAAAATGCCCCTGTTTTCCTGACCAAAAGGAGAAATGTAACTTCTGATGATCCTTCTCTTCCCTTCCTAACTTGCCCTGGACTGCCCAGGAAGTCTTCAGTAATGAAAGGTAAATATTGGGAACATACTGAAGAAATACAGGGTTTGTTAGGAAAAAAAAACCCATCCGTTGTATTTTTTTAGGGCCATTTGACCTTGTCAGGAGGGAAGGTTTCTGCAGCCCAGGGTGGTGTTCCTGGTCAGACTGAAAGACTCGTGGCTCAGCTGGGTAACCTGAGTGAGATTAAAAACTCCCCAGTGAGGCTGAGGCACCTGGAACAGCAACTCCAACCAGAATGAGAGAGGAGGGCAACAGCCGAGGGGTTAGGAGCCATCGTTAAGTGATTTCTTGTGTCATGGGAAACACCCCGTCACTAACCTGGCCGGTTTGTGCCAAAAAAATAAACAACACAAAACCCAAAAAACCCAAACCAAATCAATAGTAGTTGCATGAAAGTAGCTGCAATGTTTCAAACATGTAAGCAAGCCCAGGTTTGTGGCCAGAAGTAATGGTTGCTGGCAAAGGTACGTACAGAATCAGAGAATGTGTAAGGTTGGAAGGGAGCTTTAATGGTCATCTAGTCCGACCCCCCTGCAGTAAGCAGGGACATCTTCACTAGATCAGGTCGCTCAGCACCCCATCAAGCCTGACCTTGAATATCTTCAGCAATGGGGCCCCCACTATGTCTCTGAGCAAACTGTTCTCTGGTGTTCCAGTGATCCACGACCCTCATAGTGAAGAACTTTTTCCTAATATCCAACCTAAATCTTCCCTTTTCTAGTTTAAAACCATTACTCCTTGTCCTACTGCTCCATGCTCTCATGAACAGTTCTTTCCCAGCTTTCTTACAGGCACCTTTCCAGTACTGGAAGGCCGCTCCTCCTGGAGCCTTCTCTTCTCCAGGCTGAGCAACCCCAACTCTCTCAGCCTGACTTGATAGCAGAGGTGCTCCAGCCCTTTGAGTGTTTTTGTGGCCCTCCTCTGGACACACTACAACAGGTCCATGTCCTTCTTGTGTTGCGGGCTCCAAAGCTGGACACAGTACTCCAGGTGAGGTCTCATCAGAGCAGGCAGAGGGGCAGAATCCCCTCTCTATCTGCTGGCCACACTTCTTTTGATGCAGCCCAGGATGTGGTTGACCTTCTAGGCTGCAGATGCACATTGGTAGCTCATGTCCAGCTTCTCATCCATGAGTAGTCCCAAATCCTTTTCTTCAGGGCTGCTTTCAAGCATGTCATCTCCTAACCTGTATGGATAACAGTACCTTGGTACCAAGGCACGTTACCTTGGTGTCATCAGCAAACTGGCTGAGGATGCACTCAATCCCACTGTCAATATTATTAAGAAAAATATTCAACAACACTGGTCCCAATACAGAACCTTGAAGAACATCGTTCTTCACCATCTCCCATCTGGACTTGGAGCCATTGACCACCACCCTCTGGATGTGACCATCTAGCCAATTCCTTATCTATTGAACAGTCCACCCATCAAATCCGTATCTCTCCAACTTAGAGAGAAGGATGTTGTGGGGAACCATGTCAAAGGCCTTGCAGAAATCCAGACAGATGACATCCGCAGCTCTTCCCCTGTCTACTGATGCAGTCACTCCATTGTAGAAAGCCACTAGATTGGTCAGGCAGGACTTGCCCCTAGTAAATCCATGCTGTCTGTCTCAAGTCACCTCCCTGTCCTCCCTGTGCCTCAGCACAGCTTCTAGGAGGTTCTATTCCATGATCTTTCCAGGCACAGAGGTGAGGCTGACAGAGCAGTAGTTCCCAGGGTCCTCCTTCCCACCCTTTTTAAAAATGGCCATGATGTTTCCTCTCTTCCAGTCACCAGGGACTACAGCTGACTGCCAGGTCAATAAGCAGTACTTACTGCTTACTTTGCGTATATTGAAGAAACTGAGACATGTGGGGAAACTGGATAAGCCTCTGGAAATACAGCTGGTCCTCATATCCTGAGGTCTGTCTGTTTTTTAACAGCTGGTGATGGCCAGTTGAAGAAAGGACAATCCATCCTTTTACTGACCCTACTGTAGGGCAGAACAGTATTTTAAATCTTCACACATCTCCTGTAGCAGAATGGCCTGTGGCCCTTTCCCAAAGTGGGAAGTGCCTTTCAACATTTCTTAGCACTGCCTGGGTTTCTGGAAGTGATTCCTTGCACACAGAACCGTATCTTGAAATTTTGCAAGAAACGAAGCAATCTCCATTTTCAAACTATTTATACTTCCCTGGCCCTATGTGCACTGGAAGGCAGTTTCAAGGCTTTTTTGAGGGCACGGGATGTTGAGGAACGTGCACTATATGAATTGTTTATTGTTGTCTGAAAATAGATACCAGAAGGAGACATAATTAAAGATTCTTTCTCAAAACATGTGAACTGCCTGTCTTTGTTTACCCATATACCTCTCCCTACTTAGAAATATGTTATCAAATATTCACAGCCCATCTGGTCATGGTCCTGGTCAGACTACCCCAGGTGGCCTTGCCTGAGCAGGAGGGTTGGACCAGATAACCTCCAGAGGTCCATGCCAGCCTCTGCTGCTCTGTGAGTATGTGGCTGTGTGAAGGGCTGAGATACCTCAGGGAGGGATAACAGCGCAGCACTGGTGTGGGTCAGGGAGCTGCACTGCCCTTTGCAGTGAGCACCATGGTCTTGTTACCAGCAGTGCCACTGTGCTTCCACAGGGTTTAGTTCCTGATCCCTGTAGCAGAGCTGGCTTGAGTCTGCAGCTTGTCCACAGCCTGTGTGAGGAAATCAAAAAGCTAGACTTAAAAAGATGAAAAAACTGTCCAGCATATGCTGCTGTCATTCCTTGGTGGTGTAATCCATTCTTTATATTAAGGTGTGGGCCTAAATTGGGCTAGGGCAGAATGTGCATTAATTCTGTGATGATGGCAGGTGTCCAGGAGCTGGGGAGAAAGACAAGAACCCAGAGAAGTGTTCAGAGGGAAGACAGTGGGTGGAGGCAGGGTCATAAAAGAGCTAGGTGAGAGATGAACCCACATTAGAAAAATAAAAACCTGGAGGGCCTTCTCTGGTAGGCATATCTCACCCTGTGCAATGCCAGGACTTTGTGCCTGTGTCTTGCCCCACAGGCAGCACAGGGAAGCATCGAAAGCTGAACCAGTGCCTGGGGCACAGCTGGTTCAGTGATTTAAACTTATTTTTGATATCCTTAAGATGTCAGCAATATTGTATATGGCTATTACAAGGATGTGCTTCTCTATCACCTGCAGGAAACGCTGCTGACCCTTCCTTGCAAGAATTACCTTTTGAAAGAGGCTGGCATTCTTTTAAGAGTAGTTTTATAACAGCACGTGTCTGGTGGTAGCTTGCATCAGGCATCCTGATCCCACAATAAGCTCACCAAAGAAATGCAGCTGCTGCTGCCCCAAGCCTGTTCACCAGCTGACATTAAATAAAACAAGAAAAACATTTGGATTCATTCCAAATACAACCTTCTTCCACTGGTGGGCTGGAACTGTCCTTGAAGGAGCTGAGGGGTACAGATGCCCCACTGCTGGGCTAGCTTGATACTCGCTGGTCAGGATCAGCCTCCACAAACTTCACACCCTGATGGATGGGTAGGATGGCTCAGATTAGTGCATCACACCCCAGAGCATCCCAGTCCTGCTACACCTCTGGCTTTGGTCATGCTCCCCAATTCCTCCGCTGAGCCAGCACCAGCCCTTTTGCAGCCACACGTGAGAGGTGTCAGCATCTGGCTGGGATCCACTTGCCTATTTTGATCCTCTGTCTGTCTAGTCAGGTGTTAGATAAAGGAAAAAATTACTGTGGAGCATCTCATCACTGCATGTGAAGTCCTCTGTGATGTACACCCACCCCCTAGCACCTTGGTAAAATGAAAACTAATTGAGAGACTCACCGGGTGCCTGGGAGGAACAAAGGATGAGCTGCAACCAAGCCCACACTCACCTCCTTCCTGCTAAGCAGCTGATTGACAGCAACATGCTACCAGCAGGAATTTGTCTTGCATATCCAAATGCCTCAACCTGCTCTTTGAGAATTATTGTTTTAAAGTGACTGTAATGTTTTCAGTCCTGATGGTTGCAGGAAAAAACTTCAAAACTGCCCCAAAATCAGAGGCCAAATAAGGACAATTAACATTTACTATCTTTTCTCAAACCTTTTCCTTTTGAGAGCCTGACCTGTGATTTTTAAGTATCCCAGAACAGCTATATTGTTCGTTTTGGCTAACAGGGCTCTTTTAAAAGGCAGATGTTATTAAAAACAAGCCCTGTGTGTGGTAAATCACTACATGTACTTCTTTTCTCTGGGTTTGTGTTCCTTTCCTCGCTCTTTGGTTTATCTGGCTGGTGAGATTAGGAGCACTGCAGGGCAGGGAGGGTCCCTGTCTGTGTATTTGCACTGTGCCTTGCCACTTGTAAAGGAAGTGAGTAATCATCACCCTTGCTGCTTTCATGTCTACTTGCACAATGGAAATAATTAATAGTAATAGCAATGCTTTGCCTATCTGCGGCTCCTTTCATCTGGAGACCTTAAAGTGCTTGACAAGCATTAATTAAATTAACTTCCAAATACCTGGAGAGGGAGTCAGATATAATGATCCCTACTTCGAAGATGAGCACACATGAGGAGAAGCGAAGGCTAACTGAGTGCTTACAGTTAGTCAGCTGAAACCATGCCTTCTCCACTGAGGGAGGTTGCTCAGCATTTCTGAGGCTCAGGCTGTTTGCTTTGGTGCCCAAAGGTGTGTTCTGGTGTCCACTTTTTATTTGCAAAGCATACAGACTGTGGACCTGTGCGATCTGCCCCAAGTCCAGCAGGAGCCAGAGGAAGCACATCAGGCTCCGTGATTCATGAAATTTCCCATTCAAACTACTAATGTGGCCTGGGAAGGGAGGGAGCTCTCCTGACACCATGCTGGCATCACACATGAGCAGGAAAAGCCAGAGTGAATCTGAGTGAGTTCTGACTTCAGAAGCGTAACTAGACTCCAACAGAAACTCTCCATCTTGGGTGGTGCAGCCATAGTTGCATGATGCTGCCTTTCACAGCATAACCCTTTTGAGGAGGGATCTGCTTCTGAATTGGCAAATGTGCTTAGCCTTGTGTGCATGGTGCGGGCTCACCAGGCTGCAACCCTGCCATGGTGTTCACAAACCCTTATGTACAAAGAAAGGTAGCAAGAGCCCTGACCCAAATCTCGGGTCTCAAACCACAGTTATCTTGTCTCCTTCCTGTCTCTGTCAAACCAAGGGTGCTCAGCACCTCCCAGGATTGTGCCCAGCAGAGGACATGAGAGACTGGGTGAGAGCTGGGCAGAGGACAGAAGAGGTCCTCATAATGATAAGGTTCAGTATTAACTCAGAGTGATAGAAGAAAGGCAAATGGTGTTTTGGAAGACCACAGCAAGCTCTTAAAGGTGATAACTGGGTTGATGGAAGGGAGAGAAGGTGGGTTTTTCCATAGACTCTGGAATTTCTAATTCTGCAGAAATTATTTTCCTTTTTAATACCAGACCCGAAAGGTTTCCAACCTAGGTATGGTGTTCTGGCTGGAAGATAGGCTTCTTCAGATAGGAAGCAACAGAGTCACTGAAGAGCAGTAGGGCTGATCTTTATTGCAAACCTTCATAGACACAGATGAAAGACACTAAAAATGTTGACAGTCATTTAAAGATCCCATAAATCACATCATTTCACTCTGGGCAATCATCCAGCCTTCTCCAAGGTCATGACATTTTCCCCACTTTCTCCTTTTCAGGCAGAGAAACTGGACAGAAGTTATCTGGACAGTGGTTTAACTTGTGTTAGCTCCTTCACCACACACAACACCCTTCTGTTTCATCAATGGCACCAAGCAAAGTGTTCAAAGCCTGCTGAGAATCTCCAAGTTTGTAACAGTCTTGGGGATAGCTTGCCTGGCTGATGTGAGTTTGCCACACTTTGGAAGCCACCCCTATGCAGATGCAGTCACATCGCTTCCCACAGTGGTTGATACCTTCCTTTCTGCTACCTGCTTTAAATAGTCATGGTTAGTGCTCCAGTGCTGGGGCTCCTTACCACAACTCCCCTATTTACCCACAGAGAAAATGGGGCAATGATGTCATAGGGACATGTTTCCTCTAGAGTAAGTAGGTCAGTGCTGCGAGACCTGATAGAAGAGGATCTCATGATGCCCATGAGGCCGCTGGAAGAGACTGGGCAGGCAGTGGAGTGTCTCAGGATAGAGCTGAGATGTTGGCACTGTCCCTCCTACTATCAGGCAGCAAAGGTGGGTATGAAAGAGTTTCACCATGCAACCAGGTCACAGCATCACTCCCACAAAGATTAAAAGTCCAACAAGACCCCGGTCTCCACCACCTTCATGCACAGGGGGAAGAGGGTGGAGCAGAAGGACTGTTGCCTTGCTTCCACTGCTGGATGGGAAGCCAGGAGGCTGTGAAAACCTTCCTGCATGAGTGCCTGGAAGTTACCTACCCTTCCTCTTTCCTCATTTGTATAATAGGGTTAATAAACATGCTGTGCCCTACAGTGATGACGTAAAGTTAAGCTCTTTCATGTTTGTTAGATGCTACAATGGGCATATTTATGGGTACTATAGAAACCCATAAATAATGTACCTTGAAGTTCTGTCAAGGCATTAACCTTGTTTTAACAGTGCAGATATTATATGAGTTACCACACGCAAGAAGCTCCTCTTAATTAGGATATAAACGTCCTTTTTTTAGCCTTGCTGTAATGGTTTTTGAGGCTGAACACATTACACTTGCCCAGTCTATTTGGCAACTTATTATAATCTCTTCAAACTGGCAGGTCCTTTCAGTACACTGTTAAACACCTTCATTTTCATTGTTACATTCCTTTACAATCTCAGAATTTCAATATATTTTTTCCCAGTGGAGAGTGAATTTCTCTAAAGTTTAAATTCAGCTGAAGACTGAATTCAATTCTTTGTTGTTGGTGTGGCAGATGTGGTCTGACCCAAACCCATGATGGAAAAGAAAGGATCTGTGGTCTGCTTCTGATGTAACAGGAGACCTCTTTTTCATTTCACATCTCTACTCAAGATTTGTCCACAGCTGGTAATGTACTGAAATAGCTGTTTTGTGAGGAGACCATCTGCACAGAGATGTACAGAGAAAATTATACTGCCCTAATGATCTCCAGACAATCACTGTGGTAAATGCCAAGCGTGACCCTGAGCTGGGTGCATGACCTGAGCCCAAATGGCTGGAGGGCAATGCTGGGGAGCCGTGTGGACTCTGACGTGGGAATCTTGAGGGCTGGGTTCAGTTTCTGTCCTGCCACAAGGACTTCTGGGCAGACATGAGTCAGGTCCACACTGGGCCACCTGCAATACGGGCTACAGCTGCCTTTCTAATATCCTCACTGCTCACAGTTCCTTGTAACTATTCTTGGAGTTCCAGCAACATTTTTGTCCGTCCAACTGTTTCAGTGCTCAGGCTTGGAATGCTTCTGGGAAGTGCTGCACATGACAAGGAATCCTTTCTCACCGAGGTCCTGTCCAGAATTGCAAATAGAAGTGGTGGAAGCCTTTGGGGCAGAGAGTTTTGGAGATTTCCAGCCTCCCAATGTGAACTCAAAAGATTCCACTAATTTAGATACAGCCAAGGCTGTAACACAAGACTTACTTTCTTTCTGCTCACTACTGCTGCAGCTCAGAAAATGATTAGAAAGTGCAAGTGACATTGTTTTTTTGCAGATGTGCTGTGAGGTTTATGTATTTAATATGTGTTTGTGGCTGAAGAGTGTGGGAAAACCAAGAAAGGGTAAGGGTGTCCTGGTTAAGGGTGGTGTGAAACCCGGGCGGGTGTAGCTCAGTTTTCAGCTTTACCACAGTCACTCTTTGTTGCCTTGGGATGGTCACTACAGGCACAGCTCCAGGATTGGTGGCAATACCAGCTGAGGGTAGTCTTGTGCTGGAAACAGGTGGACTAATACCCCAACTTGGATTGCAATGCAGACACAAATCAACATAGTAGAGGGACTGGGAACTCTACTGCTATTGAGAAGCGGCAGAGGGAAGGGGGTAGTCAACCTGCATGAACATCAGCTCATCATCTCCTCGATGGAGAATGCAAGCTAGGTTTCAGCAGTAGGCAATCTGAATAAAATGCTCATCCCTGAACTCATGTTGTCTAACTTCAAGGAACTAAGGTATAGTCAAAGCCAAAGATCAGCACATCCAATATCTCCCTTCATTGACCCTATGGCCATTGCCAGGTTAATTTATTCTAGTTAATTCACTAACATTAGTTGGTACAAGTCCAGGCTTTAGTGGATTAACTTAAGCTAATTATTGCAATCATTCCTGATGTACTTAAACATAAAGCTCCATTTGTGATGTTTCAGGGCTTGTTCACAAGCTGGTGCTCAAGATGTTCATCCTTCACACCTATGAATATGGCTCATTACAAAACTTCGAAACCCATCAGTGTACTAATTTTAGCCTTCATAAGGACAGAAAGTCTCTAAGGAACCAGCATCCAACCCTTTTGCTGAAAGGATCCTGAACAAAGGGGCAAACTTAATCCCATTACCTCACTGCCGGAGGGGAGCTTCCCAGAAATTTTCCTGATGCAAGGACAAAACAACTGTTCTTTCATCTTTTTCTGAGTCATGCCCACAGCACCTCTCCAGAATGTAAATATGCCTGGATTTAATGATGTGACAAGGTAATTAAGTGTTAATGTGTGGATACAAAGGGTATACAAGTTGCCGGATCTAGTAAATGCTGAAGCCAAACTAAGGCGTTTACCAGACTTACAACACATTGCTGATATAAGGTGCTAATTCCCACACATTATTCCTGTTACACAAATAATTTTTACGGTAATACACAAAGAAATTAACTTCTTTTTGAATTTCAGATAGTTACTCTAACAAGAAAGCAACCAGAACCCAATCCTGGGCGCATGAGAAGCAATAGAAAAACTAGGACAGAGCACTATTATTATTTAAATGACTATAGCAGAGTCAGGTGCCAGCTCAGCTTTGGGCACTCCCCCTTCCTAGTCCCCATTAGCTCAATGCACTTGAGTTATACGAGTCCACATATATATATATATATTTATGATAAACATATAACAGAATTTAATTATAAAAAAGCACAGAAGCTTATAGCAAAACTGTACCTGGCCTTTGAACATGTCTAATGCCATGCAAATGGCTGATTTAAGCAACTGAGCACTACACAATCTCATTCAGAGTGCACTTACTTCCTAAATAAATATATTTCTTATTTCGTGTGTCATAACAATGAACATCTGCACAACAGACACCCAGTTCTGGAAACTCAGGTGCCTGAGGGACAGGAGATGAAGCTCACAGTCACAGCCCACCAGCTGGCCTGTTGGTCCCACCACAGCTGGGTGTTTGATAGCTATGCCAGCCACTGGCAAAGCCTCTGCCTCTTCCTCAGTCATTGTCTTGTCTTTTGCTTTCTAATTATGCCTTTTAGAATCACAGCCCCATTAGTTGGCATCATTTGAGAAACTGAGTGACACAACAAAGCAGTGGAAAAGGAAGATGATTTTTAGGTACTGGCATTTTGGAAGAGAGGACATGGATTGACCTGACATGACAAGAGGCTGGGCAGCGTGTGGTTTGCAGCAGAAGAATGAAGAGATGAGCAAGTTCTTCAAGGTTATCAGGAAATTTGTGGGTGACGCTTCTGAGGATCGGGTTCTCTGCTTGTATAACAGCTGCATTGTCCTATCACATCTCCCCCTTCTCACTGTTCATCGATTAACTGGCTTAAGATACCCAACATCAGCATGTATCAGAGGGCAACTTGCAGCTGAGGGGCTCTTGCTTTTACACCTGTGTTAAGATGTGTTAAGACCATTTGCACTTGTCAGACTATATCCTCACCCATTTATACAGGGCTTTCAGTCCTCACAGCTAAAGACATGCAATGCAGAGCCTAAAGAAACTGAAAGCTTCTTTACTAAGATATTTCATGTCCCTTGTGCCTGAATTTAGGTGAGTCTCACCATTGTCCAGGTGGCCAGAGACTGGGCTGCTGTGAACCTCACCTTCCTCTTGAATTCTGTGTTTGACTTTGGAGCCACCAGCACACCAGTGATGGAGAGAGGTGTTCAGGACAGCTGACTGGACGTGTAGCTGTTGCTGTCACATGCCAGAGGGTGAACCTCACACCACTGCCACATAAGAGACATTCACATCGATGAGCTTCATCACTGATGAAGTCAAACCTGTGGCTACCAAACTCATTTGAGAAGCCACTTAAACTCCTCACTGTGAGAAACCAGTAGCTTCCACTGCAAATGGTTCTGGAACTGAAAGGGGAATTTCACAACTGCTAAACCTGGCAGTGTAACGCTGCCTTCCAGAACTGCAACTTTTTCATGTCTTTAGTCGGTTAAAAATGAGTAAGAGCACACTGTGATTTTCCAGTATGATTTTGCCACCCAAGGGATGTTGCCTTAATGGTTTAGAATATCCTACCAATTTATATTTCTATAAGTTTACATTTTGTTTTGCCAAGAGATGTCCTCTTGGAGGAAGTTAAGCTATAAAGGGAGGGACTGATTTTCTAGAGAGCTACGTGGGCATGTTAATTACAAGGTTAATAAAAGGTGATCACCATGTGTCTCAATTCTTAGGTGTCCAAATAGAAAGACTTTGCCAGGGCTCTAATTTCCAGAAATGTTTGTTAAAATGGGCTTAATTTAGGGATCTCTAAAACTGAATATAGATTATTTATATATATATTATTATTTATATATATTTATTATATATTATTATATAATATATTATATATAAAATTTATATATATTTTTATTTATATATATAATTATATATATATATTTTTAAATATATATATATTCAGATCACTTGCAATCAATAAATGGGTCCAAAACCCCTAAAAATTGGAGAGGTACTGGCATATTCTTTTTCACTGATAATACTGGATTGTAATCTGGTGTCATGTCATTAAAAAAACCCAAACAAGTAGCAATGAAGGCAGCCAGATGCTACATTTAGAAATCTCATACATGACAGAAGAGCCTGAAAAAAGAAAATTTGACAGGGATGGCAAAAACCACAAAAAAAACCCTGCCCCAATGTACCATCCTGCCTAGTCTGTAAAAAGGAGGACAAAAAAGCATCCAAACTTCCAGAAAACACCAACTGGCTCTAGCCTGAACAGGTAAGTGAGCAATTTACGTATTCACCGAAGGATTGGCAAAGGTCCTGCCATGACAGCAACCTCCTCCCTAGCCCTGCTCTGCATAGCTGGGCTCTCTACCTATCCCAGTCCTAACCTGAGGAAAAGGAGGAGCTTTGCTCTGTCCGTTCCTTATTTATAACTTGTCTAGAGCCAGGAGGGAGGGGTGAGCTCTCTGTGGTGCATCCTGCTGCTGCCTGCCCGCTGCCAGCCTCGCAATCACAACTACAAATGCCTCCTGTGCAGCATGGTGGCTGCCTTCGAGTTCTTGGGTTCCTCTGGCTGTTTGCAGTGCTGGAAGCAAAGACCAGAACTTACTACCTGGGGATTGTGGAAGAGAACTGGGACTATGCACCATCTGGGAAAAACCTGATCACAGGACAAAACCTCTTAGAGGACAAGTAAGTCACTGGGGTCTCTGTTCAACTGGAGATGTGTCAGCAGCTACAAAGAAAATTGACTAACATGGTTGGTGTTGCTGTAAATGTCTGAAGATGGCCTTTTTCTTGTTTTTCTTCCAAATATGTTGTCATAGGCAGG
The DNA here is from genome assembly GCF_964237585.1 of Gallinula chloropus. NCBI lineage: Eukaryota > Metazoa > Chordata > Aves > Gruiformes > Rallidae > Gallinula > Gallinula chloropus. The sequence goes on from NC_140085.1 coordinate 199,950,971, forward strand.
ATTTCAGCTTAAAGGCAGGAGTAGACTTTGGTTGACTTCTTTTCTGTTGTGGTTGAGTAAACAAGGTGATAGTGTGTATTTGAAAGTGATTTTAAGGAACTGATATTTCTCAAAAAAAGTCTCAGGTGGTGGGTTCACAATCCTTTATGTGTGTTTCATGGAGATGAGGGTATTTCTGGGACTTGTTGTCCGAAGGCAAATTGCAACTCTGCTGTGATCAGGCACAGCTCTTTGCAATAAGACTTAGAAGTCTGTTTAACTGGCAAAAGATTGTGTTTTCTTCCTGTAAGATGATAAAAGTTGGGGGGCTTGGTATGGCATTTTAGAATTCAGTTGTGTATAGTATCTACAAGTGAGATACAAGTGAGGGGTCCATATACCCCACCAATGTGTGCAACTGTGGAATTTAGACTAGATAAGTGCTTGAACATATGAAGGTGAATGGTCACTCTGAAGTCCCGTTGATCACTCGTGCTGAGACTGGAGTGTGTAGGTCAGCACTGTGATAAATTGTGCCTTGGCAGGTGGAAAATGGGTGTCTGTTCTCATACCTGCACTGCTGGAGTTGTCTGTGTGTCCTTCACACACCAGGAGAGCTGGTCTGGACATTGAGTGGGGATGGCACAGACAGACCCCTGGTTCCTCTCTACAGACTGGGCTTCAAACATGCATGGGAATATTTTTAAGATCCCATTGATATCTTTGATATCCTACAGATAGTTTGGGGGTCCTTCCTCTGAGTATAGGCTTGGGGTTGGGGTGGGACCTGTGAGTGAGAAGGTCCTGGTGTCTATACCAGGTCTGGAGGCACACTGGGATGGTGTGTCCCAGGAGTTAGAAATGGAAATGCCCTTTTTGGCTTTTGAAGAAATCCCAAGCAATGCTAGACTGTTCTCTAACATCTGATAATTTCTGAATCACTCTCAGTTAGATTTCATAAAGGAAATTATTTTGCCACAAGCAGGAGTGAAGAGTTTTCTTTTTCAACACAAACTCATCCTTGTGCTCTTAACAACCAGAGGTCACAGAGAGCATCCAAGTCAGTAGGTGTTACCTTTATAGGTAAAATTCAGGGTAATAATTTGTTCCCAGCCCATTAAAACAGGCTTTGCTGGAAAGGTTTTTCTTCAGTTGTGTTAAAGACTTGAATTTCTCACTTCCCTATTTGTTTTCAGTAGAGGGCAACTTCCCCCACTCCCTAAACTAGAAGTTCTTCCGCTAAAAATAGTGAAGGGCAGGTACCTGTAAATCCACCCACATACCACAGGCACTTGGGAACTGTTCTGTAAATCATACATTGAAGGTTGTCTGCACTTTGTGTCTCCTGAACATCAAGTGGCACATTTACTTTAAAGTGACATAAGTGTGATGCCTTTTACATGTCACAAACGGGAGTGATGATTGCTTACATCTTCAGTCATTGCTGTAATGCAATAATTGCAGAAAGTTAATTCCACAGGATTTACTGACAGAAGAAATGTAATTGGGATTTTAAGGTGGACATTCAAACACATTCAAAGCTGGGGAGTGGTTTGCAATGAGACCCCTACATTGGAGGCTTCTACAGCAGAATGATAAAGTGATTCCTGCAACTAGCTTACTCCATTTGCAAACTACTGAATTGAGCCAGAATAACGTGCAATATCCTGGAGTAACAGTGTGTCTGTGTAAGCATGTGGACCAGTAATAGCTCTTTTGACTATTTAGCTCTTTAGGATAATCTCTAATGTAAATTTAAGGCAGTACACTGGTGGGTTAACTTTCATCTAATTGGTTCCTGTGGATATTATAAAAATGTACTTCCATAGACCAAGTTTAAGGATCAATTCCTAGGCAGAGACAGGAGTGCATCTTTGTGCCAGCTGTGTCTCAAGCAGCAATGCTCAGGCTCGCTGAGCCTAGCGCTTCTCACCTTGTGAGGCATCCTGGCAGCACCCATCTGATGGGGCACCATCCCAGAGCTATTGGTAGGGAAGTGAAGATAAAGAGGTTGCAGACAGACCGATCAGCTTTAAAAAGAGTTGGTGCATGCACAAAAGGGAGCATTCCCTTTGATTCCAGTGAGCCCGCAGAGATATCATCAAAACCACTTATTCTTCGTTACTTAATGAAAAACCTGAATTAGCAAGTGTGTAATGGAAAGTGTTACATTACCTGCATCAGATAGTGAGATTTAAGAGATCATTTTCAATGTTGTTGCGCCAAAGTCAATAACACCTTCCTCAGACTTTATTTTCTTAGTAGCAGAGAGGAGAGAGTAGACTTCGGTGTCTGAGGCAGGATGTTGGGAATCGGGTGAGCAGGTTCTGGCACCGGGCACAGCTGCACTGCTCCACTCCCGCTGTTCTGGTGCTGAGTGAGCTGCCTCCCGAGCCAGGAGCTGTGGAGCTGCATCAGCACCTCCCTGGGTGTGAGCTGAAAAGGCTGCCTCTCCTCAGAGCTGATTAACACAAACGCTGCCCTGTGTTAACACAACTATTCTGCTGGGATGCTAATTTTTAATATGCCTTGTGTTGCTGCAGTGCTCAAGGGCCAGCCTGCTGCTTGCACAGCGCAAGTATCTCGCTCGGCATCAATGCTCCTCATGTAAAGAGAGTAATGAGGCTCCTCACCTCTGCTATTTGTCTTCTCTATTTGAAGCCTCAAGCTGCTTCACCAATTCTCATAATATGGAGTGTTACGAGTGAAATCAAGACACTCTTGAATTAATCTGACATTTTCCAAAGTGCACAGGACTTTGGAAATCACAGACAGATACAAATTATGGCCACTGAGTATAGGTGAGCTGGGATGGTGTTCAGCATCCCCTCACACCTGATATAACCGGTGAGAGAGACATCATTAAACTGTGGTGGACTGGACACACAGGGTGCAAGGTGCTGTCAGTGCTGCTGGATATGCTGCAGATCCCAGTGAGATTTTATTTTGGTTAGGGGACGAATCTTGCTGCAGTAGTAGGGTGATCTCAGACATTGCCTGCTCTCTTTGATGGCCACATGGGCAATGGCCTTTCAAAAGAAAAATCTGCCTAGGTGTTGTGGCTTGACATACATCAGTCTTTCCCCTCCTACTGTGGCTCAGCCCTCAGGATTAGAGTTTGGCTGATAATCTCTTTTAAATTAATTTGGTGCTAGTTTTTATGATGGATACTTACATCTTGTTCTTCTGGTGGTAGATGTTATTAAGTTTTGCCTGATGTAACAGCTCATCCCATCTCTTTAGGCCACCAATCCCACATTTATCTGGGCCAACCAGCAAACCCACCAACACTAACGGGTATTTTTTGTTACCACAGCATTAAACACAGTTTGTGCAATTTACCTATGAGGAGATCCCACCCAGATAAATGACAGTGAAACTGTCGTCACAGATGCTAAACTAATGGCTGAGTCATCATGTGGCCAAATGACCCAATTGCATCAGTGAAGATGATCATTGTGGGAAGGGTCGACATTCAAGGGGTATTCAAGGTGAAATCCCAGCTCTAATGAAGTTGGGGGGGAGTTTTCTTATTGGCTTCAGTGGAGGCACTATTTTATCTTAGGAGAGAATCCATTGTAGACACACTTCAGAGCTTCCTCTAAGATTGTATAGGTTTGACTGACCTCTTCAGTTTTCCAAAGATCAGAAAAGACCTAAAACAATGTTTGGGGACATTGTGTCTCTTTCTGTTGAGGACACACAACTCACCTTGCTGTTTGATGTTGTGTAGACAGGGCACCACCTCCAAAAGTGACTTCGCACCACTGCCCCCACCTCTGCTGGCCACCCCTCTAGCACAGACCTTGCATTGGCCTTAGCATAGGAGTCATGATTTGTCAGAGGGTTACCCTGAAGAGAATACCTGACCCAGTGCCTTCCTGGAGCCATGGGCACTGTCCTGGCTTACTCCAGCCACAGGAAAAATGGGACACTTAAGGAAAAAACCTGATATAAATAGAGTATGCAAAGAGAATAAGGAAGGTTTCACCATTAATAGATTTTAGGGACAAAATCATAAAGATAGTTGATTAAATAGATGTCAGTGTAAAATCAATGGGATTTTAATGGAACAATGGCAATAAAAGAAAGTTTGCATCTACCTATAGTTGCACCCAGGAGCATAAATTGGCTGTTGGGCATATTATCCACAGGAGAAAATTTGGGACTCCACATCTGGTAGTTATTTGAAGTGTTAGTTTTTCACTAGTGATTAAAGTGGCAAACAAATTCACCAGGCTTCAAAAATGTGCCACTGAGGGATCTGGCTCCAGTCTATTGAGTAGCTGTTTGGTCATGCACAGTAGGTAGCTGGCTCTCCTTTTCTTACTGCCCACAGTGACATAGAACTCATGTAAGTACCTCTCTGTTAGGTTTAGCTTGCTTTCTTACAATCAAAGGCAACATAAACAAGGTAAAAACCTTGGTAGAATACTTTTTCTGTGTGATAAAAGAAATAGGTGTAGAAATTACTCTTAACTTGTGATCCTACCTAAGTTATAGCTCCTTCTTACCCTAACACATGGTGCTACCCTCAGATGGCATAAGCCTGTGTACCTCTATATGTAACCTCAAGATTGGTCTGACTGGAGGAAATGAAGGAAGGACTTAGTGCACCTTAAGAATTTCCAAGGATATTTAGGAAGTTTGCATAGGTACAGGTCCAGGGGATGGAGGGTTCCCATGCCCTTCAAGAAGTGGGACTGTCTGATCATCACAAGTTGCTGCACATGAACTGCAGGCCAACAGCTGAGTTGGAATGAGATAGTACAGATTTAGAAAGGCAGCTCTTGTGTCCACACAAGACTGAAAGGATGGGAGAGATTCAGGGAACTATATCACAAAGGCACCAGGATGGTGAAGTGGTTTGAAGTAAGCAGGGGAGCATGAAGTGAGCAGGAGAGCATGAAGAAGCAAAGAGAAGGTTTGTCTGCTTGTGACAAGAGGGGAACAAGAGACAGGAGATATTTTGGTACAATTTGACACATTGTGACCTCTGGAAGAAAGAGGCAGAGGTAGATTCAGAGAATTGGACATATTTAATCATTACAGAATTTGGACAAGCCACTGCTGCAATAACATACTGGAACATCATTAGGATGAGAGATCCAGGCCTGGAGGTTGGTGTCCTTGCTGGTGGCAGGGGGGTTGGAACTCTATGATCCTTGGGGTCTCTTCAAACCCAGACCATTCCATGATTCTATGAGAGAGTCGGGGTTGTTCAGCCTAGAGAAGAGAAGGCTTGGGGGGACCTTACAGCAGCCTTCCAGTACCCAAAAGATGCCTATAAGAAATCTGGGGAAGAACTATTCATGAGGGCATGTAGCAACAGGATGAGGGGTAATGGTTTTAAACCAGAAAAGAGGAGATTTAGGTGAATATTAGGAAAAAGTTCGTCACTATGAGGTGGTGGAGGCTCCATCCCTGGAGATATTCAAGGTCAAGCTTGATGGGGCTCTGAGCAGCCTCATCTAGTGAAGATATCCCTGCTCACTGCAGGGGTGGTTGGACTAGATGACCATTAAAGGTCCCTTCCAATCCAATACATTCTATGATTCTATAATCTTTGGGTGGGAAAGAATGAAACAGTAGATGTCTTTGAAAGGGATGCTTAACTCAGTGACTGAAAATGTGATGTTTCCCAAGGAAGTAGATGTCATCAAATGAAGATAGGGAATGGTATTTGAGAACTGTTGTCAAAGGTCAGCAGGACCCTATCCTGAAGTTGAAACAATCTCCAAGGGACTCTGGAGATAAGAACCATGGGGTGGGAGTCATGCTGATACAAATGGCACTGACAACAGATACTTAAGGGAGCACTGAGATGTTCTTGCTGAAAGAAAGAAGAGGGATGGGAACAAACATCTGTGTCCCACTGTCTCACAGGTGGTGGATCAGCAGCTGTGGTGGCACTGAGCCACCTTGCTCCAACACATCCATTAGCTGCACTGTAGTGTTGTGTAGATGTACCAGCCTCACATTGTGGCCACATGTCCATGAGCCAGACATCTGGAAGACCAGAGGAGAAGGCACTCACACCCACACATCCTATCTATGAGCTTCCTATAGCCACTTCCATTAGTTCCACTGTGGGCAATCTTTCTGTAGAGAATTTTAAGTACTGCAGTGTACAGCTCAGCACAGCAACATTTGTCAAAAGACACAAAACTACTAGCTACTTGCAAGGCATAGATGAGCATCCAAAAGTCCTGAACGAAATGGGGAAGCCTGGACACACAGAATGTGTGCTCTGTTCTTGGATGCTGAGAGTGACTGAAAGGACATGCTAAAAATACATGTCTGAATAGCTAGAAGAGTTGGACTATCCTCTTCCCAGGCAGTAGGAATGAAGCTGAAGTGTCTGCACTCCAAGAAATTCCCAAATATCAGGGCATTTTTGGGTAGGAAACTCTTCTGCCCTTTGGAGAATATGTGTCTAGAAGAAAAAGAAGGTATGAAATTCCCTGAGTCTGTAACACAACAAGGGCTTCAGTGGCTTGTAGGAATTTGTCTCCCAGAGTTCATTGGTTGTTTTCATTTGGGCAACAATTAAACACAACACGTAATTAACCAGGGCCAAGAGGCCAGGTGGCTCCTTTCATGCCGTGATCCCTTGGCTCCATGACTCCTGCATTGCTCGATGCCCTGCATAGTAAAGCATCACCTACATTGTGTCTGGCTGCAGTTGGCACCCACTGCACAGCCAGTGGGCTCTACAGCTCTGAATGGATGATTTTAATAGATCTCCTTTCAGAAACTTGCACTAAAAAGACTTTTTTCTTCCCCCTAGATAGCTGTAAGGAAGAGCCAGGCACAGATGTAGCCAACAGAGTTGCTACAGCATGGCTTCAGGCCCTTGGGAAGTCTCTGGTGCCTAAACATACGGCTTTTCTCAGGGCGATTTCTTAAACCTCAGTACCTAACTGCGTTTGGGATCCCTGTTCTAGGCATTTACAGGAGTGACTCATGTCAAGCTTTTGACAAAATCTGGCCAAAAAGTGTGTGTTTTTCTGGGGTACAGTTCTCCTTCTGACAGAGAGACAGTGTATCCCAGGGGTGTGAGGTTATATATGAGTCTGCAATGCTGTCTGGCTGGAATGCCAGGGACATGAGGGCACTGTCATCATGGGGAAAACACAGTGCCACTGCAACACCTCATTTAAAATATTTGGTGGCTGATGAAAATAGAAAAAAAGAATCTGTTGAAAGACATTGCTTAAAACAAGTATTTCAGGAAAAAAAAAACCCAAACCCAACCTATTTTTTTTTAGACAAAATTTCTTATAAACCATTTAAAAATCAATTTATAATTGGGGCATAGCCACATTGATACATTGCCATGGGGTAAAGAAGCATGTGCTTTTACACTGCACTACTACTGACACCACCTGCTACGCTGTAGTAAGGTTTCTTGTGTCAGCTCTTCCACCCCCAGGCACTGGAAGGTATCTTCTTCTTGGTAAGCATAGTGTGACTTGTTGAGTCTTGCTGTGCACACACAGTTACCACAGACCTGCTAATTCACTAGCAATCCAGACTTCTTGGCAACTCGATCCTTAACCATGCTTTTGGGGTGTTTTTATCTGACATACATTATTCTGTGAAGAAGCACAGAATAATGGCTTCTATCTCTTCCCCTCCATCCTAGCCAACCATTTCTGCCACAGCAGTTTCATTGATTATGTTTTTATTTGTGCTAAAATAGCCCTTGCCTTGCAATAAAGCACAATTTTCAAATGAAAATGGAGGCTTTTATATCCAGATAACTTCAGGTATCTGGTTTAGACAGTGTCCATGGAAGTGTAATGGCCAGAGATGGGGGATATTGTGAGTTATGGTGTCAAGAAGAGGTGGCTTGAAAAGGGGGAGTAGTGGATCTTATGGTAAAGAAACTACAGTAAATCATATCTTTCAACTCAGATCACGCCCAACACTTAAGGTTGTGGCACTGCACAAAAGCACCTAAGCAAAACGGGTTCAAGCAGGTGAACTGGTCAGTCCCAAAACTCAGTATTAAAATAGCTATATTTCTGCCAGCAATACTTTAGGAGGAGCTTTTTTTTTGTGTGTGTGTGTGAGTTTTTTAGGAAGCATGAAAGCTCAAACAGTTTTCATAGGATGCAAAAACTCATGGAGCAGTCAACTACGGTGAAATTGGTCATACAGTCCACTGCTGGTTGTGGGGGGTCCATTTCTACCTCCTTTGTGTGGGAGATTTCGTTCTCTCACATGTTCATTTCTACTGTTTTTGTGGGGGGCGTTTAGGAATGAAGAATGTGCATTGTACTTGTCAGCTGTGACCTGGAGAGAAGTCATAAGAGATTTCATATCATAACAGACGGGATGAACATGGGTTGCCAGTATGATGTTTTAGTTAAAAGGGCAAAACTGATCTACAGTTGTGTAAGAAACATTGACCTCTGGCACCTCTGGCTTTGGCTGGAATATTACTTGCCTATTGTGTGAAGTTCTTGTTTTCAGACTTCAAAAGAGACAGCAAAATACTGGAAAGCTTTTGGAAAACAGCTTTGGAAAAGATCTGTGGCATAAAGAATGTCAGTGTACGTGGTTTGTTCAGAAGAAAGGTAGGAGGCAATTTAGACAATTAATTAAAACTTATGCAAGTGCCTGCATAGAAGAGAAGCTCTTGATAATATGTGCCTTCTTTGATCTGAGGGAAGGCTTGATGGGAACCAGTGGTTGGACTGTAGAGCTAGATGATATTAGACAGCAGATGCAATTCAGGATTTGAAGGGAGCAGGTATTTAATAACTATAATATGTCAACCACTGATCATATGGTGGGTTCTCCATCACTTGAAGTTGCTATAAACATAGAACTCTGGAATGTAGAAATTATGCATTTCATGCAAAAATTATTTCATGCTACTCTTCTGGGGTTTCAAGCTAGTTGATTAGAATAGGTCCTAATGGCTTTTGAAAAAAGCATAGTTGGGTTTTCCTTCCAAACAGCTGTGCTTCCAGATGTGAGGTTTTAAACCTTCAAAAGAAGGAGAGATGGTAAATGTGTACAGAAAGGCCTGGATGGCTGGTCCTCAAGTCAAGACTTGGAGTAATGATGCAAAGACCAAACCTGGGTGACTGCTACCATACAGAAAGGGGCTGGAACCCTGCAAGCCCTGACCAGGTTTGCTCCTCAGCTTTTTTTCCACCACCTATGTGATATGTCCCAGGGAACTAATTATCTGAACTTCAAGCACCAGTTCTGTGATCATCTCTTCAAGGATCCTTTTTGCCATTTGTCTTTCTTCCCATCACTAGGTTTGCAAGTGTATATGCAACAAGAGGAGCCAACCGGATAGGACGTGTGTACAAAAAGGCTATTTTTAGGCAATTCACAGATGACACCTACTCCCAAGAGATCCCCAAAGCAGCCTGGTTGGGATTCCTTGGGCCAGTCCTGAAGGCAGAAGAAGAGGATGTCTTTATTGTCCATCTAAAAAACTTTGCTTCCCGCCCATATTCTGTGCATCCACACGGGGTCTTCTATGACAAGGACTCTGAAGGTAAAAGCTGGTTTTCTTTTCCCTCTACTTTTCCCCTGGAGTAGCCAATATCATGGCTCAAAGTTTGTCCAAGTATTTATTGTACTGACTGTTGACATCAGAGGTCTTTAGATCACCCTCTCATAAACTCATCAGTAATTGCAGCTGATGACTAAAACCAGGAACAGCCTAGTCTCTTAAAACTTTTTGCCACAAACCTTCGACGCCTGGGATAAATCCAGTACCAAAACAGGTTAGGTGGGTCTTTTTTTCCTGAATTATTTTCCTGAATTGTAAGTCACCTAAGCAACTTCCTTTCTTCCTTCTAGTTCTAGCTTGTTTGAATGGATGGAGTTATAGTAAGCGAATGTTTTCCTCTCTATAAGGTTATAACAGGCACAATTTAATTTTGAATGTCCCCAACGGTGCATGTGTATTTTTGTCAGAGGACTGTGTAGATTTGCCTACATTCATCACACTTATCATTTGCTTGTGAGAGGAAAGAAAATGTTAGCTCACAAAATGTGTGACTGATGAGAGTAAAGAGCCAAGGGAAAAAGATTAGAATTTTAATGCATTTTTAAAGCTTTGTCTACTGGTCACAAATTGATTTTCAATCTCAAAGTTTTCAAGAGTTTTTTCAGAACTTCTGAGGTTTTTTACAGTTTCTCAGCAATTCTGTGTTTGTGAGTTCTGTTACTATTTTATAAATCTGTGCTAAAATAGAAGGAATTACATGTTTATTTAAGGAAAACAGTTAAGGGGGGGCTAAAATATTCCTTTTTCCTTTTGATGTATTAGGAGCACTTTACCCAGATGGAACCGGCGGTAAAAGCAAAGAGGACGACTTTGTTGTTCCTGGTGGAAATTACACATACACATGGCCAGTAAGGAAAGATTATTCCCCAACTTTGGCAGACTCAAACTGCTTGACTTGGATTTACCATTCTCACATTGACACACCAAGAGATATTGCATCTGGTTTAATTGGGCCACTGCTGGTTTGTAAAAAAGGTACTGAGCTAGAAACACTGATGAAGCAAGCCCCTCTGCCAAGCTTGGCATCTTAACAGTCATTTTTGCTTACAGGTATAAACATGGTGGTCTAGAGTCTATCCCTACATAGCCCATAAAAAGGGGCAAGGAATAGCTGGGCCATTCCAGGAGCATCCCAGGGTAGGTATTGTAGCTCTGGGACAACCCCCTTCCTGATCCCCTTTGGCTTCATGAGAGATTTGCCTCGGCTGGTGGAGGGACTGCAGCATGCTCTGTGGCCAGCTGGTCACAGCTGAGACCAGAAATAAATGTTTCCAAACTGGGATCATTTCAGGACAAGTAAAGGACTCATGGCCCAGGAAATTAAATTAGGTCTGGGCGGGTGACTTCAGCATTAGCATTTACATATTTGAAAGCCCAATGTTCTTTGTCATTTTCCCCCCATATGGGTTATATATTTTTGCTCACAAGCTGTATATCACAACACAGCCATCTGGGGATGTGAGCTGAATTGCTGAAGTGACAGTCTGTCCCATGTATGCCACAGCCTTCTAATGTTGTGCTGAAGCTGTCAGAGACCATGTACCAGCCCTTTCCCCTCTATCAACTGAGCTGTCACCCCCTCTCCCCCATGGTACTTGTATAAGGCAGCCACCTCTTTCCAGCACCTCCCACGGTACAAAATCAGCTCTGATTTTATATACAGAACATGTAAGTGAAGCAGGTTTTATATATGAAGAAGAAAACAGACTTCAACATGGAAAGGGTAGGCCTGGCCCCCAGCTTAACTCACACAGTGAAAACGTCTCAGACTTCTGTTCTTCTGGAGAGTCTTTGAAACCTGCAGAGCTGCCTGAATACACGAAATTGAGATGATAACTGTGTGATAATACATGAAAATAGGAGACAGCACATTAAAAACAACCCTAGCTCAAAATACAAGGTTATCTGCGTGTTTGGTCTTGAATTCATGAAGGTGGACACCTGCATGATGCTACTGCTGTAGCAGTCCTCTGTCCAATGGCAGTGGGTGGCTCTTTGCAGGACTGACAGCAAGGCTCTGAGGCTCCCTCTCACAGGAGGTTTTCATTGGTTTAGAGGTAGACTGAACCATTAGATGAAGTCTAAACCTTACAATGGTTAGTGAGATTACTCAATATTGTCACTCAGGTTGTTCCTCAAATGGTCACTCCACTGAATTTAGCCTGAATAGATTATGTTTATCCTGCCTTCAACCTTTCTAAATCTAAATATCCAGTCCTAGATGATTGTCAAGACTTGTTAGTCTGTGGAGAGTGAGCTACATTTAGATGGCTGCTCTGAGGATATGGTTCACCAGTTGCTTCAAGAGAACAAAAATGTAGCCTATCACTTGTGTCTTCTTAATTCCTGGTTAAAAATTGTAAAAGTCACTGTTTTATTGCTGGATCATGACCTGGCTCCCTCTGTAGGCACACAGACACTAACTCTTAAGGGCAGAATTGGGTGCAGTGGGACAAAGATGGGGAAAATGGGGGCATAGATATTAGCAGGTACTGGTGCTTATGTTAAAGAGATCCTGAAATATCAGCTTGACTTAGAGGAGAACTGCCTTCTGGAGGCACTTGTCTGTTGAAAGGCTGTTGGAGGGGGGTCAAGATGTCTTACAAGAGTAAAATTAGGTGAGATTCATCCTGCCCTATAGATCACTGGCAAGGCACTGTGCCTCAAGTGCTCCAAAGTTAATACCACTTTTAAATTCAATCCCCTCCAAGGCTTTTTTTATCACTTTCCTTTTCGTTTGCAATTTAGGAACTGCAGATGAGACCTCAATAGAAGGGACTGGTGCTGCTAACGCTTTTGCCCTGATGTTTAGCATTGTAGATGAAAACTTCAGCTGGTACCTCGATGAGAATATAAACACCTTCTGCTTAGAACCAGACACAGTTGACAAAGAGGATGAAGGTTTCCAGACCAGCAACCGAATGCATGGTGAGCAAAGACTCTTGAACAAATTGTGACCTACAGCAGTTGCCAGGCTCTTTTCACTTCAGTATGATTTTCTGTGCCTTGTGACATCTCTCCTTTATCAGGAGATGATTCCTGATTGTTCCTTTGTCAGCAAGGAATGGCTCAGGATGTTGAAGTACTGTACTGGTAAAAGGCCTATCCCTAAACACGGCACAACACCCTGGCTTACAGAAAGGAGGTTTGGCTTTCCTGTACAGCTCTACCAGCTGTTTAGCATTTTATTTTAAGCCATTTGGTGACTGGTTGACCATCTGTGAAAAGAGAAAAGTAAGTCACAGAGCTCTCTGTGATGTATATATTGGAGGAGTCTGACATTTCTCAAAAGGCTTTGTAGGTGGTGGGCTGGCTGGCACAACCACCCCTGCCCTCCAGAGTTCCGTTAGCCAATAGCACTTCATGCTATTTTGAGAGCTGGTGAAAGAAGTTACATCCAGATCTTTCTCTGTATTTTGGTTATTCCACAGCACCTAGGAGCTAGAATATTTTGAAAAATATGAGTCTCACTCTCCTACTGTCCTGATACATTGTCAGACACGGAAGCTGAGGAAGAGAGAGCTGACTGGACTGATTTAACTGATATAATTTTCAAATCTAAATTGCTTAAGCCTGCCATATAATGGCATATTTATGACTCAAAATAAGATGAAATATATTTCAGACATGCTAAATAGATGCAGAACAAGTTAACTTTGTTATCAGGCGTTTTTGGTAATGACTTGGCCATTGCAACATCTTGGTATCACCCAAGAAATCTTTCACAGAGAATTCAGGCAATTCTGGAGCTGTAAGCTGGAGGTTCAAAATGTTACTCTTCATCAAGGAGCCTGCGAGGGTCTTATTCAGACAGTTTCTTTTCTGGGACAGGGAGGGGTCATCCTTAGAAATAGAGCCAGAGGCACTTGGCACTTGTCTTTCACCTCTCATAGAGTCTCCTACTTTTGTTTTTAGCTATTAATGGTTATATTTACGGCAATCTCCCCGGCTTGGAGATGTGTGCTGACGCTCCCATGTCCTGGCACTTGTTCGGCATGGGAAGTGAGATCGATATCCACGCCGCGTATTTCTACGGCCACACGTTCACTAACAGAGACCAGAGGGCAGATGTCGTCGGTCTGTTCCCAGCAACGTTCATCACAGCGGAGATGACTCCCGGGAACCCCGGGAGGTGGCTGATAACCTGCCAGGTTAATGAGCACTTACGAGGTACGCTGCTCTAGCCCTCCCTCATCCTTACAGAAGTTCCAGCCTCTGCTGTGCTTGGAAAAGAAAACTCAGAGGTGTTTCCAGGAAAAGCAAGATGTGACACTTTTTTGTGACTAACTGATCACCTTGGAACTATTGCACCAGAGAAACATAATGAGTATGGGTTTAGTCACTAGTAACACTTACACAGGTTGGGCCAAATCTTCAGCTAGTACAAATGTCTTAGCTGTCTAGTTCATGTGAGGAAGGCTTGCTGGACCCAGTGCTGACACCATGCTTTCTATGTAAACCAGAAATTTTGATGAGTAATAACAGGAACCTTCATTATCACTTTTTGCTGTAGATAAGTACTTGCACATAAAGAAAAATCATGCCAGCTGAACACTTCACAGCTTTTCCCTTTACAAAAATCAGATAAAAATTGGCAGTGCTTTCAGAAGGCTTTACGTGAAGGGGTTCGATGGTGCTGTGATATTTGGGTGGTGCAAGAGGCTGAAAGCCCACATTATAAACTATGTCTTATGACAGCAATGTGTAATTATCATATCAGAAACAAGTTGGGATAATTTTTGCTTTTAAGAACTTACACATTGATTTCATTGATTTGCATCTGGCTAAACAGATTTGATTCTGGCAAGCAGCAAATAACGTCAGTGTGGTAATAACTAGTCTCTATTTCAATGAAAGTCCGCGGGAGATGATGTCATATTGCACACTCTGGCCCCCAAAATCATTCTACCATCTTCACCCAGATTAAGGAATGGAGCAAATAAACCCATAACAAGATTGTTACTGATACCAGCAGGTTTCACCTGTGGCATAAAGTACCACCTTGTAAGAGAAGGGTGCTAGTATCTGGCTCAGTGTAGGCAAATGAAGTCTTTAACAATAGAAATTTACCCTAGGAATGGTTTCCAACCTGTGTAGCTCCTAGAGAGTTTTAAATGTGCATTTATATCCATGATATTGCTGACTCTTTAGCTGGCCAAGGACTTGTCTCCAGACTCTTTCTCCTCCCAGGTGGCATGGAGGCACTATATGATGTTCAGATCTGCAAAAAAAACCTGTCTTCGCCTTCACCACTCAGTCACAAGAGAAGATATTATATCGCTGCTGAAGAAGTGCTCTGGAATTATGGACCTGACGGTTATGATAAATTCACTGGGCAGGGTTTAAATGCCACTGGCAGGTAAGCTTTCTTGTCCTCTGCTGCTGTGCTTGAATTTCAGCAGTCTGAGTGAGACTTCCCCAGTGATTCACCAGGGCTAGGTACTGCCCTGTCATTAATTTTAATTGAGAGGGGCAGGGAGCATTGGATTTAAACAACTTTGTCGGCAACTTAGATTCGTAACTGCAATGCTTGGGGTTGCCTCCTGGAACCACTTATCTTGCTCCATTAAGTCCATGGAGAAAGTGAGCCCTGGTGAGGTATGCAAAGTTCAGCTGAGTTAATGACCCTACGTCAAGACTCCTCCAGCAGCAATTGGTGCATCTCAGAGGTGCCATAATGGTAGATTACACACTCACACCCACCCCCTCTCCCAATATTACTGATGAAGATGAATTATATTACAGTATCTCCCAGGAAAGCTAAGCAGGACTAGAGACACACTGTACACAGATCTTACCCTGAGGTAGTAGGGGTAAACTGACATAGATTTTTCCCTGAGTAAATTTGGGTTAGACACTTGTAAGTCTAATGCACAAAGAATGCCTATTTATTAACTAATTTATAACTGTAATTCAGACCAGTAATAATCTCCCTTCACCTGCTAGAAAAGTGTATATAAGCTACTAACTGGGGGGGGGTGGGGGGGTGGGTGTTGACATTTCTCCTGTGGCTGGAGAAATGATGGGTTCTGCCTGACCCTCCAGTTATTTACCCAGTCCCATTTGTTAATTCCACAGTGAATCTGCAATATATTTCACACAAGGGACCGACAGAATAGGAGGGCAATACTGGAAAGTTTGCTATGTGGAGTATACTGATGCAACGTTCAGTAAGAAGAAGATGCGGTCAGAGAACATGAAGCACCTGGGGATACT
The DNA here is from genome assembly GCF_964237585.1 of Gallinula chloropus. Classification (NCBI taxonomy): domain Eukaryota; kingdom Metazoa; phylum Chordata; class Aves; order Gruiformes; family Rallidae; genus Gallinula; species Gallinula chloropus. Next base: position 199,966,710 of record NC_140085.1, read on the forward strand.
TGGTACAGTGAATATTTCCCTCTCCTGTCATTAGGTCATGTTTGAACGCAGATCCACTTGTATCCAGAGCAGAACTGTGTGCATGCAGTTGCCAGTCAGCCCTCTCTTGTTTAGATGGAAATATATTAGAGACAGTTCTTCTAATACATTCCCTCCCTCACTCTCTTTTTTCAGGCCCTGTTATAAAAGCTGAAGTGGGAGATACAGTGCTAGTTACTTTTGCCAACAAAGCCAAAAGGAGCTACAGCATTATGGCCCACGGTGTGAGCTTCAGCAAGTTCTCAGAAGGTGCTCCCTACTTAGATGGTAAGTTTTGGCTGCACTGCTGTACCATCACCTCTGGAATACCTGAGTCTGAAGAATTTCTGTGGCTCTGCAGGTTTGCCCTTTTTGTGGATGCCAAGGCACAGAAGGGATGGTTTGATTATTTTCTATCTCCCCTACGTGTCACAACCTATGGGACTCCCCAGTCTGCCACTATGATGGTTCTTCCCCTTGGACATGTGCCAGGCAAAGCGTCTAAAACTTGCTGAGGCCCATGTTGAGCAAAAGTCACAAGAACAATCCAATTTATATTAGTTCTAATCTAGCATCACTCAACTGCAGTCAGCAGATCACCTTTGGACGTGCTCCAGAACTATGAAACTTGGGATCTAGCATGGTGCCCCTGCCGAGTCTTTGGATATGGCTATCCATATTCTCTGGATTGCTTCATCCTTGATTCTCTAATCCAGGTTGGGCATTGCCCTTGCTTCACTGTCAGGATAGTCAGTGTCAGAGGCAGCTTTTATCTGATTGACCCGGCATGTGAAGCAGTGCTAATCCTTATTAATCCTCATAAATATGTAAAAGCTGAAATGAAGCATTTACTAAAGGCTTCCTCTCATTTTGTGTAAGGACAAGGTTTTTATCACCTAAATTTCACCATTAAATGTCACGTTTAATTGGTTGGCCCTTTCTTCAGCCAGTGACAAGAACCCTTCAGAGAGTAAGAATTCTCATTTACTTTGAACATCTTATTTGGGAGACAGTAGGTGACCCTCTCGAGATGTGTTTCTGTCTCCACCAACTATAGAACCCTATGGTTTGGGTTAGCAACTGAGTTTTAGATGGCTCAAGTGAGGTGAGCTGAATCCCATCCATCATGTCTGCAGAGATAATATCGTGGTATCTGAAAAGGTTTATGCTGCATTCACAGCAGTACAAAGAACGATAGGCTTCTTCTCTAAATTGCTTTGTTTCCACTGCAACACATCAGAAAGAAACACACAGCACATAATCCCTCTTTTGAGAACTGTGCGAAGGAATTAGGTCAACATGTGAAACTCATAACACCATGCAATGAAATCAATACAAAAGGCCTGGCTTTATTAAATTCTGTTGTCTCCAGTTGCTGACCTTGCATCACAAGAAATTTGCCATCAGGCCCCAGTGCATCACAAAGCACCTGGCTCGAGTTCAGCCTTGACTTATCTGCACACATCCTAACGCCACTCATGCCTGATGCAGTTCCCTGATGGATGTGCAGCTTCCTTCTGCTCACAATCCTGTCATGTTTTCATTTAATGCCCCCCAGTAATACCACCCATCAGCATTTCATGCTTTGGCATGGAGCAAAATCAAACTCAATCCTACAATCCAGCAATAGTGTGTGCTGCACATCTCTGGGTCTTTGGAGAGGAATCTGACTCCAGACTCATTTCTGCCCCTTCTTCCCTTGTAATCATTGTGCCTTGGGTTTCCATCCTATTCATCTACATGTGTGTATACATGTAGAGGCCCTAAAGGGGCTGTGGATTGACACTGAAGGTAAATGTTTTTTCAAAGGCATTGTCTGAGTGGAATTCATTCATGTGAAAATACTGTACATAAATATACCTACAGACATTTATGCATTTGTTCAGCTGTGCTCTCAGGAGTACTGAGCTCTCCCATGTTCCACTTGACACTTGCGCCATCTCAGAGAGTTTTAGCTCCAAATAAATGTTGCCCTTGTTGAGCACTGTTGCAGGAGGAATCCAGTAGTGTCAGATAACTGTTGAAGCAGCACTCTGTATTGTGTTTTGTGGCAAATAGGATGTGTTCATATGTAATACTGCTATTTTCACTTGTGTCTAAGTTTCTAAGAGGATTCTCATAGAGTATTAGAGAGGAGTATCAGACTGGTGCAGTTTGCTGCTGCCAGACTTCCCTGACTGTGCAGAGAAAATCCAGCCACTGGATGCCTGAGTGTTAAACAACATTTCTGATTTGGCAAAGACCAGAAAGTTTACTTAACACCTCTTTTCTACAGGGGGTGCAGGGCTGACCCCTTTTCACAACATTAAAGTCCCTTTTCTAAGTCCTGTCTGAGTGGCTGCCAACACTTTTTTACAGTGGCTAAATGACACAAGTGGCATCACATCCACCCAGTGCACAGCAGCAGCAGACAATGGCCCAAATCCTTCACAAGTAGTTTCCAAAAAAGTAATAGCAGCCGCCCTCCGGAGACTCTGTCACAGGTTCCTGTATATTGCTACAAAATCAAAAGGAAACGATTACCAGGATCAGATTTGTTTTGAATTTCTAAAGAGCCAGCGCTGCAGCTCTGCTCGCTGAGGTAATGGCTTGTTGGTGCTTAATGAGAAGCCTGAGCCTGTGTTCTTGCCGCAGATGAATCTCACTATAAGGCAGTTAAGCTACAAACATTAGAGGAAGCCATTTAAGCACAAGGATGAACTCTACATGTCTCGTCTGAATGAATCCAGATAATCCAGATAGCGTCAGAAGGTGTCTGGGTGAAGCAGCTAAACTTGTTCTGCAGTGAATGGGCTTGGTTGTCCCCATGGCATAGGACTCCGTCCCCATAGCGTAAGTGTAAGGGATGGTGCTGAAGCTGTGGCTGCAACTCCCCAGAAGTCAGCAGGTAACGCTTATATTCAAGAAGATAAAACCTTCACATAACTTCGATGCTTGTTATTTTTTTCTCTGCAGGCTATCTGAAGCCAGGAGCCCATGTTAAGCCAGGAGAAACTTTCACATATAAATGGAGAGTTCCAGAAAATGGAGGTCCAACAGAAACTGACCCCCCTTGCCTGACCTATCTGTACTACTCAGCCACTGATGCCGTCAAGGACACCAACTCCGGTCTTGTGGGTCCTTTGCTGGTCTGTCGGAAGAACACGCTGAATCACGACGGGACTCAGGTGCCCAACATGGACATCTGCCTGTCCCTAACAGCTGGGTTGTGCAGTGGGGTGGTGGTGTACCATACAGGCCAATTTGCCCAGTTCCCAGACCAGTTTTAAGAGTTTAAACAAATGTTGTTCCTCAGGGCAAAACTGACCTAAGGGGATGGTCAGGAAGATGAAGCTATCGTTCCACTGAATTCTGGCTTGTTCCTAGGTTTCCCATCTTTTCCATGCACTTGTTAGCAATGAAGGCATCCTTCCATCCTAAGTAATTGCTGTGGTTTAATCCCTGACAGCAGCTAACCACCAGGTCACTCACTCCCCCCATAGCGGGATGAGGCAGAGAATAGAAAGAGTAAAAGTGAGGGAACTCGTACATTGAGGTCAGGACAGTTTAATAAGTAAAGCAAAAGCTCTGCACACAAGCAAAGCCAAACAAGGAATTCATTTCCCACTTCCCATGGGCAGGCCGGTGTTCAGCCCAGGGATCCATCACATGCAATGGTGACTTGGGAAGACAAACGCCATTGTTCCAAAGGTACCCCCCTTTCCTTCTTTTTTCCCAACTATATATGTTTTATATGATGTCATATGCAAATGGATGTCACTTTGGTCAATTGGTGTCATCTGTCCCAGCTGTGTCCCCTCCCAACTCCTTGTACACCCCCATCCTACTCACTAGTGGGGTGGGGTGAGCAACAGAAAAGACCTTGGCTCTGTGTAAACCCTGCTCAGCAGGAATGAAAACACCCCTGTGTCATCACCACTGTTTTCAGCACAAATACTGAACTCAGCCCTGTGCTAGTTATTATGAAGAAAATTAACTCTATCCCAGCCAAAACCAGTGAAGTTGCTAATGGTCACTTTATTTATCCTACTGGCTGATGGGAGAGCACCAGTTATTGTTTCTAGAAGGACTTAGTAAGAAGGCAGCTTTAATTTTGAGAGGAAAGAAAGCTTTGTTAAACATTTTTTACTTGGTTAATTCTGCACAGACTTTGTTTTTAATGTCTTGGGTTCCCTCTTGGCTACAGAAAGGAATAGACAGAGAATTTTACCTCCTCTTTTCAATCTTCGATGAGAATGACAGCTGGTATCTAAACAAGAATATTGAAGTATTTACTGGAGACCCTTCAAAAGTAGATGAAAATGATGCAGATTTCAAGGAATCCAACAAAATGCATGGTATGAAATATTTAATAGATGTTAATGAAACCTTTTCTTCAGTAACATTAGGAAGATGAGTCAGCAGATTCTGTTGTTCACAGCTGACAGCAGTGCACTGGAGTGCATATAGAAACCTCAGTCACAAGAGCAATGAATGCATCCACCTACCAAGAACACCTGGAGAAAGGGAATGGAGTGTAGCTTTTAGATACAACACTCAGGTCTATAGAAAGTTGTACTTGCAGAGTCAGGCACCAACTGCAGAAAATTCCGATGTTCACGGTGATTTAAGTTTCAGTACTGGCCTTGACTCAGACAATGAAGGTTCACCTGCTCTGCTTAGCCAGCTCCCACTTGGGCAGTGACCACCTCCAGCAGAGGAGAGACAAAGGCTAGGGGAACAGTCAATAATATTTTAAAACATCACTTCTGGATGCAAGTATCTTCAGCATGGACTGCCTCCAAGTTGTTCCTGACTTGACAGACATGAGCAAATCTCATAACCTCTCTTTAGTTTTCTCAAGAGAATTGAGAACATGTATTGCTAGAGAATCCTGGGGCTTTCTGGACCCATCTATTTTATTCTTCTGTTGTGAGATGGTGTCTCATAATAAAGTTTTGTTCTGCCATAATATCTTTCCCCCAGTGATCACAGAGAGCATTGGAGTTAGGGTGTTTTGCCTCGTAACACTCTTGTGAAAGATAGAGATACATTTTTAAGTAAAAGTGGAAATCAAAGGTCAAAATCACATAAAAAGTCTCCATCAGAACTGAGCTCAGACTCTTTGTGGCCTACTCCATGGTCTTAATGAGCTGATTATACATTCTCCAGGCTGAAAAGACATACCTAATTTATACACTTAACTGGTGTCTGTGAGGCACCCTGAAAAGCTCAGAGGAGAAGTGCTCTGTCACTGCTAAGGGCTATGTCAAGGTTTCATAGGTTGAAAACAAAAAAGGTAGCAGCTCAGGGTTCACAGGAATAGCACATAGGCATTAATTTGGCATCATCCAGTGTTAGTTTTGCTTCACAAAATGCTCCTGTAACTAAGGCTGTGACTTGCTGAGTTGCGAGTCTGGCCGGGGAGGTGGCAGGAGGGTCTGTGATGAGTTTCCACCGACCTGCTGCCAACTGTCCTCTTTCCTTCTCCAGCTGTCAACGGCTACTTGTTTGGCAACCTGCCAGGCCTGACCATGTGCAAGGACGACAAGGTCTCCTGGCACCTCATCGGGCTGGGCAGTCACTACGACATGCACGGGGTTCATTTTCAAGGAAACACCGTCGACTTGAGAGGGACAACGAGGGATGGGCTGGCCTTGTTTCCTCATCTGTCAGGGACAGCACTGATGCAGCCAGACCGTGTGGGTACGTTCCTGAGCTTATCTTGGTGGTGTGGCACATGCAGAAACCAAGCAGCCAGAATAACAGTTGGTAAGATGCTCTGCTCTGCGCAGGAGAGCCTGAAGGTGTGGGGAGCACAGGCACCTGCTGCAGCCGATGGTCCAGGCTGGGCTACTTTCCTTGCAAGGCTCTGTAAATCAAATGCCTCAGCACCAAAGAGCTGAGGGTTCGATGGCAGAGCAGCCAGCGGACAGCTAACAAGTTGCTTGTGGAATTTCTATCATTCTCTAAATAGCTAATACAATAAATAGCAAAGACAATATTCACCGCTGTGCAGATGGTCAGCATCAGAGTATTCTAGGATTTTAAAAATGTTTAGTCTTTAGGATTTCTTCAGAAGAATATACATAAAAATATTTTTAATTCTCCTGTATAATACAGTGATACCTTCTTCAAACTCGAAAACACACCAGATAAGCTTCATGCCAAAGAACGTAATGTCACTTTTCTTTACACTGGTGCTTCTAACTCAGCTTCTAACTCAGAAGTAATTTATGGAGGTTTTTGAGTGAAGATGGAGCAGGCTGATTTACCTGATGGAGCAAAAGTTACTTGCTGACTTAAGGATCTCCATCTGTGTCTGCATTCACATTTGGCTTTTAGCTGAAGAAACTGTTGTAATATAGGAGATACAGGTCACACCTCTGCAGGGTCTTGGGTGCATATTTACTCCTGTGTGTGAATATCAGCTGAAAACCCATCTTCTTACATCTTGGGACTATAGAGTATGTAGTGACTAAAGGAGATGATTGGCGTGTATCCATTTCATCAAGTAGTTTCTCCATCAGTCCCCTTGATTTTTCAAAGCCAGTGGGCTCTCAGTGATATAAGCATTCCCTTGCTTGGCTTCTTACACATCATGGATGAGGTTTGTTTCAGGGCAGATCAGAGATGTACAAGGCACGGGACCTAAATTGCCAAGCTGCTTTTAAAAGTTTTTAAAATTGCCTAACTGTCATGTGCTTTCCTTTCCAGGAACATTCAAAGTGGTTTGCAGGACTTTTGATCACTTTGTTGGTGGGATGAAACATCTGTATGAGGTCAGCAGCTGCCGTAATAACACCCGAGCCCAGCAGCAGCGAGGAGCCATGAGGCTTTACTACATCGCTGCGGAGGAGGTGGAGTGGGACTATGCCTCAAATAAGAGCTCAGCACCGAACATTTACAACATCAGCAGCTTTGAGGAAAGGTACCCAAAGAAAAAACACTTGTGGGCATGGAATGCACTCATAGTGGAAGGGGAACTTTGAAACATCCTCTCATGAAGCTTTTTAGAAGTCATTTTAGAAGCATCCGCTTCATGCTTTTTAGAAGTCACTATTTGCCAAACAAAATAAGAGAAAATAAATTCATAAAGTGATGATGTCTTAGAGGTGTTCATGGGGAGCATTTTTAAATGGTTTAGTCTCAGAGACTCTTTTAATGCTGTTGAGCCCAAGAAGGCTTCCAAGTCCCTAAATCCATGCATGTGTTCCAGCCCTGGCTCAGCCCTCCAGCGATGCCCCCTAAACCCCTGCCCTCCCTTCCTCACTCTCCCCAGTCTTCCCATCCCAGTGCTCTGGTTTTCATAGAGAAGAAACCCAGGTTCCTGGCCAGATGTGAGCCCCTGCAAGCAGTGCAGATGTATTAGGGACGTTGGGAGGCTGCTTCACTGCAGTGTGGCAGCTACAGTCAGAACACAGAAACAGCCATAGGCGAGCCACCCACACTCTGCACCCCATACTAAGGAATAAAAAGCCTGGGCAGGAGGTATGCATTCCAGGTCATACCATGTAGGGGTGTCTCTGAGACCAGTCTGATGGAAACAAAAAGCAACAAGGAGCATATTTAAAAAACAGACCTTAGGGAAGTGTCAGGGGAACAGTGCCCGGTAAAGAGGAGTGATACAGTAGGGTCGGTAGAAAATATACCCCAAGGGTCAGAGGTGATGAAGCGTGTTTAGACATTAGCTGCAGCATTGCCAAGGACTGCTGTTGCACACACAGCTTGTTACTCCAGTGTTCCTGGGGCGGTTTTTGCTTTTGTTTAGTATGTTGTGAGCCAACCTGGCAGGGCACCTTGAAGAGGAGCTGCCTGGAGGCAGAGCAGCTCCCAGAGGATTGAGCGCTCTCCTCCACAGCTGGTGGCGACTGTCCTCTGCTGGAGACAGACCAGAGGAGCAGACCCGATGAAAAAACATCCTCTGCCAGGGCTAGGGGGGAAAATACATTCCCCACCTTACCTTCATGCTGGGGAAGGATCCAGCCCTGCCCTGTACACATCAGCAGAGCAGAGGGAGAAGCAGCTCCCTCTTACCTCGGGTGATGGCATTTGCTTTTGCAAGGTTTGGCTTCAGTTATTCACAGAATCACAGAATCGTAGCGGTTGGATGGGACCTCCAGAGATCAACCCCCTGGAGGTCCCATCCAACCCCCCTGCCAAAGCAGGCTCCCTAGTTCATATTGCACAGGTAGGTGTCCAGACAGGTCTTGAATATCTCCAGAGAAGGAGACTCCACAACCCCCTGGCAGCCTGTCCCAGTGCTCTGTCACCCTCACTGTGAAAAAGTTCTTCTGCCTTTACATATCTAACCTTTAAATATGTAAGGTTTAGTGCTTTTAATCTTTTCCCTTTTATTTCACAGCTATGGGCATGTTTTCCTGAGCCAAGCAGAAGATCTGATCGGTTCAAAATACAAGAAGGTGGTTTACAGGGAGTACACAAATGGCAACTTCACGCAGCGCAGAGTGAGGACAGAGGAGGAGGAACACTTGGAAATCTTGGGCAAGTGGCTCCCACAGCTCACAGACCGAGCCTGACAAGAGAGAGGATTCCTTTCCAAAACCTATGAGGTTTTCAGGCTTTGTTAATGTGGAAAATGAGGCACACCAATGCCTATTGCAGTGATTGTACACCCAATCTGCATAACTGCTGAGTGTAAAGATGCTTTCCAAATTAGAGAATTCATTCTCAAAGATGAATAAGGAATTTCCAAAGGAGTAGTAGCAGGAAGGATGCCAAAATTGCAATTCCAGGATTTGCCTTAAATTCAGAACATATCAGGGGAGACCCTCATAGGCAGATTAAGTCAATATTAAGGGCTGGATTTGGACCTGAAATTGGGAAAGACAAAATTTTGCACATGTCATAAAATGACCATCAAGTTTTTATGGGGTTAATATAGTTCTTTTTTTTGCAGTGCAGAAGTAAAAATATAGTTTAAATTAAAAAAAAAAAAAGCTGTTGCCAGCTTAACAAATAAAATTTTGAAATATATGAAACCATCCTGAAGAGTTTTCCTTAAAACCAAGCTGTCTAAAGACATGTCTCCAGAGTGAACAATTCTTCTCACTGATGGAAAAGAATTATCTTATATATATGGAGCTTTCCATCAGCTAAGATAAGAAACTCACTTTGATGGCTTTGCTGAAAGAACAGCCGGAGGGGTTTGAGCAAGACCTTGGCTCCTCTCCTGGGTCAAGCTATTGAAAGTTTGTTTAATTCTGAAAAGCAGCATTAATCATGGACATCTTCTGTTTTAATTTAGGGCCATTACTCCATGCAGAGGTTGGAGACTCTGTGCTGATCGTATTTAAGAACAAAGCCAGCAGGCCTTATTCGATAAGTGCACATGGTATCGAAGAAGTGGGTTGTGAAGAACAACCTGAGACACCAATTACCCTCCCTGGTAAGGATCTTTTGGGTTTTTTTCTTCTTTATTCTCTTTTTTTTTTCTTTGTTCTACAAAGACTATACATAAAAGCACTTCAACACATGAACTCTACCCCCTCTTCCAAGCTCACGCATCCCTGTGTGCTCTTCCAGGCATAATATGTCCAACGTTTATTCAGATACAATTCTGTGTTGTTATACATGTAGGTTCTTGATCAAGTGAGCATGTCTGGGCAGAGAATGAGCCTTTGTTTCTAGCAGGGGTAGAAACAGAAATGTAGTATCGCTGGACAACCTCCAAAAAAAGCAGAAGCAGGCCCACAATCATGGCAAGGGATGTGTACGCCAGTGCTGCTTTTGTTCCCAACTGACACTCTAACAATGTCTCAAAACCAGAAACTCACAGTTAGAGGTGCAGTTGGCAATGTTAACTGCCTCTCTTCATCTACACAGAGCTGGCATTTGTGTTCAGAGCTGAATTGTGACATGCAGAACGCTACTGTCATGTAATTTGAAAGTCTTTGAAGATGTGTACCAACCATGTCTCAGTTTCTGGTGAGGAAAATAGTGGAAAATAATTCTCACAGGACTGGCATTTTTTATATAGAATGAAACCTATTAATTTTTTTGTACTGCAGTTTCTGAGTGTCATGTTCTGCTAAGAAGCCAAACTCACACACAGGCACCATAGTCAATACAAAATTTCTTTCACAGTATTTTCAAGCTTCAGTGTGAAACTAAATGAAAAGAAATTCTGATGCACTAACCCTTTGTGGAAACTGAAATTATTTCCTATAGACAGCTGTACTGATACAGTACAACCCCACCAAATTCATGGTCAAATGGGAGTCAGCATCTACCTTGCTGGAGTTTGATGTATCAACACCTGTGATTAATATGTGGAGAAGAAAAAAAAATGAGCTGATTTATATGGTTCCCTTGTTTTGTTATTTGCTCCATGAGCTGTCAATGTCGACAGTTGAGGTGTAACGCTGGGAGCACTACTGCCACATCTGCTGTGTCCACATGGGAGCAGGCTTGGGTTGATTTAGATGAGGGAGAGAGATCTGCATTAGACAGGAAGCCAAAGGAAAGTACTCTTCAGCTAGACCTAAGGACAGGGTTTTCCTTAGGAGTTTGGAAGTAGCATTTAACATGGAAAACATGCCCCTCAAAACAAGAATAATGCCTGGCAGATTCAGTCCCCACCACCATCATCTCGAAATCCTAGTTGTCTTCCTAGGCCAGGCTAGAGTGCTCACCCCAGGTTTCCCAGAGCCCATCTAGTTCTATTAAATCCTGAATCAGACATCACTCAGATTTATTTCATGCTAAATTGTGCTTCTGAGAGCACTGTCAGCTCCTAAAGAGACTGTGGGTGGCATGACAAAGAGCGCAGATCTGTAGCAGTCTCAGACTGCTCAGACAAAACAGCTCTCAGCTGCCACATCTTTGTCCTCTCCCTGACCATTCCCCATTCATCCAGCTTCAAAAAAGGGAGAAAACATACATTTTCCTCTTGTTTATCAGTCTTTTCAGGGGTTATGCTTCATTTACACTTCAAAGATAAGTCTTTGATGCTGTAAGTGTCTCAGATTTTAAGTAGAGAGGAGATTTTTCCCTCTACAGCCTCCAAACATCCTGAAGTGAGGAGTAAAAAGCAAGGAAGTGTTGAAGGACCATATCCAGGCTCTCTTTTCACATTCCACTCTCTAAAATGGGGTGATGACATGTAGCTTAGATACAGGTGGATGACAAACCCTTCCCTGATGTATGTCCCTATGGCATGAATGCTTCTGAGACCGAGGGGTTTCTTGTTCATGTTTTCTGTCCTACTTGTGTAGTGTTGTGTCTTGAAAGACTTTCTGATCTCTGCTGAAGTGTATAAACCATAAACCCATACTGTAATGAACAGAAGGTGCTTGTCCTGTAAGATTAAACCATATTGCCACATATACATGAGACTCATCACATATTTGAGTGTCACCATTATTTTTTTTTTTAGTTATTGCCATACAATAAAACCCACTACTGCAAGATCCATCAAAAGGGTGTAGTGGCTCAGTGACACAAAACTAGGCTCAGTCACTTCACTTTTTACTTGCAAAGAGAGTGGTCAGGCACTGGAACAGGCTCCCCAGGGAAAGGGTCACAGCACTGAGCTGGCCTGAGTTCAAAAAGCATCTGGACAACTCAGTCCCATCTTCTGACCTGGCTGGGCCTGTGTGGAGCCAGGAGTTGGACTTGATGATTCTTAGGAGTCCCTTCCAACTCAGGATATTTTATAATTCTATGAGAACTCTCCTTTGTCTGAATGCTCACAGCTGTTTACCATGACCAAGAGTTCTGTTCTGTCCTTGTTTTCCCCTGAGTTGTAACAACCCCAGTTGTTCTTGGCTTTGGTCACCCTGGAAGACTTTTGTGCCAGACTGCCGGGTTCAACATTTTTCTGCCACATAAAAGGGCAAGGTGTTGACCATATCTTCTACCCTTCCCTGCAGTACCAGCAAAAGAACAAAGGAAGACACAATACTGGCAGTTCATCTGAACATAGGTGTGCTTGTGTTCAATGTAAAGAACTAATCCTCACCCAAACACATAATTTCTCCATCAGATTATTTTTTTTTAATCAAATCAGAGGTTGGGGAATTTGTTCAGGTAGGACATGGCAGAGGTGATAGCTTTTGTGGAGGAACATGGGTTCTCCAGTAACTGTTAAGGAGAGGGGGCTTAGCTGGAAGAGGGAAGGACTCCCTTGTTGGTCACAATCAACAGGTTGGTGCATACTCAGCTCGCCTCTCCTGACCCAGAGATAATACACTGATGCAACAGCATCTGCAAAATCCCACAGGCAACTGCCATTTCTCTGTGCACTTTTCAACTGAGAAAGTCCAGGAAATATTTTCTGGAGCTTGGCTCTTGACACCTTCAATTGACTTCAAGTATTGGCATCCAAGATCATTGATCTACTCAAGTTGTGCCCACAGAGGAAGATGGAAAGTCCTATCTCCAAAGTCCCTGCTTGTGGATGCCACCATTCATTGCAGACCTCCTTTCCTCAGGGAAATCTGCCTCCATTTATGCCACTGGAACCTCTCTGACTTCCTGGAAGGCAGAATCATGCCCATGTCCCATTGCTGCATGCTTACACAGATAGTTTTACTACAGGTCATTTTTTGATGAGGAGGGTAGCAGATCTCAGCTACGTACTCTTCAAAGCCTCTAATACCCAGCTGCTCTTGCTAAAATCATTCTCTCTGTTTCAGGGGAAATAAACACATACAGGTGGAACGTCCCAGAACGGTCTGGCCCTGGTAAAACAGATCCAAACTGTATCACTTGGGTTTATTATTCCACCGTGAATTTTGTCAAGGTAACCACGAATCGGTCATGAAATGTTACGTTGCTCTGAGTGAAGTGCTGTGCCTTGCATGATGCTGCTGACAGGATCCTGCTTCTCATTTGTATGAGGACCACAGGCTAGAGGCACGATTTACAGAGCTAGATGCTTTGTCATCTTTGAGAACAGTTGCACATGCCTGGGTAACTTAATCTGCTGAAATCCCCAGGGAGGCACCATGGTAATGTGATTCCCTCCCTGAAGAACAGTTGAAGGGATTTTGGGTGAAGGCAAAACATTGCTCCTGTCCATTAACACAGGGACATGGAGGGAAAGATATCTCTAATCAGAAAGAGTCACGATTTCTTCTCATGTGATAGGAAAATGGAATTTAATCTCTATTTAATCTGTAGCTAATATCTATTTATTTCATAACTGAATGAAGTAGAAAATTTGTAATGCATATATTTATTTCATTTCAGGACACATACAGCGGTCTGATTGGGCCTCTCGTAGTTTGCAGGAAAGGAGTTCTAGATGAAAGAGGCCTGAGGAAAGACATTGATCGTGAATTTACCCTTCTGTTCATGGTCTTCGATGAAAACGAATCTTGGTATTTGAAAGAAAATATTAAAACATACCTTCATAAGAACCCTGATGATTTTAATTCCACCAAGAACTTTGAAGACGGCAACTGCATGCACGGTATGTAGGACTCGGTGGCAGCAGGCCAAGAGGACACAGGTTCATTTTTCACAGCTGTTTTCAGGAGGCATTGGGCATAGCCTGCAAACACCCAGCCACGTGACAGCTTCACAGGCTGCAACGCTGGAAACACAAAAATTTCATGAGGCACAGCCAAGATACTGTTCTAACAAGATAGTTTAATCTTATACTCATGGGAAGAGGCCGCCCTGCCAGGTTCCCCTGGTGATTTGGGAGCTGCATTCCTTGTGGACTTTTTTAGTAGGGGTATAAGGTTGGCATTTTAAAATTGTGGCTGTAGTAGCAGCCAGCACAGGGGCCAGGCACAACAGGCTGGATGGGGGCTGAAATAGCCCTGGCAAAGCAAGTGTCTCTTTCTACAGCTGGTACCCATTTTAGGCAACAACTCGATTCCCTCTTTTTCCATGCAGCTTCTCAGCATAAATCATCTTCGTTCAGGAGCTTGTTCCCAACTAGTAGAAAACTCACCCGATGCTTTTCAAGGTAGAAAACTGGTTGTTGCTGGACAGTTAGATGGTTTGGAAACTGAAACAAAAACATGACACTCTCCCTGCAATGACAGTGTCACTATGGAGAATCCTTGCCCAGGCTACACATGACAGTCCCCTCTTTGCCTGGGCACTGCTTCCCCCTGGACAGAGAGCCCAAAAGGTACCTGAAGTGGAGGTTATCATCATCTGTACCATGGCCAGTCATTAATCAGTCCTATTTTGTCATTCTTCCAGCAATCAATGGGAAGATTTATAACAGTCTCCTGGGTCTAACGATGAACGAAGGTGATAGGACGAACTGGTATTTGATAGGAATGGGCAATGAAGTGGATATACATACAGTTCACTTCCATGCACAGACCTTCATATTTAAGGTTGGTAAAACTAATCCAAGTAAAACCTTTATAGTGGGATAGGAAATTGCTACAAAAATGTCTGGGTTGTAGCCTGGTTTTGCAGTTTGGGCATGGAGCCCTGCGCTGATGCTGAGGTCGGTGGGAGTTTTGCTTGTGAAGGAAATACAAAATGAATGAGATCCCTGCAAAGATTGTGCCACTCTGAACCTGTTATGAAACATAATAAATATCACTAAGAGAGGACATGATTAGCTGGGTAAAAATACATTTTTACCCATGGGTGTAAGGGAAGCTAAGGGGGAGGAAATGAGAGTTATGCCTGCTTACAGTATGACAGCTTGGCAGTGGCAGGACTACCTGAAAAATCTGTCCTTCAAAGAAATGCCGTGCTCAACCAGCACTTGAAGTCCTCAGGAGGGGTGTCCTGCTGCTAATTAATTAAGTGATTAAATGAGAGGTGTCCACAGACCTCAGTTGCTCTGGTTAAGACATACTAGAGGCATATTACAAGAAGTATTCAACTGGTCTTGAGGAGCTGAAAGTCTAACTGTAATATTGCTGTGCCAGTGGGGGGGTCTTGGGGGCAAGACTCTTACGATGCTGGTTTTGCTTTGCCACAGACAGATAAGGACCACAGAGGAGATGTGTATGACCTTTTCCCTGGGACTTTCCAGACAGTTGAACTTGTAGCGGAAAACCCTGGAACGTGGCTTCTGCACTGCCACGTAGCTGATCACATCCATGCTGGCATGGAGACGACTTACACCATCAATAAATCAGGTGCAGTATCAGAAACATGTCCCAGGGCTCAGAGGTGGTGTTGCAGCAGGTCAGGGGGTCAAGGCAGGGAGAAAAAGAGGAGAGCTAACATCAACGCTGTGCACCAATGGGAAGCACCTGTACATTAATGCCATGGCCTGTTAGCATCATTTAGGGACAGGACAAACATCCCTAATGACATGGTGGGGACAGTAATCTTTGCTGCTCTCTGCAACTTTAAAACAGTTGGTACTTTTGAAGAGCCCCTCTAAGAGAGCAGCAGCCTGCAGACCGCTGTCCGTCTGCATGTGGTGCACCAAGGAACTGCAAAGCTGTTTTTCTGCCTTGCTGCCATGTGGTGTGTGAGAGGGTCTGCAGACCTGTGCTGGGTCCTCCCTGCAATCAGTGCTGGCTCACGAGGCTGTCAGAGCTCCTTCCTGCATAGACAGGGACCAGCTGAGATAGTTACAGGACGTACCAGAGAAACGATTGGTTCATCCTGTGCAAGAATAGGTGGTCCTTTGGCTAAGAAAGGTTGGCAGACATTTTGGGTGGTGCTGGTCCCTTCCACCATCTCTGAGTAAAGCCAGAAGTGCTTCATGATCTTCTCCACAAAACATAATTTAACTAAACATCTAGATCCAGCTTCTGCTGCCTGGGTCCCGGCTGTGCTTGCTACACTTGTAGCAGACGCACCATGTGTGTGTAACCCTGTAGCAGCAGGATGATAAATACAATGCCAAACAGCCAAATAACTTCCTCCTTGGGCAGTAACCCACCTATTTGTTCAGGCTGTGAAACTTCAAATGAGCAATCAAATGCAGAGCTGAATGATAGAGTCATGGAAGGCTTTGGGTTGGAAGGGACCTCAAAGATCGTCTAATTCCACTCTGCCATGGGCAGGGACACCCTCCACTAGCCCAGGTTGCCCAAAGCTCCATCCAACCTGGCCACAGAGCTGCCCAGAGCATTAGCTGTGCTGATCTAATTGTGATTTCTGTTCAGGGCAACAAGGTAGAAGAAACTGAATAAAATCAAGGCTACTTGTCCAGAAGACAAAAGAGTGTTCATTAAGGTTTTCATCTTAACTATGTTTTTTCTCTCTCTCCTGTCAGAGTGGAAAGGTCCTTCGGAAGGAGGACTTGCAACTGGAGTAAACAATATGACTACTGAAAAAAATGGGACTGCTGCAAAGGGTGAGGATTTCTTAAAATGCCATTTAAGATTCTTCAGATTAACACATAGATTTCTCACGGACTACTTCTCTTTTAACAGATTATGACAGCAAAGGGGGTGCTTTTTTTGGCAAGACTTTGAGTCCTGAAGAGGCCAGCCTGTTACTCACAGCCCTGTTTTTCATTGGACTTGCTCTGCTGGCAACAGCATTAACCACCTTCTGCCTCGTCACCCGCCAAGGAAGCAGGATCCGCTACATGGCTCTGCCTGACAAAAGTTCACTTCTAACAGACCCCCTGTAAACCCCTGCTTTCAGCATGATCCACAGAGCCCCACTAGATTCCCCGACATGCTGCTAATAAAACCAGAGCAAGATGCACACTGACGCTCCTACCCCGTAGCCAGCGCTCACAAGAGTGAACACGAGCATTCAGCTCTGAGCCACGTATCACCCATCACTGTCCCCACTCCTCCGGAGCCCAGCTGAGCTTTGCTTGAGATCAGATTTGGCAGAGCAGCCTCTTGGCATCCACACTGGCTGCAAAGGATTATCCACGGCAGCGAGGGGCGGGCAACACGGCATCCATGCTCTCTGTGCAGAAACACAGGGTCCACACCAGGGAATAAACACCAATAAATACCACCGGGGACCATTTCAAGTGTGCTGGCTTCTGAAGGAGCAGGTGTAAACGTGGGAGTCCTAAAGTCAGGCTCAATGAATTAACCAACATTTAAGTGATTTTTTTTTTCCCTGTTAAATGAGGAAACTCTGCTCTAGGGACAGATTTTTAAAGGTTTTTAGGGACCTACTGGTATATTTTAGCACCTGGTGGGGTTCAGCAATGCCCCTGCTGTTAGTTTCTGACAGCATTTGTTAATCCCTTAAAAAATCTAGCCCTGAGCAACCCCTGAAAAAGTTAGTAATTGACTTTGTAATTGCTGCTTGCTGTGGTCCTTGATTCTGTACCTCTTCTTTGCACCGAGTAGCACCCCACTCCCCACCTGTAATGAAGCCATCAGGAAGCTGATCTCCGTGCTCCACGAGGAAGACAGGCAGAATCAGGCCATGCTTAGTGATACTTGAATGTTTATAGCTCATTTTTAATTAGATACTGCTCAACTCTTGCCTGATCAGGTCAGCTGCAGCTCTTGCAAAGGAACTCCAGAACAAACACATCTGTAAAACTCTTTATCCAAATTTGATTTTCAATGTAAATTCAAGTTGTTGGGTTGATTTTTTTTCATTATTATTTTTTCCCACTTCTGTATTTTGATGTATGTTCAACTGTAGGGAACTTTACTGCTTATCACTCTTACTATACCTTAATGATGTCCTGTATTGTTGCCCAGTTAACCAACCTGTTGAAGTTTCTCAGCTGTTTCTCAGATATTTCTTGGTTCTTTGTTTTCCTGGTCACTTAAGAGCACAAACAGGAGGTAGAACTGCAGGACTGAGCCCAAACGGGAGTTACACCATAGCAATAAACACTTCCAGACTCCTCCTCCCAATCTTCCCTTTGAGCTGACAAAACCAAATACTCTAAGCCCTTTTATTTTTCTGTTTTGTAAACATTACAATTGAGATCTGTTCTGTGCAAAACCATTGTCTGCCTGTGCAGAACTTGCTCTGTATACATTCGAAATTAAACTTTCATCTAAACACACACTGTTAATGAGGGAAATCACTTGGTACTTTCCTTTTAGAGTAGCTAATGTGCCTGACTTTTTAGAAACAAAATCATTGGAACTCTCCAGACAAAGTGATTACAACAATAATCCAATACCTGAAAGGTGCCTACAAGGAAGCTGGGGAAGAACTGTTCATGAGGGCAGGTAGCAATATTATGAGGAATAATGTTTTTAAACTTGAAAAGGGGAGATTTAGGTTGGGTATTAAGAAAAAGTTCTTCACTATGAGGGTCATGGATCACTGGAACAGGTTGTCCAGAGAGGTAGTGGAGGCCCCATCCCTGGAGATATTCAAGGTCAGGCTTGATGGGGCTCTGAGCAACCTGATCTAGTGAAGATGTCTCTGCTTACTGCAGGGGGGTTGGACTAGATGGCCTCTAATGGCCCCTTCCAACCTTACACATTCTATTATTCTATGATAATAAAAACTGGGTTATTTGTATGCACCTTCTGGCACAGTTCATTTAATCTGGCCCTCTTCTCCGCTGCATGGCAGCTGTGAAGCAGTAAGGAAGCCTCCAAAGATCCTCAGGCCCTCAGGATGTCACTGCTGCTTGCCCAGGCGACACAACCTGCTGCAGAGGGTATGAAGCATCACAGACAATGTAAAGCTTTGCATGTTGCACTGCCTGCCTGGCACAGGCAGCTCTGTGCCCAGGCGTGCCCACCATCAGTGTCAAAGGACAGCATCTGCGTGGGGCTGAAGGACCAGCAGGAACAGAGAACAAAGCAACAAAATGAGCAAAGGAGGAAAACAAACGAATCACCAGGACAGAGGTGTTCTCCAGAGAGAGCTGCAGGCCCTCCAGTATGTAGAATCTAGATTGCAGCCTTGGGGAGTGGTTGGTACCTGTCCTAGCACCGAAAGCTCAAAAAAGGACAAATGCAAGAGCAACATTTCAACACTTCCCTGAGCAACAAGCAGCTCTCATACCCACACAATGCAAACTGGTAGAAACTGTTGTAAAAACACCCAGAAAAGTGGCCAAAGGACTAAATCAGATCACAGAAGAATCGATGCTTTATTTTTTTCCCCCTCCTTAAAGAAAACTGTGCCTCAGTGAGGCTTTGAAGGACTCAACACGTAGATAAGAGGCCTGGTTTAGTATTGCCTGCTTCCATTTCCATGGGACATTTGAGAAGGTCCTTGCTAAAGCTTCTTAAATATATGAAATCACTGTGGGATGAGAAGTGTCAATGGACACTAACTAACTTGTCAAAAGACAGAAACAAGGGGCCAGATTTCACAGTGGAACTCACTCATTGGGTGCTCCAAAGACCCTTGCTCTTCACTGTTTTTCCATAGGGGGTGGGAAAATGGGTGACCACAAGTTGAGTGACAATCAGAAGTACACGCAGCATGAAAAATGAGTGATAAACCCACAAAATTTAGCACTGATATATTCACAGTAGTACTTGTGGAAAACAAGCAACCCTAGCCTGTGTGCTAAGCAATCCAGAAACAGGATCTTATTTGGAATAGCTTAATGACAATGTTAGCTCAAGTGCTCATTAGTGGGCAGAAAGGAGACTGAGTGTTAGGAATCCTTAGGAATTAAGACCAGAGCAAGCCATAAAATAGCTGGGTACCATTACCTAAGGGTCTGGGACACCTGCAGCTTGAATGCAGTGTGAGTCACGTCACCCAGCCCCTTCCTGGAAAGGACACCACAGCACAAGAACAGCACAGAAAGAACAAGAAAGGGAATTGGCACTGTAGAACAGTTTCCATGTGAAGAATGATTTCCTTGGATTTGGGCTTGGAAAACTCGAAAGGGAGATTGAAAGCAGACAGGATAGAGGTTTGATAGAGTGCAGAGTGGAGAAGTGAACAGTTTGTCTCTGTTGGAAGAAGCAGTATGAGGTAGGGGAGTGCTACTGGCGAAGCACCGTATAGGAGGTGGCTCTTTATGGTGTGGACAGTCACCTTGGTAACTCCTGGTCTGAGGATGCTCTGAGCTTACAGACGTTCTGCAAGCAACTGCAAAAACGTAAGGGGAAATGAATTTAAAGGTTATTAAAGGTGAAGGCACCCTGCTGACTCCCACAGAAAGTGACCTGAGATGCGGTGGTGGCGACCAAACACCTTGAAACACCACAGCACATGGTGCTAGGCAGATGGGGGGCTTGGAGCATCCGCCAGACACTGTGGGGGGAAGAGAGCTGGGGCTGCTCAGCCTGGGGAAGAGATGGCTCGGGACGGGTCTTACCCATGTGTGCAAACACACCTGCCGGGTGTGCAGTGCAGACGCCAGGCTCTTCTCAGCGGTGCCCAGCGAGAGCACCAGAAGCGATGGGTACAGGAAGCCTCCATCCTTGGGGTCACGCCAAGCGCCTGCCACGGCCCGGAGCCCCCCGCTGTGGGCGGGGGAGATGCACGACCCCAACTCCTGCCGCACACCCCTTCCCGGTCCTGGAGGAGCCGACCCAGACCGCACCGGGGCACATCACCCGCCCCCCGTCTCCCTCCCCCTCCCCCACCTTTACCCCGCCGGGCGGAGCCGCGGAGCCGGGCCGGGCTGCGGGGGCGCTGCCGAGCCGCGCCGGGCGGAGCCGAGCCGAGGCGGGCCGGGCCGCGCTGGGCCGGGCCGTGCTGTGGCGGGCTGCGCTGCGCCGTGCCGTGCCACTCCGTGCCGTGCCACTCCGTGCCGTGCCGTGCCGGGCCCGCCATGGCCATCGCGCACATCGCCACCGAGTACGTCTTCTCCGACTTCTTGCTGAAGGAGCCGCCGGAGACGCGCTACAAGGGGCTGCGGCTGGAGCTGGCGCTGGACAAGATCGTCACCTGCATCGCCGTGGGGCTGCCGCTGCTCCTCATCTCCCTCGCCTTCGCGCAGGAGGTCTCCATCGGTAACCAGCCCCTCTCGACAGGCTTCCCGCGGAGGACAAAGGGCTCGGCGGGGCGGGGGGCGGTGGAGCGGTGCGGAGCTGTGGGGCGGGGGGCGCGGGGGAGGGGGCAGTGCTCCGACGGTAAGAAGGGGGTGCTCCGCCGCCCGCTGCCGGGAGGGGTTGTCACTCACGGGTAGGGCGAGAGGCCGTGGGGAATGAGCAAAGAGGGAGCGCAGCTCTCCAGCTCTTCCGGAGAGCATCCCTGGCAACCGGCCGTGCCTCCCTGCGGTCTTGCCCAGGTATCCTGGGCACGCCGGCTGGCCTTTCCCGGCCTTCCCATCTCTCTCCTCCTCCTTGGGGTATTCCCTAACCGCTGTCATTCTCTTAACACCTCCAGAGCAAGAGCCCTGTCAGCTCAGCGGCTGCATCTTCCCCTGTGGCTGTGGTTTAGGATGGAGCCATGCCGCTCCTTTGTTTCCCGATGCCGCTCAGCCTTCAGCGTGAGCAGCCTGCTGAGCTGTGCCATGAAAGCTGCCCGTGTGCTGCGGTTCCTGGTGCTTGGAGTGCTTTACAGGAAGATCTCGCTGTCATTCCGCAGCTGTCAGGGTGTAGGTGCCAAGGAGAATGGGTCTCGGGCCTCTGCGTTTGCACTGTGTGTGGCTCAGTTGTGTATCGAGGTTCTTCAGATATGAGGCAGGGTGGGGAATGGAAACTCTCTCCAAGGCTTTCCCCTGCTCTGCTGCACCTTGGCAACTCTTCCAGTTCAACTGTTGGGAGCAGGTCCCAGAGGAGGCCACAAGAATGATCAGAGGGCTGGAGCACTTCTCTGTGAAGACAGGATGAGAGAGTTGGGCTTGTTCAGCCTGGAGAAGAGAAGAGTCTAGGGAGACTTTATTGCAGCCTTCCAGTACTTGAAGGGACCTACAGGAAAGCTGGAGAAGAGCTGTTTGCAAGGGCATGGAGTGATGGGACAATAGGTAATGGGACAATGGATAATGGGTTTAAGCTAAAGGAGGGGAGATTTAGATTAGATACAAGGAAGAAATTCTTCCCTGTGAGGGTAGTGAAGCCCTGGCACAGGGTGCCCAGAGAAACTGTGGCTGCTTCTGGATCCCTGGCAGTGTTCAAGGCCAGGTTGGATGGGGCTTTGGACAGCCTGGGCTAGTGAAGGGTGTCCCTTGCCAAGGCAGGGGGGTTGGGACTAGATGGGTTTTGAGGTCCTTTCCTACGCAAACCAGTGTGCAGTTCTATGATTGGTATTTCTGGTGTGACTCAACAGATGAAGCCGTGCTTGCCAGGAAAAGTACCAAATTTCCTAATTATTTTGCTATCTTTTTTCTTTTTTCCTCACCCCCAAGTTACAGAAGTGCTTGTGCCAGCTGGCTAGCAGCCAGCCCTTTTCCCAGTCTGAAATGATAGGGAGACTTTAAAATCCAAATGATAAGGACTTGCAACTTGGGGGCTTACTTATAAAATCTATTTTCTTGTAAGGATTGCTCTGTGTTTAAATAGAAATATGAATGAAGATTTCGAAGGGGAATAAGCAGTACTGCCCAGTTTGAGGCAGGGCTGAATCACAGGACTTCCACCATTTCAGAAATAGTTTGATTTCCTGCACATACCTATTTGTTGGCATTTGTGTTGTATAGCTGAGATATATCAGCTAAGGGTTTGAATCAAGCAAATGTTAAGAGAGTGGAATCTGGAATGGGACTGTGAATTAGTGGTCAACTTGTTCAAAAACATCACAAATAGCTCTAATCAGATAGCAGGCAGCACCATATGCTGCTGAAGAGACAGGACGCCCCAGACCTCTGTACCTACACACCTGTTGCAATAGGTGTGGGTTTGACCCGGAGCACTTTGGTCCTGCAATAACCATGCAGAGGAGTCAAGGATAACCAGGCTGGGAATGGCAAGGCCAGATCCAAGGCCTGTGGCAGCTCTGGTCAGTCAGGGATTTCAGCATACAGCAGTAAGAGCCGCTGCGTTTAGTTTGAGATCTGCTACTGCTACGTGCACACTTCTTCAGCTTAAAACAAAGAAACATAACTCATATGCAGGTCCCTTAATTCTTCTTCCTTCCACTTGTCCTCTAGAAGCACTAGAACCAGATGGAAACAGTGGCTGTGTATCAAGGTCTCTTTTATGAGTATTTCCTTCATTTTCCTTGCTTACGTAAAGCTCCAACGTGCAGACGGCTTGCAGGGTTTGGTGAAGCCTTTCTTTTGGATGAGCTAAGTTCTCATCTTCACCACCCAAACCTTTGGGCCTTGGTGCATGCTGTGTATACCATTTGCCAGTATTCAACTCGTTCAAACTGAACCCATAACTGCAGTAGATTCATAAAGCAAGAATTAAGATGCGGACCCATCCTGCACGAGCTTTAGTTTGCTTATAATCCTGAGAACCTGTTAGAAGAAAACATGGAGTTTAAACCCCAAGCTCTGCTAGTTGAAAAATAAATATGAGGAAAACCCCAAACGTGAGAAATCCGCCAGGCCTCTGATGCGAGTGAAACTACATCACGTGGTTTCCATACAGAAAGTGATACTCAATTAGCTGTGGTGTGAGAATGGCTGTTGCCTATTCCCCACATAGTCTGTGTGGCTTAGCAAGCTGCCTGCAAACAGGAGATCTCAGAGCTGTTTCCATTAAGGCTTTTTGGGGGGTAGAGGGAGTCTTGGGGGCTGGATATGCCCCATTCTGTGAGCACTAGTGCTCAGCTAGTGATAAAATAGAAAGCAAGGGTTGGTTTCAGACACTTCCTGATGTAATTGTGCTTTGGGGAAAGCTCAGAAGTGCTAAACTGAGAGAAAATGGTAGGGTCCATTTTAGGTCTGAAGAAAACTCAGAATCAGAAGTGGTTGTGAAAGCGGTATGTGAGTCACAGCATGGAAATACCTCTACCTCTGGGTACAAAAATTGAACAGCCCGTCAAAAAATGCATGCTCAGTTCCTATTTCTGTTGAGATAATTGCATTCTTCCCACCAAAAATCCTCTTGGATTGGCACCTTGAGCTGTCCCCTTCTCTGCTTTTCTGCTCCATTGCAGGAAACTGCAATTTTCCTCCTACATCCAGTTGCTCTAAGTTGTGCAAAACGATTAAAATGTTTATGAAGACTGCAGAGGTTTTCTAAAGCTATGGAGTTAACTTTCAGTTGTGATAGAAGTTTCAGGAAATAAATGAGATTCCAGTTGGGCTTTGCAGAGGATTTCTGTGCTGGAGGCATGGACAACCCAGCTGCTGCGCTCAGCCAGCGAGTGCAGCCGAAACTCCTGGGGTGAACAGAATAATACCCACACCCCACTTTGGAGTCCTTCAGAGGGCAGAAGGAGAACTAATCTTGGTTTATTCTTGGTTATATTTTAGACACCCATGGTCACTTGCAGGTTTGTGATGATTTTAAGCTGGTTCTGGTAGTGCTTAGTTGTGATTGAGGTGTTAGCTGCCCACCCTGGGGAGCTTTGCTGCTTGGCATCCTGCACCTGTTATCTCTATAGAGATAGACCTTGTTTTGTATACTTTTAGGTAATTTTATATAATTTTTTGTAATTTTATATAATTTTATACTGGAAGCTTGAAAATTGAAATAACAGCAGGGTTGTGAGCATTGTCTTGTGTATGCCTGTATTTCTTACGTTACAGCCTGGTACTATTTCCTTACTTTATTTGGCAGTTCTTAGGGTAAATATACTATAGGTGATCAGATGGTATGGTAACAGAAACCATATAAATAAAGAAAAAAATATAAAGAGAAAAATAAGGAGGAAGGGGTGCCCTCAGCACCATATGAGCCATGAGTTTTACCATGTTTTTAATAAGAATTGCTTTGAGCCAGGATTGAGATTCCTGTTTTTAAAGCGTGTGTGTGTATATTGTGAGATACGCTTTCTTAATGTAAACAGCATGGATATGTTATTTCTAAGGCCCAGCTTGTAGTGGGATGCTGCAGCCCAAAGCAGGTACAGTCAGTTGAGCAGAGAGGAAATGGAAACAAGCTGCTTAATTTTGGCAGAAGCTTGATTCCAAGTTAGTTCTGGGAATGATATCAGTGGCTGGCTTGGGTCACAGCCGAAAGAAAACCAGACGTGAGAGCTGCCTACCCAACTTCAAATATTTGCATCTTTTCCCAAAGGAAGGCAATTGGGAATTGCTCATATGTGCTTAAACCCAGCAGCTGCTTGTCTCCAAATGATGTCGTTTTACCTTCTGCATGCAGCAGCTTTCGGGGCTGCACAGCCTGCTGTGTTCACTGCGGCTTCGCGTGGGAGGTGATGGCTGGGATGGGAGATGAAGAGGGAGGGAGAGAGCTGGAAAGGGGAGAAGAAGGGAAACTTGTGATGGCCACCTTACTACAAGTTCAGTTTAGGCGTCGGTTGTGCATGGATCATACATTGCTGGTATGAATTAATCCTCTTGTTTTATCATCTCTGTTTATTTTATAATAAAACACCTTGGAAACCCTCCCAGGATCCGGACACTATCATATATTAAGTCAGTCACCTAAGAAGCTTGAGTATAATTGGCATGAAGGTCTGGGTAGTGCTACTGCCTTGTCATTTGTGGCAGAATGGTGGGTTAGGAGTTGCCTGGCCATGAACCAACCAACAGCATCTGCCTGAATCTACCGAGATGAAGATTTTCTGCACTAAAAAAAGTCTTATTTCCCTTTGATGCATTCTATCTCCTTGCTGGAGGGTGCTCGAAAGTTGGTAAGTGGAGTGTTGCCCTATGCACTACATACTATGGGGTTAATGTCTCATTGACCACTTTGGGCATTCCCAGTAGTGACAATCCTTACTTGCCCTGCTCCATTTCCAACTAATTTCTTGGGGGGAAGTAGGGGTGTGTTCCCCAATTTGTTTAGTTCCCACACCCCAGTTGGCTGCCTATGGGGTTTGAGGTGCTTTGGCTGTCAGAAAACACAGGGTGAAGGGTGTTAGTAGGGAACTCTGGGTGCTACATCCCAACAGCTTCTGTGGGTGCCACAGTGGCAGCAGTGCCTACCCGACGCATCCCTTACTGCATGTCTGGGTGAGCCTGGATCTCTCTATACAGATTAATCATGTTTCTCAAACACTCATGACAATCAAATGTATAAAGAATTAAAAAAAAAAAACAAACAACCATGAGACTAAATCACAACAAATATGAAAAAACATAATCTTAACCCTTGAATTAGACTCCTTTCTTCCCTGCTGATTGCCCTCTCCCTTCGCGCTCACAGGTTGCTGGGGAGGCCTTTGGGAAATAGGCCTATCTTGTGACTTCCATAAGGGCTGGGGCCTAAAGTTAAGTTGGGTGTAATTAGGCCAAAGACTATTACTTCGGCAGCTGCTGGCTGAGAGCTTGAAAAACATCTCTCCGTGCTGCTGAAGCAGGCTGTATGCTAATAGTTGACATTTGCACATCCTGCCTTTAGTTCAGCAGGGTGCTTTGGAACTGGGGGCATTAATGACAGGGCTGAGTCAACAAGCGTGCAGGTAGCTTCAGTCTGGAGCAGCCAGGCAAACTGAACTTCAAAGCATCTTTGGTTAGAGGGGCAGACCCTGGAGAACAGCAGCATATGCTGTGCTGCTCTTGGCATGTAAAGAGCGCTCAGTAAATAGCAGAAGTTACCATTGTCTGGAACAGGCCTGCCTGGGGAGCCAGGGCAACCTTGTAAATGCGTTTGCTTTAATGTCAAATCTAGATTATCTTCGGGTGAGCATCTTCAGCTGTTGGTGAGGAGATTTTTGTGTGTGTGTTTAATTTCTAGGCAGCCAAGTTTATATTTCCTATGGAAATTGCAATAAGCTGCTTTTGGTGTCAGAATAAGTTCTAAAAGCATCATGATCCTCTGGTGCTGCCTGAGAGCTGGGGTGCCACCAGTGTCGTCAGCCAGATGGTCTTCGCTGCTATTTCTTCCTCAGGTGAAGGGAAAACTTATTTTGATAGGAATTTCATTCACAGGGATTTTTTTTCCATGAATCAGAAAACCTATCGCTCTGACAACAGTGCTCGATAAACACCCAGCTCTTCTCCCACTACATGGTTTTGAGGCTTGATCTTTTGAGGTCCCTTACACAACCCCTAACATTATGTGACTCTGGTTATGATAGGACAAGGGGAAATGGCACAAAGCCGTGCCAGGGCAGGTTCAAATTAGATGTTAGAAAGTTTTTTTTAATGAAAGGATTGTCAGGGCCTGGAACAGGCTGCCCAGGGACGGGTTGAGTCACCGCCCCTGGATGTATTTAAAAGGTGGGTAGATGAGGTACTTAGAGATATGGGTTAGCATAGGACAGCAATGGTTAGACTCGATGATTTTAAAGGTCTTTTCCAACCTTGTGGTTCTGTAATTCTGTGACTTGGTGTGATTCTGAGGGATAACTGGCAGCTCTGTGGAGAGGGAAAGATACTTCTTGGTTCCTCTGACCCACTCCACTTAAACACTGCGTCACCTGAGCTTTATGCTCTGCTACTAACCCATTGCCGAATAAACCTCAGGGAACAGGTTATTTTCTCCAGTGCACCCATTTGTGTGTCTCCACGCTTCCTTCTTAAACATAGTGTTCACTCTGTTTCCCCCAACCTGCCTCTTTGGTCTGTGAGAAGCATCTCTAAATCTAACAAAAATCAGTCCTTCTGCTCTGCTCTTAATGAGGGCGTGTACACTCACACAAACAGTGGCTTCTTCTTTGGCATGCATTGGGACAACTTTTTTCATATTTTAAAATATTTCTTTAATGCTGGGGTAGAGGATGTGCATTGGATGGTGCCTGACAGTCTGCATATTGCGTATATGTGCCTTGATTTTCTTGTTTGTGGGTTTTTCTTTAGTGGCTGCTAACGTGGATATTCTCACTAGATAAAATCAGGTGTTTGGGTATCGTGGCTAGCTCATTTTGCCCTGTGGAAAATTACAGTAGTAATTAATGGCTAGGTTTTCATCCAAGCTTATGCAAATCTTTTTCCAGCGATGGCAGTGTATTAGAAACCAAATAATTACTTACTGAAGCTCTCATCCTGTCGACTGCAACCGCCTGATCCTTGTTCAGGAGAAATAGTTCAGCATATGATTAACATTGATTCCTGGAAGTACTCTGTTAGTTATAGTTTCTTAATTAGATGTTTATGTCAGAAGAGGGGTGTTGAACCACTGGGGAGGAAACTAGTCCGGCTTGCTGGATTTACACTCTCTGGTAAGGGATGTAGCCAGGGGATGCTGAGCCCTTTACTTCTCTCACTTTGCACCCCAGCAGAGCAGCTGGATACCAAATAGGGACTCTCTCCTTCAGACTGGCAATTTTTGGGAGGATTCTGGGAGTTTGTTTTTAAAGATAGGTTTCTTTTTTGGAAAGCATTTACGGGGGCATTAGGGTGAGAATCATAGAAGTGGCTTGTATCTTGGTCATTTAGTGTCAGGCATTGGAACAGGCTGCCCAAAGAGGTGGTGGAGTCACCATCTCCGGAGGTGCTCAAAAAACTTGTAGATGTGGGACTCCAGGACATGGTTTAGTTGACATGGTGGTATTTGACAGACGATTGGACTTGATTATCTTAGTGGACTTTTCCAACTTTTAAGATGCTCTAGTGAGAGGTGTCCCTGCCCATGGCAGGGGGTTTGGAACTTGATGATCTTTAAGGTCTCTTCCAACCCAGATCATTCTATGATTCTATGATGCTATGAATACCAAAATTTCCACCTTCATTAGGGCAAAAGGAGCCAGAGTAGACCCACTGCTTGCATCTCAACTTTGAGAAGTCCCAGCTGGGCTTGGGGCACCTTCTTTTACACACCCGATGACAGATCCCTCCCAGAAGAGCTTGCAAGGCTTTAGCAGAGTTGACGAAATGATGTTACGAGGGCACACAAGATCTCCACCTGCAAGCAGCCCCATGCCAGTTTTTACAGTGCTACAGAGGAGGCTGTTGTGGAAGAAAAAGGTTCTCCTGGTACAGCCATGGAGGAAATTGCTGGGGGCTTGTTGGCAGAGCACACATGAAGACATGCAGTGGCTGGGTGGGGTGACAGCTCAGCCCTGCTGCTTGCTGGCTGCCGTGACTCATGCTTGTGCTCAGCTGCATGCCTGCAAGTGATTCCTGCCCTCAGCCACCAGCTCCATCTGATAATTTTAGCACACTTGTGAAAGTCACTTTTTTTATTACATGTGGCTGATCACCTGTCGCTGCCTTAAGTTTCTGCGACACTTTTGGGTGGTCTATCTTTAGAGCAACCATAGTAAGTGGGTTTTTTTTATCCTCATTTGTTTGCAAAAGTGTAAGTGAAATCCCCATCACTCCCTCTCCAAAGTTGGGTTAGTACCAGGGAATGATTTTAAAAAAGAAAGTACGTTGCCAAGTGTAATACTAACCTGGCCAAGGACTGTTGTAGCAACTGCTTAACAAATTCAGTCATTTATTGTTCCCCATCTTTCTCACTGGGCATTTTATCTCCCTGTTGCTGTTACAGGCTTGGCTGCTGCTTTTCTTTTTCCCCTTCTATTACTTGTGGGAGCAAAGGATGGGGAAGGGCTTTGTGTCATTTGATAGCAGAGTTCTATTAGCCTTTCATGAACTAGCCCTGTGCACATGTGTGTGTGTGCACAGTGGGTCTGTGGTGGGCATTTGGCCCTTTGCCTAATTCCTCCTTGAATAAAAACTACAGATTTCCTTTGTTACTTTCTCCAGAATAGCCCAACGTGAGGTAAATTACCTGTACAGATTTATTGCTATTATTCCTCTGGAGGAGAGAAGGAAGGAAAAAAGATGGAAAATTGTGCCTATTTTCCAGATGCATTTAATAATCTGTGTTCTGTGCAGATTGTGCATAAAAAGTCCCCTCTGCTAAGCCTTGGCATTGCCATGGTTAGTGCAAAGTTGCAATTTCCACTAACAAGTATTCACAACCAAGACTGCCATAAATTAAAAATCAGTGCAAAAACCAGAGTGTTCCCACCTTCTGCTTGATGTCAAGCTCTGTCTGCTTGCCCCCACATCAAGTTGCCAAAGATTTCCGACGTTCCTGCTGAAACCCTGAGGATCAGAAGAGTCAAGTTCTGTGCTCTGCTGTGCCACCGGCATTGCAGGAGCTGTTCGGGTATGAAGTTGTGTGCATAGCTCTTTGGGGAAGGAGGCTGGCTGCCTTTCTCATCAGTAATTTGGGAGTTTAAACACTCCATCAGTTGTCAGTGGAGTATGAGCACAGGGAATGTGTTTCTTGTTGCAGACGCACAGACGTGACTGGGACAAAGCATCTCTCTGACCACTCATATCACTCGCCCTTTGAAAGGGTCGCTTGTTTGCTGCTTCACACTGGGCACAGCCAGCAGCAGGAGGTTTGTTAAGTGATGAGAGCAGAGCATAAATGGTCCCTATCCAGTGGAGAAGACACTCCAATTGCCTGGTCTCTCCCCCAACTGCCTCCCCCCCCTTTTTTTTTCCCTTTCTGCAGTGTTTTATTTCTTGAGCTTCCGCTAGCGCAGAATCAGAAAGCAGGAACTCCTCAGGCTTTGAGAGAGTGCAAGTGCTTGTCTGGTGCCAACTTTGCTAAATCACATGAGCTCTGCTCTGATAAACAGTAATTTGTTTTCCATAAGGGAGGCTTGTGACAGGTCAAACCATGTCCTTATGATACTGCAGCCCAAGAAATAATTATAACAGTGACTCACAAGCAGAGGCTTTTTTCAAAATGCTTCTTGACTATGTTAGAGTTGTAAGAAACTTAAACAAGTTACAAGGCAAATGCAGTTGGCTCCTGTTACAAAAGAAGTTTTTATCACTAAAAGCTAAACCAGCAAAAAGGCATGAATGACACAACCTTGTACTTCTGCCCTGTAAAGCACACAGCGGTGCCAATAGCACTATTTTTGAGAAATATATTAAGAGAAAAAAAAAAAGAGTCATATTTCACTCCTCTTGCTCTTTTGATATTGGTGGTGTGTTGGAGGAAATGCTGGAGGCTGCTTTTCTTGGAAGAGGGATGTGTATGATGGAGCCATCTCCACCTGGTGTAATCATTTGCACTAGGTGTAATCATTTACATTAGGTGAGACACCTGTCTTGTTTGGGCATTTGGGAAAGCTGCAAATGTGGGGGCTTTTTGGTTTCACTCCTAAAGTTTCAGAAAGAAAATCAGGACCACCTCATCCTGTTTTACTGGCTGTCCTCCAAGGATCCACCGATACTCCACAACTAATAACCACTCTTCCTCATTGAGGTATGCTGCAGTAAAACCTAACTGGCACCTGTAGCTGGTCAGAGCAGAATTTGTCCCCAACACTAAATAGCTGTTCTTGGTGCCAGTTGGTGCCCTGGTCTTTATTTGAAGCTCCCAAGCATCTGGGAATGAGTGGGGGTGATGGTGGTACACCAGATCCTGGGCACAGCACGTCACTGCATTGGTGAGGAGCACCACTGCACCCTTTGTAAGTGTCTGGAGGCCACAGTTGTTCTGCCAGAAGTTACATGAGGAAATCCTGGCTTTCACATGTGTGGCAGCACTCTGGGGCAGACTGGCCCTTGCATCACTGTCAGGACTGCTGGGCTGTGGGAAGGATGTTGTTTCAATGAACATGTGAGCGGTAGGTTGTGCATTTGGGAAGCATAGTGGCATGATGGTACATGATGGTAGGTGTTTGCTGGGGAAACCAGTCTTATCTGAGCTCTCTTCATACTTGCTGGTTCCCCTTTGGCCAATCTGAGACAAGTGCAAGTGAGAGACAGGTCTTGGAGGTCACATTGCCCCAAAACTTAAGAAGCCTAAAACACAGGTGCTTCTAACATGCTGTCTTAGTCCTTATGAGACACCAGAGGGTCCCTGTGGGAGCTTAACCCTCTTGAATGCAGTGGGAATTTGGTGGCCCTCCTCCCTGCACTGCTGCTGTGGTTTGTTTGATATTTACCCTAATAGCTCTGGATACTGTGAAATCCCAAATGGTGTGAACTTTTCTTCCTAAACTTGATTTCTCTTTTTTTTTAAATCATCTTCTGAAGAGGTGATAACTCTGGCTTTGTTTTCCCAGGTGCTCAGATAAGCTGTTTTGCACCCAGTTCCTTCTCCTGGCGACAAGCTGCTTACGTGGACTCCTACTGCTGGGCAGCTGTGCAGCAGAAGCAACCATCCCAGAGCAACTTAGAAAACATTCCCCTGTGGCTGCACAAAGTACGTAGAGATCTCCTTCTCCTGGAAGAAATTTGCCCCACACAGGAGCCTGCCTTTGACTCGCTTCTCTCACTCCCCTTCTCTGCTATAGTCCTTGGCATTGGCTTAACTCTATTTTTAGAAAGAATGTTTTGTTTTCCTTACTTCCAAAGAGGGTAGTACTAGAGGAGGCATTTTCTGCTTTTAAACAAAGTGTCTGTTGGGCTACCACAGCGAGTATCACCAGTTATCTGACGTGAGTAGCGTTAATGTTGCTGTGTTGCCCTGGAGCAGAGGGCCTCAGCTGGCTTTAGCCAGGAGCTATTTTAAAATACAAGACACAACAACTTCCCTAATGCTTGGATCAAAAGCTTACTTTAGGACAACAGGGCAGTAAAAACATGTCATATTGTTGTTGTATTCCACTTGACCAGTTTGGCATGGAGAGGAACTCATGACAAGTAGGCATTTTGGGACAGATGAAGCGCATTGCTGGTACCAACAGGTTTAACCCTGTCTTCACTGTCTCCCACAGCATTCTTCTCGAGAAGCTGGCAGCTCATGGCTTAGACAGGTGCACTGTTCTCTGGGTAAAAAAGTTGTCTGGAAGGCTGAGCCTAGAGATTTGTAGTGAATGGAGTTAAATCCAGTTGGCAGCCAGTCACAGGAGGTGTTCCTCAGTCTTGTTTAATATCTTTATCAATGATCTGGATTAGGGGATCAAGTGCAGCCTCAGTAAGTTTGCAGATGACACCAAATTGGACATGTCGATCTGCCTGAGGGTAGGAAGGCTCTACAGAGAAACCCGGACAGGCTGGATCAGTGAGCAGGGGTCAGTTGTATGGGGTTCGACAAGGCTCAGTGCTGGGTCCTGCACTTGGGTCACAACAACTTCAGGCTTGGGGAAGGGTGGCTGGAAAGCTGCCTGGCGGAAAAGGACCTGGGGGTGTTGGTTGACTGCTGGCTGAACATGAGCCAGCAGTGTGCCCAGGTGGCCAAGAAGGCCAGTGGCATATTGGCTTGTATCAGAAATAGTGTGGCCAGCAGGACTAGGGCAGTGATTGTTCCCCTGTACTTGGCTCTGGTGAGGCCGCACCTCAGGTACTGTGCTCAGTTCTGGGCCTGTCACTACAAAAAGGACATTGAGGTGCTGGAGTGTGTCCAGAGAAGGACAACAAAGCTGGTGTAGGGTCCGGAGCACAACCCTTATGAAGAGCAGCTGAGGTAACTGGGATTGATTAGCCTGGAGAAAAGGAGGTTGAGGGGAGACCTTACCACTCTCTACAAGTACCTGAAAGGAGGTTGTAGCCAGGTGGGGGTTAGTCTCTTCTTCCAAGTAACTAGCTAAAGGACAAGATGAAATAGCCTCAAGTTGCATCAGGGAAGGTTTAAGTTGGATATTAGGAAAAATTTCATCACCAAAAGTGTGGTCAGGCATTGGAAGAGGCCACCCAGAAAGGTGATGGAGTCACCATGCCTGGAGGTGTTCAAAAACATGTAGATGTAGGCACTCCAGAACATGATTTAGTAGACATAGTGGTGTTGGGTTGATGGTTGGACTTGATGATCTTGGTGGTCTTGTCCAACCTTGAAGTTTCTATGCTGCTCTGATTCAGTGTGCTGTTCTGGGTTTCTACAGGCTGTTCCCTTGCGAACTATGAGCTGGGTAGAGCATCATCATACTGAATGCACAGTAAAAGACTTATTTTGTGGGTATGAAGTGCAGTAGGTACTGAGATGCTTGAGCTGGCTCAAAGCAGTTAGCTGAGCTTTGGTGAGAGTTACAAGCTCTGAGTAAATGCCATGCCAAAGCCTGGAGCTGACTCAGCTTGAGAGGCAGCGCTGCCCTGCTCGGGCAGTCCTGATGCCAAAGTAAGAAATGCTGTTGGACCTCTGCAAATTTGGGGTGTTGTCTGCTGCCTTCCCCAGCCCTTTTATTACTGTCTCCAGCAAAGAATCCCCCTGGCACATGGGAGCAGAGGAGAACCTGGTGTTAGAAGGAGCTCAGGTCCGGGAACTGTAGCACCTATGTTCTGGGTTTTGCTGGTGTATCCTGTACTTCAGCTTTTCTGTTCCAGTCAGCTGGTGGTATCTCCTCTGAAAGACTATTCAGGGGTGTCTCTGATTCGTTTGCTGACTCGAATCACTAGCTGTAAAGATGTAATATTGCCTTCTTCAGTCAGCTCCACTCAACCTTGCATTTCATCAATATTAAAGCCAGACTTGTTGGTTTCTAGCCTGACCTCTTCCTTTCTCAGTGCTCCATTTCGCTTCAGCCAGACCTTCTACAGATTCCAGTCGAAACTGCTGGGACATCTCACCATGCAGGCAGCTTCCATGGGTGGAAACTCCACCTGAAAACCTGGATACCTTCTTGCCCCATTCTCTTGAGGCACTGAGTTCTCATTACCTGATTTTTTTAATGCTGAATTTTTTGCCAGAGTCACCTGGTGGTAGCTCCACATCTCCTAATTTGCCAGCCATGACTAATAGCTTAAGTGATCATGCTTTTATGATGCAACCCATGGTAATTTGCTGACTGGTGCTGTCTCAGGAATTGATGCAGGGCCCTTCTTCCCACAGTTCCTTCATGATATCTTAATGGTATGTGGTGTTCCTTTGTAAATACCCTGCAGACTGGCTGCAAGGACTACATCCGAACAGCTGAGTCAGAGCTTGTAGCAGGTGATGTTTGGAGGCCAGTATTAATTAATATCCTTCTCCTGGTTGTTCATCAACTTCCATGCTAAACAAGTTTCCAGGGAAGGAGTGGTGTTACAGCTATTAACACTGACCTTTGCTTCCCACTGTGATGGGAACATCTCAAAGTGTTTGGCTATTGTTTGCATCAGGGCCAACAGCTGCTGGACGGGTGGCTTGGCATGGGGGCAAATTGCTTCTGCAGGGAAACAAGGCTTGGGTTGTCTCTTGGTGTTGACTGTGTGTGCTGCAAGGTACATACAACCTCTTTGCTCTGCAGATTTTGCCTAGATAATAAATTTTAAATGACCAGAGCAGAGCCTTTGTGGGGCACGGTGATGTTCTTGAGACAAGGGAGCTTCTTCACATTGAGGTGAGAGGAGACCTGACTCTGCAGTGCAAGGTCAGGGATTCATGTAAAGGCCCAGCAGGGGTTGTTAGGCCAAATTTTTCTGAAGACAACGCTTGAGGCTTTTTTTCTGCTTTCTGAGCAGCAGCGTGTTAATTTGCAAAGCATCTCAGGTTCTGTTTAATAATCTGGCTGACTTAGAATCTCACTATATTAGCGTGCTAGAAGGCCCTGTAAGAAGTGCTTAAGGAGGCTTTAGATGATGGTTTGGGGGATTGAAGATGCAGGCCCCAATTCCGGATTGAAATGGATGGATTTTCTTAGGGCATGCTGCCTGTGCTCTGTCAGAAGCATAGTCAAAGGTTTGCTCAGGGCTGGGCTCATCATGGTATAGAGTGGAAGTAGGACCCTGTAGCTCTTGGCAAAGAAGCCAACTTGCAGCAACTTGCCTTGCTTTTGTTCCTGGCATCTCACTGCTCGGAAGGATTATCAAAACCAGGTTGTGTTACAGAGAAATTGAAACCTTCCCATTTCCCTCTTATTCCAGAGTACAAGTTTGTGCTGGTGCTTTGGGTTCTCAACCGTTTCACTTCTGGGCATTCCCCAAAGTTTGGGCACCTTTTTACCTGTTGTCCTTTCTGCACTGGGAGATGTCTCCCAACACTTGAATCTATCAGTTTGGAATCATAGAATGTGTAAGGTTGGAAGGGACCTTTACAGGTCACCTAGTCCAACCCCCCTGCAGCAAGCAGGGAGATCTTCACTAGATCAGGTCACTCAGAGCCCCATCAAGCCTGACCTTTAATATCTCCAAGGATGGGACCTCCACCACCTCTCTGGGCAACCTGTTCCAGTGATCTGCCACTCTCATATTGTTTTCAAGTGGAGAGGAGGAGCATACTGCAACTTTCTGGTTTTCCTGCCTCTCTTGTAGTCTGTGCACTTCCACAAGGTGCCCAGGATCTCTCTCCTTAGAGAATGGGATTTTTGAAATTTTGGTGATCCTGGAATTACTCTTCCCACTGGATAACCCTTGGCAGAAAGCAAAATTAGTTGTGTACTCAGATGCACAATTTAAGAAACAAACTATCTGCAGATAGATAAATGGAAAGAAGAGCCTACAGCATGTCTTGCATATACTCTTTGTTTAATGCTAAGGTTTCCTCCTCTTTGGCAGTGAAAAAGCTGACAAAATGCTTATGTAGTTGAATCCTCTGACAAAACTCACCTTCAGGTTTGTCATTGCTCAAACAGTCTGGTCAATCTTTGCTTTTCTGTTGTTCCTGTTTTCTTCTAGAGTTTTCCATTCAGGTTTGATTTCTTCAAGAGGATTGTTGTATGTACCTGAAGTGGCAGCCCAGAGGTATTGGTTTCTAAAGCAGAGTGGGAACGACAGACAGACAGTGCTGATGTGGGATGGGCAAGTCATGTATTTGCTCCCTCTGCACAGGTAGTTTGTTTCTTGTCTCTAAAGATGAGTGCTCCACCTGACAGCTTACTTAATAGAAATAATCTCAAGCCTTAACTGGAATAGAAACAAGCTCTTGGCCATTGTGAGTGGCCAGTCCTTGCAGTCCAATGAGAGAGGACACTGCACCACAAAGTCTTTTTTATCTGTAGTATACAGAGAATATTTTAAAGTTTTTAAGCTTTATCAAAACAATGTAAGTAAGAGGTTAGGCAAAAAAGGTCATGTGTGGTTTGAGATGCACTTTCACATCTGGAGGGGGATAATATATCATCCACATGGCAACCCTCAGAGTGATGAGTCATCCACAGATCACATTTCTGCCTTGAAAACCAATGAAACATCTCCCATCGACTCAAAGAGGATTAGGATTGTATCCAGAGGGAGCTTAATACCTTTGCTTCTGGAAACATGTTGTTGCTGTTGTTAGTCTGTTTGGGGACTGGTGGCTTTGTTTAGGTTCCTCACGGTGGCATATAGAAATCAGGAACTGAAGAAACAGAGACTCCACCAGTGTCTTATTTTTTAACAAGAAATATTTTCATCTCAGGTGAGTGAAGACACTTGAATGCTTCCTTCTTTGTTGCCAGTCTGAGTAGTTACCTGAATGCTGGTGTTCACAAATTCTGTAATTTGTGACTTGTAAAAAAAGCTTGTTTTGAAAAACATACATTCAGTTTGGGATCTTCATGAGAGGAGCAAATGCAGGCACTTGACTTCAAAAGAGTTCAGTGTGTTAAACAGATTTCTAGAGTCTGGACTGCATGCATGCAGTTTATTTTTCTTCTCCATTCATGGCAGCTGGTACTGATTCAGAGCTGCTCAGACTGTTTGTGGTTAGAGAGGTAAGGAAACGGCACACGTCTATGAAGTGTAAGCAGTTTGATGTGCATTAATTATTTGCTTTGATGATAACCTTTACAGCTGCTTTTGCAAGTGTAGAACACAGGACTGAAAACAATGTGATGTGCTGAGATGGGGGATCAGGGCTCTGCATTGTAACACCCCTGGACATCCTATTTCCTAAGCTCTCACTGTCCAGAAAGATCATGCTTTCTGTATTGCAGGGCTTGGTGGAGTGCTGTGCCACACACAGGCTGCCAAACAACCAGCCTCAGATCTGGTCCTCTTCTTGTCTTTGGCTGCTCTGTGGGATGTGTTACTCTGGGAGTGCAGCCCTGAGATACAGAGCAGCAGCAACTCTGTAGTTCCCCTTTTAGTTACTTCTTGCAGAGCAGTGATGGCTTCAGCCTGGAGGAGAGAATCCTGCTCTGCACAGATTTCCTCTCAGTCAGGCTTGGATTTCGGTGTCTCATCAGTACTGGTTAACAGGGGCTTGGGCTGTTTCTGGTGCTGTCAGATCCTGCTCAGGTGCCAGGTGCTCTTGGCTGTCGGGAGCAGTGAGGGTATAGCCTGTAATGTGTGCAGTGCTCGGAGGTCTGTCAAGTGAAATGAGCTGCAGCAGTACAGAATGAGGGATGATTCACCTCCTGGGTTCCTAGCACTCTGCTTCCTTGGGAGCTTGTTGTCCCACAGAGCGTGCCATCACACTAGGGGACAGCCAAGGCAGGTGAACCTGCTTCCACCATCTTCAGCTTTCAGGAGCTCAGCAACACTTAGCAGAAAACATATAGGGGACTCTTAACTAGAGTCCCTGGTGCACTATTAGCTTTGTCTGCCTCATTGCGAATGCTAATCAGACAGTATCTATGCCTAGTACCTTCCAGAAACTTGGATCAGCCTAGTTGAAGCTCTACCATTCTGCTTTTGAGTGGTAAACTCATTGGGTCTTTGCCTGTCCTTTTCTCCTTGCAGCTGGGTGGCATTGAAGGCTCAGGGTGTCCAGGCTGAAGCATGGTGGTGTAACCCTCAGTGCACTTCACCAGTAAAGTTCAGAAAGGAGCATTTTGCACCCTGGGATATCGTATCTGTTCTAATCTGCTTTCAGAAGACCTTTCTTCAGTTCTGCAATCTCAGCATCTTAAATCCAACATTGTGAAATAGCATTGAAAAGGAACCTGGTAACTAGACAGCAGAGGAAAAAGTGAGTTTACTTTTAGGACACTATCTTTCTCTGGCATATCTTCGACCCTTTAGTTCTTGAAGTTGATGACACTTCCCATTTAACGTAAATCTGCTAACTATCCAAGACTGAACTGGCATTTCCTCTTTGTGTAGTTGGTGCCGTGGAAGTAAATGCATAAAGCATAAAAGGAAGGCTTATGGCACCTGCTTATCTGTGTTAAACTACCATGGAGTCCTCTTCCTAAAATGCAAAGTCATTCTGTGTGACTAAAATGCGATCAGATGAGCTGGATAATCCGAGTCTGTTGCTCTGAAACCTGGGACTCGTGCCAGATGACTTTGCATTTTCACTTCTGCCTGTTGGTTCAGGGCCTTAAATGACTCCAAGCAATTTTCTAGTTAACTAAGCCTACTGTTGGCAAATAGGCCAAGTGAATCTTTCATTAAAAAAATAAAGCCAGAATCCAAGAAGGATGGAGTTGTGGGTGAAGTGCTGTGGAAGGGCTGATAAATACAGGCTTTTGTTTCCAAACAAAAAGAGCTGGACTAATGGTCACGCTACTGCTCTGGTTTTGAGACAATTCAGAAAAGAGCTGCATAGTGTTGTCTCATGTTGCCATAAGGTACAGCTTTGGGAGTGATGAGAGCCTGGCAAGGGGATGCCCAGTAAGCCCGTGGCAAATGTGCCTTTGCATCAGTGGTGTGATGCTTCTAGGTGAAGAGGCAGTGGTGAAGGAGTCAGGTAGAGGAGGAGGTGCAAAGGAGAGGCTGGTCTTTGTAAGACAACAGTCTGTAATGAGGCAGGGTAGATAGGTGGGATTGAAGGATGTCTGGGGCAGAGCAGCAGGGCTGACACCGAGGTACTACACAAGTGTAGAATGTGTCCATGGAGGCTTTTTCTAGGTATAAAGGATGAGATGGGAGCTGGGACAATGGAGGTTTTGGGCTGTGACTTCAGTGCCTCAACTATATTGCCTCTTGCCACATGTCTTATAGGCCTCAGAGATTTCAGGGCTTAATCAGACACTGCTAGTGGCATTTCCAGTTTTGAGGGTCAGAAAGGGAATTCATAAATCCTCTGATGCCTGTAGAGTTTCAAATGAGTGAGTAAGAAACCAAGTGGTATAAACCACTGTAAGAAGCTTTGGCCATTCCTTACTGAATGAGACATTTCTTTGTTGTTTCTTTCCCTACCTGGCACCAGTGGAAAGGTTCTAAGAGGTGTATGACACAGAAGTAAGTGAAGCCAAACAGGCTTTGCAGCAATTCTATTAAGCTAGAGTACGGTAGGTTTAGATTGGACATTAGGAAGAAGTTCTTCACTATGAGGGTGGTGAGACACTGGAACAGGTTGCCCAGAGAGGTGGTGGAGGCCACATCCCTGGAGATATTCAAGGTCACGGTTGATGATGCTCTGAGCAACCTGCTTTAGTGAAGATGTCTCTTCTTACTGCAGGGGGGGTGGACTAGATGACCTTTAAAGGTCCCTTCCAGCCTAATGCATTCTATGATTCTATTCTATGATTCAATCTTACACAAACTGTCATTTATTAAGGCCTATGGAAAAGGTGTTGTAGCAGTTTAAAGAGGCTTAGGTAAGTTTAAGCTGTGTTCATGGACAGATTTTTTGTCTTTCTACATAATACAGAATTCAGAGAACAGAAACAGCATGGACATGAAACCATAAAGGTTTGTGTAGACCAAGGCATCCAGGATTGGCACCTGAGAGACCCAGTGGCATTGTCAGAGATAAATATGAAGTCCAGATTCTTGAACTGTTGGGTTTGAGTTGATGAGATATCTACAAAAACATGTTGGACACACAAATCTTTACATCTTAGTTGGAAAGGATGGATCTGGAAAAAAACCCAGATGGTCTGAAGTTATCTGCTGTGTAGAAAGGGGGAAGAAAGAGGTAGTGAGGGCAGAGTTCTGCACAGTTTCTGCAGAGTGCTGGGGGTAGGGGAAAGATCATGTCAAGGGTGCGGCAAGTAGAGCTTGTATTTTTGAGGATGTGTTTTGGAGAGAATGGGGTTGCTCAATTTGGTCAAAAGCACCTAGCAGTGCAAAAGGAAGAGCAGCACCCGTACCCAAGGGCTGTCTTGGCTGCTGTGGGGGAAGAGTTCTGAAGAGAAGGAGTTCTTGAGGATGACTATGGACAGTCCGTTCAGTGAGCATGGTTCAGTGGTGTAGAAGATAATACGAGTTCAGTGGAAGTGCTGGGCAGATCACAATCATAGAATCATAGAAAGTGTTGGGTTGGAAGTGACCTTTAAAGGCCATCTGGTCCACCCTCCCCTGCAGTAAGCAGGGACATCTTCACTAGATCAGTGAAGATGCAGTGTTCAGCGATTCCAGGAAATCAGAAGGAATCCCCCGGATCCCTCTGGCCTGTGAGGTCATTCCCCTGCGGTGGAGAGGCCACAGCTCTGACACAGCAGTATCTGGTTGATGCTTATTCCTTGCTGGTGAGGAAGAGCTACCTCTAGTGGGATGTATGGAATAATTCAGTCAGCTCTGCTTTGTTACCTAGGTTTCTGAAACAGTCTGGTTAACGCATCCCTGCAAAATTTCCATTTCAGTTTTAAAGGGGAGCCTTTCTTGAAGTTTTCTTTCTTGAGGATTTATCTAGAGACTGAAGTAGCAATTCTGTCCAAGTTCAATTATGTTGCTACTGAGCAGAAACACTTAAAAGTGTGAATTTAAAGGAAGTGTTGCAAAGGAATACTGACCTTTCCATACAGCATTCTCTGTTTTCTGTGACATTTAGTGCTCTTCATGGCTCAGTCTTTCTGTGCATTGAGAATTTCTGATGTGTCTCCTAGTTAGAGAATGTGCACATCCAGAATGGTAGTTCTTAGTGCGATCTCTGGTTGCTCATGGAGTTCCTTTAAGAATCACAGGATCACAAGGTTGGAAAAGACCTTCAAGATGGAGTCCAACCATTCCTGCTCTATGCTAAACTATATCCCTAAGTACCTCATCTACCCTTCTTTTTGAACACATCCAGGTAAGGTGACTCAACCCCCTCCCTGAGCAGCCTGTTCCAGGCCCTGACAACTCTTTCAGTGAAAATTTTTTTCCTAACATCTAATCTGACCCTGCCCTGGTGCAGCTTTGTGCCATTTCCCCTTGTCCTATCTCCTGTCACCTGGCTGAAGAGACCATCGCCCACCTCTCTACAACCTCCTTTCAGGTAGTTGTAGGTGGTGATAAGGTCTCCCCTCAGCCTCCTCTTCTCCAGGCTAAACAGCCCGAGCTCCCTCAGCTGCTCCCCATAGGATTTGCCCTCCAGCCCCTTCCCCAGCCTGGTTGCCCTTCTCTGGACAACCAGGATGTCCTTATGGTGAGGAGCCCAGAACTGAACATAGCACTCGAGGTGCGGCCTCACCAATGCCCAGTACAGGGGCACAATCACCTCCCTAGAGCTACTGGCCACACTATTTCTGATACAAAGAACTGAGGCTTTGCTTATGGGCTTGTATGTTGTATGCTCTCCTAGTTTTAATAATAACATTGGATTTTAGGCAGTATTAGAAGCAACTTTCCTGGATAAAATGTGATTCTGTGATCTCTCTTGACTAATGCAGATAATGCAAGTTAAAGTGTTAATATTAGTTTGAGATTCTCATCTTGTTAAAGACAAGTGGAGCTGTTCCACTTGCACTGATTAATGGCTTTGGTCCAAGCTTCCACTAAGATTCTCCACTGGCTTTCTTGAGGAAAGTGCATGTGTGCGTGGCTGTGACATTTTAAGATGTCTTAAGTCCATTTCAAATTTGTTCACCACCACTAGCTCACAATTCTGTAGGAACTGATGCTGGGTTTGAGCTAAGTATGCTTACTATCAAAAGTTTAAAATAATGAATTAGCCAAATTTGCAGTACATTTTGTTAACTGCTTGTCTAACTAGGTGTTACATCATGTCTCTGTAAGGGTACTGTTATGTGTGAATGTGCACCTTGACTATAATGTCCCAGTAGATAGAAAATGCCTTTTTTTTCCAGCAGCTGGAGGGAATTAGAGATTAAATCTCATGGTGGAAAACTTGTTGGTAACTAGGAGAAAGATGGAAAGACTTCTTACTGTTGTATTTTGTACCTGCTTCAGCCCTTTCCCTAAGCAATAGGGACTGTGTAAGGATGGGCTTTTCAGTGCCACTTTAACACCAGGCCATTCTAGTGCCCTGTGTTGGTTTATGTTTAGGAGTTATCTAAAAATGTTTAAATGCCCTCAAATATGACAACCACAGTTACATCCTCTGTATGTCAGGCACTCTCAACAGCCGTGTGTCTTTGCAGGCAGACGCAGAGCTGTGAAGGGTCAATTCATTAACCTCCTGACAGCTAATGGGGAATGGGAGAGATTTCACCAGTGTTTGGAGCATTTTAATTACCACGAACAGTAATAACAGATTTAGGAGGGAGACTTACATGACTCCCTCCTCTTCTTCCAGTCAGCCTCTCTGATAGCTGCTTCGCTTGTCTTTGCTATTAGTTGTTCCCTAGGCTAGTGATGCCTGTCTCTATTTCAGCTCCAGCAGCGCAGTTCTGGGTGTGCAGGCAAAACGTTATCAGGACTGTGATAGCTTTATCTTGGTTCTGGTTTTCCTTTCTCTTCAGCAGAGCCCTAAGCAGTAGCAAGGTTACTGGAGCTGTCTGAAAAAGAGATTTTTGCTTCCCTACATGTTCCCCATAACCACAAAAATGGGTTTTAGTAAAAGCATTTAGATAAAATTATAGGGAATTTAGTAGATTTACAGGGA
This sequence comes from Gallinula chloropus, assembly GCF_964237585.1. Classification (NCBI taxonomy): domain Eukaryota; kingdom Metazoa; phylum Chordata; class Aves; order Gruiformes; family Rallidae; genus Gallinula; species Gallinula chloropus. Next base: position 200,009,903 of record NC_140085.1, read on the forward strand.
ATTTTATAGACTCATAGGGAATGGTGGTGGCTGCCTGACTTATTTTATATACAGGTGGAGCGTAATCTGTTGGGTTATTTTTCTCCCTTCAGTTCTTCCCCTACATCCTTCTACTCGTCGCTATCCTGCTGTATCTACCATGTCTGTTCTGGCGCTTCACCGCAGCACCTCACCTCTCTTCAGACCTGAAGTTTATTATGGAAGAACTTGACAAAGCCTATAACAGGGCAATCAAAGCTGCTAATAGCATCCGTGGCGGAGACCCCAGGGATCCTGCTGACTTGGTGCCAGCTGTTAATGAAAACGTGACGCAGAGGTAAGATGTTGAGGCTTGGTTTTCTTTGCTCTTTTCTTTAAGCTCCTAGTAGATGTGACACCTGCATACTCTTAGAAATTTGTTGCAGAGGTTTGCATGGTGACCTCACACACTTTTAAATTTGGTAAAAAAAAAAATAGATGACATCTGAAATCGTTATTGTGGGAACTTGGAACTAGGACTTGAAACTTTTTTTTTTAACTAAAAGATCTGATGAGCTTTTCTTACCTGAGATGTCTTGATTTCTTTATTTGTAGTAGGTGTTAATTAGCTTTACCCACCACAGCATAAGAAAACAAGGATGGCTGCGGTTCTCAGTTCCCTATGTTCTCCACAGCGAGCAAAGTCTGTTACTTGTCATCTCCTGCCCTTTCAGACCTAGGTCTCAAAGCTGCTGTTTAAGAGGAAAAAAAGTAATCCCCAAACACTAAAACTAACAAAATCCAAAAACCCCCATCCCCCTGTCTGATCAAATCAGTCCGCTATCCTAACCAGGCCTGATTTCTGCTTCATCCTAGCTCAGGGGACCTGGTTCTCTTTTGCAGGTGGGGGGACAAGCAATGTGCTGGGGGCTTAGGTCTGTTCTTTAAAAGGCAGAGTTAGATCTTGACAAGTAAAAACCCTTCCAGTGTGCTGTTACTGAAAAAGGGCTTGGGAAATCTGCTTTTCCTGATGGATTTGCTTACAGTACCCGTTTTTATTGGAAAAGAACACAAATATTTTCTTGTGGCAAGGATGATACTTTTTCCCATTTTCAAACATTTGAGCTCTTTTGTCTCTGAAGTGGCTTTTCTGTGTTAGAGTGTCAATATTCATGCTTCATCTGCTACTCTGTGTTTTTTTCCTACTGTGTTTTTTTTCTACCCCTGATTTACACCAGTAAGAGGGAATCCAATCTTGTGTCTATTTTAGAGTGCTAGGTTTTTTTATATTTTAGGTAGGTGAATGCTGCAGCATCTGATCTATGTGACCTGTTGGGTTTTTCCTCTTTCTTTCAGTTTATGGGAAATATCAGAAAGCCACTTTAAATACCCAATTGTGGAGCAGTACCTGAAGACGAAGAAGAATTCCAAATGCTTAATAATCAAATACATTATCTGCCGTTTACTCACTCTCATAATTATTTTCATCGCATGCCTCTACCTTGGCTACTACATCAGTCTCTCATCTTTGAGTGATGAGTTTCTGTGCACTATCAAAACTGGGATCTTAAAGAATGATAGCACAGTTCCAGAAGTGGTTCAGTGTAAGCTTATTGCTGTTGGTGTCTTCAAGGTACTCAGCTATATTAACCTGCTAGTCTATCTCCTGGTGATGCCGCTGGTAGTGTATGCAATGTTTGTTCCTTGGAGGTGGAATTCAGGTATCCTCAAAGTGTATGAAATCCTGCCAACTTTCGATGTTCTGAAACTCAAGTCAAAGTGTTTTGATGACTTAAGCCTGTACCTCCTTTTTCTTGAGGAAAACGTGAGTGAACTTAAGTCATTTAAATGCCTCAAAGTGCTGGAGAACATTGCGGTTTCTGAGAAGTTTGATGTCATGCAACTTTTGGTAAACCTTGGTACGATCAAGACAGATACCGTGGATGGGAAGCCAGGGACAGCTGTATTGGAGAAGGCTGAAGAAACAACTGCAGATGATCTGGGAAAGAATGCAACAGAGTTACAAGGTAAGGTGAACTCATTCTTTAGAAAGAAAAATCAAAGAAAGAAACACCACAAAAACACCACATCCAAACCTGCTGGCATAGAGAGATAAGGAATCCATTAAATAAAACTCCATTTTTGCAACACAAAGCAGTTTTCATCTCAGTGTTGCATGTCAGCAGCACAGGCTAGATGCTGAAGTATCTGCTAAGTTGGTGGCCCTTGCTGACATCTCTGCTTTAGCAGTAAGAGGCTTTAGCTGTCTGAACCTGGAACTCCTAAAGACCACCTGCAGAGCAGAAGAGCACTAGACTGAAGAGCACTAGACTGGTCTTCAGTAGGTAGTGCATGAAGAAGCTCCAGTGAGGAAACTGGTGATTTCAGGGTAATTTTTAGTTTTTTTTTTCCTGAGATTAGATCAAAGGAGTAGAAACCACTCCTTCTGGTTGTCATTCGGGCTTTTGCAGAAATTTTCTATGGAGGTGAAAATAAGTCTTATGCTCAGAAATGCCACTGACAGAGGAAGAGAAAATGCCAAAGGAAGGGAAGCAGGCCTGGGGCAGTGAACACGCTCCTTTTCTTTCTTACACAGGGGGAAAGGAAGATCGACTGTAAAGTGGGTTTTGCCAAAATAGTCTGAGCTGATCTGGGTTGGTGCAGCTGTTCTCTGAATGTTTCCACCCATTCCCAGACATGATCAGCTCTAAGCAGTTGCTCTTCTATGAGATGTTGCCATAGATTCTCTGCTAAAAAATATGGCATAGCTTAAATGTGATTCCACTTCCCTCCTCAACTGCAGAATCAGAGAACTCAGACGTTCAGGGAGAAGCATAAAGAGGTGGAAGAGCTTTCTTCCCATTCCCATGAGTATGGCTGCTGTTGTAGCTGTCCCCACAGAAGCATCAGGACACCAGTGCCTACATCCACTAAATGAAGGAGTTGAGACTCTGTGGGCTGCCACTTCACAAAGTCCTTCACTCATGGAAGTGAAGGTGCTTTTAAAACATTCAGCAGCTGACCTGAGTAGGCATGCACAGTGCTGAGGGCAAGAACCGTTTCAAGGGCAGGAAAAAAATTAAATCCACTTTCTCTTCAGAAAGCTGTTCCCTGTGCTTAATAACAAAGAAGCAGCAGCATCCCCGGGGGAGCTGTTCCTCTGTACTGTGGTCAAGCAGTTCGGGCAGGCTGCGGTTTGTAGAAGTCAATTTATACAACAGTGAAATTCAGAACAAACAAGCAGAACTATTTTCAAACTAGAAGAAGCACTTCTGGCAGCCGCCTCTCGTACAGCAGTTTGGAGTAATTCTGACAGAAAATAGTTTTCCTCTTAAATGTGTCCCTTTTTGGAATTACACGTAGGTAGGTTTTGGTAGGAGAATTTAAGAGTTCAAGGTCAAGGTCCCTGTCAAGAAGCTGAAAAAGCTAGTAGAAAATCTGACTCATTTTTATCTGAAAGCAGAACTTTTAAGACTCTTTTCATCTCACAGGAACACTTCAGAGATTTCTTTTCCTCCACAGCAAAACAAACTCGTGCCTGAACCACTGTTACAGTGCATTGCAGAAAGGAGCTGCCACTTCACGACCAGCTCTTCTCCTGCCTGGGTGCAGCTGCAGACTTCACTGTCTGCCAGCAAAGCTTCACCTGAGGCTCATCGTCTCTTCTTCTGTCACTAGTGGCGTTGGCATGTTTGAATAAATAACTGTGCTGACAAACCAGTGGTAGATGCTCAACCAGCAGTTCCAACACAACTCAGGACAGACGGTCTTGGGGCACTCGCTTGGTAGCACTTCCTTTGTTTGAGAATGTTGAGTGGTCTGATGGCCCTTCTGTTCCTAAAGGTTTGTTTTTTCTCTTTAGTTTTGTCAGACCATGACACCAGTGGCAACAGGAGTCCAAGAGAGGATAAAAAACTTCGCCAAAGACTTATAGATTCTTCATGCTGATGCCCGCCCGCCGCCGCAGGCAGGGGCTGCGTACCGTAGGAGGGCCTCTGCTCTGCCTGCGCTGCGCTCATCGCAGGGTGCTGCTCTTTCCATGCAACTGCCTCAATAGCCTGACAATTCCTGGTTTACACACTTCTTCTATAATAATCAGCAATCATGTACCCAAAAAGCACGTTGTAGACTTTTATTATTTATTAAAAAAACCCATCCGACACGCAAGGGACAACCAGAGGAAAAAGTTTCTGCTGTGAGGAACAAGGGACATGCACTGAACACAACTGAAGCTGGCAGCAGGGAAGAGCTAGCACCACGCTGTACAGGGATGGGAGGTGGAACCCTATAGATACCAAGAAGAGATGCCCACGTTGCATCCTGAAATGTTGCTCTGCTGGGAGCAACCAACTCAGCTGGGGGGTTTTAGTGATGCATTTTGGGCCCCTCTGCCCTAGAAAAGGGTTGGCGGGGGGGGGAGAGAGGGGTGTTGGGTTTTTTAAATGAGTCTGGTTAATCTGGCCACGGATAGTGGCTGCATCTTCACAGCAAAACCAGAGTTTGTTCTGTTCAACCTGAGATGTCTTGGTTAGCCATCTCAGCAGTGATGTCTGGGATTAACTGGCACTGATAGAAGAGAAACTACAAACAGGGTTAGTATAAAGGGCTACTGTAAATGTTAGGGATTTTCAATTTTCTACATATTCATAAATCAAAAATAAAGTCTTAACACTTCTTTTTACAAAATGTAATGACATGTAAGCTAACTGTTAGTTTAATTTTTGTTTCTCAGTTTTTGTCTTACTGACTAACAAATCTGCCTTGGACTTTAGACTGAAGATCAGTGCAGTTGATTCCATTTCTGTAATGGTCTGTAGAAGCTGTTTTGTAATGTTACTCTGTGTGGGATTAGTTTAAAAATATTTCACAGAATTTTAGGGGTTGGACAGGGCCACCAGTGATCATTGAGTCCAACCCCCAAATGCAATATTAGTTGTGCTGTCTTCCAAAACCCACTTGAGAAGACCACCTCATTTGTATTACAGTAACACCTCAGTGCCTCAGAGCCAGGCAGCAGAGAGCTGAAGTGAGGTAGATGTAAATATGATGAAGGGTTGTTCTCTCTGCACACTCTATGGCTTCATTTTAATTAAAGACAAGATGCAGAAGTGGGTTGGAACAGACAAAAGCAGGGGAAGTTTTTGTAAATTGGAAAACTGCCCTGTTTTTTTCTTGTACTTTTTGGGGGGAGTAGCTTTCAGCTTTAATATCATCCCTCCCTGCCCAGGACCTCTGTCTACAATGAACATTAAAATGACCTTCATCTTGAAGTTTAGATACAAGGTGAGGTGGGTTTACTCTCCACAATGGCAGCATGTGTCTTTCACCCATGTTACATGCGGAGTTGTTTTTCTGCCTTGTCCATGTAACTGAAATGCCTTGCCTGTCACCTCTTCCAAATTGTCTTTTCAGACAGTCATACCACTTTTAGAGCTAGGTAGGACTTATATTTTCCAGCCCATCTGCACTGTTGTGCTCTTGACTGTTAACATTCTTGATGTGGCCAAGGACAAGGGGAAACAACAACCGGTGTTGCCACCTTTGCACAGAACTGCTAGCATGCTGCAGCCGGTTTCAAAGAGAGAGTGCACCTACTCCAAGCTGGCAGCTGGTTTTAGTGCTGCCATACCATGCTTTGTGCTAGTATTACAGCAACGCTTTGGTTATTCTCTGGCTTTCAGCAAAGACAAGCCCTACTGAAAAGAAAGTTGTTAAAGCCATAGTATTATGCTGCCCCTGACAGTAGCACAGCTGCCATCCTAATGTCTGTCGCGTTACCAGTGAGAAACAGGGTTTGTGTTGGATACTGGTGGCTCAAACAGCTCGATTTTATTGCCATACTTCTCCCACCAAACCCACAACCCCCCTGACCAGTTCCAGCTTGTTTCTGACTCTGCTGGTGCATTGCTGGTGGTCTTTTATATGTGGGTAATGCAGATGCAGATTGTGCGGTGTGTGTTTCGAGCAAGAAGCAATAGTGCAATACTAAAATGTGATGTGGATGTGTTTGAACTGTTTGATGTAAGTAGAGTTCTCAGTCTTTAAAACTTGAAGCTCCTGAAAGCAACGTGTTCATGTCTCTTGGTGGATACGAACCTAACTTTTACTAACTCCCCTTTTGTATTTAAAAATATGACTCACGGCAGTGAGTCTCTCATTGTCTTATACAGTGTTCAATAAAATATGTATTGGTTCTTCTTGGTTATTTAAATAAAGTCAATTTTGTGAACTATAGCAGCTTAAGTGACTGAAGGTTCCAGGAACAGTTGCATGTCACCATCTGAAACCCCATATTGCAATACATGTGGTCTGATGCTAAACACCGTGCAAACTTTTTGGACAGTAGCTATAATTGTGTTCTTTCAACTTTTGCTCTCATAAAATTTTCAGAGCAGCATGAATATCAGGTTGCAAATCTATGTGACCTTTTGAAACTGTTCAGAAAACATTGGCTGGAGGGCAAATCTTATGAGGAGTGGCTGAGGGAGCTGGGGGTGTTTAGCCTGGAGAAGAGGAGGCAGGGGGGAGAACTTATCACCATCTACAGTTACCTGAAAGGAGGTTGTAGAGAGGTGGGACATGGTCTCTTCAGCCAAGTGACAGGTGACAGTATGAGGGGGAATGGGCAGGTTCAGATTAGATGTTAGGAAAAATCTCTTCACTGAAAGAGTTGTCAGGGCCTGGAACAGGCTGCCCAGGGAGGGAACTGAGTCACCATTCCTGGATGTGTTTAAAAAAAGGGTACTTATGGATATGGTTTAGCATAGAACAGGAATGGTTGGACTCGATTATCTTAAAGGTCTTTTTCAACCTAGTGATTCTGTGATTCATGATAAATAACCTATCTATTGTGTGAGCTACTATCTAAAAATTGTCCACAGCCTCAGCACATTGGAGATTTTCTGCTGTATCTTGCTGTTTTAAGACGTGTTTCTGCCCAGCTTGGTTCTACTTATATTTTAGTGTCACTGCTCCTGCCGTATTTTGCCCGTTGCAGAAGATGAGCTAAATTCCAATTTAGGAAGAGAATCCATCTTCAGCTGTTTCAGCACTACACTCTTCCTAGAGTCTTTTTTTCAAATAGCCCAGAAAGTAAAATGTCAATGTTTGGCAATGATTCAGGTTTGGTCTGTGCCACCCTTTGTCTGACCCTACTCCCTCCATCACTCGGATATTAATAGTCCTCCGAACACAGGAGACATTCAGCTAGCTCCTCTGCATGCTCTATGCATTATAACGTTGTTCAGAGGCTCTTAGCTTTGGAACCTCAAGAGATTTAAACCTTGTGATAGAAACTGCGTTACACAGAGTGAAATTGTTTATTCCAGCAGCAGGTGGGGTGTCTCTGAAAGCAGCTGTACCCTGCTGCTTTTCCTCCTCTGGATGTTGTCAGTCACTTTTGGAATAGTCTATTTGAGGTCCACGTTTCTCTTACTGGAAGCAGTGGGTGTTTTTTCAGTAGGAGTTTTGATGACAATTTTAGGGCCCAAGCCTAGAGCCCCATTGAATGAACCTATGAGCAAAGGATGTCCTGGCTGCACTTTGTCAACATGAAATTAGAAATCAGGTCATGAGTTGTTTTCTGAAGATGGAGGTGGTAAGAGGGATTTAACCCACACCACCACCACCACCACTGTCTGCTGTGTGTGGTGGCTTCTGTCTGAGTTACTTTTAAAGGAAGCCTCTTGGTGTAAATCTTTATTTTTCAGTAGTTAATGTCATGTTGCTGATAGGAATAATCTAAATTATACTATTGTGCCCTATGGACTGATTAGTTGTCTAACCTTATCCTACTTGTATCAGCCAGACTTCCTCAGCAGTGTGCTGCACAAACCACAGAAAGCTCATCGCTCATTATTCCTTACTGAGCTCCCTGTAAGAACTGAAAGCTGGTACTGAGATGCTGTGTACTGATTTGGTTTTTCAGTCGTCGGAAGGGAAAATGGCATCAAAGCCACACAAAGCCACCAGCTGCAGAAGGGACAGCTATAAAGCCAGGGGTGGTGTAGCTCAGCACCATGGCCTTGTCCAGAGGCTGGGTGGGGATGAAGGCACCAGCAGAAGCATGGAGACATGCACAGGAATGCAGGGAGGTTGTGCCACGTGGACATACTGATCTGGATCACCAGCCTCTTCCTGTCTTACTGAGCTGGTGTCCCAAGGAATTGGAGGCACCATGCTAATGCTGGCTCAGAAGTGTGGGACTGGCCTTTTTGGTGACTGTAAGGTGTCTGCATGGCCCAGAATGCTTGGAGAGGACTAAGGAAAGAATTTGGGCAGATGCTTTGTCCCATGCTAACTGCTCTCAGCTCACATCATGCACGGCTCTTGAACTTTCACAATTGCTTCCATGCTGAACCTAAATCAAACTCCACATGCATCAAAACCTGAATTGTTGTAAGGGATTTTTTTTTTAATTACAATTGACCTTGAATCAAAGGAACTGTATGTCATGTAATGACATGGCAATCTCCATGCACTGTGCATAAAACCAGCTGTCTGCACGGAACGGCTTCTGCTGTCGCAGAAATGCAGTGCGGGCTGACGTACCCCAGGAAGGGAGGGATACTTTGGACTTCATGTACACCAAAAGGATTTTGTCAACACACCTTTCAGGGTTTTTATCTGTAGCTAGGTGGGTGGTATTGTAGACTTGGTTTTGAAGCCTTATAGGATGAGCCTTGTCCATCTTTTTTCTAACTAATGGGTCAAAGTATAAAGCAATTATTGCATTTTTTTAAAAAAAATATGTATTTTATCTGCCTTGAGAAAGGCTGTAATTCTGCTTTTAATGAAGCTCAGGCTGCATTCCCCTGCATAAGTGGTTGTCATCTCCACACAAGCATTTTCATGCTGCTATGACATTACTCCAAGAACTGTGCTGTTGCAAACACAACAAGAGCAGATTGAAAAACTCAGTAGTGTTCTCAACCTCTGTGTTGTGTTCAGGAGTATCTTGCTCCAATAAGGCTTGTATTGCAGTCCCTGGCTTTTACTCCTGGAATAAGAGATAAATGACATGCTAGAAGGATGTGAAGTGCCAACGAATTAGAATCTTTTTCAGGAGTACTCTTTGTACTTGGAGGCTTGAAAAAATCTGTGGCTTGGGTTTTTTTTTCTGGAGGCACCAAGCACGTGAGGAAAGAAAACCACATAGCTTCCTCTAAAGTACTGAGAAATACTACGGAAAGGACCTACCAAATGAACCCACCACAACCACTTCTTGGCTTGGGAAGAAAGTTTAGAAAATTATCTGTCTGGAGATTTTATGTAACTTGTTTGGTCAGTGGCCAGCTCAGAAGACTTCCTGCCTCAGAGGGTGATGGGGTAGGTCATCTAAGTAAATCAAAAAGGTAAGATCCTGGTGTAAATCAGAAGGGTGACAGCTGAGGCTGGGAGGGACAGCACTTGGGAAGAGAAGACTGAGCTTTTGTGGTGGTAGTATGTCCTAGATATGTGCAATTAGAAAAAGCCCTGGTCTATCCAATGGCCTACTGCAAAACTAAACGTGAAGGTACTGTTGTTCAGAAGTGCAGCCAGCAGGAAGTAGATAACTGCATTAAAATCAAGGCAAACAACACCCCCATGGCAGCTCTCATTCACCACTGAAGACTATTTTTCTCATTGACCCAGCACAGTCATGCAGAGGAACCTGCCTTGCACTGAGCCCATTCCAGATGCTATGGGATCCTCAGAAACTACTTCCAGAGTCTCACATGAGCCCTTTTACCAACCACAGTTCATATGTCCCTCACTCCAGCAAACAGGCCTTACACAGGATGTTGTAAGGCTGGTCTGGATGAAAATTAAGCTGTTCTGGTATCTTGTCTTTCAGAGTGTTACACAGTGGCTACCTAGGGAAGTAGACATAGGTCAAGCACGAGTAGCTAATGGCCAAGCATATAGGCATGCTTTCTCAGAACAGTGTCATCGCTTTGTTCAAGGACTTCCTTGAAGTCTGTTATTAAACCCTTATAAATGATAATTGCTGGTAGATTTTACGTCTGAGAATTTCTCCATCTGCTTTTGGAACTCACAAAAAACTTCCAACACCAGTAATTCCTCAGAGCAAGGAACCCAACAACTTGGTTAAATATCATGCAGAGAACTATCATCTCCTTTGCTGTTTTCAGACAGCCAGTTAACACTCTGGCAGCCTGTACTAAAATTACTCACCTCTGATTTCTACCAATTTGGATCAGTAGCATCAAGAAAATTAGCTGAGGTGACCTTTCCTCATGCTTTAATGTCCCAGAATAGGCATCTCAGGTACCTGCAGGTACTTTCCATTAATAAGTCTCTTACACCGTTACTAGGACCAACCAACACAGATCCATTAACTTAGATGTTCCCAGCTGAAAAATAGACTGGGATATTTCTTTGTGGAGGATTAAGTGGAAGTCCCTGGGGGAACTCCCTCAGCAGAAATTTCTAAGAATTCAAAGTCAGTTTTTCTGCAGTAGGGTTGCTAAATATTTTAACCTGATTTTATGGTTCCCAAAGACTGTTCAATTAAAGATGAAATGTAAGGGGGGAAAAAAATGGGGGAAAAAAGAATAAAAGTTTTGTACTTCATTCTAGCCAGCAGGAAAATATGGTCAGAAATCAGAGCCTTTCAGTGCTCTTTCAGCTTTAAGTCCTGTAAATGCTCACATTGTAATACCAGCCTTCTTCAAAAACCAGACAGTGTGGATTTTCTTACTGACTTGATGGGGTCTCTGTTTCAGTACTAATTTTGCTTTCATTTACTAACGCTTCAGGGCCCCTCGAAGCACACACATTACATGCATGGACTCAGCAGCTACCTTAGGCATGTCTAAGGCTGAATGTGAGCCAAGATTTAAACACAGAAAAGCATTTGAATGTCTAATATTTTTAGGATTTTTTTCAAACCTTTGTGGCCTTCAGATCCCCTCAGAAAGGAATTCATATTGAAAATGTAGTTCAGTACAGGGAATCCGAGTTACTTGGTGACAGAGGGATGGGACTTCAGAAGTAGCAACTCCTGTCCAAGTGTGGTGAGGTTCAAGGGCAGTTCAGACTATTTGCCTGGCTGAGGCATGAGCTTGGCCTAATGACTAAATATTCAAATCACAGGTGTCCTGGGTCTGCCTGAGATTGAGTTACTTTCCCCACAGCAGCCCCACAGAGCTGTGCTGTGTATCCGTAGCCAGCAAGGTGTTGGTAACACACCAGTGTTGTGGCTACTGCTGAGCAGTGCTGGCACACACCAAGGCTGCCTCCCCAACATCCCCCTCAGCAGTAGGCTGAGGGTGGGGAAGGCCTTGGGAGGGCCAGAACAGGTGACCCTGATTGACCAAAGGGATATTCTATACCATATGACATCTGCTCAGCGATAAAAGCTGAGAGAGAGGAGGAGGAAATGGGGGGGAACATTCATGTTTTTAACAATGGTTGTCTTCTGGAGCAACAACTACTTGTATCAAAGTCCTGCTTCCCAGGACGTGGCTGGACATTGCTGGCTGATGGGAAGTAGAGAATAACCTTTGCTTTTGCATTGCTCCTATGCATGGCCTTTTGCTGTATTAAACCATCTTTATCTTGACCTCTAAGTTTGGGTTTGGGGTTTTTTTCCATCTTCTTTTTTCTCCCCTCCCTGTCCTCTTGAGGAGGGGAGTGATAGAGCAGCTTGGTGAGCACCTGGTGTCCAGCCAAAGCTAAACCACCACAGTCCTTTCGATGCCCGATGCGGGGTGTGAGGAATTCAAGATAAGGATAGTAACTGAAAGACATAACAGGAAAATATGGGCTGAATGTAGGAGAAGCAGAGATCCACCTGCAGCCCATGGAGGACCCCACGCTGGAGCAGGCTGATGCACCCGAAGCAGGCTGTGACCCTGTGGGAAGAGCAAAAGAACAGACACAGCCCACCTTGTACTTCAAGGCGTTCCCAAAAGTTTAATTTCATTTTTTTGGTTACAAAAACTAGGAAGATCTTGTAGGGCCCATTCTGACCCTGTCCTTTTCTGAGTGTTGACATACAACAGGAATTTACAGTTTAAAAGACCCAGCCCTTGTAGTAGTTGGCAAGTATTGCCAAGTAACCTGCTGAATAGAGACCTGGGTGGCCAAAGTGCCTGCCTCCAGAGCTATGACCCTGTTCCTGGCTCACTCCCAGGTCCCATGCCTGTCTGAGCGCTTCCCAGGTCCCACGTCTGTCCCTAAGACTCATACAATGCTCACGTGGCTCAGGAGGAGCATCTGAGACAGTGTTCATTCTGGTAAGTCTTTCCTTCAGAGAACATGGAGAACATCTCTTCATCTCACTTCACTGAGGGAGAGGGAGCAGGTTTTAGACAGTACAGAACAGGACTCCCATTGCTCACTGACAGCAGTATTCAAACACATCCCAAGCGTTTCATAATAAAAAGAACAGGCATTTCCCTTCCCTCCATGGTTCTTTCTCAGGCTTTGCTCAGTTAAGTCCCACCCTGAAGCTTGAACAAGGTAAAAAACACACCCAGAGCACCAGAAGTAGCCTGAGGCTACTGTTGCAGACTTTACAGAGCCAACTCTTATTTTGTCAGAAAACAAAACCTACAGGTTGCCTTGAGGAAGTCAGAAATGTAATAAATATCAAACCAACAAAGTCCTTTCTCTTCATCTCCACTGGTTATAGAAAAAACCCAGGAGGCAGCAGTGGAGGTGTCTCATTACAGTGAAGTGAGATGACTTGTGTCATGGCTTGCTTCAGCATTCTCCAGGTGGAATGTAAAGATGAATACCTGTCTGAGACAGGATCAGGAGAGATCACCCCAAGCCTTCCCATATTCTCTTTGGTCTTTTCCATAGAAGTATTTTCTCTTAACCCAAAATATCATCATCTGCACCTGTTTATAACACACCTCTCAGATGAACTTTACAAAGCTGGTTGAAACAGGTCATACTGTTCACTGGCAGCACCAAAGAAAATCTCAGTGTACAGGCTGATGTCTTTGAAAGTGGACCCAATTAACTCCTTCAGATACCAGTATTTTTGCTAGTGTTGTGTTATTGTTGCCCACAGTTTCTTTCCGGAAGAGAGCTTACTCACCCCAAAAAACAGAGGGAGTTGGTAGAAATCTCACTTTCTTAGGAAACTGGACTTCATTGAATCTCAGCACTGTCTCAGGCCTCCATGCTCTTCTATTCTGTTGCCTGGAAACCACAGAAAGCCTTAAACCTCCACCACACAGTATGCATGCATCTAGGTCTCTTCAGGTCAACAGCTTTTCCAGGAGCTCCCACAGGTCTTTGGTATCTGATGACACAGAGACCTACATAGCCCTGGGGAGCACCTCATCTTGGTCATTTGGGAAGTGTGTTCGGCCTCCTCATGTTGACCTAAGACCCAGGAGATCTGACCAAATGCTTCATTGCTTCCAAAGGAGGTCCATCACAACTGTCACAGCCATAACTGCCTGAGTTGCAGAGAAGAAAGGGACAAGTCCCTTTTCTCAGATTGAAGTTCCTCTTTCACACAGAGCGTCCTGTAGAGACAAGTTCCTGAAAAGAGAGGTTTTCCCCCTTCCTCCGGACAAGAGATCTTTAGAGGAGAGAGAAAATGTCCCTGCTTTCATGAGCTGCATCTCAGCATGAATTTCCCATGCTCTGCCTGAGCTCATGGGAGGGATGAAAAGCTGAAACCCAGGCACACTGTCTACAAACCCACTGGGTTTTGATACCCCCATAGCAGCAGCAAAGTATTTGAAGTTTTCCAGCTTTAGATACTTAGACAAACCACTTCCTGCTAAAGCCAGTCTCCTCACGCACTGTTACTACATAAAAACCCAAAGAGCTCTGACATCTCAGAGCTGCTGCCAAAGGCTCACGATGTCAGCAGTTCTCACCTCTTTCTTCCTCTTCACAGATCAGACAGTGGATGCCATAAAACTGGGCCTCCCTCATTCAAGGGAAGGAGTGCTGTTCCCACACTCCAAAGGAAACATTTGTGTCTTTAAAACTGCATCTGAAGATAGGGGGAAAGGTAATGGAAGTAGCAGGTACCGGGGAGACTATCCAGCATTAGCAACAACGTGGTCACCCCAAACTATAGCACTGTGCTCCTTGGGGTTTAATCATGGATTGGTTTTGAATTCAAGAATAAAGTCCTGGAATGCCTTCACAGAAATGAGGTTCTCTCCTCTTTCTCCCTACTACACTTTCCCCTCCTGCAAGACTTGCTGCAGGAGGCTGAGTGGTAGATGGTCACCACGTCCTCCCAGACCACAGCAGCCACCCAAGCTTCAGGCATTGTCTCTGTGCTGTCAAGAGCAGTTCAGAGCAGTGAAAGATGCAGCAGCTCTGATCTCATAGCTCTTCAATTCAGCACTGGTTCTCACAGAATGTAACTGTAAAACAAGAGGTGAAGCTTGCTGGACCATTGTTGGTAGCAAGTTTGTGGAAGATAAAGAAGACAAACTCCTCAGACTTCCTCTGGGGGCTTCATTTGACCTTGGATCTCACAAATCACATATATGAAGAGACTGTAGGCCAGAGACAGCTGGATGACACCAGAAGTTCAACTTAATTATTTCACTACAGCCTAAAAAGACCCATGCAAACTAATAAACAGGAGAAAGCCTAAGGTAGCAGGTCAAATGGAACTAGCCATCAGTGACTGCCTGACTACAGCTTTTCATCTTTATGTCCAAGGTAAGAGTGAGACAAGCCTCATCTCTCCTGAGACACACACCAGTTACAAATGCTACCTGAGCTGTTTAGCTGTCACCACTTTGGTGCTTCAGTGAAGATAGGCAGTTCACTGGTCATTAAACGGCCAGATGATTTTCCCCATTTGTGGTTCTGCGGTGTTTTTTTTTCCAAGAAGGTTCTACCAACAAGCCCTTTCTGGAGGAGAGGTCAGCTGGGACACTTCCTACAGCGAGGGAGGGACTGACCATTTACAGGCAAGTGAAATTAAAATTTAAAAGGGAAGGTAGTGCAATTGTCCCTCCTTTCGGAACAACTAAGATTCCTTTCCCCTGCATGGGCCTTGAGTGCCCTTCAGGCAGGACTTGTTCCCTGCAGAAACCCTGAGCCTGCTTGCCCCTGTTGCAGCAAAAGCCTTATGAACAACCTGCCCATCTCAAGAACTGTGCAGGGTATGGCCTTTTCTTTAAGGAAGGAGCTCTACAGAGGAAGAATTACAGACCTTGGAGTCCCTATTGGCTCTTAATACTGGAGAGAAACCTTTGAGGACATTATGTATTTTGGAAAAAAAAACACCCCAAAACATGGCTTGTTTTAATTCAGAGAAGACAAGGTCACCTGGACTGTTCTCATGCCCCTTGAAGTTAATGCTATTATGCTGCTGATAGAAGCAACCTCTGCAGGGAGATGACAACCACACAGAGAACAATAAAGGAGGCCTGGGAGATATTCTGGCACATTTCTATTTGAAAAGTTAAAATTGTCCTTCACATTGCTTTGAAGATGCAATTTGGTACAGAGTCAGGGATGGGCTTTGGACAGGGCTGTGCTTTTAAGACTTTTAAAAAGATTATACTTTTCTTGTGTGCAGAATGGTTGAGCAGGTGAAGAAAAAACAGCCTCTGCTGGATTAGGGCAGAATGACTGCAATAAATAGTAGGAGGAGTGGAGAACTGGCTTGGAATGAGAAGCCAAAACTTGAGAGAAGACAGCCTTTGCAGGAGAAGAAGACGGAAAATAGGGAATTAATTTAATCAGAGCTCTTTCTTCAAAGTGCATCTTGTAGCACTCAATGACATTGAGAAAGCATTTGCATTTTTTCAGAATGCCCCCATTTGATGAGGTGCTGTTATCACCTCTATTGTAGAACAAGAACTGAAACAAAGAGAGAAGAGGAAACACATCTTGTATTCAGGATGCCTGGAACTGAGAGTCTGAGAGTCTGGGCGCAATGTGCTTCAAAAACATGCACAGGAACTGCTGTCAGTCTGTATCTTGTGAGGAGCTGAGACATTTGCTACCAGCTGCACAATGCAAAGTGGTGGGTCCAAAGGAGGCCAGACACTGTGTATGTGCTAGTGGTGCTGAACAGCCCCCTTCCCATGCAGGCTGGGTCTCCTGCAGAACAGTTGCTCTGAAAGCCATGGTGTGGAGCATCTCCAAAGTGAAGAAAGTCACTGGATGGAAAAAAAATAGGGCAAGTAATAGGATGAGGGGTGATGGTTTTAAACTAGAAAAGGTGAGATTTAGTTTGGATATTAGGAAAAATTCAGTTTGAAGGTGGTAGATCACTGGAACAGGTTACCCAGAGAGGCATTGGAGGCCCCATCACTGGAGACACTCAAGGTCAGGCTTGATGGGGCTCTGAGCAACCTAATCTAGTGAAGATGTCCCTGCTTACTGCAGGGGGGGTTGGACTAGAAGGCCTTTAAACATCCCTTCCAACCTAATGCATTCTATAATTCAAAAAAAAGCATATTTCTGAAGTGACACCATGTAATGAAAAGAATAAATGTATTACAGGTTTATATTGTTAAATATTTACACAGTCATTTGCTTCAAAATATTTTCATGTTATCAACCCTCCCCTGAAGGACTGTGACTCACAATGTAACACTTGATTTATTTCTTTTAGGTAGTCAAATTTACATCCTCTCTTTTGTTTCTTCAGATTTTTTGGCATGAGCTCCCTAGCCTGTTTACAAACTGTTTTCATCACTGAGATTAACCAGCACCTTCATGTAAATTAAATTCCTTGCTGTGAACAAGCTCCCACCCAACTCATGTGCCTGGTAAGCCAGAGCCTTGCTTCCCTGCATAGTCCTGGGGAGGTGGTTGGTGCCTTTGAAGGCATTTGAATGGGCAACCAGTCCAGGGGCAAAAATAGCCTGGGCTTTCTGTATTTCTGCCACATTTCTAATTGCTGTGCTCTTACACACTTAAAAACTTCATGTACCTGAAGCAACAGAAATGAAATCTCTCAACCAGCAACAAGAGAATTGGGGTTTTTTGTTTCCATTTTCCTCTTACTGAGCCAAATTGGAATGAGAATTTTACGTGGTGCTACACAGTTCAGAACACTGTCCCTGTGCTGTGAGTCTGAGCTGCAGGACAAGAAATGGGTCCAAGGGCTACTTATCTGTTTGACATCTAGGAATGTGTTTGTGCTGCCGGAGTGCCAGGGACACAGCTGAAGGTTTGGGTCCCTTCTGTCCTCATTGCTCAAATGTTAGCTTATTCCTGAGTCCTGCCTTGGGCTTTCTCAAAGAGAAATTCTGGGCAAGTCTCTGTTAAGAGTTCACTTCAAGAGCAGCTCCCAAAAAGCAGTAGGGATGAGACCATACCGGCCTGATTCCCACCATCCTACATGCCCCTCCAACATACCCCATCAGATTTCACACCTTCAGAGATGCTGATGGCATGCTTTTAGGACACCTGATGCATGTCCTTTGCCTCACATTATTAAAAACTATTCTGGTGGCCTCTGCCAAACCCATCACATTACGATGCTTTCAGCTGAAAAGCCTACCAAAAATATAATTATGTCTCAATATCCCCATATTCCTGTGACCCTGGGGGTCCAGTCATGGGCTGTGTGCCACAGCATAGCTACTCTGGTCTAGATCAAGCTACCCCTGCACACTGTGGAAACAAGTGAGTTGACACCTTAGAGCTGGGAATCACTTGTAGATATGTGGTTATTTAGTTAGACAGGCACACCTGCCACATCCTAAAAAGTCCTGCTTGCAAGATACAGCCAGCAGAGAAAAGGTGAGAGAGACTGATCTGAAGGAAGGGGAAATCTCCATGCATTTGTTTTGCAGCTAAAGGCAGGTTTCCTTCTGGTCAGGACATTGAGGTGTTGACCGGATTCATCCTTGCCTCTCTAAGTATCCTTAAAAGCCTAAGGCAGAAGGCGGGAGGTTTGAACCCACTGTGTCTCACAGTGTCTCACAGAAATCCTGCCAAGCCTGCAAACCAGACAGGCTGTGAGGGGGACAGTTCCCAGAAGAAGAAAGGATGGGCCAAAGGATTTCCCTGTTCCTGTTCCTCTAATGCCAGACCTGCCACAGCCCCCCGTGTTGTCCCCTGGAAGGAGCAGGGGGGACTGACCTTTGGCTGTGCAGGATGAGGAAAGCAGGGGAGAACCCCACCCTGACCCCCCTTGGGTGGTGTAAGGAAGGTGCGGAAATAGGAGGGTAAGCTACCCAGTCCTGACGTACCAGGCACGGTGGCTGTAGGAAGGTAGGAGCTCTCTCAGCCCAGTGTCTGAGAGCTGTTTTATCATGTGGGTGCCTCTGCAGGTGCAGGCTGTCACAGCCTGGTGGCTTTGACGCAAGGCTGGCAGATGCGTCAGCGGCAAAGCTGGCTGCGCTCTCTCCCTGCTGGCTGCGCTCGCCCAGCCGCACTCGAGAGATTCGTGAGGCACTCATGAATGGTAGTGATTCTCAGTCTCCTGGGAAACTGCTACGGTAAAGCTCCGTCTGTCCACAAACAGTTTCTAGGTCAGGCTATTTAGAGGGATACGACATCCCCAAAGCTCACGAAACACTTTTCCACTACCTGACATTTTATAGTAGCTGCTGGTTGGTTCTTTCTAAATCCGCGAAGGTCTAATTTTAGTGGGAATGCCAAAGCACGGCCCTGCCTTGTCTGCGCTTGCAGCAGCAAGGACAGAAAGCAGAGCTGAAACGCATCCGGCAAGTCCAGACACGGGTCATGGCTCAGCGCTATGCTGAGCCTATCTATCTACTCGCATACCAGAGCTGTATAGGTTCATCCAACTGTTGCTGAGCTCAGCATGAGCTTCCAGATCAGCAGTTTCCCTGCACAAATGCATCCTGCATCTTGGAGCGAGCTGGGGAGTCCGCTTTCACAGAGCAAGCAGGTCTGTAGCTGGCAGAGACACCAGTACGTCGCACTGCAGTTCACTGAGGACTTCTGTGCAGGACTCGGCAGGGCTGTTTTAATTGGGGTCTACTCAAAATGTATCAAAAACCATCTTGAAACTTCACATTCAAATGCAAATGTTTTAAGATTCTCATTAATTGAACAATGAGGGTGAGTAGCTTATCCTTGCAGTACCAAAATGCAGGCAATGATGTCAGCCTTTGTTAAGTGCTTTGAGCTACAGAGATAAAAAAAAAATCACATTTCTATTAGCTATTGGTGGCTAGCTCAATATAATTCCTTAAGGAGATTAGGGAGATGTTTATACTTATCAGAAAAACGGGATTTTCAAATCTCTGGAATGTCCCTGTATTTTTCCCGTAAGAGCAGTGAAAGTACAGCTAGTTTGGAGAGGATGCTGGACACCCTTAGAAAAGGCCTGTGAGACAATGGCATTAACATTACTGAAGTTCCAGGAAATTGCTGTATTTTTAGCAGCCCATTTCTCATCCTCATCAACTGAGAGTAGGACATAGTCATCCTATGCTGTCAAGAGAAGGGGCGCACTCCCCTGCAGTCAGAAACAGTACGAAACAAAACTGAGCTTCATTTCTTCTGTGCAGGAGAAATCTGTCATCTTTTCCTTGGTTGATCTCAGTAGGCTTGAAAAAGACTTGGCTCCCTTTTGCATATTAAAACAAGAGGCTTCGACTGTGATATGAGCTGTCAGTTTTGCCTTTGCTCTGTGAAATACCCCTCTTACAAATGCATGTTCCTTCCAAGCTATTCTTTGCTTTCCTTTGGATGAGACACACTCTGACTTAGTTTACTGCTAATTATGCAAGGCATAGAATCCTGGATTGGTTTGAGTTGGAAGGGACCTCAAAGACCATCTGATGCCAACCCCCTGCCATGGGCAGGGACACCCCCCACTAGCCCATGTTGCCCAAAGCCCCATCCAACCTGGCCTTGAGCACTGCCAGGAAGGGGGTAGCCACAGCTTGTGCCAGTGTCTCACCACCCTCACAGAGAAAAATCTCCCCTCCTTCAGTTTAAACCCATTACCCCTTGCTTATCCCTCACTGCCCTTGCAAACAGACCCTTTCAGACTTTCCTGTAGGACCCCTTTAAGCATTGGTAGGCCGCAATTAGGTCACCCCGAAGCCTTCTCTTCTACATGGTGAACAAGCCCAACTCTCTCAGCCTATCTTCATAGTAGAGGTGCTCCAGACCTCTCATCATCTTTGCAGCCTCCTCTGGACTCACTCCAACAGCTCCATGTCTCTCCTGTACCGGGGACCCCAGAGCTGGATGCAACACTGCAGGTGGGGTCTCATGAGAGCAGAGTAGAGAGGCAAAATCACCTCCCTCAACATGCTGGCCACGCTGCTTTTGATGCAGCCCAGGATATGGTTGACTTTAAGGGCTGCAAGGGCACATTGCTGGCTCATGTTCAAGTTTACATCCACCAACACTCCCATGTCCTTCTCCACAGGGCTGCTCTCCATCCCCTTGACCACAGCCTGCATTGATATTTGGGACTGCCCTGATACATGTGCAGGACCTTGCACTTGACCTGGCTGAACTTCATGAGGTTCACGCAGACCTACTCCTCAAGCCTGTCAAGGTCCCTCTGGATGGCATCCCATCCATCTAGTGAAGTAACTGCACCCCTCATCTTGGTGTCATCTGAAAACTTGCTGAGGATGCACTCAATCCCAATGTCTATGTTATTTATGAAGAATCATAGAATCATAGAATTGTAGGGGTTGGAAGGGACCTCGAGAGATCATCATATTAAATAGTATTTGTTCCAGCATGAATCCTTGTGGCATCTGCTCAATGCTGAGAAGATACATGTCAGCATTATGTATTTATGTACTTGTTCAATCCATGCTGAAGTGGCTGAAATTTAGTGACATTTGGCTTTCTAAATCAGTTTTTATGCTTTTGAGAATCCTACTCTTCTCTGCTCCTAAGTGGCAAAAACACACGGGTGGTTATTACTTGACAGAACTGTAGTGAATGTTTTATTCAGTCTCAACTTTATGTTTAAGATGCCCTTGAGAGTCCATTTTAATATCCATGTTTGTATTTTCTAGTTCAAGTGCTTAGTTATCATACCTCTGTCTTTCTCAGTCATGAAATGACAACTAACTCCTCTCCTTTGCATTTTTTTAGCTACTCTGCTACAGTAGCACCTTTAAAGAGAGATTTTCTCTACCTGCTAAGAACCTGTAAGCAAAGTCCTAGTGTAAAAAAGCAGAGCACCAGCTGCAT
This sequence comes from Gallinula chloropus, assembly GCF_964237585.1. NCBI lineage: Eukaryota > Metazoa > Chordata > Aves > Gruiformes > Rallidae > Gallinula > Gallinula chloropus. The sequence continues at coordinate 200,030,963 of NC_140085.1, forward strand.
TTTCACTGCACCAAGATTTAGAGGAAGGGTGCCCTGCCCTTCCATTCCTTTCCCTTCCCATTTTTACAGAGGAATCCCAGATGGAGTTTATATTTCATCAGTCAAAATCAAAGTAGGAGTAACTGATCTACAGGCAACTGAAGTATTTTTCATTATTTCCAGGCTTAGAGGCTTTGAAAATGGCACCTGCAAGGGAAAGTTGGAAGAGCTCTGATTTTTGTAGAAGAGAAGTAAGAGAAATCTTCTCAAAAGGAAAATAATGAAAGATAGCTCTTTGCAAAGGACATGAAAAAGAAGCCACCAAATTATTTTGCAAAAGTGATGATTTCGCTTAAGTGCTTAGAAGAGGCTTTCCTAGCAAAACTGCAAAACCCTGGACTGGCAGCTACACCTTATCTTCCCAGTGCTGATACCAGTAATGGTGCCACGGGCCACAGGCCCTGGGACAAGAGCCTCAGCAGTGGGAGGGAGGGAGGGAAGGAAGGAAGGGAATGAAAGCTGGAAGCTGAAAGCCTCATCTGACATCAACAAGTGCAAGAAAGGTTTCAAGGATTTGTTTTCCCCTGAGTGCTATTCAGAATAAGTCGAGCTGCCAAATACAGCCTGGCATCATCTTTGTTCCCTTTCAAGGTCTCTGCATAATTTGACATGAATAAAACACCAGTAACATTGTTAGAAACAGAGAATTAACATTCATGAATTCATAGAACTTGTAAGTTAATTTTCATAGGTCTGTTATGATATTTTTCAAGGAAATAGGAAAATAGGAAAGCGGTGCTGTCAACACAAACAATTTCACTTCTGAGTAGAAAAAACAGAGCACTTCTTAGTCATGAAAGCTGTAGAGCCAAGCACGCAAGGTTTTGGAGATGCCAGCATTAACTTTACCTATGTGACCTTAACTAAGTTCCTTTATTCATATGCCAGATGATGCATTCTCTAAATGCAATTAATTTTTCCCCTCAGACTATATGGATCCCCTGCAGCAAGCAGCTGTTCAACACCTTGCATCCTTTTTGTTATCCAGTAGACATCGCTCTGCTGAGCTGGAGCTCGCAGTCTGCTCCAGAGGCACATGTGTGAAACCTCCAGAGGAACCAACCCAGCCAGGTTTACAAGAATGCCCATTCGTTAAATGAATGACTTGTGCTGATAACACCCAAACCTGTGAACTCTGGGGAACACACTACCCCTGAGGCCAGAGAGCTGTTGTTTGGTAAAGCTGTGAGCAGAAGACCTGTGGTATGATGACAGGAAGATGGCTACAAGGTCATAGCACATCACCTCTTCCTTCACCCCAATATCTTCCTTCACCTGTCCTCATATCTCATTTTATGACCATCCCTTCACACTCGGCGAAGTGGCATCTGAATCAGGTTTATGCACCAACGGCTGTTTGTTTATTTTTTAAATGAAGTTTTAAAAGAACCCTCTGGTCTGCAGCAGAGCTGGGGTAGAATGACAAAAATATACCCACAAAGGCTGGACACCTGTGGTGATTTAGGCCTGGCTGGAGGCCACACGCCCACCAAAGCTACTCTATCACTCCCCTTGCTAGTCAGACAGGGGAGAAAACATATGCCAAGAGGCTTAGGAGTCAAGACAAGGACAGGGAGAGATGATCCTGCAATCAGTGTCATGGGCAAAACAGACTCAACACAGAATAAAGGAAAGAAAACTGTATCATTTATTACACTACACTACAAACACACTGAAAACAGAGTCTGACAATGAGAAGCAGGACCAGATCTTAAAGCACCTCCCCCCACTCCTCCCTTCTTAACAGACTTCACTTTAGGGAGGGGCAGGGACTGGGGAAATGGGGGTTTCAGTCAGTTCCTCACAAGTTGGTTTCCTTCTTGGCTGAGGTGGGGCATTCATTCCACATACCCCTCCCCTGCTGCACCAAGGGGGCCCACCCACAGGAGACAGCCCCCCAAGAACTTCTACAATGTGAGTCCTTTCCCACAGGGCCACAGCTCCTCACCAGCCGACCCCCTGCTATGGCGGGCAGTCATAAATCACAATGTCTCTCAGTATCTCAGTCCCAGTCCTCCACAGGGTCACCAGCCTCCCCCCAGCAAACCTGCTCCAATGCAAATCTCTCCCTTGCTCATCTCTATGTCTCTGTCTCTCTCCACAGGCTGCAAGTGCTGGCAGGGGCTTGCTCCAACACGGGTCACAGAATCTCCTGTATGTCTCCACCTGCTCCAGCGTGGGGCTTCTCCATGGGCTGCAGGTGGGGTCTTGGCCTTTTCCATGGGCTGTGGGGGATACCCGCTCCACCATGGGTTTCTCCATAGGCTGCAGGGGCATCTTTCTCTCTGGCACCTGGGGTGCCTCCTCCCCCCATTCATCTGGCCTTGGTGCCTGCACAGTTTCTTACATCTTCTCACTCCCTTCTCCAGTGACAAAATGCAGCTGCTTGCGGGTTTTTTCTCCTAAATGTGATTCCCAGAGGTGCTGTGACCACCGCTGATGGGCTCGGCCTTGCTCAGCAATGACTCTGGCCTTGAGCCGGCTGCTGTTTGCTCTGCCGGGCCTGCAGAGAGCTTCTGGCTGCTTCTTGCAGCAGCCCCCCGTTCTCTGCCAGTACCCAGCTATGCAAAACAGCAACAATGCCCAATTTAAATTTCCCCAGGTTGAGATGGTTTTGGAATAGTTTGCATAGTGTCGCACTTGGTGTGCTCAGAACACAACCCCCACTGACTTCAGCAGCACCAGTGAATGCAAAACATTTCTTCAGAATCCCAAATGAGATATGAAGAAAATTAAAAATAGCTAATTAGGAAATGCTCGTCAGAAATTGCTCTGTACCACCTTAAGTACATTGTAGCACAGTGTAATATGTATGATTTTTAAGGGCAATGTTTCTGGTGCTTTAATCATATCCTCCTCTTGCAGGCCTCTGCCCTGTTCTCAATACAGCTCGAACTTATGTGGGCCACTGGCCTCTAGCTCAGCCTTGGACAGGCTGCTAAGGATCACTGTCCAATCTGCCACTTCTTTTCTGTGATATATGTCCATCTGATTTGTGCTAATATGAAATAATGTTGGGGTCACATTATGAAATGTGACACTCTTACACCCTTGTATGGCCGAGGGCAATGTAAATAGTTCCTGGCTGGGCTGGGGGTGGAAGGAGCGACCTGTCCAGCATAGCTGATTCATGCGCAGTCACTGTTACTAGCTGAACAGCATTACAGGGAGCCTGTGAGGGGTTCCTGCACAGTCACTGTTACTGAGCTCAGATGGCGAAAGAACACCAACCAATCACAGAAAGAAGGTTCTTCCAAACAGTATATAAGCAAGAAACTGGAACTGTTCAGTGTGCGTCCTGGTGGAGCGGAGACTGCACACACATGCAGCGCTGTTTGCATGCTTCCATTCGTTTAATAAATTATAATCCTGTTTGGGACTGAGTCATTTCTCACATTTTCTGTTTACCAGGTCCATCCCTTCTGTTCTCTGTAATTAAATCAAGCAGATTCAGCACTTCTCACACTTGCTCTGTGCCCAGCTCCAGAACTGAGCAGAGCTTGCAGGAGAAAGGTTTTTCCACCGGGTGCAGGGGGCAGGATCCAATGGTATCCTGGGCCCCATCAGAAGAGGGGTGGCCAGCAGGGACAGGGAGGTGATAATGCCTCTCTACTCTGCCCTCGTGAGGCTCCAGCTGGACTACTGTGCCAGATCTGGGGCCCCCAACACAAACAAGATGTGGAACTGTTGGAGAGGGTTCAGAGGAGGCGACAAAGATGGTTACAGGGCTGGAGCTCCCCTGAGAGGAGAGGCCTAGAGAGTGCTGTGGGGGGACCTCATTCCAGCCTTTCAGTACCTGAGGTGAGCATACAAACAGGAGAGGAATCTACTTTTTAAAAGGGTAGACAATGGCAGGACAAGGGGGAATGGATTGAAGCTAAAGGGGGGAAAGTTTAGATTAGACATTGGGGCAAGTTCTTTACAGAGAGAGTAGTTAGGTGCTGGAACAGGCTGCACAGAGGGGTGGTGGATGCCCCGTCCCTGGAAGTGTTCAAGGCCAGGTTGGCTGGGGCCCTGGGCAGCCTTGTGTAGATCCAGGCCTGGAGGTTGGTGTCCCTGCCTGTGGCAGGGGTTTGGAACTCTATGATCCATGGTGTCCCTTCCAACCCAGGCCATTCAGTGATCCTATGATTCTGTAGGACCACCTTGTCTTGGGAGTAGGAACCTGGATATCAAGGTCCTTGAGGGAGATGCATCTACTGACACTTGATCCAGGCTTTCTGAAGCATGTCTGACCAGCAGCCCTGTGCCCCAGGACTACAGCTACTAGCACACACCAGGGAACCTCCTTGCTGCTGTCCCAGCCTGGGGATGGCGCGCTGACCTTCATGGCTCACTGGCTGCAATCTGGGCCCTGGTGGGGCTTTTGTAACCCTTGGGTTATATCCAAGTACCTCCTGATCTCCCTCCCCCTCCCAAACAGGGAGAGATCTTTTCACAGCAAAGAGTTTTTAATGGAGATGAATAGGAGAAAAAAATGTCTCATGAAAGAGACTCTAGGCTCCCTACCAAAAACCACACCACCCACCTCTAATGGTCCCCCAAACCACACTCCCCTTAATTCCACCTCATGCCAGCTCTGGGTCTACTCCAGCCCAGCAGCTCCATACTGCTGGCAAGAGCCCTGCGCTTGTTGGGTGGATTTGGCAAGACGCTCCACCACCGCTTCCTTCCCTGCGTCTGTGAGGCAGCGTGCTGGGTTGGTGGCAGGTCCATCCCTGTATCCCCCAACAGGTCCTGGCACTCCATCCAGATGGGGTTCAGTTCTTGGCTGCTCAGGATAATGTCCATGACCTCGGGGACACTGTATTTGGCAGTGAGCAGCTCCTCGGGCAGCGAGAGTGAGGCGAAGCTGATGTGGGGGATGGCTGTGCCAGTGCCCCCAGGGTCTGCAGGTTGGAGGCTGTGGCTGGGACTGTCCTGGCTGCTGCCTGGTGCATCCAACAAGCAGCCAAAGACCCTCAGTGCCTCCTCGAGTGGAACCTCCTCTGGAAATGCAGAGTCTCCAGGGAGGTCCACAAGGGCTTGGATGTGGGAGGTCATAGAAGGGCTGGGAGGGTTGTAGCTGCCTGGGGGGGGGGTGTTGGATCGCAGGTGTGCCTCCTCAGCAGTAGCCATGCCCGAGATGATGGTCTGGGCAGGCTGTGCAGAGATAGGGCTTCTCCTGGGACTGTCCTGTCTGTCCCCCATCGTGCCCAGAGAGCATCCCAAGAGCCTTAGTGCCTCCTGCAGAAGCTCCTCATCATCTTCACATCCTGTTGTTCAGAGATGGTTGTAGGAAGAACAATGTAAGCTTGGGCCAGTACACTCCCGTCTCCAACAGTGCTTCCAGCCTCCCCAGGCATGGAGCTTCTCCCAGGACTGTCCTGGCTGGTGCCTGGTGCATCCAGTCAGCGCTCAAAGACCCTCAGTGCCTCCTCAAGTGGAAAATTCTCTGGAAATGCAGAGTCTTCAGGGAAGTCCCCAAGGGTTTGAATGTGGGAGGTCACAGAAGGGCTGGAGGCATCGTAGCTGCCAGGAGGGCTGTTGGATCCTGGCTGTGCCTCCTCAGGAGTAGCCGTGCCCGAGATGATGGTCTGGGCAGGCTGTCCAGAGATGGGGCTTCTCCTGGGACTGTCCTGTCTGTCCCCCACCGTGCCCAGAGAGCATCCTAAGAGCCTTAGTGCCTCCTGCAGAAGCTCCTCATCAGTCACTTCAAGGTCTCTTGCCAGGTGCCAGGGAGCCATGCTGGGGGAGTCATCGCTGTCTGGGGGAATGTTGGTGCCCGCCGCCTGTGCCTCTGCAGGTGTGGTTGTTCCAGAGGCGTTGGTCTGGGCAGGCTGCCCCTTGACGTGCTGGTAGCCAGTGATATCTGTTGGGAACACTGAGGGGCCTGGGGCCAACGCTCTCCCTTCTTGGCTGGTGCACCCCGAGTCCACAGGCTTGGGGCTGCTTCCGGTACCGGCCTGGATTTCACTCACTGTATCTGGGGTGACACCAAATAGCTGCAGAGCCTCTTCAAGAAGCTCCTCCATGAACAGCAAACAGTCTCCATGCGGCTCCCCAGGGCCTTGGTTGTTGTCCCCAGCAGAGGGGCAGGGTGGGATGGTGCTGCCCAGAAGGATCATGCTGCCTGGGTGTGTCCCAGAAGGAGCAGCCATGCCAGGGATGTTGCTGTTGGTGGGCTGCCACTCGACGTACTGGTTACCAGGGATGGAGGTCGGCAGTGCTGGAGGGGCCAGGATCACCGCTGTTCCCTGATGCCTGCTGGGTGTGACCTGTTGAGGTTGGTCCTGGGGGCTCAGAGAGGCTGTCCGCACTGAAGAGGTGCTGCAGGCCCATGGGCCTCCCAGGACAGCGCCCAGCGAAGCCGTGTTGCTCTGACCAAATGTCAAGCTGCCCCGGGAAGGCAGGTTGACCTGGAAGACCCAGAGGTTGAACACGCAGCTGCCTGGAGTGCTCTGCAAACCTGTGGGGGGGAGTGGGAGCCATGCTGGGCTGGGGGGACACTCCAGGTTCCCCCAGCAAGCCAGTCCCACTGGGTGATGTGGCCCAGCTCCGTGCCAAAACTGCCATGGAGACAGGGCTGACAGGATGGCTGGCAGTGTCCGTGGGGGACACACACCGAGGGCTCTGGGATGCCAGAGCAGACAGTGGTGCCTGGGGTTCCACCCCCACCACTGCCCAGCACACTGCCTGGGCTGCGGGGAAGGGCTGCTGCTGGTCAGGCAGTTGGTGCAGGATGGGTGAGCCTGAAAGAGAGGCAGGAACAATGGCCAACAGTTGCCTGTGCTCTTGGCCTGAAGAGCCGAGTGTCCCTGGCTGCAGGGGTTGGGGTGGGTTCCTACCTGGGGGGTAGACAGTTTGGGGAAGGACAAAGTCTGCTGGACTTGGTGGGTCAGGGTGGCCGTGGAGCTGCGCAGTGGGAGTGGCAGTGCCATGGTCTGTTCTGGCTCTTGGCTGCTAAGGACTCTCTGGTGTCTCCCAGGAGGGAATGTGGGGGCTCCAGGTGTTCTACCATGCTCCAGTCTCAGGTCCTATGATGACAGGGTTAGCAGGGACCTCTGGAAGTCATCTAGTGCTACCTCCTGCCAGAGCAGGATCACCTTGAGAAGGTGTCACAGGGCAGCACCCAGGCGGGTTTTGAATCCCTGGAGATGTTCAAGGCCAGGTTGGATGGGGCCCTGGGCAACCTCGTGTAGATCCAGTCCTGGAGGTTGGTGGTCCTGCCTGTGGCAGGGAGGTTGGGACTCTATGATCCTTGGGGTCCAGACCATTCTACGATTCTATGATGTGGGCTCCCTGTATCTCCTTTCCTCATGCCATCCTGTTTCCTTCTGTCCTGAGTCTCTTCTTACTCCTGTTTCTATCACACACTCTCTCCCCTCTTGGCATCTTTCTCACTGTTTTTCTCCCTCCTATTTACTATCAGGCAGTGAACACTTGCTGCTAAAAACTGCACATAAAATCAGACTGGTTTTATTTTGACTGAGGGTACTAATCTGAGGAGAGGGAGAGGGGGAGAAGGAGGGAGGGGGAGGGGAAGGGAGACAAGGAGAAGGGGAATGAAGAGAGAAGTGCATCTGTTGGAAAGGCCCTACTGGCTGACCAGTTCAGGGTGTTGCAAACATTAAGGGAGGAAATGGGATTGGTTTAAGGGGTCAAAGCAGACAGGAAGATTCTGCGTATCAGTGGTACAAAATACTTTGACTCATAGGGACTTGATAAAGGGCAGTAAAATAGCACTGGATTCAGAGGGAGGGACTGAGAACACCTTGTGAAAGGAGAAGGTACACGCGACGACTGGTAGACGTTTTGGTCTCTTTAAATACTCCAGTGTGAAAGACCTGCACAAGACTTAAGATGATTTCAGAAATGTAAGTTTATTAGAGGACATTGGGAAAAAAAGTTTCTTTCCCCTCTCCCATTTATAGTAATTTATAAAAAGAAGATTTTTCTCTCTTCACTGCTGGCTGCTGCAATTTGAACGTGGAATAGGGCACCCCGGTGTGACATTCAAGCTAATTTCCACAGCACAGGGCCAGTTATTGCTTTCCTGTGCAATATACAGCTTTTGGAATGCCCATTTTTTTCATTATTCAAAATCTGATTTTCTTCTGCTAAGAACATGAAGTTCTGCAAACTAGTCCAGAGAGCTACAGTCACATGAATTTTCTCTGCCTCCCCAAGATGGACACATCTCACCCATCTTTAAATACACCAAAATTGTGCAATCACCAGAGGATATCTTGCAGAGAAATGTTCCACTTTTATTACTTGCTATCACAGATATCATCTGTTCTCTCAAAGCAGTTCATTTATGAACTGATTCCAGAGAGCTAACATTTTAGTTGGGATGAAATGTCTCAAATGTCTGATCTGAGAAGTACCCAGGTGCTTTACAGGATAAGAGAGAAACTATCAAAGACAAATTAAAAAATCAAACTGTGGGATCCTTGAGCTGCCACTTGACAACAATGCAGAGATGCTCAGATCAAATGTCCTAGCAGAAATGGAGTAGTGTTTAAATACCTGTTCTCTGTGGGTGGCATGTCCAACATTCTCAAAAGTCGCTTTTTAGCTTTTAGTTCTTTATTTGAAGAAAAGCTTTCTGAATATCAATGGCTTTATCTCTGGAAAGAAAAATTCTGTGTGATTTAGCACTGGGGGCAGATACTGAGCTAACAGGCAGGTGTTTGCCATCTACTTACGCAAAGAACAGGCATCCATCCTTTTTCAGCCCCACTTTAGGAGAAGTGCCTGCAATATAAAAGACCACTTTATTTAACAATGTCCACCTTACCCTCCACCAAAAATGGATTTGAGAAATATACCCGCCAGGCCCCAGTTCAGAAGGGATGCCTTCCTACCCCGTGGCACTGGATCTATGCCAGCAACCTGAAGGTCTACATCTCGACCATTCCCATGTTGCCACAATGAGACTTAGAAAAGGGGGAGGGAGGCCTGATGTGATAATATTGTTGCTTTAGTGTTTAATTATCAGCAAAATGTGCACACAGCCCAGTGGTAAAAAGGCTTAGACATGCAGATAATGCTGACATACATGCAGAGAAGCCCATCCTGCAAACCATTCCAAAGTTAACATGACAAAGAGTGGTCCTTCCTGGGAAGAGTTTGCTTTCTGTCCTTCAGGGACTGCATGCCTTTACCATCAACCTGCATCAAACATCCAGCCCTTTCATGCTACCTCCTGCAGAACTTCCTTTTGGGTTTTATCACATGTGGCTGCATGGTTCCCAAGTAGGACAGGGCTCCACACCTTCCCATCTTTTTATCTCTAGCCAAACCTACGTACGGTCCTTACAGACTTCCTAGGGCCACTGTCTAGCTCACAGCTACTATTGGCTCAACTGCAGAGATGTCTGTCTTTCCCGACTGGATGTTGGAAGCGGATGGAAGGACATTTGAGACCTGCAGTCTCTTGAAGTTGCCATTTTCTGGCCAAGCCAGTGGATAGGATGGGACTGTGGAGGGGAGCCTCTGTTCTGCAGGTCTGGGAGGTTTCCTGCACACGCTGAGCAAAGCCTTCAGTTCTGATCGGAAGCTGTCATTGAGCCAGCAGTAGATGAAGGGGTTGTAGCAGGTGCTGCTCATTGCGAACCAGTGAAAGGCGAAGTACAGGGCATTGTTGGTGTGGATGGTCTGGCTGGACAGGAGGACAACGTAGCAATTTAAGGGAAACCAGCAGACTGCGAAGAGGATGACAACAAGCATCAGCATCTTTATGGTCTTCTTGTTCTTTTTGCGAAGGGCAAAATACTGCTCAGTGGTGACGTCACCGATGACATTGCGCAGCCAGAGTTTCTTGGCCACCGTCATGTAGGCAGCAGAGATGATCAGAAGGGGCAGGACATAGAGCAAGATGAAGGTTGTTAAGTCAAGGTACTTCCAAAAGAGGTCAGCAGGCTCGGGGAAATCGGGCAGACACAGGCACCGGGTAACCTCCTCACTGCAAGAGAGCAGATGGGACAGGCAGCGAGAGGGGCTACAGCTGGGACCCACAGGAGAGGTTTGCCAGAGACACAGGAGGTGGAAGGGAGGGAGGGAGGGAGGGAGCTCCATCCATGAAGCCAGGAGGCAGACCCTTTGTTTGTGCCCGTGTGTTGCAGTTGAGCGGAGCTCTGCTGCCCAAGGCCGTGAGCCGCGGAGCAGCCTGCAAGCAGCGTGGTGATCATTTCCCCTGGGATTTCGTGACCTTACGGTAATTTTATGCATTTCATCAATTATGGAGTTTCCAGCTACACAGAGGCAGGTTTCTATTCTGTGTCAGTTGGCAGACAGAAACACAGTCTCTGCACATATTAAGGACCTTTCCCTCATTAAAGCACTTTCCAAATATCAAGGCTCATCACAGCTTTTTATGGAACAAGCTGCTGAGGCAGAGTTGGTGTTTTTTTTAACTTCCCCAGGGATAAAAAGCAGATAGAAACCTATTTTAGGTTTCTTCCCATTCCTGGTCTGCGCAGACAGGTCAGACAGGTACACCGTGTAAATTGCCAGAGTATAGAGACAGAGGGTACAGGTCAGATGCTCCAACTTCTTAGCTATGTCATGTGATTAGTGAGACAGAATAAAGATAAAACAATTAAAAATAGTAACAAGGACAGGATATCAGCCATTGCAAACAAAATCTGTTGAAATTTTATAAACTGTGTCCATATTTGGCTGACCTTGATATATGCTTAGGTCTTCTGCTAAAAGATGCCAACCACGACCAGGGAGAGTCTGGATTCCACAGAGACGGGGGAAAGCAAAACACAACCTTACCTGTATTCAAAAGTGAAGAGCTTTTGGTAGATAGCATGCGGTAGGGAAAAACAAGTTGCCATGATCCAGATGACAGAGATGTAGATAACACCTTTTGCAGTAGATATGCGAGGTTTCAGAGGGTGCATTATAACCTGGGCAAAATAAAACAGTATCCAGGCTTATGAGGCTTCAGGAAATAATGATACCACTTTAAAAAATATAATCTTCCAGCCTTAGATCTATTACTTAATATGCAAATTTGGCCTGTAAGCAGTACTGTCTTCACCCACTGACTGTAAGCTGTACATGGAAGCTTCAGTTTTTCCTCTCTGGAAACGGATGAAGTCAGATCCCAGTCCTACCCTCTCATTTCAGTATTTGCACCAAGGTGGGGAGAACTGGATGCCAGAGTATCTTGCAGACACATTTATTTCCAGGTTCAATTTACTTAATAGAAAAGGAACAAAAAAAGAAAGGGAGTGATAAAATAATCTCAGCCTCTTCAATATAAGTGATGCAAAGAGCCAAGGGTGTGTGATTTAACCAGGTCTCCCTGGGGATGCTCCTGACAGCCAGTGCATTTCCTGGAAATCTAGAAGCTCTCCAGCAGAAAATGCCAACTGCACAGGTCTGTTTTGCATGGCTGTGAGATGCCTCCAAACTGGTAGTGCTGGACTGTCCCCAGTTTTGAGCCCATTATCAACAGTGAGGCACAGCGCTGCTTGTAACACGCACCGGTGGGGTACAGACAGCTCCACAAGGGCCACGACATCCCAGAGCAAAGGGTGACAGAGGTACGGAAGCTGACTGGGATATCCCTGCCTCCACAACGCTGTTCCTCCATGGGCAGACAAACCACCCCATCTTAGGGTTCCTATCAGGATCTTGGAGTTCCTCCTCATTTGAGAGCTACTGGATTACCCACCACAGAAAAGCTCCGTTCCCCAGTTGGAAGCGATTACAAGGCGATGGGCATCTCCCCTCTCCCAGCTGGCTGTCAGCTTGCTATTATTCTTTCCACTTGACAGCAAGAACTGCTCCCTCACCCTGTCAGCTCCTCACGCATCTCACATTAATCTGGGAGCTGAGAAGGAAAGGGCATGGGATCATCCTTTCGCATTTTAATTATCCCCTCCCAGGCTTTCCGGCTGCCAGCTTCAGAGAGCTCTTACCTGGTGCCTGTCCACAGCAATGGCCGTGAGGGTCAAGGCAGAGACGTGGAGGGAGCAGTACTGTGCAAATCTGCTCACATGGCACATCCCTTTCCCAAATACCCAGGTACTGTTCACGAAACGAGCCTAAAACCAGAGCACTGTTAGTTTGTGCAAACCACCTGCACCTCCACGCGCTTACAGATGTCTGTGACACCTCTGGCACATGATTCCTTGTGCTGTCACAGAATCGTAGGGGTTGGAAGGGACCTCAAGAGATCATCGGGTCCAACCCCCCTGTCAAAGGAGTTTAACTGGCGGATTCTTGGTGTAATTGTACCATTTTCTGGCTGCCAAACCCTGCAGAAGTGGCTCAGTAATACCCTGCTGGACAGCACAGTAGAGCAGGGCTGAAGATGTTTGTCCTGTTTCACTCACAGGGAGTCCTTCTGCAGCCTGGCCCTTCAGCCTGTACATTTGTCTTTCCCTTTTAAGCCCTTCCTTAAAGGATAGGGCTGACCTGTGCCCCTTACTTTACTTCAAAGCGAACTGCAGCTTTTCAGCACAGCTCTGTAAAACGCTGGTGAGCACTCATGTTTTTTTCAAGAAGTTCACAGTGCTACCTCAGAAATGCTTCAGAGAAGTGGAAAAAAAACCCACTACACAATAAAAAAACAGGTACTACAAAGGACCAAGTAATCACTGCAAGGTTATTGTTGTTCAAGTGCTACACTTTGAACAGACCGGTGAGTTCAGATCTTCAACTAGGTATCAGGAATTAGAGACGAAAAAGACGTGGGGTTTTCTAAAGGTACCTCCGATGACTCTAATTTGGGCTGGACAGGTATCTGCATGACACTCACATGCTGCCTATAGCAGAGTAAAGACAAAAAGGCCACCGAAGCGACAGCAAAGCCCCTGTGGCATCTCTGCCCCAGTCTTACCAGTGTAAAAGGTGTGTTGAGGAGTGTGATCATGATGTCAGCCACGGCCAGGTTGACAATGAACAAGCTGGTGGCGGAGTGCATGCGCTTCGTCTTGACGACAACATGACAGACCAGGACGTTGCCAAAGAGGGAGAAGACAATGATGAAGGAGTACGCTGTGACGAGCAGGGCTTTCACCGTGATGCTCTGTGACTCCGCTCCATACCGGCTCCTGCCCACGAAGCTCTGCCAGTCAGCCAGGCTGTCATTATCCCAGGAAAAGAAACCTGAGATGTTTGGGATTTTAAAAGGCTCCTCCAGACTCCCATTGAGGTGCAACTTTCCGGGGGCTGCAAAGGCGTTAACCAAGTCGAGGAGGGAGAGACAGATGAAACAGGACAACATCCGAAACGCTGCTGTGCTCCTCCAATTGGGAAACAGCTCATTTACGAGGGAGCAGAGCTCCCACGGTGTGTCCGGAGAGCCGTCCTCCCCTTCTTAGCCCAGGCGCGCTCCGGGGCGGCACACGCGTGCCGTAGGCAGGCAGCAGGAGCAGGCAGACACTCTGCTCTGGCAGCGTCCTTCTCTCCTGCTCTCCTTGCCGCGACTTTTGCACCTCCAGCCAGCTTTATACCCGGAGGAGAGCTCCGAGCCGGGATCTTCTGCAGCCATTGGGCTGCATGATATTATCTCTGCTCTGACGTGCTGCTTCTCGGCGCAGTCACACTCCCCCGGGCGCTACTCCAAGATAAGCACATTGTGAGAAAGGCAAATCAATCCCTCTAGTCATCAGCATCCTTTTTCTCTACCGGCAGCTCAGCTCATTCAGATTCTGTGCTGTCTATAAACCGGCAGCGTGCGCGGCAGCTCTGCTGCCTTCCAGGACACGGTTCAAATTTAAACTCAGTTTTAAAGGTCTGGCAGGGAAGTTTCAGCCTATTTCACAGCATGACATTTACTAACTAGCAGGGAAGAGGAGAATAATATCTCTGCCTTGGCAGGGATTGCCTCTTGGCCAAGGGAATAACAAGTCTGGTGTGAAACTCTGCTTTCTAGGGTTTGTACTGAAAAGGCTTTGTTTAACCATCAATTAAAAGGCTGTTATCTGAGAAGCTTGTACGATAAGCCAGTTGATCAGTGGTGAAAATAACACTTCCAGAAGATACTGGTGACTCCCCCAGTGAACCTCTCAGGCTGCTTTCTTCTCACTGCTGCATGGGGATTGAACACAGCCAGACGAGCAGCATGGTGAGCCCACAGCACTCCTCTGCAAACTGCTGCCAGCATCAGTTTCTTCCATAAAATTGTCCAATTTGAGCTCTTTCAGCATCTTGCGTGACTCAGAGGAAACCTTCCAGCAAAGCTGCTGGAGCTGCGAAGGTGGCAGTCACCTGTGGCCATTACCGTGCCCAGCTCAGAAACGCTTGGTCAGAGAGGATGTCACTGATCTGATACTGCCAGGAAAACACAGTCTCACAATGTAACATAAAGGGCCTCATAAGGGGCTCAGGGAAACAGCAGAAAATGGGAGAGGGCAGGATACTGGTGGGGGTTTGGGATGAGAAGAGAGGAGTCAGTGGTATATGTTCCCCTTCTTGCCGAGCTGCTCCAGCAGCTCCCAAGTTCCCATCCCCTTTCAGTGCTGCTGGCCAATGGGTAAGGTATTTTCCACCTTCTAACACTCAAACTCCAGCTCTTATTCTTCCACATCAGTTCTTGTTCTTCCGTACTATATACCAGCCAAAATCATAGAATTATAGAACCACAGAATGTGTTTGGTTGGAAGGGACCTTTGAAGGCCATCTAGTCCAACCTCCCTGCAGTAAGCAGGGACATACTCACTAGATCAGGTCGCTCAGAGCCCCGTCAAGCCTGACCTTGAATATCTCAAGCAACGGGGTCTCCACCATGTCCCTGGGGAACCTGTTCCAGTGATCCACCACACTCATCTTGAAGGACTTTTTCCTAATAGCCAACCTAAATCTCCCCTTTTCTTGTTTAAAAACATTACTCCTCGTCCTATTGCCACATGCCCTTGTGAAGGGTTCTTCCACAGCTTTCTTACAGGCACCTCTCAGGTACTGGAAGGCTGCTATAAGGTCTCCCCAGAGCCTTCTCTTCTCCAGGCTGAACAAGCCCAACTCTCTCAGCCTGTCTTCATAGCAGAGGTGCTCCAGACTGCCCAGAGAGGTTGTGGAGTCTCCTTCTCTGAAGACATTCAAACCCCGCCTGGATATGTTCCTGTGTGGTTTAGTCTGGGTGACCCTGCTCTGGCAGGGAGGTTGGACTAGATGATCTTTAGAGGTCCCTTCCAACTCCTAATGTTCTGTGAAGAAGGGGTGGGGGGGGGAGGCACCCCAGGTGCCAGAGAGAAAGATGCCTCTGCAGCCTGTGGAGAAACCCATGGTTGAGCGGGTGTCCCCTGCAGCCCATGGAAAAGGCCAAGACCCCACCTGCAGCCCATGAAGAGGCCCCACACTGGAGCAGGTGGAGACATACAGGAGATGCTGTGACCTGCGCTGGAGCAAGCCCCTGCCAGAGACAGAGATGCAGAGGGAGAGAGAGATCTCTAGGCAGGAGCAGGTTTGCTAGGAGGGGCGGAGACTGGTGACTCCACGGAGGACCAGGCTGGCGCAGTCTGGGCCTGAGAGACTGAGACAGTCTATGATTTATGACAGCACCCCATAGCAGTGACCCACGCTGGGGAAGAGCTGAAGCCCCATAGGAAAGGTCTGACGTTGGAGAATTTCATGGAGGACTGGCTCCTGTGGCTGGGACCCCACGCTGCAGAAGGGGAAGTGTGAGGAATGTGTCTCCCCGCCCTAGCCCCGGCCCCAACTTGTGAGGAGCTGGCCTAAACCGCCATTCCCCGCCCCGCCCTGTGCCACAAGGTGGGGGAAGAGGGGAGGGAAATCATGACTAAAGTGAAGTCTGTTTAAGAAGGGAGGGGTGGGGGGAGGTGCTTTAAGATCTGGTCGTGCTTCTCATTCCCTGACTCTGGTTTCCCCGTGTGTAGTGTAGTAAGAGCTTTCTTTCCTTTCTTTCCTTTATTCCATGTTGAGTCTGTTCTGCCCATTCCGCTCACTGCGGAATGATCTCTCCCTGTCCTTATCTCGGCTCCTGAGCCTCTCAATATATATTTTCCCCCCTCTCCAGCTGAAAAGGGGAGTGATAGAGCAGCTTTGGTGGGTGGGTGTCTGGCCTCCAGCCAGGGTCAAACCACCACAGATTAGAACTATGTTCTCCAACTGCTGTAACTTGCATTTCTAGCAGGGCACCCTTGCACATGCAGCCAGGTTTGCTGTTGCCTTTAAAGATGAGGTGCTTCCAGAATTTCTCACCTCCTCAGCCATGCTGAGAATCCACGTGCTCCCTCCCTCCAGCACCTGCCTGCCCCTCTGGTGCAGTTGGCAGTTAATCACACCCCTATGTGAGCCCCTGAACAGTTCACCTCAGGGTGGGCGGTGCTAGAGAACAGGCTGCAGATCTGTCTACTGCTACCTGCTCTACTTTCCCCAGCACCCACTGGTAGCAAAGGGAGGAGCTGCACAGGAACATCAGGATTTGTACACTCTGCTTGGGCTTTGTAAAGGGTACCTATGAAGTGACATCTTTTATAAAGGGAAAAGGAAATCCGAAATGAAGCTGTACAGCTCATGAGCTCCAGTAATTAAAGTCATCACAATAATCTGTGCACTAGCATTAAGCAAAATTATATTAAAGGAGAAGACAGGCCTGATGGAAGGAGAGTTCCAAGAGGAACATAAAAAAGAATCACCCAGACAGACTAACAAATGTAACGTGGAAGCATTAAAGAAAAGGAATAAAGCTTTTTTTCTTTCTTTTTAAACACAGAGCAGGTCTTGCCCACATCCATCCCCCTCTCCTCTCGCTCCCCTGGGAGCAACCAACCTTTCTTTCACTGCTGCAGCTTTGCTGAATTTTTGAGCTTTCCTAGGGCTGGTGGTTTGGAAGTTAAAAAGCTATCCAGTGATCTCTTGAGAAACAGGGTTAGTTTTCTGAGCATCTAACCCCCTTCCTCTTGTATAACAAATCACATTAGTGATTAGAAGTCTCTGCTTATAGTAGGGTTTCTACTTCCCAGCAGGATGTTACCTTTATCTTCTATACAAGATGATTTCAGAACTGCTCCATGTCCCCCACAGGCTTTAATGAGCCAATGAACTAGCTGTTTTCAAAGTCCTGGTAACAAACTAGGTTTAATTTGTTGTGTCTTGCTGATCTTGCCAGGTGCTCACCAAGCTGTCCCCTTCTCCATCCTCAGCAGGGGAACAGCAGATTAAATAAAATCCAACTTAATAACGAATGTTATTCTCCCGCCCCCAACTTTGTTTCCAAGAATGACATCACATGATATGGAATATCCCTTCAGTCAGCTTCAGCGTAGTCCATAAAACTGACATAATTTACTTAACAGAAATAGTTTATTTAAAAAATAATCTAAACCCTCAGCTTTAAGGGTATTCACAGCAGCTTTTTAGTTTCACAGATAATATCCTATCTTTGATGAAAGGAACCACAGCCTTTAATAAAGCAAAGAGCCAGACTACCTAAGCTGATAGTTTAAGCGATCACATTTAGAAGATATTTTAAATTTTAGTAGGGTTACTGTAACTGCTGGCTGTGAAAACAGATACCTGAAAAATGTCAGCAGAGAAAGAGGTTAAAAGGCAACATCCTGCCCCTTACAGGCTCGATCACTTTACTCTTCAAGCAGCATGCCTGGTGAAGCTGTAGTTTCTGGCCATTACTGCTTATTTACTGGGTTACAGCTGACAGCACAACTCAATCTGAAGTCTTTGGCAGTTCTTGAATTACAGGGTGAGATTCACTCCCATATACTATGGCATTTAATAACTGCAACAGGGGGTTTAGTTCTCCAGGTAGAGTTGGAAGCATCACATTTTCCAGCTTCAATGCTGAAAATTGTGGGTTTGGGTCAGTTACTCTCCAGAGGTTTCAACCATGTGCATAGAAAACTGCAAGTAAGTACAAGTTCCTTTATGGTCACCCAGTCCCTGCCCACATCCATACCTGCCAGTACTACTATGAATTTATTCCTTTGAAAAATTCCAGCCCAAGAGAGGGAGTTTTCTATAAAATATTGTATTTACATCTCAGAAAGAAAACAGGCTTTTAGCAGTTTTACAAAGAACTTGCAGTTTCAGGCAGTACTCCAGAATATTAGGCACTCTAGTCTAATACATCAAGCAAAGCAACACCCAAATTAGACCAAATTTGGTGCCACTGAAAAAACAAACCACCCCCACCAAAAACCCAGCCAAAAAACCTAAGCAGCCCAAACCAAAACCATTTCAGGGAGGTGAAGGCAAGCCCCCATTTGCAGAGATGTCACACAGAGAACGCCTTGCAAACCGCTTCCCGTTTTCTTCGCCAACACCCCCGTTTCTCTTGCGGATACCAAGCCAGAAATCACTTCCTTCTTCTTGATGTTGCAGTGCTTTTGAACGGATCAAATTCATCCTGGAATTCATAAATTGATATGTATTACTAGAACTAACATACATTCTGAGTCATAAAAAGCCAAGTCACCTTTAGATTAGACCAGAAAGCCCAGTCACCTTGTTCCTGGTTTTATTGGTTTCGGTATGAAAGTGATTACCCATTGATTACAAAGTCCAGATCATAAGTGTGCAAAGAGTAGAAACTAAATTTGAGTCAATATCATAGAATCATAGAATGGTCTGGGTTGGAAGGGACCCCAAGGATCACAGAGTTCCAACCCCCCTGCCACAGGCAGGGACACCAACCTCCAGGCCTGGATCTACACAAGGCTGCCCAGGGCCCCATCCAACCTGGCCTTGAACACCTCCAGGGACGGGGCATCCACTACTTCTCTGGGCAGCCTGTTCCAGCACCTCACCACTCTCTCTATAAAAAAATTCCCCCTAATATCCAATTTAAACCTTCCTTCCTTTGATCAGAACATGTACCCAAAACCAAGGAACAACCTTTATTTCAGGTGTGACCTAGGAAAGTTTTATCATTATGAGCAGCACATCCCTCAAGTTCCATCCACATTCAAACCACTTCTCATCACTTACTGAGATCTGCATGAATCAGAGATACCATTTCTTTGTGCATGCTCAAACAAACACGTAGCTTTGCATGTCAGGTGCAAACAGAAGAGACAGCACAGTGGGGAGATGGGACAAGAATTTAGCATTTTCTCAAAAGTGGCCAACATCTGGGATTAAGGCAGGGATCCTGAGCCACAAGAGAGGCTGCTAGTCTGAACACAAACTGCACAGTGCTTGACAGTATAATCTGTATTCCATGCAGAACTGGGAATAAAGCTGTACTTGTTTAATCAGGGAAGAAACCATTTCTTAGCAGTTCAGGTATATGCTGTAAGAACAGACATCTTAAATTTGGAGACAGTTTGGGTTTTGTTAGGTTTTTTTTGTTTCGTTTTGTTTTGTTTTTTAAGTGTACATCCATAATTCCCGACAAAACCCAGTAATGTGCCCTGCAAAGAGCCATTTTTAAAAGAAAAAAAAAGAGAACAATTCTTCCTTTCTACAAGAATAAAATACAGAAACAAATGGAAGGACACAGTCAAGCACTAGCAGAGATTATGATTACTTTCTTCCCCAGGCAAATTAACCCATTCCACGTATTTCAGGAACAAAAAATAATTAAGAATTGAATGGAAAAAGGACTGGGTATTTTCCTGAGGTCACTTCTAGCCTTACATTTAATCACAGAATGGAAGGAACCTCGAAAGATCATAAAGTCCAACCCCCATGCTTATGTCTATATCCTAATTAAAGCTGGTTGCAATAATTGAGCCCTGTGAATAAAAATAAAAAAGCTATCCAAAAAAATCACTTTTACTGTGAAATGTTTTGTTCAAATAACTTTGAAACAGGAAGCTACAAGGATTTAGACAAAAGTTAAAAAGGCCACTATCAGCCATACCTCGTCAGACTCAAAATCAACTCCTCTAGACATCTGGCTTTGTGAACCTCTTTTACTTAGTGAAGGTATAGTTGACATCCTTGAAACACACAAAAGAGAGAGAGGAAAAAAAAAAAAATGCATGTCCTCAGTGACCAGACATTCCAGTAACCCTCCTTTCAACATAGACCTGGACCACCAACACAGAGATTATGCATAAATAGAAACAACAGTAAGCAGAACAATTCAAATTCTCAAACCAACATTAATTCTGAAAGCCTGACATAGCTTATCTCCATCAGTAACCAATTTACTGTTATAGAAAGATCATCTGCATTTATAAATAAGGATTTTTATCAATTCTCTAACCAGTGTTATGGCTTTCTTATAAAAGAGAAATAAAATTTATTTTTTTTCAGGTAGTGGATCTGAGCCCTGGATTCTGTGGGCTGCAAATCAGATACAAGGCAGTCAGGGTAGTGTTCAGGAAGTAAACATACCAACCTTTGATTGACTTTGGAAGAAGGAACAAAAGAAATTTCTTCCAGATCAGAGTCATCATCTATAATATCCTGAAAAAAATGACATAATTTATAAAGCTTTTTGACAGCATTTATTCTTACAGAACCTTTTATTTACTTTTTCCCCAACTGCACACCCTCTTAGCTCTAAAACACACGTGACAGGGTTCTGGGCTAGAGCTGCACAAGTGCAAAGACAGCACAAGCTTTGCTCTGCAGAAATCTGATCTTTCACAACCCTGTGTACACGCTCCGTATCGCAGGCTACGGTCACAGATCAAACACGGTGGGTTTATCTTCTCTCAGACAAACCCAATGCTGAAAAAAGGGCACAACACGCCAACAAATTAACACACAGACACCTGCTGCTGGAGCTGGAACCTTGGGAACATCTGCTGGTTTAAGCTAATGTTTTGACCTTGTATTTGTCAAGGCAGCAAAAGGCACCACAACTTCACTCATGTAAGATGCTCCTTACCTCAGAGTAAGCTTTAGATGAATTCAAGGACTCTGATTTCAGTGACCTAAATGCTAGAATAAAGCAAATACACTATTTTTCAAGTGCTCACACCATAAAATTCAAACAATGTTACACCATTCTTTTTACTTAAGACCTGCCTAGCATGCAGGTCCGCTACCAAATACCCTGAGAACAACCAACCAACCACTAATCAACCCCCCCAAACACAAACCGAAATATACATTAAGCCTTTGCTGGAGCCTGACAGCCTCTAAGTTCTACTAAGCCTCTGTGCAACAGATGGTGCTCTCCAGTCTGTCTGAAAAGACTTTGGTAACTAAGACTAAGAGAAAAATATTGCTGGAATTATTACCCCTGTGTGTTTAACAGTTTAGACATTAACAGATCTGCTAGAACTGATTTTTCTGCAGTATTTTAGGTCGTCTGCTGAGCAATTTAATAGGTGGGTAATTTGCTGATTAATTTGGAATTTGCTCTACCTGTGGGTATTCTATAGGGGATTTATGAGTAGCATTTTTTTCTTTACTACTCAAATTACCCAGAGTTTCCTCAGAGCCTGTTCTCTGCAGCAAGGAAGGGCTATCCTCACATAAGCAGCTTAAACCAGGGAAGTTTCTCTTACCTCAGACAATCTGCCTCTTTCTAAAACTTGCTACAATATAAGACTAAATGGATTTACATTAAAGCCTACTATCTTGCCCCCTCAGCAAGCCTGTAGATGACACCAAGCTGAGTGGTGCAGTTCACATGCTGGAAGGACAGGTTGTCATCCAGAGGGACCTAGAGAAGCTGGAGAAGTGGGTCCATCTGAACCTCATGAGGCTCAACAAAGACAAGTGCAAGGTCCTGCACTTGGGTTGGGGCAATCCTCGTCATCAATACAGGCTGGGAGATGACGTGATAGAGAGCAGCCCTGCAGAGAAGGGCTGTGGAGTGCTGGTGGATGAGCAGCTCAACATGAGCCAACACCATGCGCTCGCAGTCCAGGCAGCCAACTGTATACTGGGCTGCATCAAAAGAAGCGTGGCCAGCAGGTCAAGGGAGGTGATTTTGCTCTTGTGAGACCCCACCTCAAGTACTGTGTCCAGCTCTGGGGTCCCCCACGTAAGGACATGGAACTGCTGGAACAGGTCCAGAGGAGGCCACGAAAATTAATAGAGGGCTGGAGCACCTCTCCTATGAAGACAGGCTGAGAGAGTTGGGCTTGTTCAGCCTGGAGAAGAGAAGGCTCCATGGAGACCTTTTAGAGGCCTTCCAGTACCTGAAGGGGCCTACAGGAAAGCTGGAGAGGGAGTTTTTAGAAGGCCGTGGAGTGATAGGACAAGGGGGAATGGTTTTAAATTGGAAGGGGGTAGATTTAGATTGGGTATTAGGGAAAAAAAAAAATTCTTCCCTGTGAGGGTGGCGAGTCCCTGGCACAGGGTGCCCAGAGAAGCTGTGACTGCCCCCTCCCTGGAGGTGTTCAAGGCCAGGTTGGATGGGGCCTTGAGCAGCCTGGGCTAGTGGAGGGTGTCCCTGCCTGTGGCAGGGGACTGGAAATTTATGATCACTGAAGTCCCTTCCAACCGAAACCAGCCTATGACTATATGATCTTGTGAGCATCAGTCAAATTTAAGATTTTTATCCACTGAGGAATACTCTGCACAGGGCAGATGCTATTAACCCAAAGTGCACGATTATTTCTTAAAGAACTGCATGCAGTAAGCTGCTCCCTATTTCCAGTTCCAAACACATTCCACTTCACCCCTGGAGAGCAGGATATCACTGTTCTTTCCCCCTCCTCATTTTTCTCTCATTGCTGCCAGTTATTTTATTTCATTAGAACCTAAAGAATCTCTCACATATGAATTGGACTAATAGAATTAAAGATGATTAAAGCACTTCATCATTAGACACTTCTGTTACAATTTGAGAAAGCAGATTAGATTAATGGACAGAGTAAAGACCTACCATCTTCGATAGACATGTTCTTGGCAGGCACAGATACAGGCTTGTAGGTTCTGCTGCTAGAAGCTGACTCTTGGCTAGTGCTTCCTGCAGGGATAATAAACAATACACAAGTCTGTTCAGTGGGTTTGGATTTTTTTGCCCCTCTTTATTCTATCATTATTGAGTGTGATGTCACTTAAAAACCTACGTTCCTCTTCACTCCTTCACTTTCCTCCTTGAATCAAAGCTCTCCTCACATGCTGAGGAACTGCTCTGGGTCAGGTGTTTGTGCTCCACAAACACGACCTGACACACGTTCCCCTGCTCTGATGGGATCTCAGCGCTCTCGGAGCACACACTCACAGAACTGGCTTAAAAGCACTATCAAATCAAGTCTAAAAGTGACTGTTTTTAACTCAGTCTGCTCTTAGAGCTTTGGGAATTTTACTCTGACAACTCAAAGGAGTATATTACTGCAGGACCCCATCTCTTTCTTCTTTTATTTTACAGACAAATCTCTATGCATATGTATAGACATACAATGGAAGTACTGCTATCACTGTAAAGTGCATGATCACACATAACCAAAGAGCTATTTAATCCATTTTCTTTAGGAAACTGCCTGTCTTCTGTCACTGGAAACAATGAAGTCTCTCATAAATTGGATCAGGATAGAGAGGATGCACAGATTGTTTCTATAATGACCAAATGCATTACCTTTCGCAGTAGCAAAGGTTTATCCATGCACTTCACTGCACAGACCTTCCTGATAATACAGCATTTAAGAGTTTGCTGTGTTTCCACAGGTGGGAAGCAAGATACTTTTAATTACCCTGTGAAGAAGTCACAACTAGAGCTCTGGAAGGCAGTCAACTGTATGTAACATGATACCAAAAATATTTGTGAAGATCTTTTCTTTCCCCCCTAATAGTAGTGTTTGACTCAGCAGAAGCATCAGAAGAGCCTTGCCTTTTAAAGAAGAAAGTCAGTAGCTGCAGTACAAAGAACACTAAGGTTTTTCTTACCTCTTCCCCTTCGAGCTGAACCTCTTGCTGTTGAATTTTGACCTCTTGCACCTCTTGCCCTCCCTCTTGCCCGACCCCTTCCTCGGCTTGCTGTTGCAGGAAGGCCATCATCTGAATCACCAGTGCTTTTCATCCCTGTATCCATGAGCTCTTCGTCGCTGGAGGCTGCGACAAGAACTGTATCCTCAGATCTGTGGGCTCTAGCCCTGGTCATTGCCTGAAATAGAACAGTAAGTGCCACAGAAGAAAGCATCCTAAATGATGAAATGCACCATTGTTACATCCCAGTTGTGATACACATTTCTAAACCACTGAAGTTTAGAAAACCAAAAGCCACAACATTATGGAAGACAATGAAGTCTGTCAAAAGGCAGAGACAGTATTTAGTCTGTCTAATTTAGATGTGTACTTATAGAGCAGTGAGCTAAGCCCTCAGTATGAGGCTACTTAATACGACACACTGTCAGTGGAGTTTGGTGAACAGTTCAGGTATTCCCATGCCTGCTGTGCACATCTGCCCAAGGAAGCATCCTCTGGGCTTCATTGATGACAGCAGGTGCTTAAGGCAACTAGTTCACATGAAGATACCTCAGACTAGCAGAACTCTCACCCCAGGTGTCCTTTTTTCCTAAATTTCATTCACTGCACAGTTCCTTGTGCACATTTTGCTGCACAGGCTCGTACGCTTGCAAAGCCAAAGGAGCACCACTGCTGACAGTGGCTGGCAATTCTCTCTGGAAAGACATCTGCCTTCTAGATGTGAATCTCTGGGAGATCTAAGACTAAGATCTAAGACTGCTGATGAGCAATAGTACCTAAAGGTTAACCAAGAATACCAATTTGCTCCAGTAACATCACTCAATACAGCCCATCCACACATCCACTGGTAATGGGATCACAAACAGTTTCAGATGACAGATCCCTAAAGAGAACCTGCCTGGTCTAATCTCAAAGTAAAAGCAACTGAACAGTCAGGTGCACAAACTTGCACAGGAAGAGAGATCTCAAAAGCAAAGTCAAGAATAGGTCAGGCATCCATTACACCAAGGAAGACTTCAAAAAGCCTCCCTAGGCAGTCAGGGACTTTTTGTCAAGGTTAATGTTGAAGCATAGCTAAGTGACTTCATTCATATGCAAAAGCCACCACTCCATTCTTCAATCTATGCTCAAAATTCAAAGGAGTTACCTCACGAACTTCCTCATCTTCCTCTTCAGTGTTCTTTTTTCGACTCTCCCTAAATTTTCGCACCTGAATAAAAAGAGTTCCCATCAAAATGATTTCATACAGTAATCAAAACACAGTAAGAGAAAAGACTTGGTCACTGAATTAAGTCAAGCTCATGTGAGAGGTGAAGAGAAGTGCAAGAATAACTGAACAGTTTCTTTAGAGCCTCTTCATGTTGTCCTACAGTTTAAGGATCTCACGTTCTATTAATAACTTGAGCTACATCACTGGGCAGAAACAAAGCTTGGCCCATGATGAAAGCAGGAGATACTACTTTCAAGAGAAGGAGCATACATGTCATTTGATAATAAGGACAGTGAAATACAAATAGTGGGAAAAGATGGGATAGAGATAGAGAAGCAAGACAGAAAACAGTATTGAGAAGAGGCAAACATTGCAACACGTGTACAACTAAGAAAGCACAACTTGTCAAATATAGAAAAAAACATGATGGGTGAGAGGGAAAGAAGATGCTAGCCCAAAAGACAAACAAACCAACCCTGAAATGGCATAGAAACCCTTCAGGCACTGATTGTCTCTTTCAACCCCTCACAAACGCCATTTTCAAAACAAACTTTAAACTATGGATTTGAAACTTGATCACTGTATTTATTGATTCCAGAAAATCACTGGAAGCAAGCGCTACACATGCTCCTCACGCAGGTAAATCTGTTAAACCAGGTTTGGGCACTGTTTGGTTTTTTTCCATGATCTCTCTTGCCCTCTCCTAAGGAATGAACATTAGCAGAATATTACCTCCTCATCTATTTTTTCTTCCTCTGCCTCAGTGCGACGCTCCTTCAGAAACCTCTGTGTTTTTTCCAGTTGAAATTTCACCAACTCTTCTATGGCATCTTTTTCCTCTTTGTCCACAAACTCCTGAACTGCTTCTCCCATTCCTCTTTCAGTCAGAAGTGAGAGCTGTACTTTCTTTATAATTGGGGAAAACATTTTGTTAAGAAGCATCTGCCATTAAAGGAAGCAAGGAATGTTTCTGCTCTTTCATTACACTGTTGGTTCCAAACCCCAAGATTCTCATCAGCGAAACATACAGCAACAGGCAAATATGTTACTCATCACATTAGCTACAACACTTTTGCTGTGGGCACGTTAGACCTTGTCAAAGAAAGGTTTTATAAATAGTAAAGCAAGTACAGTGCTAGTCATACCTAAATAATTTGTCTGAAAGGTACTGCTGAGAGGGATGTATTCTTTCCTAGTTCCCCTCTTTTTAGTATAAAGATGAACTTGCAGGGACATGAAAACACTATTAAAAAACAGGCCCTGAATTATTACAGATGCTAAATCACTTAGGCTTACTGTAAAATTCTATCATTAAAATATGGCAGTTACAGAGCAGGGCACATTATTGTTGTGGAGCATTAAGAGTTACTAAGCAGAAGTCTGCTCTACTGAAATGCAGTTCTGTAAATACCAATAGTTCTCACACTTCATGAACATCAAGATATTCTTCTACATTAAGATATTACTACAGACACTAATTAGTAAAAGCAGTAGCTGCTCCTGATGGTGTTTCACAGCCGTTCTCCTCTCTGCCCTCCTTCCCAACACAGTAAGAAGAGACATTCTCAGAGTGAAACCCCCATCTGCACAGGAATGTCTATATAGCAACCCCTTCTGTCTGTAAGCTACAGCACTGGCAATTTCTCAGTCACAAGATTATATATGCTTATTAGTGATTTTTGATCCTTCCTTGATAGTTGCATCAGAAGCATAAAACCTACCCTGAAATAATGCAGCACAGAGGAATAAATCTCACACCTATACTAACATAAAACCTCACAAAAAAGATAAGCACCTCAAACCAGTGACTCACTGTAATGACACAGAGCCTTTGTGTTAGACTCTCAGCAATGAAGCTTGCTTTCAATGGAAAAAAAAAAAGCCCACTGAAAAGATGACCAGCAGTGATTTACATTCCCAGCCATCAGCTTCCCAGGGACCAGTAACTGAGCTGTTCACACAGGAACCTACTTCTGAACTAGGCACCCTGCATTCCCTATTCAGAAAGCAAACAGACCTTCTGGGACACGATTTATACCATCCTAATACTGACACCTAACATGAGTTTAAGGTTAGGCAAGATGCTGTAATTTGGAGGAATCTTTGCCTCAGGAACCCCAATTCTCCCAACTTTCTATAAAGCATGCCCTGAAGCAGCTTCCATAAGTTACACTTAATCATCTAGATAAAGAATTTGGGCAGCTGATTCACTGATTACCTCTTAGATGTTACTGCTTTGGTGTTGGGAAGGGGAAATACATCAGGTTTAATGAAAGGGTGGGGAGAAAGGAAATTATTAGGGGGCTCCCTTTTGCCTGCTCTGCTTTAAACATAACGTGGAACTGCACTGTATCTGAGGACACAAATATACTGCAAAGTTGACAAGTTACTCCAAGTCTGCTGGTAACAGTAAATGGTAGCCTGACATTGACCCTATAGTCTATTCGTAGTCTCTCACTCAGAGCACTTTCCTCCTGTAACAACATGAGACATTGTGTAGTACAGAGCAGACACTGCAAGCTCACAAGAGTTATCAGAATGTTCTCAAACCAGCATGTCCTCACCTAACAAGTAACTGACGCTGTATAGGGCAAGATATACACCGCACACAGGAATTCACATTGGAAAGACATTAACTTCTCTGTGAGTATCAGTCTTGTCATGGCATGCTATTGCTATTAAGAAAAAAAAACCCAATGAAAATATTATGTTCCATTTAAAAATAACGATAAAAAGGTAGAAAGATACCTTCTCTGCTGTCTGAAAATACTGCTTTACAAGGTCCTCCACCCTCAGTGTCGTGCCCTCAGATGCAGGTCTGCTAACCAGTTTTCCAAAGTTAAGATCGCTGCCTAGAATAGAAAAGCACAGCAGCACTGTCACCCACATTTGTAGCTTTTACTTACTACCATCCCAGTGACATTAGTAGGAAAAAGGGTTTATACAGGCCTCACAAGAACTGTGGTCCCTTCTATAAGTACAAAATTATTGTTCTAACTGCAGAGTCTATTGCCTGGAAACACGGGTACACGTAAGGGATGCCACAACCATACAAGACGACTCCACCTCCAGCAGATGCACAGCGCTCTTCTAACTACCTAATGTCTGGAATTATAAATCAAATGCTATGACCTGAAGGTTAGTGTAATTGAACTCTGGAAGATCACAACTGGAAGAAAACTACAGGACCCAGCAAGGCATGAGGAGTTGGTTTTCATTTGGTTTTGTTACTGTCACTAGAGAGGAAATCTTCCTCCAAAGCAGGGTGACTGCTTTTCAGTAGAAAGTGCTCAGAGCTTGTTAAGGCTGCCCCACATTCTAGGGCAGGAGTGACAGAAGAATGACAGGCATGGTCCATCGGGGTTACCACATACCACACAAAGCAACACAGAGCAACTACCGACTGCTTCCAGGCATCGGCCACACGCAAGCACAAACCAGTGCTTGGTTAGCCTGTTTCATAAACAGCCATGACATAGGAAACAATAACTTCTGAACTCAGGTCTTAACACCACCTGTACTGGACCACAGCATTATGTGCACGTGTACTGAGAATTCTGACTGCTTTATTAGCCAGAGGGTTAGAGGGTATCTAATAAAGCAAAGATCCACGGTATTCTTTTCACATTCCCTTCCTGAAGCTGAGATGAACGTTAAGTAGGAAAATTAAAATGTGTGGATGAAATATGGTGAGAATGTGTAGCTATTTTGAATTTTATGAATTCCACAACTATTAAAAACCAACCCAACACCCAAAGCAAAATAAACCAAGACCAGTACAGCACAATTTCAAAAACTGCCAATGGAATTGGAGTACTTAAGAGTGCAGTAATGTGAAATATTAGCAGTTCTTCAGCACAGTACGTTCTCGTGCAAGCTGTACTGTTAGTGATTGCTACAAATCCAGTATTTGGGCAGTATCTATTACCCATTTATTAAAAATTCCAGGCACAGTGAGAAATGCTAGAACTGTAACAGCTATTATTTGTTTTGCACAAATGCTTGAATGAATACATACCCGGAACAGAGCAGCTGAGAGCACCTCATACCCATGATTAATTACTGCAAACAAAATGCTGTCAGACCTTTTTTTTTTACAAATATATAAATATCTCTCAAGCCTATCCTCTCTGTTACTATTTTAGGTAAGGACTAATTCATTACTACAGCAGGAGACAGTACAACAGCCATTTCTCTTCCTGTAGAGTGCCCAAACCCAACCCCTTCATTCTGGGAAAGTCTCACGACTGATACACTTAATGTCTTCCATGGTGAAGCAGGGAACATGGTAAATATTAGCTGGTCAGCAATGAACTACATAAAGGATGTGCAAAGTTCTGCTTAAAGGACCACAGTATTAGTACATCATGTGCATTGGGATACCTCAGGAGAAATAACTTATCTCTGAGAAGAGAGTAATAAAGAGGGAGAAAGAGCAGGAGGGCACCTCATGTTTACAGAACCAGCTCCATGGTGGCTTTGTTAACAAGACAAAAGCTAAAGCTCACCAAAAGGACCTGTAATGCAGAGGAGTAAACCCCACCAAGAGATTATCAGGGTGGGGTAGGTGGGTGGGTTATAATGAGCTCTCATAATGGAAAAATTAACCATTCCTTGGAAACCAAATGAATATACATATATAATGAATATGCATATATGTCTTATATAAAAGCTGTATAACAGACCCTTTATGGCACACACATTTGGAGGAGCGATCCCCTGTGCACCCAGTGCTGTAATAAAGAATATCTGCTTCATAGTCACCAAGACCACTGAGTTTGGATTTGGGCTTTTGACAGCATCAACAGAACCACGGAGGAACTCAGCCTGGTATGGGACTGCATGTGTCATCACCATAAGCAACTCAATAAGGTTGGAGGCCAAAGAACAAGGAATTATTTACAGGTAACTGTCAGAAGATGTTGGGCTGAATATCAGAATTTTAGGCAAACCCAGAAGTAGAACAGTAAGACTTGTGCAATATACACATTTAAAGGGACCATGCATCTTTACACCTCCTACAACACATTAGATGGTAGACACCAAGCCTTTGCAAGTGCTGGGTAACAAAATAAAGGAAGAAGAATGAAAACCAAGACAAGCATAACTCCTCCAAGACAAGCAACTCCTTCATAGTTACCATTCTTCTCTTTTTGCTCACGATGCCTGAAAAAGTGTATGATGTCTTTTGGGTTTGCCACCCTGTCCATGTACTTCTGGCTGAAACGATGGACGCTGAAGGGTTCAAAGCCACCTGTGTAATCAACCTACGAGAGGAAAGGAAAAATGTACAGACAAAACAAAAAGAAATAGAGAAGACACACAATTCAAGATGGGTTCATTACCCTTCAAAGGAAAAATTAAAGTAAAAAATAAATCAACCTAAGTTTAAAGCTTTATCATACTATGCAAGTATTTAATTGATAATAATAGCTAATAATAATATTAACATAATAGCTAATAACAGTCCTTGTTCCTAACTTGCCTAATTTACTAGTCTTCAGGGAAGTTACCATCAAGGTTAAGAGCAAACACAAGATAACATGACTTAAGAAAAACTTCTCTGTCAATAGCCACTTTTGATGCCTTTATGAAGTGCCCTTATCACCGATCTCATCCTTTACCACAGGTGTATCATGGATAAACAGAATCATGGCATGATGGCAATTTATATTTGCCTGTACACAGTAAGAAATTTTGTGTGTTATGTGTTGATCCAAAAATTATGACTTTGCTTTGAAACTTTTCACTGCGACCTTCCAAAACAAAGCAATCCAAAGTAACAACTTCTTACTCGTAATCTTATCAGAGGCTTCTCTGGCTGGCGTGGATTTCCCAAGCGTTCTCTTTCTGCATTGTCCAGCATTAATTCAACCTGTGAAGCAGAATTAGATATTCAGTTCCACCTGGTTCTCTTACAGATACCTGAAAAACTTTGAGTGTAACTTAAACTACATCCAGCTGCAGGGGGAAAGCTGTAAACATAATTAATGACAGGATGTGCCCTGATTCCTGAATGCACATATATACCAGTACCCAGCCAAAAGCTGTAGGTAAGAAAAAAAGTCGCAACAAAAGGTTTATCTTTCAGATGTAGCACAGTCTGGCTGTATCTACATCACTGATCACTTATGGTATTTTGTTTGATAGCCATTATCCTTTGTAAAGTTCTAGTCCCAGGGAGAAGCAGGAAGAGATTTATACAGACCTAAGAACCAAAAGCAATGAATAAACCTTCTTAGCTCCTTCTGCCACTCCACACTGCACAGCCCAGCTCTCAGGGAGTAGGTGTTTATATTCTGGCTGGTTCCGAAGTGCACATCCAACACTGCTGCACCCTTACGCAGGAGATTTGGTACAAAGATGATCTGGACCCCCTTAAAGCAGTTCCAGCCTGCTTTATCAGGTCATCCCAGCCAAGGAATATGGAAGCCAAGGCTGCAGTGAATGTCATGGAGTTAGCTTCCTATGGAAACACTGCCTGAATTCATCTCAAGTAATACAGGGCAAGACACAAGACTTCCCACCTTCCGGTCTCAAAACCAGTCACAGATCCCACTCCCTACTCCCTGGCCATACACTGGTATCCAAACACCGTTAGCATTACAAGTTACCTTTTCCATGCAGAACGCCTGTATCGCCTGAGTCACTTTGGGATTGTCGGGATTGAAAAGATCTGGATGATCAGCCAGAACAATATCCTCCATGTAGAAAGTGCGCACTGTCTCCAGAGCAATCTTCTGCATTTTCATTTTTTTCCCTTTAACATGCAGCAAACCAATGTGTCTAGAAGGAGAAAGGTACCTTACCAGAAGAAAAACTTGAGAGCCATGGTATAAAGATTTGGTTTAAATTCATCTTTATTTTCAGGGACAAAAGTTAAAAAGCTATAGGAAGTTCCTGGATCTGTAGTTGAGGGTTGGCCCTGCCAAACTCCAGTTCTACTACATTTAGATTATGCTTGTCCCATACACAAGCACCTGTACAGAGCTCCTTGTATTCCAGTCTATCAGGGTTTAACCCCTCTTGGATGAATTTGTTCACTTCAAGCGTTAGGTTTAATCTTAAATAAAGCAAATGTAATTCCAGGGACATCTACTCCATTTGTTACATCACAGTGAAACTACTCCACACCATAACACAAGTCCTTTCACACTTAATAGAAGCATTTTTCCTTTCTCAACAAAAAAACCCATGAGAGATACAAGGCAAAGGATTAACAAGAACAAAAAGAAAAGATCACATACTTCTTCACAGCTTCTCCGGGGGACAGAGATGTCACCACTGAACTTCCTGGCTGCGAAACATAGAAACGTTGCTGTTCATTTTGGAATGGAGCTATTTTACATTCATGTTCGTGACCCCACACAACAAGGTTAATGAAGTCATCTAAAAACTGCTCTGGAATGTAGTTGGTAGCTCCATGTTTGCTCCTGTTTAAGAAAAGAGAAAAATCATTCAAACATGTACAGACATGAGTGGGCCAGGAGAGAGCAAAGGTGGAGAAAAACATCAGTGTGATTTACAGTCATACAGAAACTCCAGTAAAAGCATCTGGCATACATTTCATAGCAGGTACTCCCCACATTTATTCCTCACACAATCATTTAGCGTTTGGTTAAAAAACAACAAAAAAGCCATTTAGGGCATTCTTTACTTCTCCCCCCTTCTTTTATTTGGAACTCCCTGTTCTTCTTACTTGGCTTGCAAGATGTCAGGGTGGGGTTTTTCCTATATGAATGCTTCTATAGCACCTCACAGCCTTTTGTTTTGTTTTTAAATGGGGAGGTAAAAAAAAATAAAATCACTGAAAGAGACATGAGAGACACCACATCCCATCCCTTCCCAAACGATAGAGGAGATGGAGGAGTGAGCTCCTTCAGCCACCTGGACAGAGATCAGTGCACAGGATTACCTGAGCTCTATTTATTTACTTCTGCCTCACTGTTATTTGCACATGAAGACTGCACTCTTAATCAGCTCTTTCAGCTGTAACCAGCAAAGAATTAATTATATGCCTACTACACTACAAGCTTTCCATTGCCCCTAACTACACTGGTCTGGTTTGGGAAGAGATTTCCCAACATTCCCAACTTGTTAAACATTAACTCTTTTCCTTTATGCTTCTCCTGAAGAAGGGACACAAAACAATGGTTTTACTTGGGAGAATCTTAAGAAACTTGCTACTCACAAGAAACAGTGACTAGCATAGCTGCCTTCTCACCTATCCCCTCCAAGGCAATTTAATCACAGAATCATAGTAAGTTTAGAAGTCACCATAACTCATTCAGTGCTGTTACCTATTTTGATGAATCACAAACAAGTTAAACCAACTATCTTCATCTTCCTTTGGTCTCAGCATGGTTACTTGTTTATTAACAAACATACGATACAATCTCTCATCTGGAATAGCTCCTGGAGTGGACAAAACAAATTAAATCATTTTTGTGTGATAAACCAACTATTTTATATCTTTTTTACTGTTGACTATTTAAAAGAGCTTGAACAACACAACTTTGGGGCAGGATCAGATCTTACTTTCACGACTTAAGAAATCTGAGGCATTATCATAAATTTGAACAGATCAAAGTACAAATGTAGCTATTCTACCAGACTTCTGAAAAATGGGACATTTAAGGATGGAATTTACCTTTAAACAACTGCTAAAATCAGTTTCATTAACAACATCTGGTTTGAGACCTCTCACCAGTTTTCTGTACCAAACAACTGACTGGGCAGAAACAAAAGTACTAGGAGGTGTTTTCTTTCTTGATGACATACCAGAAAGTGTATTTCATTGCAAAGTGGAGTCTAAAACCAGATACTACTGAGTAGAGAGACAGAGTACTTAAATGTACTTTGAAATTCTCTACAAAACAAGAAAAAACATGGATTCTGTGAAGGCTGTGCTTTCTCACACAGCAGGAAAATACCTGCAGTACTTCTGAACTGTTTGCCACTGATTATTTCCTTGATGTTTTTATCAAGGAAAAAAAAAGCCATACCTGTAGATGCATTGCAATAAAAGCCCCTATGGAGTTTGCATCCTTTGTATATTGTATAAGAAATAGTGCTGTCTAAATCAGACAAATTCAATAGGGTATATAATCCTGGCACAAGCTCAAAGAAACATCTCATGAACATTTTCAGGTAGTAACTCCTGTAATTCAGAAAGCTGATGCATTTCCCAGTACCCATTTTGGGTTTAGCATAGGATGGGAATGGTTGGACTTGATGATCTTCAAAGGTCTCTTCCAACCTTGTGATTCTGTGATTCTGTGAATAGTTAACTTCTCTCAACTAAAAGCAGTCAAATGTAACCATTCTAAGAAGGAAGTGAGGGTAGAGGGGAAGGTGGAGGAGAAAACAAAAAGGGACAAACTGATGTTGAAACCCCACCACAGAACACCTTTAAAATGTGAAAACCTTCTTGAAAAGTTTCTTGAAAGAAACTGAGGTTACCTGTGACAGATGTTACTTATGAATCACTTCAGACAGGTCAGACATTAGGTTTATGTTTTTAAACATAACCAAAATGGTAGGTGAATATACAGTGTTTAAGTTTTACCTATCCAGAAGGGAGTGAGAATTTAAGAGAGACTCCATACACAGGCACTATCTATCTATGGGTAACTGCAGCACGGTTCATTTAAGACCAATAGAAGTAGAGAAAATAATTTTTAAACAAATCCTTCAGTAACTTTAAGAAAAAAGCAAAGGAAAAAACCTGTCACCCAGTGACAACTCAGCAGAAGAAAACTGACAGTGTCACAGAACTGACAAGCTTTAATTCAGCAATATGCAGACCTTCATGTTTGTCACAGCACTGTAAGTTTGTTCCAACTTAGTTCAGACCTATTGAGCTTCAGTAACACATGAAGAGAGTCTGGCAGACAAGTACTTACCCAGGCCATAGAGAGCAATTTTTGTTCTGCCCTTGCGCAATAAAATGGGACTAATGTCTATTTTCTCCACAGAAGCTGAACGTCCAAAGTGATTCAGCAATCCTGCACAGCTTAAAACATCCAATGCACACAGTGCATCTGCCTGTAGAAAATATCAAGAAACAAATATAAAACCTTAGATTTAAACCACTGAATTTTCTGTACAAAGTCACACAGTCTCAAAAGGGAGAGAAAATATTTTTCTTTAAATAAATTCTGCCTTCTGGGCTGCACATGCACATTGGTGGCTCATGTCCAGCTTCTCATCCACCAGCACCCCAAGGCCTCCTCTGCAGGGCTGCTCTCTATCACATCATCACCCAACCTAACTACTGCATAGGAGGTTCAAAGTTAAACTGTTGTTAAAAGTCATCTCTTGTGATATATTGCTATTAGATATAAGATTATTAATGCAGCACACATGCTTGGCTGCTTTCTAAATGTCCTTTTTCTGCTTACTTTTAGTTGTTGATTTTTAAACAAGCACTGCATCATCTTTAATTATCTTCCTTGAAGATACAAAATGCAGTCACGTTAGCAATCCAGGTACCAAAATTCCCCTTCTTTTAGAAAAAAAAGCTTTCAGTCTCTACAGATAGAGCCTGTTTTAGAAACTTTCTGAAAGGCTTCCATTTCCTGGCACAAAAAGTGATTCTGTTCTCAATGACAGAAATCTACATTGAATAAGAATTTAGGCACAGTTCATATGCATCCCTTAACTTCTTTCCATTCCCTTTGTAAATGTCACACTTAAACTTCTTGTCACTAATTAACAGAATTCCTTAAGACAAAATAATTTCAGGAAGAGTGGAGCAACTGACTAAAACTAGCCTGTTCTCCAAGAACTGCATTTCTATACAAGTCTCTTACTACAATATCATTTGTGGAATGTAATGATACAGTGCAATTATAATAACAATAATAATTACCCCTGTGGGATCATCATGATTGCCATGAATACTAAAAATTGGAATAGAAATGTTGAGATTTCTATCCTGATAATTCACCCACGGAAACCTGAACAGGAAGAGGGGAAAAAAAAACCACGTTAAACACTATCTGCAAATTCATGGACGATTCCCAATAGTGTCTTATAGTTAATATCATCACAAATGTATCAAGACAGCAGCACAAATGAGTTTTAGGTGGCTATGAATAACCTTAAGCTGTAGTGCATAAGAAGCCTTACTCACAGACTGGAATAGCCCTTCCCACTCGGAATGGGGTGACAGAAACCTCTTATTTTTTCTAGGGCAAAACTAAGAAAAGAATTGTACAACTCATTATGTGGTACATGCAAGAGCAGGAGACTGGGCTGTGCCACCTTTGTCTACACACAAAGACCTCTGCTGGTTTTACCACAGCAATCCATGTAGGACCATTTATTTGCAGGGCAGAAACAAGGTATTACATAAACGTATCAAATGTCACGACACATTCACAAGATACCCCAAAATCTGCATGCATGAGATACAAGGTGAAGCGATGCTGTAAACTGTCCCACACAGGCAAGCCTAAAACTTCAAGGCTCCAGTCAGGGAGGATATAAATCCTAAAAATCCCAAGCACATTCCCCAAAAAGCAAACCAAACTGCCTACCTTAACTTGCAGGAGCGTACTTACTTGCTGGAATGAAAATTAACTGCCTGATCGCTCAAGATTTCAAACTGAACAGGACGATCACCCATGCAGTATTTCCTCAGTGACTCCAAACAAGAGTGGACTGTTTTTCTGGAAGGTTTGTTCTCATGAAAAAGGTCCCCACCTAATAAAACAAAGTCCACCTGTATGTAACAAAAAGCTCCATTATTTTAATACAACGTTTTGTGTTACCTTGAAAAACTCCTAACCAAATTGAGTTATTTCATCTAAGGAGTCCCACATATCTCCTCATGGCTGGACTTCTAGGGAAAACAAGTTGCTAATTGCAGGCATGGAATTTAACTTCCTCATGAAGTAAGCTTAACTAAATTGTTAATTAAAAAAAAAAAAAAGACAACAAACAACCCAAACCCAGACCGACCCATTTATGGAGGAGACGTCTGGGAGAAAACAACTGATTGAGTCCAAAAATACCAGTAAATATTTCAATAAGGGTCTCCAGATTGAACAGGCAAGAAGAGATAGGTTATCTTTTCACTGCTATTGGGAGCTTCGTTCCCTAGTGAGAATTAATGGGTAGCTATCCCCATTGTACTTTGACAAGGTTCTAGTTGCAGTTTCTATATATATATACTTAGCTTCTGAAAAAGCAATAGGAGGAAAAAAAAGCAAAAACCCCAAACATCTTCATCAAAATTTACAAATAATTTGATTAAGAAACATTTAATCCTTAGAAAAGAAACAATACTTTGAAAGTTTCTAACTCCTTTCTTCCCTACTTCCTGAGATGTCTAACGACTTTGTATCGTTACTCTCACCCTCATCAATTATTCTCCCTTCTTGCAGTGACAAACCCTCTCCCTATACCACCAGAACCAGTGCAGGCCACCTGAAAATACCGTTAACACAACAAGAGTGATAGTTATAATATAGATAATTACATTCTAATAAAGGAATAGATTATTTTTCCTAGAGCAGACACTTCACTGGTCACAATAAACGTGATATTACTCAAGATTACACCATGAGTAAGCTCCTGGCAGGTTGAAATGTATTTTCCACAGTCTCACTCCTTTGCTCTCCCTAAAGCAGTACTCACTTCATGTTTTTGAGCATGGTCCAGAATTTCATTGAAAGTTACAAACGTATCATTTGCACGCACTGGATCCTTCTCCAAATAGCCGAGGTGAATATCAGTAGCAATAAGTATCTTAAAGGTGTCGTCATCATCCCTGAAGAAGACAGGAAAACGTGTGGGGCAGAGTACTACCCATAAGGATTTAAATGCAGGCTTTATTAAGGTAAGCTGTCGTGTTCAACGTCATTCAACACACAGGAGATCTGCTGTGAAAAATCTATCACAATATCACGCCTGTAATACTCTTAAGCCATGTCACGGCTGTTACCGCTAACTAGTGCTTCAACAAGGCAACCAGATGGGGTTATCCCAGGCAGCCTGCCCTAGCAGAGGGCTGCAGCCATCTCTCCCAAGCATCTAACAGAAAACTAGCGAATCCCTTGTATGTTTTCTGCCGTTACAGAGAACAAGCGCTCGGTTTCCCTGCTGGCACTGGTAGCCCGGGTGTGTATGAAAGCACGCGTGTTGCTCGCAGGGCCCCGAGGGAGAACACAAGCGACACGAGTTCGTAACTCGCTCGCAAGAGGCAGAGGCCCCGCCGAGCGAGACGCCAGCAGGGCGCGGAGCTGCGGGCCACGGGAGCTTACTGAGAGCCGCCGGTACTCATCTTCGCGCCAAGGCTCCTCACGAAAAGGCTCCGGCCACCGCTTGGGAGAGTCGGGTCAGGGAAACGGCGCCTGCCTTCATAGGTGCTAGGGAAAGCCCGAGACAAAGCCAGACACGGGTTAGGACGCAGGGAGCCGAGCGGCGATCGGCTGCCGAGCCTTTCGCCGGCTCCGAAGCCCCCCAAGACGAGGGAGGACCCGTGCTCGGCTCAGCCACCCGCCCCTTCCTCCCGGGCAAGGCCGCCCGGAGGCACGCAAGGAGCGCGGGGCTTCTCGGGAACGGCAGCAGAGCGTGACCGGGCGGCAGGCAGCGCGGCCGGGCTCTCTGCCGGCAGTCCGCGACCACACCGAGCCCCGGCCCCCCCCGCTCCGCCCGCTCTCACTCAAAGCCCGCGCGCTCCCTCACCGCCTCTCCCGCGGGGCCGCGGCGGTTGGCCGGCGCGGAGCCGGTCCCGGTGACTGCTGGCGTCACGTCCGCTAGCGGGCGCCGACCGGAAGGATCCATCGGACGGGCGGTGCGCGGGCCCCGCCCCGGCGGGTAGCTCCGCCCCAGAGCGCTCGGCCGGCGGCGGCGGCGGGTACGTTGTGCTGCGGGGCGGGGGGCGGGTGGGGAGCGCGGCGCGGCTGAGAGGGGTAGGGCGGGAGGCCGGAGGGACTGCGTGTGCTGGGGCCAGCCGCCGGCGGCAAGCCCGGCAGCCTACAGCGGGGCTGCGGGGGCGGGGCTGGCGCCGGGGGCGGGCTCCCGGCGGGCGGTGGCGCCGGGGTGGGCGTCGAGGAGCTCCCGGGGCGCTGTGGCCCCTGCGGAGGGGAGGGAGGCAGGTGCGGCCGGGCCGGGCCTCGCTTCTCCTCCCCTAGCTCGCCCCGCCGCCGCTCGGAGCGTGGGGAAGGGGAGGGCAGCGAGGAGCGCGGGCGGGGCTGGCTGCCCGGGGCGGCGGGACAGGAACGTGGCTGTTCGGGTCGGGCTCTTCTCCGAGTCGTGTGTTTCCGAACCGTGTAGCGTTTCGGGAGCACCCCGCGCAGCACCGCGGGGCCGGCGGCGCTGTCCTTGCGGGGGTGCGCCCTGGGGATGCCGGCAGAGCCCCGCTCGGAGCAGGAACGCCGAGTTCTGCCGGTCGTGGTGGTGCCGCCGGTGCCGGCGTCACCCCTCAGGTGTTTTTATCGACACGTGTGAGAGCAAAATAACAGAGAAAGTGGCTCTGAGTATCGTTGTGTGTCTCCTGCTGACAGATGTTCACCGAAGATGAGTAAGGACAAACAGATCGATGAGGATGATGATGACAGCGAGCAGTTTGAGGACTTTATGGAGAATTTTAACCAACTTGAATTGCTGGAGACGCACAGGCATTTGATTCCTGTAGGAACTCAGAGCTGTTGGTCCGGACAGTCAGATGACGATGACGACGATGAACAAGAAAGAAGTGAGGAATGGTATGAAACGCAAGAAAAGAAAATGGAAAAGAATCCAGAGAAATTGCTACTCTGGGCAGCTGAAAAGAATCGGGTGAGGCATTTATTCTGGTCATGTGTATCACTGATGAAAGTTTTATTTTGAGTAGATACCTGCAGTTCCATCCACAAACACAAATTTACCTACACTTTCCTTCATCTCCCTGGATTATTCTGATTCAGTTTTGCAAGCTGCTGTATGTAAAACATCTCCCTACATAGCCCACACACTCTCAAAAGTCTCTGGGTCCACTAGCTTTCGGAACAAAAGCTTTGATTGTAGTTCAAAGGTAAAGTAACAGCACTCTTCTGAAAGTTGTATAACCTGAACGCCTGCCAGGCTCGTTCTTCCTGGTAAGTAAGCCTTAATGGGGGCGGAGAGGCTGCATCTGAAATCTTACTTTCTCAGAAGCTCCACATGCAGGTAATGGGTGACTGTTTCCCTATCCTTTTATGGAGAATAAATCCCCAACTTTTTATTTTTGGAAGCGAGGGAGAGATGACCACAAGTCCTGTTACATTCTTACTACACCCTTGTGTAGATTTATGTTTGTTAGTTGTCTTCATTACACACTCAAGCTCCATCTACAGTTCTGTGGAGGTACTTAGGACTTCTCAGAGAATGGGGAGAAGGTCTAAGGCAGGGGTACTCCTGAGGCACTGCAAATGTCTGCAACAAAGTGGGGGCAACGGGAGCTCTGTATTTCTGTACCAGACTCTTCAGGGTGTAACTCTTTAAAAAAACCCCAGCAACCAACCTCCCCCAAACACCCCCTCCCCCAAAATACCTGCAAGTCACCCCATTAAAAAAATACTCCACAGGAAAAAACCACCCCAGTAACCAAGCAACAATAGCTGGGTTTTATTTTAAATTTGCTTGTTGCACGTTGAGAGTGACAATTTGTTTTTATGTAAACCACATACAACTTGTTGGGGGGAGTTCTGTATCACATCACCTGCTTTCCTTGAATAGCTGAGTACGGTGAAGCGGCTCCTCTCCGAAAAGC
Source organism: Gallinula chloropus (assembly GCF_964237585.1). Lineage (NCBI taxonomy): Eukaryota > Metazoa > Chordata > Aves > Gruiformes > Rallidae > Gallinula > Gallinula chloropus. The sequence goes on from NC_140085.1 coordinate 200,071,717, forward strand.
TGGCCCCAGTCAACGCTCGCGATGAAGACCAGTACACGCCTCTCCATCGAGCCGCCTACAGCGGGCACCTGGGTATCGCGCACGAGCTGGTCGCCCAGGGCGCGGACGTGCACGCGCAGACGGTGGACGGCTGGACGCCCCTGCACAGCGCCTGCAAGTGGAACAACACGGACGTGGCCGCCTTCCTGCTGCAGCAGGGTGCGGACATCAACGCGCAGACCAACGGCTTGCTGACGCCACTGCACATCGCTGCGGGCAACAAGAACAGCCGAGAAACCCTTGAACTCTTGCTGATGAACCGCTACGTGAAACCAGACCTGAGAAACAACTTGGATGAGACGGCCCTTGACATTGCTAGGAGGACTGATATATACCACTACCTTTTTGAGATAGTAGAAGACTGCATAAATGCCGTGTCCCCGTAAAAGCTGGGGTTAAGCTGGTGAATGTGGAGGTTTGCCGCCTCTTGTTTGTGCTCTGCATGCTCGTCACTGGTGGTCTGTCCCCTTGCAACAGGGTTTTCATTTAAGATGCCTTAGTATCCTCTCTAGGCAAAACATCCCTTCTTGCAACTGGGCTCAATGGTCCTAGTTGAAGTTGGAAGTGTTACTACTGTTGTTCAAGGTATTTAGAGTCTCCATGTAATTAGTACAAATTTGAAGGGACTTTTGTAATTGGTCTGTAATGTCAAAGCAGGGGGAAAACTGGAGTATTTCCTTTATGTGAAAGAATTCTGGCTTGGGTCTGCAGAGTTTATTACAGCTCACTTGAAAATTATTTTTTGAGAAATACAACTTTTTTAAAAACTGCATGAAAGCTCAGAATGAATGTAAGTTATTTGGGTGATACACAAAATGCTTAGTGATCCTGGTGTATTACAAAATAAAATACTTAACCATAGATATTTTGTGGTTGTAAGTTTAATTGAAAGCTCAGTTATCAGTGTAGTCACCGGTTCATAAATTGGAAATGTTATTCATAGGATGATAAAGTAGTTTTGTGGGGTTTTTTTCTTCCTGGTACTTTTCAAAGGAATTATTTTCTATGAAGATCTTGTTTACTTTTCCCTTGCAAATGAAGTTGAGGAGCATAGTTTTAATGTCACACATATGGCATTAGTTAGAGCAAGTAAACTTCAACTGTATGAAGGTAAACAGCCAACATACTGCCTTGTCTGAATCAGTTACATACTTGTCAGTGTTTCCCTTTCACTTTAGAATCCCTGAAGGGAATTCCTTCTTCCAACTCAAATATGAGGATATCAGCTTAATTTAAAAACTGTACTAGTATTTTTCCTCAAAAATTATTAACTTCCAGACCATTCACTTATTATTTGAGACCTTTTTTACCTTGTGATACCTTGTATTTAATATCTTCAATTCACATCTGAGTTGGGCTTCAAAAAGTTCTGCCAGGATTGGCTGCTGTCATTTAACCAAACTTAGGGTGATGGGGCGTGTTGGTCACTTTGTTCCTTAAGATTCTGAGGCCACTGGCACGCATTTGGGTGCAGCTTCTCTCAGCAGTCATGCCAGTTAGCACCGCTGTGCAGAGAAGACTCAGGATCCTTCATCTGAGGTGTCTTTATCAGGTCTTAGCACTGAATACTATTTCATTTGTATATTTTCACAAGAGATCATAATTTGCTGCTTCTGTTTTTCAGTTCAAGTGAAAAATTGTCACTGTTCACATCAGCTGTATCAGTCTACATCTCTGTGTCTTTCACCTTCTTCTGGAGAATCAACATGTCTGGATTATTTAGCTGAGACATTCAGTAATGGACATTTCCCACCTTGTTTTTTCCCCCACTTTGGTTCAAGTTTCAGACAAAAAACATTGCAAGTATGTAATCAATTAGGGTTTTCAAGTACTAATTCAGTACATCTCAAATGATTACTTGGATCAGGTAGATCTTTTGATCAACAGTGGTTTAGAAGGATACTGGTACAACTTCAGCTATGCTGTCAGCCCGGAAGATGATCTGTATTGCACAGGAATTAGGAATCATGCAGCAGTGGCATGCTCCATGAGCTTGAGCTTCAACTTCGCCATCTATAATTTAGGGGTGGAGAAACTTGCTTCTCTGTGTCAATCAAACTGAACTGAGAATTGAATCTAAGACCTGAGGTACCGTCACACAGTATGGCAGCTGTAACAAAACACCTGGTTGTCATGTGGTAAAGCCTGAGTGACCCCAATTTCTTTCCAGTCCAGTAACAGAGCTGAAGCATATTTGTAGCAGCAGCAGGGTCTGGGTATGTTGGCCCACATTCAGTGCTCTGATGAAGCATCTGTAGAGGCACGTTGTCACTCACCCTTCTAGAAGCCCTGTTCAGCACTCCTGTTAGGAAATAAAACTGCCTCTGAACTATGAATGGTATAAGATGAATTGTAATGCTTATTGTTTTGAAAGTTTGGTTTCAGGTCTGTGGAAGATGAATATTGCATGAAATGCATCAAGGAAAAATACAGAAATAGATTACATTGTGCATTTGGGTAACTAGACTTGGTTTGTACCTTACAGATTCCCATTACTGTATGCAAGACCTTGATTTCAAGGGAACTACCATGGGGCAAAGCTTCTGGCCAGGCAAGCGGGACAGCTGCCCTGCATGCCTGCTGGCAGCATTAGCCACTGAGTACTGCAATGTCCAGCTGCTCTTCTTTCTCAAAACTTTAACAGTAGCAAAACAAATAGCGTCAAATCTACTTCAGTCCTATCTACATCTCAAGATGCCTCATTTTATAAAAAGCACTATTAAAACCAGCTAGTACTTGGAAGCATTAGTATATCTACATCATCCATCCAGGTAAACTGGACTCTTGTGTCTTCACTTCCACCAGTCCGTCACTGCCTCAGGCAAGGACACAGCGTTCTTTGGCAAGGCAGGCCAGTGGCAGCACCCCCCGGGGTACAAAATGTTCGTGATTTGGGTGCCTGCTGCCGAGTGCAGTGATGCTGAGGGACACAAACGAGGCCCGTCGATACCTAGAGCTGAAGGGTTAACGACACCTAGAGCTGTGACCCCCGTGCGCCAAGCAGCCATGATGAGGCCATGGCCTGCTGTCCCCTGGGGATGGCGGCTGACCGCACCCTGCCGCTGAGGTCCCCCAGTTGCTAACCGTGGCCTGTGGAGGGGGTCAGGCACCCAGCGGTGACCCCAAACGGCGGTCCCGACCCGTCTCCCTCGACACAAGGCTGTGGCAGGAGGTGGACTCGGTCCCGCAGGAGCTCGCCCTCCTGCCGGAGCGCCGCCCCAACATGTCGGGCTGTGGCGCGGCCTGTGCCGCCCGGCACCGGGTCGCGGCGCCGCTCGCCGCTCCGCCACCGCTGCGCTCCCTCCTGCCGTCGTCGGGGAAGAGCCGGAGCAGAGCCAGGGCAGAGCCGGAACGCCCCCGCGCCCGCCCCCGCTCCTGTGGCAACCGGTCTGCGCTGCTCGTACCTGCCCGGACGCGGTGGCGGCCATGAGGGCGGAGAGCGCGGAGCAGCTGGCGGCAGCGGCCGAGGAGACGGGCAACGATGTCCACGGCGAGGCGGCGGGCGGCGGGCAACCTTGTGAGCGCGGCGGGCCCCCGGCCTGGCGTTGGGGCTGGCCTCACGGCCCTCGTTCCCCATCCCCACCGCGGCACCCCCCTCGCCGTGACCCTCGGGGGAGCGGAGCCTTTCCCCTGCAGCTCCCCGCTGATCCCCCGCAGCCACCGTGCTCGGTGACCCTTTGTCTCCCCAGCACCATGCAGCCTGCCATGGCGGGCGTGTGGGTAGTGCCTTGCCAGGCAGGGACCCCTACTCCACCATCCCTCTTAAGGTCCTTGGAGATCTCTGTCATCGAGGGCACCTCCTCGGAGATGGCCATGAGTGGCCCTGCCTTGGGCTGCTCGCCATGGGGAGATGCAGTGGCCTTGTCTCTCAGGTGAGAGACCCCCCCACGCTGCAGCCCACCAGCATTCCCCTGTTAGATTTACCCACCGTGGTCTGTGGCATGGAATTGCTTCATGTTGGGGAGCAGGGCCTGGCTGAACACTACCGAGTGTTTGTAAACCATGTGTCTTCGATGGTATTAAAGGCAGAAGTACAGAGGCATAAAATGACATTACGTTTGCAAGGCATGTTAGCAGTATAAGGGGGTTAAATTAACTGGTTCTTTTGTAATGTGTTTTACCAACAGGGAAGAAATACGTATATGTTGAGCCATCTAGGAGAGTTAAAGAAATCCTTGAAGAGCTTCGTTTTCAGAAAGAAGCATGCTATGCTAAACATCCAGCTGCAGGTAATCCTCCTTACCAGCGTTGGCCAGGGTTTGCCAGGGCAAATGAAATGCTCATTGTTTTGAGGAACTGTGGCAAAATTATGTAAAAAAAAAATCCCAGAACATTTGTGTAATAGCCTGGGTAACATTCAGAAACAGAAGAACTGCATATAGTCTTTACTGATGTTTTTAGTCTGAAATTACAGGATCATAGAGAACATGGGTAATTCCATATGATCTATCACTTTATTAAAACAGAAACAATTGCCAAGCAGTAGGGAGGTTTTGTTAGCTTTTTCTTTGAAAGAAATGCTGGAGTTCTTAGAATACTTTGGCCCCTTCTGCTTCTCAAAACTGGAGTTGGTGTTGAACAAGTTGAGGTAAGAGTGATAAGGGTAAGTAAAGGGCAGGAAAACAGTGAAAACAATTAGAAATTCAGTCTGTTTAGGCAGCTTAAAAGAGACTTGATTACAGTAGGCAAATGAAGAAACGGAAGTCTAAGAGGGAAGAAGGTGTTCAGTCTAGCTAAACTATTAAAAGTTCTGAGAACTGGAGGTAAAAAAGGTAAGATCAGAGTGGAAATAATTAGTGGGCTTTAACCACAGGAGATTTTAATGCTGGAAGAATATAACAAAGATCACTTAGATTCACCATTTTTAATACATATTTTAAGTACTTTGCACTTAAAACATTAGCCCTGATCCAAGCTCATTTGCTAGTCTTGGTGCATGAATGAGCCTGAAGCCATGCGACCCATGTAAGTCAAAACTTGCATCATGCTGGTGGGCCCTTGCAACCACAAGATCTAGTAATCTCATTGTAGAAAATCAATTTTCAGAAGTTTGTAATATTTAAGGATAGGTCATCTTATCTGGTTGAGTCTAAGGTCTTACTGCCTTTATTAAGCCAAGCTGTTGTATTTTATTTGGTACCTCTCTGTATAGTCCACTGAGTAAAGCTGGTTATTCCACAGCTTCCTTCATTAGTTTTCTCTAGTGGTTGATGTATTTAAAAGAAAAACCAAACCTAATTAATAATTTGAATTTGCACAATCCAGGTCCTTGTTTTTCTTGGGTATATAATAGTGCCTTTTTCAATATCCAGGGTTTTCTTCCAGAGAACGTACATATGCACATATTTGGCTTTGGCTCTTTTTATATGTTCACAAGTTGTTTTCCCTCCTCTTTTAAAATGCAAATACCAAATCTGATCACAGTATTTCAGTATTTGTATCACCATCTTTTGTAGAAAGAGTGTCCTCTACTTACTTTAGAGCTACAGTAGAGCTAATGTTAATACTAGGAGCTTGAAGTGCTTGTCAGCTGTTCTTGCTAAATCCACAATGCTTTTGCTCCCCAGTACACACTTCCCAAACTGTAACCTCACATACTAGTTTGTAGAATAAAGTCATTCCTTGCTTATATTAAGCTGTGTTTTGTTGGCACAAGCCCATCACTGTACACACATACATATAGCTATATGACTTTTTTTGCCTTTGTTTCCAAATTTGGAAAATTTTGAAAGAACTTTTTATGTTTTCATAGAACCACAGGCTGGTTTGGGTTGGAAGGGCCCACAAAGCCCATCTTGTTACAGCCCCCAGCCATGGGCAGGGACACTCTTCACTAGCCCAGGTTGCCCAGAGCCCCATCCAACCTGGCCTTGAACCCTGCCAGGGATTCAGGGGCAGCCACAGCTTCTCTGGGCACCCTGTGCCAGGGCCTCACTGCCCTCACAGGGAAGAATTTATTCCTCATATCAAATTTAACTCTATCCTTTTTCAGTTTAAACCCATTGCCTCTTGTCCTGCCACTACACTCCCTGTTAGAGTCCCTCTCCGTCTTTTCTGTTAAACCCCCTTTAGGTACTGGAAGGCTTCAGTAAGGTCTTCCCTGAGCCTTGTCAAGTCCAACTCTCTTAGCTTGTCTTCACAGGAGAGGTGCACTGATCATCTTTCTCTCATGTAGGGTCAAGACCCTTGCTAACTACAGTCTAAACTCACTCAAAATGAATTTAAAATAGTTGGATTCATAGAAATCTACTTAAACTGGGTGATGTAATCAGTCTCCTGTCAGATATAAAGACCACTTGAACCTGCAACTCTGTTAGTATGATTAGGCTCCTTATAGTAAATGGAGAGAAAAAGGCACTTTGAAAACGTAATTCTTCTGGCTTGTCCTAGATACCTCCCGTTGCACATGCCATGCCCCAAAAATGCCTGTTTTCCCATTGACTGTAAAGGTGTTCTCTGCAAGCAGCTGAATTGCAGATGTTACACAGGCTGCTCCTGTGTCAGATGTTACTAAGAGCTGAACCCAACTATGCTTCACTGCTTCCATTTCCCAATAGATGCAAATTGTCTGGAATATTTCAGTTTGATTGTCTAAATGGATGCTGCCTTATATGTTTTCTGGGGAGTCCCACAGTGAAATGTATGTTACAAGGGCTTAAATTACTAAAGATAATACAGACACACTGCAAATATTTATTACAGAGGTGTATAATATCTGTATTATAACAAGCTCAGTGTATAAAAAGTATGTATACCATATGTTATATGCATAACAATGTAGAATAAGGTTAAATAGCTGCTAGTGTAGAGATTATTTAGGGGATACATCATTCCTTTTACATCTGGAGAATCAGAGGTGCTCCAAAAGTGGCCTGAGCGCTGATAAACAGCAGCTGTCAGGTTGGATGGTTACTGATTTATACAGTTAAGATAATTCATAAGTTTTTTTAATATAAATTACATTGTTAGTAAATTAGTAACCTTTCCCCTAAATAAATTAGGGGGATTTTTATTTGTCTTGGTGGTGTTGACTTGGGTTTGGTTTGGTGCTTGTTTGGTTTTTGTTTTGGGTTTGTTTTTTTTTGAGGGAGGGGTGTGTTTGGTTGTTTTGCGAGGGCATTTGGTATTCCAGTATGACCAACAAATCACACTGGATGCACTGTTGGTATTACTGCTCTTTCTAATATGCTATAGATCAGCTGCATCCTGCTTCAGCTGGAAACCTAAGCTGCTCTGCAGACAGTAGAGAGCGTTGTATACCTTCAGCAGCCTGAATTGCTCTCTGAAGATGTCAATCTCTTTTCATTAACTGTGGAGGAAGATTATAGCTTCCTGCTTAACTACTTCTAATCAATGCATAGAGCAAAAGGACTGTCTTTTCAAAAGTTGCATTAATTCTTGAACTTGTTGAATTAATCAGTTATAATGGTATCATTTTGTCAAATTTTAACAGTGGCTCTGGAAGGAGTTCGGAGTGGGAAAAAGAATTTCTCAGTTGGAAGCCTGAAGCCAGTGTCACAAAACAGAAACAGTTCTCTTCTACAGCCTCAATTCTACTCAAGGCATGCAAGAATAGAAAGTAAGAGTCAACAATAGGAAAATTCCATTGTAACACCCCATTTTAGAATTGCAAGGTAATAATATTTTATAATTCAGAGACATCTCACAGGACTGCAGATCTGGTTTGTGCAGTGTTATTTTTTTCATCAGATTACTTATGTGGTCTTATGGTAATCACCTCTGGGTGTCTTTCTGCAGAGCTAACCCACCTCTTCTTTTAAGAAACCTGGTAAGGACTGCTGTGATGAGTGACCATATTTCATATGCTGAAATCTTTTGTAAACATGTGGAATAGTCACTTGTTTCCTACTGATGGGTGAGCAGTTGGTTTTGTGTCCACAATGAACTTTACTTGCCTTCCCTAACATCCAATCTTAAACAATTCAAATGCTTGGAAAACCCCTCCTTTCAGGACACCTCCTGAAAAGAGATTGATCTAGGTGCCACTTCAGGCATTTTTGCATTTGCCTGCAATGGTCAGTGTGGATTTCTTTCCTTTCTTTCTTCACAGACCGTGGAATGTGGCTTTTGTGGAGCAGATCTTTTCCTTATGAGGTGGTAGATTTTAGCATAGTCATCTCAATGTGCCCACCTTCCTTCTTTCAGTGAAATGTATTAACTTCGTAGTGGAAGGTGAGAGCTTCCAACCCTAAGGAAACACAAGAGTCTGTTAGCTTTGTAACAGGAATGTTGTTAGTGCCATGAGCTTGCAGAATGTGTGAATTCAGCCTATTTTGCCATTAAATGAAGTTTCTCATGTTCTTGGGGGCTAGTGGTTTCAAAGTACAACTAGCTGTGTGACTATCACCTCTTTCTTCCTGTCTTGATCTTGTGAGCTGTGGAGATGGTGGGATCTTAGTTACAACAGCAGGAAGAATTAAGTGAAGTTGCTGTAAGAAGCACTTAACCAGTACAGCCTTCCCCCACAGCTGCCTTTACTCCAGACTTAATGCTTGTAGGAATGTTGTGATTACAGAGGAGGCCTAATCTATGCCAGGTATTATCTGCAGTCACTTCTGGCAGCGTCCCTAAATCAAGAAAATTTTAACCACACCATAGAAAATACAACCAAAGGATGCCTCAGAATTTACAGACACCGACTGAACTCATGTATGTGAGGCTTCTAGTGAAGGCACAGAGATTTCAAAGATCCTGATCCCCTCCGTTTCCTTTTAAGATCTGTGGGAAAGCAAAGCTTTAAAGAAAATAGTTTATTCAGATTTATTTAGGTGCTGAAATGTATGGGATCTGTTGGGTTTCCTTTGGGAATTCAGATGTACATTCATTTCTAAGGACTACAGCTAGAAACAAGTGGTGGCGTTCTCACTAGCTATACTGCCCATTTTGCAGCAGAATAGGCAGGTAATGTGAAAGGAGAGGTGGCAGGAAAGAAACAAGACAGGAGAAAAACTGGCTTCAGCTCCTACCCCCACCAAACCATTTCTATTCACACACCCTCTTCTGTGTAAGGATCTGGGGAAAAAATGACCTGATAATGTGACTGGGAGATGGAGTGTGTACAGACCATGGGAATGGACAAAGAAAGAAGAGGGGTTCCTAGGGTGAAAATGAGCCTACTGTGCTTAGTGCCACAAGGAGAGGCATCCCTGACAGGAAAAGGAAGGAACACAGACAAGGGGGGTGAGGAAATATAGAACAGAAGGTCAGGAATTCCTAAAGGAACCTGGAGACAAGAGAAGACAGTTCAGCAACGCAGGGGCACAAACTGAAAAAAATAAAAGGAAAAATATGTGGGAGAAATAAGTAGAAGAGGCAAAAAGAAAAAAAATATACCCACATTGCTGAATTTATGGAGGTTAATGCACTTATTTTTGCTTCTCTCATTTACCACCTTTCCCTAAATGTGAGTACTGCTCTGGGGGGCTCACTGTGTGGTGTCTCATTCATAACCTTACAGTGGATCTTGTTTCTTTACAGAGAGCTGAACTTCAGTGCTGTGAAGACCCAAGCCTGTTTTGATGTGCTAAATCAAACATCAGAAAGACTAGCTGCCTTTGGAAGTGTAGAGCGGTATTTCTAAGCTTCTGAACAAAGTTCTACTTGGATAAGGACTTACTCCCTTTTTCTTGTTGTTTTATTCATACCCTCATACTGCTTTTTTATCAGATGTTGCAGTAGTCAAATCTGATCCATATTTCAGCCAGTGATGAAGATGTCACAATCCACTGATTACAGAATGTTCTTGCTGATATAAATGTGAAACTTGATGTTTTCGTAGGCTGCCCTGTTCCAAAGTGATTCTAGGTTCCAGCAGCAGATTGTAACGTAATTAAAGAGATGCCTTAAAATGCCTTAGGCTGAGACCCTTCATTACACTGAGCATTTCATGAGCCAAGAGTTTGTGATTTGATATCTAGCCTGATTTAATAAAACTTTATCATAGATAAGCCTGTGATGTGTCCATATATAGGAGTTACCGTAGTGCCAAAGAACCACAGAGGCAGCATGGAACCTGAAATGACTCTCACTTAACTGTCACTTAACTCTCACTCTTAACCAGTGAGTTAATACCAAATGATCATGAGTTTGGTTTGTGTTATCACACCACATAGGAAACAAGCGTGGATGTTCTAGGTACTGTATAAAACCAGAATAAAAGTTAGCTTTGAAAGGTCATGGATGCTTGGAGGAGGTACCAGAGGAGGAGAAGGTACACGTATTTGCTGCCCCAGTGTGCTGTCTAGGGAGGTTTGTAGCGAAGCTGAGGTCTGGGAAGATGTCGAGAGCATCCTGAGTCTTGTCTGGGCTTCAGACTTTGACTCCCTGCTGCTACTCCATGTGGTTGCCAGTGACACTGCCATGGAGTGTGTCAAGTATGACTGCATTGCTGCAGGGCAAGTCAAGGACATAGATGCCCAGGTGGTTCTTCCTCAGTCCTAGTGGTGAGGGGTAGGGCTTGAGGAACGGATTGATACTGTTGGTCACAGAACCACAGAATGTGTAAGGTTGGAAGGGGCCTTTAAAGGCCATCTAGTCCAACCCCCCTGCAGTAAGCAGGGACATCTTCACTAGATGGGGTTGCTCAGAGCCCCATCAAGCCTGACCTTGAATATCTCCAGTGATGGGGCCTCCGCCACCTCTCTGGGTAACTTGTTCCAGTGTCTCACCACCCTCATGTCTAATCTAAACCTACCCTGCTCTAGTGTAAAACCGTTACCCCTCATCCTATTGCTACATGCCCTTACAAACAGTCCTGCCCCATCTTTCCTGTAGGCCCCTTCAGGTACTGGAAGGCTGCTATAATGTCTCTCAGGAGCCTTCTCTTCTCCATGCTGAACAAGCCCAACTCTCCCAGCCTATCTTTGTAGGAGAGGTGCTCCAGCCCCCTGACTATCCTTGTGGCCTCCTCTGGACCCACTCCAAGAGGTCCATGTCCTTCTTGTGTTGAGGGCTCCAGAAAGAGCCCTAGAGTTGAAAATGAGGAGTTGGCTTTTATGACTATGGAATGTCACCTCTTTGATGACTGAAAACTGATAGAAAGAGCTGAGATTCACCTTATCTAGTAGGATTGACATTGTTTCCTGAGTTCTGTGGTAGCACAAGAAATATATAGGAGTGATATACTCCGAGGATCTCTTGAGGTCCCTTCCAACCCCTACAATTCTATGATAGATTGCCTGGACGACCTGGGGAGAAGAACTATAAATAGGAGTGAGAGGGGAAGGAGATGGCAACCCACAATCAAGTGAGGAGGTGGTGGACTGCATTGGTAGGCATGATATTTCCTGGGTTTGTCTTTAACAATTAACTTAATGATCAGTCTTTGCCCTATTTCTAGAATAATTGTAGCCTGTTCTTTTCCAACTTAATACTACCTAGTGCTTACCCTAGTTTACATTGCCAGAATTCTTCCCAGACATCCCTCCAGCACATTTGTGGGATAAACAAATGTTACTGTCTTTTTAAAGGATGGAAGTGTACAGTGAGAGGGGAAAAGAAGAAAAAAGAACAAGGACTGATGGATAATTTAAAACCAGAATTGAAAAGCTTCTTATTCCCAGTGCTAACTCAGACTGGCAATTCACATCTTTCCTAAGGTGTGATCCTAAGAGATTTGTTTTGTTCCTGGGGCCCTCAGATCCTAAGGAAATACCTAAACCACACTGAATATGGTTAAAAAGGAAGAGTCTCAGTGGCAGCTTTGAGGAGCTAGACTTTGTGTTCCTTTGGTTTTCTTTATGATTATCTGTGAAATGGGATGTTTGTTTTTTGTCTGGAACTCTTCTCTGACATGAAAAAGTTTGGGGTTATTTTTGTATCAGTGAGAAAGGGGGGAAAACCCCCAACCCTTAGCTGTCTCCAAGCCAACTCTTTTCAGCATTTCCATTTGACTTGTAAATGAAAAAATTACTGGCACTGAAAATTGCACCTGAGGCACTAGAGGAGTAGCTGCTTTTGAAAACATCATTCTCACTTTTTAGATGCAAATTTGAGCATGAACCACACAATAATGTTGGAAATACACTGGGGTTTCAGATAGAGCCTTTGATTGAGCTTGTTGCATCTCACTGCTGCTCCTTGCTTCATTTTTATTCCCCTCCCCTTCCCTTGCTTTCTCATTCTTAGTAATTTTTGTTTCATGAACTTGTTTTAAAATTTTCCAAACTGAAGGACATTCTGGGTCTATCCTGGATTCCTGCACTGGCTCAGTTTTGCTGCAGCAGAGGCAGATTTGGGAATCTCATTTGTGCCTTTGCTCCTTCCTTTACATGCAACCTTGTACAGCTGAGAGATGTCCTTCAGATCTCTTCTACTGAATATTTTATCTCCGTTACCAGGTGTGGGGAATTCTTAGCTAATCCAATATGTGCTCAGGACCCTTTTATGTGTCTCATCTTTCATTTAAATAAAACTAAGCAATTTAAATATAATAACATTGAGTAATATTATAGTAATGGCATTATTTTTACTATGTTTTTAATATATCTATAATTATGAAATAGGGCTTTGGGTTATTTAAATTAACTGTGCTCACATTTTAACATAGTGATTTTTTTTCCTGATTAGCTATTCAGCTACTAGTTCCTCTTAGCTTTTTAACATTATTTCATTTCCAAACTAAACACTGCTGTTTTGAAAGACACATGTTCTCTCCAGTGGTGCCCAGCGACAGGTCAAGGGGCAATAGGCACAAGCTTGACTATAGGAAGTTCCACCTAAACATGAAGAAAAACTTATTTCCTGGGATGGTGATGGAGCCCTTGGACAGGCTGCCCAGAGAGGCTGTGGAGTCTCCATCTCTGGAGATATTCAAGACACTATCCTTTGCAACCTGCTCTAGGTGATCCTGCTTTAGCAGGAGGGTTGGACTAGATGATCTCCAGAGGTGCCTTCCAACCCAAACTGTGCTGTGAGTCTGTGAAGAAGAGAGCATCAGAGCCCATGCTGCTGTTGCTCTGTAAGATGCAGTCCAGTGCTCCGAAAACCAAGGAGGGTTGAAATCCATGATAACTGCTAACAAATCTCCACAGAGCCAAATTGGGACTTGATGATTTGGGCACACATGTCAGAGTATCTGAGGGGCTGTGGTTTTGGTAAGAAAGTTTTCTGCTGTGATTTGGCATTTGGTCTACACGGGTGAACAATGAAGATATACACTGCCATGGAAGGTTGAAGAGGGTTCTGGGACAGGTTCCTCTGTCCACAGTGTGCACAGCATGTTTGCTCATGCCTGTGCTTTGACCTGGAAATACCAACTTTAAATGCAACACTGCTCACAGCCACAAGCAGAATTGTACCCAGGCAGAATATTTTAACATCACAGTTGCTGAATATGCAGTAACATAGGCTTGCTTGCCTGTCCAGAAGCTGTTCATCCAACAAGATAGGCATCAACTTTCAACTGAGTCTTTTATCTGTCATCATATTTCAGAATTTTAAATCCTCAAGCAGAAAGATCACAATCCTGAATATGAAACACTGGGTCATCTAACTGCAGACATTTAAAGTTTCTGCTAAAGTTTATACATAACCAAACTTTTATCACTCTTTTTCATAGAGGATTTAAGTTTTTTCTTAGCAAAAACTCGCGTTGAGACCATGGGGACTATTTATGAAGAAGAGATTTCAAAGTAATTCTTCGGGTTGTTTTGGTACCAGATAGCAGCTGCTACTCTTTGAAGCTGATCACGTTTTCTTAGGATAAAAAACTCCACAGGGTTTCCCTCCTTGATGGCTATGGCTGAGAATGAAACTGCATCTTGCAGTACCTTTTAAACTGTGTTTGCAAGAGACTTGACAAGTAACTTCAAAGACTCTTCTAGGCTTAAATACGTCTCCAGTGTGACAAAACAGAGTGAGTCAGAGTAGAAGAGGAAGACAGCTGGGAAGGGAAAACACTTCCTGCAGTTAGAAATGGCAAACATTTAACCTTCAAATAAACAAGATACTTTTTATTTTGCAACAGCTTCATTACCAACAGCCAGCATTTTATTTTAAATTCCTAGCAGCAACATGGAGCAGTTAAACCACAGCTCCCCAATTTGCCTATGTGGTGCCAGAATGTGTGGTCCTCGGTTCATGGAAGTATCTCCTGGGCCACTCTGCCTCCAAAGCAGCCAAAACCAGGTGTGTTTCCTCTGGCAGGTCTGCAGGCATCTGGTAATGCTACTCAACCTTCATCATGTTGTGCTGCCCAGTGATGCCTGTAGAGTTTTTTCCTAAGTCAGAGTGAACAAACCTGCTTGACAGAGCCCCACCAGCACAGAGTAGCTGATGATGGTCGCACAACCGACACGCTGTTTCTTACAGCAAAAATGAGGTGGACTGGTGCTGTTGTGGGTTTCTGCCAGGCTGGTGTTTCTTGGTATGAAGAGAAATGAGACATTAAATAGTAGAGAGAAATCCCTCACCTACACACAGGTCTGAGAACACCTGACTTCTAACCCTGGTCTGGACAGTGAGGTCACTCCCTATATCCCTCATGCTCCAACACACCACCTCTTGCTTATAAATTTACTACACCAAAATTTCTAGGAGGCTGCTAGACTCTTAGCTGAAGGCCTATCATTACTTTCAGTAGTGACTATGACTAATATCTAACTAAAATAGATTTCTGTGCTAGCTCCCACGTTGGGAGGAGTTTGAAGAACACACAGTGAGAGCAAAACAGCTGGATCTGTAATTTGTAAAAACTCTAAAATGTGCCTTGAAAATAGGTTTCATCGGGCTGTGGATACAAATTCTATAAAGACTTTTGAACCAGTGGACTTCTAACAAGGTATAAATGTAAACGTAGTAATATGTAACTAGTCTCCACAGGGGCAGGTGGGACATGAAAAGGAACTCAGAGTAACAGTATTACTCACAGAAACACTTTAGGCTACTGTCTTCTCATCGGAATTGATCTAATTCTTATTTGCCGTAAGACAAACAGGGTATACTACTGGATCAATCCAAGTAACTAGTACATTCTAGTTATTAATTTTCACAAGGAAAGCATATACTTTTTTCCTTTTTTTCCCAGATTTGGCTTATAAAGACTTCCATTGAGCACAGATGTCCTGAAACATTTCATAAACCCTGAATTAACACCCAACATTTTTGTTGACCATTTGCAGGATCATCAATGCAATTAGCTAGGCTTTGGTGCTGGAATGGCTTAGCACTCAATCTTCAGGCAGGGGAAATGAAAACTTAACTAGACAAAGGCTCCTCCAAAGTCGTGTATCAATGCTGACATTTCAGCCCTGGAGGAAACTAAGAAGTGCCACTGCAGCTGATGGTGGCAGATGCACCGGCCCTGACAAAGCCCTTGGGAAAACCTTCCCACTGCAGTTTGAATGATGCCCATGTAGCAGTGGCTGTGCCAGCTGACAGGTGACATAGCTGAGATCTTTGGCCAATGGGCAGGCTATATGACCATATATGACCACAGGTCACATTCGAATCGGGTATAAATGGAGCCCCCCAAGAGGGCCAGTTTGAGTTGGTCTCCCTCAGACCAGCGTGTTTGCAGTCAGAGGTTCCCCCCATGGTTTGGGATGCCACCTTCAGTTCACCTTCTGTACAGATTGAGAAACCTCATCTTACATGGGCAAGTGATTTTAAGCATTACAGGTCATCAGCCATAGATCTTCGGACCTCTGAAGTCAGCGCTGTAGCACTAACATCCCAACCAACATCCTGAACCTGTGTTACTGTCTGTTGGAGCCAGAGTGGTTTCAGTTACAATAGAACTTAGTTGGATTTTTTTTGCCTTATTCCTGTAAATGAAATCTCATTTTTTCATTTGCTAACTGGACTGGTTTGTGAGGTTCTGTGCCTCAGATTTATTGAGTGAATCAGAATTCCACAGTAGTTCAGTGAGTTCTCCTATGAACTTTAGTGGGTCCCAGGTTTCTCACGTTACCTGTAGAAGTGGCTAAGATTAATAACAGTAGAGCTTTCAGATCCTTAATTAAGGCAGACTAAGGACTGTGCTTGGTTTAGGTAATGTTTAAGGTGCTGGATGGGTTACAGATCAATTCTAGGTACAGCTGATGCCATCACAGGATTTGACTCTCCCTTACCGGGCTGGCTGACCACCAACCACGGTGGAAAGACCTGGGTTCACCACGAAGTGATGACACCATGGGTTTAAACTGAAGGAGGGGAGATTTGGATTAGACATTAGGAAGAAATTCCTCCTAATGAAGAAGGGCGATGAGGCCCTGGCACAGGGTGCCCAGAGAAGCTGTGGCTGCCCCTGGATCCCTGGCAGTGTTCAAGGCCAGGTTGGATGGGGCTTTGGACAACCTGGGCTAGTGGAGGGTGTCCCAATTAATAAGCTTATTGCATGCACATGACCTAGTTAATCATGTAACAACAGCCTCACACTCAACTGTTCTGTATTTTTGAGGGTAAACAGGCTTGAATCACTTTTTTTACTAAGAAAGAGACATGTCACAGGACCCTGGCCTATGTGGCTTGTAACAGCTATGCTGCAATCCAAACAGCCAGTGAGGATTTATGCCTGGTGTAACTCCACTGCCTTCAGTAGATCTCTATGAGAGGGCCTTGGACCTGTAGCTGGTGGACATGAAAATGCATGGTGTCAGAGCTGGAAATTCTCCAGTTCCGTGCAGTCTCTAAACTGTGGGAATCCATGACCTCTTAGTTCACTCAAGCCAATGACTTGGGAAAAAGGTTTCAAGCCTATCTGATACAGTTTTTTTCACACCAACTCTGTTTCACAGAGCTGGAAAAAGTAGTTTTTGGGTAACCGTAAGGTTTTGTAGTTTTTAAATAGCAGTGAGGGTTTTTTTTTTATAATGTAAATATATGTGGTTCTAAAAAAGTTTTAAAAGGACGAAAAATGTCCTCTTCTTGAATTTAAGCTTTCCAAATTGTTAATCCTTTTTAGAGGTGCTTGAAACGGAATTTGGCAGGAATTCAAAGCAACTGTGGCTGCTGTCACTTCTCTTTTTTTTTTTTCCTCCTGCCCTTAAAGAAGTGATTTATTAAAACGCTCTCTCAACTTCCCTCTCTAAATTCCAACTCTTTTAAAAGAAGCTCCTCTGCCTCTTCCAAAGAGCTTCTCCGCACAGCCACGGCAGCCCAGCCGGTGTGGGAGAACCCTTCTGCCCGGGGTTTAAAGCCCCAGAGCGTTTCAGGCGCGGACTGGAGAAGCGAGAAGGCGCACGGGAGGCGGCGGAGCAGCGCGGCGCTCTCCTGGGCGAGGGAGACGTGCCCCGGGGCCGGCCTGGCAGGGCTCTCCGCCGGCCCCGCTCCTCGGCCCCGTGCTCCTCCGGCCTTGGCAGGGCGCGGGTGGTCCCCGCCAGTCGTCCTCACACCCCTCCCTGTGTGTGCCGGGGCTCGGGGCAGCGGGGCCCTTCCCCGGCGTGGAGACACAAGTTCCCTTCGCGGCCCCCAGTCGAGAAGAGCGACGGGCGGGCTAGGGAGCGCGGGCTGCCTGCACCTGCCCGCCGCCACCTCCGCGCCCCCCGGGGCTGCCACCGCGGCACCTGCTGCACGGAGCGCAGGGGATGAGGCCCCGGAGACATCCTGGGAGCCTGGGGACCGCTCTCCCGCGGCCCAAGCGGCGGCGGTGCCCTGCGGGCGGAGCAGGGCGGCACCTAGGGGCGGGCCGCGGCGATGGGGCGGGCGGCCGGCCGGCCCGGGGGGGCGGTGGAGTTGTTGGCCGCCGCGGGGAGGACGGGCCGGCATGGCCGGGAGGGGCGGCGGCACCGGCGCCTCCCCGGGGCAGGGGGTGGGGGCTGAGAGGCGGCGACGGCAGCAGCCCCAGCCCCAGCCCCAGCCGCAGCATGCGCTGCCCGGCCCCGACCCCGGCCCCGCGGCTGCTCCGCGGCGGCCGCCGAGGGCAGAGCGGTGGCAGCGAGAGGCCTGGATGGAGCCGGGGCTTTGCGGCCGCCCCGCCGGCCGGCCCAGGTGCCCGCGGCCGTGGCGGCGGTGGCTGCGCGGGCGGCGGTGGGTGCTGGCGGCCGGGCTGATGGCCGCGGCTGCCGCCCTCGTCCTCTACGCGCGGCTGCCGGAGCCGGCAGCGGCGGCTCGGGCCGCGGCGGGAGACCGGGAGGGCGGCGAGGTGACGGTGCTGCTCTGGTGGCAGCCCTTCGGCCGCCCGCGGCGCATGGCCGACTGCCGCCGGCGCTACAACATCTCGGGCTGCCGCCTCAGCGCCGACCGGAGCCGCTACGGCGAGGCGCAGGCGGTGCTCTTCCACCACCGCGACCTGGCGCAGCACGGCGCCGAGGGGCTGCCGCGCGGGCCCCCGCCGCGGCCCCCGCGGCAGCTCTGGGTGTGGATGAACTTCGAGTCGCCCTCGCACTCGCCCGGGCTGCGGGGGCTGGCCGGTCTCTTCAACTGGACCATGTCCTACCGGCGGGACTCGGATGTCTTTGTGCCCTACGGGTACCTGTACGCCCCGCCGGAGCCCCGGCCCTTCGTCCTGCCCCGCAAGACGCGGCTGGTGGCCTGGGTCATCAGCAACTGGAACGAGGAGCACGCCCGGGTGCGGTACTACCGCCAGCTGAAGGAGCATCTCGCCATCGACGTCTATGGGGCGTGGGGACTGGCGCTGGCCGAGGGCGGTGTGGTGGAGACTGTCTCGGCCTACAAGTTCTACTTGGCCTTCGAGAACTCCCAGCACACTGACTACATCACCGAGAAGCTCTGGAGAAACGCCTTTGCTGCCAGCGCCGTGCCTGTCGTCCTCGGGCCCCGCAGGGCCAACTATGAGCGCTTCATCCCCCCCGACTCCTTCATTCACGTCGATGATTTCCCCAGCCCCCAGCTGCTGGCCACCTACCTGAAATTCCTCGATAAAAGCAAACCCAACTACAGGAGGTATTTTGCCTGGAGGAAGAAGTATGAGGTCCACGTCACCTCGTTCTGGGACGAGCATTTCTGCAAGGTTTGTGAGGCTGTGAAGGCAGCTGGGAATCAAATCAAGACTGTACGAAATCTGGCCAGCTGGTTTGAAAGCTGATGTTCCTGGCAAGTGAGGCTTGCTTGGCCAGTCCGTCCCAGGAGGGGACCTTCTCAAGGCATAATGAAGGATGAGCCTTTGCAGTGGTACACACAGAAGGCTGTCGTAAGTGACAGAAGCACATAGGTACAGGTAAACAAGCTGTGAAAAGCCTATGAAAGGGCTGTTTTTATTGAAAGTGCAGAATTATGGAAGTGCAAAGAGATGTCAGGCACGATGATTCTTCAAGAGCAAAGTTAAATTTCCAGAAATACCGATCTGAAAACTGTACAGTTGTGCATAGCTGAACACTAGTAACCGATGCCAAGTTCTTCAGCTGTACAGCTGAAACCAATTTTTTTGGCTATGACAGCTTCCTGGACTCTGAAACTTTCTTCTGTTTACAGGGGATACATGATCGGCGCTGCCTTTCTGTACTCTGAAGACAAAAGTGAATATTCTTAACAGTGATTGTTATACAAGTGAAAGCTATTTGCAGACAAACTCTGAGCTGCAGGTGATGAACGTAAGAATGTAAGGATACAGTAGCACTTTTTAGCAATGTTTGAAATTGCAGCAGCCAGCTAATAATGCTTTGAGCCAAATAATAATTCCATTTAGGAAAAAGTCTATGGAAAGGACTGGATCTGGGTGGAACAAGCGGATCAGATGATGTAGAGTATTTCTTCCACTGCCTGCCAGAACCGTAGGTATCTTTATCCTGAATGGAAGTAAGGAAGAGCTTTAAATACAGGAGAAGACAGACAGTATGAAAAGAAAGCTGGAACATTTCCACCCTCCCTTTATTCAGGAATTAGAAAATGTTTACAGGAGTCTGCGTGTTTTTCTCTGCAAAATTACTGCCATAGGAAAAAGCAGGGAAAGGCTCAGAACCGCAGGGGTTTATTGCTGTGTACAGGAAGGCTAGCTTATTTCTCTAGTGTCATTAGCCAGTCCTGCTGTATAATGATTGTTTTGGTTTATGGCACACATTTTTAAAATACTGCTGGATGACAGATTACTCAGAGTGATACTTTGCTGTTTGTAAATTTGTAAGTGCAAAAAAACCACCCCAAAACCAAAACTCAAGTCACGAATCACTGCCTTTGGAAAAGAAAATTACTGTAGACATTAAGAACCAGATTGTTGGTTTAATACAGATTGTGTGAGGAAAGAATACGAAAAAGGAAAGATTTACCTTTTTTTTTCCTTTTCCCCCTTTAATTTTGAGGGGTTTTTTTTTCCTAGCCCAGTTTTTTAATCAATAAACAGGTTCCGAAGATAAAACTTCCTTCTTTCAGTGCCTACTAGAAACATTTATGGTACCAACTCCCTTTCAGACTCTACCATTTAGCTGGGGTAGGATCTTCCCAGTAGTCAGCATACAGTTACTTGTTGGTTATGTGCAGTCTTGCCTGGTGAAATCCAGAAAGAAACTTCAATTGCAATTACACACACTCGGGAAGCTGAGTCCTCCCTGCCCTTTGCAGCTGTAAGGTTTAGTTGCCAACTTGCTAACCTGCAAGGGTCCTGCACAAATGATTAAGGGATTCGGCCAGCTCCTGTTTAAGGAGCTGGATAATCCGTGAAGTTGCCCAGGGACTTCACTTGAAATAAAATCATGAGCACAGAATGGGTGGGGAAAAGAAGACGGTTGCAAAGAGAGATGGGCATCAGTACAGTGAGTTCACTGGCATTAGGTTAGAAAAAGCTAAGATTTAACTGGAGCAGTTAGGCATGTTGAGTAGGTGCTTTTAAGACTTATGAGCTGACAGTCTGCAGTAATTTATTTTAAATTAGATGTTCCCCATGACTAGGTGAGCATGGAACCATGGATTGTTGGGGGGGAAAATATAAATTAAGTCCATTAATAATTTGCACAAATTTAGCAGATCAGGTCTTGCTGGCTGCTATGTTTGTGCCCTTCTGCTTTTGTGCAGACCAGGACAGCTGAAAAGTACAGCATGAACCTTCCCATTGGTAGTGCCAGAGTTACTGGTGTGATTTTACTGGGAAAGGGGAGAAGATGGTCAGTGTGATGTGGGGTGTAGTAGGGATGGTGCCTAGTGGTGCGTTTTTACTTGAACATGTCTTAAGTGATTGTTCAAAGCTGAAGCATGTTCTACATGGCATACTCAGCTGTTTCTCTCCCAGTGGCTACCATTCCCATAAAATTTGGTTTGGTAATTTAAAAAATCTAATTTAAGTATAGCATTAGCAGTAATCAGGATAATAGAACCTGCCTTTGAATTACCCTTTTTTCCTGCTCAGTTTTTGGTTCATGTAAATATGTATCGAATCTGATCTTAAAGGTGGTGAGTAGTCTTTGAAAACTGGTATTTAAGATTGCACTACTTTTACCAGTCTGCTGAAACTAGTGTATTTTTTGAAGTCCTCCTACATTTTTCTTTTAGGGATTTTGGGAAGTTTCCAGGCATGCAGTTCTTCTGTGTAATCATTAGTAGTGCCACAGGCAGGAGATCCGGCTGCAAGAGCATGGGAATTTCCAAAGATCTCATCCAGTACTTTCTTCTCAACTTCTCTAAGAAAAGCAGTTGAAATCTGTGATGAGCCAGGGTTCTGTACAGCTCAGAAAGGAGCTATGCAGTAATTAAACCAGCAGGTCTGAATGAGGTGATCACAGTTGTGTTGCGCCTCTGGGTTACGCGTTGGGTACTTTCAAGAACTGTGTAATGGAAGCTGCAGTCTTGTAACAATCGTTGCAGTGCTTGGGTTGGGTTGGGAGCAAAGCAGACTCCCCGTTTCATCATCCTGGTGGCTTTTCTTTTTAGATTTGAGAGAAAATTCAGCTGCTGAAGTCAGTAGTACAGCATCTGTATAAACCGAGAGGGTTTGGCTCATCCACCCCACCGGCTAGCAGCGTGCTGCTGTGTGCCGAGGGCTGGCTTTTGGAACTCGCTCTGTGGAGCCCAAGCATGAGGAGAAATAAGAAGTTTGCTGTAGCAAATTGGATTGTTGGTCAGGTCCTGAGGTCCACAAGGTATTGTGGGTGATCTATATAATCCATCTGTAAAAATGAAGCAAATTTATTTTCTATTCCAAGTAGAAGAATCTTTACAAATACATTTTTAAAAAGTATTTTATTCCATGCCTTAAAATATTGGGTTGGAGGGAGAGAAAGGAAGAGCATTATCTTCTGGTTTTTATAAGGAGGAGAATTAATTCTACTTTTTGAGTATGATGGAATAGAAAAGTATGTGATCCTTCAAGTTACATATTGTATCTCAGGGAATTTTATACTATAAAGTCTTTTAATCTTCATAGAATGAAGTGACTTTGTATTAATAATTCAGATCGACACTCAATAAAATTAAAGGAATTAGCACGAAATGACCCTGGTTTTCAGTTTTGTCTTCTTTCTGTGGTAGGAAAGTTGCCGAAAACTGCCTTTAAAAGATAAAGAATTTCCTTTCATCTTTGTTTAATCAATAGAAATGGTTGATTGTTTTCAAAGTAGTCAGACGGTCTGAGGTTAGGAATGAAACCTGGTTGTGCCAGGAGAAAAATATTTTCGTAAGAGAGGCTGTGCTGAGTTACTTTCTGTATGAAAAGGAGCATTTATTGAAGTTGGATGTCTGCTGGAAAAAACTCATTTCAAACAAAACCAAAACACAAACTTTCTCTTGACCTACAGAGAATTTGAATGTCGTTGGATTCACCCCCCGCCCCCTTAAATTTCAAAATGAAATTGAGATTGTGTTTATTTTTACATTCAGCAGGTCGTGCTACAGCTTCCCTTGTAGCTGCAGCTTTTTTCATCGTTGTCTTCAACTAAGCAACAAGAGACAAAGGCCCCAGTGCTCTGTTCCCTAAGCTTTTAACACGGATTGCTGCACAGGTGACTGCTTACCTCTCTCTTTACTCATCTTCTGCACCGCTCGGTGCATAGTATGGAGAGATGCCAGCACTTCTGAAACCCTCTGCCCAGCCAGGATGGGGTAAGTGCCACAGTCCTGGCCCTCCCTGTCCTCAGGTGATTGCTGTTGTACCACCACCACATTTAACTTCTGTACCTGGAGCTTAAACTGACGGTGTGTTTGCTCCTGCTGGAGAAGGAAAATGGCTCCTTGCTGGTTTTCCAGACTGGATTGAACTCTGCGTTGGGGATGCTGGTGGAAATATTATTCTGCCAAACACTGAGTGCCATTTGTTCAAGCTTGTTTGGTCACTCAGAAGGAGTAATGCCTGATTAGTTTTAAACTCACTGGCACAGCTTTCTGTCCAACAATCACATAAAGTCGTATTTAAGAGTGCAAACACTCCTTTGTAGGGAGTACAGAGCTGTCTCGATCTGAAATCTGTCAACGAGAACACAGTGACTTAATGTGCATCTAAGTGGTATTTAACTAAAGATAAATCAGGATCCAAGTATAAAAGCCGATTTCTAGTCAATAAAAGAAAAAGTCATTATTTGAGTAACTCAGTTGTTGCTTATATCAGCTCTCTCTAACAATTATCAGTGTATTTTCTTCTGTATGGTCAGCTTAAAAACAATACTTGAGGCCAGAGTATCATGGAATCACAGACTGGTTTGGGTTGGAAGGGACCTCAAAGATCATCTAGTCCCAACTTCCCTGCCCAAAGCCCCATCCAACCTGGCCTTGAACAGTGCCAGGGAGGGGGCAGCCACAGCTCCGCTGGGTAACCTGTTCCACGTTCTTGTATCTGTGTCTGCTCTGTGTTCTGCAGATGTTTTGCTTTATGATCTTGAGCTAATTGCTTAAGCCTCAATTTGGCACAGTGGTGGCTGTTCCTGAGAGTCTCCCCCCAAAGTATATCTGAGAGGAGCAAGACAAAGCCTGTTCTACCACAGTGCTCTGAGACGTGCAGACATGTGGGACCACTGGCAGTAAGGTGCTTGGTGTCTTCAGGAAATGTCCTGAAACTAAAAGCCCCTTTTAATTGAAAATTTTCTTTTAAGGAGCAAATACTTCTCCAAACCAGTAAAGTTCTTCAAGGATTTTAGGTCCACAGAATTCTGTAATTACAAGGGCTTAAATTTTGCAAAAAGAATTAGAATTTGACTTTATTTCAGTAACACTCAATATTTTAATAATATTCTTTTAATAACTATCACAAGATTGTCCACAATTTGAAACTTACATTTCTCTATTTATGAAACCATCTTTTGAAGTGAATCAGCCCACGGGTTACTTAGATGTATTATGGAAGACAACTCTGTATTTGCATCCTCACGTTTGCCACAGGACAAAAAGATGCTCTGTGTGTTTTAGATGCTGGGAAGCTAAGTGCAGGAAGAACCAGAGAACCAGCAATGCCCTGGCTGTGGCATGCTGTGGCTCTGAGATCCTGATCACAAGAGTGCCATTGGCTGGAGATGGGTGTCTTGTTCATGAGTGTGATGCAGAAAGACACTTGCAAATGCAACGTGTAGAGTATCACATTGTGAATATGTTTTGGTGCATTTCTAATGTCGCCAAATAACTCTTGTTAAAGATGATGGATTTACTTGAAGCAAGCACAACAGCACCATGTGAAGTGCAGCAAAAGATTTGTTCTAAATGCAAAGTTGGTTTTAAAATGGAAAAATAAACAGTAAAGGAAATAATAAAAAGAATGGCTTGCAACTGCAGGAAAGGCTGGGCAAACGTTTTGAACTGAACAAAGAGAGTTTTCTTGGAAATGCTGACTCTAGCCCCATTTGAAAACAGAGAGCATTCAGTCATGCTTGTGCTCATGCTTTACGTTTGTTTCTGAATAGGAATGGCCTCCTGAGATTAAGGCAGAGCTCTGAACGCTTTTATTTGCCCTTCCAGTCTCAGACCTACATTTTGCTTGGCTTAACTCTAGTTTCACAGAATCACAGAATCACCAGGTTAGAAAAGACCTTTGAGGTCATTGAGTCAACCTTTACTGTCCTCTACTAAACCACATCCCTGAGCACTTCATCTACCCGTCTTTTAAATACATCCAGGGTTGGTGACTCAGCCTCCTCCCTGGGCAGCCTGTTCCAGTGCCCTATAACCCTTCACTGGTGTTCACATGTTGCTCCTCAAATGTGTGCAGGGCTGTGGCTCTGATGGCTTCTCACTTTGGAGAAACAGAGCTCAGAGACAAGTGAATAGATGGATGTTTGCTGAGAATTTTGGTTGGTCTTTTCTATAGCCCTGGGATAAATGCAAGTAAACCATAGAGACTGGAGGCAAAATATAGTAGTGTTTGTGGTAGTGTTTTGTTTGGAACCTCAGCCTGGAGTGACACACCTCATCAGATGTTAAGGCTGAGACTTTATGCTGTGAGAATTCTGTTTATTGGTGAAGATTATTTTATTAGGTACGTGTGAAGATTCCCATTGCTCTGTCACCTCAGAGTCACACACCAGGGACTCTGAACACAAAGACTTCATTCCATGTCTCTGTGCTGTGGAAAAACGAGTTGGATTATTACAGCATCATTTGTGGTGGATTCAGGCTCTGATAAAGCACCATCAGCATATTAATGAAAAACCAGAGGTTCACCACCCTGTTACAGTAACTGGTCAGGAACATTTTCTGCACCGGATCTTTAGAGAAAACCTAGAGCCTGCATGATGCTGAATTACTCTTCCTTGTCATCCAGAGTGGCTTTTTTGTTCCAGATATGAAGACTGAAAAACCTAGATTTTATTCTTAAAGGTAGATATTAAGTGTATTCTACCATTTACAAAAGTACTATAAAATAATGAGGAGAATTAAAAAATCTACTTCACTGATGTAACTGATGTAAAGGTACATTGGATTTATAGCACTTTGGATTTATAGTTCTGTGCTAAGAACCAGGAGCTGCTGAGTTCTTAGTGAATGCTGGTGAGTCAACATTTTTTTTCTGCACCTTCTGATAGAGAGGAGAGGAAATCTGGCCTCCTGCTCAGAGTCAAGGCCTGAGGAAGACCTGTGTGCTTACAGCTCTGCTTCCTAGAGTCATAAAATCATCATGGCTGGAAAAGACCTTCAAGACGAAGTCTAACTGTCAGCACTACACTACAGAAACCTCTAAACCATCACCTGAATCCAGGGATAGTGATTCCACCACCTTCCTGGGCAGCCTGTTCCAATGCTTCACCACTCCTTTGGTGAAGAAATCTTTCTTCATATCCAATCTGAACTTCCCCATGTGTAACTTGAACCCATTCCCTCTAGTCCTGTTATTAGGGAGAAGAACACCCACCAACACCCACCTCACTACAACCACTTTTCAGGTAACTGTAGAGAGCGAGAATGTCTCCCCTCAGCCTCCTCTTCTCCAGCTTGAACAGCCCCAGCTTCCCCAGCCTTTCCTCATATGACCTGTTCTCTAGACCCCTGATCAGCCTAGTTCCCCTTCTCTGCACCCTCTCCAGCACCTTAACGCCCTTCCTATACGGTGGGTCCCAAAACTGCACACAGTACTCAAAGTGCAGCCTCACCAGGGCTGAGGACAGGGGTAAGATCACCTCCCTGGCACTGCTGGCCACACTGTTCCCAATACAGGCCAGGATGCCATTTGCCTTCTTGGCCACCTGGGCACACTGCTGGCTCATGTTCAGCTGGGTGTCAGTCAACACCCCTAGGTCTGTCTCTGATGGACAGCTCTCCAGCCACCCTTCCCCAAGCCTGTAACACTGCCAGGGGTTGTGGCTGAAGTGCCAGACCCAGTACTCGGCCTTGTTGAAACTCATGGTGGGTTGCAAAGCACTGAGAAGTAATAGTGGGATACCATTAACAACTGGTTTGTAAGGAGTGGTCCAAAGTCCAATGCACACCCCAAAACTCTTACCCTGTTCAAGCTGGGGACAAATCCTGCCCAGCCCTTGCAGCAACATACAGAGCTTCAGGAATGTACCCTGTGCCTGCTCTCTTCTGGGTGGCAGCACTGGGACAGCTGGGACAAAGTCTGCACCACGAACGTAGGTTATTCTGGAGCAGCTCCCAAGGGCACCATCACTACAGGTAGTGTGAATGAGTGGCAGACCTGGACTTGACTCTATGTGTGAGATAGATAGGAAAGATAAACAAATGTCACCAAAGATATATTTTATTTAACTTGCTGAAGTGCTTTGAACCCCATTGCCTAAAGAATTTGAGGAATGCAATGAGCTTCATAATAAAACATGGCACAGACCTTTCCATAGCCTCAGAATGTTCCCTTGCCTAAAACCTGCAGAAACAAGCTTGATGGAAAGCTTTTTCCCATGTGCAGCAATCAGAAGAGAGCAGGAGAAAGCAAGGACTCCAGCAAGGCCGTAAGAGAAATGTGTTAGATGAAAAGCTTGCTGGAGCCTGGGAGGCTGATTAGCAGCCCTGGTGACCTGACCAAGGCAGGGGCTGGAGTGGTTTCCTTTTTGATCTTACATCTGGGAGCAATTTTCCTTTGGACATACAAACAAGATACCTGATCCACTCATCCTCTAGGTAGGGTATCATCAGTAGAACCATCGGGGCTCTGAACAAGTTAAGGTTCATTTCCAGTGCTGCAGAAGAAAGATGAATCTTCTTCCTTTTTAGATGCCTGAGGCACAGGCCACTTTCCTGGCACTGGTTACTGACTTGTGACATACTGTGGGAAAAATCCTCTTCCTGGCATCGCCTCAAAGGCTGAAGTGATTTAACCAACTTACTTGTATAGCCAACGGTCTTACAACTCTACAAGCTCTCAACAGCTGTCCAACCTCTCCCGCTGGCTAAGCTATGGACTCTAGTCTGCTGGCTGTGGGACAGCTAGGCACGCTGTTGAGATGCTTGGATAGACTTTTTACACTTTTAAATGTTTCCTCTGCTCTCATTGCTATAGTGATTGATGTGTCTCCCTGTGCACCTACCTATTACATTTCTGCTGTGGCCCATCTTCCACACATCCCTCATTTCCCTCCCAATGGACTGGGCAGCTCAGCCACTTGGGCAGGTTTGGCTGGTCTGGCCAGCTGTGTCAGTGGAAAAGTAGCATGATCAATCAACAGGTACCTATCTGATTTTCTGTTTTGGTGGCCTTTTGGGACTGTGGATAGCGAGGGTGTGGAGTTACCAAGTGGCTGGGAAGAGAAGGAAAGTGAGATGAAGACCTGAATGTTGGATCTATCTCCCTGCCTTTCCCAAAGTTTATCACACCCAAGGAACAGAAGGGCTTCTTGGAGGCAAGTGTCCCTAAGTGGCAACTTGAAGACACTCTCCATATTTGCACTGTCATGTTACTGATGACAGGATCAGAAATGGGGGTGGGGGAATCTCTGTTTCTTTTTTCTGACCACCAACTGCAAATTTAGGTTTGATCCTTGGCTGCCTCAGAGCACTCCCTCAGTCTTCTGCCTCTTCCATAAGGTGTTCATCAGCTCCATCCTGCTTAACTGCAAGGGCATCTGGTCTGTTATATCCTGTCCCCAAGGCCATGAGCTTTCCTCTAGCAGGCCTGGGGCCCAGAGGGGACACTGAGCTTTGTGCTGGGTGTGCTGATGGCTCAGATCCCATGCTTGCATCTACCCCAAGGGAATCAGAGACAGACCTGACAGTACAGTTCGTCTCTCTGAGATGCCTGCTCCTCCCAGGCATCCCTGTGCCCCCACATCTTGCATCTTGTTTAAATATTTGAGCAGTGTTTCTTGTGGGTATGCTGGCTCTGCACAGACAGTGAGTACAGTGGCAGATCCTATCTTGGCCCCACATCCTTAATCAAGCCCATGAACCAAACCCATAATTAGCATGGGTTATCTCCAGATACACCTTTTACGAGGCGCTGGATACCTCAGAAAGACTATGATTTAGGCCATCTTCTGTTTTCTTGCTCACGAATGACTTCATTTATTTTACAATTTTATTTGCTGCTTTAAGAGGGCAGAGGGTTATACTGTCTGAAGCGAAAGTAGTTTCCTTTTTTTCTTGATGTTAACTGCTGGAGTATGTGCAGGGTGCCAAAAAGAAATCTGGCTGCTTGAGATATTGGCCAGCCACACGCTACTTGTGTTGTTCTGTCAATGTAGACATAGCCCATGGCATTCACAAGTGGTTTTGGAATATAGAGTGTCATCAGCTCTCATGGAAATTCCTGCTTATTGCCAGCCCAGACCACACTATATGACAGGAAGCCAGCAATTTGTGCCAGACTTTTAAAAACTGATAAAACTTTTCTATGTCATGCCCATCCCTCTTGGTCTAGCTTGGGCTTAGATCATGCTGGAAGGGCAGTTACTGCATGGGTGTACTGTGCTCTGCTGCTTTTGCCTGTCTGGCATGATCTAGCAGCTTTAAGGCTGCCACAAAAAATATGTGCAAATGAGTGAAGAAATAGAACAGATTTCATCAGATTAAACCGTCCTTTTGTAAGTTTTAGGTTGAAACTTAAACAGGAACAGGATAATTCCAAATGTTTTATCTGAAGTTACATAAATAATAATCTAAACCCTACCATATGATTAATCATTTTACTGGTCATAATTTTTTAGGCTGGATGGCAGGTCCATCTCTGGCAAGGTGGAGGTTATGAGGTTCTGTTCTTAGGAACTCATTTTTGCTGATCTTCAGGTGAAACCAGAGATCCTGACCAGTGCTTTACTGTGTCACATGGATCCATATGTTGATTCTGTGTGCTTACCTACTGGCTCTAATTTGAAGTTTGTTATGAAAGAGCAACACGGGTATAATTTCTACACTTTACAAATGTGTGAGTTTGTGGCACGATGCTTCAGCATCAGAGACCCCACAGTAGAAGCAGATTGCTATACCATTAAGACTTAGACCCAAAAGGATTTGGGCATTTCACTTGATACTGAAATTAAACCTGCTTTGTACATCTGTAGGAATCTGTGTTTAGACTGGAGGCATCCCGCTTCACTCCCTGTCTCTGTGCATCCCTACTGCACTCACTGTGTAGGAGAAGTCCTCTCTTGGAATTGCAATCTAGACATACCTATGCACACGTAACTGCTGAAGGAATATGTCCAGGGTGACTGACAGGCCCATAACAGAACCAGAAATATCTGGTTGGTTGTCTGGAGCCTGAATCTGTCCCAGGATCTCACCACAGGGGAACACTGGCTTTGTTGTCACTGAGAGGTCTGACCACACTGTGCCTCCTGGATGCATCTTCTTTCTCATGGTGTTTACAGCACATAGAATCATTGAATCTTTAACACTGGAAAAGACCACTAAGATCATCAAGGTACAACCATCTGTCCAATACCACCGTGTCAAGTAATCCATGTCCTGAAGTGCCACCTCTATGTGTTTTTTGAACACCTCCAGGCATGGTGACTCCATCACCTCTCTGGGCAGCCTGTTCCAGTGCTTTGCCACTCTTCTGGTGAAGAAATCTTTCAATTCAATTCAAACCTCCCCTGACATGACTTGAGACCATTTCCTCCTGTCCTATTGCTAGTTACTTGGGAGAAGAGACCAACTCCCACCTCACTATAACCTCCTTTCAGCCTCCTTCAGGATAATCAACCTCAGCTCCTCCTCATAAGAGTTATGATCCAGAGCCTTTACCAGTTTTGTTGCCCTACTCTGAACACACTCCAGCTCCTCAGTGTCCTTCTTGTAGTGAGGGGCACAAAACTGAACAGAGTGCTTGAGGTGCAGCCTCACCAGGGCTGAGTACAGGGGACAATCACTTCCCTACTGCTGCTGGCCATGCTATGCCTGATAGAAGCCAGGATGCTGTTGGCTGCCTTTGGCCACCTGGGCACACTGTTGCCTCATGTTCAGCCGGCTGTCAACCTACATACTCAGGTCCTTTGCTGTCTGGCAGCTTTCCAGCCACTCTTCTCCATTAAAGCCTTCTTTATTGATCCTTCTGTAATGCTACTGCTGGATCAAGGGGAAAGTATGCATTTGTTTTGGTGGCATCTCACCCACCTGGTTTTACCAGAACAGGATAAGTCTACACAGCTGTCAGTCATCTGATTGTAGAGATACTTCTCCATTCTGCTAAAAGAAAAGTTCAAGTGCTTCTCAGGTTACTTGGTTTATATGATCATAAAATCATAGAATGCTTTGGGTTGGAAGTGACCTCAAAGGCCATCTATCCCATCCTCCTGCCATGGGCAGGAACACCCTCACTAGACCATGTTGCCCAAAGCCCCATCCAACCTGACCTTGAACACTCCAGGGATAGGGCTTCCACAACCTCTCCGGGCACCCTGTGCCAGAGTTTCACCACCCTTATAGTAAAGAATTTCTTCCTAATGTCTAACCTAAATTTACCCCTTTCAGCTAGAAGCCATTGCCCCTTGTCCTACCACTGCACTCTCTGGTGAACAGCCCCTCTGGATGGCATCCCTTCTCTCCAGTGTGTCAACCTCACCACACAGCTTGGTGTCATCAGCAAACTTTCTGAGGGTGCATTTGATCCCTCTGTCCATGTCACCAACAAAGATATTGAACAGTGTCGATCCCAGTGCTGACCCCCAAGGAACACCTCTTGTCACAGACCTCCCTGTGGACATTGAGCCATTGACCAAAACTCTTTGTGTGTGACCATCCATTCAGTTCCTTATCCACTGAGTGGTCCATCTATTGAATCCATGTCTTTCCAATGTAGAGACAAGGATGTCGTGCTGGACAGTGTTGAATGCCTTGCACAAATCCAGGAAGATGATCAGTCATCCTTCCCTTGTCTACCATCTCTGACACTCCATTATAAAGGGCCACCAGAATTTTCAGGCATGATTTGCCCTAAGTGAAGCCACGTTGGCTGTTACCAATCACCTCCTTATTCTCTATGTACCTGAGCATAGTGTCCAGGAGGATCTGCTCTATGATCTTACCAGGCACAGAAGTGAGACTGACAAACTGTAGCATTAAGCTGAAAAAATGTAGGGCCTTAGTGAAAATCTCACAGAAATTTATCTTTCTTTCAGCCTCAACAAAGTCTGGTGTAAAACAACAGAGAGGCATCTTGAGAGGTTTCAAAGTCCTGTGACCAGCCACGGCACAGGACTGCTCTGATAGGAACCAGAGTGACAGCACTGATGTGTTTCCTCTGAAAGCAGCAGAAAGTGAAATAAGGTCAAACTGTGCTTTCCATGCGCACTGTTGACATTGTATTAATTTAGTACTATGTTTATTTACTCCTGGTGCTTTGCATTTCTTTGATCTCTGCAATCACCCAAGTTACAGCACAGACAGAACAGGGTCTGCAGGAAATAATACTGTGGTGTGTTGCCTTTGTTTGCAGCGAGCGTGACCTCATGGATCGCATTTCGGATGGGTCTACAATACAGGAATCTTGGCTGTGTCAGGGAGCTGGTACTGTGGAATAAAACCAGTAAAACTACTTGCTCTGCTATTGTTGGGTGGGATATCCTACAAAGGACATGGGGCAAGGTTGTTGTAGCTTTGTGTGGCCGAGTTCTGATGGAGGAGGAGGCTGCAGGGGTGGCTTCTGCAAGAAGCAGCCAGAAGGTCTCTGCGGGCCCGACAGAGCAAACACCAGCTGGCTCAAGGCTGGAGTCATTGCTGAGCAAGGCCGAGACCATCAGTGATGGTCACAGCACCTCTGGGAATCTCCTTTAGGAAAAAAAAACCCACAAGCAGCTGCATTTTGTTACTGGAGAAGAGAGTGAGAAGATGTAAGAAACTGTGCAGACACCAAGGCCGGATGAACGGGGGGAGGAGGCGCCCCAGGTGCCAGAGAGAAAGATGCCAGTGGAGAAACCCATGGTGGAACAGGTGTCCCCCTGCAGCCCATGGAAAAGGCCGAGACCCCACCTGCAGCCCATGGAGAGGCCCCACGCTGGAGCAGGTGGAGACATTCAGGAGATGCTGTGACCCACGTTGGAGCAAGCCCCTGCCAGCACTTGCAGCCTGTGGAGAGAGACAGAGACACAGAGGTCTGGTCACACTTCTCATTACCCGACTCTGGTGTCACTGGCTGTGCAGGGCAGTGTCATAAATCAGAGAATTTTCTCTCCCTTATTGTGTGTGGAGTCTGTGCTACCTGTGCCACTAATTATATGGAATGATCTTTCCCTGTCCTTATCTTGACTCTTGAGCCTCTCAACTCCCTGAAAAGGGAGTGATAGAGCAGCTTTGGTGGGCATCTGGCCTCCAGCCAGGGTCAAACCACCACAAAGGTGTTTAGGTTATCATTGAATCATATTAAAAATGCAGTCAAGGTACATAACATCACAAATACAGTATTTTGGGAAACTGGGCTTTAAAATAGGCTTTGTCTTTAAATGACAGCTTTTCTTCAATACCTGAAGCAGACCCTTACAAGAGCAATATATATATAGATATATATAAGTGGAGTTTTTTAACAAAACGTTAGGGCATTTTTTAAAAAATGAAGATAGTAAAGAACTCAGAGTGCTAGAGAAGCCTATAGCCTTAGAGCAGAAGACAGGTTTCTATTCTTCACCACTTAAATACAGCCCGTACAAAGGAGATGTGTCAGCTTGTCATGTGTCATCATGTTCTGATTTCCAGGAGGGAGGTGAAGATTTTCAGTGACCTAATTCTCTACCCATCATCTGCTACATTTCATTTTCCACCCCGGGGACGCACTCTGGTGATGGAGAATGTGTTTGTGTCTGGAGACAGCAAAGGACATATGAGCTTGGTGGCTGTGGGGAAGAATAGGTGCTGGATCAAAAGAGTGGGCCATCTCCTCTTGGAGCAAACAACGATGCAACGAGCTGCTCCATGCCTGTGGCAGCCACTGTCACCCATCCTTGGCCAGGCTGCTACATATGTTGGCTGAAATTATTTTCATCATTGCTGAAGGTTGCGTTTCTTATTTTCTTCAGAGTTTAATGGAGAATTGACTTGATCTCCCATGCATGGGTATCCAGAGTAAAACCTCAAAATAAGTGGGCTAAAGCGAGCAGAATAAATTTAATCTAAAAAGTAAAGAGCAACTTCCCTTAATCTAGCTTTGGAGTTAAAAAGGCCAGCTTTGGAGTTAAAAGTGCTCCAAAGAGTACCATGTAGTAACTAATGAAACTTACTGCTGGCAATGTCCTTCTTTCATAAGAAGGGTGCACAAAAGCTACTGCCAGTTTTAAATAAGACAGAATTGAACAAAAAGGCTCTTTGGTAGCTCATAGCAGGTCCTGAAGACCGTTCTGGATATTCTTAGCTTGAGTTAAAATCAGCATCTTGGATTTTATCCATAACTTGAAATGGTCAGTGCCTCCCAGAACAGTGGGGCCAAAGAGACAAGTGAAATTCAATTACAGAAGTGAAATTCAGACCCATGGGGTCACCTTGGGAAAAATTCAAGGACCACCTTGGATCTCAGTTGACATGATTTTCATACCGTTGACCTTATTTGAGAGCAGTTTTCTGGCCTGGCTCTCTATTACCTTGTGTTACTGTGATCCACCCCCGATGTAAGATTAGCACAGATAAATGAGACAAAGTCTTCACAGAAAAAGGCAGGGTTGGAAAACTGCCTAGGCACTCCGAAAGCTCCTCTTTCTCCAGGAGCAGGTCAGGCTATTGTAATACTTCTGGTTTGTTATGTACTTACATTACCAGTGGCAGCTGAGTCCAATCAGTTGGGTACACAGATATAATTGTCACTTTTGCTTCTGGTTCCTTTCCAGAAATGGGGCGGGTTATCTCAGTCCTCACCACGCCAAGGCATTGCCAGGTGGCTCTCACCCAAGGCCAAGACTCACCTGAACACTGGATTCTTTGTTCCACTGCCCTTCCTTGGGTCAGACAAGGAGCAAATAATCAGATTTCTGTTCACTGACAACTTGTTTTCCTTAGACTAGGATCGAAATGTTTGATGTTGGTTCTTTTTACAACCATGCATGCAGTAAACTGCATGAGCATTTCGTTCTAAATAGGATGCATGTCCCTGCATACACAGAATTATTGATTTCCTGTGTTTGGAAAGTACTTTACTTTGCTTGTGGACTACCAGCAGAATTCCCTTTCTTCTCATTGTCACACCAGCGAGGGCAGCTGGAGTTTGCATGCTCCTCAAAGCGGAATGGTTCCTATTAAAAGCCAAACAATATGGCTCGTTTCCTCCGTGAGTATTGACAAACGCACTTGACGTGCTTATCGGTTCCCTAACGGGGTAGCTGATATCTTGTATTTTACAGCCCTTTATGGTATCTGTGCATTAAGAATTCTCAGAAGAACAAACGACTTGTCTAGGGCTGCCTGTGTCTCACCTCTGTTAAGGACATAACAATTGCATGTGTCAAAAAAAAAAAAAAAAGAAGCCATCCAGACCTCCTGGAACCTAAAATAAGAAAAAAAAATGTCCTGTTAACCGTATGAACAGCAGCCCTCCAATACTGAGCTCAGCTTGTTCATTTGTCTGTCCTTAGAAGCTCATCAACAAAGATGAGCATGGTGGCAGGCTCTTGATGTTATCTGATTTGAGTCAGTTTGGTTTCAGGAGTTCAGGAACTGATTTCTTTCCTCAGATTGTAAAATCCACTCTGGTAGCACTTGCCAGCACTTCTGCAGGAGCCTGTTCCTTGATGTAACATTACCAAGGGTGCCCCAGAGATTGCGGATTTCGGGCATTTTGGACTCAGTAGAAAGCAGCTCAAACCCAATCCCCTAACAAGCACACTGTTAGTATGGAGTACGTGGTCAGGGATTTTGTACACAATGATGCTGTTTGTTCCTGTCATCCAGCCTGTGTCACGTGTACGTACAGGTGCACATACAGGACCCTACGGAGGGAGAGTCACCAGGCTGCAGGTAGCAGGGTGCTAAAATTGATACTTATAATGAAGCCAGTGATGTTTTGGGTGCAAAGAGCGGATGGGATTTGGTAGCAGCATTAGGTTCATCAGGCTTTTGCAAGTGCAGAAGGGAGAATGCAACAGCTTGGCACCATGCAAGTAGAAATTAATGTCTGTTCATAGCTGAGGACAGACAGGGGAAGTGGTTTTAGCTTCTTCCCTCTATTGATACCCTGTCCTTGAGCTCACTGGTTTAGCCAAAGCATTGTGTATTGAACATCTGTTTTGTTGCCTCTTTCATGTCACTGCTTTTATGCTCTCTTGGCTTCAGAGCATTAAAGCTTTCAGTGAAGAGCAAGAGAAACCTGGGCTTTGATATTCTTCTTGTGCACTGTTCTTAAGAGTCCTGTATCTATAGCTATAGCGTAAGAGTCTGGGCAGGAGGAGGGAATTGATGCTTACAAGTGTTAGCAGAAGGTGGCAGCGGATCCAGGCCCATTCCCATGTTTCTTCCTGGTACAGCAGAAACCAGGTCCAGACAGAGAAAGCAAGAAAATATATGAATTAGAGCAGTTTTGATCTATAAAAATGACAGTCCTAATTCACTCTCTTGTACTAGTCACTGGCATTATTTAAAAGTCCACTCTACATACCTCTAACTGCAATACATGAAAATAGTTCAGGGGAGACTCACTTTTCTTGTAACCCTCAAAACGTATTCCTGCACTGCATGGGCAGGGAATGCCATGTTTTATCTGTGCTGCACAAAAAAACAGCGTGTGAAGAATGGGTATTTATCATCTTTCAGCCTAACTTAGCCATATCTCTCTAGCCAGTTATATTTAGGTTGAGATGAATCATGGTCTGTGTCTGCCCAGTGATTATAAAAGGAGCCTAAAATGGCCATCTTGGTTGCAGGTGTCTTTTGTAGCCATTTTTTGTTGTATTACTCTTCCTTAACATACTTTCACAGTTACACTTGTTTAGGAAAAGCTGCTCATAAACCAGAAGGCATCAGATCTGTTATCCCAGAACTAAACACAAAATTAATTTATTTTATATGATAAAATAAATTATTTATTTTATATGATAAAATAAATCATTTTATACTCTCCAAGTATATTTTTTATACTTGGAGAGTATAAAAAAATTGTAGGTGATAAAATGGTATCTCCAGAGTCATGGTTTCCTGAGGTGGGTACTCTGGCAGCGCTTGTGTGCAGCGGGTGATGTGTGGGTACAGGGTTCTCCCAGCCCATTGCCTTGCTGATGGCTTGCCTTCCCAGCCCCAGCAGAAGGAACAACATTTCCCACTCGTTTCTTCTGACCTATCTTAGACACTGAAGTGAGATGAAGTTGCTTGGAGGGCTCATTTCCATCCCTCTGGGCTCGTGGAGGTGAGATGTCTGTAGCATCAGCATCCCTCTGCAATCACAGAATCATAGAATCACCTGGATTGGAAGAGACCCTTTAGATCATCAGGTCCAACCACAGCCTAACCGTGCCTAGTTCACCTCTAGATCATCTCCTTAAGCACTTCATCTACAAGGCTTTTAAATACCTCCAGGGATGGTGACTCCACCACCTCCCTGAGCAGCCTGTTCCAATGCCTGACAACCTTTTCAGTCAGGAAATTCTTCCAATATCCAACCTCAATCTCCCCTGATGCAATTTAAAACCATTTCCTCTTGTCCTATCGCTTGTCACCCAAGAGAAGAGACCGACCCCAACATCTCTGCAACCGCCTTGCGGTGCGATAGACAAGGCTGCAGCCTTAAGGAGCTGGCAGGGGGGAGAAGACACAAGGTCACAAGGTGGATCACGTGGGGATGGTGCTGGCAGGAGGGCAGGCACCCTACAGCACGGATGTGGCCAGTTGATATTTGTGGTTTCAGGGGTGGATTAACAGCGTTTTGCCAGCTCACCGCAGGAGTGCTGAACGGTGGCTCAGGTTTGCAGCCTGAGAAAGGAGCTTCTGCAGGGGAGTGTCTAACCTGGCTCCAAAATGTGAGCGTGCAACCAGCCACCCTGCTTTGCTTGAAAAAATGAGCAGCCAGCTGCATTACAAGCTATTGGGCAGGGACTTTTTTTTTTTCTCTTCTGATTTGTTCTCTGCTTTTTTCCCCTGACCTCGTTTCAGTAGAGATAATAATAATGCTCTTATTAAAGCATCTTATGAGATTGGTGCAGTGGCTCATTTTCTGACCAAGGGTACATATGAGCGTTAGGCACAGAATGCTGTAAATAAACTGATTTCAATGTGTAAAAAATTAAAGTGCTGGTTTTGTTTTGTAAAATAATTTATCTTTTACATTTTGGAAACAGTAAAAGATTATAATGCCCTACTAGTCATTAGGCTGACTGGGACAAGTTTAGCAAGATTAATTTTGCATTCTCTGCCAGTCAAATAAAAGGCAACTACAACAAACCTTCAGATTTGCTATTCATTTTGCAAAGCCAGGAAAAAAAGAGAAGCCTGCAATGTTACCTGCATGTGAACTTCAGCAATCCCACTGGACCAAATAAAAATGAATAATTTTAGGATTTTCTCTCTATTTTCATTTTCTCCTTGCACTTCTTCCTCAGAATAACAGAACTGTAGGGGTTGTAAGGGACCTCCAGAGATCATTGAGTGCAACCTCTTTGCCAAAGCAGGTTCCCTAGGGCATATCACACAGGTAGGTGTCCAGACAGGTCTTGAATATCTCCAGAGAAGGAGACTCCACACCCACCCTGGGCAGCCTGTCCCAGTGCTCTGTCACCCTTATCCTCACATTGCAGGAGAGGTCAGATTCACGGTGCCAGGGAGAGGGGGAAAGCTCACCTTAAGGCTCAGGATTGAGAAATAAATACTGGATAGACTATATCAGATATCAGAGATCATGAACCAGGTAGAATGATTTTTCTTTTATTGCATTACTCTGTGTTTCTGAGGTGTGATGAGGACCGTGGTAGAGCACTGGCAGGAGGGGACCTCGCTGGTGGTGGCTCATAGGGCCGAAGCTGTAAATCAGCCCTTGGAAACAGAGAAGCATGCTTGTGCAAAGTGCTTGTCTCTGGTTTTAGGCAGTCATTACCTCTGAGAGGGTGCTCAGAACATGTGTAGGAGTTTCCCTCTGCCAGGAGAATATTTTGAGATGTCTGTTTTTTGACATCCTGATTTTCTTCGCATTCCTCAGCTCCTTGGCTTCACTTCCTGACGAAACAGTTCTGTCAGGCATTTGCAGTCTTTTGACTCAAAGGCAGTAGTAACTCTAACCAGGGTGGTTCAATGAAATCATTCTTTTTGAGGCTTCAAGAGTGAAAATCTGCTAAAAAAATAACAGAGGCTTTCTATTTATCTTAGAAAATATTTGTATTTTTAAACCACAAATTTAAAATACAAATTTAAACTATTTTAGTTTTAAAACCCATAGCTTCATGTCATCTTGGCTGTCTCCTAACATTGCTCAGAATTAAGGGGGAGGTACCAGGTTAATTCAGATGTATGGCACCGAGGTCCAAGTGCCAGGTGATGGGACAAGGGGAAATGGCACAAAGCTGCACCAGTGCAGGTTCAGATTAGATGTTAAGAAAAAATTTTTCACTGAAAGAGTTGTCAGGGCCTGGAACAGGCTGCCCAGGGCGGGGGTTGAGTCACCTTCCCTGGATGTGTTTAAAAAAAGGGTGGATGAGGTACTTAGGGATATGGGTTAGCTTAGGACAGGAACAGTTGGACTCATCGATCTTAAAGGTCTTTTCCAAACCAGTGATTCTGTGATCCTCTGTGTGTCACCCACCTCTCCCTGGCAAACACCAAGCACCCCCCAAATTCATGAGGCACACCGATGCTGTTAGCCCATCAACAAAACTCTCTGCTCCTTAAAAGCAGATTCCTGCTGCTGTTTGTCCCCTTGCTTTTACACCAACACAAGGAAAGGGGGATGAAAAATAGCTTTTTAGAGAAGGTCCAAAGGCACCACTGAAGAAATGAGGTTACTTTTCCCTGCTGCTGGCAGGCACAGTGATGTATTCGTCCTCTCCCTGCTGCTCTCCTTCCTTTCCTTCAGCTTGTCTTCCTCTCAGGACTGCGGATATATATCCCTTTGCTCCTGTTGCCTGTACTGGGCTTTAAATCTCCTCAAATTATTGTTTTTTTCATGTAGATATTGTGCAGGATGAAAATGTAGGGTGCATTGTTACCCCCAGCAGTTAGCTGAAGGACATCTTGGTTTGGACCTTTGCTCTCTGAAACTCCCTGTAGAGTGAAATGGGATCTTGTGAGGAAGCACATCAGGCTGTTTTCTGCTGCTGACTTTTCAGTGTGAGATATTTGGATGGGAATGGCCCCTCTGCGCCTGTCCTAAATCCCACTGAGGGGATTATGGCATCGTGCTTCATGAGGGGTGTTGGCTGGTGTAATCCACCCCTACGTCAGAGATTTGCTGCGGGAGGATGCCAAAATGCAGAGCAGAGTTCCTGAGCAAAAGCTGCTGCTGCTGTGTTTCAGCAGGGTTGTTATGTTTGAGGCTATGCAAAATTCGTGCTGTGTAACGATGTGCTGCTCGTTGCAGCATCAGCTGGGATTTGGCTTTTGTATTGTTGAAGTTCAGCATCTGCCTCTTGTTTGCAAGGCTCTCTGGATCTGGTTCCAGCACAGTTGGTGAGCACCTCCCCATATTTTTGATACTGAGTCTTGTTTCCATAGCACATAGACACCTGGAGCTTGGCTCAATGTCCATTTCCCATATTTACCTGTCATTTTAGCAGTATTTTTTTCCATTTCTTCACTTATTTGCACTAATATCTTCATAATTTCCATAAGGTAATGCATATCAATAATGGAAAATCAATTTCTTGTTCTCACTTCAGGCCTCTTACATTTTTTATGCTTCACCAGAGAATACTGACAGTTCAAGTCATTAAAACTAAGATATCAGTAGAAACAGTGTCTTAAACCAAATTTTTATAATTAAAACTGATGTCTGTAGGGGAATTGCAGGGAAAATGCACACAAGCCTCTATAGTTCAGGTTTGCTGAGGGTGCTGCTGATCTGATGTTTGACACAAAATTGGATTCAAGGTGCCTGTTGCTTGTTTCACTTTACAGCCTTGAGGAACTTTGTGGAAAGGTTCAAG
The DNA here is from genome assembly GCF_964237585.1 of Gallinula chloropus. Classification (NCBI taxonomy): domain Eukaryota; kingdom Metazoa; phylum Chordata; class Aves; order Gruiformes; family Rallidae; genus Gallinula; species Gallinula chloropus. The sequence goes on from NC_140085.1 coordinate 200,112,504, forward strand.
CATTTTCCTCTTTTCCTGTGGATGTGTAAAAAGATTTTCTTCTGCCTCCTGCATATCTACCAATCATCGTGGTCATGTGTCTTCTCCACATCAGATGTACTATACTTGAGATTACTTTTAATAACACTTACAAGCATACTTTAAGATGAGTGCTTGTAAAACATTCTGTGTGTGAATATGTGTATATGAAATAGTATGAACATCTTGTACTGTGTTAGATATTTGTGTAGTCAAGCAGTACTCAAAGATCTCCTCACTGTCTGAAGACCTTATTAGGATGAAGAACTCTTGATTAACAGCAGAAGTAGAGTTATGGTGCTGTAACAGTGAGAATACTGGGTAAATGAATTGAAGTGTTGAGGCCCTGGCACAGGGTGTCCAGAGAAGCTGTGGCTGCCCCTGGATCCCTGGCAGTGTTCAAGGCCAGGTTAGATGGGGCTTTGGGCACCCTGGGCTAGTGGATGGTGTCCCAGCCCACGGCAGGGGGATTGGAACTATATGATCTTTAAGGTCCCTTCTAACCCAAACCAGTCTGTGATTCTGTGGTAACAAAGACTTCTTTTTTATCTTACAAACTCTAGACCTGGTGTCTGGAAATCAACCCAATACCAACTCTTTCAGTGTGCCAATATACATTCTAAGGTAGCAAAACAAAGTCCACTCCATTGAATCACCATATTTCACCCTCCACTAGTGAACATAGTTTCAGATATCTACGTATGATGTCTATATGTAGTAATTATCACCTACAGCACTCTAGGAACAATCTTGATTTATGCTTAATTTGATTCAAAGGACATTAGTCCTAATATGGACAAAAATTTTAATATATATCATAAGATCTGGACAGGCTGGAGAGCTGGCTGGGGAGAAGTTTGAGATTAACAAGAGGAAGTGCAGGGTCTTGCATCTGGGGAAGAACAACACGAGATACCAGTATAGGTTGGGAATGGGCTGTTGGAGAGCAGCGTAGGTGAGAGGGACCTGGTGAATAGCAGGATGACCATGAGCCATCAATGTGCCCTCATGGCTAAGAAGGCCAATGGCATCCTGGGGTGTATTAGAAGGGATGTGGTTAGTAGTAGGTCAAGAGAGGTCCTTCTCCCCCTCTACTCTGCCCTGGTGAGACCACACCTGGAATATTGTGTCCAGTTCTGTGCCCCTCAGTTCAAGAAGGACATAGAACTCCTTGAAAGAGTCCAGTGCAGGGACACCAAGATTATGAAGAGAGCGGAACACCTTCCTTATGAGGACAGGCTGAGGGAGCTGGGCCTCTTTAGCTTGGAGAAGACTGAGGGGTGACCTTATTAAAGATGTTCATAAATACGTAAAGGGTGAGAGTCAGGAGGACAGAGCCAGGCTCTTCTCAGTGATGGCCAGCAACAGGACAAGGGGCAACGGGTTCAAGCTGGAGCATAGGAAGTTCCATGTGAATGTAAGGAGGAACTTTTTTACTGTGAGGGTGACAGAGCCCTGGGACAGGCTGCCCAGAGAGGTTGTGGAGTCTCCTTCTCTGGAGACACTCAAAGCCCACCTGGATGTGTTCCTGTGTGATTTAGCCTAGGTGATCCTGCTCTGGCAGGGGGGTTGGACTAGATGATCTTTAGAGGTCCTTTCCAACTCCTAACGTTCTGTGATTCTGGTATAAGTGATTTTTAAACCACTGACGTGAGTGTGATAAGAGCAGGTAGCACACAGTAGTTAAAATGTCACTTTTGCCCATTTTTGTCCCACTGGATAAGTTTAAGAATGGTCAAAGATTCTTTCCTACAGCAGACATTTGTTTCTAATCATATTTTTGAGAGAATAGAGAAAAAACTTTCCCTGGTTTATCATGAGAAAGGAGATTAGCATGATGTTTCCCAGTTTATTATTATTCATGAAGTATTCCTTTCATTTTGGTGAAGTCTGCTCTAACTTAGGGTGATAAAACAGAATCTGTCTGTTCTCTGACACTCCTCACGTGGGCACAAAGTATAGCAGGATAATAAAACATACTTGGCTATATCAACAGGAATAAAGACACATCTGAATTTTCAGTGAAGATTTTTGTCTGTATAATGAGCTTTGCTCTGGAAATGATAAACCAAACTTCTCCTTAACAAGTACCTGTAAACACAGGGAAAGTCTGGACTGGCCACATGCTGGCAGACAGCTCACAGTCCTCCCAGTGCCTGGAAATGAATCATTTTCAATCCTTCAGAGTTAAATATAGGAATCATTAAGCAACTGTTGCCAACTGCCAGATCTTTTTCTGAGAAAGCACAGCCTCCTCTCCAATGCAGCTGTGTAAAATACTGGAAAAAAATGGGGTTTTTTTCTCCCTACCTTTGGCTTGCTTGTTGAGAGCTGTCGGATGGTTACCTGCTGACAGGTATGAAGCTGCCTGCCAAGAGTTCAGAGACTGCAGTTGATAAAAACATGGGGAAATCCCCAGCTGGCTCGTAGCAGTATCATATTGCACTTCTTTCTAACAGGCAAGAGTTAATTTTTTATCTAGAACTTCACGGGGCAGCAGTGCTGATACTCCTCTGGCCTCGTGTTTGTGGTGAAACAGAAGGTGGCACTCCCCAGCTGTACATACATTTGGACTCATATACATACCAGGTTTTCAAAACTAGCATGCCTGTTGCCATAAACCGTGACAAACATAAAGCAGGCAGCTCTGTTAGCACTTGGATCTCCTCTTATCCTCCCCAGAGCTAAAAGACAATGTTCCTACAAATGTATGAAGAGTGTCGGATAAAGAAGTAGGATATAGATTACATAACAAAAATCCTCCCAAGGATGCAAGTGCTTTAGTCTAAGCAAACACACTGTAGTTAGAGCATGAAATGAATGCTTTCTGTTATTGGTGAAGTCTAAAGACTGTTCCTTTCCCACTGCAACGTCTATAAAATCACAGAATCACAGAACTGTAGGGGTTGGAAGGGACCTCAAGAGATCATTGGGTACAGGCCCCCTGCCAAAGCAGGTTCCTTAGGACAGAAAATGGATGTGTGTCAGCCTCCAGACCCCTAAGAATCTGCTATACAAGGAGATGGGCGTAGGGCAGGAAACCCTAGCCCCTGCCCAACCATCTGTGTCTAAAGTCACACCATGGTGTCTAAAAATACAAGTTTCTACATTAATGCAAAGTAGTTTTGTAAACTGAAATGGATTTCTGTGTTATTTCAGGAGGCATTTTTTGTTGGTGATATTCAAGTGGTAATAATACACATTAATTTGTATGCACATGACACTGGACTTCAGGCTGCAGAGTTGTTACGTGACTCTGGGCATGGGCCTCAGTAGGATTCCCTGATGTTTTTCCATGTTTGGTGGACGTCAGGTTGCTCAGCCTATTTGGTCAGGATTTTGCAGTCATATTTTCTTCTTCTATGAAGCTATTTAAATGTCAGTGAACATGGTACTGTCATCATTTATGCTAGTGAGGTAAAGGCTCGTGTCCTAGGGATTCAGAAAGCAGAATAATCCTTTAAAGTTTCCTTGCAGAAAAAGGTTCTGTTACCTGCAGTCTACATGCAAATTTGTGCTCTTCTAAAAATGTACCTCATCAAGTTCAACAAGGACAAATGCACATGGTCCTGCACATGGACCAGGGCAAACCTGCTGGGGCGTAACCAGATGGAGAGCAGGCCTGCAGAGAAAGACTAGGGGTGTTGAGTGATGAGAAGCTCAATATGACCCAGCCATGCACAGTGGAAGCCCAGAAAGCCAACTGTCTCCTGGGCTACATCAAAGGCAGTGTGACCAGCAGGATGAGGAAGGTGCTCAGAGACCCCATCTGGAGTACTGTGTCCAGCTCTGGGGTCCCCTGTACACGAAGGACATAGGAATGTTTGAGCAAGTCCAGAGGAGGCCACAAAGATGATCCAAGGGTTGGATTACGTCTCCTATGAAGACAGACTGAAAGAGTTGGGCTTGTTCAGCCTGGAGAAGGCTCCAGGGAGACCTTATAGCAGCCTTCCAGTACCTGAAGGAGCCTACAGGAAAGCTGGGGCAGGACTTTTTACCAAGTGTTACGTTGAGAGGGAATGAAGCAATAGCTTTAAACTGAAAGATGGTCAAGTTACACAGGACAAAAGGAAGAAATGTTTTGTGCTGAGGGTGGTGAGAAGAGGTTGCCCAGAGAGGTTGTGGAAGTGGCAGTGTTCAAAGTCAGGTTGGATGGGGCTTTGGGCAACCTGGTCTAGCTGGGACTGTCCCTGCCTATGGCAGGATGTTGGACTAGATGGCCTTTGATGTTCCTTCCAAACCAAACCATTCCATGATTCTGTCCTTTTCAGAACAGTCAGATCCCAAGCATCCATGTGTCATATGAACTGAGGACTCTCTCTGGCTGCACCTGTACTCAGTAAAGTCTGTGGTGAACAGAAACAAGAGAGAGATGCACTGTGCTAGTCAATGCTAATCCTGATATGAACAGAAGGATCTGAATATTCATTTTCTGAAGCCAGGTTTGATTTTACTTTTTCATGTTGTAGCAAACTGTTCTGCATCCACGGGCTTACTGGATTTTAAAAATGTTTTTTTGTTTCAATTATGTTTCAACAGTCTAATCCCTCTTAAAGTATTAGATTTTGTACTGCACAGATTTATATATAACTACTACTTATTGTTGGCAACAGGCAGGGAAAATGAGGACTAGAGTAGGATGTCTTCTACATGGCAAAATTAGATGAAAACTGGAAAAAAAACCAAAGAGGGTGAGAGATGTGCAGGTAAAAACAATGGGGGTTTGAGAAATGTGCAACAAATCAGTAATATGGAAAATGCAGGGAAAGGGGGTTTGGGGACTGCAGCAGTGCTACTGTATTTTAAAAATTATTTAAAAGAATGTAAAAATGGTGCCCTTGTGACCTCTCACTGGGCTGCCAGCTGCAGATGCCTCTCACCAGCTGGGACATGATGAAGTCCCCTAGATGGTGTTATAGTGCTGTAATTCTTCGTTACCTCCTCTTGCAGGTTCTGCACTCAGGGGACCAGCTGATGAATCAGGCAGTGTCCTAGGAATGTCTTGTCACACCATGCTGGTAAATGCCACCCAATCTAATCAGCCAGTACTGCATTGGTTTCCTTGAGTAATAGGGTGAAATACAACCACACTCTTTGAAAACTTGATTTTGCTTATTTGATACCAGGGTTTTGTTAGTGTGTACTTAAATCCTTGCTTTTCATAGCATATAAAATGCTTCTGCAGAAACAGGGGCTTGTTTATGTTGGAGTTCGAGTCATGCAGCCTGTGTGCCAAATTTCTTTGTGTGGACAATCTCTCCCAGCTGAGAAATCTTAACAGAAGAGCAGAGAGCAAGTTCACTAACCTAATTTTCACCGTACACTGCATATTTCTTCACACTGAAATGACTGCCCATCAAGTGTTCTTTATGGTAACACATCTGTGCTTTCAAACCCCAGGATGAAAATCCTGCTACTGGAGAAAGGCCAGCTATGTCCTGGTCTCAGTTATGGAAAAAAAAAGAAAGCAAAAAAATAGATGGTCTATGAATGGCCGTAGGGGATTGGTGTTAATGTTATACAGATTGATCTGCAATATACATTCCTATGAGCAGAAGTTCCTTGGCTGCAGGAGGTGACCTTTCCATGCAGGTGTTTGGCTATCATCATGGTGCCTGGGGAGTGCAGCATGTTATAATGTGGAATGATTGATCCATATTGTGAAATTTTATTGCAAGCTTTCAATGTGAAAATGTCAGTTGTGTTTCTTAATATTAAGAAAATAAGAAAGCCTTAGAACACAGACTGGTTTAGGCTGGAAGGGACCTCAAAGACCGTCTAGTCCTATCCCCAGCCATGGGCAGGGACACCCTACACTAGCCCAGGTTGCCCAAAGCCCCATCCAGCCTGGCCTTGAACACTACAGGGGACCAGGGGCAGCCACAGCTTCTCTGGGCAACCTGTGCCAGGGCCTCACCACCCTCACAGGGAATAATTTCTTCCTAACATCTGATCTAACTCTACCCTCTTTTGATTTAAACCCATGACCCCTTGTCATATCACTCCATGTCCCTGTAAACAGTCCCTCTCCAGCTTTCCTGTAGGTCCCTTCAGGCACTGGAAAGCTGCTTTAAGGTCTCCCTGGAGTCCTCTCTTCTCTCAGCCAGTCTTCTTCATGTGAGATGTGCTCCAGCCCTCGGATCATCTTTGTGGCCTCCTCTAGACTTTCTAGAGGGGGTCCATCTTTGAACAAGGTGCCTGCAGAGCCTCAGCTCCCAGGCTCAGTGGCCAAAGTGACTGCTGCCACCTCAAGAAGCTGCTGATGGAAATGCTACAGCATCCAGGTATTACTGTGGCATCTATAAATAGACTCATTCTGGAAGCAGCTTATACATTTTAAGAACTAATTCCCACCCAAAAGTCATTTAAGAAAACCCACAAAACCCGTCCCAAATCTGGTAGGTTTTTGAGTATTATATTGTGTGGTATCACATTAGAGACTGGTCCTTATCTCCCCTTGGGAAGTGAGCAGCAAACTGATAAGCACAAAGCCAGCACGTGGCTGGAGGTGTTTACCCCACATGTTTCTGTTCCAGTCACAAGTGCCCGAGCGCCGGGTGGCATCGCCATCGGCAAGGCAGCAGCGTGTGGGTTTTGGTGCACAGCTGGGGTCGCTGCCTTTTATTTACTCGTTTGTACTGCATTTGAAGCAGATGCAGCCTGACTTCTGGCCCTTAGGGAGGAGAGACGGAGGAGGAATCCAGTGTTGACAGCTCAGAGATCAGAAACCTTCAAGCAGTTCGGCTGGATACTGGTACCAGCAGGTCTGCGAGGGAGGGGGCCTCATTTTGCCCTTCAACCTGCGCTGGAGGCTTTGCTCCCATGGGTAGGCTGTGACTGCTGTTAGGACCAGCTGCCTGAAAGCTGTGCAAGGTGTCTGTGCAAGGCACAGTCGTTTCACAGAATCACAGAATTATCAAGGTTGGAAAAGACCTAAAAGATCATCCAGTCCAACCATTCACCTATTACTACTAGCTCCCACTAAACCATGTCCCTCAATACAACATCTAGTCTTTCCTTGAACACTCCCAGGGTCGGTGACTCCACCACCTCCCTGGGCAGTGCATTCCAGTGCCTGACTACCCTTTCAGAGAAGTAGTGCTTCCTAATGTCCAGCCTGAATCTCCCCTGGTGCAGCTTGATACCATTCCCTCTAGTTCTGTCGCTGTCTACACGGGAGAATAGGCCGACCCCCAGCTCACTACAACCTCCCTTCAGGAAGTTATAGAGAGCTATAAGGTCTCCCCTGAGCCTCCAGTTCTCCAGGCTGAACAATCCCAGCTCCCTCAGCCGCTCCTCGTAAGGCCTGTGTTCCAGACCCCTCACCAGCTTAGTAGCCCTCCTCTGAACGCGTTCCAGGGTAGGTGTGAAGAGGCTGTGGAGGGAGAGGGGTGGAAGTGCAACAGGTGCTGGGGTGGCAGCTTGGGGAACATCGTGCTCTGCTGCACATCTTCTAAGGAATGCACAGAATCATAGAGTCGTTTAGGTCGGACAAGACCTTGAAGATCATCGGGTCCAACCACAAACCTAGCACTGCCACGTCCACTGCTGAACTGTGCCCCTAAGCTCCACATTTACCTGTTTTTCACAAAAAAAAAAACCTCTGCAGGAAACTAGAAAGTAATTCTTGTAGTGGGAAGATTTGAAGAAACGCAGCATTGCAAACCCAGTCTCCCTCCCTTGTGGAGAAGCCTGCTGTTCTTAGGCTCATCTCAGATATGCCCTCTCCCTGTGGCAAAGACGCTTCTGCTACCATCCCCTTGATGCAGAGGAATGATCTCTGCCAACAAATTCACAGAGAATTTCAGTCTTAATAATCATCCTGCCCTGCACTTTCCCTGATCCATTTTCTTTTTCCCCTAGGGCTGGGCTAAAGTAAACGTGCTGCCTTTGCTCCCCAGCTTGCAGAGGAGGGACATGGGTGCTGTGAAATTTGTATGTGGATCTAGTTATAATATTGCTTAAATAATAAAACTGAAGGCAACTGGTACCACCACTGTGATGGGGTATATGTCCTAGGAAAGAGCTGGAGGCCAGGGCCTGCAGCAGACAGCGAGGAGTGTTATCCCTGGGACTACCTGCCCAGGGACACTACTGTCCTCCTGCACAAGTCAGGGACTACCTCTTCTTCTGCCAGCTGGAGACTGGAAATATGTTAGACTTCTTCACACAGGTCCCAGAGGCGCAGTGATCTGCTTGTCACTCATTATTTGCCTCATTATTGAAAGCTGCCCATTTGGTTTGACTTCTGTGCATGGGGACATCAGAAGTTGACTCCAGATTCCCACTTTGATTAGAGCCATAAAGCCAATTACTTTCTTCAAACCCTCTAACAGCACATAGAGATTGTGTAAGGTGCAGGAAGTGGCATGAGGCATTATAAAAATCCTGATGCATAAAATGTAATAATTCATTAGCAGCTTGTAAAACGAGTTTATTACTAAGTTGCTCAAAATTTAAGTAAGTTATTTCACAGCTCACATCGCTCCTGGTGACCGATGCCAATAAAGACCCCGTCAACACAGAAGCCTGAGTAATGGGGTTGGTGGCCCACCCTAATTCCAGCATCATGAGGTAAGGCTTTTCTAACACTGCAGCTATTATTGCTGTGTCTGCCTTCCTTATTAGGGCAGTCTGAGGTTTAATTACTTGGACTGCCTCAGACAAATCAGGTATCACTAAACTGTAAGACTACAAAACTCGTACTGGTAATACTCACAGCTGACCCAAACATCAGGAAATGGGTAAAAGAGGAGGGAGAACAGGCTGAGAGGCCCAAATTCCCTCTGGTTATGGCCAAATTCTTGCTGAAGAGCAGGATGTAGTTATTACCTGGTGAGCCTGGATATACATTATGGTGAGGGCTTCTCTCCTATGCAAAAGCATGTGGTTTGGAGGGACCCTAGGGCAGTTTCAGGGCATGGAGGAGCTGGAGCTGGGCTCTGCACAGCAGTGTAGGACAGGAGGATGAGAGATGATGGGTGCAAGCTAAATCAGGGCATAAAGAGAAGCTTTTTCTCCATGAAGACACCCACTCAGCCAACCAGAGAGGCTCTGCAGCCTCCCTCCTTGAAGGCTTTCAAGACCTAACTGAGTGAAGCTCTGGGTGGCTGGAGCTGATCTTGAAGCCAACCTCCTGAGGTACCTTCCAGCCTCAATTTTCCTCTCGTATTATGGAAAAGCCTAATGCTACCAGGGGAAATGCAGGAAAATATTAAGTAGGAGTCGATGAGTTATTGCACCTCCTCATTTGTCAGTGTTGTGAAAATTCTTCTGCTGCAATGGTTTTGGTCACTGTTTAACACTGGGACAGTTTGGGGTTAAGTGATAGAATTAATGAAGTATTGGGAAAAGTGCCTTTGTCGTGAGTGTCTTAATGAGCTCCTCTACTTGGCTTAATGAAGGGAAGACTGGGAGTCAGGTTTGTTTATTTGAGGAACAAATTTGAATATGGACTTTCCAGTCTACTGGATTAAATCACAATGAAATCCAGTGGCTGAAGTCAAGGTTAGATGGAGTCAGGGAAGAGGTCATTATTAACCATTAATAGATTGTTTTAATAAGTTATTTGATTTTTTGAAAAAAAAAAAAAAATTGCTGTGGGTCATGATCAGTCCTCCACTACGGAGCATCTTTAAATGAAATATTTGTTTGACAGATGTGATCTACCTTAAAAGAGAATATATTCAGGGGATTCCCTTGGCCCACAGGATGCAAGGGGAGGTGGTCGAATGGGTGAACCTGAGCACCTAGTGCTGAACACGTCCCCGTGCCCAGTGTGACTCAGGGAAGCAACACAAAGCTGCTGGGCTGGGAAGCCTGGCACAGAACTGCAGCTTTGTCTCTGATGCTCTGTTTAGTCACTTGGAGAGAGATTCAGCGAAATGCAGCAAGTCTTGCTGCAAGAGGGTAAATACTTCCATCACCAGGAAGCAACTTCAATTACACTGAGCTCCCAGGACCGTGGCATGGGCGGTCTAGCTTGCCATGCTTCGCTTTCTGTAACTGTGGGGTACAGAGGATGGCTCACTGAAATGCAGCACTTCATTGTTCAGCTCTGTAATTCACAGAATGTGAAGCACTTCTGAGGAAAAAACACCTGTGAACATCACTGTGTTGCAGCTCACTGACAGGCACTGCCAGTCACAGGCTTAACCTGTGCTTCAAACAGCGCAAACTTACCACCTATGGTAGAAAATGTACATGCTTTGTCCTCTATATTTACCCAGCATTCACTTTATAGAGCACCTTTTATCATGAGGTTTAAATACATTTCAACATTAACTAATTGGCTGCCCAGCGTTGTTACGAGAAGGGTGAACAATGTGAGGGAGCAGTTTGATTTTGAGAGCGCGTGCTGAGGGCCAGCAGTACACTGAGCACTGTTGCTAAGGCTGGTCTCTGCAGTCCTGGGCACTGTCTTTTCAAGAGGTTTTTTATTTATAAAAGTGTATTTAAATTTTAATCAACCCGAGGTTGTCTTTTTCACAATAATTGTCAGCTAACAGTCGTCCTGGTGCTGCCAGTTGAGGTGTGAATGGGCACGGAGAAGCACAGATGGAAAAGCAGTCATGAGGAATGACTCATCTGTAAGTCCTGTGAGCCAGGAATAGAGCCCTGACCAGGAACCAGACCTCCCAAGCCACCCGCTCCCTGTGTTGCGTATCGCCGCCTCCCATGTCCATGGAGAAACATGAAGACATTTTCCTCTTTAGTCCACACACAGCTCCCATCACTGTTACTGAGCAGAGAGAAGTGATTACCAGTGAACTGAAAGCATTACTTTAAACTGTGAGAACATCTTAAATGTCGTATGTAACAGTGGATAATCTCACATATGTTGTAGACCCCTCCTGTTTGTTATCCTGATGATAGTTTCGTCTGTTCCTTTCCACACTCAAGGAGCCTGAGCAGGGTCAATGTTTGCCTGCTCTGAGAGGGTTTGGGGTTTGTTTTTTCCTCAGAAAATATATATGCACAAAAACTTGGAGGGTTTAATGTTTCTATGAGGATATTGGACAGAAACACTGCCCAGTTTTATGTCAGGGGATATCTTTCTCTGCCCAAGTCTGAGAAATTGCTTAGCTGCAGAAGCTGAATTTGCAGTGAAGGGTCACAGTGTCACACACAGCCACGTTCACCTCCCCATCTCATGACACAGAGATGTCTGGTTGCTGTAGGCTCCACTGTTAAGTGGAGACGATCATGCAGCTCCAGGAAGGTAACCAGATCTTACAAGACTGAATCCATCTTCAGTGATGCTCAGCTCATGCAGTGACTGCACAGGCATCTAGGGCAGGAGAGGATCCCAGGACTTAGCTGCTTCAAGTGCTTCCTCAGGTGGGATAAATCTGAGCTTAAATTCACTTTTATTTAGGAAATAAAATACATGTCAGCACCTGGATATGCGTGCTTTTGTCTTCTCTGTGGTTTCAAGACCCAAAGTGTCACAGCTGTGGTCTGAGAGAAATGCATCCTGTTGCTCCTTGCACACAACGAACTCCTTGAATGGCAAGGAGAGATTTAAACCACGCTGAGCAAATGTGGGGCATCTGCATACAGCCCAGAGTAGAGAGCAAAGCTAAGGGGGAGCAACGTTATTCAGGAGGTATCTGCCATCTCTCAGTGTTATGAGAAAATATTCAATTCAAAATCAGGCTGTATACCTGGACCAAATGAAGAAGGGTAGGACTATTTTTAGCATTTCTTCATCTAATAAAACTTGTCTTGCCTTAACTCCTTACAAAAAAATCTCATATTTTTAAAATTACAGCAGCATATTAAAATTCCAATATGGAACTTGCTGACAGAGTCGTTAATTACATTGCAGAGGTGCACAGCAATCCCTGTTAACTTTCTTATTGCTTTAAGATGATTGCAATTCATTAAAAATAGAAGACATTGCATATAGAGCAATTTCACGGGGCAGTCTTAGATTTTAAAGGTAATTCTTAATTCATGTCTCTCCTGGAAAAGAAAAATACACCTGTAGAATTTCTCTTAAAGTAATGCACATAAATCTGATTCTCTGGTTTCTTAGAGCTGCTCTGTGTGGCTGCCAATACAGTATTAGTCTGAAGTGTAATAACCTTAATGGCCAAGAATCTACTTTAAATAGACATTGCAACAGACAATATATTCTGAAACCATACATGGAAAATGTCTGAATTTGGCTATTTCTTAACATTTAAAAAAAAAATAAATTAAGGTGTCCTAGACAAGAAAACCTTTCCTAGAATATAAACAAGAGGGTTTAAAGCGCAGGTGCATGAAATGCTCCCCCGCCTCCTGCAGCGTGAGTTCAGTGGGCACGAGCATTGCCACAGGCTCCAAAGCTCCTCTCTGATGCCCAAGGGGTCCAAGGGAGCCTTGGAGGAGCTGGGCAAGATGCACCTTTACCCATGTGGTTCCTGGTGAATAGAAAGTGGTGTTGGCCACAGGGAAGCCTTTCCCTGGACAGAGATGTCCAGAGGCTCTCAAGGGCATGAGGGGGCATTGCCAGCACTGCAAAGTCTTTCCAGAAAGGCTGCAGCTGATGAGTAACTGCTAAATGTGCTGTAGTCTGAGCCTGTTGTCAGTGTGTCTGTGTCATGGCTTCTGGCTGTGAAGAGCATCTCTGGTAGTGGGATGGGAACAGCTGATGTCTGCTCTCTCTGTGCTAGTGTTCAGGGTAGATTGAATGACTTGGCTTTGAGCCCTGGGCCACCCGGGACCATTCCTTCTGAAGCAAAATAGACTCTGTAAAAAGAATTATTTGAACATATTTGCATATCTGCTCACAGCACACACACAGACGTGTGCACTATTGTGAGACAAAAAGGACAACGACTTAAACACATGGTCTCACTTGTCCTGGAAGATGGCTGAATGGAGAAGGCATCACAGCAGACATCCCACCACAGCATCTCAATGCACAGCAGACACCCCATCAGGTATCACTCCAGCAGGCAGCACAGTAGGCATCACAACAGGCCTCCCACCACTGCATCTCTGCAGGCATGAGAGCAGACATCTCACCAGACATCATTCCACCTCGTCTCACCAGCACATCACAGCAGAAACCACAACAGGGAGCCTCTTTGCTGCCAGCCCTACTTTTGAGCAGATGGATGAGAAGGCAGGGCCGTTGCATGGGCAGAAGCAGGCAGTGTAGGTGGCAATACCCACCAGGACAGCCTGACTGGGACAAAGAAAGGCTCAGGGAGGGAGAAGCAGCAGCCTTGGAGAGAATCCAGTTGTTGTGTTGGTGGAAAGAAGAGTTCTGAGCCTGTCATGCTTGCTCCTCAGCTGGTTTATAAGGAGCTTTATGTATGTTTAGTCCAAAAATGGCAAAAAATTACTTTCCTTCCATGAAATATATATATATATATATCATGTCCCCAAAAATACAGTTTTCATAGTGAAATGGAGCCTCTGTCTGAACATGCAGACCATGACTTTGGGTGGCCCATGCCCAGCAGTGGTGGGGTGAGCAATCCTGCAACAGCAATGTGTATAGGAATAGAATTTCCCTGGGGCTTATCTCAGTTTAAGAAAAAAAAAAAAGGAAGAAAAAGAAGCAGCAGAGATGCAGATAAGAAGTGACCATTTACTTTCTTCAAATGCTTCTTTCAGAGAGCCTGGTTGGCTTGTGAGCACCCCATCCCCACGAGCAGGAGGGACGGAATTGCCCGACCAGCTTCTCTGTCTAGTGAAGGGAATAACTTCATACCCTAAAAATGGTTTTCAGAAATCTCACTGGAATCTCGAGGCTGCCAATTGAGTCTTGCTCCAACTCTCTTTTGCATTAGAGAGGGGAAAATACTTGGCTTCATATTTAAAATGTGGAATAATCTGTTCTCTGAATTAGGACGGCTGAGGACTGTGCCTGGTGTAGCACAGCATCAGAAATTATGATGTTTAAATTCACATTCTGATGTCCAGGAGGAAACCCCTCACTAATGCCCTAAGATGTGGGGCATAAATAAACCATGTCTTACCCTGCAGACACATACATTTAACTTCTGGGTTCCTTTTCCAGGTTGCTTCTCCATTTACAGACTTTTTTTTACTGTCTGTTTACAAGAGATTTCAAATGGTCCTTTAAGAAATGAAGTTTCATTGCATCCCAGGAGAATTTTCACTACATAATATGAATGTTGAGTTGCTAAAAATATATCACGTTGAACCTTTTTCTGAGTTCACTCTGATGTTAATCTTGATACCCAGGTAATCTGGGTAAGGAAACAGGCATTGGCACAGATGGTTTGGAAAATGAACCCTTATGTCGCTGCAGTGCAGCGTTGGAAAGGATGAAGACATTAAAACACACTGACACATGGGCTGGGAATGGAGATGATGCTCCAGGCCTTGCTCTGGGCTCAACTTGTACAACTCAAGAGAGTCATTATATTCTTGGTGCCTCCCCACTACGGTCACTTGAAGGACGACTGTACTCGGGCGGTGGCTTCAGTGCAAACTTGGCTCCCAGAAGACATAATTAGTAACGATGAACTAGGACTAAAACAGTTTTGCAGGGAGTTTATGCATTTCCAGTCCAGCCTTGCTGGACACTGGTGAGTTTCTGTCCAAACTCTTTCCACATCATATTGGAGGAAAGCACAGCGTTTGGCCGTACGAGTGTGGCACCAGGTCACGCTCCTTCTGTGGCTGGGATTTTATGTAGTGCAGGCCTTGCTGTTCCAGTAGGGAGTCCAAGGAGCTAAAACAATCATGCATTTCAAAAGGCAGTATTTTGTATTTCAGTCATTAGGGGGCTAACAAGCGGGTTGTTTCATTTATAGACGGTTTGGCTGGTGCTGCATCCAGTATTTGCCCAGCCCTGCTGCTTCTGCAGTTGTCGTTTCCTGTATTTGACAGTCTCCCAGTGTTTTATCCACAAGCTGGGCCAAGCTCTATACCCAGCTCTTACCCACAAGGTGGTTGTAGGAGAACTGAGCCATATGGGTCTGTGTGTTTAAACACCAGCAAGTGAACAGTTGACATGCTCTTAAACGGTAGGAAAGCTTTCTGGAAATTATTTTCACAGAATGAAAGGAAAAGGATAACAGGAGTTTATTTGTTCGAGGGTGGGGAGAATTGTCAGGCCAAGGAATACCTGTCTTTATTAATGCATTGGTAAGAGATCCCAATATATTTCAGTTCTTAGCATCTTGCCATAGCGGGCTGGATCAGAAGTTCTTTAATTACAGAATCACAGAATCACAAGGTTGGAAGAGACCTTTGAAGATCATCAAGTCCAACCATTCCCATCCTAAGCTAAACCATATCCCTAAGTACCTCATCAACCCTTTTTTTGAACACATCCAGGGAAGGCAACTCAACCACCTCCCCGGGCAGCCTGTTCCAGGGTCAGTATGTATACTTAGTGAAAAAGTGATACTTGCACTTGTGTACTTTCTTTTCAAGTCCTTTCAAAAGAATCTGTTTCCAAATAAGAGTGAGTCAGAGTTTTAACAGAGTAAAACTGGGTTTGACTCGGTGGTGTCATTCCCTGATAACATTGTGGCATAATAACTTGTGGATCAAGGGAAGCATCACCATCCAATACTTGATATTTTTATTGAAATAAACCACTGTTACAGCAAACAGCTAAATCAGCAGAGGTGGTGAGGACCAGGGGATGTGTGTCACCTTGTGATATCCCCTTTGTGTTTTATGCATGGCCTGAAGGCCCACACACAGGTCTGGACTCTTGCCCAGGCAGTCCCAGGACAAGAGCTGGGTCCAGCAGCACCAACTTCTGGGGACCCTCACTGCTGCCTGGATGGACCCCGTCAGCACTTCTGCTGCAGGAGCCATGTGTGCACACCAATAATAACAGTAAAACTGCAAAAGCCATTTTTTAACCACAAAGAGTAAATAAGGCCAAGGAACTGAATGTGAGGATGGTTTTATTCACGACAGGTTTGAATCCGGCACCTAATTTAGCCGATATACTTTGAACTATATATAGATTTAACATTTACTCTTCAGAAGCTTAAGGTTCCTTAAAAGGTCATATTTCATTTTCTATTAGAACATGCTGTGTTGCCTTTCTGCTCGTGGTTTTTTGCACGTATGAGTGCTTAAGGTAAAATGTTTTCTACTTCCAAAGGCAGCAAGTGTACAGACACTTAACAGCATTTATTTTTTTTTCCATGCCCATTTCTGGTCAGTAGGAATTTTTCCTCTCTCTATCAAGCAGCAGGGTAGAGGAATTCAAGCTGATTTCTTGAGGTTTCCACCTCAGAGCAATGAATATCATAATAATACAAAGTTATTCTTTATGTTCGGCACCATCCCTGAACAATTTGCCTGTCTAACTTATCACTCCAGTCTCAGCTGCACACTTTTTTTTATGAGTTCTGGGAAATCAAAACACATATCTATTTCCTTTAGTAATCCTAACTTCAACCAGACAAGAAACAAATTGTGTGTGAGTCCTTCTCCCTTCCCCATCAGGTTTAAAAGAAGTGTGACTGAAGTTAATGGAGTAACGCCTGCACTGTATCTACCAGAGTAAGCCAGAAGATAATGAAACCCACCATATTTACTCAAAATCTTATAAGAATGGTCTGGTCTTGATTCTGTTAAACAGAGTATGGACCCAGCTATGTCATATCAAAGGTTCGGTGCTAAACTGAAAGATGTGTCGGCTCCAACATGCAGCACTGCACTGGCTTCATTAGGCTGGTGCACCCCTGGCATGTATGCCTCTGACAAGAGGAACTGGAACGTCATTTCAGAGCCCACACCAATTTTTAGTTTATTCAGATTCAAATGGGTCAAACAGTAGAACCTCTTTTGGTTCAAGTGGGCTGAGGGACATCTGCAGGAAGGTCCCAGCTGGTAGATGCAGGTGGTTGTGCTCCTCAGAGCGTGTTGCTTGCCCACACGGTCTCTCTGGAGGTCACCCGCCTGCAGCTGAGCTACAAAGCTTCAGCTCCTACATTTGAAACAGCTCTTACTGAAGCTTGAAAGTGAAGTGGCAGGAAAAACCGGTATGGTCCCTGCAGTCATGGAGTCGTAAAGAAAGAGTCAACTCTGAAGCTGAGAAACCACAAAGTGTCTCTGAACTGAAAGCAAAATCACTGTTACGTGACTTACAGTAGTGTAAATTTCTGTACAATGATGCAAGGAAAAGGAATTAGGCAGTGGAGAAAGAGGAGAATATGTGTGTGTGTGAGAGAGAAGCAGAGACACAACTGTGCTGTAGCAGCAGATGCTGTCTTCCACCCTATCCAGCAGCAGCAGATGACTTCAGGCTTATGAAAATAAAGAGTACCTGCTAATTGCAGTCCAGGGAATAGCCACAGCCTGCTACTCGTTTCTTTAGAGGTTTGTGGATGATTCAACTGAAACACAACATTTTTAAATGTCAGGTAAAACCCCATCACTTTTCTATCACATCAGGCTGTAGGGAAGCATTTTCCTCTGGAGCTGGCTGCTACCTTGTGCAGATGCAGCTACTGCACAGAGCATCCTTCTGTCACTCTCACCGACACATTGTTCTGCCTGAACACACCAGCAGTGAAAAGAACCTGAGGGAAGACCCAAAGGGGAAACACCTAAAACTCCAAGAGAAAGTGAAATTTGCCAAATGACGTCTCTTCCTGGGAAAACCCTCACAGCTCAACAACATGCTGCAACTAGCAGGTGTGGGAAGAAACACACACATGCCCAATCTAGCTTTGCAAACATGTCAGTGCGTACAGGATGAAAATCCTCCTAAAGCTTAAGCAACTGAGATGATCTCAAAGATCCTGGCTTTTAAACACAAGAAATATGAGCCCAAGGTGCTTGTAGGTGTCCCAGCTTCAGCCCCTCACTCCTGGAACACAGGCATTGCAGGGAACAAGATGTGGCTGCTGTGAAGTGAGAGACTCGGCTTTTGAGGGTGAATCAGCCCATCCCAAGTCAGGAATTTGGTGTGATTCATCTCATCCTGAAAGTTGGCACCTCCATTCATGTGGGAAAAATTTTGCAGTTTAATTCATCATTTTAATCCCATCCATGTACCACCCCTTCTACACTGGAAAGCTCTGAAAAGTAGTCCACAGCTGCAGATCTATTTGGGTGGGAATCATGTCCCCTTTTTAGGGCATTCAGAAATCAGATAGCCAAGTCTGAAGTAGTTGCTTTAGGCTTTCTTCGTCATCCACTGGAGAAGAACGGGCACATCTGGAGGGCCATCCATCCACTTTAGGAGAGCTGGTAGGCTGGTTGGCTGAATCATCCTCTGGAAACATTCACTTCCTTCTGTTAAGGCAACTGTTAACAAAAACTTATTGGAAATAGGAAGAAAGGGCCTTTGGGGCATACAGAAGATATTCTGTGAGCTAGAAATACAGGGGTTTGCTAGCAAGTGGAGAACCTGGGACTGATTCTGTAGTTGCAAGTGCACTGCTGAAAGCACTGGACAGAAGTGCAATGGAGGTGAGCCCAAAGGCAACCTATGCATGTGTCCAGCAAGCTCTCTGATCCAGGTCAAAAAAGCAATACGATTCCCTGTGTAGCCTCTGAGGATAGGACTTCAAACACTGTTCAGGCAGGCTGTTCAGGGAGTATTGGATGCTGGCACCTGGGTCAAGGTGTTTATCTGGGAGCTGGCTGGTCTCTATGTATGGCTGTGTATATATATAAAAATATATGTTTATATCTGTATTTATATGCATATACATAGCACAAAGAGAAGTCAAATGGACTGACATGGAA
The DNA here is from genome assembly GCF_964237585.1 of Gallinula chloropus. Lineage (NCBI taxonomy): Eukaryota > Metazoa > Chordata > Aves > Gruiformes > Rallidae > Gallinula > Gallinula chloropus. The sequence continues at coordinate 200,131,218 of NC_140085.1, forward strand.
GGAGCTGGCTGACGAGTTAAAAGAGGAAAGAGCTCAGGACGGTTGCACAAGACAAATTTTCTCCACCGAGAGCAGGAGGTCGGTCGATGGGAGGAGCAGTCGCTGTGCTGTACCACGTGTAACTCGTATTGCCAGCTACTCCAGGCTAGGCCTGTGCTTGTGCACTCAGAGTTAGGAGTTTATGGTGGTTAAAAAAGCCCAAAACCAAAACCAAAACAAAGCAGTTTTATCTGAAATAGGTATTTATGTATCAAAAAGTTAATTGGCATGTGGCAGAACAATTTACTTCTGTGCCCAGGTACTGTGTAGGTGAAACTGGTGGGAGGAGTTAGTTGCCCTATCACTCAATAAATGCATTCTGTTAGCTACTAGCATAATTAAAAATGGTGTATACCCTACTTTAATTGATGATGTGGTGCTAACTTGGCTGAAGTTTTCTTATCTTTTTATCATTAAAGGCTGAACGAACTGGGGCTGTTCAGCCTTGAGAAAAGAAGGTTAAGAGGGGATCTTATTAATGTTTATAAATATCTCAAGTGTGGGACAAGGAGGGAAATAGCCAGCCTGTTTTCAGTTGTCTGTGGAGACAGGACATGGGACAATGGCCTCTAGTTTGAGCACAGGAAGTTTTGCACCAATATACAGAAGAACTTTTTCACAGTGAGTGTGACACAGCCCTGGGACAGGCTGCCCAGGGGGTGTGGAGTCTCCTTCTCATTCAAGACCTGTCTGGACGCCAACCTGTGTGATCTGTCCTAGGGAACCTGCTTTGGCAGGGGGATTGATGATTATTAAATTGAATGAAAAATCCATATATAGCAATCAGAAATGATTGAGAGCTGCATGCGGAGCAATTAGGTGCTGTCACAGTTGATTCTATGATTCTGTGATTGTTAAAGTTGCACGTTCTTTGCCCTCTTCTGCATCTTCCTGGGTGAAGGGGTTTGGTTTTGCTTTTCTATTACTCTTTTTGAGACAGCACTGCAGCTTTAGAAAAGCAGGTACAATCTTAAACCTAAGTAACCGCATTAATTTGCCATAGAGCTCTGTAATGTCATCATGAAAGAAAACAAATTAAAGGATATTTGTTTCTATTGACAGAAAATGCATATTATAATCCTCATGAAAAGCAGCACAGACTTTTTAGATGCAGACTACACATAGATGCAACTAATTACACAGCCAGTTTTCCTGCAAAGTTATGCTTCATTTATTTCTGAGTAGTCCCTTTAATAGGCCTACGTGTTAGAATAAAATTAAGGAGATGAATGTCTGCATGTCACAGCCTTAGGGGCCAGTATATACCAGCTGAAACGTGTAACACAGCTCAGTGCTGCAGATACAGGTTGTGACTGTTCTTTTAAGAAGAGATTCTGGTCTTAGGAAAGGGGTGGGACTGAATTATTGATGCTGAAAGAGAACATTGGCTTAAGAACAAATGGATGTAAACAGCCCATGAGTGTATTTAGATTGGAAATGAGAAGAAAACTTTTAACCATCAGAAGGTGTGAACATCCTTCCACTAGGAAAAGCAGATATAGAAGATGAAACTATCTGGGAGATATACCCTGGTTGGCTCAGCACAACCTCATGATCTGATTCCTTGTGGCAGACAGCAATGGAGTATGATGACCCAGGAGCTCTGCTCCAGCCATCTTCTGGTTCTAGCAGAATGAAATTAATACTTTTTATCCAAATAACCTCCCTGTTTTTTCACAACAAGTGCCTGAATCCACACTAATTACTATTGAGCTCATTATGTTCAAGCACTTCGACATGAAAGCTGTGAGGTAGAATCAGGTCCTCTTCTGCAGAGGTAATTGGGATGGTGGAAATGCCTGACAACCTTCACTGGCTGCAGCGGGAGGGTAGGAAGATGAAGGTGCTTGTGACATGTCCCTGAGTGTGAGCAGCATCAAAGAGAACACATTAATCAAAGGAGGAACAAAAGAGGGCAGAAGAATGATTGATCTGAGAACACCACATCCTCTTGCTCATTAGCTGGAGGGTCAAATTGCAGCAAGCACTCTAAGCAGTCACAGACTGGGAAACCCCCGGGGATGGTACACAGTGAAAGGTGGTTGTGAAATAGGTAAATCGACATCTATATGTACAAATAGCAAGCAACACTGCAAAGAAAATGAAAGTGATAGTACCTGATCTGTGAAGGTGTCAGGTGTTTGCACCCCAAGGGGAAAACATGAGATTTCTGTGGAAAGTATTTGAATTTTGCAATGAGTGCTACTCCAGATTTTTGAGAATCAGATCACCCCCTGCCACACTGAGCCTACTATCCATGCAGTGCTGATAAGGGCACATCTGGGCTCAACTGTGTGGTGAATACCCTAAACATGGGCCTTCCACATCCTGTGGGCCTCAAGGACCTGCAGAGGCTGAAGCTATGGCAATTATTTTCCTCAAGACAGAGGCATTTGGTAATGCTGTCAGCAGCCCTTCCACATAGCCAATAAATTTGATTAAATTCTGAAAAAAATTATAAATCATTATACTAATGAGCTCTATAACTTGTCATGCAGATTGCATTAGTGTACTCTTAGGCGTCATTGATGTCAGAAACAAGAGGCTGGACTTGACTGTCAGTCTGACTGGCTCCACTGCCTTCTGGCATTAGCACAGGATGAGGACAAGCACTGAGAAAGAAATTAAGGATTATCTTGTTTCTTACAGTCTTCCTTGGAAGCAGTTTCTTTCCACAGCTGCCATTTGGCTGTTTGGTGGCTGCAGAGCTGTTCCTTCAGGAAAGCAGACTGCTCTTTCTTTGCATCTGAAATGCTCCAGCCTCTCTTGTTTAGGTGCCACACAACTGCAGCAGTTGCTAAGGCAAGATGGCATGCTCTGAAACACAGAGATGCTGCTTCTGGTCCTGTCAAGCGTGGGTGTCCCATGATCTCCATACTGAAGATATGTGAAAACTCAAGGGTATTGCAATAGCTTCCTGGGATGTTGTTCACACAAGGAATAGAGAGGGCTTTGCAACAATCAGCAAGGAATTAAGAGAAAAAAAGCGCATCCACGAAAAAGATTCTGAACTGTAGAAGTCACCTTCTGTAAGTACTGAAGTACTCCCAAAACCAACCTGAATTGGAATTGCACAGCTACAGCTTCCACCTGCCTCTACAAACACCTGACAGACTTGGGATTCGGAGACTCTCCTTGGATTTGAGAGTTTCTTCCTCCCCTTTTGGGGGGGAATTGCCTCTTTTGTGACTCTTTCCCATTCCTTTCCTTTGAAGGTATGCACGTCTAGGGTCTGGTCTGGTCAGTGAGAGCTGCAGCATCCCCTGGAGAGGGGGCAAAGTGGCTGGATGAGGCTGTTGAGGGAGTCTGTGGCCTGGGAATTGCTCGGTGTTACCTCCCCTCCCACATCCTCTGTTCCCCCACACCCTTCCAACCCAACCAGGGGAACAAGACCAGTGTTTCCATAGAATCACAGACTGGTTTGGGCTGGAAAGGACATCAAAGACCATCTAGTTCCAATCCCCTGCCATGGACAGGGACACTCTCCACTAGCCCAAGCTGCCCAAAGCCCCATCCAGCCTGGCCCTGAACCCTGTCCAGGGATCCAGGGGCAGCCACAGCTTCTCTGGGCACCCTGTGCCAGGGCCTCACTGCCCTCAGAGGGAAGAATTTCTTCCTTCTATCTAATCTAACTCTATCCTCTTTTGATTTAAACCCATTACCCCTTGTTCTATCACTCCCTCTCCTTTCAAATAGCCCCTCCCTATCTCTTGTAGCCCCCTTCAGCTACCGGAAGGCTGCTACAAAGTCCTCTCAGAGCCTCCTCTTCTCCAGGCTGAACAAGCCCAACTCTCTCAGCCTGTCATCACAGGAAAGGTGCTCCAGCCCTCTGATCATCTTCATGGCCTCCTCTGGACTTGCTCCAACAGCTCCATGTTTTGTACTGGGGACCCCAGAGCTGGATGCAGTATTCTAGGTGTGGCCTCATGGGAGCAGAGGGGCAGAAAATGGGGCTGTGGGGTTTCAGGAGGGCTCCCCATGAGCAAGCCCACGAGGTCTGGCTGCTTTTGTGCGACAGCAAAGCACAGCACATCTTGTTAGGGCGTTACTTTTGAAGGGGTGGTGCAGTGGGGTTGTTGCAGAAAATCCTGGCTCCATCCCCTGCCTTCTGCTTGGTCTGGGAGGTAATTGCGTGGTGCCATCCCTCCCGTGCCAGCCTGGCAATAGCTTTCCTCCAGACCATTTTAGGACTGTGCTACTCCCCTAAATTTAACCGGTGATGTCAAAGGCTCACGTTAGCTCCCTGCACCAAGCCCTGTGCCCACACACACCACTGTGAGCCAGGAATAACTCCACCACCACGTAGCTTTGAACCCTGTCCCAAGCAATGCCGCCTCACGCCCGTTTGCATAACACAGACCCCTGAGCCATCGCTGTGCTGGGGGAGCAGCACCAGAGCCGGGGGGAAGGAGACACTGGGGGTCAGGAACCTTGCATCAGGAGACCTGGATACAGCCGATGGGGTGAGAAGAGACCTCTCAAGGTAGGCTGGAGATGGAGCAGTGTTATGTATTGACCCAGTGGTGCCCAGAGAGCAGGCGTGGGGACAGCTGTGTTTGGCTTGGCTGCTGAACTGACAAATCGGAGGAGGAAAGAAAACCCACTCCGGTGTGGGTTTAAATACATGTTACTTTTTGTTGTTGTTGTCATTAAAACTGCCAAGGAAAGAAGAGGGAGTTCTGTTCAAAACAAAATGTTGGGTGAGGCTGGAGATGACTGTTTCCACTTCAGGTGCTGGTAAAGGAAAACAAGGGAAACAAAGGGCTCGTTTCACAAAAGTGCTGGGAAGGAGGCAGACCCAAACTTTTCCAGCTTTATCCTTTCCCCAAACTACTCAGGAGGACAGAATCTCATCTTTATATTTTTTTGATTTATTGATTTTGTTAGGAAAAGTGAGAGCTCAAGATCATAAGCAAAGGGTTAAGGATGTGGGAAGCTCCGGTCTGAGGTCTGCATTTGAAACAGACCATCTGAAGTCCCATCATCACCCTGCCCTAACCACTAACTTCTGGCACCTCCCAGGTGGCTTTTCCACGTGTGGACTAAAATTTCCTGAGAAACTTTTCCTGGCAGAAGTTTTGTTGAAAGTGGTACATTCCTGAGGGGAAAAAAACAACTAAACAAAAAATATATTTTCCATTGAAATATAAATTTCCCCACAAACTGGGGGGCAGTGGAGTGGGCACAGAGGCTGTGGGAGTAGCTGCTGACCCCTTGTGTGCAAGCGTTGGGTGGATGAGGCTCTGCCACAGCCAGGGAGCAATCCTGGGGCCCCCCAGTGCCACAGCCACTGCTGACACAAATGTCAGCCCTTGGGAAAGCTGTGGAGGCTGGTGTGCAGGGAATAAAACCAGCAGTGGAAACCACACCGGCACAGCCCCAGATGAATAAGCAGTCATAGCTTGCACAAAGGGAAAAGAGGTAGATTTTTATCTCCTTTCTTTCCCATCTAGGACATACATGCAAGGTTTCATTCCTCATGAAAAAGCCTTGGAGGAAAAGCCTAACTTGTGGCTTTTCAGATAACCCAAGCTGTACATCCCATGTGGTTCACTGTCCCCAAAGGAGAGCAGAGGGTGGGTTTGCAGGGGACCATGCCTGCTCAGTCAGGAGAGAAGGAACAGAGATAGGTATGGAATCACAGACTGCCATCAAGGTTTCTGAGGGAAGCTTGGAGTTCGTGGTTACTGGAAGGAGGGAAAAGGGAAAGGGATGCCTCCATCACACCATCTTTTGGGGAAGAGCCATAGGATTCCTCCATGCCCTAGAAGAAGGTGCCTCCAATGCAGGATCCACTGGGCATGATTCCAATGTGCAGGTGTCAGCAAGAACTGAAGAAGACCCAAAAGCAGTTGGTTTCTTTGGAGAAGATGGGGTCAGGCAAATTAATGTGTTAAATAGAATGTAAAGCTTATTCTTAATTTATAAATGGCAGGGGAAAAAAACCCAAAACAAACCCAAACCCTGATTGGGTTCATATCTAGGGTATCTCTGATCAGAGAATCACAGTGACTAACATCAGTAGGACTGACTGTTAGGGTTTGCTGCCTGGTAAAGCCACAGGAAGGCTTTCCAGTTTATTGGCAGTATTACAAATGTACCAGTGTTAAAGGAGGTGGTGTCTTGGCTGTGACACAGCGTAGGCCCATTGCTGTGTGTCACACACTAAAAAGACACAGCTGTCTCCATATACTGACTGGTGCAACTGGGGCTCTGGTCTGTCATCTCTTGAAGTCAACAGGGAGAACATTGTTGACTTGAGGAGGGCTCTTTGCCCCACAGCTGGAGCTGTTTCTGTTGGAGAAGTGCTGCCCATTAATGTTGGATTGCTGATGAATTTTTCAGTAATGTGCGTGTGAAAGTAATAATCATCTCTGCATTACCTCCAGGGCTGATTAAATCACCCAGTGTCTCAGTCTCCAGGATGCAGCTGGACAGATCCTATGAGACACTGCTCTGCTATAATTGACCTGAGCAGACTTTCTTTATGGTTGTTTCTCACCGATAGCTCATACCAGTTACACGGCATCGCTGTGTTCATCAGAGTCTCCCATGAATCACCAGACTGTGGGATGGATAATTGTTACTTTGGTTCCTTGCTGAGAGTTTAAATAACATGCACAAATCAAAAACCCTTATTGCTACAAAACACAAGCCTAAGGAGTACTCAAGCAGTAAGATGAAAGGAGAAGAGGAGATGGTGTGCTTCGCATTTCAGCTGGAACAAATGCCACTGCATTGCTGATATTTTTATGGTGGAGGCAGTTTTGTTTTCTTAAGCAGCAAGCAGCCCTGGACAGAAAACAGCATTTCCTCTTTATGAGATGTTTAGAAGTTTCAGCTTATGGGTTTCTTCTGATAAGGAGCAAACCCAAAGTTCATGGGGGAGAGCAGGCACCCAGGAAAAAATCAGCTGCATTTCCTTGATCCCAGCAGCAAGACATTAGGTGTCTGTGCCATGACTGACCCTGATGGCAGAAATGATACCCTCATAAATTGGCATTGGCTACTTGGGGATAAGGAGACTTATTTCTCCTCTCCCTCCCACACCCCAACAGGGCTTTCACACTCCATTTTATGTGGTATACATGAGCAAGCTCACACTGTGCTGTTAGCTTGAGGTCCCACTTGGATCCCACTTGGCCTGCTTTTAAATATGCCAGCCTACCCGAGCAAGACCTGAAACTTCCCTTCACCTGTGTGAAACCATCAATGAGCACCTGTCTGTGTGTCTGTCCAACAGGTGTGCCACAAGGTCAGGTAGGTGGTCAGCTGGGATCTGGGCTCCCCCCCTCAGCATCTCCAAACACCAGCATCTTGGATGGAGCTGGAGCTGGGGACCCCAGCGGTGCCGCTTCCGCAGCCTGGGGAGAGGCTGGGTGCTGGCTGAGCTGGGAGCGAGCGTGGGCTTGTCCCCGAATTGCAAAATACAGGGCTGGGGAAAGTCAGCACTGTGTGGGGGTGAGCTGTGGGGACCAAAGGTGCTGGGTTGTCACCGAACCGCAGGAGGATGGATTAGGACCCAGACCAGGTACAAGATGCCATATTCCCTATGTGCAGCCAGATAAGGAGGGGGCCACTGAGGTCTGGTTTTGCCTGTAACTCCTCCAACAGTCAGCAACACCAACACCATTTTCTGCTCTTCTCTGACACTGGGGAAACCATTAGACAAGAGACCAGTTGTGTTCCTTCCTTATTTTTCCCTGCAGAGCCCTGATTGCGTTTAGCACAGAATGACATCCCCAAAACCAGCTTCCTCTGCAGAGAGAGCTGTAAATATTTTATGTCTAACTCAGTCCTCTGATAAATACCGCAGCTTAAACAAGAAGCTGAAGTGTTTCCCGTCTGCAGCAGAGATCCTGCCTCAGCCCCAATTGCATCGAATGATGTGCTCGGATTTTTGAGCAAAGAAGCTTCCTCAGCTTTTCTCAGCTCTTGTTCTTCACCAGGGAGAAAATGGTGATTGTGGCTGTGGGGTCTGTCAGGGTCTTGCTCTGACTCTCCCACCACCAAGTAATGCAAGAGCTGCTGCCTGTCTCTGCCTGCCCCACAAGTAACTTGAGACTCCTGCTGCCTGCAGGAACTTACCTTCTTCCTCCCACCAGCCACCCTTCCCTCCTCTCCCTCACTCAGTGCAGGTGACACAGCCAATTCCCACCCAACCTCATCCCAGAGCTGCCCTGAGGGATGGTGCCCAGAAAGGCTTTCCTAGGAAAGAGCGTCTGTTTTGAGGCAGAATTTTCCAATCACAGTGGGATGGCCTTTCTCATCCTGTGCCTGGTGTGACCTTCTGTCTCCATTCACTCTGCTCTTCTGGGAGAGCGCGGCCCTTGCAGTTGGACAGATGTTTAGCAGAAGACAGGCCATGGTATGAAGACCTTTCCCCTGTCATTTCAGAAGAGCTGGTGAGCAGGATGAGCTGAGAAGGACAGAGGTTTTTACATGAGCACCCAGGTGCAAGGGTCAGGTGATGTGGCTGGAGAAGGGACAGGAGGCTGGTGACATCAGGCACCACCCCCTGTCTCCAGGATGGGAAGAAAGGAGAGACACCCCCTTTGTGGCTAAACAGCAGCAGATGTGGCACTGCAAAATGACTGCCCATTACCACCTCACCCCATTGCAGCTTGTCCTGGGCTGCAACTGTCTGCTCTCCCTGCCTCTGAGGCTCCAGGGAGCCCGTGACTCACAGCAGAAGAGCTGCGGAGCACTGTGAGTTACCCAGTGCTGGCTGCTCACCTTTCTGAAGGCGGTTTTGTCTCCCCTGGATGTTTGTGCAGTGGTGAATGAGCCTGTGCCCAGCAGGATGGCCACAGCCCCGCACAGACATGCCTGGAGTGGGGTAAGAATGTGCCCTGTGTCAGCAGGCCTGGAAGATTCACCAGCAGCTTGGTGGGAGACCTTCAACACTGCCAGGACTGTTCCTCCTGCTTTGCAGCTACGGTGGGTGAGTCTGGACATGAGGATGTCCTTGGGACATCCCAGCACAGCCAGGGCTCCTTTCAGCTCCTCATGTGCACACAGGCAGTGGCACGGCCCAAATCTTTCACTGTCCCACATGCTGGCTGCCTCTGCAGCCGACACCAGTTGCACTGTGCTGGCAATCCCAGAAATGCCTGTTGGTAGGAGATGGGATGCTTTTCCCTCTGCAGTCAGAGACGTGCACTGGAGGAGGTGTGGGAACATGGGGTCTTTGCTCCTTGGTTGGTATCTGCTGCTCCCAGTCCTGCTGACTTCCTAAATGCACAGGCAGCCCACAGCCTATCTTATGCTTGGCAGTGTCACGCTGTGTGAAGGTGCCAAGCAGGGTGCTTTGCACAGAGTGACACTGCCAAGCACAGGCAGATACTGTCAGAGGCATTAGGCAATGCTGGCCAAAGCCAGGGTGGGGTGATAAAACTGACCCCCCAGCTGGAAAGAGCTAAGGACACCAATCAGGGTTGGCTTAAAGGCTGCACAGAGTATTTCTCATGGTCCTTCAGTGCACAAGCCCTCCTGGTCCCAGGAATGGGAGCTCTTTGACACATAGGTATGAGGTTTTCTGACTAACTTGTGGCTGAAAGTCCTTCACAGCTGAGCTTGTAAGTTTGAAATCATCTCCTGAGGGCCATAAACTCCCAAGAGAGATGATGGAGCTGGTCTTTTGGGATATGGAGCAAAACCCAAGATCCACTCACATCTGTTTCAGGTCCATGGACTGCCTTACACTCCAGTGAGCTTGCTGCTGCCATGCACAAAGTGGAGCTTTACTTCTGAGATGTCCTTGTTATAAATCATCTGGGAAAACTGGCAACTCTGACAGAACATTGCAGGGTGTGAACATCTGCTGGAGCCATTCTCTCCATGGTAAGCCCATACTCTTTCTTGCGAGAAGACGGGTTAATTAAAGCCCCTTTCACTGTTTGGTCTCTCTTCTCAGCCTTCTCTCCTCCCTTATGCTTGGCATAAGGGGCTTCTCTGGGAAGCTAACCTGTCTGGGATCCCATTCCCTTGTGGTACCTATTCCTCTTTTAAGACTGCCTGAGGTGGCATTTGATCATGGCAGAAATCCCTTTCCTGGTGTCACCTTTCCCCAGGTGCTTCTTACTCAACGGAAAACCCAGGAAGACACCCGCCATCCTTATCAAGATGTAACTAGCCCAGACACTGCTGCATCACAGAATGTTTTCAGCCCCTATCACTGATGACTCACTCTCCATTTACAGCAGTCTTCAGGGACTTTTTCACCCTACCTTTCTTCCTGGCTGGAGGCCACCCAATAAGCTGTGCAACCCGCTCAGCTTCAAATCAGCTCTTCCAGTGCTGTGGATGCTTTTGAGCCACTCCTTACCCTTGGCACTCCCTCTACATGCTGCTGCAAATCACAGGAAAAGGCAGGAACGACAGTGAACAGCCCAATATCTCCGTTAGCTTTGGTGTTTGGGACACACGAATTAGCAAAGCCTCGCTTCGAGGGGCTCTCCTCGCAGGGCCACTGCTGACCGTCAAGGTATTTACATGGCTGGTTGGTATTTTTTTCCTTTCCTGCATTTCCCTGGGTAACTTTCCCAAAGATAATTACATGACTCAGGAAGACAGACGCATAGCTCAAATACTTGTGGAAACCATAATGACGATAAGTTGGTGTAGAGCGTTTTGAAGCTCTTTGAACACACAAGAGCAGCTGAATTCCCGTGACTTACCTACCCAAACCAAAGCAAGCCCAGGCAATGGCTGCATAGTTTTTGTGCAGCCCTTACCCAACGGAGGACAAACGTCTCCCCAAGAAAGCTTTGGTCTTGCAGCACCGAGACACAAACGCTTTTTGTCGCCAGAAAAATCACGGGTGTTTTCTCAGGTAAGATTTACCACTTCTATTTTGCTGGGTTTTGAAAGGTCTTGTCCAAACTGTGTCTGGAACAACAACATCTTCTGCTATGAATGCCAAAAAAAAAAAGGCAGCTGTGTGTTTTCTGAGACGTCAGCGCAGAGAGATCATCCTCTCTTAAGTAGATAAGTGATAGTTATGGGTAAAATAACCTGGCAGCTAGATGCCTGTGAGGGTAACTGGCAAAAATGAGGAGCAGTGGCATCTGGTATCACTAGTTTAGCACAGACAGCTCTGCAGAAGGCACAAAGGGAGACACAGTCCTTCCAGAGCTTTAGCATTTGAATTGTTGAGTTGCTATTCAGTTTGCTGACTTAGGAAGAAAAACAGAGAAGTAAGAAAGAGAAATTTTATTCCATGCCATAACTTGGAGGACCTCACAGATCTTAAAACCACCCTAAATCAGGGTTGATGTGTACCTAGCATCTCCTGTGCCATGCCATCAGAGCACTGGCTGGGGCAACAGCACTGAGAGGTGGCTCCTGGGTCCTGTTATGTCTGGAGGATGGATTCTCTTTGGGACCTTTTGGGGGGCACCTTTGCTCAGCAGGGAATTTGACTGCAATTAAAGTTAGTGTTTTTAAAGCTTTTTGAGCTTTTGTACTGGTTCCTGCCTGGCTGTGTAGATGTGTGTCCCAAGCTAGGGATGAACTATTCAAATGAAATTGTGACATGTAAATAAGGATGCATTTATTGACCTTCCTCCTTTGTATCCAAAAGGGATACAGAGAATGTAAAGGAGCTTCTAGTTCCTGTCCCCATCAGTGCAGGTGACTTGAAACTACCCACCTGCTAATACCTTCCCTGAGACCAGATTGGGACAGGTCCTGCAAAAGGGCTTCATCATACAGAGGGCTTATCAGAAACACCCTAGGGTCCCTAAGCAATGCTGGGATCCTGCCTGCCATGGCCCCTGAGCCCCATCCTGCTCCAGCCATCACTGCAGCCCTGAACCAAGGGACTGGGGTCATGGCTGAACTTCTGGGAAGGCTCATTTTTGGAGGAGATCACGTGCTTCCTGGCTCCTGAATGCTTCTGTTCATGGGGGTGAGGAGAGTGATAGGACTCGCAGCTTGCCCTGACATGTCGGCTGTGTGTAAACCCACAGCTTTTATAAAAAGGGCTCCTGTCCTGGGGACTGTGGAGCCTTCTAGTGCCTCTTGGCTCTGGGCTTCTCCTGTAGCTGTCGTAAGATCAGATTAATGATGTATTAGTTTGAGATAACTGCCATGAGATCATGTAATTACCTTGGGATGGTGCTCTGTGCCAGTTGGCTGGAACTCGCCGCTTTTAAAAAAACCCTGTTTCAGACCAGCAACAAATAGGGCTGTTTGAATGATGGCATTAACAAATAGCTCATTACTCTTTCTGGGCTAATTAAGGGAGAGCACATCCAAGGCAGCAAAGAACAGCAGCGGGTGATTAAAGGCAGCCGGCAGGCCGAGCTCTGTGGTACAGGGGAACCAGTTTATCACCTTGGGCCCTTCGCTGCGGGTCGTGCTCCCAGTTACACAGGTGTGTCATATACCCCTGGCCCCAAGGCCTGATCTTGCCCAGTTTGGCTCTGTAAGCCTCAATCAGACCTTCTTGTTTCCACTTGTGTTGCCCTTGGGCAGATGAACAGCTGCTGAGGGGCAGGTGCAGAAGGGTGATGCCTTCACAGGGCAGCAATACCCACTGTTTGCCCAAGTGATGTGACTTCACCTCAGCATTGCTTCCATGTTTGGCATATGTGGCCTTTTTGGCACAGACAAGTTTTGATCTGAGCAAAACTGAGGTTCAGGGGATGCTTTAACTCCTCTGCTGCCATGGAGAGTGGGCAGAATCTGGGTTAACATGTAAGTGCTGTGGGGACGTATATAGATGTGAGGATGTATAGAACATTTTGGTGAGTATGGAAATGTTCAGCCACTGCCTGACAAATGGGAGACTTTAGAGCTATCCCAGTATTTTTCCCTTGGAAGCAGCCCAGGGAAAGCAGTTTCTCTCATAGCATTTAATAGTCTGCCCTAGCTCTCTCCCTCCTCTCCAACTGGACTAAGCTCCTTTCTTCAGTCCCAAATTCTTGCCTCAGCCTCAGTCCTCCCTTGGCTGCCTACTTCCCTCCCTTGGCATGGTGAATGTCCACCCCAAACCCCACAAATTGCCAGGTGGGATGGATAAGGGACAGTGTCCTCTTTTGCTGGAAAACACACCAGCAAGGGCCATTTCTCTCCCCCTTCCCACCCTTCCTTGCCAAACTGATACCAAATCCCACTTTCCATGGTGTCCTCCTTGGTGCCCTGTCTAGAAGTCTTCACATGACTGGTGGCCACTTCAACTGCTGTGCAGCTCTTTTTCTTGTCCCAGTCCCTGCTGATGCTCACTCCCCCTTTACACAAGCAACACAATAGTAGTGGCTCTGCAGTCACCTGCCCTGGTCTGATCATCAAGCCCCATGATGGCCAACTTCTTGGGTTGGTTTTGGGGGGAGATGCTTGGGGCTTCTCCACTGCCCATGTACCAGCTATGCATGCCTCATGCTGCCTAACTCCCCCAGGCCAGATCCTGCTCAGTAGGCTTCACATGAGTTCTTCTTAGGTGCTGCAAGAGGCTGGATATGTTCTTAATCTAAATAAAGAAGTCATTAAGCAGAAAGTGCTTCTATGTGGTGCTTTGGAGGCATGGACCAGCAAGGTGGTGTGCGGTTGTCCCCAGTCCTAAGGGGTCACCAGCCACAGCAATGCACAAGGTCACACTGGGCTGAACATCTCACAAAACTGTGCCCTTCAGTCCTCATGGAGAAGAGAAGAGGTAGCCAAGCCTGCATCTTCTGGAAGATGCCACTGATTTCTCCCCTCAGTCAAGTAGGTGGCTGCAGATAGAGCTCTGAAGTTGAACCATATGCAAGGAGATGCTGTGGCCCAGAGAAATGGGAGATCCTTCACCCAGCACCTGTATCTCCGTCCAGCAGCACCTGGTTTTGGTGAGCCAAGCGTACAGAGCCAATTTTGAGGGCAGTGCTTAGGCAAACACTGCCAGCATCTTCTTGTCCTCCAAATCAAGCCCCCACAGGCTGGAGACTTGAGGGTTTGACACTGTAATGTCTTGTCTGTCTGAGTTAGTCTCAGGTCATTAACTTCTGTGTTCCCGATGCTTTGGCCACGTGAATTCTGCAGTTTATGGTACTAATAAATAAATAAATCCCCATGCAGCTGCTGAATGCCCAGAGAGGCAGTGTGGCAGATTGTCTTAAACTGGAAACGATCCAGAAGAGGAGCTTAACTGGGGCTTGTCCTCTGACAGCCACTTCTTATGGATTAGAGGGGTTGTAAAATGCTGCTGAAGTGGTCATTCCAATGTTACTCTATTTTATTCTGCAGTTGGAAAGAGATTTGCAGGTTAGGCTGAAAATAGACAGTGGTTTGTGATCTGTGGGTGTTATTGAGGTACCATGAAAGCTGTGAAGTGAAAGGGGTCTTAAATCACACCTCCCATTATGTTTTTCTCAGAGGACTGGTGGAAGTTTTAGGTCTGTAAAATGAGCCCTAAATGAGGACTGAGCACAGGATCTGAGTGCAGACACTTTGGAAAAATCTGACATTTGATTTGTCATCTTCTTAAAAGATGGAGGTAACAGGTATTGATGATTGACTGCAACCAGGCTGAGTGCTTCACACAGCTGGAATATAAATCCAACCCTCGCAAGGCACCAGGCCGAGTGGCAAGGCCTCTTCTTCCAGCTCTGTATTGTAGCAAGAATCATAGAATCACAGACTGGTTTGGGTTGGAAGGGACCACAAGGACCATCCAGTTCCAACACCCTGCCATGAGCAGGGACACTCTCCCCTAGCCAAGGTTGCCCAAAGCCCAAAGCCTTGAACACTGCCAGGTATCCAGGGGCAGCCACAGCTTCTCTGGGCAGCCTGTGCCAGGGCCTCACCACCCTCACAGGGAAGAATTTCTTCCTAATATCTAGTCTAGATCTACGCTCTCAGTTTATAGCGATTATCTCTTCTCCTTTCCTGACATGCCCTTGTAAAAAGTCCCTCCCCAGCTTTCCTGTAAGCCCCTTCAGGTACTGGAAGGCTGCTCTAAAGTCCTCCCAGAGCCTTCTCTTCTCCAGGCTGAGCAAGCCCAACTCTCTCAGCTTGTACTTGTAGGTAGGTGCCCCAGCCCTCTGAGAAGTCCATTACAAAAGCATTGATGGAGCTAGTGGGTGCTGGTCTGTGCTTGCACCTGACCCTTTACCTCCCATCCCATCCTGCTGGTTGGCCACTGAGGAGGGTGGGCACAGCCAATGCTCTGCAGTGAGACAGGGACCACAAACACATCCCCACCCTGCGCTGGCACCAAGCTCCTCTGTGCCCTCAAGTGAAGGGGTGGGTGCCTCAAAGCTGGGGTGATGACTGCGGTTTATGATCTTTTAGGTGTTCTCATTGCAGTGTTATTGTCACTAATGAGATTTGGCTTTTGCTTTCTCTAACATTGGTTGGACATCACGTAAAATCAGGAGCTTTGCATTTGCAATTAATCTTGCACATGACAGGAGCTCAGCACTCCTGCCTGTCTGACTCCACGTTTATGTGATGCTGAACAGAGGGGGGCAGCGGGCAAGGAGCTGAGGTCCAGAGGTTTCCTTTTTATTTTTTTTTTCCTTTCAGAGAAGTGAATATGGAAAAGCCATTTTAATTCCTAAGCTATGTTGATAGATTGCCCTTTTGTTCTTTCTCTCTTCTACTTTTATTGAACTCACAGACAAACCTCTCCCTTGGCAGGTGGGAAGAATAAATTGCCAGCAGAGCACATTGACAGGATGCCTTTCAGTAGCAGAGCTGGGCAAATAATAGGTTGTTCAATTCTGTGGCTGAACAGAAAAATTGCAAATACTTTTAGTTTTGGGTCACCCCCTAAAGGAGAATGTTTCTTTTCTTCTTTGATTTCTTTTCACAAGCATTGCACGAGACATTCTGCTGTGAGATTATTTAGTGCTTTTCATAACTTAAAAAAAAAATAAGAAAAGAAAAAGCAAACTAGGCCACTTCAAGCCAAAAACATCTTTTGAAGAACAACAACAACAAAAAGTTTTAGTTTTTAAATGTCAAAATGCAGCTTTTCTCAGAACACTTTTCCTTCTCTTTCAGCTAAAAATAATGATATATTCAATCCGGATTCACCCAGAGTCTTGGTACCTCTTAATTAAGCTTCAGTTTAATTTGTTGCATCAGAAATCCCCAGTCAAGCTCTGGCTGCATGCAGCAGTAACCAGTCCTGTTTGCTGCTCAGCAAATGCACACGCACAAGTGTTTAATTCTGATTAATTAAGGAACTGAACAAGAAACCAGGTGAACTGAACTCTCACAGGTCTGGATGGCCAGGGAGGCACTGGCAAAGCCATGATTCACCCTGGTGAGACTTGGGAGCACCAAGGCAGGGGCTCAAGTTGAGTTGTGCCAGGAACCACTGAGACTACACATCAATGTGGTACTGCTTCCCCATGCCACCAGCTCTGGTGTCTCCTGCCTGTGATGGGATGGTGGCTGGGAGGTACCAGTGCCTGGGAGCAGAGTGATGAGGCTTGGCTACGCTTCCCTTCCCTTTGGAGACAGGACCCATGCATCTCTTTCTTTGCCTCCTTTCCTAAGGAAACAGCACTGGTGTGATGGTGTCCCTCCATCACTATCTGCCCATCCCTCCCAGGAGTGCTCTGAATTCAGGGCTGGGGCAGCACTAAATTCCAACAAATTCCTACAAATTCTGATGATGAAAATCAGGGGCTGACTAGAGATGCATAGCTGCCAGTGTGACAGGTCCCAGGGGCTTCATCTTGCCATCAGTATCATTTGGGCTCTGGGTTTGCCTCAGACAACATTATGGAAAGTCTCTGTCGACACCTCTCTTCAGCATCTTCCCACAGAGGCAAAAATCTCTGCGGTGCCTTTTTTGTTGTGTCCCAACACTATTAAGTGCTTCCTTAATAAATTAGCAGTTGTTGACACTGGAGGGACTCCATTCCTTTGCAAATCCATGTAAACCTGAAGTGTAGGGATGGATGAAATGCTGCTGTGTGCCTACCTGCCAGGGATGCACAGGTCCAAGGGGTCAGGGAAGGAAAATTCCCATGGACTCTCAGCTGCAACAAACATGTAGGTAGCACCAAAGAGCTAACAGACAGGAAAATAGTTCAGTGGCTGCAACAGAAAGGGAGTTTTTGGGGTTAGGAGCTCCAGCTCTAACTGCCCAGTAATCTACGCCCTCCCCAGCAGCTCACAGCCACAGGTCCAAGGCCAGGGCAGGCGGTGAGAGCTGAGCAGCCAGTGGTGGCACCAGCTTGTGATGTAGAGCTGTAACTCCTGTCCATGGAGTGGCTAGGATGCAGGAGCCAGGGACAGCCCCCTTGCCTTGCCTCCAACCAGGACCCCAGGGATCAGTTCAGGCTGGGCACACATTCCCAGGACACCCCCACCCTGTAATGGATGCCCTCATGGCACATCACCCTGCTCAGATATACCCCCCATCCCTGCAGAGATCATGAGGGATTAGGAATTTCTCAGCGTTGGTCCGACTGACAAGAGGTCCCAGCATAGGACACAGCAGGGAAACTTGTCAGTGTGACAAGTCAAGGCTCCTCAGGGTCAGCTACTCCTTGGGCCAATAAACCCCTGTGAACCATGAGATTTTTCTTCTCTTTTTTTTTTTTTTTTTCCTTTTCATTTTTTCCTGAAATATCGACCAGACCTTTTCCTCTGCTGAGGGAAGCTGCTCAGCAGCTGGCCATGGTGTGCACCATAACAGGCACTCAGAGTATCTTCTGGTTATTCTCTAGAGAGAGCAGCAGGAGGCATTGCAAGCAGATCTTTGATGCTCCAGATCAGAGATGGACTCTGGTGAAAACTGGAAGCTGGATGAAACCAACTGGTTGTCTCATGGTGGGATCCATTCCTTTGCCAGTGTGAAAGGAGGTAGGACATGATTGCTGGTTTTTCCTGATGTGCTGCAGCCCCTCACTGTGCTGGCAGTGGTCCCAGGGGTTTTTTGGGCTATGTCCAGACCAAGGCAGTACTCAGTACAAAGGTGGGAAGGGTCTGACCTAAGCTGCAGTGTCTGGCACAGGTGCAGTGTCAGCCAGACTAACACAGGCACTCAGTCTCCAGCTTGTTTTCATTCTCTGGAGAGGCCTTTTGCAAAAAGGCAAAGGTAAAATTCCCACCAGCCCACCTTTGGCAAGTGAATGTGCTGTTTGTGCTGGCTGGGACCACCCTCATCCTCCATAAGCAGGACTCTGCAGAGGACAGTGGTTGGGGAGGAATGAGGAGGAGAGCTGGTAAAACATCTCCACTCTTCAGTCATACTTGTGTGGGACAATTTAGGATGACTGCAGGGAAACACACAGTGCCAGCAGTGCCAGGAGGGCTGAGGGCTGCCCTGGGTGGGGATCCCTATGCAGGACCATCAAGGTTTCACCATGATCCCAAGGCTGGGGTCCATCACTCTCCAGAAATCTCCAGTCCCAGGAAAGCACAGGACAGATGCAGTGGGAAAGAGCTGGCAGAGCTCTTTTTTGCTCATTGATTCATCTTTACCTAATTTCTGGGGAGCTGCTGGGACAAGCTCACCCTTGTCACTGGAGGCCCCCATCCCCCAGGCCAGCACAAGCTGCCACTCCCTAGGCAAAGCTCCTTCTGAGGCTGGCACACGCTGTGCCCCAGACTACACCAAACCCACAGCCTCCCAGATGACAGCACCTTGGGAACGGAAGCGTTTTGCTTTGGTAAAATGCTTCCCTTATCTCCATCTGCTTCCCCCAGCTTCCCACTGATAGCCCAGATGCCTGGGGAAGGACAAAGGCACTGCCTGTGATACGGCTTTGCCTCCTTTTCCATGAGAGCTGAACTGGATAAGGAGATTTATGCTTTTGAACCCAGCAGCCCTGGGTTCAGTCTCCCCAGCCAAGCACCATGGGGTGGCACAATATGGGAGCACATCTGCTTCCTCTGCAGGTTCTCAAGCCTGGGGTGGCTCCAGGGGACTGACATGGGGATGCTTGCTGCAGTCTGTCCTTTTTCCTCATCAGGACAATCTCTGTGTCTGTTTTTTTTTATAAACTCTTCACCACATGCATGGTCTGTGTTACTCTCCATAGGGTAGATTGTACTATTGGGTTTGGGATCCCACTGTGCTTGGGTCTGTAAAGCAAAGAAGGGCGGGAGATTATAAAAATCCAAAAGTTAAATGCAGATATACATTGGCCTTTGTTTTTACAGGCAGCTGTTGCTATCCTAAATTAGTGGCTCACAGCCTTCTCTAAGTGGTGGGGCTAATAGCATTTTATAATGGAGGGCAAGATCTCTTTGAAATATCACAGGCAGGGTTTACTACATGGTGTCATGCATGTGCTCTTCTGAAACATCCTCCTTGAAAACCCTAGGAACAGTTCATAGTTTCCACAGCAGAAGTTTTGGGTTTTTAGTCCAGACCACACATTGAACAAATGTCATGGATCTGAGAGGAAAAAATAACCCCCCAAACGAAACCAACAGGAAAAATCAAACACTCTCTGTGATTTATGTATTTTTTAGTTACATTGAATTTCTGCAATTTAGCAGCATTTTGACATTGAAATAAATGCTTGAAAGTAAAGAAAGCAACTGCAAGGCAGAAATGGCATTTAACACTTGGCTGCAGATCCTTCTGGCTGTGTCCTGTGCTCTGTGGCTGGGAGCAGGCAAGGATCACAGAATCACAGACTGTTAAGAGTTGGAAGGGACCTTGAAAGATCATCTAGTCCAACCCCCCTGCCAGAGCAGGATCACCTAGACTCAATCACACAGGAACACATCCAGGTGGGGTTTGAGTGTCTCCAGAGAAGGAGACTCCACAACCTCTCTGGGCAGCCTGTCCCAGTGCTCTGTCACCCTCACAGTGAAGAAGTTTTTCCTTCTGTTCACATGGAACTTCCCATGCTCCAGCTTGCACCCATTGCCCCTTGTCCTATCGCTGGCCATCACTGAGAAGAGCCTGGCTCCATCCTCCTGACTCTGACCCTTTACATATTTATAAACATTAATAAGGTCACCCCTCAGTCTCCTCTTCTCCAAGCTAAAGAGGCCCAGCTCCCTCAGCCTGTCCTCATAAGGAAGGTGTTCCACTCCCTTCATCATCTTGGTGACCCTGAGCTGGACTCTTTCAAGGAGTTCTGTGTCCTTCTTGAACTGAGGGGCCGAGAACTGGACACAATATTCCAAGTGCAGTCTCAAAAAATGATGGGTGGGCCTGTGGTGGGATTGGGCTTGGAACCCAAGATAACGTCCTGCAAGCTTGTGGTGAGAGATGGCACCAGTTCAGGGGTTTCCACAGCCCATGATCTAACCTGTCACAGGCCCTAAGTTACAGCAATATATTTATCAAGTGACTCAAGGGTTTGCTCAGCCTCTGAAAAATCCCAACCTGCATTTTTCTGTCATTGTTGGAAGAGACCATAGCATGCAGGAAAGCTTTGCTGTGGGCAGGATGCTCCTGGCTGTGCCCTGAGAACTGGGCGAGCTGGGGAAAGGGAGCGGAGAGCCGAAAAAAGGAGCATGGCCAGGGGATCCCAGCGGGGGCAGAGATGGAGCAGCAGAGCTCTTTCTCTTCAGTGGAGGGGGAAAAGGGGTTTGTCCTGCCAAGTCTCTATCTTGAGTTGATTCCAAAGGTTTTCAATAACAGCTGGATTAAAAAAACAAGTGCACAACACACGTATAAAAGCTGTCAGGGGTGAAGCAAGGTGAGCAGGGGCTTATCTGCAGCATGATTAAATCAGTGTTGTCACCCCAGCTCTCTACACCAAGCTCTCCAGCTGACCTTTCTGAGCATTTGTTCTTCTTCCCTCAGACAATGAGCTCTCTGAAGGTGTCCCAGCCCTGTTTGCTCTGGATCAGATGGGTAAGTCCATGTGTGATACATTTTCCTCTTCCTTTTTTCCTATGTAGAGTCATTAGGGGACGAGTTAAAACACAGGACAGCTGCTGAATGCTTTATAAATTCATCATCACTGGTGCCTCCTTTCTATGCTGCTTTTGAATGCCACCCATCAGAGGGATGGGACAGCTTAACACTAGATGTGTTCAGGACCTTTCTGTATTAGTTTTTTTTAACCCTTGGGAGAGAAGGTGTCAACTTTCTGGTGCAAAGCGCTCTCAGATGCTCCTGCTTCTTGGCTGGGGGGTTGAGGTTTAGCCTAAAGCTGGCACTGGAGCTTCTGTGACTTTGGGGTGCCTTGCCACTTGATGGGGGTCCTGCCCAGGAGGCAGAAGTAAAGGTGTGTAAAACAAGAGTGAAGAGTAAGATGCCCAGGGAGAAAACAACCTCAAGCGGGCATGTGAAGCTGAATCCTTCAGAGGCTGAATCTATGGCAGAGCCCTCTCCAGCAGTGATCTCCCCTCCACCCCAGAGCCAAGATCAACAAGATGTGGTGCTCAGAAGGAGTTACAAGGTGCTCAAGGTAAGGTGGAGTGAGGACCTGAGCTACATACTGAGGGGCTTCTGAAGGTGGTCTGACATGTGAGGAAGGGGGGAATCAAGCCTCCAGCCCCTCCTAAGAAAACAGGGAGATGGAGCATGAGGGGAAATGCAAATTAGTTGTGTTGGGAGGCACTAGGCTTAGGTCTGTGCACTCTGCCGTGCTCTTCAGCAGCATGGTGGGACCATCCCTGCACACGACAACACCCATCACCTTACACTACTAAGCACCAGCCCTTCCTCCCCAGGAAAAGGCACCCTCCTCTTCACTTTCAGGGCAATGAATTCTCTATCCTTAGAGATATTCAAAAGCTATATTATATATATATATATTATATATATATATATATATATATATATATATAAAGGATGTGGTTCTGAGCAATCAGCTCTAGGTAGCCCTACTTGAGCAGAAGGGTTGAAGCAGATAACTTCCAGAGCTCCCTGCCAACCTCAACCAGTCTCTGATTCTGAGACATCCCTGCTGCTCTGGAAGCACACCTTGACCCCAGTAAGATTGCTCTTTGTGTGTACACACCAAGCTGCTCACCACATGCAGCACTGGTGGAGACTTGGGGTAGGAAGGTAAAAACTGCAGGAGCCCAGAGTGGTGATGTTTTTGTTATGTGTGACTCTCTCTGCTGTAAACCTCTGCTGCTAAGGGCCGGGATCTTGGGAGAATTCCCACAGATACAAAAATGCCCATAAACCGTACGATGCTCGAGTGGCGCTGGGAGGGGTGGCTGGGCCAGCAGCTGCCCTCGCTGGCAGCCTCACACACTTGGTCGCATTTCAGAGGAGCATTTGTGAGCTCTCTCCACTTGGTGTCAGGATAGAGACTGCTTTGACTTGGGTTCACCCGGAGGAGTGTCCAACAGGGAAGGGGAATAAAGCCAAGAGCCTTCCCATTGCCCGACTGCTGTTAAAACCAGTCATGTGACCTTGGAATGCATCTTCTCTGACACAGCTTCCACCAGCTCCTTGTCTTCTTGATCTTCCTCATTTTCTCCCTTGACTGGTGACAGGCTGACACATGCCCATTTCTCCTAATTTCTGCAAAGTCTGAGCAGACTTACTCAGTGACAAGGAACAAGCTCCCTCTTCCAGGTGACAAGATTTAGTTGGCTTAAGTTGAATTGCAAAGAAATGGGTTAAAAGCCATACAGATGTTTTAGATGTGCAAAAATGAGGCTCATGGTGACCCCTGGTCAAGGGGCAGAGATCAGGGTCATAACATGGGACAACCAGCTTCCTGGCATCCTCCTTGTGCTAGTGGGAGAGTAGTCTGTGCCATCCAGTGTGATACATTGCCTCCTGAGGTGACGGTTGGCATCTCCCAGGGCTACTCCACAGCCTTGCTCCCAGCTGAGGGGCAGCTGGAGGTGGTTGGACACTGCTTTCCTCTGCACAGCAGTATTAGAAATCCCCCAGTCTGGAAATGATTATTCAAACCAAGGCTGGTATCACCTTACATTTCCACTCTGCCTTCCAAACACAGCACAAACATGATTGCTCCATCCAAGGTAGACAAGACAGACAAAGGATGTGACATAGCAGAACAAGTAATGGAAATCTGATCCCTCCTCCTGCCTCCCTCTCAGACGGTGAGATTTTAGCTGGATCAGTCTCCTGACCTGAGTCATGCACAGCTGCAAGGTCTCCAGTGCCAGGCAAGTGGGGGAGCAAGAGGACAAGACCATCCCAGTAGCATCTCAGATTTATGGTGTGTTGAAGCAATCTGGTAACCAGGGCCTGAGAATACCAGGTGAAAAATCCTCACCCCTGGTCAAGCAGCCACCTGAAGGGCAGGAGTAGTAACTCCTGTAGAGGAGCAGAGAATAAAGTAGTGTTGTAATGACAGCATCCCAGGACAAGACATCAATATTGTAACAAAGCATCATCACCACAAAAACCGCAGAAAGGCAGGTCTGAGCGGGACTTTGGGAGGTCAGCTGTGCCTCCCTCCTGCCTGAAGGTAGGGCAGGGCCTCCTGTTCACCCATCACCCCACATGGAGGACCAACCCGTCCGAGCAGCATCCCCAGGCAGTCCACCCCAGCGCCTCACAGCACTGGAAGGGTTTTCTTGGAGTCTGATTAAATTTCTGTAATTTAAGCCAATTACACATTGTGCTGCCAAAGGCAGACAGAAGCAGAGAAAAGCCCTTCCATGGGTCAAACTGAGAGTTTCTCGCCCTCTCTGTGGGGGCTGGAGAAGGATCCGAACAGAGGATCACTGAAACACATCCCTTTTTTCCAGCTCATTGTCTGACTTGACCTCTAGTCCTGTGTCCAGCTTTCTGGCAGCTTGCCCCAGCCTGCTGTCAACTGCAAGTGCAGAGAGCTGTGCTTGGGTTCTGAGTCACTCGTGGAAATGCTGATCAGGACCAGATTTACGAGAGGTTTGTTGTGTTGCCTCGTGCTGTGAGTAACTAACCTCCAAGAAAGGTTTTCACCAGTCATGCATTCATCTTTTCATACTTGTAGTCCAGGTGTCCCTCTCCTGCTTACAGTGATACCAATGAAACAGCCTCACAAGCCTTACTTATATGTCAACATATATGGTGCCTGCACCTCCCCCCTCGTCTACAGAGTTTATTACCTCATCGCAGCAGATGAGTCTGACCAGCTCTGTTCTTGCTGAATCCACACTGCCTGTTACTCATATCCTCCTTTTCTACATGGTTGCAAAGCTTTTGGTCATTCCTGTGCTTCCAAGGATGGAATGAACAGTGATTGGGAGATCACTTCCTAACTCTTCTTTCTTTCCTTGTCTTAAGGACTCATGCTCTGCTTGCCATGCCCAGCCTTTGGGAACCTCTCTGTGGTCTGCTGCTGTGTAAGTCAGTGTATGGCTCACCTGTCCCTTGAGCAGTGAGCACAGTTCTGGGGTTCCCAGAAGAAGTATCAGGCAAGGGAGGCAAAGGAACACAGCAGCTTCAATGAAAGCAGACACTGAGTAAATTACAACTTGATGACATGGAAAAGAGAAGCTTGAAAGAGGATACAGTAGAAGTACAAGAACTATGAATGGCTTAGAAGTAAAAAAGTGCAAAAGAGACATGGGCACATTGGAGATAGTCCAGTAACAGGTCACAAGGATGATGAAGGGACTGGAGCATCTCTTCTATGAGGAAAGGCTGAGAGAGCCAAGATCTTATCAGCTTGGAGAAGAGAGGGCTTGGGGGATCTCATCAATATCTATTGATACTTGTAGGGAAGTTGTAAAGAGGATGGATCCAGGCTCTTTTCAGTGATGCCCAGTGTCAGGACCAGAGGCAGCAGGCAAAAATTGAAACACAGGATGTTCTCTCTGAACATCACGAAACACTTTTTACTGCAAGGGTGACCAAGCACTGAAACAGGTTGGCCAGGGAGGTGGTAGAGTCTCACACCTCAGAGACAAGCAAAAGCTGTCTAGATGCAGTCCTGGGCAACTGGCTCTAGGTGGCCCTACTTGAGCAGGGTGGCTGAGTCAGGTGATCTCCAGAGGTTCCTTCTGACCCCAACCAGTCTGAGATTCTGTGAAATAAGGAAAGGCTTAAAACGTCCCAAAGGAAGTATGTCTTCACTCAACACACAATGATGTTGTGCTACTCACTGCCAAAGAATGTCCAGGGTGCCAAAAGTATGAATGGGATCAAAAATTCAATAGAAAACATCATGGAAGAAAGGTCTATGAAGGGCTCTTAAGTCTGGTGATTCAGCCACAACCTCCGGCTCAGGAAAGGAAACAGGATCATGTACTAGAGGAAACCACATCTGTAGCTGTACTGTTGCTTGCATTTTCTCTGCAGTCATCCCCCAGAGGCTACGTCAGGGAGAACACCAAGGGCTCCTGGACTTCAGTATAATCCAGCATGGTCCTTCTTGTATTTACTTAAGTCCACAGTGACTAACCAGAAGACAAAACCAAACCAAACCAACCCCACACCTCCTCTCCCTTTCCTTTCTTCATCTGTCTCTCCTCTCCCACAGCTTTGGTTGCTGGATTTCAGCAGATATGAATCAGATAATCAGACGGTGACTGTTGTGTTCCTTTTGTTCTGTAAATTATTAAACCAGAACATTTCACACTTGCTTTGTGGGCCAGCAGAGGAATGCTGCATTGTCTCCTTGGCAAATCCAGAGGTGGAATTTCTGGCCGTGGAGAAAGTGAGGACAGGGAGAGAAATAAACTCTCCGAACAGGGAACATGTGCAGACTGCTTTGCAGTCTCTCTCCTGTGCTTGCATGTCTTCTTCCTGTCTTCCATTCTCTCATCTCTCTACTCTTTTCCACATCCTTTCTGCTTCACTGGTGATTTGTTTTTCTGCTTGCTGCTTTAAGATGGTTTAGCTGAAATCCGAAAAAAAGAAAGGAGACTGATTGAAAAATGCCAGGTGAAAGGCCCCAGCCCAGAAAGCTTTGGGCAGACTAATGAGAAAGTGATAAACTGGAAAAATAATCTGGGAGCATGGGGTATGAACCCCACCTCACCAAAATGAAGCTGGAAATGCTTGTGTAGGAGATGCAATATCTCAGTGGAAACCCCTCAGACCTGCACCTCACATTTCTCCAGGGCTGACCAGAGGAGGAATTAGCTGGCTGTGCTGTTTATACCTGCACCCTGGGTATGGTCAGGCTGCTGGAGGAGGTTCCCCACAAGATTGGCTTGCCGGAAACAATGGATTTGTGATACCAGCTGCCCAGGGAATAAATACACCCAGGAATGAAATCCCATTGGGCAAATAAAAAGGGAAAGAAAGAAAAAGCCCTGGTCCCTACCCTGTTTGTTCCCACTGCTTCACAGCCATCCAGCTGTTCCTTTTTCTTTGTTGTCCTGACCTCATCCCGTCCTGGAGCGAATCCAGGGAGCGAGTGCTCTGCTTTAGCCGCCTTCTGCCAGAAACCAAACAGGTCAAGTTATTAGAGAAAAATGAAAGCTCTTTGGCAGAACTGGAAAAACAGATGTGAGGAGAAATTTCTGCTGCCTCTAAATACGACGCTGCCTGTTAAGTGCCTATCAGAGGGGACCTGATAAATACACGCGGTTGTCATTGTGGGGATCTTAACAGGGGCTATTAAATTTAGCAGGATGAGATTCTTTGGGGCTCCCTGAGCCTCTGAGCTCACTGCCTGCTTGGTAGCAAGATTGCTTAAAAACCTTTTTGCAGATGTGGTTTAGAAAGCGCTGCTCCAGCGCTGCAAGAGGATTTGCCTCCGCTCAGTAGCTAGAAATGCTTGGAGGATGCTGAGGATGGGTAGAAGGGTCTCTGCGGGGCTGGTGGAGCCTGTGGCTATCCAGAAGAGACAGGACTATCTCCACCTGAGATAATGGTAAGGGCATCTGTCATGTTCAAAGGCTTTGCAGCATTCATGTACTGAGCTTACCTGGGTGAAGCTTTCTGTGTTGTGTATTCCTAGTTCTTGGTTCAGCTCTTGTTGTGGTCTCCACACAGCACCGGCGGTGACCCACCCCATCCCGGGTGGTGGTGGGCCCCGGTGCCGCGGACGGCGGCATTAACGCGGCTGTAGCTCTCTGGCTGCCCATCGGCTGTCACTAAAAGCAGCAGTGACAGCAAGCAGTGAAAGTGCAGGCAGGCATTTGGGGTTCCTGCAGCGTCAGATGGAGAGGGACAACTGTTTGTTTGCTTGCAGTGTGGGGAATCTGTGGGATTACACGCATGGGTGGGTGCAAATGCAGTGTCTGAACTCGGGTGTGCTTGCAGGCTGGGGTGGCTGCGTTCCTTCTGCACGGCCACGGCCACCCAGCCCTGGGTCTGGTGGTACCAACCTCTTAGAGCTTCCCAGCTGCCAGGGATTCGGGATGGTGCTGGGATGCTGAGTGATCCAGAGGGCTGCCAACAACCAAGCCAGGGAGGCACCTGGAAATGCTTCTCCCTTCCCGTACAGCTCACTGAAATGGGTGGGAAATCCATGAGAGGTGTTTATTCTCTGTGGCATGGTATAACAGACATGAGCTTCCAGCTCATGGATCATGTGTGTCTGCTGGGTCTGTAGTTACCAGGGAGCAGCTGGAGGGAGGTAGCAAAGTGAGATGGCACTGTGTGCTCCACTCTGCTGGGCTGACAACCCGGGTTGTGGTGGTGCTTGGCCCCAGATGAGTAGGATAGGACCAAAAAGGGTAGAAAGGTGAACTTCTTTCCTTCTTCAAAATCAGTGGAGCAACAACATAAAAATTTGAATATATATAAATATAAATAAAAATGTAAATAATCATATGTATATGTAAAACTATAAAAATAGTTAACCTATTAAAATTAATGGGGAGAACAATATATTTTATCTATATAAAATATATGCCCATGTGAACATAAAGAAAACTGTTTCACTGTGAGGGTGGCAGAGCCCTGGGACAGGCTGCCCGGAGATGTTGTGGAGTCTCCTTCTCTGGAGGTGACTCTGTGTGATAAATATGCATACATATATATATGTGTATATATATGTATATATATATATATTATATAAAATCAACAGAGCTTCAAAATGGAGAAGCTTGAGCAGTGATTACTTTGCCCTCCTGGGCAGACACAGATCCCCAGCAGTTGTTATCAGGTGCATCTAGCAGCAGAGGCATTAGAGAGCTCCATCTCCAATCTGCCATCCTTAGTTCATCAAATCAAAATAGAGCTGAACTGGAAAAAGACTTTTAACATCACTTGGCAACATGCACCAGAAAATGAATAATGTGAGGGAAAAGAGACCTAAGAAGGGAAAAAAAAAGTCTGTTTTCCTTGGAAACATAATGGCATGGTTCACAAGGTCCTTGTGATGCTACTGAAAGACAAGACAGCAGTTAATCCGTTTGCTTGATATATTTGTTCTTCTAGCACCGAAATCATCACCATACATCATCCAGGAGTAGGTAAAAGGGGAGCATAGACTGTGGGGCCAGAATGAGAAATAAAATAAGCCCTTGGACTGGCCAGGTCTTCTTGGACAGATTGCACTGGAATCATCCAGGTGCCCGTGACATGGGCTGTGAAGCAAAATAGCCAACCAAAATATTGTGTCCTATTTTGTCCAACCAAATGATGAAGCTGGAGTGTGACAAAAAGCAGCACTTGAGCTGCTATTTTGAACTGGGCTCAGTGAGCAGTGCCCTCACCCAACTTCATCATGCAGAAGATTTAGGCATCCAAAAACAGGATTTGGGGTTTAATTTACTCTGAGATACCTAATCTATTCAGATACTCAAAGAGGACACCCTCTCTTGTCCAAGCCTGGTACCCTACACTCTAGCCTGTGTTTTTTCCCTTGAGGAGGCCAGGGATGCCATTGTTCCCTTATGTGCCCCTCAAACAGGGGGGAGAATTTGCAGTTCTCTGCTCTCCTGCTTGAGCATAACCCCATCCTGGGTGAGGTCACCTCAGGGATGCAGAAAATAGTTGCATCTAATAGTTGGGAAGAGTGACTGGAAAGCTACCTGTCAGAGAAGGACCTCAGGGTGTTGGTTGACTGATGACTGAATATGAGGTCCTGGCGCATGTCCAGAGAAGGGCAACCAGTCTGGTGAAGGGGCTGGAGGACAAACCTTATGAGGAGAGGCTGAGGGAGCTGGGGATGTTTAGTCTGGAAAAGAGAAGGCAGAGGGGAGACCTTATCACCACCTACATCTACCTGAAGGGAGGTTGTAGAGAGGTGGGACATGGTCCCTTCACCCAAGCAACAGATGATAGGATGAGGGGGAATGGGCTCAAGCTGCACCAGGGCAGGTTCAGATTAGACATTAGGAAAAAATTCTTCCCCAGAAGGGTTGTCAGGGCCTGGAACAGGCTGCCCAGGGAGGGGGTTGAGTCACCATCCCTGGATGTGTTTAACAGACGGGTAGATGAGGCACTCAGGGATATGGTTTAACATAGGACAGGAATGGTTGGACTTGATGATCTTAAAGGTCTTTTCCAAACCAGTCATTCTGTGCTCAGTTCCAATGTTTCAGACAGACACTCACTTGCAGGGATGGTACCCAACTGTCACCCCGCCTTGCACACCAACACGGAGGGAAGGGCACCTCTGGAGATGCTCCACTCAGTCAGGAACTGTAGCTGCTGGGGGTGGGATGCGGGGAGCTTGCGTTTGTGTTTCGGACAGGATTCGTGTGCCAAGGAGGTGACCCAAGGAGGCGTCCCAAGGAGGTGACCCAAGGAGGCGTCCCAAGGAGGCGTCCCAAGGAGGTGACCCAAGGAGGCGTCCCAAGGAGGTGACCCAAGGAGGCGTCCCAAGGAGGCGTCCCAAGGAGGTGACCCAAGGAGGCGTCCCAAGCATCCCCCGGGCAGGAGGCAGGGAGGCCGCGCTGCCGTACAGCTTCACCCCAGCGTGAGGCACCCAAGTGTTTTCAGCGGCTCCGTTTGGGGCTGCGGAGCTCCAGCGAAGCCCGCTGCCCACCCCTGGTAGCTGGACTTCCCCGCCGCCCGGGCAGCAGGCGCTCACGGCCGTGCCGCCCGGGAACGTGCCCGGCCGATACTCAGCCGCTGCCCCCCCGGGAGGCGCCCGGCCCCGCCCCGCCCCACCTCGGCCCCGCCCCTTCCTTGCCCCCCGCCGATTGGCCCCGCCCCGGAGGCTGGCCCCGCCCCCGCCGCGCTGCCCGCCCCGGCCCGGCCCGCGGCGGCCGGCGGTGCGCGCCTGGGGGCGGCGGGGAGCGGCGCGGATGGCCAAGGTGCTGCCGGGGGCGGCGGGGCGCGGAGCCGGAGGTAACGGCGGCGGGGGGCGCGGGGGTGCGTGTCCGTGCGTACGTGTGCGCGCACACGCGCGCCCGCGGGCGTGGGAGTGCGTGTGGTTTTGTCCACGTGTGTACCGGGGGTTGCGCCGGGGTGCGTACGGGCGTGTACGGGAGCGCCGGGGCGGGATGTACCTGCTCGTACCCGCCCGTGCGTTGGAGCGGGCGCTGCGTGGGAGTGTCGGGCCGCTCTGGGCTCGCTGCTCCCCGGGGAGGCGCCCCGCCGCTCCCCCGGGACCTGCCCCGTAGCTCCCCCGGGAACTGGCCCGCCGCACGCCGGGGATGCGCCCCGCTGCCTCCCGGAGGGGCAGTTACGGTAAGGCCTGGGCGTTGCTCGTCAGGCTCCTGGACCCGGCACACCCGGCTACCCCCGGGCTGCGTGGACACCCCACCCGGTGCGGGAGCGGGGGCGAGTTTATCCTCCCCCCACCCCGCTGCACCGTTAGGGCCGAGCAGCCCAGCCCAGCCCGGCCCGGCCGGCCGCGGGACACTCCATGTTTCTCCTCGCCCTGAGCCCTCCCCGAGTACTTCTGCGAATTTTCTCCGCTCCGGAAAGGCAAAACCAGGCGGGGCTGCGAGCCCGGGCTTAGCGCCGGAGCAGCCCCCGGTCCAACCGGGACGTTTGCGGTCGATTTCGAAGGAGGAACGTGTCGGGCGCGGAGGGGAAGCCGCCCTGGGTTGTCCTTTCCCGGGGTAGAGCGAAGCGATCGGCCGGGACCGCAGGGGGAATGTTTCCAGCTGGACCCGGAGCAGCCGCTTGTGTTTCCGCAGTAGCGATCGCGGCGGCCCCGCGGGTCCCTCAGCGCCAGGTTGTCACCGCTGGTCCTGGCCCTGCGACCCGGTAGGAGCGGGAGAGGCCTCGGAGGAACACCACCACCACCCCCACCCCCACCCCCCCCCCCCGCCGCCTCGGGAGCACCCGCGGGGTTGGCGGCGGATCCCATCCCGCTCCTCCGCCGAGGCCCGGGCGAGCGCGGCCGCGTCCCGCTGCGGGGAGCGTGGGGAGAGCCGAGCCGGCGGCAGGGTGAGGTGCAGGAAGGGCCTCCCACGCCGGGACAGCGTTTTCTCACGTCGTTGCTGTAGGGGGATGGTGAGAGGGAACTCTTACATTCAACCTTCCTGCCCCTGCAGCCAGAACAAAGATAAACCCCTGCCTGAAAAATAAAATCACTGGAAGAGGAGGGGGGAACCCCCAACAACCCCCCACGTGAATTTAACCCGAATCCTTCTGCCAGGTCTTGTGATTCAGTTTGAAATACAGGAAGGTCGCTGCTTGTTCTTTTTCCTCTGGAAAGAGGTGGGTTTTTTGTTTGTCTTTCCTGGTGCTGCGTGAGCCTCCCGGGAGCGGGGAGCAGCTGCGTGGGGAGCAGCGCTGGGGCTGCCAGACCCAGATCTGGCCACTGAGGCGTCTGCAAGGCCCTTGGCTGGCGCCCGCCCAGCTCAGGTTTTGTCTTTTCTTTGTATAAAAATAAACCTTAAAAAGCTTTGAGAGAGAGGGGTGGCCGCGAAGGTGAGGAGTCCCCTGGTCTTCCCTTTGCACAGCTAGCTGGCAGTGCTGTTCCTGCTCACAGGTGTGCATGGAGATAGGTATATTCATATGAATATATATAGTATTTTATATGTATTTTTACATAAATGTAGAGATATGTATACATTTCTCTACGTTTTATATCTTTATGCATTTACAAATATGTAGCTATATCAGACTACATGTGAATATAAAATACACTGATTATTTATACTTTTTTTTCTATATATGTAGCTATTACTAATGGCCAGAAAAGCTCTTAAAAGGGTCCCATAAATATGTTACCAAGAAATGCCTGAGTGGTGAGGACAGGGAATATCAGGTGGGTGTGAGCCCGTGATAAAACCTGCACTGGGTGCTGCCTTAGCCCAGCCGTGCTCATCTCACCTGAGGAGATAAAGTCAGGGCTGGTTTTAGGCTGTTAAATAGGGATGTGCCTCACAGCGTTGCAGTCACTGGGCCCCCCAGTTTCCCTGGGCTGTGTGGGGCTGGTGGGAGCTCTCCCATCACCTCCTTGTCTATCATCCTCTGTCCTGTTGTTCACTGCTCCTCTTTGCTCTCTGCCTGCACGTTTGGCAGGGTGAACTTTGCTTTCCCTCTTACACTGGAAAGCACTTGGCTGCTGGAGGAGGGCAGCTTCAAGCGATGCAAGCATGTGCTGCCTCTGAAACCCTGATGCCCACAGGATTGGTGGTTGTTCTTGTTTTTCATTTCCGTGTACCTGCAGCATCATGGGTGGGTGCAGGGGTAGTTCCTGGGGTCCTGGCTGCACACAGCGTTTTGAACCAAACCGCTTGTAGCATCCCGGATGGAGGGATTGATGCCCAGAGACAGATCTGGTGCTCCTCATAAGAGCTCCTCTCTGAGGAAGCATCTGCACGGAGCTAAAGGCATTATTTGGTGCTGATGCACCAAAGGGGGTTTGTAGCAGCCCTGGGAGGGATGTGTGTGGGGCTGCCCAGGGGGTCAGGCTCAGCCAGGCTCTGGGATGTGGAGGTTTCACAGAATCACAGAATGTTAGGAGTTGGAAGGGACCTTGGCTGATCACCTAGTCCAACCCCCCTGCCAGAGTAGGATCACCCAGACTAAACGACGCAGGAACACATCCAGGTGGGGTTTGAATGTCTCCAGAGAAGGAGACTCCACAACCTCTCTGGGCAGCCTGTCCCAAGGCTCTATTACCCTCACAGTGAAGAAGTTTGTCCTGTTCACATGGAACTTCCCATGCTCCAGCTTGCACCCATTGCCCCTTGTCCTGTCGCTGGGCATCGCTGAAAAGAACCTGGCTCCATCCTCCCGAGTCTTACCCTTTACATACTTATAAACATACTTATATATAAATATATATTTATATTATATATAATCACATTTTCTATTTTTTGGGACGACTTGGAGATGTTACTGCTGCACACTGCGGATTTCCTTCAGGAAAGTAACGCCTGCTAGTCCCCAGTGCCATTTTTTAAAGAACTGATAGGCCTATATGAGCTGCTTTAAAGGCCAGAACTGTTATAAATGTTATTCAGTGTGAAGGTGGGAGTACGTGCCTTGGGCAGCTTCCTTGTCCTGGAAACCATTAGGAGGACTGCTGCATGCTCAGGTTTTCACACAGAGACTATCTGCTAATGTAATAGTCCCAGTGGAAACTTTAGTGTTCAGGAATATTTTGCAGATTTGGGAAAAATCCCGGGAGGATTTTTGGTTTCATACAGCAATTGCTTTTTGGCAGCTTTGGGATGGATGTAATCTGGTTCCCATTTGTGTCCTGAATTCTTAAATGGAACAGCCTGCTTTCGGCTCAGGGCAGGAGTAGGAATAGATGGAAGTAGATAGCAAATTACATTAATAACAACAAGAACACCACCACCTCTGTAAAAAATTGGTTAAGGCGACTTTTCTAGTGAGACGTTGTGCTTGGGAAGTGTAGCTGTTCTTTTTTGGTCCTTTAAGTGACTTTTTCAGAAGGTGGGATGCTGCCTTGGGTGTAAATCTGGAGTAAATCTGTAGAAGTGGGTGAAGTTACCCTGGATTTGGACCAGCACGGGTGAGAGCGGAGCTTTGCCTTGCGGTGAAGCCAGCCCTCCGTGCAGCTGCGGGTCCTGTGGTATTTACTGGCACGCTCGCTTGTCACGGCCTCTCGGTGGCCTTGCCACAGCCCCGGCATGTCCCACGGCTGTGCTTGTCCCCACGCACGCCTGTACCACGTCTTTGAGTTGTAGTGGGTCCTACCTGTGCAAGCCAGGCACTGGTGGCCGGCATGTGTCGAGGCAGCGCCTTTCGAGGAGCAGGGTGATCCATAGGAGAACACTGCATGGCAGGAAAACCCCTGGGATTAACTAGTTGGGCCGTGCTTGGGATTGTCTGCTCTGACCGTAATGGTTAGCAGGAAGATGAGTGTGCTTTAGGCAGCAGAAACTCCAGTCATCAAGGCTCAGGCTGGGAGGTAATGAAATTATTTTATTAATTTAATTCGATTTATTTTAATGAATAGCTTTTTACTGAAAGCATTTTAATTCATAAGTCAGTCTCCATTTAAGGCCTAACCCAACGGAAATAATTAGAGGAGCGTTATTCCTCTGCCATCCCCCCTCAATGTGTACGTGCAGCAGGCTGTCAGTGAAGGCCCTGCCGGGCTGAGTGGTGCCACAGGGGCCCCCCAGGGTGCCTGGAGGGCAGGAGGCTCCAGGGACCTCCCCAGGGGTCTGGGCTGGGCACTTGCATCCCGCAGAGGCACTTCTCAGAGGTACCTCTCTCCCAGGATGGCTACCTGGGCTGGACGGGGGGTCCCTGCCAGTGATGACATGTGCCCCCTGCCCATGACCATTTTTGGGGCGATATTCAAGGGACTTTGGAGGCGATGGCTCCACACTGTCAGCCGTTACGGTGATTTTCCCTGTTTTAAATCTAAGCTCAGCCATCTGGGAGCAGAAACTAAAGGCAATTATCTTGTTAACGCTTCTGTGTATAATACCTTTATTAAATTTCTGCGTTCTAAAAGTGGCTGAATATAAATTGTGTGTAATGATAATAATAACGGGAGGCTCATAATTTTAATATATATTCTGGTGGGAAGGCAGTTTAATTTCTTCTTCCTTCAGACGCGACGCTTAAGAATAAGGCAAAGGCTCCACTCGGTGTAGGGGTATCACGTAGTTCTTCCCACGGATCAGATGAAGCGCCGTGGATCCTTAGCCTATGGTTTGTTGCCTGTCTGAGGGAAGAAGGAAATGCTCTGGAAATCTGAAGATCCATCCCATGGAGTTCAATGCCTGCATTTTCGGTTAGAGAGTACTGTACAGTCTTTGTACTATTTTTGTTCTGTCCTTATCCCAGGCTCCTTTGTACGCTGCAAGTTTGTGGGAATGACTCAGGGAGAAAGCTATTTAACCTAAAGGACACCACTGGCAAAAAAAATAGATGGATAAAGAGGGGTGTGAGTGACTGAGCGGGAACCGAGCAGAATACTTCGTGTGTATCTGAAGAAGAGGATCCCGAAACCTCCTCCAAATGGGGTGAAAACCCCATAGTCTTCAGATGCTGTTTGTTCAGTTCAAGAAGGGAGGTTTATAATACCGTTGCCTGAAGTAATGAGGAACTAGACTGAATGATCCACAGTCCTAGGTCCTATTTCTCTTCTGGTTAATTAATGGAAAGGCTTAAATATCCAAGTGACATGGATCATGCCGGTGCTTTTCTGTAACGTGATCGTTTTTAAAAGCAGTAAGTACAGCAAAGTTAATCATAGCTTAAACTCCCACTTTGCGAGTGTCTTGTCTGTATGTCATAGCTGCTCGATTTATGATTCTTTTTTTCCTCAGTGGAACAAAGAAGCCCTTCCCTAGGAGTTTGCAGGATGAATTTTTATCTTGGAATTTTTTATTTTTTTTTTCTTTTTTATGGCTTGTAAATCAGAATTTAGGGCATAGTGAAAATGTCTGCAGGCACTTTGCTGTGCTGACAAGTGGTGTGGCTGTAGAAGAAGTGTCGTCTCGCTCGCAAGCTCCATGTCAGACTTTGTATTTCACTTTTTTACTGAGAGTTCCTTCCCTTAATTTCAGCTCAGAATAATACTTACCCTTTTATCTCAGAGCAGCAATGCTGATGTCAGTCGTCATTCTGCCGCTGGCACTTTGATCACGGTGGAAATTTCAATTATTGATTCAATTCTGTGAATAAATTTAGGCTGGCTGCTTATTGCAGGCTCAGTGGTACAGCTACAGAGGCAGATTTCTAGCTTACAGTATACAGAGACCCTAATGATGGGCACGTTTGTGCAGAGCCTAGCGCAGCCACCTGGGGAGGAACATGCATCCCCTTCCTCCATAGAATTGATGCCCAGGTAACTGCTCCGTGCCTGAAACTGCGATGAAAACACTGTCCACGTTCTGCCTCTCCTCCAGAGGTGAGCCTGGGACAGCGGGGAAAAAAACAGCAGATTATTCTAACATTATAAAACCTGTGACCATCCGAGATGAAGGAGCTGTGATGGGCACTGTTTGCCCCCACATACCCATGTACTTGATTTCGTCGGGGAGGTGAGGAGGCATGGGCATCCGTGGGGCTTCTACCGGGCAGGCAGATTGGCTCTGCTCTTTCCAATATCCATCTGATCTCGTGCCAGGTTTGGGAGCCGCTTTCAAGGCGCCTTTGCTTCACTTCACTTGCAGGTTTTTTGCTTGCTTGCTTTGTTGTTATTTTTTTTTTTCTGAGGGGAAACATATATGAAAATAAGCTCGTGGGGCTGAGCTTTCACAGAAAGTGTTCATCCCTATTGGCAGTTAACTTTGGATGTGTTAGTACAATTCCTTGGGAGAGGTGGGATTTGGCTGCCTCTATCACCTTTTCTCATTAGTCTTGTTAGTGCTTTCTTGGATGAGGTACTTTTTGGAGAGTGAAATGTCGGTACCTGAGCTGGGAGACTCCAGGAGCAGTTCTTGAACAAGGGAACAGCACAGTGTAGATCCTGGAGCTAATACTAGGATGAGAACTTCTTTCCCCAGGACAGGGAGCTGTGGAGTGGGGGCTTGGTCTGGTGAATCCTGCCAGGCACAGAAGTGAGGTTTCTCCCAGCTCAGATGTGGCAGATCCCTGGCTTTCATGTGGGAAATGAGAGGTGTTGCTTGCTCACATCTGGTGTGTGTTATCTGGGTTGGATTTCTGTCCTGCAAGATGTTGCTCTGCTCCCGTGAAAATAATACTAGCGATGCTTGTACAGTCCTTGCGGGGCTGAGGAGCGCTGGGAGTAGATGTGAGCTTCCCAGGCAGAATTATGGTGTGTGAGGCCAACCCAAAAAATGACCTAAAAAACTTCAGGGAGTTGATGATGGGAAACGATCTCCAACACCTGCCTGACCCCCTGCACTTTATCAGAGCTGGGGCTGCAAAGGAGTTGGAGCACCACTGGAGGAGATCTGCTGGAGGTACGGAGAGCATCCTTTGTGCCACTGTTGGAAGTAGTGCCTCCACTTTTAGTGCCTAAACCAAGAAACAGGACAAGTAAGTTGGGTTTGTTTGTTTTTTTTTTTCTGAGCCAAAGGAAACACAAATCTTCCTCCCAGCCTTGAGAGTGGGGCATGGCTATGTGGCCATGGTATGGCAACTCCCTCTTGAAACTGCGCTGATGTTTGGGAGAGAAACTAAGGTTTGTTGGCTGGGATGTACATGGATGGCTGTCCAGCCTTGATGGAGAGTCCCTGCAGCCATTGGAGGGACTGATGGGTTTGCCCTTGGAGATTCATGGCATGGCCTTCAGGCAGCCCCTGGGACCCTGGAGCCCTTCAACCATCCTTTTGTTATTTCTCTTAAATAATTATTTTTCTTTCTTGTTGACCTGTGATTCTTTTATGAAGCAGCAGGGCAGGGCGAATGCTTTAAATGTGGAATAAGGTATTTGTACTCCTTTCTGGCTTGGCTGTGAAACAGGAGGACAGATGTGGGCTTGGAAACGATGTCATTTTTGTTCTGTCATTCTTGGACCTCCCTTACAAACCGCGGCAGGGTTTATAGGAAAGTGTAAAGCCACCTTACTTACTATTTAATTTCAGTTGATTGCTTTGGATGGTATTTGAGACACCTCGGTGTCTTTTGAACCACTAGGTCAGTAGGGTACAAATGGGAAGAGGATTATTTTGGAGGAGCTCTGTGGGGTTTTTTTTGGCTGTGTGGCATTTTGGGTGGCAGAGGAGGAGCCGTGTGTGCCAGCAGTGCTGGCTGTGCCACAGAGCAGTCCCCGGGCGGGCAGCAGAGTGTGATGCGGAAACTCATCACCCCAATTTTGCCTCGAGGTGTTGCCTCTAAATAGCAGCAAGCTGTCTGTGCATAATGGGTGTTTTTGGTGTTTTACTGAAGGTAAGAGTAGTACAGTTTGGCTGTAAGAGAACTGTCTTCTCCAAGTGTGTTTTTGAGGAGGCGATCTGCTGCTTGGGGATGCTGTTACTGCTCTATGACTGTGGCTTTCCCGTAATGTCACAGCAGCAAGCTTCCTATGAGGTTTTGCTTTAGATCCTTCTCAAAACCAGACTGAAACCACATCAGAAACAGGAAATATTTAAGCATTGCTTCTCTGTCTCTGGGTCCTTGCTGACTGTCTGGTGTTGATCTTCTCAAATGATTCACTGCAGTAGTTTTGAATCTTCAAATAAATTGTGCTGCTGTTTAGTAACCCTCCAGGGTAAGACGTCTGCTTCTGTGTGGCGCAATGCATGTTTAGCTTTAAAAAACCCAAAAACAAACAAAAAACCCCAAATTAATTGGTGTCAGATGATAATTTTGAAGTGGGAGAGTCAGTAGAGATGCAGAAATGAAGGCCTGGAGCGGCTGCCCAATTCAGCAAGGACTGAACAGGACAGAAACGTCGTTTTGTCTTACAGGGTTGGCTGTAAAAGTTACCATGTATATGGCAATTGAGGAGGTGATGTTTATGGACTGGGCTCTCTCCAGGCAAACACCAGCCGGCTCAAGGCCGGAGTCGTTGCTGACCAAGGCCGAGCCCATCAGTGGTGGTCACAGTGCCTCTGGGAATCACATTTAGGAGAAAAAAACTGCAAGCAGCTGCTTTTTGCCCTCAAAGAAGGGAATGAGAAAATGTAAGAAACTGTGCAGACACCAGGGCCAGGGAAGGGGGGCAGGAGGCACCCCAGGTGCTGAAGAGAAAGATGCCCCTGCAGCCTGTGGAGAAACCCATGGTGGAGCGGGTGTCCCCTGCAGCCCATGAAAAAGGCCGAGACCCCACCTGCAGCCCATGGAGAGGCCCCACGCTGGAGCAGGTGGAAACATGGAAGATGCTGTGACCCACATCAGAGCAAGCTTCTGGCAGAACTTGCATTCCATGGAGATAGAGGCCCACACCAGAGCAGATTAATGGGGAAGACTTGTGACTCCATGGAGGACCAGGCTGGAGCAGTCTGGGCTTGAGAGACTGAGAGACATTCTATGATTTATGACTGCACCCCATAGCAGTGACCCACTCTGGGGCAGCTGGTGAAGAGCTGACACCCCAATAGAAAGGACTCAGGTTAGAGGAGTTCATGGAGGACTGTCTCCTGTGGGTGGGACCCCACGCTGCAGCAGGGGAAAGGTGTGAGGAATGTCTCCTACCTCCCGCTAAGAAGGAAAACAACTTATTTTCTGACTGAAACCTCCATTCTGACCAAACCCACATTCCTTGTCTCCCCCTGTGACACTTGGGAGGGGGGAGAAGGGAGAGAAATCATGAATAATCATTTTGGGGGATTGGACTTGATGACCTCTTGAGGTCCCTTCCAACCCCTAAAATTCTATGAATCTGTGATAAAGTTGGGTGTGCAAAGAAGGGAGGGGTGTGGGGGAGGATTTTTAAGATTTGGTTGTACTTCTCATTATCCTACTCTGGTTTCACTGTGTGTGTGTAGTGAAGTAAATTAGATTTTATTTTTTTTTTAAATTCCGTGTTGAGTCTGTTCTGCCCACGTCACTCACTGCGGAATGATCTCTCCCTGTCCTTACCTCAACTCCTGAATCTCTCAATATATATTTTCTCCCCTGTTCAGCTGAAAAGGGGAGTGATAGAGCTGCTTTGGTGGGCGTCTGGCCTCCAGCCAGGGTCAAACCACCAAAGTGATGATAAAACAGCACCATAGGTGCAACAAAGTGCACTGGTCTCTGCCTGAATCCTAGCCACTTGATTTTGACTCTGATGCAGCTGAGCAGTTTAATAGATGCTGGCATTTACCAGTCCTGACTTTAGTACAGTATTTCTTTGCTATGGCCATAGCCCCCAAAGACAAGCAGTTAGGGGGGAGTTTCTGCTCTTGTTACAGACAAAACAGGTCTTTATTCTCCACTTTGCATCTTGGAAAAGTTGAAACCATGACCCTAAGCTGCCTACAGACTCAAAATGCAGCAAGCGAGTGTACAATTTTAGTAACTGTTTGTTTCTTTTAAGGTCTGTTTGGTGAGTGGTCAGGCTGAGCTGGTAGCTGCTGGCTGTTCAGGTCTCCTGTAATGCTTGAAACTGCTCATCTTCCTTAGATGTGCTGATTTTCTTCATTTCACACCAATCCCCCTTTTATTCATAAAACACGCCTGGGCACAAAACTCCCGTTTCACACAGAATTCCCTATTCCAAGGCAGGACCATGTGTGTGGAGGAACAATGACGGGTGTCTCTACTGTTACTTTGTACCAAAATAGAGTAATAAGGTTGGAAATTAGAGTTCTTGAGATTTTTTTATTGGATCTTTATCAACATCAGCACTAATTCCAGACCAGTCAACCCTACTCATTTTCACGAACATATTCAGCTTAGATCTACTCAAGTGAGCAATCTTTGCCTCTTTCTCTCCAAATATAGATAACTACTGTACACATTCATGCATAACATGAATGGTGAAGTGGTGAATTCATTAACATTTTGTAGAAATGCCCATTTTTTTTTCTCCTCTGGGCACAGGAGAAAATAGTATCTGCATCTTCATGCCTGTAGAGAGGATGGGGTGGATCCTGCCCCATGCTACCCCTCTGCTGCCCTGCTCCATGCAGGGGCACAGGGTTAGTGATGACATAAGGAGAGCAAAGCAAGTTCCCAGTGTGATATATGCCAGTGAGCATGCAGGTAGCTGAGCACAAACCAAGTGTTAAGGATTAATAAGTTCAGATAATCCATGGCTGATGCTTTTTCCCTTGCAGAGCAGGGTGCTTATGGTCCCTGTGCTCATGGGCTTCCTGCCCCACTGCGATGGACAGATGCTTTGATGGGATGGATGGTGCCACTGCAAACCCTCCTCCTGCACAAGCAAGTCCCTCAGCAGCAGCAAGTGCTGTAGGTCGATGGCCATTCCCTTACTGTAAAACCTATGGCAGACGGTGGTGTAAATGTAGAGTGATTCTGCTGTGTCCCTGCTGCACCAGGGTGTTTGGGGCCAGGAGATGCTCACCGCCAGGGTTTGGACCTCAAGTAAGTAGGAAGTGGAAAATCATGGAATCATGGAACAGCAGAGGTTGGAAGAGATCTCAGAAGATCACATAGTTCAACCCTGTGTGGGAAGGGGAGCCTAGATGAGATTGTCTACCACCCTGTCCAGTTGCATCTGGAAAATCTTGTGTGATGGGGACTGTACCATCTCACTGAGGATGTTGTTCTGGTGAATGATTCTTCTCATTGTAAAGAATTCCTTTCTTATGTCAAGACAAAACTTCTCTTAGTACAACTTGTACCTATTGCCCCCTATCTTCTCCGTGTAGCTTCTTGTGAAGAGAGGGTTTCTGCCTTCTTTGTAGCTGCCCTTTATGTACTGGAACACTGATGAGGTATCCTTCCCGAGCCTCCTCTTCTCCAGAGAGAAAAGACCTAACTCCTTCAGCCTTTCCTCACAGGGCATGTTCTGCAGCCCTTTGATCATCTTCCTGGCCCTCCTTTGGACCCTCTCCAGTCTGCCCTTATCTTTCTTGAAGTGTGGGGTCAAGCCAATGTCACTCCAGTCTCAACACCCCTGTGATGCATTTTGTAGGAGCTCCTTAAAACAAGCACTGCAGGAGAAAGCCAGCCCTGAGAGCAGATTTAGGATGAGCCTTGTTGCTTGCCAGGAGAGCTTCCTGCTCACTGATTGTGAAGGGGGCTGGGGAACTAGTCCAGACGTCGATGTCTGTGGGATGCCGGGGTTTGGGCGTGCAGCTCCCGTGCAGTCAGTCTGCCGGACATGTTCCCATGGCCCTCCAGCTACATCCTCTCCGTACCATATTAAGAACATCTGGACAAAGTGATTTATAAACTCCCTCCCTTGACAGCCTTGACTGTATTTTATGTCTCAGGAATTTTCTGTGTTACTGAACTGTAATTCATGAGCAGATTTTGTGGTAAAGCCTTTCACAGACTTGAGCCCTATTGAATGTGGGGCTGGGTCATCACCCTTCCCCTTCCTCTTCCCTTCCCTTCCTTCCCTTCCTTCCCTTCCTTCCCTTCCTTCCCTTCCTTCCCTGTCTGCTCTGGAGAACTCAAGGCCAGATTGGGTCAGTACTAGAAGCGGGACTGATGTCTTGGTGGCTGCCTCTTATTCCTCAGAGCTAATGTGTTATTTAGGTGGCTGGCTCAGTGGCTTCTCAGGTACCTAACCATCCTCGAGAAACCATCTTGGACTTTTATCATAGGTCATGGCTTTATATTTTGTCATTAAGATGTTTTATTTACTGACAACTCATTCTTCTTTCTTGCAGGCTCCACATCTGTTTGTTATAAGCCTACTAGCCCAGTCCAGGTACTGGAAGATGCTGGCTTTCTTTACCAGGATCACCAGTTGTTTGCAGGCAGGCATGAAGTTTCTCTACTAGCAGCTGAAACAATTGGTGCCAAAGAAAAAGCTGGTAAGTGCCTGGCCACACGTCCATACAAAACCACTGTATTTCCGTCCAGATTTCTCTGGAAGCATAAATTGAGCAGTTTAGACCATTTACAGGTAACATTTACAGAGT
Source organism: Gallinula chloropus (assembly GCF_964237585.1). Lineage (NCBI taxonomy): Eukaryota > Metazoa > Chordata > Aves > Gruiformes > Rallidae > Gallinula > Gallinula chloropus. The sequence continues at coordinate 200,173,785 of NC_140085.1, forward strand.
TGAAGGCCATCCTTGCTAGAGTCAAAGGGGAGTTACCTTTGAGTGTTATGATGCACCCTTCTTTGTCCCCTTTGCCTGTGGAGGATGACGCTTTTCCTCTTGTCCTTCAAGATGTGACTGCTCTTCATTGCACACCTGGACTGAGGTCCAGAGCTTTTTGTTGATGGAGCAGGACCACAGGCAGTCTGTGGAAGTCTCATGGTAGTCACTTCTTTTGGGCCTCAACTGCTAGGCAAATAAAGTACGTCTCCCAAATGTAAGGATGCTAACAGATGACCAGTACAGAGGTGAAAATCCTTCTGATGCATGATAAAGAGCTGCCTTGACCATGTGACATTGGCTTTATCCACTTCCTCAGGCTTATCTTAGGCATAGTCTAACAGCAGGCTGTGAGCTTTCTGGTGTCTTGGGAAGACTTAGGTCTGCACAAGTGTCCAGAATGGTGAGGCTTCTGTGCACTGCAGTAGCATGGAGAAAACACAAAGAGTTTGCTCTAACTGCAGAGACCTATAAAGTAGGTGGATGTTGTGCAGACAGGTAAAGGTGTGTGTCTGTGCGTCTCTGGCCCAGGGAGCTGTTGGACTCTCTGAAAGCTGGTGGCCAGGATGCAACCCCAGTGAGCCAGGCTGGCAGGCAAGTAGCGTTGTCTGAGGGGAAACATGAGAAGTGTATTTTGTAGGGCAGGTGTGGAGTGAAACAACCTGGGAATCTTCTCTCCTCCTCGAGCCCCACAATCATCTTTAAGGCTTTGACGCAAAAATGTTAGTGGAAGTGACCTATTCTCATAGTTAAGAGTCAAAGGCTTTTCTTCCCCTGGGTTGTATGTAAGTTATCCCACAGCATGTGCAGTAACTGATGAAACCTCAGGGAAATACCAGGCCTCAAGAGAAAGCTTGCTTAGTAACTACTTTCAAATGCCAAAAAATGAATATAAGTTCTTCTGACAGACTCCTCTGAGAACTGGAAACAGCGGGAGACAGAGAGAAAGTTGACAAGAATGACCTCAAGAAACTGAACTGAAAACAGCACCTCCTCCTTCCCTAGGAACATGGGAGGACTCTGCCCAGAGCTGTGGGCTTATTCCCCCTTTTATCCGCACTGGGGACTTTCAGATTCCTCTTTAATTACATTTTAAAATCCTTTTATTTTCACTGTCATTTCAGAGTTTTTCTGTGACACAACCTGTGTTTTCTTTTATCGTGGCAGGCGGTGCACTTGTTTGGGGGGGATGGAATTTGACTTATCTGACTTTGGCTGTCAAAATGCAGCATCTTGTTTGTCATTGCCACACAGGCTGCCTCGGTGAGCCTCACAAGGCATCTCCAGAGAGTTTTAGCTCATGCGTATCGTAGAAAAGACTAATTTCCCTGTGATGTTGCCTGACTGTGTGTTGCCTTGCTGGGGGTGTTTAGAGCTGTGGGTATGGGGTGCACAGAGAATGTGGAGAGAGGAGGACAGGGTCACTGCTGACAGAATTAGGCATGAGCTGGGGTGGGTGAGCAGGGAGCAGTGCCCTTCATCCTTTGCCGGCTTCCAGCCATGTTCCCTCTATTTCCAGGGGGACCCTGGTAGGGCACTGCCCCAGGGGGGCATACTGGGCAGAGGGTCGCAGCCATAGGGTGTAGGAGTGTCAGAAAGGGAGCGGGGCCGAACCTTCCAGGCAGCAGCGCTAATGACCTCACTCTCTCTCCCTGGGCAGCCGAGGAGGCCCTCTGCACCCTGCGCCCACCCAGCTTCCGCCGGGTCCCAGAGGCGGAGATGCGAGGGACAGACGAGGTGGCAGCCGGCACCGTCCTGCAGCGCCTGATCCAGGAGCGGCTGAGGTATGGCAACCCCAGCGAGAACATGAACCTGCTGGCCATACAGCACCAGGCGACGGGCAGCGCCGGCCCCTCCAACAGCACTGCCAGCACTCTCTCTTCCGCAGAAAACCTCGCTCCAGAAGAGCCGCCAATGGTCCAGCCGTCAGGGCGGCAGGAACCACAGGGGCAGGAGCACCAGGGGGACGGTGCTGTGATGGAGAAGCAGCCCAGGGCCCCGCAGCCTCCTCATGGCACCGAGGAGCTCCCCACCTACGAGGAGGCCAAGGCCCAGTCTCAGTTTTTCCGAGGCCAGCCGCTACCGACGGCCACTGCTGCCGCACCGGCTTTTTATGGCACATCCAGCCAGAAGTCCAGGACAGAGGGGAGGCCGACGGTGAACCGGGCCAACAGCGGGCAGGCACATAAGGACGAGGCACTGAAGGAGCTGAAGCAGGGCCATGTCCGCTCACTGAGCGAGAGGATCATGCAGCTCTCACTGGAGAGGAACGGGGCCAAGCAGCAGCCCCCGGCCCCGGGGGGTGCAAAGAGCTTCAAGGCAGCCCCGCCACCCAGCAAGACCACGGACCCACGGGGTCCACCGCCCGAGTACCCCTACAAAGGCAAGGCGACGGCCCCCAGCAGCAAGGTGCAGGAGCATGGGCTCTTTTACGGCGAGCAGCCGCCACAGGATGTCCTCAAGGCCTCCTACGCCACCCCCCAGCCCCCTCGGGCAGAGGTGGCCCTCGTCCGCTACCAGCCGCCCCCGGAGTATGGGGTCAGCAGGTAATGGCTGTCAAGGGGGGGTGGGTCTGCTGGAGGGGCCGTATCCTGCCCTTGCTGGAGGAGATGGCTTCTATAGGGCTTGGGCCTTGTGTAGACGTTGTCCCCGTGAGCTTCAGCCTCAGGCATATGGTGAGGACATCATAGCCCCGTGGCTGGGCCTGCACAGGATGGCTGGTGGAGGCACCTACATCTCCAGGAGGGCTATATAAAGCATATACACTGCTTATGCCCTACTTAAAGCTTCCCAACAGAGCTCACGTGGGGGTTTCACAGTACCAGGCCCCTCATGCTGGGCCTCCCTGTGAGCACGGGTTTATTCCAAGCACATTAAAAATAATCCAGAGCATTTAGTCATTGTGAGCTGATCCCCTGTGAGTGGTGTAGGTCCTGCCCCAGCACCCAAGCAGGTTTGCTGCCTTCAGAGGTGATCCCGTGTGTTGAGGACTCCCTTTTCCTTACTGTACCTAAAAACAAGTGTTTCCTTGTCTCTTTGACCACCCAAACAGTATTTTGCTGGGTTTGGAAGACTGGGGTTGTCTGGTGTGATTGTGGGTGGTTTTCATGTCGCAAGCTGCCTCAGAAGGTCTTTTCTGACCCTAAAACCCCCAAAAGATTCTGTCAGCATTGATAAGAGTTACATGTACTTATTTTGTCATAGCGCAGGCACAGAAGAAAGATGCTGCAGCTGACCTGGCTCTTCCTTTCCAAAATTTCTAAGGCATGAAATGAGGGAGAGAGAGCTCTGCCCTTCTATATGTGCAGAAGTGATGGGTTTCCTGTCAAGACAGGGAGGAACTCAGAGCGTGTCTTTGATGAAAGCTGCAAAGCAGTTGTGACAAGCGGAGGGCCCATGCTGAGCCCTGCTGGCTTTCCTCCAGCTACGCACGTGTTTTGATTGCCAGCCTGCCACTGTGTGGAGTTTGTGCAGTTTCTTCAGAGCGAGATGATATTTTTAAGAGCTTGTTGAAAATCTCTGGTTTTGCTAAGAAACAGCTATATGAACTCAAGGGCAGTGGGCTGAAGTTGGGGCTGCTGCAGCCATTTGTGGTGCTACAAACCTCTCCGGCACTGAATACCAATACCTGAAAGGTGCCTATACCTGAAAGGTGCCTATAAGAAAGCTGGGGAAGAACTGTTCGTAAGGGCATGTAGCAATAGGACCAGGGGTAACTATTTTAAACTAGAAAAGGGGAGATTTAGATTGGAAACTAGGAAAAAGTTCTTCAGTAAGAGGGTGGTGGATCACTGGAACAGATTGCCCAGAGATGTAGTGAAGGCCCCATCCTGGAGATACTCAAGGTCAGGCTTGATGGGGCTCTGAGTGACCTGATCTAGTGAGTATGTCCCTGCTCACTGCAGGGAGGTTGGACTAGATGGCCTTTAAAGGTGCCTTCCAACCTAATGCATTCTGTGATTCTATGAATGCAGTCATCCCCACAGAGGAGGAGCTGGTTTGTGGTTTTTCATTACTCTTGGAAATATAATCTGATTCTGTACCTCTGGAGTCTGTTCTGCTGAGTCTGTGTAAGCGAGAAGACCTGGGTGCTGTATGCACTGCTGCAGCTAACTGGGAGCAGCACTGGTGTTGAATAGGAAACCCTTTAGGACCAGTTTCAAAACTTTTTCCAGGTGCCTGATCAGCAAAGTTAATGCTGAGAAACCCCTTGACTTCAGCAGAGCTTTCCACACTGCAGTGTGGGCCAGCCCTCAGCTTTATCTCTAGGTGCTGCTGGATCACCCAAGCAACCCTCTGGCTCATGATGGTGGTTACTGTTCATTCCCAGTAAGGCAGCGTGGTTTAACCCCCAAATCACACCACAGAGCAGATGCCTGCTACCCCTGCGTGCTGTTTTCTTTGCATGGCAGTGGAGAAACGTCCCTTCTGGTGAGTTCAGGGGCACTGGTGGGATGTGTTGTGCAGCAGTGGACTAGCAGCATGGCAGAGCAGTTTGCAGACTTACTAAAAACCTTGGTTGATGTCTTTCTTGCTGCTCGGCAAGGTCCTAGACACCTCTCAGTCTGCATATATTCTTGCTGGCTCTTCCAACATGCATTTCCAGAGACAGGTTAGGAGGTTGGCACAGCTGGGGGGTGTTTCACCAAAGCTAAGTTTGGTCTAAGGCGTATGGTCTCTCTTGAGCTTGCTTTAAGGAGGTTCTGGATCATGGCATGAAGATGGAGATTTTCAGGTCCTTCTTAGCTCCTTTCTTGTGGTACCTGGATTTTGGAGGATGTTTCCTGCCTGTGTGTTCCTGCCAGCTCTGTTTTATGTGGTAGTTAGCACTAGCAGGACAGTTGCTCACTTGCAGAACGTGTGTTGTGCGATTGCTTCGCTCAGCGGCAGCAGCTGTGGGGGGAACGTTGGGCTGTGCAGGAGATGTTGGCAAGCAGTGACCTCCATCCTTATCTTTATTTCTGTGATACCCGAATGTCAACCTTTCACTTTGCTTGGTTGCACTGAAATACTCAGTGCTGGCATTGCCCAAACTTGTTCTTCGTTGATGTGAACTGGTTTGGTCTCTTCTCCTTTGCCATATCCCAGCTAATAACTGTGTGGGCAGCAGGATCCCCTTATGGCTCTGCTACCTGGGAAGAGTTGGGTGACAAAAGTCTTTAGGAAGTGGCAGTAATCCCGGTGTGCTCATCACTTGCCATTTCTCAGTCAGCAGCAGCTGTGCTCCAGTGCATCCCAGTACGTGTCTGGGGCTGCGTCATGGGATGGGCTTGCCCACGTCTGGTTAAAATGCAATTTCACACAATGGCCTCTGCCCCAAATGTTTGTCTCAATGGAGAGGGTTAAGGCAGGTTACCTGTCTGGGGATGCCAGCCCCATCTCTGCTAGAGGACTTGTCTGGGTGGCAGCCCCTGGGCACTGCTGGAGGAGAGCCAGGATCTGTGTTACACTGCAGGATGGCTCCCAAGCACAAACCTTCCTGTGCTGCTCTTACTCACTGCTTCTTCCCCCCTTACCTGGGCCCTGGGGAGGCTCACAGCCAGCTGTCTGGCTGGGATGGAGCTAAGAGAGGTTGAGGTAGGGGGCTGCCTGGTTTCATATGGCTAATGGAAAAGTAGGGTCTGGAGAGGCTGTTTTTTTTCTGTTAGAGGAGCAAGTGAGGTGAGAAATTCCAGCTTTCATCTCTTTAGGAGGGCCTGGGAAAGAAGCTAATGGAAACAGAGCTTTGCCCGTGGTCAGATGGGAATCTCATAAATCCCAGCATTTCCTGGCCATAGCTGTTCCCCAACCCATCCAGCCTGGCATCCTCTGGATAGGGCCTGTGCAAAAGGCTTCTGCCTTCCGGAAAAGTGCTGTATCAGTCCAGGGAAAGCACCCACAGATACTAGGGAGGGAGAGGAGCTGTAGGGTCACCAATCCTCCGCTCGCCCCCACCTCGGTCCTTCTGCGATGAGGGAATTGTGGTTTGAAACCTACCATTTCTGGCAGAGAGCTGTTGAAGGAGATGGGATGGCTGAAACTCCTTTTCAATTTGCTCTTTGGTTGTCTTTTTTTGTTGGTTTTGGGGGTTTTCTTGCATGTGGCTGGTTTTAAAGGGAATCTTGCCTTTATAATCACTGTGGTGAACTCTCACAACTTTGCTGTATTTGATATTGTCCTGAAAACCTCAGAGTCGTATGATGCTGCAGTAATTTCAGCATTCATATAAATTAGACTCAGTGGCTTCTGCTTTGTGGACATCACAACTGCACAGCAGAGCTTAAATGCTGAAGCTTAAAAAGAAGAAAACCCAGAAGGCAAATAAAAACAAGCTAATATTTGTTCCTGGTTTAAAATATCAGTATTTTTAAGCCAGTTGCATGATGCTTGGGGCCCTGACTCATGACTTCTGAATGCTTTTAGTTGGCCAAGTGTAATAATCTTCAGAAAACTTTTCCTTTCCTAGATGTGCAGCTATTCCTGAATGGAGGCTTTGCTCACTTTCCTTAGGTAGATGTTCAGAGAGTTGCAGCTTGTGAAGTAAAAGGGCTTGGAATAATCTAATTTAGTCGTTTGCACAATGCTGTGAATTAATTCCAGTTTGGAAAACATTGAGTCTGGGTGATTATAACACTCTCTGTCTGGAGAATCCATCAGGGCCTTTACAGACTTGTTCCACTAGCTAATTGACATCTCTGGCACAGGTCTGCATCTTGGGCTTAGCTTGTATTTTCTAGTTACCAACTGGGATTATGCAATATCTTTGTCAGATACAGTGAGGAACCCAGTGCTGTCAGCCCTTTAATGCATCTAACAGCTTGAGTCCAGAGCCCCTTAACTATTGTGCTGTTGTCAAACCCCTTTTTTCACTGGGAAGCTAGCTGGGCACTGCAGCACAGGCTGTTCAGATACAGTATCACCTCTGCAGTGCGACTCAGTGTTCTCTTTTATGTAGCTAATTAACACTTGCTGGTTCGGACGTGGTACCCCAGGAACTCCCCATCCAGCTTGTTACCCCGTCAGGCATGTGAGGGTAGTCACAGCCCAGGGTCAGGTTTCCCACCCTTGCTTGCTGTGTTTATTCCTGGGTGGATGAAGTTGGACCTGCTCAAGTCCATACTGTTTCTCTGTGCCCTGCTTACGCAGTGATCCAGATCGCTCAATGCAGTGAATCCCCTTCATTGGTCCCAGCTGCCCTTGTCAGATCCAGGTGGCTTTTATCCTGAATGATTTCTTTCTCTGGGCTGTTAATAAAATGTGTGTATAATGCCAGTGAAGCCTTGAACTGGAACCACCATTGCTTGTCGAGGGGACTACTCTCATGGCAGGCACTTTTTCATTCCAATCTAATCCATACATTTCAAAAGACAGCATGCAACTGAAAAATAAATCTGGGCTGGTTTTAGTGGGATAACATTCCACCCTGCCTGGATGTAGAAGCCTATATTTAACTGCTGGAATAGTCTGTGGCTTCTCTGGTTATTTGTGTATTAAACCCCCCCTACACACATTACCGCTGTTTTCAGACAACCTGTTGATATTTACTCATTCAACCACATGTCTGTGACTGCTGAGGGGACTACAGAGAGCTCTTTTTCCTCCCCAAGACACCCCAGGCAGTCAGGCAGGCGTGCTGGCAGCATGGCTAAGCCAAGGGATGTCACACCCAGGTTGACTTCTGTTGGTGATTCTCTGTGAAGATAACCCGAGCGCAAGTGTGGGTTGAAGGCTGTGCTCCCAGCTGATGTGGATGCTGGCAGCCCTGCAGAAGAGCTTTGTACCCTCTCCTGATGGTCTAATCTGCCTTTCATTAAAAATAAATGACAGAGAAATGAAGCCATTCCCATGGCTTGGGTGATGCCCATGTCATCTCTCTTTACCTTTCTGTGTTATCTTGGATGGTTCTTCTAGGAGCACAGAGGTTGAGGGAAGCACCTTTGCCTTTGCTGAGTATCAGCTGGGCTTTACAAAGAGTATCTATTCTGAGTGTGGATCCCTGTGAAGAAACACAATACCCCATCTCTTAACTACAGAAGATATGTTTAATACAGCCAGTGTCTTTTCAGCTGATAATTTTGCCTTGCAAATGTTTAATGTAGTCACCCCTGGAGCAGACGGGCCAAGTCTTTCAAGCACTAACAACCATCACTAACAAAACAGTGAATTCTGCAAAATGATTTGTAAATACAGCTTTGTGTTGCCAAGGTGTTGTGACCCTTGCTGGTTCTGTAAGCCAGGGGATACCATGAGGGCTGCATCTTGGCTATGGAAAGTCTTCTCCCATTTCTCCTATCAGCATTTAATGATGGGTCTGTAACTGTGTTTTTTTTGAGTCATGACCATCCGAAGGGGCTTACAGGCTTTCCCAGGATTTTCTTTTCCCCCCATGGTGACAGCACTGATTCCTCTGCATTATTTGTGGCTACAAAGAACAGCATTTGAAGTTTGCTTCAGTCTGCAGAAAGCACAGCTGAAGTCTGGTAGACACCTGAGGCTGAGGTTAGTATCTCCAGACTCAAGGGTCCAGGTCAGTGGGCAGGAATAAGCACCTTTCACACGCTTTTTACTCTGACTTTAAGGTAAAAAAGCCTAAGGCAGCTTCAATGAACTGCACCCCAGAAAAGCCTCTTTCTCTTTGATGACTCAGCTGGAGCATCCACAGTAGATGTGAAGTTGTGAGATTGAGTCCCTTGGCGAGTCTTCCAGAGATGAAGTAGGCTGGTCTGCCCTAGAGGCAAAGGAAAGCAAAGTGTTCGGAGAAAGATGAGCTAAATAGGTTAGAGGAGGGCATTTTAATAATGAATGTAAAGGTCATGGTATTTTGGAAACAAAGTCCCTGCTCCACTGGCAGTTCTCTGTCCCAACACAGAGGAGAGCTGCGTTGTACCTGTGGCAAGGCAGAGGTGGCTTTCCCTTTTCAGAACATCTACAGACATTTTTGGTTTGTTACTTCCTCATACTGCTCAGCTTTATTAAGCTATAGCTGTTCTGTGTATATGATTTCAGCAGCTGGTCAACTACAAGTGGACTTTATCATTAATTGTCCCTTCAGGGTTTCTTATTCCGACACACAGCTACAGATTCCCCCCCACATTCCCTTCCTTCCTGTGTGTTGAACATTCTTGTTTCCAAGGGTTCCTGTACATCAGATGTGTTAAGACCATGCCAAAGTTTGAGTGTGACCAAGCACTGGGACAGATATTCAGGACCTGTCTGGATGCCTACCTGTGCAACCTGCTCAAGGGGATCCTGCTGTAGCAGGGGGGTTGGACTAGATGATCTCCAAGAGGTCCCTTCCAACCCCTACAAATTTGTGAATCGGTAAATTTGGGGTTTCGGTGGCCTTGCTGAATTCTGTGGGATTTCTCATGAAAGTGAGGTCTACAGTCAAGTATTTTGCTGAAGACAGTGCATTACAAGATATATTGTATATATAAATATATATATATCAGGCTATACATTGCTTCAGAGGGTGTGGTCTGGTGACCCTAGCATGGTAGCCCTTGGAAAGCTCATTGTCTTCATGGTCCTTGCCCTTCTAAAAGATGGTTTCCTCCTTTTATTCTTCTTTAATTCTTTGTTTTGCATTACAAAAGTATAACATGAGCCAGCAGTGTACTCTTGCAGCTTGCAAGGCCAATGGTATCCTGGGCTCCATCAGAAGAGGAGTGGCCAGCAGGGACAGGGAGGTGATTGTCCCTCTCTACTCTGCCCTCGTGAGGCCCCATCTAGAGTACTGTGTCCAGATCTGGGGCCACAATACAAGAAAGATGTAGAACTGCTGGAGAGGGTTCAGAGGAGGCCACAAAGATGATTAGAGGGCTGGAGCACCTCCCCTGCAAAGAGAGGCTAGAGAAGAGAAGGCTGCAGGGGGACCTCATTGCAGCCTTCCCGTCCCTGAAGAGAGCAGAGAAACAGGAGGGGAATCAATTTTTTAAAAGGGTAGATAATGGCAGGACAAGGGGGAATGGATTTAAGCTAAAGGAGGGAAGGTTTAGATTAGATATTCGGGGGAAGTTTTTTACAGAGACAGTGGTTAGGCACTGGAACAGGCTGCCCAGAGAGGTGGTGAATGCCCCGTCCCTGGAAGTGTTCAAGGCCAGGTTGGATGGGGCCCTGGGCAACCTTGTGTAGATCCAGGCCTGGAGCCTGGGGTTGGGGCTCTATGATCCTTGTGGGCCCTTCCAACCCATGCCATTCTATGATTCTATGATATAGGAACCCTACTTCTATAGTAATGTCAACAACAATTTGTAGGTCTTCGATAGAAATGTAGCTGAAGTGTTGCAGATACCCAGAACTCAAAATGTTCCACAGTTTCGTGTTTCTAAGGACATTTTTTGATGAAAACGTGTTTGTCTGGAAGATTTTAACCTGCTCTAAAGCTGAGTAAGATCGATGTTTAAAATACACTAGAAGCATTTTGTGGATGTCATTCTTTACTAAGCCTGAAGGAGCTCAGGATAATCCTGATTGCTTCAGTTCTTGGGAGCTTTACGCGGGTGGTTGGATGGGAACGAAGCTGATGTCCTAATGCTCCTGTTCCTACCAGCGCTGGGCTGTTAGTGTGAGTCGCTGTGGTGCTTTCATTGCATATTCACTTGGAGATTTTGCATTAGGCTGAGTCAGAATTAACTTGGGGCAGATTAAGCGAGTGAAAGGGGAGTCAGCAGTGTGTTTGGTGTGGTGAACAGATGTCCTTCAAGAGACAGAACGTCGATTTTGCCCTTTTAGTTTCCAAACTGGATAACACTTTGAAGAATCGTCACCCCAGCTATTGAGACTCTGCTACCTGGTTGCTACTTAGAGGGTGTAAATCTTTAGTGGCTCAATAAGTGGTTTGCAGTTCAATAAAACTGAGATCCTGGAGGACATCTTCTTCCTCTGTAGCTTAAAGCCAGGCAGGCTGAAGTGCATGTGAAGAGCTTAAATTGGTGGGAGGTTGAGATTTCCCTCAAGTTGCAGTGTCAAGAGTTTCTTCAGGCATTTAAAGGTGTATCTATCATGAAAGATTGTACTACTTCATTATGAAAAAGAAAAATTGCTCTATCTCCACTGGTTTCAATTCAATTTAGTTGTGTTGCTGTAACTAATTTCCATATAGAAGTAAGAAAATCTGTACCTGCAGCAAATCTGTGTCTTGGCAGTGGTGTAACTGTGTCCAGCCAGCCAGGCTTTTACTTGTATATAAAATCAGCTGTGGGTTTTATCTTGGTAAAGGCAAATGAACTCACACTTAGTTGAATTAATTGCCCACACAAGTGTAGGCTGGCTGTGAGTAGTGCTGAGGGGGTGCTGTGTGCTTGCCTGCATTTACACATGCTTGTGGAGCACCTTTGGCATCATGAGTGACATCCCATCATGAGTGAGCTCCACAAGCATGATGCCCTTTATTGTTCAGATTTTTAAGCAAATTATACCAGCCCCAAGAGGGTCATGAAGTCCCTTGCTGGGATTTATGTGTTGGGGCACTAGGAGGACAGGAGCACTGAGAGAGCTGCGTCCACGTTGGGCTGTCCTGGCCATTTTGAAGAGCAGCTTAGAATCATAGAATCCGAGTCCAACCACAGCCTAACCCTGCCTAATCCACCTCTAGACCGTGTCCCCAAACACAACATCTACACACCTTTTAGATACCTCCAGGAATGTTGACTTCACCACCTCCCTGGGCATCCTGTTCCAATACTTGACAAACTTTTCAATGAAGAAATTCTTCTTGATATCTAACCTGAATCTCCCCTGGTCCAATTTGAAACCAAAAGGTTGGCACTGTGCTCACTGGCTCACATGGCCTTGGATTGCCAGGCATTGCTGGGAGACATAGGTTTGGTCTAAGGAAGGTAATCAGAGCCCCCAGGTCAGTGTGATCCCCCTCCCCAGGGTATGCTACTATGAGGTCCCAGCAGCAGGTAGGCTGGAGAAGCAGTAAACTCCAAAGACAGGTGAGCAGGGAGCTGTTACCTTAACACAGTGCTGGTGTCTGGGAGCTCTGGGGCTACCTTGAACCCACTGCTTGAAGGGGATTTCAGGGGAAGTTGTGATGTGCTGCTTTGTCCAGCCCTGGGCTTTGCTGAGCCCCATCTATAGGCCACAGTGCAGAGACACAAAGTCACCTCTGGGGTGGGGGTGCACACTCCTTTCCTTTCTGATGAGAAGTGCAAGAGAGCAGTGCAGCCTAACATCCTGAAATTAAATATATATGCTCCCTGTTGGAATGATCCCTGTCCTGCTAAGGCCATGTTGAGCAGCACAGCAAATTGCTGCTATCAGTACAGAGCAAAAAGCTGCAGTAGCATCCTCTCCTTTGGAGGGCTGAGGTGGTTTTTGGCTGCTGCTGGCATGTCAGTCGGTGAGGGGTGTTTTTGTGTAGCTGCTGTAGCTTCCTTTCTCCTGCTTCTCGGTGCTGTTGTGGGGTCACTGTGGTGCACACTGTAGCACAGGGCAGGTGAGTGGGGACACTGTGGGCAGAGCTTTCACCAGCAACAACAGGCAAAACTTCAAAGCGTTTCATAAGAAACACTAGGATCATGGAACAGGTCCTCCTGGAAGCTATGTTGAAACATATGGAAGACAGGGAAGTAACTAGAGACAGCCAAAGTAATTTGCCCTTCACCAAGGGCAAATCAAGCCTGAATAACCTAGTGACCGCCTACAATGGAGTAACTGTCAGTGGATGAGGAAGGAGCTGTGGATGTCATCTACCTAGACTTCTGTGAGGCCTTTGATTTAGTCCACCCCAACATCCTTGCCTCTAAATTGGAAAAGAAACCAATGATTGAAATCCAATGATTGATGCATGGACTCTTAGATGGATGAGGAATTGGCTGGATGGCTGCATCTGTATTTACAGTGAATGGCTCAATGTCCCTGTGGAAGCAAGTGATGAGTGGTGTCCCTCAAGGGTCTGTACTGAAATGAATACTGTGTAATGTCTTCAAAAATAACATAGTGGGATTGAGTGCACCCTCAGCAAGTCTGCAGATGACACCAAGCTGAGTGGTATACTTGCTTAACTGGAGGGAAGTGTTGCCATCCAGAGGGACCTCAACAGGCTTGAGGAGTAGGTCTGTGTGAACCTCATAAAGTTCAACAAGGACAAATTCAAGGTCCTGCACATGAGTCAGGGTAATCCCCAGTATCGATACAGGCTGAGGGCTGAAGGAATTGAGAGCTGCACTGCAGAGGAGGACTTGGGGGTGTTGATTGATGAAAAGGTCAATATGACCCAGCAGTGTGCACTTGCAGCCAAGAAAGCCAACCGTGTCCTGGGCTGCATCAAAACCAGTGTGGCCAGCAGGTCAAGGGAGGTGATTCTGCCCCTCTGCTCTCATGAGACCCCACCTGCAGTGCTGCATCCAGCTCTGGGGTCCCCAGTACAAGACAGACATGGGGCTGTTGGAGTGAGTCCAGAGGAGGCCACAAATCTAATGGGAGGGCTGGAGCACCTCTGCTATGAAGACAGGCTGAAGGAGTTTGGCTTGTTCAGCCTGGAGAAGAGAAGGCTTCCAGACCAGATGATCTTTTGAGGTCCCTTCCAACTCCTAACATTCAGTGATTCTGTGACCTTATTGTGGCCTTTCAATACTTAAAGGGTGCTCATATGAAAATCATTTATCACTCTGTGGTTATATGACAAGGCCAAATGGTTTTAAACTGAAAAAGAGTAGATTTAGATGAGACATTAGGAAGAAATTCTTCCCTGTGAGGGTGGTGAGGCCCTGGCACAGGGTGCCCAGAGAACCTGTGGCTGTCCCTGGATCCCTGGCAGTGCTCAAGGCCAGGTTGGATGGGGCTTTGGACAACCTGGGCTAGTGAAGGTGTCCCTGCCCATGGTAGGGTGTTGGAACTAGGTGGTCTTTGATGTCCCTTCCAACCCAAAGCATTTTACGTTTCTGTGAATTTCTGTATGTTTTGCTGGCCACATGTAAGGTGTCATACAGCATCTCCCTGCCTTACTGTCCTTTGGAAAGTTTTATCCACTTTCTGTAGATGTTTATCTCCTGTGTAATTAGACTATGTCCCTGCCAGAGCAGTAGCATGCCTGGCGCTGAGCTGGTCGTGGTCATGGGAGCTGCCTGGTGAGCATGACCCCTCTCCCTTGATCCTGAGCTGCCTCCATGGTTGTTTTAACTTACATGGGGTTACTCAGCCTTAAGGTATTATTTTGCTGTGCAGGTAAAAGACAGAAGATATGGCTGAATTCCTGGTTTTCCTTGCTGTTGTGTGGCTTGGTGGGAATAAGCTTGTTGGATCAGCACTGCTCACTTTTAGGGCAGGGCTTTGAAATTGCCTTTGCTTTTCATCTTGTTCTTCTGCAGTTGAAGGCAGTGACGTGTTATTATCAGGAAAATTAGGCCAACACTGAGAGCTTTTGAAAACTCCTCTTTGAGAAGCTGTGTAGGTGCTGAAGGCAATGGTAATCGTATTTATTATGTATTTATACAGCACAAAAATGTCTGTCTAAATAATAGCACTCATGGGTCTTTGAGGCCAAACGGGGTAAATACATCTGTTCTTTAGGTCTCCTGCCTCGTGTAGAGTACAGACACAAAGGCAACGACAGCTACTGCAGGCCTAACAGCTTGTGGTTAAGCTAAAATACAACTTTCAGAAAGTGTTTGATTGCAGAGATCAGGTGGAGTCCAGCAGCCAGTGTATGTTCTAGCCAAACTTGGCTTTGACACGGGTGTCCCGCGTGGTCTGGGTTGAGTCTCTTAGACAAGAAATTTCACAGCTTTGGCATGTGGGCTGAGGAATGGCTCAGCCTGTGTGCAGTGAGGCTCTGTGTGGGGCTGCCCACCCTTCCTGAGGCTCCGAGGCCACCTGTGTGGTGGGTGGATGTGGATCTGGTGTAGATAAGCATTGGGGTTCTCCCTACCTCATCTTCCCCCTCTTGAAACGGGCAGTCTCACTGCCTGGGCTCACGGGGCTGAAGCGCGGGATGGGAGCAAGGGTCTCCAGTCCCACCTGGCCACCCCACAGAGCTGCCCTCACTGCTAGGGTGGGTTATCCTCCAGCCATTGCAGATTGTGGCTCAGAGGAATTAAAGAGCCTCCCACTGACAGAAAGCCTAGCCCACAAGCAGGTCCATCACCAGCTTATTTCTTACCTGTCCCTGATAGAAGCCCAGTGCGTGATGGATGCCGTTAGTCAGGGAGTGACACAATGAGGTCTTGCTCAGGGAGATGGCTGTAGTGGTTTGCTGTGATTGACTGGGGCTGTACCTCCAGCAGCTCCGCAGCAGCCCTTCCCTTTGCCGCTTGCTAAATCCGCTCGGGGACGCTGCTTCGCTCACATCACTTCCCTTCGCCTCCCCGTTCGGCCGACCAGCCGGTCTCGCTCCAGGCAGGGAGCAGTGTTCGAGGGGTGAGTAATGCATCCCTTGTGTTTCCTTCGAGCCTGCTGGCTTATGCTTCTCAGCGGTGGGGTTTGTGGCAAGGCAGGGGCAGGGAGAGGCTGGCTGGCTGCTGAAATATTAGCTGCACACCTAGGCAGAAATGCCGTTTTCAAGTCAATGCTTCCTTTATCCGTTCATGCCAGATTATACATCACTGTCAAGAGCGGGTGAGGAGACAATTTACCTGGTCCCCGCTGCAATTGTTGGTATTTAGGAGTGACTGAGGGCTGGAATCACAACCGTACAGTTAGAACCCTATTAATAAAATGTGCAGTCATTAGGCGAAAGCTCCTGCGTGCGTTTGGAGGGCGTGTGGCTTTAACGCCTCCCCTGCCTGTGCTTCCCTGCAGCCGACAATGCCAGCCGCCCTTCCCACCGCCACCAGCCCAGCAGCACAGCCCCATGTCCTCGCAGGCCGCCACTGCCGCCGCGGGCCCTCTGCTCCCAGGAGCCTTGCCACCGCTCCCGGCCCCTGCCGCTGCCCAGCCACCGACGCCAACACCGCCGGGCCAGCAGCTGACACCCGACGCCTTCGCCATCGTGGAGCGAGCGCAGCAGATGGTGGAGATGCTCTCTGAGGAGAACCACGTGCTGCGGCAGGAGCTGGAGGGGTACTACGAGAAGGCAGACAAACTGCAGAAGGTACGTGGAGGGGGTGGATAGGGTCTGGGAAGGGCATCCGTCTCGATGCTTCTGCGTTTCGGTCCCCCACGCTGTTCTTCATAGTCATCACTGCAATGAGGATTCACCAGAGGCCATGTCTAACCATCACCTCTATATGGTGGTCTCCCAGAAGCATTATCCTCTGCCCCAAGGCCCATGGGGCTTCCCTTCCTCTAGGGAAAAACAGAGCAGCTCATCACATGCCCCTCAGTTGGGGATTTTCACCTTCCATCTTTCCATGCTTGTCTCACAGGAGCTTTCCCTGGGCAGAGTCTGTTGCTGGGGCAGCCACATCCTGGCTGCAGAGCTGCCTGTGAGAAGCATTTGAAGAGCATGGACACACCTGTTCAGAGTGGTCTGTCCACCACAATACGCTTGTGTGGTGCTCAGTGCTCTTTGGAAGTGTACCAGCTGTTGGTGATGTTGCCTGTAGTTTGGACATGGGTAGTTTGGTTGTCAGACACTTTTGGTGACTGCTCTTTGCGTTTCTAAGAGCTGATGTCAGACACCCACCTTTGAACATGTTGGTTCAAAGAGCACTGCCCCCTTATCTCTGAAGGAACCATGTGGTAATTTTCCACAGGAACCCTTTTACAGAGCTCCTGCACCATCTTTTCTGTATGCAAGTGGGGCATGTTCAGTGGGGAGGGGTGATGTCTCCTGCGCTGCTCAGTGTGACAAGAACACGAGTCAAATCGAAGAAGGTAGAAGGTGCTTAAAAATGAGAGCTTGCTGAAGGCAATAGAGAGATGCTTGCACTCCAGATCTTCTGGCTTTGGGTTCCAAGGGCCCAGGCAAAATAAGTTATTTAGGATCCTGCACTGATGTTTCAGTTATGTCTTCCCACCACTTATACACAAATGGGCTTAGGCTGCAGGTATTTTCTCCCTCAATTTAGGAGTCTAAATATGAGCTCATTTTTCACTCTGCTGTGTGGTATCAGGGTGTTCTTGGAGGCACTCTCCTCAGGAGGAGAGGCTGCTCTGAGACACCATGTCCCAAGCTCAGCTCTGGGGAAAATCTCTGACTGCAAAGTTCAGACAGGTTAGAAAAGCGACCTGTTGGTTTGTAGCTGCTGTCATCTTTGCAGCCTTCTTCTCAGCACCCAAATGAGTTGATTCACAGAATTTCCTACACTCAAGTTGAAAAATTTTTGCAGCAACACTAACTGTTCATGAAGACATCTGCAGAGATTTTAACGCTGACTTCCCTGTGGCCTTTATAGGCAAAAAGAAATATTCCAGCTATTAATTTTACAAAAGCCGCATTGTTCAGTTAGAGGCATTTGAATGTGATGCCCTAAAAATATCCCAATTTCCTTTTACTCTCTTGGAAACAGCTCTCTCTTTATCTTGGATGCCCCAAAGCTGATTGCATCAGACACCAACAGAAAGGTATTCAAGCACAGGCTGAAGTCTCACTTCAGTCAACAGAGTGTGGACTTGAGTCCCATCGACTTTGGGGGCATGTCAGCGGAGTATTAAAGTGAAACACATGCTTAAGTGTGTCCTTCCTTCAGGAAAATGTCCTGAACCAAAGAATTAGCACACAGCACACTTCCCAAGCTGTTTTTCCTGTATCATCTGGGGATGTTTAGTCCTGAGAAGAGGAGGCTGAAGGGAGACCTTATCACGACCTACAACTACCACACAGGAGGTTGTAGAGAGGTGGGCGATGGTCTCTTCAGCCAAGTGACAGGAGATAGGACAAGGGGAAATGGCACAAAGCTGCGCCAGGGCAGGGTCAGATTGGATGTTAGGAAAAAGTTCTTCACTGAAAGAGTTGTCAGGGCCTGGAACAGGCTGCCCAGGGAGGAGGTTGAGTCACCATCCCTGGATGTGTGTAACAGACAGGTAGATGAGGCGCTTATAGATACGGTTTAGCATAGGACAGGACCAGTTAGGCTCAATCTTAAAGGTCTTTTCCAACCTTGTGATTTTGAGGGAAATCTTTTGTTCCCACAGTTTCAGCTGAACATCACCTCTGAAAACAGGACAGGGGTTTAAATTACATGCTTTGGGTGTGAAAACTGTTCTGTCTTGGTGAACCTGGAAGGAGCATGAGAAGTATGTCTTGTTTGTGCGTAAAAATCTTATTCTAAGTAGGGCCACCCTTTCATCACTTTTATTCCTGTCAGAACAGAAGAAATTAGAGAAAATGAGGCTGAGCTGGAGGGCTCCCTGGGCATTCCTACAAACAGATCAGCCCTGAGGGTTGTCAAATTCTCGGTCGTGTCTGAACAGACATTTTGCAGAGAGGCACAAGGTGCTCATTAATCCCCGTTCTCTTTGACAAATTGTCTGGTTTTCCTACCTAAAAAGAGTTGGAGGAAAAGAGGGATTGTACACATCATTTTTTTTTTGAGACTTCTTTTTTTATTTAAAGCCAAGCTTTTTCTTCTCTTTTCCTTTTTTTCCTTGCCCTTTTTTTTGGGGTGGTGTTACCTTGCTGAAGTTTAATTGCCAGGCTGCGCTGGCTCTTCCCCACGCCATGTCTGTGGGCTCTTTGAGTGGGTCAGCTGTAGGAGTTACCAGGTGGAGAAGAGGCTGAACTGTTCTTTCCCCTGTGTAGAAGAAGGGGAGGGAAATCCCAGAGCTGCTGAGAAACGCCGACGCAGTTTATGACTGTACTTCTGCTCCCCTGTAATTTTGTTTAGTGCTGGTGGAGGTGCTTTCTTTTCCTGCAGCAAATCTTTGCTCCAGGGCTGCAGGAGACTTGCATGGTGATGTGTTTTGGGAAATAATGGCAGATAACAGGCAGAGCAGAGTCTTTGTGGTAACCAGCAGCATTGGGCAGGGCTGTTGGGCTGTGGAACCCCACTGCTGTGTTGGCAAATCTGCTTTGCTGTGGTAGGAGCTGTCTGAAGCTGGCATCTTCGCCAGATTGTGGCTCACCCAGGAGAGGGGAGGCACAGGAACCAGCTGATACCCAACTGAGCATCTGCTTGGGATCATGCAGCTAAGAATTCAGGAAAGTGCTTTAAAAAGTATTTTTTCTAAGCCAAACCTTCCTTTCCAGGGGAGAGAAGTTTGGTCTGCTTAAACAGGCAATGAGCAATGTGAAGTAACTTGGATATAGCCTCTAACTACTTATAGGAAGTGAAAATTTCTTCTAGTGGAGGTTGCACTGATCTAAAGAAAAAGCTGTAACAGAATCAAGTAGCTGAAGATGTGCTGTTACTGGAGTAACAGATCCAAAGTCAGCAGATTTTTTTGTTGTAGGTCACAGTCATAAGTTAGACTAGAGTATTTCAGTTGGAAGGGACCTACACCAACCATCTGGTCCAACTGCCTGATCAGGTCAGGGCTGACCAAGTTAAAGCCTGTTGTTAAGGGCATTCTCCAGATGCCTTGCAAAGGGCTTGGGGCATCGAGCCCCTCTGTAGGAAGGCTGTTCCAGTGTTTGACCACCTTCTTGGCAAAGAAATGCTTCCTAATGTCCAGACCTCCTTTGGTGCAACTTTGAACCTTTTCTACATGTCCTGTCACTGGATACCCTGGGGAAAATATCAGCACCATGGCCCTCCTCAGGAAGCTGCAGACAACCATGAGGTCACCCCTCATCCTCCTTTTCTCCTAACTAGACAAACCCAAATTCCTCAGCCTCTCCTGACAGGACATTCCTTCCAGCCCATTCACCAGCTTCGTTTACCTCCTCTGGACACATTCAAGAATCTTCACATCCTTCTTAAATTGTGGGGCCCAGAACTGCACACAGACTCAGGGTGAGCTTCTCAAAAAAAGTTCAGACTTTCTGATGAGATTTTTGTACACGCTTGGGTTGCAACGCACGTGAGGAAAAATAAATGCAATGACTTTTCTTTGAACCACAGTAGGGTTCAGTCTGAATTTCAGAGAGGTTTAGTTTCATGCAGCGTTCCTCTCAGAGTGCTGTCTTGGTGATGGGAACATGCACCTGTACATCCTGTACTCAGCTCTGGTGAGGCCACACCTCGAATACTGTGTTCAGTTTTGGGCTCTTCACTACAAGAAAGGCATTGAGGCTGTGGAGCACATCCAGAGAACGGCAACAAAGGTAGTGCAAGGTCTGGAACACAAGTCTGATGAGGAGCAGCTGAGGGAACTGGGACTGTTTACCCTGGAGAAAAGAAGGCTCGGGGAGACCTTACTGCTCTCTACAACTACTTGAAAGGAGGTTGTGGTGAGCTGGGGGTGAGCTTCTTCTCACAGCAAAGTAGTGATAGAACAAGAGGGAATGGCTGCAAGTTGCACCAGGGGAGGTTCAGAATAGAAATGAGGAGAAATTTCTTCTTAGAAAGAGTGGTTGGGCATTGGAATGTGTTGCCCAGGGAGGTGGTGGAGTCACCGTCCCCGGGTTGTTCAAGGAAAGGTTGGATGAGGTACTTAGGGACATGGTTTAGTGAGTAATAGAGGTGATAGAGGGACGGTTGGACTAGATGATCTTGGAGGTCTTTTCCAACCTTAATGATTCTGTGATTCTGTGCCTGGTGTCTGGCTGTGCATCAGCAAGGTAGAGAAGAAGGATCTGCTTTTCTAGATGTGGTTAGGAAAAGGTAACAGGGTTTCCTGGAGCTCCTGCTTTAAAAAAACAAAATGTTTTGTTTGTCAGAATAATCTGACCGAGGTTGTAGTTCACCCAAGAAGGAGTGTTGTAACGTGGGATACAGCCAGGTCACCCTCTTCTCAGAGCTCTGGAGGTTTATCAACTCAGAACTAATCTGCATACGGTACCTTTTAATGTCATATGTATGGGGAGCAGCCTGTATGTGTGTGAAATAGCTGCCAGCTGTTACATCACCACCAGTGTGAGACAGGTGATGAGATACCCAGCAAGGTGCTAATCCAGAGCTGCTGATGTCACAGGGGCCACACCATGGGCTTTGCACGTCGCCACTTGTTTTTGCTTTTGTTCCTGAGTGAGCTGAAGGTGGAAATTGGGGAAGGTACCTGCACTTCCCAATTGGGCTCTGCTGGGCTTTCCTCGCTACGTGGTTTGGAGGTGCAGCGTGCCCATGGTCTGTATCCAGATGGGGGCCCTGGCATTGTGGGAAGCACAGGTCCAGGCTGCTGGAGCCTGGCTTGTGGTTTCCTACACACAGTGGGGTGGCAGCTCCAGTAACTCTGGAGCTTTTACTCTGCATGTGCCACAGCTGGCAAATCGCACCACAGGCTTAACAAGTGCTGGAGAGGGACCTACCTCCACGGCAAAGGGAGGTGGGCTTGTGCCCTGGCTTCACAAATCACTAGTCTGTCCCAACCACGATTCAAGAGGCTAAAAAAGCACCAGATTTAGAAAGGTATGTGGGAGGCTATATATATCTCTTGGATTTCCAGCCTGTGCACATTATCAAGCTTTTCTCCACAAACACAAGGACCAGGCATGCAGGAGCGGATTCCCACATTGGTGTTGATCATTCCTGCAGCAGTGATTTCAGTGAAGCACTTGATATAAGCTTTTTAGAAGAGCTGGGTGGGATTGACTGAACAGCAAAACTACCCAGGACTATCCTGCTGTCAGTTTTGGGCTTGGGTTTTAAGATGTAAATTCACCACTAAGGGCTTCCTCTGCATCCTTTGCCTCCAGTTAGACGGATTTCAAGGAGATGAAGTTAACAAGCTTGAAAACCTTAAACAATTGATTTATTCTGTTACAGTTCTTTCTGTATGAAACAGTGTTTTGTCAAGGATGGAAACAAGTCAACCGCAATAATTTAAGACTGATGTGAGGTCAGAGCTGAGTCTAAAGCTTTTCTGTTAGCACAGAGCTTGAAGCTTTGGTTCAAGGATCTGGTAGATTAATAATACATCTTGCCTCCTAAGACCTTTTATAGGAAAGAACACCGTCCACACAAATATGTTGTTTCCGTTGCTTCTCTTCTTGGATGGTGTTAAAGCAGCCACAGTGATTGTAGAGTGAAGGCAACTGAGCAGTTAGGTCAAGCCCAGCCCATCCCAAGCTCATTTGGGAGCTGCAGGTGGGGTGTCACGGGGTGTTCTTGCATGGTGAGCGGCCCCGTGGGGCATTTGCAGGGGCCCAGCAATCACTCCCTGCTGGAGCATTGTGCCATCCTCCACCAGGGAGATTGGTCATTGTAGAGCTGGCACCTGATGTGGCATTTGGCATGGGCATTGCCCTGACTCCTGCACCCCATCGAAACCTGCTGGGGTAGGATGAGTTCCTAGCAGGCTTTAACCAGAGCTCTCTTTCCTTCAGTTTGAAATAGAGATTCAGAGGATTTCAGAAGCTTATGAGGGCCTGGTCAAAACCACCACAAAGAGGGAGTCTCTGGACAAAGCGATGAGGAACAAACTTGAAGGAGAAATTAGGAGACTTCACGACTTCAACAGGGATCTTCGTGGTAGGTTACACTTGCTTGTGTGGTTTTTTTTAACCTCTGGTTGACATGGTGTTCCACTACTTATGAGCTCCAGAGCAGCAGGCTTTAAAGGAGTGGGTTCATATGTTCTAGATAAACTTGTTGAGAAATCAGGCCCTGCTCATTGGCATAAGACAAAACTGTCACCTCCCTTCCTAGCTGCAAAGAAACCCTCTGGCAAAATACGAGAGACAGCTTCAGATGTGGCTTTGATTATGACTTTGACTTTGAGCTATTACCTGTCCAGGTGCCTGATGAAAGTACTTTGATGTGTCTTTGGGCAGTGAGATGCCTTCTGCAAGCTGGCTCATGCTTTCTGCAACAGTGCAAGGGGGCTGGATCTTTTTGGAGGAGAGTGGCAGGCCCCCTTCCCTGGGGAAATTGTTCCATGCTGCAGAAAACTTCTCCTTTCCCAGGATGTCCCCAAGGATGGGAGTTGCCAGGCTGGGGGCTGCCTTCCCCCAGGGTGTCTTGTTGCACCAGGAACCGTACTCCCCTGTGGAAGGGCACCCTTTGCCTTGCAGAGCTGAGCAATTCAGATGGCAAATGTCTTGTGCATTTTGGACAGCGTGAGAGATCAGACACATCAGCCACAGACACCAGAAGCTTTTCCCCCAGATTCTGTAAATCTGAATGGCACAGCTTCATGGTAGAGGTCACAGGCCTCATCTTTTATGTATGTGTCAGCCTCCATTTTAATGTCCTCCTTCAGAGAGTCTATTTATACTGCTCTGCTGGCATGCATCTTATTTTCTTGGTTGGGCTACAATTTTCTATACATATATTTATACTTAAAGTATTTCCTGTTTTTTGCAGAACGACTGGAGACAGCCAATAGGCAGCTAGCCAGCAGAGACTTCGATGGGCACGAGGAGAAGTCAACAGAGGGCCTTTATGTCACTCAGAGTGAGTACTGTACTGATCTGTTTTGAAGGTGCATGTGTATATATGTGTATATATATATATATATACACACACGCACATATATATGTGCTGGAGTGGAGGCTGGAGGTGATTACTTAGCTCTTAATTCTTACTGTCCTAATGGCTTGGATTTTACAGCTAATTTGTCACATACTCTTATTTAAGCTGCAGACTGGATTGTTTATGCTAGTTGTTGGGGATTTTTTTTTTCTCTCTGAGCACCAGAACCAGGCAGTGGGAGTTAATGGTAACACAACTCAGCTTATTTTTGATAAATATTTATCTGAAATTGCAAAGTTTTACTTGTGGGGATCATTTCTGGAGAGATATGCTTCTTTGAGAAGCCAAGTTTTTCTCTTGGCTGGGATAAGACCAGAGTAGCCTCTGCTAACTCGTTCTCAGTGACAGGGGTTGACCAATGTGAGGCAGAGTAGAAGTGGACCCTCCTTTTCACAAAGGACAGAAGGAAAGATTTTACAGCTTTTACTGCTATGAAAACCACCCATTCCCATCAAGTTTTAGGCTCCTGTCATGACAGAGCACACAGTGCTGCAGCATTTCCCTGCCACACACTGACGGCTCCGTGTGACCAGCCAAACGAAGACACGAGCACCTGGATGCTGCATGACAGCACCTGGCTTCTCGTGCATCCTGAGCATCTTCAGCATATGCTTCCAGAGGGGCTTGACCACCCGGGCGCTGGGTAGTACCTTGTGGGCTTAAACCCTGTCAAAGCCAGATGCTGTATATAGCCAATCCTACTGCTTTATTTATTGCACCAAGATCTCCTCTGGGAGATAAGCTGCAACTGCAGATCCTTAGGTGGAGAACTGGCCACCTCCATTAGCAGTGGATGCCACTCAGTGTGCCTCACCACTGGCCCTGCAACATCCACCAGCCACCCTGAATACAGGGAGCCTTCTCCTAGCTCCCACTGCCAGCCACGCTGCCAGCACGGCAGGTTCGCTGATAATTTGGTGTGTGTGTGCCCAAACCAGAGGAGAATCCAGAGATCTTTTCCATGGCTCTGTTAGCTTTGCCATATTAGCAGATGCCACAAGGGTGTGTAGATGCTGTTGTGAGTCCAAGGGGATGATCTGTTAGTTAAATAGCATTGCTATATAAGTCTTGTCATCCTTGGGAAGAGTTCAAACCGGGTGAGCAGCACAGTGCAGATTGCTGACTGGGGTCTGCTATCCTCCTATAGAGACAGCCTGGCAGTGTTCCCATGTACTGGTAACTACAAGGGGGAGTTAAACCCCCCAGGATGGACTCAGTTTGAGTCATTTTCCAGCACATAAACATCCTCTGAGCTTCTACTGATAAATATCTAGCAGTAACACTTGGCGCTGTGCACTCAGCATATTCCTGCTATCAGCTCACGGCTTCCGAACAAATATAGCTTTTCGGATCCTATCACATAAGATGGACTGGATGCTTGGAGTGTCTCCTGGCTAGACCAGAGAGCTAAATGTTACCAATGCAATGCAGGGTGCTTCCAAGAATAGAAAAATGGGCACATGGAAAGCAGGTCCTCTTTAGTCATGTTCTTTGGGCTGCTGGGGCATATGCAGCAATGACCTCGGTATCGGGGTATCGGCCTGAAACACCCCTGTGTTTCAGAGAGCCTCTGAAGGGTTGTTCCTGGAAATCTCTATCAGTGACTGCATTTGTACACTGATGTTTGTGAGTCTGCAGGGACAGAGCCTGGCTGGGGTTGCTCCCCACTACCTACATGGGGGATTTTGCAAGCATGGTCTGTATCCTCCTCATGTCTTTTGATTGGATACTCAGGCAGAAAACAGAGAGGAGGAGGGGTGCATCTTGTTTTAGCTGTGTGTGTACACTTGTCTGCTGAGAGCAAATCAGTCATTTTTAGAAGACAAAAAATGGTACCTACTTGCACTCCCATCAGCTGTTGCGGCAGTTTTGTCATGAAACTCCTGATAGTTTTTTTTCCTAAGGGTAGGAGCTTATTTAAGTCATATTAGTAGATAAAAATCTTAGTTTCATTAGGAAAGCAAAAGCAGATTCCTGTATTTATGGAAAACAGCTGGAAAACGTGACCCTTAACACCCAAGTTATATAAAAAGAGTCCAACATAGCAGGTTCCTAAAATTTATCATTTTTAAGCCAGTCTCATGATGAGATGAAGAATCATAGAATCACAGAACCACAGGCTGGTGTGGGTTGGAAGCCCATCTAGTCCCTGGTCTAGTGAGGGTGCCCAAAGACCCATCCAACCCTGCCAGGGAGGGGGCAGCCACAGCTTCTCTGTGCACCGTGTACTAGGGCCTCACTGCCCTCACAGGGAAGAATATCTTCCTAATATTTGATCTAAATCTCCCATCTTTCAGTTTAAAGCCACTACCCCTTGTCCCATCACTCCATGCCTATGTAAACAGTCTCTCTCCAGCTTTCTTCTAGGCCCCTTCAGGTACTGGAAGGCTGCAGTAAGGTCTCCCCAGAGCCTTCTCCTCTCCAGGCTGAACAAGCTCAATTCTCTCAGCCTGTCTTCATAGTAGAGGTGCTCCAGCCCTCTGATTATATTTGTGGCTTCCTCTGGACTTGTTCCAACAGCTCCATGTCTGCCTTGTACTGGGGACCCCAGAGCTATAGGTTGGGTCTCACAGGTAGCAGAGGGGCAGAATCTCCTCCCTCATCCGGCTGGTCACACTGGTTTTGATGTAGCCCAGGGCACAGTCGCCTTTGGGGGCTGCGAGTGCACAGAAGGAGAGATAAAACTCATGAGGGCTTTTTTTTAAAGCTCATCTTTGGTAATACTGCAAACTCAGAATTAATACTTTGCTGAAACTCCAGTGATAGGAAAATCTCCCTGAAAAAGAAGTCTGATAAGGCAGGACGTGCTGGGATCATTTCTCAGTTCCTCACAGAGCTCTCCAGTGAAACAGCGCAGAATGGTGGGGCACTCTGGGATGGTGACAAGAACTTACTTGTTGTAATAACAGCAGGCCAAGCCAGTCTGCATGCTGCAAAGTGTTGAGTGCTAGGCATTTGTGCCCAGGAAAAATGCTGCTGTGGTATCAGGAGAGAACTCACACGCTATTAGCTTCATAATTATTATGGGACGTTTCATCAGTGAAGAAGGTTCTATTAAGGAAAGACATGGAGCAGTGACCGATGAAGGCCTCGTCTCTCTAGGTGAGAGAAGAACCAGGCAGAAGGAGGATGACAGATGCTGTGGAAAGGGAGAGGTTGAACGGCTTAGGGCAGGGAGAAAGCTTATGATACGGCATATCGCAGGGAAAAATTGTTTTGGTGCTGTCCAAGTATTTTGTGTGTTTTTCTGGGATTTCCGGACTTAACAGACATTCTGTCAGAGCAGGGTTTCCTCTAAGGGACTGTTTTTTTCAGGTGTCTGAGGTAGATCGAGGCCTGTGCCCATCCATGTGGCCCTGCAGCCATAAGTGGGGGTGTGTAGGCAGTTTTGGCTGTGTGTTGATGGAGCCTTGTGCTGTGTGGGAGCATGCAGTGGATGTGCCGTGTACGATTTGTGCATATATCTCCATCCCAGATATCCCAGGGGAAGAAAGATGCACATCAAATAATTCCAGCCAAGGAAAATGCTCATGGTGAATGTTCTTGAGAGTGGGGTTTTGGGCAGACTAAGAGCCATTCAGGATTAAGGCAGGAAATAATCAGGGCAGAGGCAGAAGTTTCAGGGGCAAGGGCCTCCTGCAGCTTCTCAGCCTTTTCTTGATGCTGGTGTGGTCCAAACTCCAGAGAGCTGTTGGGAATGTGCTCTTTGTGAACACAACTGTTGGAGGAGGAGACTGCAGGGAGCTGTGTTGGTGTTCAGCTGGGATGCAGGGGTTAATGCAGCTGCTTGTTGTGAAGCATGCAGGGTCACCTGTGCTGTCTGTAATGTAGTGTTTAGTTATGAGTGGCTTTGAGGGCACACAGCAGCTGGTATTGGTAAATGGTACAATAAAACACATTTCTGGTTTTCCTTTCAAGGCTGACCAGATCAAAACCTTCTGTTAAGCACGAGGTCTGTGTGAAAAGCTGGGGTTCACATCTCAGTGTAGTGAAGGGGTGGCAGAGATCACAGAATCACAAAATGTTAGGAGTTTGAAGGGACCTCGAAAGATCATCTAGTCCAACCCCCTGCCAGAGCAGGATCACCCAGACTGATCACACAGGAACACATCCAGGTGGGGTTTGAATGTCTCCAGAGAATGAGACTCCACAACCTCTCTGGGCAGCCTGTCCCAGTGCTCTGTCACCCTCACAGTGAAAAAGTGTCTCCTTACATTCGCATGGAACTTCCTATGCTCCAGCTTGCACCCGCTGCCCCTTGTCCTATCACTGGCCATCACTGAGAAGAGCCTGGCTCCATCCTTCTGACTCCTGCCCTTGACATATTTATAAACATTAATAAAGTCACCCCTCAGTCTCCCCCAAGATTGGGTGAATGTTTCTGCTTCAAAGCAGGTCAAAACCAGTCTACTCTGGGTACATCTACCCAGCTTGACAACTCAAAAAGCCTGTTTGTGAAGCCCTGAGCAGGCTTTTGGCTTCACCTCCTCTTGCTTCTGCCCTGCCGCAGAGTATCAGCGCAATGTCCGCAGTGTGTTGAGGTACAGCAGTCAGAGGCAGGGGGTGGAAAGCTGATTTTATGACTGCAAACTCCAACAGAGAAGCCTTTTGGGGACTGCTCAGTAATGGGATGTAGCAGCAACCCCCCAGAAAGTAGAAGTAGTTATTAGCTGGAGTCTGCTAGGTAAAAAGCATGTGCCTGGGCAGAAGGAACTTGCAAGAGTAGCTCAGTTAAACAACATTTTTAGACTTTAAGGATACCTGTATGTACTTGAAGAGAATTTAAGGTATGTTCAGCACAGAGCAAATTAATGCAATATGGGAAAGTACTTATAAAATGTGCCTGCAGCATTTTGCAGGGAGAAACTGATGTGGACAAGTGATGAGAGCTGTGAAGTTACTTTCTCTTGTCAGCTTTCCTGTGGGTTCAGTGGTCATTTTGCATACAGCATCACCTTGTCCTCCTTTTTGTGGGTGGGTGAAAGACAATACAGCAGGGCAAGCTGAGTGCTTCAGATTCCTTGGGTGAAAGTTGAAAGAAAAGGTCTCAGGTGCTGTTTTCCTATGTACAGGCCTCCTATAATATGGAGCACAGCAAGTGTGATCTCAGCATGAGACAGGAGTGCCACAGGGCTGAAACTGCATTCATCTTCCAGCTTCTTCACCCTCTAATGAAATTAGCTGCTTGATAATTTGTCCAGATTATCACTTTCCTACAATAGATATCAACGTTCCTTCTGGTGGATCCGATGGGAAGTAAATGTCTTTGTGCTGAAGGAAGAGACCTGCGTGTCCAGTGTAAAATTTCATGCTGGTGTGGGAAGAGTAAGGCCCAGGTGGCTGGTGGTGGCAGCCAGTGGTGTGGCCTGCGCAGCAACGGGCTTTGCTTGTGGGTTTTGCACAAGCCAATGTTTTTGTGAGGTGCTGAATTCCTCTTCTTGGGATAAATGGGAAGATGGCCAGGTGGGTTTGGGCTCACCTTGTTGCACATGGCTCAGCTCGATCACATCTCACCTCGCTGCAGGCACCTACCAAGTGTCTAAAGAAACTTGTTCTCATCCCGCCTGTGATTAAGGGTGAATAAGGCCCTTCTGGATGTAGTTCAGCTCTGAGTTGGACTGGCTTTGACCAAATGAAGTTTCCTGACCCTCCTTGAGGGGTGGTGGATGGTGGAGCTTCCAGCTTGAGTGGTCATGCTTGGATGGGACAGACTGCATATTAGGGGCGGATTTTCCATGTTCTGATGTTTTTGGAGCAAGTTTTCAGTTAAAAAAAAACCCCGTAATTTCTGTAATGCTGTGTTTAAAAATTTAAAAATCAAAACAATGTTTATTTGATGCCAAATTAATTTTTGGAGGAAATTTTCCTTCATGGGGGCTTGCCAAGTGCTCTATTTTTGTTGTTATTCAGAATGGAGGCCAGATTTTGAAATCTCAGATTTCGTTGAATGAACCCTCCATCCTTTGCTCCCTCCAGTCATTAACTGTTTGTGGTCTGATGTCGGGTATCCCGTGATGCTCGTGCTCCTTGAAGTGGCTTCTCAGCACTGGAAGGGCAGAGGTAGATGGAGCCAAACCTTTCCCCAGGCAGCTTCCTAGTGAAGTCAGTGGTGGGCCTGCAGTTTGTTGCTAATGAAAAAGATGTGAGCAAAAGTGACTGAATTTAAAATCTTTTTTTTTTTTAAACAGGATGATTTTTCAGCCCAGTTTATCTACATGTTTTAGTCTTGCTACTGGTGCTTTAAGACACTTAAGAAGGGAGAAGCACTGGCTGCAGGACTCTTAGAAGAGGACTGGAAAGTCACCCAGGGCCCCCACAGGGTTGGAATGCCTCCCACAGTCCCCCTCTGATCTGTATGGTCAAAGCCTGTTCAGATGCTTCCTATCTTACTTTTCCTTATTGTTTTTCCCTCTTTCCATTTTCAAGCTGTCCAGCACAGATCTGTGTTTATTGTTTAGCTTGTTCATATGTTCTGTATCTCACAATCTCCATCCTTAAAAAAAAAAAATAGATGGACCAGGCATGGCAGCAGCCTGCATCCACATGGCTGAGGTTCCTTGCCCCTTAGAGAAGGCCAGCAGGATCCAAGCTGGCAGCTATGAGTAGTCCTTGACGTAAGCTGTCCTCAAGCAGCGCCTGGGCGTTGCATGGGAAAGGAGTAGCTGGTGCAAACCAAACTTCTGCTGGGGAACGTGCTAGTAGTTCAGCAGAATGGACAATTACGAGGCAGTGCTCAGGTCCACAGGCTCTGCCAGTGCAGATGCAGCCCAAGTTGCTGCTTGTTTCTGCTGCTGGGGCTCGTGTAAGGCTGGGCACTGAGGGGCTGAGCCTTGGCCGTGGAGCTCCTCGCCCGCTGTACTCATCACTGTGTTGTCATGGCCCCACTCGCTGCTGCTTCACAGAACTTCTTTCTTTTCTAGGGACGTGGCAGCGTACCTCTGGCACATGGCCCAGGGCCTGTGAGCTGTCCTCTTGCAGCAGCTTTTGTTCTTGTCTTTCTTCCAGACAAAGAGCACTTGAAGGAGAAGGAGAAGCTGGAGATGGAGCTGGCAGCTGTGCGCTCTGCCAATGAGGACCAGCGGAGGCACATCGAGATCCTCGACCAGGCCCTAAACAACGCGCAAGCCAAGGTCATCAAACTGGAAGAGGAGGTGAGGCATGGGCAACACTTCTCTGCTATGAGGCTAATGGTGGCTCAGGGTTAGAGCTTTCTCTGTCCAAGCCCTGAATCTCTTCTAGCCATGGTGTAGCACGTCTTGCACTGGCCCTTTTAAAAAGAAGATACATAATTACACGATACTGTGCCAAAAGGCAAGCAAAGGAGACCTCAGCCATAGGTGATGTCAGAACAGAGCCTTCAACATGTAACCAGGAGAAACACCAAACTTGGATAGCTGGTGGCTGAGGGAATGCTAGGATGAACAGAAATATCAAATGGAAAGCTGACTGCTCACTGGCTTGGGACTGTGATAGGAACATGTGGTGGTGGTGCACCCCATTTCTCCTCAGAGAATGCCAGGAGGCTTTTTTGAGATGTGCACAACAGTGCATGGCTTGATAACTTCACATCTGAACAATGGTCTTAAAAGAACTGACTGATCAGGCTGGAGGCAGACCTTCCATGATTTAGAGCTACAAAGAGCCACAGGTTTCATGTGAGAGCTGTAAAAAAGCTTTTCATAGCATGAGACCCAAGAAGTACCATCTGTGCAAAACCCCCACGAGGTCTTTAAGGTTCCTATGAGCCTAATAGTCAAAACATGTATTCAGATGGGAAGAGAAATCCTAGGAACTGAGGGGTCTTCAAACTGACAAATACAGAACAACTTCTAGTAGCTGAACACTGGAATTACACAAACCCAGAGCTTGCTTTTAACTACAAGTGCTGTCAGTTCTGTATTGCTGGAGGTCTCTGAGTCTCTGTTTACTTTGTTCCTTAAGAATTTCAACCAGAAGATGTGGATTTTATAACTGAAAGTCTGTGCACTCTGGCAGGTCAGGCAACACTCAAAACAGGCTCTTTTGCCCTAAAATCTCTAGCCATGTGACGAACAAAGGAGGAGGATGTTTCATGTGGAATAAAAGAACCATAATCTTTACTATCTGAGTGGGCAGGGCGTTGCTGAGGGGAAGGCTGCTCACCTGGCAGGCTTGGGTAGAGGTTCATGCTCTGAAACAGACTGCTGGCATGATCTTGGGCTGGTCTTTTCCCTTTCAGTGCCTCATTTCCCACCTGCACCTTTCCCAGGGATGTCCTGGGAGTGCATCCACAGGAGCCCACTGGGTGCAGGGATCCAGGGATCTCGTGAGGAGCAAGGAAAACCCTTTCTGAAATACCTGCAAGTAACTTAAGTGCAGTTCATTGTCTTGGAAAGATGAAGGGTGAATTAATTGCGGTGATATTGGAATGTTTTTTATCAGGCTATCCAGCACGACAGATCCCCTGTCAGGGTAACTGATGGTTACTTAGAGCCTGGAAGATTTAAGGTGCTATCTGTAAGTGCTGAAGGCATTGCTGTTTTGTTCCTGACCATTAAATCATTCTGACTTCTTACTTAGAAACATTTTTAAAACTCCATCGCCTCTGGAAGATATACTCAGCAGCAGGAAAAGGATCACATTGAGTTTAATTGCTCCTTTGTTAGACTGAAGCCTGCTCACCCTCCTGGTGTATTTGGGGCAGTCCCTTTGGGGCAGCTGCAGGAACTAGCTCACCTTTAATCTGTACATCATTCACTTGAGGCTGTTTGCCTTAAAGGCAACCAGAGGGTTTCTATTTGCATTTCATTACAAAGTGACTGAATAAAGGAATGTTTTAGGTGGCAACACCTGCTCCTGCATTCCCAGCATCATGCAGCAGGTGGGAAGAAATGTGTTTAGCCCTTGGCTGCTCCACACACTGTCAGTGTGGTATTGGCAGGTAGCATCCACTTGCTGAATACACACCGATGAAGGCACAGGAAGTATAAATGTGGATTTCCAGGCAGGTAGTGTAAGAAGCTACTCTGTGCCTGGTAGGTTCTATTAAATATGTTTGCAGCAGCCTTAGGGCTCTGTCTCTTAAGAGCTTTACCATTGCCAGTTCCATATCTAGGCATCCAACAGAAAGGTGCCTCTGCTGGGGATTGGAGCTTGGATTCTGGATTGTGCGCTGGTGAAGCTAAGGAGGGGACAAATGTTCCCTTCCTGAGAGCTGCTGACCTCCGGCCTGGGGCATGGTAGGTGTTATGGAGGTGGAAAGCTCCTGGCCAGGTCATGGTAGATCTCAGGGGTGACAACATGTGGAGGTGATGCAGCCCTATCTGTAGGAGTTTGTTTGTCAGAGCCCTCAGCCTGGGCAAACCCATGTTGACCTGGTAGTGGTTAACTGACCTTTTCATTCTAAGGGAAGTTCAAATGAATTTTCTCCCAGCTCCATGGTTTAATTACTTAAGGCAGTATCATGCAGCTTGGGTGATGCGTGGTTAGTCTATGTCTACTGGCATGTGCCCAAGCTCCTGTGCTCCCTTCCCCTTGATTTTGGCCTCTGACCTTTTCAACAGTCATCAGTGTTTCTGGAGCTCAATTTGACTCCTATGCAGCAGATGCCATTGAAATTTTGAACATTCATTGTAAAGCAGGGATTCTTACTACAGTTTGGGATACGTTAAAGGAAACACAAAATCACTCAAATGAAAATACCTGTTGCTGTTAATAGAGCTCTACCTCATGAGCTGCTTTGTAAGCCCACCCAGATTTCTTCTACTACCAGAATGTTATTAAGTTTAAAAGCTTTTTAAATACAAGGCTTGAGAAATAAGCAGCAGCTGCTAAGTTGAGTGATGCTAAGATGACATACTGTGTAGATCTGTGTTGTCCTGTGTGTCTGCTGCTGGACAGATTCGATTTTAAGACATGTAGGTGGAATTCTCACCACGTGTCATTTAGGAGATTGCTGCCTCGGTCGTGTGTCTGGTCCACGCTTTGGATGGAAGGCTGAACAACTGGGGAGGGTTCAGAAAACAGCTGTAAAAGTTATTTGAGGCCCAGAAGTTGTTCTTTGCTGTGAAAATTAAAGAAGTGGCTGAGCTCTAGCCCATGCACAAGAACATGCAGAGGGTATTGCTGTCAGCCAGACGAAACGTTGCTCTTTAACGTAAGAGAAAAGTAATCAGATGTGGTGTTTGGGAACTGGAGCTGAGCAAATCAGGCTGGAAATAAAGAGCTGAGTAATTAACACTGAAATAACCTACTTAGGGTGATAATGGATTCTCCATCTCTTTAATCTCATATCTATAGAATATTCTAAAGCTCAAACTGAGCTCCCAGTGCAGATATTTTTCTAAGACCCACTCATCTTTACTCAGATTTATTTGCATCCCCTTTTAGCTTTAGCTCTTCTTCATCTTTATTTTCCTAATCCATGGGACAAGGGCAGTGTTCAGGCAAGTTTGCTGATCTCGTGAATATGTGAATTGTTTCATTAAGTGCTGCTTGCTCTAGTAGGTCATGATTTGGAAACAGAACAAGAAGTGATTTGCTTAAATTGCATAAGAGAAAGCCAGATTAGGCATTAGGGTACAAGCTTTCTGGCAGTAAAGGAAAATAAGCCGTGAAGTAGTTTGCAGGGAGAGGTTGTGGTGTCCCTACCTCGGGGGGGGGGGGAGGGGGGGGAGGGGGGGGGGTTGTAAACAGATTAGAGAGACATGCGCCAGGTTTTAGGTAGAGTTGATCCTGCCTGGCAGCAGAAGGAAGGACTGGTACCTCTCCAGGTGCCATCCAGCTCTTTTTTAAATGTGAGTGTCTGTGGGGTAGGGGAGCTTAGATTCATGTATTTCTGACTGCAGTCCCCCTTCCTTATGGATACATACCACACTGAAAAGCCCATTAATTTAAACAACATAATTTTGTATTTGCTTCTTAAATGTATGGGAGAATCATTTGTTTATGAACTTGCAGACAGGATAGAGAAGTCAGAATTGGCTCAAGAACCTCCCTGTAAATTTATGAATGTGGGAACTCTCCTGTTGCATGTCTGCGCCAAAGTTGTTTTCTAAGGTGCTGGACATGTGTGCACCCAGAGGCACAGAGGCGCCTTCATGCATGTGTGTGGGAACCCTGGGGCTCAGAGAGCTACTCCAAAGTCAAAATCTGGCTGTTGTGCTACAGATGGACCCTCACAACCCTGTTGTGCATCCGGCACAACAAGGGAGTGGATGAGGTCTGCTGCCATGGAGGGGTCTCACGGGAGCCCCCTTCCCCAATTCAGTCCATGCTGGTGCTTCTAGGAGGTGGGACAGGCACCTTCCTACTGCCAAAATAGCACATTCAGCAAGAAGCCACTGCTGTGTCTGTCTTGGCAAGTTGTGAGCTCCTGAGGAATGCAGTCTTCGTGCTGCCACCAGAGACATGTGGGGATTATAATCCCATTTGTTTTCATGGAAAGCCCCGCAAGCTGTGTTAGCCTGGGTCACAGCAGGGCTAGGGAGGTCATGCTGCCAGTCGTTGGCTCTGGCTGGGGAGGTTTGCATAGGCCAAGCTTAGCTTTTGTTCTGAACAAGACCCTGTTTCACTACTCCTGTGACATGGACAGGTTTAGGGTGGCAGAAGAGGAATTTCAAGAAAAAGTTCTTTTATTGTCATTGTAATCAGTGGGAGGTTAATTGAGGTGTGTCCAGTGTCACACAAGGGAAGAAATTTCATTGCAGCCTGGGAGTCCTGGGCTAAGCAGAGGTGAAGGGGAGCTCCACAGAGCCAGGGGGACCCAGCACTGGGGTTTATTTGCTCCACGTGCCCAGGAACAAGACAGCAAACTTCTCACTACATCCCCTAGATCTGTAGACACAGTTATTTTATGACCATAGTTCCTGTGTCATAACTCACATTGTAGTTAGTTTTGGTAGTGATCTAAGTAAGTGCGTTGGTGAGGCCACACCTTGAGTACTGTGTTCAGTTTTGGGCCCCTCACTACATTGAGGACATTGAGGTCCTGGAGCATGTCTAGAGAAGGGCAACCAGGCTGGTGAAAGGGGCTGGAGAGCAAGTCTTGTGAGGGATGGCTGAGGGAACTGGGGTTGTTTAGCCAGGAGAAGAGGAGGCTGATGGGAGACGTTATCACTGCCTACAGTTACCTGACAGGAGGTTGTAGAGAGATGGGTGATGTGTCTCTTCACCCAAGTGACAGGTAATAGGATGAGGGGGAATGGCCTCAAGCTGAGCATGGGCAGGTTCAGATTAGACATTAGGAAAAAAATCTTCAGCAAAAGGGCTACCTGGCACTGGAACAGGCTGCCCAGGGCGGGGGTTGAGTCACTGACCCTGGATGTGTTTAAAAGATGTGTAGATGAGATGCTCAGGTATATTGTTTAGCATAGGACAGGAACAATTGGACTCGATGATCTCAAAGGTCTTTTCCAACCTCATGATTCTGTGGAGAACTTAAAAAATAGGTAGGCACCAGGAAATGGTTTTGGCCTGGGCCAGCTCACAGCATCTCTCCAGCCTTTCTTACTTATCTACTTCCCCAGTCCTGACTGGGGTTTTTCTGCCTCCTGTTTTGCTTCTGAAAAATTTTAGGTCTCAAACAACTGTACAAATAAATGAGGGAATCTCAAGTCCTAAATAGGATCTTCATGATCATGGCAGTGACCTTCAGCATACCCCGTTAACTCCCAGGTTGCAGATGGGGTCTGACTGAGGCTTGGCAAAGGCGGTGTGATCCAAGTTTTGGCTGGGACTCAGGTTGCCATAAACTTTGCTGCCTGATCTAGTGTGGGGCACAGCAGATGCCTGGCACGTCTGGTGTCTGCATCCTCCTCTCCTTGAGGGCTCTCAAGCGTGCCAGTTGCTGCTGATCACAATACCCTGCAGTGTCACTGAGTGCCTGGTGGCATGGAAGGAGGACAGAAGTGGGGTGAGCCCGTAAGCACCCTGAGCGTCTTCAGTCCATTTGCAGATTCCTTCTTAGGTATGCTGCTCAAGCCATCTGTGGCCATAAAACTCTGTATTGCAAAACCCTTGTATCGTGTTTAGCCTTTCAGTAATTGTCTTATATACATGAGGAGGGCCTGGCTTTAGCTGCCAGCACATCTATACATTGGCATGGCCAAGGCATGAACAAATGGAGTGCTTCTGTCTTCTTGCACTCTGCTTCCTCCACCTGCATTGAGCCCATATACAGCACTGAAAAACAGAGGCTCTGTTTGGGTGGAGACACTGTGTCGAGTGTCACCAACTGATAAACTCCCTTGGAGCCCTCTTAGCTGAGGCCAGTCTGTGTGCTTGCCCAAAGAGTATCCACCAGCGTGACTGGCGTTGCTTAGAAACAGCCAGGGGGCTTCGTGGCTGGTGGATTCCCAGTGGATAGAACATTTGGGCAGCATTCCTTCTGACAGGGGTAGAGCTGCCCCAGCGATGCCTGCATGCCCTTTCCCTGTCCCAAACCAGCACCATCCTTCCCCTGGAGACACTTTGCCAAGCAAATGGTGAACGCCATGCTTGTGCCCAATGTGTATCTGCAGGCGCACCCAGCGTGGTGCGCGGCGCGCCCCGGCGCTGCTGACTCCCTGTCCCCCACAGCTGCGCAGGAAACAGGCCTACGTGGAGAAGGTGGAGAAGCTGCAGCAGGCGCTGACGCAGCTGCAGGCAGCCTGCGAGAAGAGGGAGCAGATGGAGCGGCGGCTGCGCACACGCCTGGAGCGGGAGCTGGACTCGCTGCGGATGCAGCAGGTGAGGATGGGGCAGTTTGTGTGGCAACCCAGCACGGGGACTTTGGTGGTGTTTTTAAAAGGGGGACAGTTGCTTGCAGCCCTGCCAAGTGCCACCTTGCTTTGGGGTACAGGTTGTTGGGTTTTCCTCCTAAGCCTTTCTTTTGGATGGGGTTGTGGATGCCTCATCACTGGAAGTGTTCAAGGCCAGGTTGGATGGGTCTTTGAGCCTCCTGATCTAATGGAAGATTGAGCCCATGATAGGGGGGTTGGACTTGGTTCCATCCTAAACCTCTCATGATTTTTCCTGGAGGATGGGGGAGGTCTGCAGTGGAGCTGCTGGACGCAGCCAAGCCTTGCTGGCCACAGGCCTGGGAGACCCTGGGTTGCCTGTCTAAGGGCAGACACAGCTTTGCCCTTATGTGTCCCCTATGCAGAACTGCTCATTGTTCTGGGCAAAGTTGATGTACACAGTTCACAGAAGCCTCTGCCCATGAAAGATCTGGACACAAATGGTGTCATCTTCAGACAATAATTTATTTACATATCAGCCCAGTCTAAAATGGTCTAGATGTACAGGTTTCCATTTCTCTGCATGTCCCCTGGCTTTTTGGCAGCAGGGTAGTGTTATGCTTTTATTTTATGCACAGTTACTTCTTTGCTCTTCCTTCTCCATCCCCAAGCACCAAAGTCCAGTCATCTGTGAAAAGGAAAGAAAAACCCCAAACCAAAAAGCATGAGGAGGTTGCAGGGAGGATTTCCAGACTCCAGCTGGCAGAGTGCTGAATGCACAGGCACCGGTGTGCAAATGTGCTGAGTGTCTCAAACTGCTGCCTGTGGGGAGACCAGCAACATAAGCAAAGCATGATGCTCTTGTAACTCTTGAAGGGCTCGCTTACATGTCTGTCAAGAAATGCTTCAGCTACAGTAACCCTGCCTTATTTACGAGCTGTTAGTAGAGACCAAAATAGTTGTTACAGAGCCCTTGTGCTGCCACAATGCAGAGGGTCTGATCCTGCTGGCTGGATGTGGCTGGGAAATGGCTCTGTGGGAAATACCAGTGGTTTGCAGAGTCACAAGGTCACAAGACAGACCTGTGAGCATCTCCTGGCAGCCGCAGCCTCAGCACCCCTTCAATGGCATCACTATCACTGCTGCTCCCTGGAGACCCTTCCCATCCATCCTGGCTCTTCCTTGCTCCCATATAAGTCCATTAAGTCTTTCTTACCCTGTCCACCATGGCGTGGTGTCTTCATCCAGTAGCTCTCCTCAGTTGCCCCTTAGCCTGATCCTCTCCAACTCTGCAAAGAAATTACATCAGGTATGACATACCAATGCTGTTGTAAATGAAAGAACACTTGAGAAAATATAGTTAAAATTCAAGTGAAGGTAAAACTAGAACTAGAAAAGGTTTTGTTCTCTGGGCTGGAATACAGAGACCAGTGTATGAAGTAACTGGGATGGGCTGTCAACCAAGTCCTTGTCTTGGATGTTCAGGCTTTGCCTGCTCATTTTTGCAGAAAATTCCTCTGTAACTTACAAATTGGATCATTTTAGTTTAGTTTTTTTGGCACTGTAATTAGTAACTGCATTTTGGGTTGCTATAGTTCTCCAATGCCTGCACCAGTTCCCTCTAACAAGTTTTAAGAAGATGCTCTGACTTCACATCTCACTTTAGGGGCTTTGGAAGGAGACTTTGGGGTATTTTTACCACACACTTTCTGTTTTATGAGCCACAACCTTGCAATGAATCTCATTGTTTCAAAATGACCCAACTTTCTGTTTCAGAGCTGACTTCTCTGAGTTATCAAAGTTATATCTACTGAAATACCTTCTCATGCAGAGGGGAAAAGAGCTTTTTTTCCTCCTTTTTACTGGAATCAGCAGAAGGAGGCAGTGTGCCAGAGGCTCTTCTGTCTATGGCTTGTTGATAACCGAGTCCAAATGGCAAATCTTTGTTATCCCTGATGTGTGGTAGGACAAAATACTCCCTGTGACTTAGCATTGCAGGCTGGGCATGCAGGGCTGGCAGAGGTTCTGACAGAGAAAATGACATGCACCTGTAATGTCCCAAGATGCCATTTACAGACTGGGATCCTGCTTCCAACATACTGCCTTCCTGCCAGGGACTTGACAATATTTGAAGTGCAAGTGCTGTTTTTTGTGGGAGCAGAGTTGCAGCTGTTGCTCCTGAGGATATTGCACTTTTCCAGAAAGCGGCTTCCAAACACATCGTTACTGCACCAAAGGCAAAAGCCAGAGCCCTCCCCTGGTGTCTCTGCTTTCCTGTGAGAAGGAGATAAGTGTTTAGAAGGAGGAAATGTGGTTTGGAAAATAGAAGCAGCTGCTGCAGGCCTTGCTCTGTGATGTGCTGGTACAGTGCCAGGGAACTGCTTTGCCAGTGGAAGTTCGTGGTGTAAGCACGGATAAGAAACTGGTGCTCCCGAGACATGGCTTGCCCTTTGACACAACCCTGTGCACCTTGGTGTGTGATGAATCTCCTGCATTTTTAATTTTACAAAAAACCCCACCCAAACAAAACACAACCACGAAACAACCATTTACTCCTACTGCCTTCTCCCAGAGGTTCATGCCTCTCCCCCAAGTGTGGGCTCATCCCACTCAATGTCTGCTGAGCCAAGGGCTGGATCTCCATTCTCCCCAACTCTCCACCAGCAGTGAGTGGAGCTCAGGCTAGCTACCCATGCCATTTAGGTGCTTTCATTTAAGTGCGTGAACTGGGAGGGGTAAATCCTGTCTGGGTAAGTGCTGTCCTCACAGTGTAGATACAAAGGGTTTTGTGCCCGTTGCTACTTGTCTCATAGGAGCCATCCCTCAGTGCCTGGGGATCTTCTCCACCTCCAGTCACAAAGTTATCATAGAAAGCATCTCCTGCAGGCACATAGAACTAGTGTGCCAGAAGAGACAGGTGTAAATTCAGGTCTGGGGTATTTTCTGAGCTTCTGATTTAAATAGATTACATGTAGCTAGGTTACATATTGGGGTTTTCACTGCCCAGCCATGTGATGAAGTCCCAGCAAGAGCTATCTTTTAAAGCTTCATTGCTTCTTTTTCCGACCAGCTTTTTTCCTCTACCTTTTCCCTTGGGTATGCCCCGAAATCCCTGCACATCCAGGGCACAGCCTACTTCTGTCAGCATGGTCCAGAGAAGTGTGTGCTGGCCTGAACCTTCAAGTCCTCCTGCAACCTGGGAGGTTTAGTCCTAGGTTTTTTCCTTGCCCCTGTCAGAAGTCATGGGGATGTCTTTGTGAGCTCCAGAGAAGATGTGGGGGAAGAAGGGCCCGCAGCTCTCTGTACTTGGCAAGGGGTGACTATCTGTCACTGTTTCCACCGGCAGAGGCAGGGCAGCTACCAGGCGAGCGGCCTCCCGGAACACAACGCCCCGGCCCTGATGGAGCTGGTGCGGGAGAAGGAGGAGAGGATCCTGGCCCTGGAAGCAGACATGACCAAGTGGGAGCAGAAGTACCTGGAGGAAAGCACAATCAGGCACTTTGCCATGAATGCTGCAGCCACAGCTGCAACGGAGAGGTAAGATGGCCTTGCTGCAGGCAGGCAGCTCTCTTCACTGTGGAAAGCATGGGGGAATCATAAGGAAAAGCTACTTTCTCAAGGCTGGATTTCACTTGCCTTTCCATGCTGAGTCACGCTGACAGGGTTGATGCTCCTCTCCATAGTGCCAGCCAGTGAGATAGCTGGTTAAGACAGAACTTGCCCTTCTGACCAGGTCCAAAAGTTTATCAAATCCATGTACCAGACTCAAGCAAATGGCCTTGACAGAAAAGATTTGGGGTGATGAATTGTACAGCATAGGTAAAGCCAGGTCTCCAGCATCACACCGACAGAGCAAGCCTTGGTATGTGGCTGCATCC
This sequence comes from Gallinula chloropus, assembly GCF_964237585.1. NCBI lineage: Eukaryota > Metazoa > Chordata > Aves > Gruiformes > Rallidae > Gallinula > Gallinula chloropus. Next base: position 200,214,780 of record NC_140085.1, read on the forward strand.
ATCCCATGGTCAATGTAGTTATTTAACCTAGTTTTAAAAACCTGTAATGAGGGACATTTTGTGACGTAAGTCCCTGCTTCATTAAGTTCAAATTGAAAAAGTTCTCCTGATAGCTAGCCTGAACCACTTACTGCAGATTATCTCAGTTGATTCTTGTCCTTCTCATGTATATATGAGCAACAGATGACTGTTGACAACAGCCCTCTAAATATTGGAAGACAGAAAGCCCCTGTTGTATTTTCCCTGGCCTGAACTAACTTAACTCTTTCAGCCGCTCCTCACATGTCCTAGTGTAAACTCCTTTTCATTCCCATTGTGTTTGCTTGGACCGTCTCCAGTTTCTGTCCAAGCATGATACCCAGAAGCACAGGAAGCACTTCAGTGAAGCCTGCCAGCAATAAGGAGGATGGGATAACTATTTAAGCCAGTTTCTTCAAAGACAAATTCCTTAAACACATCCTAAAGTCATAGAATCACAGACTGGTTTGGGTTGGAAGGGACCTCAAAGCCCATCTAGTTCCAACCCCCCCTGCCATGGGCAAGGAGCCCTTCACTAGCCCACGTTGCCCAAACTCCATCCAACCTGGCCTTGAACATTGCCAGGGATCCAAGAGCACCCACAGCTTCACTGGGCAACCTGTGCCAGTGTCTCAGGACCCTCACAGGGAAGAATTTCTTCTTAATGTCTAATCTAACTCTGCCCTCTTTCAACTGAAACCCATTACCTCTTGTTCTGTAACCCCCTGCCCTTGCAAACAATCCCTCTCCAGCTTTCCTAGAGCCCCCTTTAAAAGGTACTGGAAGGCTGCAATAAGGGCTCCCCAGAGCCTTCTCTTCTCCAGCCTGAACAAGCCCAACTCTCTCAGCCTGTCTTCCTTATATGAGAGATGCTTCATCCCTCTGGTTGTCTTTGTGGCCTTCTCTGGACTCACTCCAACAGCTCCATGTCTTTCCTGTACTGAGGACCCCAGAGCTGGATGCAGCACTGCAGGTGGGGTCTCATGAGAGCAGAGCAGAGGGTCAGAATCACCTCCCTTGACCTGCTGGCTGCACTTTCAATGCAGCCCGGGACATGGTTGGTTTTCTGGCTGCAAGTGCACATTCCTGGCTCATGTTGAGTTTTTTGTCCACCAGCACCCCAAGTCCTTCTCCTCAGAGCTGCTCACAGTCCATTCTCCACCCAGCCTGTAGTTGTGCTTGGGAGAGCTCTGACCCATGTGCAGGACCTTGCACTTGGTCTTGAACTTCAGACAGTTTGCACAGGCCCATCTCTCAAACCTGTCAAAGTCCCTCTTGGCGTCACTTGCCTGCAGCATGTTGACTGCACCACAGAGCTTGGTGTAGTTGGCAAAGTTACTGAGGGTGCACTTGATCCCATTGTCCATGTCACCAACAGAGATTTTAAACAGTGTCAGTCGCAGTACTGACCCCAGAGGACTCATCACTCACCACTGGTCTCAGTTTGGACACTGAGCGGTTGACCACAATTCTTTGAGTGTGACTGTTGAGTGTATGACTGATTCTATGACAGTGTCAAATACTTGACATAAGTCCAGGCAGATTACATCAGTCGCTCTTCCCTTACCGACCAGCACTGTCATAGAATGCCACCAAATTTGTCAGGCACAGTTTGCACTTAGTGAAGCCAAGTTGGCTGTCACCAATCACCTTCATGTGCCTGAGCATAATTTTCTGGAGGATCTGCTCTGTGATCTTACTGGGCAGAGGTGAGACTGATTGGCCTGTAGTTCCCTGGGTCTTCCTTGTTTCCCTTTTTCAAAATAGGGGTTGTGTTTCCCCTTTTCCAGTCAGTGGGAACTTCACTCATCCATCCCTGGGCATAGCCCCATGCACTCCAGCTGCTCATTGGCATGTAGAGTGACACTCCCTCCTCAACTCCCTTGCCTGTAAAGAGCCTGTATCCTTCCATCCCAACACTCCAGTCATGGGAGCCATCCTACCACGTTTCCTTGGTGCCACTAAGATTATAGCCTTGCAGGCATGAAAATGAGCTTTACCTTTGAAATGCAGTTCCGTGTGTGACTCGGGGTGATCCTTCTCTTTTGCACTCCAGTCTAGGCAGCAATTCCCATGGTTTTCACCTTCCCAAGTGTACAGTTCTGTTTCTCATTTGCAGTGTAGTCTTGTTGACTTGAAACCATTTCCCTAGTGAGTTGAGTCCCTCTGATGTCCAACCCTGCCTTTCAGGACGGTCATCAGCTCCATGGGTGTCACCCATGTTTTTAGCATGCTCTCTTTCCCATCAGCCCAGTTAATTAATGGTGTTAATAATGTAGCCCAAGCCAAGAGTAGCCCGCAGCAAGACAGCCTAATGCCAGATGGCCATCCACTTGGCAGGCAGGCATCACTAGGTTGCTCTTGGGACATGCATTTGAGGTTTCCTTTGCAAGCACCAGTCTCACATGCCAGGCCACCCTCGCGGTCTGCGGGGCCTGACTCACCGTGTGGAACTGCTTTGCCAGGGACGCCTCGGCCCCCAGCCACTCGCGCAACGGCAGCTACAGTGAGAGCGCACTGGAGGTGCGGGGCTGGCAGGAGGAGGAGGAGATCGTGCAAGCCAACCGCCGCTGCCAGGACATGGAGTACACGTAAGAGGCTGTTGTGCTGAACCTGCTCGTTGTGGGGTTTGGGATGGGGTCGGATAAACCAGGATGCCCTTCAGCCTGGAAAGGATGGTTTTAGCTTCACTTTGACTTAGTTTTGCTCTTTGGCATCAAAAGAAGGACTAAAGGGTTGCTGTTGTTAGATAACTTCCTCCTTACCTTCCTGTTAAACCTCCTCTGTGCCAAAACCGACCTTCTTACAGAACAGAGGCTGTTCCACTATGAAAAGTAGGTTGGCATGTGAGGAAGCTGAATGCCTGTTTAATCTCGGTGAAAATCCCCCTCTGGAAACAAGAGCGTCAGGTTGTAAAAGCTGAGTTGTAATCCCACTCCCACATAACCAGCAGTGCGAGGGCTTGGCCTTGTCTCGCTTATTGCACCTTCTAGATAGAGTTTCCCACATCCGTATTGTGTGATGGTCACATTGGCATTTGGGAACAAACCTGCAAAATGTAGCACCAGGAGCACCACCAAAAAAGGTGCATTTCCAAGTAGTTCAAGATACCAAATATTTGGATCTGGGGGAGCTCACAGGCAGTTGGTGAGAGTAATGTTCATCGTTGCAGATACGTCTGCATTTCCAGCACACAAGTGGACATGTGGACTTGTAGTTCAATGAGTGTTAGACAGATTCACAGAATCATAAGGGTTGGAAGGGACCTCCAGAGATCGAGTCCAACCCCCCTGCCAAAGCAGGTTCCCTAGGACAGGTAACACAGGTAGGTATCCAGAGAAGGAGACTCCACAAACCCCCTGGGCAGCCTGTCCCAGGGCTCTGCCACCCTCACTGTGGAAAAGTTCTTCCGCATATTGGTGCAGAACTTCCTATGCTTGAGGCCATTGCCCCTTGTCCTGTCCTCACAGACAAATGAGAAGAGGTTGGCCAGTATTTTTACAGATCTGGGCAGTATTTTTAATCCAGACTTCTTTCTTGGTGGAAGGTGGCCTCTTGATGAGTAGAAATCCCTTGAAAAGGTTTGTGTATTCCTCTAGGTTTTTACTGAAAAGATATTTAAAATCTGTTCTTCAACGTTGGCTTCCTCACAAAACCACCAGTCTGCAGACACTTTAATAAGAAGGTACACTTGTTACTTGTGGAAAATATCACTGGTTGTTTTTACTGGGTTTGGGTTTTGTTTTCCACTCACAGATGCAAACTAATCCTGCTCCCACTGAAGTAATGGAGTTTTGCCTTTGGCTTCATTAAACATAGATTAGGATCTTGTAGTTTCATTGCAAATTAGACATCTGATTATGAAAACTAATGCCATCGTGAAGTGCCTCGTGAGTCTATCTCCCTTGTATGTATAGGTTTTCCAGATGTGGCATTTTAGCTTTCACTGCTTCCCAAAACATGGTGTTTGTACATCACAATCGAGCTGAAGCCATCTGGCTCTCATATTGTACGTGTACAGTTGTGGGGGTTTTTGTAGATGTGGTTTTATAGTCTTTTGGTATGATTTGTTGTTAATCATTCCTGGAGAAAAATCTCAGATAATCCTATTTTTTGGTGATTTGAGAGTCTCTGGGGTCTATGTCAAAGAAGCAGCAAGCTTTGCTCACTGATTGTTTCTGCAGCACTGAGGGAGAAGCAAGAGCTGCTAAGAGAAAGCCAAGGGAACCTTTCTGCTCGCTTCAGCAGATCTTTACTCCAGGAGACCACAGACCCACATTGTGGGGTTATCTCAACCTACCAGGGGAGGGTTTCCAGATTTGGTCTTGAGGTATTACAGAGGTGGAAATTGCCTGCGTGTTGGTACTGATGGAGGTGGTAGTGCACAGCTTGGTCAAGATACTGCCCTCATTGCTCCTCCTGGGTCAGTAAAGCCACAGCAATAGCTGGGTTCAGTTAACCTCGCACAAAAGAGTTCCCAGCTTTGGCTTCATAATTGGAAATGCTCCCTGTGTCGAGGTGCATGGTTATCCTCCAAGGAACTGGTGGGAGATGCCTTGTCTGAGTCTACCCAAGTGGAGCAGCAGGACATGTATCCAGGAACACATCCTGCATCGCTGGGGTAGGGAGAGCAGCCTGTATGAATGCTGCTTCCATTCCTGTAAGCAGAGCATTCATGTTTTGGCAGAATAAAGAATCTCCATGCAAAAATAATTGAGAAGGATGCCATGATCAAGGTCCTTCAGCAACGGTCACGGAAGGACCCTGGGAAAACCGACAGCGCCAGCCTGCGACCAGCTCGGTCTGTCCCCTCCATTGCTGCTGCTACGGGTGTGCATTCACGCCAGACCTCGCTCACCAGCAACCAGATAGCTGAGGAGAAGAAGGAAGAGAAGATCTGGAAGGGAAGCATAGGTGAGCTTGGGTTTTGGTCAGGCTTTGGCTTATCTGTCACTTCATCCTGATCCTGCAGCTTGAGCTCAGCAGAAGTTCCCTGGACATGGCACATGTTACCCTGATGGCTGATTTCCAGAGCACTTTCCGTGGGAAGAACATTAGTTCTTGTGCTGAAGTAAAAAATTAGTCATTTTTTAACCTTGAATTATATCTTAATTATATTTTTAATCATCTTAATTGTTCTGTGCTGGTGTAGAAAGCCATAGCTGGGGGGGTGGGAATCCTCCCAGGCATGCAGATGATGTTTGCAACTTTGTGGGAGTAAATAACAAGCTGGGGCTAGAAAAAAATCCTGGTTAAACAAGAGGGTGAGCATCCCTTTGGATAGGACTGCATGATGCGATGTGGCAGATGAATGGGAAGGTGAGTGCAGGACTGCGATGTGGAGATGAGTGGGATGAGGACTGGGAGGCACACAGGGATGTGCCGGGGTAGGTACCTCTGGGACGGGTGAGCACAAGGGGATGCAGGAAGGGGCAGCTGCTTGCAAAAGGCTCTTGTTGCAGGGAAGTACCATGTGGTTGTCAGGACAAGAGCAGTGAGCAGTGTCAAGGGGAAAAGCTAAGCCAAGCTGAAGGCCTAGAGACGTATCCAGACCGACACATCGTAGCTCTGGGGTTGGATGAGGGGACAGCACTTATGTTTGAGCCTGGATGTGACTGACCTCTGTGTGTTTTCAGGGCTGCTCTTAGGGAAGGAGCACCACGACCATCCATCGGGCCCCTCACTGCCTCCTCCCCTGCCCTCCTTGTCCTGCATGCCCGTCCCGGTGCCAGCAGCCTCCCACGCGAAAACGGGCAGCAAAGACAGCAGCACCCAGACGGACAAAGGCGCCGAACTCTTCTGGCCCGCTGCTGCCTCCTTCCCTGGCCGTGGGCGGCTGGGTACCACCCCGTCACACAGCCCGGCCCCACGGCCCTCGGGGACGCGAATGGCCAGCGAGAAACTGGGTGAGCTCTGCCAGATCCCCACATGGGTGTGAAACACCAGGGCTGTCAGCAGATCCCCAGGGACACCCCAGTAGTGATGGAGCTGGGAGGGGTGATGCCTTAGCAGTTTGTAGGATGGTTGGGAGGTTTCTTTAGGGAAGCTGAATCCATAGGGAGAGAACTTTACAAGGTTGCCTGATCTGGTTTTGCAGGGCTTCATGCTTGACAGCTTCTGTAAAGCTCTGCTTGCAGGCGGTGGGCAGAGTTTCCAACACACACAGTAATTCATGCAGCCAAAGATAAAATTACAGAGTTTCACACCTTGAACACATTCCACACCTGCTCATGTACTCACACCCTTCTGTTTTTCAACTTAAACCATAGGTAGTGAAGGCAGCATTTTCTCCCTAATTTTTAAAGGAAGCTGGGGGTGGGAGGAGGTGGGGGTAGTAAGAAGAAAGTGCAGATTTTGAGGGGTATGGTTAAAGAAATAGACAGCTAGACACACATTGTGGTCTGTATCTCTTAAATCCCATCTTTATGCCTGCCCTTTAGGGGTCTGTGCACACCAACACACCTGCTGTCATTGCGCAGGGTGACATACTCACAGAATGTACAGTTAAGATGTGCTCCAGCACCCCCAAAAAGTGGTTTTGTATTTGCATGGAACAATTTGCTGTTGAATTTGAGCTGAAGACCAACTTTCCCTTCTTATTGCAGAAAACTCAAGCCATGGGAAGCTGCCTGACAGCAAAGGCAGAGTGAGTAGCTTGCTGCACAAGCCTGAGTTTCCAGATACGGACATGATGGAAGTCCTCATCTGAGCAGAGGACCGGATCTCGGGGGTTTTGTGTGCATACAGCCAGGTCCAAGATGGTCCTCAGTGTGCCAACCTTAAAAACTAACCCTGGGAGTTTGAAGAAGGAGGGAGAAAGTGCGTGCCCGAAACGAAGCTTGAGTCGGATACATTGAGACTTTGGACCAGGCGAGAAGTTTAGAACGCTGAAGAATTCTGAGCATTGAAATGCACGTCTGGGATTTTCTGTGCAGAAAGGGGAGTTGAAAATGGAATGTGGCGTGAGAAGGGGATCATTGAGGGAAAAGGAAACTGCATTTTCTGGTGTAAAGAGAAGGTAGCAAAGTTACAGACTGGGTGTGAACTGCTGCTCTGTTTTCCTGCCTCTCTGCAGCTGGGACAGGGAGTGAAATCCCGCTCTTTTGAGGCCAGAGGAGATTTCGGAATAACCCAGGAGACACTTGCATCTTCCTCAGTGTCAGTTCACTTCTCAGAAGTATTCACTGCTTTAATTTCAGTCCGTAGATGTGCACGGCAGGTTCTTGTCAGTATTTGTTTGAAGTGGTGTGGTGTGGTTTTCCTGGGCCGGCAGGTCAGGTGCCTCTTTCCTGGCTGGACAAGTGTTGCTCTTGGAGCTGGATTTACAATGCAAATATTTGTGTCTTGCAACCTCAGAGCTTGCTGAGACTTCTTTTTTTGGTAGGAGCAGTTGTTGGCTGGAATTCCCATGAAGGATGAAAGCGGGGGGGTGGGGTTGGGGAGGAGGACCCTGCTGAAGCAATCCCTTTTGTAAAGATGGGAAGGTTTCAGGAGGGAAAGTCGGGGGTGGACCCCAGCAGCTCCCCGAAGGGCTGTGCAGTGCAGGAGCCCATTCAGAGGGGGTTGCATGGGTAAGTTTCCAGTGGAGTTAAGCTGGGTTTGAGTGTAAGATCAGAATCAGAGAGTCAGAAAATACCTTTAACTGTGCACTGATTCATGGTAGTGGAAGAATCAGTGTGTCTGTGGTAAGAACAGGTCTTGTCCTTATTTTCAATGCCTGCAGCCATTTTCACTGCCTGCTGTCCCTGCCAGTTGTCATGGGACTGGATGTTAAGGGGTGCAGCATTGGGCTGGGAAGGGTTTAAAGGCTAAAGCAAAGCATGAGTGTCATCTGTTTTCTGTGCTGAGCCACAGCTGCTTTTCACCTCATTTTACCCAGGATGGAACATTTCCCATTTTCAGCTTGGTCCCTGATGGTGGTGGCTGTCTGTCAGAAAGCCAACTCACCAGCTGTTCCCATCATGGCAGAGAGGTTCCTTCACACCTTGCACGTGCTGAGTGGGAAATGTTCCTCTTTGAGGTATTTTTCTATTGGTTTGGGGAAAAAGGGTGATGGGCTTTTACCTGAAACTGTCTGGAGTGGAAAATTGATGGGTGCTGGAAGTAGTCATGTGCTCAGAGCTGGCTCAAGGTCACCCCTACCTTTAGGCATCCAATCAGAGCCCTTGATTGTGAAAACACCGGGCGCTTCAAACTCTGCTTTCACTCAAAACTTCCAACCTCAGAGCCTTCAGGGCCAGCACCCCGTGCTCAATACTGCCTGGTTGATACCTTGTTTTAAAAAAACCCAACAACCCAGAATTGTTATGTTAAATTATGCACTTACTTTTGGTGTACTTAGTCTTAGACACATGCTGGTGTCGCCTCTTTCTGATCTTTGCACTTGTTAAATGCGGTAGCGGTAGGTAGGTTGTGCGGGCAAGCGAACTGTGTGTGTGGAGTATTAGCAGCTTTGCATTGTGAAACCAGGCGTGTAAAACCCTTGTAAGATGTTACGTGGCTTAATATATGCCTTGTAAATTTATTATGCTTTTTCTTTTCCTCTGAAGTTAATTTAAAGGCTGGAATTGTTTGCAGAAAAGCCGGGCCCCATGTGTGGCAGCAGCACCGACCCACCTCTGTTGCCCTTCCTCGAGTGTCTGTGGTGGCAGCGGGGCAGGGGGAAGACAAAACAAGGGAATACAAGCAAAACAGTGGGGAATATTTCATTTCATCGTTCTTCTCCAAGAAATAAGGATAGCCAGGTGCTTGGAAGTCCCTGAGCATTCTCTTACCAGCTGTATTATTCCTTTTGCTGTAACTATTTAATATTTGTGTACAGCCAGCCAGCTGGGCGTCCGGCGGAAACGGTGTTGGATCAGTGTGTGTGATGTGGCTTTTGGTTACATTTGGTGGTGGCACAGCTCAGCTTCTCCAAGTCAGCTAGAGTACAGCACCCCTTCTCTTCCTCCTCCTTTCTCCTCCTCCTCCTTCTTGTGGAGACCACCATCCCTCCAGTTTCTGGTATCCCAAGGTGTGTTTACAACCGACACTGCCCTAGGTTCATGATCACATATAGTAAACCATTTGTTAGAGACTACGGTGTAGCAATTCTCCTTTGGAGTACCAGCTCAAATAAACTCAAAGGTTTGTTCTCCTGATTATGTTGAACTCGAGATGTTAATTGTCTTGGAGGGAAGTTCTGGAGGACCAGTGGGTCTCCTCCCAGCCTGAGCACTAGCAGGACTTGTGTGGAGCACTACTGCCATAAATCAGCCCCTCTCAGCAGAGTAGTGCAACTCCATTTGTGCTGGTTTTCCCAGCTCTTCAAACTGTTTTGTGTTTTGGGAAACTGTGCTGTAGCCATTCCAGGTGATGTTGGTAACTCGTTGTAAAATACGGTCATTTATTTTCTCGTTGCTGGTTGTATAGAGAAGTTGGTGTACAGTGTTGTACAGCTGGAGGGTTATTTGTACATAGGGGGGGAACTGAAGAACGTTATGTGTCACCCACAGCAAATATTGATATTGTTGGTCAGCCAAAGATTTCTTATTCTTTGCTGTTTAAACTTGTGCCTTAATATTGTATATAATAAATGTATAAACATGTTTCTTTTCTCACTTTTCCAGTGTGAATGTATTCAGCCCCTGAGGAAAAAGGACTTTTTAAATGCTTCTCTAGGCTTTGCACACAGCGTGCTAAGTGATACCTCAGGGAATTTAAGGTTGGTCTCCTCTGGTGTTCGTAGCTGTTGATGAGAGGCCCCGCAGCGGGCGCTGTCGGTAGGTGTACGTGGGCACGAAACCAGCAGGTCTGCAAAGCAGAGGGACAAAGTGAGAGCTCTGACAAGCATGAGGAGCCACATTTCAGGGAGATCATCTTCACCTCAAGGAAACAGGATGGAAACATAACGGGATGCTTTGTGAGGATCTGAAGATCCTTTAAATGTACCTTCCAGCTAAGCATAGCCCCCACATTGATCTTCGTCGTTGTTCTTGAAGGGTCTGGGGCTTCTTTATTTGACAGGTGCTGGATCAGAGTGAGTGAGATTCCTAAATACCTTGTAGGTCTAGATACTCTACACTGACGTCGTTGGTGAGGAACAGAGATCAGATCCCATTTCAAGCTGTCGTGCAGGCAAGGGGAGTGCTCGGGCCCGGTGCAAACGCTGCTGGTGTGTTTGCTCACAGAACTGAAATAAACGGGGGGAGGGGAGCCGGCGTTACCGGGTGTCTGGCTTTGCGTAAGGGAGGTTTGCTCAGCAGGCTCTCACATGCTCTCCAAAGTGTCTGTTAGAAAATTCCTGAACCGGGTCCCAAGGAGCTGCAGGCATGAAAGGTATGAAAACCACTGAGGGCATCTCTCTCCTCCGGGTTCTCCTCTGCCTGTCCCAATCTCCTCTCCACAGGTGCTCACACAAGTTAAAAAAGCCAGTCTGCCCTGGGCAGGAATGGGTCAGCAAAGATCCCAGGGGGCTGCAGAAACGCAAGCAACGGTTTCACTAACATCCCACACCTCATGTTGCCCATGTGAGCACAGGTCAGCCTGACCCTTCAAGGCATAGCAGCTGGAAGTGTTTGTAGTGCCCTGGTTCTTTAACACCAGGAACAAAAATTTGGCAATTGCTGGGATTGTGGCTTTTCAACATTCTTCAGGTTGAGACTTGAAAGTAAAATTTGGAGCTTAGCTTGGTTTTTCAAGGCCATGGGAGAAAAGAAACTAAGAGAGGCCAAACCAGTATTAGGGTGGGAAAAGCCTCATGGCCAGCTGTGTTCAGGTATAATAAACAGGTGTTTTACCCATTTTCAGGTTGTGTCCCCACCATGGATGCTCCTGCCAGAAACTGAGAACACGCTGTAACACTGTCTAGAAGTTAAAGTACATTTTGCATAGTAACCCCAGGAAAAAAAAACAGGCAAGGAATCACAGAAACAGAGACTGGTTTGGGTTAGAAGGGACCTCAAAGACCATTTCATTCCAAACCCCTGCCATGGGCAGGGACACTCTTCACTAGCCCAGGTTGCCCAAAGCCCCATCCAACCTGGCCTTGAACCCTGCCAGGGATTCAGGGGCAGCCACAGCTTCTCTGGGCACCCTGTGCCAGGGCCTCATTGCCCTCACAGGGAAGAATTTCTTAACTTACATCTGATCTAAATCTCACCACCTTCAGTTTAAGGCCATCCCCGCCTTGCCACATCACCCCCTGCCCTTGCAAACAGTCCCTCTTCAGCTTTCCTCTACTTCAGGTACTGGAAGGCTGCAATAAGATCTTCCTGAGCCTTCTCTTCTCCAGGCTGAACAAGCCCAACTCTCTCAGCCTGTCTTCATAGTAGAGGTGCTCCAGCCCCTGATCATCTTCATGGCCTTCTCTGGACTCACTCCAACAGCTCCATGTCTTTCCTGTACTGAGGACCCCAGAGCTGGATGCAGCACTGCAGGTGGGGTCTCATGAGAGCAGAGCAGAGGGGCAGAATCACCTCCCATGACCTGCTGGCCACGCTGCTTTTGATACAGCCCAGGACACGGTTGGCTTTGTGGGCTCGAGTGCACACTGCCAGCTCATGTTGAGCTTTAAGTTAACCAACACCCCAAGTCTTTCTCCTCAGGGCTGCTCTCAATCCATTCTCTGCCCAGCCTGTAGTTGTGCTTGGGATTGCCCTGACCCATGTGTAGGACCTTGCATTTGACCTTGTTGAACTTGATGTGGTTCACACAGACCCATCTCTCAAGCCTTGATGGCATCCCTTCTCTCCAGGAAGGATGCTACCAGGTATCTGCTTGTCATGTGGCTCCCCAGTCTGGGGTCTGGATACAGCCAGGCTGGCTCTGAGCACCCTACTGTATTTCTGGACCCCCTTACTCAGGTTTTTGGGTACCCTATGGCAGATGAGCTGCTTACCCAGAAAGAGGACAGCATGGGGATGACAAAGCCCCAATGAGTTGGTGGTACCTGGAGGGGCCTGTGCTGGGCTACCCTTCCTAGCCGTCACCCTGCAGCGATGGGGGCTCATGAGACCATCTGCACATGGACCCCAAACTCCATCTTCTGTTGCTCTTAAATCATGGAAATTTGGGCACCACTCCTCCTCAACCCGATGGTGCAGGAGTGCTGTTCAAACAGCAGTGCAGGGATGTGCCTGAGGCCAGTGCTGAGCTGCACCCCGTGCTGGCGCTGCACCAGCGTGCTGGGCATGGACCCACCCATGAACCCCAGTACTAAAACTGGTGATGCCAGTAGCTCCACAAGCCTGAAGGCAGCACCCACACACACAGAGACACAGACCAAAGCGAGTGCCTTTGACCTGTGGGGATACAGGGAGCAGCGTGCAGAGCTGCCATACCCCGTGGAAGCCGGGTAAAACACGAGCAGCTGTCATCGTCTCTGCTGGTGATTAATGCCGATCCAGACCTTACGCTGCGGCTTCATGGCCTTGTAAAACCATCCGAGAGCGCCCGGCATTCCTGAGCTATAAAAGGCCCAGGAATTCATTGACTCGAGGTATGAAAGACCACAAGCTATTTTCTTTCATACCGGCCACTTCAGCTTCAGATGAATAACATTTCAGCATGCATATTTTCCGGAGTAACCCTGTGTGGCCCTGCCGCAGCCCGGGCCTCGGGCCTCGGGCCTTTCCCAGTGCCCTGGGATGCAAAGCAGGGCAGTGGTGAGAGATGAGACCCAGATTGACATCAGCCCCTGATCTCACATGGGGCTGAGGACCCATGGTAAAGCTCAGGGCTGGATGGGAACTTGTGTTTTCCAGGTTACCCTTAGGAGACATAATGGTGGAGCTAACAGCAAGCAGTGCCACCGCCTCTCCTAGGAGGTCATGCCCATGTCTGGCCATCATGCTGGCTTTCCTGGCTGCTCGGTGGCCTCTGACTTCCCCCACAATGACCGTGTGCCCTGGGAGCACACTTGGATCCCTGCAGAAGCAGCATGGACCATCACTGTCCCTCCAGGCATGCAAAACTTCCCATGGGACAGCTGGGCTTGGGGCAAGGACAGGGGACTGTGGAAGCAGCCAACATTCCCCCAGCAGTCCCCAGCTTGGGTCTTGATCAACCCAGGCAGGAGAAAACCCACTGGAAGTGCTGGGAGGGAGAGAGTGTCACTGGGCATGAGGTCATGGAGGTCCCCTACCTTGGTCTCATTATTCAGAATGTTTTTAGAAGATCCTTTCTGGTAGGCTTGCTCTTCTAACTGAACTGTCATTTTGTGTAAAAAAACAATAAATTGGTGCTGAGGGGATGAATTGCACCTGAATTCATAGAACACTCAGAAATGAGCAGGCCAGAACCAGAGCCAGTGGGTTTCTGCTCTTACTGCAGGACCAGTGACCACCATGCCTTTGCACTGGTGCTGTTTTCACCCCAAGCCCATCAAAGGGGAGGTGGGACCTGGTGACCCCACAGGAAACATGGAGCACCAGAACTGGCTGCCTTGGGACTGTCGAAGGAGTGGGATCAGCCCATCATCCAGATGCATACCCTGCTCACAGGAAGCCTCTCCCTTCCTTGCTGCTGGGAGAAGCAGGATGCAGGGATGGGGAGCCTCCCCGGGACTGTGGGTCCACAGGGATACAACCCCATGTGTGTCCTGTTTTCCTGCTGGGACATAGTTCCCCTCCATGCCCTGCTCCTCTGTAGGACACGTCCTTGCTCCCCACTGCTCCTCCATGCTTCTGCTGTGGGCTCACCCTCACAGCATGCATCCCTTTCTGCTCCATCCCACTGCCCTCCTTGCTGCCTCCTGTGTCTGTTTCTGACTCAGGCCTGCCAGAAGCAGGCAGGGAAGACCCAGGCACTCAGGTCACATGTGCCGCCATGTCATAGTTTGAAGACTGAGCGGCAAGGGCAAGGGGGTTGCCCTCATTTAGGTGTTTGTACAGCACCTTGCACAGTGGGGCCAAAAGCACTTTCTCAAGCTGTAAATACTACTAATAAACACTATTATTTAGCTGCATACCAGCTTGATGCACCTCTGCTTCCCAAACGAATCGTTGTAGACGTTCCCAAAGCCTAAATCTGGCCCAGAAGTGAGAGCCCTTCCCCTTAGGTGTTAAATAATGCCTCTGCCCCACCACAGGGCTTTATTTAGATGCCCTGAGCTCCTGATCGTGTTACCCAGGTGGCTGTTTGCAGTGGCTCCTCTCCTACCTGACCCTGGCTGGGGCTGCACCACCAGCCTCTCTGGTCCTGTTCCCCATCCACCAACTGGTCCCCAGCAGCCATGTGCCAACTGCTGTGCAAAGCCATCCAACAGTGAGGGTGCTGCCCATGGGCCAGAGCCTCCCACCCCTGCTGCCCTGTCCTACCTTCTCTTCCCTGGCATTTAGAGTGGCTCCAAGATGGGGCTCACGGGCATTCTGTGTTTGTGGAGCACATGGCATAGTTGGATTTTGGTCTGAAAGGTGGCAACAGCCTGTAATGGTGGTGATGATGCTAACAGCAATAGTGATACAGGAACAGTAATTGCAGTAATAGGAATAACAGAGGAAGAGAAGAGCTAGAGCAAGAGCAATAAGACTAAGAGAAACCTGAGCTAGGGAAGATCTCCCTGCCCACGGTGGGGGAGGGTGGTTGGACTAGATGGCCTTTGAAGGTGTCTTCCAACCCAAACCAGTCTGTGATTCTAAGAATAGGAATACAAATATGTTCAGTTAATCACAGAGAACTAGAAAATCAGTAAGAATAATAATTTTAAAAAATTAATTCATTCACCACAGTTGTCAAAAGAAGGGTTTGAAAATGGAGAATTTTATTGCATGGCAATGCCTGTTATCCTTCTGTGACCACTGACTGTGGCCAGGACACCTCAAACTTAGACCTCTCTGGGTGAAAGGCACAACCCAAGCACAGGGCTTTGATTTTGCTTGGAGAAAAGAGGACCTTGCACTCGTGGGAACCAGGTTGCACTTGAAGACTCTTTATTACATAGCCTCTGGGTGTGTAAGTCCTCCTTGCCTCATCATCCAGGTGATCTGTTCAGACCCAAAGCAGCCACTGTGGACCAGGTTCATTCCTGTTTTAGAGAGGCATTTAATACACCTCCTTAGAACAAACATTTCCCAGCACTTGGCAGCCTTCACCTGGCACATGTGAGCTTTCTCCTTGGATCCTTCACCAGCACCAAGATTTTTCCCACGTGAAAAATGCACTTAATGTCCTAAGTGGAAGAGATTTCTCTGGACGCACAGGCTCTCCCCCAGCTCACTGGAGAGGGGAGCACCATCTCAAGGCCTGCCCTGGTAGCAGCTCCAGTGTGGCACTGAGCTGGGCATCCATCAGTGGGACATGCTATGGGGTCCCAGACCCCCTCAGCAGTGTGGTGTTATCATCTTGTTCCAAGATCCTGATGCATGGCTTGTCCCTCCTGATCGCAGCAGAGATGGCATGGAAGGGGCACAGCAGCCCTGGGGTTGCCCAGGCACTGACCAGCAGCTCTGTCCCTGGTGCCAGCCTGTGGGACCATCAGGGAAGCACTGTGGAGTGTCCATGCATGCCCAAATGCATTTGCAAGGACCATCCCATTGGATGCTGTATGGATTGAAGGTTTCCCTTGGCAAACCATCAGAGAAAGAGGGAGAACTGGAAGGGACACATATGAACATGCGTTGTTGGCTGGGCAGCGTGGGGCTTTGATGGGGCGAGCACTGCAGGCACCCCCCCTGTGCTGGAGAAACATCTCTGTCGGACCCCGCCAGTCTCTTCTAAACCTTTCCTTCCAGACTGAGGAAGCAAATTGTTCTCAATCACATTAATCTTTCTTTGGGCCTCAAATCAGCAGGGTGACTTGACAAAGCACCTGTCCCAGTCGATTAGGAGGATTTCAGACTTCACAAGATGACAGCAATGAAGAGGCCAAGTTACCTGCAAGATGAGTGCAGAGGTAACTTAGGTCGGAGTTGCCCGTGGCCTTGAGGTTGAGGATGAGGCCTAGTTTCCAACCCAGTACCTACAGACACTTCCAGTCCAATGAGCTTAGATTTGACTTAGACATGTGAAGGAAAGGGAAAGTCAATAGAATAATTTTCAAAGGGGTTGAGTTTATATCAAGTGAAGCAGCTGTTCCTCATGGCAGCTTCCAGACTGAGTCTGCAGAAGATCAGGCAAACAGTTGAGTCAAGCTGGGGGTGTGTGTGGGAGCCAACTCAGCAGCAGGGTTGGCAAGGAGTAAGCAAACCTTGTAGGGTCTCCTCAACTGCCCTCCTCAGCTGGGCAGGGGAGAGAAGATACAGCTAAAGGGTTTAGATAAGGACAGGGAGAGATCACTCCGCAGTTACCCTCATGGGCAAAACAGACTTAATTTGGGGAGATTAATTTATTACCAACCAAATCAGACCCGAATCATGAGAAAAAGCCCCAAATTTTAAAAGACCCCACCCCTCCCTTCTTCCCAGGCTCAACTTCACCCTCCATTTCTCTCCTTCCTCCCCCCAGCAGCACAAGGGAATGGGGGTTGGGGTCAGTTCCTCACACATTGTCTCTGCTGCTCCTTCCTCCTCAGGGTGAGGACTCCTCACACTCTGCCCCTGCTCCTGCCTGGGGGCCCTCCCACGGAAGACAGTCCTCCACCAATTTCACCAGCCTGGCCTTCTTCACTGATACTGGTGTCTGCAAAGTTGTTTCTCACATCTTCTCACTCATCTCTCTGGCTGCAAAACCTGCTGTTAGGGGTTTTTCCTTATGAACTCTGTTACCCTAGAGTCACAACCCCCATTGCTGCTCAGCCAGCAGCGGGTCTGTCATGGAGAGGGCTGGCTTTGGCTCTGTTAGACATGGGGGAAGCTTCTGGCAGCTTCTCACAGCAACCACCCCTGTAGCCCAGCACTACCAAAACCTTGCCATGCAGACCCAATACAGCTAGGAGACATCTAGCAGGTGTCAGCAGCAACCAGAGGGAGACAGGCATGTCAACAGGACATACAGGGTAGCCCTGGCATGTCCCCCCCCCTTAGGATCGGGTGGGGGAATAGACAGGGGTTGCTGTGCTGTTGTCATAGACCTGCCCAGCATGGGCGTGGTGTCTAACAAAGACCTTAACTTCCCACCAAGCTGCTAGGAATGATGAGATGTGGCTGCTCCTGGACATGACAGTCTGGTTTCTTTGCTGAAGTGTCATTAATTAAATTAAAGGAAGACATTTTTGCTTGGCTTGGTAAAAACTAAGGACATCAGAAAGGAATTTGTCATGGGAAATGTCTTGGATTGATTGCTCTCATGGTATTTTGAATTAAATTAAAAATAAGTTAGCTTGTTGCTAACTTTTTCAGAGGGGAAATTTTGAGAAATTAAGGGAATTAACCAGGGAAATCATCTGAACTTACAACAATCTGAAACACAATCCCAGGCAGGAGAGGAAAACTCTCAGGGGAAAGGCCAAAGCCTTAATTGGATGAAGAATTACCACAAAAAGAATATTAGGAATAACCACAAGCCTGCAATGGGTGGAAAAAGGGATTATCCAAAGAGAGGTTTATGTTAAAGGTCAGGCAGTGCAGGGGTAACATGAAGAACTGCCAAAGTCAATCTGCATTAGATCTTGCAGAGGAAATTAAAACAACTAGCAAAAATGTTCCTGAGCCATAAATGAGAAAAGAAGAAAGAAATGTGGCTTCTGCATGCCCAGGCTGTGTCAGAGTCTAAAGATACTAAAACTCCATCCCTCAAATGAGGTGGCTGTTTGGTGTCAGGCTTTGGAAAGAAAGATGATGCTGAATCTTGGGCCAAACTGCGGATGGATGGACATCAGGATATGGGAATGACCATGTCTAAAGGGGAAAGAAATAATCTGAAAGAGCTGGATACATGCAAATTGGAGGAACTGGATGAGCTCCACCTCAGAGTGAGGGGAGAAAAGGCCATGAAGTTGCAAGTTCAGCAGCAAGTATTTGAAATCAATCTATGGCAGTTTAGAAGTGGCGCTGGAAAATGGTAATTTAAGAAAGACAAGAGAGATGCCCCAAGCAACTACAGCTCCACTTGTCTGCAGTAGGTCTGCCAGACTACGTATGTGCCAGAGGATTCCACAAGCTTTCCTGAATCACTGATTTCCTTCAGCACTGTTTTTATGGTGTCCCACGTGAAATTGTTAGTTAAAATGGGGAAGACAATTCCTGGTGGGAGAGAGCTGTGACACGGGCAGCAAACAGACTAAGGAAGATCATATGCATTAGGTGGGAAGGGATCTTTAAAGGCCATCTAGTCCAACCCCCCTGCAGTGAGCAGGAACATCTTCACTAGATCAGGTCACTCAGAGCCCCACAAAGCCTGACCTTGAGAATCTCCAGGCCTCCACCACTACTCCAGTTCCAGACACCAGTACTGTGTCCCCATAAGGGTTTTTTTCAGGGTGCAGGGAGATAACTCTTCCTGATCCTCAAACATCACCTTGGGGATTGTGGTGGTTCAGCCCCAAGAAGTGACTGAGCACCACATGCTGCTCGCTCACTCCCAGAGGAGAAACAGACAGAGCCTGTCCCTGGGTTGGGATAAGGGCAGCTTGCTGACAAAAGCACCATGAAAGGGGAACAATAACAGCCCCTGGAAAATTACACTCTCACCTGGTGGTAACACAGAGTACTTTACCAACCCAACAATAACAGAGTGCTGCACAACACAAGGACCAACCTGACAATCCATCCACACTCAGACTGGAGGCACCCAAGTGCACCCCTCCCCAGACAGCCCCTTTTATGGGGGAGTGATGTCAGGTGGTGTGGAAACAGCCCAGGCTGACTCAGCTCATCTGTGCTGACTGCTTGGGGAGGTAATTCTGGCCTGGCTGGAGCCAGGACAGATCATTTAGTGTTTCTATCATTGTCAGTGGCACAAGAAATAATATGCTAATTACTCTGTGGTAACATAGAGATGATTTCATTTTTACCAGGATTTGTATGTCATTCTGGAGGGACTGAGCAACCCTGCGGAGTGGCTTAGTAGATGTAGGATGAAATTTAATAGCCTGAATTCATGGATAATGGCAATGTCCCCTAGCAGGCAGGCATACATATACACATACATTGATTTCAGATGCTGAAGAGAGATGCTGATGAGACATTGGCACACTGGTATCCTGGCAAACCCAAGTATCCTCACAGCTCACAGGAATTTCAAGGACTTAACAATGGCCTCCTGCTTTTTGGGGGGAAGACCCATGAAGTGGGGGATATGGCACAGCCACATTCAAGGAGTCTAAACTGGGACAGGTCCTGAGCTGAGTGAAGCATCACAGGGCATGCCAAAAGAGAAAGTGGTGTCTTGGTGCTTCCAGCTTGTGGGACAGGGGGCGATGGACGCTTTTGCCTTCTATCAGAGTCTGACTACTGAGGGTTGGAGAGAGGCTGAACTATGAGATCGCCCTTGGGATGAGGCCCTGCAGCTGCAGTTTCATTTCCTGCAGCATTCCATTTCCCACCCTAGCCTGCTCTAGGAAGGTCAAAAGTAATGTCCTTCAGGGATGGATCTGTCCCCATCTGCCTGTCCCCCGGTTAATTCTGCCATCTGTATGTTACAGAGCAGGAAGATGCTGAACCAAGCTGTGTGTGCAATTTGAGATCACAAAGACTTGAAGCTTCCCCCTTGAAGCCTACCACCTTGTGTCAAACTGGACCCCGAGGTTTCTCCTGTGCTTCTCACCTGGCTGAGCTGCCTGAGCTGTCCCAGTGAGGCTGGGGGATGCACCGTGCTTGGACCATGTGGTGCTCAGCTCAGCCCTGGGAAGCCCTGGTAACAGGACCTGCTTCCCTGTCACTGCTGCCCAATGGAGAAGCTGTCAGGAGCATCCCCTGCCACAGCAACCTGTCTCTTCTCATTTCATTTCCAGTAGGACAGGTCAGGGGGAACTCCTGGGATTTGCTTCTCTTAAAGATCACATTTTCTTCCGGCATTTCCAGCTGTAAAAACCCTGTCTCCTTCCTGGGACCATTCTGGCCAGGGATGTCCCCAGACTCAGAAGGGGACCGGGCAGTGTATAACCAACCATGGATCCACAGCAGGGAAATGTCATAGTAGAAACCAGCACTAACTGGATGGAAACCACTGAAAGTCTGTTTGAGTTGCTTTATCCTCTCTACTTTGAAGCAAGAATGTGTTGACCAACCACACCTTGGGTGGTCCCATTTCCACCTTCCCTGGGGTGGATACTTCTGCAGTGGTCAACAGATCCTGGGGCAGTGGAGCAGGAGATGCTGCCCTGAAGAGTTCAGTGCTTTTCTGGGTTCCTTTCAGAAGGCTCTGAGGGGATTTGGGCAACGTGCTGCAAACCTGAAATCCCAGGAAAGCTGGGGGTTGGTGCAATGACTTCTGACCTCACCTGGGAAGTCTGAGCCTGCCAAGTGTTTTGGAACAGAGATCAAGAGCCACATCCTTCTTTTAAGGATGTATAACCTCAGCCTCAGAGAGGAAAGAAAATGGCTTGAAGGTCAACAGGAAAATGATCAAAAATGAAAGCTTATGAGGACGAAGTCCACCCCCAATCACTGGATACTCTTCCTCAAAAAAACCCCTTCTGAAACCAACTGTTAATTGCTAATTAGTATTTGGCAGCTCACCATGGCCTGGATACAGAGCCCGTGAGGAGGGACCTCTCCCACCACGCACCAACCCGTGGGCTTTGCTGAGCTCCCCGAAACACCACATCACAGCGAGAACCAGGAGCAGAGCAAAATAACCAGAAGAGGGTCGCCCAGAAACCAGGACATCCTGCACCACAAGCCACTTCTGCACAGCTCAGCCCACCCAAAGGCACTTTCTGCCAAAACCCTCTGATCTGCCTGTCAGGCAGCAATGGCTGTGAGCAGGAACCTCGTGGAGCAGCACAGTCCCTGGAGACCAGCAGCACGACACGCAGCCTGTCCAACTGCCCCAGACACACTGACACATGTTATTTTTCTTGGTTTTTTCCCAGGAAAAAGGATTCCCTGCTGATGCAGCAGGCCTCTTCCCACCAGATCCCTGCCAAGAAAAGCAGTTGTCAAAGCAAGAGGAGAGAAAGCAGATCTGCTGTGACCTGAGTCCCTTTGCCCCAGAGCGCTGTGCCCCGAGGCTTGAGGAGGTGCTGCCTGGGTGATCCTGCTTTTGAATTGCACACCACTGCACCCCTAGCCAAAACCAGTTGCTGCAAGGCCCCCAAAGCTAAAAACAGTAATGACAGTGGTGATGGCAATAGCAAATAATGGTAATAATAATTACAGTAATATCAACCATCCTTACACATCCATTTGCCACAGCCAGCTTGTTTTCCACTGGGAGCTGTTGTTCTAGGCAACTCAGCGATGAGATCTGCTGCCTGGCACAGCAGACCTGAGAAGGGAGTCCCGAATGCGTCGTGACATGTAACATTTCCACAGCAAAAATCCACCCAAGGGTGACTGAGCACTCCCCAAGGCAAAGGGCCCGACCTCTGCAGCACCCAGGGAGGAGGGTGCTCAGAGCAGGACCCTTGAATCTGTGTCGGCCCTGGGAAGGTGCGGAATTAGTCCTGGATCCTGCTCGCACACCAACAGGCCTCAGGGCAGGCAGCAAGGCCAGAAGGAAACCCACAGCTTAAATGGCATGCCTTGCTGTCCATGAGTCTGGCCCAAGTGTCTCCCTGGCTCACCCTCCAGCTTGTGGATGAGTCACAAGCCTTCCATGGCTCATCCACAGAGCCACAGAAATAATCCTTGAAGAGGATCTGGAGAGCTCTGGAGGGGTTCCAGGTTTGGGATCTTCCTTTTCACTCTCAGAAACATCACCTCTTGGTGTCACATAGAATCACAAGGTTGGAAAAGACCTTTAAGATCATCGAGTCCAACAGTTCCTGTCCTGTGCTAAGCCATATCCCTGAGTACCTCATCTACCCATCTGTTAAACACATCCAGGGATGGTGACTCAACCCCCTCCCTGGGCAGCCTGTTCCAGGCCCTGACAACTCTTTCAGTGAAGAACTTTTTCCTAACATCTAATCTAAACCTGCCCTGGCACATCTTTGTGCCGTTTCCCCTTGTCCTATCTCCTGTCACCTGGCTGAAGAGACCATCTCCTACTTTCTTTCAGATAGTTGTAGGTGGTGATAAGGCCTCCCCTCAGTCTCCCCTTCTCCAGGCTAAACATCCCCAGCTCCCTCAGCCATTCCTCATAGGACTCGCCCTCCAGCCCCTTCCCCAGCCTGGCTGCCTTTCTCTGGACTCGTTCAAGGACCTCAATGTCCTTCTTATGGTGGGGAGCCCAGAACTGGACACAGTACTCAAGGTGTGGCCTCACCAATGCCGAGTACAGGTGTCCCCTCAGCCACCATGTGCCATGTGCAGCCTGGGGCACCTTGTCCCATGGAGACCTCCGTGCCAGACACAGGAGTTCCCTCTGCACCAGAGGCAGGCAGACACCTAACCACCAGCTGGGAGCAAACACTACCACAGCCCCACCTGGGAAGTTGCACCCCCAAAGCAAGCGGGCAAGGGGGTAAGCTCAAAGGATGGACCCTTGACTGCTCGCAGCGTTTGCCCGTTGGCCATCTCCAATGTCCCAAGCTAAGCTCTGTCCAGCTCTGCCCAGACTGAGACCACTGCCCAGCCCTGGGCACACTCCAGGGGCTGAGTAGGCACAGGGCCAGATTGGCAGAGCCTGGCTCCTTCTGCCCTGCACACTCCTCAGGCACTACTGCAGCAGACTTCATCCTCTGAAACACCCACCTCTGCTTGTGACCATCACTTGGACACCCAACGCTCCTCAGCCTTGTGCTGGGAAAGCCCTGGAGCAGCAGATGAAGGCACATCCCTCACATCATGGTGGAACCTCAAATACAAATTAAAAACCCCACAAAAGTATGATAATGCCTGTGAACACCAGGAGTGCTGTGGGGGAGAACTGGGATGTGGCTGCATATGGGAAACAACCAGAGGAGAGGGAGCATCCACAGCATCTGTTCCCCTCCTGCTAGGGCACACAGACATTCCCCTGCATCCCAGACATGCCATCATCTGGCACAGCCGCTGTGGACGAGTTGTGTCCTGCTGGGAGGATCTGTCTATCCCATTGCACCAGTCCAGCCTTATTATCTTGGTCAGGAAGTACAGTGGGAAGCAGACCCTGAATGTTACCTGGGCAGTGTGCACTCAAGACACATCCCCCCAGGTCCACCAGCACGTGTGGGCATTTCCCTGAGCTATTAAAATGGCCCAATGAAGCCTACTCTAAAGGAGCAGCAGGTGGGGACTGTGGTGGCACAAAGTGTCTGGCTACAGGGGCTGCAGGAGCCAAGGGAGGTTGGGGGCTTGGGGGAAGCCAAGCCCCCAGCACACACAGGGAGCACTAAGGGAGGAGGAGAAGGAAGATGCAGGAGGAGCAATGCTGTGGAGCCTTTTGTTTACAGGTGGTAAGCCATTAGTTTACCACAGAACCACGGAAGGAGAGGGGTTGAAGGAACTTCTGGCGAGGTCATCCAGTCCAACCCATCACCCCCTACCCCCACCCCATGCCAGAGCAGCATCACCTGGAGCAGGTTGCACAGCATTGCATCCAGGCAGGGTTTGAATGTCTCTAGAGACAGAGACTCCACAAGCTCTCTGGGCAGTCCCAGCACGGGGGACTGAGGACACAGAGCTGTGCCCCATGGGCAGGGGGGGACTTGGGTGCGGGATGGGGTCTGAGGGGGATGAGAACTGCCTCTGGTGATTTCTGGTGATTCCTGGCAGAGATGCCAGGGCTGCCAGTAGTCCCTTTAGCTCTGAAAATAGCTCATTGTTTCTGAAAGCCAACAAAGCAAACCTTCCCTCCCATTTAGCTGGCCCAGGGCCGGACACTCGGCTCCAGAGCATGATCAAAGGGGAGCAGGGAGAGGAAATGAGTCGAGAAAAGAGCATTTCTTTGGCACAAGGAGGTAATGGGAAGGTTTTGGGCTGGGTGTGGGCCAGTGCAATGGGGCAATGGTTGCTCTGCTCGAGCAGTGGCTGCCCTGCTTGCTGCCCCTCCAGCCCTCAGCCACCCCAGGGCTGAGAAGGTACCAGAACCGATCAGTTTTCTGTAAATTACAGCTTCTGCATTTTTCTCCAGGCTTTCTGAGGAAAGAGAGTTCTATTCCTGGAAATGATACTGACTTAATGGAGATGACCTCCACACAAAACATGGCTTCTGAGTAAACAGAGACTATTCTAAATATTATTAAAATATTAATCTCTGTTACCATGGCCCAAGTTTTTCGTAAGTGCCAGCCAGAAGTTTTGACAGAAGCTGAAAGCTCACTTCTTTTTTCTCTCCTGGAGATGGGCTTTCTCTGACCCTTCTGAATCAGTGAGTTGCAATGTTTTACTTGACTCAACATCCTATTTGACTCAATATTTTATTTTCCCCTCAGCTTTTAAAAGCGTTGGAGGTACGTGGAGAGGAACTGGGGTGCCATAGCCTTGCCTCAGTTCCTTTTGAGATGTTTGCTTGATCGTTTTAAATGGAAAACACAAGCAAAAGATACTGTTTAAACAAAGCACAGAAAAAAATCTGATGCTGCCCTTCACTGCTCATGAGAGTCATCCCCTGCCAGATAAACACTGCTTGCCAGAGAGGAGGCAAAAATGCAGCGTGTAAATCGAGTGGGGATGAGAAAACATATAGTTTATATTAAAGGAGCTTATTTTCCTTTCTTTCTCTTGGGATCTCTGGCCTTGCCTTGACCCATCGTGCTGTATCTTACAGCCCCTAACTTGGAAGAATCCCCTGGGCTGGGACAACAAAGATGCTGCTGCAAGATGCTCCTTGATGAGCAGGGGAGATTGTTTTGTCTTCACCATGATCCTCTTGGGAGAGCATTAAAGGGCTGGAGAGATGCTGCTGAGCGAGCCCGAGGCTTGGCTATTGGATCGGAGTGCTCCACAGAATCACAGAACGTGAGGAGTTGGAAGGGGTCTCGAAAGATCATCTAGTCCAACCCCCCTGCCAGAGCAGGATCACCCAGACTGATCACACAGGAACACAACCAGGTGGGGTTTGACTGTCTCCAGAGAAGGAGACTCCACAACCTCTCTGGGCAGCCTGTCCCAGTGCTCTGTTACCCTCACAGTGAAAAAGTTCCTCCTTACATTCACATGGAACTTCCTCTGCTCCAGCTTGCACCCACTGCCCCTTGTCCTATCACTGGCCATCACTGAGAAGAGCCTGGCTCCATCCTCCTGGCTCTTGCCCTTTATGTATTTATAAACATTAATGAGGTCACCCCTCAATCTCCTCTTCTCCAAGCTAAAGAGGCCCAGCTCCCTCAGCCTGTCCTCATAAGGAAGGTGTTCCACTCCATCATCATGGTGGCCCTGCACTGGACTCTCAAAAAGTTCAAAGTCCTTCTCGAACTGAACTTCTTGTTTCAAGGCAAGGAAGAAAGTTTTGAGGTGTTTTCATGAGCACTGGGCTCCTTTCATGCACCTGGCATTGAGGAGAAGGGCATCCCTATGTTTTCACCCAGGCTTTTTTCCTCCTGGTTGTCCCCAGTGAGTGCTGCTTATGGTGGGAGCCTTGTGGGGATCAGCTTTTGGCTGATGGAAACCCAGTAGTTAGCCCTGGATGAAAACACTTTGAGGAGAAACAAGGTATTGGCACAATGGTGAACACATGGACTTGGGGCTCTTCGAAGACTCCAGCTCAAAGCTCGTTAAAATGTCATACCTAAGTGGGCAGGGGGAAATAAATGAGAGGGATTGAAAGGAACTTCTTGAAAATGAGTATTCCTGACAGGTGGGGAGCCAGGTCTGCAGGGCTGGTTGCAGGGTGCTGGGTTTCCCTTTCCGTGCTGCAGGACTTCGGCACATGTCCCCAGGGAATGGCATTGCCCTCCGGGGTACAGTGTCCTGGAAAACAGCTTGGACAGTCTCTTCCTCTTGAAGCTGAAGTGATGACTCAAAGGTCTCAGGGAGAAGAGCACAGATGCACTTTCTTTTCTCCTTCCAAGTCCCCTTTCTGGGGGGTTGTCTCCAGCTCTCCAGCCCTGCGAGAGCTCCTTAGTTCCCATAAAAGAAACTCAGCAAAGCAGAGGAGAGAATAGGTGGCAGGTTTGAGGAGGGGGCTTTGCTCCTTACCCAGAGGTGCAGTATTTGACACTCAGGCAGAGCCAACACCTGCCAATGAGTGAAACCCCCAAGCTCCCCCTCTGCTCTGCCAGACCGACCACGATCCCTTCTCAACGCCACCATCACATCGTCTTTGCTTTTGAGGGCAACCAGCAAGTCTTATCGTTAACCTCAGCCCTTCTGCAGAGACAAGAGGAGCTGATTTCAGCCTCTCTGGCCAGGTACACTTCAGGAAAAGCCAGTTCTTGGAACTGTGTTTTAGTGCCACATCAGTGTAAACCTCCAAGGAGGCATGAAGCCAATGGTGCTGCCCTGCCAAAGCCAAGGAGCATCCCAGAAGTTCCCAGAAACTCTGTTAGGGCCAGGGCCATGTTGAACAGATAATCCCCCCCCGTGACAAGCAGCCACCTTGTCCCGTCTGATGCTCACTCACATGTGTCAGTGACGCTCTCACACTCCTGGGGAGCTACAGAAATCCTGGGCAAGGGTGTATCTTGGGTCCCATTTGTGAGCTTCCTCGTCGTGGAAAGGAGAGCAGACTTGTAGAATTGCACACCATGTTCACTGGGATGAGTGATGGGTGCTTACAAGTGTTTTAGAGGACTGGATTAGATTTCAGCGTATTCGTGCTAAACAGGGGTATCTTCTCTACCCCAGCCAACCTACAGACAGCCTTAAAAGACAACTACAGTGTTGGAGAGGCCCATCCAAAGGCAGAAACTCTATCAAAGGATGAGCAGCCCATGATGGGGCTGTGGTTACATGGCAGCAGTGGGTAGTAGCAAACAAACTGCAAAGCACAAAGACAACCATTGCTCCAGATCCAAGATGTGTCAGCACTCTGCTTGGCAGCGGCTCCATGGACAAGTTCAGGACCTCAGATTGTGGGTGTTTCATGTTTCCTCCTCATCCCTTCCCTCCAATCATGCCTATGATAATACTGGCATGGAAGCACCAGCGGACAAGGATACATCTGCTATGGAAGGTGACAGGTATGAGCTGGAGCTGCCATTCCTACTGCATCTGTCACATTCAGTTTATGGGCGTTGATTGTCACAGCAGAGCTCCCTCTAGCTGTGGTGTCCAGCACCAACTCATGCTGGCTCACACGAGGCAGCACCAGCGGTATCAACTGGATTTCAGCTCACAGCAGAAAAAGCTCAGAAAACTGTCGGAGCCCCCCGGATCTTGCTTTATATATTCTTGTCCTACTGAATGCTGGAAGAAATAAAACATTAAAAAAGATTGTAACTCCACTGCTTTGCCTTTCCTTAAAACTTGGGCATAACTGAGGAAAGAAGAGAATTAAAAGCCAGGAGTAGAAATCAAGCCTTATACTCCCTCCTCAGCTGGCAGAAGTTGGCGTAGCTGAAGACCCAGTGCTGGTCCCACCACGTCCTTCTCACCCCCACCCTGCTCTCACCACACCTCCTCTGCTTCTGCTGCATCGGCAAAGAAAACTTGTGGGGAGCTTTCAACTTGCTGACAGATCCCTTTCCTTAGGAAGTGCAGCTGTGGGGTTAGGCCCACAGTGATGCCAGTCAGCATCAACCCATCCCTCCGGGGCCCAGCTGCCACCCCCGCTTTGCAGCCGGGCTCTCAGGTCATTCCCTGTCCCTGTGGCTGGTGGGGGCAGCTCGTCCCACCAGCCTCCCTGCACTCGGCAGCAGCAGATGTGGGTGATGCTGAGGAAGTTCAGGATATTTAAAAAAAAATAAATAAAAAAATCCTTGGTTTACTGTTATTCCCACTTAGAAAAAACATTTTGCTACAAAAAAAAAGAGAAAGAATTCCAAGTGTTTAGATACATCTCAGCCTCACTCTCCCATTTATAGCAGTGCAGACCAAGAATAACTCCACCGCAGCCAGTGGTGTAATGCTGGGATAAAACCAGGGCCGTGCCAGCCACAGGATAAACATCTCACAGCCCTGGTTTCAGAGCATCCCGGGGCAGAAATTAGATCTTCAAAAGCTCCCAGCCCCCTCTCAGACGCTTCGGAACTGACCGCGATTTCAGGCGTCGCTCAGCATTTTCCAGCAGACGTTGAGTGCTTTGGAAATCCCGTTGACAGGCCCTGAACCAGTTGTCAAAAGACCAACACTCGGTGCTGAGGCTGAAGCTCTTCTCTTGTGGCAGCTGAAACAAGTTTTGCTGAGCTGTCAAGGGCAGGCAAACAAGTCCATCTGGTCCTAGTTAGTGAGTTATCACCTCTTTGGCTCCCGCACGGTACAGGAGTAGGAGGAGCTTCTCCCTATCAGTGTTTCTCTGCTCATCTTTCCTGCTCATCCTTCATGCTCCTGATTTCTTCCCATCGCTTCTTTTCCTAATTGTATTAATTCTTTTACTTTAAATCTCTGCATCTGCTAGTTCTGCACCGTGTCCACCTCCAGCTGAGCATGGTCCAGATGCCCTCCAGGTCTTCTGTCAAACCACTCCTTGCATTTCCTTGTACCAAGGTGTGTCTCCATTTTCTTGCAACACTCTCCCTGGGTCTCAGATTTGATATCCTTGGCAAGGAGGAACTACCGGGGAAAAAGAAAATAGCAAACCAACTCCAAACCAAGGAATGCTGAGGAGGAGCCAGCCAAGCTGCAGCAGCATGACCAGGCTTCATCCATAAACTCTCCTGTCTGCTATCAGCGGCTGCTAGCAGGTTTCACAGAGTCACCCAACGGTCGGGGTTGGAAGGGACCCCAAGGATCACAGACTTCCAACCCCCTGCCATGGACAACCTCCAGGCCTGGATCTACACAAGGTTGCCCAGGGCCCCATCCAACCTGGCCTTGAACACCTCCAGGGATGGGGCATCCACCATCTCTCTGGACAGCCTGTTCCTGTTTCATCTAGTAAGAGTAAAATTTAAAATATGGTTCTGAGACAGATCACTGCTAATTGACCAGAAAGTTGCCTTTGACAATGCATAACTTCAATAAAGCCTCAATGGTGAAGGCTGTAGCTCCCCACTCTCAGGCTAGGTGCAGCCATGCCTGAGCTCATGGGCAGCTCGACAGATGAACGTACATCCCGAGCTCTGTTCTCCTGTGGGAATTTGACCTGGAATGCCCAAGTTGAGATGGGCTAGTGCCAGAAGGCAGATGTGTCTCTCACCATGACGTGCTGTCGATGCCAATGCACACCTTTCTGTGTCAGGGACTACATTTGCTTCATCTTACTTTGGTGCTCCAGCCAGACTGGCAGCAGGCATTGCTCAGATCCGGGCTTAGGACTGGAAGGTTTTACGTGCCTGAGATGTCCCTCCAAATTGACACAAACTGCAGCAGTGCCAACAAACCAAACCCTGGTCTCCTCACATCTCAAGTAGAGCTTAAATCATTGCTTCACCCCTTAGCTTCATGCCTGGCCCCACACATAATGTAGTCCTGCAGCACAAGTCCATCAAGGGGAATGAAACCAGGCCACCAGCCTGGGTTAGTGGCTGGAAATAGACTCCAGGAGTCCTGATTCCCATCCCTGCTCTAACGTCTACATTGCACCTTCTTGCTTTTATTCTTTATTGGAACAAGTGGCAGAAATGGGTATTACATAAAGGAGGAGTTTAAGTTGCCAAAATTCTTTGGCTCTGGAATTTTCCAAAATTATTTCCTCTCTCAGTGGTTGCATTGAAAGAGGGAATATACATTTTCTAAAGGCGGTGCTTGAAAAGCAGGTACACATGAAAAGGGCTGGGCATACAGCAGCCAGGGATTTCAACACCTATGAACAAGTTCTAAACCTCTCAGAAAACCTGACTCGTTGTTCCCATCAGCTTACCTGTGCCTCTGACTGACACGACTTCAGCCATAAATGTTTTACAGCAGAAAGATGTTCCAGTGAAGAACCATCTGCTAAAAATACACCACAACCTCTGCTGGCTTGGCCACACTGCCCCGAACAAGGCTCACAGTAAGAAATGGGATGAATCCATATACTGCTGGTGGGACTGGGCTTTGCTGGGGAAGGGTGGTTTTACTGAGTCCTTTCAGAGGTGCAAGTGCCAGCTCACTTCATTGGAAGAAAGAAGCCAACAGGACCCTAACTTCATCCACACTTGTCTGGTGTTGACAGCCTCTGTTGCTGCCTGGCTTCAGGGCAGCCTCTGGCTGCAGTCCCTCTCCAGAGCAAGGGAGGAGACCAAGACCACCCCATGCTAAGCTCGAGGGCTAGTAAACAGCACACAGGAGTAGCGGCCTTGGAAAACTAAGCCATGAGTTAGGCTACAGAAATGGTTTTGTTCAGGGCCATTGTCACCCTGTCCTCATTGGGACCGTGATGTTCCCATGATGTTGGTCTGCACCAGAAGGGTGAATTCAGCAAGAGAACCCACAGAACTCCCAATCATGCTGGTCTCACCCTGGCAGCACATCGGGGGCTCCTACCTGTGGCACACGAGGATGTCTATGCCTGCACCCCAGAGGAAGGAGTCCTGGGAATTTTGGTCAGAACAGACTTTTCTTTCAGAATTTATCCTGCATCAAAAATATCCAACAGTGTAGCACCAGGGTTCAATCATCCACCCAAGCAATGGCTCAGGAACTGATGTTCCAGCAGAGCGTACCACCCATGCATTGCACCAGTCCCAACAACTCGTGTGCCACCTAGTCCACTTGGGCCACCCCAAAGGACAGAGATCACCCCCAGGGAGCCCATCTGGAAGCCAGAAAACCAACTGGCAGATCTAACTTGCAACTTGTTCTCCCAGCACAGGAAAAGTCCCTCTGTCCTGCTGGAGGAGGAAATCCTGTCCCCTGGGAATAAGTTCAGGAGTAAAGAAGGGGCAGATCTGTGGGCAAGGCAGTGGGCAGCTACGGAGGGTGACAGAGCCCTGGGACAGGCTGCCCGGAGAGGTTGTAGTTTCCATCTCTGGAGACATTCAAAACCCACCTGGATGCTGCCCTGTGCAGCCTGCTGTAGGTGATCCTGCTCTGTCAGGGTGTTTGACCAGACGTCTCCAGAGGTCCCTGCCAACCCCAACTGTGCTGTGAATTGTGAGAAGGGCTCACCCCTCAGCTCCCAAATACAACTTTGTGTGACCGAACAGCCTGGCTCCATCCTGTCCTTCACCCAAGCCTGGGAGCATTTGGGCTCTTCAGCCTGCACTGTGCCTTTCAGCCTCCGTTTGCACAAAACCTATCCCAACAAATCTCATCAGCTACAAAATAATTGTATAGTGCAATTTAGAAACAATCTTTTCCTATCCAGATGCTACCAATTTCAAGAGAGCCCTTAACTTTAATTTTTCTACCCCCTGCACAGTGCCCTCCCCCCCCCCCGCTTCAGAAGGTTCTTTCTTAGACTCTTCTGAACTGAAGCAATTTTTAAACAGAGATGCAAACATGATTTAATTTTTGGTCTTACTCTCCTCCCAGTCACAGCAGCACAGCCACTCACCTTCAGTTACAGCTGAGGATACATCTTCCCTGGGAATGAAAACAAAGTCCAGTCTGAAATTCCTAAAATCCAGCCTGATGAGCTCAGTCAAAGGAAGAATGCCAATACCTAAAGGGGTCCTGCAGGAAAGTGGGAGAGGGGCTGTTCACCAGGGAGTGCAGAGACAGGACAAGGTCCAATGGCTTCAAGCTGAAAGAGAGCAGGGTTAGGTTGGACATTAGGAAGAAGTTCTTCCCTGTGAGGATGATGAGGCCCTGGCACAGGGTGTCCAGAGAAGCTGTGGCTGCCCCTGGATCCCTGGCAGGGTTCAAGGCCAGGCTGGATGGGGCTTTGGGCAACCTGGTCTAGTGGAAGGTGTCCCTGCCCATGGCTGAGGGGTTGGAATGGCATGGTCTTTGAGGTCCCTTCCAACCCAAACCAGTCCGTGGTTCTATGAAGAAAGCAGCACAACAATAAAGTCTAATTCAACTATGTAAGAAATCTAGAAATTATTTTATTATTATAACAACTGACTTGGACACCAATGGAAACACCATCCTGCTTATCCCCAGTTCCATAAAAAAGGGGCTCATGAAAAGCCTTTCTCAGGGAACATGACTTTCCCAAACCAATTTAGGTTCTGCTTGAGCCATGTCTTGGGGCACATGAAGGCTGGCAGCAAGGCTGCATTCGCTTTTATGGCCAAACATGACAGTATGTCAGTCTGCCTAGGAACATAGTAGCTGAACTTAGAACACAGACTTCAATTCTTTGGGAAAAGCATCCCAAATTTTTTCATCTTTAACAAGACAAAATTTGGCAGGGAGTTTTGCTCTTGGCCAACAACTAATGAAATTTCTTTCTAAAAGCTGACAGATGGAAGGAGGACTTCCATGGCTGGAAACACTTCTGTGGGGATTTTCCTGCCCTCTCTCTGAATCTGTACTGCAGAGCACTAGGTACTGAGACATAAACACAACCAGGGAAGCCCCTCCACGTGATTCTGACTTTCCTTGCAGGAGAAAGAAGGCTTCAGGCTCCAAGTAGCCACTTGGCTGCAGATACATGTAAATGCTTCAGCTGGAAGCACTTCCTAAGCCTCAGCACCTCCCTTCAAGGCCCAAATCCTACAGCTCTTCCTTTGAGCTGAAGCTTCAAGGCAACAGTCCCACACCCAACTGATGGTTTGACCCTGTGCCTCTCCAGCACAAGAGGCTTTAAGGTAGTTGTAGCTGTAGGAAAAAAGCAGGGAGATGTTTCAACAGCTGGATGGGGACGGATACATGCATGGCTGAGAGGAGACAGAGGCTGTGACCTCACCAGGCGCCAGCCGGGCGGCCCACGGGGCAAAGAGGGAAAGTACCAGATCACCTCTGCCCCAGGATTTTGTTTATTTCAAACAAAAAGGTAACAGAGCAACCAGAGCACACCAGTTTAAAGTAACAAAAAGCCTCCTCCCAGGCATTCATAGGGTGCTTGCACAGTACCTGTGGCTGTATGGAACACTGGAAACCGCCTGTAACACTTACACTGGCTGCAAGGAGAAGCCTTCAGTATTCAGCCTCTACTTGAGGCAGACAAATAGGTGCTAAACATTTTAGGACCTCGTATACACAGAGCACAATTGTTTCCAGCTTTTTTTCCTCATGCTATCAAGCCCTTTAGAATTATAAAACCTATTCCAAGACAAATTCTGAAAGACAAAGCTTTTTTTTTTTTCCCTTGGAAAAACCCACACAACAAGGCAGAAGTTTAACTGTTGGTCCCTACAGAACACAGATTCCATTTTTCAGTGGTAATGCTACCCCAAAAAATAACCATCAACAAGGGGAAACTGTATGAAGCAAGTGGCTTTGTTTCAAGCCACCAGTTACAGCCAGTTCAGGTGTTGCTTGCAAAACCACAGGATTAAACAGTCGCCATCGCTAGAAACCATAAAGCATCACATTCCTTGAAGTGCCAAATGTTAACTTTCTTCCACTCTACCTCCTGGGAACAGACCTTGCCAGCTCTGCTGCCTTTGTTCCAAGTTATTTTTCATACTGAACAGAGGTTCTTGGAAAAAAAATGTGCCAGGAGCAGAGGTATAGAACATCCCAGCCTGGAAGGTTTTGGAATGGGTTTTTTGTTTTGTTTTTAAAGAACTCACAGTCACACTGCAGCTTAAAAAAAATCTGCTTGTCCTTCCCTAGATAAGTGCAAGAAGCAGAGTAGAACATCAGACATCAAGACAGCATCAATAGTGAAAGGACAGGGCTCTTCCTTGACAAAAAGCAGCAAGCACTTTACACTTTTCCTGTGCTGGTGGAGAAAATCAGTAGTTAATGATGCAAAACCCACCAAGAGATAAGGTTTGAGATTCCTTAATCATTAAATTGTGCTTGTGTATTGCTGAGTCCTCAGACTGTGGGTCAGCTTACACTGCAGGAGGCTAAAATACAAAAGCACAGAG
Source organism: Gallinula chloropus (assembly GCF_964237585.1). Lineage (NCBI taxonomy): Eukaryota > Metazoa > Chordata > Aves > Gruiformes > Rallidae > Gallinula > Gallinula chloropus. The sequence continues at coordinate 200,248,630 of NC_140085.1, forward strand.
GGGGGAGGCTAGAGATAGGATCTGTGGTTGAGCTGAACAATAATGCCAAGAAAAAACCTCAAATACAGCTGCAGCCTGGAGCTCCACAGCCCCTACAGCTCTTTCTCCAGAACAAGGGAGGGAAAGAGCTGCTGGAAAAAATGACTGAGTACACCTATGCATTGTGCAAGTTTTAAGACAGGGATGTTCCTCTGGGTATGGAGGATCAGAGAATGGTCTGGGTTGGAAGGGGGACCAAGGATCATTGAGTTCCAACCCCCCTGCCACAGGCAGGGACACCAACCTCCAGGCTTGGATCTACACAAGGCTGCCCAGGGCCCCATCCAACCTGTCCTTGAACACCTCCAGGGCCGGGGAATCCACTACCTCTCTGGGCAGCCTGTTCCAGCACCTCACCACTCTCTCTGTAAAGAACTTCCCCCTAATACCTAATCTAAACCTTCCCTTCTTTAGCTTAAGTCCATTTCCCCTTGTCCTGCCATTGTCTACCATTTTAAAAAGTTGATTCCCCTCCTGTTTCTCTGCTCCCTTCAGGGACTGGAAGGCTGCAATGAGGTCCCCCCACAGCCTTCTCTTCTCTAGGCTGAACAAGCCCAGCTCCCTCAGCCTCTCTTCACAGGGGAGGTGCTCCAACCACCTGCAGAGCTGAAGAGGAGCTCATCCAGCCCCAGCCACCTGACTTTATAAAGTATTATTTTCCCCACACAAAGGGTTATGTTGATTCCAGAACACAAATGATGGCATGAGGCTCTTACAACTCCCCTGAAGGCATTCAGCTGTGTCCCCCCTCTCCAACACGCTGTAGGCTCGCTGGCTCGCTCTGGCACAGCGATTTCATCTTGCAATACTCTGAGACTGATGTATTTTTTTTGTTGTTGCCATGACAACTATGCAGTTAGGTCAGACCTAAAGCAGCAGCTGGCTTCTCCACTGCCAGGCTCTGACAAGTGCAGTTGTTGTTGGGGTTTTTTTTCCCTTCTAAATACATTGCCTATATACCACGATTTCAGTAGTTCCAACTTACAGAAACACAAGCTACAGCCATTTTTCTGCTTCCCAAGAATCACCCCTATCATGAGGCAGGTGGCAGAAGTAACACAAACACATACATACTCCTCCAGTAGCTGTAGGAGCTCACATGACCCTAAGCATGCTGAAAATCTTGCTTCCAAGTAAATATGGGCATTAGCTGCTGGCATTAGCACACTGTGTGTAGCTAATGGAGGGGTGGCAAAGGCACCTACAGCTAATGAGAGCTCTGATATCAAGATACCAGTCACACCCAGCACAAATCAGGAATGCTGTGCTCTACACTTACTCCCTTAAAAAGAAAGTCAGATATATTTTCCACTTAAGAGCTTGGAAATAATACTGGAAATAATATTAACATGAAACAACATCTGTAAGAATGAGCTAGACTGAGTATAATACAGGCAAAGAAGAGGGCAAGAATTGCACCTGAAAACATCAGAGTTTTGTCACTGTTACCTTCTAGGTAGTGGCTACGTTTTGCAAATGTTAGGTTCATATCCGGGGCATCACTCAGCCAAGATTTCAAACGCAGCTCAGAAGACAGAGGAAGGAAAAATAAAGCCCTTCACAACAGAGATTTTTTCAGGCATTCAGATTTTATACTGTCAAAATGGATGTTTCAGAAGTTAAAACAGTGTACTATGGTACCTCAGGGAGATCACTTGTTTAATAAAAAATCCCACTTACAAGTTTCTGACAGGACTGGTACTCCTGGGCCATGCACACACAGAGCAAACCTTGCAGCCTCATGGTTGTGGCTGGGGGACTGAGTGCTGCAATGGTTTATCAAGCTGGAAGAAGCCCCAGTGGTTCCACAGAGCACTCCCCACTCAAGGCTCCCCCACACATTACATGGTATGGCTCCAGAGGTGCTGAGCCAAGAGAGCCCAGAAAGCGAGGCTGCCAAGAACAAGAGCTACCCCACCAACCCACAACTCAGCTGGCAGTCAGAGGAAGCTGAAAAGGAAGATTATTATCTTTGTTTCTAGCCAGCTGTTAAGAGGAAGCCCAGTTGCTGCAAGAAGTACAGCTCTCCAGTTCACACTGACCACACTCAGCTATTCCCCTCCTTTGGTAACTCTGACATTTGTCTAAGCCACACAAGTATCAAACCACCATCACTACAAACACAGGTTGTTCCAGAAAGCAATTTAAACAATTACAAGGATTTATTGAGAACCAACTTCTCTTTTCTACCATTTACAAGGTGGCCACTAAAAGTGAATGCACATGAACAGAAAACCATCCATGAAACACAATCTGGTTTAGTTAAAAGGAAAACAGACTGCAGGAATAAAAACTCCAGACACATTGCAGTTATTAATTACGAAGCCGTTGATGATCTTGGAAAAGCATTTGGGAATTCACAACCCAGGATTCAGCCTTGAAGTCTGAGGGAGGGGGAAGGAACAACCTTCCAAGTCCTTCAGCACCACTGCACATAAAACTGTACTACTTGATGTATTTTTCCATGAACTTCTTGTGAAACTCCGATCGCAGGGTATCGTTCACAAATCTCTTATCCTTTTTGGTCTCATCTAGCCCCTTGGCACAGTTCTTGAAGACGACATCATCATCCCACCTGAAAACAAAAGTTTCACTTCAGTACAGTGCTATGAAAATTAGGTGCAATTCACAAAAAAAAGTTAGGCCTTCTGACTTCAATGTACGGAACAGCTAGTCATTAGGGTCAGATTTTGGTCTTCAAGGGGAAAAAAAAGTAATAAAATCTCTCTTTCAAACCTAATCCACCTCCTACATGCTCCCAAGTCAGAAGTGAGATGAGTATCAGTAGACTAAAGGTTGTTTTTACAGAAAATAAGCACAGAATCATAGGGGTTGGAAGGGATCTCAAGAGATCATCAGGTCCAACCGCCCTGCCAAAAGCAGGCTCCTTAAGACAGGTGGTCCTAATGACCATTTAACAGAGAAGAAACAAACCTTTAATCTAAATTTTGATAAACACAAGATTAACTGGAATATTTGCAAACAAGAACTGTATTCAGAAAAAGGCTGCTATTAATTCCAGTTATACCAAAAAAAACCCACCCCAAAGAAACAAACCCCTGAAACGAGACAGGTTTTAAAGGGGTGCAAGACACCACATTTCTCAAGGAACTTTGGTCTCGTTGTGTCATTAGGAACAACATCAGACACACACAATTCTCCATCACCCTTTCTTTCTTTTTTAAGTGAAACAGAGAGATAGGTTCAGAGAAATGCACAAGACAATCACTACATGCATCAGTACCCCAATTCCATCACTTGTGCCAGTATCTGAGGAAGGGAATAGAAACTAGAGGCAGCGGTGATGTTCTCAGACTGTGAGTAGGGAGAGGGAGCAAGGGGATGGGTGTCACAGCACGGACTGCACAGTACCTCCTCTTCACTTTGAAGTTTGCTTGAGGCTGTGCTGGGCCAGTAAGGTTCAGCAGGGGGTTACCACTCAGAATGTTCTCCATTCGAATTCTTTCTTCTTCTGCCTTTTGCTCTTGTTCCTGAGAGCCAGAAATGAAAACATTAATTTTCTGGGCCATTTTCCTCATCTAGTTGATAAAGATAAACATTACTTAAGTGTGAACACCCACACAGAGCTTTAATTCCTTGCTCAGTGTTTGACAGGTGTGTGAGAAGAATAAGGATAGAAACAAAAGATACTCTAAAGAGCTTAACATTGCTAATAAACTGGCAATCTAGCCACACTCATATCTGCTCTACTTACCTCTGATGTTCCATCAAATATTCAGTTAGATTCTAGTTTTACCATTTACATATTTATTACATTAAAATCTGTACACAGATGAAGAGATATTTTTTATCCTCATGAGAAAGCACATCATACAACATTCATTAGGTGGAAGACACCTTACAGCATGTTGAAACTTCTCTATCACCTTCAGCTATCTGCTGAAGTTTTACAACTGCAACTTCCCCAGGGACCAGTTCAAAAGAATATTGAGGAATTTTAAGAGGAAACTGAGCAGTGGATGTCATAAGGCTGTTTAAGAGTTTCAATACTAAGAGGCAGAAAGTTTTTCTTCTCCCTGTATTGGCAAAAGCGTGTAACTCAGCCGAAGTGAAGCACCACAGGCAACACAAAGTAGATTGCACTGCCCACGCTTCCAAGCTGCATTAGTACATTTAGTGATTTAAACATTTGCAGACTTCAAAATGAATAAGTAATATTCACTTTACAGCAACATATTTTTCCACAGCCCTTCAAAAGTATTACAAGGAATGCTCTTTGATGAAAGTACCAGAAAAAAAAACAACCCCAAACACCAAATTCTTTACCTTGGATAACTAAGTAGGTCTCCTCTTCCCTATGCACTGAAGTATGATCTGAAGACATTCTACTTCAACAATGCACTGAAGTCTCATTAGCACTACAGGAGACTCAAACCTTCCCCTTCAAAAATGACATAAACTAAAGACAAAGAGATCAGAAAGTGTTTGGTTGGGTTTCTTTCCAAGCTGCATAAAATTCATGGCTGGGGGCTGCTATAGGATCCCAGAAGAGGAAATCTTTTTCTTGGTGGTAGCGTCTACAAGGTTTAAGGGCTGAACTTGGACATCGGTGCTACCCAGAGTTGTCTAGCTTCAGACATTTAATCAATATCAAGTGATGCATTACTACAGCTATCTACAATTTACAAGGTTGTTTAATTGGACTGATCAGGTACATGGCATATTCCTATAAAACACCCCAACCCTCTTAAGAGCAACACCAGCTTAAGACAGAAACGAATACCAGATGATGCAGGATCACCAGGAAAGATTTTAGCTTTGAAAATCTACTCCTGCTTTAGTTACCAAAAAGCACCTACCATTACACTGCTCCACACACACAACATTCAGAGGCAGTTGCAATTAATTTCCAGAGGGATTGGAAAAACTCCCCAAAAGGATGCACTGCCTAAGCACAACACCGTCCTGTTATGCCCTTATTAAAACATGTGCAGGCAAAACCTGCCCTTGCTGCTGTTTCCATGGAGCTTTAACACAAACCACAGCAGTTTGGAGTTACTAATGCAAAGTTTTGAGTTTTCAAACATCACTCTAAACCCAAATCTGGTTCCAACTTCAGCTGCTATCACCACCCCACTAAATAAGGAAACAGAGTAAAAATATCTGATATGGAACAGCAATTTCCTCCCCATTAGAAATACACATTCCAATGATACATTTCTTTCCTCTGTGGATTACAGACAGGAAATGTATGCAGCTTCTTCACAATATGCCAATCTTTGTTTTACCATCCTCTTTCTTCCTAAGATAGAGGAACCGACAGCAGTGAAATCCAGCTTGCTGCAGTCTCTGCTGTGCTCCCAACTGGCAGTCAAGCAGCCCTCAGACTACAGCAGAGCACAGGCATGCAAAGCACTGATCTGAACCCAAGCAAGAGCTAAGATACCGGTACAAACAAACAAAAAAATAATTTAAAAAAGAAAATCAGTATCACCAAGAGGTGATCAGGTTCTGTTCAAGCCCCTGAGGCATATTTACAACAGGATGTAAGCATGTGAAGTGGTCTCTGTGCTGTCCAAAGTGAAGCGGGCTCTGCCTCGTTAAATTTAATCTCTGATGCGCCATTAGCAGCGAGGCTCTGAAACAACAGAGAGGTCTGGAACAAATCTCAGAAGCATGTAGGAACACTGCAAACCAAAAATGCAAACTGGCCTAGACCCAGGAGAAGGTAGCACTATAAAAAGCACTGTAAGAAATTAATACTCCCCTGTTGACAAATGCTTCTGTAGAGAGAACTTCTTCCAAGCCCTATATATGCAAACAGACACAGCAGCTTTCCACTTCAGAGCTGAACTCGGGGGACCCTTCTGGAGGCGGCGCGCAGAGCGTGGCACGCTCTCACCCTCACATCTCTGAGACATGAACTTTGGCTGTGACCCAAAGTCACTGACCCCCTGCATCAGGCACCACTTGATCTGCCGCCCACATCCCATCTTCTGCTGGTTTGTTCACGCTGCATGACACTGCAGCTACACACCGCTGACACACGCAGACCTACAGTGCACTGCACACACCGCGTTTCTTTGACGGCCAAAAGTCCCCTGGAGTCAGTGAGCATCTCTGGGGGGAAGTTACAGTTCCTCCCTCCCCTCCTGCATTTCAGATTTAGTCTCTACAGCTCCTACAAAGCTGATGGCTCCAACATTCTGCACCATGCACGGGGAGAAGTGAAAAGCACTTGGTCATTGGGTCATAAACAGACTCGCTAGAAGAAGACAAAGCCAATATTAAAATTCATTAAAAATATGCATACAGCACTCCAGTGTTCTTATTACACACAGATGCACATCCAGGTTTTCCATAATAAGAGTTTATGAAGGCATGATAGGCATCATCCTAACTGCTTTCCAAAACCCATGTAATAGCCTTCAGCCTCAATTAGCCTGACACAGTTTGCTTTCTGATCATGAAAAAAGCATTACCAGACTGAAGTGACAAAAAGTGATGAGAGAAAATAAGAAAATCAAAACTGAAATAACACTTTTAACAAGTGTTACGTTACAAGCAGTAGTACAAGACTAAGAGTAGGACTTAGCTTCAGATTAAGACACCTACATCTCAACATCTGCTTGTAGGCCCAAGATCTGGAGAAAACAGTAAAAAGTGAAGAAAACTCTTCTGCTCACACTATCTCACACACACAGGACACCATCCAGGCTTCACTGACCACATCTCCACTGCACTACCACAGAAGCTGGGATACATAACTTGTACACTGACCCCAACAACTTGGCACATCAAGCTCAACCTGAATTCTGTCTAAAACTGCTACATTCACTCAAGGCAACTACAATTCCAGAGGACTGGAGGGCAGCAAAACCTGCACTATGATGAAAAGAAGGGGTAAAGGCAACCTTGGGAATTTCAAATGATTACATTTTACTTTTGCACCTTAAAAGCAATTACGAACGTAACACAGAAGCTGTCAAACCTTCTTTTACAGTGACAAGAGTTCCAGAAAACATCCAGGAATCCTGTTTTTAAACATTTGTTTTCTGTATTCACAGCAAGAGATGCTGCAGAGCCCCTGGGCACTTTGTGCAACCCTTGGCTGCTTCTTAGCTCTGTTCACAAACACAACTCTGCTGTCGTAGATCTGCATAGTGACTAGAAGTAGTAAAAGAACTGCACAAGCTTATCTTTGTCATTAAAGGTCACCAGATTAAGAGTCTGAAAGCAAGCAGGGAATAGATCTGTTCAGGCACCACAGTGTTAGTCGCTTTACAAAGACGACCTGGCATGCATGGTAATTTATTTATGGAATTCAGTCCTTCAAAGCTATTCTAGGTTGGATGACATTTCAACATATTTGCTACAAATTTTAAGAAGCAGGCCAGTTCTGAAGCTTAGCCTTGAAGATTTTGTTTTGTATTATTTACCTTCACTAAAACCTCCCAAAGAAGGTGTTCAAGATTTATTTTTTAAAAAAATATGTAATTTAGTAAATATTGTTTATTAGGAGCCATGACATGGATACTAGGTGTAACTCACAGTGGTGTAAAGCTGATATCTACACTTAAGCCAAGTTATACACTGGCCAGAGCTGCAGAAATGCTCATCTCCAGCCAAAAGAGGTTTTCATTATGTTTCAGAATTTTCCACATAAATCTTCCACTGCCCACTCCCCCACTGAAAGCCGGGACGCTCCAGGCGATGGAGCATGGGTTGTATCAAATCAAACAGCCCAGACATAACCTTCATAGCTGTCTGAGCTTCACACCTCTGAGGCACGATCCAGCACAGCTGTTCACAAAATCAGCAGCTCCAGTTGCTCCAAAGCCTACAGTGCTCTTTTAAATGGGGGAACAAAGACTTATTAAGCTAAACCACTATGGATACAACAAACCCACAACAGAAAAAAAAAAAAAGCCTAAGGGGAAAAATAATCATTTGTATTCACTCCACCCTTTCCAAAATGACTCCTCCTTGCCTGCCTTTCCATTCAGCAGGAGGAGGCATACAGCTCTTTGCCCAAGCCCTTTCAGCAAAAGTAAAAACAACTGCTGGGTTATTCCAGCAGTCCAGGCAGCAGTGCTGCGCTTTTCAATAGCGGCCTGTTGCACCCACAATCTGTGGAGATGAATCAGGCACCAGCAATGCTGTAACCACCACGTTGGAGGCACAGGCAACAGAACAGGAATATTACAGTGTGAGGAATAAGACTGGATTGGCAGAGGGAACCCCATACCCCGGGGAAGCGGATGGATACTCAGCTCACTGTGTGGCATCGCAGCCAGGGCGTGGGGAGTGGATGCAGAGCTATATAACTTTAACTAAACAATTGTTCCTTATCTTGCTGTAAGAATAACAGTCCCTTGACACACTTGTTTCAGACCGCAAAGGAAAGAAAAACATTGTTGTTACCATGGTTATTTTTTTAGTACAGTCACTACCCTTAGCACAGAGCAAGATGACTTTTACAGAAAGTGCTGGAATTCCTGAAATGACTCTGCTGTGTTACAGTAAGTTATCCTACCCAGCTTTTATAGATCCTGCAGAGCTGAAAGAAGACCTGAAACACCCACATTTCATTGAAGGCTGCAAAAATAAAAATATTTTTTTTAAAAAATAACATCACAAAGCCTTATTTTAATGCTAATTTTTTGACAGCACTGCCTTTAGCAGCAGGGAACAAAACTTAGTAACACCGAGATCCTCCCCAGTTACTGGATCCTATGCGAAGTGCCAGCTCCATGCAATTCAGCGATTCAAATAACCAATTCAAACTCCAAAAAAATAAGAGCACAGAGCAATCACAGCTGCAGGGCCTGTGTGCAGACTTCTCAGTCTGACCACAAGGAAAGGGACGTTATCTTTAGTTCCTGGCAAGGGTAAGGATTGTGAGCACGTCTCAAACATTTAGAGAAGAAACCTATCTGCCATCTGCTTTTGCCTCTACTGAAATTCTTTCTTGATCACAGATTTGATAGTCTAGTTTTAGTTAAACCCTTAAAATTAAATGGAAAGGTTAATATCTATCAAGATTCATTTTCTGAAGTTTTATTTGAATGCCTGTGATGTGGGAAAACACAGGACAGAGTTATTTGACCACTAGTAAAGTAACAGAGTTATAGAGAAACAGTGTGAAATAAAACCGTTAAGAAAAACAAAAAAACCTAAGCCTGTTCTCAGATAAGCATAAAATGACTGGATGTTAAAACAGCTCTGCTGAAACTGCACACATACACACAGCTGCTCACTAGTTTGGGGTTTGGTTTTAATTACTTCAATTTACCTTTTAAGGAAGTGCTTGAAAATTGAGCATCGAGGGCACTGAAATGCTGAATTTGGGATCCAGCTGAATTTGGGATACTGAACTGTTTCCATGAAAGCCATCTGTGGGTAGCTCACAGGGACAACAGACTTAGTGTTTGTACAGTTTCAGACAGACCCATAATTATTCCACAGAAATGGCTTTCAGAACTAAAATTTCCTGGTCAGCTTAGTGTCTACCAGAAACAACCTGGGAGGTTAAAATTGTGGAGGGCATGAGAAGAGTCAGGACTTCCCCCCATGTTCAGTTTTTAAAAAACACTGCTAGCACTTGCTCAATAATGCTACATAATTCAAGGGAATTTAAGCATTTTGAGAAGTTAACAGGCTTTGACAGAAATTCCTTATTTGGTTGACAAACTATTTGCTTCACAGCTTACAGAGAAATCTCGTTGTGAAGTTAAAACCTCTTAACACTAATATTTGTCAAAATCAGAGTTAGAGGATTTCTATAGAAATTGGTATTACCACATAAGGGAATGTAACAGAAAGCATGATGATCTTACCAAAAAAAAAGTCATTTTTTGTTTTTAACCACTGTCTCACTAGACACTCATTTTAAAAGGAGCAGTCCTCCTCCTGTGGGAACTTAAATGCTGGACACCAAAGCAATGAGTGAAATCAGTTAACAAGAATACAGATTACTTTAAATGAAGTCTCAAAAATAACTGGACTAGCATTTTAATAAATCAAAATAACTAAAGTATCAGAAAAAAATAGATATGGCACAAATTTGGCATATATTACTGTATTTTACCCATTTCATCCTGCAAAGACCTTTGCATGCTCCAAGAAGATGCAGAGACACATTAACCTGTCTGCATAACAAAGAGATTTGAAAAAGACATGGGGAAGAGTGAAGAGGCATTCACTCTGCAGTTTCCCTTTGCCTTGCCACTGCTGCTGCCTATTACACACAACAGCATTTAAGCAGATAAAACATCCCTGTGTTAATTAAGACCATTCTGAATGCAGTTGGATGACTAACACATGGCTACTTACAAAATTAGGTTTAAATTACGGTTTGCAGTACATGATAATATGATATCCCACACACCTGAAGGGAAAAGGGATTTATATTAAATGGCTATAAAATGCTTTGCTGGTAATGCCTCACTTCACAGCTGTGGGCAACAAGGCATAATCTAAACAGACTGCACCCCTAAAGCCAACACACACAATCGATCTTTCCTGGGGAGATCCTTACTCCCAAAGACTCTTTTTAGGCTGTGCTCCACCTTCACTTTGACTTCTTCCAGTCAATGCAGTCTCAGTTGCCTACTCTCAAAGAATCACAGAATTGTAGGGGTTGGAAGGGACCTCGAGAGACCATCAGGTCCAACCCCCAACCCAAGAAAACCCCAAGAAAATAAAATTTCAACTACCTGCAGAGCACCCACTGTTTACTGAAGGTGCCAACTTTTAGGAGAGCCTACCTGCTGCCAACCAGTGACAGGATAAACAGAGCAGGTAGTGGGTGTGCAGTTACATACACCATTGCAAATACTAATTTTAGGAAGAAACAGATGTATTAAGTTCAAATATGTGTGCATGTATTCAGCATGCATACAGTGCTGGACACCACAAACCCTGCATCTGGGAGAAGCTTGCAGAAAGGTAAAAACTAATGCCATTGAAGACACAGCAAAATAAACCAAGGAGTACACTAATACTTCATAGCTTTTTGGCACCCTCTAGTGACAAAGCAAGAATTTCACGGAGAAGACAACATTCCTTACACTTGGCTGGCTGTGATGCAATTTACCCCCATTATTTTCTGCATGCAAGTTTGCCACGCTGAAGTGTGACAAGTTTTGCTGTTTAATTTACACACAGAACTTCAGCTACCAGGCTGAGGGAAAACCTCATACAGATCTAAGATTTCATTGTAAGCTGAGCACAAGAGCTGCAGTAGAATCTTTTCCCTTAACTTATAGTTTGGTACATTCCACAAGAGGAATTCAGGGAAGAGTTGGTGCCAGTGTTTTAAAGTAATTTTCACCATGTTGTTACTGCAGAACACAATTTCACGTCTGCGTGATGTGCTTCAAAACACCTAGACAGAGACATGAGAGACATTTTCAAACACTTTTATAAAGACTACTCATGGGGCAGATGGAGTATCAACATGGAGAAACACACAGCAACAGTTTTCTCCAGCAAAATTCCTGCCCTGAAACAGCACATACAGCTTTCAGCCTTCCAAACTACCCAACTCCAGAGCTGCAGAGCGCATGCTGGTTTTACAGGCCTTGCTGATTCTTAAGGTAAATTGTTATACTGTCAGCCAGGAGTGGTCAAGCACATTGCTGCCTACAGCATTTAAAATGTTATTCTCTTCTGGCTGTTCCTGCTCTGTGCTGGATCCTATGTCCTGTTTACTGCCAGCTGTCTCTGCTGGACAGCACTTGTGAAAAACCTTAAACCAGGAGCATGTACGTTAGACTGTGGTAAGGTTGTTAGTAGTGCAGAGGAACCAAAACATTAAGTTGTCACAGCAGCAAAGATCCCAATCAGCATTTAGTATGTTTATGTAGCACGTTCTAAAACCACCTCAGATTATGTTATGCTAAGGTGACAGAGTTGGTGCTTGGTTTTCTTCTTACACTAATACAAAATCTACATATAACAACATACAAAACTACTCAGACTAAGATGTATAACACATTTTCAAAAGCACTAAAATGATTTAAGCACAAATAGAAAAAGAAAAAGCTGCCCAAAAGCAGCAGAGGGAATGCTGCACATCTACCACTTCTGTTCCACCAGCAGAGGCAGAGCACTTCGGTAATACAGATGAAATACCTGGACTCTGACCTGTTGCCATGCAACATTAGAGCTAGTACACTTCATCCTAAATCCTGATGAGTTTGACAACACAGGCTAGGGACTGTTTCTGGGAATAGAAGCCCATTCATCTGGCAGGAATTTTGCTAACACGCTCCATCCCAGCAAGCAACAGTACACCAAGGAGGTGAGGAAGCCAACAGCATTGGATTTGATCCCGCTCATGGGAAAACGATCTCTAACTACACAGACTCCTTTCTCTCTTCAAGGGTAGAACATGGTGTTTCTGTCTGTAGGGAGAGTGACTGTAGGGGGGCATGAAGGATATGCACGAGTTGACTTTCCATGTTCTGAAAAGACTAAGTGACATATTAATTGATTTTTGCATTTTTCAAATAGACTTGCTGGTGTATAATCACGGGAAAAAGTTCTCCTCTTCCAGTAACAACTGGTGCTCCTTGCCAAGGCAACACAGAATCAGTGTTGCTAAAGACCAATCATGGTTTAAAACTTGCAGCCATGAGAAAAAGCATCAAAAAGCATATTTCATTTAATAAATGTAACCCTCCATATTTCCTGTTCTATAAAAGTTAGTTAACAAGTGAAATTGCACTGGATAATGTAGCTAATTCCACTATATGGTTAGTTGTGATAATCCTCTTCATAGAAGGACTTGTATAAGAAAAACAAGATTATCTTGACTTTACACATTTACAAAGGGTTGGGGAAGTAAATACAATGCTCTAGTGAGTAAAACATTCAGTTTGTCTACTAAAGAAAATAATTCTTGACAACAAATCCAGAGTCGATTTGAAGGGCACTTACCTTGGCAGTTCTCACTTGTCTGAAGTGCTGAAGGCACCCCAGTTTTAATAAACACCAGTTTGCAAACAGCAGATGCTCTTTAGTGGGTGAGATTTTACCTTCCGAGCCTGCTCCTCAGCTCGTTCTTTCTTGATTTTTTCCAGCTCAGCCAGAAGAGCTGCAGTGTCATCATCATCACTGTCTTCCAACTCCTCATCTTCATCATCTTCCTAATAGGAAATGGAAACAAGAAGCATCTCAACTAACAAAACCAGTTTTCAGTTCTGAAGCTTACTGCAGACAGTATGTAAAAAAAACAAAAGAAATTATATAAATACATATACATATCTCTCCCCAAACAGTCCTGGTCTGCCCAGCTAAGGCTAAACTTGCTGATTAATTTCTGAAGTACTTTGCTGCTCACAGCAACAAATACAATACAAATAATTTGCTCTTGTACAGAAAAGTAGAGATGAAAAAATGTTTCTGATCTTTGGATGACTGCAATTAATTTTTTTTTAGAATTCAAATGCTATGTAGCTGCCAGTCTACAAAACAACTGTCCTCAACCACTTTCTAATCATTGTAATGTAAGTCACTACAATAGTGTGCCCAAATACCCTGTCCAATATTGTCATGACCAAATATAACAGAATAAAAAAGCCTCAGCTGATTGTCAAGGCTCAGACCTAACTCCCAGATGTCAGCATGAGAGGAGCAAAGAGCAAGAATCCATTGCTCATGCAGACAGTCAGTATTCCTCAAGAGCTCTACCTTAGGGGAATTCAGACTGACCCAGTAGTTGACAGAGTCCAAAAAGCCACCCACACCCCACACTTTAAGTGGCATTCTCAGTTCCCCAGTTTTTGTGTGCTCTCCAACAATATCACTAGAGCATGGACCAGAACCCTCAGAACCACTTTAGATAAAAGGAATGTATGTCAGAACCTGCCTTAAATAAATCTTCAGCAGACCTAAAATGAAAGTACTTATTCTATTTACAGCAAATCCTGAAGGCAGGATAGTAAAGTGAAAGAAGGCAGGGGAAAAGAAAAAAAGATACATACATCAGTAAGTGGATCATCTGCATCAAGATTTGCAGCAGGAATCTGGTCTAGCCGAGGCTTCTTAGACACAGAAGATGATGTTGTGTGCTCTATGGAATAAGATTTACAGAAAAAAAAGGGACTAAGTCACTTCATTTAAAAACATCTGATGTCAGAAAGCAAAAAACTTCACAAACAATTTGGCTTGCATTGGGGTAAGAAATGCAAATTTATCCTTATTTTGTGCTCTCAGTCTTAATGCCCACGCCAACCGCATCCCTTCAGGTACCCTCAAGGGAAGCAGTGACATCCCCAAAATAACAATTTGACCTCTGAAAGGTTTTTAAGTCATTGTTTCAAAAAGAAAGAAGAAAAGTCAACAAAAAAATATCACTGTTCTATACAGCCAGATGGAGGGGTCTCACTGAGGACCACTCCAAAGCATTACTATTGGTTAGTTTGGTCCAAATCACATCTGCTTTTGCCTGTGAATTTGGAAGCCTCACACCACCTTCACACCTAAACCCAAAGCACCTACATTCTGTCAAGTTTAATACTGAAAATTAGAATTTCCCAAAAACCCTTTTGATTTTCATTCCAGTTATCACTTAGGCTAAACCCAAAAGAATGTCATACTTTAAAAACACATTGTTAGACTGATGCTGTAACACTAGAAGATGAATCACTCCCCTTCTCCTTCCCATCTCTCTTGTCCACATACCAAAAAGAGCCCTTTATCAGCTGTACACACTTGCTGCCAGCTCATTACAAATCACACAGTCCGAGCTGGCCTGCAGGATGGCTTATGCTCTTCTACCTTTGCCAGCACGAAGCCAGCAGACATTCACTTGCAGGTCAACAGGTCCCAATTCTCAGACCAATGCCTGAAATTCTGCTCTCCCAACATGCTGTCTGCATCCTGCAAACTTCTTACACCATCAAGTGTTGTGCAAGAGCAGTGACAACACAAAGGTATCAACATAAGAAAAGAGCTGGAGAGGGATTCCTTACATGAGTAGGGAGTGATAGGACAAGGAACAATGGGTTTAAACGGAAAGAGGGCAGCTTTAGATTGGATGTGAGGAAGAGATTCTTCCTTCTGAGGATGGTGAGGATGTGGCGCAGGGTGCCCAGAGAAGCTGTGGCTGCCTCTGGATCCCTGTCAGGATTCAAGGCCAGGTGGGATGGCGATTTGGGCAACGTGGGCTAGAGGAGAGTGTCCCTGCCCATGGCAGGAGGTGAAGACTAGATGGACGTTGAGGTCCCCTCCAACCCAAACCACTCTGTGATTAAATTTATTTTGTTTCTTTGTTTTTACCTCTGGTTGGTCTGTCTCTGTTCTTTTCTCTTGCAGCAACCCGTTCTCTCTCCTCCAGCTCCCTTCTGAAATCACGGTTACGCACCTCTTCAGGGGCATCCTGAGTGGCCTGTCTAAATATGAGGGGAGGGGGAAAAAAAGCTGAAGCTGACAGTCTGCAATGTTTTGAAGGAGGTCAATAATTCCTGGAGGGAACAGGTAAGTATAAAGAACTGTGTACCAAGTATATGAATGCTTTTTTATTCTCTTTTCATCAGCCCCCTTCTCTACGTGCATTACACACACACACTCCTTTCAGTGACTCTCAAATGGATTAAAACACCCTACATAAATTCCTACAAAACCAGAATGGCCACATCTACCTCTTGTAGCTATGTCTAAACTTTCTGCTCTCCAGCAGTCCAAGCCCAGTGTCCCAGCAGACACCCACTAGCATCATGGGCAACTTTGCTCAGCAGCCCAAGTCGCTGCAGCAAACACAGCCTCTAAGGCTCACAGATAAGCCCAAGATTAGAACACACTTTTTATAAACCTGTTCCCCTCCAAGAGACACACCAGATCATCTCCAGACCATTAAATAAAAGGTTAGAAGGAGAGGCAAAACACTAGCTTTAGTGAAACATATTGTAAATACATGGGTTTTTTTCCCCTTTTTTATACCATACCCACTGGCCAAAAGCAACAGACTATTTATATTTATGCCACACTAAATTCCACCTACAGTGTGCTGAATTTTCTGTGGAAATCTTGAAAAGAACTAAAAACTAAAACCAAGCAGCAATTCCTTTCACCTTTCTGTGAACCCAGTGCTGGAAATAAGAGTGTCTGGAAGAAACCCAGACTTGAGCCATTATAAACACATTGTGTGCACAGCTTGTCTTTATGATGAAGTATTTCATTTGCTTTTGTAATTAAAAACCTGAGCTTGGAATCCCTGATATAGCTGCAAAAATCCCCCCAAACCCCATGTCATTCAAGCCAACATGAGTGGGACTGAAACACTGAATGTTTCCTGCAATCATTTAGTCCTGGCAATTCAACAAAGACAACTTTGTATGAGGTATTTGAGAGAAAGAACAGAGGACACTCAATGCCCTCTCCATCCCTCTCGCACGCCAACAGAGGGATTTGTTAAAACATGCATTGTATATTCCTGTACATACCTGTCCTCACACACTTCTGTCAAAGCACCAGACTGGTGTCTCAGGCCCTGCTTTGTCTACAGAAACCAGCCACCAGCAGCTTTCCCATCACAGCGAAAGGCGTTTGGCAGCACTTTTTGTGCTGTGGGTTTCCTATTCTCCAAGGCACTCTGACTCCATTATCCACACGTGTTGTTCAAAATCAAAGGGGCAGTAGGGAAGAGGTGAACAGAAAAGTGGGAGTATAAAACCTAACAGCAACTTCACTGACAAGAGTAACATTAGTTAGATGGAAAAAAAGCCAAACACAAACCATTTTTTGGCTGACATTTAATTCTCAGTATCTGTATCACACTGACTACAGATCTCATGTAATCTTTCAAAAAGGATAACCAGGATTTATTATGTGTTTCAAGAAAAGGAAAATATTCCTAAGAACCCATTCTCTTTCTCACTGATTAAAGCAATGTTCACTCCCAGGACCTGCATGAACCAACCACAGCACTTAATATCAGCTCTTTCAACACATTCTACTGCCTGAGTGCTATTCCTTGATTCCCTGACTCCTCTTAGTGACCTTCCCCAGCAGTCCTTTGCCAGACTATCATATGGTTTTCCTGCTTTTAAAGACGTGCTCAACGTCGTTCCTCTAATCCCATCTTGCTCCACAAGTGACAGCACCCTCCAGAGTTCAGCTGGCTCCTTCTGTTCCCAGTGACAACTTTCTCTTTCCACCCAACTGCCCAAAATACTTGGTGTCCAAAGCTCACCTTCTTCTGACAATTTACTTCGAGGAGCAGCAATAATCCCATTAAAATTAAACCTCTCCAATTACTTGCAATGCATTCAATCTCCTAAGTCTCCCTTGGGGATGTTCAGCCCACTCAGTGCCCTGCACAGCCTCTGGTGCTCGCTTAGTGTCACACACACAAACATCTACTGGGGAAAGTTTCAGAGCACTGCTTGTAACAAAAAAAAAAAATCTTTCCCAGCCTGTTCTGCCATGAGACCAGAAAAAAAAACCACAATACTAACCTGTATTTGATTTTAGTATGAGAAGGAAGGTCTCTGCTGGAATACTGTTTGGATAGTTGACTTAAGTCTCCTTCACCTTTCCCTCTTCCTCCTCTTGCCGGTTCAAACGTTGGCCTCGCCGCTGTCGTCATTTTAACTACTGCAGAATCAAGGATATAAAAAGTTGTTACTACAACTTAGAGTCAAAAATATTCACCAGAAGCTACATCATTCCTAGAATTATAGCAGCAATATCAAGTCCCACTACACAACACCAGTTATCACCTGCCACATCAGCTTCAAAATTGAAGGAGTTTTTCATTGACTGTTCAGATTTTCAAAGAAAAGTCTATTCCAACTTGCTTGAAAAGGGACACACAGTACCAGGGATGTGAAGCTACATTTATGAAGTACTAAAAGTTGGTCAGGAGATGGTCCCCTATCCCTTAGGTAAAGGGTGCCATTTTGTAACTAAATTCTTTCCCCTCCTGAAAAACGACCGCTAAAAATGACTGCCTATGGGGAACGATCCCTCCAGTATTCCTCAAACTGCACCTAGGTACCATCACCAGAACCTCTGGTTGATGCAGACCATACCATGCCTAGGATGGTATTGATAATTAAATACTGATAAATATCACACAATTTGAATGCTCCAGCCCTCTCCATGGCCCCATTCTGCTCTCTGGTACAGGCACAACCCCATCACTAACGCTGCAGCACAGTCCTTTGGGATTGACCTGTGCAGAGCTCCAGCAGCTACAATCGATTCTTCTGTCAGCAAAGGAGTGAAACAGACCCTGACCACATCCTCAGCCGTGCGGGCACCTTGTCAGCACTCACTGCACTCAGTGCTGCCACAGAGAAGCGATCCTAAACCACCATAACAAGAATTTAACATCAACAACCAACACCAAAATGCCGCACCATCAACCAGTGCAACCTTAAACCTATGAGATAAAGCCACCAGTCCTACTGACCAAAAGGTTGGCTGGTAAAGGATGACAAGAATATATTTTAAACCATATTAAAAAGCTCCATATGCTTCTGTGATATCACCAGTGAGAGTTATCTGTTGATGCTCTGCTTGCACTTGTTACTGTCTCACTGTTACTGATATCACAACACACACGACTTCAGTGTTAAAATCATAAAACAAGATTGGCTGCTCCAAGCAACATCCCACCAGGGAGCACACGGAACTACCACACAGAAAAACAAAATTAACACAAACATCTTTAACAAGAAGCAAGGCAGTAAGTAGCCCTGGCTTACGGACTAAGGACTGCCGATGCCTTCCAGTGACACGGTGCGAGTCAGCTGGAGCTCGGCGAGACACATCAGCTCTGCCTCGGCACTGACTCTGTAGGACCCACGATCGAAGAACGCCACTTGCTCTCAGACCTTAGCTGTGCTAATTGCCTTTAACGGGGGGTGGGGTGGGGGTGTGTGTCTGTGCGTGTGAATTCAGGTGAAGAACCAGACCCAATGTGGCTACATCATTTCAAGAAACATTAAGAAACCCCCTGGGAACGGTCCCTGCTTCCCTCCACTCGGCCTGCATTCCGCTTGGGCTGCAAGGACCCAAACCTGACGCTACTCAGGGATCCTCACACCGACGCCTCCCCTGTGAGGAAGCGGCCTTCGCGGGGGAGCGCGTCCCCCGCGGACACCCGAGCCCAGGGCAGGAGCACTGCGCTGCCGCCGGCCCCTGGAGCCCCGCCGCGAGGCCCGCCGGCCGCCTCAGCCCAGGCAGCCTCCGCTCCTCCCCTCAGACACGCTCCCGCCCGGCTGCCCCTCAGGGCCGGACCCTTCCACGCCCCAGCCCGTCCCCACGCCAGGAACCCGCCCCGTTCCCCTTCAGGGACCCCGCCACAGCCACCCCGTGCGCATCCCCAGCCGCCTCCGCAGGCACTTACTTGTCGGCCTCCTGCCGCCCCGCGCAACCCAGCCCTACGGCCCTACGCCGCCACCATAACTCCGCCAAGCACCCACAAGGCACCGCGCGGGAGCCATGGGCACGGCGAGGCGGAAGCGGCTGCCCGCGGAGGACTTACCATAGAGAGGGCAGGCGGGAGTGCCGCGCGCGCCCGTCACGGTGGTTGCTGGGGCTGCAGCGGCAGCGGCGCCGCCGGCGGGGCCGGGGCGGTGGCCGCGCCCTGGGCCGCGGCTCCGCCAGTGCTGTGCCCAGTGCGGGGCTCCTCACCGTGACATTGGCGTTTGGGTCCTGTGGGGAGCGGCTGAGGGAGCTGGGGGTGTTCAGCCTGGAGAGGAGGAGGCTGAGGGGAGACCTGATCACCACCTACAACTGCCTGCAGGGAGGTTGTAGAGAGGTGGGCGATGGTCTCTTCAGCCAGGTGACAGGAGATAGGACCAGGGGAAATGGCATGAAGCTGAGCATGGGCAGGTTCAGATTAGATGTTAGGAAAATATTCTTCAGCAAAAGGGTTGTTGGGCGCTGGAACAGGCTGCCCAGGGAGGGGGTTGAGTCACCGACCCTGGATGTGTTTAACAGACGGGTCGATGAGGCACTCAGGGATATGGTTTAGCACAGGACGGGAATGGTTGGACTCGATGATCTCAAAGGTCTTTTCCAACCTTGTAACTCTGTGATTCCTGCCTTCCTCCTCCTCACAGCGGGGTCCTGTGTGCCCAGCCTGGAACAGAGAGCCTGGGGCGCCTGTCCTGCGGGCTCGGGGTGGCCCTGGAAGAGGCAATAGCCCTGTGGTGCTACCAGGCCTTGGCCTTGTGCTGGTCCTGCCCAGGTGAGGCCTCCCTGCAGCCTGCAGGGCTCTCCCCAGCGCTGGGGACTGGCTGGGCACAGGGGCAGGGCCAGGGTGTGGGTATGCAGAGGGTGAGGGCCTGAGGGCACACTGTAGCCAGTAAGTGTAACCTGCTAGTGTGAGCTGCTGTCAGGTCTTCTCTCACAAGCTAGCTGGTTAATATCTTGCAAGGGGCCTTTGTCGGACAAGTCACCCCAGAGGCTGCTTGCTTTATGTACAAGGCTTGGAAAAGGGTTATGTATTATGTGAAATTGCAGCTGGTGGCTTTAAAGTGCTTGCCCTGGATGTTAGTGTGAGGGAAGGGCCATGTAAGAGGACAGGGGTTGGAGGTAAGAGTTGGGTTCCTCACAGGGGTGGCGGGGAAGTGTAAAAACAGTGGCCAAGGGAGCACTTCAGTCATTCCCTCCACGCAGAGGTGTGCATTAGCAACATTAGCCTGAGCTCGGCTGTCAGCCAGCAAGTCGTGTGCGCATCCTGCCCCCTTACAGAAAGCTTGTTTACATGCTGTATGCTCACTTCTGTCTCTGTAAAGAAGACAAAGCACAAATGAGCATCGTTCGGGGATTAAAGTCACCCTTTTAAACGCAGTTCCTTTCTTGTGTTTCATGTTGGGTTTAGATGCATTTTATTATCAAACTGAATACGTATGACGCATGTGAAGTGAAAGGCTCTTTGATGTGTCTGCAGCTTAACACGACAGCATTTTCCTGAGTGCTCTTCATCCAACGTGCAATTTAGAAGAGAGCCCACAAGAGGTCCCCGAAGATACTGCTATCCGGGGAGCTGTAGCAACAGCGTAAATTGCCCCTAGGGGGTAATTACCCCCTTAGGGAGCCACGGGAGAAAGCACTTGGAAGAAGTGGGCCCTCGGTGTACGAAGAAACCAGTTATTTTAAGCAACTTGTCATAAATTTTCAGCTTTACTCAGAAGTCAGGTAAATAGTAACAATAATTTCTGTGTCCTTTGCTAAGACCTGTGTCTGTCAGTAGGCAAATACTCACACTTGCATTTTCTTATCTGCAAGCCTCAGTCCACACCCTGTGAAATGGGTTTATGATTTCCTTCACTACAGGCATTTTATACTCTAAGATCAAACCTGGCAGAGGAGTCTGGCTTCCCAGCTGGGCAGTCAGGAATGCAGTGTTGTTGGGCTGCAGATCACAGCAGCCTGAAATCAGTGCATCATCCTATGATGGTGGTGTTATTCATAGATTATAAATCTGTGGACTTTGAACCAGGAGGAACTCTGTGGTGGTTTGACCCTGGCTGGAGGCCAGACGCCCACCAAAGCCACTCTGTCACTCCCCCTTTCCAGCTGGACAGGGGAGAAAATATATGTTGAGAGGCTCAGGAGTTGAGATAAGGACAGGGAGAGATCATTCCGCAGTGAGCAGCACGGACAGAACAGACTCAACATGGAATAAAGGAAAGAAAACTCTCTAGTCTATGACACTGCCCTGCACAGCCAGGGACACCAGTCGGGTAATGAGAAATGTGACCAGATCTTAAAGCACCTCCCCTCACCCCTCCCTTCTGAGCAGACTTCACTTTAGTCCCTTTAGTCCCTTTAGTCCCTTCTTCCCTGCATTGTGGCACAGGGAGGGGCAGGGACTGGGGGAATGGGGGTCTCGATCAGTTCCTCACAAGTTGTCTTCCTTCTTAGCCGGGGGGAGAAGTAGGGAGGAGCATTCCTCACACCCTTCCCCTGTTGCAGCGTGGGGTCCCACCCACAGGAGACAGTCCTCTATGAGCTTCTCCAACGTTGAGTCCTTTCCCACGGGGCTTCAGCTCTTCACCAGCTGCCCCAGCGTGGGTCACTGCTATGGGGTGCAGCCATCAATCATGGAATGTCTCTCAGTCTCTCAGGCCCAGACTGCTCCAGCCTGGTCCCCCAGGGGGTCACAAGCTCCCCCCAGCAAACCTGCTCTGGCACTCATCTCTCACTCTGCCCATGGAAGTGCTGTCAGGGGCTTGCTCCAACATGGGTCACAGCATCTCCTGTATGTCTCCACCTGCTCCAGCTTGGGGCCTCTCCATGGGCTGCAGGTGGGGTCTCGGCCTTTTCCATGGGCTGCAGGGGACACCCGCTCCACCATGGGTTTCTCCAGGGGCTGCAGAGGCATCTTTCTCTCTGGCACCTGGGGCGTCTCCTCCCCCCCTTCCCTGGCCTTGGTGTCTGCACAGTTTCTTACATCTTCTCACTCTCTTCTTTGGGGGCAAAAAGCAGCAGCTTGTGGGGTTTTTTTTCCTAAATGTGATTCCCAGAGGTGCTGTGACCATCACTGATGGGCTCAGCCTTGGTCAGCAGTGACTCCGGCCTTGAGCTGGCTGGTGTTTGCTCTGTCGGGCCTGCAGAGAGCTTCTGGCTGCTTCTTGCAGAAGCCACCCCTGCAGCCCCCCTCCTCCACCAGAACCCCACCACGCAAAACTACAACACACTGTTACACTAATTTGACAGTTGTGGTGCAGCAGAATGTTGTGTTTTGTTCAGTAACCTGTCCCGAATGCTATGTCTGCTGTTCAGTTGTAATACCCATCTGGCAGAAGGTATCAACCCTTGATTAAAGACCTCAAGAACTGAAGATGTTTCTCCTGCTGTTGCTTTATAGTAAATGGTAAGCGTTCCCTGTGTGGAGGATTAATTGAAGATGAGAGCTAAAAAAGTAGTGGAGTCCCTGCTCTGAGCAGATAAAATGATTCTTCAAATGGTAAAGGAACAGCTTAGTGACTTTGGCCAAAGTTGTTCCCCACACCTGCAAGGTGCTTCCCTTCCTCCTGCTCAGGTGTATCCAGGTGAAGCACAGATAGCTACAGACATGTTTTATGGACAAGGGTTTGGATTCCTTTGAAGATCTGAGCACTGAAGAAGGATGTTGGTGGAGTGGAGATGCCTGGGTCCAGACTCCTGAAAATCCCTACTTGGTCTTGTTGCAGAGGCACCTAACCCTCACAGGTCCACAACTTTTGGGTGTAAAGATCTCTAAACATACGGAGCTTAGCCCAATCTAAACTTGTTTGGACTTAGTCTAGGTCTGAGAAGCCATGAGCATCATGTTCTTAACAAAGCCTAAGAGATACACCCCCCAGCTTGTATGCTCAGAGAGATTTCACCTAATAATTATTCTCAGAGCACATCCAGCAGTCATGGGTGTCACTGTCAGGCTCTCAGCCCATCTGGGGCACATCCTATTGCCCTTTCCTGAGCAGGGTTGACCCTGTATGTGGAGAATCGTTGCCCTGTCAGTCATAGAATCATAGAATCACAGAATGGCCTGAGTTGGAAGGGACCCCAAGGATCATAGAGTTCCAACCTCCCTGCCACAGGCAGGGCCACAGCTGGGCAGCTCTAGGCTGTTTGGATATTTAGGGACGTTCTCCCTGCATTTTTGAAGCAGACTGAGCATAAAAGAAGGAATTAAAGGTTCATCAGAAAGAGGGTGTAGATGGGAGCACCAGTTCAAGTCCTGTGGGACAGAAGGCAAGTGGGAAATCCTGGGTTCCAGGAGCACTAAAACACCATCACACAATGTAAGCAACCAGACAGGGACAAAACCCCAGGTCTCCCCCTCCCCGTGGCAGATCAAATTGCAAAACAGCTCAAGGCTGAAGGCTTAATTCTTCCCATGGCACGCTGAGCCCTGGGTCTCTGTGCACACAGTGACTGGCATCGAGGTTGCACCCTCAGCTATGCCTCTGTGGAGCGATTTGGCTGTGGCAGCTCTTAGAAGGGTGTTGTGTATTGCATGGAAAGTGTGAGAAACAGGAGAAGTCACCACTTCCCTTGGTCATTTCCTCCAGTGATGCATTACCCTCGCAGTTTAAAACTGCACCTTGTTTCTAATTGCAGCTGGCTGTATTCCCAGCCACAGGTGCCTGCACTGCCTGGCTCTGGTAAAGGTAAAAGCCTCTTTTCTCACCAAGTATTTATCCTTCGTAATCCAGTTTTGCAACTGCCTTTGGATCTGGTAAGCACACTGGGCTCTTACAGTCTCTTGAAACTGTTTTCTTCACCCCACCAGCTATCTGAGGACTTCTTCTTGCACTTTATCCAGTTTGTCAACATCAAAAATGTAAGAGCTGTTTCAGCACCCATTCTACTAATAAGAACTAGAGATAAAACAACTATCCTGCCCAATCTTTCTACATGGTGGTGTGTCTGTCTGAGGGTCACACTGGCCTTTCTACCCACACCGAGTGCTTGAGTCCAGGTGTATGTCCATGGTGGCTCTTTGCTCCTTGGGGTTTTTGCTCTCTGCATGGGAAAACTCTGTGGTCTTTGAGCTGAGATGTGTTAAAGGCATCTGTCTTGAAAATAAAATCACTTGCTGGTGTCCCTGGCATGACCTTTTTGGCACTGGCCCCGATTCTTTATGGTAACCTGTGGTGGGTTGACCAAGGCTGGAGGCCAGGTGCCCCCCAAAGCCGTTCTATCCCTGCCCTCCTCAGCTGGGCAGGGGAGAGTGAAAGGCTCACGGGCCAAGATAAGGACAGGGAGAGATCACTCACCAGTTACCCTCATGGGCAAAACAGACTCAACTTGGGTAAATTAATTTAATTTATTACCAGTGAAATCAGAGCAGGGTAATGAGCAATAAACTCAAATCTTAAAAGACCTCCCTTCTTCCCAGGCTCAACTTCATTCCCTGTTTCTCCCCCTCCTCCCCCCAGCAGCACAGGGGGATGGGGAATGGGGGTTGGGGTTAGTTCATCACTCGTTGTCTCTGCTGCTCCTTCCTCCTCAGGGGGAGGATTCCTCACACTCTGCCCCTGCTCCAGGCTGGGGTCCCTCCCTCCCACAGGAGACAGTTCTCCATGAACTTCTCCAACATGAGTCCCTCCCACAGGTTGCAGTTCTCCACCAACTACTCCAGCATGAGCCCCTTCCATGGGGTGCAGACTTTTAGGAGCAGACTGCTCCAGTGTGGGTTCCCCACAGGGTTACAAGTACTGCCAGCAAACCTGCTCCAGCCTGGGCTCTGATCTCCATGGGCTGCAGGTCCTGACAGAAGCCTGATCCCCACAGGGTCACAGCCTCCTTCAGGCATCCACCTGTTCTGTTCTGAGCTCCTCCCTCACCCTCCATGGGCTGTAGGGGGACAGCCTGACTCACCATAGTCTTTTCCAGGGGCTGCAGGGGAATCTCTGCTCTGGTGCCTGGAGCACCTCCTCGCCCTCCTTCATCACTGACCTTGGTGTCTGCTGAGATGTTCCTCTCATGTCTTCTCACTCTAGTTGTCTGAAATGTCTCCTGGTGTGGTTTGTTTTGGGTTTTTATTTCCTCCCTTCTGACCTTGGTTACCCCGGAGTCACTGCCACCATGGCTGATGGGCTTGGCCTTCACCAGCGTTGGGTGTGTTTTGGAGCACTGGCTTTGTTGGACAGGAGGGGAGCTTCCTGGCAGCCTCTCACACAAGCCACCCCTGTAGCCCCCCCGCTACAAACCCCGTGCCATGCAGACCCAATACATACCTGCACATATGCTCAGTGCAATTTCATATTTGCTTCTGGATCCCTTCAGGAGGCTGGTGTTCTTCAGCTGTCTCGGCGCTCTAGGATGCAGGTCTCTCCTAAGTGCTGGTCTTTCTCTGAGATTATTGCAAGACTGCAGAAGACATCGTGTCCTGAAAGAGAACAGAAGCATTTATAAAAACCGTGTGCCTGTTTGGAGCCTTGTTAATGTTTTTCTCATCTCCTCCTTGGCCTGTAGCATTGTAAAGGTTGCTGACTTTCTTAATGGACTTTAAAAACCCTCTCTTAGCCTTGCCAACGTTGGGAATTTCCCCTGTTTCCTGTGTCATTTTTCTGTTCTTTAAAGCTTCTCTCCTATACTCTTTGCTATCTGGTTCCCTTTTATTCCATTCGTAACATCACTCTTAATTGTTGCTTTCACTGATTGATTCTGAATCCAGATGGGGATTTAGTTGAGGCAGTTTTCTTTCCTGAACTTTTGGGTCACCCGCTGCAGACTCGGGGGCTATCTTCTGCCCACTCTTAAAGTCCAGCATCAGGGTGTGCAATCTCCTCTTTCAAAGCAGCGTGGTCCGGGAACAAGAGCATTTTCCAGCAGAGCAGAGCTTCAGTGTCAGAGTGGAAATCTCCCAGCCGGAGTTTTCCCCTTGCCACCCTTCCTGAAGGAGCCTGTCTTTTGCTGTCCAGGGCACAGCCTGCATGGGCTGAGCGGCTCCAAAGCCCATTTCTACAGAGAGGAGAGACGGGAGCACGTTTCCTCCCTCGGGAGGCTGTGTGCTTTGAAGGATTGTGCCTCCCGCTGGGATACAGAGAGGGAAGGGCGCAGGGGATTGTCAGGACTGGAGGCTTGGTGCAGGAATGCTCAGCATCTGAACACAGCCTTAAAAGAAGTTTGTGGGAAGTTGCTGTTTCCTTGATTGGGAAAAGAACAGAGGCTGGGCATGGCTGTGACTCAGCGGTGAGTCAGTGGGGGCTGCTTTCCGATGAGGCCATCCTGCGCTGTTTAGCTCACAGTCACACCCTCCCTGCTGCCATGGAGCTGTAAAAACCTTGTGCTGCTGCCTCTCCTGCTCACAAAGTCGTCGTGGCCCTTAACCTCTTCCCCGCCACCTCCCACTGCACCATCTCTCCAGCTCAGTGCTGCTGAGCTCCATCACAGCCCCTGGGCTGCAGTCTCCCTTGATGCCTCCAGTGCTCCGGTCCTGAGTGGATTGAGTGGGCGTGAATTCCTGCTGGCAGCGAGGAAGAAACCTTATGACCTACTCATAATGGAGGGAAAATATGGGGAGTCAGCAGGAATTCCCTGCAAGAAAAGGCACAGGGTGAGCACCTGATCTGGATTCTGCCCAAGCCAGTGAGGACCTTCATCAAAAACGGGCTGGACCAGTGCTGCAGGTCCGACATACTGGGTCTGAATGCTTTTTTACTGTGCTTTTCTCTTCCCTGTGCGCTCTCTGCTGAGATCCCAGCGCTCTTTCAAGTGATGTCAACCAAAAGGCACTCGGGGACATGGGGAGGGAGGGTGCTGGCGGAACAAGTGACGCCCCAAGACACACAGAGCTCACTTCCTGGCCTTGCAGCCTTGGATGCACGCTTGGCTCCACGGAGGCTCTCTTGTTTCTCCTGAATCGATTTTGTTTCTTTGTGCTCGGACAAAGCAAATAACTTTAGCTGTGCAGTATTTACATCCAGGCGAGCAGCCAGGACATACCTCTGGCTATCGTTGCATCCACTGTTAAGCAAAAATGTCCCACTGTTTTATTTATTAGCCAAACATTTCTACTAATGGCTAAGCTAATTTTATCATTTTCTTAATGCTGGCTGGTGATGACTCAGTCTGGCTGGGAGGAGCCTCAGTAGCACCGTGCCCAGACTCTGAACAGCCAGTGTTGTACAGAAGGAAGGGCCACCCATCCAAAGCCACTGCAGTGGCTTTGGACTTGCTTGTTTCCCCCCTGTCTTCTCCATGCTGATGTGGAACAAAGAAACCACTGAAGTATCCCTCAAGTGAACTTATGGGGCGTGAGGGAGTGGACAGGCACTGGTCTCTGTAAGAGCCAGCTGCAGCTGTGACTTTTAGCAAGAGCATCATCAGGAGCTGGTAACCATATGGGTCTATGAGTTTTTCCCCCCATTTTAGCTCTTCATCAATAGTTTCTGTCTGAGTCAGCTCTCAGTTAATGTTCTGCTCACCCTTAACTTCAGGATTACTCTCCCAGGGCTCCAGGTAAGTGAGGTATCTAGCCTAGGAAGGCTTGAAGGCTCCTTTTCTATTCAGTGGACAATGACAGGTTCCTCTGGAAGGTGATTCACTTGTCTTCGGGAATCTCAGAAAACCCTGCCCTGTGTTTCATTACTGTGTGGTAAAGGCAGGCAGGAGATGTCAAGGTTGCAAGGGTAAACAATGTAAGCAGTTTTGTTCCAAGCATAAGGTGAGGTTAGATGAGATCCTTCTGGATTTAAAGTTTGTGTTACTGAGCACACAGGGAAGCAGGCAGAGAAAACCACACCAAGCAGAGCGTGCGTTCAAACCCAGTACGTTGGACCTGCAGCACTGGTCCAGCCCGTTCACTGGCTGACAAAGGAGCCAGTCTGCAGTGTCTGATGAACCTTCAAGATGCAGGTCAGTACTTTGTATAAATGAAGGGGTAAGAAATGGAGCAGCCAGTGTGAAAACACAGACTCTCCTAATTTATCTCAAGTCTCCAAACCAGGAATACAAGAAGGAGTTTATAAGAAGAATTAAAAAACCAGCTAAGTATCATTCTGAAGAAGTTAAAACCCAACTCAGGTTCCTTTCCAGAAACATCTCAATAGTGTAGTCCTCAAACTCATTGGAAAGAAGTTCAGCCATAGGATCAATCCCCACATCCACCTGTGTTTAGGTAACATGGGCCCGTGATAGACTCGAAGCCACCCTCTTGAACATGCTTGAGATTCCTGCCCTGCTGTGAGAAGGATCAAAGCACAGGGGCAAGCTACGGCTGTGTAGGCCCCTGACTGGCGGGCAGTAACAGCAGGGTCAGTGATTCTCCAGCAAAGGCCAAGCTTCTTGCTGCCCACATTCCCACCTGTGTACCCCGGCCCCAGTGCTGCCTCAGGGGTCCCCCAGTTTGCAAGGTAATGAAAGTACATTTTCTCTGTGCCTTTTCATTGTGGCTGTTCCTGCATCCTGCCTGTGTTGGCTCACACGCTGGCGTAGCCGGCAGGATCCAGGAACAGCAATAAAGTCAGGGACTGGGGACAATGGGAACAACTATGCACATGTTGCTGTGGAAAGCAGCATCAGATTCTTCTCAGAAGGTAGCGGGGAGATTGGGGTGGTTATTAGTTACCCATCCCACAGCTCTCGACCGTGAAGTTGTTGCATTACAGAGCAAAATGAAAGAATTGGAAAGGGAAGTCAGGACCTCTTGCTTTTTGTAATTACCATCACTTTTGCTTTTTGTAATTACTATTCAAGCAGAGCGGTGCTGTGGACTGCAAGACAGAGTGGTGGGTAGCACCTATCCCTAACAAATGAAGACATGGAAAAAGTAAGGGTTCCCAAATTTGTGCCCTCACCGCAAAACCTTCATGGGATCCTTATGAACAGGATGGGAATATTTTGAGTGAAACCTCAGACTCTGAGACTAAGTTTGATTTAAAAGGCAGGGAGGTGGTGGAATCACAACCTCCTGCACAAATGTTGGGGCAGCAGATATCTTGTGGGAAATTAGGGCTGTAATTTCAGGACCTTCTGTTAGGGTGCAGGAAAAAAAAGAAAGCTGACAAAACCAAAAGGGGTTACAGTATGGTTGATGAGGAAACAAATGTGGAATGATCTTTCACAAGCTGGTATCCCACGTTCAGAAACAGATGAGGTCACAACATCAGAAGTGTTTCACCGATGACAAAGTTAGGGCTTACACAAAAAAGCCAGATGCCCCCTGCCCCGACTCCACCAACTCCACCAACACCCTACCTGCCATCTCAATGCAAGACAGGACCTGGAAGATGCCAAATCAGCAGAAAGGAATGTTTGGCTAGTGTTTTGGATTTGCATGGCAAGGTTTTGATAGCAGGGGGCTACAGGGGTGGCTTCTGTGAGAAGCTGCCAGAAGCTTCCCCCATGTCCAACAGAGCCAATGCCAGATGGCTCCAAATGGACTTGCTGCTGGTCAAAGCCAAGCTCATCAGTGGTGATGGCAGCACCTCTGGGGTAACAGAGTTAAGAAAGGAGGGGAAAAACCCAATAGAAGGGGCAAATTCAACCAGAGGGAGGAGTGAGGAGCCGTGAGAGGAACAACTCTGCCAACACCAAGGTCAGTGAAGAAAGGGGAGGAGGTGCAGGAGGTGCAGCCTGAGGAGAAGACCATGGTAGACAGGCTGTCCCCCTGCACCCCATGGAGGATGAGGGAGGAGCAGATATCCACCTGCAGCCTGTGGAGGACCCCACACCAGAGCACGTGGATGCACCGAAAGGAGGCTGTGACCCCATGGGAAGCCCACACTGGAGCAGGCTTCTGGCAGGACCTTCAGCCCATGGAGAGAGGAGCCCATGTTTTGATGCTCTATTGATTATGGCAGACTCACAACAAGAAATTGAAGCAACTTCCGAATCGCTGAAGATGCGTTTACAGGACCGAGTTAGGTAATTAATCAAATGAAAATACAGGGTCTTGGTTCCACTGTACAATTTTTTTGGGAATAATTTGGCATGGACAGATTCAAGAAATACCAAAATAGGTGCAGCAAACCATCCAGTGATTTCGTGTACCAACCACAGGAAACCCTTACAGACCTTCTTGGGACTTTTAGGGTATTGCAGAACTTTTATCCCACATCTGGTGCTATTAATGTGCCCTCTGCAGAAATTAACTAGGAAGAAGGTTGTTTAGCAGTGGACTGAGCAACAAGAAGATGTCTTTGATGCCTGCAGTTATCCTTTAGTTACTGAACTAGCACACTGTGCAGAGGGTTTGCCCAGTACCAAGGCAGTTCTGGCACTGGAGGGGTTTTAAACGCGCATTGTTTCCTTCAGACGTGGGCAGAAGCGAGTTTGCTCTGATTCAGATGAAAACAAAGAACAAGAGCTTGGAAAACAATCAGTCCCCGACACACAAGGGAGATCAGCCAGGTTGATTCTCCCTTAGTTCTGCATCGCAAATTCACAATATTTTAGCTGCTGGGGCTTTGAGTCCTGCACATTTCCTTCTTTACAAAACCACCAATAACGGACTGAAGGGTTTTGCTCTGTGACCTGTAGATGCAATATCCCTTGTAACAGCAGGCTGTGACATGTGATCTGCTGTATTACAGAGCCCAGAGGGCTTTGCTGTATAATTTTACCACCAGACCTTCACCTCTGTTTGAGCTAGGCTTGTACACTGAGTACTGAGGGCCATGGACTAGGGATGAGGTGAGCTGCTTCTACAGCATCAGTAACCTGGACCGAAGCCCTCCCTGGACAAGATGAGCATGGGAAAACATCTTCCCTTCCTGGGTTTTGAGCTGTGTTTTGTGGTTTGGGTGCTGGAGTGGGAAGTGTCAAGCTGAAGTTTAAGTGGTTTGTGCTTCTTGGGAGTGTCAAAACCCAATTAGCGGAGTTGTCTGATTTGGGATTTGCAGCAGGCAGTTAGTTCCTTTAGCTGAAAATGGGGCTCTGCTGTGGGTGTAAGCAAGACCCTGCCTGCAGAATCAGAGGCCTTTAGAACAGGGCATTGGGTGCTCCTCTGCAGTCTCGGGGCTCAGCGAGAAGGTGTGTGCTGCAAGCGCGTCGGCAGACATGACTCACCTTGTCAAGACTCTGCCTGCTTCTGTATCATTGCTGCTGAGGATTAGCAACTGAAACCAAACACTGTGGTCCCCTCCCTCCCTCCCTTTCCTACTCTCCTTGGCCTGTTGCCTGTTATGAGCGTGGTACAAGCAGCCGCATCGCACGTCTGTCCCTGCAGCCCATGCTGCTCACATGGAAAAACACGTGCAGGGAGCAGCTTCACCTCATCGCTCCTCTGCTGTACCACATTAGCATGCCCTTAGCAACGCTGTTTTGCCATCCTTGCATGTCAAACTTTAGGCAGGAGCAGAGGGAGGGCTCCTGGTCCTGTGCAAGGTGGTGCATCCTGCCGGTGGGAAGTCCCACCGCAGCACAGTGGGTGGACGGGCAGCTGTGGTGAGAAGCAGCAGCAGATCTGGTGCCCGTGGGGGTAGGGCTTGCACAGGAATGTTTGGCGTGTGCTGGATGTGCTTTCTGTGCTATTTGCGTCGCTGCCCCTTCAAGTTTTCACTGTGCTGCAGCCTGCCTACTTCAACAACACCAGTTCTTCCAGTCTTTGCCAGCTATGAGCTCTATGGTCTGTGCTAGGTGGACTTCAAAGCGCTTCTTGTCAGGTGTTCAGTTAGAAACATGTGGGCTGGTTATGTACTGCCTGGGCTGGGGGAAGGGTAGGGGGCTGGGGTACTCTCCAGGGGGTTCCTGTTCATTTGGGTGCTGCACAGAGGAGATTGAGAGTGTGGTGGTGTGGCAGGGGCTGCTGTGCAGAGGGACTCTAAGCAGCATGGGCCAGGCTGGACCGTGAGTCTCTTGCCATTGTGCTTTCACTACAGAACTAAAGGGCGGGTGGTGTTTTGCCTTCTGACTTCATGAATAGGTGTTTATTTGTGCAAAGTCCAATAGCAATCAGCTCAGGGCAGCAGGACAGTGACTGGAGCTAGCGTGATAGCATTGACCCCACACCTCTCTTGCCTCCTGATGGAGATAAGACTAAAACCTCAATCTCCTACGTGCTGACACTGAGCTTAAGAGAGAGAGCTACCTTTTCTTGAGTGCCTCCGTCCAAGAGAGGACTCATGGGTACAGATCATGAGGATATGCAGGGTTTTAATTCCTCCTGCAAAGCAGTGCCAAAGCCTTGTGTCTTCTCACTAGTGACTGCCTAGATTATGAGAGTCCCTGTGCATTATGCTGGCTTCCCTGATTTCTGTTATTGTCCATCCCCTGGGGAGCAATAACACCAGCCCCAAGATCTTGAGTTTTACTGTGGGGAAGGAGATCTAGACGTGAGACGCTACGTGTACCCTGAACATCATCCGATGAAGAGGTGTTTGGGGACCGCCTGTTCCTCAGCCCGGTGTATGACAAGTGTTACACAGCTACAGGCAACTTAATACCCTCTCTCAAGAAAGTCAAGTCAGACAGGTATACAGCAGACCCCAGCAGAGACGCTGCAAAGTCTGACTCTTCTCTTCTTCTGAGCTGTCTTCAGAATCGGGAGGCTCCCAGGTCTGCTCTCCAGGGGCTTTGGGTTTTGCACTTGTAGTTTAACCTCCAGTCCCAATTAGCCACCCATTTATCTAAAGCACTAGTTTAAGGCTGGTACTTCCTTCCTCCCTGCTGTCAGCGTGACTGTGGCTGCTGCTTTCGGTTTTCAGGGGAAATACTTTGTCCTGGCTGGGACACACCGATGCTGATCTGTGAATGCTGAGGGCAGAAGCTGTGTCCTGTGCTCACAGCAGTGACGGGATCCTGGGACCTGTTTTTCACATCTGGATCCTTCCCTAGGCAGTTCTGGCCAAGGAGCAGCTTATGTGGAAAATGTGATATTACATTCATGCCTAGCAGCAGTTGCAAGATGTATTTCAGTAGCAAGGCTAAGGCCTGAAAGAAGAATGGAGAAAGACCTGTTCTCTCTTCTCTTGCGCAGCCAACACACTTGATGTTTCACAGGCTAAGTCCCTGGGGTGGCAGGAGTACGTTAGGTCCTGCCCCATGTTTGTCAAACCATCTGAGGACATCCTGGGCTCACTTCACAGCAGACAGAGGCACATCTGGAGGATGCCACCTCTCCTGGCTGTGTAGGATGATGCAGTCCTGACCTTGCAGTGTCTACTTCTGTGCTTTGGCTGGTGGGATGACTGGGCTCCATGTAGGCATCTCCACTGCTGATCTGAGCAGCATGGAGAGCATCAAATCTGGGGAACCACTTGAACCTCACCTTCAGCTACTGAGTCTGGCCAGTGCCTAAATGCAGAACAGGCTGCTCCTCCTCCCAGTCCAAAACACTGGAGACAGGCAGTCCTGGGTGCGGCTGCTATCTTGCCTCTTGATTAAAGCTTCTGGGTCCTGCCAGCAGGTTAACTTTCCCAGGGATTACGGCTTTCTCATTCCCTCTTCTGAGATGATGCAAGCCAAACAAGCCCATACATCTGATTCTGTTCCCGCTCATCAGCCCTCTGTCAATGCAGCCTGTCGGAGCTGCCTCACACTTTGTTTTCAGGCAGCACGTAGCAGGGCAAGCTCTCAGCATTGCCTGAATCACAACACGCTTTTGAAAACGAAAATACAACAAATAATAACAAGTCAGCAGTAGTACCTAGAAGCAAAGTGTGCCAGTGGGTATCTTTCCTGCCCAAACCAGATGGAAGGTGTGAAAGAACTGCTGTGGCTCTGACCAACTGACGATTCACATTTCAAGCATCAAGTCTTTTATTGTAGCTGTTGGTGTGTTAAAAAGCATCTCTTCATTTAAAGAATGGAAGTGTTGGAGCTTTCAGCACATCTCTGAATTACTCATTTCAGTAGTTAATCATTTGCACTATTAAAAACATGGCTTTGGACTACTAAATGCATCCTACTTCTGCTGTCAAGTACAGATTGTCATCGTGCTTGATTCTAACAGCCTGAAGATTAACAGAGATCTCTTGAGCCTGAAGGCTGTGATAAAGTGCCAGGGTATGTAGCCTCCAGATTTTATTAATGTTATTCAGCATTTGTGCAATGCATTTGTTCTTCATGACTTACAAAGTCCCTGGCAGGCTCCCACTGCGCAATTTTTTTGCACAAATCCAGAACCGGTCCCTGTCTTAACAGTGTTATTGCCTGGAGAGCCACATGTTTGGGTGCTTCAACCTTCCTGGTCATCATCCTCTGACTGTGCACTGCAGACAACCTCCTCCATAATTCTGTGGTTTAACCCTCCCTGCCTTTTTCTCAGGTGAGCATCCCTGGCAGCGTGAGGCAGCTATTGTGCCCTCACATGCCCACCCTTCTTTGTGACCATGGCGGCAGAAGGTGACAGCACAGCAGCATGGTTGGTTCCTCACCAGCACAAGCAGCATCGTGGGAAAGGTGTGAAGACATCCATGTGAACACCTAGCAAGAAGGCAGCAGGGACTGGCATCAAGACCTGCTTTTTGGTGGGAATCTAAATGTCAACAGCATGTTACTAAGCTCTTCCACAAAGACTTTGTTGTCCTTCTGCCTGGCCAGCCCTCAGAACTCTTACTTTTAATAGGAAAATTCTTTCACTCCTGCTTTTCTCCCTAGCTCAGCACTGGGCTCCTTTCCCAGACCAAGTTTTTAAGCTAATTTTAAAAGAGAGGCTGTATCCCCACGAGACAATGAGTAGGCAGATGTGCTCTCTGACATGCTGTGGCATGCCTGCCAGCACTGCTGTGCTCCAAGCCCTGTCCTCGGCATCTCCACTAAATCAGATGAAGCCTCTCCTCTAGGACTGCTTGTCCTTGGAGACGCTTTCTTCTTCCCCTCCTTCTCAACAGAACGGGACAGTCACATACAGCACTGGGGTCCCACCCAGGGGTCGTGGTAGGAGAGAGTAGATCTGGCCTAGAAAAATATTTGGAGTCAGGAATGTTTTGAAAGACTAGACTGGAGGGGTCAGGCATGTGAGGAGAAAGATTTGCTATTTGTAGCAACTCCAGTGTTGGCCGTGTGAACAGAGGGACAGGGCTGGAGGGACACTGTGGGAAAGCCCATGAATGAGCCCGCAGCTCCCTCATGGCTAGAGGGTTTGGATGCTGCCATGCTTTTTGGGTTTGTTTTGCAAGGAGGCATTTTTTCCTTTGAGACATTGGACTTGGTATTTGAGACACTTGAGGAACAGGAGGACTGGTCGTCCATGGTCAATGAAGATGGATGAAATCCTCCTGTCATTCTCCTTCCCCCTTCCTCCTCCTAATGTTTTAGGCTCATTTTCTTACCAAAGAAGGAGACAGCTTTCCTCAGCTTGTTCTCATCTCACGTGACACATCACAATCCACCTACTGGGCTTCCTCACACCTATTTCGATTCATTTTTCTCTTTAGCCCTTCCTAAGTGCCCCAGTTTTTAAGGAATGCAGATCCTTCTCAACTGTAACTTCTGCCAGATATCCTCCTTCCCTTCTGGTCAACACCATTTTCTGGATCCTGCCCCCTTTTCTTGCCGTCCCCTCTCTCCGGTCTCTGTCTTTAATTTGTTTTCCCAAACACACTTTATCTCTGGTCTGCCTTGCAAACTCTGTGTCCATACAACCTATTGCCTGCAGCCTCTTCTGTTATCCCACATAGCTCTGCCTGCTGCCAAGAGTTCGCTTTTCTCACACGTCCCTTTGACCACATCACCTGCATCTTTGCACCTTACCTGGGCTCCCTTACCTCCACCATGTCAAACATCATGTGCTTGCCCGCTCTGCTGGCACTGCTGGGTTTGGATCCAGCTGCTGCCACCAGTTCATGCTGCCCACTTCTAGCCCACCATGCCTTTTCATAGAATCACAAAACCACAGACTGGTTTGGGTTGGAAGGAACCCCAAAACCCATTGAGTTCCAACCCCTCTGCCATGGGCAGGGACACCTTCCACTAGCCCAGGTTGCCCAAATCCAACTTGGCCTTGAACACTGCCAGGGATGCTGCTTCCACAACCTCTCTGGGCACCCTGTGCCAGGCCATTACCATCCTCATAGTAAAGAATTTCTTCCTAATGTCTAACATAAGCCTACCCCTTTCAGCTAGAAGCCATCACCCCGTGTCCTATCACTACACTCCCTGGTGAACCATCCCTCTCCCACTTTCCTGTAGGACCCCTTTAAGTATTGGTAGGCCACAATTAGGTCTCCCCAGAGTCTTCTCGAGGCTGAACAAGCCCAACTCTCACAGCCTGTCTTCATTTTGCCAGAGCCCTTCTGCTCACATCAACAGCCTTAGGGCTGTTTTGGATCTGATCTTAATATTCCCCTTGGCATTAGTCCCTATAGGCATCACTCCCTACTGCTGCCTATAGGATAAGCTGCTGGAGCACTGAGTCATCAAAACTTCTGACCAACTCCACCTCTCTGTGTTTGACTCCTCTGTCTGCGATCCCTTGGCTGAGAGTGTGATCCTCCTGGGCAGGGCAGTCCTTTGGCCTTATCTTCTCAGCACAGTGAGTGCCACACCATGATGATAGCACTGGTCTTGTTAGTAATAGTAATGTTACAGAAAAAAATATACAGCTCCACGTTCACGGGTCACAACAGCTGTCTTCAATGAGGTAGAAACTGAGAGCAGCCTTGCTTGGAGAGAAAGTGGGATTGGGAGTAGAAGGATGGAAGTCCATGCTGGCTTTCATACTGATGCTCTTCATGGGAGATGAGAGCCTGAGGCTCTTGCTCTTCAGGCTGAATCAAGGGTTCTCTGTCTGCTGGTAAACACAGAGCCCAGCAGGCTGGCAGACCCCAACCTCACAGCCTGAAGGGAAAGAGCTGCTCAGAGTTCCCAAAAGCGGGTAAAAAGCCCTTGAGGTGCTGAAGACAGCTTGGGGCTGTGTGTCCCATGAGACAGAGGTGCCACTTTGAGGCAGGAGGTTGATGAGCAGGTCCAGGATAGAGGCTGGATTCCTGGTGGAAGTTATTGATCCACTCAGTGTGACAGTCATTGTTATGCCCATCTAGAGACATCTCATGCTGCCAATGAGATCCAACGGGATTGGGACAGTGCCTATCCTGGAGTGACACGTGTCAGCCTGGGGTGGGGTGTGTAAAGGTATCACCTGGTGAGCGGGGCTCACCATGCTCTTGAAAATGTTTTCTTTTGCTACCCAGGTAATTGTGAGCCTGGGATCAGAAAAACATCTAATAGCTGAGGTTTGGCTTCAGTTCTTGCTTTCCCAGGAGCCTTTTTACATCCAAGAAAACGAAATGTTAAGCCTGTCTTTTGGAGCTGCTGTCTCTGGGCCAGGCTGTGCCTGTGCTTTCATTTCCATCATCTTTCCTGAACGTGACTAACTCTTTCTGTCAGGGCTGGGTGACCAGGCATCTGGCTGGACCCAAACCAAGCCCACTTACTAAATTTCCTGTTGTTCCCCATCCTGCCCAGCCCCGCTCTGTCTCCCCCAGCTGATACCACCACGCCAAGGGGTGCTGACGTATTTCCTTGCCTTGATACTTCTAAAAGTCATCTCTGAGTAGAGGAATGAGTCTTAGAGTCCATTCTATTTTTAGTGCTTTTACGGGCTCCTTCTCTGACCTTGGGCAGACACTTTAACCCCTCGCTGTCCCATTTTGTCATACGGACGTACCTCTCCTGCAAAGCATTTGTGCTTTGGTAGCACTTGGAGATTTTTGCTTGGAAATCACATTATAAAAGGGCCCTGTGTCTTGTTTTGTTGCTGGCAACACTGCTGATCATATCTAACTTCTTGGGTGGGAAAATGCACATTTTCTTCAGGCTGGAAAACTGCTCTGCAGTCTCCTTTCCATCCCACTGTCCAGAAAACATTCATTTTCCCAGCCACTGGAGGAACACAGCCTTTTACCCAGCAGTAGCTGAGGCATCACAGGCAGCAGATGGTCGCTCTGCTGATCATAAACTCAGAGGAAGTTTCATCACTTTTATGTAGATCTTTTGTTTGGCCAGTTCTGTAAGTCTGGCCAAAATACTCGGAGGTGAGTGTTGCTTAGAGGTATGTGATCCAAGGGTCTTCTTTTAATCTCTTGTGAGGGAGAGTCTGCTGAGGTGATGCTGGAGGGGTTTGGATGCCCATATAGCTTCAGGAGAGACATGAGGAGTTTGCCTTTCTCAGGTGGTTGGCAGCAATAGTGATGACAGACACCACCACCACCACCCCCCCACCCCCACCCCCCAAAACAGGGCAAAGCGGGCTCCCAGCAGTTCCAAAACCCTACTACCCCTCTTCTCACTCTCCCTTCCTGTCCTTTGGTGGGGCTGGCAGCTGGAGGGGGCAGCTAACGCCTTCTCAGGGGTGGTGAATCTGACTTTGCAGCATCCCCCCTGGCAGCCCCAGCAAGATTTCTGTCTGCGTCAGCCAAAATTCCTGCCGGGGACTCTGCTGCAATGCAGCACACCACACCCCCAGGGGCGCTGAGCCCCAGCCCGGACAGCGGGTGCTGCCCAGCTCTAGCCCCGCACCACCACCGTCAGCTTCCTGCCTCCTCTCCCCAGCCAGCCCTGATGATTTCAGGCTGCTTGGCATTATCTCCTGCGGGCAGCCGCCGTCCGCAGCCTGTGTCAGCGCAGCTCGGCGCACGTTTGGTTTCACAACGCGCTGCCTGCGGAAGGCTCTGGCTCCCCGCAGGGATCGGCTGTGGTTTCGTATTTCATTTCCCTCACACGCTACACCCGAATTCCAGACGCCTTCTGGCTTGGCTGCTGCATGGACTCAGAGCGCAGGTCCTGTGCCGTACGCAGCGGAGGCAGACGGGGCTTCCCTCGGCTCCAGGGAGTGGACCATGAAGACGTCAGTTGTATTCCTGCTTTGCCTCTCGGTTTTCCCCGGCTTTTCCCAGAGCAGAGTTGTTGGAGAGGGTGAAGCTGGGTTTGCTGAGTGTAATGTGTTCTTCCCCGGACAATTCCCACCCGAAGGATTTACGGAGCCGTTCCACGTGAAAATCTGTCAGCAGTACAACAGAGAGCCACGCTTCGCAACCCTCTACAGCACTAAGGACAAAATCCCTCTGTATTCAGCTTTTAAGTATACAAAGCCAGCCCAAAACAAGGAGGAGAACTGGCTGGTCGAGCCACAGGTAAGTCAGCTTTTCCTTTGCTGTAAAGCAAGCGTTCCTGGGGAATGTTTCCTCTGGGTTTTGCAAAGGAGGTAGGAGCTCTGCTCCTTGAGCTTCCTGTGATATTGATTTAACACAAGCAGAACTTATTTTTGTGCTTGGAACTGAGCAGACAAATACGTCTTTGTCCCACGGGGCTTGTTAATGAAAGCTGGGAGGGGAGAGGAGAGTCGTCTTTGACACCAGCTGATGTGCCTGTCCTGCCGAGCCGGCTACCCGGGGCAGGGAGCAGCGCTGGTGGGGAGCAGGGTTGAACATCACCCTGTCGAGCTGAAGTTCGTTCTGTTGCCAGTGTGATCGCAGTGTTGATACGAGCTCTTCAGCTTCACTGCGCAGGGATAAAACATCCCTTTGCGGGTCACCAAGTTGACGCTGCAGCTTTTTGTTGTGTCCTTGTGTTGCAGACTGTAGTAGGGGAATGAGTTGCCGTGTCCTGGAGCATGAGGGCTTCAGTTTGATGTCTATAAAGTAGAATTTTTTACTTCACAGGTACAGAAGTGTGTCTGGGTTAATGCTCAAGCTTTGATTAATTTAGGGTTCAGTGTACCACCTTGCTCTGCTTGCAGCTCTGCCTTTGAAGAAGAGCCGAAGGGCTGATAAGAAGCACACTTTGCTAAAAAGTATCCTAGGAGAAGAGCTAAAAGAGTGATAAAGGGGAAACCTCCTGCCCCAGCAGGTGCCAGAGCTGGGGGATATCCAGGGAGGCCTGAAGGCAACAAAAATGGGTAGTAAGGAGGGGGAAGGTAAAGGTGGCAGGGGGGAGTTTGGGACCACCCAGCCAATTAAAGGACTGTGCAAATGACCCACACACACCTTTCAAGGAGCACACTTGCTAGTTTGAATATGCTTGACCAATACTAGATGATGTGATAATTACTAACCCATTAGCGCAAGTTTAGGTGGGTTTTTCTAACCCCATAATGAGATGAGTATGTTGTAGATTGTGTGAGCTGGCTTTGTGGAATGGCCACCCAGCACCCACCTCTGCGCAGCCAGGGAATAAAGCAAACACCCCCACACCGTGTGTGTACTGGCACACTGCACACGGGGCAACCATCCCACTTTCAGGACAACAAGTTGAGTCAGAAGTGCACAGGATAAAATGAATTGCGTTGAACCACTGAGGGTTTTTGTCTCCCTTGACACTTGGCATGCTTAGGCAAGTCCGTCAGGCTGTTATATTTAAAGGGCACCTAGTGCCCTAAGAGAACCAGTAGTCCTTATCTCTTTTGTTTGGTTTGGTTTGGTTTGGTTTTATCTTGCCATGTTTCAGGTTTTTCAGCAGTGACCACGGGGACTCCTGTAGCAAGCTCCAAGCTGCCTGTGACTGTTGGGCTCAGGGAAGATTGGCAGCATGCTTCACCACAGCAGGAGCTGCTGCAGTACCAGACCAGCATGGTGGGAATGGGACTCTCAGGTGCTGGACACAGCCTGAGTCACAGCTCACCCCTGTCCCACGAGAGCAAGAGTGGCTGCCACGCTCATTTGCCTTCTGTGGGGTGACAAGGTGCCAAAACCGTGAGGTTGCAGGCAGGGAAGGCAGGAGATCCTATATCCCTGTCTTCACCTTGGGCTGCCTGATCTCTGGGCTGGGTTTTGTGATGCAGAAGTTCCCAAGAGCCCTTTGATCTGCTCTCCTTCCACCCCACATATGGCCGTGGGAGGTGTTTGCTTGCCTTTTTAAAACAGAGGCAGGCTTTTTGCAGGCTGACATGATGGAGTTGAGAAAGGGTGATGAATTTCCAAAGCAAAGAGAGGACCTAGACAAGTGAGCATCTGCTGTGAATGTCATGGAGACAGTGAGGCTAAGCAGCAGAGATGAGATTCTTTCCCATTTGCCCTGGCCACTGATGCCCTTCATTACCTGTATCCTCTGTATCTCCTTCTGTTCCTCATGGTCTGACCTGCACCTCATCAGCCCTGCCAGCCCTGCAGAGCCCCAAAACTTCTCTTCTGCCTCCAAAATGTACCACAGTCTCAGATATAATTGGCCAGGTGCTCCCTGTAGGTGCTCTGGCTTCTCCAGAGCATCCCCATGGGTTGCTGTGAGTCTGTTCTTATATTACACTGATGGGAGCCCTTCACCCATTGCTGAAATGCAGGTGTCTCGGAGGTAGCAGCTCTGTGCTTCACTGGAGGAATCTCAGTATGAGACAGAAAACTACTAGGGAAAGAAGATTGGTTGGAGAATCTGTAAGGGAAGGAAATCGGGACTACAAAAAATTGCTGTAATTCAAGAAATAAGCACACCCCCCCTCTCAGGCACCACCACACCAGATCTGTGAGGAGAAAGTGAGGAAGACATTTCCCATCCATTATGTGTGTTCCTGTCAAGGCTGGGTCAGAGGGTTAGGAAAGGTCAGACAGCTGCTGAAGGGAGCCCTTAGCAACACCTCCTCTGCAGCATAGCCCTATGAGGTTACCATGCCTGTTTTCTGGGTGATTTCTTTGTAGAGATGGGGACAGCTGGGTATGAGCAAGCTCAGCTGTGCAGCACACGTGCATACCTAAGTGCATGACATGGAGATGCAGAGATACAGCAAGCAAGCA
Organism: Gallinula chloropus; assembly: GCF_964237585.1. Taxonomy (NCBI): domain Eukaryota; kingdom Metazoa; phylum Chordata; class Aves; order Gruiformes; family Rallidae; genus Gallinula; species Gallinula chloropus. Next base: position 200,290,698 of record NC_140085.1, read on the forward strand.
GAAAGAAAAAGAAACAGCTATAAAAATGCTCTCAGCACTCTGGTGAGGGCCTCAGGGTTGTCACATGGGGTTTTTTTGGGTAATGATGTAAGTGGTGAGGGCGCCGTCTCACTCCCCACGTGCCTACCTCCTCAGGAATGTCTGCCTGAGAAGCAAATGCCAAATGTAGCACAGAGGCTGTAATTGGGTGAGAAGTGTGAGGAATGTCAGTGCCACCCACTGCCCATTGGCAACTGGAAACAGTGAATTAATCGGCAATTAGTTAAAAATGAAAGAGCAGCCTGGGCAGGCTGATGAGCTGGGTACTGATGGGACTTCCCCAGACTCAGGTTTGACAGTGTGCTCTGCCTGGTTCCCTGGGGCTTGACATCGAGTTGCTTAGGCAGCTTTTCTATCATCTCATTTTGGTTGTCTGAAAATCTGCAGGTTTGACTCTTTCTGGAGCTTAGAGAGAGATGGAAAACTCCGGAGTTGCTTTTTCTGACCTAATTATTGAGGGTCTAGATGAATTGCCTTGAATTTTTATTTGGCTGATGACTACCCTCAGCCAGATGACCAAGATGGGATTTGTATCACTCAGCTATAGCTACCTCTGAGCTGTTCTTGCCATCTCTCTTGGTAGACAATCAGGAGAAACAGGTACTTCTAGAGCCACTCATGGGAATGTCCTACAATAGAAACCTTGGTGTAAGACATACTGTGTCTCCTCCCTGAGAAACAAGTCCCACGCTAAGGCTGGATGAAATAATTCCACTGCAGACAAAGGCATAATTGTGCCTGAAGTGATAGCAAGGGGAGTAGGATGCTGAAGTTCACCTGGGAACTAGGGTGGAGAGGGTGGGAGGTAACAGTGACCTGCTTTCTTAAATGACCAAACTTGATGGGAGCTGCTTGTTCTAATCCCTGTGTGTTGCCTTAATTTTAAAGACCCTCTGCCTGTGCCCCTCCAGTAAAACTGCAACCCCCACTTTTTGAAGCACATCAGTATTGTTAGGTGCTCACATCCATGCAGGTGTCCAGATGCAGAATGTGTTTTTACATCCTCTTGCTATGAATGAGGTGTTTACCTGTCTGCTTGGATCTTGCCTGTAGCTACTCTTGTTGTTTGGACAGGTGGCTTCATGGCTGACTCCATGAATGCAGATCCACTTGGCAGTGACACAAGCCAAAAGCTCTTTGAAGCTCTGAGGAAAGGTAGCTTGGGATGCAGATTATTGCAGTGCTGGAGACAGGTTGCCTTTGGGGCTGAGCTGGAGGAGGCACGAAAACCTCAAGTACCACCTGAGTTATGACAAACCATAATGCGAGTTATTACGTGATGTCAGAGCCTGACACATGAACAGCACACGGCCACATTTTTGTCATGTCCTTTTTTAATTGCACCTAAACAATCCCACAGGCATGTGCAAAAGCCTGCAGCTCTGCAGGTAACCCGAGACATACTTTCCTGATAGGCACCTCAAGGTTTGCATGTATCAGCTCATAACCAGAGAAAATTAAGCTCATACCATCTGCTTCCTGTGGGCTGGGTATGTCTGCCAGAAGCAGAGTCTGACCTATCTCAGGTGTACATGCTCTTGTGGTGTTTGCTCTGTGGGACCTGCAGAGCTTCTGGCTGCCTCTTGCAGAAGCCACCCCTGCAGCCCCCCTCCTCCACCAGAACCCCACCACACAAAACTATGACAGGTACAGCACCTCTCGCCCCCTCCACCATTTCCCACCATTTGCCAAGAAGGTGGTTGGGTCCTGAAGCAGGAAAGGGGCTCCAGAACTGCTGTGGGGCCAGAAGAGATGGGTATCTCTGCTCAAGAGGGCCATAACATAGGGCCAGTTCCCAGGCACAGCCTTGCCCCTGTGACCTGTCCCCTGTCCCCTGTCCCCTGTGCTGTGGGGTTAAATCACTGGGTGCTTCCTTTGTCCCATGGCACACCACCATCATGTCATCAGAACAGGGAGAATGGGTTGGGGTGGCAGGCAGGGGTGGTGCTCTCATGGAACACAAAATGACTGGCCTCCCCAGCCAGCTGCAGCTTGTGATTTTGGGACATCTGAGCAAGAGGAGCAGAAGCAGCACAGCGAAATCTTTCTTTCTTAAGTGGTGCATTTAGAAGAGACTACACGACTTGCACATCAGCATGCAGGACTCGCTGTAATGCTTCCAGTCCTGCAGCAATATGCATCAGTTGCATCAAAATGAAGTGCAAGAAACCTCCTAGCAGGAGATGGAGGTAATGCAGCCCTCTGCAATTGGCTTTGTGACCAGCCGCGGTGCAGAGGGAGCCTCGGATGGCAGGGCTGGGTTGAGGGAGAGCAGCCAGAGCTCAGTCCTGTGAGGGTGGTGGATAGCTGCTGGTGCCAGCCCTTTCACCTTGACTCTTGGCACTGGCTTGTGCAGAGCTGCGAGGAGGTGATGCAGCACTAGAAGGATGCAAACTCTGCAGAAGGTTGCAAGGACATCTGTCCAAGTTCTTTGCAGGATGGTCAAGAGATGAGGAAGGTTTACTGTGGAGTGATTCAAGGTAGAGAATGAATTGCCTGCCATAGGTGGCTCCAAAGTGCATGCTATATAGCGCAGCAAGCAATCTACAGCACAGTGAACTATCTATAGGCTGGGAGCTGAGGCAGGGTGTTTCCTTGGGCCAGCACACTGCTGGGAGCTGAGGGCCACAGCCTCTGAAAGAGAGACCACAGACTGCTAGAGACTGTCTGCCACCCCTGAGCTTCCACAAACACGCTCACCCTCTAATCTGGAGAGGACGATGACAGTCTATCTGGCACGCTCGCCTGGAGCAGCTGCCAGTGATGTCACCAGAAGTGACTAAGGAGCAGACAGAGCTGTGGCCACCCAACAAAGACCTGGGCACGCCCTGGTGTTTAGGGCTCCCGCTCTCACTGCTGGTCACCTTCCCACACACAGCTCTGGGAGGGATGCCTGCTGTAGCAAGTGCTTCCTCTGGCTCTGCGGTGCATGGGTGGCAGGCATGAGCAAGTAGCACAGATTCCACTGAGGACCTGTGGTGATGGCATCCTCACCCATGTTATGCCAGGAGCTGTGTGGTCATTAAAGATGAGGTTCAGACTCTTAATGACATGAGGTTCAGACTACTAATGAGAGAGCCCTAGAAGCTCACAGCTGTGTCTGTGTTTGAGACATGGAAGTTCAGGTCACCTGCCATGATGCCTGGCTTCATTCTGGCTTCTTACACAATCAGTGATGAGAGGTAAATGTCTTCTCTAAGCATCTTATGTTGTATTCATGGCCTGAATTTGGTAGTTCAGAGGGACTGAGTTAAGGTGCTCTGGTAGGTACTTAAATGAACGGAGGTACCACCCTCATGGGAGGTAAGAACATAGCCCTACATCAAGCCATCCACTGGCCTTAAAAGTCTCTTCTAGAAAAAAATCCAAAACAAACCACAAGTTAGAGACTTGGTGCAGGGTGGCTGGTGAGATTTTGGAGGCTGTGCTGTGCTCCAAGCACCCCTTGCCACCTAACCTGATGGGTTTGGTGGGGCAGCTAAGTAGAGCGTACGCTCCTCTGAAGCACTGCCAGGGAAACAAGGAGGGAGCGCAGGATGTGGCCTGAAGCACAGTGTGTAGTAGCAGGCATAATGGAAAATATCCTGCCAAGCCCACTTTGCACATTGCTTTCTAGGAAGGCAGATTGCATCCAGTAACTCTCCTCTCTACCATTCCAGATAGACGATCCAGAAAATGACCTGCAGGAGATGGTGCATGAAGCTGATATCGTTGGCACTGTGACCAACCTTGGTGCAAATCAAGCCCTGACCTCAGACTACGTGGGCTCTGGTTATGAGAGAGGGCTGCTCAATCCCAGCTTGCTCAATGAGGAGGATTTCCAGATGGCCACTTACACGCTTACGAACGCCGTCCCTCTGAGCCCATCTCTGAGCAAAAGCTGGCACAGAGACATCGGGAAGGTAGTGGAGCAAGCTCTGGTCCCTCACTGCTCCAAGAAGGATCATCTGTATCTCCTTGCAGGTGCAATTCCTTCCAGTGTCCGAGTTAAAGGCAAGGTGTCAGTGCCAGAAACCCTCTGGCTGGCAGCCTGCTGTGATGCTCCAGAGGGATGGTCCCTGGGACTAGTGAAAAAAATGAATGATGAAAACAGCTTGGAGGACCTTACGGTGGGAGAGCTGGAGAAGCAGCTTCTAGCAGGAGTTCACTTGTTCAAGGGCAACTGTGGGGAAGACAACCAAAGCCAGGAGAAAATAGAAGCAATAATACAAGCTGTCGGTCAGATCCGCTCTGGAGAGCAAGTAGGAACAAGTGACGACCAGGAGGCCAAAGGCAGCGGCTTGGTGCGAAGGGTGGCTGGCATCATTGCCACCCCTTTCATCAAGCTGCTGGAACTCCTCATCTACGTCTTTGTGGAGCTGGTGAAACTTGTGTTTTATTTTCTGTGGCTTGTTATCAAGCGGGTTGGTGGTACAGTTCTGGATGGAGTCTACAGCCTATGGACTGGGGTGATTTCCTACCTTAAAGCTATCAGCATGGTGCTCATCAGCATTCCCTATGATGTGGGGAGGGTCATCATCAACATCTTCCTGGGCTTCCTGCAGATCGTTCAAGATGTCGCCTTCCTCACCTACAGGATCCTGAGCATCCCCGTGGGGTTTGTGCTTCACCTCGCTGCTTTCCCTTACCACTCCATCTGTGCCATTCCCTCTGTCCTCAAAGACATGGCCACCGGGATTGGGGGCACCTTCTCGCTGGTCATCGATGCCACAGCTGCCCTTCTGCATGGCTTTTATTACCTGGCTGGGCACATAGTCAAACGGTTTGTCCCTAAAGGCTCCTCTGATGACTGATAGGGATGGATGCCAAGGCTGAAAAGACATGGACTGAAGGAGGAATGAGGTGATGCTTTAAGATACGTGGCCAAACGCTGTCAATTTTGTTCTGGTATTTATTGTAGTGACATTAATAATAATGAACTGACTGGGGAGTGACAGGGAGGGCTGAGGGAACGTCACCAGGGGATGCTGCCATTGTAACTCAAGTTCTGTCTGTTGTAAAGTTTTTGGGTTTTATTGGTGCAGGCCACACATTTTCTGTGATTTGCAGATGTCAAGACACTTCCTGTGGGACGTGTGTGCTGAATGTGGTACGAGGTTATTTCTTTCCAGCTATGATAACACTGAGACCTGTGCACCAGCAGCAAGCTCCACAGAAGTCCATCCCTGCCAAGGAAGAGGTGGTGTTCAGGGGAGGGGTTTAGTTATGGAGGGTTTTCTGAGACGTGGAGAAAGGAGGGTGCAAGGATTCAGGGCTGGGAAACATCAGGGAGGGGACTGGGATGAAGGCAAGGTTCTGCTCTTGGTTGCACTGCTCATTGCACTGTGGTCCCACTGGTGGAGGGGATGTGATCGGGTGTATCTCGTAGTCCTGAGGCCCTTCCAGGGAGCTGAAATCCCATTGATCTTGCTGTGAGGAAAGACCCACTGCCTCTTCTTTTGCATGCTAGGAAAACATTTTCCCTTAGTCATACCAGTGTCATCTTCCCCCACCCTTTCCTTGCTCTCTGGTGGCCACTGAAGGTAGTCTGAAGCTTCAGGACACAAAATTCTCTGAAGGTTTAAGCCCCAGATGTCTCAGCCCTAAACCCCTGGTTCCCACTCCGAAGCCCAGCAGCACCCAGGAGTCACACTTTTGGCTTTGAATTGGTTGCCACCTGCCCTGCCTCCCTTGAGAGCTGACAGCTCCCCAAGCATGCAGTAGTATTTATGTGACTGGGATCTCCATGACATGATGCCCAGGCTGGTGATGGGTAAGACCACAGCTGTCCTTCTGAGGCTTGTTTTGAAAGCACACCTCACTAGGGAAAAATGATCCTACTGGGTTTTTCTCTGGGGCAAAAGAAGCAGCTCTGCCCTTCCCACTGGTCTGGATTGGCAGCAGGGATGTCCTTGTAGAAAAGGGACCTGGGAGAGGAGGTGTCTGGGGGACACAGCGGGGATTCTGCTGCTTTCATGCAGCTGTGATTTGCTGTTTTCTTAGCCCCTGTCTGGAGGCAGAGTCAGAGCAGGGCAGGAGATAGCCCTGGGCAAGGCAGGTGGGTCCCCTTGGTGCTGTGCTGGGAGTGAAACTGGCCTGAGGGACAACAAGGAAGGTGTTGTTCTCCCCGCTGTGACTGGGGGAGAAGAGGCAGAGGGAGTAGGACACTCGTAGCAAGTTACCTGCACTCGAACATCCTGGCAACACTCATGGAAGAAGCCCCTGCCACCCACCAGAGGAAGAGAGGTCTGTGTGGCTGTCACAGCTGCAGGAACACACACGGCCAAGATCAGCCTCAGCTCTAACAAAGCTTTTTTGGGGCACTTCCCCTCCTCAACCAGTTTCTGAAACCCGGAGGAGGGAAGAGAGGTTGCACTGCCTCTGTGTCCTGTGGGGACCATGGGCTGCCAGGTGGGAGGAGAGGCAGGAGGGGGGTCTGGGGCACGGTGCTTCTTTTGCTGTGGAAATACCCATGTGAGGAGCCCATGCACAGACATGTTTACGTCTCAGGGGACCCACCACCACTGCTGTACCTCTCATCCTCTCTGCACACTCTTCATCCCTTCTCCCTGCTGGTGTGAGCCAGGACCCCCTGCGCCTGGGACACTGGAGCTGGGGCACATGCGTGGGCTTTGCAAGGGCCATCAGGGGTTTGCAGCTGGGTGAGGGGCACAGGGACACCCTCTGCTGCTGGAGGAGGGCACAGGGGTTCTGTCCTTCCCCAGGGATTGGCTCAGCAAGGAAGGGGCTTTGGATCTCTTGGTGCTGTTGCCTGCAGGAGAGAGACTCAATGCCAGCAGCATTTGCTCTGGCTGGACTCCCAGAGGCCTTTGGGAGTCCTACACGCCCAGACCCTGATGCTCACCCCTAACTCTGTCTCTCCCTCCAGTGCCAGGTTGGTTGTGGACCTCTGATCTGCTACAGCATCACATCAGGAGTCCCAGGGTGTGCAAGCTGGTGCTGCCAGCCCCATGGGGGACCCAGTGGTACTGCGTTGTTGATGGCCAGTCTTGAGTTGAGGAAAGCCCAATTATTCAACAGAGCAGCTTTATTTCCTGCTGCTTGCTGCAAGGCTGAGTGGGGGGAGAGATGGATTCAGAGGGTAATGGAGATTTGTCTGGTTCATGGTGGTGGCAGAGTGTTGCTTCCCTTGCTCAGGGGCTGCGTTTGATGCAACAAGCTGTTCATGCAACCTCCTTTGGCAATGATGCTGGTGGCGTTGCTGGGGATGCCACTGATGGGGATGAGGTGGAAAGGCAGTGGGATGAGCAAGGAACTGCACCCTTTGCAGGCCATGGCTGGTTCGTGAGAGATGGGCTGTCCTCATGCAGCGCTGGCTTGGCCCAAAAGGAAAGGCAGCTTTTGCATGCCAGTATGGGTTTAGTTGGGTGAAGTCAGCAGTGTTCTACAAGTCCCTCCCTTGCCTTGGGGCTCTTGGTTATGGGATTTTGGGTGCAAGGAGCAAAGTTGGTGCTCTCAGCAGGCAGCCAGCAGCTAGCGGGTGCTCTCCAAACCAGGCTTTACACCTCTGCCTACTTGAACATGCCTTCACAGCTGTAGAGCCAGATGTGGCCCTGCTTTCTCACTCCTTCACAAGACCCTGTACCAGCCCCAGCTCTCACCTTGGGCTATGTGGTCACCATCAAGGCAGGAAAGCAGCCAGCTTAGGTCCCAGGAGATGTCGGTGTGAGGCAAAGTGGGTGCCAGCCTGGAAGACCCAGGGTCCTCAGCATCCCTTGAAGGCAGCAGCTCTCAAGTGAAGCCCAAGCATTGGAAAAGATGTATCTGCTGGATGGTGACCAGCATGGTTAACACATATGAGGTGTCTGCCCCCTTGAGCTGCCTGTCCTGTGCCTTTGGTGTGGCCTTATCTCTGATCCCTCTTAGCTGTGCAGCCTGTGCACCCCAGCTCCACCAGCACCTCCAGTGCACACCCTGGTCACAGTGATGTGGGAGCTCATGTGCTGAGAGGCAGCAAAGCTGAGACACCTTGGGAGGTCTGTGTTGCCACATCTCCATCACGATGGCTACCCAGCCTAGCTCAGGCCAGGCCAGCAGCTCTCTGTGCTGCAACCACGACTTCTCATCATGGGTGGACGGTCCTTGCAGTGTAAGGGGTCTGTGGCACTGTAGGATTTGGGCAGATGTGGAACAGCAGTATTAAAAATTGCTCAGATTTCAAACACACAGGACCATGGCTGGCACAGGGCCCTTTTCCTCTGTGCTGCAGGTCTGAGCAGGGAGCGGGAATTCTGCCTTGAACGCTGAGCAACTGTCACAGAACAAGCGACGTCCTGCTACAAACCAGCTATTGTTCCAGATTATTCTTACCTGGGCATGATTTATGGCTTGCAAGCTTTACTCTACCCTTGGAAACCTATGGCTTCAACAAAATAAAGTTACTTTTCCAAAGAGGGGCTGGCATCACCTTTCTCTCATGGTTGCGAATGAGATAATGCAGCCCTGGGGTGTGCTGGCTTTCCAGAAAGCACCATCAGCACAGGTGTTCTTTGTTAGAGCTTGACATCTGCCATGAATGGCCTTTTTAGGCTTTTAAAGCACCTTTCCTCCCTCAAAGAGCTTTAAAAGAGTTAATTCACGGGGCTGTGGAATATGTGGGTAAAGGCTGCAGGTGAATTTATCTCTGTGTGTGCTGGAAGGCAGAGGGAGAGGATGCTGGAGGCATTTGAGATGCAGTTACACCAGGGTGCAGTGCAGTGAGTGGTTTTGATGCAGAGAAATCACATTGTGGCAGGATGATTCTTTGCATCTGACAGGGAAGAACCCCCACTTGTGCTGTTCCCTTCACGGGCTGAGCACTCCTTAAAAGTGGCCATTTTCCTCCACTGGCAGCACAGAGGTCCCAGGATGGGTAAAGCAGATTTTGGCACCTGCATTTTGCAGGTACCTCTGTTTGGTTAGATGGACCTCTTTGGTGGAGTTTGTATTCCTCTCAGGCCTGCAGGAAATGCTGAGACCCTGGAACAAGTTGCCTAGAGAATCTGTGGATGCTCCATCACTGGAAAATGTCAAGGTCAGGTTGGATGGTGCTTTGAGCAACATGATCTAATGGAAGATGTCCCAACTTCATGAAGGTCACTTCAATACAGAAGTCTCTGTGAACCTCAAGAGAAGGTGTTCCTGTTGCATCCACCCTGGGACTGGGCACTGCTAGAGGCAGAGGGACTCAGCTACCCCAGCAGCATGGCCCCTTGGTCACAGCCCTGGGCCCTGGGCCTCTGGGCTCTCACATCTCTGCTGCCATAGCAGCCGTTTGAAGACTGAGTGAGCTGGGGCTGTTCAGCCTTGGGAAAAGAAGGTTAAGAGGGGATCTTATTAATGTTTATAAATATCTCAAGTGTGGGACACAGGGGGAAATGGCCAGTCTCTTTTCAGTTGTCTATGGAGACAGGACAAGGGGCAATGACCTCAAGTTGGAGCACAGGAAGTTCCCCACCAATATACAGAAGAACTTTTCACAGTGAGGGTGACAGAGCCCTGGGACAGGCTGCCCAGGGGGTTGTGGAGTCTCCTTCTCTGGAGATATTCAAGGCCCATCTGGACACCTACCTGTGTGACCTGTCCTAGGGAACCTGCTTTGGCAGGGGGGTTGGACTCGATCTCTGGAGGTCCCTTCCAACCCCTACAATTCTGTGAATCTCTGAATCTGCATGTTCTGGAGCTGCTCCCCTCTCTGTGGAGCTCTGTCACCAGCTCCGTACCTCCCTCGGTGTAGGGAGCTGCTCCCGCTGGGTACAGAACCAAGCCGTGCTTCTGCACAGATCATCCCTCCAGTGCAGTCAGAGCCAGAAAATGGAAAAAATATTGGAAAATCAACACCAGTGTAACTTGTCTGGCCAGGAAGGATTGCTCAGGAGCAAGGAGAGAGAGGTGTGTCCAGGGTGTGTGTGTTAGTGAGGCCGCAATCCCACCACCTTGGCACAGGATGGTTCCTCTTTGTGGCACAGTCTCCTGGGCTGCTGGACTTGCTTCTCCTTGGGAATGGATCTTGCACTGGGTAACATCTGCTGTTGATTTCCACAGAACTGGTGTTTCCAGCCGAGCAGAAAGGCCTACTGACTTCCCAGCCGTGCTAGTGTTACAGCTGGCTGGAAAATCTCCAGGGAAACAGACCCTTTCAGAACGGGGTGATTTATCAAACACAGCTCCTCTCAATTTACCCTTTCTGTGTAAAAGATTATTTCAGGTCCAGGCTGGAACAAGGACCTGAATCATCCAAAAGCAACTCTGGGTCTGGTTTAGAGCTTTAGACATGGACAGTCAGCAGCTGCTCCTGCCTAAAACCAGGCCTGGCACATGAGCGTGGCTGTCTCCATCTCAGAGGGGTGTCCTTACAGCCCTACAGAGGAGTGTCCTTACAGCCACCTTACAGCCTTATGGCTCATCTTTGCTCATGTCTCATTTTCTCCCATTCATAAGGGTGAAAACAAAACCTGTTTCCTTTCCAGAAATGCTGAAATTGGGACCATTTTCCTGGGAGGTCGAAGCCAGTTTCCACTCACCCAGCAGCAAAGTTGCCTGAGAGGCTGAAGCAGTATCTTCAAATTCCTCTGCAGTATCATCTTTGTTAATAACTGGATGTTTTAAACTAATTTAAAGTGGTGAGGAATGGACGTTTGGGGCAGATGTCACCATGTGTTTACTTCTGTGAGGTTGCAGATTTTGCCAAACCTCCCAGTGTCTGCTGGTAGAAGATGGTGATGGACCAAAGCCAAGAACTGAAGCAGGTGGCCAGGGTGATGCTGGTGGGCAGGGGAGGAACCATGTGAGCTTCTGGCTGGTGGGAGAAGAGCAGCAGGTGGGTGGGATGTTTCAAACCAAGTGGCTGGTAGCCAGGTAGTAATGATAATGGCTGAGAAGGTCTCTGATTGGTCCTGACACTAACCAGCTGCTGGGTGGAGCAGCTCTGGAGGGATGATACGGTAGGCTCAGGGAGACATCACTATCTAGATTTATGCCATCCAGGCACAGGCATTGAAAATCTCTTCTCTGCAGGCACTGGGCTCCGGTCAGTACAGGTATTTCACTAGACTCTCACCTGGCACCTCACCTGGATACCTAAAGCTGGGGCCAATGAAGCTTCATTTGGATTGGTGGCTGATGTGGCTTATGCCACCCATGGAGACCTTTGAGGTGTCCATTGGCATGGGTCACCCAAATGACTGTGTAGGTGAGATGGTCCTTCCTACAGCCCTTTGGAAGGCTCTAGGGTCACTACGTCCTTCCATGCAGGTAGGAATACCAGGTCTGATACATCCTGAGTGCTGCTGGAAATGATCCCCAGCACTCACAGCCACATTTGGGTGGTGGTGGGTTTTGTGTGTGGTCCTGCTGCAACGGATTGGATTAACCAGCATGTGTGCCTCAAACCCTGTGTGTCAGCCTGGCCTGTGTGGAGTGGTCCCACCCCCTCAAAGAACTTGGCCCACAGGTTTTTGAGTTGATGGAAAACATGTGTATTTGTGGGGTGGTTTGAGTTGCATCCTGCACCCTCAGGCATGTTTGGGATGTAACTCTATACCTCTGCACTGCAGGTGACAGCCTGCACTTAAGAAAAACACTGTAGACTGCAAAACTGAGATGAATTATTTGATGTGGAGCAAAGGAGCTGCTTTCTCTAGGATCTGTGAGACCACAGAGCCCAGTGGTTGCAGAAGAGGTTTGAATGGTAACAATTAGCATCCTGGAGAGGTGCAAGATCTCTGAGGCTCATCATCCCACCAGCAGACAGTTGAGGAGAAAGGGTGACACCTCAGATGCTTGGTCATTCCATGTGTCATCAAGGACTAGGGAAGAGGCACTCTGGCTCCAGCGATCCAGGATAGTCTAGTCCATCCCGTCCCCAGATCCTGTAATGTTGCAGATCACCTCCCCAAGCCCAATTAGAGGGAGGTTTGTTGGTGTGGGATGTGTTTATTACATGTCCTTTATTTCTCCCAGGAGTGTGTGTGCAGTCTCTCTCCATCACCCATTCCCAGCTGTGAGCTGATGCAGGTGCTCAGCACTGAGCACATCCCCGCTGCCTGTGCTGCCGGGACTCCCACGGGCATCTCTGTGCCTCTGTGGTGCTGGGGTCTGCACTCAGGACTGCTAATTAGAGCTGGTAAGGATGCCTTCAGCTGAGCTGCTTCTGGTCCTGTCTTCTGCAAAATTTGCATTTTTGGGGTTTTGTTTTTCTTTTTCAGAGAGAAAATCGCAACAGCAACAACGAAACCCCCAAATTAGGCCCTAGGTTTGGGTTTAAATCTAATAAAAACTGTTTCCAGCTGAACTCAGAGTCACTGGAGCTGTATTGCACCTTCTGTGAGCTGAGGGCTCAGACCCCACCCCGATTCCCGATGTGGAGGTCGGAGGTGTCACAGAATCCCCATGACTCTGGGCAGATGCCACCCTCTGGTGGACTCTCTCCATCTCTCCTCTGGTTGCAGAGGTTATGGAGAGGTATTAGCCAGGCAATTTAGCAAGGCAAACTAGAAGTCCACATTCAGACTGCATCATCTAGCTCCTCAACCCAGCTCTTCTCCTGGAGCTTTTGGTGCATCGTGAGGAGCACCAGGGCATGAAGACAACATGGGAGAGGTGGTTTGGGCTGAATTAAACCCTCTTCTCTGGGGGTCACACATGCTGTGGCAGAAAACTGCTGGGGGAATCATTCACGACCAGGTGAACACGAAATGCTGCAGGTCATGACTGGTAAAACACTTCAGTTTTGGCAGAAATCACATGTTTTGTTGTATTTTCTATTTTCAGTTTGGGGCAATATTTTATTCCGTGGACATGTTGATACTCTAAACACCAGCCCCAGGCAGGAGGAGGAGGAAGGTTTCCCTGCTGCAGAAGCACTTTCCTGCAGGTTAGAAATATTTGAGCTTGAAAAAACCCAGAGGGCAAAAAAAAACCCCTTGTGTAGAGGCCACAGAGTGCAGGTTGTAATAAACAGGAGTACAAATCCAGTGACTATCATCTTCTAAACACTGAAAAGCTCACAAAGCTCATGATATTTACATGAGCTCATTACTGTGATGAGTGATGATATTTACATCTGTGACTCCAGCTTGGATCTGTAGCCCTGCTCTGCTGTCCGGGTGCCTCATCAGATTGCTCCGTCATCAGCAGATCAGAAGTTACTGGGGGAGTTTGGGTGCTCCCCCATGGCCTGTAATTGGGGCTAAGGTAGCATGCAGCACTGAAATCAAGTTGTGTGCTGGTGGCTGTGCTTCAGCAGCAGCGATTACGTAAAGGCTTGGCAGAGAGGATCCACTGGCTGCCCTGTACGAGGGTCCCGGGGTCGGACACCTTTTCCTCCCAGTGCCATGGTGGGGTGAACCTGAGGTGGTGCTGGGAAGAGGCCAAGGAGACAAGCTGAAATCCACCCCTATGGATGTGGGCTTGATGAGGCGAGGAGCGGGCACCTGGTCTCTAATGAGGTGCTGCTTGTGGCTTTTTGGCCCCAACTGGGTGGTCCAGGGGTGGCTGCGCTCCCAGCTGATGCTGGGCATGGGATACACCATGGAGGATGGGAAGGGATCTGAAGGGGCTTGGGGTCAGTGTAGACAGGTCTCCCCAAGGACATGTTGCCTGGGTGCAGCTGCCTGCTTTTACCCTGGCCACAGCCTTTTCCCTGATCCCTGGGGGGGCATCCCATGGGCATCACTTATGAGGTGCAGGGAGACCATTCATGGACACCTGACCTGGGCAGAGCAGCATCTCTGGTCACCCATCACCCTTCAGCCCCCGGGTTTCTCTGGCCATGGGTTGGGATTAAGGAGTGGGGAGCAGCAGGTCATGGGCATGCAGTTGGATGGTGGCAGAGCTATAGCAGCCGGGAGGACAGTCAGGGTGAGGGGCTGGGTGATCGTCCACGGACACAAGTATTTTTGGCTTTGGCCTTCCTGGGAGGAACAGGCCTGAGAGGTGAGGATGGGGTGCAGGGCAAGCCCGAGGTGCCTGGGGAGCAGGGCTGGCCTCTGCCCACACTGGGTGCCCCTGTCTGAGCACTCACACCACACACTGGGTGAAGGTGCAGGGACCAAAATCAGGGCTGGGCTGGCTCGGGAAGGTCACCGTCCTGTCCTGCTGCTCACCTGCTCTGTGGGACCTTTAGGAAGCAAAGCAGGAACTCCACAGCAACCCTTGGCTTTGAGCAATGTTCCAAGTTCTAATCTTTTTCACAAAGGTGCTGGTGACAGTTGCCCTCCCTCCAATCTCGAGCTGCTCCGGTGCCCAGAGGTGACAGCCGCAGCACCTCTAAGAGCACGGGCAGCTCTTCCTGGGCCCAGCCTGACAGATGCTTTCAGTATTTCGAAACTCCCACTGAAAGGCAACAAATAAGCACTTCATGGAGTTACAGATCTACTGTTAAACGTGGTATTTCTCAGGGCAGGAGGAAGCTGAAGCAGCTGAAGATGCCAGTAGTTAATGGCCACGCTGTGACAGCCCTCGGTCACAGCGCTCCTCAGGGCACACAGCACCTCTAGCAGAACAGAAATGGGCTTTTAGATCTTCTTTGGGTTACTCCCACTGCAAGGGAAGCGAGGAAGGGGCAGCTGAGCATCCAGCACCTGAAGGGCAAGGTGCACCCCGAACACCCCAGGTCTGCACAGTTGCGTCTTTGGAGAGGTGATGAGCACCTCTTCAGGACCAAGCCCCTGGAGATCCCTCAGCACTACGTAACCCTTCCCTGGGAGCTGGAAGGGGCAGGAATGTGAGGGCTGCAGGCACAACCGTGGGGCCTGCAGGCACTTCAGCTCTAGATAAGCTCAGCCTTGCCCCCAGCCAGCACCCTCGGCACATGTTACATTTCCCCTTCCCATTTCCTTCACCGTTTTATGGCTCTTTCCCACTTCTCTCTGGGGCTTGCTCAGGGATCACTGGAAGAGAGAGCAGCTCCTGGTGCATCCCATAGCCTGTGGCTTTCCCAAAACCAGCTTCTACAGAGAAGGTGATTAGCCCCATATCATCATGACACCCACTGCCCTGTCCCTCATCGCGGTCAACTGCCTGTGTAGAAGACTTTGCCTTTGGCAAGTGCTACATCTTTTTCAGGACCTATATTGACAGGGACTAAACAGAATTGTTATCTAGATCTGTGCACTGATTAAACAAGCTATATATTAAACAATACACCGATTTAAAACCAGGACAAGGCTTGGAGGGGAAGGACACTTCCAGGACTGGATCTCATCCCAAAACACAGGATGCTCTGCTCCGGAGACACGTTCCCCAGCACATGGCAAATGGTAAAAAACAGGAGACAGGTTTTAACCATTTTATTTAACCAATGAAATTCCTACTGATAACAATGAAAGTAATTTCAGCAAGTATAAATGCGATACAGTTTTAAACAAACCCCATTGTTCCGTACCTATAAATAGATTTTTCAAAACCTCATAAAAAGTGCAGATTTATGAATTGCTGTTAAAATGTTAATACAGGATTCCTTTGTTTAAAAATGTGGTTTTGTCTCTTAACTCACCAAAAAAAAAAAAAAAGAAAAAAAACAACAAAAAAGAGAAGTTCCTTCTGCATCTGTTCAGATAAATTCAAGTCGGGTAACTTAAAAACTAACAAAAGTCACACAAAATAATAAAATAAAATAAAATCCACCCCACTAGGTCAGTCTGTCCTCTGCAAAAAAACCAAAACAACCCCTCCCAAAAGGAAAATCCCCAACTAAACAAAAACCCCAACCAAGAACTGACAGAACTCAATGATAAAAGCTGCTGTGGACACCCACAGTGAGCTCCTAGCAGCTGCCTCACCTTGCAGGCAAACCTCCTGCGGCGCTGAGGGCAGGTGATGGCCCGGGAGGCAGGTGGGACAGGCCAAGTGCCACCCACCTGTGGGATGCTGCAGGGACTGTGGGACCCACAGAGCTATCGTGCTGCCCCGCGTTGGGGTGATGGAGGGAGCAGCAGGATCAGAGCTTTGTCCTTAACGCTCCATCCCGAAACACACGCGCGGCCGTGGCAGGAGGAGGCAAGAACTGACAGCTCCAGGGCTGGGGTTGGGCACAGTTCACTTCCTGCGCAGAGGGCGAGAGGTGGGAGATGCAATGAAACGACACCCCCGGGCACTGCCCTGCCCGCTGCCCCGGGCAAGGGGGCTCAGACCCACCGGGCAGCCAGCATCGCTCGTACCCCCAAGAGCAGGGCTCTGCAGACAGCAAATGATGGGCTAATTCTTGCACTCCGGAGAGGCTTGGAAGCTTTTTGGCTGCAGAAACACCGTGCCCATGTTTTAGGTACAGCGGCTGGTCTGTCCATCCCTCCCACACACCGACAAGGCTTTCGTTTCCCCCCAGCACCAGCGAGCAGATGGTGGGGAGCAGCCAGTGTAGGGCTTAAGGGCATGGTGGGGGGCTGAAACACAGGCAAGACCCCAGCCTTCCTGGCATATGGGTCCAAATGCAGCCAAACGCAGGGGGCTGCACAGCTGGGACCATGCTTTTTTGCAGAGAGGGGGCTCAGCTTCACCCACGTTCAAGAGCTCCGCTGGCACACCTCCCTGGATCTACAGTGGTATTTTATCTACAGCAGGGTCTGTTTAGCAGGAGCAGTTTTAAAGTGGCTATGTTTATCAAGTTTGCTACTTTATGAATTAAAAAAAAAAAAACCAACCCAAAACAACCCCAACAAAACCAAAACAAACACCCCCCCCCCCCCAACCCCCAACAACTATAAATACAAAGACTCTCACACACCAGACACTTGCAGCCTGCGTGACTCATAAACCGCATCAATATTCTGTTAAAAAGCTTATTCTACTTAAAACTGTACATAGTACAAGAGACTGAAAAGCGGCAGTCGTGATTGGGCACGCTGCCTGCCCTGGGGTGGCCCACAGTCAGGTGCTCCCTAAAAAACCAAAACAAACCCCAAGGAGTTACAGTAACACGGCACAGGACTGCAAAGCCGCTCACAGCTTCTGCGTACACCGCATACGAAGTACCGCGGGGGAACACGAAAAAGAACCGGTGTTAATACTGATGGATTAAAGAGTAACTATAAAGATCAAAGGAGACGTTCACAGCATGCTACATATATCGCTCACAAACTTTTCTTTTTAAAACAAAACAAAACAAAACAAAAAAAACCCAAAAGGAAAAAAAAAAGGGAAACCCAAAAGGCTAATACAAACCCAAGGAGTCGGCAGTCTGATTTTCAGTTCTGTCGGATCGAAAGATCAAGCGTTTACATTCATCGCGTGGCTTTCCAGCAGAAGGAGAGCAGGGTACAACCGGGAGCATTTCAAGTTTACAACAGTCCTATTTTCTTAAGCTACAGTTTATATCCAGTTCCGGTCACAGTCGTGAAAAGATTTCGGCCCTTGTCGCCCCGCAGAGTCCAAGGGCCGTAGCCTAATTATTGTTAGTTTTTCCCCTAAAAGCGGCTGCGTCTCCCAGCACCCCGAGGGGGTACATGGCAGGGGGGTGGAGGGAAGAGGCTTGGGTCTGGTGGCACGACATGAGCGTGGAGTGGGGAATGAAGAAGAGTTTTGGACCTGCTGCTGGAGACATCATGCTTGGCGATTCACCCTTGTCTGAAAACTCCCTTCCAAGGGCCGACAGGTGCAAGAAAATGTTAATTCAACAGCTTTTCTTGGGCAGAAGTGAACAGTTCCCTTCCCCTGCTCCATCTGTGGAGTAAGGAAAGGGTCCCTGCCCCTGTTCTAGTGAAGCCCTCAGCACACCTCAGAAGCAGCTGTCTCCCACTGTCTCCCCTGCACACAGACTCAAGAACCTCTCGGACACAGCGGTGATGTTTCCTCAACTGACCAACATGTCAACTCCTCCTGCCCTGGTCCTGTCCCCTCGAGGGCACTTCTAGTCTGTACCTTCTGATGCCAGCACCGTGGCTTTCCTCCCCACAATTAGTTGATTAACTGGCACCTGCAATGCCACCACTAACTACTGTTGGGAACAGGAGCAGAATTCACATTTCTGTTCTCCCTGATGTACTCAGTACCCACAGTACCCAACCCTGCCCTGGTCTCCAGCAGCCACTCCACGGTGTGCAGTTGGATTTATCCCACAGAGAGGAGACAAGTCCAAACCCACTTGTTCCAAAGGTTGGCTGTGGTTTGCCTGTCTGCAAGGCACCCACAGAGCTGCCAACCCAATGGCCCTGTCAGACTGCCTGGCACAAGAGGACCTCAAACCCCCCATTAGTTGTTCCTCAAAGAAACGTGCACAGCTGAACAGCTCGAGCGCGGGGAGTTTTGCCAAAGAAAGCTTTTCCTTCCTGGATCCACTGGATTATTACTGTAACTCTAGAGATGGGATCTGACATGCTACTGTCAAATGCTGCCTAAATGTTGTGAGCACGTACTGAGTGTCATTCTCTCAAACCAGATGTAGAATTTTCCTGTGCAAGTTGAATGTTTCTGAACATGATGTGATAGATGTCCATCTGATTTAAGAGAGATTGGGATGGTGGCCCAAACACTGCTTTTGGGGTTTGCAATCCATCAGTTGGAACCAGGAGATAGAATTCTAATAAAAACATGGAAAGAAGAAAGCTTATCTCCTCTACGGAAAGGACCTTTTCTTGTTTTATTAAGTACAGAGACAGCTGTGAGAACTGCTGAAAAAGGATGGACACGTGTCACGAGTGAAAGGTCCAGTAAAGGAGTGGAAAGTCATGTTGGAACCTGGAGAAACTAAGCTGACAGATGAACTTAAAAAGAGTATAAGCTAAGTTGCTGCAGGGATTTATTGTGGTTACTCCTGTAAAAAT
Organism: Gallinula chloropus; assembly: GCF_964237585.1. Lineage (NCBI taxonomy): Eukaryota > Metazoa > Chordata > Aves > Gruiformes > Rallidae > Gallinula > Gallinula chloropus. The sequence goes on from NC_140085.1 coordinate 200,309,474, forward strand.
AATAAACAAAGGGACACCCGAAAAGACTGGAAATACACAGAACTTCTGGGACATAGCATACAAATTAGAAAAGGGCAACTTACAAATTCATTTGGGTGCTCGAAAAAGGGACAACCTTAAGACCACTGAGGAGGGCAAGACCGGATAGGGAACCAGTGCTGCGGCTTGGAAGGTCTGCCGAGGGCTGCAACCCCTTCAGGCTGTGACTGCCGAACACTATGACCCTTACTGGACCTCTTCTTATCCTACTTGGGGTGAGTTCCTTAGCCCAGCCTACGGCAAACAATTGCAGTCAATGTGTGGTGACTACCAGGAGGGGAAGGATAAGCTCCCAAACTCTGGTGTATCACACGGTTTATCAGTGTAAAAATCAGGAAGTGGGAAATTGTACTTATAACCAAACCCAGTATGCTCTATGTAAAGAAGGTAACAAGATCGTATGCTATGATCCAAAAGAACTTCCTTATCAATACTGGGTAGAAATAAGAACCAATCCAAAAGAAGGGAGATTAACTGGAACAATTCGAGCACGTCGGTGTCATTCATTTTTGATGCATGCGATATTATAGATGATGATCTGAGCACTAATTGTGGGAATTTAAAGTGGAGCCGGTATTATAGTAAACAACCAAAATATATTTGCACCAGTGGATGTCAATGTCCAATAGATTTTGATTATATATCTGATAAATCAGCAAAATATCAGACACACTTATGTGGAAACGGAGGATGGTCTTGTGTCTGTTGGAATACTGCAGGCTGGGGATATGAAAGTCAACGTGGGAATTTACAAGCCTCAATCACAAGGATGCAAACAGACAGTAATTGTACAACACGTTACTGTAATCCAGTAAATTTAACCCTCATAAATCTAGAAATTTGGAAACAGAAAAAATAACTAAAATTGGACTTAAGATATATGGGCTTGGAATAGACCCAGGTAAAGTTACTAATGTTGGGTAAAAGAATAGGTGCAGCATAGATTGTTATTTGACTCTTTTTATCATGAAATGGGAACAGGAATGAAATATGAAATTCCCACAGTTGCTAAAAATCTATTTGTAAATCTTGCTGAAAATATTGCTAAATCATTGAATGTAACAAACTTATGTTTGTGGTGGGACAAATCAAGGTGAACAATGGCCATGGGAGGCTATGGAGAGCAATATAAGTAATCCTCAAGTTTGGGAAACAATGGGAAAGGGTAACAGGAAACAACAATGGGTACTTCAAATGAGTGTAATTGGAAGGAGTTGTTGACAAGATCTTAAAGGGGATGGACAACAAGTGGGTAATCTGGAGTGTGAAGGAGGTTATTTATGGAATGAGACTTGAAATAGCTGGGACAAGTGGGGAAGCCCACTGGAAATGAACAATCAATTTAAAAATTGGACCAATGGAACAAATATACCAAATGGCTGGCCAAATCCTGAAGGATATTATTGGATTTGTGGCAAACTAGCATATGCGTATTTGCCAAAGGATCTTGTGTATTGGGAACTGTAAGACCCAGTTTTTTCCTGTTACCCATAAATCGGGGAGAGCGACTGGGAGTTCAAGTGTATACTGAAGCTGATGAGATAAGAGAAAGACACCATAAACGAAGCCTACAAATTGGGAATTGGAAAAATAATGAATGGCCTCCTGAGAGAATAATTGCCTATTATGATCCAGCTATGTGGGCAGAAGACGGATCCTGGGGTTACCGGCCCTCAATATATATGCTTAATAGAATAACTAGGTTACAAGCCGTAGTGGAATTAGTTGTAAATAAAACTGGAGATGCACTTGGATTAATTGCAAAACAAAACAGCAAAATGAGAACTGCTTTGTATCAAAATCGCTTAGCTTTGGATTGTTTATTAGCACAGGAAGGGGGCGTTTGTGGAAAACTGAATCTTAGTAATTGTTGTTTAGAAATTGATGATGAAGGAAAACCTGTAAATGAGCTTATAAAAGAAATGAAGAAAATTGCACATGTCCCAGTTCAAACTTGGAATGGAATCAACCCAAGAGGAGTATGGGGGGACCTTGTGGGTGGTGATTGGCTTACTAAAATAGGGGATATGCAGAGGATTGTTAATAATTACATGTTTAATACCTTGTTTTACCAGATTGATACACTTGGTTATACAAGGAATGCAAATATCTGCAGTACCTGTGGACCCAGAACCAGGGAAGGAGCAAACCCATTCCCTGCTGATAATAAAAACAGAAGGTGATCCGAAATTCACACCAATTCGGCACGTGCTGGATCAATCAGAAAACACGAATCAATACTGTAAAAAAAAGAAAATGGGGGGTTGTGATGTATGTCTGTCTGATTCGTGCCAATATGAAATAATCTCGGGGCCGCATAATGGAACGTGACACCCTCACACCCTTCCATGGCCGAAGGCAATGTCAACGGTTCCTGCCTGGGGGACCGGAGCGAGCAGCCCGGCACAGGCTGCGCATGCGCACTCACTGTTACTAGCCGCCCAAGCGATACACAGCGACGCCTGCGGGAGGCGCATGCGCAGTCACTGTTACTGGCTGAACAGCGTCACGCGAAGCGGCCTGTGAGGGGTGCCTGCGCAGTCGCTGTTACCGAGCTCAGATGGCAAAAGAACACCGACCCATCACTGAAACAAGTTTATTCTTCCAAAAAGAGTATAAGCACGAAACTAGAACTGCTCAGTGTGCGTCCTGGTGGAGCAGAGACTCCCGGAGCACCCGGTGCTGTCTGTGCACCCCAGTGCCGTTTGCTTGCGTTTATTCCTTTAATTAATCGTTCAATTTGGTTATAATCCTGTTTGGGACCGAGTCATTTCTCACAGAAAGTAACTGCAAGAACATCACTTGAAATCAAGATTTGGAGTATTTCCTTCTGGCCAAAACTTTTAAGCCTGGGCACAAGCAATCCCCTCCCTACTGCCAATCAATCTCTTCTGCAAGCAGAGATACCCCATCTCTTGTAAAAGGGAGTCCAAACTCTGGAACATCACAGAATCACAGAATTGTAGGGGTTGGAAGGGACCTCAAGAGATCATCGGGTCCAACGCCCCTGCCAGAGCAGGCTCAGGGGCCTGAACTGCATGCCTATGTCCATGGAAAACACACATGCATGAGAAACATGGAGGACCTGTTCTGCAAGAGCAGCTAGCTTACGGTTTCACTGCTTTTGGGAAGATTTCTCTAAGCCTATATAAAGTCCCCAAAACAACCCATTTCATTAACTACTGCTGCCAGTCACGTGGATCTGCTACACGTTATTCCTTTCATCTCTATGGATACTGATTTTATTCTACCGAATTTAGGTTACTAAGCACCTTCAAAGATCTGACTGGAAAATGCAAGCGGGGCATCCTGCAGGATTTTGCTAAGTGCCTAGGTGCTTAAATTCCTATTGAAATTTAGGCAACTAGCTGCTTTTTTTTCCAAATGCCATGAAAACATCTATGAGCGTCAGTAGGAACAAAAATACTTTTGAAGAATCCGGTGCTTTGACCTTCTGCACTCAAGTAAAAGAGAAGCGACATGTTTTCCTTTTTGTTCTGTTCTAGATTTACAGGCACACCTACATTTGTCATTGCTTACAATCACTGATGTTCCTGTCCTTACACTTGGCTTTTTAATACATTGAGAAGAGCTGATGGCAGCAAACCTTCAACTCCTACAGCTGAAAAGTACATCCTTTTAAAGGATAGTGAAGGCTCTAGGACAAAGAATCTATGTTTTGCTTCAGTTGTGATGAAAAGAGATCCATGTCCACAGCTCACCAGAGCTCACTAGCTCCAGCAGCTCTCAGCACAGACTGTACCCTGGTTTAGAAGGGTTTGTGCTCCTGCATGATGGCACTCATGCGACGTTCTGCTGCAGGCAGAGCGTTCTGAGAAATGCAAATGCCTTCTCCAAACTGGCACTTTATTCACTTCTTTTCAGTACCAAAAATAATCCAAACCCAGAGGAATCTCAGCAAGGGCGTGCTCTTACTGTGACAGGCACTGAAGTGGTTCTGGGATGGTGAGAAGCTCTGCTGCCTATGCACAACATTCCCTGTCCTGGCTGGTTAATCTGTACCCACCAGCTCCCTCACCAGCAGCTGGGAGACTGGACACTTGATTTGTTGGTCACAGCTGGGATCTTGTGGGCTAATATTAGTGCTGGTAAATATCAATCCCAATAAAGGAACGCAGAGGCAGAGTATCTACACTTCCAACAGTTACGGTGCTCTTTAAGAATAACATTAATGAATAAAGTGTGAAGATTCACATTCAGGAAGCTTTAAAAACACAAACAAATCCAAGAACACTCGCACATCAAAATTTGGCACAGCGTGAGCCTGAAGCGTGCATACACCGCAAGGGAGAGTTGCCTGACTTTAAACACCTATTCTGAACAAAACATCTATTAAAAATCATAAATCTGAGTATAAAAACTAGGCTATAAACTGTTACACTGTAAATGCAATACTTTGAAAAAAAATGCCACATGGAAAACATTTCCAGAAGTTTCAAGTTTGCAATTAATATTTAAAAAAACAAACAAAAAAAAAAGAGAAGAAAGAAAAGGATCAGCAAACTACTTGTACAATGACATTTCCTAGGGTGGAATGTCTTGCTGGCCATACGTGATTTGATATGGCACCTTTAAAAAAAAGAAAAATGAAAGGAAAAACCCCAAATCACTGGTTTGCTAAAAATTTCACAAAGCAATCCATTTACGGCTTCACTATTTCAAATCTGCTCACGTACTTTGCTCAGAAGGCATTTGAGCTGGCAAGTATATTTCGCAAGGAAAGAAGTAAAGGCACTCATGTTTCCAACCGGAAAACTCAACCTCCTGTAAGAGTCTTTGCGCTCCTGAAGGGAAACTGAGCGGTCACAATTAGTTACCCAAATCTAGTTTCACCTCCTTTCTGGATCTCAGCTGTGCTTCTTGAGAACTACTTGACTTTTCAAAGCAAAGGAATTTAAAGTAGTACTGTACAGCTCCCATCACTTGAAAAAAGCAAAAGTATTGCATGAAAACTTCTCTCAGAGGAGCTGTCGTACGCGCAAAAGCCATCAGGTAGTGGCCACTACAGTCGCCAGATGGAGGAAAAAAGGATCATAGCAACTCAGAAAGACAATCTACGTGCACACACACGAGCATCTCAATCAGCGCTGCTGAGAAACATCTCCGGCTCGCTATACAAGATAAATAAATCTGGCAGTTCACCCACTGTTCTCTCTAGAAAGAAGGGAGTCCGGTGGGTCTATCGGGTAGTTTTCTAAACAGCTGATGTTACATCTCAAAGAAAAATAAATTACCGATTTCTTCCTCACAAGGTTTTCACATGCAAAGTCTGCAGTCTGAAAGTGCAGAAAAGTGTACAATCATTTAGTTTTCCAATCTGGAACAGACAGGTAAAGCCCCTCAAAAAATCGACATGCGAAGTCACAGCGAAGTTACCGGGAAAAAGGGAAGAAGAGACAAAACTAACTTTAGTAGCCTACTGGTCCGTGACTTTGTCAGTGAAAAGTGTTAAAACATGACTGATAGTATTTTTAAAAGCTATTCTGCAATCACCAATGGAAAGGAAAAAAAAATAATCCTGTATAAACTACAATCCAGTGGAACATTACAAATGAACCTATCCAGTTAGTTTCGGACGTATGCAACAGAAATAAAGGTCACCCTCTTCAAAGTAATAGGAAAACTCCCAACCAACAGACAAGAGTTGAAGCAGTGACAACTTGCATCCTACTGGGTAAGTTTAAGCATCTCTTTAGGCACTTCACTGGTTCATTAAATGCAATACAAAATAAAGCTATAAATATCAACATTTTGTGCTCTTCAAAATTAGTCAAAAGCAACAGAAACCAGCACAAAAGTGTGACATTTTTGGCAGCTTATTTCTTCCCTTCCCCAATATGACTGGTTGTCCAAGAATGCTTTGTTTTGGGGATGCTTTGGCATCTCAGTATCAGGTTGTCTTAAGCCGTAAAAGCTAAAGCAAAACTGCTAGGCCTTAGACAATAAAGAAATTTGGTTTTAAAATTTCTTTATGGCTATGTAAGAAGGACACTTTAGCAGTGGCATGACAGGGAAAAAAGCTTGCTTTCTTTTTAAATATTGCACTTTTCTTTTGTTCACTCACACTAATGCATAGAAACTTTTTAAACTTTGAATATTAAAATTCCATGCTATGAAAAAAAGTTATGGGAAATCAATTTCTATACATCCAATATGAAAGAACAGATATGCTAGCCTTCCTTTACTTTCCTTAGTTAAAACATTGAGGAAGAAGAGAGTGCAAAAAAAAAACCCCACAACCCTATTTTTGGTCAGCCTGTGTATTAACTTTGTAGGTGCCAACTAAATAAATTGCAACATGTGATGAGCATGGAGATTGTAAGGACAACTGAGGGTGACTGTCAGTAAAACAAGGCTATGCATGACTGAAACACGGTAAGTGTGGCTGAAATGGCAAACTGCGAGGCCTCTTCTCTGGGGAAGGGGCACGACAAAGCGGATGAATTTCGCACGTCAGTAGCATGCTGTAGGGTTTATCATGACTCGTTTCACATTAAAGCGTGCTCAATGTTTGCATCCACATCTCGCATCACCTTCAATTGCTGTAGTAAGACAGTAACTGGCAAGCAGACTCCAGGAGACATGGAAGAATCCAGTGGGCAATTCAACGCAACGCAGCCCGCGCGTCTCTGTCACGAGTCACGACATGGTGGTACGTTCTCAGGACAGGCAGAACCGGTCTTCTGCTGGACTCCACTAATCTGAAAAATGATTGCTTGGAAAAAGAGAAGTCTCTAAGCACTTCACTCCGGTGCTTAAAGAACAAAGCGCTAAGATTGGATATAATAAAACCAGTTTCAGGATCCTGACCACTGTGCAGAAATCCATCCGGAACCAATGCAGAGTAGTGCTCCTCAGTGTTACTTTTGTTATCATTAGTAATGTTAAGCATCAAGAAAATAAAACACGTCATTGCACATTACAGCCGTCAGGAAGCACGGCTAAACTTTGACACTAGAGAATTGAATAACCTGATGCTACATCACAAACAGCTTCTGGTGTGTATCTATTTCGAAAGGTCTTTACATACTCAGTAAAAACTCCTTTGCTCCTGCCCAGCGAACGCTTCAGGTTAAGTGACGAGTTATGGCACGAAGGGCATACAGAAGTTCAGCCTGCATACGAGCTTCCATTAGAAGTAGATTGACATGAACCTGTTAAAAATTCAATCAGCCGTTTAGTTCATCTCTGAACGCAACACCGTTGTGTTTAGGCTACAACTCCTAACCTGCGGTAAGGTATCACTGCAAGAAACCACATCTTTTCTCCCTTGTACCTCCTGACACAACTGTGGAGTACACTAACACTAGGCAACACCCCAGGACTGCAAGAAACTGGCCTCAACTGCTGCTTTAAGCAGTCTTCAGACTGAGAAGTCCAAATAAAACCATTTTTTTATCTTAATGGTATTAATTCTTTACAAATTGTATTTTGTTTTCTCTACTACCGCCTTTGAGCACTATATAGGAGCAGAGAGTAAGGAACAGTTTACATGCCAGACAGGCTAGTGGGCACAAAAGCACTGAGATCCTGTCAGGAAGCATTTAACTCGGATATCTGAAGACATGCTGACATTTTTACTGGTGGAAAACACCACGAAGGTTTTATACATATGTCTATATATAGGACTTAAGGTCTTTTCTGATCCCCAAATCCCAAGTATTGGCATAGCTGACCACTTCTGCATTCCCAAGTTTATCCACTTCTCTTTTACAGTTGTCAGTTCAACTTTACGGACACGTCACTCAAAATAACAACAATTAAACCCCCCACTATTCCCAGTATACTAAGAAGTACTGCTGTAAAACTGACGTCTAACACCCGATGAATTAATCTCATTTCTTTTTATCCATTTAAAAACTGGTTTGACAGATACTGAGATTTTTAGGTGTCACCACATTTTCCTTTGTCAACAGCAGGAGGGTCCCTGTGAAGCCAGCTGGGCTCTGAAACACGTACCTTCTCCGAGTGCTTGAACTGACGCCAGTAACTGTCATACATGCGCTTGGTAGTTCTCTCTGGGTAGCAGGTCACTGTCTTTATGTAAACCTTCAGGCTGCGTTCAAGTAACTGATTAACTTCTCCATAATCATAGTCATCATACCTAAAAAACACATTTGGCAGACACTCCGTTGGATGTGAGTTTTTAAAAGCATGGATTTTACAGTATTATTTTCTACAGTTTGGGAACTGGAACATTTATTATACATGCCAGAAAATCACCTGCTAACAGAGGATCTGAAAGGCTCAGTACTAGGATGTTGCCTTTCCTGAACAAAGGATACAGGCTGCCTTCAGAGAGGACATCTCTCTAATGATTTTTTTCCACAAAAAAAGCAAAAGTTACACTGCTCTGCCAGCAACACCACCCTTGACTTCCAGACTGAGGTACCATCTCCACTGTAACACCCGGAATCTAAAAATCACGCTTTCCACATGGCTTTAGGATGTATTCCTAAACCAGGGGATTTCTGTCCATACCTGATTCCATACATACAGTGAACATAGTTAAATAAAGCTCTTCTTAGCGTAGTTGTATCAACATCTTCATGTGTTGCCATAGTGTTATACGTGAGGTTATATACCATCCGAAACTTCTCGTCGAGGAGATGCCCAATATCAGAATAAAGCCTGTTTACAAGGGAAAAGCCATGATTTTCCCAAGTATAGTCCTGCAGGAAGAGAAGGACATATATAAATGTACAAATGAAGTCCCTATCTGATTCTCTCTGCAGCTCAATAGTTTTTGTTGTCTGCTAGTTGCAACTTAATTCTCTTCAAATGATTTGCATTCTGAATTCTTCATCCCTATTACCTGCTCCATTCCCCCAGGCTTCCTGGCAACGAATATACTACAGCACACCCTATGTCCAGCTTGGTATCACTATGGGATCAATAGCTTGCAGGAGAGAAAAACCCCAAGCTTCTCTTGAAGTGTTGAGGCAATCTCCCACCATCTGCTGGGCCACTCTGACCAGCATCACTCCGTGTGGGACAGGTCTGTAAGTTTAAAAACTTGTTGTTCCTCTTGGAGACTTTGATGCTTAGCTCTGACCAAAGATGGAGTGTTTACTTCCAGCCTGGATGTACAGTCATAGGGTGAAGTGCTGAACCATCTTTCAACAAATGAATAAAATGCAAACTGCTGTGGTCTTGGACTGCTCCTGTTAAGAATGGGAAGCCTCTGCAGAGTGGTGGCACAGCATCAGCACCCTGCGTCAGAGCAGCGTGCAACCACTCTCTGTGCTGTGGTTCTGCAGAACATGTTAGTTTGCCCACATCCTTGGCAAGTGTTCAGACATTCAATCAGTCATGCCATCTTTGCAACCAAGGGCATCATCTCCACATCCTTCCCGTATCTGGCTGTTTTCACAAGGCACTGCTGGGCAAAGGCCCCAGCACTTCAGAGCATGTCTACTGGACTGGTTAGCGGGGAAGAGCATGTAGGACAATCTTCAGCTGCCTAGCAGAGGCATTCAGTGGCATCTGAAACATGCCATAACATCACCAGGCCTCCACTGCCAGTCCAAAAGGCTTGTGAAATGTGTGCCATATCTATCAGCCCAGTACAGGTGTCCAGGAGACTTGAGGCATCACAAAAGCCTCTGAAAACCAGACGCCCCAGAAGGGGAACAGTGCTGTTTGCTAAGAGCAGTAGGTCCATACTAACAAAGAAAAATGAAAAAAAAAATAAATCTATTTTACAACATTCTTCTGTGCATGGAATCTTTTCCTACTACTAAATTTAAGCCCACAGAGATAAAGGAAGTCTTGTTTTATCAGTATAAGGATTAGATTTATTGCAGGGTTTGGGGATCGCTATTGCGATTTAACCAGCATTGATAGCAGAGCATTTGGGAGGCTGTGGATATATACATCGAACTGCTTAAGAGTAGGATGTACTAATAAAGTTAAATTATCAAGGTGACTCCTTTGAATGTAGGCCAGAAGCCACCCTGTTTATTTAAGAGCAGAGATGTTTTAGTTCCAATTTCAACTTCTTTAGAGCTTTTTTCCACAGGAGCCTGCTGCTCCTGAAGTAGTTAAGCAGAATGTTGGATTTACAGGCCCTGACTCTGCCTTATTCTTTTTTGGCAATATCAATCCACTTTAGACTCATAGAAAGACCGCAGAGTAAATTACCCAGCTCAGCAGAGACTGCTCTACAGCTCAATACATTTCCTGAGAGAAATCATGGACTCTTTATTTTACAGTCTGAGATACATCTTCCGACCGTGGAGCTTCCCCACACCTACTGCTTTTTTAATTGAACTTTTCTAATTTAAGATTTTTTTCCATTGCTTACAATTTACTACTATGCTGCTGAGCAATCAACCCTATAAGCTGGAACAGAACCACCTAGAATGTCCCTCCTGTGACACAGATCATGAAGTTCACTAGTCTGGTCATGGAGAAAGATGCCAACATGTGAGACAAAGTCTGGGTAAAACGCATATGCTGTTCTTTCAACAGCACTAAATATATGTTCAAATATAACCAAAAACTTTAATAATCCTATTTAGGAACTAATTTTCTTTCCTGGCATTCAAACTCCAGAGATCTGGTGCACGTATGAGAACGATACTCACTAAATCACTCTCATAAACACATATAGATGTAGGTATTGATAACCACTGGACAGAGAATATTGGCAAAATGACAGAAATAAAAGAGTTCTTCCAGTGTTTCTTTTTTCCCTACAACAACTGGAAGGATGGGAAATATGTTATTCTCTTTCTTTTCTACCTTTTCCTTTCATTCCAGCTTTAGTGATATGCTTCACAACTTTCAAATATTAAATCTGGTAACAATTACAGTGAAAGCTAAATATTCCCTTGTCTGAGATTTACAATAGCAAAGGACTCATCTCAGGTAGCTTTATGGAAGCTTGCGAGCTACTTAATGGACCAGGACAAGAAAAAGAGAATGCAGCAAACATGCCCCACTCCCTGTAATGAGATATCCAAACATTCCTTGTGTGAATGCACTTTAACGAGATGGTACCTGAGCTCTGAACGTTGGCAGGTGGTCTTCTCCTCGCCTTGCAAAGTCTTTGTACCCAAACCCAGGATCTTCAATATAGCGGGAGACATCCGTAGAAACCATTTCATCATCAAATGCTGTGAACAGAACGGTAAGCGCCAGAGTCAGTGCCGTCTTCCAACTACCGCTCTACTACAGGACTAGAGAACAACTCTGGAAATTGTGCAAAGAAAGAGAGAGGCATGGAGAAATGAAACATTTCCATCCCCATCTGCTTGTATGGGATCCATCCCTTTCACTAAATGTCAGCCTACGCCAGTCATCTAACATACTTCCACAAAATGGGAAGAGGCAGGCTAAGCTTCTGTCTGGAGGTGTGCTTTTCTCTGTTGACTTCTGAAGGAGGCGAGGTATCTTAAATCAGGAAGATGAATCCTGTTATGAAGTCATTGTATTAGGCTAAGAAACTGAAAGCTGTGCTCTTGACAAGATGACTGCTGTGCTGAGCACGTTTGGCGTCAGGACTGCACCACCTCTGTTCCATAACCCCGAGTATGAGCAACCAGAAAGCAGTGCAACCCTCCACTTGGAAACATCAGTTGAAGATGATATGAAAGCAAAGAGCTTTACAGTACATCAGGCTGAAATTCTGCCAGAAGCTCTAGTAACTAAGCATCTTCAAAGAGCTCCAAAGCATGTCACTAAGCAAGCGCAGGTTCTCTATCAGGAATCAATCTTTCCCTCCGGAATAAACAGGTGGTTGGATTGTGTAACTACCTCTGCAGAGGTTGACTACCACATAGCTGACTGCATTTGACCCTGATGTTAAAATCCTGGCTCGCTTCCACATGCGTTGACAGAACGGTTGCCATATGTCCACTGTTAGCACCTTGAAAAGCCAGTTAATCTAAGAATTGCAGAAGTGCTTTATCTCCTCTTCGCCTCATTAAGCAATCAAAACATCACTGCGTAGGAAGAAGCTCTCACAGCATCTGCTACAGCACATCCTCAGCGCAGAATAAAGAGCCTGCACGCGTGCACTGCTCTCCCCTGACAAGGTCTGAACTCACGAAAGGGGAAAGTGCCCAAGACTCAACTCAGCAGAAGGCAAAGAGCAAGGATCATCAACAAAGCAATCAGCAACCCCACCAACACCCCCTTCTGTCCCAAACGACACCTCTTCCTTATGTGCCTCAAGTGGCAGAGACTCCTGGAAGCCCCAGTTTGGTAATGAAAGTGCAGTGGGTGTCATTTCATCTGCACTGGTGGTACTGTCTGTACAAAGGAAAACAGAAGGCGAATGGACAGGGTCCATTTCTTAAGATTCAGCCACAATGCTGCTCGATGTATCTTCCTTCAGAGATTCTGCATGTTCCTACAGAGCCACAAAACAATCTCTCTGCTGAACCACAATATGTTCTTCCTTCCATTTGGGTTCAGTGCACAAAATCTCGAAGATACCTTCAAAATGAGATCTAAATTCACAAAGAACAGCATCAGTAAAATGCGAAGCATTTTATGGGTCACTTCTTAAAATACACAAGCTTCCATCTTCAAGTAGCCTCTACTGTGAAGATATGGTTGCAGATTCTGGTTATCCCAACAGGATTATTTCTTCAAACACTTCCTTTGGAATAAAACCTCTGGCTGTCTATAGGAAATGGACTTCATTGTATGGTTTGTTATAGATAAAGGCCCTCAGAGCATACGAAAAAATACTGGAAAATAAGGTTTCAGCTCAGAATTTTGAACATTATTTAAGAATAAACCAAATGCTAAGCAAAGTCTGTCATGACACAGGCAGTGGAACAGCACAGCAGTATGATCACCCAACAATGCAATTTAGAGATGTCCATGGTAAAAAGCTGAATCTCATCCCAATTTATTTCCTGAACTAAATGCGTATCTGAAAGTTACTTATGAGTGCCACTGAAGTTCAAAGCACTGTAGAACCTAAACCTGCAAAAGATCACTGAGCAATTACATGAATTAATTACTCCGGAGATAGAGAGCACATAAAGAGAAATTTACACCAATATATATGTGATTTTTAACATATAAATGCTAAATTTTCAACTAGCGAATCTGATGGTGCCATTTGCCAATCAAGAGATCTGAAGCAGGTCCAGCCAGTGACAGGACCACCCTTACTGAAAACCTACTAAATCAGGAGCCAGATAAAAGAAATGGACAGAAAAAGTTGTAGTCACTGAACTGGCCTGGATTGTTTAGTTCTTAAGAAGCTCAAACAAAACAGAACTGGAAAAGCACAAATACCTCCACTAATTACTAGCAGACTCTCCTTCTTCTCCTTCTCAAAGCGAGTTGCCATTTCTTCCTGAGAGGCTTCTTCATCCTCTTTATCTTCTTGTAACCTCTTCATCCTTTCCATTAAGGCCTCCAGCTCGCTTAAAGAATCTGCAATCTGCAAAAACACCATGACATTCTGCAAAATTAGAAGATAGACAACGTGTGTCATCTTCAGATTTCATGCTTGACAATAAACGTTCTCAAGTACAGACAGCAGCAGCGAAAACACAAGCCAGAACACATTCTGTCACATACAGCACAGGCAAAGAGCTTTCAGACCATGCAGAGAAGGCAGCAGGGAAGAGTTCTCTAACCTATGGCAGAAATCTACCGCAGTGGGATTAGCAGTGAGATTAGGTGTCTGAACACAGAAACCATGCTTGCTTGTAATATATATTCCCCCATGCAGATGGTTCATGAGAAGCCATCTGTGCTCCCTACGTGTACAACTTTTACTATTAAGGTAACTTCTCTCTATTGGTCACACAGGACAGGGCAGCACAACCCGAGACAGCCTGTCAGTGTTTCCTTTTTCATCTCTTTTCATTGCACGTGATCAAAGTAACCATGAAGTTGACTCTTTTGTTTCTTCCTTCTAAGAGGAAAATGGGCCTCTCTACTAGAAATATGTCCAAGTTTGGAGTTCTGTGATCTGCACTCATGATTCAATTTTTTCTTAAGATTGTTTGGTTCTTCTTTCCCATTTTTTTGGTTTGATTCTGATCTGCCCACAGCTGTGTTTTCTAGTGCCAACTGCTTAAGAAGCAGCACACAGTCAGCAGCAGCCCTCTGCTCACTACTGATGCAACGTAAGACACCCTGGTGATCTAAGCAAGCATTTCTTACAGCCCAGAAACTTAAGATGCAGCAACTGAACTGACTGATCCCATGTCCCCACTGCACTGCTCATTTTTAAAAAATCATCTAGTGACTCTGCTCGTCCAAGGCGATGAGGCTGTTCAGCAGCTGGCACTGATTCAAGGATAAAGCATTAGAGAGTCACTTTCAGAAAAAAAACCAACCCTTCTCATTTAAGTTAATTAACTAGTAATTAAAGATATCTGTTGGGTGATTCAAGACTGGAACACCACCATGAAGAATGGAGTCCCTGTATTTCAGACATTTCCTCCCACCTAGATGGAAGTGTTATGGAAGTGTTTCAGAACTGACTTGTTTTGTGACTGTAGGCCTTGAAGTCAAAACTATTATGATGATCTCTGAATTTCCCATTTCTTTTTTTCCCATACCTTTTTCTTTTCTTTTTTTCTATCAGTTTTTTTTTTTTTCTTTCCCCCCCCTCCCCCATTAGGAACATAGATGACAGAACGCTCCAGTTGGTGACACACAATTTCAAGACCTTGGGACTTGAACGTTTTCAACCGTAAGCAAAATTTTTTGTCTTGCCCAATGGGTTGTGACATGAACTATCAAAATCACATTACCCCATTCCAATGTGGTTTTCAATAGATGACACTGCAAACCAACCTAGGAGTTACCAGACCCAAGCAAACTTGCAAACAACCCTGGAATTTAAACAGTAAAGTACAGAAGAAAGTTTTCTAACGCAAAACAGAGGCAAGCAAAAGAAATCTTCTCACAGCACTAACCCCAAAGTTGCTACTTGTGAGGGATGCATTTTCTATGTTGTTGTCATTGGCAAGATCACAGACACAGAAGTTGTTGACTGCTATAAGTCTGACTCCGTTAGATGTATCCGGATCTCTCTCTGGATTAATGCCACTACCAAATACAAAACTTGCCAAGGCATGATAATGTGCCAACAGGACAACAGCATGCACCAGTTCAGGAAGAGACCAATTATTTTCCCCAGTCTTGACAAGTTTCTGAAATGAGAATAAAAAAAGGGTAAACATAAAAGTTCCTTCAGCCCCCAGCGTTTCTGTAAAACACTATCTATTTTAAAAAGGGATCAATTCCTTTCTTCTAATAATACCACAGTCCTCCTGCACACAAACTCTCACTGGATAAAAGAGACATTTAATAAATCACCTCACTTCTTCTGGGGTTATTTTAGCCAGTGCTATTCCTAGAAAGTAAATCTTGTTGGCTTTGTTGGACAGAATAATTTATTGGCTTATTTGAAGCCAATAAACTTCTCTGGATTTTTTAATTCAAGGCAGCAAAGCCTAACCAGGCTCTGGTGTATTTCTCAGTGGTTCTTACTGCTGGACATTTACTGCTAGTCCAGGGCACAGCTTAACTGGTACCTGAATGTGCTCTTTCGTGATCAGCCAGGGCCGGTGCGCAAGGAGTTTGTTTATTTCGTTGAGATTTTTCAGCCTTTGGGGAATGTATTCTAAACCGTTCAGCCATTCCGCAATCCCGCCGGTCTTCAAAAACTCATCAACGTGCATATTGATTAGGTAGGAACACTGATGTCTGGCAGCAGCCTGGAATAGTTAAACACAGGGGGAGAAGGGCAGCAGGTTAGCGTGTAACCCGATTCTGTGGCAGGTGGAAGACACAAACTAACGCAAAACAAAAATACCATTTTGTTCCAAACGGGCATGTTTTACACTGCAGATCATTTCTGTAGAGTGTGGAGGTTTCTCCATGTTGTAGTTTTGCGTGGCTGGGTTCTGGTGGAGAAGCAGGGGGCTGCTCGGGGAGGTTGACTTTGGCCTGGCCAGAACCAGGACACTCCAATAAAAATAAGTTTTAGTGCTCTGAATTGCAGAATCTAACATAGGTGGGAAGAACTCTCTCTAGAGGAGATGTGGTCCAGCTCCCTGCTCACTGCAGCCTCAACTCAGAATAGGTTGCCCAGAGCCTGGCCTGGACAAGATCTCCATCCTCAGATGTTGTGGTTCAGCCCCAGGCAGCAGCTAAGCACCATGCTTGTTTGCCCCCCGTGGGCGGAAAAATGTCAACCCCGCATGGGAAGACAAAGGTAAACCTAATGGGTTGGGTAAGGACAGTTTACTGGGACGGCAGAGAGAGAGATGTAACACTAACACGACTTTATAGCAAAATACACAGAACTGGTGATACACAACGCAGCTTCTCACTGAACCACACAACTCAGCCTGGGCAGCTCCGAGCTGTCCCGAAGCTGGACTACCCCCAAAATCAGCTACAAAAATTCACTCCCTGACAAAGTATTTAATGGTTTTTTTTAACACATAAGTCAAGGTTGCAGGAGAAAACACATTATGTGTCGTTACGTACCATTATAGCAATGTAGTGCCTATAGGGCAAAGGAAGGGGCCCATCCATGCGCAACATATAGAACTGGCTGCGGAGGAAAGACTCCAGGTACTGAGTATGGATACTCATGACCTGCGTGATGTTGTCCAGGCGACCAGACGTAGAGTATTCTTCCACAAGAAGATTAGTACGTTCATCCAAACCATTTGCTTGCATAACCTTAAAAACAAGACAGATAAACTTAACAGAGATGTTTTTCCCAGCTTTAGCCCTGGAGAGAAACATACTGCGGTGTGGAAGGTTGCTTGTGTACAAACTTGAAGGCAATGCTGGAGAGCCAGATGTGTATTTGTAAATTTACACCCTTGCACATGTGTGATGGCACACACAGAGAGGTACACTGAGAACCAAGAGAACTTCACAGCGTGTGCCTGTTATTTTAATATAAGTCTATGACAACAAACCCCTGTTTTTCTGTAGGTCTTTCCGAAACGGTGAAACTCACACATGCTTAAAGTCAAACCTGAATGGAGAGCTGGAGGTAAGTGAGAGCTAAATGGAAAGTAAAGCCTTTATGGAAGTCAGCCTGTATAGACACACACCACCCAAGCATTCAGCCCTAAAACCAATTTCAAAATTAATGGAGAGGAACTGGGTTATGTAACTAAATTATACAAAGAGCCTGGCAATCTACCCCTTCTGTGCTTGTATAATTGAAGAGGAGATCAAATGCTAATTTGTCCATAACATTCAAGTATTATTTAGAATAGGAATTTAATGCTTTCTTTAAACAAAAGCTGTTCTTTAATTATTCCAACCAATCCAAACCTTGGGCAGAAGATGAAATGAAACAGCAAAAGAGTAAGTGGCTCTGGCATTGCAAGCCCTGACACAGTA
The DNA here is from genome assembly GCF_964237585.1 of Gallinula chloropus. Classification (NCBI taxonomy): domain Eukaryota; kingdom Metazoa; phylum Chordata; class Aves; order Gruiformes; family Rallidae; genus Gallinula; species Gallinula chloropus. The sequence goes on from NC_140085.1 coordinate 200,326,892, forward strand.
TTCATGCTATTCACTCAGTGTTTATCACCAAGAACAGCCATTCCCAACATGTTCACCTCTGAAGTTACAAGCACAAGACCAGGATACCCAGTATTTATTCTCAAACTGCATGGTATTAAGCCAGCTGGCTTAGTATAGCAGGCACCATGAAATGAGGGAACATTTCAGCTGGTTTACTGCACATGAACATAGAAGGTGCCAAAAACCAAGGTGACATGATGCTCCTGCTGAAATATTCTAGTCAAAACACGTTCTCCTTCTTTATGATAAGCTGATGAATGGACCGTGTCTCAAGTAATTTTCCATCAAATCTTATCTAGAACTGACATACAAAGAACCACCAACGACATACAACGTTTTCAAGTCTCACCACTGTGCTTCCCTGTTTTCATTGGTGGCCCCAGAAAGGGAAGCTGCAGCTAGGCAGCTCCATCATTTTTACATGCATAGCTATTCCCTGTGACAGCTCTTCTGTGTTTTGTACCCAAAATGATGCCTCCTCTGTTTTCCTCAAGAATGCTTTTACTGTTGCAAGTTTATTCACGTTAGAGATCATTTTATCTCACTTATTATGGTATATCCCTCGCTCCACTCCAAGGAGTCCCCCTGTATTGAAGAGATCTTTGTCTGATTTAGTAGTTTCTTGGGGAAACCTTACTCTTCCTGTCTCTGGTGAGGTTTCTAATCTCCTCCAGCTTGTCAAGAGTTTTCCTTGTAACGGTAAAAATTACAGAGAAGATATTCTGCTGACAGAATTGAAATATAATCCTGTAGGACCGCACTGTTGCTATGTTAGGCACAGCAATATGCAGCATTATTGCTTCAGAGATTTATCTCCACCTATATTACTACCCTCTCCGTACTGTGTATGTACTTCCTCCCAATTTATTATCATCCATGGATTCACAAGCATGGGGTTTTTTTTTATTCTGCTTATAAAGCCTTACAGCACTTTAACATGAACCTTTACAGTTAAGTTGTTATTTCTCTGTCCAGATTCCTTCCATTACGACAATAAAGCAGGCTTTGACTCAAGCAGTGGTATTATCAAGATTTGCGAGACATTCAATGTGTTACTAATCTCTAACTACATCCTTCCTATCCCCTGTGTTATTTCAAGCCAAGGAACGGGGGAGAAAGGCAGTAATTTGCTAAATAAAGAGTATTTAACACTTGTTGGGGATACTGAAGCTGTTTTATCTGTACAGGTAGAGATTCCGTTCTGCTGGGTAACTGCTGGAGTTACTCCTTTCTGAGAGCTACTCAAGTGATTCCTCCCACACCCCTGGCTCTAGTATCAGCTGTGAAACAAATTCATTAACAATCCTTTCAAAATATGTTATCACTTTATCTACATTTATCTTTAAAAAACTTTTGACTTCAAGATAAAAATCAAGTCATTATGATATTTGGCATCTCAATTTCATCTCATATTTCATATAAAAGGGAAGTTCGGCTGGCTGGAACTCATTCAGCTCCCCCCTTCCCAAGCCTGAACCACTCTTTTTGACCTCTCTTCCTTTTTGTTTCATTACATCTTCTTGTTGCCAGCCTTTTAACTTCCTGTTTGTTTTTAGATTCAAACCTTGCTGGTGGAATAAAGGGAGAGAGACTCAGGGAACAACAGCTACCTTGTGTTTCAAAACATCTGCCTTTTGCAACTACTTGAAACAAAACAAGAAAGGATCCTGGTTTTACAGTTGGCCATCCCGAATAATTAATTGTTCAATAAATAATAGTCTGTGAAGATCGAGATCACAGGAGAACATGGCCACAGCAAAGTTTCCCCTTAACTGCAGCAAGCTGCAAATCAAGGCTTAAGTTGAACATTAAATCACGGGCAGAAATTTTGAGTTTGAAGTCAAACCGTACGTTTCAACCATAAATTCTCTCAAGAGCCACAGTTACAGCCTAAGGAGTCAGTCGTATTTCCAGGTCCTCTCAAACCGAAGGTCAGACATTGCCCCGAGAGCCAAGCAATCCTACTGCTCCAACACTGCACAGGCGTCCCCCTCGGCGTGGCATTATGAGCAGTAAGTGGTCACCCCCCAAGAGAAGAGCAGAGCCAGCGCTCACAGCCATCTCCAGGGGTGCTGATGTCAGACCACTGGTGTGAACGGGCAGTGTGGTTCTTACCAGCTGGAGCCTGCTCTGCAGGAACCATCGCTTTTGCTCACCAACAGGCTCAGCGGGGTACCAGAAAGAAAGCGGGATTGTCAACTCATCCTTCAGTATTTCCATTTTAAAACCTACTTCCCACCCAGCCCAGCTAACCCCAAGCTTACTTCATTCTCTGGTATAAAGGCACTTGGTCCTCTTGTCAACGGTGGGGAGACTTGTACTCTTTTTTCCTGCAAGAGAGTCATGGAATTTGGTCAGTGTCAGGAATAATATATCAACTTGCTTTATCTCCCAAGATGAGATCTTCAACACCTGGATTCGATTCACATCCTGAGGCCACCTGGGTGTTTCACAGCCCACTGAGGGAGTGAAGCCATCACAGCACATTGGTTACATCAGCTTTGCATCCCCTGTACTTTGTGTGAACGAATGGCACCCGTTTTGGCAAGGGAAGAGACAGAAAAAGTCCCCCAAACATAATCCCAATTGGTATATAGAGCAGCTACAGGATACATAAACAGCAACAAAACATTTGGTACGATGCTAAAATTAGCCATTTACTGGATTGAATGGAAGTTCAGAAAGCAGAGGGGAAAAAAAAGCCACACTTGGGAAATTACAAGGAAGATGCTGTTTTCTTCCATATCAGCATCTAATGAGATCCTCACTGTTGAGAACAGTGTAAGCACTTTGTGTAACAAGTGTTGGCCTGAAAAGCCCAGACCACGCAAACCACCAAGACCCACTGAACACTTGTTCTAGAAACCTGAGGGAGCTGCCAAGCCCTGGGGAGGTCACCACACATGGCACAAGCCTTGGTGCGCAAATCCCAGCCAGAAGTAACGAGGATGGTATGTTTAGTACAGAACAGCACAACACCAGTCAAAGATTGGCTTGGTTTTATTTAGTAGGGGTAAGGAATCGAACTAAGGTAAACCGTGGAGGCGTTCACTGCATGGCCACGGACAGACAGAGAGGTAAGCAGACTTGGGTAGGATGCCAGCTCTTATAGATCACCAGGGGCAGGAGCAACACTGTCCATGTCATTCCTGACCAACATTAGTCCAACCTCTTCTTAAAGACCCTCCTGGAGGCTCCTCTGACTCCCTGGGTCATTTATTTCAGTGATTAACGCCTCAGAGTGCCATGAAGTTTCCCTGACTTCCCTTGCAGTAGTTTAAAGCCACCTCTCCATGTCTTTTAGTCTTTTCCTCTTTATGGTTATATTCCATCTATATGGAAACGATGGCCATACACCTTCTCCGGTCCCTGACTGCACCAGAGCAGCGGTGACTCTTAATAAGTTATCCATCAACAGCAGTGCTGGATTTGCATACTAAGTGTTTTGTGTCCCTGACATAAAAGCCCAACATTTTCCATAACGAATGACCCTTAAATACCTCTGCCAGGGGGGCTTAAGTTTAACTGCCATGTGCACCACCATCAGTGCTGGTCCCTCCCAGAAGGAGCACGTCAACGATTTCCACACAGGAAAATGGAGCCACCGAAGCTGCGTAACTATTGTCCTGCTCCTTAAAGACATCCTGTCCTTTCTAAATTAGATTATGAAAAAAACACGCAAAAAAACCCAGCAGCGATGATGCAGGAAAAGATGTTCCAAAGCAAACTCTTGCAGGACAATTAAATTTGTGACTTTGGAATAATGAGCTGCTCCAAGTTGCAGAAGTCAGGTCTGCTGTGTGAAGCCCAGCATCCAGGAGACAACTTACCACAACCGCTGCCTGCTGTCACTGACCCAAAAGTATTTACAAATCAAATATACTTGGTGTAAAGCAAGAAAAAAAGGGTGTAGACATACTGGGCATATGCCATGCAACCGCCTCCTTGCACAGCTACAGGAGGCACAGGAAGACATCTTCCACCTTTAAATACAGAGTTTCACTAGCAGCCAGCCATTCTCCCCCACGTTCAGAGAATGAATACTTTCTGAGATTGCCTTTTACTTCTTTTATGAACTTTATCTGCACATTAAGAGTTTCAAGCCTTCGTTTCATACTGAATAATCTGGAGGAAACAGCTTGTGTGAGCGAGGGAACTTGGAGAGCTGTGAACTGTCAGCTCTGGCTGGAGCGTGTGTCTAAACCACAGCTGGATCACTGCCTTCTCTGCCTTCCTCTCTGACCTACACTCTGCTTCTTCAGGCTCTACAAGGCTTGTCCTCGAGGCCAGAGCAGGGCAAAAAACCTGCATATGCTTCTTCTAGCAGGATCTAGGCTCCGCTCCCTTGTTGTCCCCTCCAGCGTGACTGCTATTACTCCTCTGACCCTACAGATAAGCTACTGCTGAGGAGGAGGAAACAGTACTTGGGTGGATGAATGTAGGCAAGTATCTGCAATTAATTCCTGTGAATGATGACAGAACGCCAAGGAGACAGTCAGACATGAAAAATGAGGTGCATTAAATACACGACAGATAGGAGAAAACTCCTTCTGGGTGGTGGTAGTTTAGAAAGACACAAGCCTGGAAAAATACCCAGTGCAACCAAAACAAGAACAAAACCCCAAAGACAATAATTCAAATTTGTGAGTCTAATCACAGCACGCTTCGGGGAGCTGGTGTCTTTTTCTGTGTTAGAGGTGTATACACTTCCCTTCCATCAACACAAAGGATTATTTTGCCTTCACGCCAAAGCTTCTATTTTATTAAAGCTGGTTAAAACAAGCTTGTCAGAAGGAGCAAACATCATCTGGTAGTGCAAGGTCTCAGGATGCTATTAATAAAAACACGGGAAGTTTACAAGAAAGAGAACGTTGCCTGTGTCAAACTGTAGATAAGAACTACGGCTTCTGGGCACACTTTATCTAGAGTGGTGATTTAAGGTCTACCCAAGAACCCAAATATGAAAAGCTACGTATGGGAATGACAAAGCAACACTGCAGATATATGGGTTCTTCATGGCGAAAGTTCTTGCAAAGCTGCTTCTTTCCCAAGAAAGCAGGTTCCTTTTCCTGTCCAACTGGTCTTTGCAGGTTATGGTAGGTATCACCAGGTCGGCTGGGGTCCCTGGTATCTTATTTGAAACTGGATTCTTATGCTAAGTGGCTAAAGCAAGCAGGTTGCTCAGCAACCAAAATGCCATATGCATGTATACCAGCCATTTTCTGCTTCACATTCCTCCAGAAAGGGGCTGCCAGAGTAGGAATATGTTATCTTAACAGGTTTGCAACCAATTCCATTTACATTAAAACTACGACCCTGTTTTAGGTGTGTCTCCTCAGAAGGAGATGAAGATGATGAAGAGCTTCAGATATAAGCAGAGACAACGAAGCCTGGGCAGGTTTCTGGGAGAGGAGCCACCTCAAGCCAGTGTGCAGAAGCAGGTCTGGCAGTAACATGCTGTGGCATCAAGCAGAACGAGACCTCTGCAGAGCTCAGGACATCTGCTGCAGCAGTTCATGAAGAAACAGGCCTGAGCAAATTTATCTGTGACTTGATTTTTCTCCACTTTGCACAGTGGCAGGAGCTAAATACCTGGGAATCTAACAGTGATGGAGTGGAACCATTTCCCATCTGCACATCCATGATTTGCAATAAACACTTTCATCCTTGGGTGAGCTCTGCCCAAAGCCACCAGTGCCAAAAGCTGCGACTTCACAGAATCACAGAATGGTTGGAAAAGACCTTTGAAGATCATCAAGTCCGACCAATCCCATCCTAAGCTAAACCATATCCTTAAGTACCTCATCTACCCTTTTTTTGAACACATCCAGGGAAGGTGACTCAACCCCCTCCCTGGGCAGCCTGTTCCAGGCCCTGACAACTCTTTCAGTAAAAAAAAAAATTTCTAATATCCAATCTAAACCTGCCCTGGCACAGCTTCATGCCATTTCCCCTTGTCCTATCTCCTGTTACTTGGGTAAAGAGACCATTGCCCACCTCTCTACAACCTCCCTTCAGGTAATTGTAGGTGGTGATAAGGTCTCCCCTCAGCCTCCTCTTCTCCAAGCTAAACAGCCACAGCTCCCTCAGCCGTTCCTCATAGGATTTGCCCTCCAGCCCCTTCCCCAGCCTGGTTGCCCTTCTCTGCACTTGCTTGAGGACCTCAATGTCCTTCCTGTGGTGGGGAGCCCAGAACTGCACACAGTACTCGAGGTGTGGCCTCACCAATGCCGAGTACAGGGGCACAATTACTTCCCTAGACTGTTTTTGATACAAGCCAAGATGCCATTGGCCTTCTTGGCTGCCTGGGCACACTGCTGGCTCATATTCAGCCTGCAGTCAACCAACACCCCCAGGTCCTTCTCTGCCTGACAGCTCTCCAGCCAGTCTCCCCCAAGCCTGTAGCGCTGCATGGGGTTCTTATGTCCCATGTGCAGTACTCTACACTTGGCCTTGTTAAACTTCATCCTGTTGGTCTCAGCCCATTGGTCCAGTCTGTTCAGATCCCTCTGAAGAGCCTCCCTACCCTCAGGCAGATCAACACTTCCTCCTAGTTTAGTGTCATCTGCAAACTTACTGAGGGAGCATTCAATCCCTTCATCCAGGTCATTGATAAAGATGTTGAACAAGACTGGACCCAGGACTGAGCCCTGGGGGATGCCACTTGTGACCGGCCTCCAGCTGGATTTGGTTCCATTCACCACCACCCTTTGGGCCCGGCCATCCAGCCAGTTTTTAACCCAGCTGAGGGTCCACCTGTCTAGGCCAGTGGCAGCCTGTCTCACAGGTTTGTTTTCAGTTGTGGCAGTGACTGCACACCTCCCCTCTGGAGCCAAGAGCCCGTGGGCACTGGGACATGGCGTCTGCATCTCAAAAGGGTGCCAGAGCTACTCAGCTGGCAACATGGCCACAAAGCCCAAGCAGAAGCAAGCTGGAGCCTGGCTGGTGCTGAGGCAGCATGGCAGCTTTCCTCCCAAAGTCTAAAGCAAAAGAAATAACCCCTCTTCCTCTTCACTATCACATGAGTCACCGTGTTCTCAGGCATTAAAACAACTATTTTTAGCACGCTTTAAAAGGAGGCTGTTTTATTTGAGATCAGAGCTGCTAGCTGGCGGGGCTGATCCAACAGCTGGCTTGGGAAGTACTTCTGAATACCCACGGATGCAGAAAGCACAGGCGGGAAGCAAGTGGTTGCACCGTGCAGGTGGTGCAGGTGCTTCTCACACACATGGCACAAAACAGCTAATTCATCCTGGACTCCATGTCAAGGTGGTTATGCTGTGACTGGGAAAAAAGAAGGTAAATCACCAGGAAGAAAAATTTTGCATCTCAAAAGGGAGTTTTGCAAGTCATGGCAACGCCGACCCTTGTGTCCCTGTGAACTGCTAGAGTGGAGCAAGCAGCTGGGAAACACCCACCAAGGGGCTCAGAGCCTCCCCTCTGACAAAAACTGCCACCACTGTAAAGGCAACATAAGAATATACAGCAGTAAATCAAATATAAAATAAATCTTAAGGGCATCCCAAAATCAGCTTCCCATGAGGAACAAACTCTTCTTCCTAAACAAGTAGGAATTTTTTTTGGGGGGGAAGGTGATACGTATGTATTTCTTATTGCACCTTTTCTTCCATCATAATCTACAAGCAGTTTTGCTACCACCTAGTATTTCTAAGGATCTTGGTTATCAAATTCAGTGGTCTACCACTTTATAACACACATTGTCACCTGTGGCAATAAAAAGGAGGCAAGTCTGTCACTGGGATGCCTATGTGGAGATGCCTCAGTTTCCAGAGTTGTCTAAACTTCTCCAGGAGAAAGGAAGAGCAAGATGCAGTGTCATTATAAACAGGAGTTGCATGCCATTCAAGCCTCCCTGGGGTCTCCTGCTTAGCTTCCAACCACTGCCCTAGAAGGGAACGGGCTTCCAGTAGGTCTGTATAGCGTCTGCCAGTCCCTATGGATACCCTGGATATCATTAAGCATCCTAAACGGCACTTAATATGAATGCTGGGCTCCGTGGCACTGGTCACAGCACCTGGCATACAGTTTGGGTTACACTCAAATGTAGTAACTGGTGAGCCAGGTAGGCTTGCTGGGCGCACTGGGTGTTTGGACACTGAGGGTGGCAGTGGAGACCTGGGTTTAGGACTCCCTATCTGGGGTTCAGTTTCCCCAGAGGGAGTGATTTTTATCCCAGTCTCAGATTTACTTTACCGCTCTTCAAAATATGACAGTTCATTCTTGTGAACTCGCTGGTCCAGACCCCACTTTTGGTTTTAGGCACACACAAATGCCTTCTATTTTAGTTCACATGGCACAAGCAATATTATTTGCTGCTGCTGGTTTAAACCCTACCTACAAACTGGCTTCTCCTGCCCCTAGTAGTGCTTACTGAACATATTTCCACTCCTGGTTCTTGGATCCCAGAGCTGAATCCCTCTCCATTCGCTCTGGTCACAGCCAAATGATCACTAATGCCTGATGCAATTTGACAATTATCCTGGACCGTCTGCTCATTTTCCCTTCGCTGAAGACAGAAGAAAACATGGAGAAAAAGTATTTCTGAGCACTAATTGTACCTTGGCTTCTATTATTATCCAAATCCTTCCTTAGGATGCAGATGGGAATTTGTTTATTTCTATGTGAGCCACACTGTGCTTTAATTGACACCCTTAACTTTGTCAGAGGAAGAACAATTCAGAAACATGGCAGAAGTTTAGGACACATCCAGTTCATTTTAGGTAGAAACTTTAATACTTTTCATAGATTTATAGAGAATTAACATACTATTTAAAGCTACACAGAGACTTGCTGACTAAAAAGGAAAACCAAATAGTCACAGTTTACTTCCCTCCACCTGTCAGTACTCCTGGGAGGTTCTGACTGATGAGAACAAAGAAGTATATTCATCAAAGCTGTGAGATTTTGAAATTTAGTCACAAACATTTATCAATGTTCAGCATTTCTGAAAGAAAAAAAAATCTGTTTATAGCATCTGATGTAATAAAATCAGGAGCTTTATAGTTTCAGAATATATGGGCAATAACATCTCAAATTAAGTTTGTGTCACAACTTGAAGAATTTGGATACACGTTAAGAAGGATAAACTCTAGTGCACTGTTTTTCAACACAGTTTCTGTAGAGAAAGAAAAGCCAAGAGACCACAGAGAAAATGTGAAGAGGAATCATTCAAATGATGCACAATGCTTGATCTGCTGACTGTGCAGGATGCCTCTTTATGACAGACCCATCCTTTAATTAAACGCAGGACAAACATCTCCAGAAGCAGTGAAAGAGCTGTTCAGAACAACGTCAAATGTGAAGAACTGACAAAGTAAAAGTCCAGGCCTACAGTCGTTTGTTACGGGTATTACAAGTGATTTTGCAACGCTTTCTTCCTCTTAACAGACTGTACAACTCCAGAAATGCAAACTAAGCGATAAAGATGAAAATTAGCTGAGGAAGTCAAACAGTAGGAAACAATTTTTATGGAACAGCATTTAAAAGTACTTAAACCCGTCACTTTTAACATTAAGAATTAGGCATCTTTGTGCCTAACAGCTGATGAAGTGGTGCAAAGAGCTGGGAAGAGAGCCAGCGCAGTACAATTGATGGGGAGCTTTGCTTTGGTAACAGGTTACAGCCCTTTTGGATTTCACACAATAAAAGGAAGCCTATCCCAAGTTCCCATCCCTTCACCAGCTATTAAGAACACAATCCACACTAATTAGAAACCAAAGGGCAGCAATTTCTACCCAACCCAAGATGGATGGCCAGGCAGCAGAAGTCCCACAGCAGCTCCATGATCTCTGAAAGATAGCTGGTACACTCAACCTACAGGAGACAAACTCTGAAGTGAACGCACAGTTACAGGCAGAAAAGCCTATCTCCTTTTTCATTGAGTAGGCTTACATCCACACCCATTTCAGTCCTGCTTCTGCATATCGCTCTCCCTGTCCTGGAGATAATGTCTGTGAACCAAAACCTACCTCCAGCTGCAACTGGGAGCAGACAGGCAACGGCTACAAATCAAGAGTAATAGGTATGCTGCAAAATGCTCCCTTACTTAAGAAGCCCGAATCATGTTTTGTATTTCTGTCAGAATAGACCTGAATATATCAAATGAAAGTCACGCCTGTAACTTGATGTAACTGAAGTACAGTGTATTTCTAAATGAAGAAGGTCTGACCTGAAAGATGGAAAGATCTTCATGGGATTTGCCTAACTAAAGGTTCCAACAGTCAAACCCGAACATTGACAATTAACACATGAAAAGAGCGCAGGACAAACAGGCACTTCTTTTATTTCCTTGTTGCTAGAGATTCAATTCCATCTAATTTAAAACAAACCTCAAAATCTAAGTTTTTATCCTTGCCCCAATCCTTAACAGATATCAAAGGCAAAACTCCACTGGCCAAAAGAGTTAGCCAGCTGGACTCTGGTTACAACCGAAGAAGAAAGGTGATGTCTAACTTGGGATGAGATCAACTGTGCCATGCCTAGGCTTGGTTTTCCTCCACGGACTATCAGGAATCCATGGCTGACCAGGTCAAACTTAGTGATCTGAAACTGGGCAACACGTGTACCACCAGAACACAAAAAACAGTCTTCTGGTCTACTTCAGCCTTCTAAAAAAGGAAGAAGAAAAAAAATGGGGAAAAAAAAGGAAAAAAAAAGACAAACAGACTTCCCCCCTTATGAGTTCACGGAGAACCTTGGCTCCTTCCCCCTGCACACCCAACAGTAACACTGCAGTTTATATGCTACCCAAGAAATGCCCTCGGGACAGAAGATCTTGTGATTGTCAAGATGACTCAAAATCCTACGAGCACGGCAGAAGAGCATTTTCTATGTTTCAACAGCATCAGATATCAAGGGCAAAAGTTACAGCGGAAAACTTCAGTGGTTTAAGCTGGGACTTGTTTCATCTGCACCTTGGCCCACTTCCACCTTCAGATTTAGTTCAAGTCTGACATACTGAGACAGACCAGTATTATCTCGTTTGGGAAACACAGCCTTTAGCCACTAAGCTGGCAAAACTGCATTGAGTTATTCTGCCTCATCATCAGCCAGGACAGCACTGCTGCTCGCTAGCCAGGAGTCTCTGAAGCAGCATGGCAGATCCTTTAATCCCACTGCCTGCCACGCAGTGGGCTGCCGCACCCTTGCCCAAGCACAGCCCATCGGGCCAGGCCTGGCGTTGCTCCGCCAGCCGGGTCCCATGGGCTTCGGAGACCACAGCAGCTGCGTCAGGAATGTGACTCTGTCCACCTGCCCAGAGACCGCACTGACTTCCCCGTTCGATCCATGCAGCAAACCACTGCCGACAGGTAGAACAAACGTCTGATAGAAGGCACAGATAAAACAGCAGTCGCTGTGACACGCCTGACTTAGTACCTCAATTAACTACCGATCACACAGCCTCTACAATGCAGTAACTGAAGGGTTGCTACTTCTCTTTGGAAGCAGATGCACTTCTGAAATATTTGGCATACTGCCAATCCAAGAGGCATAACTGGTGGGTATTAGGGGAAAAGACAAGAGAGAAAGACCCTTAGGGTTCTGAAAATTCACCATGCACCCCTGGCTGAACCACCTCCCATGAATGCTCTACCAAATTTCTAATGGAAGTATTGTCTGCAACACATGCCTTGTAAGCAAATGAAATTGAATGGCATTCATCCATACCTAAGTACGTGATGGCATCCTTCTACTGTGAACAAAGTGATGTAGGTTAACAATAAAAAGTATGTTGAAGATGCTGAATGTTCAAAATATTAATGTATGAACAGTACACGGGAAAATACTCCGACAGCGTCTTTTAAAGACTTGTACAGACACCACTGCAGCTCATGCTGGAACATCCTCAAGCGCTCCAGCATTCCAGCGGGGACCATGCTCACCAAGGGCTACAGGAAGGAAGATGCACTTAACTGCGGTTACTATAAAAGCAGGCCAGGAGACTCCTTTAGCCAGGGACTGGCATCCAGGCTGCGGACTCTCACCTCTCCTCTTTGGCACAGCCGTCACATTCGTTGCCACAAAGAGCAGAGACAGACAGTGCAGGCGCAGCGTGCCTTAGAATATTTAAGATTTAGATTTTTAGGGAGAGTTACGCCTGCACTGCAGCTGCTACTCTGCTAGAAATACTGCCAGCTCGCTTCAGAGCAGCCCTTGGCTAACAGCAATTGTGAAGAAGACCTTGGCTGACTTGTCCTAAATCAGGGGGGTGTACCGAGCTCTGCTGCACGGCCTGCTTGAGAATCCCAATGTTCCTTCAGCTGCTGCCAAGCTTTTGGCTGAAATGATGAAGCTTCTTCACAGTTCAGACCAAACAGTATCATAAAGAGATCTGCTCACTAGACGTAGACTCCTACCTTTGCACTTTAATGTAAAAAATAGTAACATCTTCCTCTGAGCAGCTTCTCAGGCCCCCGCAGCTGCAAGGGTGGGAAGCTGGCTCTAAACTTTGCACCAGCTTGCTAAAATGACTTCCTTCCCAGCTTCAACTACTAGCACAACATGCTGTCAGAAGCCACAGGTCTGCATCGGTGTCCTGGACACACAAGGTATTTGCTGGCTGAGGTGTCAGACACAGAATCACAGAAGGGTAGGGGATGGAAGGGACCTCTGGAGATCATCTGGACCAACCCCCCTGCAGAGAAGCATCACCTTCAGCAGGTTGCACACGACAACATCCAGGCGGGTTTTGAGTATCTCCAGAGGAGGAGACTCCACAACCTCTCTGGGCAGCCTGTTCCAGTGCTCCATCACCCTCACAGCAAAGAAGTTCCTCCTCATGTTTAGGTGGAACTTCCTAGATTCAAATTTGTGCAATGAATTGAAGCAATGTTTGTGACTTCTGTCAAACACGACACATTTACTATTGAACACTGAAAAGTCTTTACTAGCAACATGTGGAAATCCACCAGAAAGTCACTCAAGGCGGCAAAGTCTGAGTATCTTTACAATGTGAAAAGCTGTTTGACCTGTGGCTGTGAGATCTCAGACCACCCAGTGCTGCTTCCCAGGCACTTCCACTGCTCTTCAGCAAGTATTTCACCACACAATGTCACTGCTCAGTTACAGCTCTCACTTCTCATAGATGTTCTCTTAAAACACAGGAGGCAATGCACTCTAGCTCCTCCCCTGGTCAGCCGACTGGTGAGAACCATTGAACCAGGATGTTTAAATGGAAACTCTGAGTTTCATCAGAAGAGCAGTGCATCCACTGCACAGGAGCATTTTGTTACCTGGAGCGTATCACAGGAGCTTCTTTGCTGCATCTCAAAGAAAATGTGGAATCGCAGATGCTCCCACGCTCCAGAAATAAACTCAGCATGTGTCCCTGCTGACACTCTTTCTTGATAAATCCGTGTCCTTGTCGTGCTTTCAGGTCAATAAAAACTATTGCCGAGCAAATAAATGGTGTCCCAGAACATGCTGCTACAGAAACACGCTCCCAAGCACCTCTCCCTTACCAGGAACTGTATCAACCCAGCTTCTATTCTGAGACACGGGAAAGTCAAGCAGATGGCAGAAGCATGGGCTTTCAAACCTCCTTCCCTACATGTCTATGTACAAAATGATCGTAGTAGTTATTTTAAATTTGTGTGCAGGAAGTATCTCCAGAGTTGTGGAAGTAACTTGCCAGAACTCAGAAAAGCAAATCCTCTCACGCAGGTAAAGGTGGGAAATGTGCTCGGCTCAGTCCCAGAGCCCCCAGCAGGCCTCCTGCCATCTCCTTCACACAGGCTGTGAAACATGGTGGCTTGAGCCTTGGAAAGCAAGCCTGAACTGCTGAGCTTGCTGTCATGAGCATGTCAGGATATTTTAATTGACTGCCTCCTGGCTGTCATGGTCTGTGCACAGTGTGCTTTTACCACCTCCAAGGAAAGGGTGAGGAACCAAACAGCAGGTGACAGGCTCAAGCAGAGTTACTTAACCTTTTCACGACGTGCAACCAGACTGTGGACATCTCTGCCTTGCCCTGAGATGTTGTGGATACCTGAAGTCAGCGTGTGTTTAAAAGTGAATTGTTTGAGCTCGTGGAAGCGACATGCAAGGACTGTTATTAAATATGGAGAAAACACCTCCAGCTCAGGAAGCTACTCCCTCCCAGAGGAGAGTCAGAGGCAGTGCCAGGGAGGTGGCAGGATGAACTTGCTCCATTTTGTATCCTTTTCCCTTGGCTACTGTCAGAGACAGGACACAGAGTTTCAATTTGACCCACTACAGCTACTCCAATACCCTTTATATCTGCAGCAGATTGGTTCAATACTACTGTGTATTCTATAGATGCTAATAAAAAAATGAAACGTATTTTCTAGTAGAGATAGGAATTGGCATCACCTAAACAAGGAGGCATGGAGCTAGACTGGGACTGCTGTAGAAGGAAGCATCGTGCCAACCCAGTCTCAAAGATGCAGCCCATGTTATGGAGCTCCTCAGTGCCTGGGTGAGACATTCCCACTCTGTTTAATGCAGGTAGCATCCTATCATTTACCTCACAATCTTGAGTACATGACACTTCAATCATTTACTAATACTGTTTTTAGGGACCTGATGCTATTTTTCCTCTTTTTTAATGTGACTCACCAGAAATTACATCTATTTACAGAATCACAAGGTTGGAAAAGACCTTTGAGATCACTGAGTCCAACCATACCTGTCCTTTAGTAGACCATATCCCTGAGCACCCTCTCTACCCATCTTTTAAAGACATCCAGGACCGGTGACTCGGCCCCCTACCTGGGCAGCCTGTTCCAATGCCCAACAACCCTTTTCGTGAAGAACTTTTTCCTCATGTCTAATCTGACCCTGCCCTGGCATAGCTTCATGCTTGGGTGAAGAGACCAACATCCATCTCTATACAATCTCCTTTCAGGTAATTGTAGGTGGTGATAAGGTCTCCCCTCAGCCACCTCTTCTCCAGACTAAATTTGAAAGAAGTGATGAAAAAAAACCTTGAAGAGTTAAAACACAAAGACAACATAAATACGTGTCCTCCCTACTCACTTGATGGGAAGATGATGTTTGTTTTGATTGATGGTATCTGCCTGGAAGAATATAAGCAGATGTTGGTTGTGCTACCTCACCATGAAGAATGTTAGCTAAGCTGTTCACATTAACATTCAGGCTGACATGAAAATATTAAAACATGAGGCAAACATAAGGTTTCTAGTTTCTGGCATAAAGAACATGTGGTCAACCTAACTGGAACTTTCAGAAGTTAATCCATGGAAAAGCTTTTTAAAAACTGAGAAGCCCCCTTAGCACCAGTTGCTCAGACCAACGCTCCAGCCGATGACCACTGCACATCTTTGTCACAGTTCAATTAACATATGGAAGGCTGGTGCTGTTCTCCTAGCTTTGCCTGGAAAGGGACAGTCCCTCTGGACATCCAAAAGGAGCAATGTCCTCCTGCTTTAAGAGGAGCACCTTTTTTTGCCATCTTTCTTTGGCTGGTGACTCAAACAGCAAGAACGTGCCAGATGAAAAATGAAATCTCCTTGACTAACACGCTTTAGCTCTAGCCTAAAGGTACAATTTCCAAGAGCAAGCGCCTTGCTGTCTAAGCCAGGCGTTTAAGCCTTTTTTGATTATTTGACTTGTAAGCATTTTTCAGAAGGAGGTGGCATCCACACCATGCCTCTGAGTTGACTGAAATAAGTTTTCTTCCCCCGCCTCCTTCAAAGAAGTCCAGAGAAATCTTATAGGTGCTAGGACCACAGATGAAAAGCCAAGGATGAGCCCTTTTCGATTCTTCATCTGCTAGGAAATCCTAAAGTAGTCACCAATTAAAGTATATTAGTTCTCCAAGGAGTCTTGTTTGCAAAGGCTGGAGCCTGTTTTACAATGAGAAGGGAGCTGACATGCCAACTGTTTTATGATTGATTAGTAAACTCACCCAGCAGAAGTCTGGGCAAGGGATGGACAGAGGAAAGGCTTTGTCTGAGAAGCACATTCAAAAGCCACCGACTTGCTGTAACAGTACTTGCAGTCGGGCAGCTTCTTTCCCTTTCTTCTGCTTTTTTTTCTTATTAAAGAAAGTTTTGCATTTTAAGCTACATCTTACCAACCTGAGTCATTGCTGAGATACAATCTCCAAAACAGTGACTTAATTCAGCTGAGATGGTGGCACTGAAGACCTAAGGCACAAATTTATTTTCCTGACAGAGCTTAGAAGAGGTGCTGATCTTCAAAAATGAAGACTCATAACTGTTAAGGAAGATTTATTGCATGTAAATAGAGAGACGTGTCCAGAGACAGATCAGCTATTCCTGCTTTTTTCAGTACCCTTGGCCAGCAGATTGGCAGAACTTCAGATTTACCTCCAACCTCAGAGCTGACAGACGCTCCTGTCTCCTCTGCTTACTGCCTGCACTTTCACTAAGAGGACTTTTGGCTGTGTTTTAGTGACTCGGTGACTCTACAAAAAAGTAATAAATAGATCACCACTAAGTACTACAGAAGTAATAGAATCATAGAACAGCTTGGGCTGGAAGGGACCTTCAAAGATCATTTATTCCAGCCGCTCTGCAATGAGCAAAGACATATTCGGCTCTATCAGGTTGTTCAGAGCCCTATCCAACCTGACCCTGAATATCACAATAACCCACTTATCTTATACCCTGCTTGAATAAAAAAAAATCTCTAGCTACTTAATGGTGATTAACATGCATTGCCTAATGAGACCCTCCACTGTGTTCCAGCCTATCTGCCCTTTTTCTGAACAAACTGTCACCAAACCCAAACTGAGACCTTTGCAGCAGAGCAAGCCCAGCTCCTGAGACACATTCACAGCCTTCACCCCCACCCAGTTTAGCTCTGTACAGCCAGAAGTTAGACCATGCAGCGGGAAGACCAACTTTCCTGGGAAACGAGAACTGACTCCATAGACCTACCTTCTCAAACAAGGCAAATTACTCATGTTGGATGCTGCCTGTAAGTATTCATGAGGCACAGCGTAACCCGAAGGAGTATCCCATACAAAACAGCAACAGCACTGGAGAGTCAAACTGCTTCTGCTTGTACTGCAAGTTTCTGTTGGATAAATAGGTCAGGTAACTACAGCTTTATCTAATACCTTTTGCATAAGTGACCTAAAGAGCAGGGGCATGGAGGGAGACTTTCCTCCTACCTCCATTTCCACTTTGCTTTTCTAAGACATGCGTGAAAGATGGCTCAAGCAAACCCTCCTTGGCGCCAACTGCTCTCTTTCCACTTCTCTGCTCAGGCGTAACAAGCGCCAAGCTCGTCTCCCCTGAAGAACTACAATGCTGACTCCAGACTCCTTCAGCCTTTAATTACATTGCAGCTGACCTTTTTGACCAACACACCTTTTCTCCTACCTCCTTGCAAAGCACCAGCTCTGAAGCGAAGACAACAAGTTTTAAATTGCTGGAATAAAAGTCACTGATCTCAGAGCAGGTTCTACCTGCATGATTCCTGATGTTAGTGCCCCATTGATCTTTCCCCAGAAGCAGAAAACTTAAAGCTACTAATGTAACTGCACAGTTTGTTTGGGTTTTCTGGAAGGAGCAGAAGATGAAAAAAGAATTTATGAAGTCTCCTGAAGCATCAGCATGGCATAAACCAGTTGAAGTTCTCCTAGTTCAAGACTTCTACTGCATGTGTTTATACATGGAGGCTGCAAGATGTAGCAACAGTAAATATAGTGGAGAAACAGAGTAGAAAAACACAACCCATAAGGAAGGAGACAGAAGGCTGTATCTGAGTCTAGTTCAGCTGCATCAGAGCTTGTCTTCTGTATTTCCAAGGAAAAAGCTAATCAGTCAAAATGAACTGTTGACTAATGAGCATCATGCACCTGAAGTGGTGATTTAATGTGTTTCCTACTGCTAGGCACTGGAAGCTTCCATTGCAGGATGTGAACTAAGAGTCCTGATACAGGGTTTTCTAGCAGTACTGCTCTCGAGTGAAAATGGCTGCAACTGAGTTAAACGAGACTGAAGTAAGAATCACAGAATGATCGGGGTTGGAAGGGACCTCTGGAGATCACCCAGTCCAACTCCCCTGCCAGAGCAGCATCACCTACAGCAGGCTGCAAAGGACAGCATCCAAGCAGGTTTTGGATGTCTCCAGAGAGGGAGACTCCACAACCTCTCTGGGCAGCCTGTCCCAGGGCTCTGCCAGCGTCAGGCATATTTAGGCAGAATTTCCTAGATTGAAATTTGTGTCCATTGCCACTTGTCTCATCACTGGGCAGCACTGAAGAGAACATGGGTGCTAGAACAGCCACCACGGCACCCAAGTGGTGCTTTGGTGAGTCTTTGGAAGCAACAGAACAAGCCAGCTCATAACAGGGAGAGAAACGTGGCACTTTGAATTTTCATTTCCAGAGTGTTGCTGTCAACTTATTACAGAACAGTGACAACTTGTGAATTAAGAATCACAGAACTGTAGGGTCTGGAAGAGACCTCCAGAGATCATCGAGTCCAACCCCCCTGCCAAAGCAGCTCCCTAGGACATATCACTCAGATAGGCATCCAGATGGTTCTTGAATATCTCCAGTGAAGGAGACTCCACCACCTTCCTGGGCAGCCTGTCCCAGGGCTCTGTCACCCTCACTGTGAAAAAGTTCTTCCGCATGTTGGTGCGGAACTTCCTGTGCTCCAACTTGCAGCCATTGCCCCTTGTTCTGTCTCCATAGACAACTGAGAAGAGGCTGGCCATTTCCCCCTGTGTCCCACACTTGAGATATTTATAAACATTAATAAGATCCCCTCTCAGTCTTTTCTCAAGGCTGAGACTACAGGCTGAGCTACAACAGCATGCTTCTACCTCATACGCACGTCACACTATGTATCCCATAGGCGTGTGGCTGCGCGGAAGCCCAGTTTATGGTGTTAGTACTGTGGGTGCTTCCACATGAACAGCGGCCTTAATTTTGTAACTCAGGTTGTCATGGCAGTAAAGCAACGAGTGCGCAGAGGAATAATCATGTCCCGATGCTGATTTCCAGGGAGGGCCGAGGTTCACCCTTGCCTGCTGAACAGCCACCGGGTATCTGCGTGCAGGCAGCGCGGCTGACTTCAAGACACGGAACATGTTGTAGGAAAGCAACATTTCAAGTGCTCTTCCATGCTGGAGGAGATCCAAGTGGTGTCAGGTAGAATATTTAGACAGCGTGTAGGCGCTCCATTTCATTAGAGGTCTAATCAAATTTCTAAATGCTGGAACAAATTATTATTTCCACACCTCTAATCAGTAACGAGGGTGCTTTGCTGAGAAGAATGTCAATCAACTCAGAGGGAATATTTTTTATTTTTTTAGTTAATAGGGATAATTACATTAAAACAGACTTAGAACCATATGGCCAAAACCCCTCCAGATACATTTAGCCATTAAGGTAACTATATTCCCTTCACCACACGCTAAAGCGGGAGATATTAAACATATTTACAGGCACATGCTATTAAATTAGGTTCAGTGCTGTTAAGATACCGTCCTATTAAATAATTTTTAACTGTACAATTCATACAGAGGAGAGAACATATGCTGGCTTTCGATTGTTTGGCTGGTACCAGCCAGAGCAAATCCAACACAGTAATGGACAGCCCAGAGAGAGATAAAAATGAATCTGAGTAAGCAGCTCTAAGAACAGCTTACACCGAGACAGCTAGTACTTCTGTGCTATCATCAACGTGACTCCGCTGTATGTAGGTTATGGGGAATTAATTGCTCAGAAGCACGAATTCTTCCTCTCCAAGTAACCTCCAAGCCAACATGTTCACACAAAAACCAACATTAATATAAGCGAGGAGTCACCCTTGCAACCATTCCTCCCTTTTAAGGAGGGATTTAATTGATCCTTTAAAGTATCAACTGACTCAAAATTAATTTACAATTCTCCCTGGTTTCATGTCAAAACGAAGTTCAATTTTAATACACTTCAAAACAGATACACAGTTATGCATTTTAATTCCAAAGTGCAGCAACTGAGACAGACCAGTTGTATGTACAAGTTTATTACTCATTCTGAATACATGAAAATCTGATTTTAAAAGTCATCTTTTACTTTTCTTCCAAATGTCTCCTGTGCTTGAAGAGATAGTAGAGAACTACGGGACCTCCTAATTCTCAAGGAAGTTATTTCTTCTGGCTTTCATATGTTAACCTAACATTTGTTTATGTTGGAAGACTTAAACCACAACCCAAAGGGTGGTCCACACACTGACCACACAACATGGAGCAAGTCTGTGGGGAACTCACTTCTTGCATGACGCAGGCTTATCCCTTCAGCTCCAGCCTACTCACAACACACAAGGCCAGGAATACTTCATATTCCTCGCCATTATTATTTTCCCCACATGACCCCCCCTGAGGAAGGGGACTGCAGGTGTGAACACTATGACCAAGTTCACTAGGTTAGATGCTGAGCTCAGAAACCATTAGAAATCTACTTACCATCTAACAAAACAAGATGCCTACATTGAAAGAAATATGAGAGAAGCATTAACAAGGAAAAAAAAAAAGTGCTTAATATCAGATGGCTGTATCTGTTTATTTATCTTACTCTAATTTGGGAAACCAGGGACGTTCAGGAAAGATTTAAGACGCCTTTCTTGACTAAGAGCACCGATTTCCGTCTCCTACCCTGAGCACCATCACTTGCACCCTGTTCAGCCCCTCCCTAACTCAAGTCCTCAGTTGTCACAAACACTAGGCCCTAGAAAAGAAAAACCTGTGCTGCAAAACATCTTACATTCAATTTAAATAAGGTGCAAGATACTTGAATAAATCGATGGTTGATGCAGCCTATACCAAGAACAGAATAGTTAGCTTCTCAGCATCTTAAACCTGCAGTATTACCCATCAACTAAACTAGTATTTTGCCTCAACTGATTGTTACCCGAAGTCTGATAAGCAAGAAGCATCCTGTAGTAAAAATTTGTAACTAATGGTTAAAAGAGACATCTAAAATTAACACCCCTTGATCATGGCCTCCCCTAAGATCAGTAACAGCACTTTGCCCAGGGTGGCATACTGAGAACCCCATAAAATTTCTTGAACTCCCTGCACTGAACGGAATGACTGATTTAGATAAACACTCAGAAAAAAGTTGTTCGCGGAGAATATTCCTACCTCCCTGCACTGGAATTTCACAAGATATTTGAGTCATCTGCATCACGCTCCCTATAGCTTGTACTTAAAGTGCTCAGACTACCAGGCTGGGTTGCAGAGACAACAATGGGAAGGACCTCTGCATACAAACAGGAACACCTGCAAAGAACAGAGAAATTAAACAGCATCAATTATTTCCATACAGGTTTTTCCGAAGCTGGTGTGGTACAATTTCTCATTAACTGAGATCTTCCTCCTGACAGTTTGAATTTCTTTTCTACTGAAAACGCCTCTTTCCCCCTGCAGTCTCTCCTGACCCACTTAGACAAAAGCCAATGTTCAGCCTGGACAAGCAAATTAGGCTTCCGAACCCTTCTTATTCTTCAGTCCTGGAAATAGAAATCTGATAATAAAGCCTCCAGCCCAACTCTCCTAGCTTCACAAAGCCAGAGGAGAATTACACCACTATCTACTCTTGCTCAGATCTCCCCAGCCAGGAAAAAAACCCCTTTCAATAAAGAACCAAACGAGTATTAACAGCTCGCTCACCAATGCGGGAGAGAAGAAAAACCAAGGATGCTTAACAAACCATATTAGTTTTTTTCAGATTTCAAAACACTGCCATTTAAAGAGATCTGAAATTTGAAGCACTAATTAAGTAATATGCATAAATTTAAAGCAAATGCTCACCGAGTCCACATCTCCAAACCACAGCCAGCGATTTGGCTAATGCAAGGCACCACTCCTACGGGCAGCAGCACATCTTATAGAGGACAACCTCCGCGCTCGGCTAACCCACTCCCAACATTAAACCTCAAAGTTTCTTTTGAAGAAAATCCTCCTCCCCACTTTCAATCCTTTCCTGACTCCGCTCGCTCCCTGTAATCCAGAGGATACTGTTTGGTTTTGGGCTTTTTTTAAAATAAAGGTGCCTATTCTACATGACTGTGCTTCCTACGAGGCCACCCCTTCCAGCTTTTCACTGCAAAGAGCGGCCTTTGCCAGAGGTTCATTTCACTCTTGCCACTCTCATTAGAGGCCTAATGAAAATGTAATGGTTCTGCATTCTCATTTTCAGCACGTGGCACTAGAAAGGTAAAAGGAAAAGTTTCTACACCAGCAAAAGTGGAAGAGCCCAAGAACCCTCAAGACTAGCACATGCGTGCAAAGAGCAAGAGCGGTCTCTGATACCAGGCAAGGAAGCCAGTAATTATTAACCTGGGGTGATGGGAGAGCAATTATCTTAAAAGGGTCAGACTCAGATACACGTTACTGCAAGACTCGTGAAGATGGGGAAGGAGAGAAACCACAGTTCTCTGGATTTTCGATGTGTTTATTTCACATCCTGTTCTGTAAGGGTTTGTTTTTAACCAAGTATAAAAGTAAGAGCAGATTATGAGGTCAAGGCACCTGCTGCTGATCTTAACTGCCCTGAAAGGTTGGGATTGCTGTTCTTGGTTTATAGCTTTACATTCTGGACCCTCAAAGACCCGTCTCCCACCACTAGCTGGTGCCCAGGACTCGGGGAGGAGTGACCCAAGCTGTTTTCACCAGGGCAGTGCTCCAGGGGCCCGAAAGACACAAACACCAAAGGCAGACACCATGTTTTACACAACACAAAGTTGCTAAAATTAGAACCAATAAAACAGAGCCAGCTTTTTCATGATAGACTTTGCAAATCACTTGCAGGCCTGCTTTAGAAAGAGGCACATCGGAGACTTAAAGCCATCTAGGCAACTGTAAATTAAGACAACTGCAGCGTGACGAGACTATTACTGAGAGCGGTCAAACTGTGGAAGACATCATTTGACTTTACAAAATAAGATTCTCTGTGACAGTCAAGTTTTTTTGATCAGGTTTCCAAAGCCAATTACACTCTGCCTCTCGATGACAAAGATGCTGCAGCGTGCAACACCCGGGGTGTTTTCCGAGCAAAGGCACAGCAACTTTCATTTGCCTATGTTCAGAACAGACCGAACCTCAGAACAGTCACGATGTCCTTGAGAGGCCTCCTGATTTAAGCAGAGCAGGTAACAGCATCTCCATGCACCTCCATGACTCATGCTGACACATATTTTAGCTTACACGGGCTTATGAGACCTGACATTAGACTATTTTTGGTTCACTTTTGGGCCACTTTCTTACTCACACACACAAAACAATGAAGTGAATGAAAGTGTTTCTCTTTTTTGTTTTTGGTGCACATGACCTTAGCTCCCTGAGCCTGGGCAAGGGCTATTGTTAAGCACTGCATCATTTCATGACATTCACGTGGTTTTCTATCTTAAAGTAACTAGGTACTTTTTTTTTTGACAGCACCAGACCTTGAACAAATTCTTCCAGAACCTCACACTTCTGGACACTTTAATTTTCCAGCCTAAACGTATTTACTCCAATTTTACACCCATCTGCTCTTGAGTTCATTTCTCCTCACTGTCCCTTACCATCAGGTGTATTTATAGCCCTCTTCTCAGCCTTTGTTTCCAATGGATTAAAAAAGAAAACCCTCATAAGTTTCCTTCTGCAAAAATCAGCCCTCCATTTCTCCCAGCACTCAAGCAGCTCACCTCTGTGCCTGTTTAATCAAGGTCCATCCTTCCTGGCTCCCCTCCTCCACACCACCACTGGCTTGCGTGGTGACAGTAAGCTGCTGGTCCTCCTGCACACCGACATCCTTCTCCCAGCTCCTACCAAGGAGCTGCTCTTCATAAAGTCATGAGTAACAAAGAGCCATACCTCTAACTCCTACATTTCATACTGATGGATTTCACCCCAACTCTAACCATGCCAGCGCTCAAGGTCTCCCAGCTTCCTGTGAAATGTTCTTTTCTTTCCCTGAACCAACACGTCCCACCTCTGCTGTGCATTCATCTTTTAGAAGCAGTCCTGCTCCCACTGGCATTCGGGACAGCGTTCAACCACATTACTTTTGAAAGCCACCCTTTGAAAACCCATCTGTAGTCTCCTCCCAGTGTAGTGATGACTTACAGAATCACAGAATGCATCAGGTTGGAAGGGACCTCTAAAGGTCATCTAGTCCAACCTCCCTGCAGCAAGCAGGAACACCTTGAACTAGATCAGGTTGCTCAGACCCCCATCGAGCCTGACCTTGAGTATCTCCAGGGATGGGGCTTCCACTACCCCTCTCTATGCAACCTGCTGATGTTACTTCAGATGCTTAATGAATTAAGGCCAGCTGTAGTGTGTCTGAAGCTTTCAGAAGAGGACACTCCAGCAGATGTCTTATAGACAGAAGACTACTACACTAGCCCAGCTTGACCTACTTTCGGCGGTATCACAGCATACATATTTTTTCATTTATCTTTCTGCTTTTCCATCAAAATTTGCTTCAGTAACTTGTATAGTATTGAAACTTGTACTGAAGAAGGAGACTGGCACGGGGGGATGAGGAGCACTGAAAATTATGTACATCATATTGATGGCTATTTCCCTCTCTAATCACCCTGATTGGGTAGGTCCATGAAAAGCAGGAACAGATCCTGGATTTATGTACTTTTATCCAGGTCTCCAGCACAGAGACTGGCTCAAACCAGAAGGGTCAGCTATGGGGTATGCCAGGTTCCCTTCCTCCTTGCCAGCTGTGATGGATACTGATAAACCTCAATGCCCCCCTCCATCACCCATGTCACCATTGGCCTTGTATCTCCTTCACTGAAATCTAACACATACAAAATATTTAATCCAGGAGCCCCATTTATACTCATTTTCTTTTCTATCCTACTGACTTGTACGTACATGCAAAAGAACCTTTTACTTCACACGCTTTGCAATTTGCAACTAAGCTTGAACAGTTGGCAAACTCCCTGTTTCTGCATTCCCTGACGTATCAGGATTTTTCCATCCCCTGAAGACCTTTTACTTATTCCAAAAAGCCTTCCTGAAGCATTTATTTGTCCAAAGAAATACGAAGCCCTTCTTATACATTCTCTTCTTGCTTGCTTGGGCTATTGATTCGGTTTAGGGAGGAGAACCCTGGGTTTCTCCATTAGGCTCCAGCTCCCCTCCAGATTTACACCCCAGAACTCCTCCACAAGTTGGATTTTCAAACATGAGAGCTGGAGATCATCCTGGTCACTGCAATGGCAGCAACTCTCGGCCACCACATCTCCACGTCTTGGCCACAGCACTTGTAGACCATTTCAGGCACACTTCCACCCTGATATGCCATGGTTTTGCTACAAGCCTGCCCAGCAATCCCACAAACCCAAGCTACGCATTTCGTTTTGCTCTTTCTTCCATTTATTTTAAGCTGAGTCAAAGCATTGGCCTTGGTTGTCTGTTCAAGAAGCTCACTCACCAAATCCAAACCAACATCATCTATTACTGGTTGTCTTTTTTTTTTTAATTTTCTCCCTTAAATCCAATACTGCTTTAGTATCTGTGCCTGCCTAAGCCCTTCTGATTAGCAGCAATTGTTCTGCAAGTAGGTCTGGTTACTTCAAGTGTCCTGTAACAATAAACCCAAGCGGAAATTGTATCTTTTTTAGCATGAAAAAAGTCCTCCTTGTAGGCAAATTTAACCTGTGGATCCTCAGCAAGTTTCTACTGCTACCCTAACAAAACTTTCCATTAATAAAATGTAACTTCGATTGATTTGAAATCAGCCAAAAATTAAAGGGCTGCAACCTAGCTTTTCCTGTGCCCCACTGGAAAAGCAGCTTCACCTGTGGAAATCCCAAACCCGCTGGACTATTTCAAATGTCCTGATAGGCCATCGAGGAGCAAGCTTGCTTTGCCCCTTGCAGTTCTGACAACAGCACTACCTGAACTGCGAGCATTTGAGTGGCTTCAAATAAGGACTGAAGACTGAGGAGGGCAGAAGAGATTCAACACGCGCTGAGGCCAATCATTTTTTGAGTATATTATCACATGAGTGTTAAAAAAAAACCACCAACCCAACAAAACACCACCATCAAAAGAACAGATGAGGCAGCACTTATCTGAAGATTATTACACTGAGACTCAGCTCAAATTTGCATCTCGCTTCCACCAAGCCTTTTCTTTTTTTTTTTTCCTGTTTTCTACTTGCCTGCTTGCCAAAGAAGTGCAAAAGGTTAGCATTTACAGTGATTTTTTATTATACCAGCTTTTTAAATAATTACAGATGCAGTCAGAAGCTTTGTACTTCTCCATTCGTCGCCCAGCCTGAGACACAGATGGAACGCTGCCCCAGCACAACCCCTGCGAGCACAGAACACCTACACTTCAAGAGGGGTTCACGAGCTGTTTCCTAATTTCTTTTCGCTTTCCCCAATTTTGCAAGAGGAGCTGTTGGAATGACCACAGAGAAAGCAGGTCAGCGCTGAGCTGCCTTCCTCAACAGAACCAACTGAGTTGCCTGTGTTTTACCACCACCGTCCCTAATTTACTTCAGGGAAATAATAAAAATAAAATTAAAAGATTCTAATCTGGCAAGTTTCCCGTTACCAGAAAAGTAACACGTAGTCCTCTGTGTGTGTGTGTGTGTGTGTGTGTGTCCCTCCTACTGAAGAGGTATACAGAAAAATAACCCCTACCCAGCAGGATGAGGCTAATGCTTCAAAAAAAAATTAAAAATCACTAATTTTAGATTTAATTTTAGATCTGCAAGTGCTGCCAAGCACTACTTTATTTGTCAACAAAACATTTTGATTATTTGGCAGAACAAAGCAAGCTCCCTCGCTGCCTTCTCCGCAGACATATTTGGCATGGGTTAATTCCTACGCCTTTAGACATATGTCAAGCCTGAAGCTGTTTTAGGCTTTAACCCCGAAGAACTTCTCTCTTTTAAGGACTTGTTTCTCTAAAAGCAGCAAGAGCAGCGAGCTAAGAGCCAAGGAGGGATTGGGTCCTGCAGCGAAAGGGTTACAAATCAGCCCGTGCTGATGCGCGCTTCTCCGATCCATTATATTTCTCGCAGGCTGAGCTAAGGGCTGAGCACCAAGTATCAACTGTAACATGATCCAAGAGTTTATGGAAAAAATAACTGCACATACCAAGCACGCACATTTAATAAGATTTTGTTTCCATTGAAATATATCGAGAGACGGGATTTTTAAGATCCGCTTCTCTCTCCTCTCTCTAGACCGGTTTTGGAAGGTCTCTCCTCCCCGCTCCCCCAAATACACACCTCCTTCCTATAAAACCAAACCCTTCAAAGAGAAAAAAAAAAAAAAAGAGGAAAGAAAAAAAAAAGGAGAGAGAGGAGAGGGAGGAGAGAGGGAGGGAGAGAGCAGCAGTCCTACTGCAGGGAAGAGAGGCTTGAAAAACAACTTTGATTGGCACTTGGCCTGACCCACAGAGGAAGAAAAACAGTTTTTGGACAAAGAGCGCAAATATTTGAGCTCAGTGACTTACGGGCTTTCTTAGCATCTGCGAGAGCCAAGCCGAAATGTACCGGGGGGAGGTGGGATTAAAACAAAACCCCGAACCGGCGCCGCGTTCGCGCCGGGCGCCCGGGCTCCGCGTCTGCACAGCTCAGCGCTTTTAATTCATTTGCGCCGGACAAACAAAAAGCACCTCAACTAATGGTGCCTGGTAAGCAGATGTCGAGGGGAGGTGGTAAAGCGACTGCACCCCCAACCCCCCACCCCCCCCCACCCCGAGGTACGCAGGGTCTCTGCAAGGGAGCTGCCGGTAACGGCAGGGATGGGGGGCAGCGGGTTGGGGGTGCGCAGGGGCTTTTGGGGCGGGTTTGGGGCTTTTTAATTTAATTTTTTTTAAGGTTCCCCCCCCTCCCCGAAAGCTCGCTGGAGGCCGCGGTGATGAATTCTGCCGGGGAAATGCGTGGATAAACTTTCCGAGCGCCGCTGGGCCCCGAGTCAATCCCCCCCCCATCAATCGCCGGGGAGGCCAGGCGCTCCCCAACTCCCCGGGGGATGCGGGGCTCTAAGGGAGGGACAAGTGACAACCGCCCCGTCGGTAGGGCGGCGGTGAGGGTGCGGGACCCGGCAGCCCCCCAAGCCCCCCGGCACACCCGGGGTAACGCTCCCCCGCGCTCCTCCGCTGCCCCCCACCCCGCCAGCCCCGAGCACTCGCGTCCCGGCAGGCCCCATCCACACCCGCACACCGTGCCAGGAGCCCCGCAGCGCCCGCCCCACCGCTCCCTCCCCTCCATCTCCCTGCTCCAGCCCCCCGCCCCGATGCTGCCCCACGGCTCCCTTATCCTCACGTCACCACCCGCCTTCTCTCAGGTCTCTGCCCCACCGCCGCGGTGCCCCGATCCCCCCTAACAAGTCTGCCCCTCGCCGTCTCCCACAGCCCCCTCAGCTCCCCCCGCCTCGCAGCGGGCTCCCCCCGGTACCTGTCTCGGCACCTTCCGGCAATTGCCGCACACCCGGTACTGGCCGGCGGCGGAGGCGGCGGTGGCGCTGCCCACGGTGCCGGAGCCGAGCCGGTTCATGCTGGCAGGGAGAGCGGCGCTGGCCGGGCGGGGAAGCGGGGGGAGGCGGCAGGGTCGCTCCGCGCCGCTCAGCAGCCCGCGCCGCCGGCCGCCCCCATCCTCCAGCCGCGGCCCCAGCACTCCGCTCCGGGCCGCTGCCCCCCGCGCACACCCCTGCGCGCTCCGCCAATCCGTGCGGACCGCCCCGCCCGCCGCCACCGCGCTCCGCCAATCCCGAGAGCCGCCCGCCGCCGGCCAATGGACGGAGCCTTAGCCGGCTCCCATCTCCAGGCAGCCTCCGAGCGGGGGCGGGGGAAGGGGCGGGGCCACGGCCCGTGGAGGGGCGGAGCCTCCCGCGTCTCTGGGCAGCGTTGGGGAGAGAGGCGGGGCCGGCGCTTCGGCGCGTGCCTGCCGGTGGCCAATAAGGCGGGCCTGCGGGCGCCATGCAAACGAGGCGCGGGAGGCTCCACCTACGCAGCGGCGGGCGGTCGAGCAGCGGGGGCTGCGGCCAGCGCAAGGGGCGGCGGGCGCACCGCGCGGGATTGGGTTTCCCCCCGCTACTCTTCCCCGGCCCTGCTCGGGGGCTCTCCCCTCCAGGATGGTCCCCGAGGGGCCCGCGTTTGGGGCCTGGGGCAGGGCGATGAGTCGCGGACCTCAGCCTCCTGTCCGCCGGGTCCGGGCCAGCCCCCCGGGGCATCTTCCCGCCGCCCCCCGTTAGTCGCAGTGAGGGCGCTCGCTGCCGCCAACCGAAGGCATCCAGGCTGGGGGGTTGCGGGCGGGGAGGCGGCAGCCAGGGCCGGGAGGGCTGCGCAGCCGGGAGTGTGCGGGAGCGGAGGCTGGGAGCGGGGCAGCGCGCATGCGAGCGTGTGCTTGCCTCGGGTCGCCGGGCTTGTGAGAAGTGATGAGTCAGGCTTTCTAGGCTCCCTGCTAATGCGCGGAGACGGAGTGTGTAATTAGGGCAGAGAGAAGGGGAGGTAATGCGCAGCCCGGGATAAGCGGGGTCTGAACCCCGCTTTGGCAGCCCAGACCCGCCCTGGTTCTCCACTCCTGGATTTCAAATGCGTGTGCTTTGGTGTGAGTCGCCCCCCCGACGTCAATAAAAGTTTCTGTGTTAAATGATGAGTGTTATATAATTCCTATCACAAGAGACAATGGGCCTTCTTATTTGGTATGGAAACAGAATATTACAACCCTCTGAAATGTCTAAGAAGATTTGGGGTAACGTTGTTTTCAAGGTTTCTGCTGTCAAAGCAGTTGTAAATCAGCTGCTCAAGAGCTGTGATCTGCTTTATATACTTTCATCCATGGGAATACTTTCTATTTTTGCCAAGTGGAGTGTTGTGTAATTTAGTCAACTGACTGGCTAAAAAGGGCGCAATGCAATTAGGAATTTACATTTCTTACAGGAGGCTGAATGAACCTGGATCTGCTGTCTTTGAGAAGTACGGAATAGTTTCCCAGATCAGAGTTTGCCACAGCAACATCCTCCTCCGTTCTTCCACTCCCATCCGTTTCCAAAGGGATCTTTTCCAGAGGCAAAGCAGCCTTCAGCAGTCGGGTGCACTGTGGGCTCTGCTGTTGCCAGTCGAGTCAGTGTGGAACACATCCAAATGTTACAGCCACAGGCAGCCATACAAAGTGCTTGGAGCGAAATAAATGGAAAAGGGGTTTTTTTTTGTTGTTTTTGTTTTGTTTTGTGGGGTGTTTTTTCCAAGCAGTATGATAGAAGTGGCATCCTGACATGAGAAAACAGTTTTGCTAGAGCACAAGTACTTGCTGTGCTGAGTCTGCATCCCACATACTACAGCGTTACAAGTGTAGTGGCAGAGGAAAGCCAAACAGCTGATTCCTATTGTCTAATCTGAATGCAACGTTGAAACATAAGTAAGCGACGGGAGTTACGCAAATGACATTTTATTTATTGCTGAGCTCCGTGCTGTCTGAAATGAGAAGTTTTCAGCAGAAGAGTAACAGGGTTGTTACAGTCACAAGCGGTGGAGAGCTGACTCCAGCTTGAGTAAGATCACTTGGAGTCAATTGCTGTCCAAGTGCCTGGTTCAGAACTCAAACCCATTGTCAGTAACAGGCAAGTTTGAAACACGGGTAAGAGAATGTTTTCAGCTGAGTTACTCTTAATATTTAACACTGAGTATTGGCAAATACTCGGATTTCAATAATAGCATCCATTCATTTACTTCATTTCCACAGTGGCAAGTACACACCATTGGACATCCTCAGAAATGTGGTTGGGTCCTGTTCCTGTCCACTGAAATTATTTCCACCATGAGGGACAACTCTGGGCCTTTATCAAAGCCCATTAAATGCAGGAAAATTTTCCATTACCCAAGCGTGAAAGTCGTACAGCAGTTGAAAATTTGAGCAATTTGATATCTAGTCTGCCACAATCTTCTTGTGAAACAGGGTGAGACATGTGTGCCCAGATGCTTGAAGTATTTGGTTGACTAACCCTCACTTAAACCATAAGCACTTAAGTACCTTTGTGGCTCCCAGTCTTGCCTTTCATTGCGTTAGTATGTGAGAAATGTCAAGAGAATCATAAACTTTGAAAGTGTTCCATTGTTTTTGGAAACAATACAGCAAATAGAAGTTGCCTAAAACCCTTTCTTATACGCAACAAAAACTCTCTTGGGTATCTTTTCTGAAGTTAGTATTTTCATTTGTATTTTCTTTTTATAAAGAATTTCAATGCGTAATTGTGACCAGAAGTGTACGTAACAGGGTACTTACGCAGTGCTTATCCAGTATCAGTCTTAATCAGTGTATGGATGAGAGACAGTGTCAGAATTTTCAAGCCACCTGAACTTTGCCTAGGTGTGCAGAGTTTGGAAGTGAACTGTTGGGATCCCTGTGGCACCCATCCCGTAAAACGCCAGGCATGTGCCCAGCTTAACCCCATCTGCGCAATCCTGCTGCCTGCAACGACTTGTGCCTGTGTGCCTCACGTTAAGCTCTTGGCTTGTTCCTTTCCGAGTTGAACACGTGCTTAAGTTCTGCAGAGTGAAAGCCTCCCTTTGTACAAGCTGGCTTCTTGGGGAACGTAGTCATGTTCTTGAAAATTGTCCTTGTAAACTTCTCAAAAGACTTGGTACAAAAAATACTCAGGGCTCCCTTCACAATTGTCTGACAGCATTTTCTGATCCAACCGTATCTCACCTGCCGTCCGCTGCTGTGGGTTTCCTTCAGGTTTTGCTCGGCTACTGAGTCGGGAAGCAGAGTTCTGAAATTAAGAGGTAATTGAGTTAAAAGCAGCCTGGCATCTTGGCCTGCCTGGGAATTTTAAGCTCACGGTCAGTTCAGTAAACCACCCAATCCTCCCTGCTGAGGTCACCTAAAGAGCCTGTGAGTTACTGCCATGTATGGGAAAGATGGAGATTTTTTTGGTCTTGATGATACGGGGCACACTGGCTTGAGACCATTGCAACCTTTCAGAGGGATTACTGACCTGCTGAGATAGAGTTGCACAAGTGGTTACTGGTTTAAACAGATTTTTATCATCGATGATTGTAACTTTTGCAAAGTTTAAAAAACAAACACTGTGATGAAACAGCAAGGCAGGAACAAACTTCCAAAGGAACTAGGGTTTTCTCTGCCTCTTGAAATCATCACGGGTGTTTCTGGCAGATGTTGCAGCTGGGTGTGGAGTGGTGCTGTCCCTGTGGGATTGGATGAGATGCGACGGCCTTTGCTAGAAGATTGGAGATCTCCCAATGCCTTCTGCAGCCTTCAAGCTAACATGGTTGAAATGTGTCGGCTGGGAGACACAGCCCATCCAAACACTGAGCTGCTTTTGCCTCCCAGAACAAACACTTACACCCCACTCTAGAAGCCTGATACCAACTGTGAACTCCTGCTGGGGCTGTGCTGTTTCTGCCTGGAATTCCGTGAACAGGTTAACAGCTGGACATGGTGCATCACCGCTGCCTTCCAGAAAGCATCATGCCTGACAGCCATCCACTGCATAACCAAACTGTGAGAGAACACACAGTGACATGCTGCTTCTTCTTGCAAGAGGATCTCTGTAGATAGACTGTATTGATCATGCTGTGTGCCCCAGCCCAGCTGCAGTGCGCTGTGCAGGTGCAATGGGAGTGCTCAGTCGGTCCACGCGATGCTTCCCCAAGCTGTGTGCCTACTGCACGAGCTGGCTGTGCTTTTGTTGTTCATACAGCTCGATGCTTCCTGAAAAGGTTGGATTGACAAGATCAGTGCTGTAAAATACACAGTGACGGTGTGATTCATAGACCTCCAGCAGCTTAGCGAGAGAGGAAGGGAGGGGGCAGCTGCCGTGCAGCAGCTCTGACTGGATTGCTGCGAGACTAGAAATCCTGCATGAAAGGAAAAGATCCTCAAGTTTTGCTCAGGAGCAGCAGAAGAGGCCATAACTGAGCAGCCTTACCCACACCCACTCTCACCGTGGGTGTGATGCCATAGTAAAGTGCTATGCACATGGCAGGGTGATTGGCAGCTGCCACATGCCTTACGTTACAGGAGTCCATGAAGTGTTCAGTAAAGCTGTACTGAACACAGATGCTTAGGAAGATAGATGTGGTTTCTCAAGGCCAAAAGTCCAGCCCATTGCCATTATGTCAAACGAGCGACTATCCTGCCTTCATTACCACGATTTTTGTTGCACTGTTTTAATATCGACTTGCATGGGATTTATATGAGGTTGTTAGAAGAAGGAAGGGCAGCAGATAAAGTTTGTGCCCTGAGTGCTCAACACACACTTGGACACTACAAAATTACTTCCCGTCCTTAATGATTGCAAATCCTCATTTGCAAATGAGTGTTCAGATGTAATTATGTGAGACAGTGAGATCGGGTAGTTTGTGGAATTCTTCCTTGAGGGTGGGGGCATTGGCATCGGCAGTGTTTAAACCCTGGCTAGATAAAGCACTCAAAATTATGTTTATCGTAAGAAACAATTGCAGCCCGGTCCAGGAGAGGTGAGCTCACTGACCTAGTGGGCCTTTTTAATACCTAATTTCTTTGACAGTTAAATAACTCTAAAAAGCATTAAATCACTACCCAACCAGGAAACCTCTTCTCTTCTCTCTGTGTTCTTCTGTGGTTTGCATGATAATTCGCTAAATATATTTCAACATGTTGTTTACTTCAGTTCAGCCTTTGGAGACCACACTGGTCAATGCTGCAGGCCTGTAAATAGGAATCATCTGGAAAAAACAAGTTATGCTTCAAGTCAGCGTTGGAAGTATTTTGGCATGTACAGTTTTTGGGAGTGATACAGCGGGAAAATCCATTACTTGAAAAAAAATCTGAAAGGCAGGACAAAGGTAGCCTGGCCTTACTGCCTGCAAAAGGAGAGTTACAAGTAATCCCTGGCAATGTGCTCATACTGATACTGAAGGGAGCCCAACTGAGCAGCTTTAATGAAAGCAGCAGGACTCTCTTTGGTGATGAACACCTCTTCCCTCCAGGACTGGAGTGGGAGTTTATGCAGTGGACACAGATGCCTGACATCATACACGTGGGGCAGGGTCAAGTCCGGGCCTTAGCACCAGCTGCACAACTGCAAAGTGAGGCATTGACTGCAACGAAGGGAAGGATGTGCCTGAAGTTCATCCCTCTCCTAAACGCTTCTGCCTGCATCAGAGCTGTAATTATGACATCTCTGTGAGGTGTAGATGCCCACAAGTGCCATGACCCTGGGTCCAGGAGGCAAGATTTCTTTGAGAAGAAAGAGAAGTGCTGCTGCCATTGCTTGGAAAGTGGGAGCTCCTGCCTCAGCTCCCAGCTACATGGTGCATCACCGGAGAGGAGGGCATAACCATCGGACTGTAGGTCAGACTGTGTAAAAGCACCTTGATCTCTCCTTTTGCAGCTAGGCCACTGTGAAGGCAAGAGTTCAAAAACCAAGGAGCCAAAAGAGGGGAAGCAGGAGGCAGCCAGCTCAGGTACCTGCAAACTGGGGAGGTAAACTGGAACCCAGGGTCTTGCTGCCTGTTTCCTTCCACTGCTTTGGCTCAGTTTGAAGCCCAGCTAGTGCAGAGCACGTAAATGTCTTTGCCAGAAAAAAAACCCTTAGAATTTCTCAAGCGGCAGAACTTGTCTGTTCCTATTTTGTAAATGAAACACATGGTACGGTATGATGCCACATCAAGGATGGAGCTGATCAGTGAAATTAGCTTCCTGTATTCACTGGCAATGTTATGACTTTCATTATTTTCACAACAAACACAAAACTCAGCAGCTTTTGGGATGTGCCACATAATTTAGGTCCATTTCCTATTGAAGCCCCGGAGATATGAACATAAGTATGTTGGAAGATCAGGCTGAATTATGACAGTTTTGTTCCTTGTTTCTAGACAAAGAAGAGCATAAGTGCTGAAAGATTTGCATCTGTTAAGGACTTGGCTTATTTTGATTTAAAAATGTGTTTACCCTGTTTCATTATTATTTTGATGGCTACACGCTGAAAAACCCAAGTGTCAGCGCAGGCGGGATTTTCTCGGGAGGTACCACACTGGGACACAAGGTGACATGTGAGCAAAAGCAGTTAGTTCATGGGATCTTCTCCAGCAAAATCAACTAAGTGCTGAAAGCTTGTTTGCATGGCATATCTCTTCTTTTATCAGTCGTCTTTTGGATGTCAGGGACATCCTTGGACCGGAGAACTCCCAAACTTTACATGAAGGAGCTGGACTTGTTCAGCCTAGAGAAGAGAAGGCTGTGGGGGGACCTCATTGCAGCCTTCCAGTCCCCAGAGGGAGCATACAAGCAGTAGGGGAATCAATTTTATAAGAAGGTAGATAATGGCAGGACAAGGAGGAATGCATTAAAGCTGAGGGAGGGAAAGTTTAGATTACATATTAGGGGGAAGTTTTTTACAGAGAGAGTGGTAAGGTGCTGGAATGGGCTGCCCAGAGAGAGTGGTGGATGCTTCATCCCTGGAGGTGTTCAAGGCCAGGTTGGATGGGGCCCTGGGCAACCTTGTGTAGATCCAGGCCTGGAGGTTGGTGGCCCTGCCTGTGGCAGGGGGGTTGGAGCTCTATGGTCCTTGGTCCCCCTTCCAACCCAGACCATTCAGTGATTATATGATTCTATGATTCAGCCTTAAGGAAAGACGCTGACTGACTCAGAAGCGCAGTGTGCCTGCACCAAGCCATGCACCCGGCCAACCTTGGCAGTTCAGCCTCCCTGGGCGGCCAGGCAGTGCTAGCTGCCATACACAGAAATACATCAAGCAGGATGGGCCCTGCCATCTGGCACTGCTGAGCAAGAGAAAAAGAGGAGCACCTTCCCTGGGCCAACATCAGCCAACTCCTTTCTGCTCCCATCTCCTCTAGCCGGCCTGTTTGCCTGCTGCCGGATGGAAAATACGCGGCTCATGCATGTAGATTTTCCTTTGAAGGCTCTGACCTATTTCAGCCCAGCTTTGCAGTAGGTGCAAGCTCCATTTATAATGCAAGGAGAGGGGAAAAGGAGGGTCAGCCTGGAAGGGGGCAGGGGGGAAAGGTGCAAGCAAGGCACCTTGCTGTGCTGATGAAGCCCTGGCAACCACAGCTTCTGTGCTGGAGCCCCCAAGCTGGGAATGGCAGAACCTGACTCCCATTTGGGCAAATAAATGAATAATAACAGGGGTCGTTGCATCTTACTCTGCTAACTGCCAAATCCACCTCATACAGCTGAACCTCGGGCACAGAGACCTGACTATTTACTGTCACCATTGAAGCATTTATATTGATGAAAATTCAGGAGGATGCTGGAGAGCAGAGGTAAAGAAAAGACAGTTTTATGGGCAGAGCGATACCTTTGTACAGCGCAGGAGCATGATCTGAGATGGAAGACATAAAAGGATTGTATTTCCACTGCAAGGTCATGTCTTAAGAATTTTATTTCTCCTCATTTCTATTAAAATGTCCTTTTACAGGGAGAAATAACATCTTTTAGTCATGTTGTATTGCTCTTGAAACTCAACCTTCCTCTAGCTGGCTTCTATAAATCACTGGAAATCATGGATTTTCTTATAAACAGGCTGCAGATCAGCTTATGTTGTTGTATTATTTGGCTCCCTCATTTCAGAAACAGTATAGGCCAGATTCTTCCCTGGCATAACTCCAGGCCTAGAGTACTCCTGTTTTGAGAACGCTGGGCCAAATTCCCGCTCTTTCTTTTGTCGATATATGTTCAGAGCCACTCTGCTGTAATCACTGGAGTCACATATCCCTAACACTAATGTACTGCTGAGCAGAATGTAGCCCTCTCTCTGTAAATACCACTTTGGCTAAGGGAAGTAAGGAAAATAATGCTGAATGTGGCCTTAAGCGTATTACTTACTCTGTTGAAAGATCATTCACTCTTGGCTTAACTTATTTCAAGCATGACAGTCTGGGGTAAAAGTGTATCTGTAAGTGAGATGAGACTCAATAAGAGTCAATAAGACCCAATGTATTGCGGTATTAATAAATATATATTTGTGCTGAAGCATGCTAAACCTCAGAGGCTGGATATAAATATCAATGTCTATTGAATTTCAGGAGGAGTTGGCTGGCGGTAACCATGCCTGATGTTGTTCTGTAATACGTAATCTGTGCTTACACAGGGACTATTCATAGGCACGTTCCTGTTGGTAGGCAGAGCATTTGTCTCTTCCCAGTTAGTTTATGAAAAGTGAATTTCTCCCCTCACTTCCCTGGCAGGATTTCCTCTGAGCAAAGTAGCAGTGATGTGCTACTGTGCAAGTAACGTGTCAGCTGAAAGCGCAAGAGAAAGACCATGGGGTGAGGGCAGTGCTTGTTTAAAGGTAAAGGGAGTCCTGGTGCCTTGAGGAAGTTTCTGCAGCCAGTGGGAAAAGCATTCTCCAGAGTGGGGATTCTTTGAGCCTCCACAACTCCTTCTCCCCACAATAAAATATGGCCTGAATGCATTTAATCAGAAAATGTGTCATAAGCGATGGGGACAAGTCATACTGCAACAGAAGGATGTGGTTTATAAGCAGTGTCTATAATATGACTAAGCTAAGGGAGGCAGAAGAAAGTGACTGGTAAATGTTTGTCAGCATGGTGCACAAGTTGAGACCATGCCAGGTAATTTCATCGGTTGTGTTCTGAGCCGCCACGTGCAGCTGTTGTCACAGCAATGCCAGCTAGCTTGGCTAGGGGTGGGAGAGGGGGGCACAAGCAAATAAATCATGTCTTTGGGTTTGGGGACCTGTGGCTATCTGTCCCAAAGCAGAGAAGCTGACATTTAATCTGAAAAATACTGGAAAAAAATGGTATCTGGTGAGAATAATAAATCATGGAGGCATGTAATTTCTTCAGCATGTTCTTTTGCCCGACGGGGTGGGAAGTGAGAAGGGGTGCTGGTCAGTTGTTGTGGAGGCAGCCGCCCTGGGTGGGCATCTCAGCAGTCAGCTGCCAGTCTCAGCACCTCAGTGCAAAAAATACAGTCATCTTCCCAAGCTGCCTGGTACCCAAGCCCTAGTTTCCACTGCCTCTGTGTGCTGAGGCTCACTCTTAAAACAAGGGGCTGTGAGCTGGGACTGGTGACTGCTGTCTTCTGGGGTGTCATGGACTTCTTGTGTCTTCTGTAAGATGAGAGTTATTCTCTAGAGTCATGATGCACACCAGTGTCCAGCTTTGTCGTGAAAAACATGGAAATTGCAATTCTGTCAAACCGTCTTCTCCTTTCTCACACCTGGAATTGCTTTGGAGGTGTTAAAGCTCTGTATAGTTATTAAGGACAACATGAGACACTGGAGACTCAGACCCCGCCTGCCCCCAGATACTCTTTTTCAGGGCTTCCTGAAGTATGCGGAGCTCCACTTATGCAAGGT
This sequence comes from Gallinula chloropus, assembly GCF_964237585.1. NCBI lineage: Eukaryota > Metazoa > Chordata > Aves > Gruiformes > Rallidae > Gallinula > Gallinula chloropus. The sequence continues at coordinate 200,365,201 of NC_140085.1, forward strand.
GCTGATTGGTGAAAATGAAAGTCCAGAAAGAACAGCTATCTTTAGAGTTATCAAAGAACAGTGTCTACACTGGATAAGCTATAGAGAAAGTAAAACAGGAATTCAAACTGAAGACAAAGCTGATGTGGATGCTGAGCTCTTGATAACGGCATCGATGAGAAGAGCTCAACAGATCATGCACAGCGTGTCTGAAGTTATCTGAGTGATGGACGGAAATAAATTTTATTCTTCTCTCCGAGAAAGGCAGTGTGATAGTTTTAGCATGATCTAATTTTCTCCTGCTATCAACAGTTCATGCTAAAGTGATTAGCCAAGGCAGGGTTTCCTAGGAGAGCTGCAAGGCCTGGTGGGATATTAGCACTCTTATTAGCTGCCATGGATTAACACAGGGGAGAAGCCAGGCGTCAGACTCCCCTGCTTCCCCAGTAACGTGGTTGCATCCAGCCCTGGAATCTGGTGTGTCAGAGGAGGAGAATACTTCTTGCCATGGGTGAACCAAGGCATGGCCACAGCCTGTGCTGGAGCAAGGTGCCCAGACCTCCGAGCTGGTGTTTCACAGAGCTTGTATTGACATTTGTACGTTGGGACTGGTCCATGAGCAGAGCCGCTTAGCTTCCCCGACGCTGGGCTGAATGGCTGTCCCACCTCCAGCCCTCAAGCAGAGCTGTGCATCAGCAGCGTGGCCTCCAGCCCATTGCAGTGGGCAGCTGTGCCATCAGCCAACCTTTCACAGCTGCCTGAGAAGAGCCTGTAAGAAGGTAGTCAGGTCCAGGGCCTCTGATTTATTTTAAATACCTTGCCTAATTGCTGCATGATTTCCAGGGGGCTTGGAGATAAGGTGACCTGTTCCCATAGGCTCTGCATTGGGATACTGGCATTTGGGGGCTTTACTCATCTGCAAAGTTCACATTGGGACCTGAACACACACCCACAGTGTGGCAATGGCATGGCGGGGGTTTCCACCCCAGAGTCCCGTGCTCTGCAGCTGAAGTGTGCTACCTGAAAGCAAAAACGGGCCTGCTCAGTGCAGCAGCACTGTGGGCATGTGGCAGGCTTGCCTTTTCTCCACTCCATCTGTTGCGGAAGTATTAACCCGCTTTGCTCTTCAGCTTTTAAAGAGGATGGTAGAAATTCGTGCTGTGGGCTCCTTACACCGCTGAAGGCATTGGCAAATGTGTGGGGTTCGCTGAAGAGCTATTAAAAGCTGCTGGCTGAAGTTGGACGGATGTTCACGGCATAATGAAAGCCAAGGGTGATGTGCATCTAGCAGAGTATCTCGAGCAGCACCAAGAGACTTGCAGAAGCTCCTGCATAAATATGCACCGAAGGTGAGAAATCCCCAAGTAGCTGTTTAACGCTTTCCCTTGCATTTCTGTTCTGCCTCTCGCCCGTGAAGATCCACGGGGCGTTTGTAGGGTAGCGTGGCTGGTGACTTTTAGATTAAGCCGCCAAAAAGTAGAAAACAAGTAGACCCTCCAGAGGTGAGGACAGGCTCTCAGCTGTCACAGGCCGTATGCAGATGACACCGCTGTCAAAACCGTGTTTTACAGCAAGTGAGGCAGCGACTGTGAATTTGAATGAAACTGCAGCCAGAGCCGGACTTTTTTAAGGAAACTCTGTGCCATTTCTAGGTCTCCCGTGTCTTACACGTACAGCCCCTGCTCCAAAGTTTCCCCGTGGTCAGAGGCTGCCATAGAGCAAGAGTCCCGCCAGTAATTGCAGAGGTCAGGCAAATGCAAAGGGCTTCTTGCTGGTGAAAATGGGACTCTGAAGCCACAGATGAGAAACAGCGATACTGAAACTTCATCTGAGACAATCACTACCAGGAAGATGAAACCAGCAGTTAAGGGTGTCAGCGTGAAACGGAGCAGCCAGTCAAAGAGGCATGTCGGCTTCGGGCACCTATGAACAAAAGGCTGTTTCATGAACACGATGCCCTGGGAACAGCGCTGATGGGGGGAGGAAGGCAGCAATCAAAGAGCGGGCAAAAAATAAGGTGGCTGGATATCAGTGGACAGGGCGACTCCAAAGGCTCCCAGTCCTCCCAGCTGAGATGAATGGTTTCTTTTTATTTATGTAGATCCGTATGCAGAAAAACATCATAAGTATGATCTAAGCAGAGTCACAGACATTTTGGCGCCTGGGCTGGTTCTCTCCTCCCACTCCAATCAGCAGGGCTTGACCCGCGTGGTGAAACGCATGTGGCAAGCCCTGCGTGTTGCACCGCATGCCACGCCGCATACCGTGCGCAGCATGGACTGCACGTCTCCCACCATTTTGCACCTGGACTGCTCCTGAGGGGCTGCCTGCAACAGGGTGACCCCATCACTCACAGGGAGGGTATGTGGGCAATGCATCCCCCCTGGCTCTATCAGCAGTACAGACCTTGACCATGTCCCACACCCTTTTCCACTCATCTCCACGTGCATTCTGCTTTGAATTTGACAAAGCCACCCGAGCCTCAGCTGCCGTCCCAGGTTGAGCATGTGCTGGAGTGCTCTGTGAGCAGCCAGCTGAGTCACAAGCCGATCCAGCAATTCCTATTCAAAGGCTGCTGTCTCTGCCCTTGTGGAAAATGCATTTATTGTTTTGGTTTTTTTCGCTTCTTTGTGCTAAGGTTCAAGCAGTGCTTTGCTTGTTATTGCATGTAATGGTTTGTGCGCGGCACACCGGCACAGCGAGATCTGATGCCAAGATACCGGCAGTGTCAGGACCACGCAGGTGCCCTCAGCGGAGCTCAGCACAGCACCACGGCAGCTGGCACAGGGGAGCTACACTGTGCACCGCCCCCAGCCTCAGACAAACAGGGGAAACACATAAACTACCAAGATGGGATGGGTCTGAGCGTCAAGCTACTGAAGTGAGCGATTTTACTTGCCTACCTCGAGGCTAAATTTATCAAATTATATGGAAGGTAGCAACAAGGCTTCCCGTGCTGTGCAGTCTCAGGGTGTCCTGTGCAGATGGTTGAGATTGAAGGAGGTCCTCCTCTCTGTCCCTTCTGGACATCTGGCTGCAGGCTGGACTTTGCTGTGTGCTCCCAGGCTGATCTTAGGGCAAGTCATTTTGCTTCCCAACTGGGGAGGGATGACGTGATAAACCCCCTTTTGTATTTTATTCATGAAGGTGAATACAATGGGAGGCATCTGGCTGCCAACTGGAGCCCTGTCCCTGGGTTCTCCACCTCTCCCCAGTGCACTGCACTGTGCCCAGCTCCAGAGTGGTGATTCCCTCCCAGCGCCTCCCCAAAAGGCCCATGGGTGAGGTGGCTTTCGGGTCCTGTCCTGTCACCTGGCCAGCAGTCATCCAACCAGGGCCATCTGCATCATCTGCTGGCACCCAGTGCACCAGGAGGAGAATTAAATAAAGATGCACACTGTTACTGGCAGGATAATAATTCATTATTCCCTTTGTAGAGATGGGCTAGCAGGCCATCACACACCATTACAAACCAGCCATGGAATCAACAACTAAAAAATTAGAAAGTCCAGGTTTCCTCCTTGCCAGCCCCTTTTCTTACTCCCTGGAGGGCTGCCCTGCGCGGCACGTTGGGAGCAGGCAGATTTTGGCTTGGCAGTGCTGTTTGGAGGAGGGGAGGAGTGCAGGGCCACCAGCACTGTGTGTGGCAGAGTGCCGAGGAGCATGGGTGATGAGCGTGGTAAAAAACCCCACCAACAACCCCACAGCTTCCGAATGGCAGCATCTTCCTTTGTAAACAGAATATGCCAACACATTCTGGGGAGGTCCCTTCCAACCCCTACAATTCTGTGATTCTGTGATTATGCAACCCCTGGTGAATTAACTGTGTTTCCATACTGTTAAAACATGGTAATTAGGTGTTTGCTTGTCTAGTGCCTTTGCAACAGGCCCATTTTAACTCTACTAATTTTACTGTTGTGGGTATGCCACTTGTGTGTTGCTCTTTCCGTGTTACTGACACGCTAAACACCAAGTGTTAAAAATAATGATCAGCACACCCAGAACACCCCCACCTCACCTCCATGTTATTTGCATTCTCAAGTATGAACTCCTAGCGCTTGCCTTTTCAAGCTTACCTAGAGAATGTACTTGCCTTTTAAGTAAAAAATTAATTCAACACCTCATCTGAGGAAGGGAGACTTGATGAGAGCCACCGGCCTCGCAGACGTGCAGTAAATCCCCAAGAACTGGTAGCGCCAGCAGTGCCAAGAGGCACAAATCAGCCTGACAGCTCTGGTTTAGTGTGTATTGTACAAACACAATGAAACTCATCTGCCCAGCTCACAAAGCCACGGAGACAGATGCAAAAAGCTTGGAGCGGAAACGGAGGCACGGGGAGATGAAGCGACTTGGCGCAGGTCGCGGCACAGGTCATGGGCATAGCTGAGCTTCTGAATCTGTCTTTCTACAGCAGCACGCTCCAGAAACCCATTGATTTGGCTGTAGCCTTACTTAGGTTGTGCTGCAAGCTCTCCACTTTAAAGGGATAGTATCCAGCAAACGAGATGGGGGTTTTGGCTAAGAGTACTGTTACAGCAGCCTCTGTTGTAAGAAGTCCTTATTCATGTTTCTGCCCAGATGTTGCAAGTAAAGCACTGCCTTGGGTGTAAACCTGGTTTGAAAAAATTCACAAAGGAACAGGATGTTCAAATGGATGCTTTTATTGAATATGTGCAACAGGCAGCACTGTGCTACAAGCTGCTCTGGTAGGCATCTGGTAGGCAACTTCTGCTTTAGCTGTGGAAGTGGAAAGGGTGGTCAGGGACGTGAATGGGCTCGCCATGTATTTAGAGTGTGCTGCAGTTTGCCTGCTTACTCCCTACATTTCTCCATCATGTAGGAATCATAGTCAGAATCACAGAATAGTTTGTGTTGGAAGGGACCTCAAAGCCCATCTAGTCCCACCCTTCTGCCAAGGGCAGGAACACCCTCCACTAGACCAAGTTGCCCAAACCCCATCCCACCTGGCCTTGAACACTGCCAGGGATCGAGGGGCAGCCACAGATTCCCTGGGCACCCTGTGCCAGGGCCTCACCACCCTCACAGGGAAGAGTTTTCTTCCTTAATATGTAATCTAAATCTCCCCTCCTTCATCTTAAAACTGTTATCCCTTGTCCTATTACTCCCTGCCCTTGCAAACAGTCCCTCGCCAGCTTTTCTGTACCCCCTTGAGGTACTGGAAGGTAGGAATAAAGACAAGGTGCTTAGAGAACCTCAAAACTCAATTTATATTGAAAAAAAAAAAAAAAGCTCAGTCTTTCTTTCTAAAACAAGCTGCATCTTCCTTTGTGGTTCATATTCTCCTTTTGCCACCTGTTTCGAAATGCCACCGCGTCAAGAACCCCTGTTTGGCACACAAATCTGACCTCCATTCCTTGGCCTGTTTTGGCATTTGCCGCACACCAGATAAGGGAGCGAGGAATGAATAAACATTTTCCTCCCAGCAGTTCAGTGCATGTTTGCACAGTTCCATGAACAACTATCAGGCATTATTCAGCTCTCCTAAGTTGTGTGCAGAGAGGAGGTGTTTAAGTGAGGACCACAGGTAGGCCAGACTCCCTTTGCAGTGAGGTGAAGGGATGGGCCTTTCCCAAGAGTGACGGTTTGACATCTGAAGCATCGCTGTAAATTCCTATGACTGTAGGTGATACAGGATGAGTCTAAGCCTTCCACTGTGCTGGTATTTCAGGGTTTACTTGTGCCTGATTCCAACCTTTGAGTTCCTCCGTTAGCCTAGGCACAAGCATCCCTGCTAATACTGTAGATGTGTCCCATGCATGTAGCCATGCTCTCCCTAGTCAGCATGGTCTGGGGACACCCCACGGTTCCTGGGTTGTTCTGTGGCTATGTATTGATGGCCAACTATGTACATCGTGATTGAAATGGCTGAGTCTCTCCAGGGCTTTGGGCAGATCAGCCCCTAAGTCTTCAGCTCAATAAACATAGACATTTGAGGAAACCATTGGCAGCCATGGGTCCTGGGTGGGAATATGACCCAGGCCTTGGTGTTGGTGAGAGTCTTGTCTTAGTACAGGCAGGAGAAATCAGGAGCCAAAGTGGAGTAGAAGCTGTTTGGTAGTCACTTAATGCCCTGAGCCTTGGTGGCCCTGCTTCAGTAGGGAGGTTATGCAGGCTGGTGAAGTGGAGGGGATGGGTATGCTTTTTGATAAACGTATATAGCACAGTGCCATAGGATGAGTAGCAATGAGTCCCAAGCAGCTGCACAACTGAAATCCTCCGTCCATGTAATGAGTAGATCATCAGCTGACCCTCCGTGCCCAGCCTGACTGTCCCTGCCCTGCAGGAGGTGATGAGAGTGTGATTCAGGGTCCTGCAGAGGCTTAAAGGATGCCCCAGACAGCTCCCCTGGAAAAAAACATTGCTGTCCCAAGTCTGTTCTCCTGTTTCCAGCTCTGAGTACTAGTTCCCATCCCTTTCCATGATCCCAGAAGAGCCCTTTGTCAACTGCAGAAGTTATTTATACAGACAAATGAAGTTAGGAAAGAGCTTGATATCTTTTAAATTGCATTTGATGAAATCTGTCCGCAAGGGACACATTGGCGAGAAAGCCCCAGGGAACCCTTTTGCTCCCGGTGCTGGGCTCATCCATTACAGCCACTCCACCAGCCCTAGCTCAGGGCCCTCACAACTTGGAGTGGAAAAGTCCCTGCCCTCTCAGCAGTCATGAACCCTTTCTCTGTCTCAACCCATGTTCAGCACAAAGCTGATGCTTTGGCCACTGGAGCACGCCATGACTAACCAATGGGCCTGGGCCAAAGCTGGAAGGCTCAGAATTTGCTTCTCTTCTTATTGTTGTTTATGGAGGTTTTTCTTCCCCCTTTTTTTCTTACATCCACAAAGTATCTAGCATTCCTCTGAAGTTGCTGAGACTTCCAGGTGTCCTTCACTTGCCTTGGTTCAGACCCTAGATATGGAATTAGCTTTTAAGCCAGTTTCTGTAACATCCTACAAGCTGACCATCTTCAGTGCAAATAGGCATGTGCTAACGTAAGGGTGGGGTAGAGGGAAGAAAGCAAAGAGCATATAACAGAGGTAGAGCCAATATGGAAAATTAAAGGTTTTATCTTAACTTCAAACATTAATAGAGATGACCTAACATGAGGAGGTGAAGTTATGTTCCTTGCAGGCAGCCCGCAGAAAACCCGAACAAAACATGGGAACAGAAAACCAGGTTGTGCCTTTACCATATGTAACAGCCTGCTAAACTCTGTTCTTATTCCATTAATACCAGAGAACCTCGAATTAAAATGGTACCCCTGTTTTCTTCGGTGCTTTTCAAACCCTGAGCTTTACCTGCACTGTCTCCTTGCAGTGGGTTTCCAGGGTGGTGTGCTGTAATCCAAAATGACCATGCTTCATGTTCCTGCCCTCCTTTGGTGGCATGTGGCTGTGCCCACAATGACCTGAGCTGGCAGGAGACAAATCCCTCTCCTAGATCTCTACTTTGCTGCATCTTGGCTAATTTGAGTGAAATTTCTGTGTATTATTGTGCTTAATCCCCTAGTTGCTCCAACCTGCAAAAATTCCTGTGAAGCTTCAGGCATGGCTGAGACCTGACTTTCTGAAGTGACGGGTACCGGCAAGTTTCCTTGCTGCTCGGTGGATTACAGCATGCTGGATGTTTGGGAAATTATGGGTGCAGAGGCTGATGTATGGGTAGAAACGCAGGATTCTTCTCACACAGAATCACAGAATCACAAGGCTGGAAAAGACTATTAAGATTATTGAGTCCAACCATTCCTGTCCTAGGCTAAACCATATCCCTAAGTACCTCATCTACCCTTTTTTTAAACACATCCAGGGATGGTGACTCAACCCCCTCCCTGGGCAGCCTGTTCCAGGCCCTGACAGCACCTGGCTTTGACCATCTAAAAGCAAAGTGCTACATCTCAGTGGCTCATCTTCTCCAGTCACCTGCAGAGGCAGGAACTCTCAGCACGTGTTTTGTCTTCTCTGTTTAAGACACTCAGGACCATGTCAATCACCATTTCTCTGTTGGCTTGAGAGGACTGATGGCAGATTGCTCCTCCTGCAGAGCCCATCACTGCCCCTGATTGCAGGGGGATGTTACATGGCTTTCGGGACAGTGGCTTATCTTTGTGCTACGCCACACAGATTCACAGATTCATAGGGGCTGGAGAGGACCTCTCATCTAGTCCAACCCCCTCTGCCAGAGCAGGATCTCCTAGAGCAGGTTACACCAGAGGAGACAGTGATGATCAAGAGTTGGCCATGGCTCCCAGTGGTTGTGCAGACCTGGGGAGTTGGTCTGGTCTTGTGCAATGTGAAACCAAAATCCGCTCTGTTCTTCCTCTCTAGGAGAGTAAGCATTGGTACAGGCTGTGCTCTGCCTGCCTTCACTGCGAGGTTTCCATTTTCTGCTCACCTTACAGGAGTGCTAAAGATAAACATCTGCAGTTTTCTGGGCTGAGAGTGCTAAAAGTGAATGCCACCCCTGCTCAGCTTTTCAGATGGTTGACGAAGCACTTTAAAGGTCCAAGTTATATTTGGAAATGAAAAGATCTTTGTACCAAACAGAATATAGCTTGTGCGCTGTTGAGACCGACAGTCCCTAAAAGCAAGCACATCTGCTGATGCAACCTAATTGCTGTTTTGATTGCCCAGCCATGACGGGGCATAAAAATATTGTCTGCCTACAAAAAAAGAATGAAACCTCACTTGACCGTTTTGTGCCCGAATGCCTTGGCACCCAGTCCTGCCGAGCTAGAGTTGGGCAATCTGAATTCAAAAATTCCCCAGTGGAACCAGCTCCTAACAATACAAAGCTGTGCCTGTCTGACTGGGTGGACTATTTTCATGACTCTGAATAAAAACCATGTCTAGAGCGCTGCACGTTTCTGTGGGGGCTGCGCGAGCGGGTGGGCATGCTGGCCTGTTCCTGGGAGCTTTCTGAATTAAGCAGGCAGAGGATGGGCCACCGCTGAAGGACGGTCTCTTGAGATTCTGGGCTTTCTACTTGCCCGTGGACAAGTAGGGGACCCTTGAAAAATGCTGACAGCAACATTTCTGAGGCAGCACAGCAGGATTGAAGCTAATCTCCAATCAGGAGGGACCACATCTGCTTACTGAAGAGGTTCTCGACCCGTCTTGTGAAGCTCCCAGCGTTGCTTATTGTGGAAAACAGGAGAGTGGTGCCCACAGCTGTGGGTATAAATCATAAGGATGTCTCTCTTTTGCACGGTTCTGGTGAAACCCAGTTGTTGTACCCAACCCTGTTGTTTAACAGTAATGGCTTTTTACCAACATGACTGTTGTTAACTTATTACCTCCCTGCCCCAAGTAATGTGGCCATAGCACAAGCTCCAACTCCCGTGCGAGAGGCAGGTGAATACCAACTGGCAGGACTGGGATGGAGTGGGAACCCCTGCCACAGCCAGTGCAAGGTTTCAGGGCCAAATCCAGCCTCACGCAGTCCAGCTCTTCCAAACTTGCTCAGCTATAAGAAGTGAATACGGGGGAGCAGGAGGAGCAGTAAGCTGTGCATGGAAAGAGGAGATTGATCTTTCCCTCCCATTAAAAAGCCTATTGATTGACCTGTCCATTTAATAGGCTTCAGCTGCTAAACCCCAGCTTGCAGCCTGTCTCTGTCCCTTCAGCCAGCTCCTTATATCACTGATCTTGTGTTTTTCTTCCCCCATGCTGGAGCCTTTCAAGTCTTTCTTAAAAGAGCGAACCAAGTGCTTTCTATCAGCTGCCAGCCCAGCCCTGTACCAGTGCAGGGCTCCCAGCTGTTCCCTGCCTGTGCTTGGCACTGCAGCATGTGAAACCCCTCAAGATCCACCCCTCTCCCAACACAAAAATCCCAGACTGGCTTTAAAAACACCAGAATATTACAATTTAGGTTTTCTTAAATTTCCCCTGGGAGGCAGGGGGTTTTGCATACCCAGTGAGATGCTGCTGTGCAGCTGAGCCAGGCTCTCGCAGGGCTCTGGCTGCAGCATCCAAGGAGCACGCTGGGGCATTGAGCTGCCTGATTGCCAGGTGAGAAAAGGATGAAAAAAAAGATGTGCTGCTTCTTTTCACAGCCTTCTGGGCAGACCTGGGCTCTGCAGAGCTGGAGTATTCACTGCTGTAATCAAACCACCGAGGAACAAGCGGGGACTCTAAAATTAATTCTGCTTTGCAAATTTTCCCTGAGTTCCAGGAATGTGTAATCCTGGAGTCAAAAAAAAGCATGTGTGGCTTCCACCATGTCTCCAGGCTGCCTTAATCCCCTCACCCCACCTGCATGAATGAACTTCTGTTTGGATTAGCCTTGGCTGTGCATTGGTCCCATGTAGAAGCTGACTCGTGTCCTCCAGTCCAGAGGAACAGTGACATGCTGCTGACCATCATAGACTTGATGAAAAGAGAGCTGCATCTAGCCCTTCCTCATGGCCATAAGGAACAAGAGAAGTTGACAGGATTAATATCTTGTGGTGCCCCACAGTTGAAGTCATCAGGAGGATGTGTGAGGAGTGGGACCATTTGTGGAGATCTCCCGGGGAGATGTAATGAAGCTGAGGAGAGGTCACATCTACTCCCAGGAGCACTTGCAGGTGGTGCATCAACACTTCCCTCCTGACAGTCAGATTGAATCAGTAGTTTGAACAGATGGATCTACACTTTATTCCATGCTCAGTCCCAGAGATGGAACGAAAAAACCCCACAACTCCAAAAGCAAGTAATACTTTGAAATGGCAAAATTCCAAAGTTCATCTGAGAAAACTTTAACATAGTACTTTGTGTGTCAGACATTTACAAGCATTCCCAAGACACCCAGAGAGGAGGCTTGGGGAGGATGTCTTTCTTAACATTGCAGCCCTGAGATCAGTCACCTTTGCTGGGCTCTTGTGATGCACTAGTGGGAAGCTCTGGGAACTTCTTGTACCCACGAGCCTTGAGCCTGGGATGCAGCAGGGCAGCCTGCCAGGGGTGCTGTGTGTGAGCTAACAGGAAACGAGAAGGGTTTGGAAACCCACCTGGCAAGTGGGGCCGTGCTGGAAACTTGCCTGGTTTCTGTCAGAGAATTGTCAAAATCATCCCATTCCCAAAGTATGTTTTCTTTGTGTCAGATCAGCGTTTTTAGGTGGGAGTGGGGGTGGGGGGAAAGCCAAAAAAAGAAGCTGGTTTGGAAAGTTTGCAACCAGCAGTCAGTCCAATGGCAGGGTATCCCTGGTCTCCAAAAAGAGGTTTCTAAGCCAACTCTACATTGTAGGCATGGCTATAGTGAGACTGAGGAGGGTGAGAGAGAGCAAAGGTACTTGGCTCCTCTGAGAGCTTTCTCTCCACCATCTGATTCCAAAAGAAAATGCCATAGCTGAGACTGACCAGGATTACCAATATACAGCAATGACTTCTTCAGCAAAAAACACTTTATTGATTCCTTCAAAGCAAAATCAGCCCACCTTCTTCAAAAGTAGTGCTGACTCTCTCTAAGTCAAGGACCTGATAGTTCTCCACCAACTTTCACCCATTACAGATGACACAGATGCAAGATAATTTCTACTCTTTCAACAACTACAACATTTTAGGAGTATCTGTAGTCCGCACTCCACAAGAGAAGATGAAGACTGTGTTACCTTGTGAGTTTGTTCCACCACCAGCTCAGTCTTATCCACAAAAAAGCAATTCCTTCTTGATTATAGGCACTGGCTTTGCTGTGAGATCAAGACTATCCAGACTTACCAGTCTATCTAAAACCATAAGAAACCTCTGCCAGGATTCGAGATAGTGAAAAGGATGCAGCCTTAGCATGAATTGAAAGCAGGTGGTTTCTGGAGGGATGTGCCTGCACTCTGAAATGCTGGGGTAGTGGTTGATGCATGATGTAAGATCTAGTTTCTTATACTCCACTCCCAACTCAAAAATGAGGTTTGAACACTCCACTTTGGGTGATTGCTGAGACATAGCTGCTTTGATGATCGTAAAATTCCCATCTGCCTTCTCAACTCCATCATCTCCAGGGAGGTGGACACAGCCAGGAGTGACCATGTCCAGTGGCACTTTGCTGAAGAATTCATTTAAGTTGTGAAGCAGTGTGAACTGATCTGATGGTGCCCCCAGGGAAATGACACACTAAACCCAGTGTCTTTTCATGCTGAAGTAGACATTTTCATCTCCAAAGAGAATCTCCTTTCAGTGCAGCCTCCTCCTCTCCCCAGTGGCATTACATCATGGAGTACTGCTGAATGAGCTGTGTTCAATACCATTCTTGTGCATGGACAACATGCCACATTTAGGTTTTGGATTGCAGGTGGCTGATATACCTACCCAGAGAACATTTCTTGTAGTTAAATCTTTGAGTGGCCTTTACCTCACCCAGTTTAAATATCTACAGAGTAATAATCTGTATCTGAGCTAGTTACTCTGGGCTCCTTATTTAGTTGTTGGAAGAAACGGGCATCTTCAGAATGCTACGCACCTGATCTGTTTTATACCTCTTATTTAGGATGACATGAAACACCCAAAGTGACCTAAGTCTCCTGGTGAACCTCACCCTTGTGTCCCAAGAATTTGAGATCCCGAGAGGATGAACTGAAAAGGACAAAATTAAACTCTTTGTCTAGGATCTGTTTTGTCTCTCTGGTTTGTCATTACCTAATTGCAGGGTTCCACAGGGACTGTGGACATGAGACTCCCCTACTGATCACAGAATCACAGGAGTTGGAAGAGACCTCAAACAATCATCTAGTCCAACCCCCCTGCCAGAGCAGGATCACCCAGAGTAAGTCACACAGGAACGCATCCAGGTGGGGTTTGAATGTCTCCAGAGAAGGAGACTCCACAACTTCTCTGGGCAGCCTGTCCCAGTGCTCTGTCACCTTCACAGTGAAAAAGTTTCTCCTTACATTCAATATATCCAAAATGAATATTGGATGTTCATGTTGGTTCTGTTACTGCACCCACGATGGCAGCCACTGAGGAGATCCAGCTGTCAAGCAGAGAAGTGAGTAACAAGAGTGACCTCCTAGCACCACAGCAGAAAAACACATTTGCTGCCCAGCTCCTGTTCCTTGTCCCACACTGGAGGGCCTTCCAAGTACTATTCTACAGCCTTACTTATGTCTTTCTTAAATTCTGTCACCATGGCCAGGTGGAGGGGAACGTTATCACAGTCACTCTCCAAGCTGGTCTCTGGCTAACCCCCAAGCTGGGCCTCCAGAGTCCCAGCAGTGGGCAGAAACCCAAAATTGTTTCTTCTCACATTGCCAGAGGTTTTACCCACCCACAGCAGAAATCCCTTCACCTATCCTCTCCCCATAAGACCACCTTCAAAGAAAAAGGACTCCTTATGTGACTAGAAGGCTCCCTACCATCTACCATTACAGGTTGCTCCCATTTCAGATGTTGCTCTTTCTTTCCCAGGAGCCAGACAGCATGGATCGTGTTAAGAGATTCATCCCTTCATGATGTCTTATTCATTCTACTTGCTCACACAACAGAACCATCACACTCTATCCCACACCTAACTCTCTCAACATAACCAATTCATGATGAAAGGGAGAAAGGAAGCTTTACAGTGGAGGGATGAAGGTAAATCCGCATCCTAGGTCTGTATTCCCACTGACTGAGAAACACCTCTACCCACCAGGGTGGTGGTAGTGGGGGGAGCAGAGAGGAGCAAGAGTGGATTCTGAGCTGGGTGATGAGTCCCCATCATCTGGGAACAGTCACTCTTGGAGGCCAGGTCCCTTTACTTGTAACCCTTGCTGCTAGCAGCCAGGTGAGTCTGCTGTGTGAGGTGAAGTTAATTTAAAAATCCAAACCGGTGTTGATGCAAATGAAAAGCTGGGCACTTTTTCTTCACAGCTGTCACCTGTTTTAATTCTTGTGAAAGTCTTGCTGAGTATTGGAGCTGAGTCACTCCTGCGGTGCACGGCCAAGCCAATGTTTTGCGGGGATATGTTTGGGGAGGGGGGTGGGAATAGAGGGGAGGGGGCTAATCATGCTTCATAATTTCTCATCTTCCAAAATCATCTGTTTTCTAAATGCATTGCTAAATCCTTGTGCTAGCAATCTACCATCTGCTCCTTCTTTCAACACACCCACCATGTAGTCTGCTGTCCTGTTACGCTGCCAAAACTCTATATGCTGTGGATAGAAGAGAGTCTGTACTTTCAGATGCTTTTCTTAGGTGACAGGGGAAAAGAAGCCTTTACAATTAGCACCAAATATAAGTGAGTGTATTGCCATGCAGCTTTCTCTTATCCTGCAATCTGTGATGTAATCTCAGCAGCAAACAGGCAACTAAATTTCATCCCTTTAATTCCAGGCAGGGGCTCTGGTAACACCCTCCAGCATCGACTGAAGCTGGAATGTTTTGGGTAATCTCCGGAATGCCTCAATAGAATTATAAATCCATAAATCAAAGCAGTCATTATGTATTTGAATAATATGTGGATCAAAGTCTCAGATTGAGGGCCCCTTTGTTCCCATGCTCTTTTTATATCTTACTCAGTGAGCATCTATTCAATGAGAAGCAATTACAGTGAATTTAGAGCAAAAACATACAGCGCTAACGGAGCTCTGAAGACCTCATCTGGCAAAGTATTTAAGCATATGCTTAATTTTAAGCACATGAGTGGTAAGAGTGGAGCTGCACACAAAAGAGCGGCATTTAGTTCAGCAATATGTTGAATTGGTATCTAAATTTAAGCTATGGACCTCTCCAAACTGAGCCTTTTTCAAAGTAAGTAGTTTTTACTCTTCCCACCCAAACACTTTCCTAGAAGTGCTTCATCCTGGAGGTCTGTGCATATACTGCATTAAATCCTGCTTGTCCTACTCTGGAGATGGGTCTGTCTTCAATAGGAGCAATTAAAGGAAGAAGAGTAAGACAAGGGCCATTAACTCATTAAACAGTGTGGTTATCTGGGGATACATGACTGGTGATATTTTTTTGCTGAAGGGAAGCTGAGGCAGAACAACCAAGGGAGCTGCAATGTGTGGTGAGTCAGTCATGCCACGGCAGATGTGGGACTAGAGTGTTGCACCCCTAAATGCCACCACCAGAGACATCAGGCAGAAGCTTCCTGCCTCCAGTCTAGCATAATCCCAGCAAGTCCAGGGCTCCCTTCTCATCTGGAAGGACATTTCTTGAGATGAAAGGTGGTGTTTACAGCACTGTTCTGGTAGGCTTCTGAAAAGCAGTGCAAGTAAATAAAAGTATGTCTGCACCTCCAATAAAGGGAAGAGCAGCAGTGATGGATCTGGAGGGTTCTTCACATGGCTGTGCTGACACTTGCTTGGCATAACAAGGCCAACAGGAGAAAGACTAGAGGTCCATTTTGGAAAATCCTCTGGCTTTACCTGTGACAAACTCCTGGCAAAACACATCCGACATCTCTTCCCTGTTGTGCTCCAGAGAGGTTCTGTTGGATGCCCTCCAATGTCAGGATGAGGAGCAAGGCCTCGAGCCGGCTTGCACAGCTATATGGGAAAGATGCAGGTTGTCCTCCAGCATGGCCCCTGCTCCAGCACCTGACGTGCTGCCTGGGAGACTTCTACCTGTTCAGGGACCACCTCCATGCTGCAGCCCACCTTGTGTGGGTGGCCAGGCGCCATTCCTAGCAGAAAACCGTCCCCTTTTGTGTTGGCAAAGGCAGGATTTGTGAAATGTGTCAAAGCACTTGGGAGCACAAAGGAGATCTGCTCACCAGGTGAGAATAAAATGTTATTTTAAAAGGTAAATGTTGCAAGACACTGTAGCAGGCTGCCAGACTGCATAAGGAGCAGCAAGAGGGGCACATGTTGCTGAGAAATGAGCCAAGTTTTTGCCCCATGACCTGCCTGGTAGAGTAGGGGGAGCTGGCTGGAGCAGAAACCTTTCCAAAGGGAGAAAGGGAGAGATGGATAATCTTCTTCCCTAAAGAGCAAGACAGCTTTGCCTCTGCTTCAGCCCACACAGACTCGCATACATAACTTTAAACATATTCTTAAGTCTTCAGGACTTTAAAAGCTGCCAAATCCTAGATTTTCTCATTCTGTTTTAACAAAATAAATCAAACCAATTGCTCATGTACCGGCTCCAAAATCTCTTGCCATGCTTCACGCAGAAAGGCCAGACCAAATATGAGCCCCAAACTGGGCAGCAAAGAAGAAATGCTTTCTAGGCTTGTGGTTAATGAACATACTAGAGACTGCCATGATTTGTCTTAGGGAGAAGCTCCATGTGCAGGTGCTGCTCTGCACCTTTGCTGGTGGGCATGATAAAACTCTGAGGAAAATACTGGTGAAGACTTACTCAGGTCAGCTACTGTAATTTGAGAAAACGTTGTTTATGTCCAAGCTCTTTTTCCCTTGTACGTGCTTCCCCCTCTTTAAACGCTCTTTAGTTTGGCCCCAACTGAGTCACAGATCAAAGCATTTCAGCTTTTGAGGCCAAATTGCAATTTATAATGCCTGTGGTTTTAGCTAATCTGTCTCTGTGTCATCTCATTTTAAATCAACAGAAAGCAGCACAAAACAGCTCATTTTCGTATGCCCTGCTGAACTAGGGATTTTAACTTGGGCATCCTGTTACCGGTTCTCCTCACAGGTAAATGGGGTTTTCTTGTTTTATCTGAGGGTGCTTTGTTCCTATTGTAAACATCAATTTTGTAAACAACTTGTGCTCCACTGAGGTGAAACAACTGCCTCTCCAAACCCCAGAGAAGATTCTGGTTTGTCTCCCTCCTTAGAATTTTAACTGTATCAAAGGGTAGCTTAATGCCATAAAGAGTCCTTCATTTTTAATTAAGTAAAGAAAGCCTTAATTTCAAACCCTTTTGAATGGCCTGGGTTTAAAAGTTCAATTCATGCTGCAGCCGTATTTGCTCTTCACAGCAAAGACCACGGCAAACAGAGACCGATTCTAGTGGAAACGCAGCTCCTGGGCACCCAAAATCACTGCTCTGTGACTCCTTGTTTTGTGCTGATGCTGCTGCCCTGACAACAAAGGGGATCCACCAGAGCAGCATGAGGATGAGTCAGCCCCAGGATGCATCACACATACTGCGCTGAGCAGGCGTAGCTGAGCACATCTCCACTGGCTCCACGGGCTCTCCACTCGGCTATCTCCGTCTGCTCTTTGTCCCCCCAGGTCTCACTATGTACCTCTGTATGAGGCACAGAGAAAATTCAACCCATGCCCAATCCCATGTCCTATTCAGAGTTCAATCATCCACCTCACATTCCTCTCTCCTTGTTCTAGCCTGGCACAGGATTTCATGCCGTGCCTGGTTTAGCTGCCTCACCACTCCTGCATCCCCGCTTTGAGCCCACGGGGGGGGGGAGGTGGGCACATGCTGGATGGTGGCTGCAGCAGCTGCAAGTGTTGTTATACCCTGGGAAAGTTGCAGATGGAGACATGGACTCCTGGAGTTGAGGCTACCAATTAGCACTGTTGGAGCAGATCTCCTTGAGGAACGAGTAACACATGAAACTCCGACTAATGCCAACCTGGCTTTTGTTTGGGGTTGCCTAACTCTGATGAATAATGCAGAAGTCCAGCCTGCACCTCTTTTTATTTAACCGCATCATTCTTCAAAACAAAACCAGCCAAAACCCAAGCAAACAAATACCCCTCCAGAACAAGCAAACATCTTACTTCCAAGTGTGGCTCTACGGCATAAGGTGCACTGGAGAGAAAAAAGCTTTGTGTCCATGGCAGAGGGGGCAGCACAAAGGAGAGAACTGCCTCTTGCAGCCAGAATAAGAGTCTGCCCAGCTCAGTTGAGGCTCAATCTAGTTGGTAACAGGAGTTCAAGGAAAGGGATAAATCTTTTCACAGATGGCAGTCTGAGATCTTCCTGGCCTGAAAGTTACATCCAGAACATTACTTAAAGCAGCTCTCAGTATATCTGTCCTCTATGAACTTGTCTAAACTATTGGCCTTTACAACATCTCATGCCACCGAGTCCCACAATTTAATTATGTGTTGGGTGAAAAAGTACATCTACTTCTTTGTTTTAAAGGTCGATGTGGGTGCTGGACTATCATAGATCAAACATAGTAAACACTACAAAAAAAAAAAAAAAAAAGGCATTTTGAAAGCTATTATTTACACACACACACACCCCTTTCCCCTCAAAATATGACCCAATTTCTTTTCATTTCAGTTGAGTAAGTTAATACTGAGGCTGTGTGGCCAAAAATTACTCTTGGATATTTGACTGTCCAGAGATGAAATTCTGTGCAGGATTGTTCAGAAGTTCAGGTGCTGCAGTCCTGTCCTTGGGGAGGTTTGGGTGCAATGGACATGGATCTTTGAGGACAAAGTCCCTGGTAGGAGAAGAGGTGGGTGTTGTGGAACAGCTCGTCTTTGGTTTCCATGTTGTCCCTATTTAAGTTTGAGTCAGTCAGTTCCTACATGAATGGAAACCGACCATCTCCTCCCAGCCAAGGGCACCAAGCCCATACTGAAAGTATGTGGCCCACCCCTGCTGCTACAGTAAGTTCCAGACCCCATCCTCTCAGGACGTGTCCTAAATTACTTGTGATCCTAGTGGAAGCTGTGAGTATAGCACATCAACATGACAGAATGGGCTTTCCCACAGGGACTGCACAAGTCCTCATCTGGGGCAGAGCTGCCTCCAGCTCTGCTGCACAATGTCTGTCCTCCTGGGAGTCAATGAGAGTTTGTGTCATTGTACACAGAGGAGCTGAACAGAGACGTGAATTAGACCATGTCAGCAGTACAGTACTTTAAAAGTCGGGGTGTATCTTGGGAAGGTATCCAGTTCATCCAGTTTGGCAGGGGTGAGGGGGAGCGTGGGGGAGGAAGGCTTGCGTGCTGTCAGGAAAGGCTAGCTTACCTCTGAGCACCTTTTACTCAAAAAGAGTAAGTCTCTCTCTACTCCATCAGATGGAAAATGAAATAAACCCTGCAAGACGTGGTTGGTGTGCTCTGAAGGAGCACGTACCCCAGATCTGTTGTCACAGGTTTACAGCGAGAATATAGGATTGACTGAAAAGTGACATTCCAAGGAAACAGAATTAAACCAGCTCAAATTTGACATGCCTGGCCCTGCCCCACAGAAGGCAGTGGCAGAAATACCTCTTGGTTTCTTCTTCGTGTCTTCGTGTCTTTCGTGTTTCCTGTTTTTCGTCCAGTATTGTATTCGTGTCCCCTGTAAGGGAAGGGTAGCAGGGGCCAGTGCCCATGCAAGGAAAGCCGTGCAACACCACAGTGAGTCAGAGGGGCTTCCCAGTTTGCCCAGTACCCTGTCACTGGGTGAGGTTAGAGCTAGCTGGGTTCAAGCACTGGGCTGAGTAGCAGGAGGTGTTAACACCCAAGAGGGACAGAATAGGGAATACGAGCTGAAGTGATGGTTATGACTGGGGAGGAGGCAATTGTGGACAGGGAAGCAAGGAGAAGGCAACAGACAAGGGTGAAAGAGCTGAGGAGTGAGGCAGAGACAGAGTCTTGGTGGCAGTCTCCAATGAGGCTGGGACAGGATATTTTCAAACAGTTACTGAGATAACATTTGGAATTAGAAAGTTGGATATTCCATTTCAAATGAGGTGGTTTTTTTGAAGTATATTGCTTGGATTTCAGGTTCTCCAGCTGGTGGTTGAAACTAAGAACAGGGACAGAAAAGAAACATCACCTACCTTTAGTCACCCAGATAGGTGGTATCTGCATATGGACAGGTAGCAGAGCCCCTTTTATGTCAGTGGAGAGAAACAGACAGTTGGAGGGTGCAGCTGTTCCAAGTAGGTCGGATATGCTGCTCTTTCAAGGGGATTATCTCCACAGAGGTTAATGGGGTCTAGACAGCTAGCTCTGATGTAAACAGATACTTGTTGCATTCAGCTCAAGCTAAGGAGAAAAATCGATGACAAATTTCTAAAATATTTGGGTCTAAGTTGAATTGGAGAACCTTTCTGAGTTAATTTGCCAAGGTACATCCTGAAAAACATATTTTTTAATTTAGCTAAGTCCAGTTCATCAAACATTTAGTTCAGTCCCATCAAAGCTTGCCACCATGTGAAGGGAAGATGCATTAATGCTGATACACTGAAGTACATAAGCATAATTATGATCAACGTTGAAGAAATAATTTTTGATAGTTCCTCAACTTGAGTTTTTCCATTAAGCTAGTGTGAATGAGTCATTTGTATGTATATTTGAGATTTTGATTTTTTGTCCTGGTTTAGGACAAAATAATTTTAAAATACATTAGCCATTTCTACAAGAAAAGAAATAATGTTCTGTGATTCTGTGATTCTTTCCAAGTCTACCTGGGCTTGGCTGCAGTACCCCGAAATGGAGGCTGTTTGTGCATGTCAGTAGCTGCAGTTGTTCTGCTAGTTGCAGGTGGTGCACTTGTCAATAAAATGGTCCCTTTCAACCCAAACCATTCTGTGATTCTGTGATTATTAAGTCTGCACAGTTTGCTGACATAATGCTGTCTCCGAGTTCCAGAGGCTGCTTAGCCATCGCATAAATGAATTCATTTCAAAAATGTCCATCTTCTTTATTTCTAATAAACTTCCTTTGCTGCTTGAGTTGCAGGAGCAGTACCCAGCATGTGGTACAAATGCCGCTGGAGATACGTGGTTGTCACATCAGGGTGATGCCAGACCTGTCAGAGTCAGGGAACCATGTCTTTGGTCGTATATAGGAAAGTCCACTTGGCAACCTGTGCTCTAGACCACTCATTACTGACCAAGCTCCCTGTGATTCCCAGCTTGTCCCTGGCTCACAGTGAGTCAGCAAATTGGTCATACATTGGTCCATGCCTGGCATATGTCACAGAGCAGGAGGGAAGCCAGAAGAAACAGCAGTGGGAGAAGCAATCACATCTGCTGCTTGGATTTCCACTGTTGGGTCATCATCTAGATAGCTGACAGGCTCAGCTGCAGGTCAGAGACCAAATTACCACGACGGGGTGAGGTGGTCGTGCTTACTTCCCAGGCAGAAATAAAAGCAGAGCTGCTGACCCCACAGCAACAAGCGTGAGACAGATCTCAGATGCAAGATATGGGAATAAGAAACAAGAGATTTAAGGTCTGATACCTCCTAACTCACCAAGGGTAGTTAGAACCAGTTTCTATGCCTGGGATGGGTGCAGGATTTTTATTGGCCATCAGTCTTTTTGGTCCCTAATGATCTTGGAGCCATTACCACTTGAGCAAATACCTGGGCCACTTTGAGAAGCTCAGCTGGTCCTGGTAGAGCTGGGTGGTCCATCCTGGAACAGAAATGTATGAAACTGAATTTAATTGACAACCTTGCAGCCTTTGTTCCAACCTTGATGGTGATGTTCCTCAGCAGATGGAAATCCGGATCCAAATATCAGTGAAAGTTGTAAAAGGATTTCCATGGATTCTGGGCAACTTTAGACCCAAAAGGAGTGTTTCATGGTCCTTTTTGTTCCTGGTCCCTCAGTAATGCTGATAGCATGATTTTGGCAGCTGTTGATTGACCAAATCCCCAGTTCTGGGAAGAAGCTCCAGGTGTCTAGAGTCGCTCTAAGCTTACTTTGCTTCTCCTCTGTGTCCTTCTTGTTCTACTTCTTCCTCCCTCTGTACCCAGTGCTTTTTATATCCCATGTGTAAGCACGCTGTCTCTAAACACACCCAAAATGTATCAGCAGGCACATTCTGCCCATACCTTTCCATGGCGAGGCTGCAGGAGAGTGGAGAGAATGGGAGCCAAACGAGGAAAACAATCTGGATATGTGGGCTGAGTTTTGCACTTTGGAGGTGTATTTTATTTTTCACTTGTTTGTTTCATAGCTGTCCAGATCCTTTTCTGGAAGCTTGTCATGTGAGTTGCGGTTGGCTCTTGGCAGCACAGTAGCAGACCGTGTGGGGATGAATTCATGCAAAGCGCACAAGAAGTGCTCTAACTTAAGTCTCCGTGCCCACAAGTGGACATACAGACTGTTTCACGCACAATGAAAGAAGCTGCACCGAGAACTACAATGCCTAACCTAGTTTTTATTCATCCCATTTTGATCAAGGCCTCTGGAAGGTCACTGGCTCTTTTAAAAGTAAGGAAAATGTGGATAGACGCCCAGCCGCTATCCTGCTGACAGTGCACTTCTCTGACGCTGCTGAAACACTGATAGTGGTTTTTCACAGAGGTCTGCAATCTATTATACAGCACTTACTGGTATGTTTCAATGTATCAGCCGATCCAAGGCTAAGCAGACCATAAAAAATTATGAAATATTTGGCTAGATGGCAATGATCCTTTTAACCAACAACGCCAATGTACCGCACTACACGCAGACACACAAAATCCGTGGCAGTGATCCTGATGAATTGATTGTGCACCTTTGGCCACCTCCGTCATGCTCAGCCACACTAATCCATCTCCTAAGGGTGCTTCTCTCTCTCCAAAACCTCCCAGAGGCTGCCAGCAGCCACCAGCCCTTGAAGTGAGATCAACCTGCCGCCCCCCACCTCCCGCTCTGTTGGGAAATTCCTTTCCCACCCACCCTATAGAGCTACCCATAGAAATGCAGGCTAGGCAGTATTGAATCCTGGACCAAAAATGGGTTTGAGGTCCAGTTATTGTGTGACCATGCAGCATGGGAAATAAAAGAAAAAGAAAGAGAAAAGGAAAAAGAAAGATAAAAAGAAAATGAAAAAGAAGAAAAAAAAAGGAACAAAAAAAGAAAAAGGAAAAAACAAGAAGAAAGATTAAAAAAAATTTATATGACTGGAAAAGATAAATTCTGAGCCTTCTTCAGGCACCACCAGCATTTTCTTTGATGAGTTGAGGCATAGCAGGCCTTAAAGGCCTGATGTTTTTAGCTCCAGAAAACTTGCTTTCCATGATATTGAGAGGTGTTGAAAATTCATTAACTGTATGTTTTCTTGGTTTTGTTCATGTGCAGATGAACTTAGGGAAATGAAGATTTAACGCAACACAAAAGGGTCTGTAAGGACTGCTTGATGTTCATATTACCCCCTTCAACTGAGTAGCTGCAGTGATTTTATTTGTGTGTGGAAGATGCACAAAATGCCTATCATCAGAATTGAGGCACATTGAGGGGTATTGGCCCTTTTTAGGGTGCCTTGTGCATTTTGCTTAGTGTCTTAACCAAGAATTTCCACAGACTTCAAGAGACGTCGGCTCCAAACGTTCTTCTACCATTTATGGTACATGGCATCAGCTCTTTGTGCCAACAAAATCTTTGTGCTGTGCCTAATGCCGCTGGTTGAGCGCATTGCAAGCGCAGTCTAGGCATAGGTTTTCAGGCTCCTCAGAGCCATGTTAACACAATCACCCACTTTTAACCTCCACAATTTAGCAAGCAGTTTGCTGAAATACCGGGAAGACTCCTGGACAAAGAGCCATTAAGCTCATCAAGATCCACCTGGCTCATTTTCCCCTAGAAGTGTACTTGCAAGAACTGGATGATGTCAGTCTGATAACGGCCTTTCCTCTTTCTATCAGCGCTCAGACAGGGCTGCAGAACTGACGTTAATATTGTGTCTGCTTCATTAGTTCACCTACTGGCTGTTGCCCTGCTGAGATCACTGGTTTTTCCCGTTCTGTATTTATAGCTTTGTGTGCTGCTTTCAGTGTGCAGATTATCAGAGTTCTGATCGCTGCGTTTTGTTGTTTATCAAGACCTGGCCTTGCTAGCCATGAAAAACTAGTCTCAACCAACTGGGCAGGAGAGAGATTTCATTTCTCTCTTTCTCTTTCATGAATATGTGTATGCATTTTGAGTACTTAGACATGCACATAACAGTTTAGAAAACAACTGGTGCAAATTCTGCCATGTCTAATGGGAGGCCGTGAGAATGCAAGATCTGATTCAGGGGTTGGACTTGATGATCTCTTGAGGTTCCTTCCAACCCCTACAATTCTGTGATTCTGTGATCGCTTGGCCAAAACCGGTTCAATGCATCATTATCTCAGGAGGTGAAAGAGGGCAGGAGTTTTGCAGGTCGCACATGAGCCCACATCCGGGTTTAGGGCTGTGCGCCCACTCCTCTTTGTCTCTCCTCCACACTGACACCAGTGGCTGCCTGGTGAGCAGACCTCAATACTTTGCTGGTTAATCTTTTAGTCTTAGCTTTCTTAGAGCTCTGGCTGCTGGAGTCAAATGATCTTATGTTATTATCAAGGACCGTCGTTTAACAGAATATCTAATTCTTAAAGCTGAAGAGAAAGCTTGCAAATGAAGTGAGGACCTCTAAAAGCTTGGACGCCAGCAAAGCAAGCAAATGAAGACATACATTTTCTATTAAAAAGAATTGAATGATATAAGTCTTGGCCGAAGGCCATGGAACTACTCTTACTGTTATTTCCGTCTGCTAGGGCCAGGACTAAACATACAGAGATGTCTGCATGGTGAAATGAGCTAGCAAAGGCTTTGGCAGCCTGTCTGCTCAGCATGCCCAGCCCAGACCTGGCAGGGGGCAGTCTGGATGATGACTAGGTGGGCTAACGGGCTGGACGGCTCCTGGGCCGGCATGGCATTGCCATGGCTGAATTCTACTCTGTCCCTGTGTCAGCCTGATGCTGGGCACAACTTGGCTGCAGCTGGAGCTCCAGGCAGTCTCTGCACAAAGCCCCGTCACGAGATGAAGGATCCCACCAAAGGCCTCATTGTTCTGTTTTGTTTTGCTGAAGGATTTTTTGTAGTACCTCGTTGCTTTTGAGTGAGGGCTTTTGCCTACCTGCAGAAACAGACATTTCCCCAACTGTGTGCCTTACGTTGAGTAGTTCCTCTCTTTCATACCTCCTTTATTTGGGGACCTGTGTTTAAGTGGCTTGGAGCCATTTGCATGCACTCCACTCTGATGAAAGGGAAAAAACGAAAGTTCCAAATGTCAATATTTGACTGATTTGCTGGAGTTCTGTCATTGTGAGGCTGGTTATTGGACAAGGAGACATGGAAAGGAAGTGAGCAAAATGCCACTGTACAAAAGGCTTTGCATGTAACATCCAAGATTAGACTAAACCAATAGCACATTGTGAGGCTGGTGTGCTGGAAAACAAATGATCCTAGCAAAGCTGCCTAAAATAGACGGAACTGATCATCTTCTGAATGTACTTCTTGTTCTTCATCAATGGTCTAGAGAACCTAGACGACTACCTGACATTGAGTAATAAATAAGTTGTAATTATGTTGCCTGAGAACAGCATTTTGTGCCATTTGAGGCTCTTGAGGGCATGTGAAACACTGGCACAGGGCTGGTGGACACAAATGCCCTAATGAGTGATGGCTGGAAGGCGGGCAGGACAGTCATCAGGTAGCACAAGATGTTTGTGATGGGCAATCAAACCAAACCTCAAGGGTGGGGTGAAGCTGCAGATTCAGATGCCTGCTTTTAGATAGTGACTAGACGTGAATTGGGCATCCAAACTCTTAGTGTAATCAGGGTAAATCTAATCAGTGTAATCAATGGCGCCAGGAAAGAGATTCAGGTGGGCACATACAGGTATCTACTTTAAGGTAAGGTGAATCAGTCTCTAGACTCCATTGGCTGAGGTAGGGTTTGGTTATCTACAAATGTAGTGCCATGTGAGACAATTTACAACATCAAGATATCCCCACAGGGTGGGTAGACAGGAGGCAGAGCTGAGACCTTCTGGAGAAGCAGCTGGAGAATAGGCAGAACACTCTGGGACATCTCAAATACATGCCCATATGAATCAAGACTCTTGGTCTCAAGGGACTATGGAGGAACTTAGTCATCCAGCTCACGTATGCTCCTTACATGGCAGACACCTTCATAAAGGTGTCTCAATCTGCAACTGAATCTCACTGCTAACTTTTAGACAGTGAAAGAAGACATTTATTCCACTTCTAATCTTTACCCTAAGAAGTCCAAGTTAGTTCACTGAATCCATTGAATTTCTAACTTTTCATGCTTTCAAGGGCTTTGACAAGGAAAGGAGTTATTACTTATCCTCCCGGTCATACCTTGGGAGTTAGCTGCAATTCAGGATACACCTACAAACCCCAGTGCTCACATAATTGGAGAACAGTCATCTGCTGGGTTTCTCAGTTAAGATACTGTAAAGCTTAGAAATCATATCAGGTGTCTGATCTCCAGCATAACACAAGGCTGATTACAAGTTCTGGTCACTCACTGAAGCCAGAATTTATAAAACCATGACTCCCATGAATCAACCAGAACTAGGGCATGACTTTTACTAAAAAATCCCCGTGAGCCCTGATTTTAAATTTTCCTTTGATACAGAATTCTCCACAGCAATTACTGAGCTGCTCCAGTGATTAACCCTTTTGCTATTAAAATTAATCTTTCTACTTTGAATGTGTCAAAAGTCAGCTTAAAATCATTGGATCATGTTGCAGGTTTGTCTGTGAGAGTAGTGAACCCTTTGTAGTTCTGATTCCTGTGTGGGAGGAGCTGAAGAGGTATCACCAAGGAACCGTTTAATCTTTTTTTCTATAGTCAAAAGATTGAAATCTTTGTCTCCCATCACATTTCTAGTCCTTTGGTGGTTCCCAGAGCTCTTCTTTGAATCCTATCTGATCTTTTTAATTCCTCTCAAAATGTTGCCACCAAAGCTGGACAATCATGCCAGAGACCCTATCCTCTCCAGGCTCCTCGGCATTTCCCTGTTCATTCAATCACTTTGGCTTCATTTGCTCTGGGCTATAACTTTTTAGTGGCCTTAGTCATTGTTTTCCATAGCATCCCACAGCTTGTGTATAAACCCAATTGTCGTCCTTGTTAGACATTTGCTTTGACAGTGGCGTACCATTCTTATTAGTTGCTATTACACCTATATTTATGCTGCCAACTTTATTAAATACCTTCTCTTTCAATGTGATAATTAAAATGTTAAATAACAGAAAGTCATGAAAAAGCCTCGTGGGATCCTGCCGCGGATGTTTCCCCTTAGGTTTGAAACTTATCACTAGTGTTTAACCTATGTTCAACCATGTGCTGTGCTGGTTCTCCCATTGTTAAAGCAAGTTCTATCTTGATATTTGATATACCTGTATACTCACAGAAGGAATCCCTTCTCTCTCCAGTGGCTTTTTTTTCCTCGTTTCAAGTGAGCACTGTCTGCTTCCTTGTCTTCTGGAGGATGGACATACAGGTGCCCCAACACCATGTCATGCACCAGTTGCCTTGGGTGGCAATGGAGAGATGCCTCCTCACAGGGCTGTGCTGGGGCTGCTTGCTCTGCTTGCTGCTCTTGAAGTGCTGCTGAAGCACAGCTTGTCTCAAGGGCACAGCAGGACCAGATCCTGCACGTGGGAGCGGGAGTGGGGAGTGCTGCCACAGCTCGCTTGGCCTCACTGCTGTGCTTTCCCCTCATGTCAGGGAGTCACAGCAAATCCTGACTCCCCCTTGCTTTACCCTCACACCCGTGCTGAGTTAATTATTGCTTAAACAGTCCTTTGGAAACACGGAGCATTGTGAGAACATGAAGTGTTATCGTTGTTAAATCAGTGTCTGTCCAGGGCGCTGCCTGAATTTACAGCTCTGTGCTGAAGCATGTGAAGAGCACCGTCACAAAAGGGGTTGGGCTTCAGGCGTGTGCTCAGTCTTTTGGAGGACATGAGGCATAGTAGCACTTTGGTAGAGTATTTGAATAGTATCTAGGATTGTGGAAGTAAGGGGATAGGAGGAAGAGTATAAAATACCAACATTATTCTACTACCTCTGCATCATCTCAGCTCACAGACAGCAAAATCACTGAAGTCAAAGGACTGATATCAAGACTAATTTCACGGCGTATGTACAGTAAATTACCGTAAGGATGTGGAAACTGGAAGGGAAAATAAAAGATAAATTATTAGTGCAATTATGTATAATATGTAGGGAACAACAACAACAAAAAAGGTAAAAATAATGTAGGAGATTCACAATTAGTTTTAAAATCCTGAAATTGTATTTTTTGAGTATTCGTGGTTCTGTGAGCCATCTGGGCAACCGGGTATTTTACAAATCATAGCTTGAATGTGAGAAAATGTGAGATACAGCGCTGTTAGAGTCATCTGCTTCTGCTCACATGGTTTTGTCATAAGGCTCCCGCTATACTGTGAATCCTCGCTGGATCAGGCGTGAGCATCGCTATCTTCAGACTGCTGACCGCAGCTCCTGAATATTGTAAATTCTGCAGGCTTACAGGAACGGTGCCTCAGAGTCTGGGCTTGGTTAAAATTTGTGGTGAAGGGAAGGGGGAAAGGGGGGAAAAAGGGGAGATTTCCATCTGGGGTGAATTAAGATAGTGCTACACCCGTCTATGGCAGCTGAAGACCGCTTTAAGGAAACAGAATATGCTGAGAGCTCACGGAGGTTAGCACAGGAGGTCCCTGTTGAATAACCAGCCAGGTGACGTTTTCATCCTTTTGTTCTGAGAAACCTGAGTGAAGTTCATGGTTTTATTCTGGCCTTGGTTCTAGCTCCCCACAAATGCTGATAGAGCAGTGGCAAGGGAAAGCATCTACTTGTAAACCTTTTGCAAAGTGAAAATAACTTTTGCTATAAGTTTAGACTACTCCATTTGGGGTGGGGTAGGGTGAGAAAGGGTGAGTTTGAGGCTGCCGAGTTATTTCCTGGATGTAGAAGGAAAGAATTAATTGGCAAAGTTTTCAGGAATTTCAACTATTTCAAACCCTGGAATATTCTTACCTAGATTTTGTTTTTCACTCTCTATGTCCTTTAAGGGAAAATCATTAAAATGATCAAGTGGGCTGGGTTCCCATTTTGTGCCCCTCTTCTGGCTTCCTTTCACGTACATTCACCATAACCTTTGTGTTAGGAAGGGCAGCTAAAATTTTCCAAGCCTTTGAGACAGTTTTGGAGAATGTCTGAGTTCTGGTATCACAGGATGCCAGCCTTCACCTCCCACATATGTGTGTGGGGTGATTACAGTTTGGGAAGCATTTGCTACTTAATGAATTTGGTGCATTTAATGACCAGCTGTTCACCTCATCTCCTGTGCCACTGTGGGGACACTTTCACAGAAGAGGTGCAGCAGGTGGGATAGTTCTGCCATCCAGAGCCAGTCCTTCAGGAGCCAGAAAGATGTGTCTGAAAGTCTGCTGCAGTGGTTGTCCATCACATGTGATATGACGGGGGGGTTGGGGTTGGACACGATCCATCATATCTGATGTGATTTAGGAGGGTTGGACCCGATGATCTCTTGAGGTCCCTTCCGACTCCTATGATTCTGTGATGAGTGTACAGGTCAGGAGATTTCCATGCAGCACAATCAGCTCTCCTATGCAAGAGTTTCTTTGTTAATGAGGACAATCACTACATCTTAGAATACATGGTTCATGTGGCACAGGACAGCAGGTAAGTGCAGTCTGCTAAATCAACTCACTGTGAAACATCTCTGAGGAGCAAAACTATGAATCACAAACATGAAAGGATGTAGAGACCCTCCTGAGTTTCCATGCCCCGAGAATGCTGCAAAAGAAACATTTCCCTGCTTAATACAAGCTGGGGGCATTTTGAAAAAGCAGATAAGCATTTACAGATATGATTTCCATTTTGTCTGGGGCAATCCATGGCCATTGAAACCCTAAAGAATCTAATCCCACTCATAGCAGTCAGTCTGGGTTGCACCAAGGGAATTGCAGAGATCATCCAGATTTACAGCAATGCAACTGAGAATGAAGCCTTGCTACAATTTGCAGTCAATCCATCTCATGCCTCTGGTCACTTGGACTTGGAGCAGTCTTTAAGTAGCTAAGCTCAACAGGTACACAAAATTGAGTTTGCCAGACATCATTCACAAACCCTCCCCTTCCTGGGAATGAGGCCAGATTTGGTCCATCATCTCAAAAGGATGCAGACTCAGCAAGTATCTTCCGCAGTGAGCATTTTCTTGTGCTCAGCAATGCCTTGTCTGAAAAGAAGTTTTAAGATTACAACTTTATTTCTTCAAATGGGATGGGTAAGAAATGCATTGCTCTCTTTCCCTAAGTTCCCTGAGGTGTCCCCCCAATGAATACGACAACCAAATCTGGAATGGTTTGTGGAGCCTCAATCTCAAAGCTTCTCCTAGCTTCTACAGCACCAAACTGGACATCTGTGTTTGAGGCTACTTGCTGTCAGGGTGACTTCCCAATAGCTTGTTGGGCCTAAGACCCGATGCTGGTTTCAGCAGTCACCAAAAGCCACCTTTTTTTGAGTTAATCTTTTACTGGTGTCTCACACATTTATAGAATAGAGCTCATTTTACCTATTTTTTTTTTGTCTTTTTAATTTTTACTAGTGAAATACCCTATGAGGCATTTCTAAATGTAGAGCTTTTATATATCATCATAGACACGTTAACAAGTGTGTGCATCTGGCCTAAATTAGACCACCCATGAAGGTGGTCTACAAAATCTAGATATTACCCGAGGAAACATTGGAAAAGGCAGTTTACTACCAAGAGGAGAAACATTTTAAAGCCAGCCCACCAGCGAAGCGACCCTGGCAACCCATAAAGAATTCTTCAACAGAGATTGGAAAGTGCATCTGAAGGACAGATATTGATCCCAGTTCCACCAAAAGTAATTAACTGTATTGACCTTGGGGTATTTACCCTGGTGTTACGGTTGTGGGGCTGAATGAGACAAGGAAAGAAGGTAAGATGCAGTTCTGAGACCATGTAAAGCCCTTGCAGATATGTGTTGAAGTTTCGCCTGCAGGAAGAAAACCATTAGAAAACCAAAATACTTCAAGAAACTTTTGGAGAACGTTGAAAGCTTGGGTCTCTGCTAGAAGAAACAGGCTATAACAAATGAAAGAATTTGTGGCTACACATAATAATCCAGAAAATAAAGGAAATGAAAGTAAAGATGCATACATTTAAAGTATTTCCTATTTCCTCTCTACAGGGCCGAGAAGTCTTGATGCTTACCTCACATACCAGAGCAGAAGGACCACATGCTGTCTTATATAAATACTGCTGGTCCAAGTCTGGTTTTATAGAGTTCAGGTTTGGCTCAAGAAATTAAGACTGCCTGCAGCCCTGTGCATTCCCGATTGGCTGCATCACCAGTGTGCAAAGCTAAATAGGAATAACAACTCCCACAAACACGGTTTATCTCTGTGCTACTGGAAAATAAAAAAAAGGAGTGTACTATATTGTGACAACCTGAGAACATTAAATTAAGATCTTATGTGGTGGGTTGACCTTGGCTGGACGCCAGGTGTCAAACCATTCTATCACTCCCCTCCTCAGCAGGACAGGGAGGGGAAAAATAAACTCAGGGGTCAAGATAAAGACAGTTTAATAAAGCAAAAACAAAGTTTGCGTGTGGAAGCAAAGGAAAAAAGCAGAAGATTTATTCTCTACTTGCCATCAGCAGGCAATGTCCGGCCCCTTCCCAGGAAGCAGGACTTCAGCATGCATAGCAGTTGCTCCGGAAGACAAATGTCATAAATAACAAATGCTCCTACTTCTTCCTCCTCTCTCTCAGTTTTCATTGCTGAGCAGACATCATATGGTATGGAATAACCCTTTGGTCAATTGGGGTCAGCTGTCCTGGCTGTGTCCCCTCCCAAGACCTTCCCACCCCCAGCCTACTGCTGAGGGGGATGTTGAGGAGGCAGCCTTGGTGTGTGCCTGCACTGCTCAACAGTAGCCACAACACTAGTGTGTTACCAACACCTTGCTGGCTACAGATACACAGAACAGCTCTGTGGGGCTGCTGTGGGGAAATTAACTCCATCTCAGCCAGAACCAACACATCTCAGCATACGGGGCCAAGGTTTTTGCAGACTGCAGTCAGAGATCCTGTTACATGTCTGGTATTCCTTCAGTTAAATCATCACAAAGGAGAAGGTGCTTGGTGCTTAGCTGTTACTATTGCTTTTAAAACTATGTAAGGGGTGGAATTCTTGGAATATGCTTTGTGGTCAGTATGTTCTTCCACCCTGTGGTCCAGCAGTGATGGGGGAAAGCACAATAAATGTGAGGTCTTTGGGGATCCCCTGCTTTGATCTCCGTAGGGTGACTGGGTGGATGCCTCATCCTACAGACTCAGATGACCATGGTGCCCTTGGGTACTCTGGTCTCTGCTAACCTCTCAGGACAGAGGTGAGGTGACAGTAGTCAAGAGGCAGCATTGCTGACATAGCACTTTGCCAAATGTAACTATGTTGTAAGGTGAGAAAGGGCTGTAGGTCATTACAATCCACTGTGAGAAAAGTTTATTTCTAAACATTCTCAGACAGTAGTTTGTTTACACCAACTGCCTGATCGGTCCAAGGGATATCCCAAGCCTAGCAGGCTAATGAACTAATGTGGTAGAGACACGTTGGCACCTGAAGAGCGGTTACCATCCTGTCCAGCCACCTTGGATGTCCAGTCCAGGCTCTGTGGTGCACCTGCCTGCGATCACCATCAGCACAAACCAAGATGAAGGGCTAAGCTTGTACCCTTGGGTGCAACAGGAGCCATTCAGCTGTGAAAGCATATGGGTTAGACTGACAGACTTATTGCCTTCTGCTGGTGCACTGTCCTGAACAGGAGGCACTTCACCTTGTGCTCCTCCAAAAGCCCAGATCCTTCAAGTCAAAAAGGCATGATGCAAACACTTTTCCTCACACAATGGTCCTTGTCTCCACTCTACAAGAGTGGCATGTGTCTGTTTGCCATAAATAGTAGACAATAGAGAGGCAGCTGGGCCAAGGACAGTTTTGGAAGGGACATTCTTTTTACCAGTTCTGCTTTGGTAGATGCTGGTGCTTAATGGTGAATATGAAACAAGGAAAAGCCACTCACTTTCACTGCAGGAAGCACCATGCTGTTGCCAGTCTTGCCTCTAACACCCACCTGCAGTCCATTCTCTTCCCAGTTTTGGTTTGCTGAAGACACAGGGTGAAGGGCACAAGGGTCTTGTATCACTGAGACATCCACATCAGTAGACTACACATCAGCCTGGTGACAGCCCTAGTGAGAAGGAAGTGAGTTTCCATATCCATGGGGTGACAGCACACCTCTCCAGAAGTCACTTGGCAAGGAAGGGTCTACAGCATGGGGCTGTGGCTGGGAAGAGTGTGAGAGCCATCTGTGGTCTTCCACCTCCTGTTTCCCCAGTAGCTCATTGCAGCTCCCGGCTTGCTTCTTAAGTCTAAGAGATGTTGTCAGGGAACAAGGCAAGCAGGAAAAATACAAGTAGGACCACATCACAGATGTGATCTGCTAAGAAAACTGAAATCTCCTCAGCCCACCCACTAAATCTGTCCCGACTTTGTGCCCCTGGATGTTGTGACAGGATCTTGAGGAACAGACCAGGTAGAAACCACTAGTGCCAACATCATCTAGTTTAGGCAAGGTCCCAGTGCAGCTGACTCCAGTTAAATGGGGATTAAAATCCCTTTAGGTCGAAGGAAAAAATTTGAATTTGTAGTCCTATTTTGTGGTCATTTAGCCATGTGTTCCCTTGCAGGGCTTAGAGAACGAGAAGCCCATCTCCATCTGCAGATGGTCACATAAGTAAAACGCATATGATTCCTAATCTGCAATATTGCCTGTGGTTAATAATGTCTGTGGACCACTCCAAATTGAGTTTACTGTGAGTTACAACAGAAAAAAATTGCTGCCCCCTGAATACCAGCTGGTTCCTGGTTCATGGGGAATTAGGATCCAGTGATCCCACTCTGGAGCAGACGTGAGGAATTGAAGCCCAACAATAGAGGAAAAGGGAACCACATACCAAGGCAAATATGTTTATTTAATGCCTGGGAAAGGGGGAGCACCCACAGTGGGATCAGTATGTGCTGGAGTCAGGCTTCTTTAAGGACCACAAAGGAAATGTTTTTGATTTTACTAGTCAATTTAACTAGAGTAGACTCAGTGCTGCAGGACAGAGCTGGGGCAGGGAGGACAGCTGTGTGGACAGCTCTGGTTCTGCCCCATAGAACATAATGGGATTTTGGTAGGATGCAGGATAGCCATATAACCTTCTCATTGAAGCTGGATGAATTCCTTCTAATGACAGTTGCCAGTTCTTGACCTAAATGTCATGCACACATGATTTTAAAGGAAAGTCTTGTTTTCTTGTGGGCAGGAGGACTAACTTGTGTATCCTTCAAGCATTTATCTCATTCATGTACAAGTGCAGACTCAATGACATGGTGTTACCAGTGAGGGCTGGGTAGCTGACCCCAATGTCTTCTTAGCTCCAAAACATCCCACTTTTAAAAATGAAATTCAATCAAGTGTGGTGGAGCTTCAGTGCTGCCCAGCTCCTGAGCCCCTCAAATGAAGCAGGGTGAGGCAAAGGACATCCCCAGCTGGATCAAGTGGAGCTTGTTGTTGACTTGTCTGCTGGTAGTTGGGCCTGGAGCCCAAAAATTGCTGTGTATTAGAGAGGAGGACAGTTGTCCTCACAACAGCTCAGGGGAAGTGGAGAGGATGTTATTTGCACTATTCCAGGTTTGTGAACTCTGAGTCCTATCAGCCTTTAGTTTTATCTGTACCTGCTGTCCTCCTCTGCCTCCACAGCCAAACACTGCCTATTGCCAGCGGCTGCAGAAAAACAGGGGTCTCCTTGCTTGATCTTACTGTACCTCGATTTATCTGTGTCAGGTATTTTACTGAGTGCACTGGATTTTCCATTCGTGTGTGCTGCACAGCAAACATGGGAAGATTCTTCTTCAAGAGCTCGGGCATCTCCCAGGTTGATTGCATGAAGTTATACACAGGAGCACACAGCAGGAGCTTTTCTTAATTGGTGGAAAACCTCCCCAAGGTATTGTTGGTACTGCTTTTGCCCTAGGGTTATAACTCCCATTTGTGATGCAGGATGCCAGCTCTGAATCAGCTTAGGTATCTAATTTTTCTCTGGTGAAAAGTCCCCACGCTCCCGTTTGTACCACTCAAGTCACACTGGCAACTCCATCTGCACCTGCGTGCTGATTTCTGCCCAGGAACTGCTGCAGAGGATCGGTATCATAGTGAAGCTACAGTGAGACAGAAGTGCAGCACAGGGTGTACTGGCAGGAGAAGCTGGGGTTCTGCACTCCCCATTGCAGGCAGAAGAAACCCCCTCTTTTGCTCCCACTGATGAGGACCCTTTCCACCCCCGCTTTAGAAACAGAGCCCCTTGCCAGGTAAACAGCACCTTCAGCTACTTCATATAAGATCTATTTGTTACTGTTTTGCAAGGACAAAACCCCAAACAGCACTAACTGCTTCCCAAGCTCTGCTGTTTGCATTTGCGAGACTAGGAGAACTGATGCTGTGGGGCTCAGATGTGTGTCTGCTCTTCTGCAATCTGTGTCCCAGTGCTGCTCTGTGCCCTCTCCTCACCTCCCACAGACTGCAGCAGTGTCTGGCACTACATGCAGAGGTCCCTGACATAGGTTTTGGAGGTGAAGGTCAGCTAACTGGGCTTAAAGCTCGTCTAGCATTTTTTCAGTCTGGTCTATTGCATTTCCCAGGCCACGGAGCAATCACCTTGCTACCTCTGTTTTGAGGCCAGTTACTTACATCTGAATAAAGCACTCCTCACATGTTTTGATTCCCTTTTCATTCATCTGAGCAGAGGTTTCCAGCTTTTTGTGTCTTTTCCTGCTGAGCACAATAGCCAGCTAGGACCCCCCAATTTCTCCTGGCAAGGGTCCTTACCCACTCCAGTCAGTCAGAGCTGCCTCTCAATTTTTTCCCTGATTAACTGACGAGCACAAGATTCACATAATTCTCATCGCAGGAGTTTCTCCTTACCCTCAGTGAGTGTTGTTTGTGTGAGTATTTTCTGCCACCTCTACATTTTTTTCAAAAGCCCTTTAAAAACGCTGACATTTAGCTTGAATACAGTTGTATGGTACTGATCTCATCAAATCCGTATGAAGAGGTAAAATCACCTTCCTTGTTGTAATCAACATTCTCTTGTTTAAATATCCAAAGGTCATTTAACCCCTCTTGCTATGTGCTTTGGAGAGATGCTCCTCAGCTCTGGCCCTAAATCATCTCAGCTTTACTCCATGTACAGGCAGGCACAAATCAGGCTTTATTAAAGCATATTTTGTTTGAATGGATCTTGATTGCTTTCTTAATGGCCTCATTATTTACTATTCTGCCCGTACTAGACCACCCACATACCTTATCACTGATGGCTTTATGGTTCATTCCAGATGGCTGATGGCCTTAGCAGGCCACCAGCAAAATATCCACCCTACTTTCCGAGTGGTGCCTGTTAACTTCTGGCAGATCTGTATAAGTCAGGCTGCTGCTGTGTGCCCAGATGTGGCTCAGCATGGCATTGGCATGGTCACTGAGGCTACCGGCACAGCAGCCTCCCTAGCAAACCTCTCCAGATGGATTCAGAGAGTAATACCCTCTGGGAAGGTCTGCAAAGATCTCTACCTCCATGAGGCCTTTCCACCCCAACTGCTGAAACATTGGAAACATTTTGTAGTCCTATTTGAAACACTGTGTTTATTGTTCTTAGTGATTTCAAGTGAAAGAGAATTTAAAAAAGGCCAGATGGTCACAGCTTAAAGATGTATAAGAGGCCAAATGTAACCTAAGTTCTGGGAAGAAATATAGTTATTGCTGCTGTTTACTACTGATGTAGTGTTCGCAGTAGTGGACCGTGGCAGAGGTCTCACACACCATGTGTGGAAAACCACTGGGCAGCCCCAGGTAGCACCAGCATGGTGAAAGAGCCATGATCAGCTGCTTGGCCAGGCTCTGGAGCACAAAAACATGGTGTGCAAAGGCCTCCCTTGCTGGTGGGCAGGGAAGTAGCTCAGCAAGCAGCCAGAGATGCTGTGTCCCCCAAAGAGCCTCCTAGGTTAAGCAGGAGACAAAGGGAACACACCAGGGATACAGCAGACCTCCAAGGATGGTGCGAAGTTATGCATGAGCAGCGCGGGTGCAATTACCAGCTGCCTCAGCACAGCTGATTTTCTGCATGTCAAATCAGGAAAAGGAAGAGGACACTAATGAAACCCTGGGACAAGGAGAATTGTGTGAAGCAGGGATTATTGTTACAGCAGGTTCTAGGAGCTCCTCTCTGCAGAACGGAGCTCTCCTTCCTTCCCCTCTCCCTTTGCTCATCACTGCTCCTGCGTGCCAGGGAGTGGGCAGGTGAGAGTGGGCGGCCGGTGTGCAGAGCTGAGTGCATGTTTGAAAATTATCTGCAGGCTTCAGGTAAAATGCAGATCAAAAAGTATCACAGAGCAGGAGCTGGTTTTCATATTTAGATAAGCAAGGCTTGATGTGGGATTTTATGGTGTTTCTGTACTGTTACTAGAGCATCTGGCTCCTAATAAGGAAACACTGTAAAAACAGCAGTAAAACTTCCCCAATGGAGTTTTGAAATGTCTGTATCAGACTGGTGCTATTTTGCTCCTCAATAGAACCACAGACTGGTTTGGTTTGGGAGTGACCTCAAAGACCACCTAGTTCCAACCCCTCTGCCACGGACAGGGACACCCTCCACTAGCCCAGGTTGCCCAAACCTCATCCAACCTAGCCTTGAACACTGCCAGGGATCCAGGGGCAGCCACAGCTTCTCTGGGCACCCTGTGCCAGGGCCTCACCACCCTCACAGGGAAGAATTTCTTTCTTTTATGTAATCTAAATCTGCCCATATTCAGCCTAAACCAAAGTCTTTCCAAACTACATGCCTCTCCAAAGCCCAGACAAACCAATGGAAAATCCTGCAGTGAAACTTCAGCAGATATTGTGCCAAGTGATATCAGACCTGTAACCAGAACTTGTCCATGGGAAAAGTATGGCTTGCTTTCTCCTATATCCCAACATTAGTTAGCTTCATTCTCTCTTCTGATGTGTGGGAAAGTTAAGACAGCAGCATATTAGGTGTCCCACTCCCTATACTCCAGATATAGCACTATGCTTCAGAAATCCTGGTGACCTACTCCATGTACTAAGGAGAAGCAACTTCTGGCCTTCATGAAATGCTTGTTTGTATGCCAGTCCTTGGTGGTAACCAAGAACTTCAGATTGTCTGTAGCAAAGGGTCATATCAGCTTTATGGCATTTTCAGCTGGTGAGAGGTAAGACTTGCTGGTTAAATGTTTTGAAGGTTGATGTTGTTCCTAGATCTCAGACGCTTTGTGCTCAGTGACCCGAGTAACTGCACTCAAAAGCACTGCTCTCTACACTGAAAGGAAATTAGAAACATGATTCAGGAAACTGGGAGAACATCCAGGATTTCAAAGCAAGGCACAGGCACAGAGAAGAAAGAAAACATAACACAGGCAGAGCAAGGCGTGAAGCTGTTGGTTT
The DNA here is from genome assembly GCF_964237585.1 of Gallinula chloropus. Taxonomy (NCBI): domain Eukaryota; kingdom Metazoa; phylum Chordata; class Aves; order Gruiformes; family Rallidae; genus Gallinula; species Gallinula chloropus. The sequence continues at coordinate 200,403,350 of NC_140085.1, forward strand.
TTGGCGTGACATGGTGCTGTCTAGAGCATCACGTCTTGGTTGGGACACAAAGGTCTCTGGAACTGCCACAGATTGTCTGGCTGACCTTGGGCAGGTCCCTGCCCCTCTGCTTCCCTTCCTCACTCAAAGAGCCAGAGCTATCTTTTACAAATATTTGCCTAGGTAGTGTCTACCACCAGGAATCAAATGTCAAACTTGCCCCTTATTCTTCTCCCTGTTAAAAGTTTGTAGGTGCTATTTCCTCTTCCCAAGGGTGGTGCACAGGGCTCGTTGTCCTACGTGCAGCACTGGGGGACACTAAAAGTCATCATGCTTAATCAATGACCGGGCAGACTGCGTTTCACAATTTTTTCCCATCCTTTTCTCTGAGATATTGGAGTGCCTGCTCTGTAAGTGGGACGTCAAACAAGCCTTCTCTGGTGGCTGGGGTCTGGGTGCGAGCTGCCCCTCGCAGAATTACACACTCCTCTGGGGCATGCCGGGCTGTTCTTGCTCTGCCAGCCAGGCTGGAAAGCTATACCCAGCATTCACTCATCGGCACTTGTCACCTTGCTCCAAAGCATTCCCCCTCCTCTGATGAGTCCCAACGCTATGGAGTATCCATCAGTGGCATTTTGTCGGAGCAAGGCTAGCAAGATCAGGCCACATGACACCAATGCAAAGGAACAGCTTTTCTGTCATCTAGGAAACTGATCTGGTGATGCCACTGTCTGAAATGCTTCTCTGACAACGAAAGAGTATCACCTGTCCTCTTAGGAAGGATACAAACATTGTCCAGTTGTCAATCAGCTGAGATGGATCGTTTAGCCCTCCTGGTGTAACTTACCCTGTGAAATACAGAAGCCAAATGGTGTGCAGAAACACTGTGAGAGAGAGGTGTGGGACTCATTTGTGTCACAGATTAAAAGCACAAGGTGCTTTTGGTTGGAAAAGACCTTCAAGATCATTGAGTCCAACTATCTATCCAGCACTACCAGGTCCAACACTAGACCATGTCATCAAGTACAACACTTACTCTTCTTTTAAACATTTCCAGGAATGGTGACTCAACCCCCTCCCTGGGCAGCCTGTTCCAATATCTGACAAAATATCTGTCCATGTGTACAACTCTTTTATGGGAGCCACCACTGACCTTCAGACATCTCACCGACTGGGCGATAACTCCAGAAAAGATCCCAGTAAAAAGGCGCCTCTCTCTGATCTTGTCATTTGAATGGTCTGATTTTCACATGGACCAAGTACCCCGTGACCTCCTGGTATATACCCATCACTTCTGAGAAATCAGGCTACTTAGCCAAGTGGATTTCCATTTTAGGAACACATTAAATATCACAACCCACCTTGTTCAGAAATGAGCATAGCACTACAGTTTTGTGACCTTGTAACAGCTAAGGCCTTGAGTTGGCTGTGGTCTGGTGGAGGCCAGTGTCTTTGTCCTCAGCTAGGGCAAACTGGAAGTCTGTGGCTCTACATCAGCTAATGACAGGGAAAGGTCTTCCAGCTTCTCAGTTAGAGTTGATAGGTCATGAGATGCCTTGTTTTTAAATTCAGCTTCCAAACTACATTGTGTCAACTGTCTCAAACCATAATCTTGCCATCCGCTTTGAGTAGCTGCAGATTGTTTGGAACATACTCCAGGGAGTATTACAGCTGATACTAGTTCCCTCCTGTGCTTGAGCCATCCTTCCCACATGTTCAGAGATCATTTACTTATCCTAAAATGTGTCACTATGTTGTAAGGCTGCACAGTGGTGAGGATCAGTCTCTCTGATCCTTGTAGTGTCAGGCAATGCAGAAGGCACCCAGATGCATTTAGCAGTCTAAGCCTGATCCTCCTCTTGTTTTATGCCAGACTTACCCCATTATAAATCCACATGGGGTTAACCTTGATTTATAGCTGAGCAAATGGTATCAAAGTCAAGCTCCTGCTCTGTCTTGCTTGTGGTTACAGAATTCAGGTTTGTATCTCCTTGTGAACTTTAATCTCTGAAGATTTACTCATCCCTCTTCTTCATTTTATTTTTTTTTCCATTTTTCCCCCCACAGATTACTCCAATGGGTTGTCATTTTCTTTTAAACGCTGAAAATGACCTTGCTTATTTTTATGGGCTCTGAACAATAGCACTCGCTGTCTTGTACTCGTTCTCCATCCTGGGGCTGTGAGTCATTATGGTTATGAAAGACAGAACATTGAGTCACTGACTGTCAAACATCTCCGCTGAGAGGGATGGAGCCTTTCAAGAACCCCCCTCCTGGTAATCATTACTCTTCTGTATTTACATTGCAGTAGGACCCTGATCCCAAGTCGGAGCCGAGGCTCTAGCCATTAAGTGCAGTGCAAACACACTTGTCTTGCCATAGTCCTTGCCCTGCTGAACAAGTGTGGGATCAATTTGGGATTATCTGCATCTAGAGAAACTTCCATCCAAGGATCTTCAGAGATACTAATTAATTAAACCTTGGAAGAGTTGTAGCTGTTAGCAGAGAGTCAGCATATAGAGCAGTAATTTGGCTGGTCATGACAACACTGACCTAAGGCTTGGCTGGTACTGCTTGAAGTCCCCATGTGTGTCCCCAGGTATTTCCTATGGGACCTCACGTAAGTCTTCAATATGTTGGGTTTCTGAACACCCATGAAATATGGGTCTTGGCTTGGGTGTGCCTCAAAATCATCTCTGCAGGGGTTGTTCATTCACAGTCTGCCTGAGAAGAGTAACATACCCAAACCTGACATGCTCAATGGTAGGGAAAGCCTGAAAAAGTGAAAGTGTTTCTGGCAAATGTAACCAACCCAGACAACAGGGTGCCAGGCACATCAAACGGCTTCAGCTCCCGTGGGTCGGGCCCTGATGCCACCCATCCAAATGAGCCCTTTGGTGGAAACACGCCCTGTGGGGTGACATGATTTGCCAGTGTCAGCATCAGAGCCAGGGTTAGGGCTGCTCTCCTCATGCTCAGAGTATTATTCCCGTGAGACTTTCCTAAGCACCTCTTTGCTCAGTCTGGGCTGCAACGGCCCCAGGGCCATGCCCAAAACTTGTGAAGGACTTTCTCCTCTCCCACCCCAGACCCCAGGAGTGAGGTGGTTTCTGGCTGGAGTGTGGTATGAGCGTCCCTCTTCCAAGCCCTTCTGCATGTTCCAGCAGTGACACCAGCTGCAGTTTGTTACAAAGACATGTCATACCGCTTGCAGCACTTCCCACCCCATCCACTCTACAGCCAAATTGAGGTTTATGTTACTGCTTGCTGGATCCAGTTCTGTGCTTAATCCTTCCTTCACTGCTCCCCGTCCCGACAGGCCAAGTACAAGCTTGGTGACGCCTGCTTCGAGGTTTATACAGGTGTCAGTGGCCATATGAATTTCCCCATATGGGTTTTGCATTTCATTAAGTCAGTTTTGCATTCGTGCCCTGGGAGCTGCTGATGCAGAGGGGAACAAAAACCCTTAGCAACTGCCTCTCAGCACTGGGCTTTGGTGGCCAAATAGCCAGAGACCCATTTCTCATCTTTGCTGTGACTCTGCTGACGTTGGTGTCAAATGGCAGAAATTCCCCTTGTGCTGGTGGCAATGCAGCTTTCTTTCTGGGGAATGGTGGCTGAGGGTCAGCCAGCTTCTTCAGAACTTTTTGTTTCTGCCCCATCACTCTGTAAGAACTTATGCTAATATTAATAATCCTTTTTGGTAAGGTGAAAAGCATTTTAGCAAGTTGTGTCAGATAAGTTGGAGGTCAGATATGCAATCCCTGACAATTCCTGCAGTGACCCAACAAGTGAACACAGGATCCATGTGTTAATTGGCTGTTTTGTTGGGGTTTTTTTTTTGTAATATCCTCCTGATGGTTGTTTTCTTTCAGCTGACACAAATAGCTGTGCTGCAGTGACTGACCTTCACATCTCGGTGATGAATGTCTCACCCCATTACACCAAGCTCAGGCTTTTGCTAACATCCACTTAGGAAGTCTTGCTCAGTTAAAGTCCACGGTGATTTGAAGATTATTATGCAAATATACACTGCTCTGTCACTGAAGGATGGCTTGAAATATCTCTGGCCAGCCGAGTTTGAACTATTTGAAGTCAGTAACCAGAGGGACTGGAAAGAGAAGTGCTACCCTGCCTCAGTGGGCACAGGGGCTGCTTCCAGGAAGGTGGGTTCTCTGCTTAGCTCTTCCCTGCCTGCCTGGATGATCCTCCCTGTTTTCAGACAGATGTGAATCACCTGCAAGGTGCCCAGGTTGAGATGTCCAGAGCTCCTTAGTCACACCCAAGCCTTGGGAAAGGGTCATGGGTTGTGCACCTGGAAGCAAAATCAAGTGAGAATTGCTGGTTGCTTTTTTGGAAGCAACAATTGTATTTAATGGAGGTGACGGGTGATTTTTAACCATCTCTGCTCACAGTTCAGGATATAAAAGTGCTACTTCTTGCCTTCTTGGTAAGGATGAAGTGCTGTAAAATAAACCTGCTTATAGAGTCTCACAGTGGTAAAGAACTGCTCATTTTGGAAGGTTACAGTTATGATGGTAGAAGTTGCAGGTGGTAGGCGTGTTACGGCAAGGGTTTCTTCAGATTCTAACTGGGCAGAAAATTAAATTAAAAAACAGAGTGACTAGAGGTACTAGGCCTGTAATTAAGTGGATGGGTGGATGCATGGCTTATCTGCTAACATATAAACATTAAAGAATCCCCTAAAACCACATAAAAAGTTTATACGGCTGAACTTAATTGCTCTTCTTCTTGTCTTGCAGTTGGTGAAATTAAAGGAAATGTTGGCCTTACAAAAAAAAATAAAGAGGGTAATTCGGGAAGAGAACCTTCTGGCAGAGCTCTGAAGTTTTCTTGCAAAACACGTAAGAAATATTCATCACTAGCTGGATAAATAGATTATTCTAATTCAGGGTAGCAAAATATACGAATGTTATGCAATAGGTAGGGTCTAGTTCTGGGTAATGTAATCCACATGAGTAATTGCAGTGAGACCACTGGCTCTGTCAGGGCTTCTGACATGAATGTTATTTTGCACCAACTTGCGTCATTCCAAACAATTTTACTCAAGCTGGCCTATTTGCAATTATTCACCTGGCCTGCTGAAACTCAGCATTTGATTGCCTGACCGATATTCCTTGCTTGTTCTCTCCCGTCGCGCGCAGGGGTAGGGCAGGACGTGGCCGTGCTCCTGGGAGGGTGATGCGCGGGGCCGGCGATGGGTCTGGCAGTTTTGGGCTGAGCCAAAAACAGAAGGCAGCTGTTGACAGGGCTAGCGAGGAGCTGCTGGTTTACGAGCCTGGGGATTTGAAATTAAGCTCTAAGCTTTGGGAAGTGTCATGTGCTTGCTTGCTATGCAGCGCTCTGTAAAAGGTGCAAGAACCACAAAGTAAATGAGAAAATCACAGCAAGGCACAAGGTGATTGTTCCTCACTTTCCCCATCCTGAATGGAAAAAGACACTTGTCCTATTAGTTCTTTTTTTTTGGCTTAGTTTCTTCTCCCATAGAAGTGACCTGTTAGCCAGTTATTGACTGCACAGAGACTCTCTGCTTTCCGACTTTACCACCTTTCCTATTATACCATTCCTCTCTCTGCAGTAAATGTATAATTACAAGTAATAAAACCACACCAAAAAATGGGCACACCTTTAACATTGTCTTTATGCTAGCTTTTAGGAACTAGGACCCAGCATCACGTTGAAGGCTGGTTTAAGTTTTTTCCTCCAGATTGTAGCCCAGGAAAACACCTTCCTGTGCTGCAAGGGACATTTAAAATGCATGCCTTTTTCTCCTTTTTATTGCACTCCATTTTAAGAGTCCTGAGCCTGCATCAAATTCTCCGTGACCCAGCTCTAAGCGTTCCACTTAGTTAGCCTAAACCTCTTTACATTCCTCAACTCTGATCTGCTAATCCCCCAGAAATCACCACCGTTTCTCAACGAACTCAAGCCAGTGTTAAGATTTATGTGGAAAGGATTTGTCATTTCCCACCAGCCTTAACCTGAACCAAGATGGGTTGGGTGCTGGGGGATGGCAGGGAAAGGAGCTGCATTGTAAGGGGGACAGTTTGGTGCAAGAAGATGAACTATTTTTTTCTCAGACAATCAAAGATGCAGGGCTGCTAATGGGAATGCTTCTGACACTGTGCATTCCATCAGAACCACCCCAGCAGGGAAGGGACTGGAGGAGTTAATCTGCATTTCATCAGATCATAGGTGCTGTGTGCACCGGACACGGGCACCAGATGCACGGCCAGGGCTGCTGGATGTGGGCTGGTGCTGCCCCGACTCACAGGGGCAAGCACAAACTGCATGATATGCAGCAAGTGTGGGGAGCTCAGCCCTTCCATACTTGGCCCCTGGGTGTGCAGGGGGGGAGGCACATCCGTGCTCCTTATGGGAATTAAACAAGTGGCAACAAACCCTTCAGTGTACCTCCATTGGGGCTGTCCTGTTTTCCTTGGCTTAGGCTGCCACACTTCAAGATACTGCCAGTGCTACAAACACAGGCTCTGAGGTTTTGTTCTGGGCTGTTACAGGTTGGTTTCCCTGTCTTGCCTCTGCTGTTGCCATGTTCTCTTTTCATATCCTGTGAGCAGGGGTGCAGTCCATAACCATAACCACTGGATGGGACTGGGAACTTAGGCCCTTTCCACCTGGTTATTTTGACTCTCTCAATGCCTCTGTCACAAGGCAGAGGTTATACAGCTGTATTCCCTCCCTTCAGAACTAGAGGGGTTTGTTTGCTATATAATACAATCTCTGCTTTCATTCTCCACATCCAAACCATTACCCCTTCCCGAAGCTGGCTGGGAGCCACCTTCCCCATGGCAAACAAGTCCCTACATCTGAGGAGGTCAGTCAGCCATGACCCCAGCAGTATCTGCTTATCTGCTCTGGGACTGGTGCTTGTGCCCCTCCTGGGGGTCCCAAACCCTCCCTTAGCCCCCAACTTCCTCTCCTGAGGCTGCACAGGGACTCAGTCGGGCTTCTGCATGAGGTCTCCAGACCTGGTCCAGCCCAGCTTTGCAGGATTTCTTCTGGTCCTTGCACTCACTCCTCTCTTCATTGCATTTTCCATGAAGGTTGGCTTCATGGAGAGTGCCACCATCAGAGTGTTATATGGACATGAAGATCAGCCAGGGTGTCCTAAGGAGGGGCATCTCTGTCATTCACGTGTATGCCAGCAGTTGAATTGCTTCAAACAAATGCTCCCAGCAGTCACATGGGTGGGTTTGGTGTGTGATGGATATCCTATTTTGGATGAACATTTAGCACCCCTGAAAACTGAACGGGACCATTTGGGGCCTATCTGCACAGACATACAAGTGTACAGACAGACAGGCGTACAGGCACACAGAGCTTCCCTGGGGAAAGGACCTTGGTGTTGGTTTAAGTTGCATCTATGTGGTGGGAGTCAAGCTAGCTGGGTTGGAGCTGGGAAGATGTGGTAGTAGAGACATGGCACTGAGCACATCAGCAGCCACCAGCTGTTCCCAAGATGTGCATCTTCATTTGATCCCATAAAGGGTATAAATAATAATTTAAATAGCCACCTTGTGAGTGCACCACTTGGGATGAATCTGTTCCTCCTTTTTGGCTACGCATGTTGTGCCTTGCCCTGGCCTGGGCTCTCATTCAGGCTGACCTTTATATCTGGATCAAACAAAATTACAGCTTTTGCTCAGGATTTTTGTTGGCTTGACAGACTGGAGTTTGAGGCAAAACCCAGGCATGTTCCTCTGCAAGTTTTGTGACTTTATAATCTTGAACTTGACCCACAACAGGGGCCAAAACACATGCAGGTGAAAGGGGAGAAAAGGCACCTGTAAGGCAGGTTTTCCCTGTCACTTCTGTTAGTTTTCAGTATCATGTTTCCCTCATTTCTGTGTGTGTCAGCTCATTGCCACTCCTCCTCTGTTCTCTTTTCATTCTGACCTTATTCTGAGCTTGATGCTTTCCTCCCAGCCTTGCATTCCCTGTTGCCTTCCCCATTTCTGCTTTGGAGAGCATCAGTCCAGCATCAGTGCATTTGTGCCTGCTGGGCCTGGATGGGCCTGGATGGGCCCAGCTGGTTGGTGAATTGCCAGGACACTGTGCTGCTGTCCTGCACCATTCTGACTCCTCATAAACAGCTCCCACAAGACCTGAGTCTGTTGGGGATACCACTGAGGGAAACTCCCACCCCCATGGGGCCCTGCTGCAGCATCCCCCTCTCCCACCTGTTAACATGCACTTAAGTGGTTTCTGCCTTAGCTCTGATGCTTCAGACAGTAGCTTCAGTTTTTAACTCCAGCCCCTCTGCTACTGCTTGCTTTTCCCAAATTGTTAGAGGCCATGCAGCTTTCTCTGCACTCAGGCTCTTGGAAGAAAGAGCCTGATTTGGAAAGACAAGGATTATTCCTGGGATTTAACTCTCAGATTGCTCTCACTCATCTGCTGCATCACCCTCAGCTATGAGTGGAGTCATACAGCAGTAGTTGTCTCTAACAGGGCCTGGGCTGGGGTGCCTGGCAAGGCTGCTGGGGGGGCAGTGCTAGTGCAGTCTGTTGTAGCAGTGTGGCAGCTATGGCCCTTCTTCTGCTCCTTGTGCAGTAGGCCAGCTCTAGTTCTGCCTGAGCTCTTGCTTCAAAGCAGAACTTCACAGCCAGCTCTAGAAATTTAGCTGCTTCTAGTGAAGTCCCCAGAACCGTTCTGGTTTTGAGTGGTAAGCTGAGGGCTGTACCTTTCAGAAATGCATGAACATTCAGCATTCATTCTGCATGACGAGCTGCTTCTCCTGGCTCTTTGGCTAGATCAGCTTAGAAAAATGCAGCTTAGTTACCCTTCCCACACCAGTCTTACCCTGTTCGTGTTGCTTCGGCGGGTTGACCTTTCAGTTGAAGCCCTGTTCTAGTTCTGCCACATCACTTTATTCTCATTCTAATTACCATGAATGAAATCTCAGTTTCTCATTTCTCTTGCTTGTTAACAGGGATGATATTGATGAGGTCCAAGTGAAAATGATTTGTAGGATAAGGCTGGATGCAGGGAGTAAGAAGGAGCCAAGGAGGAGAAATGAGGCAGCAAGGAGAAGCACTCGTAAGGAAGCGCTTTTGAGCTGATGGCTGGCCAGACCAAGGCTGGGAACTCTGAGCACAGAAGCCCGCTCAGTTCACACTGTGTGTTGGGAAATAGGGGCCTTTTATGTTCCTGGTAAATAAGCAGCGTGTGTCACATATTGTGTAACTCCATCATCCATTTGTTCTAAAAGGGAAAAAAAAAAGAAGACAATAGCCAGAAAATTGCAAGCTGCTTTGTTTTCAGAATAAAATAACTGTATGGAACACCAGGCTAACAAGCCCTTTAAAATATCACAAGTTTTAAACCTGTTTTGCAGCAAGCAAGGTGCTCTGCATATGAAATAAGCATTTGGATTGTGGTCCAAGTTTGTTTGTTCTGCATTCAGGGTGGTACCCTATGCTACTTCGCACACCGCAGCCCAGACCTGGTGTACAATGAGTTGCAGTGTGACTTATGGGAGGCAGCACTACTGCTCGCTCTGATGGTTCCTCCCACTTGGATGTTCAAGGGCAGTGGTGGGGAAAACATGTCACCCATAGGTTATGCAGTACCTGCAGGAACATCAAATGGCTCCAGAAACCTGGCTTCTGGGAACAATCTGAGTACGAGAGTTTCTGGGAACCAGGTCCCTAAGGATTTCCAAAGGAGGACCAAATCACCTTACTCTTCTCAAGGCCAAATGACGCCAGAGTGGAGCCAGCTGAGCACCTTTTGCCCACCTCTTTAACAGTAAAGATGTCAAAGTTCTATTATATATATTACTGTTGCTCCTTTAGATTTAATTTAAGCTACATGACCTTGCATTTAGAGAGCCTGCCCTTGTCTATAATCTAATCAGCTCAGTCAAGAGGAATAGTTGGACAAGGATGAATGTGGGCCCAGGAGCCAGGAATTAGATTGTGTGCAATTGCATCTCTGGATTTATAGCAGAAATTTACAGCAGAAAGAGGGGACTTTTATCTTCTCAAGTGTCCAACAGGAGGGAAAGTTAATGGCTGCCACGTTTATTGCATGAAATCTGCAAAGACCCATGGAATTGTGTCATGAGATGGATGGAACAGGCATCCGTGAGTCAATGAATTGGTTAATCTTTCTAAAGCCATCCTCTCTGGGTCGGTGGGACAGTGTTGTGATGGAAGTCATAAACAAGAAAGTAAGAAAATAGGAGGGATGGTTTTGTACCCTCTGAGGCCACTGGAATTAAGTTTTCCAAAACACAGCTTGCACTCTGCTGCTGACGTTGTTCAAAACCACTGTAGCTCCTTTAGCCCGGCTGGGGATGTCAGGCTGCTCAGATCCCACCCTGGGCCCCGCTCCTCCCTCTGCCTTATCAGCGTTACGCCTGGTCCGCACGTCTGATCAGCATCCAGGGCTTTGTTTCCTGCACAGCAGAAATGATGCATTTGCCCTGACACAGGCCACAGGGAAGACGCACATGCCCACCGTGATCTTAAATGGCAACTTCACTACCATTTACTTTTCCCTCCCATTGTGCTGGGTGCCATACAACCCCCCCACCCCCACCCCCGCCCACCCAGACCCAGTGCCAGGAATTGAAATGTAAAGCCAGAGAGTAGGGGACACACATAGGAAGATGAGGAGATGCAAAGAAAGAACGAGCTGATCCTACTTTAATTTACAAAAAGACATTTGGGTGTGTGTATCAGCTGCATGAGAAGTTTGTTTGTGCTGGCGTAGGAGCCCCAAATCGTTACATTCACGTTTCCAGCTCTGGGTAGTAACATTTTGAAAATAAAATTAAACAAATGGTTTACTTTAAGTCACAAACCCCAAGTCTATTCACATTGGGTTTGGGGAAACCTTTGTAAAAACAACATAACACAAGATTGCATCTAAACTGCTTGGCAGCCTGCCTCTAATGGCAACCAGGAGGTTTATTGTTGTGAATTAGTTATTTAGTAGAAGCTGAAAGTGTGACAAAATAATGACAAGAGGGTTTGGGGTTTTTTTTATTTGTGGAAAGTCAAAGCTGATAGTTCACAGCAGGAACATGCTGTACAGTGTTAGCGCAGGGACTGCACCAAGAGAGAGGCAAATGTAAGGCCCTGACTGATGAGAAATGAGAACAAGGATAAAAAAAATGTAATGGGGGAACAAACCAGAAACGTGGTCAGTGCCCGAAAGACCTGTGATGATGTGGAATTTCTTTATCCTACCCCATGAAAATCTTTCCTACTACTTTGTAGTTGCACGATGGAAAAAAAAAAACCCACCCCAAACATCAACAACGGAAGAAAAAGAGCAAGAAAAAGATTTCCTCTGTTCTGGGTACACCGGAGTGCATGGCTTTGCTCGTGGACCCAGTGGGCATTGTTAGTGTGAGCCCTGTTCCTTGTCCAGGAAGCAAGCTTGAGAAATAACGAGCTAGAATGAAGGGGCTGTTGGCACAATATTGTGATTATTTGAGGAAATAATGTGATATGAAGATTAGCGCATAGGATAATAGCTATTGCATATAACAGTGTTTTATAGTCCATTCTGTGTTGCTTAACATTATTACTCATTCTGTGTCAGGCACTGTTAAGCTGAATTTTAAAAGGAGGCCCTTTGCCTTGCTCTAGTGTTGGCAGCTTTGGTGTATTGTTAAGCTTTACAGTCTACGTGTCTCCGTGCATAATGTAACACTTACTGGTTTGAACTGCAATTCAGTTCTATAATCTTTTACTACTGTGAGACATTGTCCCTTATGGTATTCCCATAACCTCAAACTCTATTTTCTCATAAAAACAAACCAAAAGAGTTGTTCCCTGTGATTTATAACTCCGGGTAGTCTATTCCCTCTTTGCAGAAGACATGGACATCTCAGAGTTATCTCTTATTTCTGCAAATTAAGAAGCTGGATTTTCCTTTGATGTCTGGGGTAGGAAGGAAAGTGCTCGTGGCTCAGCAGTAGCAGTGATGTCAGGTGACATTGGGTAGTGGGTAGAGGGTCATCGTCAACAGCTCAATGTCCAGATGGGTGACAAGTGGTGTCCCTTAGGGGTCTGTACGGGGGCCAGTATAATTTAATACCTTCATCAGTGTCATCGACAGTGGGATCAACTGTACCCTCAGCAAGTTTGCTGATGACACCGAGCTGAATGGTGTGACAGAGGGACGGGTTGCCATCCAAAGGGACCTGGACAAGCTAGAGAGGTGGGCCCATGCAAATCTCATAAAGTTCAACAAGGACAAGTGAAAGACCCTGCACTTGGGTCAGGACGATCCTCACTACTGATACAGACTGGGGGATGATGTGATAGAAAGCAGCTCTGAGGAAAAGGGTACTGATGGATGAAAAGCTGGACATGGTCCAACAATGTGCACTTGCAGCCCAGAAAGTCAACCACATCCTGGGCTGCATCAAAAGAAATGTGGCCGGCAGATTGAGAGAGGTGATTCTTCCTCTCTGCTCTGGTGAGACCCCAACTGGAATAACCAGCTCTGAAGCCCTCAACACAGGAACGACATGGTCCTCTTGGAGTAGCTCCAGAGGAAGGCCACAAGGATGATCAGGGGGCTGGAGCAGCTCTGCTATGAAGATCGGCTGAGAAAGTTGGGGTTGCTCAACCTGGAGGAGCTAAGGCACAGAGGACACCTTATAGCGGCCTTCCAATACCTGAAAGGTACCTGTAAGAAAGCTGGGGAAGAACTGTTGACATGTGCATGTAGCAATTGGACGAGTGGCAATGGTTTTAAACTAGAGAAGGGGAGATTTAGATTAAACACTAGGAAGTTCTTTACTATGAGGGTGGTGAGACACAGGACCAGGTTGTCCAGAGAGGTAGTGGAGGCCTCATCCCTGGAGATATTCAAGGTCAGGCTTGATGAAGCTCTGAGAAACCTGATCTAGTGAAGATGTCCATGCTTACTGCTGGGGGGTGGACTAGATGGCCTTTAAAGGTCCCTTCCATTCTATTATTCTACGACATTGGTCCTTCTGCAGGGATCCTGCACAGCTGGCATGACTGACTCTTGTGGCCCACTTTATGCGAGGACTCAGGTGGGGCCCCGTGCTGAGACCAGCCTCATGAGAGGGCTCCAGTTTATCACAGAGCAAGATATGATGTGGACAGACATGATTCCGGCCCTGTGTAATGGCAGGACATATACTCATGAGGTATAAAATTTGGTTAGAAACTCATATAAATCCTTGCCACATAGATATGAATATCTAGCAATTATAGAGATACCATCTATTTTTAAAGGAAGTATAAAATCTGCCTTTTATTAAAAAAAAAACCCCAAACCAACACTAAAATAGTACAAGTCCTTTTTGATTGCAAATGGGGCCCTCTGGGAAATTTTTCATCTTAAAATAGTACAAACATACTAAAGTAATACTTGTCCTTGCTCCTCTGACATCCCTGGTGTGGGGTGCTCTCTGGGAAGTGTGGTGCCTCTGGTCCTACTCCAGAACTTCTGTGGCCAAGTCCTGGAGCAGACTTGGACCCCGTGTGCAGAAGATCTGCAGGAGGGTGAAGAGTGGAAGCAGGTTGGCTGTCTGAGCCAGCCCTGCTGGCTGGCACCTCGGGACTGGCTCATCAGGAGTTTTGGACCATCATTTCATCAGAGGTAGTTGTGCTCTGGAGCCCCAGAGCCTAATGTGGCCATGGAAAAAGCCTATATTGTAGACTTAGGATGGTTCCTGCAGTGCTCGAGCTCAGCCCTGAATCAAATCCTCCTGGGGCTGTAGGAAAGCTCAGGGTTGAATCAGTCCTCAACACTGGCCTGCCTTCAATGCACAGACCAGCCTCTGAGCAACTATTCCCTGGTACAAGTCCAGCTGCAGTTGTACATGATTGAACATGACTGCAGTGGGGCTTTAGAGCCGCTGCCCCAAACTGCCTGAAAGCTACAGTTTAGGTTTCATGTTGATTTTGTAAGCTAAGGGCCAGGGAATGAACATTCAGGACCTGCTCTTCCCTTGGGCTGTCAGGGTTCATAGGGGCCTGGGTTCAAGAACTGTCTTCTCCTGTGCCTGCAGATCAGTGGCATTACTGGCCTCCAGCATCCCAAGGGGACAGAGATGAATACACACTTTGTGAGAGGTTGTCCCGAAAGAGCTTGTCCCTGTTGTCAGTACTCATCAGGCAACTGTTTCCTGCTGCTTCCCAAAGGACAGCGTAGAGGTCATCCCATTTGCTGTCACCCTCATTTTGCCCTGAAGACCCATGGTCCCAGATCATCTCCACACAGAACAAGCTGAAAATGCACTGCTACCTCCACTGTTTCCCTGGGACAAGGCACAAGGCATACCTAATGTCCAGTGAGCCAGGAGCTAAGTTTGGCTCCATCCCCCCTTGCAAAATCTGTGCCAAAGAAATAGTTTTTGAGCACATCAAGTTTTATTAGGCTTAAAGAAAATGTAAGGAAATGGGCTATTTGTGTTTGTGCCAACAGGAACCATGTGAATACCCTGTTCACCTTCGCATTTCACAGGTGGCAAGGGTCTGGTGGGGACAGGACATGCCTTGTGGTGTGCAAGTCCCAGCACCTTGGAACACAGCAGTGGGTCCCAGCTCATCCCACTGCTCCCTACTCTGCTGCAAGGCAGCCCAGCACTCCAGCTGGGTCTGCAGAGGGAGCAGGGGCAGAGACAGGGTTTTATTTGTTTGGGAAGCACTCAAACACCATGGAGATGAAGGCTGCATGAGCACCTAGGTAAATAGAAAAGACTTTGCTAACAGTGAGCAGTAATGCCTGATGAGTCATTCTGTTGCCCTGCAGTGTTGTTATCACTTTTGCATTGTGCAATCAAAAGCTATGAAAGTTGGCAATAAAAGTAATGAGAGATGAGATGAATCAATCACTGCCTGGTTATGCAGAAGGCAGCCGCTCTTTATAGATACTTATTGAAATGTAGGGGGTTGTTTTCAAAGTGAAATTCCAAATTATTCAATTTCCTTGAGCTTTGAAGACGCTCAGATCTTGACTGGGATGGCTCGGTATGGACCTCTCTAATTAAAGCTGTATATCCTGTTTAACTAAATAATCCCTCCTGATTCTTCATGGCAGTATGCCTCTAAGGGTTAATGAGCCACAGGAAGAGACCACCTAATTCATTCACTTTTTACAGTATGAATAGCCTGAAATTGCTGTAGGCTGGCAGCTCCTCTCCTCCACATAATGAGCTGTAACTCAATATGTGTAAGCAGCCATAGGGGATGTTCTTCCCTTATCTGACTCTGAAAATATATACTGTAAAGTTGGCATTAAACAATGAAACTTTTAGCTAAAATGGGGGTGCCTCTTCCTCCACCCCCTTCCACCATTTTAAATACTGACACTGAGGTGAACTTCATTTAGAAAAGTCTCCACCCATATCCACTTGTTTTTACATATTGGGATTTCAGATGGGATTCATGATGAAAGAGCCCACTTCTGTCATAGAAACTGTGCTTCCTGCATATTTCTGGTTCTTGCTAAAAGTTTTCTTTTCCTGTGGGATTTCTTGAGCTGTGCTTCAGATTCAGGTGTTCAGCCTTGTTCAAGGTAAACACACAAGCAGTGGGAACAGACTTGAGCCGCAAGCTTTTGGAGATTCAGCCACCATTTATTTTAATAAATGTCATTTTCAGAAAAGAGAAGCCAACACCAAATATCTGGGTTGAAACTCTGGAAGACTTTGTTGGTATCCAGCCTTCACAGTTCAGTCCCTCTTGTATGGGCTGGCTCTTGCTGCCACTGCACTTAGCGAGATCCAGCTCTGATTCCAGGCCTGATGTCTGTGGTTTGGGCCTGTATCACATTATTAGTCATATCCTCATCATATCACTACTTCTGGTCTCATTTGGAGAGTGGATTTCTCATACCAGTTTCCATGTCTTATCCCAGTTTGTAATGACTCTACCCCAGCAATAGCTCTAACTTAAAACAGTTGGCAGTAGCCAACCATTCATATATATTTACACCCCTTTGAGTTCCTGTCTACTAAACATCCCATCCTCTCTGCATGAGATATCCAGTTCTCTTTGACAGGGTAAAGTGGATGCATGCTAGAACAGGGAGGATCTCAGCTCCTTTTCTCTACCTCAAGTCAGTCCATCAATAAGTCCATTGTCTTTATATATCCATCCAGAGTTCCACGCTTCCATTCCTTTTTCCCATCTTTATCCAGCCAGAGTTTCACTCCTTCATTCCTTTCTATCCATGTTTTTGTTTCCCTGAGGCACATACACTTGCTTCTTCCCTCCTCCATACCCACCGCTCCTCTAACTACCAGTGGTTATCTGAAGAGTAGGTTGGGGAGCAGAGATTTTGTTTTTAATTTCTTGATCTGTCTTTTGGAATTGAAAAATATATGAGAAATATTTAGTTAGCCACAGAAGAACCCTCTGCAGACTGGTGGAATTACATACTGGATGGGAAATGAATCTTGGTTCATGAAGGAAAGGTTTTATATGTCCATTAAAAAACACAGACGTTCCTCCAGCAAAGCTTGGTATCACTGGGTTCTTTATCAGTAGATAGAAAACACATGTGCCTTTATATTTGCAGGAAGTCATAAGATCCAGTTTTTTTGTCTCTAATAGCTGAAAGAGCAGCACTTCTTTGTACTTACAGCTCCCTACTACAACCTATAACTGGCTCCAGGTCCCTAACCCAGTGAGTGGGTGAGGGGAGGTCATTGCTTGTCACAGAGAACTCAATGAATCCTTTCAGCAGGGCAGAAGAACCAGAAGACACTTGAGCAAAAACTGCCTTGACTTCATGTGAGTTTGGTAGAATAACCATAATGTCCCTCCCTTTTTAGTTTTTGCTAACCAGTTCTCTTTTTTTTCTTTTTCCTTTAGCTTAAATTAAAATCAACAATAAGGCATTAAAAAGCTCCCAGAAACAGCTCTTTTAGATAATGGGAGATGATTACAACAAGAAAAACAATTGAAAAGAAGTTGTATTTAACCTCAGACAGAAAAAATTAACTGCACAAGAGAGACTATGTGGTTCACTGAGTGGACAGTTGAACTTTTTACCTTTCATTGGGCTCTACCAGGCACTATTGAACTTGAACTCATTTTATCTACCTTTGGCTCCTCAAAAATTAGCAGTCTGGCCTAAGATTTCCAAGACTTCCAGGCTCCCACTCTAGGCAATGGACAAAAGCACCTTGAAAGGACAATTCAGTCTAGATGTCTCAGACCCTACTGAAGCTTCTCTCTGAAGGTAACCACAAATGGTCTATAGAGGAACCCAAAATGACTAGTCTAGCCTTGATATTTAGTTTTCAGATTGCTTAAATTTAGTGTAATAAATCCTATTCATATTGCCCAGACCTGTACTGACCAAAAGCTTCTGTTGCCTTATGGCTGTTTTGGTGGCTTTGAATTGTCAAGCGTTGCAGTGGGTCCAGTCATAAAAGTCCTTCTTAGCTGGTGAGCCTGTTTGAGCTTCATGGACACTGAACTAGCTCTTTCTCTGCCAATAGGACAGTTTGGTCCAGAGAGTGTAGGTGCAAACTGGGGACACACCAACAGGTCAGGGTTAGTTACCTGGTGGGGTCTTTCAAGGTTGGGCAGACATCCCCACAGTGTCTGCACAGTTCAGTGGTGTCCACATTTTGAAAAGACAATGGGATAACTTATACTACCTAGTCTAAGGGCTGCCAGATCTGTTGACCTTGCATCACTCCTGAAGAAAGGCAGCTACTCTAGTCTGGCGGCTTTTGTATTTGCAGCTCAGATGCCATGAACAGTCTGATAGCTCCCTCCATTATCCCAGTGGCAGAGCCATGAACTATGCAGTGGTCCCCAGTTGTGAATTCTGAAGCCTAAATCATTGCCATGATTTCCTGTATGCCATTACACAGCCCGCCTTAGTGAGGCACCATGGGCAAGTGAGACCTGTGGGAGAACAAGTATAGACGTGTGCAAGCAAAACAAGCAAAAATAACTCCTTCTGAAGATGTGGAGAAGCCTCTGCCCCAGTACCTTCAGTCCTTCGAGGAAGATCCACCCTCAGTTTTGCTCCCACATCTCATAGAAGGCTGAAGAGAAGGCTCACGGGGTCACCATTCCTCCTGCAGCCAGCCGTGCTTCAGCCCTGGCACCGAGTCCTGCACCCAGGCAGCCAGCTCAGGAGACCAGCAACTGCCTGGGTCCAGCAGAGCAGGGGGAGGTTACAGGTCTGCACTGCAGCTGAGGGAAGCATCACTTGCAGGGACCCAAAGTGCTGCATGCATGCTGCTCAGCTGCAGCCTTAGACCTCAGTCCCATCCCTACTGCATGCTCAAACATTCCTGCCTGTGCCCCAAATGCCAGGAACACAAATGTATCCCCCTTTGAATGGCCATTTAGGATGCTGATTCTTTCACTGTAGGAGAAGCTATTTCAGGAGCCTTCTGAGTATGCATCATAGCTGGCATAGTCATCCCAGACACCAGAGAAGAGGGTAGATACCACCAGCTCTTCCTGTATTACAAACTCTCAGTGGTGTGTTCACCTTTGTGTAGGGGGAGCTGGAGGAGAGCCTTTTCGTTGGCCAATAGGCCACTGGCAGCCAACATGCACAGGCTTGGGCATCTGTGAGGCTGCTCATTATGTGCCTTTGCAGCTGCCCTTCTCTGGCACAAAGCCTACATCCTCCTCAAATAAACAGCTTTTTAAAGAAAGCTGAAACAGAAGTGCCAGAGAGAAGCATCAAGGGAAGCATCAAGTAGCAACCGAGGCTGTAGAGAGACGAGCCTGCTAACCACCATAAGTAGATAAAAGGAGATGGTTTCTTCATAGTGTCAACTGAGTAAATAGCTCCATTGTCACTGGGGCATTATTTGTGTAATCCCTTGGAGTGAATACTGTTTCAAATCTGCTTGTTTTCACATGCAACCACACTTCCTGCTGCTGCTCTTAGCACTGCAAATCACAAGCCTGCCAGCAGCCCCGTTTCAAAAGTGGTAAGTTCTCCCAAGCTGTGTTTTTTCCTCCTTGGGTTCAGGATCAGCCAGGCAGGAGAAGGTTACCCACAAAAACCCAGCTGCCTTGGCCACCCTCCTGCAGCACCATGCAGCCAAGACAAGTCAACAGGAGCCAGTTCCTTGGCCATGCCCATAAGGGCACGGTACAGGGGAGGTCCTCATCTCCTGGCAGCAGAAACCCCATCCTGGACACTCTTACATCTGGCCACGTTGTCCCATGCTGCTTGATGCTGCCCTGGAGCAGGTAGGTGTTCAGAAGAAAACCCAGTGCTGATGAAAGGTTCTGCTGCAGCTTGGGGCATCCTTTGTTTCTCTTTCAAGTGATGTCTTCCCTTCTGCATCCCTCCCAAAGGAAAGGGGATCCCATCCATGATGAATCTGGTCCGTTCCTGTAATGTGTACTCCATACCATGGGGCTCAGCACTGAAGAACAGAGATCCATAATGCTGAACTGTGATTTTGCACCAAAAATTGCAGTCTTAGTTGCAGAGGTTGACTGGAAGCCTCCGAGTTGGACACCAGAGAGCACTTTTTAACTCAGCCAGTCTGATAAGCCTAGGTAGGGCACAGCTCTTTGCTTCAGTCTTAAAGAGTAAGACCAGCTGTTTTCTGAGTACCCAGCCCGCTGAGCTGGGGATGGGGAGCAGAAGGAAGCCCCCATAATCACAAGGTGAAATGGTTAGTGACCTGCTACATCACTGAGACACACACAAGTCAATGGGGATGGGTGGGGTCCACCTAAAGGTACTGAGGGAGCTGGCTGAATTGCTCACCAAGCCGCTTTCCATCACTTGCCAGCAGTCCTGGCTAACCAGGGAGGTGCAGTTGACTGGAGGTTAGCAAGTGGGACACACTACAAGTAGGGCCTGAAGGAGGATCTGGGGAACTACAGGCCTTTCAGTCTGACCTCAGTTGTGGGGAAGGTTGTGGAACAGATCCTTTTGAGTGCCATCATGCAGCATGTGCAGCACAACCAGGTGATCAGGCCCAGTCACCATGGGTTAATGAAAGGCAGGTCCTGCTGGACCGATCTGATCTCTTGTGACCTGCTAAGTGGATGAGGGAAAGGCTGTGGATGTTTTCTACCTGGACTTAAGTAAAGCCTTTGACCCTGTTTCCTACAGCATTCTCCTAGAGAAACTGGCTCATGGCTTGGACAGGTGTACTCTTCACTGGGTAACAAACTGGGTCGATGTCCAGGTCCAAAATGTTGTGGTGAACAGAGTTAAATCCACCTGGCAACTGGCCACAAGTGGTGTTCCACAGGGCTCAGTACTGGGGCCAGTTCTCTTAAATATCTTTATCAATGATCTGGATACGGGGATCAAATGCACCCTCAGTAAGTCTGCAGATGGCACCAAGTCGTGCATGAAGGTTGATCTGCATGAGGGTAGGAAGGCTTTACAGAGGGATCTGGATAGAATGGATCAATGGGTAAAGACCAGTTTGAGGTCCAACAAGGCTCAACGCTGGGTCTTGCACTTGGGTCACAACTCCATGCAATGCTACAGGCTTGGGGAAGGGTGGCTGGAAAGCTGCCTGGTGGAAAAGGACCTGGGGGTGTTGGTTGGCAACTGGTTGAATGTGAGCCAGCAGTGTGCCCAGGTGGCAAATAAGGCCAATGGCATCCTGAGTTGTATCAGAAAGAGTATGGCCAGCAGGACAATGGAAGTGCTGTCCCCCTGTACTCAGCCCTGTTGAGGCTGCACCTTGAGTACTGTGTTCAGGTTTGGGCCCTTCACTACAAGAAGGACATTGAGGAGCTAGAGCATGTCCAAAGAAGGGCAACAAAGCTGGTGAAGGGTTTGGAGAGCAAGTCTTACAAGTAGTGGGTGGAAGGAACTGTGGTTGGTTGGTCTGGACAAAAAGGAGGCTGTGAGGAGACCTTACTGCTCTCTACAACTACCTGAAAAGTGGTTGTAGTAAGGTGGGTGTTGGTCTCTTCTCCCAAGTAACAAGCGCTAGGACAAGGAGAAACAGCCTCAAGTTGCACCAGAGAAGGTTTAGATTGGATATTAGGAAAAAAAATTCTTCACAGAGAATGTTGCCAATCATTGGAACAGGCTGCCCAAGGAAGTGGTGGAGTCATCATCCCTGGAGGTATTTAAAAGACATGTAGATGTGACACTTAGGGACATGGGTTAGTGGTGGATTTGGCAGTCCTAGGTTAATGGTTACACTTGATAATCTTAAAGGTCTTTTCCTACATAAACAATTCTATGATTGTATGTCAATAAAAGAAACAGTTACAAGCAAATCTGCACAAATTTGACACAGGATCTTTTTAATTGCATGTTGTTAAACTGGAGCAGGCACTGTGCAACTAAGATTTAGTTTATGTTGGCTTGCCAAAATTTACTGAGGATACAAAGACCCATGTACTAGATTATAGGCTGCTTGATAGTAACAAAATTTAGAAAGACACAATGTTTAAACAGAGTAACTAAACATTAAAGAAGGAAAAAAGCAAATGAGCAAGCAAGCCATTGCACATTTCTGTGAGGAGGTGCAGTGAATAGACACCAAGGTGACACATCAGTACTTGTCCCATTAAATTTGCACAGGGATGATAGGATATGTGCATCTATCTTCAGGCTGGGGACAGCAGCAGATGTCACCTCCTATGAGGAGAGATGGGATTTACAGCTTTCATGAAAGGGAATTAAGGACACCGTGGGACTGACATGGGAGTATCCATCCCCTTCCAGCTGCCTGTAGCAGGACACTGCCCTGTCTCCATGTTGTCATGAGGGCTCTGGCAGCAGCACAGTCCCTGGATCTGGGAAACCAGAGCAGGTCCTTAACCCTTGTGGGATGGCAGGTGTGTCCTGTGTGCCCCGCTCAGCATCTCTACCTCCTCCGAGAGTTGGGGATGTCACAAGGCAATTGCCATGGTGGGTAGCTTATGTGGCACTCTTTAAGACAGAATTTCTCCTGGGAAAGTGTGTGTGCTCCAGAACACCCCACATCACACTGTAATAGTTGGCATCCTGCTCCCAAAGGAAGCATCTTTCCTGCCATGTCTGAGTGACCTCGGAACGGATTCCTAATTGGATCCATGCGTGTGCTCCCCCAAGGCACTCTGGCACTCCTCAAACCCATTCACTCGCCTCGTGGATCATTAAAACGCTTTGCTACTGACAGTGCTACTCCCAGAAGGTTTCTTTGATGTCTGTTTGGATATAAGTCCTAAATTATTTTATAAATAAACATCTGGATGGAATTAAAAATAAATCTCATAAAAATAAATCCTGTTTGCAGGCACAAAACTGCTTTTGAGCAAAATTTTACAGTTTTCTCCCCCACAAAACCAGAGGTGGAAAAAACCCTCCCCCAGTCTCTGTTTTCCATTTAGTGTTCAGTTACAAACTCAGAAGTGTCAGGTTTGTCCTCCATGCAGACATGTTGAGAAGGCTTATTGCTATGTGACTGCTCAACAAAACTGAGCCCTTTTCCCTATCTGATCCTTAATAAGGAAACCAGGATGTTCATGTGGGGTGGGGATGGGCTTCTGAGCCTCTCCCTGTTTGCACTGGCATTAGTTGGCTCAAGGCCTGGAGAGGATGTCCACCATCCTTCAATGATTAGATCCATGCAACGTCCTGCACTCAATGCAAACCTGGTGCTATAGTCTCCCTCCACACAATCTGTCTCAGAGGGACTGTGTCTCCTGCATTTGTAACACAGGGCTGGAACCTCTCTCTTGCTCTGTGGCTCCATATGCTCTGCAGCTGGTTGGCAGATGACAAGCGGCATCTGGAATGTGGGCTTTCGGAGCAGAAGAAAGTGGTTGGCAGGGAGAAGTTACATCAGGGGGCATTAGGCTTAAAAGGAGCCCTGAGAGGGTGGCATTCCTTGGCCAAGTGCTATGGCTCCATATGATCCAACAGGCTGAGTGTGTCCCTCAACCCATGACAGGTTCTAACAATGTCTTCTGTGCTGGAAAAGAATTTGCTTCAGAGCTTTGAACAGTCCCTGTGGAGTGATAACATGCCTGAGACAGAAAAACCTTCTGAAGGCATAATAGTCTTCATAAGCACCTTGAGATCCACAGAGCTGCCTAGCAAAGGAAAGGGAAAGTAGAGATTGATGGGAACACTTCTTACATGTCTGGTGGTCTCTGCCTCACCTTTGAACATTGCAAATACAGGCTTGCAGGTTAAACAAGGAAGGGTGCTCCACTGCCAAAGGCTTCCTGCCTGCCTCCCTCCAAGCTCCACACACCTCTCCAGTGCCCACTCCCTGGGGAGTGCCTCTCTGCTTGCATGGTACCACTATGCTGAACTGCTCCAAAGACAGCTATCCTGTTTGCTCGCTCTCTGCATCTCACATGTCCAGGCCCATCTTCTTCCTGACAGCATTTGTCCCAGCTCTGTTATTTTAATCTGTAAAAGAAGGAGATCAAGCATTATCCATTTACCAGCTTTTCTACAGACCATAAGCATTCCTTGGTTTTTCCTCAGGGACCCATTATTCCAGAACACTGTAGTTCTTTCAGTCTATTTCCGCAAATCCTCTTGAAAGACTATCTGAGTTAACAGTGTTGCCAATATCAAGCTTTCAGGAATAATGAGCCAGGCCTCCGAAGTCATGAGATTAGCTTTAAAATAGAGAGTGTTTTAGGGTTTTTATAAAAACAAGCATTAAAATTTGGCACTCGTTTTATTTACTTTTTGTTTCTAAATCTTTGGCATATGCTCAAGTCACATTTTCAAGCTTTTCCCCCGTAACTGTTAAAAACAGAAGCTGACACTCTCAGGAGCTGATTCCCAAGACTCAGCGCGCTGTGACTTGTGAAACTGGAATTCAGGGATAATCATGATAAAATTGCAAGACCTGGGGCCACTGACTTAAGTATGGTAAAAACTGATTGCTAGGAATATCATGATTTCGACTTCAGTTAGCGTTTAAACCTCTTTATGGGCTCAGTCCACTGACCCTATCTTAACAGGCTAACCTTCACAGAGTCATCTGCTGGCCGTGTGCACTTCTGCAAGCTTTGTTTGTCTCTCCAAAGCCTGAGGGCACATACTGGTCTTCCTCTGCTCTGCACAGTTGATATTTTTGGTAGGTTTCAGATCCAGATTATTGGACAGCTCAGTTTAGGTGAAGACAGTTAGATCCCTTCTAACTTAAGGTGTCAAGACACAAGGTGAGTCTCTAAGTTCCAGTTCTAGTTGTTGGAGGTGAGGATTCAAGTTAGTGGCCCACACATAGACAACTGAGGTTCTCTGAGCAGCCACATCCCACCCAACCACTACAGGCTACTCCAGAGGGCAACACTCTTCCATTAGGTCTCTACTTGCACATGTTTTCTGCTACTGTGTGATGCCTCAGCTACACTTGGGTATCTCAGCAGGTACTTGCCACTGACATGTGGGCAGCAAACAGATTCCCAAGTCAAGAGATGAACTGGTGACCTCAGCAAAGTCTGGAGAGCTGCTCAGCTGACAAGATACAGCATTAATCTGGGTTTTCCTTGTGTGCCTTTAATGTGAATCAAACCTTGCTGTTACATATGGGCAATGCCTTAAATTGTATTCCCAAGGTAAATAGAGACAAACTAGCTGAGCTGTTTCTTCTCTGAACTGTTCCCAGTGGTAGTTTTCTTAGTAGGCTCATGCAAATCGGAGTGCTGTGCTGAGACTCCCTGGCTATAAGGTTCCATCCCTACTTCTGTGGACAAGGCCACCCAGCCTGCAGCATTAACTTCTCCAGTTGTAAAACACCCGTGTTGTAATTTACACCTGTATCAGTAGTGCTCTCCATCCTTTCTTATGTCTAATTATACTTCCTTTGTCTCACCTTTGCAATGACATTTCTGGTGACTTGGATTTTTTTTGGGGAAAAACACTCAGCCAGCTCTTGACAATGCTTTCTGCAACACTTCTTGGCAGCTACCAGGAATAAAATTTCTGCAAGAAGCTTTTTGCAAGAAAAGGTTAAAATCACCCTGCTGCTCAGGATCAGAGATGACAGACAAACACAGAGGAGCACATTTACTCTGTCGATACATGTGCTCAGTAAAGCTCTTTACCAGGGCTTTATCGTTGCCAGAGGGGCACAGCTATGCTTTGCTGGAACAGATGCTATTGCTCCAACTGTTGCATTGCCAACAAGTTCTGCAGTAGCTGCGTAGGGTATCTGGCTCACCAAATCTATCCCCTGCCTTCATGCTGCTACCAGGAGCAGCCACGTCATACAACCCCTTTCAGAGGCCGGGCTAACTCCATCTTGAAAGCAGTTGTGTTTTGGAACTCAGTCCTCCTCCTGGAAGGCTGTTCCAAAACTTCATGCCTCTGAGGAGAAACCTCATTTCCAGCTCTGCAGTTAGTTTGTTCCCATTTGTTCTTATGCCAATATTCTCTTTTAAATGCAGTAGATATTTTTGCCCCCATCACATGTTTACCTCAAATGAATCTATAGTGAGGTTGGGCTGAGTAAGGTTACGGTTTTGATCTCATCTCATAAAAAATGTCTCTGTTCCCTTCTGCTTCCCAGAAGCCTTCCTTTACACCTACATATATTTTATTTAATTTTCTTGAATGTGGCTTGCCAGAAGTCTACATAGTTTCCCAAATGGTATTAATGCTTTTCCCTTTCTACTAGAAGTACCTTAGTAGTAGCATCCTAGTCTTGTTTCTCTTGTTTATAGCCTTGTTATGCCTCTTACCTCTCCCAGTTCACTTGTACACCCACGTTTTTCCACTAGTATATGATTTTTAGCTGATTCTGAGATATTTGTAGAAGTCTTCAAAGACAATTCCCTTTTCAGAGTGCAGGACCTCGAATTCTGGATAATCACATTTCTGCCTCTCCTACTCCCATTCTCATGGTGATTTTAATCTTCCTGAATGACACCTCCCATTGACCAACACTCCTTTCTAATACTGGGACATCAGGATACTTCTTCAACACTTCGCTTAACTTTGAGATTATTAATGAAATAGTCAGTAAGAACAGTTCAAAGGCTCCTTTATGAGGAATCTTCCTCCCTGCAGATGTTGTTTCTTAGAGGGCTACTCCCCACCATCTCATCTTTCAGTAAGCCCCTCCCCATTCTACCATTCTTTGCCCAATCTCCATTTTTCCTATTTCAAATAATCAATTCTCTTGTGGCATCATACCCAATACCAGACCTACTGCACATCCCTTTGGAGAAGACAGTTGTGTCAGAGAAAGATATCAAGTTGATCTGGCATGACTTTTACAAATTTTAATGCTTCTAAATCTATTTTCCATTTATGTCCCAATTTTTAGTGATTCCTTCCATGTGGTTTACTCTCCTGCCTAATATACTATGGCTGTGAAGCAAGTAGATTGCAGTTGCCTTTATTACTTTGCTTTTCCCTCTTGAGTGTAGGTACTGCACTTGCTTTTACTCCCAGCTTGACTAATTTACGAGGTTCCTTTACTCTGCCCCTGCAGTTTGATGCGTTGGCTCTTCATGCCTTTAGATATAGAGAATGCACTGTAGATTTTGGGTGCTAGTAGCTTTTTAAAGCTTTTTTCTAGAGAAAATTGTTGTTATTCCAGTTCTCACACTCCTGTGCTGTCTTTCTTTTCCTCCTATATTAAACATTGTCCTTTTTGAAAACGACACAAAAGCATTCATTTCACTCTGTATCCACATTGCCTTTCATAATCCTTGCACACAGGTCCTTTTTTTCGATTGTCTTTTCATTTGATTAACTTTGTTTCTTGTAATTTCCCATTTATCCTTTCTAGCCCTAACACCTGTGTTCAGTGCTCCAGTGAATTAATTGTCTTGAACCTTCCGGTGGGTTGAGCCAGGCTGGAGGCCAGATGCCCCCAAAGCCACTCCATCCCTGCCCTTCTCAGCTGGGCAGGGGAGAGGGGGAAAAAATCATTTATTATCAGTTAAATCAGAGAAATAAGAAACAACCCAAGTATTATAATACCTCTCACCCCTCCCTTCTTCCCAGGCTCAACTTCATTCCCCGTTTCTCCCCCTCCTCTCCCCAGCAGCACAAGGGGATGGAGAATGGGGATTGGGGTCAGTTCATCACACGTTGTCTCTGCCACTTCCTTCCTCCTCAGGGGGAGGACTCCTCACAGTCTGCCCCTGCTCCAGCCTGGGGTCCCTCCCATGGGAGACAGTCCTCCATGAACTTCTCTAACGTGAGTCCTTTCCAGGGCTGCAGTTCTTCATGAACTGCCTCAGTGTGGGCTCCTCTTTCAACGGGGCCACAGGTCCTGCCAGAAGCCTGCTCCAGCGTGGGCTTCCCATGGGGTCACACCTTCTCTTACATCACCCTCCATGAGCTGCAGGGGCACAGCCTGCCTCACCATGGTCTGCTCCAGAGGCTGCAGTGGAATCTCTGCTCCAGTGCCTGGAGCACCTCCTCCCCCTCCTCCTTCACTGACCTTGGTGTTGGCAGAGCTGTTCCTCTCAGGTTTTCTCACTCCTCTCTGCCTACAGTTGCTGCTGTGGGGTTTTTTTCCCCCATTCTGAACTCTGTTACCCAAGAACTCTGTTACCTGAGCTCTGTCTGATGGGCGTGGCCTTGACCAGCCTTAAGTCTGTCAAGAAGCTGTCTGGCATTGACTCCCTCGGACATGGGGGAAGCTTCTGGCAGCTTCTCACAGACGCCACCCTGTAGCTCCCTGACTACCAAAACCTTGCCACGCAAAACCAATGCATACCCTGTATGTAAAGACATTTCAGGCTTCATGGGTGTTCAAGTCCTTGAGCTAACTTCGTTAGTTCCCTTTGAAATGAATTTCCCCTTTTGAAATGGCAAGTTTTCTACTACCTCTATTTTTATTTACTTTCACATGTAGTTCAAATAAGACCTTTTTATTATTCCATCCAAGGATGTATTTATAGACTACGTTTTTTGTGGTTATTTAGCAAGAAAATGGCTAAAGTAACATTGCCTTTGACTGATTCAATCATTATGTCATTAAAAAAAACCCCTGCTGGCTCTCACTGCTGGGAATACCCAGATGCCAGTATTACTGGCATTACTGGCACATTTGTTCTTCAATTTATATGTAAAAAGTGAAAAAATCACATAACACTGGTAGTATCTACGTAATAGTTTCCAAAATTCTCTGTCCATTACTACTGTCACCAGACAATGGAAACTGATTGTTACCAGTGGGAAATATTTTTTGTGTTCCAGTGAAAATGTGGACAGATGCTTATGATGTTTAATGAATTTCTAGGCCATTTGAAATGAAAAATGGGAAAAAAAAAAGCAGCATTACTTATGTGGCACAGTCTGTGTTGTCAGGATAGAGGCTGGAGGAGAAAGTTAGAAGGTCTGTGCTCGAGGGTGAGTCGATGGTAAATTAAAAGGACTCTCTGCGGGGTAGGTTAGACTGATAAGTGCCTTCAGATGATGCCCCTTAGTGCTTTGATGATGTAAAACCACTGTTGCTTCTGCTCTTAAGCATTATAGGTGCTCTGCATTGCTCTGATGAGGTTTCTCTGAGCCAGACCTGCAGTACTGAGTCACGCTGCACATAAAATGCTCTGTAATTCAATTTGTTTAAGACAGAAGAGGCTTGAAGAAGGCTGGGGCATATGGCACCAAAGCACAAATTTATATCAACCCATCTTGCCGAGTACGAGCTGCCTCCACTCTGGGACACAGCCAGGGTCTTACCAAAATAATGTAACAAATTTACATAATTAAGCCCCCAAAGTCAAAAACTCTCTCAGGAAACTGTCTGAAGGATCAGTTTACTTCCAACAGGAGTTAGGCAGCCCCATCACTGTCATGCTTTGGGAAACATTGCCCTTAAGGCTTTGCTGGCAGAAGCAAGTGGACCCATGTGTGGTACCACCCTGTGAGCAGAGATGTCCCAAGAGTTGCTTTCCCAGTTGCCCAGACCTGGGCAGAGGCTACTGGGCTCAATTCTGTGGCTCCCACCCTGTCCCTGCATGGGTGCCATCTGCTCCTGAGGTCCCACTGCCTCCCTGCTCCTCCCTTAGGCTGCCCATGAGGTCCTGGGTGGAGACAAAGATATGAATCCAAGGAAAGAGATTAGAAAGAATGGGGAATCTACGTACCTAAGGAGGAGTCTGGAGACAGAGTAACTTGCGGATCGTGGTTGTGGTGTAACAAAGGTGCTGTCGACCAGCATCCTGCTCTGCTCAAGGGAGATTTGCCAGCATCAGACTGGGGTGAGGCTGTGTGGGAATGATGCCTAGAGATACTGCATGTTTCTGCATCAGCTGCAGCACAGTGATACCAGGACATGGGCTCAGATAGACCACCTTCTGTGTCTTGGATGGGGCTTTTCTCCAGCTTCTCTTGGTCCCACCATTCCTCCCAATGCCTGTGGAAGGCCCTGCTGCTCCCTCTCCCCAGCTTTCAGTCTATGGTCAGGGTGGGTTTAAAAGCTTATGGATTCCCAGACCTGCTACTTCCATTTCATGGGTGTGATGGAGTGATTTTTCCACTGAAATAAGCTTCCTGCACCATACAAGAGCAGGACAGCTCGAATCAGAGCCCTCAGCTACAAACAGCATCAGGTCTTTCACTCTAAAATGGGTTCTTTTGTGCCAGTGAGACATACACATGTATAAAAGAGAATAAATGAATCCTACTGTAGCGGGAGAGCGAACCACAAAATCAGCAAAAGCACAATAAAGGCTTTTGATTTGCATCAATGGGTAACACAGGGAAAGTCGTACACTGTAGGCAGATCATAACTTACGCCGGAGTAAATAACACAGATATTGTTCTGACCTTGTGTAGAGTTTTGCTGCTTCAGTAAAAAATCTTACTGCTGCTGACCATTTGTTTCAGGGGACAATGTGAAGTGCTTCCTTAGGAGTAGAAGATAAATTGGTAAAATAGTCTTCTGCATTCTTAATGTTGTTGGCAGCATTATGGTCAAAGACCTGAGATAAAAATCGTGTCACCTCCACTCTGCAGCAGATGTGAGGGTTATTTTTTCCCAGAGCATTTCGTCACAGGCATGGATCCTCTTGTGTCGGGGGTCTGTTTGGAAAATGAGTGTGTGCCCATCCTCAGAGACCCACTGGAGGACAGAGACAAGCAAGGGAGCACAGAAGAAGTGACATCTCTGCTCGTCTGGATAGCAGCAACCATGGCACAATCAAAACCTTCAATGCATCAGAGAAAACTGGATCATTTTTTTATGTTCTCTCCCAGATTAATTTAGTGGTTTGGGACAGGTTGGTCTTGTGACAATCGTGGGTCAATCAGAGAGATTTGAGACCACTCAAAGACCTTTCAAGTGCACTCAGTTTCTGGGACTCCTTTATCACTGTGCTATCATGGGGCAGTTACTGCCCAGTCAGGCACCCATCCTGCTCTGGGAATTGGGCATGTCACCACAGCCCCTTGCAGGACATCAGCCCTTTCACCAGGCAGAGCCCTGAAACAGAGCACCAACCAGATGTTGACATGATCTGAAAAACAGCTAAATCTGTCCTTCATTCACTCCCCTACTCATCTGCCTCCTGCCCACTCCACAGGTGCACTCATGGAATCATAGAGACATTAAGACTGGAAAAGACCTCCAAGATCATCTAGTCCAACCGTCCCCCTACCACTAAACCATGTCCCTAAGTATCTCATCCAACCTTTCCTTGAACATCCTGAGGGACGGTGACTCCAGCACCTTCCTGGACAACCCATTCCAATGCCCAAGCACTCTTTCTGAGAAGAAATTTCTCCTCATTTCTAATGTGAACCTCCCCTGGGACAACTTGCAACCATTTCCTCTTGTCCTATAGCTAGTTATCTGTGAGAAGAGGCTGAACTCAGCTCACCACAACCTCCCTTCGGGTAGCTGCAGCAGCACAGCTGCCCTCTCCTCAGTCTCCCCCCGCTGTCTAAGCTTAGAGATATAAACTTCTTCGTGGTAGAAGAAGGGAGTCCTTTGACTGTCACAACCATCTGAGAAGCAGCAAGATTTCTTCCATATCTCCCTGCTAATTTTTGGTCTGTACAATCGGGTAGGTAGCTGGCCGGTGTTTCTCCCCTAAAAATGCTCTTATGAATGCTTTGTCCATGTAGGATTCTCACTGTCTACATATATGTGTGGTCCAGCAGAGATGCAAGCATGCATCTAATTGGAGGGGATACAAATGAACTTCCCAGTGCTGGGGCTGCAACTTCCCTGGGAGCCCCAGAAATTAAAATGTTCAATGGAGGTCAAGGGAGAGCAACTGAAGTGCTGCTTCCCCAGGCACATTATCCCCTTCCCTCCTACTCCCTTAGGACAGAACACCCTGTTTGGAAATAATTTGGGAAGGCAGTAGCACATTCAGCAACTTCCCTTTAATCGTTCAGTTACCTGACGGCAGTCTGGGAAGCTGCTCTTGTGAGAACAAGGCCACTGTCAACTGTCACCAGCCACTGTCTGTGGCTGAGGATACAGCCTTGGTGATGCCCATAAGATCACGGCTTCATTTGCTGGGATCCAGCTCCCCATGGGGCGTGAGCCAGCACGTCTCGCCAAGAGGAGGAGAACAAGGGTGTAGTAATGGCATTGCTGGGGCAGGGGGAAGATCCAGCCCTCCTCCTGTCTTGCCTCTAATAACCACTAAGAGTGACAGCCTGGGGCAGAAAATCAGCAAGAAAGCAAGCAAGTCAGGTTTGTCTTCAAAATACTGGTGAAGAAGAGGCACCATCCACTATCCAGAGTAAGCCAGAGTTACTTGTTGCCGTTCAAAAGACAAGGATTCTGCTGTGAAGCACATAAAATGTCTGGAGACAGTGTAATTAAACCTGTGGTCTAAACTAGCAGAGCTATTCCTGTGTTACTTGGTGGTGGTGCAAGAATATAAGACCAACATCTCATTCCACTTGCACTTCTGAGCAACTGAAGATGAATGTATCCTGGGTGTTATTGACTGAGGCTCACTTCCACTAAATGATTTTGACCTTTGGAAATCTTAGGGAGGGGGGGAATAGGGAGAGAATTAAAAAAAATAAATATTGATGAGTGGAATTTGTGGGTGAAAACTGAAAGTTTCTAGTTTAGCAGAAAATCACATGCCTCAGGCTCTTTCTCTTTTTGCAGTTGCCTCAGCTGGGCTACAATGCCCAGGAGGCATCAAAACTTTTCCTATCACTGGACCACAATGTAGACCCAAAGCACCAGTACCAGGTACCAGTGTAGGCTGGGGACTGGCCTGTTAAAGGTAAAAGGGACCTGGGGTCCTGGGGGACAGCAGGATGACCATGAGCCAGCAATGTGGCCTCATGGCTAAGAAGACCGATAGCACCCTGGGGTGTGTTAGAAGGGATGTGGTTAGTAGGTCAAGAGAGGTCCTTCTCCCTCTCTGCCCTGGTGAGACCACACCTGGAATATTGTGTCCAGTTCTGGGCCCCTCAGTTCAAGAAGGACATAGAACTCCTTGAAAGAGTCCAGTGCAGGGTCACCAAGATGATGAAGGGAATGGAACACCTTCCTTATGAGGACAGGCTGAGGGACCTGGGCCTCTCTAGCTTGGAGGAGACTGAGGGGTGACCTTATTAATGTTTATAAATATGTAAAAGACGAGAGTCAGGACAGAGCCAGGCTCTTCTCAGTGATGCCCAGCGACAGGACAAGGGGCAACGGGTGCAAACTGGAGCATAGGAAGTTCCATGTGAATGTAAGGGGGAACTTTTTCACTGCAAGGGTGACGGAGCCCTGGGACAAGCTGCCCAGAGAGGTTGTGGAGTCTCCTTCTCTGGAGACATTTAAACCCCACCTGGATGTGTTCCTGTGTGATTTAGTCTGGGTGATCCTGTTCTATAGGGGGGAGGGGGGGTGGACTAGATGATCTTTTGAGGTCCCTTCCAACTCCTAACATTCAGTGATTCTGTGAAAGTGCTTCTTAGAAGCACAGGTTATAGAGCAGTTACCCATAACAGCAGATGTCCCATTCACAAAGAAACAGAGTCCCCCATAACCCTGCTCAGGCGCTTATGAAGCGTCTGCCATCATAAAGTGGCCAAGCACCATAAACTGGGTGATTCGCCCCATTTTTGCCCTGTTGCTTAGTGAAGCACCCAAGGGAAGGTGCTGCATAGGGCACAAACAACT
The DNA here is from genome assembly GCF_964237585.1 of Gallinula chloropus. NCBI lineage: Eukaryota > Metazoa > Chordata > Aves > Gruiformes > Rallidae > Gallinula > Gallinula chloropus. The sequence continues at coordinate 200,436,348 of NC_140085.1, forward strand.
CTGCTGCAGGCAGGGATGCCAACAGGATGTGGCATGAGGTGGCAGGATGCAAGAGAAATGACACATGGCCAAGGGAAGTTGTGTTGCTTACAGAATAAGTTAAATTCCCCCTCAGCTATCAGCTGTTGGGGGTCCAGGGAGCTGTGGATGGGGTCTCTTCCCACATTTACTGTTTTCACCTAGTCTTGCAGCACAGGGCAGAGTCTTGCAAAAGTACTAAGCCTCAGAGGTGAGGGAATAGATTAAGGCAGTGGAAGTCAGAGGGATGCAGTGGGGTATTAAAAAATTAGGGTGCAAGGGATTGCATGAGGGAATAACTGCTACCAAGTGGAAAGTGACAACAAAATGACCCCACTAAAGCTCAGGAAGTCTCCAGGCCCCACACAGTGCCTGCTTTTTAACCTAAACCCCTGCTCCTGGTGCAGTGTTGCACAGTGATGTAAGCTCCTTAGATGTAAGCTCTTCCGTGGAGCAAGGGCCACAGTACACAGGTGGTTCCCCGAGCAGCTTGGCCCCAGGCACCATGGTGGGACAGGGCACCAGCGTCATCACTCTGCCAGACCTGCACGTGGCTGCTGGCAGTTTTAGGGTTTGTTTTGCAAAAGCATCAATTTGTTGTTGTTAACACGTTGTGCTCCACAAGGACATGCCTCATTCTTCACTGGCAAGAGCTCTAGCCACACTGCTCAAGTCACGTAGGGCAAAGGCAGGGACTGGAAGTATGAGGAACTGCCCACTGTAGGAGAAGATCGGGTTTGAGAACACCTAAGTAACCTGAATGTGCACAAGTCCATGGCACCTGATGAGGCGCATCGGCATGTCTTGAAGGAACTGGCAGATGAAGTGGTCAAGCCACTCTCCATCATATTTGAGAGGTCCCAGCAGTCTGGTGAAGTCCCCACTGACTGGAAAAGGGGAAACAACCCCTATTTTTAAACAGGGGAAAAAGGATGACTCAGTGAACTACAGGCTGGTCAGTCTCACCTCTGTGCCTGGCAAGGTCTTGGAGCAGATCCTCCTGGAGACTATGCTCAAGCACATGAAGAATAAGGAGGTGATTGATGACAGCCAACTTGGCTTCACTAAGGGCAAATCATGCCTGACAAATCTGGTCATCTTCTGTGATGGAGTGACAGAGATAGTGGACAAGGGAAGGGTGACAGACATCATCTTCCTGGACATGTGCAAGGCCTTCAACACTATTGTACACTACGTTCTTATGTCTAAATTTGAGACACATGGATTCAACAGAGGGACCACTTGGTGGATAAGGAACTGGCTGGATGGTCACACTCAAAGGGTCAATGGTCAATGGTCCATATGGAGGTCTGTGATGAGTGGTGTTCCTCAGGGGTCAGTACTGGGGCCAGTATTGTTCAACATCTTTGTCTGTGACATGTACAGTGGGATCAACTGCACCCTCAGCAAGTTTGCTGACGACACTAAGCAGTGTGGTGAGGTCGACATGCTGGAGAGAAGGGATGCCACCCAGAAGGACCTGGACAGGCTGGAGAGATGGGCCCATGTGAACTGTGTGAAGTGCAACAAAGCCAAGTGCAAGGTTCTGCATGTGGGTTGGTTGCTGAGAGAGTCAGGCTCGTTCAGCCCGGAAAAGAGAAGTCTCTGGGGAGACCTAATTATGGTCTACCATAGTTAAAGGGTCCTACAGGAAAGTGGGAGAGTCTGTGCATCAGAAAGTGCTGTGATAGGACAAGGAGTAATGGCTTCAAGCTGAAAGAGGTTAGATGTTAGGTTTAGGTTAGATATTAGGAAGAAATTCTTCCCTGTGAGGGTGGTGAAGCCCTGGCACAAGGTTCCCAGAGGGGTTGTGACTGCCCCTGGATCCCTGACAGTGCTCAAGGCCAGGTTGGATGGAGCTTTGGGCAACCTGATCTAGTGAAGCGTGTCCTTGCCCATGGCAAGGGGGTTGGAACTAGATGGTCTTTGAGGTCCCTTCCAAGCCAAAGCATTCTATGATTCTATGAATATATGAGATGAAGGCAGATGGAATTGTGGGAGGTGCTGAGTGCCTGGGAGATGTGCTTGTGTTGTGTCAGCAGAGATCTGCATTGAAAGCCCAGCGTAGGGCATCCATCCACCCCGGGCACACGTGCACAATTTGCTGTCTCAAAGCAAAGTCAGTCCTTTGTGCAAATGTGAAGATCGTACTCTGTGGATCCCATCAAGGCAAGCAGAGGCACTGTGTCTCAACAAAAACCCCCATACTGTAATGCTAATCTTATTATTTTCCTTTTTTTTCTGGGATATTTCCCTACCACCTCCAGCTGAACTTGCCCTCCCTTCGCAGGCTGGGAGATCTGGCTAATCAGCAATGTTTACAAAGCTTTCTTAGCTCTCAACAAATGCTGTTTCTTTGCTGTGTTTTTCAGCATGGCAGAGTGATTATTGTCGAGATCTGAGATGCAATCGCCTGTTTTGTGGGGGAGGAGGGTGGGGAGTTGGGGAGATAATGTAATAATGGAATCCATTGTCATGAATAAATCCATAGGAGCATTTAGATGTTTTTCCCCTTTTTCTGACCTACTTGGTCCTCACGTGTCTGGCTGTCCCGAGAAGGCTGTTGACCTTGTGGGGAGGTAACAGACTGACGGTGAACAGACCACTCTCCAGGTTCAGCGAGTGGGATGAATCTTGCCTATTCCCAATAAAAGGAAATAAAAGTTAGAAAGCACTCTGTTTAGAGCCAGTGTGCATGAAATGCTTTCAGGGACAAAACCCAAACCCCTCCCACTACTCTCCTCAGGCATCTCCATGCCGTCAGTGCAAGAGTTTTTATGGAGCAGCTCCTCATTTCACGGATGAGCTATAGGGTGAGGGAAGGAAAGCATTTGTCCCTCCCCCCTGACACAGAGCCCAAGGTGATCCAGGGTCTCCTGGATTGGCAGTGGTGGTGCTCCATGTCTGCGACACCCACCCCACTGCAGCAGTGGGTGTTTTTCTAGTGCGGCACCAGATTTCTGTTTGCTTGAAGAAACTGCACTTCTTTCTGTTCTGAATCTTGTCACTTCTGCCCTCATTATTTCCAGATTGCTTTTTTTTTTTTTTTTAGGTACTTCTCCTATTCTGTCCTTCCTTCCCCAGTGTGTCACACTTCTTACTTCATGTTTACTCTGCTTTGTATTTTTAGACTGGTTTCCTAAGGAAGCGATGCACAAGCCGTCATGCTGCCTGTGGCTCCATCTATGTACTATTCCTCCCCCAGCATCAAAAATCACAGAATATTGGTCCACCCTAACTGAACCTGATGGAGGAAGAGAGATTTCCAGGACATTCCTTCAGAGAAGGTCCCTGAGCACCCTCTCTAGAGGAGAGTGTGGTGCCCTCCTCCATCTCTCCTTGCCTCCCCTTCAAAGTGCCACTCAGCTGTGGCTGCGGGTGGAGAAAACAGGCAGAAGCCCTTGCTCCTGGACCCTGTTCTACCCCTTTCTCTAGCTAGCATCAACCATACAAGACCTATGGCAAGGACCAGCTTCGATGTGTCTCCCCCTTGCTTGGGGTTGACTCAAGCTGACTGGGGTTGTGGCACCTCTGCATTCTCATCCCACCAGCCTCAGAAGTGCAGGCAGAAGCCAAAAGACTTGTGTCCTTGTAGATAGCCCCTAGGCTTGGAGAAAGGAAAGGGAGCATTTAGGAAGGAGTGCTCATGGGGCCAGAGCAGCGGCAGCCGCTGTTTTCCTGGGGGTGGCCAGTGGGTGGAGGAGCAGAAAGGAACAAACAAGGCTTCCAGATGAGTTCATCCCCTCTCAAATCATGCTCATTGAAACACATCTGTGTTTCCAGGGCTATGTGCAGTGAAAAACCGCCTTAGTCAGCTCTTGTTTTCAGTTTTGTGCATTGGCTATTTGTATGGTTCCTTTTTTCACCCCTTCAAATCAGATCCTCTCATGTATAAGGGCTCAGTTCAGCCAGAGCTTTATCCAGAAAGCTGCTCCCAACACTTCCTAATCTCATAAACAAGAACGAAATGACTTAATACTCCACAACAGAAACTGTTTTGTTCGAGTGCAGCAGTGGCAGTCTCAGAGACACCTCACCCACGCGGGTGCCTGTCGAGGGAGGCTGCTGACCACGGACAGCAGAATGGTCCTTTCTAATCCAGGTAGATTATATTTTATTGCAAAAATGGCACACAGCAGCTATTACTATATTTGTGTAGTACCAGGGGATGCCCAGACAGCATTTGTTGGGAAGCTGATTAAATCACTGAGGTGTAATTGAAGGGTTTGATTACATTCCACCTACAGCCATCAACATCCACAGCGTTTGTGTTTTCAGCTGGTTTGAAGGCTGGCACATCTTTATGGTCCAAGCAGCCCAGGGTGATGCTGCCCACAGGTCATTGCATGTGCCAGGGCTGGTGGTAGCAGTCTGTATCTTGTCAGTCTGGAGACGCCTGGGCTGAGGGACACCTCGTTGCTTACATGCCACAGCTACAGGTTTGATGGGAAGCCTCACCGTAGCAGATGCTGATCTCAAGGGTACGTCTGTAGGATCCAGGTGTATGTATGAGGATCTCAGGGTTTGCTTACCCAACCCTGTAGTTTGCAACTTGTCAAGGAAAGCTCAGAAATGTTCTGCACTGGAAAAACTCAAAGTCCCAAGAACACATACAGGAATGACATTTTCCACATTGATTTCACACATATTTATCTCCAGAGCTTTACGCTGATCAAATACATTTTTGAAAAATTTCACTCACAATAAGAATGCTAATGTTTTTTTTTTCCAGGGACTGCTGATGAAGTTCTTTAAATTTAACAGCACCAGCCCAGTGCTGCCTTCACTAAACTGAAACTCTGGAGTTCACTCAGGCAGGTCCCCAAAGCTATTTAGGTACCACATTCGTAGAGCAATTGATTTCCCCTGTGATTTCTCTATGCCATCAGGGAAGCCCTTGATGGTGGCCTTCAGGGCAAGCTGATATTAAGGTGGTGCTGCTCACGATAGCAACCAGGGAAAGAAGAACGCCTTCAGCAGAGAAGTTGCTGTAGAGCACAAAGCAGGAGTACTGCTTTGCAGATGTTCATTAACATTCAAAAAACAAATGTCTACTCAGTCGTGTTTGTGAGCTTTTTTCTTTTTACCCCCTCCAAAAATCCCAGCTGCACAATAGAGTGTGCATGAATACTTGGGGAAAATTATCTCTAACCAAAACTAACTCCCTAGATAAGATGTGTTCTGGTATTACTCAGTGTTGGAAAGCTTGCATCACCATCCAGCAAAGGAACTGAAGCAACAGCATGCATGCAGCAGAAATAGCTGCCCAGAGTGGGCAGGGGTATCTAGACACCCCTCCCTCCCACTGGACTGCCCATGGTTTTGCCTTTCAGGTGAAGTCGTCTGTGATGAGGAACAGTCGTGGTCCACAAACACATAGCACCACATTGGTTGCATCCTCAGGACAGCACGTGTGGTGGCCATGAAAGGTCTGCAGAACATCACTTCAGCTACATGGAAAACCAAAAAGGTGAAGAACTAACAGAAAGCTCTCCAGTATTGCCTGCATTTGAGAGTTCCAAACTGTGCCCAGTCACCGGAGTGAATGCAACATACAAAATAATTATAAATGATTTATCCCAGCCACCAGTGCTTTTCCAGTGCCAGGCAACTCTCTGTTGTTCTGCCAGTCTATTAGCTAAGTCTAGAAATAACAGTTCATCTCATTTGGGATTTCAGATTTTAAAGATTTGTGCCCTGGGAGTCTGGACTCCATACTGAGCTCATTTAAAAGCGCATATTAAAAAACACACCACTCAGCACACTGCTAGAGAGACCTGCCCCCTTGCAGCATCCACAGACCTTCCAGCATTCCCTGAGAGCTCTCCAGTAGGGCTGTACAGTAAAGTACTAAAAAGCAGGACTGGAACGGACCTGGTGAGTTTGGCTCCCGCATTGCCTTGCCCACAGGCAAGATCCTCTCCCAAGCCACCCCTGACAGGGCTGTGCCCAACCTGTTCTCAAGGCCTCAAAGGATGGGAATTCCTCAGCCTCCCCACGCAATCTGTTACCAGGTTTATCTTCACCTTTAGAAAGCTTTCTCCGCCCTTAATTCCTAAACCTAAACTTCTCTGTAATTCCGTCAGATGACCATGTGCCATGGCTGCTGTGGGTGTGGTAAAGACTTGGTTCAACCCTTACTGTACTGTGAGGCTTTGATACCTCCAGATTTCTCTTCTGTAGGCTAAATAAACTCAGAGGTAGCATTTTTGGGATGATGTTGAGGGACACAGAGGTGCAGCTCAGCCTGAGGATAAGGAAGTCCAGAACAACACTTCCAACAAGCTCCTTTACAAGAAAAAAAAAACCCAAACTTCTGTAGAAGAGGAAATAACCCCCTTTTTTGGCCACTCAGAAGGAACATTGCATCCAAGAACTTTTAGTTTCTTTGCCTGTTAACTGTGTGTGTATATTCTGCACAAATAGGAATGAATGTGAGGCAAACTTCAAAAAAATAGGGCATTTATTTGCAACTTTTTTTAGAGGAGTGGCAAAGCTAAGGTAAAATCAGATCCAGCAGGGATATCCTACCAGGAGACTGAAAAATCTCTTGAGAACAATACTGAAATTATGTGATCACAGAACGGTTTGGGTTGGAAAAGATCTTTAAAGGTCACCTAGTTCTGACCTCCCTGCCATGGGCAGGGACATCCTCCACTAGCCCAGGTTGCCCAAAGCCCCATCCATCCTGGCCTTGAACACTGCCAGTAATGAGACACCCACAATTAACATTCTGAGTCTTGTCAGCAATGGAGCACGCTGATGGTCAGCCTGGGCATATATTCAATGTGGCAAGAACTGGAGGAAAAGCAGCAAACATAATGTTGAGGGAAAGGGGGGAGGTCTTTACAACATGGATTTTAGCATTAGCAGCAATTAGAGTTGTCTGGATGCTTTTGAGATAGGACTGAGGAGCACAGATAAGAAGAAAATAAGGAAAGACCAATGAAAAGAAAGCGAAGCAGATAAAATGTGTTTTCCTACAGTCCAAGGGATTACACAGCTCCCAGGCACACAGTGAATTAGCCCAGTCTTCCCTGGAAAGAGACAGAGGGAAACTTCCCTGAGCCCATATCAAACAATGCAGTGGACATCGTATAAAGAAGATGTGTATAATGTCACTATGGATGCCCGGACATGGGTCTCGGCTGCTGTATTAGCCTGGCAGCACCTCCACTCACTGAGCCAGTGAACTTCCTTTGACTCCAGTGGGTGTTTTCCATGACTAAGGACAGTTGGCATTGCCCCAGCCTGTTAAGTCCTTGAGAGGTGGTCCTGCCAGCCCTGTCCCAAGTGTACTTTAGAGCTCACAAGTTTCTGTTCGCAGCACTGATGCCCTGACCCCAGGAGGGAAAAGACCCATTACATCTGCTGCACCCCAGGGGACCCCACCAAGTGCTGCTCCTCTGGCAGCCCAGAGGCTCGGGGATCGGTTCACCAAACCCACTGGCCTTGGGAGGAGCAGGAATTGGGATGCTGTGCCGATCTGCATATTTGGAGAAGGGTGGGAGTCCCGGGCAGGATCAGAGGATGGGTTGGCCACTGTCCCACATGTGCTGGGAGTGAAACAATGGCAGAGTCTGCCACAGCACCCGGTCAGCCCTGTCAGAGGCACAGTATGGGCCAGAAGTCCCTGTCGCAGCTTGTGGTCCCTGCCTGGAGCGGACGAAACTGCGAGCAGACTGTTTGTGGATCAGCGTCCTCCTTCCCACACAGACATATGCTGGAGGAGAAAAACAAGCTGCTTCTTTCCAAGTCCTCTTACAGCCTCCAGCTCTCTTGTCATTGAACTGCCATATGAAAGCCAAGATCTCTGCTGTTCTCTCCACAGTATGGCTTTACTCCAGGTGTATAAGAGGCTGTATTTTGCAAAGGGACATTAGGTGCATGCTACCAAGCTGAGGAACAGGGTGACTGGGAAAAGCAAGAGGTGTAGAAGGTGAATTTTACAGGCAGAAGAAGCTTCTAGAAAAGAAAGCATTCAGAAAATAAGAAAAAGGCTTAAGGAGAGTTCATGGCACCTAACAGAGCTCTGCAGGTGAGGCCATCTCTTCCACGAGTCATCACAGCCTCACCCACTTCATCTTCAGGGATTCACACTCTCATGCCTTAGCAGGAGCAAAGGACTTTCACTGATCGAAATTTTTCTGCTGTGTGTAACAGCTGGGTATGCTACATGTTGGATAATGGGATATTCATTGTCCTATAGTTCCTTCCAGGAAAGATTTCTGTCTCCAAAAGAGAAATAGAAACAATAAGAGAATCTCTCTATCTGACACGTCATGTTTGATGCTGAATTCACCCCTACTGTCTACCCTGGAGTGGGGTGTGAACCAAGGCAGGGGAAGACCTGGAAGGACTGCAGAGGCAAAAGAAATGGGCCTGTTGCTGCCCCTCCTCTAGGTCAGCAGGAACCTTGCAACTGGAGTCAGCAGGAGATTTGGTCTTTACAGACCTTTCCAATATGCAACAGCTTCACCCAGCGCTAGACAGTCTTTGGAGGCTTACACAGCCCGTACCTCAAGGTGAGCATTCCCGGGGTAGCACTATCCCTGGAGAAGAGCAAGAAATGAATCACAGAGAGACTAAATGGCACTGGAAGGAGTTCAATTTAGCTCTCCCAAATACAAAGTTAGCACTTTCCCCATCAAACTATCCTTTTCCCTTGGATTTCTTGCAGAGGTGCTTTAAATTCCGTCCAAGTTCTCGCCCAGCCCTTCAACTGGAGAAAACCCTGGAGAAATGGTAACTGAGCAGCTCTTCCAGCCAGCCTGACCTCAGCCCTTCTCCAGGCCAGCTCATCTGCTTCTGGGGGTGCTGCCAGCTGGCGAGCGCCCGGCTCCCTCACACGAGCTGGCGCAGCCCAAGGGGTGAATCAGCCTGCCGAGGAGCTCGCAGCAAGGATAAACAGCTCTGGGGCTGGAGAAAACGAAATAGTTGGAAATTAATGGGAAAGGAATTGCAGGAGAAAAGTCTTGCAGCTCTACTGTATGCCTGCCGAGCCTCAGACACGTACTGCAGCCATCGCTGCAAACACTCCAGCTGATAATAATGTTACTGCAGACGATAAAGGCCAGATAAGATAGAAGAGGATAGGAGAGAAAATATGTAGCCTGTTTGAAAATGGTATTTTAACAGAGCTAAGGGACTGTCAGAGGAGGATGGGCCAAAGACCAATCCCTTCTCCATCACTGGTTTATGTCTGAGTAGCTCTCTGGGTAAGATAACATGCCGTAAGATCACTTGAACATACACAGGCAACAAAGCAGTTCCCTGTTCTCTGGCAACTGGAGGTCAGGGGTTTGAATCAAACCAGTTTTTAGTTTTCAGTTTTTAGGTTTTTAGTTTTTGTTGTTTTTCTCTTGGGAATGGTAAGGTCAATGAAGATGTCCTAGACTTGTACCTGACCAAAGAAGGGGTGGAGGAGCAAAACAAGTGAATCAAAAAAGGAAATAGGGTTGGAGGTGGAGACAAGGGAGCTGCCCTGAGCTGTCGCTTGCCTCTGCCTACTGGCTTCATTCCCACAGTGTTGCATGTCAGCCACTGCCACCAGCATCAGCAGGCACTGGTGACCAGACCTGCATTTTTTCACCAGCTACCTGTGGGGAGTTAAAAGAACAAAGCAGTGCCAACAGCCACAGCTCAGCCTGGACACCATTCCCCAGCGTGAGCTGCTGCTGCTGAACTGCTTCTGTTCTTTGGATGGTGGGGGACACCACTGAAGGACACTTCTCATGCAAGCCCCCAAGCCTGCTGTGCACTGGATACCCAAAATGGGGACAACTCAGCACAGCCACAGCAGTCCCTGAGGAAGTCTCTGCTGCTGGGTTTGTGCTCCTCAGAGGGCACATGCAAAGCACGTACAAGAAAAGCAAGCCCCGTTTCCCTCACTGCACAATCACATCAGCAGCAGTGCTTCCTCTTCACTCCACAGCTTTACAAGGCTTCCCCAAAGAAGACAAAACCAAAACACCAGTAGACCAAAATTAAAGGGAAGCCCAAGAGGAGACACAAAGAGCTGATGTTTGTCTCCTCTCAGGGACACTCCTTACGTGTTGATGGCTTGTCCCAGGGCTCTGGCACCAGCAGTCTGTTTGTGCATTGCTTCCACCGCCTCCTTGGTGGCTTTGCTTGACATCTGTGAGGCTGCAGGCTTAGAGAATGTTGAGGTAGGTCCTTTCAAACATGAGAGGTTTCAAGAAATTAATAGGAGCCTTAAGTGCAGCAAGCTCAGCATTTCACTCTGTGGCAGTGCCATTGAGTTGAGGGACGAGGAGGTACGGCTTTAACTGGGAGCATTGCACCAATGAATCATCTTTGATTTTCAAAGGAGTAAGTGCATCTGCTCCAGTGTCCAGCAAGTCCTGTGCAGAATCAGATATTAGGGAGGGTAGGGGAGAAAAGACGCTGGATTTAGTCTCAGAAACAGATTTGTCTGGGCCATGTAGTGGCATCCTAACGTAACATGTTTCTACATCCTCCCCCTTGCTATAATTAATTTTTAATCATTCAAGCAAGTTCCCACATATCTTGTAAATCTCTGTTCACGAATTCTGCTTTTAATGAAGCCCGCTCTTACTTTCAAAAGAAAGTTGGTTTAGGGTGTGTCGGTGTTTGTTCGTAATGCATTTTGTTCACAGTAAACAGCATTTCCTTTTATTCCCATCCAGGGGTAGTGTTCAGACATCTGCACTCTGTGCAAAACAGTGACTCTGGATTTACTGCTAAGTTGCAATGAAGTCACTGGCTAAGTTTGCTTTTATCCCAGGGGTGCAGGTTTTAGCCCTTAAAATGCATTAACTCTTTCTCGGTCTGAATTTCATCCCCCCTCCAATCTCCATCTTAGTTCAAGTACACGGAGAACTGTGTCCAATAAATGATTTTATTTAAATAGCCATATTGCAAAAGCTCTCTGCCATGTCAGCACCAGCACCCTTTTACCTCTTTCCAGGTGGCATCTGCTGTACGTTAATGAGGGCAACACTCCACTGCCCTGTCCTCTGTTGTGGCTGTGTCCTGCACCAGTTCTGCACCCGGGAGAATCATCACCTGCTTCAAATCAACCCCTCTGTCCCCATCTTTGCTTTGTGGCAGAAACCCACAAAACATATTTTTATTCTTGTTACTTCTTGGCATGGGGTTCCACACTTATTTCAGGCCAGGATAGTGAAGGGAAGCACTGCAAAATCCGAGTCCCAAATTCCTCTTTCCAGAAATTAACCACATCAAAAGCTCTGGAGGCAGAGACAGTCTCCTCACTGATACTTCTTCTTGTACAATAGCAAAAGATTTAATTAGTGTTAAATGCAAACTTGAACTTTGCTGCAAAGCTAAAACAGAGCTCCCTGGTTCCATACTACGCTGGAGCTCTGGCCTTGTTTTTATTTTAATTTAGAGAAAAAATATAAACCCACATTTCCCAGCAGTGATCAGATTTCACAGTTGTAGATCATGGTGAAATATTAACTTCTCCCTGTCCTCCCTTCTATGCTCAGTTCTACCCATGTCTGTTGGTAGCCTACACTTTTATTTGAGAAATTTGCTTGAGGGCTTGAATCACCTCAGTAAGGTTTTTCAGTGGCACCTCCACAGCTTAGGGACACCGCAAGAGCCATGAGTCTTCCTTGCGTAGGTAGTTGAAATGGTGCAAAGTTGACTCTCAGCAACCTGAGCCTGACAGGGTTCAACAAAGGGATGATGAGGATGATGCCAACGTTAGTCACGTACCCAATGCTTCTCTTCTGCAAATCTCAACGTGTTTGGCAAAGGCAGATAAGCATGGTTATCTCTAGCACACAGAGAGGGGAAATTAAGAGAGAAAGGACAAAGGTCTTTTTTTTCCAAGGGCATCAGACACCCAGGTGGTTTTACCACTGGGGAGGCAGTTTAAGACCATCCATGAATGTGTGAAATCCCTTGTACTACTTTTTGGCTGGGATAGAGTTAATTTTCTTTGTAGTATCTCCTATGGGGCTGTGATTTGGATTGGTGCTGAAACCAGCGTTGATGACATAGGGGCATTTTTGTTCCTGCTGAGCAGTGCTGACACAGAGCCAAGGCCTTCCTACTCCTCACCCCACAACTCTTCTGAATCTCTCCCCAATCTCACTGAGGGGGAGTGAGTGAGTGGCTGTGTGCCGTTTAGTTGCCAGCTGGGGTTAAACCACGACATCCCTATGAAGCAGTATAAGCCTGTTTTAGGAGGAGCATGTCTACCCTCACCTGAAGAAGGCCTGAGCAAGCATCTCTCATTTCAACTGCCATGCTGGAGGGAGCTAGCTGAGGAGGATTTGCTCCAGAGTTACGTGCAATATTTCTTCTCTCTGTTCCTGTCTGAGCTGCTGAACACCAAGGGATGTTCTTGGGTGTGGAGCTGCCTCAACAGTGTCCCGGAGCTGGCTGAGAGCAATCTCCTCACCCTGGGAGAGTACTCCCGGCTTGCAGATCCACAGCTGGTTGTTGCATCTCCCCCAGAATTGCCCCGTGCAACATGTCTGACCCCCAGGCCAGCAGATGAACTACCCCAGACTATCAGAAAGTAGGGTGGAGAGTGTCTGGGATGGTGTCTTACTTCAACAACAGAAATCTCTTCTGAAGGAGAATGCAAAATCCTACTTCTCTGTAATGATTTTCAAAATGTCACCCTGGAGTCATTAGCCATGGGCTTCCTGTCAGTGTAACCCACCCAGATAAGACTTCAGGGGAAGGGAGAGGGTGTCTCAGAGGGTTAATGGCCTTCTGGCTGCAAACCAACAGCAAAACAAAGATTAAAACCACCTTGTCCTCACTCTGACTCCAAATCGTGCCATCCACAATTCACAGGCCAAATCTCTTTTCCTCATGCTCAGAAATCTGTGACAATGAAGAGTCATGGCAGATGACTGGGATCACTGGTGGAGCATGGAGTTGCAATGGGAAGATGAATTATTGTCTGAGGCAATCAAGCAGGAGCACAAATACAGCGGGTCCAGATCAAGCTGCTTTATAAGCACATCCCTTGCCTTGGGACAGGACAGAGGGAGATTGGTCACCACATTTCTCATTGGTATTTCTTACATCCAAATTTATATATGACCCAGCACCCACAGAGATCCATATAGGTCTGAGCATGCTCAAGAGCTGAGTGGATTTCAAGACAATTTATTTATCAATGTCCTTATTCTCTTTCTTTGTTGTTCTTCGTCTCCATCCTAAGTCTCTCCAGTTCCACACTACTGTCTATCCTTCTCTACCATCACCCCTCTGACCCTCTCAGAGATGAGTGGAGCCCAAGTTGCTGGAAATAAAGCTTAATACCGCCCACCTACAGCCAGCAGAAGGGATTTCTTGATTCTGAAATGTACAGGCTGGTTCTGGGATGGAAGGAGAGACACAAATAAGTAAAAGACCAGAGGAGACTGTGCCCACAAGCAGAAGGGTGGTTTGTTTGAATTTTTATGTACCATTGTCCATGTGCTTCTCCAGGAGTTTGTAATATCTCTCTTTGCTCCTGCAGTTCTTCATATTTTCTCTTAAATATAATTTTTCTATCCATTTTTTGTTCTCTGCTCCCTGCTCTGTGTACACTGATGTTTGTTTTATTACCCTCTTCTGCCACATGACTTCCAGCATGGTTTTTTCTCCTGCTAGGAGGGGCACACAGAAGGGAGGAGAGCAGCTAGGAACAACATGAGCTGCACACCAGGATTTAGAGGCAGAATCAAAACCATCTTGAGCTTTTGTCCCCTCCCACTGAATTGCTCACGCTCTGCCCTGTGCTCCAAAGTGATATTTTCTGCCTCTTTTCTGTCTAGAGTGGGATCTCCATGGAGATCATCCTTGCTGGGGGAACAGCCTCAAGACTCACCTGCAAATGAGCTACCCAAATCCACATGTTCTGGGGAAAGTGCCTGTCTCAGAGGTGTTATCCCCAGCATGGTGAACTGAAGTAGAAATTCTCTCACATGTGTGTAATCTGTGGAGCCCATCCTGCGGGCACATCAGAGGTGCTGAGTTCCTTGCTCAAGGGGTGAACTCCTTGACCCATCCTTTTTAGTTTCTCTTAGTACTATTCTGGAAATTGTCCAACATAATTTGCCCACTATAATCTGCCCATGCTTTGCTGCTTTTCCACCTCACTTCCCAGGCTCTGGGCTCAGAAACAGGGCATATCTGTTTCCCCCAGACCTTCTCTATTCCAAGACCTCCCACATCCTTTTCCTCTAATACAGCCCATAGCAAGAATTGCAATATGGTCACAGCTCTGTTCTCCTTGCCAGAATTTTTTTCTAAGCATGAAAAAAAAATCCCCACCAACCAACCAAACCACTATGTTTGATAAGTAATTTATTTAAAACCCTGACAAGCTTGACTGAAATATTTCCACCATCTCTTCCAGCCTTGTTCTGGACGCCTCTTCCTCTTCTTTCTTTTGGACTGTGTCATTGGCAATAAGCAAAGAAGAGATGCTACTGCTGCCCTATGGTGCTGGCAGTCCAGCACAGCCACTCAGGGGTACAGTCCTGTCCTCCTTAAGCTGGGAGGACACCATGATCCTGAGCCCCATTTTTCTTTCTCTAGGGCTTGCCTGGGAATTTTAAAGCCACTAACGAATGATTTGAGGTCTTTGATTTGATATCCATGAAACTGGAAGGGAACTAGGAAGAGATCCGCAGACATGACCTCTGATATGTCTCATCTCCAGCATGGTGGTCAAGTCACTGTAGCTGGACCACAGACAGGGCTTTACATCTGAGGCAGTAGCTGGTCATATTCGCAGCCAGTTTCAGAGGCAGCTCCACAACATTAGTCTGCATTGGACTGGAAACAATTCAGATCCTTGGCAACCACTCTGGGCTGCTTTCAGGCCTGAGATGTTGGTGTGTACTCTGTAAGATCAATCAGCAGGTTCTGCAGGTAAGTGGCTTCTATAGTCCTGTGAGGGAACAGGGCTTGGTTTCTGCTCTTCTACTTGGCCTCATATAGTCTGAGGGACCTGCTGTGCCTCTGTTGTACCACACTGATGATGACATTTGAGCCTTTAGAAAGTGATTGACCCTAAGGAAGCTCTGACTAAAATTCTAACCACAAAACATTAGAAAGACATTTGTGACAGTGATAACTGGTCCATATGACTCCACAACCACTAGCGAACTGAAACAGTCATGGAATCATAGGATAACAAACTGGTTTGGTTTGGAAATCCCCTGAAAAACAGTCCCTCTAAAGCTTTCCTGTAGGCTCCTTCAAGTACTGGAAGGCTGCAATAAGGTCTCCCAGAGCCTTCTCCAGGCTGAACAAGCCTAACTCTCTCAGTCTCATAGGAGAGGTGCTTTGGCCCTTGGATTGTCTTTGTGGCCTCCTCTGGACTTTCTCCAATATTTCTATGTTCTTCTTATGTTGGGAGCCCCAGAGAGGAACATAGTACTCTAGGTGGGGTCTTACCAGCGCAGAGCAGAGTGGCAGAATCCCCTCCCTTGACCTGCTGATCACACTTCTTTTGGTGCAGCCCAGGATATGTTTTTTCTTTCTGGGCTGCAAGTGCACATTGCCACCTCACTTTGAGCTTCTCATCCCCCAACACTCCCAAGTCCTTCTCCTCAGGGCTGCTCTCAATCCATTCTCCACCCAGCCTGCAGTTGTGCTTGGGATTGCCCTGCCCCATGTGCAGGATGTTGCACTTGGCCGTGTTGAACTTCATGCGGTTTGCGTCCGCCCAGTCGCAGAGCACGATCCCAGTGCCATCGCAGCGTGGTCAGAGACTACCAAGTGACCCTTCTGTTTGATCACATTTAGCATTTTTCAAACATGGAGAATCCTGCTGGGCTGCCCCATCACCATCCACTGCTGCAGCTCACCACTGCAGTGATGCCCAACTCCTGGGGGACATTCCTCACAGGCAAGTGGCATCAAGCTCTCCCTACAGGACTGGGGTTTCTCCTGAGCTGCATGGGGATCTATGTCCAAGCAGAAGGTCTCACCAAGGTGCAGCGCTGGAGTACTGACTTTAGCAGGCTGCTCTGTTAACGTGGCTTTTAAAAACTTGGTTCTTTGTGCTTGGTGTGAATCAAATTTCCAACAGCTTCATAAATACGTCACTGACGGGAGGCCTTTAGAGTAAGCACATTGCAGTTTCCTGACATTTTCGTTCCTCTGTCTTGACATTTCTGAAGGGCATAAGAGGCCTAAAAAAAGAAACAGCCGCTCCCAGGGCACCATATGTTTTCAATTCCATCCTGCACTGGTGTAATAGATGGTCTTATTATAAATATGCAGCAGTTTTCCAGATGAGCCTCCCCCTCCCCCTTAAAATGACCTGGTACAACTGCACGGAGCAGGGATGGCTGGGAGAGGGAAGGAGAAGGAACACAGGCAGGAAAAGCCCTGCAGCTTTTAGGCACCCATTTAGAAGGATGTACTGTATTAATATTCAAGTTACCAACCCAGGCCCCGATGCTGCAAATATTTAAAGAAAAAGCACTTGACTCAGGCACAGCAACGCTTGGCAGAAGTTTCCAGTCTCCGTACACCGTTTCCCCCACTCCTCCATCCCTCCTGCTGCTTCTTCTGAGGCACTCTCCTGATGTCTTAAAATCTTTCCTTGGATGATCATTTCTGTACAAGGCAGAACGTGGGATGAGCAGTTGCTCCCAGCAACTGTTATTTATCAAGAGATTTTCATTATGTCTCTCTCTGCAAGGGACCGGGGCTCTTGTGAGACTTTGTTCTTCTTTTAAACAGCCAAACAAACCCTAATAGAATTAATATAATATAATAAAATATAACGTAATATTGTAAAATGCCCTCATGGGTTAGAATAACTGTGGTCTATAAACTAGTGCAGCTGTAGCAAGCCGCAGAGATGTTCTGGCATTTCAGAGGTTACTGCATTCCTGTCCATCATCTGGCTGATCTGGGCATTGTTATTATGACGATTACCTTATATATCCCTGTTTGCAGTTATTTATACGACAGCCCAAGTTGAACCATTGGGACTGTCTGTTCTGTGTGTCTACTCCAGGCTGATTCCTGTATATCTGCAGGGGTTAATTTCAGCCAGAATGGCTGAGAGAAGAACACTTCTCTGGTGGATCAATTCTTAGAAAAAAACCAAACCAAACTCTATGCATACCCATGTTTTGGAGTGGGGATTTAAAATATGCTAGTCAGAATGACATCTGCATCTGGAGGTGGCATCACACATGAAAACCCATGTCCAAATTGTGTCTGTCAAATTGCAGGTTGCACATGTGAAGGAGAAATGAGCTGGTACACAGCTCAAATGCTCACAAGGTTGCTCTGCACAGGCTGAGCTGCTGCTTCCCACAACAGCCAGAGGAGCCGGACAGGCCAGCCCCAGGATCCAGACCAGAGAGTCAGGAGCAGTTTCACTCCAATGCAGAGGGCAAGGAGTCAGATGATGCAATGAAGAGGATGGGGAAAGACAGAAAAGCAGACTTTAATGAGATAGACCTTTGCCCTGGGAACAGCTATGAAAGTCACAGCAGGTATTCTCTTTCCAGGAGCATTTTTTGGATGGTAGTTTTTATCAGTTAACATACAGTCAGAGAATCAAAGAATGGGTTACAAGGGATCTCAAAGCCCATCTAGTCCCACCCCCGGTACCATGGCAGGGATAACCTCCCCTAGCCCAGGTTGCCCAAAGCCCCATCCAACCTGACTTTGAACACTGCCAGGGATCCAGGGGCAGCCACAGCCTCACCACCCTCACAAGGAAGAATTTTTTCCTCGTACATAATCCAAATCTCCCCTCTTTCAGCTTGAACCCGTTATCCCTTGCCCTATCACTCCCTGCCCTTGTTAACAGTCCCTCTCCGTATTTCCTGCAGGCCCCTTCAGGTACTGGAAGGCTACTATAAGATCTCCCCAGAGTCTTCTCTTCTCCAGGCTGAACAACCCCAATTCTCTCAGCCTGCCTTCATAGCAGGGGTGCTCTCATCATCTTTGTGACCTCTTCTGGTCTTGCTCCAATATCTCTATGTCCTTCTTATGTTGGGGACCCCAGAGCTGGACATAGTACTGCAGGTACTACAGGGTCTCACCAGAAAGGAGTAGAGGGGCAGAATCCCCTCCCTGCTGGTCATGCTTCTTTTGATGCAGCCCAGGACATGGGTGACTTTCTGGGCTGCAAGTGCACATTGGCAGCTCATTTTGAACTTTTCATCCACCAACACTCCCAAGTCCTCTTCAGGGCTGTTCTCAATCCATCCTCCACCCAACCTGTAGCTGTGTTTGGGATTACACCAACCCATGTGCAGGACCTTGCACTTGGCCTTGCTGAATTTCATGCAGTTCACACAAGCCCATCTCTCAGGCCTGTCAAGGTCCCTTTGGATGGCATCCTTTCTATCCAGTATCTTGACTGCACCACACAGCTTGGTGTTGTTGGCAAAGTTGCTGAGAGTCCACTCAATCCCAAGATGTTAAACAGTGCCAGTCCCAGTACTAACCCCTGAGGAATACAACTCATCGTTGGTTGCCACCTGGACATTGAGATGTTGACCACAATGTTTTGAGTGTGACCATCTGGCCAGTTCCTTATCCATCCATCAAATCCATGTCTCTCCAATTTAGACACAAGAACATCGTGTGTGACAGCATTGAAGGACTTGTACAAGTCCAGATAGATGTTGTCTGTCACTCTTCCCTTATCCACCAGCACTATTGTGGAATGCCACCAGATTTGTCAGGCATACTTTGCCCTTAGTGAAGCTATGTTGGCTGCCACCAATCACCTCCTTATTCTCCATGTGCTTGAGCATAGTCTCCAGGAGGATCTGCTCCATAATCTTGCCAGGCACAGAGGTGAGACTGACCAGCCTGTAGTTCCCTGGGATTTTCTTTTTTTCCTTTTTTAAAAATGAGGGTTATGTTTTCCCATTTCCAGTCAGTGGGGACTTCACTATACTGGCACAACTTCTCAGATATGATGGACAGCAACTTCATTTGCCAGTTCCCTCGAGATGCATGCCACTGTGTGCAGTCCCTTGAGAGTGGCAATCTGCACCTGAGTACGTGTGGCATGGAGCTGGAAATCTCATCCACAAACAAAACAAATAAAAAGTGGGAGCATTGATATTTTCCCTTATTTCCAGCTCTGACTTGTGCAGCAGAATTCCCGTCATAGAACCTGCAAACAAACTAGCTGAGAGATTAGTAGAATAAGAGATGGAATAAAAGAAATCCCATTAAGAGGGCCATGGAGCTGTAATCAGCAAGGCAGCAGGCCCTAATGAGCAAGGAGATCTGTGGACAGATTTAGCTCCATAACAGCGTGTTTTGCACTGTTAGAGAAACTTGCATACCAATGGCTGAAAATTCCTGTTGATATTTGGTAAAATGAAGCACAGACAGATTACAACAGTATCCCATGGGACCACGAGTGTGTCAGTGGCAGCACGAGAGAAAGGCTCCAAAACTACTTCTATGGCTTACATCACCTGCTTAGCATCTGCTCCAGGTCCAGGATCTGCACCTAACCTAGAGGATACCCCATTTTGAAATATTACTGTTGGTTTCAGAGAAACTAGCAGCTAATGGATTTCTCCTCAGAAGTCTCAGTATGTGATTTCAGTGGCTACTATTGCTCAGCATTGGCAGAAATACAGATTTCCACAGCTGCAACTTCCAGCCATAGGATCTGGTCATGTCCATGTTTTTGAGGGTATAAAAACTCTTTGTTTTCAAACTGTGATTCCTTATGAAGACTCATAAACAGTGACAAAAGTTCCCTCTTGTACTTGAGGTAAACAGACTAACATCTTTGAATTCCAATGAAAAGCATATTTTATGGACCTTTGATCATGCTTGCGATTCTTTGAGTTCTCTCCAACTTTTAATGCTACAAGATAAAAGGAAGACCCCAGACCTGACATGCTATTCCAGGAATAATCCAATGTCTGTGGATAGAGAAGGAACATAACTTCCCTAATCTTAGCTGAGACCCCCTTCATTTCTTCAATCAGGTGCTAGTGAGGACTGGTCTGGTCATTTCATGGAGGAAGGATATCAGCTGGTCACTCCTGCCATTACTTCCCTCAGTTTTGTGCATGTCTTGTATCCTCAAAAAGGCAACAATGCATTGTAATTATAATTATGACTGAACTGTTGAGCACCTGCTGACATGACCTTCAGATGTCTTAGATGTACCCCATTTGTTTATGTCCCTTTTACATACAGTTTGGGTCACTATGTATCATCTTTATCCAGATCATCCTCTGCTCTTCACTTCTCACCTCTCCCAGTTTTTATCACCAAGAAATGTTACCAGCAATAATCTGATTTCCTCTTCAAACCAGTGACAAAGGTGTCCCTGAGGACTGGATGAGTGGAAGACCTTTGCAAGGCTTCTTTAGGAAAGCACCTGTTCTGCAGTGAATCTCCATTTATTTTTGCATTTTATTTCAAGACTCAACACTCCCCCATTTTTTATCCTTTCAATGTGTATTGTATGGGTTTTCTATCACTGTACCTTCTTTCTTTGGAAGTGCATGGTAAATCAGCCATTTTATGGAAGTGAAAGTTACAATCAACTTTTGAAATTCCTAAAAATATCACATTGGGTACCCCAGGCCTATTTTTTTAAATAATTGATTGACATATTTTGTATTAAACTGCTTTTATTCCACATAGTAAAGTCCCTTAGCAGTAGTCCCCTATTTCCCTTCAGTCAAAGTCAGGGCAACTCCTTCAGACTTAATCAGGTCATTCAATTTACCCCTTTCAGAGTTAAATAAAGACAAATTGAGTATTTCAGGAACTTTATCACTCCAAAGACTTCAAAATTAAAACTGCATATGCCACAACAGAAAATAAAGCGGCAGAGTGTTATTTGTCCAGAGTAATTCTGTCTGAGTTAATTTTCTGCATAAGTTATTATCTAAACAAACACACTTCTTGAGGGTGCTAAAACAATGTGCATTGCCTTTTCAGCTTATCAACAGTGTTTCTTGCCAGTGTATTGTTTTTTCACCTATTTAAATACCTTTTATGACAGTTCTGTGTGTGTAGCCATTCAGTCCAGGTGGAACCTGAGGACCTGTTAAACTAAAATTCAAGAAATAGCAGCATGTGTAATACAAAGGAGAAAGAACAAATGCCTGTGATGGACAGACAGGACTAGCACAACCTAATAACAATCCATGAAAGAAAGCAAGGGGGACATCTTTGCCAGTTAAAACAAACCTCCATCAAGGTCTATCTTCTACAACTGGAACTTCTGCCACCGGTAACTCCAGCTTTCCTTTGTCTTGGCACTGGAAGGAGGAAATACCTTTGCAAGGATGAACTTTCCCTGGACAGTGTATCCAATATGTTGGACTGCTGTATGCTTGCTTTCCAATGCCAGCTGTTGCTGCTGTTGCACTTTCTCCTTTTGAGGACTTTGCAACTCTCTACACACAGCTTTTTCTTCTTTTTATGGTGCTCCTCTTTCAATGTAGCTCAACAATGTAAGAACAGTTTTTCAAATGAGTCCAAGCCAGAAAACCTTTGATTTCTCCAGGCAACCTGTGAGGCAACTGTATGAATACAAAGTAGCACGGACTTTACCCCTTGGTGTGGATAACCTATAAAGTTCCAGAGGGACCTTGACAGGCTGGAGTGATGGGCCCATGTGAACTGCATTAAGTTCAACGAGGCCAAGTGCAAGGTCCTGCACGTGGGTCAGGGCAATCCCAAACACAACTACAGTCTGAGCAGAGAATAAATTGAGAGCAGCCCTGAGGAGAGGGACTTGAGGATGTTGGTGGATGAGAAGCTCAACATAAGCATGCTTGCAGCCCAGAAATTTTTGTTGATGTAGCTTGGGGCATCTTTACAAAAATGGGTCTTGCAATACCAGTGCCAATTTCCCTACAGGGGAGGGACTTCTCACTTGGCACTGAACTGCAGGCTTTATTTATTTCTCTCATAGGAGTTCACAGATGCATCTCATGCTAGATGTAAACTACAAAGGTTACATTTTGAACAGGAAAAAAAGTGGGAAAGGGAAAACGCCACATATGTGGGTGAAACAGAATTCTCCAGCACACTCAGTAAGTCATGGATGGAACTGTCAAAAATGCATGTCGTTGACCTTTGCTTGTGAGCTAAGAGGGCATCCTTTGAGGACCAGTCTCTCTTGACTGCAGGACAGGGCCTGTTGATATAGTCTACTGAATTTAACTATTCCTGAACTGTGTGTTAGCTATTAAGCATCACTGTTTCGGGAACAATGCTTATCTCTCAGCTGGGAGGGAGTTCCCAAGCATGTCCCACAGGTGAAGTGGCAAGAACTATGACTGAAGACATTTCTTACTTTCTCTGATGGCAAAGAGCAGCCAGATACACTGCAGTCACTGCTAATAAATTACACTACATTTCTCTTGTCACCAGACATGCTCACGAACACACACATTTCTAATATCTAAGCCTGGGTAGCATTTATTAGCAAGTGTTGATGTGCTAAGTACCACACCTCCTTCTTGGGTCTATGTGCAAGTTTTTCCTTTTATCCTGTGAAGAGCCAGGACATAACCAATCTTGACTCCCTTTACTCTATTAATGCCTTCAGGCAGAAGCTTTTATGCCTGCAAAACTAGAAGCATCAGCACAAAACTGCCTGGGATTAGACCCTTTGCCTTTTATGGCAAAACAAACAGGTCTTCTTGAGGTCATATTCAAAATGACTGTGAAAAATGTGATGGGGGAAAGTTTTGGCCGCTTGCCAGAAGCTGTTCACATGTCTTTGTTCCTGTTGATGAAAACCATACTGATTGTGAGGCTGACATCCTTGTGGACTAGCACCACAGAACAGAAACACAGAAACTGTGCCAATGTAAGATGTTCAGGGCAGCAGAGCTGAGCAGATTTTGCAAGCAGCTTCCCACCAGTGCTTTCCTGGGCGAAGGAGGGTGGCTCAGTCCCTTGCTCAGACTGTTTTGCCACCACAGCTGGGACACCCACTGAGTGCCCTAGCACAGCCACTCTGTTTTCCTTTCCTTGCTCAATTTATTATATAACCTCAAAATGAGAAGGTGCATCTCTGATTTCTAGTGCATTACCAAGACATGCTGATGAAATAGCGGTTGGGTGGGATGTAATTAACAGATGTGTGGGGCTTAGAGATTTGTTATTAAGGTAGTTTGCTGGCTCGAAATTCATTCCTCTGGACTGAAAGAGCCTGCCCCTCTGCTTTGTGTAGCTCTTTTTGATCTTCTCCCTGTGACTCTGATAATGGTCCCTCCTCCCCTTAGGAAGAAAAATCCTTTTATCCTCTTTTTTTCCCTCTGGGTGTTTGGCTCTGTTCTCTGGCTTCAGAGGGGTGAAGGGGGATAAAGCTGAAAGATCCCTCCAAAAATAGTTCTGATGATTATGACTCTTCCTGCCCTTGGAGGGCCTGGGTGTATTGTCTTCTGCTGAGTTCCGTCTTCACTCCTGCTTCACAAAAGGATGGGCAGAGCTCAGGGAGGTTGGCATCAAGGTACTTCTTAGCCACAGTGAAAAACCCCTCTTCCCTGCGCCAGAAACAGATGCTCCTGTGGAGCCCATGGGAAACAGTCCCAGCAGCAAGGAAAGAGCCACATTCAGTGGTCCCTCTGGCACAGGCAGTGTCCAAACATGGCCTGTTCCTTGTCTTTGCTGCCAAATGCAGAAGGACAGGGCGCACCTGGGTGAGGGGGCAGTCTTTGCTCTCCCTTAAGACCTTCTCATTCTCCTCCAGCATTGCTCTCCTCACAGGGAGCAGAGACCAGAGGAGCTGCTTGTCTGTCTCCTTTCCTAAGTAAGGGAGTGGGGGTGTGTGCAAGATGCCCAGTCTTTGAGGTGGTGTCTGGATCTCACCCGCTTAGAGCTGACCTCTGTATCCTTTGGGTTTTACACACTAAGACAAATTTCCCAAACTCTGCCAAAGGAGAATGGTTCTCAGAACAACTTCAGCCCAACAGAGAGATGAGGACAAGCTGTGTCCTGCCAGCAAGCTCCCCTGGGACGCTGCAGGCAGGGTGAGGACAGCCCTTCCTTTGCACCTCTGGAGCCCTCCAAAGGCTGTACACTCCAGGAAGCTGCATGGCCAACAAGCACTGTGGGTTGCTTGTCAGGGCAGTCGGGGTTGGGAGAACCCCCCCCCAAAAAGAAAAACCTGATGTGCTTGTAGGTGTCACACAGAGCTAATTATTCATTGAAAATGCAAAAGCAAAACTTGGGTGTTTTTCTCAGCAGAAGCTCCGTAGCTTGGAGGTCCAAGCATTGTCTGCTGTGCGAGCACTTATAAGCCAGCCTGAACTGATGGTGGTGTAGAAGCTAAGAGCTGCCACAGTGCTTCAGGACCTGGATCTTCAGGCAAAGAAATAAGCAGTTGAGTACAGGGATTTTTCTGTTTCAGCTGCTAGCTCTGAGGCGTGGGGAGCAGAGCTCACATCTGTGAGCATCATGGGAAAAATGCTCCCTGCTGCATAAGCGCTGTGCTAGCTACAGCAAAAAAATAAAGTAGTGTGCTGAAAGTTTGATGTGATCAAATAAAACCAGATCATTGTGCCACTCAGACTATGAATGAGCTAAAATAATTAAAAGTTTGAACAAAGGGCTTTCCAACTCCCTTCTACTCTTTCCCCTTAGGCATTCGATACATTGCTTCATCCTAACAAGGGAAACCGTACTTAATTTGAGCCTGGATTCAAATCACCTGAGTCCTGATCAAAAAGTAAATGCAAAGTCAAATCAATTTCATGTAAAGCTGAGTATAGACAGCTACTGGGAATTACAGCCACTGCTGGCAATTATCACAGCTGTGATGGTTATTTCCAGAGACACTTTATATTTTGTTTTCGCCGGCTGCACCTCGTAACACACCAACTCGCAAATTGTCTTTCACGCTTCACCACCGAAATGCTTTTAATTCACTCAAAAAAAATTAAAGAATCAATCAATATCTCAGAACCTTAGAACTTGCCAAATATCCTTCGTTTACCTTCCAAATTATTTCTATGTGAAAGGTGCCTCAAATTTAATTGAATTTTCCGAAGCGTCTTCTTGTCTCTGGGTAACACAAGTCAGTAGTTCTCTCACTTCGGAGCCGCTACCGCTCATGCTGGAGACAAGCTCTGGGGCAGAAACTCTTCCTGCACTGATGACATGACTTTCCTGCCTGGCTCATGGCTCCCTGGGAAAGTTTTGCGTAAACCACCTGTGAAATCCATCCCCACCTAGGCTCCTCTTTAAATTTCTGAGGTCCCTACTCCTGAGGTTTGATGTCTCCTGAGCAAAGTGGGCAGGAAACACTCACTTCACCCTTTCCTGGTCCATAGAATTGGGACCACAGGTGTCAGACAGGGGAAGAATCACGGAACAGCAGCTTCAGTGGGATCCAGGCAGTTCCATGGAGAAGCCAACTAAGTGCCCTGCGTCAAATTTCTATTTGCATATTAATGAAGATACTTTGAACAGAAACCGGAATATTTAATATAACGTTTCAGGCTTATGAAATGTGTGATGCTGAGAATCAGGGAAGAATAGCAACAACTTGTGAGTTGGGTGACCTGCCATGTGCCAGGAGAACCAAACAGCTGTGCTGAGGAGCTTGCAAACAACCTTGTGACTCAGTTCGTTTGTGCCTGGTTCAGTGAAAAAAAAATGTATTAAAAAAAAGAGCATCTGATGCTAAATATGAGTCTTTTGAAATAATCAGGATCTGGTTAAAGAATCTGTGGTCCAAGAAACAGCTTGATGTACCAGATCATATATTCATGCTGAATATTTCAGCCACCTCCAACTGCAATTATACATTTGCCATTCTAAATATACTTTTCCTAGCAAGCAGCAATGAAGAAATGCTAACAGCTTGCTCGGGAGGGGGTTGTACTTCGGTTTACAGGGGAGTTGTAGCTACAGACAACTGTTTGTACCTAGCTACGTGGTTCAGGTACATGTTAGAGATAGGCATCTTTGCAATACACGGCACCCTGAGTTTTCCTAACTGGGGATACTGTCTTGAAAAATCACAGACTGTGATTTTATTCAAATTACTTACTGCAGCAGCACAAAATTTGGCCCAAGCTGTTTATGGATTGGGGCGGATCCAGGACTACGGAGGTCAGGAAGAGTTCAAGTTCATACATAATGTATGGTGTGTTTTAATAAGGCTCCTTTCATACTTCAGTTTGTCTGCCCGCCTTTGCATGAAGCTGTAAAGCCACAGGCAGCAGTGTTTAAAATTAAAAAGGCACAACTAGAACCCTCACCCTCTGCACTTTTAAAGTTAGGTCTGTTTTCCAGGTCACTCCATCGAGCCCCATCACAGCTGCACGAGGAGAAGCGCGGGAACGCCTCCCCTCCGAGCTAATTATCCAGCTCTTTGTTTCAGCTCCTCTGTCTGCTCAGGGCATGTAACCGTGGGAAATTCCTGCCTCTGCTGGGAAGTTGCTGATGGTGGAGCAAAAACATTTTTACATAGATTAGGCCTTTAAAAGTGGTTACTAATACCCACTAATATGGATGGACACTTTCTGCTATACATCGCTTTGCTCTCTTTCCCAGCTATTAAGGAATGCAGCATCATGAGAGCCAGTTCTGCAAGATGCTGAGCCTTTGGCTGTCATCCAGCAAAAACTTAAATATAGGGATAGTCCCGTTGACTTCAGCTGGTTGGAATGAGCCCTTAGGCCCAGATCCTCAAAGGCATCTGGGCAACTGGCTCCTGAGGTCTGAACTTAGGGTCTGTTTGCACGTGTGATATATTTGGTGCTGCGACAGAGGCTGTTTAGTCAAACAGCTCTTTCCTTCGGCTGCACGCTCTTGCAAGATATGGATTCACAGTTCTCCTGGTCAGGATTGGGACTGCAGAACTGGATGTGGTGATTTGAGTTTCTCAATCATAGAACTGTTTCCTGAAATCCTATTTATGAATGCATCAGGCATCACATTGAGCGTAAATCTGTGTTCCAGCAGAAGCTTCAGCTTTACAACCTTCTCCCCATGTACAAGGTAGCTACTGTCATCCTCTTTTTTGAAGCAAGAGAATGAGTGCAGGTGTGCCTATATAACTCATTGATGGTCTCACGGTGGGCCAGCAGTTATGCCAGAAAGGGAAAAATCAGATTTCCTGAGCCATCAGACAGCTACAGCTCCTCGTGCGGGTGGGAAGGTGGGATGAGTACTGGCCTGTTTCATAGCCAGGCAGCACCCGTAGCTGGCAGATGGGAATATGATTGCCCCATGGGCACAGGTACCAGTCTCAAAGCATTCACACAGGTGAACTTTTCTGCAGTGCTTGAAACTAAATTTGAAGACAGAAATGCTTTGAAACCCCTGAATCTGGGTTCCTGACCTGGTTTTGTTCTGCAATTATATCAAAGTGAGAATCCCCCTTCCCTCCCCACTTATTTTCACCAATGAAAACCAGGGTTTTCATGCTACAGTAGAAAAACGTGCTGTGGTCAGGCTCAGACCCTGCAGACCAGAACTCCAGCACGTGTCACAGCTCATGTCACAGAGCAACTTAAACATGTCCCTCCTCTGCTGTCTGCTCAGAAAGGAACTGTTGCAGAAGAGTGTTTGTCTGTCTGTGCTGTCAGGCTCAGTGCTGGGTAAACACAGAGGCTGCGGTAGACAGGCATGTATTTGTTTCACTTCCTTAAGACGCAAGTGCTTGCCAAATATATGTAGTTGCATCAATATGCCATGGATACGCCAAATCCAAACACTCTGAATTTCTTTTACACCAATTACATAATTTCTTTTACACCAGAGAATATTCCAGTCTTGCTTGGCAGAAGGTGCTTCCAGCATGCAGCAGGGGCTGCCCATAGAAACACCAGAGGCAGATTATGGATAAGGTGCTAAACATATTTATGACATTTAGGGTGGGATTCAGCTTTACCTTCAGTCACCTCAAGCCTCTGCTATACAGCTGTTCATTTACAGTCTGGATATTGAGGTTCCCATTCTAGCTGCTGGAGGCCAGGAGCTCCTTTGCCTAAACACAGGCTTCTAAACCCATTTGAGATGCTGTACGGCAACCTCTCCTTGCCTCACCTCTAGCTGCTGCTCCAGAAGGGCAGGGATGTCCCTTATCTCCTGTGTGGGTGTGTCCCAGGCAGCCCTACTTGCCTGTGTGTGATTCATTGTGTATCTTTATTCAGGCTCATTTTGTGGTTGCTCTCCTTACAGACCCTCTCACTTCATATCCCTCATGAACCTGCTGCACTCACACTGCACAGCTTCTTCCACACCTGCTCAGCCAGAAAATGCACTTTGGGACCAGATTCAGCATAACTGAGCATTAGACACCAAGGTGTGAGTGGGATAAAAAAAACCAGAAATGATACTCCATCTTTGATGTTTTGACAGCAAAACCAGGAAAGAAAAATGCTAAGGGAGATACATACGCAATTCGTTGTGTTACCAAGAGCCTTCCTGAAACACCTTTCCATCTAGAGGGTCTTTCCAACCCAATAGACAGCTGCCCTCTTGGGAGGTCACAGGTGAATAGCACAAGGCCAGAGACAAACTACTTGCCTTGACAAGTGATTGCAGGGAGGTTCTGGGCAAGCTACAGCTGGACAGGAGCAGGAGCAGGGAAAAGTCCTGCTCTCAGCACCCTTGCTGGACTCAGCTAGTGCTGACTTTCTTGCCCCCCCAAGCCAACCCCCTTTCCACACCACCTCATGGGATGAGCTGCTCAGCAATGGTCTCAGAGGTATCATCTCTGCCTGCCTGCCTGCCCTCAGCAAGCAGCTGCAAGGCAGCAGTGAAAGCCAGTGATCTGGATACCAGCTGCTCAAAAGGGTACAAGGCTTCACTTCCCCCTGCCAAGTGCACGCAGCAGGGAGTTGTGCTGGCCTGTCCTCTCTGCAAGCCCACAGGGACATTTTCGGCCCAGCCCTGGGGAAATGTATTTTAGCCCCTGCCAGGAGTTGCTTGTACTGAGGAGTCCTTTAAGCTCTTTAAGCTGGTGATAATATTAGACCAACAAGAAGTAGATATAAACTAGCAACGAGTTTAGTCTGTTCACCAACACAGAAGGAGTTTTTCAGAAGGAGAAGGACACTGTAGTTGCTTAAAAGCAGATGCCCATCAGGGTATGGTAGGCACCATTTGATGTTCTTGGCTGTAGAAAGGAACTAGGCTTGCTGAACCAGCAGATCCCTTGCAGCGTGCACTTCTGGAGCTCTAGTGTCAAGCAGGCAGCCCAAGACACACCACATGCAAACTCCTGAGATTGCATTAGACATCAGCTCCCCATCCAACACAGGCATGTGGGACCTGAGTGAGACTTCGCACTGCCAGTCCTTGTAGCCAGACACATTGACCACTAAACTTCCCAGAGTGCAGAGCTCAGCCATCTCTTCTCTTCCAGGCCATAGGATTCAATGACACTTCCTCACTTCTGCTTTCTAGTGCCCAAAGATCGATGTAGCTTAGACATTGGCTTACTTAATGTATTGCAAAGAAGATGTCTTCAGTTCCTAAAATGATGATTCAACAAATGTCAACACCAAGTCCTCCATGCTTGGAAGAGCTGAGCCCGTTGAAGTGAGTGCTGCATTTGTTAAAACGTATGGATGTTGTAACTACTCTCCTAAGTGAAAAACAACTCCACTGAGGCTTCCAATGAAAGAAAAAAAATTAACTGTAACACAACTGTGTTTTCGTATCTGTATTTATTTACTGGCTCCCCACTGCCCATTCCTGTGTTTGCTTGTTCCTGAAAGGCTGGTGGAGAAGAGGGTGTGGAACCAGGAAAGGGAGAGGCCAGAGGCAGGTCAGGGGTGACTTTCTGAGAATCCGTACTGATTTGGGAGAGGTGAGACTACAGCCTGGGGTGGCTGTTAAGTGTCAGTGTGACAGGGAATTGCAGACACCTCAGGCAATGATGGGCTGATGTTTCATGCCTTTCATTTACAGAACTAGCCCTGAATGAGCACAGTCAGCAGGCAGGAAGGAGCAGAACATCGTAAGGAAGATTTCCTTTTGCAGAGGAAGACTTCCTTCTGAGTGCTTACAAGTGCTCAGACTGTATCCTGTTTATTCACACTACAAGCCTTGATTCATCCCCTTTAATATCCTCGCACATCTCAAAAATCAGCCCACTACACAATCTCCTGTGCAGGATACTTCATGCATAGCAAGCTGTGTTAATCGGAAATCCAAAGTTTGCATCAGGCACTGGATTTTGGCTCTAGGCTTCCCCTGCAGATAGTCCTGAGCTGAAAACCTGACTGTGCCCCTTGTGTAGCCCTCCCTGGAGGAATGGGGCACCAGTACAGAAGAAAGAAGTACTGAAATTTTGAGGAAAGGATGTTATGAGCTTTTCTCTCTGCCAGTGCTTGAATAGGTGGGCACCCTCTGAAATGCCCTCATGCTTCTTAAAGGGGGTCACAGTGCTCAGTGCCAAAACCCCCAGCTTGTTTGTTCCTGGCACTCTGATGAAATTGTACAAAACAACTTGAGGACAGAGAGTTCATCTGTGCAAGGCTGCACTTCCTTTCCAGCCGTAAGCATCAGCAAGTGAAAACAGTCGGTTTTGGTTCTCGTCACTGCGGTTCATTGAGGGCCACTGCTGCGTCGCTGAACAAACTTCCCCTCTTCATGGGGAAGGCTTGTCCCTGTGCAGAGCTGGTCATGATTATCCCCACATGCAGAACTGCTGATTCCTGGAGAAGTTGTACCTTACCTGACTTACAAAGAGAGGGTGTCTCCTCTCTGGAGCCAGGGAGTATCCCCACAGACCGCTACATTCACTAAGCAAGCCAAGAAAGAGTCTGGATACTCAGGACAGATGACAGGGGATGGTCTGTATCTGTGCTACCAGTGTGGACTATCAGCCTCCAAAAGAAGGCAACTGCTCATTGGGAATGGTGAAAAGAAGGATGATATGCTGGAATTGCCTGTGTGCACAGGGCTTGACATGCACCCTGGGGACCACTCTGTAGGAATTTCTGCCTCTGCAGCACTTGGCACTGATGGAGGACATGGGCTATTTGCCTCTACAGACTTTTTGGTGACCTTCAAGAAGGCTGTGTTTGAAACTGTGGAAAACACTTGTCTAGACTAAAGTGGATAAGGCTCTGAATGGGAATGGGGAGAGCTGGGGAAGGCTAAACCCATTCCTCCTCATCATCATCCCATCCTTACTCATCTCTCTGCAGAAATCCCTTAGGGCAGTATTCTCAAAAACACGTGGACATCCCAAGGACACATGTCCCACTGAAACAGAGGAAGCTCTTCTCTGTAACTTCTTGAGTGCATTTACAAATCCCACTCTTCATCACTTCAAGTGCCTGCCTGGTAGATTCTAAACTATGGGGTAACTGTATGCACTTTGCACTTCTATTCAACATCTAAATGAGGCCCCAGAACCATGGGAGTTTGCTGCATTATATCCAGTGTTTAAAAATAATGTTCCCAGACTTGTCTCTGCTTTGTTATTTTGTTTTGTATTTCCCCCTGATTCATCTGAAAAGAGCACATTTCAGAGATATTCCTACCCATAGTGTGTCATATTGATCAATCCCTGCAATGAGATAATTTGGCCAGACATATTCTCTGTTCTCTCTTCTCACCACCATCCACCCCCCAAATGGGTGTCCTTGGCTAGGGTAGCTGGGCATCTCTCAAGAAACACCTGTTTTCCCCTGAAAGCAATGAAGTCATGCAGTAGGAGGTAACCTCCTTTCTGGGTCATCTTTCATCTCATGCCCCAGCCTGGTGTCAGTGGGCATTGCATGTTCACTGAAGCTGCAGTTTAAGAGGGTTGGGGTTTTTCCCTCCACGCATCAGATGAGATGTTTCAAGGCCTCTTTGCAACAGTTGAGCATCCACATTGTTTCATTGGGAACCAGACTGTCACACACAAATTCAAATCACAGAATCATACCCCCTTGCCAAAGCAGGTTCCTTAGGACACCCATAACCAACATGTAGGACAGGTTCAAAGATTTGACACTGCTGTTGCCCACTGAGAAAAGGCAAGCAGCACCTTCCCTCTCCAGACACATCCTGTCCTCCCTTTCCCTCTGTTATTCTAAACCCCTCATACAGGCCTGAGTCTTGACTTGGTTGACTCCTTTTCTGTGCTCCAAACAGTTCTGTCCCACTCAGGTCTTGCTTTCCTGCATAGCACAGCCAAACTCCAGCACAGACAAAACCCATCCAGGCTCTCACCAGCTCATGCTTTCATGACTGCTGTCTCTTCATTGCTGGCTTTGCCCAGTGACCCCTTTGATCTTTCTCAGATGTCTTTCAAAATTCAGTCGCTGGTGCCATTTGTTCTGAGCAAAACAACTCCCACGTCCCATTTGTCAAAACATCTTTAAAGCAAACAGAGAAATATGTTCAGTTGTGTTTTGTTTTTTCTCCCCTCCCACACTGCTGAGGATTTCAAAGCTAAAATTGAACAGCACCATTTTTGTATTATACCTTGAAATGTCACATTGATGACCAAGACTTTGGGGGTGATGTCCTGAGCGAGTCCAGTTCTGCAGAGCCTTGAACAGCCCGGAGCTGCTGGGTACTGAAGCAGAGGAATCAGGAGGAGGATATAGCCATCCTCTGCTGAAAGAGGCAAAGAGAAATAAGTAAACACTGGGGACATGTACAGCAACAGTGTGAATGTCCATCCTGCAGCCACATGGTGTTGTCTGAGGCTGCTCTTGTTTCCCCTGTTACAGGATTCAGAACAAACTTTGCATAGGATGGCTTATGGAAGAGGGTGTCACTTCTGATTTGAGAAACAGCATCATGACAGCCAAAGCTCAGGATGTGGGGATGAATGGCCTGACAGAGCAATGCATCAGGCAGTGCCCATGGCTCCTGGGGGTGGGGGGAAGCCCCTGCTATTCCTGACATTTAAACCTACCCTGGATGAATGGAGAAAACTCTCATGGAGGTGGGAAGAGGCCTGGTGTTGGGACCCAGCACTGTTCCATGCCCCTGGTAAGCCCCAGTTCCAAACATACTATCACTGGTGTCCCCTCACCCATTTGGTGAGTCCCAAACCCTCCCAGGACACAGCTTCCAGAGGAGACGGGAGCATTCCTCAGCCTCCCCTCATCTGTCAGCGGGCGACCTGTGCACACCAGGGTGTGGATGGAAAGCTGCAGCTTCCCACCTGCGCTTCCCACCTTCAGAGTCAATGTCTTGATCCCCAGTTCAACAGCAGAGATACTGGATCCAATCCCAGGCCTACAACAGAGATGGGGTCTAGCTCCTTCACCCTGGCCCTTCTGGAAAGAATGACCCAGGAGAAGAGCTGCAAGGACTGATGGGGGAGGGGCTGGTGCCTGGAGCATGTCTACAGGTTCAGGTTTCTTAGAGAACTCAGGCAAGAGAATGCCTAATTTGATGGTCTTAATGAGGTGATTAATTCCTTGATGTCCAACTGAGATGTGTCCCACATTTGAACACAAGCCCTGTGCAGGTGCATGAGTTGATTTATATCTTTTTTGCCTTTCATCCTAGAACATTTAAGGACACAGACTACGCATCAGGTTGGACATTATCTTCTGGAGAATTAAAAATCCAAAATAGGACTCAGACTTCATCTAGCCACTATTTTTCTAAACACAAAGGTTAACTGCAAGCTTTGGGTAAGGTCTGCACTTCTTGACAGCAGGCAAACTTTTATTTACTTCATTGTATATCACAATTTACTGACACAGACATGAACTTTGTGTGTACAAGCACAGGGTGATCCACCAGCTCCTAGTAGGGCCCAGCCATACCCCCTACTAACTCTCTCAGTGCACTTGCAGAAATATGAGGACAAGGAAAACAAAAAATACCCTGTAATACACAGCATTATCAGCCTTAAGACACAATCCAGGCACCATTTTCCTGCACTTCCATTGCTTTCATCACTTAGTACCCAAAGGCATAGCTTTACTTGGCAGTAGAAGCTGAACCATCTTCTTCCCCTTCCTGATGTGGAGGTAGCTCTCATTTTAGTAAACTTGTCTCCCTGACAAGAAGGGCATCATCATGACAGAAGCAGAGTGAGATAAAGGGCAGGTACATCTTCACAGCCTGGTCAGAGCACTCTGAAGTTCAATAAAGACTTTTAATTTTAAGTGTTTCACTTTGCATTCTGCTTTTGGCTCAGCTATTGTCTTGGTAAAGTAATTACTGTACTACCTCACCCTTGGCTCCCAGCCTTGTGTTATCATGCTGAGCAAGTCTTTGGGAACATCTTTAGCAGGCTAACTGTTTATATCTTTGCTAGAGTCACCAGCTGGAGCTCATGCCTGCAATTTGAGACCATCTCCTACTTCTACACTTGCTGCTGGAGAGCCAGAAAGCTCTTATGGAAGCTTCTTTGTGGAGAGAGGGAAGAAGGTGCACAATGGCTAGAAACTGAAGAGAAAGAGCATGAGAAGGATGGATGCAAAAGACAAAGTAGTGCCCAGTTGCATGTACCAACTTGAGGTATTTAAATCATGTGTAGATGTGGCACTTGGGGACATGGTTTGGTGGGACTCAGCAGTATTAGGGTCATGGTTGGACTCAGTGATTTTAAAGGCCTTTTCTAACCTAAATGACCCTATAATTCTATGATTCCACAGTCTGGCCAGAAGTAAGGTGGCACGAACATATATTAAAATCATTAAATCATTTTAATGATGTTTACCACGTTTTAGCACACACTGTACTTGTTTGCAAAACTTGGCTGTTTAGATGTCTGACTGTGTCTTTGTTCAAGAGCAACTCTACAACCTGCCTCCCTGTGCACGTTCAAGGAATGCTGCCAGGCTGCCTGTTTGCTTTGCCCACTGTTGCCTGTCGGGACCATGGTACCGACTCCTTGCTCAGTACATGTTGGAACTGCACCTCTGGTAGACGGTAGCATCCCGCGAGCGTGCCTGAGAGGATTTTGTGATGGAGAGTAATGTCTGGCATTCAATCACTTTGTATTCTACCATAGTTTTCTTGCTTACCAGCAGTATAACATAACAGTCATCTTTCACTTAAATAGCAGTGAGATCATGCTGTCAAAAACAGGCAGGCATCTGCAACCAGTACAAAACGCAGCACTCGCTCGTAAATCAGAGCTGCATACTGACCGCACATGAAAGCATGCTCCAGGCTCTTGACTGTCTGCCTGGCTCATGAGAGGATGGCATTTCAAGGTGTGGCTGTTAATCTATACCTCTTGAGTCGGCCAGAGAGATGGCATCTCCCTGTGCCCTCCCGCTATAGCTTTGACAAACCAGGGAACATGAGTAAGTGCTACCTTTCTACAGACACGTGTGAGTTCTTGGCAGATGTTTCCTAAGGAGGAGGCAGAGCAAGTTAAGATCACTGCTGACTCTATCCCTTCTCTCAAACAATTAACCTTTGGGGGTGTGTGCTGCAGGTTCCCTAACCATGCGATAGCTATTTCTTTTTCTGCAGGTTTTGATTACAAATAGACAAAAATTAAAGAAAAGAGAAGAAAATAAAGAGGATGTTATTGTCAGACAGCCAGAATACCCAGTTGAGTCATTCCACATATACTGACGTAACCAGAATGAGTCCAAGGCAACCGATATTTGCGTGGAAGTTGGTCATTCCCGTATGTCATGGCTTAATCCTAGCCAGTGACTGAGCACCTCACAGCCACTCTCTCCCCGCCTTCCCCTCAAGGGGACGGGAAGAAAAATGGAAAAAAAACCCCTTCTTGGTTGAGATAAAGACAGTTAATAGGATAACAAAGGAAGATTATTATTATTAACGACAACATAATAATATAAAACAAGTAGCACACAAATACAACGGCTTATCTGCAAAAAAGTAAACCAGTGCCCAATCTGTCTCCAAACAGTGATCCCACCTTCCATCATGCTTCCCCACTTATATCCGAGTACGATGTTCTATGGTGGGGAACATCCCTTTGGCCAGCCTGGGTCAGCTGTCCTGGCTGTGCTCTCCCAGCTTCTGGTGCACCTGGCAGGGCCTGAGAAGATGGAAAGTCCTTGGGTTAGTGTAGACACTACAACCACCTAGCAACAACTAAAACATCAGTGTGTTATCAATGCAATTTTCATACTAAACCCAAAGCACAGCACTGTACCAGCTATTGGCAAGAAAATTAACTCTATCTCAGCTGAAAGCAGGACACCTTATCAGTCGTGCCTTTGTAACTGTATTATCAGTGATAATAGCAATAACCTCCTACATAGCAGGATTTTTCTGACAGTGCTCTCAGGGGGTTGTAACAATAAGATATTACATGGGATTTAAAAAAAGAAGTTGGGTCCTAATCTCAGAAGCACAGATTAACTTTTCTCTGGGCCTTGTTTTGACATTACAGTGTAGATCACAGTCTGGTCCCAGCATTGTTTCTGCAACCTAAATGAATCTGTAGGCATTTCTTAATTCATCAGAGGCAAATGTAGGTTGAAAAGGACCCCTGGAGATCCTCTGGCCCCACCTTCTGCATGAGGCAGGGCGAGCTTCAGACTTTGGACTGTACTGTGCTATCATGGCAACACTGAGATCCTTCAAGTGGACGCTAAGGAAGAGATAACCAGTGTTTAGGTAGAACTGAGGAGTAGACAATGTATTGTATTGAGTTCCCTGGCCAGTAAGGAGATAGGCTGATTGGGAGGAAGATGGATGCAGACACGTCTTTGTCAGTCTTTCATGTGTAAGTCATTCTATGATTCTAAGTGCCTGTGGCATCACTAAATATTTAAGCACCCAAGTCTTATACACCCAGAGCTGATATACGCACCCTGGTATCTGGATGTGTATTTGTGTCTCTTCCCTGTACATGGGAGGTAGATGTTAAAGCTGAGAACCTACAAATGAGAGTTGACATGTTAAGCAGGGAGTCAGGCAAGCAATACTGTGTAGAAGTGGGGTGTATCTGAAATCTCTCCTTTCTCTTGGGTTTAGGGTTGTGAGTGAGGCTGAGCCTCTTCATTTCCTACAGCCTTTGTGAGGCCTGGAGACAGGCACCTTCCACAGCATGGATTAGGAAACATGTCCAGGAAGCAGGAGTCGTGAACTCTACGCTGCCTGGAGGCTTTGAGGGTATTTTCAGGACATTACAGTAAATAAAGCCAAGTGAAACTTATCCTACCAATCAAAACCAAGTAAGTAAGCAGAAAAGGTTTATGTGAGAGCTATCAGGAGAACTGTTGAGCAAGTGGTGAAACCTCCTGACAGATACAGAGAATTTATCTGAAACATCTGTGACAAGAACATCCCCATCCTAGGGCAAGCTGGGTCACCCCTCATGTTATGTTAACTTCTAATGAGCTATTACGGGGGGGGCTTTTTACAAAGATTCACAGATCAATAAGGTATATACAGTATCTATCTATGTGTAACACATTTCACATATCCATACATGTTTATTACAGACATTAATCATCAAATAAAGCTCTATAAACTGCCTGTGCACAGCTTCTTAGTATAAAGCACAACAGCAAACCATTTAAGCACAACCCAGCTTGGAGTGCCATGATCAATTTAAGTTACGTTCACATTTCTCATGTGTTTCTTCCACATTAGGGATCAGGGCTTCAGGGCTTCAGTCCTTGTGAGACAGAAGAAGTGTCTTTTGGAAAAAAAAGAACTTTTTTTTTACATTTCAAAGATTATATAGAGTCACCTTGGCTTCTCTGCAGAGACTGTATTCCATTATTCCCAAGTCTGTTTTGAATTACCTTTCTTGTACTGTAGGGAAGATCTCTCTCTCTCTCACACACACACACAACAAAGAAAACCAGGTTTTTATAAAATGGCTGTGCAGTGAAATACAGGTGTATTTATTGATACTGTTGTAGCCTTGATAGTTTAAGGACCTAGACAAGACTTGTTTTATAGATAGAAACAATGTTTTCTTTGGTCAACTTCCTGGTCTTTACAACTTTTTCTATTGCTGGAAAAGTAGATAAGCTTGTAGGCACGTGAGTTTTTCTGCAGGTCCCCATTTGCGTTGCTCTTCTGGGCCAGAGCATGTGCCAGGATGTAGAACCAGGTGCATGATACTGCCGTGTCTGAGCGTGGTGTGACACAGCATTGCTTTTCATCCACACCTGCTCAGCAATCTCACAGGGAAATGTCCTTGTATTTTAAAAAAGGATGTGTCATGCTGTGTCCACCAAACTGCACCTTGACAGGCAAGGGCAGGAGAGCTGGGAGCTGCAGGAGACAACAAGGGACAGGGCAGTGCCGTCTCCAACAAGGCACCATCCTGCAGCACCAGTCAGAAGAGCAGAGCAGAGATGGGGCAGTGACTGGGGCCTGGCACAGCACAGCTATATGTCTCCTGAGCTGTGTGTTGCCAATCGAAGTATCACCAGGTCTCCTGTCCTGTGCCCTGGCAGCCCTGAGAGCATTGGCCTCTCCTGGCCTGGACCTACACCAGCAGGACCCAGCACTGCCCAGAGGCCAACAGAGAGGCCTTGTGTTGGTGTTACTCCACAACGCGGCAGAAGTGGCCCATCTACATATGTGTGTCACAACAGACAGTGTTTTGCTTAGGTGTATGAAAAGACATGGTCTGCAGTGGACCTTGCAAATGTGCATCCACATGTGGGCTTGACAGTTTTGGCAGCAGAGGCAGCCATTTACTGCCCCGGAGAGAATGGCCAAGTCAAAAATGTGTCAAGTGGTGCAGTTAGAGCAGCCTCAGCCCAGACCAGGTGCTATTGCAGTGGGGTTCCCCAACAGCCCTCCTCAAACCAGCATCTCCAAGCCAGGATGGAGGGGCTGTGCTGTCACCTTGTCATCTGTGGAGATCAAAACTGAAACGGCTCCAGAAGCACTTTGGGTGGTTTACAGATAAGCTGTTCTGAGGGAAGACTCAGGGAGACAACTGTGACTTGCATTACACAAGCCAGGAGCTGACTTGGTTTGAAAAGGTTTGTCAGTGGGTAACTTCCCACCATAGGCTGCTGTCAGCTCATGTAATGCTGAATCTGATTACGCAGAGGTGTCTGCACAATGTTATTTTTCAAGTCATTACTCAACGCTGCTGCTGAATCCATCAAACCAGAGGTGATTTTACTGCCTTTTGGATAAGCAAGTCAGTGTTTATTCAAAAGGCAGGCTTCTCGGTGAGGCTGCTATCAGCCTTTTCACTGAGTCAGACTCAGAAATGAAATGTTTCTTCTCAGCAAATTGAGAAGAGCAGAGTCAGTATTTACCCAGAGGACCTAGAGCCCAGCTCCAGGATTTTGCTTCATTATGGCATTGCAAGCAACTTCCAAGGCACGTGTGTCCGCGTGTGCGCATGCACGCCTCCATGTCCACACACAGAGTAAATTTCATTTTTATCCTTCCCAAACGCTTGGCAAACAAAATCAGTGTTCAGGGGGAAATTCTTCTATACTTTTTGAAAATTTTAGCTTGGATAGACAAAGCAACCAGCGAGTCAAAAATGTTCTTACCTCTTCATTACAGTAAGTGTTAAGGGTTGTCTTCGCCGGGCTGTCAGGAGTAGCACTAATAATAATCTGCTGCCTTGTGGTCGGAGCTGAGCGCAGGCTTTTGTTACATTACTTTGTCAGAAAATGCCTCAAAGAGTTGATGATTTAAAGAGACAAAACAGGAATGAAAGTTTCCCCATTTTCTGGACAATCAGCTGTGGTTTAGGTACCTCACAAGTGAAATGTGGTCTGTGCTGAAGTCAATGATGAAGCCTCAGTAGGACTGCAGATTTTACCCCATTTACAAAACAAACCATTTTTTAAAAGTCTTAAGGACCTTTAAGTTTACCTCCTGCAAAAAGCTTGCAGGAAGTCTGCAGAAAGTCAGGCTCTGGATGTGTTTCTCAGGTCCCACATTTGTATCTTAAACCCCCAAATACCTTTTAGTTGCTAAATAATACAGGGGGCAAAAGCCAGGCTGAGCAGTGAAATGAGAAAAGCTCAGTTGCTGGTTCTCTGATACATGGCTCTAAGCAACTGACAAGCGCCTGGTCTTTGTGAAGGACAGCACTGCCTCATGCTGTGCTGTGATGAAATGTTTGCAAGCCCTGCACCCTTCCACTGCTTTCAGTGCCCTTTCCTGTGAATGCATCGCTCTCAGAGTGCTGAGGCTGGTGCCATCTCTCTCCTGTCTCCAGTCGGCTGCAGGATAGATGTTTGCATAGGAGCCGGTTGTTTCGGCTTCCTTGAGAGCTGATGCAGAATGATGGGCACTTCTGAGGCACCGTATGTCTCATCCTAAGGTTGACAGCTGAAGTGAATTGATTGCGTGACAGCAAGCGGGACTAACACAGGGCTGACAGCTTGAAATGAAATAGAAGTAAAGGAGGGACAGGATGAAGGGGAAGGACTTGACTAAGCCATGACAAGATGCACAAGGCATCGACTGGACCTCTTCCAGCTCCTGTTCTTTACTTGTACAGAGTGCTATATAAACTATCTCACACATGCTTAATGAATGCTCCTTCATATAAGCCAGCTGCAAATTTCTTGTCTGCATTTAAATTATTTTTGGAGACCTGCTTTAAAGGAAGGCTGCTTGTGAAAGAGGGTGATTTGAAATGGTTTCACCTTTCACCAAAGTTCAGCCCCAGTGCTGTCTGAAAGGACTGCCATTTGACGGCTGTTTTCAGGAGGTATGATGAGAAAAAACATGTCAGCAATAAAAAAAAGAGAAAAGTAGAGGTGAAGGTGCTTGCCAGCTGGACTAGAGAGAGGCAGCTGTTGGTTGCAAAATGGTTGCTTTGGGTCTGGAAATGCTTTGCCTTGCCAAACTTAGAGAGAAATGCAAGGGTGTGCAGGGAAAATCGTCTCAGACTTTGAATAATGAAGTAGAAAGTACTCTCAGGTTATGATCTTCTTTAAAGTGTGCTTTCTGAAACTTTACAATCCAGGTACACTAGTTAGACGTGGAAATGTAAAATTGAAGCTTTCTCCAAAATGATTCATAGTTGATGATTTTTTGGTTGCATTAGCTTCAACACTGAAGCTTAAGTGGAGGGTCGATACAGATAAATCCATCACAATCCATCGAGAATATTATTCTTTACCTCAGATAGGTCTGTTCTCAATCAATCTCTTCAGTTTCCCACACGCAAGACTGGACTCCTGGTTTTGAGGTCCATTACAGGCTGATGCCTTACCTCCTGCAAGTTTCCAGTTTAATAGAGCTCCAGATGATCCCAGCAGTTACAGCAACATTCTCAATTCTAACATCAAGATAAATCCAAAAGCCCCTCTAAAAATCAAACCGCAATTTAATCCCCAAAAAATCTTAAAAATCCAGTTCAAGTCCTACTGTAGAACGTGTCAAAGCCCTGAACAATATCCTGTTCCCAAAATTAAAACAACAAACCAAAAAAACCTGAAAAGATCAAGCAGGACGATTTCATGTTTTCGTACGATGCTCACTGCTGGAGAAAATTTTTGTCAGCAAATCTGTAGTATCCTAAATTCATTTTCACCACTCAAGTTCATAGTTTTTTATTACATATGGCATGCTGAGTCAAGGCATCTCACTGTTCAACATAAAGCTTGCTCTGTCTTATTAGCTGCCCAGCCCATAGGGAAAGCATTCAGCGTGATGGACACCATGTGGCACAGAAATGTCTTGAATGAACAGAAACATCAGGAGGCACATTCTTCTGCTCAGAATGAGTCTTAACAACAGCTGGTCACAGTTTCATGATAAACTTCTTCCAGTTTGGGGCGATTCTAACACCCCTTCCCCCCATGCACACACATCATTGTTGTCTTGTTACCTGTTGCTGGCTACTCGGAAGCTGAGGGTAGTGATCTTAACATAGGTCATCTTTAAAATATATGTATATGGTGAGTCATGTATCAAACTAAATACAGTGTGACCTAGTTATTGATTTTTGGTGGGGAAAAAAGAAAAAAACCCACATTGCTCGGCTTAAATACACATTCTTATCAGCAGATCAATTGCAGTCAAACAAATCAAAATTTGTCAGAAGTCAGAATGCCTTCACATTGGCGTTATGGAATAAAAACAATACCATAAATATGGATAATTTCTTTTAATCTTGGACAGAAAAAAGTTTTCAGTTTCTATGCTATGAAATTCTCTGCGTTGGAGCTCATGGATACCGTGTATTCCAGTAGGAAAGAAAGCCTTGCAGTAAAGTCTTAGTGAAAGACCCCTCAGCCACTGCCATTACCAGCTTCTGGACTCTATTAATGTGCTTAGATAAGGCGCTTGTGCTCTGGGAGCCACTACCTGCTCCCACATCGTACACAAGCCAAAGCACCCTTGTTGGCTCTGCCCGTGCAGACCTTGGTGAGAGATGCACTGCTCATTTTTGTGGCTTTCTCCAATGTTATGAATTCTTCTGCCCTTGCCTCAGTTCAGTAATGGGCATATGGATTTGAGATATGTGCACTGAATGTGATTTGCACATGAAGTGCAGTAGTGGGGATATTTAAACAAGAACAGGCTGCTATAAACAAAAACATACTGAAAGAATCATCTCTAAAACCAATATGAGACAGAAAAGTGTATCTTAATATAAAGAGACATTGTTTATAATTTGTATGGCTAAAAAGAGAATGCAGAGCAACATCTGTGTCCTCTTTGCTAATTTTGTTTTACAAATGCACTCCAGCAGCACGCACCACAAAAGGGTCTCACAGAGTAAGAACTGGGGCACATTAAATAAAGAGTAATCAAACACCCTTCTGTAATTGCAGGCTATAAGGAAGGTAAAGCAGGCAAGTTCTTTCCTATGATTATCCCCAGAGCTTTGTGTCATTTTAAGACCAGTATTTGTTGTTGATGTAAAATGTTGTGTTATTTACACCCCCAAAAAAAAAAATCTTATGATATCAGGTACATTTTACAAGGTACCATAAAGGCTGATCTGGATCTTACTAATACTGCCCCAGAGCAGCAGCACCTCCACCTAAATGTGTGGACCTGTATGGCAGGGTTTAGGGGTAATCCTTAGGATAGGTCAGGATACTGGCTTGGGACCACCCTACCTGGGAAGATCAGGCAGCTTGATGGTAGGCACCCAAGATGCTCAGTGCTAGTTGGCATCAGGCTGTGGTTAATATACTAATAAAGGCATATGTCTGAGGAGTCCTGGTGGAGTAGAAGGGGTCTTGTCTCGTTCAGCAAACAGCACAGGGTGAATGTAAGGCACTGAGGGAGTAAAAGTAGCCACTGTCTTGGGCAGGACCTCCTTGCTCCTGGCACTCAAACCAGGCACAGCCATGGAAAGAAAGTATCAGAATTAGGTTTCCCAGACAGAAGAGCAACACGAAACAACTGATATGAAAGCTTCAGGTGAGGATGCACTGGTGGAAACCAGAAAGTCTATCATGACATGTTTTTCATTGAATTATTAAGGTTGGAAAAGACCTCTAAGATTATCAAGTCCAACTGTCAATGCAACATCACTATGTCTAATAAACCATGTCCCAGAGTGCCATGTCTACACGTTTTTGGAATACCTCCAGGGATGGTGACTCCACCAGCTCTCTGGGCTGCTTGTTTCAATGATTAATAATCCTTTCCATAAAGATATTTTTCCTAATATCCAATCTAAACCTCCTCTGATGCAACTTGAGACCATTTCCTCTTGTCCTAGAACATGTTACTTGGGAGAAAAGACAGACACCTACCTCACCTTTCAGGTATCATAGAAAGCAATAAGGTCTCCCATCAGCCTCCTCTTCTCCAGGCTAAACAACCCCAGTTCCCTCAGCCGCTCCTAAGACTTGTGCTCCAGGCCCTTTACCAGCTTTATTGTCCTTCTCTGGACACGCTCCAGTGTGCTGAGCAGCTCCCACAGTGGAAAAGCCAGTTGTACACTGGGGGACTTCAGTTCTATGCTGGAGTTGCCCTGGTTGATCCCAGGCCATCTCTTTCATTGTGATGGCTTGGCACAACAGCAAGGGATAGACAGAAAGGAAAAAATCAGATGCAATGGAGTGACAGCAAAGTCAAGATGCCCATCCCCAATATCCAATCGCCTAATCCTAATCAGAAACACCTACCTCACAATTAAACCAAAGGTGATTTCCATGACTGACACCAGCCTTCAGTTCAGTGCTGGGGTGATGCATGGTTCAACAGTAAAGCTAAACATGGAGTCCCGCGCTGTCCCTGATCCTATCCTTTCTCCCTGTGTTAAGTTCAGACTTTATTATAGTCAGATTTAATGATTTTCCAAACCTGGAACAATTACCTGCTGGCCTCTAGTTTTTTCCTTATGGATCTTGTACGAGCAAGTAGCAAACATACCTTTTTGTCTCTTCACCCTAACCCAGTACAGAGGCCCAGATCTCAA
The DNA here is from genome assembly GCF_964237585.1 of Gallinula chloropus. NCBI lineage: Eukaryota > Metazoa > Chordata > Aves > Gruiformes > Rallidae > Gallinula > Gallinula chloropus. Next base: position 200,480,572 of record NC_140085.1, read on the forward strand.
CCACAATGGCCAGAAGCAGTTTTTGTTTGCCAGCACAAGGTCCATGTTAACCCTTTTGAGCCTCAGGGAACTGCACTATAAAGGTAGATATCTACCCTTCCTCTCCCAAACTCTGCTCCTTCTCCCTGCCTCAGCCACACCACCACTGCACCTCGTCAGGACCCTGCAGATGTTGTGGAGTCCAGTAAACCCACCCCTACAGCTCTGCCAGAGCCATCCCTTTGCTCTTCCCTGGTGATATGCTCCAGAAGCAAACATGTTCAGCCACCCTTGTCCAGCAAGAGGAACTCATGTTTGTTCAATCTGCAGCCACCACCTGCAGATCATGCCCAGCATGAGGCCTCAGCCAGCGACTCTTGATGCTGACTACGCGGTAACCTTGTCTGGGCGGTGCAATGGACAGAAATCACCTATGCTCTGCATCGCAGGGAAGTTGAACTCCATGTCTGCATGCGTGTGCAGGCTCCATGGGCACAGAAGGGAGCTCTGAACACCATGATCCCCTTTATTGACTTCTCTTTGTACTTAAGGCACATTAGTAATGTGCTTAACTAGAAGTCAAAGAACTTCTCCCTCCCCTTCCCCCTAATATCAACAAATAGCTCATGGTGCTGAAGTTAAACAAAGCTTTGCCTTTCTTTCTCTATTATTGCGGTAAATCATGCTGTCATGTTGCCATAGAAACAGCAGCTATCACAAACATCACTACTTCATGGCATCGGACCGGCTCCAGCAGCCAGGTCTGTTTTTATTCTGGGGCCAGTCCTCTTTTCCCTCACCCAGCCCCCTGTTTCCAACTCTTCTACAACATGCTGCAGGTTTTTTTGGATCTAAAAGAAGGAGAGGGGGAAGGAAAAAGTTTTATTCATATGAGTGGAAAGTTTTGTCCAAAAGGATTAATTGTAAAAATGGCACTTTTGTTAGCCCTGAAATAGCCAGGCATAGTCGGACAGCTTACAGTGGAGAGTTGAAACTTCAGTGATACAAATTATTTAGTCACATTTGAAAAAGGCAGTGAAGAACAAACAAATTAATCACAGGTTGGTTTGAAACAATCTGTAAACAGTCTTGGCAGAGAGGAGAGAGTTTTTTTCCCTCAAGTATTTATGAACCTAAAGATACAGATGGGTAGTGGGTGAGATTTTTAAGAGCCATGCTATGCTGATTTATATTTACTGAGGATTTTGTTTGGAATCTTATATAGCAAGTTGGAAAGCATTAGAACCTTCCCCTCCAATCCTTCATCTCTCTCTTGGACAGATATCCATTAATTTCATGGAAAACCTGATAGAGCATCAGAATTGCACAAATAAAGGGCATAGCAGTAGTCATTTAACTAAAATGAGCAGACTGCTGTGCTCTAATGTAATGATGAATATCTGATGGGATAGTTTTCACTAGTTTTCACTTACAAGAAAGCCCCACAGCCTGTGTGTCATGCAGTGAGTAGCTTTTTTTCAGGGGCCAGTAGCATGAGTTTTCAAAGACACCGGCTTTTTCATTATTAAAATATCTTTCCTTTATTTCACTCACTCTGCTTTTGCTAGCCACATGGTTAAAGTTAGGAAAACAAACAGCAGATACTTTCCAGTGAGGAGTGTTTACATTAGGTCTAGCTTATCTGTGCAAAGAATAATCTATGAACTCTCTCTGGCCTTTTGGATAAGCAAACGTAAACCTCATTTCCCTTTATTGTCCACTCCACGTAATAACTAGCCTTTGCAAAGGTCTTCACAGAGGTTATTCAGTCCAGGATGGCTCCTGGGGATTTCCTTTAATGACTAAAGGGATCACTGTATGCATTATTGAGTAGTAATATTGGAGCTGTCGTGGTCTAAGGATAAAGCAGGCAAGTTCGTAGGGACAGGTATCAGCTTGTGTCAGACTGATAATCTGACAGACTCCACAAGTTCCTGGATGCAACTGCACAATCCCATCTCTTTCTTGTAAGCATTTGTACAAACCCTCTGTGAGCAATTCCAGCTCCATCAACTAGTTGAGGACTAATCCAGCAAAAGGTATTGGAATTTTTAGGGTGGGTCAACAAGTTGAGTCATCCCCATGCAGGGTCACACTCGGTGCCACAGATGCCAGGAGCAAGGGAGAAGAGAAGAGTCAGGCTGCCCTTTTGGGCCACTGTCAGTTGTGTTATCTGTGCAGTTGTCTCATGGTGGCTAGGCCCTGGTTTGGAGATTTCAAAGGGCTGCTTTAACTCTGCTCACATGAAATGCTGGAAAAAAATAGCAATCAGCCTAACTATCATAAGGGTACACTTAAGATCTCAGTAGCAATCAAGAGGCAGACGATGCTGTTAACAAGGACTTTCATTAGAGGAGCTTTGCAGCATTTCCAGGAGCCCATGCTCTTTTTGACAGGTATGCACTGAGACTGCAACTTCATCAAGGCACTCACATAGCTGGTGCCACTACTAGGTTGAGTAAGACTCCTCTTTAGTGCTCATGCCCGTATCTCTATAGACACAGAAGATGAAATAGCCAGAGCAACGTATACTTTAAGGACCTCTTCCCCAGCACACTGCACTTACTGAAATTGCTCACACTGATTTCAGTGAGATTCAGATCTAGTCTCACACAGTTTGACAATTCAAAGCATGCTGAGGAATCTCATCCTGCTGTAGAGAATAAGGGACTTAAAAGGCAAGGTAAAGCTATGAAGTAGCTGAGCTGCAGGGTAAGGAGTGACACACGACAAAGGGCTTTATCTACATAGAATGTCATATAAACTTTAATTGGAGCAATAAGATAATTAATTTAACGTGATATCCAATTCTGATGCAAAAATACAAGGATGAAGAATCTGCTACACTTCTTCACATTCAGTTAGTGACCCAAACTGCAAAAAATGCAATATATTTTGGGCTTAAATTTGTGCAGACTAGTAAAGTATGTTTTGACAAAGCTGGTTATTAGCCATATGCTTTTAAGAAGAAATACATTTGAAGGAAAGATGAAATGATGAGCTGAGAGACTCAGAGTCCATGTGCAGTTCTAAAGGCTCCTGGTTTTTTCATTCTGTAAAACTCAACCATATTTTATGGTCTCCCACATGAACACAATATGTGCATGAGCTGACTGGACTGCAGTTGCTGACTGGGTTATGAACATGAAATGCCTCATCCTTATCTCATTTTTTGGCTGCTTTCACCTGCTGAAAACTTCATGGTGGTTCCTTTGAAATTTACTCTTCTCTAGTGACTCACTTGGAAATTATGGGGTTTCGTGCCTGAGTGTTGTGTTATGAAAGACAAAATTAAAGATGCTTCACTGTTCTCTCATTCAAGTAGATTTACAGAGTCACTATCAGCAATCAAGATTGTTTCTCAGTAAAGGCATGACTCCAGGGCTTTACCTTCATCTTTCCCCTTCAGAAATCTTCCATAGAAATCTTTTCCTTAGGAAATCTTCTTTTCTTTTTTGTTTACTCAGGTTTTCCACATAAGCACTGTATGGCAGGGATCACGCAAGGCATGCTAGGCTGCTCTCTTTCTGGGCAAGCAGAAGCTCTGAAGAAGTTCAGGAATAAGAGGCAACAGCCTGAGTTCCTTTCACAGCCTGTGAATGGGTAGGCCACACAGGCAGTTACTGAGCTTAGCCCTGTGTGATGGCTCTTTCATCAGCGTAATCACAATCAGACCTGACAGACCCATTGATCATACATGCTGTGTCCTCCTGTGCTACAAGACATAGGACACTTCAAACAACCTTTAGTCGTAGCAGAAGATCAAAAGTTGCCACTATAATGGCCGTAGGGCAGCAGTGGGGTAAACGAATGGCACGATGGATGCACTACTTCCCTCCAAAAGCAGGGGTTTGTTATGTAAAAACCAGACCAGCCCTAAGAAGCAAACCATGCCCCATACTACAGAAGAAGGCCTCTCTTCTCCACCCAGTCATTGCCAAGACAAGGCAAGAAAAAAATTCCTGATCCCAAATCATAATATTGGGCAATTAGTTAAATAAATTAAACCAGGATTCTGAGATACAGCAAAATATCTGCACTGAAACACTGCACCAAACTGTCACCCATCTCCAGAGGAGGAAAAGCCTGATCCCTGTTCAGCTCTCTCAGTGTGTCTTCATGGGAGAGGTGCTCCAGCCCCCTCATCATCTTTGGGGCCCTCCTCTGGTCTCGATCCAACAGGTCCATGTCTTTCCTGTACTGAGAACCCCAGAGCTGAACACAATACTGTAGGTGAGATCTCACTAGAGCAGAGCAGAGGGGCAGAATCACCTTCCTGGATCTGCTGGTCACACTTTTTTTTTTTAATGCAGCCCAGTCTTGTGCCAGCATTCAACTTGCCACTCTGACTTCTATCTCATTTATTGAGTGAACTGCTGAGAAACCTAGGTTAGCTTCCAGGGGTCACATCTTGGTTTCAAGAATCACAGGCCACCTGCAAGAAACATGATACTGCAAAGAGTGTGGTTTATTCCAGATCACAGAATCATTGAATCATAGAATCATAGAGTCATAGGGGTTGGAAGGGACCTCGAGAGATCATCGGGCTCAAGCCCCCTGCCAAAGCAGCTCCCTAGCTCATATTGCACAGGTAGGCATCCAGATGGGTCTTGAATATCTCCAGAGATGGAGACTCCACCACCTCCCTGGGCAGCCTATTCCAGTGCTCTGTCACCCTCACTGTGCAACAAAGTGCCTCAAAGTCTTACACCTCTCACTTTGAAAAGGGCTTTCATGCTTTCCAGTCTTCAATGAGAAACATCTTTTAGTACTCCCTGCACCTTCTAATATTGCCGTACTCATTAGGAAGTGCCTTCAACAGGCTCTTCAGAAGGAGGTCAGAGCCATACAGATCACTAGGAAGAGAAACCTTGAATATCTCCAGGGATGGGGACTCCATCATAGTGTGAGGAATGTCCGCTCCACACTAAGAAGGAAAACAACTTGTGAGGAACTGACTGAAACCGCAATTCCCCCATTACCTGCCTCTCCCTGTGCCACAATGGGGGGGAAGAAGGGAGCGAAATCATGACTAAAGTGAAGTCTGCTAAGAAGGGAGGGGTGGGGGAAAGGTGCTTTAAGGTCTGGTCACACTTATTACCAGACTCTGGTATCACTGGGTGTGCAGGGCAGTGTCATAAATTAGAGAGTATTCTTTCCTTTATTCCATGTTGAGTCTGTTCTGTCCATGCTGCTCATTGTGGAATGATCTCTTCCTGTCCTCATCTGGACTCCTGAGCCTCTCAATATATATTTTCTCCTTTGTACAGCTGAAAAGAGGAGTGGTAAAGCGACTTTGGTGGGTGCTTGGCCTCCAGCCAGGGTCAAGCCACCACAAAGTGATGCTTTATAGGTAATAGAATATAGAAATCCAGTGGTTTATTTTTTGCCTATGGATTCTGTTTGAGGTCTGCAGGCACTCATAATACCAGAGACTTATTGCCTTTCATAAACTGGTCACCAAGTACTGCCACCGCACCTATCACACCACTACATACTGCTCTAGGTAATGTCTGCTATGGAAAATCCTCCCTGGAAAAGTAGATGCTGGGATTTGGGGACTGTGTCATGATGACATAGCTTCTTCTTTTTTCTCCTGCATTTAAGGTTTGTGTTTGCTTGCCTTAGTTTGCATGCTCAGGGGATTCCCATTTCAATCCATTATTTGGGGGAAAATTATTATTCTCAGTGACACTGCACTACTTTCCTTCTATTGATTTCTTGCCTGTGCCCTGGAGAGAACATAATCTTACTATGATCATTTTACATATGCTGTTTATTTAGAGCATTGGTTGTTGCACTGAAGATCAATGATGGACAAAAATAACCGTGTTCCTCTGCAGGGCACTGAAACATGTAGCCTGAGCTGCACTGACTCAGGAATGGTCCCAGGAACAGCTGTGGCACAAGACTTTCTTCACATAGCCACAATTAATTCTTGCTTCTATGCTGTCCCATGGCAGTAGCAAGTAGCAGCCAGTCCGGGCTGAAAGCAATTAGAGACCCATTCATTATCATAGCTTTGTTCTATGAGCTGATTCAGAGGAGCAAGGGAGGAAGCATCACTGAGGTGATGTGGATGCAAATTTCCCAGAAGCAGGACCCAAGTCAGGATGCAGCTTGTCATTCACACAATGCCCCCATCAGCTTAGCCCCACAGGTAACCCACACAAAGGAAAAAAAGGAAGTCTTATCTCACTTTCTTCCCCTCTGTAAGTGAGCAGATAAATTTTAGTTCTCTCTTTCCCTGCAGTCTCACAGGCTCTTGTCTGATTAAAATACTGGCATTATAACAATCTTTGCTGGAACAAAGTCTAGACCTTAATTCAGCTTGGACTGTAGACTTCTAAATAATGTTAGTCAGATTCTCCTCATTTACACTGGTTTGGCATTGGCTGCACTGGAGTAATGTCCATCAAAAAGGAAAAGTCATCTTACTTACCATTTTATTGCTCCATACTTGATTCTTTTTCTCTCTAGTTTATCCCTTTGCAATAATAAAGAGATCTTTCACATGATTACCAGCTAGCATAACTAAGCTGCATAGCTATTCATCACTTAAATAACTCAGTCCCTGCTATGAAATTCCATGCACAAAAAGAGAAGGCATAGTGAAAGCCTATTTGGAAAAGCAAATATTCCATGCTGGCTTATTCATTAATGACTGTCTCATAGTCATTTCAAATTCTTGGCATATTATCATTATATTTTTTCCCAACAAGACACAGAAATTGCTTGGCAGAGCATTCATCAAAGCACATAAGCATATGTCTTAAATAGATGCTTTAGGTTAGTCATATGGTCAAGTACTTTGTTAAACTGGGACCTGTATGTTACACAGTGGCTGCTTCCAGAGATCTGGCCCACTACAAAGTGCAGACAGACAAGGAAGTGTTAGGTTGACAAAGGAAAAACAAACTTGAAATTACATGATGACTACCTCTGCTCCAGATAATACACAGTTTTAATGAAGTGAATATAATGAAGTTTGAATTTAAATTAAAAAAAAAATATTTTAGCAGTCATGACTTACCTACAGCCTTGTCATTATCAGCCCATAAGCATGGAAGGACACCCATGAAAAACAGAGAAGTCACGTGGATAGAAAGAGTGTAGGGAAAGGCAAAAGTGATTTTTGTGAGATGAGGACAAATGACTTGTCAAAGTCAATGTCACTGGCAAACAATAAGGGACAGTTGTAATGACATGAGAGACTGTGCCATGATGAAGCAGAAGAACAATAATGGAAGAAGGAGAAGCTTTAAGTGACACAGAATGAAACAGTAAAGACCTAAGAACAATTAACTGCACTGCAACACTTCTAATTTGACCTGCTGTAAGTATGGCTCAACACACACATGCTGTCACACTAACTATGAATGACACTAATCTGTCTCTGTCCCATTCCACAGCTCATCACCTCAACACAGTCATCTCTACATCATTTGTGCATGTCTATGGACAGGCATCTTGCTCCATTTCCATACATGCATATATTTTAAAATTGTGTTCTTCTAGCCATTGTTCAAAACTGATTCTTTAGCCTAGCCTGAAATGTTATTATCACAACAGTTCTTGAAGAATTTTCCAAATAAATGATATGCACAGACATCTAAAACCACCTTAAAGGACTGCAGCTCTGTGAAACTGTGAAGTGTGACAATAACAGAGTGATAAGAAATGGACTGCAAGATTTTTTTCTGTACCCTCTGGTAGGGAAATCAGCTGTAAATTAGTTTTGATGTCAATGTGATGTCAAGGAAAGAAACATACTGTCTTCAACAGAATGTTCAGGATACACAGCTTTGTAGTAGGACTCGACTGTTTATTAACAAAAAAGTGCTCAGTAAATATCAGCATCCCACCAGGCTATTTTACAGCAACAAAGTTCCTGCTGTGATGGCTCCCCTGACAGAGGTGTTATGAGAAAAAAAAATTGAGACAAATTATCCACAAACATAATAGCAAGAGCGAGGACTGCTTTTGTTCAAATGTGTTTTCTGTTTTGGGATACATGAGTTACTAATTATCACTGTACAGGGAAGTGACTTCTTCCACTCCAAGAAATGAAGACTGGAGTTAAAAGAAGGTGGGCCCCGATTCTTATCCTAAACACATGAACTTTACAGGAGGGTGTCTCCTCTGCCTTCAGCACTGTCTTTCTTGATTTAAACAGATACACACAAGATCAGTGTATGATAACCTTTCAGATACCTACAAGGAAAATACTCAAGTAGCAAAACATAATTTCCAGACAGATCCAGTAAATGCTTTATGCTAGCAATTTAATGACTAATTGCAAAATCTATTATCTTGGAGATGAAAAGATTCTGGAAGATTTAAGATCAGATTTCAAGTTCAAGAGAAGCAGGAAAAAAAAAAAAAGAACAATAAACTAAATACTGGAAAACACATGCATGACTCAGAGTCCTGCAATAGAAACTGCTGTAAGCTTTCTTACACATTAATAGGATTAAAAGCAATTACAAGATACGAGGGAAAAGTTGCACTCTGCATTGAATGAGAATTAGAAACTTTCAGAGAACCACTGACAATGAGAAGGAAAGGACAAAGAAGCACAAACCTTACTTTGCCAAAACCCAACAGCAAATGCCTAAGAGGACAAAGGAGTCACACTTAACCAGGCAAGAGAGCAACATCTGGACAAGGCTTAGGAGGCCACCACCTTCACAGGACACCCTTCCTAATTGCCAGTTGTACGAAGCATTGACAGTGGCACCGAAATGTCTAAGGCAATGTATTCAGCGTCACACAGTTGATGGAGAAGGGGTAACTTAGGAGAACTTAGAAAGCAAACTATTGTCTCAGATGTGAAAGAACTTATAAATATTGTTACAGGGACCTGCCTGTGTAAGGGGTTGATGCTTACACACTGGGACAAAACACTGGCTCTCAGCGAGGAAAATTCACCTCCCTAGAAAAGGCCCACTTGTGAAGGCTCAAGTGGGACATAAATAATGCAAAAGCCTGATGATGGCTCCTCTCATGGACTGAATTCAGCCCACTGTGCTTACCCTACTGTCTAAAGAACATTGAGGGGCAAGAAAAAGGAGGGCTGAGATAATAAAGGGTTGCTATGATTTTTCAAATAAGCTTCTGGGACAGAGGGTTCATGCACATTTTAGTAGATTTGAGATTATTTTCCCTGTCCTTTTTCTGCATTTCTGAAATGAAAATAATTGACAATTTTCCAAACTGTACATAAGAGCTTTAAGCACCCAGGAGACACAGAAACATGCGAATCCTGGTTTATCTGGGAAAAAGAGAGTCCTCAGAGTATTCACTGAAGTGCTGGAAACTATGAGGCATTACCAGTGCTGCAGTAGACACAGATAATGTAAACTGATAGCACAGACTGGAAACATGAGTACCCAAGAAAAACTTGCATGTGCAAGGATATGCCAAGTAACAGCTTTGCAAAGAATGGTAAAAATAGTGCAAAGGAGGAAATTAAATTATAAACCCTTTAAAGGAAAGAAAAGCTGTGAGATTAAACTGTTGGTGCCTCTATTTTCTTCTGACCTTGTTGACACGTTTCTAGCAAGTTACCAAAAGCACAGTTTATCCCTTGCAATATAGAGATGCATTAATTTAAATAACCCCAGTGCTTTGGAATGAGGAAATCAAGGATGATAGTCATGGGCAATCATGATAGGCAAATTAGTGTTACATACCAGCTAATTGAAGAAGAACAGCCTAAGGAAAGTACACTTGACTTGAAAAGGAAGTTTTCCTCTGGGACATGAGCGAGATTCCTGAGCTATTCTTACATCAACACCAGAGGTATATAAATTTCAAGTAATACCAACATTCACATGTGCATAGGTAATAAGAATAGGAAGGATCTTCTGCACGTGCTAATCTTACCTCTGTATAATAGACTCCGTGGTATGATGTTAGCCATCACTGCAGTAAGCTCTAATCACTTAGGGCTCTAAATAGACAAGCAGAAAATAGCAGACCAACTATGACTTTTAAGAAAATCAAAATGGGAAAGAGAATCATGGACTCAGTCTCTCAGCTGTTCAGGTCAACTGGAGCCAGGGTGGGGGGCAGTAGGAAGGGTAGGAGTGAGGCTGTAGGACAGAGGTGCCTTGAGAAATCTGTGTGCAGAAAAAGAGAATGGGGACCTTCAATAGCCCCCACTCCTACGAAGCTGTTGACACACGCTGGAAAGTAAAAGATTCCTTCTGGTTCATCTCTTCTTTCTACCCCAGCCCCTGTGTAGCCATCGGATGACTCCCCCAGCCATGACCCATAGGACCCTTCAATCTACACCTACAACCCTGCTCTCAGAGGCTTCTTGGAAACACATCCAGCATGGGCGAGGAGGGATAGACATCCTCCTCTCACTCTCTACAATGAATAGGAGAAAACAAGAACAAAAAATGAGAATGTGAAAGTGAGCATCTCTAGTCTAATCAGGCAAGGAAGATGAAGGGAGCATGGGAGAATAATCTGAATTCCATTTGTAGAAGGGAAACTAAAAGAAGGAGAAGTGAAGTCTGGAGAAGGTTGGCAGAGGAACCAGAAAAGAAATCCAGCTCTCCTAAAACTATTGCAGTATCAAGCTCAAATCTTCCTTCCATTACTTCAGATTTAATAAAACACAAAATTATTATATTCCTGGTATCTAGCATTCTGCAGGTAGCTCGACTAGCTTTTAGGGTAACAAAACCATCCAAAAGATCCTCTAATTTCCTTTTTATCAACAGCAATTAAGGCTCATCAGTACACTCATCTGAGTTAATCTGAGCTTTCAAAATCCTTTTTTTTCCCCCTCTATGTAGATTGCAGGTGTTAAATGTCATAGCTGTAGGTTTTCCTCCTGCTTTGTTGAATAGCTTCCCCCCATTGTAATGAAAAGGGAGCACTGTCAGATATTTACTGAGATCTGTTTCTTTTCCTTCTTATGCTTCTCCATCCATGTATCTAGGAAGCCTAAGGACTTGTATTTTTCTAAAATAGCTGTATTTTACTAAAACGCTGTATTTACTGATTCCCCCCATCTTCCATTTTCTCTACCTTACCCACGTGCTTTTCTAGACTCATTATTTGGAAGTAAAAACAAAATTAGTGTCCGCAGATAAATTTCAAAGTGGTGCAAATGGATACAAACCTAGAGATGGATGACCAGAAACTCCCTCTCATGGTGTCGTGCATGGCAGTCATTCCTCCCACAATGCTTTTTATTCCCTTAGGATTGCTTTGTCCACTTATAATTTCTCAAAACAGCTTGCCATTTTAGCCAGCTGATTATATTGCTGCTGTAAGAAAAGCATTTATTCTCCATCATCTTAAGAATTATTTCTAAAACCTCAGCATAGAGACATTTTGCTCTAGGTCTTTCTGAAAGGCTTGTATTTGAATCAAGTCATAACATAATTAGTCTGTTTTACATAAATATCAACATAAAATCTGGATCTTAGCTACAACATCCTCATTTATTCACCTAAGTATTTCTGTGTTCTCCATTACTTTCGTGCTTGACCATCTCAGGTTGCTTAGTGTGTTTTCACAGGGCAGAGCTCTTTGCCTGGAAATGGAACTGAAGCAAGGATGGAGAGTTTGTGACTACGGCTCCATCAAGGGAATAAACAGACCCAGATTTGCACCCCTGATGGAGAGGCTGAGCGTGTCTCCCCACACGCCCAGGGTCTCAGGTTCCTTTGTGTGGGCACCGGCTCTGACACCACGGGGCTGTCAGAATTACACAGCTGCATTGTCTGCAGGCATTGGGACCACATACTTCTGCCTAGATAAAGCCTTTTTTTACATAAAACAGCTTCTAAAATACTCTCTTCTGAAGTGGTTGTAATTTGATAGGGAGTAATTTTTTCCATATAATATAATTCAACCTGCAGGATGTAGCACACAGTAATATTCCTCCTCAAGAAGTCTGCAGGGTGCTGCTGAGGAAGCCTGCCAACTCTTTTTGGATACTGGCAATGAGCTGAACCTTTCTCACAAAGCCAGGACGTGGATCACACAGGAGCAGCAAGCAGCAATAGGCTTCCTATTTGTCATGAGCAGGTACTACAATCCTCAACCAAGCTACTAAATCTTTTTTGCACTATTTGACAGAATGATTCAATGATATGTAATAATGCTGAGTAGCTTGATATCATTGAATCATTATCACTGATATCAGTAGGACGTGCCAACAGCAATTTGACCACGCATGCTTCCAAAGGGTTTTCTTAGCCTACTATGAAACAGCAAAGATTGGAAGAATATGGAAGTGATAAAGAAGTAACTTAGGGAGAAAGAAAGTGCTTTTAAAAAGCTCCATGATATGAAACTATGAGGGAGAAAAGATCCTTAAATCCTTAAGATGGTCTGCAGCCTGATACTCTTCATAACTCAGAAATTTGCAAATGGTTGTCATCATTGAAAGAAAACCTTGGCTATCCATATCTGCTTCCCCTTCTGGGATCCTGTGTTGCCAAGAAGTGTGTCAAGTTTCCAAGACTTGTTCTCCCTCAACTAATTTTTGTTAGAATTTTGTAATTAGTACAACTAACTTTTGTTAGAAGGTTGGCATCATGCCCAATTCATCCATGTTTCAGGATGAAACTGCTTCCCAAAGTACATCAATTGGCATTTACCTCCAGCCCGCCACATCCTGAAGGCTCATATTTGGAGGAGGAGAATATCAGGCAGAGTGTTTCCTCGGCTTCAAGGCCCTGGAGATGACTGACCCAAACAACCTCCCCCTGAGTTAACAGTGGCTGCCACACTTCAGCTAAATGATCAAATGTCAGGGTAAGAGGAGGCAGACTTCTTCGGACAGTAGACTTGCAAATAAACTTGAAACATCAGCACCAGAAGACACCTGGGTAGGCATAACTCTCCTGCCTCCAGAGCCAGGGAAACCCTGGCCCCAAACATGTACTTTGGAAAACACAGAGACCTAGACAAGATAACAATAGATAACCCATTTGGGTTCTAGCTGGTGACTGGAGGGGAGAGGTAAGCACACCTTTGAGTACTCCATGATTTTGCAAAGTACTAATGTAGGGATCATTTAAGACCAACATTAAGAATATAAAGTAAAAGAGTTATTAAATTGTGTTGATTTAGAATATTCCTGTGATTTTGGGTCTACCACTATGAAATGAATTAGCTTTTTTTCATAGTAGAGTTTTTCATTTACTTGGCAAAACTGACACCAACAACAAAACTATCCAAATGTCACTGGACCACACAAGAAAGTAAGTACATAGAAGAATGGTTTGGTTAAATTATCTCCTCTGGCCTCCTCGGAGGTAAACCAGGATTACTGAGCTCTAATGTTGTCAAAAGAGGCTTTGTAGAATACCATACGGCTAAAAACATAATGAGCTTGACTAGAGGGGAGCATAATTCTGAAGTTCAGCAGAAGGTGTATGTTTGTATGCAGTGACTAAGCATATGCAAGTAGGAGGCAATTACAGATGGCTGGAAATATGCTACTACTGCAAAACACATATGATGTTTTGTATCCCAGAGCAGAAAGCAGAAATGCTCTGAAGTACACAAGCTTGGTTACCAGCTGAGACTGGGATGTGGAATTTGTGTCGTTTAGAACCATAGCATCACACTCAGCAGTGCAGCAATCAGCAGCACAAGGGTCCTCACTTTAATTGAGACAAGTTAATACAATTATGGAGAATTAGAAGAGATAAGAGGAATGGACCAAGTGGAAAATGGTTCAGTAAGTTACCTCCAGTAAAAGCTCCATTATAAAGGTATGAGTTACCTATGAGACAGCGTGCTTGGGGCATATCGGGATGATACCTCTTAACTACATTTGCCACCCTGCTTTCGCTGCTGCATTTGGGGGGTTGGACCCAATGATTTAGCGAGGTCCCTTCCAACCCCTATGATCCTATGATTCTATGATTCTATGATTCTATGATTCTATGATTTGGAGTTGCCTTATCTATTTTTTACTATATTACAGCTCTGAGATTGGTTTGAGCTTAACAAATAGTGCTCTTAATTGTAAAATATTCATTTGAAGTGTATTAATTCTCTTAGATAGACTTTACATGTATATTTTCACTTTGATCTAAGGAGTAGCCTGTGCACTGAGAGCTCAACCCTTGCTGCACTTATCAGTTTGCCTCTTAGCTCAGGAGGTGTCCTTAAGGAGGCTTGGCAAGGGCTTGTTTTGCAAGTGTTGAGTGGGAACTGTCATTAATGTGAAGTTTGTTGAAAAGGACAGGGAAATAAACAGGTCTTGGGCCCTTCCCATGTATGGAGAGGAACAGACACTTTGCATTGGATGACAGGTTTGTATTTGGAAAAAAAGGCATTTACAAAAAAAAACCCAAAACCCAAAAAACTCCAACCTGCCAATTTCAGAACCAAACCACTCTCCACTCCTTTTTCCATCCATTTCGGTTTCAAACCACAGAAAATCCTACTGATGTCTACCAACTGATCAGAGGTGAGCTGAGTGGAAAGAGACACTTTGAGTTAAGAGAAAGCAAGAGAATGCATGAATGATGCCCTGCTTCCAATCCCAACAGCTTTTCATTGGGTGAGAGAAAAGACAGGTAAACAGATATTTATATAGATATAAAAATATATCACACATAATAGATATGAGTGTAGAATATATAATATATTGTGTAATATAGTATATTGTATATAATTATAATTTCATATAATCAATATATAAATTATATAATTTATATAAATTGGAGCTACTAACTTTTCCCTTTTTCCCCCCCTATGGTCTGTTCAACAGCCTCATTGTAGGGGCAGCAGGGCACAGAACTCTGCCTTTAAGCCTGGAAATTGCATCAACAAGAGCAATTGCATCTTGAAAGACTGGAAAAGTAAAAAGACAGGAGGATTTCCTCCAGGAATACAGGAGGTAATATACATCAGCATACTCTGGCTGGATTTTACGTGTGCAGCAAAGCTCTAAGAAAGAAGTCAAACTGAAGCCTGTTTTGGAAGAGTTACTCTAAGATCATTCACCCTTCCTCTGCTAGGAAGTTAGGGCCCATATAAAATGATGCAAAACATCCAGAGGACAAAGATGAGAATTAATTTTTTTTACTCTAAACTGGTCCCTAGAAGAATCTGGTAACTTGATAAGAAGCTGAGACTGACTGTCCTCTTAATCTGGGAAGTATGAATGGCCTTAAAAATGTGCTACAGATACTTCGTCTATTTTGGTAGAAACTCATCA
This sequence comes from Gallinula chloropus, assembly GCF_964237585.1. Classification (NCBI taxonomy): domain Eukaryota; kingdom Metazoa; phylum Chordata; class Aves; order Gruiformes; family Rallidae; genus Gallinula; species Gallinula chloropus. The sequence goes on from NC_140085.1 coordinate 200,495,759, forward strand.
TTGAAAACATTTCAACTTTATCTTTAGCTGATTAAGACATACAGCCTCAAGTTGCACCAGGGGAAGTTTAGATTGTATATCAGGAAAAGTTTCTTCACCAAAAGGGCTATCAAGCACTGACACAGGCTACCCAGGGACATGGTTGAGTCACCATCCCTGGAGGTATTTAAATGGCATGTAGATGCACTTAGGGACACGGTTCAGTGGTGGACTTGGCAGTGCTGGGTTAATATTTGGTCTTGATGATCTTAAAGGTCTTTTTCAACAGAAAAAATTCTATGATAACTTGAATGAAGTCTGCTCTCCCCCTCAGTAGTCTGCCATCTGCCTTACCTCTTTCCTCTCCAAGAAGCCTCATACAAAATTTGGTCCCTCAAAGCTTGCATCTTCTGATTGTCTGCCACTGAGTGGTTGTTGTCAGGTTGACAGCATACCTTTCAACACCCTTTCAAACAACAGGACCGAGAGAGAAAATTCTCACCAGGATGAGTGCCCAGCAATTCTAACTCTCTATCCCATACTCTTTCCGAAGCAGCACTTCCCAGTTTTCTGGATTGTGCAGTGCAGTCAATCTTTAAGACATTGTATGCTCCACAACATACAATAACAAATGTATAACAGACAAAGACACTATCCTTTAACAGAGTAGCCATGGGCTCCAGACCTTATGTCAGGAACCACTGATACAGAGCATCTTCTCACTGCCAAGTAGGCATGGGGACACTATCTATTCAGCCTCCCTTTCTCATGCTCCACAGTGCAGTAACACATGGTGGCTTGATCTACACAACGTCTGATGACCTTGTGGAGAACAACTGTGGGTGGACACAGGCTGGACCTCAGCCAGCCCTGTGAGTGGGATGAGGAACTGGACTCACTCCATAATGGGCCAGAATAGCTCTTTCACTAGCTCCAACACCCAAAAACTGGGGGGTTTTACTGCTGGTAAAAAACCAGCATTTGAAGAAGAATCAAGAAGCTGGAAGTGCATTTTGCATTAAGGAGATGATGGTCCTTTTTTTCTTTTACCCTATATGCATGATCACTAATCTATTGACTCCTGGAAGACCAAATCTTACCGCAAAGAGAAAAAGTCAAAGGTGCTAATTAGCAACAAGGTAGTTTTATTGAAAAAAAATGCTAGGAGAATCTCTGAATATGCTGATCCAGGAGGGCAGGGTTGCAGCCTTCACTTTCTAACCCAGGAAATTTATTAACAAAGAAAGAAATGTCACAGAAGATGTGATAAAAATGATTAATGTATGGAAGTTTTTGCCACAAAATGCAACTGAGATTACAATGTTAGTAAGATTTAAGAAGCAGATATTAGGCTACAAAAAAATGTCCAATGGGGATACAAAGAAAATTTATATGTCAAGAGATTATTTTGTATCAAATACTATAAAATTTCTTTAACATTCTACTAAAGGAGCAAAGATTTTTTTAGACTAGATAAATTACTGTTTTTATAAGCTCTGACACTGTTCTGGTAAATAATATCTGTGTTCCTAACTATAGTCCAAAAATAAAAACCATGTTGTTTTGCCATTTTGTAAAACATACTAATTTTTTGGTTTTATGTGATAAAACATATTTATCAGCCCGATGGCAATCTTGACAGTAGAACCAAGTTTATGAGTGTACTCTGAATCATAAATTTTCTATTTACTGTTTTCCAAAATGATCTGAATTAATTATCTTTTTTTTCCCACTATCACCTAATTTACTCAACTTAAAATGTTAAATATGACAGCATTATAAATGGATTAAGAAGTTATCTGATTTTTGCTATGATTTGTTTGCCTGTACTTTCACTGAGGAGTAATGCTCTGCAAGTTGTTGCAAAGGTACTTTTCAGGGGAAAAAAAGCATCTGTTCTTTTCACAGCCACAAAACACAAAGAAAATTATATTCCTCATTCAACTCCAGGACTCTATTCTCCCAATAAAAGAAAAGATTAAGGAACTACTCTGTACTTTTGAGTTTGCTTTTTTTAACTGAACACATAGATTAAACATACATAATATTATAAATATTGTGTATAAATACATAATAGAATCATAGAATGTGTAAGGTCGGAAGGGACTTTTAGGGATCATCTACTCCAACCTCCCTGAAGTAAGCAGGAGCATCTTCACTAAATCAGGTTGCTCAGCACCCTGTCAAGCCTGACCTTGAATGTCTCCAGGGATGGGGCCTTCACTACCTCTCTGGGCAACCTGTTCCACTGATCCATCACCCTCATCTTGAAGAACTTTTTCCTAATATCCAACCTAAATCTCCCCTTTTCCAGTTTAAAACCATTACCCCTTGTCCTACTGCTCCATGCCCTTGCGAATACTAAAACCCAAGAATTCCAAAATACTGCTTTTCTGACCTAAGAGTTTGATACACATGCAAAAGGCGATTAAATTAATACTCAAGGCCTGATCCAAAACCTCTTTTAAGAAAACAGGAGCTGTTTTCAAATTACAGTGCTTGGGGTTTTACTCCCTGGTATAAAAAGGACAAGGATCTCCTTGAGAGAGTCCAGAGAAGGGCTACGAAGATGATTAAGGGCCTGGAACATCTCCCCTATGAGGAAAGGCTGAGTGAGCTGGGACTGCTCAGTCTTGAGAAGAGAAGACTAAGGGGGGGGGGACCTAATTAAAGTTTATGAATATCTTAAGTATGGGATGCAGGGAAAAATGGCCAGCCCCTTTTCAGTGGTCTGAGGAGAGAGGACAAGGGGCAATGGCTGCAAGTTGGAGCACAGGAAGTTCCGCACCAACATGCGGAAGAACTTTTTCCCAGTGAGGGTGACAGAGCCCTGGGACAGGCTGCCCAGGGAGGTGGTGGAGTCTCCATCTCTGGAGATATTCAAGACCCATCTGGATGCCTATCTGTGCAATATGAGCTAGGGAGCTGCTTTGGCGGGGGGGGGTTGGACCCAATGATCTCTTGAGGTTCCTTCCAACCCCTATGATTTTATGATTTTGTGAAAACAGGGGATACATACTGAGTGTGATATACAAACACACTTCATCCATACGTGTTTAATAAAAGGGAAGGTGGATGTCTAGGGAAAAATACTCATATTCTTGATGCCCTACATGCTTCATACCAAACTGATTTCAAATGTTGTTACTGAACATAGAGAAAATAATGTAAAAAGCCTTTAAAGATATATGCAGCATGATAAGTACTCTTTGGAACTTTACTGTTTTCAAATACATTTTTTCTGATTGTGCATATTATAAGAATTATATCATGCTGGCAACAGATTAATGGGAAAGAAATAGATGGGAAGTTACTGCTCCCTGCTCTGTTCACTCAAAACTTGCTACCAAAAATAGCTTACAGAAATGCTTCTTCATGCAAAAAATATTTATTTTACAAGCTCAGCGAAACATCTTGATGATTATGTAACAATCATGCACATAACTTAAAATGCTTCACTAACGCAGCACTCTGCCCCACAGGTGAAGTACTAGTACAAGAACTGTCTGTTTTTTCTCCTGTTCTGTTACAATGAACTGAACACAGTGAGGGAAAACTTGAAAACACCCAAACTTTTTTTACATGTTTTTTCATAACAAAATATTGTATTTAATAGATCACAGAATCAGTGATGGGTGTCTCCTGTCTCAGCTTTGGGCATCACTGAAAAGATCCTGGATCGAACCTCTTTACAACCTCCCTTTAGGTCTCAGTAGACATCGATGAGATCCCTAGAACCTTCTCTTCTCTAGGCTAAACAGTCCCAGCTCTTTCAGCTTTTCCTCACAGAAGAGATGCTCCCGTCTCTTCGTCATCCTTGTGGCACTCCATTGGACTCTCATTCCCAGGAGCTGACCAGTTAGCAGTTCCTTTACACTGCTCATAGAATATAGAAATGCAATTCACGAAACACCTATAGAGTATATGAATGAAAACACTTTCCCCCTCTACTGCAATTACATCTTTTTGAGTCCAAGACTTCTTAGAACCAGCCTGAATTTCACTAGAACCAGCTCCCTTTTACCTGAAAGTCACAAGATTTCGAATACATCCACGAACAGAATCAGACTGGGAACAAGCTGTATCAGAAGTGCATCAGACACAAAGAGCAAACCAGTAAGTCTTAAACCTTGTTCCAAGTTGTAAGGCTGTCACCTCTGTATTGCTATCCATACTATGAATACATCAGTTACATTCAGTAACAGTTTGTAAAGTTCAGAAGCTAGGTCAGCTAACTAGTGCTAACTAATGCTGATTTATTATACATCTAAATAAGACTTTAAGTTATCTGTAGCAGCTCCTTCGAAGAAAAAATATACTCAATCTCCACATTACCTGGCGAGTTCTGGAGTCGATTTTTCAATTCTAACAACGCCTTTTGTGTGACCTCAAGCCGTGTTATTGCATGGATCAGCCTCCAGACCTACAAAACAGGGATTTTTTTTTCTTTTTGAAGGTAATCAGAGACACCACCATTTAGTTCCAAATACTTTAATTTTAATATTTAACTATATTAAACATGCTAAATATTGCTGTCCTCAATTTTTCAAAATATGTTTCAATTTCTGTAAAATATATCCCAAAGTGCAGCTATTTCAATATTTAGGATCTCTTATTTGAACAGGAACAGCTCTCCACCTTGTAGGTACGCAGAAAGCACCTACAAACATTTATTCCTGGGAAATCCATGGGGTTTAAGCAGCATCTAGTGGCTAAACTTGTGTCGGCAGCCATTCCTGTTTAGCTCCATTTTCTCTTACTAAATTTAGCATCTAGGAAATACAGGGAAAAATGAATTCCATTGCTTTTGGTAAACAAGCTCCAAAGGTGTGATTGCTTAAAAATAATTTTATAAAATCGTTAGGTATCATTGCCTTAAATACAAAACAAGAGGTAAAGCATTATGGATTACTGATCAAACCCTAAAAAATAGAGCAGATATTTTATGGAATGAAGACTTAAGTATCAACAAAGGAATGCAGGAATTGTTTCAACTGCATCTTGCAAGGCACTTTGGGGTGTTTTATGCAAGATAAATCTCATGCCTTTCCAGTAAGGAAAGAACTGAGAGCTCAGTCCACTTTTGTGGATGGTATTTGTTCTTTGTTGTAGTTTTGCATGGTAGGGTTCTGGTGGAGGAGTGGGGTGGGGGGTGAGTGGGGGTGGCTGCAGGGGTGGCTTCTGCAAGAAGCAGCCAGAAGCTCTCTGTGGGGCCAGCAGAGCAAACACCAGCTGGCTCAAGGCCAGAGTTGTTGCTGACAAAGGCCGAGACCATCAGTGATGGTCACAGCACCTCTGAGAGTCACACTTGGGAGAAAAAAACGCAAGCAGCAGCTTTTTGCCACCAGAAAAAGGAGTGAGAAGATATAAGAAACTGTGCAGGCACCAAGGCCCGGGTCTGTCTCTTATGCTGCAGTGGAATCATAGAATCATAGAATGGTCTGGATTGGAAGGGACCACAAGGATCATAGAGCTCCAACCCCCCTGCCACAGGCAGGGACGCCAACCTCCAGGCCTGGATCTACACAAGGTTGCCCAGGGCCCCATCCAACCTGTCTGAATGCCTCCAGGGATGGGGCATCCACCACCTCTCTGGGCAGCCTGTTCCAGCATGTTATCACTCTCTCTGTAAAAAACATCCCCCTAATATCTAATCTAAACCTTCCCTCCTTTAGCTTTAATTCATTCCCCCTTGTCCTGCCATTGTTTACCATTTTAAGAAGTTGAATCCCCTCCTGTTTCTCTACTCCCTTCAGGGACCGGAAGGCTGCAATGAGGTCCCCCTGCAGCCTTTTCTTCTCTAGGCTGAACAAGCCCAGCTCCCTCAGCCACTCTTTGTAGGAGAGGTGCTCCAGCCCACTAATCATCTTTGTGGCCCTCCTCTGAACCCTCTCCAACAGTTCCACATCCTTCTTGTATTGGGGGCCCCAGATCTGGACACAGTACTCCAGATGGGGCCTCATGAGGGCAGAGTAGAGAGGGACAATCACCTCCCTGTCCCTGCTGGCCACCCCTCTTCTGATGGAGCCCAGGATACCATTGGCCTTCTGAGCTGCAAGAGCACACTGCTGGCTCATGTTAAGTTTCTCATTCACAAGAATCCCCAGGTCCTTCTCAGCAAGGATACTCTCAAGAAGCTCTTCTCCCAGTCTGTATCCGTGTCTGGGATTCCTCCAGCCCAAGTCCAACACCTTACACTTTGCTGTGTTGAACCTCATTAGGTTCACCCGGGCCCACCTGGGCCTGTCAAGATCCCTCTGGATGGCTTCCTTTCCTTTTGTTGTGTCAACCGCACCGCTCAGATTGGTGTCATCTGCAAACTTGCTGAGGGTGCACTCAATTCCATCATCAAAGCTGTTAAATAGTACCAGTCCCAAGACAGATCCCTGGGGAGCACTGCTTGTTAGTGGCCTCCACCTGGACATAGATCCATTGACTACCACCCCCTGTCTGCGTCCTTTCAACCAGTTAGTGGAATTCTGAGCTTACAAATGCAAGAGGTAAGACCTGTCATTCTGCAAAAAGTGAACCACTATGTGAAGAGTTGTCTAAGAAGTTTTAATTTTTTTCCCAAGGAATGTCTTTAAGTAAAACTCATCTTCAGGAGTTCCATAAAAAGAAACAACATGAGTTGATGTACCTGATGAAGGATGAATGTGAGTGCACTACATCTTTTACTTTATCTGTTGATTCAAATAAGGGAAAATAAGTTCAGTTTTTCAGCATTCTGTTCAAAATAAATTGCTATAAGATACTAAAATGAGGTGTGGGGGGGCACAACTGGAGCTAAAAATCAGCTTAGGCTGCAAATTCTAACACCTGCAGAAGCCATAGTAGGAACATACCACATTCCTAAGACTCAACCTGTAGGAAGATCACAGTGGTTCAAAGCAACTCTGACCTATTTGGTGGTCCAATTTATTTTTGTTTGTCCACAAACCTTCTGCAATCAAAAGAAGTCACTGTAAGACTTCTGCTTATGCCTCAAGGACCAATCTTTTGTGTGCAAACATGATCTAGGTTAATCTTCAGCCTTTAGTGTTCTCCAGAAGCTGGAAGGCCTCTTTTCAAAGTGACAATTAAACATAAATGAACTTGTCAAGTACTCCAGGAGTGGGAAAGCCTTAGTAAAAGGAAAACCTACACACAAATCTCTGCTTACATCACCATTTGTCATGCTTAAACCCCATTCAGTCAAAATGCAAAATTGCCTTTACCCACTAGGAGGAGAGATCCTAAAGGGAATTTCCCAGGAACGAGGGCAGTTAGAACAGAGCCAGGCTACTATAATGAAAATCCTAAAGCCAAATGGGTAAAGCCAAAGTTGGTTTCTGTTTGGGTTAAAGCCAGGGAAGTCATCGATTCATGTGCTAGTGCGTGGGACCTATCTTCAAGGATGATTTCTGTCTAATGTATAGGGACAGACACGATGGGTTCGGGTCGTATGTTGAAACTTGCACCATCACACAGCTGTGGCAACGGTATAGAGGTGTCTCTTACAGTTTTACCTACTTTTTCTAGGCCTACAGAGTGTGACCAACTGCTTCTAAGATGGATTTTACATTGTACGACTTTATGTTTCGATTCTGTTCATTTCTCAAATTTGGACTCCAGTAAACGAGAAAAACCAACAAACCTCCCTTAAGCAATGCTGCTATTTCCCTTTAAGACTTGTCATTTTTTGAACATACGTAGAAATAAGGCAGCCAACTGCATCCTGGCCTGCACCAGGAGCAGTGTGGCCAGCCAGAGTAGGGAAATGATTCTTTCCCTCGGAAGGATCCTTCCCACTCAGCCAGAACTAGGACAGCTGGTGAGGCTGCACCTGCAGTACTACGTGCAGTTTTGGGCCCCTCACTACAAGAAGGACATCAAGATGCTTGAGCATGCCTGGATAAGGGCTACAGAGCTGATGAAGGCTTTAGAATACAAATCTTACAAGGAGTGCCTAAGGGAGCTGGGATTATTTTGTCTGGAGGAGATCTCATCGCTCTTTACAACTACCTAGAAGTGGTGGTCAGCCTCTCCTCCCTGGTAGCTAGTGTCAGGACAAGGGGAAATGGTCTGAAGTTGGGTCAGAGGAAATTTAGATTGTGTATTAGGGAAACTTTCCTTAATGAAAGAGTTGTCAGATATTGGAACAGGCTGCCCAGGGAGGTGGTTGGGTCACCATCCCTGGAGGTGTTTAAAAGAAGAGTAGATGTTGTACTTGGTGATGTGGTCTAGTGTTGGATCTCGTAGGGCTGGATAGATGATTGGGCTCAATGATCTTGAAGGTCTTTTCCAACCAAAACCATTCTACTTTGATTCTATGAGTCTTGGGAAAAATGTAACCATGATTCATTACATCACTTACCATGTTACTTGTGTATCTCAGAGGTTTCTCTTCCCCATCAACCCTTACACCTCCCACTACCTACCCTCCTTCTCCACCAGAAGGACCTCAAACATTTCCTCTTCCTACCTTGTGTAATGCCCTTACTTCTGTGGGATTCAACAATAATTTGATTAATCAATTACTTTCCTCATGGAAAAGGTAAGAAATTGCACATACTGTATGAAAAAAATCTCTTCCATTGCAGTATTTTCAACCAAACCGATAATTTAGTAACTCGATGTCAATGTTGCTTCATCTCAGAATCACCCAACTTGTACACAAGGTATGTAAAGGAAGAGCAACCTCACGGTTAGCAGACTAACACTGAAATGCAGGTGCTTTTAAATATGAGTGTTGATGTTAATCAGAATATAAAAATCCTGTTGAAGGCTTTTAATAAAAAATCTCTAGATTTCAGTTAAACTGTAAGATATTTTTTCCTTCTTCACTACAAGAAAACGATTCTGTCTAGTATAATCCTATTGTAGAAAATGAAAACATTTCCTTGAAAATTAATCTGAAGATCTAATCTGTTACAACTTGTAGACAGCCCAAGGTGTCTGATCTTCCCAGAAATCTAAGTAGTAAATGTAAACATTAAATTCAGTTGGGGTTTTTTTGGCCACAGACTTTTAGCGAGAGACACAGTGTGAAGGATTAACCTGAAACACGAATTTCAGAATAATTTTAACAGGACAGATGAATGTTTTGACAAGATTTTATTGTGAAACATTGGATTTAGAAAAGGTACAAAATGCCAACGGTCAGATGTGTGCCAGTACAGTATTTCAATCGTCTATACAAGTGGACAGCTGAATAGCTTCACTACAGAATGCGTATTTAGATGTACTATCTAAAAGGGGGCTGCAATATTCACAGGCTTAAAAAGACATAAATAACTCGAGCCAAAACGGCCAGGACTGGTCAATGCTAATCAACGTCTGGAAAACAGGCTAAAAAAGCACAATACAGTACAACAATCTCCTTGCAGATCCACGTTTAAAGAACATCAGTTTATTATGTCAATAATCTACAGCTCCAGGACGCTTTTCAGGACTGGGATTCAGCTGGTTGGTTTACAATTTTAAGAATTTCATGTTAAAAATGAGATTACAGAAGTAAACCTGCAGGTATTTAATTAGAACTAAACACTCAGAAAACCCTAAAAATTTTTCAGATTGGGATTTAAAAAGTCAATTAGTTCTAATACAGAACTTTACTTTGGTCCTTTAAAATGTCCCTTCTGCAACATGAACAGACATCATTTAGTAATTTTGATACAAACATTTCAATTTGCTAGGCAGTTCTGTGTTTTAAAACTAATTTCACCAAACATGGGTCACAATTCAACTGAAAAAAAAAAACCCAGTATCAAAACACTTCTCTGAATTAGTGAACATCGTACACTTGTGTATTAAAAAAACCCCAGCTTCCCCGGAGGATAGCAGCATTCTCTACCCTAGTTCAGCCAGTTTAAATAAGAGCATTTATAAACATACAAAGTTCATTTTAGGGTATAAAAATACATGTGTATCATATGAAACAAGCTAGCTTGTTTTTTTTTTTTTTTCAAATTCATCAGTAGCCTGTCACTCCTGGAACTTACTTGAACTACTGAAAACGTGTTCGTAGTTCAGCACATGGGTGGACAGACAGGGAACTTTAGCTTTTATTTCTTTAATTAAAAGGCATGTAGCTTATTCTACATGTTTAAGCTAAATGAAATACAAGCAGTTACCCTGTTACCAACCAGTGCCCAGAGCTTTACTAAACCTTTACTTCTGTATGTCCACTTCACTCTATGCTGATTCAGAACTCACCTTCCTGAGCACAGACCTTGGGTAACACTAAATTATGCTCAGTAGAAGTTTCTGAATATGACTGATGTCCATTAGGAGCAGAGCTAAACTCAAACTGATGTAATTTAGAATCAAAATCTACTCAAAACATTAAAACACCCACCCCTTTGACACCACATCCACTCCCTTAATAGTTTTGGCTACCCTCTTCTCGTATGTGTTTTACTGGGGGGGTGAGAATCTTTCAATTCATTAAGAAGCATCACCATAAGTTACAACTAAGTACATTAAATCAGACAGCGGGGAATAAATGTTTTGAAAACTTTGAGTGTATCACTAATTAAGGACATGACATTGGGAGTACAATGCCTGCTACTGAATTAAAATTAGCGCTGTGCCAAATGGGAACAATATATAAACAAACCACTATACTCCAGTGTGGCAAGAAACATTTCACTCTTTGTTCTGGAAGTGTTTGGCATAAGCAGCACTAACAAAATTCTACACCTCACAGACACAAGCTACAAAGGTTATCTAAAGCCAGTACTCACTGTCCATAGATGAGCTAGCTCTTAATGCTGCTTCAAGCACTGCACTAGCCACTTTGATCTTTGTTTCAGGTTCCTCTGTACACACATTTATATTTACATAAAACATTTATTAAACATGATTTTAAAACATAAAAACCTTATGTACAAAATACCAACATTCCTATAAATAAACAGTTGGAGAAAGGCACTTTGCAAGAAAAATCTACAGTAAATCTTACAAAAACCACACTGCCTCTGTTACTGTACAATAGATAATCTTTCAGTAAATCCCTATCACAAGAATGTAAAACACTAATTACTTGTTATAACTAAGAATATAACCGTTACAGTTGTATTTACATGTACATATATGCTTTTTTTTTTCAGTTTCACTTGAGAGCACCATGAATTCCATTCTAAATTTATATTCTGATACAAAGTAAAAGAACAGTTGCCAGAAACCAGCAATCAGCGTCACAACAGACTTATCAACTTTTGGCTGACATCAGTGTAGTTTAAAAGACTCGGTTGCTGCTTTGTAAAAAGTACACCTAGTTTGTTATTGCATGTTGTCCTTTGAGAGAGAGAGCACTGCTATGTTCTCTATGCAATTGTTTAATACTATTGCTGGCAAAAAGTTTCCAATATCAAAAAAATAAAAACATTCTTCAAGCCAGTTGAAGTATTTCATCTGAACAGTAACTAAAAAAAGCTGCATATTAATTATAAAAACGTGTAGGAAACATGCCAACTAATCTGGTGTGCAAAAATATTCTTTCCACTACACAGGATTTTAAGGGCTTCACAGAATTACTCAAATTGACATTGAGTAACAAACCCCATGATAACCAGTTCCTCAAGGAGATGTTAGTATACTCCCACTTTTATCAAACTTTTTACCCTTTGACAATGCTGCAACCTGTTTGAGCAGTTCTCTGTTTTTGGCCTGCAACACAGACAAGAAAAGGGTTTATGAATCACTGAAGCATCTCAGATGGTACCATCACACATTGATTTCCCATTGCATTTAAGAAACAAGTGTTCAGAAAGTACCTGCTGTGAATATTCAGAGAAGCTAATGATCACTTTTCAGAGATTTGTATATGCATTTTCCACCTTTAACAGAAAAGGTGACTACATTTCCTGTGCTGTGAAATTTAGTATCTAAGGTATTGCACTGAATATCTGTTCAGTCTGTGATTTATAAGGCAATTAATTCAGGCTTCCTTCTCAATAGAGACATTTAAGTGTCAATTAGGTTACGCCGAGCCATTAAATCGGATCAACAGCACACCCACAACTGATTAAATACCAGAGGACAGACACAAAAAAGATCATAACCTTTGAGAAAGCCTGTACCTCTTCAGGTTCAAAAGCAATTCTTACAGTGAGTTTAATTCATATGGAGATTGTCTGTTGACTGCAGAACTGCTGTACAACACAGCTGAAGCTAAAAGTGGCAATGACCATTCAATGAGTTGGTCCTATTTCATTGCTCTCAGTGAACAGCCTGAACACATAACTCCACCTGAAGTATTTCTTAAGTATTGATAAGCAATTACTCACCTGCAACTGTTCCACAGTTTCCTTGTGAGCTTTCTCCATACTGTTCATCTTTGTCCTCAAGTTAGACTCCTGGTACTGGAAGTCTGCCTTCAGCTCTGTCAACTGAGAAGACAAGTTCTATGATGATTCCTCGACTGCTATAAAGGTACATCTTCTAATCAACCTGTGAAATCTCAACAGGTTGATTAGCCTCAAGAATCTCACAAAACACTTTATTTACTCTTTTAGAAAGTATGTCTATTTTCCATGAAGAGAACAACTGTACTTATGTAATCACACTGCTTGCCCAGGCATTGGTATAAAGGTGGTTAATCCTCAAAAAAAAAAAAAAAATCAAATGCAGGACTAATGATTTATAATCTTGGCTCTTCTTCCAGCTATGAGATACGTATCACAGTCTTCAGTTACATACAGTAACACAGAAAAAATCTTCCATACAAAAGCAACAGAAAGGACTCCTTCGTGTCCTTTTATACTACAATTTGTCCTACACAGAAGTGTGTTTCACTGCTTCTAGATCCACAACAATAGTGAATTAAACTGTATTAGAAACGTGCCATTAAAGCAAACGATGATTTAATTCTGAGTGTATGGTGTAGTGTTGCTGCTCCTGGGTCTCTGCCAAGACAGGCAGAGATAGAGATGGCATACACTAAGGTGAACATGTGTAAATTGTGATATTTGCTTCTATCCAAGCTGCTGAATGCTTCTTCTGGAATAATGTGCAGCTGGGTGAACTACTAACAGTCTGTTGTATATGGACCCCACAGTTTTAGGAGCCGCTTCTTAAAACAGTTTAGCTCCTCAAAGCATCCCAGACCCACCTGGCTACTTCAAACCTCTCTGGTCAACCTGGACTTATCAGGAAATTAAGCCTCTATGAGCAAAGCCCACTAGAGCAAACATCCCTAAAATGACTACTGAGACTGCTATTATCAACCTTAAATTGTGTCAAATCACGTTTAGTAAAGCAAGGTATTCCAAAGAACTCTTAATCAAATGATCCTAAATAAGGACCAGGATATCTACCTCACTACACAGACTGCTGCTTGAGGCAAGTCCTTACAGTAGGACTACATTCCACTGGTGGTAACATGTCTGAGATCCTGACACATAATAAAGTGACGAATGAGGATTGTTTGTAAAGTTGAGTTACTTTTGTTGCCACACGTTACTCATTTCAGAGGTTTTACGTTTGGAGTGCTCCAAACTGTTCAAATGCTGTCCCCACACAAATCCTGGGAGAAGGTCTTACCAGGATCTCCCACAGGCCTGGCTCAGGGTGTTTATCCCAGTACACATCTTTACATTTACCATCTCACAGTCAGAAAGTCTGCAGTAGGCTCATTTGTGGCAAGTTTTTCAGCTATGCAAACACTGTATGGTGTTTTTCTGCCCACCCCCCAGGAGCTGAAGAAAGTGACATTCTGAAAGTGATCCATGTCCAAAGAAGTCTAAGTTCAAAGTACTCAAGAGGACAAATAGCTTTAGCAGTGGGGATATTAAAATCATTAGGTGATCTCCCTGTGGAGAGCACAAAGCCAGTTACTGCATTGGTTATGCAGAGGTAGGTGATGTTTCCTTACCTAACCCTTTTGTTAGCTTTGCCAAGTTGATCAAATATAAAAATTAGGTGAGTTTCCTACTGACTCACAATCTTCTGCTATAAAAGAGATTCAGGCCTTAAGGTCTATTCTTTGAAGAAAATACCTAAAGAGAATCTATGACTACTTAGTTCTTTCACGTCAGTGGCTTGAAATAGCAAGTGCTTCAACACCAGGTATGTTATAACCGTGACATAAATGAAAAAAGGCTCAATATCTTTTACATGACACACTGAAGTGCAGAAATGAAGATACTGAGCTATAGTTCAAAAATGGAAGCATTCTCCCTTCAGAATCAATGAGCCTTTCTTAACCATCAATGTTTTGCTAGGCCACCATGCATCAATAATAAAAATTTTACTTGAAAATAGAGTTAATTTAATTATTTTTAATACAATCCCATAACCTGCCCAATCCTGAACAAACATTCTAGAGCCACCATTTACAGACAGTGTCTTAAAAAGCATCTGGTTAATCAAAGGGCAGAGAAACAGGCTCTAATGAAAGCAAAGTATGTATCTGCAATTACTTGTCTTTTCTTGTAGCTGTTAGGATGCTTGAAGGGCAAATCTCTTGTATGAGTTGCACTGTAGTCATTTGGGCCCAACTAGCAGCAACAAAAGTCAGTTTGTTGCTGCCAGGCATCTAATCTGAGCTTTTCTTCAAAGACTTGATAAACTACACAACACATACGCTACCAATCTTTTAACATCAAACACTTAGCTTTCATACACTGTACATGCAGGTTTGGACACCAACTCAGGAATTACAGCTACAGTGGCTTTAGTTTAAAACTGAACTAAACCCAGACTAAACTCCAAATGGTTATTTCTCTTCATCCCCTCCTGTCTCGCGTGCCCATCAGCCTATGTTGGTATCCAGGATCTTTGCCATGACCCAGTTTAAAACAGGTGAAAGATACAAGCCATCATTTTATCCATCACCTGTGGCACACAGCCTGAGTAAGAGAGAACCAGATGGCTGAACCGAGGTACAATGAATACCTCTGACTCAGAGCCAAAATATATTCATGATACCAAAGTCCCACGCTTGTCCTTTAAGCGGCAAGATCTCATTAGTTGCTACATAAAAGAAGTTTAGGTGATTTTTGTTTTATGCCACCATTTTGACATTGCTAGGAGTCTACAGAAGAGAAAGCAAAATGACAATGTTCTTATTAAGCAGGTGCAACTTTTACCTTTTTATCTTTCTCTAAAATAGTCTGATCTCTTTGCTGCAGAAGACGTTTGAGTGACATTACTTCTTCTTTCAGCTGACTTATGAGGACAAAGTTGTCAGTTCCTCCACTGTCTGCTGACTGATTTATAGAGCTACTAAAAATAAAAAACAATAGTTACTTGCAACACCAATAGGAAACAACACTAACTGTTTATAAAGTTCAATTTGGATAATTAATAATTCCACAAACATCCTTAAGGACTGATGCAAAAAGAAAAAGCATGTACCTGACAGAAATGGATGCAACTGGCAAACTACCTTACTAATGGCACACATTACATACACCTGCAGAAATATAATTGAGCATTAGCTTTGACGGGGACAAACACCTTTTGACTGAAGCAGCCACTTTTACTTTTATTCCAACTGTTGGGCCAGAGGCAGAATAAAGATTCAGTCTCACACCTTAAGGTCCAAAAAGACTTCTCTAGATACTAGGTCAGCTTAAAGGAGCAGATTGAACCCAGCATCTAACACCCAAGTTAGGAAGTAATGCTTCATTTCATTGGTAACTGTTGCCTCATACATAAGTTTTATTTAATTTTGCTCCAAACAACTCAAAGGCAGGAACACAGTGCCATTTTTCTCCAAATAAAGTCATTTAGTTGACTGACAGCACTCGGATGCCACCCAATAATCTGGCTGAGCAATAATTTCACCTCCCTCATTCTTCAAACCGAAAAATTAAAAAAGAAAAAAGAAAAGAAGCAACTGGCCACAAATCAGGGCTTTATTTGGTTGAAATGGCTCAGCTTTACAAAATATAACTTTACCTATCTCCATTTGATGGCTTGGATTCCAGTTTGGGTTTTTTCTTTGGAGTTTCATTCTGAATAGCTGCAGAGGATTTATGGCTGAAATCAAACAAAATGTAAACCTAAAGCCTCATACTATATAACTAGTATCACCATTTGGTACATGTAAAATAACTAACTCATGCTCCTAGCTGGAATGCTAGAGACTAGCCAGATATGCAAGAAAAATGTCCTTTAAACAGAAACTGAGAAATAAATTAAAAGGAAATTAGCAAATAGTATCATATTTACCTCTGTTTCCATAGTCCCTGATCTTGTTCTGGACTCAGACTGCTGATTCTGAAATACGTGAAATGTATTTGGTAACGGACCAAACATGCCATTATTTCTAAGTTCACATGAATGGTATCTGTACTTGAGAAAAATCCACACCCCCCTTCTGTTTTTATACCAAGTAAAGTTAACAGTTACAAGTTTTCAGTTGGACAGCTTATTATCTGTCATGTTCTTGATGATTACTCTTCACTATATCAGGATGCTATCGAAATAGTTCTTGGCTAAATGTTTACACTATTGTAAAACACAAGGGGTAGACTTCCAGACTGATGGCTAAACCTTTTGCTAGTACCAATTCCTGTGAAATTTATATTGCTAATCTTTTACTCAGCAAGCTGGTCTAAAGCCGTGTTCTGAGTCCCACGCTGCAATGTGAACGCTGCCTGTAGTGGTGCATATGTGGTGGCATAAGAGCAAAGTTAAGTTTTGGATTTCTGAAAGTATCTGCTATTGAGGTCTGAAGATTTGGTTTCAGTAATTTCAAAAGCAACTAATAATTGCCATTGATGTAGGAATGGTAGAATGTAGAAGATGGCACTCAATGGAATAGCTCCTGAATTGTATTTGTACTTCATTGTCTCTATTGTCTCATCTTAACAATAATTCAAATGGGTAATTAATTGTATTTATTGGACCAGAAGCAATAGGCCCGTGGCAGCTGACAGAGAAAGGGTGACCAAACAGAAGCACTGTGATTTGTATAGAGATACAATTATTTTTTTAAACTCACAAATATATTAGAAGCTCTATTCTGCAGTTAAGAGCTAGCTTGTTTTTATTTTAATCCTTCCTGTATCTCTGCCATACGCATTCAATTAGATTTAGCTTGTTGCAACTCAATTTGCAGCAGCACAGCAAAGTACAACAACTCCCTGCATGGCAAGAATAATTTTCTTCTTCAAAATTCCTAGAACCCCAAATTTTATTTTTCTCTTCGAGTGACAATACGTACATTTCTCTTCTCCCCATTCCCAATATCATTCTGGCTTATTCTGCTTCTATCTAAGCAGCACTTAGCAATGCAAGTTTCAGCCAAATTGGAAAATTATAAATATCAGATTGGAAAATTATAAATATCAGAAAAGTGAAGCTTAGAATGAAAGGGTTTGTGTGTCTGGGGACAGAGTCCTTACCACTGCTGCTGTAGGATTTACTACCCAACACAAAAATAAAACAAGTAGTTCTAAAATTATGCTTCCACAAGCCAATGACAGTAAGAATCACTACTACTATTTTGCCAGCATAGAAAAACCACATTAACTCTGTGATTTATGCCCAAATAAACAGGGTATGATTGTTAAGGTTGGCAAGTTGCACATGCCATGGCCAGAGATGGCACGCTGGGAAAAGTTGTAAAAGATGGGACAAAACTGTGTGAAATGTGACTGAAGTCCCAGAAACTGAACTGAGAGCATTATTTTCCTGTGTCTGTATGACAGCCATGCTCAGCCTGCCAATTCCAGCCAGATTTGACTATAAAAACTAGCAGAGAGATACAAACTGGTCCTAGACTGATGGTGATCCCACACCCTTGCTTCTGCTTCTCCACTGAACTGCATGTAAGTGGGCACAGACAAATCAGAGTGAAGTAAGCTAGGGTGAGGATACTGAGGGAAGAGGTTGTCCTGTGCTCACTGCTCACACATCCCTTTAACCCATAGGAAATAGCAACTACTGCTTAGGAAGCCAAGTTCAAGTTTACCCCTGAGTAACTTCCTTCCATAGCCATTCCTCAGGTTTCTTTTCTAGACTTGCTACCAATTTGAACACGGATGAGTCTAATGACCACCAAGAACTTCTGCTTTTTGCTGACCTCCCTTCATCCAAACTGTAAGAACACAAGGACTCTGATGGAAGAACAACATTCTGCTACTGTTGCTGATGCCGTGTTTTACACAGTGGTTCTTACTTCCTTTGATTTGATCTCAGTACCAACAGAACCCAGGAAAGGAAGAGGTACCAACAGCTATTCTAATTGCTGAGATACTTACTTATGATGACTGCTGCTGTGACGGTGATGATGGTGGTGATGGTGGTGGTGTTTTGAATGATGCTGGTCTTTCTCAGTAAGAGATGAGGATGAGGAGTTAGAATGCGAAGATCCTAGGCTCTTCCTCTGTTCTTTTGTCTTCTGTAGCACTCTCTTGTAGGACAGTGTGCAGAGCCAACACAACAACTTTCCATCAACCTTTTGGGAAATAATTCACAGCAGGTTGTTTTTTTTTTTTTCCAAGTATACTTGCACTAGAAAGATGTACTTCAACATTTGTGAGAAAAATTTGTTTCACTTCATCTGTTATCTCTGGGAAAATTCCAGATACCTCTTTGGTATGAAACAGCACCACAATATCTCCAAGGTATGCGTGTTTTTAGTAAAGCACATCTTATTCCATTTCTTTTGTGTCACTTGAAGTTACACTAGAAAGCAGTCTTAGCAAACGGCAGACTCACTCTACATCACAGGAGTGACAATAACTTTTTAAAAGGAACAAATCATTTTCACTTTAGACACCATGTACCCTCTCTCAACCCATCGTATTCCAGGCAGAATCAAGATGTCCAGCCAACGTGTTACTTGTACCAAGTAAATTCTTCTGTAAAAACAGCATTATTCTTGGGTTCAGGCAAGAGGCTTCTGAGGTCATTTCCTCAGCACCTTCTGGAATGAGAAAGTGGCACTCACCAAAGCTATTTAGGAAAACAGAACACAAAGGGCTGCTCAGAGCAGTCTGCCTCTCTGGTGCTGTACTTTAGGGCAAGGCAGGCAAATCGGAAGCAGTAAACTGGCAGATTCAAGGTACAGATATACGTACGGTCCAACGGATGAGGAAATAGAACATAAAAGCAAAGCACCAGGAACTACGCCAGCTGTTTAACCTCTGCTCCCCAGCTACGGCTGCCAGCTTACACCGAAGCTTATTTTCAAGAAGAGTGATTTAATTAAAAGTTAGCTCGGTAGCTAACGTAGCAACTGCAAGTTGCAAAATTTAATTCAACCGCTGTAAAGCACAGCGAATTTAATCCAATACTAGCAAACCTAAGTCACATCCCTGGTCACCTTTCTCTCACGGAGACGGAACACTGCTGTCAGCCTAAGTCATTCCTGCTGTGCAGCAACACTTACCTTCCTTCTTCCCTCCTCTTTTCGATCGAAAGCACACTGCTGCTTGCACTGTTCACATGTCTGAGGCGGGCCATACTTCTTCTCCGAGTTGGTGCAACGCTGGCATTTCGTGCCAATAAACGCTGCAATAATGTTACAATATTGACAAGGCTTGGGCTGAAAAACAAGGGAAGTTGGGCTGAAGTTAACACATTTAGTTTCTATAGTGCAAATGAGTATTTTCAATAACATAACAATGCTTCTAAGCTACTGCGGCTTCATATAACCCATCTTAAAGCAACTTTTTCCTACTACTTCTATCTTCAGTACTAAAGTCTCCTAAAATGATTCTCCTTCAATGGTCAAAGCCAGCCTGGATTTCCCATGAAAACCCAGGTATAGATTCAGCGAAAGAAACACATCCAATGTGATTGTTCACCTCTTGTTGGTTGGGGTTTTTTTTAACAGTCAATGCCACTTTCTCTCTGTTTTACTATATTATTTAAGAAAATACTTTAAAAAAAAACACTTGAGAAAAATAGTAATCCTTTTTTAGACTGGAAGTTTCTGAAAACGTCCCTAATTACTTGGTCACTTGATAACTCTGCTGCTCTAAGATTAGCATCCTCACCCCTGCGATTCTGCAGGCAACTTTAAAAACAAAGCAAAACGTTCAAGTACCACCATGCCTGGTCAACAACTTTTATACCATGCACTCAAACAGCAGAATACATGCCTGGAGGGTAACGCTGCTGTCAGGTTAGCAATGACTGATTATCTTCACAGAATCACACAATGTAGTTCCTTTTTTTTTTGTTTGTTTGCTTGCTTGCTTTAACAAAGTACTGACAAAAACCACTGTCAGGTCTGTCTTTCATTTCTTTTTGCCACATTGTAAGCTTCTGAAAGAATGTTCTTCGCTCAGTTTACATCTAGGCTCACAGAATGCCTGACTATGTACCAACAGCTGCTAGGTTTTTCAAAGAAGCTGAATTTCACCTAGGATGGTTTATGTCAAGGGTACAGAAGCTACTCGCTTTTGTTCCACAAGATTATCTTGACACCGTACACAAGCTACTACCTGCCGGGCACTCGGGTGCAGCGTGCCGACTCACAGGCTGAAGAAACAAAGCTCTCTAACAGAACTGAAGCTGGAGTTCAAGATGAGAAAACGTAAAGATGCACACAGACACTTGCACCAGAAGTATCTCTTCTACACAAACAGCTTCACGCAATTCACGCACACCTACATTCTTGAAGACTTACAAAAGAACTGGCAACCATCAGGTTTTCTCACTTCTCACTAAAACCACAGGCAGCTAACGGCCTTTCAGAGGGTTACTTTGTGTTCATACAGCGCAGCACCGTTGTGTTTGTTACGAGCAGCTGTACCACGGCTAGGAGTAACTGTTCAGCTAGATACAATCACAATGGATTTCAATCTGAAAACAGAAACTGCACGCCAGGAAGGAAATTGAGAGCTGCCAGCAATTTCCATCACCTTGCTGAAAGTTGAGATTTTTATTTCCCCCACACGCTGAAAAAAAAGGAACAAAGTTCTGCTGCAAGAGAACGTTGTGAAATGTAAAGACATGAAGGAGCTTTTTTAACTTGGCTACCTGGAACCAGGAGCCTACTCACCGTGCCGAACTGCTTCACGTTCTGGGCACACTTCTTGCATATCGTGTTAGTTTTGCTAAAGATAAAAATGCACAGTGGTGAATTCAGCAACAAACACACACCTTGAAGTTCTGCCCCGTGCCGTTACTGGAACAGATACACGCAGACAGAGACAGGCAGACAAACGCACACACACACAGACACACACACTGTGGTAAGGGACCAAACGAACGTCCTACGGCGTTTGTGCGGCACGCCCGTGTCACAGGCAGGCGGCGGGTTATTTTACCGCGGTTCTGCCCTCGTTAGTGTCGCCACCGGCGCGGGTCACGCCGGGGGAACGGCCGTTCCTGCCCCGGGCCCGCCGCCCGCCCGCCCGCGGCAGGGCTTCTGCGGGGCAGGCGCGGGGCGAGGCGGGACCCCCCGTACCTCTCCTGCTGGAACTCCGAGCGGCAGTACGTGCACTTCACGATGGGGTGGGCGATCCGACACTCCTGCGGAGAGAACGGCGGCGTTACTTCGCTCCCGGGTGCCAGAGCCGCGACACCCTCACACCGACCTCGCCCGGCGCCCCGCACCGCGCCGGGGGGCTGCCCGAGGCGCTTCCCGCCGGACCCCGCGCCCCCTGCCCGCCTCCCCCCGCCCGAGAAGCCGGGGATGCGAGAGCCCCGGCGAGGTGGTGGGGGGGGCCCGTCCCGGCGAGCGCTACCCCGCGCCTCGGCCCGCCGCACCTTGCAGAGCTGCTGGCCCTGGGAGAGCTCCTCGAAGGGGTAGCGCTGGTTACACTTGGTGCAGGCATAAAGAGCCGGGGCGGCCGCCGCGGCCGCCGCCGCCATCCGCGCCGCGGCCGGCGGGGCGGATACGGGCGGGCCGAGGGAGGGGAGGAGGGAGGTGCCGGGGCGAGGACCGGGGCGAGGGCCGGGGCGAGGGCCGGGGCGAGGGCCGGGGCGGCCGCCGCCGAGGTGCCGCCGCCCGCCCCCTCCCGCCGCCGCCGCGCCTAGGGAGCGCGCCCCGCCGCCGCCGCCCTAGGCCCCGCAAAGAGCCCGCGCCGCCGAGCCGCGTCCCCCTTGTGTCGGTGTCGGCATCGGCGTCACCCCGCGCCCCCCGCCCTTCCCTCCGCCCCGGGCTCGGGCTCCGGCGGCAGCCAATCACCGCCTCGCGCCAAACCTGCCTTCAAAACTCGCAGCCCAATCACCGCCCCCGTTGTCCCCGCCGCCGCCAATCCCGCCGCGGGCGCGCTGCCCTGCGCGGGGCGCTGATTGGGTGGCCTGAGGAACGCGGCACTGATTGGGCCTCCTAGGGGGACCTCTGTTTTCTGATTGGCCGATGTGCGGGGGCTCACTTTGACAAAGACCATCCTCTTCCGCCCTCTGCCCTCTGCGCCTGCGCGGCAGGTGCTGTGCGTCGCACACGAATCCTGCGCCCGTACGCTCCTCCCACGCACCTCCGCCCCTTTCGATCGATTGGCCGCAGGAGGCCGCGCCGCCTCCGTTCCTTTGAGCCCTCCCATTGGCTGAGAGCCGCCCCTTTTTGCTGCTTTATTGGGTAGAGCACATGCCGCTCACATCTGAGTGCGTGACGGACTCGCTCCCGGGGCCTCGGGGCCTGGTTCTTCCCTTTCATTGGCGAGCTGCGCTGTCAGTCAAGCGGCCCGTCACTGCGCGCGGCGCGCCGCCACGGCCCGGCTGTTGCGCCTTAAAGGGACACGCACTAGCGCGGGCTGCCCCCGCCCCCAGCGGCCATGGCGGCGCACGGCCCGCAGCGCACGGTGAGGCTCGGCGGCCGCCTTGAGGCGGTGGCGGCTCGGGGCAGGAGCGACGCTGGGGCAGCCCCAGGGGGCGAGGGCCGGCGGGGCCTCCTCGGCCGGGAAGGGGGAGGCGGGCCCGAGGCCCTAGTCCGCGCCTTGACCCGC
Organism: Gallinula chloropus; assembly: GCF_964237585.1. NCBI lineage: Eukaryota > Metazoa > Chordata > Aves > Gruiformes > Rallidae > Gallinula > Gallinula chloropus. Next base: position 200,518,579 of record NC_140085.1, read on the forward strand.
CGGCAGCCGGACGGGAGCGGTGGTGAGGGGCAGGGTAGGCGGGAGCGGGGCCGCGTCCGGGCGGTGCGGGGCCGGCGGCCTGGCCCCTCACCCCGGCGTGGCGGCAGCAGGGCGGGCGCGGGGCTGGAGGAGGAGGAGGAGGCTCCGTTGCTGCGTGCGGCCCTTGCTGCCCCCACGCCGGGGTCTGCGGGGCGCACTCGGCGCGAGTAAGGCGCTGTAATGCCTTTACCTTCAGAGGTGGTTCTTCTAATTGCCTTGAGCCGAGACGCGGTTTCGGTTTGTACCCGCGTCTTCAGGCGTGTGCCTGGTTTGCAGGGCCAGCATCTCCTTCTGGAACGGGCTGCCCAGGGAGGTTGTGGAGTCTCCTTCCACGGCGATGTTGAAACCCCGTCTGGATGCGTTCCTGTGTGGTTTACCCTGGGTGATCTGCTCTGGCAGGGGGGTTGGACTACATGATCTTTGGAGTTCACTTCCAAGCCCTAACATTCTGTGATTCCCTGTTCGAGGGAAACTCAAGGTGCTGAGCGTAGAGATTGAACGGCCCCGCGCTCTGCCGGTGATGGGTGACAAGAAGAAATGGAGCCTTGGCTCGACAGAGTCTGTCTGACCCTGCAAGGTCATCTCTGATGGGAGCCCAGCTGAGTTTCTTGTTTGACATTGTGGCTTGACGTGTAGCTTGGGAGTCAAGTGGGGGTTTTCGATTGCTTGTTTTTCTTTGTAAGTGGCTGGGCCTTGTGTGATACTCTGCAGGAGTAGAGATTGTGAAAAGGACGTGGAATGACAGCACCCAAGGTATGTCTTGTGAGGATTTGTGGTTTGACGTCCCAATAGCTGCGTGGTGGGCACGCAGCTTGGTGTTCTCCGTTGTGTGTCTCCTCATCCTCTGCAGTGTGGCCCCATATTTACAGCTGCACCAGCAAGAGTGGTCACAGAGCAATTTGAGGACTAGTGGGTCCTTTGTGACTGGTAGATGCTCTGGTGTGCATGGAGGATGTCAGGATGTCTTAATTTAATTAAGCAGCCTGTGTTTAATTAGTAAAGCAAAGCTTTCAGGAAAAAAGCAATTGAAGATATTTTGTACCTGTTGCAAAAAGCAAACATTACGCTTCCTGAACTTTGAAAATAGTTGCTTTTAATACTTTTGGCATACTACAGCAGAAGTTTAACCAAAGCCATACTGTATTATGCCAGTGTTTGGCTATTTCCTTGTGTGCTGTGGTGGGTTGATATAACTAGATGTTGCAGATGTAACTAGAAGTGTTACAGAAATGTAGCACGCTCCTAACTCAGTCCATATCAGGGAGGCACAGGCAGCACTTCAGTTGGCCTCAGTGATAGGGGCTGTTGCTTCTTCCCTGCCCTCCCAGTAACGCAGCACCGAAGCACGAGGGCAGGCTGCCAGTTGAGGTTGTCTCTCCAAAACAGCTATTTTGAAAGCTTTTATAACTGAGTGCTTGGATGTTTTATGCTTGGTGAGCTCAATGCCTGCTTGTTCTGTTTTTTTCCCAGTCCCTACTTAGTTTTCCTGGGTTTTTGTTTTGTTTATTTTTAGCTGAGCGAGAAGGTTGTTGTGTGTCACTTAAAGCTTTGCCAAGATGTTTTTTTCTAATTAATACTTTTTGTTTCTGTTCTGAGCGCCCATATAAGAATTTATAATACACCCACTCTGATTTAGTCCCCTTTTCCAGTGCCAAAACACTGGTACAAGAGGTGCTGACTTGATGCCTTTATACTTCTTTGCTGCAGTTATTGCCTAGATACTTTCTGCTTTTTTTTTTTTTTTTCTTCTCTTTGGTTCTATAGTTTGTTCATAAATCATTATTCTTGCTGGCCAGTCTGTGTATGTTAACAAGAATAACATTAGAGGGTTTTTTTTCCTTTTTCCTACTGAAACAGAGCACTGGGACAGGCTGCCCAAGGGGGTTGTGGAGTCTCCTTCTATGGAGATACTATAGATCCATCTGGACACCTACCTGTGTGATCTGTCCTAGGGAACCTGCTTTGGCAGTGGGGTTGGACTCAATGATCTCTGGAGGTCCCTTCCAACCCCTACAATTCTGTGATTCTGTGAAACACTTGGTATAGCACTGATATTATCAGTCTGTGTGGTTTTTTGTGATACACAGTATTTCTTTACTACATCAGAGAAGTAACAATGTTATGGTAGGTCAGTTTTGCTATCTACACAAGTTGCATGTTTTCAAAAGGGTCTCTCTGCCCCAAGTTGCTGATTCTTATTAGAAAACTTCCCAAATGAGGTTGTGTCTTTTTTTAGCTCCTCCTGAGTGTGTTTAGCCTTTGGGAGCTTCAGGAGGTCACTCACAGGGTGCTACTGGTGTGTTAAGCTACCACTGCTCTGCGCTGTTAGTGTTCCCTTTTGTGTGTTTGAGTAGGCAGGTGGTACACAGTGGTAGCAGCAGTGAATTTTGGATGGTGATGTCCTCAGACCTGTGAAGGTTAAACGTGCTCAGCTCACCACCATTGCGTAATACTGGTGCACTTCAGTCCTTGGGGACTGTTAAGCTGCTTCATTTATGATTATGAGGCTTTAGTGTGGCTTAAGGAAGGAAAGAGAGGAGGTTTCGTTAGCAGGTGCAGCCTGGCTGAGCTTCAGAGCAAACATATAAAGTTCCCTGCTTCCAACATGTATTTTCTTACATCTCAGGACTTTCCCTGAGTGTCACGGTGTGATGCTCCCTGTGAGAATTTCTGAGAGCAGAAACAGACTGAAATGACTTGTAATGATTTGAGACAAAGCGAAGAGCAAAGAATCGGAGCGATATTTGAGTCTGAGGCTTGTGACAGGCAATTCCTTGATGCTGTTTTCATAAACTTTCTCAGGCTTTCACTCAAATGCTGTTAGAAGTCAGTGCTTGTTAAGCAGGATATAAACTGGTCTTTTCCTTAGATGTGCAAGGAATATATACACCTGGTAGCAAGTCATTAGGCTGAAGCAAAGAATGATTGCTATACAGTAGGCAGTAGTTCAGTATGACTTTTTCAGTAGCAGATACCTGTACAAACACTGTTAAACTCAGTGCCTGTACCCTGCTTCCAGGTGAAAATTAGAAGACATGCAACTAGGGGGAAGCCTGTATTTGCTTTGCTTTGTGTAAGTTGGTGTTGAAGTTTATGTGCTAGCTTTTTTGTTTTAGTCTGCTGTTGGCTAGATCAGTGTTACTTGTGCCAGTGAAAACAAACAAAAAGACCATAGTTTGTGGGGAGTTTATGTAATTACTTTAATTCACAGGAAAGATTTTACAGGTGGCAAAAAAAGACATCTTGCAAAATTGTGATGGTGGGAGCCCTGCATCAGTCTTTGATTACAGATTAATTCCCCTTTTCTTTTGACAAGTTTGTGGGGTACCTTTGATTTGAATCAATATCTGCTAAAAACAGGCTCTGCTGTTTGGGCTGCTGAGATTTGTGTTGTTCTTGCTGCATAAAGAAGGTACTATGTCTTGCTTCGTTCTTTTTTATTTTACTGTTTGTTCTTACTCATTATTCTGCACTCAGCAGTTGAGCATCCTGCCATACAGGCGGTATCTTTTCAGGAGTCAGGTGTAGTTCTTACATCACCAAGCAGGCTGCTGTCACTAGGCATTAACATCACATGCTGTACAAAGTTAGCCCAGTGTGGATATGCATGCACACAAAAGTATCTTCAAAGTATTTTTGCTAATATATTCTTAATTAGAGATTAATGTTTTAATTGGCTTTCTGTAGTAGCAAATGCCTGTGTGCAAATTCCAAGAAAAGCACTTGCAGTGTGTAGATTTAATGTCATAACCACAAATTGGAAAGTATTTGGAAAACACTGCATAGAAATACTGATTGAAACATTCAGTGTACTTAAGGCCCCAATTTCCTTGTCCACGGTGAATCACTTTAGAAGAAGAAAGAAGCTGTAAAGAGGCTTTAAATAACTTGCAAGTTTTCTTTATTTTTCCCCCCAGTATTATTTTTCTTCCTCATAATGTAGTTTGGGCTCTTAATTTGCCATGAGATACTTCCACAAATACTTACTGTATTTTAATTTAGGTCACAATATGCTCCCAATAATTAGAATTTGCAAAAGCTTAAGAAAAAACCCAACCTGCTAACATCAGCAATTGCTCAGTTGTCAGCTCAGGGAAGTAAATGCTCTGTGGGAAGCTGTAGGAGCATCGCACCTGCCTGCAGCCCTCTTCCCTTGTAGGTTGCTTTAAACTCTGTTACCAAAATGTTCGGTGGTGGGTACAGGTGAGAGAAATTATTTTGGCCCATTAAAAATAGGCTTTGATATTTTATTTATTTCCTTGGGCTAGGTAGCCAGGTTTTGAGTCAAAACACACAAGTAGCGTGGTCCTTCTGCGTGGAAGAATCTTGTTGGAAAGCACATGGCTTAACGGTGTCCCCACGCACAATGAGTTCACAGCTGGGTGGTTCCTTCTGGTCGTTGCATCATCCAAAGCACAGCAAATGTGTGGAAAGCTGATGGAGGCTGCTGGGAAAGCCGTGGTCTGACATGATGCATCCATGGGTTCTGAGGGAAAGGGTGGATGAAGTGGCCAAGCCACTCTCCATCCTATTGGAGAAGTCGTGGCAGTCTGGGGAAGTTCCCTCTTGAGTGAAAAAAAGGAAACATAAACCTCATTTTTAAAAAGGGAATAAAGGGAGACTTGGGGAACTACAGGTGGATCTCTCTGTGCCTGGCAAGGTCATGGATCAGATCCTCCTGGAGACTGTGCTTTGGCACGTGGAAAGTACAGAGGCAATTGGTGACAGCCAGCATGGCTTCACTAAGGGCAAATTGTGCTTAACGACTTTAGTGGCATTCTACAGTGGGGTTGGTGGATAAGAGAAGAGAGAGACTGACACCATCTGTCTGGACTTGTACTGCGTGATGTCCTTGTGCCTAAGTTGGAGAGACATGGATTTGATGGATGGACCACTCAGTGGATAAGGAATTGGCTGGATGGTCGCACTCAGAGAGTTGTGGTGAACAGCTCAATGTCCATGTGGCACCCAGTGAGGACTGGTGTTCCTTTAGGGGTTGGTGTTGGGACTGGCATTATTAAGCATCTTTGTTGGTAACAAGGGCAGTGGAATCTAGCATGCTTTCAGCAAGTTTGCTGATGACACTGAGCTGTGTGGTGCAGCTGTCACGCTGGAGGGAAGGGATGGCATCCAGAGGGACCTTGACAGGCGGGAGAGATGGGTCTTTGTGAACTGCATGAAGATCAACAAGGCCAAGTGCAAAGTCCTGCACATGGATTGGGGCAATCCCAAGCACAGCTACAGGTTGGGAGGAGAATGGATTGAGAGCAGCCCTGAGAATAAGGACTCGGGGGTGTTGTCTGATGTAAAGCTCAAAATGAGCCAACAACATGGGCTTACAGCCCAGAAAGCCAACTGTGTCTTGGCAGCATCAAAAGGTGTGTGGCCAGCAGGTCGAGGGAGGTGATTCTGTCCCTCTGCTCCACCCTGGTGAGACCCAACCTGCAGCATTGTCTCTGGCTCTGGGGTCCCCAGTACAGGAAAGAGATTGAGGAAGGTGATGAAGATGATCTGAAGTCTGGAGCACCTTTCCTGTGAAGAAAACAGGCTGGGAGAGTTGGGCTGGAGAAGGCTCCATAAAGACATTGCAGCCTTCCAGTACCTTAAGTGGTCTACAGGAAAGCTGGAGAGGGGCTGATTATCAGGAGTGCAGTGACAGGACAAGGGGTAGTGGGTTTAATCTAAAAGAAGGGAGATTTACATAGACATTGGGAAGAAATCCTTCCCTGTGAGGGTGGTGAAGCCCTGGCACAGGGTGCCCAGTGAAGCTGTGGCTGCCCTTGGATCCCTGGCAGTGCTCAAGGCCAGGTTGGATGGGGCTTTGAGCAACCTGGGCTAGTGGAGGGTGTCCCTGCCCATGGCAGGGGGTTGGAAGTAGATGGTCTTTGAGGTCCCTTCCAACCCAAACCAGCCTGTGGTTCTTTCTGTGAAAGGATGTGAAAGATGAAGCCAGTGGAAAAGACGTGCTGGGTCAATGCAGCTGTGAGGGTGCAGTGAGGAGTGACCGTGTCCTCTGCCCCAGCTGCGGTCAGTGAGCTGTTGCATCAGATGAGGAGGTGCAGAGCTGCACTCTGGAGGTCCTGGGTGTGCTTTATTGGGCTGGGCCACCTCAGTACAGTGTCTTGTGTGTTGTAAGTACAATCAGTAGTTAAGGTGGGGGCAGTTTCCCGGCTTACTGTTGTGTTACTTTCGCACAGGGAGCAGAGACTGTATAAATACATGGAGAACAGAAGTGGGACTAGCATGGAAAAGACATTTTCTTTCTGATTGTGATTTTAAGTGCGGGAGGGGGGGTGGATGTGAAAATGACACCACCTAAAGCTGTAAGAAAGGAAATAGAACTTTTGAGGTACCAGAGTCTGCCCAGTAATACTTCTGCACATCATCAGAATTGGATTTTTCTACCTTTGCTCTTGTTGTGACAAACTTGCTGAAGAAATTTTGTTTTGTTTTGTTTTCAGGATGATCTGCAGAAAACTTACAACTCTGTGTCGGGCATGGATGGACTCTCTGCAGCGTCCTTCATAGACTACCCGACGGACAAGCCGTTCCTTAACGCTGACCTGCTGCGCTCCCCGTGGAAGCCGGTAATCCCGTATCCTGAGAGCAACAGCAGAGGTAATAGTTCAGCAAGGTTGTTTGCTCAGCCGTTTCCAGATGGTGTGGTGGAATACTGTGTGTCTACATCTACACAGGCTGCAGTCTTTGTATTCCTTTATAATTTCCCAGGGATGTGCAGATCACCTCTTTTATAGGTCATTTGTGCTTCTCTTTCTGAAGAATACTGAATGAAAACATAATCCTACAGCTGGAGCTCTTGAGAGCTGTAAAAGGGAGGTGGTTGAGTCACCATCCCTGGATGTGTTAAAAAGACAAGTAGATGAGGTGCTCATGGATGTGGTTTAGCATAGGACAAGTACAACTGGACTTGATGATTTTAAAGGTTTTTTCCAACCTAGTGATTCTGTGAAAACTGGCCAACTACTTTGTGGAACTTTTCTGATATGCTTTCTTTGCTCCTTCCTCCAGTCCTCACCCTCAGTCTTTCCTCTCCTGAGTTCACAGCTTGGCTTGAAATAAGGAGACATTAGACCTCAAAATGGTTTGGAGCAAAGGAAGAGGTTTGGTGCTTTTGAAATAGGAGTTCTTCTCTAAGGTGTGCTGAGAGTATTTATCATATCAGAGAAGACTTAGAGCATACACAGAGACTATTATGTAGTGTAGTGCTGAACAAAGATCCCAATGCTAAAAAGGGAGGAGAATTTACTTCCATTTATTCTTCCTTGTTTGTAAGCTATGTCTTCTCCCTCCTTTCCCACTCCAGTTGTGGTGTTCATTTCCAGATAAAGAGTTTTATCTTGCTTGACTTAATGTGAAAAAAAAAACATTCTTGGTGAGTTTTCTGTTGTGTTAAGTGTCATGCAGTGAGATGTGGTCCAGAGCTACAAATACAGGTAAATACAGGAGGTGGTGGGGAGTTGGGAGGCTAGAGCAGGACCAATCCTTTGATGTGAGCTCAGGGTCATTGTGACAAGATTCCCTTTAAGACTGGAGTGTGCCCTCAGCAAATTGTATGGAGGCTTGAGGGTATGAAAAACTCAACATTTTTTTTCCTTATAGGGAGAAAAGTGAAAGATTTAGGATGAATCCTAATATTACTCAAATTAAATAAAAAAAAATCAACATTATATATATATCTCAATATATATATATTCAACAGCATATGTCCCTGTTACAATAATGTAATTAATGTCTGAATTATTAGAGGCTTCTATGTTAATGACCTAATAGAGAAAATTTGGGTTCTTGAGGTAGTGTTCAATATGCAGTAGATGTTCTCACGTGTTCAATGCTCTAAGTTTTGAGTGTGCCACTGACACAAAACTAAAGGAACCTTGTGACAGAGAAAAAAATTGGATGTGCAGGAAAGAGCTTCCTCATGAGTTATTGATGCAGACATGTTTGTGTAGTTTGTGTGGCATAATAACATAACACGTTGCCTTTGTGGCAAACTTTTGACTTGTCAATTTCTTTCAAGCAGGGAATCTGCCACCTCTGAATTAAGTACAGGTGGAGGGGGACAATCTGATAAATGTTGGCTTTGCCCCAGCCAGCAGCCAAGCCCCACCCAGCCACTCGCTCTCTCCTCACTGGTGGGGTGGGGGAGAGAAGCAGAAGAGTGAAAGTGAGAGAACTTGTGGGTTGAAATAAAGACAGTTTAATAGCTAAAGCAAAAGCTCTGCACACAAGCAAAGCCAAACAAGGAATTCATTCCCCACTTCCCATGGGCAGGCAGGTGTTCAGCCATCTCCAGGAAAGCAGGGCACCATCATGCATGATGGTGACTTGGAAAGACAAGTGACATCGTTCCAGATGTCCTCCTTATTCCTCCTTCTCCCAGCTTTTTGTACTGAGCATGACATCATATGATATGGAACATCCCTTTGGTCAGTTGGGGTCAGCTGTCCCACCTGTGTTCCCTCCCAACTCCTTGCACAACCCCAGCCTGCACGCTGGTGGGGTGGGGTGAGAAGCAGAAAAGCCCTTGGCTCTGTGTCATCACTGCTCAGCAGGAACAAAAACATCTCTCTCATCAACACTGCTTTCAGCACAAATCTAAAGCTCAGCCCCATACCAGCTACTGTTAAGAAAACTAACTCTATCCCAGCCAGCTCCAGAACATAAATCATATTCCTTTTTAAATATTATGAAACATTTTTATTTTTAAAAAATTTTTCAGTGAGTATGTACTGAAAATTTAACCCAAGAGTCAAATGATCCAGTATCTTGCTCTTTTTGCTTATGCAAAAATGCTTTAAAAAAATGCAAACATTTTATGGAGCATGTATTTTAGTAAGATTAAGGATGTAGGAATTAACTTCAGATGGGAAAGTAGATTTAATTGTTCTTGGGGATCCTTACCCCTCTTCCCATGCTCTAACTTCAAAACCAAACCAAAATATTGCAAAATCTTGAAACTGAGTACAGTAATTTCTGCTTATTTTGGTTTGAATTTGTGTGGTGTATGTGTGTGTCTCAGCATACACAGTTGGCTTTAATACTCTAATAAATTGTGCTTGGCCTTTGTTCCTTTCTTTAATTGCCTCATTCCTGTATTTTATTAGTCATTACTGTAACTATACAGAGATTTCAGTTTAGCTTAAACAGCAGTAATAAAGCTGTTCATAGTCTTGGCTGTGCTCATTTCAACTGAATCCTGATTATGGGAATGTAAGTAAAGTGAAGTGGGGGCAGCTGGTGACTGCTGCAAACAGGCCAAGCTCTTTGTAACGTCTTCTTAGCTGTGGCTGCTGTCACTCCCTTATTTACTTAGCAGGTAGTTTTTATTGATGTGACACTAATGTGCTCTTCTACATTTCAAGATTTAATGAGTTTTTACTCTGGAAAATTCATACTGATAATTATTTTTCCTCTTTTTGTAATCTGATGCTCAAACAAATAGTCCCAACTTTTCTGTGCTCGTACAAAGGTGGTGCATTTTTTCCCTCTAGAGTGGGCTTAAAGTGACCTTGCAGATTAGTCTGCTGTATGAGTTGTACACACGTTCCTGTGTTTTGCTTTAACAGGGCTATATGGGGAAAGGGCTTATGGCTATGGCTCCCTTTGCAAAATTAAACAATACAGCTAAGAGACGTAGTACATCAGATTACCAGCAGATGGTCTAATTGCAAGGTGATGTGAGTTGTATTACAACTGCTTTTCTTTTTGTGGTGTTGAATACATAAAGGTTTTGTTGAGTAATTGTTAAAGCAGGGAATGGAACAGCAAGAAGGAAGATTGCTCATGCTCAAAGGAGATGCGTGTCTTGGGTGGAGGTGGGGAACACAAGTGCAAAAATAGAAGAATCACAAAAGAGCTGTCACTTAGAGAAATTAAGACTGCTATAGCCTGATAGCTAACCTTTATTCTGCTCAGTGACCATTCCTGGGAATATTGTGTTGGTGTATTTGTTGTGCTAGGATGCACTTTTAGAGGAATCATAAAGAGATCCTACCACTGTTTTAACTGTCTCGTTGCTACCTGTCATTTCCTTCTGATCAAGAGTCTGAAGATGCACTGTTTGCACCTAATCTACAGAATATTTACATGTATTCTGGGAAACAGATGCATCTTTCCCAAATGTTTCAGATGGTGTGCACCAAAGGCATCTATTCATTTGATATTCACTTTAGAATTGGTTGTGGTTTAAAGGGAAGCAGGTTTTAATCCCTGGAAGGGCTTTTAGATGTTGATAAGGAACACGCTGACTTCCTTACATAACCTGCTTTTTATAAAATGTTTCGAGTTCAGTGTTATCTTGAAGTGGTGATTTGGTGATATCTAACAAAAGGTGTTTGTTCAATTACAGCAATATTTTCTGCTCTGAAGAATCTCCAGGAAAAAATTCATCGGCTGGAGTTGGAACGGCTTCAGGCGGAGGAGAATGTGAAGCACCTCAGCAGGGAAACAGCAGATTATAAAAAAGTGCTGAGTGAACAGATGCGACACAAAGAGCATGACAAGACTGAAGTGTCAAAGAGAAATCAAGGTGTCTGCAAACTTTACAGAGATACCACAAAACACCCATGTGGATGAAACTTGAGTTTTAACAATTCATAAAGCTATATTTTAATTTACGTTGTTTGGCATTCTTTACTTCACAGTGACACATGGAGCTACAAAGAAATAGCTTTGAAAGCATAGTTTGTGCTAGGGATTTGCATGCATAGAGAAGTTCTTTGGGCTTAATCAGTGTGTTTCTTTATATGGTCCTTTTTTTTTGTTTGTTTGCTTTTGGACATGTCCTGAAAACATTTAAAAAAAACCCAGGAACAAGCAGTCCATGACTTCAGTTTTCTGCCTTCTGTTATCTTCAGAGCTTGCTTCTCAGCTGGCAGCTGCTGAGTCCCGGTGCAGCCTTTTGGAGAAACAGCTTGACTACATGAGAAAAATGATCCAACATGCAGAAAATGAGAAGCTGCACCTCTTGGAAAAACAGGTGTGTTCTCAAGATTATCTCAGAGTTAAATTATACAAATCATGAGCCGTGTCATGTTGTGTTGTAGTTACTGTCATTCAGATCTTTTAAATGTGGATGTCTGTTTCATCTGGCCTTTATCTACTTAGGTGTGGTAATATCCCTACTTAAATTTCCTGCTCTTGTCAGGACCCTGGTATTTTCTGCCTTTGTGCACCTGGCGCTATAAGGCAGTGTCACAGGCTCTGATATTAAGGAGAATTGTTTGGATCTCTACAACTTGCTGCAGCAGCTCATCCTCATCCCTCAGTGTGGGGGTCCCATTTGCCACTAGGGAAAAAAAAACCACCCTCCCTTTTGTGTTTACACGTTTCAGTGCTGCTTTTTCAGTGCTGCTTTTGCTAAATAGAGGCTGAAATACTAATGCTGTATAAATAATAGTGAAGGGTTTGTTTCCCATTGTCAGTGACCATGAGATTTGCCCTTTATCTAAAATAAACTTGAATTTTGTTTTATAGGAGTACGGATCACCTCTGCCTGTTGGTATCTGTGGCTGTCCTAGTTCAGTCTGTTAAATAACTTATTGAAGAAAAAAATAATTAAGAAAGCTCTCTCTAATGGCTGAGTAATGATGTTTTTACCATGTTAAGTTTGGAGGGAGGAAGAACTGCAGAATTCTCTCATGTCTGAATCTGGTGGAGTGTGAGGTTCCCAGTATAGATGGATCAATGGCACAGTTCCTCCCTAATCGCAGCACCATTGGAAGCTGCACAGAGAAAGTAGTAGTACCTTTGGGCTGTTTGAGCTGCCTTTGTGCTGCAGACAGGAGGCTCACTGCAGATGGTCTTGTTTTATTGTGGTTTTAATTGTTTTCTTTCTCACTTCTCCCCTCAAGGGTTCGTTGGAGAGAGATCGTCTTCTTGATCAATCACATGTTCAGTCTAAATTGGAGAAGCTGGATATGCTGGAAAAAGAGTACAGCAGGCTTACCACGATGCAATCCTTAGCAGAGGTCTGTCATTTCTACTGGATACTCCAGCAGATTTAGCCTATTTATCAGCACTTTATAGCTGCGTGTCAGTAACAGAGCTGAGTAAAACTTTGTGCTGTAGAGAGAGGCAGCAACTAAAAATCTTTCTAAAGCTGAGGTGTGTAAAAACTTGTAGCTATTACTGGAAGCCTCCACAGCCAGGTAGGTTTTATAACACTGTGCTTCATTTAATGTTAACAGTGTCTGCTGGACTTCCTCTCCTGTGGTTAGTTGGTGCATGCAGGGCTGCAGGTGCTGCTGAGCTCCCAGCTTTGCCTTGTATGCTGCTCAATGCTAGTGGGTTTATTCTGTTAGGACCCCAACTGGCCTTAACTCATGGGTTTGGTGTAGTTTTTCTTTTAGCCACTTCTTTTTAAGAAAAGCAGTTTTTATAAATGAATTTGCAGAATTCTGAAGCCTGACATTGCTAGGCCTCCAGTGCTGGCTGGTTCTCAGTGGGCTTGACCCAATCTGCCTCTTCAGGATTCGTTCTGAATCGGTCGCTTTTGCAATTCAGCACGACTGTGCATGATCATGTTCTTCCTGTGTACCATCTCTGGGGTCGGCTTCTGAAATCTGGTCCACCTTCTACCTCTTCCTCCTGCTGTGGAGAAGCCACAAGACTCCCAAGTATGGGATCTACAGAGGGCCTGCCTTCCTCCAAAAGGAGTAGATAGTACATGGTTTGGTTGTGGTCTTGAGGACTGCTCTGGACTAGATGACCTTTAAAGGTCCCTTCCAACCTAACGCATTGTATGACTGCATGGAAGTTGTAAGCCCTTGCCCAGGTGCTCATGTAGATGGTGTTTTCTCAGGGGTATATAAGGAGATGTTTGGTAGTCTAGGTAATTGGTTTGTTGCAGGATCTTCAGAGAGTACAGTAATTCTTGGGAGTCTCTGACCCCATTTTGGTAAGCTGCATGTGTGGAGTAAAAGTGTGCCTGCATATGAGTGTCTCCTGAGCCTTGTTCACTGACAGTAGTAATACGTTCCTCCAGGGTCAGGGTTGAAACTTGGTTAAAGCCCCAGAGAAATCCCTGACTGCTAGCAGCTGGAGTTTGGTGGGGCTGGGCTCTTTCTATTTTTGTGCCTGGCTGGTGAGCATGATTTCAGTGCAACAGTTCTTTTTCTTGCCCAGGATAGAACTAGATGTCTTTGGGCCTTTGTCTTTAGGAATTAGTAGCTGTCACAAATCTGTTCTAGTGGAGCTGGGTGTTAAATTCACACAATTTGTAATTCTAGTAACTGAGAGAAATCTGGATTTAACTCGAGGGCATGTAGCAATAGGACAAGGGATAATGGTTTTAAACTAGAAAGGGAGCATTTAGGTTGGATATTAGGAAAAAGTTCCTCACTATGAGGGTGGTGAGACACTGGAACAGGTTGCCCAGGAGGCCCCATCCCTGGAGATATTCAAGGTCAGGCTTGATGGGGCTCTGAGTGACCTGAACTAGTGAAGATGTCCCTGCGTGCTGCAGGGGGGTTAGACTAGATGACCTCTAAAGGTCTTTTCCAATCTACCACATTCTATGATTCTAAGGTCATTTTTCTTGTGATGCTTTTGCTGTCACGAACTGTTCCCTGATCGACAGTCCTTGCAGACTGTTTCTACTTGAGCATCCATGTGTGAAGCATTACCTCATGATCCTGAAAGGGTGACTGCACACTTCTTAAAACAGTTTATCTATTGCCTCTGATCTCTGTTTTATTTGTGGTAAGAACACAGGAACATTTGCAAGTTTACTTTGAAGCAAGTAGATAAGAGAGGCTGTTTCTATAGGTGGTGTGCTGAATGGATGGAAAGTGGTGAGATGACTGCTTGTGAGCCAGCAGTGATTTGACTACTGCTGATTTCAGATGTGCCACTGGAGCACAGGTTGTGTGGGGGTCCTACCAAGAGCATTTCATCTCGGCAGAGCCACTGTCTGGCCCTATGAGAATTAAGTATTAACTTCAGACGGTTTGTCAGCATGAATATTGGTTGTAAAAAGGAACTGCTGAGGCTGGCATTCATGTGACATGCTCCTAGTTGGAGTACTTGTGCCAGAAAATGCTTCTGAGGTATGTTTACTTCAATCCTGCAGTCTCTGTACAGCTGAGAGAGGGTCTGAACATGTCTGTGCCCGAGGATGGGATTTAGGGGATGGGTTTGTACCCTAAAAGTGCTCTTTGGGCTCTGGTCGTGTGTGTGACCAGGCGGACAGAATTTGAACAGTTGTGTGTACCACATGTTTTGAAGAACTGTAATTAGTAATTGATCCTAATGCTGACAGAGTTAATAAAACCCCACTGTACCATGAACAACAGAAATAACAAATCTTCACATTCTGTTTTGGCTGTATGCTACCTGCACCCCTAGTTTTTCCTCTGGCCTCTAATTCCCAGGTGGTGAGAAGTAATGAGCAGGTGCTAATTTGCAAGGTGGTGAAACAGAGGGGTAAAACCTGTCTTCACACTGGAGACATTTGTTCTCTGGTGGAACTAATCTGGCTGTTTATCCCAGCAGCCAGTCTTTCAGAAACAGAGGTGTTCTGTGTCTTTGAGGTCCTGTACCGTTCTGTCTTCATTGGTTAAAGCTGTTGGAAATTTATTTCAGAGACATCTGGAAGGATGAGTGAGGTGATTGTGTGAAACTGAATTTCCCTTAGAGAATGGTCAAAAAGAAATAGCCACTGAAATATTTTCGTAGGGGGGGTTGGAACTAGATGATCTTTCTGATCTCTTCCAACCCAAAGCATTCTCAGATTCTATGATTTCTGGGTTTTCCTAGAATTTTTTTTCAGCATATATTGAAAACATCATGTGCTGTAAAGGGCAGAGGATTTTAAGTTTCTTAGAATATATCTGATTGGAATGAAGAAAACATAATTAGTTAAAAGGGTTCTTTTATTCAACAGGAAAAGTTGGTTCCTTTATACAGTGCCCTTGTCCCCAGTGTTTGTCCAGGGTTTTTCCTTTTAAGGCCTTTGTTTAGCAGCTGGTTACAGGAATTTTGCAGGTAATGCTTAAGTAAAACAGATTTGAAATAGTTACTATGTCAGCAGAGGGGGTTTATGAACAAAACCAGGAGTGTACAAATACAGCTGTTAGGTTGAATTGCATGCTGTTCTGGCTTAAGGTTGATTACTGTCTTTGGGGTGGGGGGGGAAGAAGTTGTTTTGTTTCACAGACCTCTGGGTCGTGTTTTCACTCTGCTGTATAAATCCAGAGTTATTTGATAACTCACACTGGGAGTGTAAGCAAGCGAATCCTGCTTTGTCTTGCTGGAACGTTTACAAAGAAATGTGGGCCTTTCCCCTTAACCTTTTTCTTTGAGAAGGGCTTTCAGAAGAGTTCTTACATCTTTTAACCACAGAAAGATGAAACCCCTTCAGTTTGCTTAAAGAAATCTCACAGGTGTCTTATAAACTTACCTTTCTCATCCTAGGAATTTCTGAGCATGTGGTCATCATCTTGTCTTTTTAAGATACAGGTTATTAGACAAAATACCTGTAGTGGTCTAAAAAAAAAGGCAAGTTTATTGGTTTGTACTGATACAAAGAGATATTAGTCCTTTTGTACTACACAGTCTTTCAGGGTAAAGTACACAAAACCTACTTTCTACATGGTGGTCTTTTTACAGCTGAAGAGAAAGCCCTCTCTGTTGCTCTCCTCATAGGCTGTGACTTAAATTCAGATACCAGTTGTGGAAGTAAAATTAGAAAAATTAAGCTTTAAGCATAGGCACTTGCTTGCTGTGTTTCTGCCTCTGCAGTCATTCTAATGATGAAGTCTTTGCTTTAAGTCATAAGTTGAGCTGAAATACTGTTGCTCAACCTCTTAGTATTGTTGGCTTCAGGAAAAAAAAAAGACTAGTTTTATTAGTAAATGCTCTTATTTTTATTCCATTTTGCCTAGAAAAAAATGAAAGAGCTGGAACAGAAACTTCAGGAGGAAGAACATGCGAGGAAGCTTGTTCAGGACAAAGCAGCAGAGGTAACAAACAGGAAATTGCTTTTGTACTCTTTATGCTGTAATTAGCTCTTCTTCCTTCAGCTTTTTGAGTAACTTGCTGAAAGTGCTTCCCTTATGTGGAATGAAAACCTTGTTTTAGTGTGGGGTGGTTTAATTTTTGGTTTGGGTTTTGCCCCTTCTCTCTGAGGTGCCAAACGTTCTGAAGTTCTCTGAGCTTTTTGGAAGCCTTTTTCCAGTGGTACCTGTACACTGAAGCTTGATTTCTTTTATTGAAGAAGCTAGTTGAAAGAGGAGTAGAAGTTCAGATTAACTCATGTTAGTCCGAGATGTACAAGGAACTCTGCTTTAAATATAACAAGGTCAACAAGGGTGCTCCCTGGTTCATAATTTTAACTAGAAATGTTGTAGGAGGAGGCAAAAAAAGAGGTGATATACTGTTAGTTATAAGCCAGTAACTACACCAGTGCTAACCTTGCTGCATTTAGTTCATTCAATAGTCATCACATGCTGAAGAAGTATGTTGGCCTGAGTTCGGAGGGGGAAGCTGTCTCAAATAATTATCAAGAATTGCTTGTAAATTATTCTAGTTACAGTTAGTTAGGAGATGATTTCTAAAGCCATGTGAGGAGGGTTGACCCAGGCTGGAGGCCAGGTTCCCCCCAAAGCCACTCTATCCCAGCCCTCCTCAGGTGGACAGGGAAGAAGAGATACAAAGAAAGGCTCATGGGTCAAGATAGGGATCGGGAAAGATCCCTCACCAGTTGCCCTCATGGGCAAAGCAGACTGGATTTTAGAAAAAAAAATTATTACTAATGAAATCAGAGCAGGGTAATAAGAAATAAAATCAAATTTTAAAACACCTCCCCCCACCCCTCCCTTCTTCCCAGGCTCAGCTTCACTCCCTGTTTCTCTCCCTCCTCCCCCCAGCAGCACAGGGGGATGGGGAATGGGGATTGGGATCAGTTCATCACCTGTCTATGCCACTCCTTCCTCCTCAGGGGGAGGACTCCTCATACTGTCTCTGCTCCAGCCTGGGGTCCCTCCCATGGAAGACAGTCCTCCATGAACTTCTCCAATGTGAGCCCTTTCCATGGGCTGCAATTTCCTTGGGCACCAGCATGAGTCCCATCCATGGGGTGCAGACCTTCAGAAACAGACTGCTCCAGGGTGGGGTCCCCATGGGGTCACAAGTCCTGCCAACAAACCTCATCTAGGGTGGGCTCATCTCTCAGAATCACAGAATGATAGGGGTTGGAAGGGACCTCTGGAGATCATCTAGTCAAACCCCCTGCCGGAGCATCCAGGTGGATTTTTGAATGTCTGCAGAGATGGAGACTCTACAGCCTTTCTGGGCAGTCTGGCCCAGGGCTCTGCCACCCTCACAGTAAAGAAGTTCCTCCTCATGTTTAGGTGGAACTTTCTAGATGAAAGTTTGTGCCTATCGCCTCTTGTCCTGTCATTGGGCACCACTGGAAAGACTGTCCCCATCCTTCTGACTCCCACCCCTAAAGAAGCATTGGTAAGATATCAGGGCCCTCAGTCTTCTCTAGGCCAAAAAGTCCCAAGTCCCTCAGCCTCTCTTATTAAAAAAATGTTCTACTCCCCTCATCACCTTTGTAGCCCTTTTTTGTACCCTCTCCAGTAGCTCCCTGTCCTTCTTGAACCAGGGAGCCCAGAACTGCACACCGTATTCCAGGTGAGGCCATGGGCTGCAGGTCCTGCTACAAGCCTGCTCCAACATGGGCTTCCCACAGGGTCACAGCCTCATTTTGGTGTCACCACCTCCTGCAGCATGGGGTCCTCAATGGGCTGCAGGTTGATATCTGCTCCTCTGTCACCTCCATGGTCTTCTTCACAGGCTGCAGAGGAATCTCTGCTCTGCTGCCAGAATCACCTCCTCCCCCTCCTTCACGGACCTTGATGTCTGCAGAGTTTCTTACATCTTTTCACTCCTCTCCCTGGCTGCTGTTAGTTTGGTTGGTTTTACCTACTTAACTGTTATCCTAGAGGCACCATCACCATGGCTGATGGTCTCATCCTTGCCCAGCAGCAAGTCTGTTTCAGAGCCAGCTGGTATTGGCTCTGTTGGACACGGGGGAAGCTTCTTGCAGTTTTCTCAGAAGCCATCCCTGTAGCTGCCCTGCTATCAAAACCTTGCCATGCAAACCCAAAACACTGCCACAGTTTCCTCTTGGATGCAGCAGCAAAGTGTGGAGCTCACTGGTGAAACTAAGAGTCCCAACCTTACCTCTTCCAGTGTTAGTTGTAGTTTGGTTGTGGTAGTTTTACTGTCAGACTTAACAGAGCAGGAAGAGTAGCTGTCTGTTAGCTCTATCCCACCGGATCTATTGAGCAGGGTTGGGTGACTTGACTTCCCTAATATTCTGTCAGGTATAAAGCACAGGTGATGCTCTGGCCCTTGCCAGCATCAGAGCAATACAGTGAGACTAATTCTCTAACTAGGATTAACGGTGAGTAGTGCTACCAGAGGAAGTATTCTTACTCAAGCCTAAATTCAGCTTGGACTGCAGAAGCATTCTAAAAGCTTGCAGCACTTGCTTTCAGAGAGCCTGTGTTTGTAACACTCCTCTTTTGCAGTTCTCAGCTTACTCTGGCTATCTGGTAATGTACTTCCAGTAACTCCCCTTATTCCCTCAATTAAAGCTTCAGACAGGCCTGGAAACCAACAGACTACTGATTCAAGCAGCATCGCCACTGCTTTCTCCTAAAGCAAGAAGACCCAAGAAGAAAACAAAACAGCCAGAGCAGGTAATATTGGGGGGAAGAGAAGGGCAGTTCCTGAGGAATTAAATAAGGGTGTGTGCATGCAGTCAGGAAGACAGGTTGCTTTTTATTACAAAGCAAAGGGGAAATGGGTTTGCTGTAGCATCATCTTGGATAAACATTTTTCTCTTTCCTTCCAGAAATGCTCTGTTACAAGCCATCTCACGACACAACCCCATTACAGACTTTGTCTGGGTGATGTGCCCTTTGTAGCTGGGAAGGTGAGCTGCTTAATTCCAAAGCTTCCTGCTCCGTGGCTTTAGCTTGGTGCGCTCCTGACACCCAGTGGTCAGATCATCTCATTTTCTTGGACTCTCCCAGTTTGTCTTCAGCCAGTTATGGATATTCAACAAGCCTCTCAAAGTGGCATTTCCAAGAATGGGCGGTCTTAATGCTGCTGGACAAGCTGTTCTTGTTAGTTTCTATTTGCTCAAACCAAAAAAATGCATTCTTGGCAGCAAACACAAAATGCCATTACGTGGTCCCCATTATTATCATAGGCACAGCCTGGTTTGGGTTGGAAGGGAGCTCAGTGATCATCTAGTGCCGCCCACTGCCATGGGCAGGAACACTCTCCATTAGCCCAGGTTGCTCAAAGCCCCATCCACCTTGGCCTTGAACGCTGCCAGGGATTCAGGGGCAGCCACAGTTTCCCTGGGCACCCTGTGCCAGGGCCTCACAGCCCTCACAGGGAAGAATTTCTTCTTTATATCTAAATTAAATCTCCCCTCATCCTGCTGTTACGTGCGCTTGTAAAAAGTCCCTCTTAGCTCTCCTGTATTACTGAGTAGGTTGGTGACAGTGCTGTTCTTCCTTTTCCAGTCTACCAGTCCCAGTCATTCAGTTGGTGCCAATGTGCAGCATGTCCTACACCTGATGAAGCAGCACACAAAAGCTTTGTGTAACAGCCGTGTTGTAAATGACACTCCACTAGCAAAACCCCTCAGTGCCGATCACCCTGCCAGCAAGAGCAGAAGGTCATCCCTGCCAAAGGAATCTTCTTCATCCCGGGAAGAGCTCTCAGAAGTGCTGCTGACGTTACAAGATGAATTTGGGCAGATGAGTTTGTGAGTTTGGCATATTCTCCATTGCAGTTTGTGAATGCAGGCGGTTTGTAGTTTTGCCCTTTGCTTTAAAGTTGGAAGTTTTTTCCTGAGGGAGGATTTAGTTTTGGGAAGTCAGTGGCATGTAGTACCTCTGTCCTGATGGCTGTGGAGGCTGTCATTTCTCCTTGCAGCTAAAATCTGGGCTGCATCCCTGTTCTTACGGGGGATGTCAGATTCGTGAGGGCTCAGGGGGAAGTGTGGTAACAGCCTGTGGTGCGATGGACAAACGCTCCCTCTGAGGACAGCTTCACTAGTCACACTGCTCGTTAGCAGAACATGGACTGTGACCCTGTCGTACAACTGTGGTGTTTAGAGACACGAAATAGTACCTGAGTGAGCGCTGGTACCTCCCCCTCAGGGGGCTGTGTGGTCATTTTGAGCGTGAGCTACTTATGCTTTTGAGGCTTCACGTTAGAGCAGGATGTGCTACTGCAATCGTGCTGCTAACCAGCAGAACTTTCCTTTCTGGTTTGTTATGGCACGGTGATCGTGTCTGGCTGCTGATGCTGTGGTATCCTAGAAGTGTAACTTCAGAGCTGGGTGCACAAGCACTAGAAGCAGAGGGAGACTGATGCAAGCTTTGTTGTGTCTGAATTCCATGCTAGTGATCACCAGCAGCTGTCAAAGCTTGTCCAGGAGGCACCAACCGTTGCAGTGAGAGAAGATCTGGAGAGGGACCTTGAGGCACTGGTGGGAAAGATGGAAGCAAAGGCAGACCAGATCAGCAAAGTCCGGAGGCATTGGTTGCAGGTGAGTTACTTATGACCACGCTCATGCTTCTATCTTAGGATATAATGCAAAAACCTCCTTACCTGAGCAGCAGTTGAGTAAAGCAGAAGTAACTACTGGAGAGCAGTAACGCTTAGGTTTAGCTTTGCTGTCCCAAAGTTAGTCTGCATACCTCCCTCTTTTTATTCCAGTATTTCTGCAGGCGTATCCTTTTGGTCTTGCCATGTCACCCTTGTGCCCATGCTTCATCCTGTCCTGGGCAGAGCTTTTGTATCTGCTCCTGCATTGCATTTTACTCTCCTCTCATCCCCAAAACAGGGAAGACTGTCTGCTGTGCGATAGCAAGTCCCACAGTATGGAAAGGCAGCGTAATCTGGCTGGGCAATGCACATGATGAGAGAGAGCAGAGAGCTGAAAGGTGTCAGTCTGCTTCCTGGGCCTGTGGTGGTCTGTCAGGGAGGTGTTTCTGGCGGGATGTCTGATGTGTCGGGTGATACCTGTGTCCTGATTGGTCACCTCACTCCTGGCATGTTGAACCAAAGCAAGATGAGGTGCCTAGTGACACCCACCTGCGCAGGTAGTGGGGGAAAGCCCTCCTGAAATCCTGCTCTTCACATTGAGTTTAGAGTAACTTGAACTGTATTTAGAGAGATTCCTAGATTCACCGAATCATTAAGGTTGGAAAAGACCTCCAAGATCATCTAGTCCAACTGTGCCCCTACCTCCTATATTACTCACTAAACCATGTCCCTAAGTACCTCATCCAACCTTTCCTTGAACACCCTGAGTGATGGTGACTCCACCACTTCCCTGGGCAACACATTCCAATGCCCAACCACTCTTTCTGAGAAGCAATTTATCCTTATTTCTAACCTGAACCTCCCCTGGTGCAACTTACACCATTGTCCTATTGCTACTTATCTGTGAGAAGAGGCTGACCCCCAGCTCATCACAACCTCCTTTCAGGTAGTTGTAGAGAGCAGTAAGGTCTCCTCTGAGCCTCCTCTTTTCCAGGGTAAACAGTCCCAGTTCTCTCAGCTGCTCCTTGTCAGACTTGTGTTCTAGACCCTTCACAGCTTCATTGCCCTTCTCTGGACACCCTCCAGGGCCTCAATGTGGGTGGTGGGATGGTGGGATGAGTGGTGGGATGTTTCAGCTGCCTGAGAGAACTGTACAACCTAAACTGAAATGAGGACACTACTTCATGTTTTCTGTCGGGTTTCTTTTTCAGCTGGAGAGACTTAAGAGGGAATGCAAGTCCAAAAAGACTTCTGCTAAGCAAATAAAAGACAGCAGGTTCCCTGTTAGTGAGGTCAAAGTAACAACCACAGTGACTACAAAAGGGAAGAATGCTGGTCCCATCAAAGTGAAACCTGGAGAGAAGAGTCGGAAGAACCTTCAGCTGTTGAGAGACATGCAGACCATACAGACCTCGCTACAGAAAGATGATATCAGCTGGGACTGACTGTTCTGCAGGAGACATTTGTGACACCGATCCCATCACACTTCCTCACGTTCTGGATATAAAGCACCTGCCTTTCTTGCTGTGTGAAAGAGACTGCTGTATGCTACCTGCACTTTTGAAATGCAGGCCCTTAACTCCATCCCTGGGTTTGGTTATGTATGTATATATTATGGTCTAGCTTAAAACACATTCCATTTTTAAGGTACCCAGCCACTGAATGCAACCGTAGGTCTCCAGTGGTTCCTTCCATGTGGTGGTTCCAGCAGCCCCTCCGTTGTCTCTGAGCACCACACGCCTCTGTGGGTTGGTGTCTGTGACATGCCCGTGCGGTTTCGCGCTGCCGTTGAGCCGCGTGTTGGGAGGCCGCTGGGGAAAGCGATGCAGTGGCCTCAAGCATTAAGGGCTTGTGTCAGTTCTGCTCTGTGGGCAGCTGCAGCATCTGAGGGAGAACAGGTAACCCCTGTTCACACATTACAGGAGTTCTGTGGAACCTTCCTGGTGTCAGTCAGTACTGATGGCAGTGGCGGGTTGAGTACTGAAAAGGAGCGAAGTAACTTTCCTGGATTACTTTGCCTGGTGACTGGCTGCATTCCTTGGCAGTCTGAAGAGTGAAACCTTTCTGCAGAAGTCCTGCTGTATGACACAGCGGTAGGATGGGGGATGATATCCTCTCTCCTATCCCACAGGTTTGGGTGGCAAAGGAGCGAGATAAACTGCAAGGGTTTGACCCTGCAAGTGCCCTGATCATGCCATTCCATCCTGGCCTCTTGCTTTTAGCTTGAAATACGTGCTTTGAGCATCTGCCCTGGTAGTGGTGCTGTTCACTTGCACAGCTGAGTAAATGTTATTTATTATGTTAATAATGTAAAGCATTTCCTATCAATGGAATGTAGAGAAGACTGAGATTATCTGCTGGTACAGCTGGGAAGTAGTGCCAGCTTGGCCTGTTGAATGAATCATGGGAACACAAGCACCCTGGCTTACCTCAGAGCTTGCTGCAGCACCATGCCCTATCCAGTGCGCTGCTGGTGCACACCTCCCTGGCTAGGGTGAAGAGTATAAGCAAACTGGGAGAACTGGTGAGCATTGGAGTTGTCCACCCTTCCCTGGAGCCGATGGGCAGGGGCTGGAGGATCAGCACAGGCACGAGGGATTTTGTTTTTAATTTTCTGTAGGTGATCCACTCCTCTCCAGGGCACAAGAGGTTTTAGCTGTGAGGGGAGAAATGTGCTGTTAACCAGACTTGGAGCCATCTCTGTTAACTTTTAGAGATGTGGGCTGAAGGTAGTTGGGAGAGCAGCTCATCCCAGAGGTTCCTCTAGACCAGTAGCTGAAGCTGCTCTCAGGAATTTTACTTGGGAGGGGGCTGGGGTTTAGCTGCTCAGAGGTGGGAGAACTCCAGCACTGCCTCTGGCTGCCTTAGCTGAGCTGGATGCAAGTGCTGGAGGCTCAGGAGTCCTTCAGGCTCCATATTTGCCTCACATAGGGAGGGAGGTGCCCAAGTTGGGATAAAGCCTACTAGGGGTGGGAGCTTCAAGGAGCAGGTGTTGAGCTGATCCCAAGTCATCCCAGTGAACCTGGGTTTAACTGGAGTTACACAGAAAAATGTGCCTCCTGCTTTTACGTGGATGTTGCTGTGCTGACGCGCTGTAAAGTGCCAGAGTTGTTTGGGCTCTTTCTAATTGTGGAATTATTTCTGTAAGGCTGAGCAGCTTCACACTGTGTCTGTGCTCACACTGGTCTGTGGAGGGCAAGAGAAACTTGTCCAAAGATCAACTTTTGTTTCCCTGTCCTCAATTTCAGCACCTGAACATGAGTGTCTTGCAAAACCATCTGCAGAAGAGCAGGAGAGGTTTGGGTTCCATACTTCCCCTGCTGTTTTATTAATGTTTGTGTGTCCTACGTGTCCTTCAGGGAGCCGTGCAGTTGAAAGTAAGAACACAGGAACCTTTCCCATTTATCCATTTTTATTAGTGTTAAGGAAACCAACAGCTTTCATCAAGAAACAAAATATACACACGTAGTCAGTTTGCTAATAGAGAATAATACTATGAACCATCTTGTATAGCGATTGTACGCAAGAGCAGATCTGCTCTTAAACCTCAAAGCAAATCCCAGTCCTTTAGAAGGTGTTTTGGGGGGGTCCTGTGCACTTGTTGACCCATGAGGTCTCAGGCCCCCTGTAACAAACGCCATGATGCTGTACAGCCGGTGATGCGCCCTGTTGGAAGGTGGCTCTGGATTTCTGTGGCAGTACTGAGACACTGGTTATGGGGAGCAGAAATGGAAACTGGGGGGGGGGTGGGGTGGGAAGCAGTATTACTGCCCCAGAAGGAATGTGGCTTTCGAAGGGTAGTTTCTTATGTGTAAATGAGTCTGCTCTTGTACTCTTGGGAATACTCTCTATGTGTGAGACAGCTGGGTGATGGGTGCGTTGAACAGGCAAGCACACTCTGGGAGCCTGTCCTGACAGCAACACAGGAGCCCAGATCAAGCAGGGCATGGAGGAGAAGCAGTCTGGAGTAAAGATCTCACACACACGTAACTTCCTTTGCTGTAAGCCCTATCATCTTCTACAACCCCAACTCATCTGTTGGGATGAGCTGCAGGGCAGTCACCGTTTCACCAAATGTGTTTTTATCTCCACTTCTGCAGTAAAATCTTGTATTAAAATTGAATCTGGCTTAAGGTCAGTCAAGTGATGTCAACGGGCGAAGTGTGCTGAGGAAGGACCTAAGCTGAGGGCTTGGAAACTGGCTGAGCTGTTGAGTCTACCAGAAGAACCTTCAGTAGCAGTTGCAAGGCAGGCAGAAAGGCTTCTTTGGTTGATAGACAGTTGCTTCCATTAGTTAACGGAAACCTGAAATCCGTTAAGTACGCTGCGAAGCTCCTGCACAGAAGTACTGATGGCTAATTCCTACCCAAGCAACACAAAGTGGGGGCTGGCAGCCAGTCAGACGTGCCCTCTCCCCGGGTGAGTATGAGGCACTGGGGGGCAGAGGGGCTGCGGGCAGCCTGGGGGAGCCACGCTCTGCTTCCCCCCTTGGAACTAAAGGTGTTTATGTTGCATCCTGGCACGGCCAATGTAAACCCTACGCAAGAGACAGAAGTTGCAGAGATGGAGTAAGCTTCGTCCTGCGCAGTCAGGTGTAGGCTGCTCCTCTACCGCCGTGTCTCACTGGTAGGAGCTGCCCTTTCCTTACCTAAGGCATCGTTCATGTGGCTTCAGTGTCCTAGATCCAAGCGAGGGGAGGAGTGAGAGGAATGGCAATTCTGTTGCTGTGCATCTCCCAGTACGTTGGCAAACACTCTCATAAATGCCGCTGCGCAGCCGGCAGGCCAGAGGGTTCCATGACTTAAGGCTCTGTCCTGGGCTCTGCTATTCCCATGTAGCAGAGGGGAGACGTGTCAGATGTGTGCGTGGATGTGTTTCCTCCACAGGACATCGTCCTGGTGTGCAGCCTCTCTAAAGCCAAGTGCTTTCCAGCACGTCAGGGAACAAAGGGCAAGCTCGCGGGTTCTTTTGGGTGGCAAGTGCAATTAGCTTGCATTATAATTAGCCACTGAGAAGGTTAATTGCATAGGGGCCCTTCTTTGTTGTTTTTGCTTAAGCTTCCTCTAGTGCTACAGTACTAATAAATTACCCTGGAGAGAAATAAATAAATAGATCGGCATCTCCCAGACCCCACGCTGGAAATCCGGAGGGTTTCCCGTGGTCTTGGGCAGGTACTTGGCAAAAGAAGTCTGTATTATACAACTGTCTGTACGGGAGCGACGCACTGTGCGGGAGAGCCAGCTCTCTCCGAGGATGAGGTGGAACGGTTGGTGATTTCTCTCTGCAGCTCCTCCACTTTCTTCTGCAGCTCAGCCCGCTTGGCCAGAAGCTCCTTGTAGCGATTGTGGACAGGTTCCTGCAAGGAAACGCGTAGGTGAGTCCTGGGAGGTAAGCAAGGAAGGCTGCACTACCACTGCTGCCCCTGGCCTTACACACAGCTGTGAGGGAAGGAGGACTGGTGGGTGGGCTACCTCATTGTCTGCAGCACAGGGACCAGGAGAAGTTGCTCTAGCACTCCAACATGCATAGTGCAGAGGTGGCTAAGCAAAACTAGTGTCTGTTTTGAAAGATCACAGATTCACAGCATAGTCAGGGCTGGAAGGGACCTCTGGAGATCAGAGTCCAGCCCCCCAGCAGAGAAGCATCACCTACAGCAGGCTGAACAGGACAGCATCCAGGTGGATTCTGAATGTCTCCAGAGAAGGAGACTCCACAACCTCTCTGGGCAGCCTGTCCCAGGGCTCTTGTCACATTCACAGCAAAGAAATTCCGCATCATGCTTGGGTGGAACTTCCTAGATGTGAGTTTGTGCCCATTGCCTCTTGCCGTGTCGCTGGGCACCACTAAAAAAAGACTGGCCCCATCCTCCTGACCCCCACCCCCCAAGAAGCACTGGTAAGATCTCAGGGCCCTCAGTTTTCTCTAAGCCAAGGAGTCCCAAGTCCCCCAGCCTCATATCGTAAGAGAGAGGTTCTAGAAAGATGATGTTACTCAACTCTATGCTGATGTTCCTTGGGGCTGCTGGCCTTGGCATCTCAGCCTGGCGGTAATTTCAGGGCTTTGGCAGGGGGTGGGGGGAGGTTAGAAACACCAACTTCTCTAAATCTTTTCACGTTGTTCTGTCAAGCTACTGAAGAGCCTTTGTCAGGTTTCTGGATCTAATGCCCTGCGTTGGGAAAACTTAACTGTGATTGGACACTGAGGCAATCCAGGACTTTCTGCCCCTTCCTATTACAAAGTGACTTTGGCATCAAGGGCCACGTTCAGACTGCTTGGGGTGCCCGTGCCAGCCTGGGTCCCTGCTGCCAGGGTCTGAGAGTGAAGCAGGGCTGCGGTCAGACCCCTGCACCTCAGGCAGCAGCAGGTTCCTAACACCACTAATCTAAATCCAGCCCCAAAACTCCCAACTAGAATCCCACAGCCAAAGAAGTCTCAGGGGTTTAGGCTCCCCTGCAAAGGAGAGAGACTTCAGATGACTGTCCCCATATTCCAAATGAGAAACTTTCCAAACTGCTGAGTACCTCCAGTCCCTGCAGATTTCGGAGGTGGTGACCTCCAGCCGAGCTCCTGCACCAGCCAGCCTAGATGCTGCTCTGCCACTGCCTGCATCTGAATCCGGGCTTTTGGGGTTTGATTTAAGCAGCAGCACCTTAAATAGGTTCCCTCAAAGGTCCTGAGCTCCAAACTGTGACAGCATTAGTACTAGCAGTGAGGGACGTAAAGGCAGGACTCCTTGGAGGAGACATACCTGTGGTTTCATCCTGGGGTTCCAGCGGATGTAGTAGCCGACCCACAGCTCGAGGTGGCGCATGCTGGCCACAGGATACAGGACGTGGTTGGAGTAGCTCACGTACAGGGGGTTAGTAAAGTCCTCCAGCTGGCTGTTGATGTAAGACCAAAGCGACACAGTCTTTTTTGGAAGACCCTGTAAGGGAAGGGGGTAGAGGAGGCTTCAGTTCCCATACGGATCCCTGCGTGTATCTACAGAGTATTTACAGTGGCATCTGTCTATCATTAGCACGGAGCTGGCTGCCTTCTGTGGCTCAGAGAACCCCACCGTCCTTGGGCTGTGGTTCCTGTACTCAAAGCCCATGGGCACACACATACCCTGGAGTGTTAGTGTCCCCTCTTGCCCACCCAACTGCCAACACAGACCAGGGGCATGGCATGGGGATGTGGGCTTGTGGATACTCACTGCTTTAGTTCAACTTCTCTTCAGAGGGCTCCTGTAGCAAAAACCCCCGCCCAAATCAATAACAAAACCCAAAGCAGGAGAACATCTGACTTCAGCCCTGGTCTAGGGGAATAATTAGGGATGTGAATCACTACAGTGAAACCAGTGTGGAAGTGGTTTCTACATTAAGCACCTCACTAGGGCTTAAAGAAAGCCCTCCCCACACCCACGTGCTGTCTTTCTTCTCTGGAAATGGCAATTGCTCCATCACTGGGGACCCCAGAGACACGGGGACAGAGTTATCCCTTCCCTAGTGCAGGAGCTATTTTTTATTTGTTATTTCTGAACTGCTGTGCTGCCAAACAGAACCACACTGGGGCCACGCAGTGCTGTCCTCAGCACACCTCTGAAATTTGGCTGCACCCATCCGGTGACAAAACGCTTCGCCCGTGGGTGGGTGAGACAGAACGAGTGTCATGGCTTCTCCCCCTGACACCAGGGGGCTCTGAACAGGGGGTGCTGGAATGGGGTGGAATGTACGCCCCTATCACCTACATCACCTTATCACCACCCACAGTTACCTGACAGGAGGTTGTAGAGAGGTGGGCGATGGTCTCTTCAGCCAAGTGACAGGAGATAGGACAAGGGGAAATGGCACAAAGCTGCGCCAGGGCAGGTTCAGATTGGACGTTAGGAGAAAGTTCTTCACTGAGAGCTGTCAGGGCCTGGAACAGGCTGCCCAGGGACGGGGTTGAGTCACCATCCCTGGCTGTGTTTAAAAGACGGGTAGATGAGGTACTTAGGGATATGGTTTAGCATAGGACAGGAATGGTTGGACTTGATGGTCTTAAAGGTCTTTTCCAACCTTGTGCTTCTGTGATTCTATACACGTCTCCCTTGGCAAACACACCCCAACCAGACCACGGGACAGAACTGGCTGGTGTGGGACATCAAGGCACATCCTTCCTAATGCCAGCAGCTCCGTCCTCTCCTGGGATAATGTGAATGCAGCAAGAACACACCGAGCCTGGCGACTTGCTGTAACCTATGTGCATGGAATGACGATATGGGCTTGGTAGGTTGACTTTGCTAGCAGGGCAACTGCCAGGAGAAGGGAGGACAAAAAGGTACCTGTTCCCAAAGAAAGGGTTACTTTGAACTGGATTTTAAAGGAAAATGGCATTTCCAGCTGTTTCGGAGACACAGGGAGCTATTCAGCCACCAGTGAGTAGCCAGAAGCCATGCTGGAAGCAGTGGGACTGTCCAGAAGGAAATGGTACAACTCTGAAGGTAAAGTCTCCACCAGACAGCTGTTTAAGCTGTTACGGAGGGGCCTGGCATTACCCAGGCCTGACCCCCATCCACTGTGGTAAATGGAGTTAAATCCAGCTGGGAGCTGGTCATCAGTGGGGTTCCCCTGGGGCCAGTTCTGTTTGTTTAAAGTCTTTACCAACGACCTGGATGAGGGAACCGAGTGCATCCTCAGCAAATTTGCAGATGACACCAAGCTTGGCAGGAGTGTTGATCTGGCAGCTCTACAGAGGGACCTGGACAGGATGGATCGATGGGCCAAGGCCAATTGCAAGAGGTTCAACAAGGCCAAGTGCCAGGTCCTGCGCTTGGGTCGCAACCACCCATGCAAAGCCACAGGCTTGGGGAAGAGTGGCTTGAGAGCTGTCTGGAGGAGAGAGACCTAGGGGTGTTGATCAACAGCCAGATGAATATGAGCCAGCAGTGTGCCCAGGTGGCCAAGAAGGCCAATAGCATCCTGGCCTGTATCAGGGGCAGAGTGGCCACCAGGACCAGGGCAGTACCCTTCCCCTGTACTCGGCATCGGTGAGACTGCGCCTGGAGTCCTGGGGGCAGTTTTGGGCCTCTCACTATAAGAAGGACATCGAGGTGCTTAAGCATTTCCAGAGAAGGGAGACAGAGCTGGTGAAGGGTTTAGAAGATAAATCTTATGAGGAGTAGCAGAGGGAGCTGGGATTGTTTAGTCTGGAGAAGACTGAGGGGTGACCTCATCACTCTCTACAGCTACCTAAAAGTTGGTTGTAGTGAGGTGGGGGTTGGTCTCTTCTCCCTCACAGCTAGTGACAGGACAAGGAGATGGTCTGAATTTGGGTCAGGGGAAGTTTAGGTTGAATATTAAGAAAAATTTCCTTACTGAAAGGGTTGTCAGATATTGGAACAGACTGCCCAGGGAGGTGGCTGAGTCACCATTGCTGGAGGTGTTTAAAAGAAGAGTAGATGTTGTACTTGGTGATATGGTCTAATGTTGGACCTCACAGGGCTGGACAGATGGTTGGACACAATGATCTTGAAGATCTTTCCCAACTAAAACCATTCTATGATTCTATTATATGATCTACCACTGCCTACAATGTCTCTAGCCCTGTCTGGCCAGCTAAAGCATCACAGCACCATGCCTTTGCCTCGGGGAGAACTTACCTCCTTCACTCTCTGCTGCTCACTGCTGCACAGGAACGTCCCGAACAAGCAGCTGTACAGGTGATCCAGGATGGTTATCAGGAAATACTCGTTGAACTCAAACGCTGTAGGGAACTTCAGACAGAACCAGAAAATGAGATTGGGATTTTAGAACAGGAATCACAAATAAACTTTCTCTCAATCTGCGGTCTTGCTAAGGAGTTGGCCTCTCTTCTTTATTTCTAAACCAGGATTTGTCTCTGTTCTTTGCCTGGCAGAATATTCAGGATCATATTTTCTCCTTCCAGGAGCAGAGTTTCTCTCCTGGAAAGCTGCTTTACATGTGCAGCAAGGAATTTTCAACAAAAGCCAGAGGTCTGAAGGCTCTGACCGCTGATTTTACACACACTCAGCGCTGCTTCAGATGGATGCTCGCCCTGCTCGCCCCTCCCGCAGACCGTGCAACCAGGCTGGGAACAAAAGGCTGAAGCTTATGTGAAATAGTGGTCAGAAAGCAATGGAAATTTCCTGGGGCCCAATGGAAATAACCTGGGTGTGTAACACAGCGCTTCCCCAGGGAACAGCAGGGAGCCATCTGGCCACGCTGGCCAGCGTGAGGAGCGGGTACATGGGCAGGGGCTGTGTGTGCTGTTGGTGTTCATGTAGGAACAATCAGACCCAGGGCACGGAGAGCTGGAACTCCACAGAGGGTCAGGAGGGACACGTGTGCTGAACAGCAGAGGCACACTGTGGGGAGGGAGAGCCTCACAAACCCCTCTTCTCTTCCCAGGCTGCCCCAGCGGTAACACCCTGAGTGCACCGGCTCAGGTCGGATGCCCACCTGTAGGAGCAACCCAAGGAGAGCGCAGTGAAAGCGACTTTGGATGGTGGTAAAGATCTTTCTCAGCCTGGATATGGATACGGATGCCCAGCAGCATCTTTTCCACTTCACCTCTTCACCCAGGACAAGCCCGAATTTTTTCAGTGAACTGTCTGACCATGGCTGACAAGTGCCATATGACACGTTGTGTGCCACAGCAGGAGCAAAAACCCTTCCATGGGGAAAACCTCCCAACCACATGGCATGTCTCCTGCCATGCCTGGTCTGAAGTGAGGAACTGGACCTATGACTCAGGAGCAGTATGTCTGCCTTCAGAAGTTAAAATGGAGCATGTGAATGTCTTGCTGCAGGTGTGGTTACAGGATCAGCTTGGGCAGAGGTACCAGGGATCTGCCTGCACCCTCCAGGCTACAGACTCATTACGCTTCTGAAGGCACAGTGGGCTGCTGAGGGTGGCTGGGGTGTCTGTCCCTGTCCCTGACAAATGTGAGGCAGCCGTTTTCTCTTCCAGGGTGAGGTAAACTGCTTCTCACAAGCTCATGTTTATTCTAGCCATGTGTAGGTGAGCAGCACCCACTAACAGCTGATCTGCTGCATCGTGGCCGTCCTGTGCACCTGTGCATCCAGGTGTTTGGCTAAACAGACCCCTAAGAAACTTGTTGCCTGAGTCAAAACAAGAGTAGAAGCCCAGGAAGGAAAAGCTGTGCAGGTCAGCTTGGAAATTACTCCTGTGGCTGGATACTGTGGCATGTCTGGGTACAGTGGCTTTGTGGACACGCGTGTCACACACCCAGCGATTTACCTGTCTCGTCATCTGCCAGACACAGTCGATGAACTGGAGGAAGACAGGAGAGCGATCTGCATCCGCGTGATTCTTGTCTCCATGGCCAACTCTCTGAAAGGGAGCAGGACAAAGAGCATGAGTCATGTGGGGCTCCACAGGGAAACTGCCAGGGCCTCCCCTCAGTCAGCCCAGCCTTTACCAAGAGCTGTAAGAAAGCTCAAATGAGTCCTGACTTCGCTTTGTCCACATCAGTGGGTAAAGGAGAAAATTATATCTGCTCCCTTTGTCTTTGAAGTGAAATTTCTTTATGGGGCTGTTTTCATGCTAAATTAAAACATGAGTTGTTTGAGTAAAGGCTCCAGATGCTCTGCTGGCACTGATTTCGGTTCATAGCTAAAGTTCAGAAGGGAAAAAAAAATAGAGAGAGAATGCTTTCTGCTTCAGTCACAGCTGTTGTCCTGGCTACTGCAGTAGTACAGCGTGCGAGATCTAAACACTACCTACAGGCACGGCATGCGGCGATAACCGTCACACAACACCTCGCAGCTTCCAACTGCTGTACAAACACTGACCCAGCCCATCTCCTGCCACCTCAAGGGAGGCAGTGATGAAAGCATCCCCTGCACTAGGCCTCAAGCCCTGACCATGCTGTGTGGCCTCGGATAAGGTGGGGGGGCTGGTTCCTTAGAGCTGGTACAGTACGTTGCTGGTTACACAGAAGCACCGTACAAAGACAGAACAGGAATGTACAAGTACCAGTGATCCTTACTGGTGCTGTAGTTCTGGTCCCCTCACCACAGGAAATCACAGAACCACAGAGTGATTTGGGTGGGAAGGGACCCCAAAGCCCATCTAGTCCAACCCCCTGCCATGGGCAGGGACACCCTCCACTAGCACAGGTTGCTCAAAGCCCCATCCAACCTGGCCTTGAACCCTGCCAGGGAACCAGGGGCAGCCACAGCTTCTCTGGGTACCCTGTGCCAGGGCTTCACTACCCTCACAGGGAAGAATTTCTTCTTAATGTCTAATCTAAATCTCCTCTCCTTCAGCTTAAACCCATCACCCTTTCTTGTCCTGTCAATGCACTCCCTGATAAACAGTCTCTCTCCAGCTTTCCTGTAGGCCCTTTCAGGTACTGGAAGGCTGCAATAAAGCCTCCTTGGAGCCTTCTCTTCTCCAGGCTGAACAAGCCCAACTCAGCCTGTCTTCATAGCAGAGGTGCTCCAGCCCCCGATCATCTTTGTGGCCTCCTCTGGACTCACTCCAACAGCTCCATGTCTTTCCTGTACTGAGGACCCCAGAGCTGGATGCAGCACTGCAGGTGGGGTCTCACCAGACCAGAGCAGAGGGGCAGAATCCCCT
Source organism: Gallinula chloropus (assembly GCF_964237585.1). Lineage (NCBI taxonomy): Eukaryota > Metazoa > Chordata > Aves > Gruiformes > Rallidae > Gallinula > Gallinula chloropus. Next base: position 200,551,807 of record NC_140085.1, read on the forward strand.
CCCTTGACCTGCTGGTCATGCTTCTTTTGATCCAGCCCAGGACATGGTTGGCCTTCTGGGCTGCAAGCCCATGTTACCAGCTCAATCAATAAACCAATATAATTATCTTCTTTGCACAGACAAGGAAGCTAAAATCCTCATGGTTCAAGCACAAGGTAATAGTTATGCCGCAGCAGAACCTCAGTTGCTGAGTACCTCAGTTTCTCTACCTTCCTCAGAGCATCTGACTATAGAACCCACCACCACATGTGCTGTAAGCAGGCCTTGTTCCTGCCCTTGCCAAAATTAAACAACCACAAGAGGCTACAAACCAGCAAAACACAACAGGACAAAGGCTGACAGAACAGTCCCCAAGGTGCACACAATGCCCAGCACCACACACTGTAACACACTGCTGTGACATGAGGCTACAGAGCTGCCTCTCTGCCAGCTCAAGGGATGCAGCCACGAGCTACACTTGGTTTGGTCTCAAACTGGTGATTTCCCTCAGCCGTTAAAAGCCTCCCCAAAAATACAGTGTGAGGTCAAGGCCATAACCAAACTGCCCGGCGCTCTCAGAAAATGGACTGAACTGGAAAGACAGACAAGAACCACCCCAGTGGCCTGTGCCACCTCCCAGCAGAAATCCCTGTCCTGAACCCAAACCCCATTGTTAGCTTAAGCCTACGCATGGGAACACAACGTATCAGTCAGGCACCCCAGAGATTTAGAGCAACCTGTTCCTCCCATCTGACCAGTACTGTCTCCAGGGAGGTTAAGAGATGACTGGAATTACAGGCAGAAAAAAACAGCAGCAGCATTCACCTTTCTTCTGTGAGTTCAGCTGGGAGAGCTCTCACAGGAAAGGCTGAGCTCCTGTGAGATCCTCCAAGGTGGACAATAACTGTGTGTTCAGTGCCTTCCGAGGGCTAGTGACTCACCAGCTGAAATCGGTGGCCGAAGCTGAGCCACTCCTTCTCCACCAGCACTTCAAAGCCCCTGATAGTTCGGTAGTAGCCATCCAACATGAGCAGAGAGAGAGAGGTGAGCTGGGCTGTCCGGTCCCAGCCATCACTGCAGTGTACAACCACAGACGTCTTCCCCGATTCCACCTTGTCGGCGATCCGAAGGGCTCCAGCAAGAATGAGCTGGGACAGGGAAAAAAAAGGGTTACAAAATCACTTTGGAAGAGGAGCTATGAATGAAAAATGGTCTGTGACACCACAGGACAGACCAAGGGCTCTGTCTGCCTCGAGGAGAATGGGAAATCAGATCCAACTACTTTGTAACTAGGGCAGCAAATTGGAGAACACATTTTTTGTTCCAGCAAGATGACAACACATCAGAACTGTAGCTCAGGCACAACTCTACAAGAGCCCCTGCATCAAGCTCAGTCCTTGGACAGACCAGGATCTAAACGCAGGAGCATTCTGTCTTGAAGGTGAACAGAAAACGGCTGCCTCTCTGAATTAGCAGACAGACAACACAAGCTGGGAGTTTTCAGGAAAGCAGGAGCGTAATTTGAAAACCAAAACCTGAAGAAGCTGAAGGATTTTGCCCCAGTCATTCCCATTCTACTTGGATTCCTTCATGGTTGACGGGACACAAACTCCCAGCATCTGCTGGTCTGGACCAGACAGAAATGCCAGGATGTTGAGGATCCCCAAGTCAATATGTTGGACAATCTGGGACTCTTGTGCTCTAACCAGGGCTTTCATAGTTATACGTGACCCAGTGTCCTGGTTTCAGCTGAGATAGAGTTAATTTTCTTGCCAATAGCTGGTACAGTGCTGTGCTTTGGGTTTAGTATGAGAATGATGTTAACACACCGATGTTTTAGTTGTTGCTAGGCGGTTGTAGTGTCTACACTAAGCCAAGGACTTTTCAGCTTCTCAGACCCTGCCAGCTGCACCAGAAGCTGGGAGAGCACAGCCAGGACAGCTGACCCAGGCTGGCCAAAGGGATATTCCCCACCACAGAACGCTGTGCTCTGGATATAGGGGGGAAACTCACCAGGAGGTGGGATGGCTGCTTGGAAAGAGACTGGGCACCGGAGGGAGTTTTGCATGTGGCGAGCAATTAATTTATGCATCACTTGTTTATATATCTCATTATTATTATGCTCTTCCTTTGCTGTCTTAACCTCAACCTGAGAGTTTTCTGAGTGGTTTTTTCCATTCTCCTCCCCATCCTATTGCTCAGGACCATAGAATGAGTGGCTGCCCGGTGCTCAGTTACCGACTGGGGTTAAACCACAACACCCAGGAAAACACTCACTTCCAAAATGGAACCTTCACTCTTCTCCCACTTCCCATCTCCTTAAAACTTCCCATCCTAGGAAACTCTGGTTTGAGTTGTTTCTAAGTTGAAACCAAACTCTAAGGCTTCACACTTCTCACGAATTGAAAGAGTTAAGTTCTGGGTACGTGTCCCAGTGAATGCTGGTGTGGACCTGTGGCTCCTCAGCCACAGCCATTGGGTGCAGACACATGTACCTTGATATGCTCCAGCCAGTGAGTTGACTCCAGATTAGACAGCCAGTGAGTCTCCTCGATATTGGGATACACGATTTCTTTCAGTTTTCTCAGTGATTCTCTCATAACATGGATATTGTGAATGTCCAGGAACACTAATTCTGCATTCTGATAGGCATCCTCGCTCTCGTAGCCCCCTCCTTTAGCCTGAAGAACGAAATCCATGTAAAAACCATTAAGCAAAACCATATTTTGTGTTTTATCTCCCTGGCCTGTCATGAGTAAATATCAGCTGACAAAACACCACAGCGACTGTGCCATCCAAAGCAGGCAGTGGATTTTTCTTACAGCTGGTAACACGCACACGCTCCGTGTCTCCTTCCCGCAGCACTAACGAACGCTGTAATTTTTCCCAAAGAATATCACATTACAAACTGCCTTTTTCTCTGTAATTATCATTTATCCCCATTCAAGCTGCTAGCTCATTAGCTTCACTATTCTGTCATTTACAAATTTACCATGCTATTAGAGAGGAGTCTATCCCCCACACTAATTGCCTTTCCAAAGCGCTGGGAAAGATGGATTATAAAAAAAATTAAACCCCAGGTTTAGCCCAACAAAGCAGTTCTACCATTAAAATGGGGCTTGGGGGACAGTATGAGGCTGAAGAGCAACAAGAACACTGCAACACTGCTAAACATTAAACTTCTCCAGCCACTATTTTAAAATTAAATATCATGATGCCTGAATTTGGGAAGTGCTGGGTAACCTCTGCTCCCATCGGGGAGAAGGGGGGTGGAGTTCTGGGGCTGTTAGAGGAAACTGTCTTTCAGCCATGTGAAGTGAACAATGGTGATACACAAGGCCCGGGGTGCTAGAGTCTGACCTCAGTACTACTTTGATTATTTGTTTTTCCCTATCAATCTTGTTTCAAATTGTGGGTTAATCCAAGTGGGCCTTTCACCCACTCGTCACATTGACACCTGCTGACATCAGTGCAGGTGTAGGAGTCTGGCAGAGAATCAGATCACTGTGTGTGGACCTCTCCAGAGTAGAAAAAAAGAATCATTTGAAATGGTGGTGGGAAGTGTGCTCTGAAACACAGAATCACAGATTCAGAGGTTGGAAAAGACCTTTAAGATCATCGAGTCCAACCGTTCCTGTCCTATGCTAAACCATATCCCTGAGTACCTCATCTACCCGTCTGTTAAACACATCCAGGGATGCTGACTCAACCCCCTCCCTGGGCAGCCTGTTCCAGGCCCTGACAACTCTTTCAGTGAAGAACTTTCTCCTAATATCCAATCTGACCCTGCCCTGGTGCAGCTTTGTGCCATTTCCCCTTGTCCTATCTCCTGTCATCTGGCTGAAGAGACCATCATCCACCTCTCTACAACCTCCCTTCAGGTAGTTGTAGGTGGTAGTTGTAGCCTCCTCTTCTCCAGGCTAAACATCCCCAGCTTCCTCAGCTGCTCCTCATATGATTTGCCCTCCAGCCCCTTCACCAGCCTGGTTGCCCTTCTCTGGACTCATTCAAGGATCTCAATGTCCTTCTTATGGTGGGGAGCACAGAACTGGACACAGTACTCGAGGTGCTGTCTCACTGATGCTGAGTACAGGGGCACAAACACCTCCCTGGACCTACTGGCCACACTGTTTCTGATACAATAATCATGTTCCCAGCTCCTGACAGAGGACAAAGCACCTGACCTTATTGGCAACAGCATTCACACTAGGCCTCGCATCAAAGATGAAGATTTTATGGGACTGAGCATTAGAATCCATGATGGCTTGAAGGTACTTTTCATCTTCCTTGCTTCGTTTGCCACTCACTCCCACCATTGGCTGGCTACAGCGAGTGATCGTTGCTTGACTTTCTGGATGAATCCATGACAACACCTTCAGAAACAAATGAGAAAGAAATGAAGAAGTGGGATTCATTAAACCAGTGAAGTGTTTTACCTATAATGGCTTGTGCTGGGATCCTGCCACAGATTAGCTGGTTCCAGTGGGCTGGATTCTACTAAATCATGATTGATTGAATGAAGAAAGAACTCTTCCGCCCTCACTCATCCATTCTGGTGCCATTCCCAAAGTCTGAGCAAACAAGACCTGACCAAATAGGTTTACGTCTGACTTTTAAACATGATGCAGACTGATTGCTCACTGTTGTGTGAGTCACAAACACACTTTCTCCCTCCGCAGCTGTTGGGCTGTGTCTTACTCTATGTCACACCATGTAAAAGCACTTTAGGAACAGATGTGATTCTCTACAGACCTGAGAAGCAAACCAGGGCGTTTTCAGGTAGCGCCGAAATAATCATTAACGATGTCTTTTGGCTTAATTTCATTTAATAAGCATTTTCAGGAAGTACTCCTCTACCCTGACAGTCAGGGGAGGCCAGACAGTTGTAAACAACCAAATAGGGTTGCTTCACGTTTCCTAGGAACTGAACCAGGATTTGGTCTGGGTTGTGCCACGTTATCTTATCTCCTCATTTTGGTTTAGTCTACATCTCTTTCACAATAGCAGTTCCAGCAGATAATGTTGCTTTCTAACTTCTCAAACATTTTGCTGTCACTTTTACTATCCACTGACCATTTATTTGGTCCCTGAAATCCACTAAGCCCGATCTCGGTATTATTTATGGCCCAAAGGTATTTAACAACCCCACATCAAAGTTGTTTCTTCTGTCACACTCACTGGGATGCGTCCTCTTGATCTGAAAGATGCTACTCTCTTTAGTTCCTCGTCAGGAATGTTTACAGGCACAGCCAGAATGGCAGGGTATGTATCACACAGCTCATAGCGCTCATTAATCTTGGTCAACCTCCAGCTTTCATTGGGAATTCCCTAAAGAGCAAACAACAGCGGGTTAAATGAGTTGTTCTGAGACCTCAGCACAGACAAATCCCCAGACCTGAAACTCTTGTTAATGAAGGACATTTAGGGCTGGAGCCTGGGACTGTTTTATCTTGGTAACTTGGGTTTCACGTCTCTTCCCAGAGAGGTCGATGTTTTCCTCAGGTCACTGCAGAGCAGGAAAACTAGGAGACTGCAGACAGGATCACCTATGGCAAAGGAACTGCGGAGGCTACAGATGTGGCAACACAGGCAACCCGCCTGAGGGCACCTTGAACACACCTCCTGGTCTCCTCCTGGTGCTGACAGGAGAGCCAGGAGCAGCACAGAACGGGTGACTGACAGTCCTCACTCCTCTCTCTGCACTTCGCTCAAACATGGATGGAAAGTGGAGTTACCAGGCAGGATGGAGGAGGGTAAGACAGGAGAGCAGGCAGTAAAACACCCCCCCAAAATATCAGTCTGCTTTGGGCCTTGTTCAGTGTTTGTGGCACATCTGTGGAATCCCCTAAAGTCACCAGAAACCTCATAACCATACATCTCTGTCTGCGTGGCTCTGTGATCTGGAGCATGATGCACAGCTCCCATCTTCCTCTCAGGCTGAGCTCTCTGGCTGTACTAGTTTGACTGGGCTGGGAGAGCAGGGAAGCTACACACACCACCTACCCTGGAGCTCAGCAGGTCATGATGGGCAAGCAACTACCCAGGTAACTGCCCAGAGGAGCTGTGGCTGTCCCTGGATCCCTGGCAGGGTTCAGGGCCACAATGAATGGGGCTTTGGGCAACCTGGGCTAGTGGAGGGTGTCCCTGCCCATGGCAGGGGGTTGGAACTAGATGGGCTTTGAGGCCCCTTCTGACCCAAACCGGCCCGTGATAATCTCCAGGTAACACTGACAGCCTGCAGGCTTAGTCTGGCTGATGCTGGGAGTTAACAGACCCAGACGGCGTGGTTGCTACTACTGCCTGGAAGGAGAGATCTACCCAGACCCTTGCTGCAGCAGGGGTGAGCACTGACACAAAGTGTCTCTGTGGGGAAGACAGATCTGCTACAGTGAACGTGGCCAGGCTGTTAAGCACTGTGTCTGTTTCAGAGGAACACCAGCTTTTAAAGAATGCGTGCTTCTGTTCTAGCACACAGTACTTCATTTTAAGGAGGGTGGTGGGACACCAATTACCACTGTCACAGCTCCCACAGGAAATAAACAAGACTAACACAAGTCAGATGAGCTGTGGTAGTTATGGTTGACCCACGCAGATTGCAGCTGGTTCCCAGTCAGAGCGGTGAGTCATGCTGTCAAAGCAGGTCATGGTTAGAAACCTGGGGAGAGGACATCCCCCCCTCTGTCTCATACTGGTCACATACCCTGCCTGGGAAGCACTCCTGGTGCTGGGGCCCTCCCTGGGAAGGAATCGCAGAATCACAAGGTTGGAAAAGACCTTTAATATCATCAACCATTCCTGTCCTGTGCTAAACCATATCCCTAAGTACTTCATCTACCCATCTTTTAAACACAACCAGGGTCAGTGACTCAACCCCGTGTTTCAGGGCAGCCTGTTCCAGGCCCTGACAACTCTTTCAGTGAAGAACTTTTTCCTGACATCTAATCTGACCCTGCCCTGGCACAACTTTGTGCCATTTCCCTTTGTCCTATCTCCTGTCACCTGGCTGAAGAGATCATCTCCCACCTATCTACACCTTCCTTTCAGGTAATTGTAGGTGGTGATAAGGTCTCCCCTCAGCCTCCTCTTCTCTAGACTACATTCTCATTCTGGGAGGATCCTGGCAGCTCTGCTGATTCCTTGGAATCACAGGTACCCCAAAACCCTAAAGGAAAGCGATTTTTGGCAGAAGCGGTTGGCAGAAGCGGGCATCAAGCAGTGTGCATACGCAGTTCAACCTCAGTGATGAGTGAAACATGCTCAGAGGTCTTCAGGATCCATCAGCAACACTCAGAGACTCCTCATCCCCCAGATCAGAATGAAAACTATGCTGCTGGCACACTCTTGGCAAGAAAAATGGACAAGCCCTCACATGGAAGAACTCCTTTTTGTCCTACCCCGCAACCCCACCAGTGCTCACCGAGAAGAACAAGCAGTCGCTGGCACTGCAAAGCACCCTCTTCACAGCGCTGGGCAGAATGACTTCAGTACACACTGCTCAGGCCAGAACCAACACCTCCAAAGCTCCTTCAGCTGCCCTCTCAACAAATTTGGATGAAATCTTTCCTCTGCGATAGCCAAGACCAGGAAAATCCACAAGAAGCCCCGAAAGAAAGACAAAATGTTGCGTCAGCATTCAAATTCCCTTTGAATCAGGGGGAACATCTGACTTCCCCTGGCACAGGAGCTTGGATCACAGAACCACCCAAAGAGGAATTTGGATTCAGATCGTGACTTTCTCCAAGGACTCAAAGCAACGAGCAGTAAGCAAAGTGGGCTAGAAGGGGAGCAGAATTTGCACCTTCCCAGGACATCTGCCACGATGCAGAGGAGCCTTCTGCATGTATTCATGCTCCTTCAGACTTCTGCTTTCTCCAGCTGGAACCAATGGGAAAAGCTAAACACGACAGAAAGCACACTGGCATTTCCTCATATAAGACACATTTCACTGCTTCCTGGAAAGCTGTAAGCACCCAAAAGCCTAATATCAAACCAGCCCAAACGGTCACAGATGTAACTCCAGAAGCCTCTGCAGGCTGGGAGTCACCTGCCTGCACACCTGCAGAGGGAACCCAGGCACGGCTGGCTACCAGAGGCTGCAATGGGCCAGAAGCTCCTAGGGAACTGCTGGATGTCCATGTTAGCGACCAGCATCTGCTGCCTCGACTGGTGCCCAAGGTCTGTATTCTCCAAGTAAGACTGCAAAATGTCCCTGATTTCAGAGGAATTCACATGTTTGGCTGCTCCCAGAGGGAAATTTGAGGAAGGCAGCACAGACATATCTGCAATTGTACATTAAACGTGCCCACGCCTGTTCTCACCAAGACCATCATGCACCATGCCACAGTGCACCTGGCATCCATACCATTAAACTCATTTATCTTCAAAACAGAGCTGTTTGTCCAAAGTGGTGATCCTTGGCTGGTGCCAGCCTCTGAACCGTGAACAGGTTTGGGCCTTGCAGCCCTCCTCTTCTCTACTCGACAAGGTAGAGTCGAGCAGAGCTCTGCTGTGACTCAGTTGCACAGCCACAGCTCAGACCACCAAAGACACTGCAAAGCATGTGAAAGCTGTCTGAAAATCTATACAAAGGCAGGCAATGTAAAATTGCTGGTAGCTCAAGGTTTCAAAGGATAACATCATGAAATGGCACAAAATCCAAAAGGAAAATCCCTCAAGCCCAGTGGGCAGTCATTGGGTGAGGACCAACAGCTGGGTCATCTGTGTGCTGGTGCTGACATTGCTGATGGAAGAGGGCAACAACAACCCATCTGAGAGGTGCAGAGGGTGATCCTTCACCTCTCACTGGTGCCTGTCTGGCCAGGAAAGTCTCTTCAGATACCTTTTCTGAGGTGCTGAGTACTAATGCTCAGCATTAGTGAAGTGAAATCTTAGCTATCTTGTCTGTGTGTCAGACAGCAAATAATTGTTTCATACTGTCATTTGCATACATCTTGTTGGGGAGTATCTTCATGCATGGCTAAGGATACTCAAACACATTGACTCAGAAGAGGGACGGTAACAGTCTGGACTGAAGCTATGCCTGGACCTTGCAGTGAAGGTGTTCTGTGCTTGGGAACACTCTTTCTGACCATACTGTATAACCACAGAGACACAGCCTTTGTGTCGTCTCCACACCATCACCACAAAATAGCAACTTGGTTTCCTTCTGGATAGTCATTCATGCCTTACTTTAACGACCTGAACTCAGTTATCACTCAACAGTGATATTTATCTCAAAAGAGTCCAACTCAGGGCCACCAACACGATGAAGGGAGTGAAACACCTTCCTTATGAGGACAGGCTGAGGGAGCTGGGCCTCTTTAACTTGGAGGAGACTGAGGGGTGACCTTATTAATGTTTATAAATACATAAAGAGCGAGAGTCAGGAGGATGGAGCCAGGCTCTTCTCAGTGATGGCCAGTGATAGGACAAGGGGCAATGGGTGCAAGCTGGAGCAGAGGAAGTTCCATGTGAATGTAAGGAGAAACTTTTTCACTGTGAGGGTGATGGAGCCCTGGGGCAGGCTGCCCAGAGAGGCTGTGGAGTCTCCTTCTCTGGAGACATTCAAACCCCGCCTGGATGTGTTCCTGTGTGATTTAGTCTAGGTGATCCTGCTCTGGCAGGGGGTTTGGACTAGATGATCTTTCGAGGTCCCTTCCAACACCTAACGTTCTGTCATTCTGTGACCTATGCAGGTTGTAGAATATGAAGTCTCTTCATTTGCAGGGAAGACCTACCAGCATGACACTGAAACCAGCACCTTGCAAAGCACGTGTTTAAGTTTATGCTCCCAAGGCTCTTTCACTGACAGGAAAAGAAATAATTGTCTTGCTGTTATTGCACACAGTCCCATCTCTCTACTGGACACAGCAGACCAATTCTGAGCTTAGCCACATGGGTACACCTGCAGTGGGCAGGGTCCCAAGATACACACGGGGAACGTGGTCTTGAACTCGGTGTGAGTCACGAGATACCAAGAGGCTGAGCACATTAGCTCAAGCACATCCTTACACCAACCCAGGATACAGCTGCCAGAGCTGGTCCCTCCGCCATGTACCCAGCCCATGTTGTGTCCACATAGTGCCAGAGAGCTGTGACAGCAGAGCAGCATAAGCAGTTAAACGGTGGGACAGTTAACAGTTTGATTCTCACATTACTCCCTGAAGTTACACCCAAGTTACTCTAGGATGCTGTTCTTGTACTCTACCTTTCCCACTCTGCTTGTGTATTACTGCTGGGTTCTTCTTTTACCCTCAAAACAGGGTATCTCACCTTCTGAATTAATAATTTCTGTATGTTTTCTCTGAAAGCAGCAGCCCCAGCCCTGTACTGCGGTTCCCCAGTACACACACCCAGAGCACGAGATTAGACGAGCATGACTTCTGTAGGGAAACATCACACATCTCCCACTTCACAGCCCCTTGTAATATTTTCCAAATGCTCCCCACCTTGTTAAGGAAAATGAAAGCTTTAAGTTACTCCAAAGGCATCTCAAGGCCTTTTGGTTTCAACTGAGTCTTATTCACTTTGCAATTCTGTTTTATACTCTGCCAGCCCGCATGTAATAAAAATCAGGGAGCAATTTCAGTTTTAAATTTCATTTGTCACATGTGATTCCATTTACTGACTAAATCCCAAACCTCTCTGAGTTCCTTTTGTTCTCCGCAGGTTGTTTATTACTCCCCATAGCTTTATACAATAGCAGATTTCTAATAAGTTACATATTTCCATCCTTCCCAAGAATGCTAACAGAGAACTCAGGGGTTTACTGAATATCCTTCCTAATGGCTACAATCTCTATCGTATCAACATACTTCCATTAATCTGAAGAAAAAATAGGATAAAAAAATCGTGCCACACACAAACTTGCCATGTCTGCCAGTCTATCCCACTCTAAAAAGCTTTCCTGGATGCCTGGTAGTTGGCTTCTATTTTTGCTCCACTCCCCTCTCCCTGCATCCCAGCTCCCACAGGGAAATGTCCAACCTGGCCTAAGACATACGGCGTTAACGCCTGGCTGTACCGCTGGGCTGCTCATGCCCTAGGCCAGCTCTTCTCTAATAGTTTTTAAACCAATTCCAAAGGTCCTGTAGATAGAGCATACGTCCTGCTTTTCTATTTCTGATCACAACTCATACAGTCAGAGACAGGTAATCCCGTTATCTGATTTGATGATGCCAGTTTGGATTCACTGTTAAAGAATCCCTGCTGCCGTTGAGGACATAATCCTGATTTACTGTTGTATTTGTTATTGCTTTAACAGAACCTGGTTGGATTAAGAAAATTGGCCAAGACATTCGTGCAGATAAATTGAACATCCATAGTTATAAATGCTGAAATTAAATAAACAGACCGAAATACCTAAAAGTTTTGGAAGGGACATAAAGCTTCATACTACAGGATCTAAATCAACACTAATGGAAGGGATGAAATTCTCCTCCTGGCCAACATAAACATCTACTGTGGTACGGTTTGCCTCTTCTTCAGCAGCTGGTGCTGGTCACTTTTGGAGATAAACTACTGGAAGAGATGGATTGCGTGATCTGGAACGGGAACGACCGTGGCCCATCATGGAGGAAATTCAGATAGGCCTGATCCAAACCTACTGGGATTCATTTTTACAGTTCCTGATGTGAGCAAATGCCTGAGGGCCTCAGTATATAGACATCAGTTTGATTTCCTGACAGAAAAGCAGTCGGGCTAAGCTCTTCCCCGGTGCTCAACACTGATACAAAAGGAGGCCATGACAAGAGCAGCACACGCCGCAGCGACGGCTCGGTTGTGACACACTTTACACCCAACAGTGCTACCTCGTGCAAGCAGAAACAAAGACACCATGGCTCAGAGTCTCGTTCTCTTTACAGAAAGGCTGTGAAGAGCTTCAAATCCTACACATTTAAACCTATCTGTCCTTTCACCCCCAAATTTACGGTGCTGCCAATCACAGTATAAAACCTAACGCAGATAGAAAAGCTTGTACTCTACAAACAGACATGCCAGGATTAAGACACTGGAATAATTTCCCCTGAAATTCTCCAGGGTCACCCTTCCTTCTTTCCAGATATTGTAAGATGCCTTTTGTACTCTCCCTGCTTTCACTGAGGCTTGGCTAAGTGAATGCTGTGCTTTCCAATGGAGATCACTCTGATGGCACAGGCATTCTTTGGTCTTTACTCCAAAAGTTCTCAGTCCTGTAAAGAAGCATCTTTCCCACACAGCTTGGGCTGCAGATCCCCTTCTTTATAAACAGATCTTTCCTTAAAATAGCTACCAAGAAGGGGGGTAAAACCTAAACAAAGCAATAATCGCTGCATTATCTGGGCTTATTACTCAAAGTCAACCTTAGATACAGTGTGTGTTGTTGATTACAAATGATTTGAGGATTTTAGGTTGTGGTATCTCGTTGCAAACACAAGAGGTAAGATATGTCTCACTTTCAATTAGCAGCTTAGAAGCCAGTGATCTATCTTAGGCAGCTATTTTAGGAGGGAACAAATCACCCCCAACAGTGAAGCTCTCTCTCCCCATCTGTTAATGACAGGCCTAGATAACCAATTTGGAAGGCATGCCCAGCTTTTGGAAGACTAAAGCTCAGAAAATCAATCCTTTCCTTAGGTTTTAGATGTCAGGCATCAGATGAGCAACTAGGCTAGGACAGATGTCTTGTTTTGTTTTGCTTTATGAGAAAGACCCAAATAAATCTTTACATTACACGGCCAAATTACATGGTAAATTCCTTAATTTTACAAACAAACATTGATTTTATCCTGGCAGATCTGGATGAAACAAAAGTTTACGGTGTCCAGGGCAAAACTGTCACCAAACTGTGCTGTTTCCTCAACTTGAGGATTTTATGACAAGAGTGGTTTCATTACAAAACCTGAACTTCTCCCATCTTTTCCACCAGGGAGAACCAGGGAGTTTTTAATTGCAGAGTTCCTAATAGATGGCCTACTGCTTCATCATCCCTCACACCTTCGACCAGTCTACTCCAGACACACTATCACTGTCTGTTCCAAGCTACAGCTCATCACAACACTCTCTACAACACCCCTACATTGATTCCCCAAGAAAACAAAGGCATTCTACATTTAATTTCTCTTTTTCCTTCCAAGTTCCAGTTTGAGACATCTTAGAGAAAACTGGAAAGAATTAAAACCGATGCAAGTAAGAGCTGAGGTGGGAAACTCAGCAATGGGATGCCTACCTGCAAAGCACACCCTCCATTCTTCACTGTCAGCAGTGGCTGATGACTAAGCCATAGCAACAGTTCTTTCTGCCAAAGCCTAAAGTCAGGTCTCTGCAGCCTGAGTAATCCCCACCAGCGGATGCTACTATCACTAGAGCTGCACTGCTGCCATCAATCACTGCAGTGTGGAGAACAAGCCCTAGCCCAGCCTGCACCACATTTGTCAGCAGGATCATTCTCCACTCCATGTAATTATGTCCCTGCACAGAACCTCACTTCTGAAGAGCAGAGAGGATGAGGAAGGACACAGCACAATACCCACCTGCCTTCTGTACTCCCAGGCGGGGTCATACACCTTCCATCCATTTTCTGGGAAAACTTCTTTGTATTCAAATGCAAAAAGTGGCTGAAAGAAAGAAAATTTACCATTAAGAGACCACTCAGAGTCTATTTCCAGGGTGTTTGATATCTCAAATAGTAACTCAGGACTGGTCCTTCTTTTTTTTACCAGCTTTTCTTTAATAAATACCTCACTGTCACAGGTAATTGGTACAACAGTGTGATATCCTCTATACTCCCATCTTGCTTGTCTAACTACCCAGAATTTCATGGCAAAAAGGAGTCTATTACTAAAGACAGAAAGAAAAGATTACATAGGCAAGAACGCTCTTACACATCAAGACCTAGATCCTGTCAACCATTATTTGAAGCAACAATTGCAGCATCTTAACATGACAGAGCAGGTAAACTGCATTCCAGATTTGGGGCAGTGCAGTCACCATTAGCTGTGAACCTCTGATGGATATCACTGTGCTTTGGTTATATTCCCTCTGTTATGAGAATGCATCAAGTAAGACATTCTCCATGTATAAAGAAATCCAACCCCATGGTAGCAGAATTTTCCTGGTTCCTATACCATCTAAAGTCCTACAGAATTCCTTCTAAAACAGAGTTAAAAAGCTGTTTCTCCTCCTTCAAGAAAACATACCCTGTGTGAACACCGCGCAGACAGGACTGAACGTAACAGCTTACTACCACTCTGTGTCTTTTGGTGAAAGCTGAAAAGAAAATACTTACAAGATTATTTGAAACTGGGAAAGCATATTTCATTAGGTTCTCAAATATGGATCGTCTGGTTCTCCCTTCAGGCTTATGAGCAAAGCGCAAGTTTCGGATATCCTAGGGAACAAGAAGGAAATCAAATTGCAGATTTCTGACCTGCATCAAAATCCAAAGAAAATCCCAGCCAGCAATGAAAAGGGGGTCACATCATGATGCTCTTTCTAGTACTGATTTAATACCAGACACTGTTGTACTGCAACTCTGGGCTAGTTTTAGTGGTTGTCTGCAGCCTCCGGCAAGGCCAGCCACAACTGCAGAGGAGCAGTGCTTGCTCACACAGCGTCTTGCCTTCACATGAAGCTCTCAAGCTGCTGAAAGATCGGGGCAGAGCCCTGCTCAGTGAGAAGCTCTCTCTGATCAGCAGGACTTTGTGAGACAGATCTCCTAGCTCTTACTGGGCTCTTGCACACAGCTGTGCCAGAAGACAGCTGGAAGGGACTGCCTCGCCAAGTAGTTCCACGGAGCTACTGCACATCGGGAGCCCAAGTCCAACCAGTCTGGTGAGAAGCAACCAGTGCCACGTCCCTTTAAAGCTTCTGTCTCACAGAGGATCCAAGAGGATGTCTGGAAACTCCTCCACTTCACACAGTGGCACCGTTTCCACAAAGAGTGGTAACCCAGGACCTCCTTTCCATACTCATCTACAGAATCAAATTTGGAAACTAAATAAAGCATCTCTAAGATGCCAAGATTTGCCAGCCAAGCCCACAACTCAAACACTTGTAGTAAACAGTTTAAAAGCCACCAGCAGGAAATGAGCTATCAAGTTCAAGCATATGAAGATGGTACAGCAAGTCAGAGAACAAGATAAACAGCTCAAGATGTAGCTGTGTCACAAGACTGAGATCAGGTAATTGCTCTCAGACAGAGAACATTTCAGAATGTATAAGCTGTATCTGTACTGCTCTGTTGTCGCATTAAACTACTCAGCATATCCTGGGCCAAGCAGGCTGGTGTTTTATATATATGTATATACACACACATACATATAATGTGCTGTATAGGGCCAGGGTACTTATTGTATAGCTTATGGCTGGGTTTCCCACCCAGAGAAACAATGTAGTTCTCTCCAAACCTGCTCCTGTGTGCAAATTTGCATATAGGCAAAACAGCTGAAGACTACGAATCCAGATCAAAACTGGGAACAAATCAGCTTGCCAGCAGAAGCACCCTGAGGTTAGCCAGGAAGGATCACAACTGCATCAGGACAGGGGAGCAGCTGGATGATTCGGTATCGATTATATCAGCTGCTCTTGACCCAGCGCACCCACAGCCTGAGAGCCTGCTTAGCTTCTTAGTGCCTCAAAATCATAGCAGCGATGGGACTTGTTTCCATTCCTCCATCCCAAGTGGGATCTGCTGTGGGATTCTCCCCCCCTTCAGTCTTGAGGGGGCTCTGACAAGAGCTCTAAGCTGCCCAAGACCTATAAGGTCCAGAATCCAGCTCTGCCCACCCAGCTGTCGAGGGAAGCAAAGGGGCCATGCCCTGGGGAACAGCAGAGGTATGAATTTAGGACTGGAAATGGGGTTTTATCTATTCTCTGGGTCTGCAGCGAGTAGACACAAGGAGGTGAACTGTTAATTTTTATTTAAGTTTGCATTTCCAGTGATTCCAAGGGCTCCTGAGAGGCCCATGCAAAATATGTACTGCCTTGGGAGATGAAAGAACAGTCTTGAGGAGGACTGAAGACATCTTGTCAGTCCCTCACCACAAAGCACAGCAGCAGGTAGAGACAAGCTAATGATTTAGGGGGAAACATGCACCCTTCTCGCTCTTGAAACTCGAGGTAGTGAAAGGCATCCCATACTCCACAGCGACCGGAGTTTTCCTGGGTAGTCTGCTGGGCAACCCTGAGAACCACAGTAACAGGATGCAGGCCTAGATTTCCAGTAGGAAGAGAAGACCTTTCTTAGTGCCAAGCCTGAACAAGGGTTTGGATCTCACCTTGACTCAGTGGGGCTGGAGAATCCTGAAAATTACTTTTAAAGTCAGATAGGTTTTGAAGTGCATGAAGTCATACTGACTGAAACATTTGCAGAGCTTCCTACAGTACCACATAGAAAACCTTTTAAAACATTTCTTCCCCTTCCCCTACTTCAAAATACAGACATTTACCTTGCATACAATCTCCAGCCCGTATGAATTCTCACCGCGACTGGAAGCTCCTCCAATTTTCTCCACTCTGTTGATTACACCTAAAGATGCATCTAGGACAAAAGGAGGGTCCTGTAGACAGTTGAAATTTGTGAGTTTAAAAAGGGGAGGGGGAAAACCCCCCAGCTCCTGCTCCTTTATGCCTATATGCCCAAACACATAGCTATGATTTACACAGAATTACTCTCAAAGAACACCTAGGTTTAAAGACTGAGTAGCCAACAAGAGCAGATGGTTTCAAAAGCTTACCCGTTCCATGCTTTTAAAATACAGCCTATAATTGGTAACAGTAAGGGTTCCTCTGATTGCTCCAGTGAAGGGGCAGATGTAAGTAACATCCTTAGCTTTAAGAAAGGGAAAAAAAAAAGTTGTTAATTTCATGGTTAATTTACAGGAGAAAAATTAACAGCAACAATATCTGGGGGCTCTACTTTTCAGATCACAAAGTGAAAAACTTAATCTGAGGTTCTAGCCTACAGCTAACGTGCAAGTTTTAGTTCTGTGGAAAAGGTAAGAGTTTGATTATAAACCAAACTACAGGCCAATACCACCACCTGAATTCCTCCAGCTGCACAGAACTGCTGCCCCTGTAAAAAAGGCAGAATTCAGCTGCAAACTGTTCACTCTCACTGAGCAATCAGTGCACTGCCAGCAGCTGGGAACACCACGCACAAGAAGAGAAGGTGATTCCTGCCTGGATGCATACAATGGAAGCTGACAGCAATTTGCATAAAAGCTAAAGATTGACAGTGAGCTGCTTTGTGCCACCAAAGACAGAACACAGTTCTGCATGTGGCTTTTAGGATGCTTGGGTCCTTCTGCACACCCCTGCGCAGTCAGCCCCAGGATGAAGGCCCTCATGCTAAAAGCCAGTGGAGCTACAGCGATTTCCAGCAGCCAGGAATCTGTACAGCACCCAACCACTAGTGATTTTAAGGCTGAAGTCGGTGATCAAGTTACTCTGCAACAATTCAATTATTCTTGAGCCTGAGTGATGGTGACTTAAACCAGTCCCCTTCTTAAAAGGCCTCAAACGTTTCTCACTTGTTCCAGCAAAAGGCAAGAGGTGCTGCTGGCTTTCCACAGCAAACACCTCCCCTAACTGCCCTTCTGGTTTATATCAATTAAAAATGGGAATGTTTAAGTCATTCCCTCTCCCTTCCACCACCCAGCAGACCCATCACATTTTCTGCCACTGAAGCAGTGCGCTGGCTGGGCCACGGCAATGGTTTACGTGATCACCATCAAGTACTGAGATCTTCTGAGAAGGAGACCCACTGGCCAGAACTGGCAGATCCAGGAAAAAAACCCCTGGACCACTGTAGTAACCTAAAGCCTCCAAACCCTAGGGAATCCGTTCTGCAAGGTTCTGTGTGAAGTCAGGAGGGCAACGCGCCTCCCAGACAGGTGACAGCCACCACACACAAGAGGTGTAAGGATACTGGGGTGCAAGTAACGGGACCTCAATTTCTTCCACCTTTATCCCATAAGATTTAGCCTGGAGGGAGGAAGAGAGACTGCCTTGCTCCAGGACACTGACAACTGATGTAACTAAATCATCCTCACATCAGCTCTGCCTCTGCATAGTCTCCACTGACTCTCAGGACCTGGATATGGAGAAGGATCCTTAAAAAAACAGGAGTGAGTAATTCAGAGAAAAATACACAGCACAGAATCTTTGGTTAAAAATAAATTTAAAAGATATATAGTCATTATTTATTTTAATGTACATGCAGTTGTTGGAAGGGCCATTAAACACAAAATGCTTCTAGCCAGTTCTAATTAAACCAAGTGTTTCATTATTAGCCAATTATTAAACACTTATTTTCAACAACTAGTTTGACAGAGGTTGGAAAGCAGACTCATGAAGCATAATGAAGGTGAGGGCAGCCTGCCTGGTTTTTCCACTACAATTCCCATTATTCAAAATGTAACTTCAAAATGTTTTCTTAAAAGAATTTTTTTTTTAAATGTATTAATAAAGAGAAGTGTGTGTTTACATCTGAAAATGAACAGGATGTCTGGGTAAAGAGGAAAGGTGCTAGAAATACATCTTCCAGGTAAGGAATCTCTGGCCCCATCTCAAAGTCTGGCCTTCACAGCTTGTAAGGCACATCCCCGTTCACAGTTACCCTTGATTAGCTTGGTTTCCTAGGGAAGCAACTGTACGTAACTGCACTGCGCGTGTCCACGCGTACCTACGCGGGCGGCTCGTCTGACTGTAACCCCACGCGGCCGTATGATCTCAGCAGTGTCTATCTGATAAACAGGGATCTCCACAGCACTAAGATCCTTCTTTGTGTGTGAGAACAGATGTATGAGAGAGGCCACAGTAGTGCTGCTACCAAGGGAAAGTCGAGTAAGCTGAGCTTTTGGTAGATAGAAGAGAATCCATATGGCAGAAAGATACTTGAAGCAGGATTTATTAATTCTCTCCCTTATGGAATTCCTCTCTTTTACAGGGACAATTCTGAACCACATCAGCTGAAACAATTTTTCTTCCCCTCACGTAAAACACAAAGAGAATTACATTTGCCTTTCTTGGCACTTTTAATAGGAAACAATCAATGCTGATGAATAACAAAGGTTTCCTTTTTGCTACCTTGAACTTCTTGCTGAACCAGGCACCTGCTGTCTGGCTTTCTCTGAAAGTCTCTCTCTGGTGGCTCACGGCATCATTTGCCAAGAGACAAAACACTGGTAACTCTGATCTCTTAAATCATTCCCCAGGAACCCTTCAGAATACACTCTTGCTGTCAGAGCGAGCTGTGCCTGTGGAGTGAGTTACAGCAGTCTGTGGTGCGTGGTTGGAGTACGAGCTCAGAGTCCTCAGGAAAGGAGAAAAGGATTGAGGTGGGAATTTTTTTTGTTGGTTAGTTTGGTGTTAGCTGTCTTTTGTTGTTAGGTGGGGGTTTTTGGTAGGGTATTAGGTTTTGTTTAGGACTGAAGGTGCTTTCTTCTGTATCGTTTTAAAGAGGAAGGCAGCATGTTAAACTAGCAAAGGCAAAATCTCCCACAGGCAATAACCGAGAGGCTTACTGAGCCTCCCAGACTAAAGCACGTGAGCAAAGCCAGCACATGCCAGAAGGTCAGGATGGAAAAAGAAAAAACAGAGGGAAAAAAGACCCATCCCCAATATCACAGCAAGTTCTCTGCAGCAGCACTGTATCCTCTCCTGCAACTCGTGACAGAAATTCGACACACAATTGTGCTGCCTCAGCCTGCAAAGTTACCCTGTGGCAAGTGCAATGTTAAACTGTTGATCCATGAGTCCTCAGGAAGCAGCAAATGCAAAGCTGCCCAACCCCTCTCAACACTCATGCTGAGGTATGTTGAATTTCCTTGTATTTGCTAAGCCCAGACATACAGTTCCCTTGTGCAATAACTTGATTAACGAAACCACCTGATCATGGCTCTCAAAATGTCAGCAATTCGCTGCTCTTGGTCGATAACTGCCCAGGTATTTTGCTCTATGGATAATGCATCTGGTTAACAAACAATATGGAATTTCCTCTTCACATACCCATGTCTTTAATGGTTTCTCCTGGCAGCAAAGGTGGCTCTTCCATTTCAGCCAATTTATTGGTCTCCCTCAGGACCTAAGCAAAAAAAGAGAGGTAGAAAAAGAAATTAATCATGTGTCCATAAACCAAGAAGTTTATACTTACCTGGAAAGGGTCAACAATATCAAGGACAACAAATATTCAGAGATCTGGAGGTAGTGCCTAACATCTCAACCTTTGAAAGGTCAACACAAAGCCTGGGAGAGACCTCTGTGCAGTCCTCTAGCGTAGCACCGGGCTGAGTAGAAGTGTTTAAAGCAAGAGTGTCTGCAATGAGGAGGCTGTGCAAAGCAGGCCGTGTGCTTCCCAGGTAGTGGCTTTTCATGCTCCAACCGTCTCCTCCCCAGCCCATCATCACAAGTCAAACGTTCTCTCAGAACCAAAAGGATCAGAACATACGGACCCAAAAGGATCAGCTCCTTTCTCAGTTGAAGTGATCGACTATTACCCTGACGGTATCAGCTGTTAAGCAGAGAAATTTCTAGTTTACACTGAGGAAAGCTAAAAATTTGACACCTTGTGTCACCACTGTCGTCAAGTGAGTGTCCAACGACCGCAAAGATTTGGCTCAGTAGTAGTGACTCATTACGAGGGCTTTGATGGGCATGTACAGGAGGCACAGTTTTGATTTTACCTTTTTGTGCCAAATGGCCCCTCCTCCACTGCCCCGTGGGTTAAAGTTATACCACAGGGCATTACTTTACACAGATACCATTGATTTACACAAGGCTTTTCACAGGAACAGCTGCTGCCGCGAGCAGACAGACATCCTAGGAAAGCCCAGCTTTAACTCTTAAAGCACATCCTGAGGGCTAAACCTACGGTAGGAACTTGAGGAGAAGAGCGTATGTAATCGACCAAGATTAAAGCTAAGTCTGTATGGCCAAATGCAGGCAGATTTCATCACATTGCCCACGCCTTGAACTGGCCAAAACGATCACAACACAGCAACACACCCATTGCTTGACCTGGTAACACAAGAAGCAGGTTAAGTTAGACTCTGTCTCACGCTGAAGCCACCACAAGGCTTTGGGTTTAAAGTTGGCGTGCATCCCACCTCATGGAGGCAGGTAGAGTGCAGACTCGCCCCAAAATGCTTTATCTTAACATGAGGAAAGAGAGAGAATTGTTTTAATTTGGTATCAGGAAATCCCTGCAAAGAAAATTCAAAGGAATGGCCTAAAGTAGCACTCTAGAACCTGACACGTCTGCGGGAAACTTTCATGTAGGATCACGCCAGAGGGAGAGCCTCAGGGAAGAAAAATTCTATCAGCTATGCAAAAAAATGAAAAGAAACCCCAAGGAAAGCTCGTGCCACAATAAAAGCACGTTCCAGCATTTTCACACAGTGGATTGATGTATAGATGAAAAGATTAACAAGATCAAAGCCTGCTTGAGAACAAGATGTACATTTGAAAAAACGCATTCAAAAGACTCTTAGAAAAATAAAATAGTAAAAGCAAGCATAGTCCTGGCTTCCTAGCAGGAACCTCACAACTGCACCCACTTAGGCCATCTCTTACTGGGAAGGCTGCTGGGGTAGCTGGACTGGGGTCTACAGGATGGGTAAAGGGTGGTCTATACTACGGAGCAGCACTGATGAGGAAAGCTTCTCCTCCCCCACGTCTACAGTACCAGTAAAAACAAGGTTCTGCTGGTATAACTCGCAGAAGTCTATGCCGAGGACTTCTTGTCAGCACAGCTGTGTTGGCCAAAGATCACACACCCCATCAAAGCCCTGGCTGATGGCTTTCCCGACATAACCCTGTGATGTAGACCCGCTCTCAACTCCTTTGTGCCGTTTTCTGCGCTTGAGTAACAGCCTTGAAATTAGCAGGGTAACATCTGGATTGTGCCAAATGAGAGGGAGGCTTCTGGCTAATTAGTCCGTAACCGGTGGTCATCTTTGTGGCCTTTTGTCTTGGAAGGACATTAATAAAAATACACTCTGCGTTCAGGACACGATCATAAGTTCTTTGAGAAGGTCTGTACCCAGAGCGGGCAGCAGCTGCTGCAGGGATCACTTCTGGCAGCAGCTGGTCCCACGGCTCTCCTGCCGATGTCAGCAGGAGCACCTCCAGCGGTAAACATTTGGGGGACTGGGCTGTATCTTATGCCAAAACAAATAGGAGGCAAGATACATTGAAAGGATGGACAAGGTATGACAAACAGCTGCCATGATCACCAGGTGGGCAGTGCTGAGGTGGCTTTAAACACCGTGCTGCAGGCGGGGGAGAAGAGGGGAAGAGGCAAGCGGTACAAAAGACAAAGACCTCTGTGTCAACACCATTCCACTACGAACAAGGTTGAGTGTTTTTTCGGTTTAAAAGCTGTCTCTCCCAAGGCTCATAAAACCCATCTGCTCACACACACTCTTTGAAATGTGGAGTCCCCAGGGTAAGAGGAGACTAGTGATTCAAACCTGTGCTTGCTTCAGCACAGGGCAGCGGATGGATGGCCTCCTGGAAGCACAACACTCCAAGGTCAACAGCTTCTGCCCCATCACCTCCCTGTCCCCCTTCATTGGGTTTTTTTTCCCTCCTTTATTGGCAAAGTTCAGGATAAAACTAATTTACTCCATCCCCCAACTGACCTCAGCCACACAACCCGACCTACCTCAGGTCATGCAGCACCACTGGTCTTCATTAAGATTTCAAAGCTGGCACATCACCCCTGGATAAGTCAGCGCTTCCCAAGAGACTGAGACAGACATGGCCAGAAAGCCCAGGACAAACACTTCTTTGGTGTGTTGGTCTTGGCAGCACCTGCCCAGCTCTAGACCTTGAAAGAGCTCCCAGTTGGAACACGAATACCTGAAACCCATCCTGGTAGAAACGGAGAACTGACTGCTAGGCATTTTCCTGAAATCCACTTCCCTCGATGGCTCCTTAAAGTTGATTTGGGGAAAGGCAATCTGTGTGCAGCTGACAGGGCAGGCAGCAGGCACAGGAGAAGACATCTGGAGCAGCACTGAAGGGCGTGGGGTGGCAGGAGGGAAGAAAAGTGGGTGGATGAAAAGAGGAGTTTTGGAAACATTGAGAAGAATGGAACTGGACAATGCATGTGGAGCTCTGGGAGGATGCTCACTGCCCCTATATGAGTAAAGAGAGGACATGAAAGGCTCCTCCACCTTCCTATCATCCTCCCCGACCTCCCCAAATTAAAAAAAAAGCTCATTAAACTGGCAGAAAATTCTTTTTTTATACATTAGCCTATTTTCAACACTCTAAAAATAACACTCGTGAACCCAAATTTAGCCCTCTGCAAATCCTGCAAAACAACACTCAGAGCTCCAGTGAGGCAAGGACGTGAGCAGGGGAGTCAGGGACACGACTGCAGCAGCTGGGCAGCAGGAGTGACGCTGGCTGCTGACGCAGTAACGCCGTGGAGGCAGGTATGGCATGCATCTAACTGCAGTGTCTCACCTCTGCCTGCCTCAGGCTCTTCAGCTGTTCAGTAGGAGCAAAACCAAAGACAGCTTTGAGATCTGCAATGAAAATCTTGAGAAGAGGAGCCTGAGGGGACCTTACAACTACCTGAAAGGAGGTTGTAGAGAGGTGGGCGATGGTCTCCTCAGCCAGGTGACAGGAGATAGGACAAGGGGAAATGGCACAAAGCTGCTCCAGGGCAGGTTCACATTAGATGTTAGGAGAAAGTTCTTCACTGAAAGAGTTGTCAGGGCCTGGAACATGATGCCCAGGGAGGGGGTTGAGTCACCATCCCTGCATGTGTTTAAAAGATGGGTAGTACTTAGGGATACGGTTTAGCATAGGACAGGAACGGTTGGACTCGATGATCTTAAAGGTCTTTTCCAACCTTGTGATTCTGTGTGAAGGCTGCAGCCAGAGCTGGGCAGCGTCAGTGTTACTTTGGAATAGGACCATGTTGACAGAGAGTCACACACTGGCTGTATCTGTCACAAATATCACTATGACATTTGCTGTAGGAAACAAATGCAAGCACCAAAACCCAGCAGACTACTCTGCTTTGCCTCTATGCCAAACAAGGTCTTCATTATCTCTGCCCCACAAAAAATGTTACACTTGGTAACTGAACCTCTGGGGGAGTGAAGAGTTCAGTTACACACCAGAATAACCTTTATTTCTGTCGTCTTTTCCCTAGTAACATAATTTGCCCATTCCACCCTCAGCAGCTCTCCCTCTAGATAAAACAGCTCCCTGGGATGCTGAGCACAGCAGTACCTCAGCACCTAAAACCAAGCTCATAGAGGGTGTGAGGACTCGATGCCACCACCTACCTTTGTTCTCTGCTCAAACAGCCACTTGGCAGAACAAACCCACACTTGCTACATTTAACAGCCGCTTTTCTTACTCCAGGATCCCACCTTGTGTTAGCTCCAGCCCACCTACCCGTGCCTGAAGGTGCAGAGCTCTCTCATGTCCTCCCACCCACAGCACCCAAGGCAGGAAAACCCCGATGCTGTATTGTTGACACAACTTCCACATCTCTGCAACAAAGAGATCACCTCTTCTGCTCACACATCTGGGGTCAGGGAAAGAGGTTTCCATCCTGCTACAAAGGTAGGACTGCTCCCTGCCTCATCCCCTAGCTCTCCATCCTGCGACTCAGGATACCACTGTTCTGCCAAGCCTCTCCAACCAGGAGTTCACACTGCTGCCCGACACAGCAGCCTGCACACTGCTCCCAAAATTGCTCTCCTGACTGATGTCCCTGCACGACTTCTGCAGGCAGCTCATCCAGAGCAGCTACAGTCAGTTCTGGGTGGTAGAGACACAGGCTGTGCTGGGACTCGAACTGCAGGGTCTCGGAGGTCTGCGCATCACTGAACGCTGCTCCAGAAGGACCCGAGCACACAAAACTCTTAATTCAGGGGCTGCTCTTGCCTGTGAAGAAAGCAGTAGGTATGTTTTCCTCTTGCACAGCCCGAGGAGCCTCATTTGCCTACCAGCAGAGCTGCACAGCCAGGATGGGAAGACACGTCCTGCGGTGGCTGAGACCGAGCCAGGATTGCTTCCTCCCACCCAACCTGCCAGTGCTGTAATCGCTCCTGTTTCTAGTTCAGTCACGATGCCTGGGTTTGCTTCACGGCTTTTTAATGGGTGTTTTTCCATAACCTGGATAGTTTTGCCAGGACTGGTTCAGGGTGTCACTACAGGAGTGTTTAGATGGTGTGTAAACCCAGGGGAAGGGAGGCAGGGAGGGAGAGCAGCCAGGAATGATTAGGGACACTGCTTTTATCCCTGGACACTGATGTCTGCAGGACAAGCCTCCAGCTAACAAAGATGTGAAGAGTGAATCTGAGGCACCCCGGCCACTTTATAGTTACTCACTTCCACTTTCTCCTGTAACTTGAAGGAACGCTACAGGTCTGTGTTGCTGCTTTTCCAAGCCCACAGAGATCCCCCTACCCCGAACCACAATCAAAATGAACAGAAAGACTCATTTTGGTTTAGACAAAATTAAAAGGTACCCTTTTTTTGTGATATTTTTTTTCCCCCTCTCCCTCCTGAGTTACTCTCTCCTTGGTAACCTCCTACACACTCCAAATTGCTTTGCACATTTTGGAACAGGTCTTTTCATGCAGAAAGCTGCAGCGCTGCTGCGACGTGTCTGACCCGACGTCGTGACCACCTCGCTCACGCGTTATTCCTTTCCCCAAACCCACGCCTGCCCCACCTATTGTAAAGACCAGCTCTCCAGGCCCAGGGCTGCTTTTGCTGCAGCTACATGCAGCCCTGTTCTGTCTGCTACAGCAGGAAGCTGGTTTTGTAACCAGTCCCTTGACACAAACGTACATAACCTGTCTGTACAGACATGTTACACACACAACACCCCTCTGCACCTCTGAACTCATGAGTCTGGCGTGTCCATCCTCCCCTGAGCGTGCACTGGTCAGCAGTGACAGATGGGACATACACTGCAGGGACAAGACCATGTGCACGGATCACATGGGTGTGCAGGAATGCACACACACAGTTAGTAGATTTATAAAAACACACAGCTTTTCAGGGTATGGGTGAAATATGGACATGAAATTCAACAGCCAGGTGAAAAGGTTTGTCTCCTACAGGAAATTATCCACCTAATACTGCACATTTTAACAGACTGCTTGCAGGTAACGTATCTAAACTGTCCTCGCCCCTTGGCCTTCTTTTTTTAAAAAATGTCTTTCTCCCAAGGACTTGCACATGATTAAATGCTCTCCTGAACTAGCACCCTTGCCCCTCCGCAGGCAGGGCACTCAGTAAACTGCAGGAAAGTCCATTTAACCTAAACCTGGAGATCCACGTCAGGGCTGGTCGCCCCAGGCGCTCCGTTCTCTCCAAGCACAAGATCTAGCCTGGGAGATGGACCTTTAGGACAAGTGACTTTCTTCCCACCGTGGGCTGAGAACTAGGGGAAGTGACTCTGGTGCAGATCTCTGGTGCTTCGCTACAGCCAGTGCAGCTGCGCCCAGGCGCCTGGACAGCCCAATCCAACTGAGCAGTCACAGTCTGTATGTTGCAGAGAGGTCCAAATTTACGCTGTGCAGAGAGGCAGCTGGAGATGAGTCAGGCCAGATCCAAAAACTGCTTGAACTTCATTGAAACAGGTGTTATGGGTTTGCATGGCAAGGTTTTGGCTGCAGGTGGCTTCTGTGAGAAGCTGCCAGAAGCTTCCCCCATGTCTGACAGAGCCAATACCAGTGGGTTCCAAGAACAGCTGCTGACCAAGGCTGAGCCCATCAGTGACTGTGGTAGCAGCTCTGGGTTAACAGAGTTAAGGGGGAAAAAACAGCGACAGAGGTGAGTGAGATGATGTAGTAAACTCTGCAGACACCAAGGTCAGTGAAGGAGGAAAGAGAGGAGGTGCTCCAGGCACCAGAGCAGACATTTCCCTGCAGCCCCTGGAAAAGACCACAGTGAGGAAGGCTATCCCCTGCAGCCCATGGAAGGGGATAGAGATCCACCCTCCTCACCTGGATGATGGAGGAGCAGAGATCCACCTGCAGCCCATGGAGAGACCCCATGCTGGAGCAGGTGAAGACACCTGAAGAAAGCTGTGACCCCATGGGAAGCCCACACTGGAGCAGGACCTACAGCCCGTGAAGAGCCCATAGTGGATCAGGTTTGCTGGCAGTACTCATGGCCCCCCGGGGGACCCCACACTGGAGCAGTCTGTTTCAGAAGGTTTGCACCTCGTGGAAAGGACACACACTGGAGCAGTTGGTGAAGAACTGCAGTCTGTGGGTAAAGCTCATGTTGGCGAAGTTCATGGGAGGGACCCCAGGCTGGAGCAGGGACAGAGTGTGAGGAGTCCTCCCCCTGAGGAGGTAGGAGCAGCAGAGACAACGTGTGAGGAACTGACCCTAACCCCCATTCCCCATCCCCCTGTGCTGCTGGGGGGAGGAGGGACAGAAATGGAGAGTGAAGTTGAGCCTGGGAAGAAGGGAGGGGTGGAGGGAGGTGTTTTAAGATTTGGGGTTTATTTCTCATTACTCAACTCTGTTTTGCCTGGTAACAAATTAGATTATTTTTTTCTAAGTTGAGTCTGTTTTTCCCAAGAGGGGAACTGGTGAAGGATCTCTTCCTGTCTTTATCTGGACCCATGAACCTTTTGTTACATCTTCTCTCCCCTGCCCAGCTGAGGAGGGCAGGGATAGAGTGGCTTTAGGGGGTACCTGGTCTCCAGGCTGGGCGAACCCACCACAACAGGCACAACTCCAAAGCTTGTGGAATAGGTCTTATTAGCTGAGTTAACCAAAGGCAGCGTTTGGGTCAGAGATGGCTGCTTTCTGCTGCTCCAGAGAACCACATGAGGGATGTCAGCCCTTCTGCAGAGGCTTAGCACAATTACTTGGTGGTTGTTTTTTATTTTCTTTGTAGACCAAGAACAAAGCATATACACTTACATAACTGATGTTTTTCTCCTTTCACATGCCTTTTGGTGGGCTCAGACCACATTCACCTATTCCTCCCCTGAACTGTCCTCCCACTCCATCCCTTTCCTTTTTCATGGCTGCTGTTATAAAAGTCAATCAACAAAGGACAGTGCTGCTATGGCAGGTATATCAAGACTTATCATTACCTCAAAGATGGTGTAAAAACCTCTGAAACAGAGTAGATAGCAAGCTCTTTCCACTTAACTAAAGGGAAAAAATGCAGAGAGGTCTAATTCTGTCCAGCTGACGTTGACAGAAACTGCAGAACTGACACAAACATGAGCAGAATCAAGACCCATGTGCTTATCTGGGGTAATTTTCCATAGGTGCATTGGTTTCTTTTCTAAATAAAAATCTGAAGATTTCTTACAAAAAGGGCACATTGTTTTCCTAGCATTTTACTGCTTAGATGCTTCAGTCTTCTCAGCAATCAATTCTAAGGACCAGAAACAGTAGCCATGCTCACCAGACAAATCCTGCTGCGGGCTGCAAACGCTGTGCTTGAACACTACATTTTTCAGCTGCCATTTATAGCTATATCAAGGGTACTCTGAGAAGATTTATGCACTATGCATCCTACTGGAAATGTTAATAAAACATAAATCAAGCAAGTAAATGGACTTTGTTGATTTTTTTTTAATCAATTAAGAATACTACAGCAGAATGACTACAGGAAACAACAGCAGTGTCTCTGCATGACTGAGGCATGGGTACTTTTCTTGAGGATTACGACCAGATGGGTTCAAAAACTATGTTAGAGACGTTCAGGCCAGCAAGAATATTAATTGCAGGGAAATACTTTAAGTCATGTTCTTTTGGGATATTGGAAGTCCAGAGGAGGAAAGACAAAACACCATGGACACACAGATTGTTTCAGAATAGTACACAGAGAATCAAATATACCATCCAAAGACCACACCAAGCCCATTCAGCTCAGAGAGAGCACTCAGCCAGAGAAGGCTTCCTATCCTGGTTAAAAAAAACAACACAAGAGGCATTTAAGTCATCAGTAAAATGTTCTGATTACAGACCATCTCTTACATCTATGTCCCTGCCCATGGCAGGGTATTGAAACTAGATGATCTCTGAGGTCCCTTCCAACCCAAACCAGTCCATGATTCTACGATTCTACACTTCTCTAGAGACAACAACCACATACAACAGCCCTGAACTATGCTTTCCTACTCTCAAAAAACCACTGACAACTAAAAAATCTAAATCACAAACTGTGATCTCTACCTATGGTGTATATTTTGAGAAAGTATAAAAAGGCTTGAGAAATCACTTGCTTACTTACCACCGTCTTGAAAAAAATCTTTACAAAGAAGCTGATGATTAGTGTATTAAAGAAAAAACCCCTAAAAACCCCCAACCAGTCAGCAGGGCAATATACAGGCAGTCCTTTGGAGGAGGAAGTAGCCACCATGCAGGGTTTTGCTGGGTCTTTCTGCTTTGCTTTTTCCACGATGTACTTCTCCACTCAGACCTGAGTGTCCAGCGATGAAGAACAGCCTCTCTGGGCTGGTGAGTCTCCTGGGCCCTCGCTGCACAAGCACAAGGCAAGGCTTAGAAGCTCAAAGGAACACATTGTCGAGGGCCACTCGCTCAGCCACGGCTGGCTTGTCTCTTCAAGTTTGTATGGCTTGGTGCCTCAAGACAATTCTCTCATTAGGCTCTGACAGAAAGTCGTCATTGACTCAATGCAGCAACGCTCCCTGGCACAGAAGGTTGCAGATATTATCTATTCAGACAAGTCCAACATTTTTTAATACAGAACCTTCCTCAGTGCCAAGGGTTCCACATGCATCACAAACGACAACAGCTCCGTTCTCTACTGGCCACTCGAAAACTCTGTAAAGCCTGACTCTATCCTGTCTTTATTTTCACAGTATTTTGTTTAGCACACAACTTGCATGGGGAAACAGATTAAAATTTTCAAAAAAGCATTAAACTAGTTCAGTAAAGTTCCTATCAACAGTCTTAGGTAACAAAAAACACCCTGGCCAAAGAGTTATACATACTACCAACAACATTCTCAGAGAGGTGTCTCTGTTACTGAGAATTTCACTTTGGAGTTTAGTGATATGACAGATGAGGATTCAAGATACAAGTAATTACACTGAGTAAACAATCCCAGAGAGAGGGACAAAGCTGTTCCATTCAGTGCAAAAACATCTATAGGAAAAAAAAAATCAAATTCTGGCAGGTACTGCACGCAGTCACAAATCTACACGCTCCTAAATACCATGCTTGTTCATTCCTGCCTGATTTGTGTTTCAATCTACAAAACTATAACTGGAGGGAGTAGGGGGGGAAGGAAGGGGAGAAAAGAGTCACCTCTTACCCAGTTGTAGTCAGCAAAAGGAGAATTCTTGCACTTCGTAGCTAGGAGAAGTAAGGCAGTCAATTAGGAAGAGATGAAAATATTTTTGAGGAACATCTGAAGGCCATTTGCTTATTCTCCTTAGTTTTCCATTCCTAATAGATGGCAATCATAAATGCTTCCAGAGATTTCCTTCACTGTGCATTACTTCATATTCAAACATTCAGGTACCCCTACATAAGAAAAATCAGCAGCGCTTGCTGTCTTTGCTCTCTTCGAAGTAGATGAGCACTTAGGGAGTATTATTGCCATGCAAAGGAGACAGAAAACTGACTGCATATGCCTTTTCTCCCCATCTAATTTGCATGAAATCAATATTTGCAACCCAGACGTTGGCTACTCAGGGTTTCTGTTTCCTTGAAGGGGGAGGCGCAGAAAAGGACTCTCTGGAGAGGTGCGGGGACCGGACCAAGATTTTCCATCTCTCAGGACAGCTCAAAGAAAAGGACTGTAATTTTCATGAAATATCTAACACTTACAATACTGGAAACTGGAGTCCTAGAAAAACATGGCAGTGGCTAAATTCCAGTCACTCATGGGGCTGCCCTGGAATGACCATGGTTTTGGACAAGAGCATCATTCATTCTCCAGAACCAGCCCTTTGTGCCTTTGTGCATTGACAGCTTAATGCTCCAAAGAAAGGAAAACAGTTTCCCACAGACACACATGCACAACTCGTATGGCCAAAATCAGGAATTTGAGATAGTTGAAGTATTTTCCCCATAAGCTTTTCCTACTTCTTCTCTGCTGCTCTTTAGGTCTCTCCACTTGATAACTTTTGGTAGAGTCAAGCATCGCCCATTCTTGGATTTGGCCTTGAATCCAGCCCTGTGTGCAAAGGGACCTGTGGAAACATGACACACGGACCAGGTAAGGGCTACTACTGCCTGCATAGCTCCTGCTGCTGGACACCTGCAAAAACTGAGGTGCATCTCTCTGTGAGAATGTATCTGAGCCCAAAGGGATGACACAGAGAAACACATGTGGTCAAGTTTTCAGAGAGTGACAGGGAAAGGATTTCACTGCTCTATCACCAGTTCACACGTAGCCATGTCTTTTGTGACCGCAGGTCATTTATCTTCTCCATCTGGTGGCTTCTGCAGTACTGTCTGTAATTTAATAGAGCCACAGTCTGGTGCACTGGGAGGGAAAGCTCACACCAGAGAAGACTTATTTGAACTTGCTCTAAACTAGTCTTTCTGCCAGTCCAAAACAGTCCAGCCCTTTATCCCCAAACACCACTGAGGGTGGAGCTGACTGGCAGGGCTGAGAGTCTTCGACTACCTCGGAGGTGCCTGGGCAGAGGATTTTTCATGATTCAGTGCTTCTATACTGGCATCACTCACTAACTGAACAGTCTCTAAAAGCAAAAGTAAAAAACATTATTTAAATGAGTGCTTAAAGCCTACAAAGTTATGCTGCTCTCTAAACCCAGCTCTTGTTGAACATGTGTTACACATAACCAAAGCCTGACACACTTCCTGCGTTGGCAGGGAGATAGCAATGGAAAAGCTCAGCCAGGCTAGTTTTAGTGATTTACAGCAAAGGGGGTGGGGGGAATCACATATTTCTTCAATATGTTTTTCTGTTATCAATATATATGTTCTACATAAAACTAGTCTAAGCCAGTTTGCACTAAAGCTAAAGTAACACAAAGGTGGCAAAGTCAGTGACTGGCATTTCCATTAATCCTGCCCAACATCACCTGAGGGATGGGATTTACCTCAGTTTTAGGGGTCTACATCTGGAGAAATTACCCTGAATTCTCTTCATAGTCAGAGGAGAAACACAATAGGCTTCAAATGAGACCAAACTACACCTCTACTTGAGCCCAGCTAAAGCTGGGATCCACTCTGAGAAATCAGCTGCTAACATCCTACAGCAAGGACTCCCCTAGCTCAGCTACGTGACGTTCTCACCTAGCATGGGCATTTCCTTAAAGCTGAAATAAATCAGACCATAAAATGCCTTATTTCTTTCCATTGACTACAATGGAATTGTGACTGGCTAGCTCAAATGCAGACTTGCTCAAACAGATTTCACCCAGCAAAGTTGGACTAGATGATCTCCTGAGGTCCCTTCTAACTCCTATGAATCAGTGTACCTGTAAAGCCCAAGGAGACAGCGATGGCATCCATTTACTGTCTTGGAAGGAGAAGTCTCCTTCATATACCTTTGTCACACATCAGTCATGTATCTTACAAAATGAACCACACAAGCTTGTCTGTAGTCTCCAACCACATACACAATGGACAACAAATTCAGATTATGCAAGCAACCATGTTCCTTCCCTGTTCTAACCTTCAAGTCCTGGGCTACAATAATCCTCTTGCATCTCCTATACAATCACAATGTAAATCCATTGATTCCTTGTAAATTAAAGGAGAAAATTAATAGGGAGGGAGCAAACAATCATGGAGGATGGGACACGTGTTTGTACAATATTCTGTTGGGCCTCAGACGAATACTGGGAATTGTGGATCTTACTGTTACCCTCAAAAGGGAGAATAATGTGGTGATCACAAACAGCCAAGCCAAGAACAAAGATGTGCAGCCTTCAGAAAAAGTGATTCACAACTGAGCAGGTGATGTATGGGTCAGTTGTACCACTCTCCTCTGTCCACAGAGCGTGCCAAAAGCAGGAAACAACATAGGAAAGCCAGCATAAGAAATTCCATCCTCTGGCTCAGGTTTTTGCTGTATACAATCCAAAACCAAACACAACAGACATTAACAAACTTTTAGGCAAAGGTGCTCTTAAGGGAAGCGGCAGCAGGCTCTGCTGGCCACATCCACTGCTTCCTAACAGCAGACGGAAGGCATCCAATCTTTTCATGACAGTCACTCCAAAGCTTTGAACATGGTAACCTTCAGGCACTATCCTATAAATCAACAGCTCACCCACAATTAAAGTCCACACTGAAAAAAGCTAGAGTATTAGCAAGCAGTCTAAGAGAAAAACTATAAACTGCACATCTGCTCATAAGCACAGGGAAAATACCACCTACAGGACTTTGGAGCAAGTATCTCACTGTACTTCAATACCCAGCAAGTTCCCAGATCCCTAAGAGATATTTATGCATCCCTTTGGCACTGTTGGCTCTCAGGTGGTTTTAAAACCTCACCCCAAATTACAAAGTACCTCTGAATTTCCAGCTCATTTTCACTTCCAACTACTTCTATTCAATTCTCTCCTTGCCTGATCTATAACTTATGTTAAAACATATGGCAGCGTATTTGCTAAATATGCTGCCGAAAAGTCCTTTCCCTAAATCAATTCTAAACAGCTTCAGATTTGAGATCAGGAAAGGGGTGGAGGGGAGAGCCTAATAGTGCTTTGTTGTTTTTCTGTTAGGGTTTGGGGGACTTTTCTTTTTTTTTTTCCTATGAAGCCAACTGAAACAGCCAAAAGTTATTTAGAGCTAGCTTATGAAGTGAAAATTCTATAAAATGTAGTGGAAAGGCAATTTAATCATAGTTCCAGATATTGAAATGCTCAATATACATTAAAAAAAAACCCCAAAAACTCAACCCCAAGCCTCTTCATAAAGGTTATTATTAAATACTTTGGAGAGTGATTTAGGAAAAATACTGCACATGGGTTCAGTAGGAATCCCCAGTGGTTGTCTCATTTACCTCATCACACACATGCGCCTGCACACACACAGAGCGCTAATTGCACGCCAAAAGAAAACTGCAGGCACAGACTGCAAGAAACGATGTGGGTCCTTCCCCTGGTTCCCTCCTCCCGATGGACGCCTACTATTCTTCTAAAAATTCCCCACAGAAAAAGGGAGTGCTAATTGTAGCTATCACAAAGTGTTTTTCCATCGTCACAGAAATTTAATTCCTAAATTTAAGTCAACGCACACGCAGAGGCAAAGACCAAGTAGAGGTAGGAGTGATGATGGATCCACATAGCAATTCACTCCAGCGAGGAAAATTTAAATACACATCAAGAGCATAATCCCATAATTGGCTGATCCACTTCAAAATCTTGAAAAGCTTATTTTCAGCCTCTTAAAGCTAACTGATGCAACACCTTCCTGTGAGAACACCATGTAGCCCAGGCACTTGCCTCCCATACCACAGAGCTACCACAAAATGCATTAGTTCCCACTCCAGGGCTTATTCTCTTACATTTTTCCAGGAACAATGCCCTTTTTTTCCTCAGAAGAAATAAGTTGCTTAGTTCAAATCTCAGTATCTGTTAAGACTTAGAAGTTCGCACTGTCTTGTGCCGATCACAGCTGTACAAGACGCTCAGGAAGTAAGTGAAGGACTAGAACAGAGAACACCCTCATGCCATTGTATCAGTCAATGGTATGACCTCATCTGCAGTATCAAAGGTAAGGCCACATCTCGGGAAGATCAAAGAAAATAGTAAGAACTATCAGGATCTTGCAAAACCTCACAGAACTGACTTTGAAAGGTTGGAGAACTGTCAGATGATAGAGATGTTAATTCAGCGAAAACATGACAATGAATGACAAACCCAGAGAGAGGACATCTGTTATCGACTCAAGACCTGAAAGAAATCAGTGTTAGCTGATCTCTACTCATAATAAATCTTTTATTTAGGAGCTATTCTAGGCTCCAAGAGCAAGCCCAGGGAGCCAACAGGAACACAGTAGCACCGACAGCACCTGATTTGAGGACAGGTTGTATGACTGCAGTTGCACTGGCAATACCAAGACAAGAGGCTGTCCACAGGTAGAGGATAGATCCCACCTTCCCAGGCTTGTTCTCCAGCATCAAACACCCTCAGGAACGGAGAGAGAAATTAATTCCTCTAGGAGAGCTAAAGTCAACCTGCATTATTGGAACCTGCCTCTTTCTCCATATACCCTAACGCAAGTAGGTCCACAGGAATGCATTTACTCCAGGCCTGCTTACCAGCCCACAAGCAATTGCTTGAGCATAAAGGCAAGAGCCAGCTTTATGCCTAGACACTTCGCTGCTACAGCCCTTCTCACCATCTCCTGCAAGAGCAAGCTTCAGGTGAGCACGGCGGGCCTACGCAGAATTCAGGCCCACCGAGCTAGTGCAGGTTAAGAACAAGCAGCACTTTGCCCACAGAAGCACATGCTCACACTTGGTCTGTGGCGCCTTTCTTCTGAGTAGGTAATTCTCTGCTTCATCATCTCTCCTTAAACACTATTCTAAATAAAAGGGCTGCAAAAAACCAATAGAGTAGGGCAGGTTATGAAGAAACCACTGTGAATTACAGGAACTGTGGCACAGCAAGGAAGGATGGGCTTCCTACTGCCACCAGAAAATGACACACACGCCTTCTGCCTAAAAAACATATCATGCAGTGAAGTGGATATTCCTCCATGGACATTATTTTGACCGAGGTACAGAGGCCCTGTTGGATGGGGAACCAAACAAATCCAGGGCAGCAGGAATCCCTGCCCAAGCAGCTTACAATTCACAGAGACGAGGCAACAAGAGGAGGGAAGGACCCACAAGACGCAATTGGGCTTACAAGGAAAACACAAGTTAAGGAGCCAACTTAACCCCCAGGAAGGAAAGACAGCCTTGATTCTAGAAAAGAAACATTACTTTGTTCTCTACTTGTAAAGGCAATTCTCCAGTGCACACTGCAGTACAGAAATTAAATAAGGAAATAAAATAAGTTTGTGTAAAATGTTTAAAAAATAATATTATACAGTTAGAGTTGTAGCAATTATTTGTAAACTTAGGTATATTCATATCAATCACTTAGTCTCAGCCTAAAAACTGTGTTTTCTGTATTTTGGAGTAACTTAACACCTCAGCTCCACAGGGGAAAAAACTTCAGGCCTGTTACGTACTTCTCTACCCAGGCATGTTCTGAAGATTACTTTTTCTATCCATAGGTAAAATGTGTAAACCATCATTAGATTACACAGAAACTACTGATTCATTTTCATATCTTAGCCGTATATTGGCTAATAAGCTGCCTTCACAAAGAAACACGTATGTTCTGACTACTTAAGAAATGGGTAGGCTTTCTGCTATTAGTTACTGAGACAACACTCATGGGACAAAAAAAATATCATAGAATCATAGAAGGGTTTGGGTTGGAAGGGGCCTTAAACATCAAGGTTATCATGGTTGTCAAAGGAATTAATGTTGCATTTAGAGGGTTTTATGTATTTTCTCTGTGTTTAGATTTTAGAAAGATGCTGAACCACAGCTGAAAAATGGTAAAAGTCATTACAAGAATGTAACATCAACATTTTTATACTCGGGGATTTCTTTTACAGCAAGGGTGTATCAGCAAACCCCTTGATTTCATAAGAGGAATGCACGGATAGCTTCCAAAACTCCTGTGACACTGAACTGGAACTTTGGAT
This sequence comes from Gallinula chloropus, assembly GCF_964237585.1. Classification (NCBI taxonomy): domain Eukaryota; kingdom Metazoa; phylum Chordata; class Aves; order Gruiformes; family Rallidae; genus Gallinula; species Gallinula chloropus. The sequence goes on from NC_140085.1 coordinate 200,588,442, forward strand.
TTATAATTAACAAATCTAATAACAGACATGAAAGAGCCTTGTTTGGACCTTTTTATGTCAGAGCAATTTGTTGTGACAGAAGATTATTTTATCAGCTTGCAGATAGTGATCTTGCTCTGAAAGAAGATACTTCCAAGGACTCAATGTTTACAAACAAGCAGGAGTTCTCAAAAGAGAACATTTCATATATACACACAACAGGGGGAAAAAAGGGATATACAACTGGCAGGTTGAGGATTTCACTTACTTTAAAGCACTTAAAAGAAAGTGGAGTTCCTTTGAAAATTCATCTCGAAGTGTGGGTTGCAGAGTCAGCTTTTTGAAGATTAAACAACTTTATAAAGAAGGAAATAATATGGTAGAGATTAAACTTCAATTTCTATTTCACCTGTTTTACTTTGGGCCCTTTCATGTTTTGGCTACATAAAATTTGGCTTCAACCTGAAAGCTGAAAACATTTTATCATATCCAAACTCACAGGAGCAAGAAACATCCTCTCAAGGAGGCCGCAAGATAGATAGATAGATAGATAGATAGATAGATAGATAGATAGATAGATAGATAGATAGATAGTTTTCTCTTTTTTAAGGCAAAACATACATACCCTTAAGTCTGGAGAGAAGTTGTCTGCCGAGGTGGAGACTGAGTCGGACGATATGGCAGAAGCGGATTTGGTGTGAGCAGAGTGGTCCGACTGAGAGGTGGAAGCGCTGTAAAGAGAAACATCATCAGAATCACGCTCGAGGACGCTCAGAAGCCGACAAGCAGAGCCACTCGCTCGCGGTCGCATCGGGCATCTTTCACTAACCCCACCCTTCCCAGTCTCAGTCAGTCAGCCCTCAGCAGCAGTTTAAGAGAACCCACTGCACTCACTGCTGCCACAGATAACCAAAGCGTGTGCAATCCATGACCAGGTCCCAGCTCAGGCTGAGCTGACATTATCACGCTCACACACTCGATCAAATCCTAAACCACAGACACTAAGGGGCTCCATTTCAGGCGTTCAGATGGGAGATATTAGTGTGCTGCAAGGGGGTGAAAACAGACAGCTCCTGAATGCACACCAGCACAACTCCAACCACAGCTTTACAACCATGGAAGAAACTCAGAATGCAAACTCATTCAATCACATGTAACTTTCCTCCTTCAGGAGTAAGTACAACCCTTGGGAGAATTACAGACTCTCTCTGGTGATACACAGTGCGATTTGCTAAATAGCAAAGTGAAACAGTTCTTGTCTTTCTCTGTGCAGTTTTTTTGCTACACCTGCAAGCAATTAAAATAATCTTATTTTATAGCATTTATATGCTGTGACCTCTCCTGCAACCCTAATTGCTTAAAAATTAGCATTTGATAATAATGCTCTTAACCCCCCAGATGACTGTAAAGAAAGTTCCTCCGTGGGACATTACACCCCAAAGCCACAGTACAGCAGCAAACACTACCTGCACCAGTTAGTTCCCACAGTATTACCAACCCCAGAACGGTCTCACCTGGGTAAGGATCCTAAGGATTGGCTATCAGGCTTGCAAGCCTAGCCTTGGCCAAAGCAGAATACCAGCAGGAGTATTACCATTACTAATTGTATTAATTAGACATGTGACAACCTAGAAACAGCTATATCTGAGCTTCCAAAGGGCCTGGAGATCTGTTAATTGTCTGAAAATTGTTTTGCTGCTGGTAAACAGCCACCGAAAGGCCAAAATGTTCCATTTTTAATTTCTGTTCCTCAGAGTTTGGCAAAGTGTTGCACAGGCAGCGTTAAGAAAAAAAATGAAGGACTGCAGCAAAATTGGCTCTTGCTGGGAGTTAGTCCTTTGTCTCCAAGGCTTAAAGAGCATTGGCAACTCTTTCACAGTACAAAGTAGCAGCTCAGAAATGGAACCTCTGGGAACAGTAAAAAATTATTTAAAATAAATGACACTGGTGTGCCCAGTGTATACTACAAATCCACTGAATGCATTTGTTGTACATGGCTCAAGAGGTAATCACTCAGCTCTCCAGCCTGCCCAGCTCTGCTGGTGTTGCTGGGTAAACTCACATCATTCCGAGGGACAGCCGCACTGCGCACGCAGCAGCAGCCCCCGGGCCCCCGTCCCAGGCAGAAATAACCTTACACTACAATAACAAGAACTGGAACTGCAAAGCCTTTTCTTATGGATAAAAGGGCTCCACATGTACACCGAGTATACATACAGTTCCACATTACAACAAAATTGGTATCAAGTGTGTGCTACCGCTGAACAGGCGCTCGCGATCCCCTCTCTTCCTCCTCCTCCTCTCAACCTGGGCTGCACACTGCTGCCATCTCCGCTGCACTGGAGAAGCATCACAGGATGCACAGTTCAATTTGCTGATCTGCCAGGGCAGTAAACTATTAATAAACATGAAGAGAATCTTCTGTTGGAGAATAGGGCTGATTGGATTCATTAGATGGCCGTATAAATCATCAGATGCAGCGCACGGAGAGGGAGGGAATCTGTATCTGGAGATGATGAGGAAGGCTGAGCGCACTTCCACGCACAGCAGCAGCCTGCAGGCATGCTAAATTAGGCTTAGCACTAAACCACATTTTTACAATATTTTACTTAAACGAGCTCAGACCCCTGGGTGTGTTCCCTTGAAACTCCTTTCAGACTGGTTTCTGCATGGTCAGCCTTCATCTTCCAAGCATCCCCCCTCATGTTTGCAGCTGCTTAATTAATTTGATCTTTAAAAGCATGTTAAAAAAAGAAGAAAAAAGACTCACATTTAATGTACTCAGTCCAAAAAACAGCACCAGTTTACTGTACAGCAACCAATCCATAAGGAAGTGGTACTTAAAGTTATCGATGAAGGACAAGCCAATCCTGTAGATGCCTTTATCACTGGGTGACAACTCTTGACTCCTGTCCCTTGGGTCCCCATCACCCCTTCTCCTGCACCGGCTCCAGCCGGGGGAGCCAGAGGCTCAGAGTAAGCCTCCAGAAGCCATGTCTTGGAGCTCCCTCCCCTTTCAGGGCACAAAAATTTGTGTATTTAAATACATTTTACAGGTCACCAGCTCTGCTGAGTCTACAAGTTATTCAGCGTGGATGTAAATAACTAAGCAAAGGGGACACCAGCAGCTAACCTGGCTCACGTGCACCATGCAGGACAGCTTACTTGCAGAGCGAACCTCCAACATTTCTACACCACTGAGCACAGTAACCTATTAACAGAAGCACTGGCATAAAAACTTCACATCCTTTAGTCGCAGAAAAGGGAGCTGGAAAGGTTTAATGGGGTGTGTTAGTCTCTGCCCCCAAGCAAGGACAAACTACACCCAAACAATTCATGACCTGGACGTCTAACCTGCTCTTAGCAGTTCCCAGGGAGTGTTAACAAAAGGCCCAAAATTTCACTAGTTCTTCTGCTTACACGGTATGTCTGCCCTCACAGATCCTTGGAGTCTACCTACTACACAAGCAGCGACTGACTTGTCATTGTTGACCAAAGCCTTTTATGAAATTCTTATTTCACTTCACTTCGTCAGGCTGAGGGAAGAACTGCTTTATGCAGGGGGAGAGCAAATAAAACAGGAGAACCATAACCCACAGCTCATCTGAGCTGTGAAAGTGTTTTGTGTTTGTTGATCACGCTCAGCTTCAAGTGGGTTTTAATGAAGGAAAGTATTTGCATTTTAGAAGTGGATTTTCAAAACCTCCCCACACCAGTGTCCCTCTGCTCCCCCAGAGGCTGTGACTCTCTCCAGCAACAGCAGCACAAGCATTTGGGAAGCAGTGCCTGTGCATACAGGGAACAATACCACTTGCATTATGCAGCTCTGCACAGTATGCACAGGTTGCATGTGCTCGGCTCGCTGCCGCTGCTCTCCTCATCCACCACTCAGAGGGAGCTGAGATGTAAGGAAGGAGCAGACAGCTGAAACGCTGCTGGCTTGCGCCTCCCTCCTCTTCCAGTTGTCAGGGAGTTGTGCAGCTCCAGCTCCGTTGCTTTGCAAACTAATTAAACTGATGTCCCTGCATGCACATGAGAAGTTTATTAGCTTCAGTGGTTTAGTCAACCTTGAGCTCTTCTCTGCTGCCAATGCAAAAGGAAAGCTCCTCAAAGCAGGCAGTTTCACATGCCTTTGAGTGGGAAAGGGGGAAAAGCATCCTGGGGCCCACATGCAAACTCAGAGCAAGGAGAACAGAGCACCATCCTCACTTTGCCACTAGCCCTTCCGCATCATTGTTTACTCCTGCTACTCCTGCTTCTGTCACGCCCTGTGCATATTAACCCTGCTTTTGCCAACATAAAGTTCAAACTGTCTTGTACAACAGTTTTGGCACCGTGACAAAGTGCTCCTGGGGCCAGTAAAATGCTGAGGATGGCACTGAGGAAGCTCTGTTCTCACAGGGACATACCCCCAACACCTGTGTTCTACCAGTAAGACAACACAGAAGCAAACCTGAGTGATGGAACGGCACGATGGTCAGACAGAACTGCTGGGTTCAGGGGCACCTGACAAACACCTGAGAACACAGGCAGGTTTGGCCACATTTCAGCAAGGGTCAAAAAAATCCCTGGAGTTGTGCCAGTGACTGCGAGCTAAGGGTCTGGTTCAATGTAACTTCACAGACATGGAAAATGACGCTATTATCTCTGAACCTTATCGAGGTTCTAGGAAACAACACATACTCAGGTTCACAAAATACTTTTGAGTTCCTCCTACAGGAAAGAAAGTGAGTACAGATGCTCCTGTGAGGAACCTATGAAGACCAAGGACCTCCTGGAGCATTTCTTCCCCCATGCTTCAGGCCAAACAAGTCCACACCATTTCTGCTGATGGATGCCTGTGTTCAGTGTCCTAAGAGACCCCTACAGTGGTTCAAAAGCACCTCCTCCAGGGAAAACACCTTAGTGCCATCTCCTTTTAGTCCTCCCTCCCCATGCAGAAGCAGCAAGCAGGATTCGGATGCAATTAACACTGATGTCTGTCTTATGCCTATATTCACAATTATTTTTATTATTTAAATTTATTTCTTATGGCCAGATTTTGAATGAGAACTGAGTCCAAATGATGGCTGTCAACACAATCGTCTTGTACAGTATCTGCACACCGTATAAACCCCTTGGCTATATGGAATACATAAATGCAACTAATAAGAGAATTACAATGGAAACAAAGCCCAATGACTCAACTCCTGATAAAGTGCTCATTGTTATTATTAGGACTATCCCACAACATGCCAGATGGTTTTCAAACATAATTCAGACTCAGACAGATGCCCTCTGGTGATTCTTGTTCAGGCAACTGAAAGTTTTACTGCATCTGCAGCAGAACTGAAGGTATGCCAGGGTGCTTAGCTTAAACTGTCAACAAAGACGTAAGGAAGCTGCAAACAAAAGTGTCTGAGACACACGAACTTACACTGTTAAACTATGAACGTGCTGGGGAAATATTTTGGGGGAAAACAGAAGAGTCTTAAACTGCTTTAAAAAAGTGGCATTAAATGGCATCTGCCAAAGCCACCCAACGAAATCTCTACCCTCAGACCCCTGCAAGCTAGAAAGCCCTGTGCCTAAAAAAAGCCAAGGAAAAGAAATAAAAACTTGGAATTGCCATTTGTTTTGCCAACTGTTACAGAACGAGTTTGAATTGAACTTACTGCTTTCCTAGAGTAGATAAGTGAGAGTTTTCCCTGGAAGGAGAAAGCCCAAGTACAGCCTCTGAAGACAGGAATTTGACCGTGTGAGGGTCTGAGCACGACACAGTGGACTCAGGTCAGATAGAAGATAAGCATGGAGACACAGAGGAAGTGCCCAAATCTCACTGTGAAGCCCCACGGCTTTCACCCGATGCAGACAAATGCATCATTTATGCAGGACTGAGTTTCCCTCCCCCTGTCCTTACTCTTATTGTAGGAAATTTAATACAACATTCTGCGTACTCCAAAAAGAGGATGTTTTCCTTCCCTGTCCCCACCCTCCACAGGAAGGAAAACTCCTAGGAGATCTCTATGAAGAGCTTTCCGTGAACGTCAGCCTACAGACAACCACACTATACACAATCTCTGCTCTTAGGCCACATGACTCAAGAAGTCACAACAATTCCATGTATCACAAGAAAACTTGGCAGAACTTGAGACAAAGGTCATGACATGACTGTAAAGGACAGTCCAGCTAAACCATCCCAGCTTGTAAAAGTGGAGAACTGTCATTTCCAAGGAAGCATCTAAAAAGTTGTGCCTTTCTCTTCAGCAAGAACGTAAAAGTACACACACATACACCTTTGCAAAGATAAGGCACAATCCACAGAAAGACACTAGCTATGATGAGGGTGGTGAGGCCCTGGCACAGGGTGCCCAGAGCAGCTGTGGCTGCCCCTGGATCCCTGGCAGTGTTCAAGGCCAGGTTGGATGGGGGACTTTGGGCAACCTGGACTAGTGGAGGGTGTCCCTGCCCATGGCAGGGGGTTAGGACTAGATGGGCTTTGAGGTCCCTTCCAACCCAAGCCTGTGCCTCTAGTGGAGGGTGGCCCTGCCCATGGCAGGGGGTTAGGACTAGATGGGCTTTGAGGTCCCTTCCAACCCAAGCCTGTGCCTCTATGGGTAGCAACTCCCTGAGAAACTACTGTTGAAGAAACTTGTTCCAACTTTGAAAAGTGAGGAAGAGACTTTTGCCTTGATCAATAAAAAAGGCAACAAAAGAGGGTTGGGGGTAGAATCAAGAAAAAAAATCCATGACTGCGAACCTGAGTTTAACACCCAGAGTTCTGTGGAAAACTAATGGAACAGGAGGAAAACACACCTCTGGAAAACATACCATTTTTATTTACAGCATACACACAGGGCTCGAGGACCAATGTCTTAAAATACTGACCTGGCTCACTCCTGTAACACAATCAAAATGCATTCAGTGACAATAAAGTCAGCTCTCCAGCACCTTCTTTATGAATATTCCTTCCCTGCCAGTACAAGTAGCTGCTTCATTGCTTGCAGAGGTGTGCCAATTACTCAGACGCTAATAGGCTTGAGCTGCTCACCCCATTTCTCTTGTATCAAACTGACTGTTTTGTTTCGATAGTCACTGAACTGACATGGGAAACAGGTGATAAAATGCACCACTGGGCCACACAGCTTCAGCCACAGAGGTCACAAATGAGAAAAACACTGCAGAGGGCAAATTTCCATTTCCTCTCTTCCTGTTTTTGTAAAAGTTTCTCATCACGTACATTCCTAAAAATTAATCAAAGGTGAACAGTGCAAATTAATGATGACTAGTGGCAAACACAATTTAATTCGGAAGCTTTAGATGCCAAGAGAGCAGGATCCAATTTGTTCCAATTTACAGCATGGCCCTGAACAGGAGCACCTGCAGTGCTGGGACACTTCTCCCAAAGCATAAGGACATGGGCACCTCCTGCTCACTTCCCAAACTCAAGCTGACAACTCTCCCTCCTCAAAACTTTCAAAAGAAGGGAAAAGAAATACTGGAAAAACTTTTGGGTCACATCAGAGCAGAGGGAGACAAACTGGTGCTTGTTCCCCATGAATATGACTTTGTCTTAGCTAGTACTGCCTGAACTGGCCTGGGAAACCCAGCTGCTGCCCACATCATGCTCTCCCATTTACAGCAGCTGTCTGTGGATCTGTGCTAAAGCTAAGTGGTCCCCATAGTCCTTACCTGCATATACACACACAGACTCCCAAGGGTACCCAGACGTGCCTCATCCACCCCTCTTTGGTCAAGCATTTGAAAGCATGGCCAGCCTCTGACTGAGCCAGGCCCTTGCTGCAGGAGCTGGGTCCTTTCCACTGGCTTCCACCCCACCACAGGGCTGTAACATGCTCTGCCACTGTAAATTAAGTTTTAGCTTCTCAACACCATCTCTCCCAGGACAGGAATCCCACAGTGCCCAGCACCACGCATGCCCGTAACAGCTCTCCCGAGGAGTTTACGTGGGCAAAGAAAGGAGCAGTATCTCCAGCGAGCAGTGACTTGATCTTAGTTCTTCACAGCAGAACAGGAAATCAAAACACTTATTCTACTTTAGACAACAAGCACCAAAGGAAACTACCTACAGCACACATGAGATGCTCCCTCAGCCTCCCCGAACACCCAGCACGCACCTTTTAGGCACACCCAGGACAGATGATCACTGCATTTCAGAAGTACACGGAACCCACAATTTTTCTAAACATGTAAAGGTCCCGTTTTAACCTCTGTTTGACCTGTAACAATCTCAGAGATGGAGGGTGTGTGTGGGGGAAATGTAAACAAATATGCTTTTGAAGGGAAGAAAAGCACTGACTGCCAGGCTTCCTCTGGCATTTAGGGGAGGCAGACAGTTATATAATATAATAATGTACCCTCTCCATTCAAAAGGGTTGGCGATGTCAGAGCTTAACAGTATCTTAAAAGGAAGTCATTTCAGCAAACAAATCACTGTGCATGTGTGCAGCAGACCTAAAATAGCCCCCCATGCCACTTGCCTGAATGAGAAAGATTCACTCCTGTTGCCAAGCAAAGCCGAGTCTCAGTCCGATTCCAATGTTCCAAGGGAGGAAAATGTCAGTTTTCAAAAGTTGATCCTTCTAAGTAGCATCCTGAGCTGAATATATAGTACATGTTTTCCCATGAGCCATAAAGAGAATGTCCTATATTTTGACCGTGAACAAGTTTTTCTAGGAATGCAAATTTTGCTCTCAATAGTTACACAATGGACCACAGTGTCACAAGCCCCGTTCGTGCTCCATTAGTCATTCTTTTATTTTTTTTTTTAAACAGAACTTCACAAAAGGCCTACAGTGCGTGGAGAGCTCTTGCTAAACAATAGGCTGATTGTTTGAAATATTTGCAAGATTCCGAGAATAGAAAGGCAACACCCAAAGACAAACCAATACGCAGCACGTAATTAATGCAGCACGTAATTAAGAACAGCAAGCAGCCCGCAGTATCATGCTTTCATGAGTCAAACAATCCAGAAGGTAAAAAACCCCAGGAAGAACAGCAGCTCTCAGAGGTTTGAATTGATATCCTCTGATCAGCACGTGGAAGATACCTACAAAATGGTCTGTATTCACGAGAGGAACAGAAGGGGAGTTAGTTAGCTTTCTAAAGAGCTCCAGGCTAGTATGGAATGGTGCTCAGCTACAAGAATCACTGAATGGTCTGGGTTGGAAGGGACCCCAAGGATCATACAGTTCCAAACCTCCTGACACAGGCAGGGACACCAATTTACACAAGGTTGCCCTTGGGGCCTTGAACACCTCCAGGGATGGGGCATCCACCACCTCTCTAGGCAGCCCGTTCCAGCACCTTTACACTCTCTCTGTAAAAACCTTCCCCCTAATATCTAACCTAAACCTTCCCTCCTGCAGCTTTAGTCCACAAACAGAAGAAAAAAAAAAAAAAAAAGATATATATTTTTGAAGAAGTCATTAGGCTTCTGGTGGGAAATGATATTTTACCTCTCTTTCACCAACTAAATTTCAGCCTGTACCCTAGAGAGTGCAAAATTAGCTACTACCTCCTAAAAGCAGGCTGGTAATCCAGTACTTCAGTCTGACTCCAGCTCCTCATGGAAATGTCTGGCTTGCAAAATCTAGCACAGGCACCTTCACTTGTAGCATTAGTATTTCGGGGTGGGCAAGGCAAGCAACACCCCTCACCCAGGTGAGACATGACAGAAAGGCAGCGCAGTCATTCTGGCTCTGCCCTTGGTGCTTGGGAAAAACGTTTGACAGACATCCTGGAGATGCTGCGTACGTCCAGGTCTGTGCTCCAAAGCTCTGGGGTTTCCAGACACCAGGACACAACCTTAGCTCTGAAAATTAAATAAAGAAGAAGAGAGGCTCGAAATGAAACCCTGCTTACCATCAACACAAACAGGGTTGCCTGCTAGAACAGTGCTCCCACATGCTCACCTTTGCACCCTCCTACACATTAGGTTTTGCTGTGCTTTCTGGGATTGTTTTGGACCGTTCAGAAGGGGTTGGAGCCTTTGTTTTCAAACAGATGATGCTGTGCCAGGCAGGACCGAAGTCAAAGTGAGGAAGATCTGCTTGAGAAAACAGTACTTATGTCAAAAAAACCAACAAACAGCTGAGAGAGAGAAGTTCCAGCACTTCAGGCTTCAGATGGTTGAAGAAGTGCTGCACAGCGACAGAGAGAAAAGCCATTAGGGAGATCACCGACCCACGGGGTGTCTGGGAAGTGATGTCTCCGGCTGTGATGAATCAGCACATGTCCTGACTTGCAGCTTTCCTCCTCCCAGGCAGCAGCCAAGGGCAGACCACAGCCAAGGGGCTCTTCACACAGTATGACTGCCTCTAGCAAAAAGGCAACACAAGAATCCCAATCCAAGTTTCCTGGTACTACCAGGCTCTTCTGGTCAACCCACCATGAAGATACCCGTGTCTCTTAGCCCTACCCATGGAAGAAGCTTGGGACATTTTGTGGGAGAGAAGTCAGAGACCTAGGTGGTGCTGCTATCTCAGATCCACCGCTGTGCCCCATAAGAGAAAGAGGGCTGGCAACACCTGTCTTCAGAGGAACTTTGAATGCAGTCAAAAGCCATTATCAAAATCCTCCACCCAGTTCAAAACCACTCTTTTCATTTACCAGTATTAATATTTACCCTACAAACTTTCACGCCTTCTTTAAAATATATTAAGCCACAGAAAATAATACAAATTAAAAATTAACAGGATTTTGATGCAAGTTTGAACAGTGCCATGACAACTTGCAATAACTCCAGAGTCTGAAAGGAAGAAGAAGAAAACATGGAAACCAACACAGGATTATCAGATCTTCCCTTTCACTTTTTTTTTTTTTTTTTTTTTTTTTTTTTTTTAAGAAGCCTATTAGCTTGATCAAGGAAAGGAACAGAAATACCTACATCAGTAAGCACTCACCTCAGGACAGAAAGGAGAACTGGATAAAAAGACAGATATTACTTCTCTTTTACTATTTGTATTCTGGCAGTGCCTTAATTTCCAGTTACATACTAAGAACCAGTTATGCATAGTTTAACCAAATTATATATACACGTCCCACAGTTCATGTGCTGTCTCAATTCTTCTTTAGATTCCTACCTATTTCCCTATTAAAAAACCACCTCAGTTAGAACATAACAGGTATTGTTAAATGTTCTGATTTTCTTTCAAACACACACAGTGCAACCCCCTCACCCCAATAAACCAAACACCCACAGGAATTAAAAATACCAGCAATTTACTCATCAATGACATTAGTTGTTCCATACTGAGAATGATCAAAAGAAGGAGGAAAGAATGTATAAATACAGCCAATCTGGAGAGTCTTGTATCACCTAGAAAAACTGACGTTGACATTGTGTAACACCTTGATAAGCTTTCACAGATACTCTGTGGCTGCGTGCTCTGCCACTTGGCTCAAAAAAGGATTGGGAACAACTATATTCTGTAGGCAGCCCAGCCCCTGCACAAAACTGGTGCCTAGCAGAGTCCCAAGGCTAAAGTCAGCCACATGCTCTGCAGTCTGAGAGCTTTATTTCCAGACACGCATGCTAAGACAACACAGAACATTTTCAGAAACATTAAACACCTGTATCTTGTCACAGCTTCCAGAGAGCCCAGCAACCTCTGAAGGTTGTGGTCCATTAGTCAAAGTCCCTAGGTTGCACACTCACACCTGGGGCCAGGTTTCCTCCTGAACTCAGTCCCATTTATTGCCCAGATGCAAAGCCCAGTTTCCAAAGCGTTCAGAAGCCACTGGTTTCTGTGTGTTCCGGATCTGCCAGAGCACTCTGCACACTCATTCACCCCACTGGCCAGGGGGCACGTTGAAAACAAAACTTTCAAATTCTTCCACCTTACAATGAAAGGAGGCACACAAAGTTTACAAGCTCATCTGAAGATGTTCTGCACATCAGTTCTCATACATCCGCAATGAGGACTAATCTAAGATCACCCACAGCCACTTCCTCCAGCCACTTCTGCTTCCTCTAGCAGAAATCAGTGTATGTGAAAAACAAAGTAATTCAAAGAGGGGTAGGACTGGTGAAGTCTGGATGGTTCTGCTCCTGACAGTAGCTACCACAGGTGTCTATGCTTCCACTTAGTCAATGGAAACCCAGATGACAATTCAGCTCTCCCAGAGCAGACACTTGGCTTTGTTCAGTTGAATTACTTGTGGAGTGTATTGAGTCTGCTGAGGGTAGGGAAGTTTTACATACCTCCATGTGAAGTAGGTATCACAATCTGAACCAGACCTGTTCTGGTTTCCAAAAGATGAACGTCTTGTGGCAGAGAAGTTTGATTTGCTTTTTGTTTTCAACTGAACTCCACCTTCTGCAGACAGCAGAGAAGGACCAGGAGAGAAGGAAATGTACAAAATGAGAGAATATAATGATATTTCTCTAACTTGAAAGAAGTCTTGTCCAAGGGAATCTGCAAGTATTTGTGACATCTTTCTCATCTAGGTACTCCCTAATGTTGAAAAGGGAACAAGCTTTTTCTGTAATGGGAAAACTGACATGGTCTCCCTTCCCATCTCTATCTTTGTTTAAAGACAAAACCTGTCATAAGTTACTACTTTCACTCCTCTGTCAAACGTGGTTAAAGCTGTCCAAACACTACAAAAACTAATTGACAAAGCTAACAGATGTACATTGATGAAGGAATGGGCTTAAGAAACCAGACTACAAATCTTTGCTTCCCCCTCAGTTGCCAAGACATCCAGCTAATAAGTGAAAAGAGCAAAAGAGACTTAAGAAATAGTTCTTTCCTTTTTCTTTTTGAGTGGAGAACAACTCAAACTGAATGCATTTTTTTGTCCCTACCACAACAACTGGGAGGGAGTCCTGTGTGGATGGTCACATAAGAATTACTCACTGTAGGCTCTCCTTACAGTCACTGAGGAGAAACAGAGATTACTTGCTCTTTTTTTTTTTTTTTCCCTTTTTTTTTCCTACAGACAGAAACCCAGAGACCAGCAGAGATCTGTACCAGTTCACTGAGGTGAGACATCTCATCCAGGGTTCCTGCATGTAAGGTTGAAGAAGGTGGAATCTAGAACCAGCACATGTTTTAGCACAAAAAGATGAAAGATGTCCCTCCGTGATGCTGGAGGCAGCATGACAAGCAGATGGTAACAAGTGAAGGGCCAAGACTCCTTTGCTGGCACAAGGCCTGAGCACATCCACACACAGTTCCACCACATTCTTCTTCTCATGCCTCAGCATTTAATGCTGCTTCACATTTGAGCCAAAAGATCTGTGAAAAACTCTTCTCATGAGTGTTGGGGGGTTCGTTTTCAGTGTAGAAGTGGGATGTCCATTCTTAGAACGGAGGATGTAGCCCGAATTTTCAAGAACAGCCTACTCCAAAAATCAACTTGGGTAAAATGCAAACAAAAGATACCACATTTTTCCTACTTTTGTCAGAGGTGTTCTACTTGCAAATGAGACACTCACCAGTTTTGACTTAATAAAGGTATTCCACCTAATAGTTAAACCAACCTCTACTCCCACGACTGATTTGACAGTCATCCTTCTGGTACTACAGGCTTCAGTGACCTGCCCCTACCTTCAGTATCTGCTCTCCACAGCAACCAGACCGCCCTAGATGTAACCAACTCATCCACAGGCTCCAGCTCACCCATGGGCAGATTTAGCTCAAACAGTTGGTGGGGTCAGCCCTACTACCTACCTGTGCAGTCTTTCTTTTTGAGCAGACCACCATCTTACAGCAGAGGCAGCACCAAAATCCACAATGAAATACAGCAATAAAACCAGCACAATGTTTTCCTTTCACTAAAGGCAGGAGGTATGAATGAGGCCATAGTTTGGGAGCTCAGTAATTCAGATACTACAGCTTTTTGTGCTAGGGGAAAAAAAACCTCCCCACCAAACACTGCTCACAAAACACCAAGCAATGATCAGATCTGTATTCACTCCACCGGTATTTTGTTCCGAAAAACATAGCTGAGTTAACCTTTAGCCCTGTCATTCAGTGCTGCCATTGCCCTTCATAGGCTGTAAGCTTTGTAGTGAATTTCACAGAATCACAAGGTTGGAAGAGACCTTTGAAGATCATCAAGTCCAACCATTCCCATCCTATGCTAAACTATATCCCAAAGTACCTCATCAACCCTTTTTCTGAACACATCCAGGGAAGGCGACTCAACCACCTCCCTGATTTTGAAGTGTTTGGGACTGAGGTTTGTTACTCTTGCTTTGCCTGACCTTGTCTTGGTCAGCCTGCAGCTTTATTTCACTTGGTTGAACTGTGACTGTAATTTCTGTAATTGGCCAGGTGTCTATATCTGGTTTATTTCTGCGTATGGGGCAACCACAGTTGTGTACAGATAGCAGTAACAAGCAGTTATTCTATATAGAATGACATATTTACTACTTGTAGCAATGTTGTAGACAGAAATACAACAGAGGCCAGGAGAAGGGGAGACAAAGGATGTGGCATAGGGTGAGAAGAGACGAGGCACAACAGACCATGGCTATGAACATCTCACCAATGGTCCATTAAAGAAATGCAGACCTGGCACTGGAAAAAAATGGTTTTAAGGCCAAGAAAGAGAACAGAGAAATAGTATCTCATGCCCACAGAAGCAAGCAGATATAGCAGAACTCAGATGCAATGTGGAATTGCAGACCAATGGAAAGAGACATAGGTATGAAGTTGTTTTATCAAATGAACTAAAATGATCCCTGGTGGATACTACAGCAAGCAAGAAACTGACAATATGAACCTCATACGTCTTACAGCAGAGGGCTCCAGATGCTGGCAACTTGCTGTAACACCCACCACTACCAGCATGAAAACAGCAGTTCTGGAACCCAGAGGAGCAGGGAGCAGAAGACCAGGAAGAGAGGTAGAAACTAAAATCCTTGTATATGAGTTTTAACTGCATGATTACTCTGTCATTTTTTGTAACAATTGCATCTAGAGTAAGATTAGACTTTAAGAACTTCAGTTATGCTGACAATAAATTCTTTGCTAGATGAAGACATGCTGCCTTTTTGCCTGAGAACAAAATTTTGAGTGTAATACTTTGTCCAAGCACGTAGTCTCTTTACATCACAGTAAATAAATCCAACTAAAGATCTTGTTTTATTCTAAACAGGTGTTGCCCATCTTCCAAGAACAAAGGAAAAAGCTCTGTAAGCTCATGTTTTTCTAACTGGTTCAGCAGAAATATGATCACATATCCACACCTGAAGCAGATCAAATTTGAACCACTGGGTGATCTAACACTGATGCTTCTGGAGCCATGGCCAGAAGACTATAGAAAGGCCAGATCTGTAAAGGGGAAGCATTTGTGCAGAGCTAACAAAATGACCAGAACATCACCTTGAAGGGGCTATGAACTAGAAAACTGCTAACACTTTCTCTTCATCAAATATATCAGGGCTTAGAAAGCAGTGGAAAATAATTCATAGAGCAGAGAGGCAAGGAAAAGAGCTACCTTGAAATCACTGGAAAATTACTGAGTGAGAACATTGTCTGGCAAAAGAAACTACAGATGGTAGGAAAAAGAAAAAACAAATACTTGAAAAGTTCCACTGATTTTTTTGTTGTTGTCTTTCACTGAATTTTTCTTCAATTGGCTCCCAGTTACTGGGGCTATAAAAACAGACAGATGTTCTTTAGTTAAAAATTAAGATGCAGTAATTACTGTGACAATCTCCCTTCTGTATTATCACTTCCCTGGGTTACCCCAAAAGCCTCTACAAACCACGTGCTTCATTACCTTTCTGTCACCCTCCACGCTGGAACAGACTTCCCATAGACAAGTAACAAGACCACTCTTTTCATGTCTCATTTTACAACTAAACCTTGTACATAACACCTAATCAGAGTGGCCTCTGGAAGGTTTCTGATGCATTGTTAATGTATGCTTGCTAGTTTATTTCCCCAAACTAAGCTTTCTGGTAAGGTATGTCCTTTGGTGTATGGATCAGGTCTCTATTCACACTACTTGATACCCTCAGCACTGAAAAAAACAGTAACAGCAAAGCAGGTCATCAGGAAAACATTCATGAAAAAGCAGCTCTAGACTACTGATTGTGCTAAGCCATTCAAGAGGTGTTATGACCTTTCCAAATGCAGTTCTTGCATTTGTATATGAGCTATACAAGTATTAGCACAGGAAGGTAGATGGTAAAGTATCAGAAATAGATAACAAAACATGTTTGAGACAGGTGGTAACCTACAACTGAAGTAACAGCAGGAGTACAACCACGTAACAGCAACTGTGTAATTTGACATCATCAGGTCACCCTCAATCTTAAAATTCAGGTTCTGTAATTACACCCCTGTTGTAAACAGCCTGTAGTTAAGGAACAACTCAAAACTGTCTAGCAAATAGACTGTTAGTCAACATAACATTACCACCTCTCTTCAGAAAAGGCAGTGCTTGATAGGACCCAAGAGAGTCATGTTCTGAGCCTAGTCTTACTCCTCACCAGCTGTCAGATCTTGCCTCATCTCTCCACAGCAGTTTTTCATCTCATCCTTAGACTTTCTCGCTCTTCGTCCAATCTCTCAGCAAGGAGTCTCAGCACTCGACTGCACATCCAAAAGCTTAGGAAAACTACCCACCAGGCATTAGTAAAGCTAGAGTACTCCTGGCTTAGGCATGTTTAAATAGTTGGTCTCTGACTCTTCAACACAGAAATCATTGTCTTCTGTATCTGTATAGCAGCTAGAACCATGGCATCCCAAATTCCAGTGAGGCCTTTAAACAGCAATAACATTAATTACAACACAAGAAACAGGTGAGTGTTGATTTATTTTATATTCTCAATTTGAAAATATACTTTAAAAGCACATACACTTCTACTGAATGGTCAGAACAGAGACCTGCGTGTGCCTGACCGAGCAGAACTTCTAAGGCCAAAGGTCTCACACTCCAAGAGAAGCAGGAACAGTTTCTGCTGAATGTAAGAGCCCAAGCACATGGCAAAGATTGCTACTAAAACCCAACTGCTGAGTTCTTCAAAGGAAACACTTTCTCTTCACAACTGCCCTGTGTAAATTAAAAGCTCTAAAGTATTTCTTCTGAATGTTGTTTTCACTATTTTCTGACCCAAATCTTCAGACTTTAAAACATGATTCTCCTCACTTTGTGTGGAGGCAAAACTCCTCTTTATGTTCACAGTATACAAATACAGAATCACAGAAGGGTCAGGGTCAGAAGGGACCTCTGGAGATCATCTAGTCCAACCCCCCTGCAAAAGCAGGATCACCTAGAGCAGGCTGCACACAGAATCACAGAATGACAGGGGTTGGAAGGCACCTCTGAAGGAAAGGAACAAGAAAACTACACAAGAAAACTATCTCAGAATTAATTTCAGTTGCAAATAAATGTTATAAATTATCACTTACATAGTAAAATTAATGATAATGAGCCCATCTGGAGTTGCTAATTGGTTCTAGGTATGGTGTTAAGTTTCTCAGATGCAAAAGACCAGCTCATTGTCAACACTCAGACAGCAATGTACTTGTTTTTAATGGTAACAACTCTTGAGAAATCCTGCTTCACACATACAAGAAATCAAACCAAGTGCTCTCACAGCCCATGAGGAAAATGACAGCTACTCACATTTCACTGAGCACCAGAACCGGCTAAAACCTTCCCTTCCAAACTCTAACTTCAATGACTCATCACAAAACAACTCAATCAGCAAATCTCACACATCTGGTAGCAATGTGGTGCTAGGAGCCCCCCTCAGCCAACAGCTCACAGACCCAACTCCTTCCAGCATCACTCTCGCCAGTGGGGAAAGGATTACTTCAACACAGCCTTAAATCAGAGCAGGTATTGACAGGACCTTATATGAGATGGAATGGGGAGCTCATACCTCTTTGAGCTATTGCTTCAACAGACCTCACTGCACTGATTTACACAGAGTTTATGTTTTCAGAGCTATCCCTGCAAACACAAAGACAAGGAGCATGATTGTTCTCATATGGTTCAGTAAAAGTGCAACGCATAAGATTCACTGTATCTGCAGAGCTCTGTGGATGATAACCACCAACAGAGAGGTGGTAACAGGCAACCAGAAAGTGGTAACATCAAACATTGCTACAGTCATGTTGGCAGGAAACATCTGCCCACTGCCTTATCTCTTTCTCTCATTTTATACTGAGGTTGAAATATCGCTGACATCTCCTGCAGCAGTTTCTTTACAGTAAAATCACCTCCACACTTCTGCACAGGCAATACAAATTTACCTTCAGCAGATCTAACAGAAAGCCTCTTAAGATATCTTACTGGATTGTTCATACTGGACTGTAATACGCCTTTTCAGATAACGTTGCAGAGGAATACAGAGAGATATATGTTCATTCAGAAACTACAGCACACAACCCCACAGACTGCAGGAACAAAACGCCTGATTGCCATAACTGGAAAGCGAATATCTGAAGTTTGACATCACCTTTTTCCTAAAGTCTTATGTTCTGCTGAAGTCATATATCACAAAAGGAATGATTATGGCAGGATTGTGCTGGCTGTTACTTTGAATTCTAAAGGTCAGAGGATCTATATGTAACTTCCAATTTAAAAAAAACCAAACAACAGAGAGCTCCACACACAACTCTACCTAGATTCATTTCAAGAGAGGTCTCTGAAGAAGCCTGATTAACTAACACAGCTGAAATGTGTTCAGCGCTCACCCAGGATCCCCAGGCCATTTTATGTATGCAAGAGCAGTCCACAACACCGAGAAAAGCTTGCTCTTCTGGACATAACCATGCTGTAGCTCATCAAACATTAGAATCAGTGTTTTACCTGGGTCCTTCCTGTCTCAGGCGTTGTTCCTGGCCTGACACTGCAGACACACAAGCGCTCCCTGCAAGCTGCTACTTAAACACCACCACAGCTCTCCACGGGTAGTTGGCTCACGGTCACCTGTCTTCCATCAGAGTGGGATGCAAGGGGAAAGTCCATCCTAAATACTGACCTTTGGAAAACAGAGCTGCTGAACACAGTGCTGTGCTACCCAAAACTAGCACCGGGTGAGCTGGCTTAGACTTGAAAAGCAGAATAGCTGCTTCAGCACAACTATGAGGGCAGCAAAGTTAATTAGCTGTGACCTGCTCATTTGAAAGAGTTTAACAGAGTATTTCCACGTAGGGCTGGGATTTTTTTTTACCATGTACAAACAGCTACATTGTGAGTTTCATAAAGAGTTTTTCAGGTATTTTTCTAGTTGGGACAGAAGGTAGATAACATTTACTTAGTTATTCCCATCTCCACAGGTACTACGCATTACTAAAGTCTATTAAAACATCAAAGAAACTGTCAAATGCAGTTACTGACATATCTCATGTGCACTTACTCATGTCAGCAACCTTACATGTAAATAAACTCTATCAAGTGTACCTTCTTGAGGAGTTAGATTTAAGTATCTCTGGAAATATGAAACCCCCTTAACCTCTGAGCTGGAGTTTACAGAATCCAAACAATGCACTGCTGTACAGATTTCATACTAGCACCTTTCCAAGTCTTCTAAATCTTGCATAAAATGATTCAGTCAACTACAACCCCCAAAAGTTTCACATTTCTAGATAACAGTGAATCTGGGATGAGCGGCCTTCTACTCTTTTTTTGTTCCTTTTAAATGAAACGGATTATAAAACTGATGACAGCACCCTCACGATTCATTGTGCTCCTCACATCATCCCTAAAGCTTTTTCTTTTTAAACAAAATCACTTAGTGAGAATGTGTCACGTCTCTATAGTCATAGGTTAACAATTCAGAGTTGGTCTAGCTATTAGACCACAGTCGCAGAGATGAAAATAAGTACGTTTCAATGCATACAAATAGTCCCATTAGCTTCACAGGAATTGTTCTAATGCATAAATCAGATTGCAGAACAGCTTTAGTAAAAAAAAAATTAAAACCCAACTGAAAATGGATCTACAGCCCAATTCACAGGGAAATTATTTATTTGTGTACGCATAAGTATCACTAGATGTGCAGGGGAAGCTGGTAATAAAACATTGTGAAGGTCAGAAGGCATGTCTCATTACAAAAATCTTATTTTACTTTCTTATAATTTTCCCCTAATCTTATCCATTTCAACTAAATAGTTTCATGGCATATACCAACTCCAGGTGAGGTGTTTTTATTAATAACTGCATATTAATAATATTTATATACATCCAACACATGGTTAGGTAAAAATCTATTTTGTTTGGAATACATTAAAAAAATCAGCCACCTTTCTTCTAAGAGTTCTAGATGCTGGAGGAGCAGAGACTTGAAACTCTGAAAGCTTATGGATAAGCTTTTTTATATCCCAAGAAATCTGCTCATCCAGGCCTTTTCAGGGCTTGGAGAACATAGCTTTGTGCATGCCCAACAGAAACAAGATTTATCATCTCAAATTTCCAGCAGTTCCATCTGTGCAAGGCATGCTGCTGTAAGGCTGAACAGGAGTTTCCTTGTAGCCACTGGCTCTTCTGAATTAAGCTCTCCTTTGTGTCCCTAGGCCTGTGTCTGTTACAGTAACTGACATCCAGATTGGTCCAAGTTACCTAAACTGATGCAGAAGGAAAAAGAAGAGTATATTGGGTCAGGTAATTAAGGGAGAAGGTGGTCTGTAGGCGTCAGGCAGGGCACAGGTAAATTGCACAGGGAAGCGATACAGAGAGCAAAGAACAGAACAATTTGATGAAGGAGGGTGAAATGAGGATGAGTCGTCATGAAGGACTCAGGAAGAAGCCGAAGTGCAAACTGGGCACTGCCTGTCTGGGGAGAAGCTCTGCGGGAAAGGCCCTGGAGCGGGTCCTGCTGGGGAAGAACAAGCACAGAGATGCTGGCACCAAAGAAGTCACCAGCACCCTGCGCTGTAAGAACAGAGGTAGGGCCAGAAAATCCAGAAATGGGTCTCCCTCTACTCAGCACTCATGAGAGCGCTTCTAGAATACTGCAGTCAGGTTTTAGTCCCCCAGTGCAGGAGAGACATTGATGAGCTGGAGTGAGTTCAGGGAAGCACTACTGGGATGGTTGGGCTGGAGAACCTGGCTGGGAGGAGAGGCTGGGGAACCGAAAAGCAGTCCCAGTACCTATCTGGAAAGCATTCAGGAGATGGAGGTTGTGTGGTCTCCATCTTTGTAGGTTTTCATGATGACCAAACTGGGTAAAAGCCATGAGCGGCCTGACGTGATCTCAGAGGCGTCTCTGCTGCGAGCAGGAGGCTGGACCAAGGGATGCTGAAATCCCTTCAGCCTGAGTTACTCTGTAATCCTGAGCATGTCAGGGGCAGCGGGAACGAGACAGAATAACCTTCGGCCAGCGAGTTACCCTGCTCTCAGGCCCTACCATGAAACCCAGGGCCTCCCGTGCCACCACCCCTGCCCATCAGCAGATGATGCACAGCCCAAGCAAGACATACTCGTGAGTCACAAAATACAAACCTCACCAATTGCCCCAGGAGGACGGGAGGAACAAGAAAGTCTCCTTTTGGCTTTTGTGGCTTAAAGACCTTGGAAGTTACCCACACGAATTAGAAGTCATTCAAACTGCAAAGCCACTGCTCTCAGAAAAATCTGTGGTGGTAAAACCACAAAGGCTCGACACACCCCAGGAAATCTGTTCCTCGGAAAAGCACAGGTTAGGGCCTGGCTCAGAAACAGCAGCCGGCAAGATGGAATGAACCTGGTGCCCTTCCAGCAAAAGCTCACCTGCACCACTGATGCCCTAACCCCCCCACCCCCCCGCACGCCCCAAAGACAGGCAGCGCAGAGCTGGTTATTTAGAGAGCTTTCATCAAAAGGCTGGTGGGGGTGGCACCGCCTTCTCTGACTAAACGCCTTGTAAAGGAAACCGGCTTGGCCGCAGCCGAACGGTACCCACGCCTGCACCCTCACCTCGAAGCCACCCCAAGTGCCAGAACACCCCGGGGGACATCCCACGGGGACAACCCCAGGGGGATCCCTCACGGGGACACTCCGCGGGGCAAGACCCGGCGGCGAGGCACGCCAGAGCCTGCTGCCCAGGGAGGGTGAAAACGGCACCAGCTCCGCCTTCTCGGATTCCTTCTCCCTGCCAGCCGCTCTTCTCCCTTTTCCTCTCCCCCCCGCGCCCCGCGATGGCTCTTGACTGAGGAGGGGCCCCTGGAAACGCCGGGCCCCGCGGCGGTGCGGCAGCGGCGGCCCGGCCCCCCGCGGGCGGTGGCGGCGGAGGGGGGCGATGGCGCGGCGGCCGTTACCTGGAGAGGGAGTCACCGCTGGGCGGCCGCGCCGCCGCCGCCCGCCCGGCGCCGAGGCTCTCGCAGCTGGAGCTCTCCTCCATGCCGGGCGGCGGGGCAGCCCCGGGACGGGCGGCTGTCTGTCAGCCGAACTGCGGGCTCCCGCCGAGGCGGGAAGCGGCCATGTTGGCCCGGCGTGCTGCGCGGGGAGGGCGGGCTGAGGCGGAGCGGCGAGAGGGGGCCGAGCCCGCCGGCTGCGGCAGTGCTTCCCGGGGCTCGCTTACACTTAGCCCGCAGCCCTGGCAGCCAAGAAAGGGGCGGGGGTGCCATGCGGCTCTTTCCCTTCCCCAGTCTGAAGGACGTGGTTGGGCTGCCGAAGTCATGGGGCCGGATGACATGCATCCCAGGGTCCTGAAGGAGCTGGCTGATGTGGTTGCCGAGCCGCTCTCCATCATATTTGAAAAGTCGTGGCTGTCAGGAGAGGTCCCTGGGGACTGGAAAAAAGGTCATGTCACTCCCATTTATAAAAAAGGGAACAAGGAAGACCCAGGGAATTACAGGCTGGTGAGCCTCACCTCTCTGCCTGGGAAGATCATGGAACAGATCCTCCTGGATGAGATGTTGGGGCACATGAGGGAAGAGCATGTGATCCGGGACAGCCAGCACGGCTTCACCAGGGGAAGGTCATGCCTTACCAATCTGGTGACCTTCTATGATGGAGTGACAGCATCGGTAGATAAAGGGAAGGCGACTGATGTCATCTACTTGGACTTGTGCCAGGCCTTTGACACAGTCCCCCACCACATCCTTATCTCTAAATTGTAGAGAAGTGGATTTGATGGGTGGACCGTCCACTGGATAAGAAACTGGTTAACAGACCGTAGCCAAAGGGTGGTGGTCAATGGGTCTATGTCCAGGTGGAGGCCGGTGACAAGCGGTGTCCCCCAGGGGTCTGTCTTGGGACCGGTGCTCTTTAACATCTTTATCAATGACATCGATGATGGAATTGAGTGCACCCTCAGCAAGTTTGTGGATGACACCAGCTGAGTGGTGTGGTCAACACCCCAGAAGGAAAGGAAGCCATCCAGAGGGATCTTGACAGGCTGGAAAGATGGGCCCGGGGGAACCTAATGAGGTTCAACACTGCAAGTGTAAGGTGTTGCACTTGGGACAGAAGAATCCCAGACACAGATACAGACTGGGAGAAGAGCTTCTTGAGAGTAGCCCTGCTGAGAAGGACTTGGGGATCGTGGTGGATGAGAAGCTTGACATGAGCCAGCAGTGTGCTCTTGCAGCTCGCAAGGCCAATGGTATCCTGGGCTCCATCAGAAGAGGGGTGGCCAGCAGGGACAGGGAGGTGATTGTCCCTCTCTACTCTCCCCTCGTGAGGTCCCATCTGGAGTACTGTGTCCAGATCTGGGGCCCCCAATACAAGAAGGATGTGGAACTGTTGGAGAGGGTTCAGAGGATGGCCACAAAGATGATTAGAGGGCTGGAGCACCTGCCCTATGAAGAGAGGCTGAGGGAGCTGGGCTTGTTCAACCTGGAGAAGAGAAGGCTGTGGGGGGACCTCATTACAGCCTTCCAGTACCTGAAGGGAGCTTATAAGCAGGAGGGGGTTCATCTTCTTGAAATGGTAGACAATGGCTGGACAAGGGGGAATGGATTAAAACTAAAGGAAGGAAGGTTTAGATTAGATCTTAGGGGGAAGTTTTTTTACAGAAAGAGTGGTGAGGTGCTGGAACAGGCTGCCCAGAGAGGTGGTGGATGCCCCATCCCTGGAAGTGTTCAAGGCCAGGTTGGATGGGGCCCTGGGCAGCCTTGTGTAGATCCAGGCCTGGAGGTTGGTGTCCCTGCCTGTGGCAGAGCAGTTGGAGCTCTATGATCCTTGGGGTCCCTTCCAACCCATGCCATTCTATGATTCTATGATTCTATGAAGTCAGCCACACGAGGGAAGAGATGGGGATTGAAGCTGACATCCCCACAGCACACCCCACCTCCCTTCCCGCAGCCTGAGTCTGGCCGGGGAGCTCCTCGTCCCTCTGGCCCAGGGAGCGAGAAGAGGGTAAGAGACAGGGAGCCAGGCAGCGAGCAGAGATCTTCGTGCTGGACAGAATTGGCCTCCTTCTCCTGGTTTGGCCTCCTGAAAACCAAGGGAAGGCAGCAGCTCCCAGTTGCTCCCCCAGGGCACGGTGGTCATTCCCAAGAGCAAGGAAATGGTCTCTCTCAAGTATCTCCCTTGAAGTCATCTTCATGTTTGCATTAGGCTACCCTTCTAGCTCATCTGTGGCCCCTTCTCACACTGGACTGTGTACCTGTGATAAAAAAATGGTTGTGCTTCTGAAATTGTTAATTGCCTGTATCTGCTCAAGAATCCCATTGGGGTTTATTCCTCAAATGGATGGGGCAGGAGCTGTGGAACGTCAAA
Source organism: Gallinula chloropus (assembly GCF_964237585.1). Classification (NCBI taxonomy): domain Eukaryota; kingdom Metazoa; phylum Chordata; class Aves; order Gruiformes; family Rallidae; genus Gallinula; species Gallinula chloropus. The sequence continues at coordinate 200,613,039 of NC_140085.1, forward strand.
ACCATGCCAAGTTTACAGGGTGCCAGCATGGATCCTCTGTGCTCACAGGGAGAGATGTTACCTGGCTGGCAGCTCACCTGTGTGTGCATGGATTTGTGCCCTGGAAGCTTTGCAGTCACAGCTTGTTATCAAATGTCCTGTTGTGGTTTGTCTGGTTCCTTGGAGCAATTTGGTGAGCAAGAGAAAAGTTCTTGGCGTTGCTTACTGAGACTGAGGAACTGCATCTTAAGCCTTCCGTATCCAATGTGAAGTTGTCATCCAAATGCACATCTGTTTCAGCAAAAATCTGACCAGGCAAAGAAACTGAAATGCTGGGAACTTGTTAGTAGGCAGGTGTTTTCCAGCAAGTCTTGCTTATTGGTAAAGAGAGCACACGATGTCAAGTGCATCAGTCCAAATGGACCTCCCTCTTTGACACACTCCTCAGAACAGCATAAACGGTGTATCTCCTAAACATCTGAATACTCTGTGGCTGTAGTGTACATCTTTCTGGTTTTCCCCATTTTGTTCTTGTCATCAGCATAACTCCAGAGCAGTTCAAATCGTGCAGAAGCTGGTGAGCACAAGTCGGATGCTGAAGAGGGTTGCAATGGCCCCACCCAAGACTGCATGATGCAGCTGTGAAATTGCCTCTGTCGCTCTTTCCTTTGGTCTGTCAGCTGCTGTTGAGCAAGCTTAATGTGAGATGGTTTTGAAGCTGGTTTAAAATTGAAAACACAGCTTTGCCAAAGCAATTTTTCCTGTATTTTTGACTTAATCTTCTGAAATTAAAGTTTATAAATTGGCAAATGAATTTATCTAGTGGTTTGGGGTTTTTCGCAGCCTAGAAAATCGAGCTTGAGTAGGCTTTTTTTTTTTTAAATGAAAACTTAGTTTTCTGGTTAGAATTGAGATGTTTTATTTTAAAAAAACAAACTAATTGCCAACATTTTATTGCAGTGTTCAAACACAAACAAAACGCTTTGACATTATTAAAATTAAAAGATTGAGAGACCTGTGCTGATTCTGTCAGTAGTTTTTTTAAAATGCTGATTTTATTAAATAAACAAAAGTACCATAAATTAATGGAAAATGAGATACTAATGAGATACTATTGCCCTCCCCCTTGCTTTTCCTTAGCTTTCCATCCCCACCTATGTCTGGGTGAGCTGACGCTGTCCTCTTCGGAGACAAGCGGGCAGGGGGTGCTGTAGCAGCAGCAGTTTTGCATCTTTGGTGAGCAGTCACGCAGCTCCTGGTAGCCTTCTCCCACTAGTGCGCTCTTTTTCCAGCCTTTCCGAGGATGGAATTCCTGCTGGTAGTAACCCATGGGAGGGGTCAGCGTTGCAAAACGGGCGCAGAGCGGCGGACGTCTCCCTTTCACAGCTTATCAGGCTAATAGCCTTGCGGTAAGCCGGTGTTACTTCTGTTCCCTCTGTTCCCTCTGCTAAGCGTAGTTTGATAGCGGTGCAGTTGTTTAAAGAAAGTCAAGTAGGAATAAAAACAAAATATAACCCTCCTTTGCTATATGGAAGTATTAAAGTGCCTTCCTTTCTTCCTAATTTGCTATTGATGTGGCATCTCTAAGTAGTTTATTGATGAAGTGTTCTATTTGCTTTTCACTGCCCTGTTTTGTTCTTGGCCTTATCCCCAGGGCCTGTGAAGCCCTTTAGAAATTCCCACTGGTGCTTTGTAAATGAGAACAAAGCTAATCACCTCCTGGATCCCTCCTGCTGCTTGAAAGAAACTAACAGTCTGCTCCGTGAGTCTTTTTGCTCAACAATGCCACATTTTCAAAGTCAGTCAGGGTTCTCTCTCCGTGAAGTGAGTTACCTCAGGGCTCTTAAAAGTGATGGAGAATTAAATGAAGGCCCTGACATAACCAAAACCAATTAAGGACTGGTTTATAATTTATGCAAATAATTCGGCCAACCTATTTTTGCTTGTCACATCCCTACCATTACCTTACCAGTACTATCATTTGGGGGGTTTTATGAGGGACTGCCCTGCCATTTTGTGATTTCAATGCAGGAAATGGTAGAAGAATATTAACATAATGGACAAGTAATAAAATCATCTGTGTTCACGTTTAATGCCATGTGGCTGACACTGGCAGAGTAAATGATATCCTGAAAGAGAGAATGACAAGGAAGTTTCTTGAATCACTGTGTGAAAGAATATTTCCAAGTATATTTCCAAGTAAAGGACAAGCAGACATCCTCCAATACTTCCTCAAATTGGTACATACCTTTTGTTCATAGCACATAAGAAGTGTAAAATACATAACCTGGCTTCTTAGGTGTTGAGAGGCTGTCAAAGCTGTGGTGAATACAGCACAGAGAGGATAACTTTACATACCATGTAAAACATGATTAAGTGAGAGGAAGCAAAACTTGCTTCGGTCCTTCAGTGTGAAAGGGATGTAGCATTTACGCCCATTGTATTTAAACTACATGTCTGTTGAGTAAGGCTTTCTAGCTGTGTGTGTATGTGCAGTCCATACATCTGGCGTATGATAGATGAACGTGCCAGATGTTACAAATCTAGATGCTTCCATCCCTGGAACTTCCCAGCTTTGCTGTTGCACAGGGCTGTCACGTCTCCCATTGTGAGCACAGTGCTCCCCAAGGCTAGGTACAGTCACACGTCCCAGGGACCCTGGTACAACCTGCTGGTAGGGGTTTTGTGTGAGTGTTTGGTCATGGTCTGTGACTCCTTGAATAACTGTACCTGGAGCATGTGGTGCCAGAGCAGAAGGGGAATGATGCTGCTACACTGGGCAAAGGGGGTCTGTGAAGCAGGACCATGTGCTCAAAAGGTTCTAAGAAAACATGCTCCCCTAATGCAGCCTTTGTCATAACCTGCCCCGACATGGTACAGCTCATCAGCATTCCCCTCCCTCCCCATTGTCCCCATCACAGAACCCAACTTGGTTATTTGAAAGGCTGATAAATGACAAGGGAGTGGGAGCCCTAATCCCTTCTAAAAATGGTCACCTTGTCCCCTTCACTCCAGCCCCAACGTTAAAATCCTATCCATTCTGAAACTAGCTCTCCTTGCTGGAGCCCTGTGGAACTTCCCCGTTTCCCTGCTACACTCATGCATTCCCGCGCCCTGTAGCCAGCACATTAAATAATTCATGGCAATGGCAGCCTCACACACTGTGCCTTCCTCTCTACTAGTCCACACCAGTGAGTCCAACAAATCTGCAGCATGACTCAGTCCCATAATTGTTCTGAAAACCACACAACCAGAGACACCCTCATCTCTTCCTTTGATTCACTCAAATGGTTCTCAGATTTATTACATTTTCTTGTCTCCTTAATGTACAGCTTAAGGGCAGTGGGCAACCGATAAAAGATTCTCAGCGCCTTAGGAAGGGTGGCATGTCACTGACGAGATCCCACTGTGATGTATGATCATCAAATCACACTGGAGGTGGCATGTGTTCCTTTTGTCAAGCTCCATCAGCTGATAAAGTGTGAGGTCAGAAACAGCGAGAGCTTTGGCACACGCAGAGAGGCGGCTGAAGAACAATGTGCTGTGGCTGTGATTTGGAGCTATTGCTGCTTGTGGTTGCAAGAACATCTGTTACAAGATGATCATGGGGCACATGCATGGATTTGGTCCTGCTGATGCACAGTGCCTGTGCCATCACAGCTGGAAACTGGTCAAACCAATGGAGACACTTAGAGCGACACTTCCATTGTCACTGTGACTCCAAGATTTGAGATTAATCTGATCAGAGTGGTCACCCCAGCTCTCCCGTGATGTGGTGGTTTACTGGCTGTGATGGCACCCTGGCAGTGCTTTGGCCTTGCAGCCCTCATGAGTCTGATAGAAGCACGAGCTGATGGTCAGCTGGCCTCTGACACATTTTCTGATTATGTGGTTGGACTTTTTAAATATTTTTTTTAATGCAGTCATGCAAATACATGCACATATTGGTGCAAGGTGTTGCAGATGTGGAGCTCTGGACTCAACCTGGACCTAATCCTGCATGCTGTAGCTTTCTGCCTGTTTACAGAGCACTTTGGATGGGCAGAATATTTATTCTGCTTGTGTGCAGTGCGTTCTGGTCCTCAGTTCCACCACCAGCTCCTGGCTGCTCGCTGAGCAGTGAGGCATGAAAGACCAGACAGGCTAATGGGTATGTCAGGATCCTTCCAAACGTGTGCTCAGTGTGTAGAGAGTGCTGCCTGGAGTTAGGCATTTCACCCAGCTTTTAATTGCCATATGCTTTTAATTTTTAATGGCCTCTGCAGATAGAGATTTATTGCAATGCACTGTAACATGCATTTGCTTATAGCTCAGCAATGATACCAGCACAGTCCAGGGCTGGCAAGGTACAAGTACGCTAGTGCTGTAGCAGGCTGTGAAATCAGGGGGTGGAGAGACCCTGTTCTGGAGAACATGGGTGTCTCACCTGCTGTGTTCCTTGGGCTCTGGGGACAGCACTTCCAGTACATGCTGCAAAACATACTGCAGGTTTAGAAGATCGATTTTTAGTGTCACTTCAAATAAAATAGTGTAGTATCTTTCCTCCTGAAGGACTAAACGTATCACAGCAGCTGTCTGGCTGTCTACAGGTTTGGACTGCAACACCCCAGCAACTCCTTGCCATCTGGGTAATGGTCTCCAATCTGGCAAACATGAAGTAAGAATTACTCACAGAAGTTGAATTTGAAAGTTCTGGTGCTTGTTAAACCACCACTGCTGGAAATAAATGCGTTTCCAGAACTTGTACGGTGATCAGGCAGGACTGTAGCAAGAGTTGGTTTTGATATTGTCAGTCATTAGGAGGGTGGTTTTCCAAGGCTCATTAAAATGGAGGTAGGTGTTCATATGCAGGGTGAGAGTCTCTGTACTTCTTGGATCTGAAATCTTTGGTTTAGAGCCTTGATCTATATACCAATTTCTAAGTAAACTGTCATTTTAAATACAGGTAATTCTATGTCTACATTGTCTGAAATAGTACTGTCTTTATATTGTGTAAGTGGGCACAGACTTCTGAAAGCGAGATCTTAATCTACAGCTGGTGTATTTAACAGCTACAATTAGGGAAATGGTTAAGAATACTTGATTTTATCTCATTTGTGCTTCTCTTCCTGTTAAGGAAGATATGCATTTGTGATAGTGTTTTAATAAAACACGATAAAATGATGATGGTAAGATCTGGAGATGATATTAATAATGAGAAGGACACATTTAGAATATAGACTACAGTAGAAATTAATTCCTTTTCATTTCCCTTTTATTTACCTCAATGGCTCAAAATTGCCATGTGGAAAGCTCATACCATTGCCTGACTTTCTTTTAGAAGCAATCGGTGTTCCACTCTAGCGATGAAAGGACTGAGGAGTTGCAGGCTTAACAGCAAGTGCAATAAAAATGAAGTATTTAAAGGCATTTGATTGTCCTCTCTGTGTCTATCTGCAGTGGACAACATTCAGGAAGCCACTGAAGACACATTAAGCCCCTGGATACAATGAGGGAGGAGGTTTACTGCCATTTCCAGTGGCACTATAATTTGGAGATGACAGGTCACAGGGCTGTCAATAGTGCCAAATAAGAGAAATGGGGAGCAAAATTGTCCTGACACCTTTATTAACAATATTACTAAACTTTTAGCTTACCATCTGGGGTGGGGTGAGGGCTTCAATCTGCCATCTTCAATCTGCCCACCTTGCCTTTCTGGATCTACCACTGGGTGAACTGACTTTGAGATGGAGGTTGCCCCAGTGAGGGCTCTCGGAAGCGGTCAGTGGGCTCCTCAAGCATAGTGGCAGCAAGCTGTGCCTTCTCAAACAGCCCAGTGTTCTCCTGCCACACCTCCAGATGTGCAAAGCATGCTTGCACCTCCAGACATGCAAAGCATTCCTGCCATAAAGATACCTGCCTGGTGGGTCTCCCTTTGTAGCAGATGTCCTGATTTGAAATTGTCTCCAAGATGAAAATGACATCTTAACAGTGTATTGTGGCCAGAGGAGAACCAGGCTCAATATAGTGTGGATGTGGACAGACTGCTCCAGAAATGGTCCTGGTGTGAGCAAGAGCAATTTGCTCCAACTGGCCTCATGGCCAGAGTGTCTCCCTGCCTGCTTTTTATTTAGCAGTGTGGCCCTACCCAGGGAGCTGTTTCTCACTTCTCCAAGGCCACTACACACCCAGTATGGGGACACCAGTTCTAGGAGCACCAGACCACTGGAAAGGGGAGTGCATGCTTCTCCCAAAGAGGTGGTAGCGAGGGAAGTGCACAACTGCAGGAGCGTGCAGTGACCTACGAGCCCTCTCAGACTCTAAAATTTTGGTGGGAGCTGAAAGGCCCAGTTACTGTTACCACTCTTGTAGACATGAATTCCACTTCCCTCCTCTTGGAGCTAGCTTTAGATCATGGAAGTAGCAGCCAGCATGTGCCTACCCCACTGCTTGTTTTGTATTCAAATCTATGTTGGAGTCATCAAAATACTGTGTGAAAGAAATACTCTGACTGCAATGCCATGTGCACTAAAAGTTGGGAAATGCCTGGTTTAAATCTCTCCATATAACCCGAACAGATCCTGCTCAGATACCCCATCCCAGTGCTGGATGCAGAGAGGGTTCAAGGCAAAAAGCATGTAGGGGCTGTGGAATTACAAATCAGTTTAACGCCTGCACCTCAGCGTGGCTGAATTCCACTTGCACGAGAAGCTCCAAATGTGCCATTTCTGGCTGTATTCCAGCAGATGGATGTCAGCTGCTTCTGCCCTGCATAACAAGACGCTGCGGTGCTGATATATAAACTGCTGCAATTTGTGGATGCCAAAACTAAATACCAATTATCTTACACAAGTGTAATAAATTACCTTACTGTCATCTACAGTTAGTGACCCCTGAGTCCTCAGTACTGTAACTCAGAGGCTTTGATGTCCTGATACCCTCATTCCTCTCTCCATGGCCGTGTGGTTTGGGTCTGGGATGTTTGAAAATGATCGCCCTCGTGTCTTTGGTTGGAAGATAAGGAGGAGGAGTACAATGCAGTATCCTTTTTTCCTTCCCTTGAAAGGCAAGGGCTTCATGTCCCTGCAATTTGTCTGAGAGATTGAGAGGGATGTGTGCTACTGTTGGGGAGTTTGTCGGTGGAAGATGATAGCCCTCATTTCTCAGCTGGAGAATCCCTGCCTCTGGCAAGGAAGGGGAAGGACAAGAAGTTTCAGTGCTGGATCTGATGGCATCACTGTGGAGGGAGAAGAAAGAAGCATAAGGTAACCTTTCTTTTTCCTTCCTGCCAGGGAATGGCACCCCTCCACCCATTGTGGGGGCCCCAGAGTGGTGTGATGGGATGGTGAGGTGACGCACAGTCCTCCACTGTCTCCCAGCTGCAGCTGCTCTGGCAGTTCAGCGGTGTCTCCAGGCGATATCTGCTGCTGCTCTGCCAACAGGTTCAGCCCATCCTCAGCATGCTGATAGACAAGCTTGGGTAGTTCGTTAGCGGAGACAGGTTGGAGGCTGATGTTTTAGCTGGGACACGTTTTCTTTGGCCAAGTCTGCTACAAAAGCAACTGGAGAGAGCAGAGGTGCTTGTGGGGCTGGCAGTGCCTGAAGCCAGCAGGAATTCAGAATGAGCCCTGGCTTGAATCGTCAGCGTGTGCCTCACAGCTCCCTGGGATCCTTCAGCCGTGCTGGAGCATTGCCAATGTGCTTTCCAGCCTAAGAAAACTGAGAAAAGCAAAAGAACAGAGGTTTAACATTAAATGTCTCAACCAAAGCAGAGTAGACTTTCCCAGGGCAAAGATATTTCTTCACCCCCCCAGGGCATTCCCTGTGTGGAGTATTGAATGCCTGCTTCCAAAAAACAGAGGTGTGATCTCTGCTAGAGAAGGGTCACGAGAACCCTTTGTAAAGGCAAGGGTTAAGTAATCGTAATGTAGGATGGATTGGCATCCCTGGTAAAAGGTATTAATTCCCTTTTAGAAAGGAAAAGAAGGGAAGGAAATGTCCTTGTTCTGCTCAAACATTTCTTCACGGGCAAGATTTAAAGCCTTTGGCTGTATGAATATGTTGCTCAATAACCTGAATATCTGTTAGCTCAGTGCCTATTGTAAAAAATGCTTGGATAATATTCTATAGAGCACATTCCCACTCTGATTAAATCTAACACAAAAACTGAACGCATTTCAAATTTGTACTGTGGCGACAGTGAAGATGAACAAAGTTATTTTCCTCACCATTGGGCCTGTGAAGTCACAAGTAATGCAGCTGTGTGAGGTGATGGACAGCTTGGGAAATCGGGATTGCCTTTGCTCTGAATGACTATTTGCTTTTGCAGAGAATTTCCCTTTATTCTCTAAGGATGATATCAATTGCTACTAATCCAAATTAGCTTTTCCAGTGATAACATCTTTCAGAGAGCTGGGCTGGAGCAAGGAGAGGGGGAAGATATAATGAGTGAGGTTTTCACCTTTGCTCTGTTCCTTCTGTAATGAATAAAATAATAAGAGCAGTGAAGAGGAATCCATAAAAACCCCAAATGCAGCTGGAAGAGATGCTCCCTCATGCAGAAAACGGCCATCACTCTGCCTTTTAAAGATGCTTTCACAAACACTGGCCCTGGTATTTTGAGAAGATGCTGCCAGAGACAGAAAGGCCCAGAGCAAGAGCTCAGCCCAAGTGTAGAGCAGAGTGGCTGCCCTGGGCAAAGCTCTTGGCGTCCAGCAGGCAGTTGTTGTGGGGTGGGTGCCACAGCTTCACCAGGGTCTCAAAAGTCATCTGAGCTGGGGGTGAGGAAACAGGCCAAGGTAAACACTTTTGTTCTGTTCCTGGAGTTGCAAGTTTCTCAGTTCAGTACAGGTCTGATTTAATGTCATAACCTCTCTTAAAAAGATGTCTCTTTTCCTCTAGACTCTTCCTTCCTCCCCTTGGAAGCTAAGGCACTAAATTTACTTGAATCCTTAGCTAAGCCTTCACCCCAGAAAGCACCCACTGACCTGAGAATCTCACCAAGAGTGCTTCTGGCTATGATCTGCTTTATCCTAAAAGGTTGTAGAGAAAGTTCCCTGTTTGAGAACTGAAGAGCTCTGATACTAGGTTCAAGGCAGATTTAATGGCCGAATTGGTGACCACCCCTGGCTGCCCATCCCATACTACCCAAGAGAACCGGGAGAAGCCATGGGAACTCCTGGCCGATTAACCCACAGCCCAGCGTCGCAGGGTAAATTGAAACCACCAGCCAGGATCCTTGCCTTCTGTTTCCCAGAGAGGAATTTTGAGCTGACTTTTTTATTTTTTTTTGTCCCTGCTGGGGATTATTCCCTGGTATTTTAAATTGTGAACTTTATATCACAGTTTTATGCTGCAGGATAGCACGCTCTTCACCCATCTGATAGGAATCATCCAGCATCTCTGCATAAAGCTGTTAGGTCATGCCTGCATTTTCCAGCTATTGTTTTTAGGAGTCCCCTTTCCGGTATTTAAAAAAGGGAAATATCTTCTTTAGTATCGTCTTCCAGCTTTGAAGCTGCGCTGAACAACAAAGGCAGACAAACATTTAATTCTCCCCTAATCCTTTAAATATCCTCACAAGCACATGGTGTTCACACACTGTTAAGCCCGTCTCCTATAGCAGCTGTACGTCTTCTTCCAACTCTGCCTTTAAAGCCTGCAGCTTCAGCCGGGGCGGAACAGGAGCCCGCGATACTTCATCCCACGGTGGCTGTATTTCTGGGTGGTACAGAGGGGGGATGTTTTTCCATAATAAAGCGATCATCTGGATTGAATTGCAGATATCTAATCCTCACACAAGCTACTCCTGTTTGGTTTTTGTGAAGCGAACAAAGGCATCAACTTAGACATGCTCTGGGCTGGATTCGGGGATCTCTGGGACCTTCTGATCATTCCAGCGATTAGCCAGCCTGCCTTGATAACTTTAACACAAAAGGGAAAATATAGAAAAAAAAAAACACCTTTTATTTTTTCCTTCAGGAAAGGGGCTCAAATGGAAGACTTCCTTAATTTCACCCCCAAGGAAAAAAGACCGAGGCTGCAGTCGGGACAACCCAAAACTCTCCCCAGCCTCCTGCTATGTTTTTATGGTATGGGAACTGAGACTGATTTGAGTAGTTACATTACAGGATTGGGGGGGGGGGGTGGGGGGGGGGGGTTGGTGATGTCCCTGTGGATTGCTGAGTATTCATTGATTTAAGCCCCACAAAACTGTCTTTAATGATTCTTTTCCTATTCCTCCTCAACGTGAAAAATTTCTGCTTGTCTTCCACAGTTATTCTCTCTTTCTGTGAGGACCCAAGTCAGTCCACTCCTCTGGTTGAAGGCAGGTGAACTGTACCAGTATCATTTTACAGGTGCCTAACCAGGTCTCGAGGTCCTTCAGGCCCAAACCCACCTCAGACAGTCCATCCTTGTATTATCCTTCCTGTTCAAAACTTCCACTTGGCGCCTATCCTCAACCAATTATTTCTTGGCCTCTACAAATCAACGTGGAAATACATGATCTTTTCCCCTGGCAGCAGTTATTTATGTATTCAAAGGCTCCTTGTCCTATTCCCACTCAGAACTACTCTTCTTTAGGCTAAACAACCTCAGTTCTTCTTTATATATTTTCTAGACTTCAGACCATTTGCATTGCTTATTTCTGCCCGGAGTGCATCACGTCACCAAAGTGACCCTATTCTGCAAGCAACCATGGGGCTAAAACCTGAGAGCCACACATCAACATGTGGGTGGCTATGGGCACAGGAGTCAGATTTTGGGCTCCTTTTTGAAAATCTCACCCTTTATCAAAGACTGTGAAAGCCTGGTGCAGGTATTCTCTGATGAAAGCTCAGATAGTTTGATATAAAAGAGCATTTCTGGAGCTGATCCTGCTGTCCACACGCACAGCTACTCTGTGCTGCAGCCTTGGTGGCCACTGGCAGGTTTTCCTTTATTGCACGCTCTCACTCGCTGAAAGCTAAAACCAATCTAATAGCAGGAGGCTTTGGAGGCACAGCAAAATACATAAAAAGGACACTAGTTCTTTTTCTTCTTTTTTTTTAAAGAAAAAGGAAACCAAAATAGGCCACTACTGAAGCTTAAAAAACGATGTAACAAAAGAGTATTTCTGGGGTTTTGTGCTGTTTTGTGCACTTTAGTCACTTAAAGGAAGACTTATGTGCAATGTTGAGAAAGTAAAGAAATATTCTTCAGGATGTTTGGGGTTTTTTTTCCTGGGTTTTGGTTGGTGGGGTTTTATTTTGTGGGTTTTTTTTAACGATTTCCTTCTTTAAAAGGCTCTATCTTGTCATCTTTTGAAAACTTCTCTTTGTAACCCTCCAAAAGACTCCAGATATTTTCTACAAGAAGGTTTTAAACTCCCAGTATAAACAGATGGTCTGTTGGTATTTGTATGTAAGAAGCTGGTAGATTGTATTGTAAAACAGACTAGACTAAGTCTTCAGGGTTGGAGGGAAGGTAAATGACTAAGATTAGCGTGCAATGGTTTTACTGTAAAAAGATCCACACAATTAATCAAGACCATTGTGACACATTATAATATAAAGATGCAACGTAAACCTGGGGAAAATCCTTTGATTAATGGGTTTGTTTCTTAAATGAAGGGAAAGGTTGGCTCTGAGAGAGGATTATGCACAAAACCCTGATTTTAGCTGTAGTAAAGCTGTCAACTTGCCTCTGACATGAGAATGGGGATACCATGTAGCCCTGCAGCTCTCATCAGCCTTTTGGGAACACAGGTGGAGTTTCTCTCTCTGCTGTAGGCATCCTGTGGGCCTGGTTATCTGACAGACCAAGGAAACCACAGAAGAGAGCACAACAGAACTCTTTACACCAGTTTTAATTTGGTGTAGAGTTCAGTTACTCATAGAGTTACTATGAATAAACATTATTAATGTTTATAATATGGTTATAAAACCTTGTTAATGTTTATAAATATGTAAAGGGTGAGAGTCAGGAGGACTCTCTTCTCAGTGATGGCCAGAGATAGAACAAGGGGCAACATGTACAAGCTGGAGTATAGGAAGTTCCATGTGAATATAAGGAGGAACTTTTTCACTGTGAGGGTGACAAAGCACTGGGACAGGCTGCCAAGAGAGTCTCCTCCTCTGGAGACATTCAAACACTGCCTGGACGTGTTCCTGTGTGATTTAGCCTGGGTGATCCTGCTCTGGCAGGGGAGTTGGACTAGATGATCTTTCAATGTCCCTTCCAACTCCTAACGTTCTGTGATTCTGTGATTATACCATCTAGAAGTCCTGCTGGAGGATGAGTAAGATGGAAAAAAAACAGGATCCCTGAGAGGAGAAGGAACTCAAAAATGGAATAAGCTGTCATTGGCAAAGTTGTCTGCAGATCACAAAGGGATGTTTTGGCCCATGCATATATTCTTAGACATTCCTTGGTATGTACCTTAAAGACACATATGTACCTTTGAACACACAAAGTTCAATGAATCAGTCATACACCACGTGCATTCTGACACCTCTCTTTAAAAACTACACATTTGGAAAATTTATAAAATTCCTTCTAAACTAAATTTGAAGGGATGTGGCCAACTTGCCGAGTGCCCGGATGTGCCTTTCCTAGAGAGAGTTAGATGTCTTTTATTGATGGAAATTACATTCCTGTATGAATTGTCCTCATTTATTGTCCTGACGTGGTTGGTCAGATACGGAACTAACCCCACGGGCTACTTCTATAAGAAGGAGCTTTCCAAATCAAATTCTCAAATAACAACACAATAATTTCTAATAAAGATCTCTCAGTCAGCTGGTATCCTGCAGCTAGTTCTCTTCAGGCACTAATTTAATTTTAAAAACTTTTTTTAGCCCCTAGAGTTGAATTTCCCTGTTGTACTTAGAGACCAGGTCAGTACAAAAAGCAATTTCAATACAGTCCCTGGTTTTATTTTCACCACGTTGCTCCAACATAATGGTGTCAGGGACAGACTCTGCCCTTACGTGATGTTCATTGACCAGCCTTCACAATGATCAAGAATCTTTCCTTTCACTTCAAATCGATACTGAGGGATAGATTTTGCTGTCAGATCTGAGAAGAGAAAGCTGTGGGGGAGACCTCATCTCAGCCTTCTAGTCCCTGAAGGGAGCAGAGAAGCAGGAAGAGAATCAACTTTTTAAAAGGGTAGACAACGGCAGGACAAGGGGGAATGGATTGAAGCTAAAGGAGGGAAGGTTTAGATTAGATATGAGGGGGAAGTTCTTTACAGGGGGAGTCATAAATGGCTGGAACAGGCTGCCCAAAGAGGTAGTGGATTCCCCATCCCTGGAGGAGTTCAAGGCCAGGTTGGATGGGGCCCTGGGAAACCTTGTGTAGATCCAGGCCTGGAAGTTGGTGGCCCTGCCTGTGGCAGGGGGGGTTAGAACTCTATGATCCTTGCAGTCCCTTCCAACCCAGACCATTCAATGATTCTATGATCTGTTGACTTGAATGTGTTCTGCATGGATGACCCAACACTCAGCATTTCACCCAAACACTTAACAGCACCACAGGATTTTCCCCATGTTCCTGGGCACAAAGGATAAGACAGAGCAGCTGTGTCCTGTAGAACAAGGCAGACCAGTCAGTCAGAGTGAAAATATCCCAGGCAGCCCTCCAAAAAATGTAGATAGAGCATCTTTGTTGTCTCAAGCCATGCACAGGAATGCACATGTCTGGGGAGAGAGAGCTGCACACCAGGCTTCAACCGTGCTGCTCTGGGAGATTCCAACTACCTCTGCACGTCCCGAGGATGATCGAGCAGCTCATCTAGCCTTGGAACCCCGTCAGCAGCAACACAAACAGCAACACATGGTCACCAGGAGCTGCTGTCGCTTGCTGGGTGCTTGCTCTTCAGCACAGAAGACGCTGAATCCTTGCAGAAAAAACAACTGTTTAAGCTCCAACTCTTTCCAGGAGTTCCTTATAATGAAAATGCAAGGTTGGCAAATGCTAATTTTGGGGTTGGTTTCCATTTTTTTTTTTATAAAAACACCAACCCCCTAGATTTCAAACCCCTAAACAGGCTGCTTTTATCAGCTTGCCTGACCTGTTCCATACCGTATGGGTTAGGATTTCATCCTGCAAGTCCTCCTGTGAGGCAGGACTTTGTGGCTGCTTCACAATGATTTTTGTGAGCTAGATGGAAGAAATGAAATAAATTTTGTGTTTTATTTAGCTGGTTACTCTAGGTATGATTTGGAACCCTCTTAAAGGGCCAGAGCAGTTGGCATGACCCAGAGTGCCTAATTTAAAAATTAGGGTGATTGATGTAAGCTTTTATTGTGGCAGGATCCCCTCCATGCCCCCCTGGTTCCTGTGGCCAGGGGGCTGCAGTGCTGCCGTGGGAGGGAGGGAGCAGCGCTCTTGGCTGTGCTGCCCTTCCCAGCTGGTAGCGCTTCCCACCAAGTGATTCAGCTGTGGTGGGAGAGGTCAGCCCTCACCATGATCCTGCTGTGCTGCATCTGGACAGGCAGGGAAGGTGCTCACTGACACCCGTGTCTCCCACCCCCACTGAGTGGTCTCAGTGGCCACATCTCCCTGTACACAGGAGACATGTTCTGGCACCGAGGCCACATGGTGCAGGATGACTCATGTCCATATTATTATACCCTCTCATCCCTTTTATCTTGCATCCAAAGTGGGAATGGTTCTTGGATTTGGGACCTCTTTGCAAGGACCGTCATTGCACCCAAGCACTACCAGGGACCCTTCCAGCCTGGTGGCACAGGCAGCCACATTCCAGGGCCTGGGAACAGTCCCTGGTTGTTTGTCATCAGTTTGCTACAGATGCAGCTTCTTCAGCCAGGCAGCAGCCTGGCCTGAGGCTCCCCCATCCCATCAGCCCTGTCTTCTGCTTTTACAGCTGGGACAGACAAAAAGGCACCTTCAGGGCATGAGTTTCTTGGCCTATTTTAGACGTACTCTTGGATCAGTGGGACTGTCCCCTGTTTTCCACCCTTGAGTGGGAGAGTAACACTGACTGCCATCTGTGCTGGAGATGCTGAAGGGTGGAGAGACATGAATCTCCTGGGTACATCCTCACTTCAGCTTCTCCAGCCGGGATGGGGAGCACAGACACAGGTAGGGTGGTGGGACACAGGGCATGTGTCAACATCCTCCCCCTGTCCCTCCTTTTGCAGCCCTGGGATGCCAGGGAAGGACACAGGAATCATTTGTGGGTGGGAATCAGGTTTAGTGGAGAAACTGAGCAGCACTGGCAAATAAAGAGGAGGGCAGCAGCCAGCAAAGCTGTGGTCATGGTGGGCAGCCACGGAAGGTGTCTTCCCACTTATCCCATGGTTGAAGGTGAATGGAAGATGACTAAAAGTGTGGTCCCTTAGCATCACCAACCATGGTGAGGCAGTTATGATGTGAGACCCTGTTTCCACTTGCTACACCTGGCAAAGCCCAGCCTCCCAGTACAGGCAGCACTGTGCTGACAAGTGTCCATTCAAAGTGTCCCCTCTGCCACCTCTTGTGCTCAGTCCATGGGGCAGGGAGAGCCACCCACATGGATGTGGAACCCAGCTAATGAGGAAAGCCTCTTGAGGAGTGGAAAATCCATTCCTTGGGGCTAGCCTGCTAAGAATAGCCGGGAAGGGATGAATACTTGTGTGAAACAATCCACAGCCCAATGTGATCTGGTACATGCTGGAACTTCTTTAGGCTAAAATGAGGTGTAATGGAGAAGAGGAGGAGAAACCCGCTGCCTGATTTCTGACATCTCCTTAGGGATCTTTGCTAGTTGGTAAAGAGGGGCAGATATCTCCAGAGCATGATCCAGGGCTTGGGGACTCAGCTAGCCCTCTTGGGGTACCTAGTTCTTGGCATGCCTAGCTCTCAGGATACGTAGCTCTCTGTTTTAACTTCAGCAGGAGCCCAGAGCGAATTGCCATGCTGCAAGGCTACACCAACCCGTTCACCAGGAGTTGAAATACCATGTGTTATTCATTAACCCTTGCTGGTAATGAAACCATGACTTCTGTCAGTGGGAAAACAATCTCAGCTCTCTTGCAAAGAGGCAGACTGAGCTCCCAGAAGCTGCCAGATGCACATTTTTCTCACCACCTCCTAAAATATCACTGCAATTTTAATTTACTTAGATGAACGAGCAGTTGACTAAACAGACATTCATTACAGAATTCATATTAAGAAAAGAGACACTTGGGATAATTTTGATTGATTTACTTGGCAGAGTTTTGATAGCTACTGAAAAACATACTATTCATGTTTAGGTGAAAAATAAATGGAGTCAAATAAGTGTCACTGCATAGTACTAGGAGGTATATACAGCCACATGTAAAAATGCATAAACACAAACACTTCTGTACAGCAACCTTTCTTTTCAGTCTGTATAGAGAAACACTGGTTTATAATATGGGGAAAATATAAAGCAGACATACATGCAACAAGGACATGACAGTTACATACGTCCCACCTGCCTCCCAAGAGTTACAATAATAATAACAATAACAGCAACAACAACAACAACAACAATAATAATAATAATAAAAGCCTTTTTCAGGGAAAAAAATTTGAAACCTGGAATGTTTTCATGTTGAGGTTTCCAGAGAGCTTCAGATGTCAAACGTATCTGAAGAAGATTTAGAGGCTTGATTCAAAGCCCTGTGAAGGCAACGGAAAGACTCCATTGGTTTCAGCGAGCTTGGGGTCAGGCCCAGCTATTTAACCACGATCCCATTCTGCCCTCCCCCAAAATTCAAAGTTGAAGTCTGCAGATAAAAATAAACAATCGTATCATACAAAACTTTGTATATAGAATACAAAAGGTAACCCTTGACTTTTTGTATAAAATACAACTTTTTGATAGTATATTTATTTCACATATGTATAAATATAACCCAAATAATATGATTTTTATTATTCCTACCAAAATATTATTACTTTTTGTTGGTTTTTTTTTTTACAAAAGTTTACAAAACAAATAATTCTTTATATTTACAACCCAATACTGTGAAGAGCGCCCAGTCAATGATGAAAAATAGACTATAAGGGTAGTGCACTTAGCCATGGCAAAGAAAGAGAAAAAAGACACTAGCTCCATTCGGGCACAAGTGTTCACAAGAAGTGATTCCGGATTCAAGTTTTGGTTGCAAGAGTCCTTCACAAGCTGACATTTCAAATGCATCAGGCGTATCTTTGCAGGACTGCAAATGGCCTCTGCCTTTGTGGAATTAATGTAAGACAGGATGAGATTTTGATCCTGGGGGTGGCAGTCACTGCCCGGTGTCTTCTCTACTCCAGGCTGAGGCCAATGAGACAAAACGCAGCATTGAGTCCACCACTGAATGACATCCTGAAGTCTTGGGACTTTCAGCTGAACAGGTCTTATTTTACATCATTGGAGGATCTGGAAAATGATCGACTCTAAATACAGAAACCAGCAGTGACTTTTTCAATGGCATGTGAGGGTAATGGAAGTTACCAGCTTTCAGCACCCACTGCTCATGATGATACTAACTCAGCCTCAGCCTTAGTGGCATCAAAGTCATCTGTTCCTACCAGAGCTTTGGCAGTCACTGCTGACCTGCCCATGGATGGGGTGTGTGCCTGTCTGTGAGACAGATGAGCCAGTCTTCTCCACTTTAAACTCATGTAGCTACCACTTCAGTCTGGTTTTGCACAATTTATAGAAGACTCATTCATTAGATCGCACCTCTGTCTCTAGAAACTTAGGTGGGGTGCCAGTGATGTGGATGAAAAGCTCTTTGAAGACTTGGAGAAATTTGTACTGGCGTTTCAAAGGGACTGCACAAACCCCAGACAAAACTGGTGAGAAGAGGGAGTTTTTTGGGCAGCAGAAGGGACTGTTCAGCAGACTTTCTTGTCCTTCTCATGCAAAACATGTCTGGGAGTGAACGGCACCATGGACCATCCCACCTCAACTGGTGTATCCAGCTAAATGCCCGTGTAACACCTTTCCTGGAGGTGTTCGTGCTTGTTTGTGTGATGATGCTTCTTGAAACATCATGAAAAATTGAGCCCACATGAAATGACAGGGTGAAATGACTGGAAAAGCCTTATTAAAACCCCTCTTGAGAAATAGGTCAGATAAGTGCAGAGGCTATTGTCAAGTAGTCTACTCATCCCGCTGCCGATAACAAGGATGAATAAAGCACTTGCGCGGGGCAGAGCGATGCCTCTCGGCGCTGAGGCATGTGATCGTGGGCATTGTATTCCTTTGCCACATCGAGTTTTCACTAATTCAGAGGAGGCTGTGAAACACGTCGCACCACATCATATTGAAGAACAGCATTCTCATTTGAATTGCAAGATCTGTTCTTATCTATGAATCCTCTTGTCTGACTCGCTGCAGAGCTGCTTTATAGTGACATAGCACCTCCTTCTGATGCCCTTACTGACCAGGAGAAAATTTAACTCGGTCAAGAATATTCCTGGCACTGAGGTCAAGCTGTGTGGAATGACCTGTAGCCTTAATGCTCTTCTGTGACTGCCAACTGTCTATGGGAATGGTCTTGCCCCAGGTTTATAGAATCATAGAATCATAGAATCATAGAATGATCTGGGTTGGAAGGGACCCCAAGGATCATAGAGCTCTAACCCCCCTGCCACAGGCAGGGCCACCAACCTCCAGGCCTGGATCTACACAAGGCTGCCCAGGGCCCCATCCAACCTGGCCTTGAACACCTCCAGGGATGGGGAATCCACTTGGAATCCCTAGTGATGCACAGAAATTGCTCAGGACAATGCTAGCTGGCTGTCCTTAAGCCCGGAATGGATGGTTGAGTTCAGTGCCCAAAAATATTCCCCAAAACTGTTTCATTTACAAGCACAAATATGGCTGAATGGACCCTCCTACTCAGTAAGCCAGGTAGTTGTACCTGATCTGCATGCTAGTTTCAGGAGTAGAACTGCTCATCCTCTGCCCCACAGAGGTGGTGGGGACCTGGGTCATCACTGGACCTCTTTCAACATCTCCTATAGGGCCAAGGGAAGGTGGGCTGGAGCCAAAATACTGTGCAATCAAAACAGTAGCCTCTACCTAGGCAGAGATGCGTGTGTAAACCTGTTTGAGAGAAGGGACCCGGCTGAAATACCTGATGCTTGTTGTGGGCTGAGATGAAAATGAGGACAGTGGCTTAGCAGAGCCACTTCCTCCTCTACACTGGAGGAGGAAAGTAGTTGGTGAGGGCCAAATCATGAGCACCCTTCTCACCAAGTTTTCCATTAAGTTACCAGAGTCCCTGGGGGAGGGTGAGGTGGCAAAGTGAGGATGCTGAACTTTGGTGTAGTTCATCTCATCTTCCCCTAAATGACCAAAATGACTGTGCTTCTGGCAGGACATCAGCATCCTCTGATACTTGCTGCAAGCATTGATGAAAAGGAGAAAGCGAACACCAGAGCACACTGAGTAATGCACTGGGTGGTCTGTTTCTTCTTCCCTTGGCCAAGGCCACTTACCCTTTTCTGTGCTACAAAACATAGAGGGTTTAAACCAAAATTACTGGGGAAGAAAATAGGAGTTTGTACTGTGAAGAAGTAAACAGTTTTTGTAACACAATGGCATTTACACAGGGCCTGTTGCTGTCAGGGCTGAGTAGTCCCGAGGAAGTTAAGGGCTGTCAACATGGTGACTGAAGAGCTCTGGACCACTTGGACTCTTACTTGCACTCAGAGAAATGATGCTTCACAACCCATACCACTGTCTGCTTGGAAGTGTGGGAAGCTAAACTTGTTTTTCCATGCAGCTCCCATGAGAAGAACTGATGGGTCTGCAAGGTGCAGGGCACTGGTGTGGGCAACAGACCCATCACATGTTCTCACTCCTTTGTGGCAGGCATGAATGTCACTTATGTTATCATTTCATTGTGGGAGACTTCAGTTTTGTTCCTAGAGCAACTCTTCGAACAGGACAGTCGCCCCATACGGTAGTTTAAAGGACAGCCCAGTTACTGAAGTTTAAATTAAGAAAGCAGGCTGTTGGCATCTAAAGAGAAAGCTAATGTCCTTACTGTCTCTTCATCAGGTTCACCCTTGGTACTGTTGCTTATGAGTGGTTCCCCAAAATTTCATCGAGGTTGATGTCTTTCATCCAGTCATCGTTACCAGGTTCCGTTTTCAGTAAAGAATCTATAAAATCTGAGTCACTGTTGAGCGCAGGTCCTATACTGTCACCTTGCTGGTTCAGAAAGTCAAACGCTAGGTCATTACCATGGTCACTTCCTTGGTAAGCCCGAGAGGTTTGGTTGGTAGATGTGAAACTGGTTGATGGCAAAGATGACGGAGGTGTCATACTTGTTCCTGGCTGATTCAAAGTAGGCACAGTCTGTCCTCTTAGCTGGTTGGGTCTTATGCTGAGACCCCGTAGTGAGCCAGCAGATTGTCCATTTAGAGTCTGGTGCATTTGGTTTAGAGGAGGCCTCATTTGGACTCCTGCTGTTAACTGGTTAGGAGGTGCCAATGCACGCTGAGGAAAATGCTGGTTGCCTACGCTGCTGCGTTGCAAAGACTGGTTAGGGTATGGCGTGCCGGTGGGGAAACGGACCCCTGCAGGTTTCAGTGCATCCTGTTGCTTCACTGCAGCTTCTTGTGGGGCCCAGTTCTGGGCAGTGGCAGTAGCCGTGGCCATCAAGTTGGCCGGCCGTTGCGCAGGGATACCTGTGGCTCCATGGTTCAAGCTTGGCCTTACTTGCTGTGAGTTGACCACTGACCCTGTCCCAAAAGCTGCTACATTATTCCCCTGTGTTATGGTTTGCTGTCGAGACATCATGGAGTTGTTCTGACTGGGCAGGACTTGATTTTGGTTTCTGTGTGGCTGCATTTGGTTCATTCCTGAAGTCACGGTGTATGCACTTGGTTGGTTGCAAGGAAGGTTCCCGTAGCACCCCATACTCCGAGCGGCAGGAACAGAAGGCATTCGGGTCCCAGTGGGGGTGGACATGAGGCTGGAGCTCTGGGGCATGATGCTGTGAGTTGAAATTGGGTTGGATAAGGGTAAGTTGTTGGAGCTCATACTCACAGCTGGTGAACCACCTGGTAAGGAGAGAAAAAAAGTGTTAAAACAAACATGAGCGCATCAAAGCGTGATGTCATTCAAGTACCGACAGGTTAAAAATCCAGTTTTCTAGCAGCAGAGTTTCTTTAAGAAGATACTTTACTCTTAAGAGGACTTCCTCAAGGAATTCTTAAGAGGAATTTGCTCAAGACCTTAAATATGCCTATCATCCAAAGGCGGGGTTGGTCTATGCAAAGCCATTAGTGGTCAGTCCACCCCTTCAGAGGACATCATCAGATAAGTCAAAACTAGTGCTCATTGTAAGAGAAATATTGGAGCAGGGAAGGACAAACAGAACAGAAAGAAGCCTTTTCTGCTTTCTTTTAAAGAAGCACTGGGCACTTTAACAGGACAAAGCCTGTCTAAGTGACCAGAGACAGATCTCTTGATCTCTTCCTTTTCTTCTTTACAGGGGCAGAGACACCCCCACTAGACCAGGTTGCCCAAAGTCCCATCTAACCTGTCCATAAACACATCCAGGAATAGGGCTTCCACAGCCTCTCTGGGCAACCTGTGCCAGGGCCTCACCACCCTCATAGTAAACAATTTCTTCCTAACATCCAATCTAAACCTGCCCTCTTTCAGCTTGAAGCTACTGCCGCTTGTCCTACACTCCCTGGTGAACAGTCCCTCTCCCGCTTTCCTGTAGGACCCCTTTAAGTATCGGTAGGCCGCAATTAGGTCTTGCCAAAGCCTTCTTTTCTTCAGGCTGAACAAGCCCAACTGTCTTCATAGCAGAGGTGCTCCAGCCCCTTGATCATCTTTGTGGCCTCCTCTGGACTCACTCTAACAGCTCCATGTCTCTCCTGTACTGGGGACCCCAGAGCTGGATGCAGCACTGCAGGTGGGGTCTCACGAGAGCAGAGCAGTGGCGCAGAATCATCTCTCTCGACCTGCTGGCCGTGCTGTTCTTGATGCAGCCCAGGACATGGTTGAACTTCTGAGCTGCTAGCACACACTGACAGCTCATGTTGAGCTTGTCATTGACCAACACACCTAAGTCGTCCTCAGGGAGGAGACCTTGAAGGTCTTTTCTAACCAAAACCATTCTATTCTGTTAGTTTGTGTGATTAATTTTATTAGTTGGTGCATCAACAATTCCTTCTTAATGTACAGGTGCCTCAAGACTGTGATCATGCTGGCTGTGTTCTCCAGATACATCAGTCTCAGTGTGTGGTATGTTTTCCTGTCCTTCAGTCCTTCATGTGCTGTGTTAATTTGGTAATACTCTGGTTTCTTAACCAAAAATAGGCAGTATGAAAGAAGCTACTTTGAATAACATTACCTGAACAACTATTACCTTTATCAACCAAAGCTGTGGTTTCATTGAAAAACATACCAGGCTAGTTTGAAAAGATTCTTTTAGAGCAGCCAGTGCTGCCTGACATTAATTATACTCCCTTCCTAAGTTCATTATTATTCAGGTTGTATCAGCTCCCCAGTACTTTTGTTCAGCTCTGCATTAGGTCGCTGGGGCTGCAATTACCTACTTACTCTTTTAATTTTTGTCCCAGCACCAGCAGTCTTCCTCAGAGTTTCAAGACTAAATAAAAAGTGACATTAAGAATTTGGAGAACCTCTCAGCCAGCTCTTTTAAAGCTCTTGAAGACAAATCATGTGCATGCATATTTAAAATGTCTATGTTTAGGAACAGCTGTTTAATATACTGTTCCTCTTGAAATTTCACCATAATGATGTTCAGTTCCCTCGGACTGGAACCGAAGAAGAAAATTGTCATATTTCTGCCTTTTCTGTGTTATTTTTATACAGAGGCTTCTTCCATTTAGTAATGGAGGTGAAGGATTCATTTTTCCCTTAAGGACTTAAAAATCACCTCTTCCCAAATCACTATTAACACAGAGCGTGACTACAACCAGCAGAGTCAATGCCAACATAGATACCTGAATTATGAAGCTCACCTGCCTGGTGGGCAGGCTTTTCCACCAACTGGCTCTAAGCTGGAGACACTTGACTTGTCCTAACAATTACATTGTCCTAACTTAAGCACCTAAATTCAGTCCCCAAGCTGGGCAGTCTCTGGCATAGGAGTTGCTGTGAGTCCAACTGGTTTTACCCCCATAGGGACAATCAGATTCTCCTTCATGTCCCCTCAGGGAGCCCCCTGACTGAATTTAGCTCTGGAAACGAAGAGGAGAAAATCAGTGCTCAGCAGACAAGCTCACGATTAGCAGCATCTTTGACTTTGTTAGTGGGTCGTGCGTTGCTCACTGCTTTTTGGAAACACTGAAACCCCCTTTTGCAGGGCTGATAAAGAGGGGGGCTCTGATTCTTTGCTCCCTTATTCTGGTACTAAGGAGGGGGAATGGCACAGAAATCGAGGGCATTTCAGAAGATCTGGGACAGCCATCCAGAGAGAGCTAGTTCTCTCCCTCCAGATGAACTACAGGTTTGTGGAGTCACTTCACTTGCTGCTGGGATGGAGTCCCTCCCAGGGTGACCCTGCCAGCTGCTGAGCCCCCTCCCCAGCTACCATCATGATCCTCCTGCAAACACCACGCTCTTTAAAGAGGTTGGGATGTGGATTGTACTTGTGCAAAAGACGAAGCTTCCTCTTTCTTTGTATGGCTATTTTTATCCTTTTATTTTTAACGTAAATGTTTTCCATTCTGATGTTTTCCAGATGGGAAGGAATGTCTTTCCCGGCAGCGCTGTGTACAGCAGCTGGGCACCCCAGGCTAGGGTGACTGGGAGGAACGCCTTCACTGCCCGATTCACCTGCTCTCATCTCGGGGGTTTCTTGCCATGACATGGCACTACATAGAAAAGCAAAGAGCAATAAAGTGCATTACCAAGTGTCTCCAAGCTCCTACATTATTTTATTTCACTTTTTGTCTCTTCTTCCCTGACCTGAGCAAAGCTACTCCCAGAAAAAGGGAGCAAATCCCCCACTGTTACTGCCTTATGCAAGAGTTTCCTAATCACTCCATCTGGTAGCTTTGCTGCGAGCTCCCAGCACAGCCCTTTCTCCCAGGCCAGCCTGGAAAGCTGCTCTCCTCCTCGGGCTCGCTCAGCAGGGACTTGAGATCTGAATGGACAAGTGCTGCCAATCCCACATGCTTCAAACCCAGGAGCTGATGGGACTCCAAACACCAGGAGACTGGCAAAGAGTCCATCAGATTAAGAACAAGAAGAGGCACATAACAATGGCGATCTACTTCTTTCAGAGCCTTTCACGGATGTGGCTGTGGTCGTTTCCATTTTCTCTCTTGGGCTTAGAAATGGGTTGGTTTTAAGTAAAAGCCAAGAATCTCAGTTAATCATCTGATTCCAGGAATGAGTCTTTAAACAACACACCAAATCACAGGATTCCTCAGCAAACTGCTGGGGTTGCCAACGCATTTGCTTTACAAGAGCAGGAGGTGGAAGCCAGCAAGGAGGGCTCTGTGCCCTGTGGCACTGCCCGCACCAGGGGTTGTTGAGCAGTTGGACTCGATGATCTTAAAGGTTTTTTCCAACCTAGTGATTCTGTGATTCTCTTATGCTGGCATCAGTGCTTCTTCTGCAGATCCACTGAAGATGATTAACACTCAGGCCTGCTGGAGAGCAGCATTTTCCAAACCATGGCAAGCTTATCACTCCTAAAGATTTTTAACCAAAGCGAAGGAGTGCATGAACATTGCCTGAGCAGCCCAGCCCAGCCCTTCCACAGGTAGTGGGGCTGTGCGTGTCCTAGCCAGCAGGTTGGGCAGAGGGGTAGCGTGTGAGTTAGTTGCACTTGGGAACTCATTAAAATCATAATAGAAGCTGGAAAAGTTTTGCTACAATGGACAGGTAGGAAAGGAAGTCTCAGACTCCTGGATGAACCCACAGAGCCACGAGTTATGGAAAAACAAACCAAAACTTCTTTATTTTTTCCCTCGGTGTGTGGCACACAAAGTTATCCAGGAAGGCAAAGACTCTTTTTTATATTTCAGTGCACAGATGCTATAAAGAACATCCTTTGATCTCATCAGCTCATTTCCCTTCACCTCCTCTCTCTCCTTGGCATGTTTTCCTTGCTCTGCCTTTGCTCTCAGAGCAGCCTCCAGCTAGCCAGCAGGTGAACAACATGAAGAGCCAAAGAAGCAGTCCTGTGCTCCCCAAACTAGGCTCTCGAAGGAGGTGAGGGCACTAAAGTTGAAACGAAAGACTAGTCCTGAAGCATTGGGCATTTTCTGCCCTGGGCAGTTCTGGCAGGAGGCAGGGCTTTTGCCTTACTCTTTGACTGGCCTGTTGAAAAGCTGCTTGTAGAGCAGCACTGAGGCATATTAAAAAGATCAAACATTCAGGTGGTAGCTCTGGCTGCCCATGATGGTGTCATGTAAAGTACTTAAAAATCAGTATGAGGATCCTCACACTGTGCTTGAGCTGCCATTCAAAGGGAGGGATGGTTCTCATCTCAGTCGCTGAAGCAAGTTGCACCATGTACATGAGAGAAGCATCTGGATGGCACGAAGCTGCATAGTCAAGAGAACACCTCTGTATCACCTAGCTGGATGCACATCTGCCCCAGACAATGTTAATGGGAAGGGTACCAGGATCTCCTTCTCCATGTCTGAGAGATGCAGCATCATCCTGGATGGTTCTCCAGACCATACAGCAGCACCTCTCAGCAGTGGGTCAGGAAGGTAAAGAGCAGAGGAGAACGGCAGCCACCACCTGCATCACTGCCTCTGCAGTGATGTAAGGGGATACCTAGAAAACCAGGCCCTGGTCATTGGTGCATGCACGACTCTTCTGGATGGTCTTACAGCTGGAAGGGAGGAAACAGTTTCATTCAGCCCATGGACACTTACCGGGGTACTGGTTTGCTTGTTGCATGTTGACCACGTTCCTTCTTTGGTCTTTATAATCTGGTGGTGGTCGTGTCAAGTGTCTGTTCAGCTGATCTTGTGGAGTTATTTTCTCCTGGGGGGTTAAAGCAGAAACATAATAATTTTATTTTCTTTATGCTTTCCTGGTTTTGCCCACCTCTTTCTTTCTGCGGTATGTACAAAGTTGGAGTGTCTCTTCCTGTCACCCTGTCTGGTCCACAGCAAAGGCGGCTGTGAACCTGTACTGTTACCCACTGAAATCCATATGGAAACCTTTCTTCTGCTTGATTTGTGTTTGAGTTTGGCCTGACTTCCCTTAAAACCACTGAGAATTGCTCAGCCTCTGAAAACATTGGCCACGTTTTCACTGCAGTGCAAAGTGTCTTCCCATGTCTGCACTGTCTTGCTGACCATGCTTATCAGACAGAGGGGCCTGAGGGTTCCTCATGGCTCCTTCCCCATCTGTGCAACTAAATTTTCTTTCAGAGCAAGACAGAGACAGAGCAAACACCCGGGTCTAACCCAAGCACACAACTGGATACATAGGAGTCCAGACTTGCCAGATCTTATTATTGCAATTAGAAATTATTTCCTTAAGACCATTGGATGAAAATACCATGATCTGCAACTGAAAAGGCATTGAAGGGAGTTATCCAACTTACTTGACTGCTTTAAGACAGTAAAATTTAAGAACACGGTGGAAGTGATGTATTGAAGAGTCCCTAAAGGCAATCTGTCACTAGACGTGTCCGATGAACCCTCTGTTCATGAATGGGAATATTGCTAAGGCTTTCCTTATAAACAAAAAAAGGAAAGAAAGACACCTGCCCCTTGGCTGTGTCAATGGTCACCAGCCCATTTCACTGCACAGCCCTCTCAGGGTGCATAGCTGGCAACGAGGACTTCAGCTTGTCATTCCCATCTGCAGCTGTGCCCATCCCGCACTCCATTCTTCCTCCTACACCAGAGGAGCTCCCACAAAAACCAGCAAAACCCTTGCTTTGCCATTCCCTGTGTCTCTCTTCACCAGGGATGCCAGCAGGAAACATGGCCAGGGTTTAGCAAGGATGGTGCTGGGCTGGTTGGTTTTCATGCCAGCTCACTGGCATGTGCCGGTGCTTCCCTGTACAAGGACATGGTGCTGTGATTCCTCTTATACTGAGAGTGCAAGCCCTGGGGGAAGGACAGTGGGGAAAGGTTGCAGAAAAACAGATCATTAGGGAGATTTGAAAAATTTGAGGCCCACAGGGACACATCTCTGGTGAAGGGAAGGTAGAAAACGTAAGTCCTTGAACTGAAATCTGACTAACTGCCCAGTATTCATAAAAACCTGGGAAGCACAGGCACTGGGGTTAGTGCCAAGTCTTTCATGAGCATCAGCATGTTCTGATGCCTCCAGAGTGCTCCTGCCCATGATGAGCAGCCACTTCTTGGGGCATGTGGCCTCATGGCAGGAAAAGGGGTGTTTGACCACCTCAGGCACCGCTAAGTGACAGCCGGTGCACACACATCTCCTGGAGCCGCGCTCTTTGCGCCGCTGCTGCCTGGGCTGCGCCCCGTCTCTGCAACGTGTCCGGGTTTCACGCTCAGCTGCCGGGGTGGCCAACTGCCCTGTCAGTGTGAAAGGGTCAGTCCCTGCCTGGTGATGGAAGTCCCAGGGAATCCTGGGGACAGAAGGTCCCCAAGAACTGGGGATCTTTGCGGAAGAACTTTTTCACAGTGAGGGTGACAGAGCCCTGGGACAGGCTGCCCAGGGGGGTGAGGAGTCTCCTTCTCTGGAGATATTCAAGACCCATCTAGATGCCTACCTGTGTGACCTGTCCTAGGGAACCTGCTTTGGCAGGAGGATTGGACTCGATGATCTCTGGAGGTCCCTTCCAACCCCTACAGTTCTGTGATTCTGTGATCTTCTGCCTGGAAAGAGCACGTGCACGGACCTCCTAGTGAACAATCTGGTTTTCCTTCTGCCGGGAGCACTTTAAAACACCAGGAGAAGAGCCTTTCTTGTGGTATTGAGGCATTTTCATAATGCAGTCTGGCAGAGAGGCGCCTGATTAAGATTTATAAGGCTTGTTTTAACATACTGGTTGACCTGAACCCTTGTAAGGGAGGAAGACAACTTATCTCCCAGGAAATGTGGGCATCCATGTAAAAACTTCAGGCAGGCCCTGTGTGCATTTCTGTGTACACAGCACAGAAGCAAGCTGATCAGAAACGCATGTTCTGCAGAGTGATTTTAATTTCTATTTTATTCATTTTTAAAAAGAGCTATTAAAGCAATTAAATTTTGCTCTGCTAAAAATGCTGCCAGAACACCGTGGCACAGAGAGCTGGCTTGAAACTTCAGTTTTCTTTTGCATAATTTAAAAGGTCAACAAATGTTTCCCTTATAGGACAAATGAAGCCCTTAATTTCAAACTCAAGCTTTCTAATTGTATTTTTGGAATGGAAATAAGTCTGTAAACAAAAATATATATTCTCTACTAAAATATATATATATAAATAATTATTGTTGTTTTGAAAACATCCCCACAAAAACATGGATGGTTTTCCATTTTTGTGCTGCTCTTTAATTACTGAATGGCATTATCTAAATGTGTCTATTTCTGAGTCTAAAACTTTGTAGGGAAAATAAAGCTCTGGATTCAAACTGCCAGGTCAGCATGAATGGCTCTGTCCTGTAGGCTGGGAGATGTGGGTTGAGGTAAATAAGCCACAGGTCCTGGGAGAGGCAAAGCAGGGGGTGGCATCACTTCTGTCCTTCCCCACCATCCACCCTGCAGCCTTTCCCTGGTTGCTGCAGAGCACCTGTGTTGCTTTCTGCCTGCCTCAAGGACATGCCAAACTCTGCTCTTCTCCTAGGACTTTTCAATTCTCCATGCTTTGACAAGCAGGACTACCAAGGGAGAGTGAGTATGAGGATGCAGAAGGTATGTGTTACTGCTCTGGGCAGCTGGGACTGCCCCTGTTGCACTGGACATGGCTGATGGACCATGAAGCACCTTCAGCTGACTCGGTTCATGCAGTATCAATGGCAAAGCTAGTTTAGTGAGACTAAACTAGGGGGTTCTAGCACATATCACTGCCAACAAGACCATAAATATCCCCCACAGCTCATAAAATGACCAGAGATTCCTCACTGGTCTCTCAGATACCAAGGGAAAGAAAAAAAACTGGCTACAAACATCTGGAAATGGAGAGGGAAAACCGGAGAAAGGGGAACTCATGTATGATCCCAGCCAAACACACAAGCTTGTATAGAGCATGAAAATCGATGTACCTGATCCTTGTTTATACACAGACACCTTACACCACGCTGCCTCGGTTACAGAGGCTGGAAGTCAGTTCTTCTCTGTGGTTGAAGTAGCACAGTGATGCACCTTATCTTGCAAAGAAAACCACTGGCAATGTTCATATGCCTCGAATTAAACATATGCTCAGGCTGTTCTCAGAGCGAAACCACAGTAGCTTGGATACTTGAAGCTGTTCCATAGAAACTGAGGAAGGTTTCAAAAGGGCTTAGCAAAGTGCTGAAAAAAATAAGGCACATTCTAGAAGATCTAGGCACTGCCAAAATGGTCTCACAATTTTGGGGGCTTTCTTCCCTCCATCTTAGCTTTCTTTTCTAATGTTGCCATTCTAATCTTTTCCATCTAAAATAAGGAATTAGAAAACTTACAGCTTCAGCCAACATCTGCTGCTGTAGAAGGAGTTGTTTTTGCTCCATCATTTGCCGCTGCAGAGCCTGTTTCTTTTCCATCAGTTGCTGATTCAACATTGATTGCTGGGATGAGTTCATGTAACCACTTCCAGTGTTTGGATTTGAGCAAGAACTGGAGCTTGGAGTGGGGCCAGCTCCCTGGCCTACCACAGAGTGTTGATCCTGCAAGAGAAGAAATAGGTCGTGAAGGATGAAAATAATAACAAGCATCAAGAAAATGAAATAATCCTTTTTGTGCAATTAACTCAAGGACAGGACACAGCCCACAGACCATCAGGACAAGTGACCAACATCAAGGCTTTGACTAAGAGGATCAAGTAACTTCATCGCTCATGGAAGACTCTGAAAACGTGCCAGGTGGTTCCAGTGGATAACCTCAGTGTTGTACCAGGAGCTTGGGAAACATTAACAGAAGTAACAGAGCTGTCCTGGGGATTTCAGGAAACCTGTGTGGATGGCAGTTTGTTTGACCATAAGGGAACAAACTCGGTGCCTGATGGTTCCTACCATCTGGCAAGCAGCAGCCAGAAGCTATGGACTCGTTGCTACAAGTGGCATCTATTCTTAGAAAATACAGAAGCGGTAAGTTGTGACTTCACAGTGGGGTGAGTGGTGCTGGTTTCACCCATCTCACCACCTCCCCAGTGAGAACAATCTCTGAGAGATCGCTAATTGACTCCCATTAGCAGCAGGATTAAATAGGCTTAGAGTTTATGAAGTTCCTTGGTAAAACAACTGTGTAACTGGGCAGGACTTTGAAGAGTGATTTAGGGTCCTCCTGGGATGGATCTAGACCCACTTCCCCTCCCTTGTGTTCAGCTTCACAAGGGAGGGATGGCAAAAAGTCCTCTCAGAAGGCAATGGGCAAGGTACCTGAGGACTCACACTTACAGGGTGGGAATGATCATGGGATGACAACATGCTGCTCATTTTCTGTTAGCCATGGTTTCCCTTGGCAGCAGTATGCTTTCTGTCTACTTGCTCCATCAGTGTTTGGTACTTGGGCCTTTACCAAACACAGAAAACAGCTTTCTCAGTGCACACACACAAACACTCAGCCGATGTAGGATCGCTTCATAGCAGTTCTTAGCTGCTCCACTACAAAGAAGATAGGGTACGCTGGAGAGGTCACAACAGTCAGGAGAACCTCAGTCCTCTGACTCTGACTGGTGGCAAGATGACAGGTTAGGAACCTAACCACATAATTCTGTATAACCAAACATGCAGCTGCACCTTTGCCCTCCAAGGCAGGAATCCACAGCTGGAGTCTGGTGTTCCCTGCCGTGCAACAGCTCTCTCAGTACCGAGGTGTAGTGCCAGGGCCTGGTCTACTACCTGGGAAAAGCTCTGCTTCATGGCCATTGCCTCCCATGGCATCTGGGGAAACATAGACTAACCAATAGTGAGGCCAGGGCTGGCCGGGCATAGCCTACCTCTGCCCTGAAGACCACAGAGCACCAGTGCCCATCATTATGCAAACTCTAGGGAAGCTCATTTCTGTGCCTTAGCTTTTGCAAACCTCCCCCCCAACAATAACACAAGCGCTCTACAGACTAATCCAACTTATCTTTCTGCCATCTGGCATGGAAGAAACACAGTGATTGTTACAGGGTTTTCTATTTTAGAATAATTCTGTGGCTTTTCGATGGGGCCACACGAGCGCGTAGCTAGATAAAGTATTTGACGTCTCTTTACTGAAATAAAACCCATGACTTCCTTCTGGAGCCACCTGCAGCCCCCAAGGCAGAGTTACAAACCCACCCTTCAGAATTTATTGGGCTCTTACACAATTATATCCCGCTCACTTTCCTTCAGTTCCAGAAGGAATCCGGGACTGCTCGGCACCGCCACATTTTTCAGCCCTTATGTTCGCTGCGAGATAGAAAATACCTCCTCTCAACAGCCCCCGTGCCAAGTTGTTGCGCAAACTTTTTTGTCTTTCTTAAAATATTTTGAAA
Source organism: Gallinula chloropus (assembly GCF_964237585.1). Lineage (NCBI taxonomy): Eukaryota > Metazoa > Chordata > Aves > Gruiformes > Rallidae > Gallinula > Gallinula chloropus. Next base: position 200,644,536 of record NC_140085.1, read on the forward strand.
AGAAAAATATGCTACAATAAATTGGCTTTGACTTCTATATTCAGATGACAACTCTAGCTTGAACCCAGCCACATGTTGCATCCATTAATAGAATTCATCTGTCGGGCTTTTTTGCACAGATAATGTGGGCTCCCCCAAACGCGCTTTCACAGTCCTGCATAAAAAAACCCCACCAAAAAAAAACAAAGCCCAACTTTTTCTCTCCCTCACCCGCTGCCAGACAGTGCACGCTGTGGGGAGGGATTTTGTTTTAAGATAAACTGCGTAGTGTCCATTCATGATACCTATCAAAGAAAGCTCCTCTGTAACAGCAATTGGCACAGAACACCAGCTGCTTGGCAAACAGGCCCTGAGAAAACACTGTAAATCATCAGCTTGGAGCCAGTTTGGGGTGGGTTTTTTTTTTCTTTTGCATTTGGTCCTTTCTCTGCTGTTCATGACTTGTCAGCGTGAGCCTATGAATCTGCAGTGCTGCCCACTGATCTTCCCTCAGCAGCCATGTGATGGGAGAAGGAAGAATGGTTTCCTAATAACCCGGGGGATTAGCTGCACAGCAGCTTGACCCTTCGCGAACTGGTGCTACTGAGCCAGTGCTTGCACCAGTGCGACTCGGAAGGGAGAAGGGCTACGCTGCTGCCAGGGACGTGGAGCTCTGCCCCCTGTGCCTGAGCAAAGCCCGCTTTCTGACATCCCTGTTGAGGAAGGGGGGAACTGGGTTTGAGCTGCCCTTCTTTCAGGGAACTGTTAAGTCTTGCTTTCTTTAGGCCTGGCTTTACTGCAGCAGCTTTACTAGGACTGCTGGTGGCCTTTTGAAGTCCATTTCTGGGTTCCCATGGCTGCAGTTCATGTACTTTAACCTTAGAAACCCTTGATCAAAGAAAGCCTGGAGTGGGACATGTGTGTCCCCCCACCCAGGGGTGCCTGCAGAGGCAGCCCGGCATTCCTCTGGCTGAGGAGCTCCACGTGCACTCCTGCACGGTGACTCCATGGTGTTTCCCTGCACGAAGAAGATAACCTTCTTTCCACTTTGCCTCCGAGGAGGTGATGGACTGGGAGCACATCCCTGCAGTCAGCCAGGTGTCAGGGCTGGATTGGAATCATCATCACACCTCCAGCAGGTACAAGTGTCTGTCTGGCTTCGCCCCCAACTCCTGCTCCACTGCTGGCACTGGTTGTGCATGCTGCATGCCTCCAGCCCTGCAGCTCAGGGATGTGCCTGGTGCCAGCTGGGGCGGGGGCAGCAGCCAAGGGCTGAGCTAGCGTTCGCCATGTGCCACAACCCCCCATCTGCTCTGCTGGTGCCAAAACCCCGGCACAGCGATGCCCTAAGTGCAGAGCAGGCGCGTTGCAGCCCACTCGGTGATGCTACAGTGAGACACAAAAACTCCAAGACGCAGAAAGAGGCCAAGCAATGAAAGCTCCTCAGAGCTGGTAGCACAACTGGAATTTTGTTCATAAGCATCACAAAGAGCATGATGCTCAAATGCTTAAATTAGCAGTAAATCAAAACATTTAAGACTGAGTTTGCTTTTCACTATCCCTGCTGCAGCTGACTTGTGTTCATACAAATGAAGGGAAGTTTTGGCTTCTGTGCACATAGAGACTTTCTTAAAGAGACTGTTCCTTTTTCCTTTCCTTCCCTCCCCTCCCTTTTCCCCTTTTCCCTTTCCCCTTTTCCCTTTCCCCCTTCCCCTTTCCTTTCCCCGTTCTTTCCCTTTTCTCGCTTTTCCTCTCCTCTCCTCTCCTCTCCTCTCCTCTCCTCTCCTCTCCTCTCCTCTCCTCTCCTCTCCTCTCCTCTCCTCTCCTCTCCTCTCCTCTCCTCTCCTCTCCTCTCCTCTCCTCTCCTCTCCTCTCCTCTCCTCTCCTCTCCTCTCCTCTCCTCTCCTCTCCTCTCCTCTCCTCTCCTCTCCTCTCCTCTCCTCTCCTCTCCTCTCCTCTCCTCTCCTCTCCTCTCCTCTCCTCTCCTCTCCTCTCCTCTCCTCTCCTCTCCTCTCCTCTCCTCTCCTCTCCTCTCCTCTCTTTTCCTTCTCTTCTCCCCTCTCCTTCTCTCTGTCCTTCTCCCTTTCACCTTTGCTTTCCTTACAGACCCTAAGAGTGAATTTGGGTCTGCCTGGATGTCATCTCCATTGTCTCTTTTGGGACCATTCCTGATGCTTTCATCAAGAGATGCTGCAGTTTGTCTCTCTTTGGTCTTCTTACGGTGCAGGACAAGCCTGGCCAACCTCTGTCCTGCCCGTGCTGTGTCAGATCCGGCAGCTCACCCCAGTGAGCCTCTGCCCAGCACCTCTGGAATTTGTGCAGCTCTTTGCTGTGGAAAGCTAAGCCAGGACCCTTCACAGTGCTGCCAAGCCTTCAACCCCAAATGCTGCTCTCAGGTCTGAGCTGATGGGAAGGAGCTGTGCCAATGCCGGGCATCCCATCCTCCCTGACCCCACAGCTCTCCAGGCTCCTCCATGGAGCTCAAAGAGGTGGATGAAAGGCTCCACAGAAATGCAAGACATCACTGCTCTTGCTGGGGGATTTTCCTGTTCGCTGCTTTTGCACTGAGCAGCAGCAGCAGCATGTGCCTGGAGAGAGGGATTTCTGCAGAGCAGAGAGCTGGTGTTGCCCTGTGCCCCCCCAACAAAGTGCACTTTTCTCCCATCCTCTCCTCCCCTGTTCTTTCCAAAGCTTTTTGGGACTCCCTGAAAGCTTTTGGTAAGCTTGCATTTCTGCAGTCCTTGTTCAGCAGCAGTTCAGGGACACTTTGCTGGAAAAGGATGTCGAACCTTTTGCCCCTCCTGGAAACGCCTTGAACTGATGAATAATTTTGGTGGGACAGAAGGGAAACAATGGTCAATTTTTCACTAAACCACAATGCCCGCAGAGGCTGTTCTCCTCCCAGCCAGGGGCACTGGTTTCTGTGTCACAGGACGGGCTTCTGGTTCTTGCAGATTTTCCCTCAAAAGGAGGGGGTGAATTTTTCCACCTTTCTGGTCCTCTGTGGGGCAGCTGGATGTGCCTCACGTCAGGAGTGACAGTGCTGACTTGCACTGACCTTTTGCACTAGTTCTGCTTTAAAGAAACAGAGAATGTAAAGAAATAAGGACAAGGTTTCAGATGCAGTCTCTGAAGCCTGCTCAGTGATGGGTGTGTGCTTTACCAAAAGCTGTTTCCAGGGGAAAAGCTGTACAAAGTTCTCTTCATCTGGTGACCAAACCTGCGCTTGATGTTCTCACTCATAAGCAGCTTGATTCACTTGCATTACTTGGCACAACAGGCTATTTAGAGTGAGGATGGTGGAGATCAAGGCACCTCTGTGGATTTCCTCTTCTTAAATCAGGGACCAGTGGCCATCCTGACCCTATGAGCATCTCAAGGACATTCAAGTTTGGCTGTGAACCACCCTGTGCACTGAGCACTGGGAGAAGGACTCCAAAGAATGGGACACTGAAGTCCTGTCACACCATTTCAGGGTGGTGCAAGTCTGGTGGCAAAGCCCAGCCCCCCTCCCATGACCCCCTGTTGTGAACTTCCATCACCTCAGCTGGCACACTCCTTTCCACAGCCAGAAATGGAGGGGTCTCCAGTGAGCCCTGGGGCCAAGCAGGGGCACTGCCAGGCTCCTTCAGAAGATCCCATCTCACTCACACAACTTAGGAAGCCAAGCACAAGGTGCTCTATTGATCAATCGGTCTCAGTATCTGCCAGCCCACTTACAAGCCACTTCTTTTCTGCTACATCTAATGCAAGCAGAAACACCCTTCCTGCTAGATGCTGGGTCTTCCATGGCCATCTGAGCTCCAAGCATTGCCTGCTCGTGTCCCTGACTCAGACAAGAAAAGAAAACTGCAGTAGGACCATGGCAGGGTGCCTGTAGAGTAAGAGCTCTGTTAACTAATGAAACAGTTAAAGGGCTTTCTTATTTTTAGGAATAAGTCCCACTGTTGACTGGAGTACAGAAGGCTGCTTTCTGTGCCAGCACACTGTGAGAGCCCCAAGTAGTTCCTGAGGTTACGCTGTTTGGGAACAGTTGAGTATCTGATCTATGTATCAGCACTGGAAATACAGCACAGCCAGCCCAGTTCTGCATTGGTTTACTGCTTCTTCAGCCCAGTGTGGGTGCAAAAGCATTTTTCCGAGCACCTCAAACTCCTTCAGCCTTTTTTCATATCTGGAACACGCAGCATAAAAGCAAGTCTCCTCTACATTTACATCCCAAATCAAAACCTTACATCAGGTTCCCTCTGCACTGCCTGCCAGAGCTCTCCCTTCACAGTATGGAGGGGCAGGGTTGTATAATTAGGCTCTAGATGCCTAATCTAGACAACTAAGTGAGGAGCTCAGATTAGACGATAGGAACATTCCCTTCTACTCCTCATTTCAGATGCTTCTAGTCATACTTGAACACGATGCCTGGAAGAGTGAGTAAGAACAGCCCTTGATCTGCCAGGCACTAGTGGATCCCTCTCTAAGGGTGTTGTGTAGACTGGCCCAAAAGCCTACCCAAGTTAATCATGCAGAAGACAGCATTACAGGTTGTATTTCTCCTAATACCCTGCCAGAGAGTAGTTTTAAGCATTCTAGCAAAATTTCTTTCATTTGTATGAACAGCATTTGAAAAAAAAAACCAAACAAATATTGCAAAATCCCAAGACCTGGGCTTGCCATGCCTAGTATCCAGAGATACAGCTGGGTGAAGGCTGCAAAATATTTCCCTTCAGTAATTTTGTAGAGTGTTTATTGGCTTGGCCTCACAGGGCCATCTTTTGTGTTTTTCTCCTGTGAACATCTGAGCTCTCAGAACAAAAATTTCAGGTCCAGCCATGTTTCTGAGGCAGATACACAGGGATTCACCAGCATTTGCAGTTTCACAAGCCCAGGCTGCCTGCCAGGAATACTTGTGCTTTCATCCAACCAGGGAAAAGAAGAGAATGCTGTGTCACTCTTTCAACAGGCCCAGCGACAGAGCTTGAAGAGAAAATGAGGATGAATCCCTTCAGATGCTATGAAACTGGGCGCACACACCTGATGTCTGCCCATAAGTCACTTGTGGAGTGATCAGTTTGGGTATCCGGCGACAGTCCGTGATGCAGCAGATGCTCAACATGCAGAGGGATAAGTATTTCAGCACACTCAACTGCTGTAGCTCCCGGTGGGAGTGCCAGGGAGGCCAGGCTTTGTAGAAGGCCAGCTTTCTGGACACTCTGAAGTGGACCACAGAACTATTTTCAGAAATAGGTAATTTTCCTGCTACTCACTATTGCAGAAGTTCATACATCAAAATAGTTGAAAACACTGTGCACAATCTCCTAGGTAAATAGGGGTAATCAAATACTTGAAAGGAGCCAACCCCCCACTATTGGTGAGAAATCACAGGCAAGAGACTTTTCCAGGTGATTAGTTACTTGTGTGGATCCTAATGGAAGCCTTTGATAGCACTTCGCCTTTTCCGTGCTGAGAAGGAATCTGCACCCTCCCAAGATCCTCATGAACTGGTTATTCAGCCATTGCTGATTTGCTTATAGCCCTGCCATAATCCCTTGCCACAAAGCTGCGGGGCCCTATAGCTGCTATCAGGCCCTCCTATAACAACCTTCCCACAGCAACCCCTTAAACTTGGGCAAAGTGGGAGCTGCACCTTCTGCGCTCCGAGGCTGGGGTTCGGGACTTGCATGATCATGTAGCAACAGGCCCAGGGACAGTGCCTCATTACGAGCCCTGTCCGGCAACCAAGTCTTTAACGAGAACAAAGGTTGAGGGCGATAAATCATGAAGACATTTCTTGTTCCTTGCTGCATGTGTCGGACGGAGGCAGCCTCCTGCCGAGGCAGTCTGGCACATTTCCTGTCTGCGCTGTACCAGGGCCCGTGTCCGGACACACAGAGATGTCTTTTCCCAAAGCCAAGCGCACAGGCGAAGGTCTTGTCTCCGTTTGGGAGCGCGGCGAATTCGGACTGCCTGCCCGTTCTGCAAAAATAACAAACCTTCAGCTGCACATCGGAGTGCTGGAGATTCGGGTGGGACAGCTTAAAGGGCTTGTGTTCACATCAGAAATTTTCCCAGAGACTTCAAGGATGGATTATTAGTATTTTACCATGTGCAGCCTGATGAACTTTTAATGTGATCTTCTGGCATTATGTGTATGTGAAGGTCTCCATTTTAGAAAGACTTTGTTTGTTTGTAATGAAAATAACATGCACGTGTTGAGAGTTCAACAGAGGAGGTCATTGTGAAACGTCTGCATCAGAACAGGAATGTTGGCTCCATCGAAGTTGATGGCAAATCTCCAGCTGACTTCAACTGGAGTAGAATTTCCTCCCAGGTCTCCTTCCAGCCAAAGGGCACAATGGTTTGGAGTGACCTCAGCATACAGCTTCTGGACAAGCTCCTCACCTGGTTCAGCAAGACACTAGCAAAGTAATTCCACTAAAGTACCTGGGCAAAGACTAAGCCGAGACCAGTACATGTTTCAAATGCCTTATGTGCTCTAATGTATACTGAAATAAGCACGCCAATAAGCATGAACGATGAAGGCTCCTGTCAGGTTTTTGACAAGATCAGACACATACTGATTTGTTCTACTTTAGCATTATCATTTACAGTGGCTGTAATATGCAATATCCACATTGCTACAAGCCAAACCCTTTAGTTTATCATCACACAATTGCAGAAGATCAAATTAGAGAGGTTTAAGAAACTGCCACCCCTCCAGCTAAAACAAGAGCTGGTGTGAGAGGATCTGTTTTGCTTTGTACTTTAGGATGAGGTACGTGCGTGCTCACAGGCCCTGTGCCCTTACTAAGCTGGGGTAATTTCCATCTGAGGCAGTGAAAACTTCCTAAACTAACCGAATGAAATGCTTTTGATTATCTGCCTGTATCTTTAGTGTGGGCATATATTATCTGTGGATATATACATATACCTTATTCGCCTAAGTGTTCCTGTCTTGTTGCCATGAGTTTATTATCTTTCCCAAAACTTATCTAGCCTGAGGTTGATACAGAGCATGGAAAGTTTCATCTCACTTTAGAAAAACTAAGCAGCCAAATTCTGGGTCCTGTAAGAAGCAGTGCTGGGTGAATAGGCGACACTCGCATACAGATGCACTTATATTTCAGTGTCCAGTTTACAGAACAGTGCTAAAAGTGACACTGAAGTCTTACCTAAAACAGGCTTACATGTAATGTGTGTCTTTTTTGCTCTATCATCCTCATGTTTCCCTCCCTGAAGCAACTCAGACAGTCCCACTCACCCAAGGGCATACGGGCAACTTCCAGAGGTCCCCAGCTTGTGGAGACCAGGGCAGCAACGACTGCATGGAGCAGTTCCAAGTGAACTAGCTAAGTGTGGAGTATTTATTCTCAGAGACCATTCCTTCTTTTTAAAGTTAAACTATGCTGTGGGACTTTGAGCTAAGGACACTCCATGGATGGAGCCATCTTCCAGGCCTGAACCCACGCACCGCGGTCACTGTAAGATCAGGTCACCACTAGTACTGTGTTTGCAAAACTCTCACTTCCTAATGGATCTAATGGGAATAGTATAAAAGCCTGTGCCTTTTCTTCTTGGTAATAAATGCTAATCATCAAAGTTCTGTAGGAAATTACAGTGATTTTTTTTATCCTCTTCATTTCCAGGCTATTCACTGGTTTCCCCGGTTTTTCCCACTGGTGTTTATGTAGGTTTACTTTGCACCTTCCACATCCCTCCTCACATAGGATTCACTGTCCCTATTAATCATCTGCAGTTTAAACACATCTGTGTCACTTCTAAACAACAACCACACACCATAAAGAAAAAGGAAGAAAAAAGAAGAGATGATGACATAATGTGAACGTTTTCCTCAAGTGATAAAACAAAGCAAAGCAAAGCCAGTACAATGTCAGTTTTTCTGTGGGGGGCATGAGGGAGTAGGCAACCTGAACGAAATATTTAATGGAGAAAGAAAAAAGGAATTGATCACAAAGAACAACAACAATAACAGAAAAACCACATCACTGGGACCAAACACTTGAATACAAATGGGCACAAAATGGGTGACATGGCTGTCAGAGACACATAGTAGGATCAAAGCCCTCCTGCTGACAATACACAGCAAGAACATGAGCATCTTTAAATCAGAGCCTCCTGGGATCTACTTTCTAAACCAACAGCTCTGAACTCAAATGGAAAACCATGCCAGTGCTGAAAAGTGATGTGTGAAGAATGGCTCCGACCTGCTACTCCCTGTGCTGATCAAAGCCTTGGTTGGGACATGTGGTGGGACTGGCTTTCCCCATTCCAAGTGCAATGACTGATGCTAACTGAAATCAGCATCTCAGGCTGGCAACCAAGTGTCCCTGGGCACAAAAGGTCTGGGGGGGGACAACAAGTTCCCCACCGTGAGAGCCCACAGCACTGGTGTGAGTGCACAATGCAGGGCTCCACGGAGCAGCTACGAGTCCCCAGCACGCAACCCCACCAGTGGTCTTCACTCTTCCATCTGAAAGGCACTCTCCTTTTAGAATGGTCACTGACTTTGTTATAAACAGCTTCATTTGATGGATGTTAGTTTGTGGGAATCGATACAAACCTCTGGCTCTTGCCATCTCCTCTCACCCTCTTGATGGGTGTGACAAAACAATGCCAGTGGCCATGGCAGCCTGAGGGCTTGACAAATCTACCTTTCCTTCATCTGCCTGTGCCAACAGCAGTTTCATTAACGTGTGACAACACCAGGTTTCCTAAAGAGCATTCCCAGGACCTGCCCTGAACTCAACTTTCGCTATAAACTCAAGGTGTAGGAAGAAATGTGGTTTTATCAGGTACTCCAGAAGCTCCAAATACTTCTTCTCTGGGCGACGGTGGAGTTAGAGCTCACACACTTCTGCTTGCAACCCTACAGACTGTAGCTCTTTTCCTGGCCAGATCCCCATCATGGGAATTTATCTGCTGCCCCACTGTTTCTCTGGACATGATGGTTACTGTTTTTATCTAGCTTCAGAGCAGAAAACAGGTTCATCAAAAGTGGCAGAAGGCCACTACTACTGCATGAGGGCACCACCTCTTCAAGGAGAGCCTGGCATCTCACCAAGCTCAAAGAAAGGTGCAACAGTTCCTGGATAGAGTGAGTTGTTTCTTCTGTTCTTCATCTGCAACCTTTAGAAAGTTGAAATCCAGCTAGAGAAGTCAGAGGAAGTTGACCCACCAAGGGCTAGTCCTGCCTTGGACAGCATGCCTGGAGGAATTATTTGAGGAAAGGCTTCCCTAAATCAGATGAAGTGAAAAAGAATTATACTTCTGGCTTTTATTTAAGTTAGTTACTGCCCAGATCTTGTAGCGTGGGAAAGAATAACAGACTGTCCAGGGCCTGCTGTATTCCAGCTATCTGATAAAGCGTGACTCTGGAGAATGGGAAGGTTGGTGCCAACAAAAACTTTCTTGGACTACTTCTGCTCATTTTGCATCATTTTTTGTGCAAGAGCAGTGAAAACTTGTTTTACATCCCCATTTTTAAACAGACTTACTCACGTATGGAAAAATCAAAGGTAGACGGGGTATCACTGTCCTGTTTTCTTTGTCAGAGCAGGGCAAAGCGCAAGTGCAGTTGCCTGTGTCTACAAATCATCGAATTCTGCTGTGGTGCCTCCCACATCTTGGGAAATAGTAAAGGTCAGTAGGTGCAAGTGCAAGGACAAGGGGTCTCTGGTTAGCCTGTTCCACTCCTGCTGTCCCCACCTCAGACAAGCCTTGGGCTTGGTGGAGGGGGACACAGTGTTGTCTTCTGCAGGGCCCACACAGAGCCATCAGGGAGATGCAAGCTCTGCACCATCTTTGCATGGTGGTGGAACTTGGTCCATGGTTTGAAGAGTGAACTGACCTCTCTTTTTACTCTTTCTCTTTTATCTAACACGACTTCTCAATTAAGTTACCACAAGCGTAAGTGAACATCCTGGCACCAACACGTTCTCCTTTCTGCTGCTAAATGTGTTTGTAGCAAGATGTTTTGTTTCAGTTTTCCATGTTCCTTCTAGTCTGTCTGGAGAGGTCCTTGGGTCCTTGTTTCATGTGTCAGCAAAAATGCAAATGATCCTTCATTGTGAACTTTGCTGTCTTGAACTGTCTTAGACTGGCACTTGGACTTTAATGCCCATGGGGACGAATCATATCAGTGTCCTCCATGCTGCTGTTGTGTTCCCTAGACCAGCTCTTTCTTACAGTCATCTCACAGCACACACTAAAAAAATATAAGTAGTATTATCTTAAGAAACAATTAATACAGAAATCCTTTGTCAACATTACTTCGTTCAGCTTTTCTCCAACAATTTCGAGAGACTGAATGCAATCCATGAACAAGACAGCAAGCAGACTTGAGTATGAAGATATTCAGCACCCTGTTGGTCACAGCCACACATTGTAATAAACACATCAACTAAGAAATGCCTCTATTTATTGGTATCAGCCTTTTCAGGGCATGGAATATGTCCTCACTGTCTGGTGGCAGAACTGAGGAGACAACAGTACATTAAGGAGTCTTTCACAGGCATCCGCAATGCCTGTTGAGATGTGTTGGACCAGACAGCTCAGACAAAGTAGTGAAGTAGAAACACCCAACTGACCGCTTAACTGAGCTTTCATAAAGCGAGGAGAGAGCAAAAGGAAGACTATAAGGAGAAACCAGCTGAACTACATGGAGTTGTACTACCTTCTGCAAATATGGTTAGACAGCACAGATAGGAAAGGATAGGAGTTGGCTTGGTTTGATTTAGCTTGACCTGTAGACGTCATCCCTTTCCAGTCCTGACAGTTGGACAACAACGTAGGAGAAGAGAGAAGCATTCATTTATTGCAAGCTTGGATTATTTTTGATTTTAGAAATATTCTACACCTGCATATATGCTCTTTGGAAAAAAATATCTTGATCTGTGACATCTTTTCCCCTATCCTAAAAAGAAAAATTGTATTCACTCTTGGGCAACAGACAGCATATGCCTCCTTCAGCTTCAAAATAAAGTTTAAATGGGATTTACTTGGCTCCCTGGTTTGTATTGTCTTGCACAGAAACAAATTTTACCCTGCTTTGCAGGCTTCTCCTTCAAGATACCATCCCTCTGGGCCACATAAAAGCTCCTGGTGAGTTTTTTAGATGTTACAGGTAGGAGAAACCTACCCAGCAGGAGACTGGTTTCATGCAACAAAGGAGGAGACTCTGACACAGAAGTCACCTGCATTTTTAATTAAGGGAAGGGCAAAAATTCTTGTGCTGTGTCAAACAATGGATTAAGAATATTTGGAATAAAGGTTTGAGACTGGGTGGCAAGGAGTCCAGAGTGGCATTTATGGGGTTTGACACCAAAAAACTTGATAAATAGTACTAAAGTTATGCAGACTCTTGATAAAACATCTCTAAAATACTGTACCCTTGTAATTACAAATATAAAAGTGATATAATGGGAAAGAATGTGAGTTTTAAACAATGGCATAAAGTAGCTCAAATGTGTGTTGAAATATATATGATTATGTAAATCAGATTGCTTGGAATGTGTGGGGCTAGAAAGGGCAAGTTTATGAAGTACTCCCTTGGAGCAGCAAAGAGCTCTTTCTAAGTTCATCCTGTTCTCCAGACCAAAGAGATGTCAGATTCAGGGAATATCCCCTTACTAGCAAGGTCTTGCTCTGTAAAGATGCTTCCTTGATTGTACTTATAAGAACGTTAGCTGTGCCTCGATTTCTGCCATGCTTTTCTGTGGTAATTTTTGTGTGACTAATCAGAGTTGAATCTAATGAAAATAAAGTGTTAATTAAACTCTATCTAATCTCAATCTAATCTGACAGCAGCAACCTACATCTGCTGTTCTGCTGTGCACTCCTATTTGGACCACCTACTATACATGGATAATTAGGTGTCGCAACTACTATGGCATCTAAATTCGAGAGAGTGCTGAGTGATTCAGACAGCCATCTTAACCGCCAGGCCCACCAGTCCCTGACTTCCTAGATATACAATGGACAGGAGTTACCGTATTGTCCCATCTATGAGCTAGAAACAGATTCATTTCATGTCATTAGAAAGCTGGGTATCTAATCCACTCACCCAGGCTCTCCCAGTTGTTCACAGAGACAAGGTGACTCATTGCCTCCCAAGTGCAATGGGTCAAGACTGACCTCTGAAACAGATGTGGTGAGTCTAGAGGTGCCAGTGTCCTTCTACTGACTGCAGGAAGGTGGGGGGCTAACTCGGACATGAGACTATACAATAAAATGAGATTATCCTCACCTTATAGTAAGAAACCTGAATAAGAAATTGTACGGGGCGGCAAGCCTGTAGTAATTTATTTATGAGCCAAATGCACACTGGAAAGATCCCACTGAGCTTTGGACCAGAATCTGTCATAAAGACAAGTTCTTATCTGCTGTGACACTTTTGAGAGGAAGCAGGCCAAAGGATGAGCAAAAATACTGTACACCTCATCACCTACAGAAGGAAAACAAATAGGCTGCCCAGGGGGGTTGTGGAATCTCCTTCTCTGGACATATTGAAGACCCGTCTGGACGCCTATCTGTGCAATCTGTCCTAGGGAACCTGCTTTGGAAGGGGAGTTGGACTCAATGATCTCTGGAGGTCCCTTCCAACCCCTACAATCCTATGATTCTGTGAAAGGAAATGCAGAGAAGGGGCTATTTATGGCACCCCCCTTGCGTGCAATATCCTTACTTGCATTCTAGCCTTAGTAGAAAAGGGTAAGAGAGTGCAATGCCACTGATTAGAAAAAGGCTGGTTTTACCTTTAATAAAAAAATTTCAAAAAAGGAAGGAAAATGACAGCTTTTTACCCTGCTTCCACAGGTATCAAAGTCGGCAATTAAGATCATGGCCAAACAAGATCTTTAAAGTTTCTTAATTTCCTCAGCCTGACATCAGTGGGATATCGCTGGAATCCAGAGCTCTTCATAATTACACTTAAAATACTGTTTTCATGGTTCTGGTCATTCTGAGTATGCTCACATAAAGACATTTCCTGTCTTTGCAGTGTGGTCCCTTTGCCCAGCTGTGAGGATGAACTGAAGTTTATTCTCCTCAGGATGGTCTGATTGAAAGCCAGTCAGATTTCAGAAGCAAGGTAGTGTCTTGATGAATCTGGGCCAAACTATCAAAGTTTCCTGCCTTTGATTCCTACAAGGCCCGTACAGCCAACACCATTACCAGACAGCAGGGCCAAATGGTCGTGTTATTTTGAGTCATCAGCATACACTTTTCCATTCCTTCTGCTTTTGAAAACATCAACTTGTTAATAGGACAATGGACGTGTCATTAACAGCCTTGTTCAGCCTGCAGAAACTCTGGTGCTGGCAACAGATTTTGGGAAGGTGGAAACCCAACCCCTTTCAGAGCTCAAGCTGAGGAAGCATGACTGGAGGGGATGGAAGCATTTCTTTGTGAGTAAGACAGGTTTTGCTGGCTATGGAGACAGGGTACATTTATTTGGTCTGGAGGGACAGAGACACAGTCATGGAGCAGCCAGCTGGTGTTTCGGATGAGGTGTGTTTTAGAAAAGCCATGTTACACCAAATGGCACGGAGGGCAATGCCTGCAATACAATATTGTTCAGATACAGACCTTAGTAGTGATTTCCTTGCCTTTAGACATGAAACTGAACGTGCTCCTTGTTCATTACTCCTGTCTTTAATGAACTTTTGTTTTGTGGCCTGTCTGCTTATGGCTGATGCTGTTAATAAGTGAGGGCCACAGAGAGTGATGTGCAGAGAACTCCCAACCCAAGCACCCTCACGGAGACCAGTGTTTGCTTCTGGGCTGCTCCTCTCGAGCTCTTCTGGGGGAATTACTCTGATTAATGCCCATCTTGTACACACGGTCATTTTGCGAGGATAAGGGATGATCTAATGTATTTTCCGCCCTTGTTCAGATCAGACTTATCTAGTCTTTGTCCACACACACTGCATGACCTGATTTTCCTCTCTGAGATAAGTCTTCCTAAGCTGCTAAAAGCTGGTCTGAAAAGCCAGCTCAGAGGTCAAGTGAGCAGGATTTCATGATTTCACTGGATATCTTTAAGGGAAAATGAAAGCTTTGGGTTACCCTGCTTGTCTGCCAGCGTTAGACCTATGCTGGGTCCAATGAAGTCTTGCAGTGCTCAGGCCCCAGATGGAAAGCACATCTGCCTTGAGATACCAGTGGTCCCCTGGCCAGGGCAGGTATGAGTTCAGATAAATAAACAGAAATTAAAGAGAAAAATATTAATAAATTAAATATTCCTAAGGGCCAGGCTGACGTCTTGCAATCCGATGTGAACAAAGGTCTCCAGAGAATCACCGTGAGGATCATGACTCTTTTTTCTTTTTGGCTTCATGAGCTCTGGCAGAGAAAAATTCTTTGCTGAAATTGGGAGCAAAACTCCCACCAACTTAAGTGGGGCCATAGACGCCCTGAGAGCTTGCACAACTCTGCATGCAGACGGCTCACTGGCCTCTGCAGGGAACAGGCACACTGAAAATATGTGGCATAAATAGCACAATGGTGATATAGATAAGCAGACGGCAGCTGATATATTCCTTCCTAACAAAGAAGGACAGCCCTCTTTACAGCTGAGGGACCTATCAGCATCTTTGATATCATTGTTCTTGGGGGAACTGCTGAATAAAGCGTCTCTGTCTTTTTGAGCATAATTACAACTGATTTTTTTTTCCTGATAAAGAATGTAGTCATTGAGCCGTAATGACATTATTTGATGACTTAAATTCATCCTCTAATCCCCCCCAAATGGTATAAATTATTGAATAAGTCACTCAACCCTATAAAAGCATTTTAAAAACATTTTGTTCAGCAAGATAATGATCAGACAGAATGTAACAAGAGTTACAGTAAATTAGACTCATGCTCCAAGCTGGCTGCCACTCAATATACTCATAGCTAAATTCTCACCTACTGAGTAAGACACTCTGCCACGGATAAATTAAGACATAGTCAGTTCTAAAGTGTGTTGGCAAGGACCTTTAGTTCCTTCCCATTTTTAACAGAGCACATCCATGTGATTTTTGGAGGTACTATCAGAAAGCTGCTCAACGTAGTGTTGTGGAGAAATGCTGTGGTATCTCTGAGCGAGCTTGTAAACAAGGAAAGACAGTTTGAGTAGAGCTGGTGTTTTCGGCACACAGATTACAGCACGTAGATAAGCTTCTCAGACACTCCAGGCTTAGAGTCATAGAATCACAGAATGGTTTGGGTTGGAAGGGACCTTCCAACCACCCAACCACCTAGTTCCAACCCTCAATCTTCTCTGCCACCAGCCTCAAGCAGTGCCACAAGTTAACCCTAAGGTGTCTATGCCTCATCCAGAGGTCAATCTCATGCATCTCCCTGCTTAGGAATCCGTGTCCACCAGAATGAGGTTCACTTCAGTAGTGTTCCTGTGCTGTGAGGAAACAGATCTATCCCAAAACCAAGACCACCTACAATGAAAGCATTGCTGTGTGCATCCTGTCTCATCTGACCACTTCCCATATTTTACAAGGTGATGGTGATGTAAGCCCTCATGATATGATGATACTGGGGTAACAAAGTGGGATCCTCTTCTGAACTGAGGTCCCTCACAAAAATTATGGTCACTTATCGTTGGTGATAAAGTAACAACTATAGATAAGGTACCTGAAATACTCAGCTGAGAACATATTTGACAGCACTAGCCATCATACAAAAGTTGTTAGATTTTATTAGTAGTATCAGTGTGATGAAACAATTGTGCATGATGGTCCTTAACAAAGGCCAGGTTAACTGCTTGAGTGTCATCGGTGATAATGACAGATCATGCACCCCAATAATTACAGCAACACTGCTGTAGCTTCTGCATTTCGCTGAATTGCTGGTAGGTAGTTGGCAACTTTATAAAGCTGAAATGCCTTCGCTAGGTTTCACTGTGTGCTTCGCTTTCCTACTGCCTGCTACGGTTACTACAACCCTTAGACTTGGGGCAGAGTCATGAACTAGCAGCTCCTTTTGAATCAGGTCCATTCTGAGGAATTTGACCCATCTTACAAAACACTGCCTAGGTTTGTTCCTGTGCTGGATCGGACAGGCAGTGTGCTTGGGAGCCAAGCCAAAGCACTAATTCTATCCAGTTGCCAGTGTATTCTGGGAAATTTCTGCCCATAAGCTAAACTTTGCCTTGTTTCTCTTCATCATAACTGATACCTCCGCAGAAACCCTGGTCTGACCTTCTCTGCTGCCATCAATACGATGCAAAAATCAGCAATACATCCACAATACAGCAAGAGGCAATACAAGTTTCCCATGTGAGTTATAGATGGTTGTAACAACTTCCTCTTATCCCAAATGAAAGAGTGTAAGAACTGACAAACAGCTCCAGTTCCCTGAGTATCCTGTTTCCAGTAGCAACTGGTAATAGATGCCTGGTGCAGGCAACAGAGCATAAGGAAAGTGTTTCTCCCCATCATATACCTTTTCTATGTCACTTGTACCTGTATGCATCTCTCAGACCCTCCCAGACTTCTCTTTTTCAAGCTGAAGAGTGCTGGATTGTTTATTCTGTTTCCACTCTTGATCATCTTTACTGCCTTTCTCTGATCTTCTAGGGAGAATAGAACTGCACGCAGCAGTCAAAATGTGGGTGAATCATGGGCTGAAACACACAGATAATGATGTTTTGTAGTCTGCTTTCTGTTCCTTTCTAACACTTTGTGCCTGCTATTTGCCTTTCCGGTAACTGTTGATCCTGATATTTTCGGAGAACTACTCATAATAACTCAATATATCTCTCCTGATCAGTGGCAGCTAAGTCAGAGCTCATGATTTTGTATGGATACACAGGGCTTCTTCTTTTAACCATGTCTGTGCTCTGTATTTATAGACATTCACCATCTCATAGTCATTCAGCTTTCAGAAACCTTTTCTCAGCGTTTTGCAGCTGGGTTTTGGTTTTACACTGAATAATGTGTGTTATGGGCAAACTTTATCACTTTGTTACTCACCCCTTTTTCTAGGTCTATGTGTCCATTGCATGAAAGATCCTGGCCTTAATCCCAATGATAGAACTCCTTTATTAGGAAGCTGACCATTTGCCCCCCACAGCTTCCTTCCTAACTTGATCCAGACTATTGATAGTCTGACCACTGTTAGGCAAAAGTATCTCTGCCTCCTTATTTACATAACAGAACTGAAAGGAAGTAGAAGTCCATCTTAAACCAGATGGTGAGCAGAAAACAGGTATCTGCTACAACAGACCAAAAATGCATCCATGTTGTCACTCCCAAATTTCATTCCTGGTTGTATTTGCTGCATCCAACCAGCAGGCAACTTCCAAGACCCAGGACAAAACCCAAGGGTCCAAATATCCTACATTCTGGCATTTAGAGACACCAAAACAGTCCTACACATGAGCTAAAAGATCTTGAAGTCTGTTCTAACCTGTGCTAGCTAGAATGGTCCTGCAAGACAATCTTACCATCACTGGTCAAGACCTTCCTTGCATGACCCTGGCCACGAAATGGTCCCTGTGCTGATAAAACAGTGCAAAGTATAAACCTGGTTATGCTGGCTTTCTGTCTGCATGGGGATGCCTGTATCTAAAAAAACTCAGGTACCCTTTGAAGACAAATGTCCACAGCTTTCATAGCACTGGAGTGACACATTTATTAATCTCCAACCCCATTTTCTACCTTGGAAGCCAACATGTGAGCTACTCAGACAAAGTGCACACTCCCAATGTTCATACCTTGGGGACAAATAAAGCTGACACCTTTAGATTGTTACCTTAAGATCTGGATTATTACCTTAAGGTTGCTTGCTATCACAGGCATGTTTTGAGAAGTCGGAAAAATATAAGGATCATCAAGAAATCCCTGTCATCTTGACATCTCCTGCAATCTCCTGGGACCAAACCAAGCATACAGCTGGTATCTGCAATGAAGACATGGACTGGAGACCGAATCGGGGGTCACTTCCATTATCACTGAAACTGTGAAGACTGATATGGGCTTTTTTTCTCCCTAGATATGTCAGACTGGAGCATCATCACATTAAGAGGAAGAGGTGAAAAAAGAGAGCATAGATATGTAGGAGATATGGAAAGATTTGGAAGCCAAGCTTCTGCCTCCTGGAGAATTAATCTTTCAAAGAAAACATTCAGTGACAGTAATACAAGGGGAAACTTCCTGATTTCCACTATCCATCATATTTGAGACATTGTGGCAGTCCAGTGAAGTTCCCACTGACTGGTAAAGCAGAAACATAGCTCCCATTTTTGAAAAGGGGAAAAAAGGAGGACCTCAGGAACTATAGGCCAGTAAGTCTCACCTCTGTGCCTGGCAAAATCATGTAGTAGATCCTCTTGGAAACTGTGCTCAGGCACATGGAAAATAAGAAGGTTGTTTACAGCCAAGATGGTTTCACTAAGGGCAAATCATGCCTGACAAATTTGGTGGCTTTCTACAATGGGGTTACAGTGCTGGTAGATAAAGGAAGAGTGACAGGCATCATGAGCTTAGTTTTGTTTAGCCTGGAGAAGGCTCTGGGGAGACCTAATTATGACCTACCGATACTTAAAGGGGTCCTACAGGTAAGTGGAAGAGGGACTGCAGGATAGGAGTGCAGTCATAGGACAAGGAGCAATGGCTTCAAGCTGAAAGAGAGCGGGTTTAGATTAGATGTTAGGAAGAAAATCTTTACTATGAGGGTGATGAGGCCCTGGCACAGGGTGCCCAGAGAAGCTGTGGCTGTCCCTGGATCTCTGGCAGGCTTCAAGGCCAGGTTGGATGGTGCTTTGGGCAACCTGGGCTAGTGAAGGGTGTCCCTGACCATGGCAGGGGGTTGGAACTAGATGGGCTCTGAGGTCCCTGCCAATTCAAAGAATTCTGTGATTCTGTGAGTCTATACCTGGACTTATGCAAAACATTTGACACTGTCCTGCATGACATCCCTGTGTCTAAATTGGAAACAGATGGATTTGATGGATGAATCACTTGGTGGATAAGTGATTGTCTTGAAGGTCACACTCAAAATGTTGTTGTCAATGCCTCGATGTCCAAGTGGCAGCCAGTGACAAGTCATGTTCCTCAGGGGTTGGTATTGGGACTGGCCCTTTTCAACATCTCTGCTGGAGACATGTACAGTGGGATTGAGCACACCCTCACCGCTCCTCTGAAGAAGACAGGCTGAGAGAGTTGAGCTTGTTCAGCCTGGAGAAGAGAAGGCTCCAGGGAGACCTTACAGCAGCCTTCCAGTACCTGAAGGGAGCTACAGGAAATCATGAAAGAAACTCTTTACAAGGGCATGGAGTAATGGTTTAAAACTAAACCAGGGTAGATTAGATATTGGGAATAATTTCTTTACTGAGATACTGGATCAGGTTGCCTAGAGATGGTTTGGATGCCCCATTGTGGGAATCACATGTAAGAGGTTAAAACCACCAGTGTCTGCTTATCTCCTTATACAGACATTGTGGATGGAGGTCTGCAAGGTTGGTATGAGAAGCAGACAAAGGAGGGAGTCTTATGGCAGCAGGATGGTCCTGTTTTGTCCAGATAATGCAGAATAAACAGATAGATGGCTTCTACACAGATCTTTGAAACCCACAGTGCCCGTAGTGAGACCTTTTGCTTCATTAACCATGAAATTCATATTGAAGTTGACACGCCTAGATATGTTAATGAGCTAAAAGGATACATACTAAACTTATGTGACTATAGTACTCAAGTCTCCACCCAAATAATGCTAAAAGCCACCCATGGGAGGGGACAACTAAGGTTGGGGTATAAAGGGTATTGAAGAATTTCCCTCTGGGGTGGGAGGGAAGAAATTGAAGACTCTGAAGAGGCAGCCAATGGGCTGTGGTCCTTCTCTTCCACCCACAACAGGGATGCCTTCCCGGGATAGTATTTTGCTAGCATGACAATTATAATCATAGGCATATATTAAGGACATGATCTAGAGGTGGACTAGGCAGGGTTAGGCTGTGGTTGGATTCGATGACCTTAAAGGTCTCTCCTAACCCAGGTGATTCTATGATTCTACCTTGGGACTATCGCAGTAAGTGCATTTATCAACAGACATCCCAAACTCCTTGTATCTGTCACTTTAACAAAGTTTCTATTAGTTTCAACTTTGTGAAACCGTCTTATTGAAAGTCCTTTGGGGGCTCTGACAGGCAAATGTTGACTCTCATATGTGGTTTTATATATATATATGTATATATATATATAGGTATGTATATGTTAAAAAAATCCTTTAGACATAAACTGTAGACCCAGTCTGGGACTAGGACTGGACCTAGCCACACCTAGGCTGCTTTTTGAGGAGTTTAGAAAGCAAGTGTGTCCTTTCTGAACCTCATGACTCAACAGGAAGGCCTCCCTCAGCCACACATTGCACTCACACCCTTTATATGACACCCACCCCTGGCAGTATTCAAGACCAGGTTGGATGGGGCTTTGGGCAACCTGGGCTATTGAAGGGTGTCCCTGCCCTTGGCAGGGGGTTTGGAACTTGATGGTCTTTGAGGTCCCTTCCAACCCAAACCAGCCTGTGCTTCTGTGATTAGCTTTGCAAGACTTCTGTGAGTTTTTCTTAGATGACAGAGTTCCATATATCAGTGTCATTGCAAGATCAAACAGCATTGTCTTAACCAAGGCCAAAGTCAACCTGACAAACACTCTCTTTACCCAGAGATGCCCAGCACAGAAGTCTGTATGACCATTTCTACACACTGCCAGACAGCTCATTCAGAAAGATTTGCTAATCGCCCCGCCAAACTCAGTAACCAGCAATGTGAGCCATCAGAACTATACTTTTCCTCTTCCGTGGCTTTTCCTGGAGTTGTTTTGTCCTTGGCTGATGTTTTGACTTGGCAAGGAACAAACTTTCTTTTCATTCCTTCTCTGATCTTTTGAGATTCCCCTCAGTAATGCTGGGAGAGCAAAGCGTGAGTCATATGATGTAGGGATGGAAAACTGGCTGAATGTCCTCTGGAGAAGACAAAAGTCATCTGACCAGTTATGCTCATTGCTGCTTTCCACCTCCCACCTGACACCCTCTCCCTGATTCTCTCTCTTTATGCTCCTGAGTTCTGAACATTCTTCACATTTAGTGGGGAGAGGATTTGTCCAGTGGGATGTTCACAGGAAACTGGCCTTTGCTGAAGTCCTCTGTGCAACAGCACCACTCTATCCCTTTTGCAATGACTCAGATGAGTAGGTCCAATGACTCAGTGTTTGGAGAGCTTAAATATCAAGGGACTATTGACAATAGCCTTTCCTAGCTTGAGTAAGGATTACAAATCTCAGGGCTTTGGGATGGAAAGATTCCCTCAGCGCCCTCCCAGCTCTGTGAGCTGTTTGTACCCTCCCTCTTCTGTATCATGATGGCATGGTCAGGTGGTACCTTGATGAGAAATTGGAAATAAAATTTCCTTTTTTCCCGTGGCTGCTTAGGTGGCATACTGGGACTTGCTGGGAAAAGAACTGGCACGAAGAGATCAGAGTTATCCCACAGTTTCTGACCTCCCAAGACCCAGAACTGTTTGAAGATTTTCTCAGCCTGCACCTTCTCTCTCTTCTCTCCAAGAAAAGGGAGTGCAGGAACTTAGGTTGCTGCTGTATATCTACTAAAAATCATAGGGCTCACTTGCCAGAAAGCCTCTGGACTGAGTGGTAACGAGAGTCTGAAGGCTGCAGGTGAGAGCAGCATGCCCTTGTCTGTGCGCCAGGTCCTCCCTCCTGCCTGCCACAACCAATGTGCCTGGCAGCATGAGGAAGCACAGCACTAGCAAAGAGCAGGCAGCAGAAAAACAGGCATTTCCAGGAGCTAGAACAGCCTGAAAAACACATAATGGGAGATGAGAGACTGAGCAAAAAGAAAGAGCGGCATTGCTAAATGGATCAGAGGGAGGGGAAAAAAATGTGAAGAATTATTATTGATTTTCCTGAATGTCCCTGTCCATATACACATAGGAAGCACCCAGAACCACTGTGACCAAAATAAAGACACTATCCAGATAGATATGTGCTTGCATGTCTGCTTTGATGTAGGTTAACAATAAGGAGGAGAGAGGATGAAAACATTCTCAAATAATCATACTCTTAAAAGATTACATTAAGCTTTGATACACTGTTGATAAATCCAGGGAGGGAGAAAAGATTATTTAAACTGAATGTGATTTTTACATATGTAAGTAATTTTATTTGTGCACATTTTTGTTCTGCTTTCGAGGGGAAGGAAAATGTGATGTACTGTGAGTGCCTAAAAACTTCATCTTGACATTTATCTCATTTGTTGAAAACAGATCCCTCTGATTTGATTTAATAAATGCTTCGAGTGCCAAGTTTCCTGCTTGAAGCAATTGTTTTAGACACTGAATGAAGGTATTTTCATACCCTCCCCCCCCTTTTTGCTCTAACTTCACAAAACCCACCAAATGTTCACTCTTTTCATTATTTCTTTAAAAATATTCACTTTTGACAAGGAGACTGTGGCTACTGTTTGGTTTGCCCTAAATCCTGTCAATTCTTTTTCCTGCCAGATCAATAAGCGACTGAGTGAAGTTGGGAAAGAATTAATACCAAACTTTGTTGGAGGCACTTAGCTCTTTGGCAGGGTGCGTGTTCAAACACATTAAAAGTAAACAAAACATTTGCTTGTACATATTTGCAAAAAGCTATCAAATTTTATGACAATATGAAGGCAGCTGCTTAACTACTCCCCCGGCGTTCCAGATAGGATTTCAGAGTGCTAGGACTGACTCACATGTCATTTGGCACATTTTGAGGAGGGACAATGTACCTTATTTTTCACTGGGGGGAGCGGAAGCATTGCAGCGCTGAGAACATCAGTGTCACTCATGGGCTCCAAGTACGTGTAGAATTCCTCAAGCAGTAGGATTAACAACCCTTCTTCTTCCTCTGGCTACTAATATTATTATTATTATTGGAGTTGTTATTAGTACTGTGCTAGTTTAATTACGTTGGGTGTGTTAGTGCATTGTGACAAAAATGTCCTCTGATGCTGTTCTCTTGGATGGTGTTAAAATCTTGGGACAAGCACAAAGAAAACTTTTTGGATATAAGAACTAAACTCAGGAATCTTGGAGAGCTTTGAATTTCAGTAGTAGCTGAATCTCAACAGGCACACGATTTTCCTCCCTCCCCTTCCCAGCACTCCACTTCTGTTTGCTGGAACAACCACTGTACTTCCCATGGAGATGCTATCCACAGCCCACATAAAACTCACTGGTTACAGGAATGGCATATATGGTCTAACTCTCCCAACTTCAGGTTGTTGGGACAAATCCCCTAAATAATGTCTCCTTGGTTTTGAGAAGAGATGTCAGTGATGCTTCTAGTAGCATGGATTCCCTCTGAAGGAGCAGGTTTACCTGCTCACCTCGACTACAGGAATGGGTGGGTCCATGCCCAAGGGTAATTTGCTTCATGAAATGACCCTTTGCTGACACCGGCATAAGAGCCTCAGCAAGCTGTTAAACCTCCACCAGCCAGTCTCAGGACCCAGGTGAGGGAGGAAAAACTTGAGTTTTCAAGCAAATGAAACACAGGGCACCCAAAGGTCATTTTCTTAAATCCCTGGGCAGCTTGTTGGCTGGTTAGCCATCTACCCACCCATCTACCCAGCTAACTATGTGACTGGCTATTATTTTTCATCACCATTATATCTTACTTCCTCCAGATCTTCAAGGTAGAATCTTTGAAGAGCTTTGAAGATTAAACCTTGCAAGCCTATAACAATCCACAGCTTTGCAAGTCATTACTATGAGCTACTCATTGCTGCCGGTGTGAAGAAGACGTGGAGCTTCCAAGCTGAATTAAGTCAACCACACAAAATACATGTATGATGAACCTACATTTCTGCTTTCTCCTTTCCTCTGGTTGCATTCCCTCTCCCACTCTTTTATTCTTAGTCCTTGACATCTTCTTTCTACTTTCCAGCCCCAAGATCCACCTAAGGATGTTGTCAGGACCTCCTACTGCTAAAGGACCCATGGTTCATGGTTCTCAAGAGCTTAACACTGGCCTTAAAGCCAGTGGGAGCATCTAATGCTCCATCCACTCCGATGGGAGCAGAGGCATGCTGGTCCCATCCATTTTTACAGGCCTCTCGGTAAGGCTCTGAGCTGGATCTCTGGGTGTGTATGACAGTGGAGTCCCACAGCATTACACATTTTTATACATTCAAACTCTGATGCTAAAGAAGGATGCTTGAGCCTTTTATTTTTAAGTCCTATCAATATGGGCTGTGAGGTATCATTTCTGCTTTTCCATGACAAACTGACACCGGTATCTCTGTTGCTGTTGGCTCATCCAACTCCAGTTTACAGAGAGAGAAGTTCTCTCATGACTGCTGCCCAATGAATCTTATTCAGATGGGCTCCCATGTGTGTTGTGTTTGCTTGCTTTTTCTTTTTTAATCAGCTGGCATTACCCCAGATATTTCCTGATAAATCATACCTAATGTCTGCCTTGTGGTTTTCTGATGTGAGCAACAACAGCAACAGAAGAAAAAATCAAAGTGGTAAAAAAGCAATATTAAAAACACATTTAGTGCAATGACACGCTGGGGGGAAATGAAGAGAGCACTAAGCTCTACCTACGTCTCTACAGCCACCTTGAAAGTTTGGAAGTTACGGTGGAAACGCAGTGGGTTGCAGGAGGAAGCAGTAAGGAGAACCAGAGGATTAAATCAGAAAACAATCACTGGTTTATTCCTGACATGCCGTTTCCTGTGCTTGGTTTCATTTTTATCATTCAAGCATTTGCATAAGCACTTAACTAAGGTGCTGGCGGCATCACTCAGTCGAGTTCAACGTTTTGTTGGATCAGAGACATGAGCTTATCAGTCCCCATTGATGACAATTATTGTTACTGCAGTTCCTGCTATTAAAAGCTTTCCCTTCCAAGGCTTCTGCAGGCTTCTTTTCCTTCCCACTTACATTCCTAGATGCTCGATGGTTTATTCTCTGTTCTACCTGCTCTTAATGATCTCCCTACATCTTTCTCTTAGACCTTTTTCTCTCTTCCCCACCACGCTGGCCTCATGCAAGCGCAGACGGTGGTGGTGGCTGGGGTTCAGCAGCTGCTCAGCCAACGAAGGCTGGACACCCATGCCACCGGGAGGAGAGCAGCAGCTTCAGCGATCTGTGTGCTATGGAGGAAGCAGGAGGTGGGATTCACCCCTAGCTGGTGGCTACTCATGTACGTGGAGCGCTGATTCAATCTGCCGTATCGTTTGTTCACAGCCGCTTTCAAGCTCCGCTTCTCCTCCCGACAATGTCCAGGCTTCCCAGCAGATGGCATCTCCCCCTAACTTCTACCCAAGCTCACCATGCGCCCGAAGACAGAGCCTGCAGCCGCTCTCTTCTAAACCAGCCGGTTTCACAATCTCCCTGTGCGGGAAACGTGCTGAAGGAGAGTGCCAACAGGAACGGATCTACCCGGTAACGTGTTCCTGCTGCAGCCTGAGGTACTACCTTTCTCTCAGTATTCAGGCAACGATGGGTGCTTTACTGCTGGAGAAGAACCAATGTTTATTCACAAGTCGGCTCAAAAACTAAAGCAGCCCAGGAGTACAGCTCATTTGCATCTATTACGACAGGAACTCTAAAATGGAGTGCAATCTATTACTTAACCAAGCCGAATGGAAGCAACAATAACAAGGCCAATGAGGCCAATGTACAAGACCTTTCCTTCTTAAGCAAGAGCAGCAGAGCTGGAGCAGCTGCAGCCCTTGGCCAGATGCAGCAGGAACACACGCAGTAGACATGCCCCGATATGTAGCTGCACGCTGGCTTCTCATTTCACCTCTGAGGACAACCTGAGTGTGACTGAGTGACAGATGAGAACTTTGTCCCAATGGTTTGGCAAGTTTAGGCATTGAGGATTTAGATTAAGCTTTGACCAACACAGCCACAGCAGCACTGCCAGCTCTGCATTATCTCAGATCCACCTCCAGATGCTCCAGTGCCTTTGTAGGTTGTGAGAGGAAGAGAAGAAGGAAGGACAGAAAGTTGGGGAGGGGAGGTTTGGAGGAAGATGGTGGGAGAAGCATTTGGGAAAAATGTGAGGAAGGAAAAATTTAGGATGCTACCTTTTCTTGGGGCACCACCTCCTCTTGGGACATCATGCTAGCTCTATTCTATCTCCAGCTGACATTGCTTCACTAACCAGTGAAAACCAATATACTGGAGGAATACACATCTTTTATTTTCAAACTTAGCTGTTAAAATGAACAAATAGAAATGATGCTACAGGGCTGGTGTGACCACATATAATTAGCTATCACAACTCAGTCATGAAATGCTTATAGGGAATTCTTCATCAACATTCCAAAGTTTAAAAAAAATGCCTCCCGATAAAATCAAGCAAGCCAAGCAATGCAATTATCTGACTGTCAGAAATTCACATCCGTGCCCTACAAGCAGAACATGAGAGTAAGTATGTAGAGTAAATGAGCTGCTTTCTCAGGTCTAACTTTTGACAAGATGGTCTCCCTGAACGCCGTCTGCCAAGAACACCAGTGAGTCACATTCGTGATTGGATTTAAGTACATAAAACAACAATCACAGAAATTATAGTAAACAAGAGGAGCTGCATCAAAGATACATTTTTTCTCTGCATTAAAGCCAAAGAAGTCTGCCCATCTGAAATGTGATTATCACTGGCACACTCCTCATACTTGTTACATTTATTATCGTTTTTAAATTGCACCACTTGAGTGCACAATGCTGCAAAGACGATGATTTTAGAGTGCTTTCAGCCACAAGTTGACCTAAGGCTTTTATAATCCGAAGCCTCCCTCTTGGAAAGACAGGCAAAGCCAAGCCAGAAATTGAAGGAGAAAAAAAAAAAAAAAGATGTGTCATTTAGTGCAAAATCCTGTGTAAATAAAAATTAGATCTCTGCAACCTGCTTGTTGGTATTCTGCTCAGTCACATTGCTAGCTAATGAGTGAGATTTAATAAAAGCTTTCAGCCAGACTCGGTTCCTATTGCAATCACTGGCCATTTTCTTTTTTTTTAGTTGAAGATAAACTAAAGTTGTGTGTTTTTTAAAATTACCACCCTGTCATTTAACTGAAGTGTTCATTTCCTTTAACATTGTGGACATGAATTCCATTCCCAAAGAGAGAGCAGCTCAACGGCAAGAGCTCTTGCCACAGCC
Source organism: Gallinula chloropus (assembly GCF_964237585.1). Taxonomy (NCBI): domain Eukaryota; kingdom Metazoa; phylum Chordata; class Aves; order Gruiformes; family Rallidae; genus Gallinula; species Gallinula chloropus. The sequence continues at coordinate 200,671,691 of NC_140085.1, forward strand.
TGGGCCAGTTTCAGAGCATCTACAGGAGTTTGTTTAGAGTGGCTGTCTAAAACCCCCCAAATTTCTGGGGAAACTCTCTTGGCAGGGATGTTTAACATGTAACCTAAATTATTATGTCAGTTATAACTTGTGCTTTTTCTCTTCCTCTAATGCTTCATTTTTGATTGCTCCCAAATTTCTGATTTCTAGCCCATAGTAAATGGGCAGGATGACACACATTTGCTGGGCAGATTTCCCTCCCCCCACCTCAGATGCAGTTAGGGGCCTTAAGAAAAAGTCAGAGGGGAAGATTAGCGAACCACAGGACCCTTTTTGATCCCCCAGCAGCACAGCAGGAGGTGGTGACCTGGCACCAGGTCCCCAAGGGGAAGGCAGGCTGCAGCAGGGACCTTCAGGACACAGGGACTTTAGGAGGTTTAACACAGAAAGCTACATTCCCTGAGACCCCAGGGAACTATTAGAGGTTTTAAATAGCTCTTGGTTTGGGCTGTTACTGGACACCGAGAAGATTCCTGCCTTGGACTGGCACTGGAGGAAGGACATGTAGCAGGAGTTCCCAAATCCAAGAGATGCCAAACACAAGCCAGGGGCTCAAATGAGACAGCACCCGCTGAGCCAGGGGAGATGGACACTGTGGGACTGAAGTCCTATCGGCTGTTTATGCAAATATGTGGGGCCACAGGATGCTCTCAGTTCCTTCTGAGGGAACAACTGAAAGCAGGGCGATGCAGAGCCGTGTGGGTGCATGTATGTGTTGCAACCAGCACATGCTCAGCATCTTCCTCTGCCCAAGACAGGCTTGGCAAGGTCTGAAGTGCTCAGGGAGTAAGGATCCCTCTAGATTCACAGTCTTTTTTACCCCAAGCACCAGCTGAAGTCCAAAGACACAGGTTTGCCTTCACTCACAGATGCGGTGGAGACCATGGGGGGTTTCAGTCTTGGAAAACCAAGATCGCCTTCTGCCTATTCACTAAGAGTACGGGCTGCTCTGAGAAATGCCTTTGTGTTGGGCTTGCAAGGGGCAGCCTTAATTACTCCTGTTCCTCTTAAATTGTCTCTTTGTGCTACGGGCCCATTCGTGATGATTTTTCATTTGGGAGGATTGCATCACATCAGACACGGGGCCATAAATCCTCCAGAACGAGCAGACTAGTGACAGCACTGGCCTGTTTTACAGCAGGAAAGTGTAAAGTTTATTGTCATTTTTAGAAGTGAAATGATTTTAAAATGACATAATCTTAAAGTAAAAAAACCCCCAAAAGCACTAAAAGCAACATCACAGAAAGTTAGTATCTTCCCCAAACAAAGTAACCAGGTTATGGGAAGGGGTGGGAGTGGGTGTGTTGGTCAAAGTGGCCAGAGATGAATGAAAACAGGAAAGGAGAGAAGCTCTGGTGTGGCTGCCACAGACCAAACACCTTAACCCTTTGCTGTCCCTTGCTGATACTTCTGTGGCTGTGTGCTGCCTTGTTTCAAAAGACACTTGGACCTGTAAGTGTTCTTGATCTATGGGTCAGTCATCCCCATACTGGGACACACCGCTCCCAGACTGTCCCTTCCCTGGGGACAGCCATCTGTGGGCACAGGCGAGAGCCGAGAGGGTCTATTTTGACACTTATTTTGACGAAACATTTGGAAAGGACGCACTGAGATTTGGAGGGAGAGATGGCAACATGCAGCCCAAAGATCTGTCTGGGCGCTGTGCCAGTGGGGCATTTCAGATGTGGACAGGGAGGATTTTTTCCCACATGCTCTGCACTGGCCTCATTCTGTTCATCTGAAGCCAAGAGCTCCCACCCCACACTGGGAATTTCAAATCCCCAACCTGGGGTTTTCAGTTCTGTTGTTGCCCAGCCATGCTGGATGGGAGCTCCTTTGTTGTCATGTGGGATTTGCTGAGCTAGGAAAATGTGGAAAGAAGCACCCCAAGGAAAAGCGAGGGACATGGAGGGAGAGGGACTGAGCCCTGCTCTGCATGTCCCAGTGTCACCTTTAGCAGGGAGCTTCTGTCCTTGCCTGGAGAAGGATGCGAAGGCTCCTTCTCCTATAAAAGTTGTGTCTAGCACTCCAAACCCCTTTGTGATCACAACATCAGAGCAGAGCGGGACTGAACACTTCCAGGGCATGCTCTAGCAGCCAGAAAACACATGCTGGCAGCCCTGGAGTACAATGTGTGGGTCAGTCTGAATTACCAGAGCAAGGCTGGGAAGTCTCAGGGAGCCTTGCAGCTCAAAGTCTCCCAAGCAGTGTGTGTAGCCGATGGTGGTTATCACAGAGCAGCCTGTACTCTCTGTGTCTGGAGAGACGGAGCTTTGTCCTAGAAGTATTTCCAAACCCTACTCTCAAGGACAGCCCACAGCAGATGACCACATATGTCCACTGTGCTCCTGCAGATCAAGCTCCTCTCTTTGGTGCCATTGCATCAGCAGCATGTCCTAAACCCCATTCTTCTTATATACCCAGCCTCTGGTCCGAAAGTGTTGGGTTGCACTTTCAATTCCAAAAGGCTTATGAACTCGGGTCCCTTCTCTGCAACTCAGGTCCCTTCTCTGCAGCGCGCCAGCCCCAGGGGCTACGGAGAGCCTAACAAAAGGCAGTGTATGTCTTCCCAAAAGGCCTGACTTCCAAGCTCAGAGCAAGCGTTTCAGTGAGTTACAAGGGGCATTTCTGTTCAGGCAAGTGCGTTTCTGCAGCCAGCTGCAAATCCATCTCACAGTAATGTTTCTATTTCAGTAGGCAAGTCTATTATGTCAGAAACCGTCTAGCCACAATCGTTCAGAACACAAAAGCAATCGCATAATCCCCTTACTCTGTGTGAGATAAGCAAGGCTCCAATAAATGGAGCACTTCTTCTCTTGAGGTTTTAATCCCCATTTGAGGGTTTTTTTATTGTTATTATTATCCTTTCTAATCACCCAGAAGTAAGTAAAGATTTCAAATTAAAACTACCCCAAAAGATTTCCATCTTCATATACATGTGTGTATATGTAACAAATACACATGCATGTATATACACACATACACATGATTTTGCATATATATTTCACTGCATTCACTCATGAGATTCACAAGAACTTCTTTTATTCTGATTCCACAAGCAGGATCCCTTCCCAGCAAAAATATGAAGTGCCGCTGCTCCGTGCCAGTGGTTTCAAGTTGCAGGCTTTAAGCTTTCTCTGACCTTTGTACAGAATTTTAATTCTTTCTTTTCTTCCTTGCATTTCTAGCTCGAGGGTGATGACAGAGACCTAGTGACTCAAAGGGGTCCCATCACCCCAAAAAAGCAACTGAAAAGAATAAAAGTTGTGAGCTTCATAGGAATCTTCCCCAACAGGCAAGGTAATACAACAAATTTTACGGAAAATAATTAACCAAATTTGTCTGTTTTGGCATTTAGAGGAGAGACCAGCTCTTTTTCTTAAGTAACAAGACATTTACAAATGGGGAAAGACATGATCTCCCCTGTTCTGAACCAGGCTGTGGGCTTGAACAGCATTGGTCCCTGTTGAGACACTGTGTTGGACACTCAGTAGTGAGTTTCTGGACTTGGATGTCCTGGCTGCAGGCCTGGAAGAAGGAAAAAGATGCTTCATACCATTTCCTTTGGCCTGGAAAGAACTGTTTTCAGGATAAGTAGCAGATTGCTACTTCATGAGGAGTGAGATAAAAGAGCAGAAAGTCTGGAGACAAGAGAGTGAATCAAGTTTACAAGAAACCTCTTGGTCATGAATGATTAAGTGAAAAGATATTCTTCCCTGTACTAATATCTCACAATTAATGCAGCATTTAACAGATAGTTAAGAGAAGATGTATATGAAGCAGATCTTACTGAGAATGCTTCCTCTTATCCTTCCAAGCGCAACAGTTTTGCTTAGGCGTACATGGCTGGCAGGAAGACCAGGCTCCCTCATCACAGTAAAAGTATGAAAGAACAAAGCCTTGTACCAAAAATGCAAAACACTGAGAGCTGCAGAGTGCTGGGAGCCCTCTGGTACTAAAAGCAGGAGGGCAAAATGAAGGCAAGAAGCCTGAGCCGTTCAAACTTTTCCCTGTAGCGTGGGGCGCACACGGATGCCAGAGAGGGCACGGCAATAGCAGGGCAGTGCCCTACACCAGCATCTGGGCAGGCCACGGGCAGACAGCACCAAGGACCAGACTGGTGCTATTTAATAAATTACCACCCTGTCAACTTGAAGCCACTCCCAAGTCGATTTTAATGAAGGGGAGATCCCAGCACTTCCTAAATACCAGCTGAGAGGTCAGGCCCAAGAGGTAAAAGCGCTGTTTCAAAACTTCAAAGATACCAGCCCTGAAATTCGACTGAAGAGCTAATAATTGAAAGCTTGTGAAAAGCAATCTCTGAAACTGCTGTAGCTGACTTGCCTTGTAGCTTTGTATAGGTAAAAGTAGAGACTCTTTTGGGACAGGCAATAAAAATGCTTTTGCAGCACTTTCCACTGAAGTAATGTATGCACGAGCAGTTCTGGTTATTATATGCATACCAAATATCCTAACGACATACCAGAGTTTGTAAATGAGTCAAAGGACATGTACAATTTCTAGTACACTGTCTGCCATCTACTTAAACTTTAAGTGCATTGAAGACAGCGTGTCAGTGGTCTAACTCACCTTCATCTGCTTATACAACAAACAGAAGCATGAAGTAACCTGCAGTAATTACTTGTAGTTATATCATGAACTGAAATTTGCTGGTGGTAGTTGGACTATTCTTAGGAGTAAAAATGAGGCAAGTGTATAAATATTAGCACGAAGGTATTATATGACAAGCTTCCAGCCTATGTGCACTGATCCATGATTCAGTGATGTCAATGGAAGAGATGAATGTCTTGCCAGATTTTGGGCTGCTACAAAAATAAAAGTGCTACTGGCGTAGGAGTGAGGATGCACATTTTGAAAGGGTTAGGCATATTGTTTTCAAATCATCAGTGTTTTGTGGAGACATCGATATTTCAAAATGTTTTTTTGTTGAGGGTTTTGTTTTAGCAGTTTGGGGGTGGGTCTCTAGCCTAAATTAAATACTCAGCATTGAAATGCAGAAAAAGTGCAGAGGGAAATTTTAAATTCCAGTTCAAATAGAAAGGGTTTTTTTCCCTTTATTTTTGGTACATATTAAACTTCCCTCCACATTTGACAAATACTAGGAGAGCTCAGATTGGGTTTGGTGATAGAATTAAGTCTTTCATTGAAACATGGCTTTTAAAAGGTGCAGTTAGCATTAGATTTAAATTCAGAAACCAAGAGATTGTAGTTTTCCTGTGCCAGAAATATTTAATACAACTAAATATATTAAACAAATATTAGAAAAATATTTCGAAAACTAGAAATTATGAAAAAATTAGAAATTAGAAAAATTATTTTATAGACCCAAAGTGACTGAAAGCACTAGACATGTTCCTATTGTCTCCAATGGCTCCACAGGATAATACTGAAGATTTCAGTGCATTTAACTGAACGAGTTAAAACCTTTCAGTTAAACTAAATTAAATAATTCACAAGGCAAATTCTACTCTTCAAAGGCACCTACCTAAAGAGCAAGAGATTTGCCTGAGGTTCACTTCTAACTGATTCTTCAAGGAGCTACTGGAAGTCTCTTCCCTCAAACCCTTAATTCAATGGGCACACAGCATGAGACCTCCCATCCCTCCTCGCTTCACTGCCAGAGGTCTGGCATTAACTGAGGAGGAGCCTTGAGACAATAATAGTGACAGGAAATGATAAATGCTTTTTGTCTCCATCCCTCTTTTTGCCTCGAGGGCAGAAATTTTATTGCAGCCTGGTGGTTTCACCTCTACTATGTGCTGGCAGCATGCTTGAGAGCAACCTCTGTTGGGACTGCTCCTGAGTGAGTGTAACTCAGTGCATGTAGCATGCACGTGACCAGTTCTGTAGAAACCGGAGGGGAAAACAACTGCTGGCCCCGGTTTCTGTCCACATATACCAAACTTAGGGAAAGCTGGCGTGATAGGGATGGGAGAATCAGTATAGCATTAGATTTATGCAAAACTGGCACCTACTAGCAAAGCTTATTTCCCTGGTTAAATGGAATCTGTGTTAGTGAACAACAGACACAAGAGACACCTCCAACTGTGTGAAATACATTGCCATAATCCCAGTTTGGCCAGCCAGTTTGGTTAAGTCTTGTTTACTGACACTCAGGTGTTGGAGTAGGCTGGAGTAGTTGGCCCTTAGGCTGTTAAGGCAGAGTCAGTGAATGTGCAGGAGACTGAACAGGACTTTCTTGGCATGAGCCTTGTCAGCTGACAAATCAATGAACCGGTTACTTTCTCATTCATAAAATCATTTGCACAGCCTAAGCCCCTCTATGGAAATTTTCTTGGGGAGGGATAAGAGGACATCCTTCCATACCACATCCCAGCTAGTGATGCTTGGTCTCGTGGATGTACACTTGGGTTTGGAACAGTAAAACCTCCCTGGTTTCTATATGACCTCCTGCTCTGCCTCACTGCCTTCCCTTTCAGCTGTGTTTCTGCCCACGCGAGACTGCATCTCTATCCGTCACTAAAGTGTGGATCAGTGTAGGGTCTCCAACAGTTCCACATCTTTCTTGTATTGGGGGCCCCAGCTCTGGGCACAGTACTCCAGATGGAGTCTCATGAGGGCAGAGTAGAGAGGGACAATCACCTCCCTGTCTCTGCTGGCCACCCCTCTTCTGATGGAGCCCAGGATAGCATGGGTTTTCTGAGATGCAAGAGCACACTGCTGGTTCATGTTAAGTTTCTCATCCACCATGACACCCAGGCCCTTCTCAGCAGGGCTACTCTCAAGGAGCTCTTCTCCCAGTCTGTATCTATGTCTGGGATTCTTCTGGCCCAAGTGCAACAAATTACACTTCACAGTGCTGAACCTCATTAGGTTCACCCAGGCCCATCTTTCCAGTGTGTCAAGATCCCTCTGGATGGCTTCCTTTCCTTCTATTGTGTCAACCACAGTACTCAGCTTGGTGTACTAAGGGTAAGACTTATCCTACAGTAGTTAGTTTTTGGGCTTTTTTGGTTTTGGGTTTTTTAAAGAATCTGTTATTCTGTCTATGGGGTGTGATACAACCACACTTTTGTGTCATATCTGCTGTGAATGTGGATACTCAGAGTGCTGGGCTCACATTTTCTTTCCATTGCAAAATCCTTCATTTGTGTCTCCTAGCTGCCAAGACTCTGAATGCTACCTGAGGCCTGAAAGTCAGGCTGTGTTCTTCTAGCCTGTGCATCACTGCAGCAATAAAAATGTACTTGACTCTTCTGTTGGTGAGCTGAGAGCCAAAGTATGATCTATTTAGTCCTCCCTTAGCTGTCAGTGCTGTGTGCTGCTAATAGGAAGGGAAAAAACAGTAAAAACTTGTTTCTGTTAGTGAAATAAGCAGATATGACTCATAATACACACACCAGGGACCCATCGGTTGAGTAAGAAGGTATCTTTTTCATTCCTTTCCTTTCTGTCCATAACCAGTGATGATTTGGCCTCAAAATGTGTATTGCAATAGCACTACATATAGTCAAAAGCTTATTGTAGATGTTTTTCTCTAAAAACCTTAGAACTTCGAAGACAAATGGAAAATTAGAGAAGACAGATAGTAATTTTATTCTCTTGCTCCTTTATTTTCCCTACTTCTTCCTATGCTTCTGACAGATCTGAGTCTAACTAGAAAGGGTACAGTCATTCCTTCTTCCAGGGGTGACTCTAGCAGGTTTTGATAAAGACCTGCTGCCAAGGGATGGAATCAAAAAGTTTTCAACTTCAAGTTTCCCATCAGGAGGGCTTACTGAACTTTTCTAGCTGAAGGAATCAGCAAATAGTCCAAACCCCTCTCTGACAGGACTTCAGTGAGGTCTAAGCAGAGTGCTAAGGCAGTAGCAAGCAGTCTGTAGCAAACGCCTCTGTAGCAGTTCTCAGTTACATGAACCAATCATTCATCCACCCTTTCAAACTGTAGCTACTCGGCATCAAACCTGGGATGACAGCCACCAGCAGCTCTGGATCCCTTTTTCAAAATCCCCCATTTTTGACTTTTGGCACCAATGTCTTTGGAAGAGGTGGCTGTGGCAGGTGAATGCTGACTACTAAAATCAAGTTACATGCATCTGAGAGGCAGCTGTCAAGCTGAGAGCTCTAGAAAACCTGACCTCCAGCTTGCCTGAGCATCTTCATCAAAAAAATGTACTGGCTGAGTTCTCATTTTTGCAACCTTTCAACACTCAATAGTTCTCATGTCTTGCTCTTTCCATCATTAGACAGATCTGTAGCTCTGAGTCACACAGGACTCATCTGTTATATTGGTCATGTGCCTGAGTCACATGGAGGGAGATGGCTCATAGCACCAGCCCAGGCCATGGAGATGGCTCATAGTTCCAACCCAGGCCATGGTGTTGCCTCTGCCTGGGCTGCTGGAGCAGGCGAGCCCACAGTGTGCTGTATCCCCAGCAGCAGAACTTCCCTGTGGTTGGTTTCTACCCCATAATTTCTGTCCCAGAGTGCATACAGCTCTTGAGGGACCACAAGTCCATCTCAGAAGCTTTGCCAGGAACAGGCTCTCTTGAGGTGTAGGAAAGGCCACCATACTCCCTGAAATGGGAGGCATGACAGAGAAGCTCATGAGACTCATGACATCTGAGTTTGGGTGTATCTATGATACTGGTGGGGTGCTGGAAGTGCCTGTATTGCTCCCAGAGTCCTGAGCTGGGCTGGTCCTAGGCAGGTGTTTGGCTGTTCCACTGCATGACCTCAGAGGATGTTAAGCTCTTCTGGAGATCTGGCTGCAGCCACACACACTGAGGGCTTTGGAGTGCTAGTCCATCCTCTCATCTTGGAAGTACGGTGAGATATCTTCAGATCCCTCTGTTGTGTAAAAGAGACTTTACACAGAGGGTGACACAATCAGGTAATGGTCCAGTGCTCCTTTTGGAGAGAGGTGGGCGATGGTCTCTTCAGCCAGGTGACAGGAGATAAGACAAGGGGAAATGGCATGAAGCTGCACCACTACATGAGTTGTCAGGATGTGGAACAGGCTGCCTGGGGATGGGGTTGAGTCACCAACCCTGGATGTGTTTAAAAGATGTGTAGATGTGGTACTTTGAGATATGGTCTAGTAGAGGGCAGGTTCTGTGATTCTGTGATTCTGGGATAGTGGAAGGCGACCCAGGCTTGTCCACACCAGGATATTCCCATCACAGCAAACACACTGGCAGAGACTCCAGTGGAGAAGCACTGTATGCTGACTGAAGTCCTTCTGCTGGCAGCTTTACTGCTGCCAAATGACATGAGCTAAGCTGATAATAATGCTTGTCTGTCAGCATAGATGTATCTACCTCAGTGCTTCAGCCAGCAGGAAAGAGAAGGCATGGTGGTAAATACTCCCGCAGACAGCATTGCAGCGCTGGACCCTGTGGAATTGGGGGTCAGACCACTGTGTATCTGAATTTAATGGGGTTGGGCTTTATTTACTCTGTATCACCTTTATATCACTCCAGGAGCACCAAGAACTTTAAGAGGAGTCACTGTGGTTTCTACAACTAATTTAATGTCCTTGTACATGATGGCATCATCAGTGAGGATCTGGCTGGGCACATTCCCGAGTCATGGCTTTATGGTCAGGCCCCACCTGGAGTATTGTGTACAGGTCTGGGCTCCCTGGTATAAAAAGGACAGGGATCTCCTGGAGAGAGTCCAAAGAAGGGCTACGAAGATGATTAAGGGCCTGGAGCATCTCCCCTATGAGGAAAGGCTGAGTAAGTTGGGACTGTTCAGCCTTGAGAAGAGAAGACTAAGGGGGGACCTAATAAAAGTCTATAATTATCTGAAGCAGGGGATGCAGGGGGAATCAGCCAGCCCCTTTTCGGTGGTCTGTGGAGACAGGACAAGGGGCAATGGCTGCAAGTTGGAGCATAGGAAGTTCTGCACCAACATGTGGAAGAACTTTTTCACAGTGAGGGTGACAGAGCCCTGGGACAGGCTGCCCAGGGAGGTGGTGGAGTCTCCATCTCTGGAGATATTCAAGACCCGCCTGGACGCCTATCTGAGTGATATGTCCTAGGGAGCTGCTTTGGCAGGGGGGTTGGACCAGATGATCTCTTGAGGTCCCTTCCAACCCCTACAATTCTATGATTCTATGACACTAACAAGCTTGGATCACCTATATAAAGTTCTTGGGTAACACCCAGTGTCGAGATGAGCAAGAACAAACTCTCATCCTGCCTTTCTGCTTATGACAAGGGAAATATGCCTTTTCTCCAGTAAAAAGTGGAATTATCCACTAGGAGGAGAGCTTTTTGTGCGTTCAAAGCTTGACACAGCTTTACTAGCTGTCAACTCTACAAGATAATCAAATTCACCTTCATAACCAAAATTATTTTTTAATTGCATGAAGATTATGAATTTGCATGATGAATGAGGAATCATATTGCAAAATAGACAGAACATTCAAAACATAATTTTAGACCTCCTCCTCCTCCTGCCCCAGCATCTTTATTTCTTGTGTCTTCCACGACCGTTAAGCTCTTCGGATTTCCCCCAAAACACATGGTCACTGGCCTGCAAATGGGACTTGGTGCCTCTCCAGCTGGCCTCCTGCCATCTCCATCCGCTGGAGCAGAGACAGCCCTGTTCCTGACCATGTTTGAACGCCACAGATACAGTATTGTATAATTAGAAAAGATTAACACATCACTCAATCCTAAGGGGTCATATAGTCATTTAGGACGCGGGAACAGTGTCAGTTCCCGATTTAGAGGCCTCGCTCATGGATATGACATTCTAGCGGGAAAAAAAATTTCACTGTGTGATTTGATCTTCCATTCCCTGACCCAAACCTGCCAGGAGGTACAACTGCCCACCAGGACATGTGAAATGAACGTTCACCAGATCACGCTAGGGCCCAGTGCTCTGACTGCACTGTGGTTTCATTTCAGTTATTTGCAACAATACAGCCCAAAGGCCACCCCACCTGGCCTTGGAAATCGAGGGAAAGCAGGAGTGTTCCCATACCCTGCAAGTGATGTAAGTGGGTTTGGGGTTTTTTTTCCTTTCTAGAGGCAATGTAGTCAGAGGAATGTTTAGAAGAGCTACACTTTTCTGGTAGATGTACCCCTTTCTCCTTCAGATCTCCTAAATCCTTAGTCTTCAGCATAAGATCAGATGCCTGGGAGCCTGCAGATTACTTCTGAGGGTCAAAAGGTAACTGAGAAAAGTGAGGTTTCTATTTGCTGTCCTGGGTCCGCGGATTTCCTTGAAATAACGTGGGTTCACCAGCTGGACAAGGTTGGAGAGCAGCATGCCAAGCAGCCTGTCAGAAAGCTACAAACTTGCAGGAAAGTCACAGAAAACCATTTCAGATTTTCAGATTTTGTCTTCCCTGAGCAATATCTGCACCTCCAGGTTAAATATTACAAATGCATCTCTTCAAGATGTTCTTTGGCCATGAAATAGGCAAACAGAAACTTCCTTCATTCCTTAGGTCCCGTCCGTCGAAACTGCTGGTGAATCATAAACAAAGTGGGTGGTAAAGGAAAGAAGTCAGAAAGAGAGAAGAAGGAAATGTAACAGTCTGCCTTGGATCTCTTATCCGTGAGTAATAAGGGCAGCTATGGAGAAAAAAAAATTGTTTATCCCTTGCAATTACTAAGTGTACCTTTCATCTTGATCACAAAACTTTGGTAATGAGATTATACCGTTTGGCTGTGAAAAACATCATTTTAGCTCTACAGTATCCTCTCCCTGAGGACTTGTGCAAACATTACCTCAAACATCAAACATGCATATTTTAATGAACTGTATTAGCCTACCCTTCTATTAAACTACAGTTCAAAACACCAGTGTTAATGAGTTCTCCCCATTTCCAATAAAATAAAAACAGTTAGGGGAAAAAAATAAAAAAAAGATTACTTTTTGCTGACAGGGAGATTGAAATGATTTGTGTTTATCAAGGCAAACAAAACTAGTCACATTTTCACTGTATGGATGGGGGGATGAAGCTCAGCCATCAGTGAAGCCTTCTTGATTTTCCCCAGAAGGGACCCTCCAGTTTGGTGTGCTGTCTCATGGGTGCAGGTCTAACTCTGCCCTGTCATAGCACCCTGCAGCATCTAAGTGGGTTGTTTCGGTGTGATTACTTTGGGTTTGCACCCAGGTGTAAATGAGAGCAACACCCAAGCGCTGAAAGGATCAAGCAACAGTTCAGGGCACAGTTGCTGGGGTACAAGGATGGGGACACCAGGTAGATTTGCTAACCTCATGCCATGCAATACTTGCTACATCGACCAAGCTGCTCCTCCGTCCTTGAGAACAGTCTGCGACAACTGCACGATCGTTCCTGCTATCTGCTCTGGCTGCTCATAGCAACTTCCTCCATTCCTTCCAAACTAGGATCCAGTCCCATGGGGGAGCTGAGGCATCTCAGTTTTGGCAAAGAACCTCATTCCCATGAAAGTAAGCACAGCATTTACACCACCATTTAATAACATGGCAACATTCTCACGCATTAGACTCATTTCCTCGCTGCCATGACTGGAGAAATAAATGCTGCCGTAAAGCAACCTTCCAGAAAGTGAAGCTGTTTCTCAAGCTTGCCTTCTCCTCAGAGACAATTCCTTAAAAAAATACTCAAGCATACTTTTGTGCACACTGTTTAATGTCATTGCAGACTTTGCACCCTTCTGCAGTACAGACTGGACAACATCAACCAGCTGATCTAGAGAGGAAAGGTTTCTGAAAAGCAGCTTCAGTTTACATGAGCATGACTGAGGCTGCACACACAGTCGCTCAGCCTTGCCTGCATCAGAAGGAGGTGTGAAAATGTGAACAGTCATACATCAATGTAGTTGTAGGACAGAAGGTAAGAGGGTGTGTATGTGTGTGTGTGCAAAGTTTTCATAGAATCACAGAATCTCCTGAGTTAGAAGGGATCCATAAGGATTGAGTGCAACTCCTGGCTCCACACAGGACCATACAGGGACTGAGTGTATCATCTAGACTCTTCTTGAACTCAGCCATGCTCAGTGCTATGACCCCTTCCCTGGGGAGCCTGTTCCAGTGCCCAGCTCCCTCTCAGTAAAGAACCTCTTCCTAGCATCCTTCTAAACCTCATTCCTAAACCTCTCCTGTTGCAGCTTCATGCCGTTCCCTCAGGTTCTGTCCCTGGTCAACAAAGAGAGATCGGTGCCTGGCCCTTTGCTCCCCCTCGTCAGGAAGCCACAGACCGTGATGAGGTCGCCCCTCAGCCTCCTCTTCTTCAGGCTGGTTTTGTCCTGGTCAAAGCTCAGGGTCAGAAGTAGAAGAAGGTCATATGGATAGAGATAAAGAAAATGGCAAGACTCTAACCTGGCCTTAAAAGACTGTGCCCACTGACTGTGGTCTGAGCAACAATTTGGAAGCAGCCTGGGAAAGCAGCCTTGAAACCAGGCTGAGGTGGTTACGCAGTCTGTGTTCGCTGCCCAGTTCTCTCCCTGTTCCAGAATGAGACCAGACTCCCAAAGTTCATTGATGGTTGCTTAAAGCCAGGACTGTATGCACAGCCCAGCACCACAGCTGAGCTCATGCCTTGCCTGTATACCATTCTGACAGGAGAATCCACCTCACCTGCCTGTAGCTCTCTGGAGAGTGTGAGCCATGGCATCATCACCCCATGGCCTCCACCACCACACATCACACCACCTCTTTTGGGCACCTCCCAGGGAACAGACACGTTTACTCCTTGGACATGCCTATCTCTTTCCATTGACTGCTGAGGTGATGGGGATTATGAGGGGAAGCAAGAAAAGTCATTTTTAGGTGAGCACAGTCCGGTGGGGCAGCTGGGAACCTGCGTGATTAGTAGTTAAAATTCTTCCTCCAGGCCTTTTATATCATATTCCCTGAAACACAGGAAATGCCAAAAAAAGAGCCCTTCATTCATGGAGATGAAAAAGCACCACGCTAAGGTTCCTACAGCACCAGATCTTTCCGTCACCATTGCAGTGCATTAACAATTTTTAGTGATTTTTGTATGTACGGCATATAAAATTAACAAACATAATTTATTACCCTCTCACACTGTAGCCGAATGTTTTACACAGAGGACCTATTCATCACTCTCTAACTAGTGCAAACAAACAGGGTTCCGCGGTGTTGATTGATGGATGTATCGGGTTTCTTTACTGCTGCTGCTGCTCATACTGTTCTTGAATTAATAACTTGGAGTTTACTTTGCACATCGTTGTCTCTTTTTTTCAGAGAGCAATTGGAACACCTAAAGCCTGATTCCTATTAACACTAAGTCCCTGTTACACCAAAGTGGCCTGAACGTGTAATTTTTTAATTATTTTTTTTTAATTAAAGGCTCCTTTCTGCGGTCGTAATGATATAAAGGGGACCTCAGCCTGAATAAGAATTGCACACAAAATTTTTGCTTAGGAACTGGCAATAGCAGCGAGGAGTAAACAAGCTTCGTGGTCAGTGTTTCCACTGATCACCCTAGTGATCTGCAGAAGTCTTCTGACCATAATATAAAAAGCAGGCATTAGTGTTATGGGGGCTTTACATACCCTTCTTAAAAGGGATCCTGCAGTAATTAGTTTAGAAATCTAGTTTCCTTCATTCTTTGCAAGAAAATTTTGGAAGTGAATAAGTCTAGTGCCTCAACACTATTGCTTTTGGCTTCTCCATGGAATGCCATTCCAGCTTGGATGAGTTATAAAAGGCTGAAAAATCACCATTTCCCTTCCATTCCCTGTGTTCCTCGGGACATTTTTGCCACACTGCAAGTGGTCATTAAACTTGCCTTGAAGGCAGCAAGAGGAGGGGTGTGTACACCAGTAGAAACTGCTGGGGGATTCTAAGCTCTCCTAGAGCTGCCATCTGTAAAAATCCTCTTTCCAAGAGGTAAGGTTCAGGATTACATTGCTGTGCCCACTCTCACAGCTCAAAAGCAAACATGAGATCCACTTTCACAAGCCCTGGGGCTGCTGGGTCAAAATGGGCCCGGTCAACTGGAGACCAGTCAACTGGCAAAAATACTGTCACAATGAGGGGCTGGTAGGTGATGTGATCTTAAACTTCAGTGGGGAAGACATGGCTAAGCTGAACTTCCCCCAGATCAGGCACTGTTTATGGCATTGTGTGTATCAATAGCCTTTTCTGCTATGATATTGAGTTATTTCTGTGGCTTGAGAGAGAAGTGTGTGCTACAGTGGTCAGAATGACCGAGATGGTCAGAGGTGGGCTATAGGAACAGAGCTGATATATGTTGGGATTGTCTCTAATATATCTTTCGGCTTCTGGCAATTAGGGATTTTCTGAGTACAACTTTGCATCTGCCTCATGGTATCTGACTGCCTGTTATGACAAATATTCCTTCTGATTTTGCCCAACCCCTGCTTCAAATCCATACCTACCTGTACAATGTTGTGTAGCAAAGATGACTAAGTATTGAAGTATTCCCCAGTATTAGGTATAAGATGCTTTCCTCTTGCTTGTTTTGCTGCCTGGCAATTTCATTAGGTGCTTACAACATTCCTGCTGGGAGAAGCAGTAATTAATTCTTCCCTATTCATCTCCCCCATGTCATTCATGATCTCTGTCTGTATTTCTTCTCTCATACTACCTCATTGTCTGAAAAGTCTCAGATTAATTACAAGGCAGCTGCTTCTTCCCTTTCACATGTTGGCCAAGCTGGATGCACTAATTGCAGGTGGTATTTGGGGTGCAAACAAGCTAGCAATACAGTGACATCATCCCCTGCACGTGTGTGCGTGTGTGTGCACATGCGTGTGCACTTGGTCTTCCACTCAGTGACTCCTGTTCTCTTTGCCTTTTTGAGCAACTCTGGGGAGTTGCAGGTGAGTGCAGACTGCATTTCCTTCTTGTTCACTACAGGACTTTCCCAGGTGTTCCTTACAGGGCCTCAGTAATGCACAGAGCTGATGGACAAGAAAGGGGATTGGAGTCTGAACGAGGAGCACAACCCTGTTTTTCCCAGTCTCTGAAAGCATTGTTCTGAAATGTAAGATATTTAAATATACGGGTTTATGTTGCTTATGTAACACAGCAGTTGTGAACAGTATTTTGATTACCATTTCAGCAAGGATAGGGCTGCCTCTGCGCTGCCACACAAGAAAAAAATTTGCCTTCTGTGTAAATTGGTCATAAAATCACAGAACCACAGACTGGTTTGGGTTGGAAGGGACCTCAAAGGCTATCTAGTGCCAACCCCCTGCCATGGGCAGGGACACCCTCCACTAGCCCAAGTTGCCCAAAGCCCCATCCAGCCTGGCCTTGAACACTGTCAGGGAGACAGGGGCAGCCACAGCTTCTCTGGGCAACCTGTGCCAGGGCCTCACTGCCCTCACAGGGAAGAATTTCTTCTTTATACCTAATCTAACCCTGCCTTGTCTCAGTTTAAACACACTACCCCTTGTTCCATCACTCCACTTACAAACAGTCCCTCTCCATCTTCCCTGTAGGCTCCTTTAGGTACTAAAAGGCTGCAATAAGATCTCCCCAGAACCTTCTCTTCTCCAGGCTGAACAAGCCCAACTCTCTCAGCTTGACTTCTTTAGAGGAGAGGTTCCCCAGCTCTCTGATCATCTTTGTGGCCTCCTCTGGACTTGCTCCAATATCTCCACATCCTTCTTATGTTGGGAACCATAGAATTGGAGACATGGAGACAGTACTCCAGGAGGGGTGTCACCATAGCAGAGGGGCAGAATCATTTCCCTTGACTTGCTGATCACATTTCTTTTGATGCAGGATATGGTTGGCTTTCTGGGCTGCAAGCACACTCTGCCAGCTTATGTTGTGCTTTTCCTCCATCAATACCCCAAGTCCTTCTCCTCATGGCTGCTCTCAATCTATTCTACACCCAGCCTGTTGTGCCTGGGATTGCCCTGACCCATGTGCCGGATCTGGGTCAGGTATGTATAAAGTAGTTGAAATGCAAATTCAGAAGTCCTGGTGTGAAATCAATTTCTCCTGTGATGTACATTGGGAAGTGTAGATCTCACCTTTGCATCTATTTGCCATTTTGTGCAGTATAAAGTTTCTACTTTAGCATATGTGAGTTCATTTTTATCACTCACACTTATTGACACATACAGCCTCTCTCAACATGGAATGTAAACCTCTGAATTTTTACACTGGCTTAAGCTATATATATTTAAATTTTCACAAAATGGAATTATGACCACTTAGATTTCAGGAACCTCTAACTCTTCAAAAAGAAGTTTCTTGAAAATACTCATCGACATGTCTAGGAATCTTTCCCTATCTGAATTTTTGAGGGGGTAGTGCTTGGTCAAAACCATTTTAATTTGAAAAATTTATAAACCTGCAAACTTTATGATAATTCTGAGTCCATCTCTATTTTGGAGACTAAAATTAAAGCCATATTTATTCATCTAAATAGATGACCTGTTTTCACAAGTGATGATCTATTTCATCTCTCCTTGACTCAGTCACTTTGTGCCAAGACACCTATTTAGATGCACCACATGTATTTTTGATGCTTTAACTTCATCATCTGTGGAAGAAAAAAGTGTTGATCTCACCATCACGATCTTTAACCTTCATAGAACAGTTAATAGTTACAGTCACTTCTCAGAAGCTTTATGGATGAATTAGTGTGTAGAAAACAATTAACATATTATGTAATTTCATTACTTCTGCCACCGGTACTATCTCAGCATTCATACTGATATTCATGCATGAACTTAATTTGGTTTAGGTTTTGCTTGTAGCGTTTGTGTGGCTAAAATAACACAAAATCTGGGCATTCATCATCTATTTTTTTTTAGCTAACATTTATAGCGTAATCCCAGCTCCCATTGCCACAAAAACACCAGAGACATGAGGAAAAAATGGTAAAAACACAGAAAAGACTCTCCCTAATATTTAGCCTGGGGAATGAAAGAGACCAAGAGGCACCTTGAAAGCAGGGTTTGAGAGGACATGAGACAGCAGCCGTTCCCTTGCTTCTTGAACCTGAGAATAACATAGGATGTTATCCAGATCCACCGGCTCACATGCAAATATCAAGACAAAGTTATCTAATTAGCAGCCTCACAATTGCCTCTGGGTTGTGTGTGTTGGTTTTGTCAGGCTTGGTTTTGCATAGTAGTCTCCTCTGTTTGAAAGACTATAATGAAGGTGATTAAAATGATTCATTAACATTGTGCCCATTTGAGCAAACAGTCCAAGCATTTCTATATTCCCCGGTACCAAGCGCAGTGATCTTCACACAAATGTCCAAAGGTCTTTTAGCCTGTTTAATTTTTTCCACAGCTTGACTTGAATTAATGATTCATATGCAAATTTATATACAATTACAGTACCAACTGACTAGCTTTCAATTTGCTTTGGATTCTTTGGGAGGAAGAGAGGGAAAATATCCTCAGAGGTCCTAACAATGGTAGACTGTATATTTAAATGCATGTTGCAATTAAACATCTGTAAGTCTGTCAGGTGTCCCAAGCCATGTCATTTACATCACTGCACTTAGCAGTCACTGACACAGCTCCCCACTCAGCTCTTCAAAGGAAGGGCCACATGAGGCCCTCCCACAGCGGGAGGACCCTATCGTGTCTTTGCTATGAAAACAGAGGAGTAGAAAGGGATCCGAGTGCCTTACTGTCACACATCAGCTGACATTTATTCTGAATTTTATCTTACAAGCAGTTAGGTTTTTGGCCACCAGCACTCTCCTGGAGAAAGTCAAAGGATTTCTCCAATTGCTGGGAATGTGCTGCTAATTTCCAGCCTAAATTTACTCAGGGCCAGTTTCATGCATGGTTACTAGGTGCACCAGTTGGAAAAATTGTTAGGAGGAAAACAGGGGTGGATATGTTAAAGCTATATGGGGTTTGGATTGACATTCTTTAGATCTGCATAAATAATTTGGCTATGGACATGTAAGTCCTACTCTGCAGCTTTAAAAAGCTCAGGCCTAATAGGGAGATGAATAATTATATGTCCACAAACCAAATTTCATTAGTATTTTCAGGTGGTGAGTCCAATGCTCCAGAAACCATTTCAGGCAGGATTAAAAATCTGAAGAGGTGGTTGGTTTTTTTTTTTTTTAAATACAGCATACATACAGCT
Source organism: Gallinula chloropus (assembly GCF_964237585.1). Classification (NCBI taxonomy): domain Eukaryota; kingdom Metazoa; phylum Chordata; class Aves; order Gruiformes; family Rallidae; genus Gallinula; species Gallinula chloropus. The sequence goes on from NC_140085.1 coordinate 200,690,789, forward strand.
GTGGAAAATCCTTCTCCAATGCTTCCCAGGGCCCAGGAGCTTGGCCCACAGAGAAGTGCTGCTTCTGAAAAAGCACTTGATAGCACTTTGAGTACGAAACAAGATTTTGACAAGACAGCTGTACTTAGCCCATGAAGTAGATCTCATTTTTACCAGAGAGGCCTGTAATTTGTGGATGGAGGGTTATTTACTTCTTTTAAAAATAAAACTTAGCAGTGAAAATCCAACATGAAGATGAGAAGATGCCAAAATCAAGGACTGGCTTCTCTTTGGGTGTCCTACATGGATGTGATGGATACCACTGCTTTCCCATGTGCTCAGCAGCCCACATGGCTGTGAGATGTTTCTCCATGGTATTTCAGCTCCCCAGAGTCGGGTGCTGAAGAGAAACCAGGCTTGAGAAGGGACAGTCACTGGGATGGAAGTATGGAAGGAAGGCTGAGGGTTTAAAAGTAATGACAGGGCTGACAAGAAGACAGCGAAGGAGGACTAATGAGTGTAGGAGAATCTAGGTAATCCTGTTCTGGCAGGGGGCTTGGACTAGATAATATTTTGAGGTCCCTTCCAACTCCTAATGTTCTGTGATTCTGTGACTTTGGACCCTCTTTGTGCCATAAGTCTGGCACTGCACAACAGGCCAAACTGGAAGAGGAATTTGGGTTTCGAGTACCTTTGGCTTTTTTTTTTTGGGGGGGGAAAGGCTTTGACTTTTTTAGTCAAAGACTAAAAGAAAAAAGCCAAGCCAGCCTATATGCTATTGGTAGGGATATGTTAGTGACTATGGAGCTGGGCATGCAATGAACTTGTTTAACAGAAAGCAAACGAAGCGGAGAAAGCCAGGTAAAGAACTAGTGCTATGACTGGAAATGAAACACCCAGATCATTCAAAATTTGCTCTATTTCAGATGATCTGGCAGACAAACAGTTAATGCAGCCACAACAGAACAAACACCACAATAAAAACCAACAGGAAAAGACTGTCACTTGCCATAATGTGAGCAAAGCTCCTGCACTGAGCTGCACTGAGCGGCCTCCCACCAGGAAGTGGCAAGGCCAGATAAAAGCCAGAGGAAAAAAAGTAGTATTTTGGAAAAAAAAAATACCTCCCTGCCCCAAACCTGTTTCTTCCGGCTGGAAATTTTTGAAGTCCAGTTATTACTGTTTAGCTAGGTTTGTTCAGGGGAAAAACAGAGGGTGATGTAGCTGAAGGAAGGCTGGATTCTCAGCCCATGAAACGCTGATGAGGCTCTCTTTAGAGCCTGTTGATCACATTGGTAACAATTCCCATGGGCTCTGCTGTAGGGATAAAACACTGCAGGGAGAGGGACAGGCAGGTTCATGCTTGGCATGCTGCAGAAAGGGTTAAAAGTGGTCAGTCCATCACTCTTCTGCACGGTGCCTTGGAAGTTTTCACAACACCAGATGTGTGGGGAAAAAAAAAGAAGAAAGGAAGAAAAGGAACACTAGTAGACATCCTGGTGCCCTGGAAGCAGTTAAATTAACACCCAGCAGGGACAAATTTGCAGCTTTGGGAACAAGCTTAAAGTTAGTCTGTTTTCATTCCTGGAGTGAATTTGCAAGTGTATGACACTGAAGTATAGCCTGGGAAGGAGCAGACAGCTTTGGATTAAGGAAGGATAGCCAGAATTCACTCCCACCCTCCCTCCTCCCACTCTGTTTTGCACTTAGGCTGTGAAGCTCCCAATACTTCTGCTAATCCCTATGTCTTCCCATGTCTTTTACCAGTTCCAGTAGGAAAAAAAAAAAAAAAGCACCATTCTTTTGGGGTTTTTTTCTTTTTTTTTTTCTTTTTTTTCCTTTTTTTTCCTTTTTTTCTTTTTTTTTCCATTCCAGCTGAAACCAGACAAGACTGGAGTCACCCCAGCAAAGCCAGCTTTAGCTGGGATTGCAGTTTACAGTCATTTGGAGAAATCTAGTTCTGCAATGGATAAAGTTGGATGCTCTTCTAACCAGAACCAAAGCACTAAATCCTTTAGTCATTCATCACTCACTTGGAGCCAGGCTGTGTCCCTGCTTGCAACCACTGCAAATTATAGAAAGGACTGGAAAAAGACTGTGAGAGTACATCTAACCCATCTTCACAGAATTATGGAAAGCTCTCAGTCTCTGCTCTTACGGGTTACAGAATCACAGAACATCAGGAGTTGGAAGGGACCTTGAAAGATCATCGAGTCCAACCCCCCTGCCAGAGCAGGATCACCCAGACTAAATCACACAGGAACACATCCAGGCGAGGTTTGAATGTCACCAGAGAAGGAGACTCCACAACCTCTCTGGGCAGCCTGTCCCAGGGCTCTGTCACTCTCACAGTGAAAAAGTTTCTCCTTACATTCACATGGAACTTCTCTGCTCCAGCTTTCACCCATGGCCCCTTGTCCTGTCACTGGCCATCACTGAGAAGAGCCTGGCTCTGTCCTCCTGATTTTCACCCTTTATGTATTTATAAACATTAATAAGGTCACCCCTAAGTCTCCTCCAAGCTAAAGAGGCCCAGCTCCCTCAGCCTGTCCCCATAAGGAAGGTGTTCCACTCCCTTCATCATCTTAGTGGCCCTGAGCTGGAGTCTTCCAAGGAGTTCTACGCCCTTCTTGAACCGAGGGGCCCAGAACTGGTCACAATATTCAATGGGTGGTCTCACCAGGGCAGAGTAGAGGGGGAGAAGGACCTCTCTTGACCTACTAACCATATCCCTTCTAATATACCCCAGGATGCCATCAGCCTTCTTAGCGATGAGGGCACATTCCTGGCTCGTGGTCATCCTGTTGTCCACCAGGACCCCCAGGTCCCTCCTACCTATTGAACAAACTGGCTTCACAGAAATAACCATCTTCCTTCATTTTCACACCTTGGTCATTCTAAGTACTTTGGTATCAGTCAATCATGGGGAACTTTTCGACTGAAATGGACTACACAGTTTCTTGTGAGGGCTGAGAGGACCATTCAGTCTCCATCATTCTCTTGCATCATTTGCGAGGGAGGAAGAAACTTGAAACCCTGGAATAGGCTTCTTAGGGAGGGTGCTGATGCTCTAAGCCTGTCAGTGTTCAAAAGACTTTTGGACAATGCCCTTAACAACAGGCTTTAGCTTTTGGACAGCCCTGAACATGTCAGACAGTTGGACTAGATGATCGTTGTACGTCCTTTCCAACTGAATATTCTGTTCTAACAAGTTGGTTATTCAATGACTACACTTGCAGCTGGGAATGGGAGAATAGCTGTAGGGTCCCCTGAAGGAAGACAACCAGAGAATGGGATGTATTAATTTTGTCCAATGAGACAAATATGCTGGTTATCATGTCTCCCTGGCTGATGGAGACTGGCAGGGTGAACCGTGTAGTGTGTCCTTTCAGCTGGCAGTTTGAAGGGCTCAAAGTGAGGCAGAGCTGTAACGCTACATTTCCTGCCCTGTGCTGAAGATATCCCACAGACACTTTGGGAACTGCTGGACAGACAGCCCCTTCTGCCCCCTCATTGATTCCTGCCAGAGGATACAGAAACTGGTAGTTTTTAAGTGTTACAAATCTTCCACTCTCTCCCTTTGCAAGCCCGTAGGTGCTTGTCACCTGGGCAACAGTAGCTCCCGCTCTCCCTATTCCCTCCCACACCATTTCTCACCCTCAGATCCCCTGTTCTCCTCTGTCTGCTCCCAGAATCACTCTCAGCTTCCTCCTCCTAAGCTCCCAATTCTTCTCCCTCATCCCCCCTCACCCAAAGCCAATTTTCACCCTCTTACTGTTTTCCAGGTTTCTTCCTACCCTTGAACTTTCATCCTTCCCACACTTTATTCCTTTACCCACTCTATTTGTCCTCCCACCTCCATCTCCCCCATCACATTTGTCCTAATCAGGACCTGGTACCACATGGCTGTTTCTTTCCCTGGCACTAAACTTTCTGTTTCCTGAAAACCTTCATTTTCTGCCCTTTCCACACCCAGACTCCCTCTTGCAGTCAGTTGTCTCCCTTCCCTCTCCAGCCATAGTGCTTGTCTTTTCAGGACAATACACTTCTGGCACTCAGCACACCCTCTGAATTCCAGCTGGGGCTTGACATAACAGAGCCTTGTCAGAGGGGACAGAGAAGTGCGGACCCTTTTAGAAGAGGTGACACAAAGTCAACATGCTTGGACTGTTCAATGTGGCATGAGGCTACCCTCAACACCCCACTCCTTTCCTACACACAAGGTGGCAAGCAGAATATCAGGCATAGCCAGGGCATGTCCACACATGCATGGGCATCTCAATGACCCCTTGGAAAGTTGGCAAGCTGCTGAGTGCACCTGAATGGGCTTTTTGTCATCAGTCTATGGGTACAGAGAGAAAAAGGGGCAGCAAACACTGTTTCAAGTGCTCCAGAGGTGTCTTCCGGGTGACGGTACAGGCTCAGAACTGTGGATGCTATATCCATAGAGAAGACTATCAGACCAAGGGTCAAGGTCAAGAGGAGCACTGGGGGAGTGACAGGTTCAGAAACCATCCTGGGACACAAGGAAAGTGTCTCTGGGACTGACACTGGGCGTAGTTCAAGTCCAGATTCTGCCAGAGAATTCCTCTGCAATGGTAAATGTGCTACTTCTGTCTTTATCCAACTCCAGTGGATTGATTGTAACAGCTTTGGATGAGATCTTCCCTCTCTTTTTCCCCAAATATATAATAATATCTAAAATATACAGTAACATTTCCTTCCTCTCGAGGTTTGGCTGGCTTTCTTATTTACATTATAAATTCTTCAGGGCAAAAGCTGTCTCTTGCACTGTGTGTGTACATTACCAGGAACAGGCATGCAGCAAAAGAAGCAGGCAGATGGTTCTGGATTAGTTTTGTTGGAGCATCTGGCTGATTTTCTGGATCAGCATCACATACAAATGGTAAATTCACCCATGAAAAACTCACATTAAAGGAACATTACTAGGTCTGTTGCTGTCTTAATGACAGTCGTCTGTGGCCTGGGGCAGGTCCCCACCATAAAAACACCAGCAGTAAAAGTGGCTGAATGAAGAAATAAATATTTGCCATTAAAATATTTCTTCATTTTGAACCCCTAGAGATACAAATTACTGGGACTTGCTCTTGAGGACTTCAGTGAATTAAAATCGTAGGAAGGCTTCAGGGAGAGAAATGGGAGCTGGGGCTTATTAAAATTTTTTTGTTCCCTGACTTCTTAAGGTATTCATAAATTGCCTACAAATAAGCAAAAATTTACAGGAAAGGGTTTTTTACCATGCCAGCTCCAAATGGCTGTGGAATGATATTGTTTTTCCAGGCTGCCTTTCCAAAATCCCTGCAGGAAGTTGACTCAGGGCTTGACTCTGGCCTCAAATGCACACACAGCAAGAGCAGAAATCCTCACTTCAACCAGGTGAGAAGCCCTCGCAGATATCCCAGCTGCATTGGTGACATATGTTAAGACAGACTAACTTGCTTGGTAGCAGAGAAGCAGACCTGAAATGTGCCTGTCTCCTTGTTTCCAAGTCAGCATTGGACCTTCACAGTTCCTTATCCCAGTCTTGTCTTGTTACATCTCCTTCTTCTCATATGCACAAACTCGCGTCCTGCCTTTGGTGATGGTTCCCTGCTCTACCTCACCACCTCAGGCCTGTACACTGTAAACTCGGTGACCAACACTGCATCTTCTCACTTGCCCTTTCTTCCTTGCAGCTGTCACCATCTTCTTCTACACATATACCAGGCACCATGGCACTCCCACTGCTTCCTCACCCTAGTCCATGCCTTCAAGGTAGCAGTGGAATAAAATCAAAGGACTGAAGCATCTAGCACTCTTACTGTGCCTCCTGTCTCCAACACCATTTTTCCCCCACAGCCAATACAACTGACTGGCTAACAAAGTGCCTGCTGGATCACTGTGGTCTTCTAATAGACATCTCTAGACATGTGGGTTGGTAGAAGCCGATACCCTTCCAGTTCATTCTCTAAAACTAGTCTTTTCCTTGATTTTTACAGAAGAAGACAGGGACCATTTAAAATTTGAATTCATACAGTTTTTCACAGAGCATTTTGCCCTATCAATGGACCTCACAAGCATTTTCACAATGCTAATAAACAATTAATGAGATTGCAGTGTGATGCCATTAGCAAAGAACTCATCCAAGCAAGTACAATGATTTTTTTATTGGTATCTTCATGAAAGAACCTTCAAAAAAGCAACCCAAATGAGACAACAGGGACTAATTCAACTACATCCCAAATCTGAAAACCCAGAAGCATTTGACCTAACTGGTTAATATTCTGCTATTCTACCAATGTGAATATTTCAAGCAAAGAGTTCAATAAACAGTGTGGAGCAGGCAGCATCTCTGAACCTTTGAATCACAGTGTCTTAGTATCACAGACTGGTTTATACTGGAAAGGACCCCAAAGACCTTCTAGTTTCAATCCCATCCCACTGTGGACCGGGACACCCTCCACTAGCCCAGGTTGCCCAAAGCCTCATCCAACCTGGCCTTGAACACTGCCAGGGTGGGGGCAGCCACAGATTCCGACACTCAGGACTTCTCAGGGCCTGACCATCCACAGTGTGATTCTCCATAGATTTCAGTCAGCAAACTGAGCGTGAATGATATATGGCATTACCAAGACAACTGTCCACCATAACAATAGTGGAACTTAAGACATTTTCTCTCTGGTTTTGTGTTCATAAATCAGCTATGACCTGGCAATCGATGGTGGTTATTGAGACATACCCAAATCTTTATCCAGAATATTTAATTCAGAAGTCCTTGCATGAAGGAATGTGACCAAAATGGAGCTATCAAAAAAAGCTGTCAACCAAATATTATTTTTATAGCAAGCATTGAAAGAAAGGTCACATTGTTATTTTCTTACACTATGGAACAGTTTCTATTATTGCAGATTCCAAAAGCTTGGAATCGTTGTTATTTATGATCTAAGTCAAATTTAAGTCCCGGTTTGCCCCAATTACCACAAGCCACTCTAAGTTCTCTCTCTTCATTTCACAAATATTTGCAAAATAATTCCTTCACACTCGAAAACAGAGAGGTTGCCTCATCAAAATATGCTCCTCTTTAGCAGCAAACACAAAGGTCTAGGAAAATATTGGTTTTAAATGAATCATCCAAAGTAGCCACATTTTCCTTGAGAAATTTGGGAGGCTAAATTAGAGGTGTAAGTTATCGCTCAGCAGTGAACGATAACAAGACTTTTTCTATCTGCGCTTTCAAGAAAAGCTATTAGATCTTTTGCTCCTGGTGCTGCTTCCTCACATAGCACTCTAACAACCTGACAGCTTTAACATGTACTTCTTATTAAATCCGTATCGTGCCCATACTTTAAAAAAAAAAAGGTGTAAGGCCATATCCTGCTGCTTACTATGCTATTCTAAGTCCATTTGTGCTGTCCTGAAAATAAATTAAATTATTCTGGGTTTACACTGGAGAAAACGAGAGGGGAATCTGTCTCAGCATCTCTGCAGAGTTGCCAGGTTAGTTGAAATATCTCTATCCGTTGGAGGTATTTAGGAGTGATGAATATAGATCAGTTAAGCACTGGTTTTCTAGACTTTGCTCTCCCCTGAGAGCAAGTTCCTCTCTGGTGGCACACTGTTCAGTGCAGTGCTGCACCATGACCACTCTCCAGCCAGATGGATCCATGCTACATCCCTGGGTCATGGAGCACCTCATAGGCCATTGATCACACGCTGCAAAATACAAAGACTTCCTGTGGAAAACCATGGAGGCAAGAGGCATGTAGGGCACACTTATGCTTGGGGCAGGTACCGGAAAAGGGATTGCTTGGTATGATTTTGTGATGACTGGTTGGATTTAAAAGCAGCCTGTTAAGACCTGGTGAAGAAAACGATCTAAGGCATGCCCCGATTAGGGCAAGTAAGGACAAAAAAAGCCCCAAACTGCAACTAATCACACCACATTCCTGGATTCTTGGGGGAAAAAAAAGAAAAAAGAAGAGAGAAGAGAAAAAAAAAGGAGAAGGTAATCCCATCCTCAAAGCAGTTATAAAGGCAAGAGGACTCCAAGTCCCTGAGCTCTGCATAGGGAAACACCACTGTGGGTTGTAACTACATGCACAACACTGACACTTACAGAGCCTTAAAAATAAGGGTCACTGGTTGGTTGTGTAAAGTGAGCGGGGAAGCTCTTATGATCCCTTGAATTATCCTTGTCCCCAAAGGCAAGACTAAACAGGGCACATGTCCACATGTAGCAGCCAGAGTGGCCTTGCTCCATTAGGGTTCCCGTTCTCATGAGCTCAGTTCTCTTTTCTCCCCTCCCTTGAGTGAATGAAGTGGAATAAAAAAAATGGGAGAAAAAGTCAGCTTGAAACCTTTTGAGTTTAATTTGGCTTTAGGTCAAAACCAAAGGGGATGAATAATATTTTATTTAGTAGATACAGCCTTTTTCTTTTTTTTTTCTTTTCTTTTTTTAATTATTATTTTATTTTACTTCTTCACAGAAGACTAAAGTATCTTAATTGTACAAATCTTATGGCTGATCAGAAACTTGGAAAATATGTGTGGCATTTCTTAGACTAGTTAAAAGCCTGAATTTTTTTGCTCAGAAGAATCTCTCACTGACAGGACTACGTTTCTTCGCAAGGAGAAAGTTAAACTTCCAACTGCTACCCAAGCCGGGTTACAGATTTTCCCCAAATCAACCCAGGCCCTGTATAAGCATTGTAAACCTGGTTAAACTTGTGGAGAACTTGAAGCTTCTAATTATCCCCCAAAACAAAGGGAACGCTGAATTTCTAAGAGTTTTCTCATGACTCTGCATATGCTGCATCCTGACAGACAAAGGAAAGGTGAATCTTTACCACAACAATGGAAAACGAAAGAGAGAAGCAAACAAACCCTTCAGTCAGATCAACCTTCCAGGAAACCGAGATGATTTCCATCATTTTTATGACTCTTCCCTAGAGGCAAAAGATGTCTAATTAGTAAATCCCACTACAATTTGGCTCCAATTTGACACAAACTGAATGTGACAAGCAAAGAAATTATAAGCCTTACATTTCCAGCTAGCCAGCTTGGGCTGATAAAGCCAAGTTCAAATGGGTTTTGGGGATCTTAGAGCTTGGGAAGTAAAAATCCAGAGGGTGAGCTGGTTCAGCTGAAAACATGAATTTATAGTGTTGCAGCCAGTGTTATCTGATGCAATGTCACTGCAGCCCTTTATGAATGTGCACTCACATTTCCAGCTACAGAGCATTCCAGCCAGTTCTGAGGTGGTCCTTACAGTCCACAAATTATAGTCATCTGAGGAGGAGTTGAACAATACCAAGCAGATTCAAATGTTGATTCCTCATGAAGAAATAGGGCATGAGTAAAATAAATATTAATCATGAAGTTAATTAGTGAATGCTGGTAATTAATCATGCATTACTGTTAATGATGTGTGGGAATCCTCAGAGGTGGGACATGGTCATTAAAGAAGACCATGCGGCCTAAACCAGGTGATGTCCCCATAGCTAAACTCATCAGGAGTTGATCCTGGACGTTGCTTTGACCTTTGTCATCTTTATTGAAAGATAACACTAGTGGTGTGTACTCCTGCTCTGATTTAATATTCAGACAGGACTTATGGGGCAAGTGGGCCCTGACCTGGGGTTGGCAGGGTCTTGCAGCTGTGCAGGCAGGAGCTAAAAGAGTCCATAGAACTCATGAATTCTGCCAGGTGAACAGTTATACTCTAACTTTTCCAAAACACTAGAATTTATGGACCAATTGTATTTCTAAAGATTGCTCCATCAGCTATAGACTACCTTACTGAGAGACACCTACCTGGTTTTCTTAACTTCAGCAGAACTTTGAAACAACAGCTAAGGATCTCTAAAAAAATAAATCCAGTTATGTCTCCAGAGAACAACAAAGCCAACATCCTTACATCAAAAGCCATGTCATCTGTGCCTACAAAACTTATCATCTCCTCAGCTGTGCAGTGGGTCAGATATCCATGTCCTGCAAACCTATCTGTGGAAAGCTGTCAGATGACAGGAAACTTTGGAAAGTTACTTGCAGAAGTCTGCAGTCATCGGCAAAACTCCTTCCTTGGTGTAATATCTGAAGTTTAGCAAAGTTCATTTTGGGCAAGTTTCCTAAGCCAAAAGATCCTGTGGCTGCACAGATGAGAGATCCTGTTATGCTCATGATAAATCTTGCAAGTACTACCATGGCCAAACTGCTAAGTACCATCTCGTTGGCTTGCCACCCTGAGCAGGAGCCCAAGAGGACATGGAGCAAGGAGCTAATATTGCCTCAAGCAGCATTGCTCTCAGAGTTTTTCATTCCTTTCCAGAATGTGACCTTGTATATTTTTTTCCAGAAAAACAGTAGTTTGCAAAAGTCCTGCCTGTCTCCCCTGTGCTGACAGATTGCTGGAAGCTTCATCATGGCTGAATGAAGGAACTGTTAAAATTCATCCTGTTGCCAGTCTATTAAGAGAATGGGGAAACGCGCCTAAGAAGAGAGTGCACAGTGGCCCAAGGTGAGGAACACCCAGCAGAGACCTCCTATAAACCAGCAAAGCTGGGCTTGTTTCCTGCCAATGCTCATTCTCAAGCATCTTCCAAAATAGCATCATCTCCCCACCTGTCCATAGATTTCACCTGGTACCTCTTGCTAAGGGATTTTCTTTTGGAGAAGGTCATGGTTAGTTGTCAGGGAATTTAAATGAGCTAAAAGGAGAAAGGTGCCCATACATACAACTGTATTTCCTTTCCTCTTTCATTTTTTAAACGTCAGACTCTTCACCCAAACAATTTGGTGAAGAAACTCCAGTTCTGAACAATTAATTCACAATGCTGCTTCTCTGGGACTTCACAGAAGACTTAGGCCTTCACTTCTCAGTAGATTCTTACAGGTGGTTTTCACACCCCCAAATGATCTCCACATGTACATTGGCACTATGTGCCTTCAAATGTCTTGAGCCTGAGCCCCACCAAAACTACTCAGAGTGACTTAAACGTCCCAAGATCAGATACATTTGATGTGTTTTAGCACTTGGTTCCCAGTGTCTGGGGTACAGTGAGATTCTGTGCTTAAACTTGGGTTGGCAGTTCTGAAACTTGGGATCCTGGTGCATGGTGTAACTGAGCTATAGTGACTGATTTTGGCAGAGCATTGTCTAGTGATAACACATGGGACCTGGCCACATGGTATACAATTGTAGACATATCGGTGGCAACCTTCACCTTTGCATCTCAGCTTGCATATTTTCCACAGAATATGCTCAGATATGTGATGGGTGTTCATAAAACTCACAGATAAGTTTTAGCTTTTCTTTGCCAAACAGATAACAAATGTGGGAAAAGTTTTTCTGTCATGTCAGTCAAAAAGTATCTAAAACCAGAACTTTCTAATCCTGCCTCCCTGAGGAAAATGATGACATAAAAATTAAAGCTGTAAAATCCATTATCTAAGATAACGTGGACATTCACAAAGATTTTGCCATTCACAAGAGCTTTAGGTAGGGATCCAATAGGAGCTTGTATCTGCCTCACTCCCTCAAGTTTCTGACAAATATCTGCACAATGCACTGTAGTGACATATTCACTCTGCTATGTTAAGAAAAAAGTGTTATGAACTTTCATTTCCCAAAATTCTTATACATCTGCATCCACGATATACATGAATAGGCACTGAACAAGCGGAGGTACGTGCTGAGGCGGCTGTTATCTGCCACTGATACATAGCTCCTGGAGGAATGAGGCCAGGCTGGAAAAGCCTTTTTACTACTCAGACCAGAACGACTCTGTGAAAAAAAGGAGGAATTTGCCTTACCTGTCTATGCTGCTGTGAGACAGGATACTGCAAACCTGAGATTTGCTGGCTTTGCTGCATTTTCTGAAGCATCATTTTTTGCTGCATTGCTAGGGGTACATTAGGTGGCCTTTGAAGAGACTGGTTTGGGAGAGGCTGAGCAGGTTGAGGCTGCGGCTGTTGCTGCTGCTGTTGCTGCGGCTGTTGCACAGGGGCTGAACCCTGTGCCTGCTGCGGGTAGTGCAGGAGGGCAGGCTTGTTTTGGGAACCAAAAACCGAAGGCATCTGCTGGTTTGTTTGCTCTGAGTTAAAGTGAAACAAAGGCTTTGTGTTGCCGTGGTGCTGCTCTAGTGGTGGCTGAGCACTGTTGATAAAGTTTCTGTTGAGGTCCTGAGGCTTCTGTTGCATGATTATATCCATGGGGTTGCTCTGGGGAGTGGTTGGTTTATAAACGTAGTTGTTCATCCCTTTTGACTGGTTTCCATTCACTGGCACCCCAAGCATTGCTGAGCTTTGTGGACTAAACTGCTGCTGGCGAAAAGAAGGACTGGGGATTTTCTCTTGCACAAAGGGTCCGGGGGAAGGTCCTGATGGAGACAGAGTGGACCAGTTGGCTGTCTGGTTCTGCTGCTGCTGTTGCTGCTGAATCAAGGCATGCTGCTGCCTGTTGGCTGCAATCTGTTTGAGCTGTTGTGCATGAGATACTTCCTGCCAGTTAGGCAACGGCCGGCTGGATGCAGAAGAAACCTGTGATACCTGTGTTTGATTCTGAGGCACCGAAGGGATGGGTGAAGAGGTGGACATGGCAGTGGTGGCCATAGTGAAAGCTGGACCTGTAGAAGAAGGCCTCATCTGTGGGGAGCCCACAGGAGCCTGATTCATGCCTGTTGCATATTCACTTTTTATTACCATCTTATCCATCTGCAGGGGTCTCACAGGGCCCCTCTGGCTCTGCTGCCCAAGGTCAATGTTGAATGGCTCGTCTTGCTTTATTGTGGCATTTATCATATTCTCTAGCTCCAGATCACTCATTGGTGGCACTGATATATTAGTCAGTTCATTAAATAGTTCCTGAAGCTCCAGATCCATCATTTGTTCCAATGAATCTTCCACATATCTGTTAGGGAACATGTTCTCATGGGATGTTTGGCCATCTAAGTGTTTGCTGCAGGACATTGTTTCTCCTGGTTCTTTCTTTACCTCTTTCAAAGTCATATTAAACATGCCATTCCCACTAGTGTGCGTATTGTTCGCTAGGTTGCCAGCCTTTCTTTGTGATCCTTGTCCCACAGACATTGTTCCTGACATTGACTGGCTTTGGCAATTGTTAGCATGTTGTCCACCTTGTCCCACTGAGATATTGTCACCCACTCTTATCCTCTTAATGTCAAGGAAGGAGCTCTCTGAAACACCATTGGGCCTCTTGTTGACAGGTGACAGATTTACCACCAATTTTCTCTTCAAGGAGCCTTGGAGCTGAAAGAAGCAGAGACAATAAAAATATAATTAGATGATACCCAAGAAACAATCTGTAGTCTTATTTGCTAGAAGGATCTTGAAAGGCAATGGGCATGTAAGCATCACTTAGTACAGAAAGCTCCTTTGGGCTTTCTCAGTTAATGAAACTATGCAGACCTGTAGGAAAATAGGTTATGAGACACCTCCCTGCCACCACCACCCCTGTCCTTGCAGCCACCAGCATTTTTCAAGCACTGCTGCCTCCTGTTGATATCTATAAGTCAGAATTTTCTGCTTCACAGGTACAGAAGTGTGTCTGGGTTAGTGCTCAAGCTCTGATTAATTTAGGGTTCAGTGTACCACCTTGCTCTGCTTGCAGCTTTGCCTTTGAAGAAGAGCCGAAGGGCTGATAAGAAGCACGCTTTGCTGAAAAGTATCCTTGGAGAAGAGCTGAAAGAGTGATAAAGGGGAAACCTCCTGCCCCAGCAGGTGCCAGAGCTGGGGGATGGCCAGGGAGGCCTGAAAGCAACAAAAATGGGCAGTAACAAGGGTAAGGTAAAGGTGGCAGGAGGGAGTTCGGGACCACTCACCCAATTAAAGGACTGTGCAAATGACCCCCACACACCTTCAAGGAGCACGCTTGTTAGTTTGAATATGCTTGACCAATACTAGATGATGGGGTAATTACGAACCCATTAGTGTAACTTTAGGTGGGTTTTTCTAACCCTGTAACGAGATGAGTATGTTGTAGATTGTGTGAGCTGGCTTTGTGGAATGGCCACCCAGCACCCACCTCTGGGCAGACAAATGCCTCCAGTCTGGGTGAGTACTGGCGCACTGCACAGCGGGTAACGACCCCATTTTTTGGACAACACTGTTGATCACAGACTTCTCTTTCCCCTGTGAGTGTGAGTGGAGGGACATGACCAGAGCTGTAGCTGGCAAAGCTTGGGGCATCACTGCCCTGGATTTGCTCCCATCTAACTGTGCAAGACAGAGCTAAAGTATTTTTAGACAGCAGAGACTAACGCAGTCATGAAATCCGGCCTTGTGCCTATCTAGTGCTGCAGGATTTCACTCTCATGATTTTGGTATGATCCAAAAGACCATTTTTTGGCTGCTGTATAGTCCAAAGTTCCTAGGAGATACTTTAACAGCATACGCAGGATACACGCATCCTGATCTCACATAGGTTTATACTAACAGAGATACATACAATCAAAGATATTAGATGTTAACTTGTTGAAAACTGAAAACGAAGCCACCAGAGCCATGTCAGGTTATGTCAGCCAAGGGTCTGGCCCATGATGTACTGCTGGATTATTTTCCACAGACATGTATTAATACATTAAACCCCTATTGTTTATGTCCTGAAACATCTGTGATAAAACACCCAGCCCACACAATCCCACTCTGAGAACTTTAACTATCTTTCCTTTTCCTTGAATATTTGCAGCAACACTTTCCACTGCTGTGCGCCTGTCAAAAGAAGAGATTCGTGGCTCTGTCCACCTGATCTACACCTGATCCCACCCCACGACCGCAAAAGAAAGATGTAGTCCAACAAGCTGAAAAGTGTGGACTCCATGCTTGCTCCCTCAAGTGAAGTGCAGATACCCTCAAGTGAAGTTGCTCTGAACAGGGTTCATAAAAGAACCGACCACGTTTAAGCAAGCACAGGTGTCCTATCTTTAGCTCAGTGCATTAAAGGTGCACACACCAAACAGTGAGCACGCACACACGCAGTGTGTTGGCACACATGCTGTGAGCAATGCCAGGAAACTCCACAGGGAAACAGGGTTCATCTCCTGCCTTTCTGCACCCGGGGAGAAGTGCACCAGCGTTGGAGGCAACAGGGCAATGTCATCTGACAGCTACCCATGTGTGCTGGTGAGAAAACACTGCCTGTACAAACTGCAATAGCTTGTGAGGCTGTGATGGGCAGAGGGAACATTGAGAACTCCAATTTTCCAGTTAAGTGCAGAAGGATGATATGTGAGATCTTCCAATCCCATCATTTGTATCATGCTGTCTCATGCCTGTGGCAGGGGGGTTGGAGCTCTATGATCCTTGGGGTCCCTTCCAACCCAGACCATTCTATCATTCTATCATTCTATCTATGTACAGAAGTCCACGGACAGGAAACAGTTGTGACCCCCCATTCTTTTCAATTCCAGGCTTATCTATAAGTAAGGGCTCTTTCCAGAAAACCCCAGGTGAGAGCATCTTTATTCTCGTGTGAGTATCAGTCAGTTGCTTGGGAAGAGCTCAACTGACAAATATCTATTTCCTCCGCACCCACCTATCCTTCCATTGCATCAGCAGGTCACCGAGTTTAGCCCTCAAAAATAAAGCTTGCAATTTCTCTCTCTCACACCGAAAATCTCATCTCATACCTCAAGTTAAGTTTCCAGCAGAGCTTTTGAATCACAGATTCAAATTTTCATTTCCTAAGGACAGACATGTCAGTGTCTGCTTGTACAAGCCCGCAGACCCTGTGACTTCAAGAACAGTCATCAGGTGTCCCCTGGGGTAGGAGAGTTTGCGGTGGTCACTTGCAAAGAGCACGGACTGTCTTCAGTTGGTGTGTTCCTTCTGACACATGAGTCACTGTACTTTCCTTCGTGAAAAAAACACACACAACACACAACAGTAAGCTGCACTTCTTCTTACCATCATCTATCAGTTTATTAGAAATCGTTCTCATGCCCTCAAATTAATCTTCCTGGGAAATGGGGAAGTCCCCAGATCACCAGAATACATGACTTGGCAGCGTGTTTTGCTTTCAGATGTGTTGCTGACAGAAAGGCTGAACAGATAATGAATAATATATCCTCTCCACACATATATGCTTTATGGCATTAATACGCCTTCCTGAGTTAATTTTGGTTTTCCTCAACGTTTGGGAGCAGAGGGAACTGCTTAAAATGTCTTCACGTTTTCAGAGCACCTGCACCAGGCTTTCTGACGTGACTAGAAGCACATGCACTGAACTGCGCTGCAGGTAGCAGCTGCTTTTCTCCTGCATTTGAACCAGCTGCCAACAGACACGATGAGCTGTGAAGCGGTTCGCCGGGTGACACACACCCGTCAGCCCCAGAGCCAGGGTGAGCACCATGATCTCCATACACATCCCTTAGTCAAGTGCCCCCTCCCTTGCTGTGGGCTTCAGGGCTAGTTTCATGACATCTGGTCTGCTAAAGCGCCCTCCGAAAAGGACACTATGCATTTTGAAAGAAGAAGTAGCAGGTGCTGGCTTATTACATCTCCCCAAAAGCTTGTGAACACTGCCCTCTGAATGCTGGCAACACCTTGGTCAATAGATGTCCCCACCTTAAAGCAGAAATGAGAGCAAAGCAGGCTGTGAAAGTGCAGGGGACTCTCAGGAGACTTCACTGTAGCTGCTGGAAAGGTCCCGATTTCACATCCTCCACGAGCTGGGGACGTGGAGGGCAAGGGCATGGGAAGGGTGTGAGCAGCCCACAGGGATAAAGCCCCCTCTCCCTCCTTGCACTGAGCTGGTACCAGTTATGTGTCAGGAGGTTCACTGGGGACTGGTTTGTGATTGTTCAGTGAGACAAGCCATGTCCATCATAAAGCCTCTCTGTCTGGTCATCTCATCTGCAGGCTGCCTGCTATGGGGCATTGCTTCCTAAGCATTGCTCCAGTTTTGTTTCTGGGGGGAGCAGAGCGGAGTTCGATCACTCGAGTCTTTGCTATCATATGTTTCAACTATTGATAGGAAGTCAGCACTGGATCTCTTTTTTCCCCAAGCAAAGCACTGCCTCTTCAGAGGGCAAAAAAAAGAGCCTGCTTGATTTCAAGCTCCATCTCTTCCAATTTAAAAACCAGGATTGATTTGGGTCACTAAACATAAAGTGAAAGTTCCTATAACACACAAGGCAAATTCCTCAGATCAAACAGGCTGGCGATTACACATCTCAAACCGCTCAAACTGCGTAATACTGAAAGGTTCTGTGATGGGAAATGAGGGACATGACAGTAAGCGGGAGAGGAGGAAGCCCTCCACACACAGCTTGTCCCACAGGTAGGTGTGTGGCGCTCTATCAGCCACCAAAGAGCAGATGCATTTCCTGGCAGCCCGTGTTTTTCTAAGACCTTGAGCTGAGCAGGCTCTGGCGAGCTGGCAGGCACTCACGCGCTTGCGGCGAGGAAGTGCTGGATGCATCGATTTGCTGAAGTTAAAACTGCCCAGGCTAAGCCCCTGGAGATCATGTCTGTGAGACAGCACACGGCGGCTACGGGACAAAGTGCTCACGGACGTTCGCAGCGGAGGGCGAACTCTAGAGATGACTTGGTCTAAACAATGCAGTGTGACACGGCGTCCTCTGCAGAGGGACAATTATTTTCTGTTTGAAACTTATTCTGAGTCTTAAAAGGGATTTTAGAGAGGCAGCCTCTTCTCTACCGTTCCCTGACACCAGGCAGGAGTTCTGCTGAGCTAATAATTAGGGCTCATCACAATCTCGTATCGAATAATTTCTCTTTTGTGAGAGAAAAAAAGCACTTTTGCTCCACCATTCCTCTGATCAAAATGCTTTACTACATGTAAAACTAGAGAATTTTACTGAAAATCGATTTATTTTTTCTCTGGCTCAAAAACCTTTTCAGAAACTGGAACCAAAACTTTGGTGTAAAAGCCCAATTTGTGAAAAATGAGAAGCTTTAGAGATTGTTTTCTCCAAAATATGCATATTCAACAATATTTTTAACACATCTTTGAGCCATTTCTGACATGACCCATACGCAGCCACCTTGTATTCCTTTCTGCAGGGGCTGTCCATTACAGCCAAAACAAGAACTGGAGGCAGCAGAAAACACTAAGGACCACTTGGTTTCACTTTCATTGAAAGTCTTAGCTTTCGTGTGCTTCTTGCAGATTCTTTAGCAGGTCTTCCAGAATTTGCTTTCTACTTCGGTGTAGGAGCACAGCTCTTGAGAGAAGTCCTAGGTTACCCATCCTGCACTTTCACAGCTCTCAGGACAAGTAAATAGAGCACAATCGGTCTCTCTGGCTTGGCCAAGTATCTCCACAGTCACTGGAGTTCTCCAAAAAAATTCATTTCCCAGTGTAACCCATCCTTGGCCTTGTACAGAGATTTTAGTAACACACCTGACTGTCATCTCAAAATGTTTACAGCCAGACACAACTGGACCAGAAAAACCCAAAATGCTCCAAGCAGATCACAGAGAAAGTACAGAATTCTATCGGTTTATTTCTACAATAATTTCCAGTAGCCCAAGATGTAAAAGGGACCTCTCCTACCACCTTTGTTTTCTCATCTCTCACATTTTCCTCCTCATGTTTGCAGTTTTCTCAGCTTGGGTGGTGGAAGGAGGAGGACGAAAGTCCTACCGTGCCGCTCACTTAAACCCCAAGCGATGATCACACTTCGTGTAGCAGGCAACGCAGCACCAATAGTGGAGTAATACTTCTCATGTTAAGGGGGTGGCTTTGGATTTTATGCTTTTAATATAGAAGCAGCAGACAAATCCACTTTAAAAGGTCCCTGTTGGACTCCCTAGATGTTCTCACAATATATGCTGACTGTATCTATGGCTGCACCGCAAACAAAATCCTTCATGTGCCTGGGGAGGGGAAGGGGTAAAGGAATTGCATGAAAAATACAGAAAATATTCTAACAGTGAAAGCAGCCAAGAAAAGAGAATTCATTCCAGAGGAGGAAAACATGCTGAATGTGACTTCTTATTTATGCTGTGAAAGCACCTTTGCATCCCGGGGCTGGATCAGAGAGGCGCCCTTGGGAGTTAGGGCCGGATCCTGAATGACAGCAGCTGCCCTTTTCTGCCCAAACAGTGGTTTGCTGCCAGCTGTCTGCAGTGCCACCTCCTGTACTGTCCAGAGGTGAAGTGAGCCAGGGAGCATTCCACTGAGAAAGGTTTGGGGTTCACCAGCACAGAGCCTCCCCGTTGCGGGCATCTCCCCACCATGGAGGGGAGGAGGACCAGAGACCCCTCATTGTTTTCTCACCCCTTTGGTCAAGGATGAAAGTGAGGGTCATCATCCCCAAGCTGCCACCTCCCAGGCCATCGCAGGTCCTAACACCATGGTCACATATGTGCCCTCACAGCCTGTTGCTGACTACAGATACACTCCATAGGAACAGCCAAAAGGGCTAGCATGGCCAATCTTTCTACACACCTCAAATCTGGCAGCTCTGCCCATTCCCATTCTTCCCCCCACCCAGGAAAGCTGGTTCACCTGATGCCTGTCCTCAGAGCATTGTCTTCTTCTGAGCACCTCTTCCCTGCCCCTCTGCTCTGCACTTTCTCTGCACAGCAAGAGGATGTTTATTTTTAATCTTTTGTCTTCATTTGCAACTTCTACCTGACATGGCTGTGAATGCAAGTGTGACAAGTTTCTTCAGAGAGATTTTAGAACTCCAAGTTCAGAGAGTCCAATCTGCTGGATGACGCTGATTTGGGAAACAACATTAATTTTTCATGCAGTACTGAGTGACAGAGCAGAGGCTCTGGGCTCACAGAGCAATGGGGAGAAGAACCGAGGGCTGGTGTGGCCTCACAGCACTGTGATGGGGTCAAGGCGGTCCTATCAGGGTTGCAAAGAGCTGTGCAAGGGTAGCAGATGCTGTTTCCTGCTCCAGCCTTGTTTGTGCAGGCTTAGCTCCAGGTGCCTCCTCTTCCTCATGCCACCCGCTCTGAGTATGTTCGCAGGAAGGGGACCGGGAAGAAGGATGAGCAGGTGCCTTCAGCACCATGCTGTTGGTGAGCACAGCAGCTCAAGCCAGCACAATTCCACTCTGCCTCACTCCTCTCTTGTTTAGGACCTGGAACCATTCTGATCACATACCCCACACTTTTGGGAAGAGACTTGATGTCCATAGAGGGCCTCTTGCTCTGGTGTCCTAGCTCCAACTGGTCCCTAGGCATAAGAGCCACTGTCAATAATGGTGACTGAGAGGTAACACAAGTTTTACCCTGTTTACTGTAATAAGTGCCACTAAAACTGAATTTGTAGTAACAAATAAGGATGTTCCTTGGCTGACAAGTATCCACTTAATTCTTATTAGCTGGGAACAAGGCTGGAATAGTAATCAGTATGTTAGAAATCCCACAATTTACCTTCGCTTATGGAAAAATTACATATCTTGCCAACTGAACATACCAATCTAAAAATGCATCCATATTATTCACAGTGTACTGCCTAGAAATATGACATCAGGGCTCTGGTCCAAGTTGCTGAAGCACAATAATTATATTTTTTATGCAGATTTTACATCTGATGGATTATAAAATATCATGTCTAGCCACAGTCTTTTAGAAGAATAGGAACACAGAGAAACAATAGCACTTTAACTAGGTCAAGATTGCTAATCAGAATGTAGCAGTCATTACTGTGTGCAAAACAAATAGGCATGAAAGATCTGCGTTTCTTATCCTGCAAGCTGCCTGTTTGTCTTCTGGAGAAGCTTATTCTATTCTTTTATTTTTTCCTTTCTTTTTTTTTTTTTAATAAAAAGATCCTTTTCAACCATGAATAAATTAACAATCACTTTATGTGCAATCTACAGAAAATTATGTCAACATTTATTACCATGAAATGTGGAACAAAGCAAAATGCAACCTGAGCTTTGGGAAATGCGACTACTTAACTGATCCTACCCTGATGAGAAGGAAATATCAAATGCATTAGAAATGTTGACAGAGTGATCAGGCATGTAAAAGAGGTCATCCAACAACACCCTCCACATTGTTTACCAGTTTTGTAAGTCAGCTTAAGGTATTAAAAACACATACTGTCTTGCACAGGAAGCTCCTAATCCTTAAAAATGTGTCTGCTGTTGTTAGGTTTGCCTTTTAGAGATCAATAGCAGAGTAGATTTTACCTAAGGAAAGAATGCTGAGAACACTCGGACTCCGGTTTTCTGCCTAACATCACTTCCAAATGGCTGTGCAAAAGGTTTTGTAGCTTCATTAGGGCACATAGCCATGCCCACGCATGCTGTCTAAGCACCTATCTCCTCTGCAACACTGTATCAAAAGTTCAATCAATAGAGAAAGACAGCAACTATCCATCCAGCCTTGGAAAATAAGGAAATATTTAGACTGTTTCTCTCTTCCTGCAAATCAATGCGTCACACAGGACACTCACGCCAACTGTCTGGCCTTCAGATCTTCTGCAGGGTAAGTTACAGTTCACAGGAGATGCAGTCATCACTTGTCAATAGGAAAAAAAAATAATCCCTTCAGCATATTACCCAGTCCTGCTTCCAGCCTCAGGCTCCATCAGCCAGGACAAGGAAGGCTTGAATGAGAACCACCTTCCAGCACTGCTACAACTAGGACACTCAATGACCAATGGGCAAAATGGCTTCTGGATAGGAAGACAGGACCCACCAAGAGTTTGACCCATATGAGCAGAAATGGCAAAATTTAGAGGCAATCAACAGCAATGATTAAAGAGCTTTGAAGATACTCCAGTGAAGAGAAAGGGCAAATAAAAGAGAAAATTATGGAAGTTTATATAATAAGACTCTAACAGATTAGCTGTGGATCAAGAGGGTATTTAGCAAACATGAACAGCAGTAAATTCAATCCCAGTGAAATGATAAACTTTTTCTTCCAATGTGGTTAGAGTCTGAGGAGCTACATGACAGATCCAGAGCTCAGCAGGACCTAAAGAGAGACTGGAAATGAGTTTGTTTGGAAATGAAAAGATGCTGACTTATGAAAGGTGATGATAAAATATTTAGAAAAGGATGTGAAATCTTAAATATCAAGGTTCAAACCAGTTCATGGGTCATGGGGACCGACTACAGTTGTCAGTGTACAGGGAAGATGCAAGGGGAAGGGGAGTGGTGGCCTATCAAGATGATCATGCACCTTTCCCTATTGTATTTGGCATTGCTAACGATGAGATGCTGCAAGGGTTTAGAAGCGATGCCCCTGGCCACGTTTCACAACTCCTGTATTTCTGGCACTTTAGAAGCCTAGAAGAAAACTCTAAAAATGGGAGGAGTAATTTCACCAGTAGCTAAATGGTAACTCTACCAGTAGTACTCCTGAGTTTCAGTTTTAGCCTGAAAACACAGAGTGACAGAACAAGAATGAATAGTAAAAACTGGCCTGAGACACTGGAAGATCATTAGCAGGTTACAGGAACCCTGAACACCTTATTGTCTTGGACTAGCATGTGTTACCATTCACGTCATTATTTGGTCTTTCTTTGAGCACCATCTTGTTGATAATTTCTGAGAAAGGTTGAAAGAATCAAAATGAAATAAAATGGCCATAGAAGGTGAATGGAAAGGTTTGGAATGGAAAGCAACCACCCAGGGAGGAATGCTCCAGGAGCTGGGAAAGGTCAGTGTGGACAGAGTGGACTGGGAGCAGTATGAGGCAAGAAAAATATATCTGCAAGCTCTAAAAACCCTCTCTTGACCATCCAGGTATTGAAAAGACTACAAGATCATGGTAAAAAAGATTGTTATAAATTACAAAAGGAGTAGAGAGGATGAGCAAAAAATGATTGCACAAGTTAAGTGCAGGGAGACGTCTCTGGAGAAAGGAAAAATAAGTTCCCTGGCTTTCTTTTTTAATCTGATTAGCAAAGAGAATATTCAATAGCACAGAGCATCTATCAAAAGATCAGCTTTTACAAAAAGATTTGCTTTGGAAAAAGCTTATGACATTGCAATAGTGTTCATGTGTCTCAGGAGTCGGTGAGGAGGGAGAGTAGTTTGAGGACCAAATATGATGAAGCAGGGAAGTGCTAAAAGAGGAAAAGAAAATGTGAGAGTGGTGCCTTGGCCTGTCTGTGGGAGCCTGGCTTAACAGCAGTGCTCTTGGGCTGTGGAGAGGGTCAAGTTGGCAGTGCAAGGCAGGACTCGCACACCTCCCCCAGTGCCAAGGGGACACAGTTTGCACACAGCAGCCTTTCAGCCCCTCTGTCCTACCCCTCTGAGACAGAGCCCTGGTGCTGAGCACACACCGTGGGCTGTGGCTTGGAGTGGCAGTGCCAGTTGCTAAGGCCATCACGGTGATCCCCTGCTGCAGATGCGCTCGTCTCAGCAGCCAGCCAGTCTCCCAGGAGCCTTTGTACCCAACACTGTTATCATGACTGCAGCTTTCTTTAAGGAGACTCATCGCTGAGTCCTGTGAGACATGGTGGGATGCCAAGCAGCTGACAAAGGTGCTCCTGGTAGTTCTGGACAGAGGTCTGTCCCTGCCAGCTTTGCATTGCACCTCCTGTGTCAGTAAGCCACGGAGGGTCACCGCAATACCGCAGGTATTTCTGACCACTATGATAGTTTTCAGTGAAAGGGACAGAAGTGGATTCATTACCTTCCGTGCTTCCTACATGCCTGTTTTCCTGTGTGCATCAACCATTTGTTGAAGGAATTCCTTCAAATAGAACAGCACTGAAGGAGCAGTTCTAGGCCTCTCAAAGGCAACAGCCATTCTCAGTCAGCTTTCCTCTGCAGCAACCTCAGGCCTGTTTCTAGGGCCAACTGTTACCTCTGACTTTGAAAATCCAAAATGAGAAAAATACTGTTTGGCAATGACTGGGTGGAAAAGCGTCTCCTCTCTCAACACACCATTACAAAGGGACACACTCCTGCAAGGCTGCATGCAGCTACCACAACCATCACAAGCAACAGCGTTCCTTTGGCTACACAGAGAAAACGACTCACCAAGAATTCTAAGGATCCTTCAACTACAACAGACCTTTGCTGCATCAATGCTGCATCACTTTTATAGCCTACACCTCAATGATGCAGACCTTCTGTGGCCAGAAGCAGAACTGTTCAGCTGCTCTGCTGACTTGGATCTGGGAGTCCAGGCACCTGGAGTAAGTCCCCACCAAGGGCTGCGCAGTGGAAACCCTCTGCGGTCGTATAGACCCATAGCTGGGTCTCTTAAATCCCACCTCTGCAGACCACTAACATGCCAGAAAGAATTCATTTGCAGCTTGTCCATTTACCATGTTATTCACAGACAGAAAATAAAACTTTCATGGCAGCGGTCTTAGTGAAGAGTTCCTTAGGACACTTTAGACCTTTAGGATGATAATATGATGTAGCTGTGAAGGAACCTCTGGGCATCATGTAGTCCAGACCCTGCTGAAAGCAAGAGCTACCTTCAAAGTTAGATCAGGTTGCACAGGACATTGGGTAAGTTTGGAACACATCCATGGATGAAGACTCCACAAACCCTCTGGGCCCTAATCTAGCTCCCCTTTTCACCCCTCACATCTAGTTAGCAACTTGTGTTCCTTGCCTCTCCTCCTTTTATTGTTCACTTCCAAGACAGCCCTGTAATGTAGCTGGAAAACTCTGAATGGAGGAATGTATAAATTTGACTTTTCTCCAAATCAGTGATATATATGGTGAGGGAGGGGGAGGAGATGAAAGCCATAAATGACAACGCACTTGAGAAATGTCAGTCTCTGTTTCTATGCAGATTCCTTCAGGGAAAGCATCAGATCAGTAGCTTTTAAATGACATAAACAATCAAAAGGTTGACCAAGCAAACTGATTCTGCATCACATAAACCCAAAATGCTAAATGACGCTTTTTATTCAGCCTGATCTGAAGTC
This sequence comes from Gallinula chloropus, assembly GCF_964237585.1. Lineage (NCBI taxonomy): Eukaryota > Metazoa > Chordata > Aves > Gruiformes > Rallidae > Gallinula > Gallinula chloropus. Next base: position 200,715,618 of record NC_140085.1, read on the forward strand.
CATTGAGATATCCAGGTCCTTAAATGGACTTTGCTGGATTTTTCTTGCTGGACTTTTCTTTCTCTCCTTGATTAGAAGGTTCCATTGCAAGGACTTTATGTATTTTTCTGAAGAATGGTCTTCATGCATTTAGACACTGTTGAACAGTTTAATAACAAGCTCTGTTTTCTAGTTAAATTCCAAAACATACCGATGCACGTTCAACACCTCTGAAAAACAGACATCTATTTAGGTGTCAAAACATGGATCCCAATATACTTTAGAAAATACTAGACTGGATAAAAAATATTTTTCTAGTTTAATAACTAATGTGAAACCTTTCGCCTTTCCAGCACCAGTTAATGGTGACAGAAATCATTACAGCTGAAGGGCTGCACAGTGAACTGCTGCATATGAAACTCTGGAGGTAGCAGACCAGTTCCTAGTGGACAAATGGCCACATCATCCTTGGTCCTAATTAGTTTCTTTTGCCCTTCCTATGCTACTCTTTCTTTCATTAGCCTTAGCTAGGAAGCTCTGGGTCATATGTGCTCAGAGGGCATTCACCAACTTTTTCACTCTCAGAAAGACCAACCAAAAAGTCAGGGTCATCAAAGCACTCCAGTGAAATTTAGACGAGATTTGTTTTGGTAGATACATATTTATTCTTATTAATTGTGTGGGGAATATGCATTTTATAGCCCATTAAAATATCTACAAAAATTCAAAGAAATCTCTGCTTAGGAAAACGTCTTAACTTGCACAGAGACTTTTGTCTATGGTCCTCTGTACTTAGGCAAAGCCTTGGGAAAGGCAGGAGACGATGGAGTCTTGCTTGGGACACAGATCAAATCTGAGCAGTCTTCAGGGCAGCGGATGCTCTGGCAGGCACGGACAAGTTGTTAAGTCATCAATCAGGCACCTTCCACATGCACTTTAAGAGATGTCAAAGTATTTTGCCACGCTCTCCCCGTGGAACTGAAATCCCAAGGACACCATATATGCTGATATTTGCCTGCACAGATGTCCTTCCTTCTCTGTGAATCCATACTGAAGCCTGATATGACAGTCAGCCAGTTTTATCCATTGCCGTAAAAAGACAACAGCTACACCACTGACCTGTACCAGTGTTTTATTAAGAACCAGCCCCAGAGCCTGAAATCTGGAGCATGAACCAGCATTTACTGGAAGCATGAATTGCAGCAGGAACTTTTGTTGGATCTCTATTGCAACAGACTCCTCACTCTTCTCAAAGTGCCGCTGGTATTGCAGGCTCTCACTAAGGGAACACAATGGAGCTGGCAGGGAAGCAACAGCCCTTCACCATCTCAGAGGAGAAAAAAAAAAAAAAAAAACAACCCAAACCCCAGCAATCCTTAAGGATACAGCATTGCTAGGTAGCTGAGACAATGAATTAACAAGGGCTGACTTTTCCCTCCCTCCCTTTTCAAAGATAGCAAGTAACAAAATCTGGCAGGCTGAAAAGCCCCTGCTCAGAGCAGAGAGACAAAGAGGCAGGGCTGAAATTCATCATGTCAGTCAGAAAGAGGCAGAGTTTTGCATTTACACAATATGCCCATTCTTGTTCTCCTTGACTCATGGAAAAATATTGAACATCGGACAAGAATGTAGGAATGTGTCTGGTGTCTGATCTCCACAAAAATCTAAACGCCGTTTGCATGCACGTAAGAAAGAAAGAGCAGCTGTCCAGACTCCCTTGATGTGCTAAGAAAATAGCAGCAGTGATAGCAATATCATTATAATAACAGGAGCAATGTAATTTCTGAAGCTGGCTGTGCAACCAGCACAAGCGGAGCAGGGACCCAGGCAGCCCTGCTCCCGGCCCTAGCCCTTAATCCCCAGCACAGCCCAGCAGGGCTTTCTACACCGCTTGCCCCTCACAAGCATCCCAAAGACTTCTCTCCACCAACTGCATCTGAAGCTGCTGCTTGTGTTCCTGGGCAGCAGAGGTTAAAGCTTCTTAATGCTTTTTTGACTTTAGATGCCATAACAGTCGCAGTGCCTATATTACCATCTATGGCAGACAGTCTGCCTGTCTGCCAACTGTCAGGCAGCCTATTCATCTCCAGTTGCCTTTTGCCTACTTTCTGCAGCAGAAGAATTTCCCTCCACTGGATTTCATGTGCTGGAGTCCTGTCCCTGCTCGGTTTTAAATGCAGCCTGGCTTCAAGCCTGGGTGGGAGGGGGTGGGGGCATGGGAGTCCGCAGCCCCAAACCTGTGGCTCCCATGTTGCAAGCAGCTCTCCCGCCAGTCAGCTATGACCCTGCATCTGGGCAACATCATACAATTGATCTTATGCGAGGAGGGGTTGCTGGATAAACCAGATCATTGACTGGAGTATGAGGTAAGCCACAGGGTCACCATGACCTGCTCTGATAGGCTACTCTAGAATCCCCCAAACAGCCTCTTTCTGCTTGTCCCATGGCAGAGTTATAGAACCTGGATATTCACCCTCTACCTAAATTCCCCTCTTCTTTCCCCAGGTCTTCTTATCCATTCAAGGCACACAGTGTGCATTGTGAGGATATTGGTACATGTTACGTTTGGCCACTCCTGACCCAGTTGTTCTTGAAAATCCCTTCAAGTACCTACAAGCATCTTTAGACATTAACATATCTATAAAACACTAAATGCTGTCTTATTTTATCATTTTACCAGAGCCTGGCTTAGGAAGTAGGACTGTGCAGGAAGACAGGATGGGCAGGTTTCCTGGCCCTCTCATCACAGCCTTGTCCTATATCATCCTTTGCCTAAACAAATCATGCTCCCACTTAAGAGACCCCTTGAAACCAAGAGAGACATTGCTGATATCTGCTGGTTGACTCTTTTTGCTCCCTGGTACGTTAGTGATCTCAAAACCTGCAGACCTGTGTATTTTCTGACCCATGGCATCAGCTAGTGACTTACAGGAGGTGGAGAGTGGATGAACAGCTCTGCCGGACCTTGTGATAGAGGTAAAATAGATCTCTCAGTTGCATGAGGCTTGTTTATTTTGTGCTTATTTTAATTTTTCCTAGGTGTGACCCAGCTTATGGCCTTACCCAGGCTGTGAAAAGCCTCTGGAAATTTCATTTTAGATCTAGACCCATTAGGATCCGTCTCACAGTACACAATTACCAAGCCCCAAGTCATGGGTTGCTCTTCCTGCCATTACTGCTTTACAAAATTGCCTACAGAAAAGAAACGGCACCTTAAAATAACCTCCCTCACACAGCCTGGCCAGGAAGCTCACAACCAAAGGCATTTGCCTCCCTCCTTGGTCCCCGAGAAGCCCAGGTCTAGAGCTCCTGAAGTCAACAGAAAGACTGTTGTAGACATCAGTGTGTCTTGGATCAGGCCCCAGCTACCCAAGAGAAGAGATGGGCTTTGCAGCCCATCCAGATGGTTAACAGCTTTAACATACAACCGCGGCCTTATTAAATCTACAGTAAATTAAAACAACACTTAAGACACTCAACTGAAAGTGCTATTGACTGTGGTAATTAAATTGAAATACCCAATTAACCACACCAGAATAGGAAATGAACATACCATGGGGCACGGCTTTGTAGTGTCTGAGCCAATCAAAAGTTGCTTGTGCCTTAATTTGTGCTGAAATAATTTTTAAAGGAAGCTTACAATTATTTAGAGATGTGTTTATATAGAATATCCATATATACGTGTGCATATATATATATATATACACACACGTTTTACTATTATATTTAAGTCTTCTGTCTGAGCTCTTAGTCTTATGTTGGCAGAACCATACTTTTAATTCCAGATCAGCCACCATCTTCCAAGATAAACTTGCACATGATTAAAACATCTAAATCAGAAGGATTACGAATGTCCCTCAGTGGAATTTTTTTTCTTTTAAATTTATTAAGAACATTTACATGGAGGTGTCTGGAGTTTCAAAGCCATTTCAGACAGGCCAAAGTGAATGCTTGTCAAAAAAACAAAAAAGAAAGCCTTTTTTGTCTCTGTTTAGCCTGCATTGTCAGGTCTCTGCCTGCTGCTTTAACCACAGCCACCCCAAAGCAAAAGTTAACCTTTAATTAAGACATCTAAGTGTTAGGATTCTTTGGCTCTGAACCCTTTTCCCTCTCCTCCCCCTCCTTTTTTCAATCAGGAGTGGAAACTTGATCTCACCTACAAAGGTACACTTTGCCCAAATGTTGATAGATTGCAGTGATAAACCTTTACTTCTTCACTCCAGGTGAGTCTCCTGCTGGAAGGTGCTCAGCCATCTCCAGTGACAGAGCCCCCCCAGAATCACTGTGGTTTTGGGGCTGCCTTAGCTCAAAGAGGACACAGGCACGGCCACTGCACCCATCTCTCATGGAGATGTGCATGAGGCCCTGCTCTGGTATGGCCTTTGTTGGGGAATTTGCCCTCCACAAATCATGAAACTGCAGCCTTGTAATAGCAGCACTCAGAATGACAAAAGGCCAAATTGGGTTACAGTCACTCAACACTACTGAGTTATCTGGGTAGTGGCAAGAGGAGTTATTTTTAATGACATCACATCCTAGCCTCATAGACACTAAGCAGATAGTGTCTATGAGCCTGCAAGCCTTTATCTTCATCTCAGGATCCAGTAGATCCTGAGCAAGCAGAGATGTGGCAGGGTAGAAGACATCTCCCAGTTTTGGGGTTTTGAGAAGGGAATACATTTCCTTCTATTTCCTCAGCCACCCCACTCACCTTGGCCCTGCCCTGACATTGGCCCTGGCTTGCATTGGCATAGTCACTAGGCCCCATTCCTGCCTGGTGTTCCTGATAGTTTGAGTGCCATGACACCCAATGGTCAAAGATGAGGTAGGTAACTCTCCCTACTGGAGCTGGACCTTGCACCCCTGTGGGAGCACATTCAGAGGACCTGAACTGCTGTTCTCTACCCAGGCTGAGGAGCTGGGGAAGGCAGAGGTGACCCTATGTTTCTGCAGTTTTGGAGGGGCCATACACGTACCATTTCTGTAGGTCTTCTCTTTGCTTTGGTAATGCCTCCATTTTGTCCACTTCCATGTACTTTCTTGACCAAACTGATCTCTTATTGTTCCTCTCCTCATAAGTAGAATTGCAGCCCCTGTGGCCCTCTGCCACTGTTTATGCTGGCAGAGGCCAGTGGATATTGGCAGGCAAACTTAGATGGGATTCACAGTGAGAGGGCAGGGAGGGAAGAAAGGGCATACTGTGGCCCTCAGTGCCGTCTCATGCGGAGAGCATGCCCGTGGCTAGAGGAAAGCAGGTCACAGGTAGGGTGAGAGCTCTCCTTGCTGGTCAGGAGACCGGACTGAGGCAGGTTTTGAAGTGCTTAGCTCTCAAAAGTGCCTTAGATCTTGTTGGGTATCTGTAAGAACCATTGCCTCTCTGTGGAAGATGCTCAGCTGGTCCCAGAAACTTTCTTCTATTTATCTGACAAACTTCTGAATATACTGTGATGCCCAGCCTGCCATGGGAAGGAGAGGTGATATGGCCACGTACAAGATGTGTGCTGGAACAGACAGGCCTCAGGCTTAAAAATGTGTGGCCAAGCTCAAGCAGCAGGATGAAGCTGCACTGCTTTGGCCATCTCTCCTTCACCCTACTGCAGAGAGAGAATGAGACCACCATTGACCAAGGTGGTCACCTTTATGCCTGTGAGATGCCCAATTAAACCAACTTTGACTGAAGTCAACAGAAAACTCATACCAGCCCCTGAGGCCCGTCCTTGCCGCATCAGAGCCTAAAAGAAGAACCTGGCCCAGGCTGCCTGGCTACTATTCAAAATGGCTCTTAGTTATAAAGAACAAATTGTTAGCTCTCATGTAATGTCCCTGGCAGAATCTAAACTTGCAAAAGAAAAGCCTGTAAACATCATTCCCTCTCAGGAACCGTGCAGTGTTATTTTCTGCCCCTGATGCACTTTGACATGTCGCAGAACTACACAGGTTGAACCTCCCCCTGCATGTCCCGAATGACAGATTTCAAAAGGTTTCTCTTCTTTTCTTTCCCTCGCTGCCTAATACAAAGAAACATCTCATTTTGCTCATGCAGATCTCAAATGATGCCATACAGCTCAGAAATGACTTCGAGTACAACAGGGAGGTTATGAGCAAAGGCAGCTTTCGAGCTCCAGGGCTGTGTTTACCTGCTGGGAAGCTATCAGCAAGGAGCAGGTCCCTGAGCCCTTCACCCCTCCTCCAAACCCCCGGGGCTGTGCGTGAGGGATTTGTTTACATGCCGGAGGAACAAAGTCATGTCATGGAAATTCTGTGAGCAGCTTTGCTGAATTTTACTTTCACATTTTCCAGCTCTTAGTTGAAAGGAAGCACAGTTTCTCCAAACCTGACTTCTCCTCCGCTAGTGGATTATTTATTAAACAGCGATGGTAGGCTGAAGCTGTTTTCACTTAAGAACAGTTCGTTCAAAGCCTCACGGAGAAGCAGAGTTGCCATAGTTACCTGAGCAAGCCCTCAGCACAGCACAGTTCCTTCCTACAACCCAAGAGTTTAGGTCAACTTGCAAGTTTGTCAGAGGAGGCTTAATGATTTGCTATTCCATGCAAGTGAATTGCATTTATCAAGCAAGAAGGTGGCGTGCAAACTGCGTACGGGATTACCCCCCACTCGCTTCTGGGTTGGTTTAGGGGTTTTTGCTGGTCCAAGAAGCCCGTAGGGTTCACACCAGCTGGAAATTCTGCAGGGTATCTGGACAGCTGGGGCGGAGTTTGGAGGAAAACCACATTTCGATCTTGGCACTGGTTTCAGCTGTGCAATCCAGCCCATCATTAACAGCTTCTGTACAGCTCTGCTCTTCCCCCGGGGGCTGTAAAAATGAACACAACCTTTGTTCAACCTAAACTTCCCTTCCTTGTCTGCCGTTCCTGCAGACTTTCCATTCTAGTGGTCCTATTGTTTCACTTGGAAATGTCAGAGCGCTGCACAGCATGCCCATTTTATAAGGAATATGTTCCATTTTAGGAGGCCAAAATCGTATACTGTGTTGTTCCACAATTCATTTAATTGAAACTTTCTTGGGCCCACTATGGCTCATCTGAAACGTCTTCCTTCCTTCCTTCCTTCCTTCCTTCCTTCCTTCCTTCCTTCCTTCCTTCCTTCCTTCCTTCCTGCCTGCCTGCCTGCCTGCCTGCCTGCCTTCCACTCTTTCACTCTCTCTTTTCTCCCTTCCCTCCTCCCCCTTTTTTAGCCCCCTGCATTGGTATTTAGGTTGGTAGCTATGGCAGGCACTAGCTTTGCACCTGAACAAATAGCATGGCTAAGGACAAGATTAGGTCTTTTGTGCCAGCTGATTCGGACACAGGGGATCTCAATGAATGGGCATTTTGCTTTTGAACATCCCTTACTGGAAGTGGCAAAAAAAAGTGTAAATACCCTGATTGTATCATCTGTTAAGTGGGTCATCCTTACAAAGGACATTGGAAAATCTGCCTTCCTACTCACAGTTTCCTTCAGTTCTCTTGCTGTAGCATTGGAGAAAGCAAAAGGGAAAAGAATGTGTGTAGAGGCTTAATTAGACCCTGGTGAAGTTGGGCAATCCTCAAACTGGCACTCCTACATCACTACGGTGCCTGGGTTTCCATATTGCTCTGTCCTTTTTCCCTCTCAATCACTCTCCCCAGAAGCTTTTTATCATCATTTCAGGCTGAAGTACATCCCCACCCATCAGCACAACGCCTATTTAATTAAGAAGCAGGTGATGGGAGCAGAGCAAAAAATGGCCACATATGCTGGCCACTTCTGATGTTAATAACTTAAGTTTTGTGAGACCACATTGGTGGGTCTTGCTAATGGGCTGCAATGTGGGATGGATAATGTTGCTGACCTGGGACCAGAGACTCAGAGGGATTTAGGCCCCTAAATCCTACTCAAAATCAATGGGGATTATGTGTCAAAGCCAAGCAGCTGTCTAAACTCCCTTGGAAAATCTGAGGCTGAGTTACAAGGTGCCCAATCAAGCAGTCTTGCTTTCCTCCCCTTTCTGACCAGTATGGTTGACATGCATTTTAGGTTTGAGTTCATGTAAGCATGGTGAAATTCAAGTAGAAGATAGCAAAGAGGAATGAGAGACAGAGAATAAAAGAGTAGATGATGAAGCAGGGAGTTAAGGATGAGATGGAAACATGACAGTGGTAGAAAAGCAGAGAGAAAAGAGAAGATGTGGAAAGTGTGGACAAGGAAAGAAAAGCACGTGGAAAAAGAAGGAAATGACCCCTCCAGGGCAATAAGGGAGGGAAGACTGATAGTGTATTTAGTCCGAGGAATATCAGAGAAGAGAAAACATTGATGAGAGCTGCAGCAGTATCCTGGAGAACTAAAGAAGAAAGAAAGAGTAAATGAAGCAAAGGAATAAGGGATGGCAGGCCCAGAGGGTGGTTTCTCTGTATTATGAGGGCAGGTCTTCACTTCCCTCAAGTTTTAGTGGGCAGCTCGTACATGAACTGGTTTGCCATTTGTGAACCTCTGTAGGACACACCCATGTTATGATCTACTTTTAAGTATCACGGTTATAGAAAAATAGCATGTTCCTGGCTGGATGATTGGCATGGGGAATGTTTGATTTCTGGAGACAACAAACACAGAAGAGCACCATGCTGCTGGAGTCTTGGTAGCATAGGGTCCTTGCAATTCCCCCCGTCTTCCTGCCAATACGGAGCCAATTCTAGTCAGATTTGACAGACTGGCAGGAGTCTCAGAGCAGCAAAGCTCTTTGCCATTGCATGAACACTAGCAGCTGGGAAGAGGAGAGCATCCAACCTGGGGCTGGTTGAACCCAGCCGTATTTGTTCAGCAGAGGCTGGCACAGTTACAAACTGACCCAGCTGGCATCTAATAGCTTTTGCCTGGTGAGGATGTTACAGGACACAGGAGAAAGAGCTGCGTGCGTTGTGATTGGTAGGAAAAGGGAATTAAAAGGAACAGTGACTGAAATCTGTAATAAACCCAGTTTCTTTTTCTGTTTCTTTACCATCTCAATTTTCAGAGATAAATTACCCAGGATGGTTTAGGCCATAAAAGCTTTTGAGTCATCTTCACTGTTTAGCTGTGAAAGATGAGACAGTTCAGTTCAAATCACTCATCCAAAGACACGTTAAATAATTAACAGTATACGGTCTGCAGTGCTATTTACTGTCCCGTGGGGCTGCCGGTCCTCTGACCTTGTAGCAGCCTTATTTCATACGCAGCGCCCCGCAGGGCTGCATTCTGCCAGAACTTTGGAAAATAAGGAATATCCACCTCATCGATACGTGTGGTGGGGCAGGTAGTTTGTGCCGGTTCTTTTAGGCCTCAAGTAAAGAGAGTGAGTTAAACAACAGGCAAAATCACAGGGGAAAGGAAGGGGATGCACTACACGCCAGCGGCAAAGCTTGAATACATTCATATGATGTTGTAAACTAAGGTCACTGCCTTTGTTAAGAAGATCTCAGCAAATTGCATCTGCTGTAGAGGTCAGGCAATTATGTTCACAAGGAAACACTAAGTTGCACATTATTTAACGTTTCCAGCCTCTGTAGTGCAGTCCTGCGTCAGTTTAAATATACAACATCCCCGATGAGTAACAGATACTGCTGAGCACACTGCTTTCCTACAAGCTCAGTTCTAGCAGTGGTAGAAACATTTACGAACAAGTTGTGTTTTCACTGAGAAGGGCAACCTCTTTGAAATGGAAAAATGTTGAGAATGACTCAAAATAAAATTGAGCGCTTTGTTTTGCCTCCTTCCAAGTTTTTATTTAACATCATTTCAGGTTTACTGTTCCATTTTTGTGTTCATCATTTCATGTCAGGTTTTCCAGTGCTCTCAGCACAGGTCAGCCTCTCTGCTCATGGGCCGGCTGAGTGTCCTTTATCACAATTATTTGTCAAATAGCAAAAAGATAAACTAGCAGATAATCATTAAATGCTATGGGTTGACATTAGCAGCAAACTAAAATGCCAGGTCGTTCAGAATCTCGCAGAACTATACTCTTTTCCAGGAAACATTGAAAAAATGAAATAAGATCTGTATTTTTTTCTACTTCCCTCTTGTTTCAGCTCAACTGCTAACTATAGTGTGCAGCTTTCGGCTGGCGATGATCTTGGCATCAGAAAACTAGAAGGTGGCAAATGTGGCACCACTTTTTTAAAAGGTTCTACGGAAAACGCTTATACCAGGCAAAATGTATATATGAAAACGTACTAGAGAATAGCTTTAGGTGACACCTGGATAAATAGGATGTGCTGGAGAAGTCCAGCTCAGTTTTTGGGAAGGAAAATTGTACTCCACAACTCCAGTAAGGTTTTTAGAAGGAGATAACAAGCATGTGAACAAGCTACGTTGACAAACCTTAACTGGAAAGCTTGTGCCCAAAGGCGCTCAGCAAGATCAGTCCTTAGAGATGCTTAAAGAAACCAAGCTGTTGTGGATTAGGAGGGAAGCACTTCACTTTGGTTAAAAGGCAGAACGGGAGGGTGAGAGTAAATTATCCGCTCACAGTGAAGGGAGATTACCAGCAATGAGGTGATAGTAGGTGAAATTCAATACAGACAAATCCGGCACATAGGAAACAGTCCTCACTCTGCCTACAGTGATGAGACCTAAACTCAGTCTTACTCCTTAGGGATGAGATCTCAAGGTCAGAAGAGACAGTACTATAAGCACCATCTCAGTGCTCAGAAGAGCAAGTGCTCAGACAGCAAGCCGAACGCCAGCAAAGGAATAGGGAGCGAAGCAAAGGCTCATTGTGTTGGCACTGTTTAAATCCCTGTCTCAAAAAGAACACAGCAGAAAGAAAAATACATGGAGAAGGGCAAAGATGACAGTCAATGGGAAAAGAATCTCAACAGCTTCCACAGAGGAACCAGTTAAATAGATGTAAGATCTTTCAGCCCAGGAAAAGAAAAATTGAGGGGTGTTATGATGCGAATGTATAAAACATGTTGTGTGGAGTAGCTGACCAGAGATTGATGAATCTTCCAATGCAAGAGTTGCAGGGCATCATGTAAAAGGAGCACAAGGCAAGGTAAGAGCAGACAAGGAGGTCCTTGTGTGAGACACAGACACGAAGTTATTTTTAGCAAGATATCATACGTGCTGTAAGTTTCAGTGGGGCCAGAAGGCAACCGGATAAGTTCATTGAAGAAAAATCCAAACTATTAAATGCAAATACACTGTTTATTGGTGCTTAGCCAGAGATGGTTGGAGGCTGGGAGAGCATCCTGGGGAAGGCTAGTGTAGGTTTATCTGGTTATTATTCTCTCCTAATGACCACCAAGAGTGACCTTGCTGAGAACCAGACAAACCTTTGGTCTTAGCTGGTCCACACTTCTTATTTGTGCTTGCTCTGAGATTAAATCACAACATTTTTATATGTGTATGAAATGAAATGAAAAATTCCCTTTTTTTTTTTTGTTCTTGCTAGCTCTGATCATCTCAGACTGCTCTCAGTTTAGAGGTGAGCATGTAGAAAATACTTTAGGAAGGAATGCAAGAAATTTTTGTAAAGCCTTACATCTTCTGGCTTGCAAATATGATTTGTTATATATATGTTCATCTAACAGCCAAGAAAATGCTGCTTTCATGTAGTAGAGATCATTGGGTGCTGGTGTAACAACAAGCCCTAATGAATGCTAATGAAGGGATTTGTTACTGCAGACATGGGTGATTCTGTTCCATGCTGTTTAAAAGGAGGCTTCCAAATTCCTCTCTCATCACTGAGCCCAAATTTATCCACCACAACATTGAAGCAAGCTGCTAGAAAACATAGGCATTGGTCTGTCAGAAGCATCTCCATACACAGCTCCGAGGACAAATCCATGGTGCTGCAGTCTTCAGCTTTTAGAGATCAACTCAGCCATGACTTTCAGAATAAGCTGGAATGTTATTTCCCTGGGGTGAAATCCGTTGAAACGGATGGATATGTTGTTATTGGAAATCCCAGTGGGGCTGAGGTTTTACTTCCAGTGCTTAAGTTTTAAGAACACCACAGGATTTAGTTGTAGTTGTACAATCCTGAACTGGAAGCAGTGAGTGGATGACCTATGAGCAGGTTTGTTGTCTCCAGCCACTGAATACCAACAGGTTAAAACTTTCATTTAAACACAAAACATCGACAAAAACATGTTATTGTTCTGCACTAAAAAATGAGCAAGCAGACTGACCCAGCAGGGGATGGGTGGTCCAGACCGACTCAGTCCTTGGACCTGACATCGTTTTTCTAGTCCTGGTGCCTCTGCTTGCCTTGTGTTTTCATCCTTCATGCTCCCTGTTTCTCCTGATAAAGCTAACAATGCCACAGTTGTTTTGTTCCCTGCCGTTGCCGAGGGCTCTATTTTTAATCACAATTAATATGGGGGCCAAAACAAAGCAAAACTTATCTCTGGCCCCCATTGTTTGTAAAGGGGCTGTTTAGTCTGAGGTCATGGGGCATGCCTCTCACCACGCAGCTTCACTGCCTCCTCCCTCCTCCCAAGCCAAGCAATACTCAGGGCCTGCACAACTACTCCTGCCAGCGAAAAATGCCTGGCAGGTTTGCTTCATACACTGTGGGTTTGTACCACTTGATGCCTTCTAAATGTTCCCAGCAGCCTCATGGTCTCCGTGCATGCACGTGGCATGGCATGGAAGGATGCTTGGGGCTGGGGGGAGGGGGTAGCACTGTTTATAGAATAGAATGGTTTCGTCTGGAAAAGACCTTCCAGATCATCAAGCCCAACCATCTATCCAGCCCTACTCGGGCCAACACTAGACCAAGGACAACATCTACTCTTTTAAACACCTCCAGCAATGGTGACTCAACCACCTCCCTGGGCAGCCTGTTCCAATATCTGACAACCCTTTCAGTAAATACATTTTTTGCTAATATCCAACCTAAACTTCCCCTGATCCATCTTCAGACCATTTCCCCTTGTCCTGTCACTAGTTACCAGGGAGAAGAGACCAATCGTCACCTCACTATAACTGACTTTTAGGTAGCTGTAGAGAGGGATGAGGTCTCACTTCAGTCTGCTTTTCTCCTCCAAACTAAACAATCTCAGATCCCTCAGCGGCTCCTCATAAGATTTGTCTTCTAAACCCTTCAACAGCTCTGTAGCCCAGCATCTTGATGTCCTTCTGGTAATGAGAACCCCAAAACTGCATACAGTAACTCCAGGTACGGCCACACTAGTGCTGAGTACAGGGGAAGGATGACTTCCTTACTCCTGCTGGCCATACTGCTCCTGATACAGGCCAGGATGCCATTGGCCTTCTTGGACACCTGGGCACACTGCTAGCTCATGTTCAGCTAGCTGTTGATTAACATGCCAAGGACTCACTCCTCCAGACAACTCTCAAGACACTCCTCTCCATGCCTGTAGCTTTGCATGGGTGGTTGTGACCCAAGTGCAGGACCTGGCACTTGGCCTTGTTGAACCTCATGCAATTGCCCTCGTTGAACCTCATGTAACTGGCCTCAGCCCATCAATCCAGCCTGTCCAGGTCCCTCTGCAGAGTCAGCCTGGCAGATCAACACTCCTGTCAATCTCGGGATATCATCTGCAAATTTACTGACAACACACTTGATTCCCTTGTCCATGTCATTGATAAAGACATTAAACAGATCTGGCCCTCGTACTGAGCCATGGTGACCAGCCTCCAGCTGGATTTAACGCCATTTACCACAACCCTTTGTGCCCGGCCATCCAGCTAGTGTTTCACCCAGTGAGGCATATGCCCATCCAAGCCATAAGTCAACAGCTTCTCTAGGAGAATGCTGTTTCTTGGGCTGTCTGCCACTGCCATGACCATTTTGGACTTTTTGGGCAAAAGTCCAGTTTCTATTAAAAGTGTCTTACATAGACATTGGCAGCTCCTCTGGGTTACCTTGACCAGAATTGGGCCATCTTGACCACTGTGGGTATCATGTACCTAACCAAGAGGGATGCAGATGGGATATCTAAAGCAACAGCTAACTCATGACAGTACCTCAAAACAACAGCTGATGCTCCTGAAAGGCCATTTCCTTGGGTAACAAAGGCTTATCAACATGCCCCAAAGCATCCTACTGCATACAGAGAAGCAGACATCTCAACACTGTTACAGCTTATGAGGGACTTAAACTTTCTGTAATTACAGAGCTCCTTTAAGTTAATGTGTTTGAGCCTTCCTCACCTACCTGAATAGTTTTGGATATGGCCCATCTATAGCAAATAGCCTTCATGGTCCTTCAGAGTTCACCCTTCAGGGGGGCAGTTTTGGTACTGCACCACCTGAGTGGACAGTATTTATCTATTTTTTAAGATTAATTCCTAAGCAGCTAATTTATCTAATTAACCAGAATTGGTTATGTTCCAATTTTACACACAAAGAAATAATAAAAACTGCCTTAATTTCAAAAGACCTTGCTTATCAAATGCATTTTTCATAAACGAGGTATTTGTTGAGCATTAGCGTATCAAGGCAGTTTCCTGTGCCTGTGCCAACAGCCGCTTTTCCCTGAAGAACTGAATGTATTTGAAATATTTGAACACCCCCCCCCCCTTTCAGCTTCATTTGCTAAATAATTTCACATTTCTCCCAAAAGCTGATCTTCTTTCATCAGATAACAATCTATATTATTGCAACCTCCTGGAACAGAGGAATGCTACTGACAGAATGAATATTTAGGTACACAAGGTTTTTTGGGTTGGTTTTTTTTTGCTTATTTTACTGCAGGAGAATGCTAAATTTGCACATTTCTAACTAGCATATGTGTCGATGCACTTTTTGCTGAAGCTGTCCAAACCAAGTTATGTTCTATGAGCATGCTTAACTAGTCCTCAGGGTTTTTTTTTTCCTCTTTGCTTTTAATGTACCAACAGCCAAGAAGTCAACTGGTCAGCTTTAACAAACTACCACGCATTTGACTTTCCTTGCATTCAGGCAACCATATGTCCATCACTAGCAGATTCTAAAGGCATGCAAACATACACCAGGGAAAGCTTATTAAGGGATGCCTCTATTATTAACTTCTTGCAGCTGCCCTATTAAGAGACAGCATTATCAGCCTCGGAAATACTGAAGCTGGTTGCTAAAATGGTTAGGGACTAAGCTGCCCGCTTAGTTTGAGTATATATTTTATTTGAGCAAATGAAGTGAATAAGCATGTGTGCAAATGATCAGACATGCTGATTTGTGTGTGATTACTCAAGTCAAATGTTTAATTTGCATAACTGAATGCAAATTAGGTACAGAACTGTGGGCTAATATGGAGCATGCCATTTGGCGCCTGACGGTTTTAAAAATCAGACTCCAAACCTCCATGCTTAGTGTAACTAAATCAGAGTGGTGGGATTCAGCACAGCAGATATCTAGTGCTTGATTTTGCTTATAATTATTTGCCAGTAAGCGCGGATGACATGTAAACAAGCAGCAGAACTACCAGTCTGCTGCTTTATCTCTCCAAGAGAAACCACTATTCTGAGCTTCTAGCGTGTTCTTTCTCACCTTATAGCTTAAATAAAAATCTCTGACAAAGAAAAAACAACAACTGCACAAGGATACGCAAGGGCTCCCTTAGAATAGTTGCCTGGTAGTTTTCTGGAAGTGGAAGTTTTCCACTGTACGAGGTCCTCAAATTATTTTTAGCTTTGTTTGTTTACAGTCTGGAATTACATATTCAATGTGATCTGATGTTTCCTAGTATTCTCGATCCACTCTTTTCCAAGGGAAGCAGTGGAAAGTCTACAATGTAGTAAACTGAAGGCAAGACCTCATACGAGACAAATATTTATGGAGAACTATCTGACATGGATCAGGAGCTGAACCAGATGATCTAACGGGCATTACACTGCTGGAGACTAATGATTCATATTAGCAAAATGGCAAAATGGCAATTCTAATGCTATTTAAGAGCACAGGGTGTAGGTTTTTTTGGTGTGTTTTAAATTCTGGCTGAGTAACACACAGGAAAGCACATGAACTCTGGATCTATGGTGTCTATCGGTTGGTTATAAACCCAAGCATTTCATAAGTCAGGTTTGGGAGCAGAAAAATAGCCAGGAGATCAAAGTTGGCTGAAGAAATGCCAAACTGCAGCCTACATTTGCTGCCTTGCATTTGAAGATACAGTCCGGGTGAGACTGCTGCTGAACATGCTACGGCCTGTTTATACTGGGAACTATGAAATGAAGGCATCCAAAGCTCCTACAACCAAGGGGGCAAAAGATACAGAGTTAAAAAATCATAGCAGCCCTAATATCCCCAAATGACATGATTTTGGATGCCCAATTAATGATTCATGAGTGACTGAGGTTGGCAATGCTGAGGAACTGACTCATGAATGCTCTGCTTTCTCCATGAAGGCAAAAAAGAAGCAGAGGGAAATGTCAGAATTGCCCTTTGGTTGTCTTCCCCACAGCAGGCAGAGCTCTCTGCAGCCGTGCAGCGTGGTGTGTAGGAGACCAGGACTGGAGCAGCCCTGTGGAGGACACACACTTGTCATTAGGGAGCTGCCAGTTCAGCGTCTGTGTGGAAACCAAAGGCCTGCGCATTTGCCTTGTGCAGGTGATGGGTCTGACTGGGCAACCACTAGAGGAATGAACATGAAGGACAAAAGCATTCTCACGTCTTCTCATGGACTATCTCAAGTCCTGTGTGCAAGTCTTCTGAGACAAAAGCCAAACCCTGAAGATAGAAATAAGGTCTATTCAAACATACTAAACCCTTTACTGCCACCCTGCATAAAGTAAAAACCTAGAAGAGGCAAGTTTTTGCCATATGTGATGGACTGGTAGAAGAAAGGTTTTCTAGAGAGCTGTGGGAGCCTTACACACACATATTTACCAGCCGTAGGCATTTCAGGGAACACAGCTTTAAGCGAAACAACTAACCTCAAGGGTTGCTTTCAAAGGCAATGGAGTAAGCAAGTCTGTTCCTGAAGAGCCGAGATATTAGGAACTGTGAGAGAGATGCAGATACGCCAGAGAGCAGCTGAAATTAATGGAATTGTACTTCATTGTAATTCAACTCAGAATTTGACCATCTGTCAATGCAAGTTCACTCATAGATTCATAAAGATCAATATACATCATGTAAATATCCATCACATTTGACCTGTAGACAGGTTCATCTGAATTCAGCTTCCAGCCATGAAAGCCCATTCTGGTTCTGTCTGTGTGGCTGCAGGGCTTTCTACCCACCTGCGGTACCTCATGCAGCACCACACAAGGCTAGCAAAGTCAGTCCTCAGCCTTCTCTTTCACAGAAGAAACAGACTGAGATACCAACATTCTATTCAGAAGCAGGTCCTTCCATTTTTTTTAAACCCAGTACAAATATGTTGGTTCTCCTCCAGTAGAATACATCTATATGAGTATGGGAGCCGTAATTCATCTCCCACAGCTGGATATGTTAGCATGTGTCAGTTCAGTCATGGCAACTCTGTGTGAGTGTGCTTGTGTGTGCACATGTGTTCATAGTGCCTAGCAAATGGGATATAATTCAAGTAATCATAAACCAAACTACCCTTCAGTGTCAGTGTGTTGTGCAAAGTCACATTTCCACCTCTCTGTCAGGAACAGAGCGTGCACGTGGACAGTTACCACCGACAGTCAGAAGAGCCCATGTACTGAGGTGTGGTAACCTAATTGAGAGTCTGAGCTCTACGTATGTGCAGGCTGCAGAAGAGGTGTTGGTTGATGCAGGTCAGATTTCCCCACCTTTTACTGATGCCCACTTTCTTCCTTTTCCAGTGATACTGCACAGGTCTTCGGCAGCTGCCAAATTTCAAGTGCCAATTATAACCCTGCTTACAGCAAAAACCTCAAATTCTTTTGGCGAGGAGCTGCTAACTGAAAGAGCTCTATGATTTCAGTGGACTTTGTTAGGATTTCTCATCTCTAGGGAAAAACACAATCAGCATTTGCAACACAGTGCAAGTATACAAAGAAAAGCAAGTAGAAATAGGAATATTCCCGCAGCCAAGAATTCCTGTGGACTGGATCTGCAGAGCCGTGCAGGCAAGGGGCTTGCTGGAGAGCATGTAGGATGCCAAATCTGTTCAGGTGGGAACCGATGGCCCAGGAGGCTTAGTAAGACCAGGGTGGTCATCCTGGCATTCTCATGCCTTAGGCTGTGGGGAAACTATTCTGATTGAAATGATAGCCACCACTGAAATGGTCCTGCCTCTACCCTCCCACTCTTCCTCGCACAGTGGCATTTTTCTGGCCTCAGATGAGCTGGGTCGGAGATCTGAGCCAGCTGACGGCTTCTCTTCTCATTCCTGTTGGGTTAGTTTTCTGCTGATTTTGCTTTCTGAACAGGTTTGCTGGTGGGGGCAGAAAATCAGCAGTGCCAGCAGAAGGGGAGCAGCGGGGTGCGCAGGCAGGGGAAGGGAAAGAAGCAGAGCCCTCCTTGGCTGCAGCAGCGAAGCATTATGTCTGTTGAGTGGCATCAAAGTATGACACTGTTAGCATTCCCGTCCCAGAGAGGAAGAACAATCAATTCAACATTATTTCTTAGGGCTGCAAATCTGATTTGACTAGCAAATAGTTTGTTTAATGATAAGCCGCTTCACTGTGCTTGAACCTTTCTTTTCCCTGAATCCTCAGAAATGCAGCCTGTCCCTGGTAACATTTGTGTAAGCCCTCCAGGGACAAGGTGTTGTAGGGCAGACACCAGCAGCCAGTTCCACATGTGGATGCATCTGGGTGCCTTGGCCCTGGGCAGCGGGCCCCGGGCTTTGTTGGCCCTCTGAGGCTTAGCACAGCCCAGACCACCACAGAGAAGGACAAGGAATAGAAGGACATGGGGAAGGGGAGGAATGGGGCCATGGGACAGTGATGTGAACCCAGGCATCCTGACTGCTGCCAGCACACCCTGGCCAACATGTCCTACGGCTTCAGTACAGACTGTGCATCCCTTCAAATGCAAAGGACCTGCCCTCTGAACCTGCCCTTTCATGGTAGCAGTGACCCCAGCAGTCTGTTTGTGTGGAGTCTGATCCCCTCAGTGCAAACACTGCTTTAACCATCCATACAGCACAGAAGATGAGCCAAAACCAACCAGGTCATAACCATCATTCACCCCTTCCTCAGGCTCAACCAATGAGTTGAACTACCAGGTGTCTAACACAAAATAGATATTAAATTCCAGCTTCAGAAACGTAAAGGCTGCAAATGGCACAAGACATTTGGAGTGTACACTGCTCTCTTCTTCCCTGTGTTGTCATGCTGTCCTGGTCTCACCCCAACATGCATGCGATCACTTTGGGGTGCCAAGACTAGTCCATTAGTACTGCACCATGCATGTGGAGTGGTTTCAACAGGCTGAACCAAGAGAACATAAATCATCCTTGGCACAGAAGCTAATTAGGCCAGAGAGCACCAAACAGTCTCAGTGAAGAACCACAAGAACAACCTAGTCTTATTTTGACACTCCAGGCTTGTGAGGTCTCCTCAGCTTCTGAAAACCTCCTTAGCTCAACAGATTTGACATGGAGTAAATGACACATCGGCGCCCACATATCCAACAAACATAAAAATGGAGAATGAAAGATACCAAATCTCCAGTCTGTGATTTTATTCTCCCTCAATTCTCTCTCTCTCAGACTTTAATACTATTTTTTGTTATCATCTGGTAATGTGCTGACCTCTCGCTTCTTCCCAACAGCTGCAGCTTACAGACCTTGTCTAACATTATTCCAATGAAAGCTTAATGAGATCTTTGCTTTAAATAAACTAATGAAATAAGGGTACCAATTAATCCCTTTGGGCCAAAGTCAGTTCCTTTTCTTTTTTTTCATGCTCTTAAAGAGGCTGTAAAAGTCCCTTCTGCAGAGGGTGGTCCTGTGAAACTTCATGGAGAGTAACCCATGGGTTTGACTGAAGCTGTGTGATAGAGAGACAGGAATTTTCAGGCAAACCCCCTTTTCCATTGAAGAAATGCTGATTTGTCAAAAGCAATATATTTTGTGGAACTTATTCCCAAAGAAAAAAAAAAAAGCACTGCAGAGTATCAGTGCTACAAGAAAAAAATAAAAGTTTTCTGAAGGAAAATGAAGCCAAATATTAAAATATCAAAATTCACCATGACATGGAAATTCTGACATGGAAATTTCAGCTGGTTTTGCAGAAACTTTCAACTATGTGAATAGTTTGACCTCCCTAAGAACTTCTCAACAGGTCCTCAGCAGGCTGTCCAGAGAGGTTGTAGAGTCTCCTTCTCTGGAGACATTCAAACCCCACCTGGACACAATCCTGTGCAACCTACTCTAGGTGATCCTGTTCTAGCAGGGGCTTGGACAGGGGGATCTCCAGAGGTCCCTTCTAACGCCAACTGTGCTGTGAATCTGTGAACAGCACCCGCTTTGTGCAGCCACGCAGAACTCCTAAATCCGGAAGGGGACCTTAAAGTAAAGTCCGTCTTACATCTATGCACAAAGCGAGATGCGGCGTGCCATGCAATCATTTCACCATTCCTTGAGGAGATGTTGCAATATGAGCTATGCGTGCTCTTGAGGACTCTGACATGGGCTCTGCCTCCACTGCAGAGCTCGGGTCAAGCACTGGGGCATTCGGTGAGGTTAAATGCTTGCTGGACAGCTGGGAATGGCCGGGTGGCCATAGCACAGTCCTCTGAGCAGCCGCTTTTATTCTGCTGAGCTAATTCAATCTGGGATCTCCCCGGCACTGCTGTTGGTCGGCTTCTGCTCTCCGAATTAGCTCATTTAATGTTCGTGTATCTCAACACTGTGCTGCAATCTGCAGTGTAGACAGAGCATTATTTCTAATCTAAATTTATCCAGCTTCAGTTTTCAGCCACTGGATCCTGTTATGTCTCTGTCTATCCATTCTAAAAACCTTCTATTATTAGAAATAAGCTACGGAGTTGAACAGATCACATCCATCATCGCTTTATGATCCTCCCACTGTTTTCCTCACTTCTAAACCACAGTCTCCATTCTCTGCTTTCAGGTCTCCTTTTCTCAGCCTCTGTTTTACAGTGGGGAAGCAGGCGAAAGGCCATGAGCGTGGCACTGGCAGAGGATTGGGCTCTCACTGGAGGAGGGTGATCAGAGGCAGAAAGTACTGCCAGGAGCATCTCTTGTGTTGCTGGGTATGGCATTGCTAGAAGCACACTTGAATTATGTCAGTGTTTCACAGGGTTGGTGGCGCCTGAAATATTATTCTGGCTTTGGCTTGAATTCTCACCTGGTAATAAGTGTTTAGCTTCTGTCATGCCCTGCTTCATTCTAATTTTATACATTTTATATGTTTATATGCCAATAAAGCTACTCTCTCCCCCGAACTGTCCTCCAAAATATTAAGTTAATCACGCTACATAAAACAGACTCTGTTATTCACCTGGCTGTTAAATCACGACTGGTTTTGGAGACAGCTCAGGTCTGGATCTCATCGTGCAAGATCAGGTTCGTCCTCAGGGACGAGGAGAATCCTTTGTCAGCAAAAAGCAGTTTGCAAAGTCCAGCACAAGTTCCCGGCACAGTCCTGACGCTTGTGCTCTGCCCACACCACCGACCTGAACAATGAACTGTGGGAAACATTCCTCGGCCGCTCTCGCCGAGCTGCCAGAGCGGGATGCAAAGCTAGGGTTTACAGAGTTAGGAATTACACAAGGTTATACGGCTGTGTAAAATGCAATTAAGATGCAAAGAATATTTTATAGCCTGACTGCATCAGTGTCATAGAATTTCATAGCTGAGTCTGTGTTTTTCCATTTCCTAGAGCACTCTTTAAAAGCTGAAGGAAATGTATTAAAAGCCAACGAGATTAAATTATACATAGTTCCTATTACTTTGCTCTTATAAAAGGACCTCACATGGACACCTCAACCTGAAGCACTGGAATGATGAGGTTATTTTTGCCATAAGCCAAACATATGTCCTTTAGGTTATGTAAGAAATATTTGTGGTCCCTGCCAGTGTTGTCAGAATGTACATCATATATTAGATTCCCAAATACACAGAAATACCCTGCTATTAAAGCTAAACAAAAAGGATTTAACGGGTTGGACTAATGAATTTCAGGAACTGATTATCCATGGCAGTATGATACTGGCTGACGCGTTAAAAACAGTGAAATAATGTAGGACCTTGCCTAAATAAGATTTATACACAGTGCCAGCTAGCTGGTAAAAAATAGCAATAACCTTTTAAAACATTAATTTAGGCTTTTATTAGAATACAAAGAACCTCCAGTTTTTGAAAGCAGGCATTGTCTCCCCTTTTAATTTCAACAGCACCATGGCTTGAATACAACACAGCAGGGTGTGTGTTTTCTAAAGTTGGGTTATTATCAGAGTGCTCAATGCAGTTTGCCAATAAGCCTTTATTTGGCAAAGCTTAAAACTGCTGACAAATGAGATTCTTCCTACAGCAGTAAAACAAGGCACAGTTAAATATGCCTAATTACAAAAACACACCAAGAACCACCGTGAAGTATGTACATCGTCGAAAAATCAAACAATCTCTGCATCACAACTGAGGGGCCAGCATCCCCAGTGCCATCTAACCCCAGGGATTAAAAACATATGAACCCAAAAGGTGCGGGGACAAGCTGCTTCCTGGCTTACTCCTGGTGCAATCCCATCCC
The DNA here is from genome assembly GCF_964237585.1 of Gallinula chloropus. Lineage (NCBI taxonomy): Eukaryota > Metazoa > Chordata > Aves > Gruiformes > Rallidae > Gallinula > Gallinula chloropus. Next base: position 200,738,153 of record NC_140085.1, read on the forward strand.
AGCCAACAGTCCCCATCCTGCCTTTGCTCAGCCCTTATAGTGCTGCACTGCCATCAACCATGCTGCCGATCTCGCGTCGTGATGGCTTTAGGAGCCATCTGAAGAAGTGCCCTGTAAGACCAGAAGCAAGCTTACACATGCAGAGGGAGAAAACTGAAATTAAATTTCTCATCTTGAACCATCAGTTCACTGAACTGATTGTTTGCCTACAAAGTCTGTCAGGGCTTCTTCTTCTGGACCTCCACTACTTCCTTTTCAGAGATGTAAACTGATATAGAGATGTGGGTAATTAAAACCTTGAAATTAAAGGGGGCGGGGAGGAAAGAAGCTCTTTAAAGGAAGTTAGTTTGTTGTAGGAAAGACTGGGTCACTAAAGGACTTGTTTCTTTCCTCTGCTAGTGTAGGATGACGTGCCCTGTGAATTCAGATGTGAATCTCACTCCAGGACAATTATAGACAGTGCTGACGAACTCTATTCTAACTCCATGGGTAGGGTTTGTGGGAGATTAATTTGCCCGGGTGGGCTAAAGTTTGTTTCTAATGCATCGTTTTGGCAACGTACCTTTATCCAGCAGAATTTCAGTAGCTATTTGTGAGCAACAGTCTCTCATGAGACAATATAAGCAAGAAAAGCCACAGTAAACATGACTGAGAAGCAGAAAATGACTGAAAGTTGCATTTTGACTGAGGAACAGAGTCCATTTAGTTGACATGGTTTAAAACTGTAGAGCAGAAAACTCTCGTGACCTCAACTTCAGGACATTTACTAGTATTCCCAGACAAAATTCAAGACAAACAGGAATAAATCAATACAGCTATATGCAGCATTGCAGTTTCATGTCATGCACTGTATTTTTTGCATGCTTTAGAGATTTCATACTTACTCAAAGTTTTTCTACAAACACATTAGGGACCACAAAGAGAAGCAGAACGTTGCAATAAAGGTGAGCACCAAGTAAAAATGCCTCAAATAAAATGTTGTATAATATAACAGAATGTCTTATTTGTTACTGTGTCGTGTTGCTTCCTTTGTCTCCGCTGAGCGTCCTTGAGTGAGGATTTACAGCAGCCGCCACAGTGGGTCTCAGTCACTTGAGACTATATTTCAGACAGAACTTAAGGATTTTGTGTTTATTCTCACTACTTTTGGGATCAAATCATCTTAGTTTCCAGCATAGGTTTTCTGAGTGTTACACCCCTAAACTCAAATTTTGGTTTGCAAATTGAACTTCATACTTTCCCAGTTCTTCTGTACTAGCTGAGGTCAGGTATGTTTGTGCCTAAATAACATTAGAAATCTTGTCAGAAATACTCAGAAGGCCTAAGGAACCTCAACTTCCCTTTTCAACAGCATTTAAATGATAAGGGAGCACCAATTTAATAAAGCATCAATTCACTTGGGTTCCCAAGTACATCGAGTCACTTTTGAAAATAAGCCCCAGCCTCTAAGGTCATGTAAGTGCTTTTGAAAACTTTACACGCCAGCTCAAATTCACCTTAATTGTATTGATAATGGAGTTCAGGCTGAAACAGGATTCCTGGGAATGACGTGTAACCAAAAAAATAAGATCCAAGTTTCATTGTGAGATCCCAGGTTAGGCTCAAAGAGCTGGGAGGGTGAAGAGAGGAGCTTTTCATTGATCCTATGTGATCTGTAGATAATTGAGACACAAGAACAGAGCCCTAGATGCATATCTTTCTGAAAAGGGCGGTTGTTAAAAGGATAGGGAGAACCATGCACGATATATTAGACTGGAAATTAATAGCTGCCCTTAGAGGAATCGGTATTAGACGTATAGAAAGTGCACCGTTTGGGTCACTCAAAGCTCTGCTCATACCTAAAACTAAACTCCTGTTTACGATGTGCTCGTAAACGGCTGCGCTGTGAGCACGTGGAGCAGCCCGCTGCGGCCCCAGCGCTGGGCGAGCGGGGAGGCTGCAGGAAATTCGGAAGGCAGCCGCAAAAGAGATGAGGTGGATGGAAGGACCAGTGGAGGGGAAAGGATTCAGAGCTAACTGCATATAGCCCGCCTGAGCGCCGAATTGACGTGCCCGGCTAATATAAATGCCTTGGGAGCTGTTATTATTTATGGTTTTTTTTACCAGGGAACATCAGGGATAGATTTAAAACTTTGACATACGTAAGGCATACATCACGTGGCAACTTAGCATGTGTCAGCAGAGCCACGGTAACTCTTTACCTGTGTACTTTTAGACCAAAAGCTCATTTTGCCCTAGAGGGCCCTGAAATTGTTTAGAGCTAAGCTGCATTGGAGGGGCACAGAGACATCACCCAAGCTGAGCTCCACTGGCTAACTCCTTTGTGAGGCCAAATGCTGAGGAAAAAAAAACAAAAAACCCAAGAAAAACAAAAGCATCCTGGATATCAGAAAAAAAATCCTGGCTGGAGATCTCCTGACTTCTAATGTTGTGTCTTGGGGAAGAAGTGAAAGGCTTATTGCTTGGGTTGTTTAAAAGTAGGCTGACAACATGCAAGACAGTGTACTACAAGGAGTAATTCTGAACCAGAAAGGAGATTAGTTAGATGTCCTAATGATCAGGAGAGCTTTCTTTATCTCTTACTTCTGTAACTTTCAGGTGACCTTCTGTAGCGTATTGGGTGAAAACCCCTTAATTTCCCTTTTGTTCTACAATTCAGTTTACCAGAACATTTTTTGAAGCTCTCTGATGTTAAATAAATGTTTTCCCACTTGCTCTCTGAAATTGGGAGTGACAAAGAACCCAGAGAAAAGATGTTCTCATAGCATTTCCAGCTGGGACAAGACACAAAGGTTGCCAAAAATCTCGTGAGAAAGTTTATTATCAAGAGATTTCCAACCCCATCTTTCAAAGCTCTCCTCAGTGCAGCAGTATTGACAACACTGACTCCAAGCTCTGTTGATCCTGAAAGCTGTCCATCACTCCCTGCTGCAATTTTGGGCACAACCACAACATCTGCAAAAAGTGGGGCTGCTGGACAGTGTCAGCACAGGTACTGGAAGGGGGACCTCTTCCCTGGAAAGCAACAGGGGGCTTGGTGGGGAGAGGTGCAGGTCGGGAGACCCCTCACCCCTGCTCTGCCTTCCCAGCATGACTACAGCAAGTTTTCTGACTTTCTGTGACTGCAGGGGTGTCGATACAACTCTTTTATGTCCCATGGGCTGAAGTCTTGCAAAGCAAACCTCTCTCTTCCTCCCACTTCCCACACATTACTTAACATCACAAAGTGCTCCCAGAGCACTCAAACCCATCCTTGCAAGTGAAGTGAACTCAGAACTTGCGCTCACGAGGCTCACTGAATGTATTCAGCCACTGGTAGGCTGTTTAGCCCATGTGAATGCACAAGACTTAGCCCAAAGCAGAAGACCCCGTAACACGTACAGGTGTAGACAGAAGGTCCTTGGCACCCACAGATCCCTCCCGTCCCACCACATCACTTGCTGCTTCTTGCTAACAGCCTGACCGCTTGCATTTCTACTCATCTGAGCAGCTCGGTGATGCTACACCTCTCTGTCCTACTCAAGGGTCTTTACTGAGTGCAGTGCTTCCCTACCAGATACAGTCCTAAAGATCTCCTGCATGGCAAGTGAAAAGAGAAGAATCCTGAAAAATACTATGGACAGAGTGCAATTAGTACTGAAGTGCCTTGGGATCCCGGGGCTGTCTCTGCTCATGATATTCCTTACATATATATATGTATATAATTCCAAAAGGGAAGTGTTATCTCCCAAATGTTCTCATGTTCAGTAGAATAACAAAGCCCTTTTTTTTTTAACACAAAATGGAAAGGCTTTTGGACTTCACAGGTTTCTTCTCACACTCCTTTCACAGAGATAACCCAGGGGAAGAAAAAAAGAACAAAGAGGAAAAAAGAAAGTTATAAAAACAGAGGGTGAAGAAATTTAATTTATCATCTTCAGATTTTTCACTTTTTATCTTTTCATCCAATCAGAAAATGTAAACATCAATGTTCTGATAAGATTTTCACTCCCACAAAAGACCTTTTTCCCAAAAGATTAACGTATACATGTATAAAAATACCAGCTCCCTACACCACACAGCCAGAGTCTTGGCCCTGGGGCTGCACAGGTTTTAGTTTACACACATGAGAAGCTTAAATACAAGACTGTAAATGTTCTCTGATACTGGGCTGATTGGAAAAGTCCCAAAAGCCTTGAAGTAGAGAGGAAAGATGTATATTTAGAATTAGCAAGGAAAACAGCAATTAAATAAAGTAAACAATAATTAAAATATTGCAATATAAAGAGTAGGATGTTGAAAACTTGCATCAAACTAAAGATCATGTGAAAAGAGTGCTTTTTTTTTGGCTCAAACCACCATGTGTCAGATATCATCATAGTTAGACAGGACAATGTGGAAGAAAACTAATTTATGCCCATGTTACTCTAACTCCAGGACAGCGTAGTGATTTAGTTATAACTGATTTGAGTGGAAATGTACTGGCTTAAAGCTAGGGGAAAGCAGTAAATCAGTACCCTTTTTTTTTTTGTTTCCTGATAAGAAAGCATCTGACTTTTTTAAAAAGTGTGATGGGCCTGATCCTTGGCTCTATGGGGTTAGTCTGTCTTGCACCAAAATGCTTTGTAGCTCTTGAACTTAACTACAGACCGAAAAACTCATGATCCATGTGACTGAGACAAACAGAAAAGGTATGTACAGAAAAATCTGAGAAAACCCCAACCCCCCTCGATGCTATTTCAACTTACAAGTTTAGCAACAAAAAAAATAAAAATAGACCCTTTCAGCTCCGGGCCATGCAGCCTTTGATTGCCAGCTATGGATATGTGCAGGTGTTAAATCACCCAGGGCAGGGCTGCCCCACTTCTCCCCCGGGGCAAACCCCACTCTTTGATCCCTCCCCTGATCTCAATGGGAGTTCCCCTTTCCCCGAGTCCCAGCAGACCACAGGAACTGGAAATGTTCTTTCTGAAGATGACGCCTCGCAGGTCCTGTATCTCAACTCCCCCCTCTTCACATGAGCAAATTGGAGAGCGCAAAGCAAGGATTTCCCCCATTTTTCCAGAGCTGAAACGTGGCATCTGTTCAAATGCATGGTGATGGACATGCCATGGACAGTCAGTGGGAAGAAGATGTCTAGATTACCTATGTGGTACAGACCAGGACAAACAGTGACATAAACTTTTATTGCCCCTCTTCCCTGAGATGAGACCTACATTCCAAAGGCTCAGATATAAACTCTGATTCGATGGATTCTCCTAATGCATAAATGTCTGTGTCCATGTTCACTGAACAGCAGCCTTTCCTAGGAAAGCATCTTGCCACATCATGTGACAACTTTATCATAATGTCTGAAAGAGCTCAACGGGAGTCAGGAATAAGAAAGAAAAAAAGAAGAAAAAAAAAGAAGACATGTTTCAAGCTTTTACAGACACCAACAAATCAACACCATGGGCTCAGGTCCTGACATCAAGGTGCTCAATGGACACAGACCAGAAGCCCAGAACGGTCATTGAATGGTAGGCTACATGGATGATGCAGGTGTCAATGGTAAGAGTAATGCCTGTCTGTGCCAGATACAGGACTTGTTGTAGGATTGACTAAGTCTATAGGATGGGCACTCTGAAGACCAACATTTTGTCCCTTTCACAAGGTCAGGGTGCAGAACAAACTGCAAGAAACCTGTCTTGCTCAAGGAGAACAGTCACCTATGATATGGGCTACTGCCACTGCTTGATGTGCTCGGACTATCACAGACACAGCATAACATGAAAGAGAAGGAAACAGAGGAGAGAGGGGAAGAAAAAAACCCAAACCAGCTACTTCTTTTATGTACTTTGGAGATTTTAAAATTATGACCGCTTTTGTGCTGATAGAGACATATGCAGGCATATAATTACAGGCACTATCTGACTTCCACCCAGCCAGCCCACAAGAGGGAAAAGTCAGGAATCTGAGCATCAGTTTTCATCGGTGGTCTTAAAACAAGTTTGATACATGACACTGAGCACAAGAATACCAAAAGGTGCCCTGACTCCCCTCTCAGGCCAGTTTGCATTTTGTATCTTTTAATTCTCATTCCTCTACAATTATAAAGATGAGGAGAATCAGAGCCTCGTATGTGGCATCTCCTATAGCAATCCATTCCATAGCGCAATTCTGCTGTGACACTGCAGCGGGAATAAATGTGGGTACGTGTTAAAGCATTCAACTCAAAGTACCTTCTGGCAAGCTCACTCATAACTGTCTGCCCTGAGGGTTATTTGGTTGTTTTGTTTGCACCTTTTCCTGTAATACCTACAATAATCACTGTCATGGAGAGGATGTTTCGGTAAATGAGTGTTCCCCTGAATTAGTAGGTTAATTTCTAGGCAGTAGGAAATGTTCTGATGAGCGTTCGGTCGTCACTACAGCACTCGCTAATGACAGCAGCAAAAAGAGCCAAATAGGCTATGCAGCCAAGGACCCTGCAGTATTTTAGATGTAAAGTTGCAGACTTACTGGGCCAGATCCTCGTCTCTAATTTACATTCACACAGCAAACCACATCCTGTCATTGAGAACGTACTGAAAGCGAAAGTTCACCCAGCAGAAGAGCCGGCGCAACCATTAACAGCTCTGAGGAGGGACCTTACGCAGCTCCTGCTTGAGCTGGATGAGGGAGAAATAAGTGTGCTCTTGGGAGCATGAGGCAGGTTAGAGGTTGCTACCTTGAAAGCCAAGGTGCCCTCAGGTATAGAATCATAGAATCATAGACTGGTTTGGGCTGGAAGATCATCAAGTTCCAGCCCCCTGCCATGCGCAGGGATACCTCTCACTAGACCAGGCTGTTCAAGGCCTCATCTAACCCAGCCTTGAACACTGCCAAGGAGGGGGGCATCCACCACCTCCCTGGGCAATATGTTCCAGTGCCTCACCACCCTCACAGAGAAGAATTTCTTCCTAATATCCAGTCTAAAACTACCCCCTTCCAATTTAAAACCATTCCCCCTCGTCCTATCATTACATGCCCTTCTAAAAACTCCCTTCCCAGCTTTTTGTGGGCCCCTTCAGGTACTGGAAGGCCTCTATAAGATCTCCCCAGAGCCTTCTCTTCTCCAGGCTGAACAAGCCCAGCTCTCAGTTTGTCTTCATAGTAGAGATGCTCCAGCTCTCTATTAATTTTTGTGGCCCTCCTCTGGACCTGTTCCAACAGTTCCATGTCCTTCTTATGTTGGGGACTCCAGAAGTTGACACAGTACTCTAGGTGGGGTCTCACCAGAGAGGAGTAGAGGGGCAGAATCACCTCCCTTGACCTGCTGGCCACGCTCATTTTGATTCAGCACAGGATATGCTTGGTCTTCTGGGCTGCGGGCACACATTGTCAGATAGAGCTTCTTATCCACCAGCACCCCTAAGCCCTTCTCTGCAGGGCTATTATGTCATCTCCCAGCCTGTTTTGATGATGAAGATTGCCCCAACCCAGGTGCAGTACCTTGCACTTGTCCTTGTTGAACCTTATGAGGTTCACACGGGCCCACTTCTCCAAGTCCCTCTGGATGACATCTTGTCCTTCTGGCATGTCAACTGCACCACTCAGCATAGCTTGAATGTGGGAGATGAGTAGATGCTTTGTTTGATACACCAAACCCATCCCCAGTGGGGAGTAACGTGAAAACAGCAATGCCAGCCTCAAGCAAAGGGGTCAATCTGCAAATGGTGTGAACTGATAGGGCTGGGAGAACTAGGCTGACTGATGCTTTGGAGATACCTGGGCCTTTCATTTCATTTCACTGAGAAATTTATAAGTAATTATCACATAGCTTAGTGAGGAAATTGTTCTGCCTTCCTCTTCCTTCTCCAGCAAACCAGACCTGGACGACGCACAAAGGGTTTGTATACACAGGACACTAAGCCAAATTACAGATGTGAATTTAAAGTAGATTAGCTAAGCACATTAAATCCTTATATGGAAGGTTTCATTCAGAAATAAAGAAACTGTAATTTGCTTTAGGAATGAATCAAGCAAACTAAAGGCTCCTTTATGCCTCGATAAAAGCAACCACACAGGGGTTTAATAGGTTTTACCTCAAACACTTTAAATTCACATTTTGGTTATTTCACTCTATCTCTCATGCAGATAAGCCCAAGCAGTACCACTTTAAGTGAGGTTTTGTTTCAGGTGCCAGCTAAACCTCTGCAAGCCACTCTTAAACTGAAATACTACGGGTGTCTATACAGGGCTTTGCACTAGCTTTGCTAAATTGGTTTACAAAATAAAACTAATTCAGCTTCTATGTGGAGATAAGGCCTAAATAGCTGAAAGAATGAGATTTACAGATAAATGAGGAGGGATGCCATAAAAGCTCCATTGATTCCTGGCTGTGCTTCTGTTCTAAATCCCATTCTCTCCTAGACTGCTGCCTCCGTTGAAGGCTGTTGGATCTTTCTTTTTTTCTTTAAAACTTCAGCTGAGTTTCAACTTGCTTCACCAGACTGACAATGAAGGCTTAATCCCTCTTGGAATTTGCAAGATGTAAAAGGCTGTGAGGTAGCCCGACTTCACAGGACTCCGGTGGGGAAATTGCAGGGGCAGTTTGCTGGTACAGGTTGTTCCCATTCATGACAGCCATCCGCACCTTCAGCCGGGACTCTGCAAAGCGAGACTGTTAAAATATGGGGTGGCAGTGTGTGGGGCAATAAACACACTACCCTCCTCTTTTGCATACAAATCTGGTCTTAATTCAGCTTCTGGCTGGATGCAGATTTCTTCACGGCTGGGATTTCACTCCGTGGCTTGCACGCTCCGCGCTCTTCAGGAAAATACTCCAGACTGACACCACAGGCTTTTAGTTCGCTTTTAATCAGCAGAATAAAAACACTAGGAAAAAGCAAGCTGATCTCATTCAGACTCTCTGGTCATGGTTGGTAGAGATGAAGTCCTCACCGTGAATGACACCACGGCTGGTAAAGCATTTAGAAGATGCTAATGGCTAATGACACTGACAAACATCGTTTAGGATGACATAATTTGCAATCAACTTAGGCAAATATTTATACACGCCATTATCACTTCCTGGTGGGATTATTGTAATCCGTTATTTGCAGGCCTCCCGCTACTGTACTTCCTTCAGGGATTTGAATTTTTGCAGAGCTGTGGCTCCAAAATGCTCATCCCAGCCAAGATTCATTACTCCCATTATGGGGAAAGCTCACTAACTTCCTCTGCAGCATTGAACCGACTTGAAAGATATTTTTGCTTACATGCAGAATAAAATGGTGATTAATCCATCATCCCTATAGAGCTAAACCATTTTGGGTCTGAATCCCAAAGATATGCCATTAATTACTTTTGTTCTACAGAGCATCTGAGGGCTTCCTCACAATCAAAACGTCTTAAGGACCAAATTTGATGTTGGTAACATGAAAGTGACTTCCCTAGTTATGGCTGTAAAAAGTGGCCAGAGACTTTTCAAGGGACTTGATTAACTGAGAAGTAATGACATTCTGAAAAACGGTGAGTAATTCTCCATTTGTGGCTCTTAGAGACCAGCCTCCATTCTCTTCTGCTCTGGGGTAGATAAATGCTAACCCCATGCATGTCTGTGGATGTCAGGGGCTGCAGCTCAGCACTCTGTGAGACCCCGCTGCTCCCCAAGGTGCAGTGTGTGCGATTTCGGGGCCAAGAGGCTCTGAGTCACAGCTACTCAGTGCACAGAAGCAGGGGTTTCAAGATGCTGCCACCAGCTTTTCTTTTTCCTCAGCCACAAACTATCATCTCCACCACAAAGCTGGCAGACAGGACCACAGGAGGGGTATTCAGCCTGAGGGCCAGGAGAAAGCTGGCCTTGCCCAGCCGCTGAACAGTGCACCGCAGATGCTGAGCCAGAGGTTCCATCCTGCCAGCACTGAGCCAGGACTGGTAAACCCAGGACAGGAGTCAGCAGAGAGCTGCAAGTGGGAGATGCTTTAATTTTTGCAGCAAACTTCATCAGGGTTTTGTCTGTCAGCACTTTGATTTTTCCAAACCTCGGCCTACAGGAATAGCTGATATTGGGCAAGACAACCTCCTCGGCTCTGGCCCACCAAGCCCTGCTGTACCACGTCACCACCGCCCAGAAAAGGTTCTGACAAGGCACCCTGCAAGCTAAACACAGAGGGGTTAATTTCCAGGCATCCTCTAGAGACAAATACGAAGCTGTCATCAACTCAGTGCTAAGCAGATGACTCTGAACACCTTAAAAAGAAGACACTATTTTTGCAACAGTGGTGGAGGGGGTAATAGCATAAGGAGATCACCTTTAAACTGTAAAGCATACATGACAAACACAACAATTTTTGGAACATCCTCACTGGCATCAGCTAAACTGGGATGAAAACAACATCACTCATCATAACAAATTTTGACTGACAGTCCCAAACCCCGTCACTCCTGAAGAACACATAATTTTGAGGCTGAGTAATCATTAGTGTACATCAATGTGATAAACAAAGCTCTTTGGAGTAGTCGCTGCTGCCAGCTCTGCACCGCAGAGCAGCTTTGCGCACAGTGCGGGTCTTGGGGTGAAACTGAGCCCTCCTGACAACTTTATTCCTTGGCAAGATGGAGCTCCTGACAGAAGAGCACATACTCCAGGTCCTGTCCATGGGGGGGTACAAACCCTCCCAGCAATTATTGAGTATCACAGACCTTGCCACCGTCTGCTCCCCAGGCGTCATGCCATTCTTCAACCTAATCTTTCAAGGTTGTTTGATGTACGTGTTGCCATGGAATTAAACTCCCTTCCAAGCGCTCAACCACTGTCAGTCCTCTTCTCTTGGAAGAGGCTGGCAGGACAAATGGCGTGTGACCAAGGGACAGTCCCCTTTGCTCGACACACTGCTCAAAGGTGGTCAAACATGACAGCAACAAGCACACAACTGGTAAGAAGGGAGCAGAGGCAAAGATGGAGCCTAACTAATTTGCAACCAGTAATGACATTTGGACATTTTCAAAGTCTAGCTCCATTCCCCATCTTTCTTCAAAAGGAAAAAGGGGACAGACCAAGACACCCAAGGGCTGGTGTTACTTGGGAAGAAAGATGTAGCTGTAATCAAGCTGAATGTAGCAGCATGGAGAGCTGTATAACCGCCTCTGTTTTCTACATAGACAGAAAAGGTCAGATTTTTAGCTACTAATCAGTAGCTAGAAAGCAGCCTCAGGATTTGGTCTTGGCATCATTTCTAGAAAAGGCTAAGAAGTCAAAGTTTATTGTTGTGACATTCTCAAATAATTAACTTATGAACGAGACATTATTTTTTATCAAGTGTAAACTTAAAAGGCATCTTCTCGTACACTCAGCAATACAGAAGTCACAGAAAAGTCTGGGAAATAGTTTCCTCCTCCTTGGTCCATCAATCTGAGACCACGAGAAAATGAGGACAGGGAAAGAGGCAAGGGGTCTCCTGATACCTGAAGAAATAACTGAGTGGTGGAAGCCACTCTCTGGAAGGTGGAGGCATTTTGCCCTTTTCCCAGAAGGCAGCAAAGGGGGAGGTGTTAGGGAGACGTGATTCCTCTTCAAAGCCTGAAATTGGTGAATAAGACCTCAAACCTCTCACCCCAAAGGAGTGCAACTTTGGTTCATATTTAGATGAGTTCAGTAGTTTGTGATGGAGAAGACATGGTGTCAGGAAAGAAACCAGTGGCTGTGAGAGGGATTTGGTACATGAGTGACAGGCTGCATTGCTTCTGTGTTGTCACCTTGAGTCCTTTTAGCAACACCAAAAGGTTCCTTGGCATTTCTAGGAGAATCTGGGAGTGGGACCCTGACCATACAGATACCTAGGATTTCTCCAAAGCCAGTATTTCCTTGTTTCAGTAGCAGAGCTTGAGATTTGGGGCTCTTTTAGCAACCTCTGCGCACAGTCCTGATGCCTGTTGTACACATCGCGTCTAAGGCAGAATTCAGCCGCTGGGCTTGGGGTAAATAAGATTGGAATGTCTCTTCATAATCCTGTTTCACCCACGACTATCTGGCGCAGCGATGACAAGGAGCTCTTTAATCATTACTTCTGGTTGCTGTCATTGCTGTAGTCAGTGATTCAAATTTTCTCCTAGGTGAAACCTGACAGCAAAGAAAGTTGGAGAATGATTTTTGTGTGGAAAACAGTAGGGGGGCATGGAGTAAGGTTGTGTATCACATAACATTAAATCATCTCCTGGTGGCAGACAGTGACTCTGTCTCATGTAATAACAGTCCGTTTGGCCTTAAATCTCGATGAAGCAGTCAGCTGTGCTGACAGAAAAACAAAAAACCAAGGGGGCAGGTGAGGCAAAGCAAAAGTTCCCCTGACTGCCTGCAAATTAAACCCATGTTTCATGAAGGCAACACGAACAGTTAACGCACAAGCATCGCTTCCTTCTCCTTGTTGCTCTTGACCTGGTAGCCAAAAAACACAGCACACATGTGGCGAATTTGATCTCTAGATAACTGCACTCAGTAGAATTGTAACAGTGCATTAGCATGAAAAATAACATACCGCACAGCTGCGTGAAACTGGATCTGGTGCTTGTCACATATATTTTAATAGAAGATGCCTAGAAGGTGATCTCAGAACAAACATGTCACGGGGCAAAAGACAGAAAGGAGAAAAAACACCCCCAAATCTCTATATGTTCTTAAAGGGGCTTTGACATAAAAAATGTAGGTTTACAAGAGTTGAAATAAAATTGTTTAAAGCTAGAAATCTCCATAATCCTTTTTATACAGTGAACCTCAGGCACTGAGGGCTTTGGCAGATGGGCTCTGGTGAATCTTGCTGGGGAGGTACAAGAGAAAAGTCTCACTGGCACCCCATCCCAAACGACGGGTGGGAATGTGGGTCCGGTGCCTTGGCTCCCCGCCCCATAGCCTGGTATTGAGGGCTGAGCTCACCCTTGTTGAGGCACTGGGGGCAGGAGGTGGGAGAAGACACTCTCTTCTGCTGTCTTGGCTCTTGGGCAGGACTACCTTCCCAGGGCAGTGGGGTAGGTGGCTTAGGTGGCAACAACTTACTATCCCAGTAAGGCTCACCAGAGACTATTAACACCCTCAGAGAAACAAACCCACTGGACCAACTTGGTTTAGACCAGATTTAGGGAGCAGCCTTATAAGCAGAGCATTTTCTCTGAGTCCCTAACCAAAGCCATCTATACACAAGCTTCTGTTTTGAATTCTTGCAAAGTGATTCCTCCTTTGTGGAAAAAAGAGGGATGGTAACTACATGTAAATAACAAATATTGCTATGGCTGCTTATCTTTGGAAGGTTTCAGACTTAAACCTCCTCCAAGGTCTTCCCAGCAAATATTTTAAAGTTGTATCTTGCCTGCAAAACCTTGCATTCCTGAACTGTTTATTGTCCATGTGCTGATAACCTTGACAGTCCATTTTTACAATGTCTCAGCTAAAACTTGGAGGGAGGTTGGTGATCTGTCTGAGCTTTCCAAAACCGTTGTCTTCCACACTTGTCCATTTTCCAGAATAACAAATCACCGACTCTTTAAAAATCCCTTGTCATTAGGATTTTGGCATGTTTTACTTCAAGAAGATGACAAGCCAAGAAAGCTCAGTGATGATGTTATTAAGCTAGACAGGGGGAACCTGAGGATTTCAGCTCCTCTGCAGTATTTGGAGAGGTTTTATTTTATTGAATGCCATGAGTGTATTAGCATGAATACCTCTGCCTGCATCCTAGAAAGCTCCCTTAACTACCAGACTACTCGGTGAAACAAAGGCTTTATCTGGCAACTTTAACTCAAGCCCCAGTAAATATTTTTCATGGATAGAAAACTAAGTGCAAATGACAGATTTAGCTCAGGGGAGTTATGGTCAGGCCTGAACTGCGCTGACAGAGCTCTGCTGGGAAGCCAGAATGCTGCCTGCACACAGCCAATATAACCAGCCCTGTGACCTTCTTGGGCCCTAACATTTGACAAAGGGAAGAAAGTATTGCAGGAATAGCAAATCTCTCAAAACAAACCCAGCACGCTCTTCCTAGGGTGCTGTGACCAGGTGCCTCTCTCTGGTTGGGTAACAGCCGCCCCAGATGCTTTCTTCCAGGGAAGAAAAGAAGACAGGGATTCCCCCTGTCTTCTCAGACACTGGGGTGATGGCTTTTTTTTTTGTTTGTTTTAAGCAATAAACCCCTTATCTGAAGTAATTTAGCCCATTTTTTACTGTTGTCTGCAAGATCCTGAGAGCCACAAAAATGATCGAAGGGCTGGAGTTGGGTTTGTTCAGCCTCAAGAAGGCTCCAGGGGGACCTTATAGCGACTTTCCAGTACCCGAAATGTGCCTGTAAGAAAGCTGGGGAAGAACTGTTCATGAGGGCATGCAGCAATAGGATGAGGGGTAATGGTTTTAAACTAGAAAAGGGGAGATTTAGGTTGGATATTAGGAAAAAAATCTTCAAGATGAGGGTGGTAGATCACTGGAACAGGTTGTCCAGAGAGGTAGTGGAGGCCCCATCCCTGGAGATCATAGAATCATAGAATTGTAGGGATTGGAAGGGACCTCGAGAGATCATCGGGTCCAACCCCCCTGCCAAAGCAGCTCCCTAGGACATATCACTCAGATAGGTGTCCAGGCGGGTCTTGAATATCTCCAGTGAAGGAGACTCCACCACCTCCCTGGGCAGCCTGTCCCAGGGCTCTGTCACCCTCACTGGGAAAAGGTTTTTCCGCATGTTGGTGCGGAACTTCCTATGTTCCAACTTGCAGCCATTGCCCCTTGTCCTATCCCCACAGACCACTGAAAAGGGGCTGGCTGATTCCCCCTGCATCCCCTGCTTAAGATAATTATAAACTTTAATTAGGTCCCCCCTTAGTCTTCTCTTCTCAAGGCTGAACAGTCCCAACTTACTCAGCCTTTCCTCATAGGGGAGATGCTCCAGGCCCTTAATCATCTTCGCAGCCCTTCTTTGGACTCTCTCCAGGAGATCCCTGTCCTTTTTATACCAAGAAGCCCAGAACTGTACACAATACTCCAGGTGGGGCCTGACCAGGACAGAGTAGAGGGGGAGGATGACCTCCTTAGACCTGCTGGCTACACTCCTCCGGATGCACCCCAGATGTTCAAGGTCAGGCTTGATGGGGCTCTGAGTGACCTGAACTAGTGAAGATGTCCGTGCTTGCTGCAGGGGGGTTGCACTAGATGACCTCTAAAGGTCCCTTCCAACCTTACACATTCTATTATTCTCCCCAAGGTCAGGGGTTCCTTGCCAAGAACAGTGGGGTGGAAATGACCCTAAAATTTTCGTTTTCCAACAGGGAGAGGCCGCAGCCACTGATGTGGTGATGAGGAATCAGCAAGAGATTATGTGTAGGAAGGAAGGAAGGAAACAGGGTTCCCTGCCTGTACCTGTAGTTTCCCCTCTTTGAGAAGGTCCAGCCACCCATCAGACTGTAAACGTGATTAGTGCTGTTGTGATGACTGCATGAGAGCTGCTGAGCAGCATACAAGCCCTGCCAAACGTATGCCCTCTGGGGCACGAAGCCTCTGAAAGCTGGACCAAGCCTATACATCAGAGTGGAAAGATCCCATCCTGTGCAGTGCAGAGAGAAGCCATGTAGCCTTGGGAAGGATTTCTCTCTTTGGAAATTGGACTTTCAGGAGGGATGTGGAAGGAAAGCCTACACTTTTCAAAATGCTCCAGAAGAAGGACTGGAGTTGGGCTGTGGGGCTGTCCAGGATTCATGGTTTCTGACAGCCCAGGAGAGCTGGCTCCATCCAGGATGCTGGTGGAGCAGGGAATGAAAGGGGAGAAGACAAGGAGTCCACCATACCCTAGCAGAACTGTGCCAAAATTAAAGTCTCTCTGCAAAGCTGCTCAGATTTGCTGAGTCAGTGAATTCCTGCAGAAAAGCACAGATTCCTAGTTTTTTCTTTGGATCCAGCCCAGTGCTGAGCTCCTCACCCAAGATGAAAGTCCCACTCATCTTCCAGATCAGAAAATATAGTGCAGAAAAACCAGCCAGGAGACAGTGTGGGAAGAGGAGGGCACGGGCATTGTGAAAAGCGGGGTTAAACGCAAGAAGAGACAAGTAGTACCGCTCAAAAATCAGTGAAACCCCATGCTCTGCTTAATAACTGGAGCATGAGAACCTCTGGGACCTGGAGGCCAGTTCTCCTGGCCTCTGAGGAAACTCACAGCTGTGCAACATGAGAGCACAAAACTGCAGGACTAATACTCCTGGCAACTTGGACCCTCACTGCAATTATCAGTGGGATAACTTAGGCTCCAGAAACAAATTTCAACTACTGCAAAGCAACAGTTATTTTACAAGCTAATGCCTTTATAACACTGTCTTGTCATGTGTCCCCCCCTTCATTAACATGTCTTGATTTCTTGTTAGAAGGCAGCAGAGAATCCTTGCTAGATGTGTATGTGGTGGCAGGCATGCCGGGACCGAGATAATTTCGAGGAGGCTTCACATTAAGCAATAGCATTGAAGAAGGACAAGGTGTGGGAGAAGGGGTTGGATCTGTGTTTGCTGGACATGCCAACTCAAGCTATGTTTGCTGAGGAGCTCCAGGGCTCAAAGCGTGAATTCAGCTCTGCTAAAATCCATTCCTGCTCCAGTTCAACAGAAGGAGGGGTTAGGAGTCCAGCAAGCTCTGTCTGCACAAAGTGGGACACATCCCTACCTTGTTTGTGCACTTTTGGAGGTGTGCCACCCCACACAACACCCGGAGCCCAGACCTGCAGACCTTAGGCAAGGAATCCCTTGCAGCTCAGAGGCACACCGACTCATGGGCAAAATTTTGCAGAAGCAGCTTCTGCAATATTGAGTGGCATCTACAGTTATCAAGCAGCTATCATGCTGTTGAGTAACAAATCATTTAATTCTGGAATGAATGCAGAAACTGTTTCTGGAAAACCCAGACTTGTATCCTGGTGTAGGATTTCACGCTGACTTCAAGGGGAGAAGGTTCTGAGCATTTATCCTCACAAACTGTGTGAGCAGGCGGTGCGAGCCCCAAGGAAATGCTGGATTTTGCAATTCTTCCTCCCATAAGTGACCGCTGCCCCACGTCTGCAGCTCAGCAGCTGCCTGCCTGGCTGCAGGCAACACAGACAGCATCAACCCTCGGTGCTGTGAGCTGTGCTACGGGCCCGATGCAGGGCTCAACAAAGTCATCTCACAAAATCTCATTAAGCTCGGCTCAGTTTATTTTACAAATGAGGAACTGACTGCGGAGACCTTCAGATCCCTCAGATAGCATAAATCAGCCCCTGACTCAAACAAGCTGGAGGTCTGGCTCCCAGATTTCTGTGAGGCTAAGCACAAACAGCAGCAGAGCCTGGCTAGAAATCAGGTGAAGGACGCCACGGTATCATGGTGCCGCAAACACCCGGACTGGCGAGCCACAGCTGACTACCAGGCTGCTCACCAGTGTGACCGTGCAGATCGCCACCATGGCTGCTGGGACCAACACAGGTCTGCTAAGCCTGCGGAGATCTGCGTGGACGTCGCTCTTCAGCAGTTTGAACTCCCTGCAGATTGTCAGATAACTTCCCCAGCCCCCTCAAACAACCCTCGCTCGTGTGGTGCCCAGATAGCACTTTCCTGCCACAGACAGAAATAGCTTTTATTTAAGGGAAATAGGATTGTGACCATTTCTGAGAGAAAATAAAGAGTAAGCAAAAGGCAGTGCCCAACTCCAAAGTAAATTCAGCCACTCCAGCTGCTTCTCACTCACAGTAGCTTAAATTGGGGCCGCATTTTAAAGTTACGCTGTAATTACTAATAAATTTGAAAGTGACCCAGAAAAATGGAGAAGTTAATCTCTTCTCTTACAGTGTGGGAGGAGGGTATCGAGTTCTGGGATTTTCACGTTTTCTTTTTCTTCTTGTCACCTTATTCAGTTCAAAAGTGATAGCTTTAAAACACAGCGATGAAAAAGTTACGTTGTTCTGGTGTCTTCTAAAATAAATTTCACATGAAATACAGTATGTGTTAAAGGCATTTGGATTCCCAGGGAATGCGGGTATACATTTCACTTGTCCCGTTACAACTTCCTATGAATTTACTCAGCTGGCTTCAATAAAATAAAAAAAAAAAGAGGAAAAATCTGTGGGAATCTTTCTGTGTGTACATTACGAAGCTACTAGGCCTTTACACTGATAATTTAACACCAGCTAAGCACATGTGCACAGATGGGAAAATCTGAGTAATTTGGTTTTGTGAGCTTTCCAGCTTCTTGCTGTAGAGATGTACACTGAGCCCTGCCCCAACACTGAGCTCCAGAGTGCCTCTGCAGGGCTGACAGCCCCTTTCCAAGGACTTAGCGTGGTGCTTGCAGGAGATGAAGCCAGGCTGTGGGTGTGAGTACTGCTTCACACCCTCGTGGCAGGGTACTTCTAGGTTGAAAGCTGCTGCTAAGGTTTATTTCCTTGAAAGGGAGCAGCTGAATGCCCGGCAGAGGTGCACAGCTGAGAGGCATTTCCCTGGCAGTGCTCTTGCTCTCAGACGAGTTTTCCATCAAAGGAACCGCCAGTGCTCACTGTGACAGGGAGCATCTCTGCTCCCAGTGCTCTGGAGGAAGCTAGCATGTGTGCAAGGAGAGCAAGGCCCCTCCTGTGAGACCCAGCCAAGCAGCCTGAATTTAGCATGACAAAAGCTGCTGAGTGCTGTAGAAGCCATTTGCAAAAGGACCTTTCGGTTTTGACTCATAAACTCTGATAATTTGTTGGGGCTAATTTAGCAAAGCCAGCTGTCTGCGGGCCCCTGAGTCAATGGCTGCAGCTCCGGGGCAGCGCGGGTGTGGGTGCCACACAGCCAGGCCCTGATCAGCCTGGGGTCTTTAGCTGCCCTGGAGTTCACGTTTATGTATAGGCAGGGAGCTGGTGGCGCTGGTGTGTGATCAAGGTTGGGTTTAGCCTGAATGGCTGAAGTGCCCACAGAATCACTAGGTTGAAAAAGACCTCTGAGATCATCAAGTCCAACTGTTCCTGTCCTCCAATAAACCATGTTCCTGAGCACTTCATCTACCCATCCAGGGTCGGTGATGCAACCCCCTCCCTGGGCTGCCTGTTCCAGTGCCTGATAACCTTTCTGGTGAAGAATTTTCTCCTAATGTCTAATCTGAACCTGCCCTGGAGCAGCTTGAGCCCATTCCCCCATGTCCTATCACCTGTCACTTGGGTGAAGAGACCATCACCCACTTCTCTACAACCTCCTTTCAGGTAACTGTAGGTGGTGATCAGGTCTCCCCTCAGCCTCCTCTTCTCCAGGCTAAACAGCCCCAGCTCCCTCAACTGCTCCTTGTAAGACTTGCTCTCCAGCCCATTCACCAGCCTGGTTGCCCTTCTCTGGACACACTCCAGGACCTCAATGTCTTTCTTAGAGCAGAGGGACCATCTGTCTTATAATGAAAAGCCCACCAGCTTTGCTGGTCAGTGCTGCTCTCCAGCCACTTTTGCTAAGTCAGGTAGACATGATGAATGACAACCCTCAGGCACATGGGGCCAGGCTTCAAAAAGATGTGGGAACCTGCAATGCAATTGGGGGACCACTGGCTTGTATGAGAGCAACCAAAGAGGTGTTTTAGGCTTCTGATGCTCTCTGTCCCACTGGCTTCCACAAAATTGGTCTTATCAAAAGCCCTGCAGCAGCTGGCACCTAGATCCCTTCGCTGTTACTGTGATTTGGCTAAAGGCCTCTTACTCCCAGTCACTCCCTACCCCTTTAGGAAACCAAACTTCCTTGCAGATCTAGGCTGGAGGAGGTTAAATCTTGTTGAACAATTGGCTGTGGAGCCGATGCAGCTAGGACACACCAAATTCTCTGGCTGATGGCAGGCGGGAGCGCTGTGGTTAGCAGCACGTTGAATGGCAGCCGATTCTCTGCTCCTAATAAGGATGTGCAGCTGGGATAATTGGAGGCAGCTTTCAGCACCAAACAATGCTTGAATGTAGCTGCAGCGAGCAGTGCAACTGCTCTGCCCAGTGCCATACCCTGTGTGGGAGAGAGAGGTTGCTAACATTAGTGTTAGGAAAAGTGGTCAGTCTATTGCAGGGATGGGTGACAGGCTTTTCTGAGGGGGCTGCCACCTTGCCAGTGCACTGACCCAGAGATGTGACTGGGAGGCAGTGACACTGTGAGCCAACAGATCCAGTGTCCTCTTGCAGTGGCAGCAGCTGCATGTAGAAACCTACAGCCCACACCGTCCTGGCAGTACATGGCCCACGTTCTGCCATGACCTCTAGTAACGTATTCACACATCTGTAAAATGTACTGCCTCTGGTCCTGTGCTGTGGTTCAAAACAAGCCATCAAGCAGCTGGAGCTCTTGAAAAATCACATAACCAGGTACTAAGCTCTCCTTTAATAATTCTTCAGGCCTTAAACCACTATTTATAGGTCTCCTGTTTACTGAATGTATGACTTTGCTGGACAGCATGACATCCATTACATTACCATTCTCAGCTAACCCTTCTGACATCTACAGCTGTTGCTCAGTCCTAAGCCCCCACAAAGGGACTCATCTAAGCTTGGGCAGTGGGGAAGGTCATTCCACTTCCTCTGATACTGTTGCAACATTCATGAAATCTCTCCTCTTTTTGGCATTTGCCCTCCATTTCAGGAGTGTAGGAATTGGAGATCGTCCAAGCTATGCTTTTGGAGATGGTACCATTGCTTCTTGAAAAATAAAAATCAACTTGTAAACCTTAATTACAGTTTTCCAACATCTTAGTGAATTATGTGCAAGGCTTATGTTGGCTTTTTTAACTAAGTAACATGTACATTAGGAAGAAGACTTCACGTACCCCAAAGCAAACGACTCTCAAATCTTCAGATCTTCTAATTTCTACAAGGAAGCTTCTTCTCCCTTTTTAAACATGGAACTACTCAACAGAATAGTAATAGCCCTTTTCCCAAGAATAATATTAAAAAAATCACCAAGCTTATTTACTGTCCATAAAACAACTTTCTGAAAGGAAAAAAAGTATGCATTTTCAGCCCTGTTTAGCATCTTATGGAAATAATCAGAATTGGTCTTTATAAGTCTCTGTCTTTCTGAAGAAGTCCTTACAGTGTTTTAGCTGTTACTTGCTGAATTGAAAACATAGGCTTTGACCAGAGGCTAGGTGGTGTCATTTGTCTGGCTGCAGATGTCACAGCAGGGGTCAGATTTTCACTACATTACCACAACACAGTTCAAACTGCATCTAATTAGTGGGTACCAAATAGTGCTGCCCGTCTTCTCTTAAAATCCCAGGAAACAGCCATGGGTAAACATTTCACCAAAGCAGCACATGAGTTGTCATCAGCTACCTCAGCCGGTGCCTCTCAGCCCCTTGCACTAACATCTGTGCCAGCTGCACACCCTGCCCCGGTGCTGGGGCAAGAGTGGTGGTGGCCATACAGAATGTCATGGGCACAAGCCAATCAAGTCACCTGACATGTTTGTCTTTCCTAGCTCTCTGAGAGGCAGCTCTTCCTTCCCTGTGGTGTCAGAGAAGGAAGAAGCTATGGTGGCAGCCTCCATGTATTTGATGTTTCCTTCTTTCTGCAATGCTGCCTTGTAACAATCACGTATTTCCAGCCCAACCTGGGAATGTGTTCATGTCACATGGTGATTACTTCTGAGGCTTGAAAAATGGTGGCAATGACTATGGTAACCTGAAGCTTTGCAGAGCAGTGAGAGACTATGTTAAGCCACGTTATGCTAGCCACGTTAAGGAGCTAAGCCATTTCAAATTGGCCCCTTTCCCCAGTGACAAGAAGTGGTTGAAACCTCCAGCAGAGCAACCCAAACCAGGTCATGAATTACTTTTGACAAGTGACATCTCTCCAACCCTTGCCCCTTGGAGGGAGCTGCAGGAGAAGGTGGGCAAGCGAACAGACATGCAGTTGTAAAGGAAGGGCGACGAGGTGGACAAAAAGGCAGAAAGGAAGGAAACTGAGGTGCTTCAGCTTGGGAAGAGAGGACTGGTGGTATGTCTGCCAACAGCATCAGCAAACGGGGATGGGGAAGGCAGGACAGGTATCATTTCTAGTGTGTTAGGGCTTGATAACATAGATAATGCCAGAGCTGAAAGCTTGTTACTCCTTAAGAAGTATTTATTTACATAAAAAAATAAAAGCAGCAGTAAGACTTCCCTCTGGAGCTTAATAATTGCTAAAGCCTCATCCAAGGTGTCTTGCTACTGGCTAAAACTTCTGGAGCCTTGTCTGCAGGCCCCCAAGAGCACCTCTTTCTGCAGCAGCTTCCTTGGCACTCTCCTTAGGAGGTGCAACCTTCTTCATCCCTTCTGGCCACGTCCTCTGCAATTCCTTCCCATCACTACCAGTTCTCACAAAAGTCCCACCCCCCAAAGACAATCTGTCCCCTCAAGGGACTTCTTCCCAACACCAGACTTTGGGCCAGTAAAAGCTTGATTCATGATAGTAGGAGTAGGAGTCCTCAGGCTAATCACTAACAACGTGGAGCCAACACAACCCAAAACTGCTTTCACAGGATCCTATGGAAGTGCAGGATGTGTCCTCAATTTCCTGAGTGTGTAGCTGACGGTTTCCTGAAAAGAAGACCATTCAATCCCAGGCTTACAACAGAGCAGGGCTGGGGGGGGACACAACTCTGGGAGGCATAAGAAAAAGAATGGCAGATGATGACATCTGAAGGGGCTTTTTTTTAGGGGGGTGGAGGGAGGTAAACCTGAAATTTCATAGTAACCACAAGAGGACTGAATCCTCCTCTGAACACCTCCTCATAAATATATTTCAAACAGGTCCATGAAGTAACTTCACATATTCCTAATCAGAACCTGCTTTCATTTTAGCACGAAGCAAGAAAAGGCGTGAGGTTTCCAAATGACACCACCGCAGCAGTAATTTAAGGTAACTGCATGTGCAGCCCTACAACAACGTACACGGCGCTGCACCAGACACAGCTACCTACCCCCGGCACACTACCAGCCGAGGTCCGCAAAAATCAGCGATTTGGACATCTGCCTCCCAGGGCTGCTGCAAATCTTAATTTAACCCTTGAACGAACTCAGAGGAAAGAAGCCTCCACAGTATTTGCATTCCTTTAGACATAAAAGTGGGGAAAAACAATCCCGAAGCTGTGCAAATCCCCAAACTGTGCAAATCAACCAAATGGGAGTCACGTCATCACCCAACATTTTCCTTTGCAGAAGAAGTCATTCGGACTTCTATCTGCCATGCATACGCAAGGGGAACACCACTGTGCACATTGACTGTCCCTTTGGGGAATTAATAACTCCTCAAAACACTGTGATTCTCAGGAGCAGCCCTGGGGGTGTGATGCTACGAATTGTCACAGCAAAGTCACGTATCGGCCGCCTTAATCAGAAATAAAACTAAGTAACAGTGCACAATGTGTGCTCGCTTAGTTAGTTAATCTCTCTGCAAATTGACTAGCTTTCTGCCACCGATTAGGAAACACATAACTATTTTTAGGTCAAATACTAACAGTTGGGGCTACCTTATATTATGGGTGGGAAGCCAACAGATCAGTTTTTAAACAGAGCAAATAAGGAACTCATGTTTCAGTAACATTTTGATTCAAAGCCAAGAGAAGCCAAGAAACTCAGAGATACTGGCTAACTCCCACAGAATTGCTTGGAAAGCCAACTTTCAGTCCCAAGTGAATTTCTTCAGTGAGTTGTACAGCCCTAAACTTGGCTTTTAAATGTTACTTGCTGACACAACCTTAATCACAATGCTGCAAAAGCTGTATGTACATAATAGTAAACGTTCCAATGTTCAGAACTTTTCAGGACTCCCACTGATACCTGCATCTGAAACACAATATTTAAGGAAGGGCAATTCTGCTTAGATATGCTCACTACAGGTAGTGTGTGCAGCACTGGTTCTCTCTGAGTAGCGAATAAAAATTCAAAGGTCAAAATACACAGAATAAGAACTCAATTCTGAGCTCTCTGAGAGGAGAAGAAATATTTCTCCACCTGCAATGCTCTGCCAGTTAAATGTTAGTGCTCAGAGCAAGGACCATGTACCGTGACTCTTAGGGTCTTTGTCCCAGTCTCATGCAGGTCTGTTCCTAGTGCTGGAAATTGTTTTAAAATGCTCTGAAGCACCCTGCTCAGAGTCCTAGGTGCAAAGTATTACTGGGATAGACTGACATTTTAAAAAAGCTTAAGAGATTTCCTCCAAACAAGGAGATTGTCAGGCCAGGATTTTCTCCTTGTCTGAACAGGACTGAAAAACCTGCGCTTGGTTACACCAATACTCTTCCATTGACAGGGCCAGGATTTGTGTGGTCATACAACAAGGGAGAGGCTTTGCACCCCAGTGCTGATGATTTTCTCAGCACTTTCAGACCCCTGGGACTTCTCTGAGGTCCTGTTTCCCAAATACTTCTGAAAAAGAGGTTTCTTTTTAATTGTGCTATAGCGTTTCTCATGCCAAAAACATCTGGGAAAGGCAAGAACTGACAAAAAAGCACCAACTTTCCTCCCCCCCCCTTTTTTTTCCCCTCTTCACTCTCTCGTACATTGTTTGAAAAAGGTTTAAGCTAAAATAAACTTCTCTGAAGCAGCGCGCGGTTCACAGACAATGGCAGCAGCTGCAGATAGCAGAGGTTCATTCCTGTTTATTATATTCATTAAAACTGAAGGGAGAACTGTGGCAGCACCAACTTAATGGTCATCTGAACATAATTATTAAGAGGGCATTGTTCTTTGGAAAGATGCAAAGTGTCAGACAGAACTTCACACCCTTGTCATAAAAACTCCACATATTTCCTACCATTAATTGGATAAAATGGGCATTGTAGGATTAGAGGTGGAGGGAAATGGGTTAATGAGCGTGCGTAGGAGGCAAATGACACTGGAAACTCAGTTGTCTACAGAGAGTGGGCAGAGGAAACAAAATCAGATGTGAGCAAATTTCTGGAAGGGAATCGGGTCGACAAAACTCATGAGACAGCACTTTGTGTTCTGATCATCCTTGAACAGTACGAAAAGCAAAACTCTGGCCAGTTTGCACATGTGTTTCAAACAACAAGTTGAGAGAGAAACAAAACCAGCCATGAATCAAGGGGCTGTATCGACAGCCACAAAGCAAACTCCTTTTGGAACCCAGCCACATCCTTGCATCCTACAGCGTGCGCCGTGGAGGCGTTCACACGGTGCCTTTTGCTGCCATGAAACTCCTTCCACCTGGCTAAAAGCTGGAGCAGTTCCTCCCTGTAGGCTCTGGTGAGCCCCTCAGGGGTCTCTGTCCATTTGTCTTTTCTTTAGTTGTCTTTCTGCTTTCCAAATTGACGTTGACTGCCTTGCAATGGTTGTCTGATATTAAATATGGACACAGTTCTTGCCGCTCCCTCTAAGCAGGCTCAATGCCAAGAGCAGCATGTGGGTTGGACTCCATCCCCTCCATGCACAGGCTGTGGGCAGAACTGCTCTTCAGATGCCTGGGGGTCGGTGTGGGAGATCCCATGGCTGTGCCTGAAATCTGTGTGTCCTTCCATAAGCAGGCATGGATAGTAAATCATCTCAAAATCCACAGACCACTCCCCAGCAATTCCACCAGCCAGAACTCTCTGATGTGTAGGGTGGACATACCTATGGGGCAGCAGTGCGGGAAGGCACATCCAGATCAAACACCACACTGTCAGTCTGTGCAGACCATCACACCCCACCCCTATGGTTCAGGATCTGTACATGAACCATAAAGTCCATTCTATGCCCCTGCCGGCCTTGGCGCAGACCCTCAGCACGTTATATGCCGGACTGTTGCATGGAGCTACAAGCTCAACCAGGAATTCTGCTCCCTTCTCAGCCAAGACCCCCACTGTTTTCTGTGAATGTTTTGTGCTTCAGGGAAGGAACTGTTGGGTTGTTCCTGGGCTGTAAAACTTGTTTTCCTTAGCTGCTAAAAAAAAAAGCCTTCAGACTTCAGCTGGCCAACAACAGCTCCCATTCCATAGATATCCCTAAAGTTTGTTGCTATATAACTGCAAAGGCAAAATATTGGACCCTTTGGAAAAACACATTCTACCTTTCAGCAGAAAGAATAGTGATTCTTCAACAAAACGTACTCCCCTTTTCTGGGACTGACCTTCTGTTGTCCAAAGCTGTGAATCTTTTCCTGTAAGCATGGGGAATTTTTGGTACAAGGGTAATTGATCTCACCTTTCACTCTTACAGTAATTTAATTTTGGTTTTATTTGTCTAAATTTACTCCTGCTAATCCTCATGCACAGCCAGTTTGTACATCTAAGTCAAAGCTATCCAAACCCTACTTCTTCAAGCTGGTGTCCCACTGGAATGATGTTCACATGACTCTCCTGCCCACCTGTCTAACTGCCTTCCATTTCTTCCAGGAGATTCAAAGCAGTTGGATAATTTCAGCTCAGTGAGTGGAGGGAGTGTCATAGGTTGAACCTGAAGCTCTAGGAAGTGTTCCAAGTCCCCCTGAATGACCATCATGTACCCTCACAACATCAAACTCAAATAAAATCTAGGCATTCACCCTTCCCCCCCGCTTTGCTGCTGATCCCACGGCTCCACTGCAAGGGCAATAGGCCAAACAGGTCCCCCATTAGATGGCTGGAGAGCCAGGACTGCAGGCTGGCTCCCTGCGTGCTTTGGAAAATCTGACCAAATATAGCTTTTGAGCCCACATTTGATTTGGTTTTATCTCATCCAGACGTTTTGCCTGTGCACAGATAACACTTTCTTTGCTCCAGCAAACCGAAGGAGGAGGATGCATTCCTCCGCTGAGCTGGAGTTACAAGGAACCTAGATGCAGTCACTACATTTGGCCTTCTCTCTAGATCTCAGGAAGTCATTATATGTTATAGATGTAATTAACTGTGCTACAAATGCCGGGTGATCCCTAATTCCTAGCTGCTTTTTGCTTACTGGGTTGGGTGTTGACAGTAGTTGGAGCAAGAGACCCACACGCGGCGTGTAAAACTAACCCGAAAGCTCTGGTTGAGCTTCAGATTTGAGGAAATTTTAGATGGAGGTCCAAAACGTTGTGCTTTGAGCTGCTCTGTAGCCTGAGTGTTTCACAGCACAGTGGAACAAGAGTTCTTTTGCTGTAATTCTTTCACACATAAAGGAGTAGGAAACTCACCCCTAGTCCTTCTGAAAGCACACTCTGTGCTCAACACACCAATTAGTGCTTCTGAAGGCAGGAATAATGCTGGAAAATTGCCAGTCAGACTCAGAGAAGGGCACCATCTATAAAACATTTTCAAGGTGACCAAAGCTTGCTGGAGTAGATATGTACCCATCGTCCCAGCCAAACGCAATTCTCACATTGCAAGTGACAGTCTCTGCCGAAAGTAATGCAATTCCTTCCCTGACATCCAAAAATCCCACAATGACATTGTGAAAAGCAGGAATGTATCTTGTGTATGCTACACTGTTTAAACCATCTTGCCAACTAAATGCAGGGTTGAGTAGGAACTTACTGCCAGAAGTTCTTTCAGAAAAGTAATGGACAAATTCGCAGTGGAGCAGTTCAGTGGAGACCACATCTGGTCTCACTGAGCTGGTGACTACTGCAAACTGGTAATGGTTACAGGTGAACGATCATCTAATTCCCTGCACTCTGATCTAATTATCCACTCCTGGGCAATACAAGGCACAGGGACCAGGTTAGATGGACCTTTTGCTTGCAACCTCTAAGGACACCCTCAAGTGAGGATGTTGTCTCAGTAGGATGAGTTCATGACTGTTTACCCTGCTTACCAGTAAAAAAATGCAGCAAAAAATCTCAATTTCAGATTCACTCTCAGTACAGGTAGTTAGGGGAATGCTCCTCAAGCTACCATCTGATTTCCCTCCAGTAAAAACAGTAACTTTTTTTCTTAATTTTGTATATATGTCATAGCCAAGAGGCCTCTGGGTACTTCAAAAACTGAATTAAAATTTCAATAGTCTATAAATAAACTGAGTAAAGGAGATGAAATAAAAATTACTCGGTAATTCAAACATTCTTTCTATTGATTTAAGTAAAAATGGAGTACATTTTAAAGAATAGTTTCAATAAAAACATAATTTCATTCTCTTTTCTAAAGGGAATGTGTGGATTATTGAGGATTTTTGTACCTTTATCATTCAGTTTATTCAGATAGATACCTGGAGCACAAGCCCTATGAGGAATGGCTGAGGGATCTGGGGATTTTTAGTCGAGAAAAGGATGAGGGTAGACCTTGTCGCTCTCTACAACTACCTGCAAGGCCATTGCAGAGATGTAGGCATTGGCCTTTTCTCTGGGGTGACAAGGGATAGCATGAAAGGAAAGGAAATGGTTTCAAATTGCACCAAGGGAGATGCAGGTTAGATATCAGGAAGATACTGAAAGGGTTGCCAGGCATTGGAACAGGCTGGTGGAGTCACCATCCCTGGAGGTATTTAAAAGGTGTGTTGTGCTTAAGGACATGATCTAGAGGTGGACTAGGCAGGGTTAGGCTGTGGTTGGACTCGATGATCTAAAGGGTGTCTCCCAACCCAGGTGATTCCACGATTCTGTGCTATTTTAACCCAATTTAAATACAGTGTATCTTTAAGAATAAACTTGTTTACATTAACTTTAAAATACTGACATTTTTTAGGTTAGACTTAAGCAATCTATTTTCCTAATTTAAATTAAACACAAGTAGTACTCAGGCAGTGCATGCTGTTACTGAAGTAAATAAGAAAGTAAAGCAACAGGCTTTGGGGAAGTGACTTGCTGAGCACCTGGAACAAGAATTTACTGAAGTGATAAACCAGTTCTTGACAGCTGCAAGTTGTTCTGCAGGTGCAGAAAGCACTTCTTCTTCCTCTCAGTTCCTTCATCTCAGTTCAGGGCAATACTGACTTCACTCAATGCTAAGACACTACTTGAGAATTATTATTAAAAAAAAAAAGCAAACCAAGTTTCCTTTTCTAGTTTAGGAATAAAAAACATGTACAAGATGTTTTCACCCACTAGTTTGAAACTGAAGGACAAGACAGCCTGAAATACTCTGTCCAATCCTGTTCTTTATGGCATTTTTCCTATCATTTAAGGCATCAAGTAGTTTTTTCAAAAAATAAACTAGTTTCAACACTCTTATTGTACTATATACTATATTCAGTTAATAAAAGGCAAAATAATATAATGATGTTCTAAATTTATTTTTTTGTATCTTGACTCCATGCACAGGCAATTTAAAAATGTCAATAATAAAAATGGCTTTATTTCATAATCTTCTCTATTACAACTAATGTAATAATTTGAATACATATGCATGCTATGGCTTCAATGTGTATGTGTTATATATCCTCTAAATTGTTAAAACCACCCCAATTTTAATGTAAAATCTATTCCTGGCTGCAAATCAATATATTTTAGTTGTTACAAAATGAGAACTTTGGAAAAAAGTTTAATTATACAAATCAAGTTGAGATGTAAAGGGACATCAAGGTCCTTGAGCGTGTCCAGAGAAGAGCAACCAGGCTGGTGAAGGGGCTGGAGGGCAAAGCATATGAGGGAGCTGGGGATGTTTAGCCTGGAGAAGGGGAGGCTGAGGGGAGACCTTATCACCACCTACAACTACCTGAAGGGAGGTTGTAGAGAGGTGGGCGATGATCTCTTCAGCTAGGTGACAGGAGATAGGACATGGGGAAATGGCACAAAGCTGTGCCAGGGCAGGTTCAGACTAGATATTAGGAAAAAAATTTTCATTGAAAGAGTTGTGTGGGCCTGGAACAGGCTGCCCAGGGATGTGGTTGAGTCACCATCCCTGGATGCGTTTAAAAGATGTGTAGATCAGGTACTTAGGGATATGGTTTAGCATAGGATGGGAACAGTTGGACTCGATGATCTTAAAGGTCTTTTCCAACCTTGTGATTCTGTGATTCCGTGATTTAAATTATTTACTTGCTGATTTCAAAAAATCACAGTTGTGACAAGTACTTTAGCTTCATTTAACTACAGTCATTAATAATGACATACCTCTGCATCAGAAATGATGCCAAATTTCCAGTGCAGACAACAAATATGTAAGATTAAATTTATAAATAAAGTAACAAACTGAGCTCAGAATCGTTGCCTCTTGATTTCTATCACTGGCTATGAGATAAATCTTTGAAGTAATTAATTTATGTTAATACACAAAGAATAAAAATTATGCAGTGAATTCTATATTAATATTTAAAAAGACGGGAAAATAATGCTTTTGAATGTATTTGAGGAAGGCAGAGAGGCTGGGGTAAGGAAAGATCTGGACACAGACTTTGCTTCTTTTGCACAGCACTGTGAGTCGACTCGCAAAGGAAGAACAAAAGGTGGTGATTGTAAAACCCATTTCCCCACCAAAGAAATATGTGCATGAGAATTTTAAGGTGCTGCATCTTTTCCTTTCACTGTTTCATAAATCACTTGGCTCTGATGTTACAAATACTTCTTGCTTCCTTCCATCTTGCAGCACTTTTTATTTTGTTTTTTTTTCTCACTGCGGCTGCAAAATCTGTAACTCCAAAGTCACCGAGGAGCTGCACTTCGAGGGGCGAGGGGGAGGAGGGATGGGGGGAATCTGTTCACTTTGAAGCTCTGTGCTCCAGAGGATGTCATCCCAGCTCCTTGCTGGCCTATCTCTTAAGCCTGTTAAAGGGTACTAAAAGAACTGTCAAAACTTCCAGTGCGGTGCAGCAGCACTTACTCCAAATCCCATGAAAGTAACTGGTCTGGTGCGATAAAACCAGCTAGAAACAAAAATGCTCTTAGTCAAATTGAGCTGAGGTTGATGATGCTTCATGTTGGCCCCTTTCCAGGCCACAAACATACCACCCTTTCCTGCAAGCTCTGGTGGTTATAAAGACAACTCTTGAATCACCTAGTTTGATCTTCTGGTTTTTCACTGCCCAGATCCTCCTACACTGACCCCAAAGATTTCAGTTCATTGAGAGACGGGTATGTACCCGAGGTGGAGGACAGAAGAAGGTCAGATGCTGCTGGTAGTGACTCCTGAAATGACACCTTCCCTTGGGACTGCATGATTCAAAAAGCCACTTGTACTCTCAGGCTTGAGAATCAAATCTGAATATTGCAGTATGGTTTTCTGTCTCCTCCTCTCTGCACATACACAATATGGTGACCAGTTTGCAAGGTGGTCCCTATAGCACTGTGATGGTTTTGGCTGGCATAGAGTTAATTTTCTTCAGAGGAGCTGGTACAGGGCTGTTTTGGATTTGTGCTGAAAACAGTGTTGATTGTACAGGGATGTTTTCATCACTGTTAAAGTGTTTACACAGAGCCAACAGCTTTTCTGCTCCTCACCCCACCCCACCAGCAAGCAGGGTGGGGGTGCACAAGGAGTCGCAAGGGGACACAGCCAGAGCAGCTGACCCCAACTGACCAAAGGGATGTTCCATAACATATGATGTCATGCTCCGTATTTAATTGGGGAAGCTAGCCAGGAGGTGGGACTACTGCTTGGAAACAGACTGGGCATCAGAGGGGTTTTTCCTCACAGGTGGTGAGCAATTGCATTTGTGCATCACTTCTTGAATTTTTTATTTAAATATTTATCATTATAGTCATCTTCATCACCTTCCTTTGTTATCTTACTGAACTGTCTTTATCCAAACCATGAGGGTTTTGTTTTTCCATTGGCCTCCCCATCCCACTGAGTGGGAAGAGGTTGAGCTAGGGGCTGTGTGGTGCTCAGCTGGCAGAGACACATCAGGGTTAGAAAGAAAACATGGCATCAAGAACAAGCAGTGTCTAGCAGCAAGATGGGAAAATCCATCACAAAGGAAAAGATACTGACTGCATGGTTACTAGTGGGAAAATATTTCCTCTTCCAAAGTACCCAGAATTGCCCCGGGGAAATTCAGGACAGGAAATGCAACCGCGAGCATTCACAAGGCAAAGGAGAAAGCCCCAAAAGACAGAAATATATAGAAACCCAAAGGTATCTGTAGTACAACCAATTTTGATTTTTTTTACTGGCGTCCTGGAATATATTTGCACAAAGATCAAATTTAAGTTATATTTTACCTCCTGTTTCTGCTCAAAACTTATGGCTATGATAACTGGCAGAAATTCACAGCATGTTTTGTAAATGCAAGATAGAAATGTGAGGTTTAGCAGGTTTCTTTTGCCCCTCACACCTTCTCATGGCCCCTCCAGACTAGATAACATTAGGCCATGGTAACCAAAGGCTGACTTAAAGGTGAGGTGGTGACACAACACTGCCAGTCTTACAACACCCAGCACAGCGTGATGACACACATTCAGCAGATTTTGTGAATTCAGACCCTCAGTTTCTCATGGAATCGCCCATGGGATCCGAGCAAAATGCTATGGGCTTTAGGATTAAATCCCAAGTGCTGACAACACCAGCTTCCAACCTCACTCGGGAGTGGTCTGCAGAGGAGAGCACAAGTCCTCAGAAAGCTATGGGGTTACCACTGCTCTCCTCTAGCAGCACACAGACCTCTTTCAGCCCCCATTAAAAACCAAATGCAATTAGATGCTCTCCATAGCACAGTACCGTGTTGTTCCTCCTTCCATGAAATGACACTTCAGGCGGTAAGTGTCCAGCGCTGCCCAGTCGCTGGGTTAAAGCCAGCCAGCAGACCTTGGCCAGCCAGCAGCAAGGCACACTTGGAGATGTGGCAGCCCACACCTCAGCACTGTGGGGTCTTGGGTCATAAAGCCAAATTAAATGAGCTAATTAAGGAGGCTCTTTGTTTCATTTCATGCTAATTTAGAAGGTACCTCCGCTTTCTGCAAAGCTGGAAGTAAGTTCAGAAAAGGGATGATGCTGGTGTCCCAATATTAAATAGCACACTGGCCGTAAAATGAAGAAATCAAGGCATCTTCCACCTTTTTATAGGGGAAGCAGAAGTCTCTTAAAAGTGTAGGGGAGGGGAGGAGAGCAGTTTTACCACTGATGTCACTGCCAGCATAAGCCTTTTATGGTCACGACTTAATAGTTGTCTCTCTGCTTCAGAATCAACAAAGAGCAGAGAAAAAAGGCTCGCTTCCTCCTTGGGAACCGGTGTACGTTCGGGGAGGAAGCTGCCTTCCTGTTTTCTCCATAATTGCA
Source organism: Gallinula chloropus (assembly GCF_964237585.1). Taxonomy (NCBI): domain Eukaryota; kingdom Metazoa; phylum Chordata; class Aves; order Gruiformes; family Rallidae; genus Gallinula; species Gallinula chloropus. The sequence continues at coordinate 200,771,162 of NC_140085.1, forward strand.
GCTTTGCATGGTTTTAGCAAGTTCCACAATTTTAAGCCTCTTCCATATGGAACATGTTCCACTAAACATCTGGCTCCCTTTTTATTGCAGTGATAAAACAGATTTATTTTCTACAAACCGTATAAAATATTACTTTCTCAGTGTATGATCTACTGGGCCTTGAAAAGTAAAAACTACCCAAAGAGATCAATAGACCTGCATGTTTTGCTTCCACTAGTGGCAAAATCCTTTTAAAAGACAACTCAAGGATTAATTCTGAAACTGGAAAGGAACTAAGTCTGGACCCCTACATTTATTATTTCCATGTTTCTCGGTGCAAACCAATGGTACAAACTCAGATCTAAACCAGAGTATAAATCCAGCCAAAGTACATTTCTTAGATCCAGGTCAGATTTGAACACGTGTCTCTCACACCGGTTCTTATCCTATGCACATCATCTTGTGCCTATCACCGGAGGAGAACTAAATGCCTTGATTAGTTTAGAAGTCATAGTTCTAATTTGCTTGGATGACATTAGAAGAGAAGGGTGCATGCCGAGTAATTCAGAGGGCTATATAGTAACCAGCAGAAGAGCATTCGTTGATTATCTAATGGCAGTCTGGCTGCAATGTCAAATTTCAGTGGGCAGGGCACTCAAGCAATAACCAGGAAAAAGCCATTATAAATCAACAGATCGTCTCAGCTTCCCATTCCATTAGCTGTTATTTTTAGATGTACTGCATGCATTGCTAAGCAATGATGCTACAGAGTGACCCTCCAGAAGTTTTCATCTTTTCCTTTCTTCAGTACTTCACCTGCTGCTGCCTGAAATGACACGTGTCTGCTGCATGCCACGAGCAGAAAAAACCCGACCTATAAACTCTGTTGTGAAGGATCTGACCAACACTTCCTACAGGGATGTAGTCCAGCAGTGGCTTCTTTAGAGAAGTAAAAAAAAAAAAAAAACAAAACAAAAAAAAAAAAAAGTCATTTTCTAGATGCCTTGACAAGCCCTGGCTTCGTGCATCCAAAAATGGTGAAGCTTTATACCTCTGCTTGCAGATTTATACCAGAACCAGCTCCACTCTTTACCTGCCTGAAAAGCCCATCTGGGAAGGGACAAACAAAAGGAAAAGTCATTGGGGGTGGGTCATTTATTTGGGAGAAGAGTTGGGGTGAGAAACAGTGATGAAAAGGATGGTCAAGAAGTGTAAGCTACATGAGTGGTGCTAACAGGAGGTCCTTGTGGTGCATCCCTGTGCCAGACCACCACAGCCTGAATCAGGACAACCGAACCAACTGGCTATCCTCACCATAACACATGTTTCAGACCTGCTCTTGTGGTCAGAAGAACCAGGGCTCAGGTGCTCGCACCAGACACCACCTTGTTGGCACACATCAAGCATCCTGGTAACACCACTAGCAGATGGACCAACTCCTTACAGAAATTTTGCTGCAATGTGTTAAAGGCAGACAACACAACTCCTCATTTGAATGAAGACTGTTTCCTTGAACATGAAAGGGTTACATTTGCATCTATTTGGGTCTACAGTCAAAGCCAAATGTTTACCACCTAGACTAGATGCTGACTGGAAGAAGAAGTGAAATAAGCTGCTCTGTGCCATTGCTCAGTCCAATAGAGCAGTATCTGTAATGCTAGACCAGCTCAGGAAGGACTAAACCCCTTGTGAGTGGCAGAGGTCCTATCGCTGTGGCTGACTGAAGAGTCTGGCTTCTGATGTGATTTTTAGGGCCTGATGGTGGCACACCCACAGTTCCCCAGTGCTCCTCAGGCCTGTCTCCTCCCACTGCCCCTGCTTTGCTCCTCCACCATCCCAGCCAAGAAGGATCTCAGATGATAGATATGGACCTGCAACCACTTATGTTCTGCCCAGAGGTTCAGAGTAACCCTCCTATATTCCTTATCTGATAATTAACTCCCACTCTAACCCAACATAAAACTTTCTTGTAAATACTTCCTACTTTCTTGGTACCTAATAGTGCCCATGTCATGCAACGGGATAACATAAAAAGTAATTAACTTCAAATAAATAACATCCTTTTCTCCCTAAAATGACATTTGCTACCTTTTCCACATAGCTAGCTTGCTTTCAGAATGAATGTGTGTATATTGCATGAAAGACTTAAGAAAAAACATTAGATACACTCAGTAAAAAATTTATACCTGTATTTGTCATAATCACTTTAGATATCAGTGCTACATGTTTTGATATCCACTGTACCTTCAGATAAAGCTAGATGCAGGATACCCCAAAAACACAGCCCTTAATGGTTTTGAATCACCAATGCTGAGAGCCTTGTTTCCATGTGATATAAGTGAATGAGTAAAAGCACTCATAAAATTACTCTCTGAAATGAAAATCCTAGAATGTCTTTGAATCTGGTCCCAAGCCACCCAAGGACTGAAACAGTAAGTACCATAGGACAGGCTGCCTTCGGAGGATGAGGAATCTTGTTGGTGGAGGTTTGAAGGAATAGGCTATACAAGTACTGCATTCAGAAAATGACAATCCTGCCTTGAGATAAGATGGGAGAAGTTGGATTTGGGCCTCCTCTTGAGTTGCTTTCCAACCCCATCTTCTATTATTCTAGGTGAGCAGCTCTATTTAATTTGGTGAAACCCACATGCCACAGCTAAGCCTAAGCATACGCTTAAGGATTTTGCTGGAGCAATGCACAAGTGCAAAGCAGATACAGTATCTTGCATGGCTTTAGGATACACTCTTTGTTTTTCTAACTTTCAAACTCTCTCACAGCAGGGAGAAGGCACAAGCTCAAGCAAGTGCGACTGTTGAGAGAGGACCTTCCTTGTGCTTGCTATCCCTTACTGGAGAGACAATGGGCAGAGAGAGATTTCCATCTGTTGTACAGGGCACACAGCTTTCTCACAATCTGAGTTGGAAACCTCCACTGTGATCAGAGAGGAATCACCTGGGTTGAGGTGTGTTCCTATGTGGACTGTACAGTTTTAGCTATCAGCTGCCCTGGAGAGGTAGCACCCATGTTCTCAACCCACTCTCAGAGGCAGGTGTGCACACTTCATTTGATTAACAAGAAGTATAGATTTAACTCCTGAACATCCTCTCCTCAAACTGGGTAATTTCCTGAAGTCATTCAAATGGCTTCCTACCTGACCTGAAGCTTAGATCCCAAGAGAAAGCCCAAGTCCTCTTTTTCCTCTCCTTTCTCCTCTAAGTCCACACTGCCGTGAGTCCCAGGGTGGTCTATACATTTCAGAACCAAAACTACGTGTGTCATCCCGAGAACCAACCTAAGAAGAAATGACTCAGCTTGGTGTTCCAGTGCTCCAAGTCCTGGCAAGCTGCAACTGCAAAAGACCTGACCTAGTAGACAAAAATTGATCCTCTTGCACATTGGTAGCGTTACCACAAACAAACACAAAAAAAGAGCAAAAACACCAAATGGAGAGCTGTACTTTCGTGTGCAATTGTGATACTTTAGGTGAGACAGTTCCTAACTAGGGACGAGGTAGGTGGCATCTCCAGTTCAATCCCAGTTTGCACAGGGTGAATGTGGGAAGGTCTTTTAGCTTCTCAGTGTGCTCATAGGGGTATCATGCTGATTAACTCATTAACACTAGGAAAGAGCTCTGTATTCCTTGGATAAAATGACTGGGGAAGTGGGAGCATGCTATTATCATGTCTGGGTAATGAAATAAACAGTCCTCAGCTGGTGTCAATGGCAGGGATTACCTGGTGTATGTAGAGCATCTGCTATACAAAGTGGATCTCAGAATCCTGGAGAGTCAGATGCTATAAATCACTTCACTGTATTCGAGTTGTCTATTTTAATTTGTGTTCAGTGAAATGTTCTGTTTAAAAGGCTGGATCCAGAGTCTTTTGTAAATGCAAAAGGAAAGTCAAGTGTCTGTGAAGTCCTCCACCAGTGCTTCATGTTTCTGTAGTACCAGCAATGGTGAACTGGGTTGTAAAGCCAAGTGAAGCAGCTGCCCAAACCCCGATTTCCAAACATGTAGGAGAGTTTTGATGATGATGAGGGGTAAAACAGCTGGTGAGACAATGTCAAGTTGACCAAGTTACTGAGAGGTTACTGTAGGGAAAAGGCTCCTGAGACCTGTCACAGCCTGTCCCTGCCCTAGGACCAACATTGCCCAAGGTCTTTCTGCAAAGCAGATCATGAAGGGAGAGAAAGGCTCTCAGATACGGACCTCACTGTGACAGAGAGGAGCAGGAGTCGGCTTTGAGGCCACATGCTCCAAGGAACCCTTGAGAGAGCTAAAGAAAGGGTGGTGGTGGTGAGGCTTGTGTTAGGATTTGTCATCTTGGCACCCTGTTTTTGCTGCTTTCCAGTTCCCGTTCCCACATCTAAATAGCCCTGCAGGTTGTGCCAACATCTAGCATGGGATTCAACCTCCATCCTCTTTGCAGGAACACAGTCCTTCAGTCATTGTGGAGAGAAGCACCTCCGGAGGGCAATGTAACCCATCCAAAGGCCAGGACAGGCACCACATGAACATGCTTCTCTCTTTCCACTGATTACAGGAATAGCCCAGGTAAGCAGCCAAGACAAACGGCCCAAGTTTCTAATGAAACAAAAGTGAAGTAAATCCCTATTCCCAGGGATGTTGAGGAGAAATCAGGCTTCGCTGAAGTTCACAGGGTTGCAGTGTGCAGGGATTGCTTTCATCCCTTTCTGGTGGTCCACACTTCATTACTGCTCAAATACAGCGAGCTTGACTTAAATCAAGCAAGACGTATTCTGCCCTGCTGCAGGCAATGGCTGACTGTAGTTTTACAAATTTCTTTTCCTAGCAGACCGAAGGTTTTTATTCAAAGTGCTAAATCCCTCCTCAAATTAGCTGCTTTGGGGAGAATATGATGATTTTTTTTTTAATTTTTTTAGGCACTCCATGATTTTATGAACGTAGGCAAATTAAAACACCTTAAAAATAAAGCCTGTAGGGTTTAAGGAAAGTCCGGAGGGTGGTGTGAGTGCAACATGATGAACAGTTGTGTTGTTTGGGTTTGTTGTTTTTTTTTTTTCCCCTCAATCATTTCACCAGTTAATCTTCCTGGGAACAGACTGATATTTACTCATCCCATGAGAGAGTAGAGTTGTCAAGAATCCAAGTGATACCAAGGGATAGGGTTTAAGAAACTCTGCCATTAGTCGTCAAACAGGAGGAAGTGGCACAGTTCTTTGGCGAGGGACTGTGCTTTTCCTCGTGTAGGTTTTAGCTGAATTTCTGCACATTAAATGGGGAAATGTCATGAATTGTCTCTGAAACAAATTATGAGCTCAGAGAATGATCCCCATCACTAAGGCCTAGGGGAAAATCTGTGGCCATCATGGCTGTACAGTATCAAACAAAACAACAGTGTTCTGTTGGAGAAATAATGCCTGGAAAGTGTCAAACACCACAGTTTCCATCCTACAGAATCACAGACTAGTTTGGGTTGGGAGGGACCTCAAAGACCATCTAGTTCCAACCCCCACATAGGCAGAGACACCCTTCCACTAGCCCAGGTTCCCCAAAGCCCCATCCAGCCTGGCCTTGAACACTGCCAGGGAGCCAGGGGCAGCCACAGCTTCTCTGGGCACCCTGTGCCAGGGCCTCACAGCCCTCACAGGGAAGAATTTCTAGATACTACAATGATGTGTTTACAGTCTGGAGCTGGATCCTACCACATGTGTCAGCCAAGAAATGGTAACTCACCTTCCACATGCGGGAAGACCGCAGCAATGCAACTTGTCCTGGTTTAGCCTGTAATTAACTGCGGTTGAACTAAGTCCTTTACATTGGCTCCAGGCTAAAAACACGTATGCACAAGGAGAGCTCCACACCTCAGCTAAGGTGTTGTGGCTTTGCTCATGGTAATTTGGGCCTAAAGCTAACTACTGCATCTTTCAAACTAGGTCCAAGTAGAAACTGCCATGTATAATGGGTAAAGTTTTTTGCCGAAGTACTGTGGAAAATAAACAGGACTTGTAATCATGTTTCTTACCAAGATTTATCCTGCTTATTACCTCTTCATTGCCTTCCACAGAACTACTATTAATTCACCATAGTGTATGTCAGAGAAAAATCAGGAGCGCTGTCTTCCCCTGACAGTTCTCAGCTACTAAATCATTTGTTTTAAACTCAGAAAGGTAAGAGGCAGAGAAAATAACCCCTCTTTGAAGAATAATTTCCTTGAGGAGCCCTGTGTTTTGTAATCTTACTGTATCTGTATGTGAACCTCCAGTAAAAAAGAATCCATTCAAGTCATGAATGCAGTCCAATCTGAGAGACAGAGTCCCTACAAAGCCTGGGACAACTCAGGCAGCTCAGTCAGTCTTATCATTACTCTTATTGCACGTATATACGCTGCTCTTACGTTGGTCTTCGCTAAAGTTGAAGAATATTTTTGGGCACGCATATATGGCTGTGTGAAGTGAGGCCACTCCAAGCTGAGTGGATGGGAGCCAGCTCCAGTCCAGAATTACGCCTCAGCTAATGCGTCCTGCTGATCTGCTGACAGCAAGGAGGAAATAAACAGGAGGTGAAAAAGAGAAGGCCCAGGGAGCGAGGAGGCATTGGAGAAGGAATCCAACCTCTGAGGCTGGTTACACATGTAAGGACCCTGGATTCTGTCCTCAAGCCACACAAACTACCTGGACAGAGCTCGTCGGCTCCTACTAGACACCTACATTTGCCTAGTTCTCTAAGAGGGGCTGATAACATGATGGGAATGAAGTAGCCACACGTCAAGAGTATATGCAGGAAATGTGTCAAGATGCTTTTCCATAGGATATCTGTGGAGCTCCAGCTGTCAAAGGCATGGAGCTCACCACCTGCCCTGCTGTGGTCCCACCTGAAGGCAACCAGGATGTACAGTGTCTACTCAAACATCTGACTGCTTTTCAAGAAGTCCTGCACCAAATCATCTCTCCTGAGTGGTCTCTTCTGCAGTTCCTGACCAAGAGGGCTGACCCACTGACTGAAGGTGCACGACTTCAGCTAGGAAGGTACACAGATAACCATTCCAAATTGCATTACATGGTTATACCATGGCACGTTTCTTAAGCCAAGATGTTCATTCAAGCCAACATGTGTCGTGAAGAAGTAGTCAAACACTGGAAGCACGTTAATGGAGATATTCAAAACCCTCCTGGAAATGATCCCGGGCAACCTACTACACTGACAAGCACAAGGTCCAAAAAGCAAGCAACAGGCACCTTCCTTGTTCATGTACATACCAGTGCTCAGATCCTCAGGCAAGGGGATATACAGAAAGCCCACATCAAGCTCTGCAGTACCTTGGGAAGTCCAACATGGGGTCACTGTGGGGTTGTCACCTTGTTACCCTCACACAGGAAAGTAAAATGAGTGTGGCTGCCAAAAGTGCACAGAAGCATCAGCATCTGTACAAAAGCTGATGAAACCACACCACAGTGTGATCATCTTCCTCCTAGCACCCTCAACATCATTGCAGACCATGCTGACCAAAACCACCCTCTGTACTCCACAGGTCTATTCAGAAAGGAGCCCAGGGACTTATTTCACACCATAGACAACAGCTCCTACCACTGAGTACACTGTGGCAGTGTTTGGCACTGTCTTTTCCAACCTCCTTATCTTTTTTTCCTCTACTTAAGACAAGGCAACTAGCTTGGCCTCATGGTGATGACAACATCACACCAATGCATGGAGTTATGGTTGCAGTTCTGTTGTGGTCACTGCTTGTCCCATCACACAAAGTTGAGTCTGCATGAACATCAACAAGTGCTTGGAACAGGTTTTCGCTGCACGGCTTGGCTTTCAGACAGCTGTGGAGAATGAATTGCTGTGGTCCCTTGCAGGGAAGCAGTGTTCTTCCAAACCAAACAAAAACCTCAAACCAAATGAAACCAGAAAGATATTTTTTTTTTCCCCTGAGCAAACCCCAAACTGGAAACTTGCATTGCCATAAAAGAAGTGCTGACTGGCTCCCAAGCAGGTAACAAAAATGTTTGCCCTCTGGTCAATTGGATGATTTTAAGCACAGAGTAACACAGCACAGCGTGAAATTGTTCTCAAGGTCAGGTCCCACCCCCCAGCTCATTTCTGCTCAGGGCAGGTGCAGCATCGCCTTAGACTCCTCCAAACTTTCTCACAGGCCCCTAAAATTTCAGGGCTGTGCAAATGCAATGCAAAGGCAAACATTTCCCTACACTGGTATCTGCGTGGCGAGTGGCATGTTCAGCAAGGCAGAATCACTGAGCTGAGGGACACAGTCTTGCCAAGTCCAGCACTGTCATCAGGGCACAGCCATCCATTCCCCAGCAGCTCCCTGCCTTGGGGACACACCAGCTCTCCCAGCCCCAAGGGAAGACCAAATTCAGCTTCCCAACTCACAGATGGCATCCCTTGGAGAGGGCTGCCGGGGACACACAGGGTCTCGGTCCTTTGTCCCATTGTCCCCATGTATGGCCCTGACACTGCTCTGCATCAGCCCGGGTGCTGCTGCGGCCGGTCACTGCGAGCGGTCGGAGGCAGCATGCATTGTAAGAGCTGTCAGCACTGCAACCAGTTCCAGTGACTCTTTTTGATTTACATTTGCTACATCCTTTCTGAGAAACCTCAATTGTCTATTTAATCCCTTAGCACTGGAGCAAAAGCATTCAGCTGTGCAACCCAGTACAGCAGGCGCAAATTCGACACCCATTAAAGCTGAGGAGTTACCAGGCATAAAAACCCATATGGGGACAGTATAATCCCTGTTATAATTCCATGCATTTTCATGTACCAGTGATTAATCTGACACAGCACTTGGGATTTCCATCTCATACCAGCTCCCCACATCCCTCTGGTGTGTTCAGTGGAAGTGACCTCAGTGTGCCTTTGTATAGGTGTGAGCAGAATTTATTCTACTGATGTTCTCTGACGTTCCCCGCACGCTTGGGTCACAAGCAGGCACCACAGCCTTCCTCTTTCTACAAAGCTCTCCATACCAAACAGAACTTCTTACAACGACACCGTTTTCTAACTCTTCCTACTTGCAGACTATGATGGGAGCTGGGTTTAGAGGCAGGCACAGCAGGCAATGGTGTGAAATGCTGCGCTGCAGCAAGATTCAACCAGGGCATGACTCAGTCTTGGCGCACGAGTCAAGCACGGCTCTCTGCAAAGAGGAGAGGTCACGTACAAGGTCCAGAGATGACAGCACAGGCTTGACAGTTTGTAATGTCCTTACTACTGGGTGCAGCTGTGCATGTGTGTCTCCTGCAAAGTTTTATTGTCCAGATAACAAATTACATATCAAGAGGTATGAAAGTCACAAGCATCATGCCCTCGCTTTATAGGCCTGGCACTAATGTATGCATTTGGGTTTAAAGCAGTTACTTGCATGTTAAAACCCAGCCCGGCTAAGAACTGGTGTAATTCAATACTTCCTTTGAAAACCTCCTGTAGGAAGATTAGAACAATCTTAGTGATTACAGTCTATCTGGGGTCCACAGATGCCAGTAATCTATGGAAATTGTGAACTCAAAGGATTTATGTCTAACTGTGATTTAAAATCCACTACCCAAATCTCCATCGTGGTGGGGTGGGTTGTTTCATTTTTTTTAAATGATTCCTTCCATTCTTTCTCCTCTCTCCCTTCTTTTTTCCCAGCTCAGCCTGGATTTCTGTACACGGTCGTAATGTCTGCCTCAAAGACAAACAGGCACAAGGCAAGCGAGACCCTGCTGCCTTTGTTGCAGTCGCTGCCTGCTGTGTGCGAGCACCGTCCTCCACAGTAGTTGCAGCAGTTGCCCCGGACAGAGATTTGGGCTCTGGAGCCTGTCTGCAGCCCTCACCCTGATGAAAGGCAGATGGGGACAGGGTTCAGTTTACTCTCTTTAAAGATCTATCACAGGCTCCCATGTGAACGGGAATGCAAAGAGAAGTCACAAATCAAAACTGAACCGTGCAGTCCACTTAGGCAAACACTTTTTGCACCATGTGTTTCGCAGGTTCACTTCATTGGAATAGTAAATTGGTCTGAAATTAGTGCCAGATTTTGGAAGGCAGCACCGAAGAAGTATCCACTGAGCACGCGTGCACACAAACCCAGCCAAAGGGACAGGTCACTCCCAGCTCGGGCTGAGGCAAGGCAAATGGACGCAGGGATGGGCATATCCCATGAAGCATGTGTCAGGGATGCTCGTGTCCAGCTCTTCACGCAGCTCCTCAGTGCCCATCTTTGGGACTCTGACCTTGGCATTAGCTCTTCCCTGTGTGGACATGGTTTTTGCTTCCCAGCATAGGGTACTCCACAGGAAGATCCTCACAAACAGGTGGACATGCACATCCACGAATCTTTAGTATAAGCTCTTCAATTAGAGGGCTTTCAAACAACAACAACAATAACCTTGTCTGCCCAGACTGTTCAAATAAACTGTTTCAGATTAAGGCCCTGAGTTTTTATTGAGTTTAAACAAATACATAGAACACAAGAGCTCTGCAGTATTGTATTCCTGTGACAGCCGGCTCCCAGCAGCTCTCCAAGGCAGAGCCATGCACTGATGGGTTTGCTCACCCATCAGCTCCCCTCTCACCAGCTCAGAAGATGCAGATCCGGCAGGTCCTTAATCCAAACCAGGGTTTTGGTTTTACAGCTCTGGAAGGAGGTTTTGCTTACCCCAAACCTGGCTTCAATTTTATCTCATTTCCATAAATAGCACTAGGAACCTTTGGCAATGTTTTGCCACATTTTCCAGTGGAGGACAGGCAAAGACTCAAGGCCAATGCTATATAAGGGTATCTGAACATTGTTTCTCCCGCCTCTTTGCACCTAAAAGCCTCTCAAGTGTCCTGCCCAGATGTTTTACCCTCTTCTGCTTTTCAGTCCATATTTTCGAACTGTCGTTCCCTTGTGTTTCACCTCATTTCCTCCCAGTTTCCACCTCCATTTTGTCACTTAATCATGTGGGCCTCTGTAGCCTCTCATTTGCTTGTGGTAAATCTGGCATCTTTATTAAATCCAGACTGTTTCACTCAGGGGGCACATTTACAGGTAAATCTCCTTATAGGCAGCCACCTCTGACTCAATAGTACATTTAATCCTGCAGATGTCAAGCGAAAGGTGATAAATCATCTACCTCCGATCAAATAAATCCTGCCTCTTTGCGTTCAAGCATGGTACTTCTCCCACATCACTGAGGACAGGGGGTTGCCTTGGGCTGTGGTAGCTCCAGACTAAACTTTACAACGCTTACAGATCAGCTCCCCTGTCAGCAACATCTAAACTATTTGTTTAATTTGTGCTGAATCAGAGCCCGAAGAAAGTTATTTTTATTTATTCATTTATTTGTTTGTTTGTGGGGTTTTGTTGAGGGGTTTGGGGAATTTGGAGTGGGGGGTTGTCTGTGTTTTTTGAATGGGGGGGGGGTTGTTTGTTTCTTAGTGCTGGAACAAGGCAAACAAATCCAAAACACAAACTTGGGTCAGAATCCTGCTGTAGAGCTAGGCAAGGGTTAAAGGCAGCCTGTCTCCATCCCAGAGAGTGAATGGGTAGGCTGCTCTGCCCGGGCAGCCCCTGTCTTTACACAAAGCCCCATTGAGCCGGGGCAGGATCGGGGCAGGAGGGGTTTGCAGCGCAGTTGTAACTCCACAAGCCGGCTCCTTTCACTGCAAAGACCCAGCAAGGCCCGTTGGCAGCTCCCGCCGAGTTCGCAGGCTCTGCCAGCCAACTGCTCCCTGTTTGTTCCTTTTTCTTAAAACAAGACACACAGGGAAAATAAATACAAAAAGCCCCCGGTATGTGCGTGGCATTAAGCTGCAAGACCCACCACTCCAGTCCAAGGCTTTAAAAAACCTACAGTTCCTTCTACTGCTCTAATTTGGCTGTGTTGCACCTGCAAAGTATTTTTTTTATTCCAGCATCCTTCTTAAACACAGATGTACATGCTGAGCCAGGAGCCTTCTGAAGTGCTCAGTGTTGACTTAACTCTTTCCCTCTGGACTCTGGTGACTTCAATGAGATCACTTGTGCCAAGGCTGATCGCTTTGAAAAGCCCTGCTCTCAGGTGCATGGCCCACGCACTCCCATTTGTGGGCCTAAATTTCAGCTACCCGTATCTACCCCTTGACTTCCAAATATAGTCTGATCTGCACAGCCTGCAAGTCCCTTGACTTCAGGAAAGCTGTTGAGTACCTGTAAAAAATCAGGCCACTTGTTTTGCAGTGCTCAGATGAGGATTTAGGCCCCAGATGCTCAAAAACTACAGCTTAAATTTAGACATCTGCATCTGTACCACTGGCAAAGTGTTTTTATTTTTGGAAGCACTGAGCCCCAGCAGCTTTCATTAATTTTTGTAAGAGCTGCTGGGAGCAGAGAGTCTTGGAAACCTCTTCTGGGGAAGCTGTGCTAACATTAGACTCTTGTTTTCAGAAGCGCTGGCTTGAAAAGAAATGACACACAATCAGGAGGAAGGAAAATGTTTGCTTAGCCTTCCTATTTAATAAAGTCGTTCCATGAGCAATGGATCTGGTAAACTCCAGTTTCTTCAGGGTTGGTGCCCAGTGTCCTCAAAATCCCACCACCAAACAGCAGTTTGCTCAACTCCCTCTCACTTTCCCAGCCTGTTTGGTGGGACAAACTGCTGCGGCTAGATCCCACTGACTGGCTGCTGGCTGCTGTCACTGAAAGCTGAGTGACAGCTGCCTTTCCTCCACTGCCAGCTTAATTTCTTCCTCTTTCTTCTAACAAGGCTTATTTTCAGGGAAACTGCAGGAACTTAACGTGTTGTGGACCTTTAACCTTCTATCAGATTTGGTTGAAAAAGTGCCCAGAAGTTATTACGGACAAGAAACAGAACTGGATGAGGCTTGTTTCCTTAGGAACCTAGGCCAAAAGGGAAACATAATCAGATACTTGTGCATATCTGAAAAATTCAAGCTAGGGAACTGCATTATAGCCATTAAAAATTATACAAATCTACAAAAAGCAAAGCCAAAGGAGTTTATGAGTCTGCGAGGCCTAAAGGCAACTAGAAGTTTAAATGCAGGTAAATGCCTGATGACTGTGTACACCAGGCAATATGTGGCATTTCCTTCCACTTTAACTTGTCCTCCTGTGAGCCAGGCGAGAGTGGAGGTGCGCGTGGTTATGCTGCGTGGAAAGCACATGGCTCACGCAAAGGGTTTGATTCAGGCAAGCACCACATTTGGGTAGATCCCTCAGCAACGCTCATGAGTGTCTTCAGGTGGGAATTCACACCACATCGAGAAGCCCTGCCTCACGTGTGGTGGCAGTTGTGAAGTGTGGGGTGCCTGGGGAAGAAACAGCCCAACAGGAGTTTCGTTGCAGATGTCTTTTTTAAAAACAGTTATAAATACAACCCAGAAAGCCATAAATTCCACCTGTGTTTGCATTGCCATGAAACTGGAGAAAATGTCGGAGGAGAACACTGTGATTTTCTAGAAAGCAAGAAAATCCATAGTAAGAGCAGCTGTCAAACACGCTTCCAAAATACGCTGCTGTGGCTGCCAGGGATCGGTGACCTGGGCGCTTGGTGTCCCAGGTGCCCCGGCTGCAAGGTGCAATGCTTGCTGCTACAGGGCAGCAGGGAGGCTGCTAGGTCTTCCCTTATCTCTTTCCATCTGCCCACCTGGCTGCATTGGAGGGAGAAGATGGGAAAGCCTGCACAAAGCCTCCCTCCTTCTGCCCGATGCAGCAAAAGGCAGCCTGGGGGCACCGGTTACCAACAGCCAAGGCTCCCTAAGTCAAGCAAGAGGCCCCTGCATCTTCAGAAAGCCAGCAGACCCTCCACCACGGCAACACCAATGCCTTTCCTACTCTTCTCCCATATTTCTGTTGGTGGAATCCAGTATTAAATGTGACAACAAACGCACAGAAGTTCTCTACTTTCTGGTTTCAGCAGCTGGACATGTTTCAACGCCTCTCTAGACTTAGGTTAGCAAAAGTCACTTGAAACCTGTGAAGAACACATCTCTTTCTCCCACTTCTCTCAGGGCAGCAGTGGTAGGAGGGAGCCCTGCCTCACTGAGTTTTTCTACCTGTTGCATTTGTGCACGTCAATGGCAACATGGAACAATCTTTGGCCAATCTCAAATGACTCACTAGATCACCGGGAGCAATTAGAGAAGGTAATGGAAGGAAGAGAAAACAGCAAAATGTTCTAACTATGGCAATGGCCCAAGCCAGATTCTGCAGCGGGTGCTGAAGTATCAAAATGTGAAAAAAAAAAGCCAAACAGCAATAATATATGGCAGCATATGTAGAGTGTGAACCCAAGACTCTGTTTCATTCAGGATTTGTAGGCTGTCCTCAGAAACACTTAACGTAGGGTTAACAAAGAGCACTGTAACACAGACCGATCCTTTCTCCTGCTGGGGGCCTGCACCCTGCCATCCTGATTTATTCCTTATTCACAGGGTGAAAAAAAAAAACCCTTTGGTTTCAGAAGGAGATATTTCAGATCAAGGACTGAAGCATTTGTGCCTACATTTTCCATCCACGTATTTTACACGCTTCTGGACGCTAACAACAATGCCGTGACTCTGTAAGGATACACGCATTTAAAGCGGCATCAAAACTCCTTTATGGCAAAGATTTCAAATGTTGAATGCATTAGAGAAGAGAAACATTTGCACTGTGTTTCTTATTGTTGGTTGCCTTTCTGTAAGTGCTTTCAACACCACCAAATTAGTCCAGAAGTGGTTAAAAACAGCTAAAGGGAGCTTTGGAGGACTCGGTGTCAGCTGGCATTCTAATGAGAGTTAGACAATCAGAAATAGACAGCTCTGAGGCCAAACAATTAGCCAGACAATTAAAAGGCTCTACTGTACGGGGTTTTATGTGGGATAGGATAATGCAGCCGCAATATTTGTGCTAATAAGGTAGACGGATAAGAATGAAGTTAATTTCCCTTCTCAGCAGCTAAATGAACAGATCGCTTCATTTTAGTCAAGCCTGAAAGGGCGTCATTTTTCCCTGATCAGAAAAAAAGTGTAGAAGAAAGAAATAGAAATAGAAATGGCCATCTCTGGCTATGGAAATAAAGCTGAATGTTCAACTGGTGTGGAGCTTGCAGAGGTCCAGTGCCAATACAGCGCTGCTCTGTCGTCTGCTTTCTACAAATGCCACTTTCACCCGTGACACAGCTAAATCTCTCCCCATTCTAATCACAGATTTTTCCATATGTACAGGATAAGACCATTGCACTCATCTAAGGTTTTTTTTTTTTTATATAACATATTTCTCAGTAGAGATATGACAATTCTATATGAAAAATTAAAATGGTGAAGGGAGTGAGCACAGACTGACACTTCCCCAAAACATGCAGGTAAGTTTCCTGCATTTGGAGAAATTGCAGGGTATGGCACCCCGGGAAAATCCCCTTCCTGAGCACAGTGACCCCAGGGAATGCAGTACACTATGGAAGAGACATGGGCTGGAGGCCAGAGCAGCCCCGGAAACATGACCAGCTCCAGAAGGCTTCTTTCCCCTACAGCCTAAAGTCCTGTGCCTCTCTGACCCTACAGCACCGCAACGCGGCAGACAAGGATCCAAGTCCTGTTACCCACACAGTGTCATGCAGGCTGGCTCAGTTCCTGCAGCAGCATCTGACACCGGTGCTCACCATCTGCCTCAAGGCAAAACCCTCTGATCTGTAACATCCACCTGGGCTCGGTGAGCTGCACCCAAGCCCCATGGCACGAAGCAGATGCTACCAGCTTGGTGCTACGGATGTGGTCCTTCTGTCTGGACACGGTCCTGGGCAGCTGGCTCTAGATGGGGGTTGGACCAGATGACTGGAGGCCCCTTCCAACCATTCTGTTGCCGCATGGGACCGTGATGTGCTGCACACCAATGTTGTAAAACACTACTGAGGCTTTGAACATTTTCTTTGCAGAGTTTGCAGAGATGTGTCTCAGAGCCCCATTCACACCCCATTCCCTCCACACACAGAGAGAGTCATTTGAGGCTTCAGGTTCCCTGCACTATCTTCCCCTCTCCTTCAGACAGCGCAGCTGCTGCCAGAGCCTGCCGTCACGCTGAACATTGGGTTACTGGTTTCTGTGGTGTACCAGCAGTCATGTGTTGCTATTTAACAGAGGGCACCACCAAAACAGTGAAAAATGAGCTGTTTTGTTTTGTTCTCTCCTTGCAACTACAGAAAGAAAACCCAGAAGCAAGTTGTTATACACAGGATCATGGAATCCTTGGGAAAATGAGCCGTTTGGAAAATGAGCCATTGGTCCATTTTACACGAGGGCACGCTGTTGTTTTCCTGTTGTGCTGAAAACCCAAGGGGGGTTGTATCTTCAAGGTTTACCGCACGCTCATAGGACAGGCCAGGAATGGCCAGCTTTTCCCCCTGCCCCTCTGTGTTCTCCCTCTCCCAAAAAAATGCCATCCTGTGACAGTATCACACACGCAAACATCTCTACAAGTGCATTGGCATGGCTCGGTTCGGCCTATAATCACCACATTATGGCTTCAGCCAAGCTATTTCTCCAATAACACTCATATGGACCAACTGCTTTTCCTCCCTAATGAAAACAGCTGAGAAACAGGTGACAAGCCCGGTTTGTGGCAGAGGGAGGGGAAGAAAGCTTTGGCTAACCAAAAGATGGCCCTGACAAAGAATCCCATCTCAGAACTGCATGGTAAAGGAGCCTTGCAGTCGCTGCTGTCGGGCAGGTCTGGATGCAGAAGATCACAGAGCTGTCATTCACATATTTAATACAGGCATCCGTGTTAGTAACCAAAACCTCTTCTTGGCCACTGGAAACTGGAAGCATGTGTTTGAGGCTGCGTTCCCATCTCACCATCCCTGGCATCATGAACTCTGGCCAAGTTCTGCTCCACCAAGCACCTCGCCTTCCAGATCGACCCTGAGCAGGAGGCCCCTTTGAAGGATCAGGTGTACACAGGAGTCCCTGTTTTCAATAACGCCAGTTTCTGTGGTTGCTCCCTGGTTCATGCTCTCTTTTCCAATCTGTCACATAACATACGGAGTCGAGGATTCCCATGGTGCCGAGACCACAGGCCGGTGGAAGCAGCAGTGTGCTTCTTCCCTGGGCACACCGACATGGAGACCAGGGCAGGGATGTCGGATGCAAACAGCATCCCTCTGGATGATTGGATGCCACATTTTGGACCAAAAAAGCCTTTCCTGATGACTTGCTGTATCAAATCCTGCTACGCAAGCACTTTTGTCCAAAAATTCCTGACTGTATCAAGCCTCCAGGGAAACAGGCACTGTATCCCTCCATTCAAAATCATTTTGCTACAGGGGAAATGTTACCAGACTGACATACAGGATGCTCCTATCAATACTGGCCCTGCTGCCTCCAAACCACAATGCCAGCCAAGCTGTAGTCACACACAGCCTTACCAAGGGGCTTTGAGGATGCCTTTGCTTTGTCTGGCATGTACAACGTAAAGTTGCTTGATTTTTGGTTTTGCGCTTCATGTGCACAACACCCTTGGTAATGACAATAAGACAGATTGATGTCACGTTGGTGGGAAGGTTAGCCCACACACAATAGCCATTGTGTCCCAGCGAATTCATTCATTTTTAAGCCTTTTTCTGCTATGACATCATTACAAGTATGGATGATGCTGTAGCACTTTTAGTAGCATGTGGGGAAGTGTCGTTCACATGTGACTAATAGAGAGTTGCTACTCTTTTACGTGATTAATGCGCTAGCGCTTCCCCTCACACCGACTCCGTCACATTTGTCAACTCACTTTTGTTTATTTTATTTTACGCAGCTTGAGCACCAAGATGGGTGAAGCCACCCCGTGGGTCAGCGGTGCAGCTACCCGAAAGATCGAATCACAAGTCCTCTGCCAGCGCCCGGCTGACGGATTGACCTGGAGACGCCAGCACTGAGCTCAGGCGATCAGCGGTGGCTTATGGATGGGTTGTGACATACTGCCCGTAACCAGCTGAGACCTGGGTCCTCCTGAAGTCAGCAGAAAGCCCACAGTTTCGCCCAGCAAGCTCCAGGAATGCCTGTTACTCTTGGATATTTACTACAAGGAGGGCCAAGCTGCCCAGCTTTTGTTTTCTAGCAAATTTAGCTGTGATTTCCGAGGTTTCCCCATTGTGTGGCTTTGGCTTCTGAGCCCATCTGCTACACTTCAGGGTATGTTTTCATTGTGGTGCGTGGGCTCTTGGCTCATTAACGTGGTGTTAATGGAATATGGCAGCTAGAGCCTTCTTCCACTCACTGATAAGACGCTCTTTCCGGAAGGAGGTTTGCCCACAGCAGATTCAACAGCTGAAGCATTTATCTGCCGTGGAGTGTTAATAACTGTCGGATTATAATTACCAAATCTCAATATTTACAGAAAACCAGTCTCTCTATTGTGCAGCTAACAGCACAATCTTGAATGTACGAAACGCCAATTTGCTATGAATGAGGAGCTGCTTGCTAAAATTCAAAAGCAATTAAACCGTAAGCAGTAGCTGACATTTAATGATTATACTGTTTACCAAGGAGCTGCCACTTACTGGGCACAATTCTGGTAGTGAAGATGCTCTATGGGACAAAAGGACCTGGGAAGCCTCCTCCTCAGTTACACTAGAGAGAGGATTAGTGCATGCTGTGCCTCGGTTGGGAGACTGGAAAGCTCTAGATATAAGGAAGATATAAAATCTTTAAATATAAGGAAGAAAATTTTTACAAGGGTGGTGAAACAGTGGAACGGGTTGCCCAGGGAGGTTGAAGATACCCCATCACCGGAAACATTCAAGGCCAGGTTGGACGGGGGTCTGAGCAGCCTGGTCTAGTTGATGATGTCCCTGCTTATGGCAGGGCGGGGGGTTGGACTATCTGGCCTTTAAAGATCCTTTCCAACCCAAACTGGCCTGTGATTCTGTGATCTGGGTTGTCTCAAACAGCTGGCAGCAGATCCCACCACACCTCTTTTAACTGCTTTGATGTGGGATCAGGTTGTGCTCTGTGCACATAATGCGGCTCCTCCGTTTCCTACTAGTAAAGAGAAGGATGGTACATTTGGTTTCCCTGTGTTATTCCTTAGCTCAGCTAGTCTAAGGAGTAAGTCCTTAAATGTGTTCTGTGTCTTCTCCGCACGAGTGAGGGATCTGGCCCTCTACATCTGATACATCTCTTGATATCAGTAATTATACTGCACACCTGAACAATCAGAAATAGGCAATTAATTTTTTAATTATTACGTCTTAGACTCCTTTTTTCCTTGTTTTGATGATCCAAAAGTAGGATTTTTTTTCTCAAAGAAGTGAAAGGTTCTATTCAACTTGGGTCAAACAGAAAAAAAGTCTTCTTTCAACCTAAATCAAACCATTTTTGTTTCCCTGGAAGGACTTTTATTTCTTAACATTCTTTATTATTACAGAGCTGTGACAAATTTCAAAACAAAACGTTGTTTCCTAGTGAAAAAACAAAGCATTTCAGTTATTCCAAAAATGTTCAGATATGCCTGCTCTGCTACTGCATGGCCAAAACCTCTTGCTAAAGTTCAGAGGTATTCATAAAAAGTTTTGGTTGATCCAATGCTGAGATGTTTTTGCAGTGAGGAGAGCCTGTGCCTTAGATCTTTCATCACAACCTCCAGAAAACTGCCCTTTATCCACTTTATCCCAAAGCACCCCAGAAATGCAAGGCGTCCCCCAGTAGGTTTCTATAATTAAAGGGCAATTGTAGAAACTTTACAGCAGATTAAATGCAGCGGAGAAAGCCCACCTGGTTATCACAGCAGACCTGTGGACACCGTGCTTAATCCATGGGCAGAGAGTTGAAAGGAGACGCTCTGCACAGGATGGGACACAGATGCACCCGGCAGCCAAAGTTGCGCTGACTGTGTCTGTGCATGGGGCAAAGCTGGGTGAGTGTTTCTAGGTTTCAGCTGTGTCCTGTGTTTTGCCCTTGGAAATGCAAAGCCAGAGCTGTGCCTCTGTGGTTTAGACAGCTTTTGCAAACCCCTTTTTTCTATTTCCCCAGCTCCCATACAGCCTGGTGCTGTCTCCCAGCAGTACAGCACAGCATCTGACCCTTGCTGACAAGGAGAGGTGTAAGGATAAGCTGCTCAAAACACTTCCTGTGCCTACTCTAGGTGTTTGGCTAGGAAAAAAGAAAGAAACACAAACTTTTTTAGTACTTGTTAGAGGGAGGGATAAAAGTTTTCTATCTCTCCGCACATTTGGTAACTATTTACTTAACTAAATGGTGAAAAAGAGAAGCCTCAATTCTCCAGAGTTGCCTCCCTCAGCTTGTTTATCACTGTGTTGCAACGGCTCTGCGGTTGTGAAATCTCGAGCTGAAAACTCAAAAGGAAATTTCTAGTGACAAGCTTTCCTTGAGGCTGTAAACAAATAGAATTCATTAGGAGGAAGGAAGGGAAGCAGAAGACATCAAAATTAACACAAGCGTGTGTGCGCGTGCACGCACACACACATGCACGCCGCTCCTTCAGAACTACCCTGAGAAAAAATAAATCCTTAAGCCAGGCTTTTTTTTTTTCCTCTTTCCCCAAGGATAACCAGCTTGCTCTAATGCTCCTGGCAGTCAAAAGGAAGCTGAGCTTTCTCAGACCGCAACAGCAGTTGGATTGAACTTTTAGACAGCCTATTTTCATCCGCCGTGCCCTGAAAGTGCTGTGCCCTTCCTACACCTGCCTGCGTGAACTCCAAACCACGGCTCTCCAGGAGCTCTCAGGTGTTTGCTGATAGACAACATATTTTCTTAAAATAAAAAGAACAAATAATGAATGAAAAAGAAGCCCCTGAGCCAAGTGTACTCATGGCTTTTTACCTGTAGCACCAAGGGCTTGTATATTCTGGCTTCGTGTTAAAAAGCGTGCTGATTAAACCAAAATATTATGTTTTGATCTAGCCTGCAGCTGAATGAATTTCTGGCAGGAAACACAGCTCATGAATTCAATCAAAAATCCTTTCATTTGTCACAGCCGCTTCCTGTCCGTCTTTTAAACATCTGCTTCTCTTGTTCGCGACAGAAAAAGTCTTTGTTAAAATAATAAGCGTTCGCTGGTCCTTCCCGCGAATAAAGTGCGCGGTTTCTCAGCGAAGCACGTTCCCCCCACACCTCCCCTCCCGCCCCCAAGTTTATTTTACGTATCTTTAATAGCTTCCTCGTACCCCTCTCTTTCTTTCCGCTTTGAAATTCTGGAAAGTCTCAAGCTGACAAAAGAAGGCACTTCCAAAGCACGAGCTCACGCTACCCCGGCCTTTCTGCCAACGGGACCCAGTGGTTGGGACGCTTTGCTGCGATCCCTGCCAAGGACCTCTCCAGCTCCTTAAATGGAAGCCACTTCCTCCCCAAGGAGGCCAAGCAGCCATCAAGCGTCCCGGGACAGAGGTGCTTCTTCAACATCCTTGCTCCCCCGTGCATGTGATCTCCTGAGACAGAGCTGGGATGTTTGCATTCCCTGACTGTCAGTGGATTTTTCTTCCTGAGCTTTCTTTAATTGTTTTTTATCTTGCAAATTTTTAGCACATACAGCATCACTGTGGTGAGTTCCAGGGTTTAACCGCGACCTCTTCCTCAGCCTGTCTGGAGCCCGACACCCCCTCGTTATATGGGATGTCCCATAAGTCTTGTATTGAAAGAAACAGCCCAAATCGTTTCCTGCAGACTCGCTGGGGAGCATTGCTGATTGTCAGCAGCAGCTCTGACGTGTCCTCTCACTTGCTCCCTTTCCTGACAAGGGACTCACAGACACCTATACATTGGGATGTCCTTGTAACTTTGGTCCCTTTTTTTGTCTAACACACTCTTCCTGAGAAGGAAAGGTGGGACTAGTGAGTTCATATGCCTCTATTTCCATCTCTGCTCCTAATAACACCTCGGGTTTAATGGGTTTTGGCCCACTCTCAAGGTAGAAGCTGCTGCTGTTGCAAAGCTACCACAGCTCTGGGATAACTCTCACTCCCAAACAGGCACAGCTAACTCAGCCTATCAATCAACTGGCATCTATGGTTGGGAGTTTCTCCCAAGTGCAACACTCCAGGTTTAAATAAATTAATCTTGTCTGCTCTTTTATTGCCTTGCTCCCAACTATAGCGACTGCCTTCTGCAAGTCTTTGCAGTTAACTTTCATTTTTATTACCAGCAAACATTGCCACCTCACCATCCACCCTCTTTTCCAGATGGTGGGAGATAAGAAGTGTTCCCATCCTGCCCTGAGCCAGTTCTCCCTTTGTCCCAGTTACGGTGACAATCCCATGCATCTACTGGTAGAGTTGTTTTTCCCCTGGAAAGTGGTTTTCCAATACCAGTACAGCTTTGCCACATGTGTCCACACTAGCAGCGCTTTGCCAGATTAATCCCATGGTATTTTGGTGGCAACAAAAAAAACCCCACCCTCTTTTACAGTTTACAAGCATCCCTTGGATGCAGTATGAGACCTGGGGCTGGAGTGCACCCTTCCAAAAAAGGAGCAGGGCGGTTTAAGTAGGCAGACATAAAGGTACTACATAACCTTGGATATTTAACCCTGGGGTTTAAATCAGGAGAGTGGTTTCTACTAGTTGATGAGAAAAGAACTCCTCCAGGAGTATAAATTAAGAAAGAAAAAAATGGAGCTGACAGGGAATGTAGGAGCATAAATTATTTTCCGTAAGTAAATAAGCAGGCAGTTGCTGTCAGAGCTCCTGCTGCGCGTCCCCACACAGCCACATTAAGATTTCTGTGGTGGCCCATGCAACTGTGGCAGTGAATTTTAATAGGTGCTCACAGTGCTTCTGAAAACCAGTTACTTAAGGTCTGCAATGTCTTTCTGTTCCAGTACTGAGGCACTTCTTGAGCACCTCATTTTCCTGCCCTCCTCATTACTGGGCCTCCAAGGAGTGGGGGCAGCTGACTGTGTGCAGATGCCTGCAGACAGGAAATGCCAGCCAATCTCGACTTGACTTTAAGATAGAAAGCACAATAAGAGACAGGATGGGCCAGGATGGGAGCCAGAATCGCTGCCCATTGACCTGCGGAACTGCAACAGGAGGTCTTGCATGGGTGCTTTGCTTGGGGGATGCTACTGGTAAGGAGGTCACAGTTCATCTACATGTCAGGGCAGGAGGCTGAGCCACACAGTGAATGTATGAGGACAAGCATGAGCCAGTTGCGTATGCCTTGCACCCAGTCACCTGCGACCTGGGGAGTTTGGAGCCTTCTCCCCATCCTTTTTTTTTACAAAATAAAAGAGGTTACTAAATGCAATTACCAAGCAGCAGGTTTCACTCAAACCAAAATAAGCACTTTTCCATCCAGTGCAAATTAAACAGTGGAGTTCATTGCCATCAGCTGTAGCAGAGGCCAGAAGTTAAAACAGCAATTAGACAAACTCGTGGAGGAGAAGTCAGTTGGAGTTATTAAACACAAAGATACCATCTCTGGCTCAGGACCCCCCAGCCCTACAACTGCACTGGGAAAAGGACTGTGCCATGTGTGTCATTTTCATACATTTCTTCTCCAGCATCCACTCCTGTCCAGAACTGGGACTGGATCCTGGGATAGGATAGGATAGGATAGGATAGGATAGGATAGGATAGGATAGGATAGGATAGGATAGGAGGGAAGGGAGAAGAGGGGAGGGAAGAAGAGAGGAGGAATGAAACAATTTCAGTTGGAAGGGACCTAAACCGATCATCTAGTCCTGACCAGGTCAGGGCTGACCAGAAGTTAAAGCATGTTGGTAAGGGCATTGTCCAAAGGCCTCTTAATCACAGACAGGCTGGGGCATTGACCACCTCTCTAGGAAGACTGTTTCAGTGTTTGTCTGTCCTTTTGGTAAAGAAATGCTTCCTAATGTCCAGTCTGAACCTCCCCTGGTGCAGCTTTGGACCATTCTCCACTTGACATACATCTTTCAAACCCAGCATGGTTGTTCTTCACCCACGTGTAGAAGTCCAGAGGCTCATTTAAGAACAGTGTGTGTGCTACTCCAAGAAACCCTCCTGCTTTTGATTTTGAAGGCTTGACCCACGCAAAGTAAGCTCCACAAAACCTGAATTGTATAATGTACAGGGTCCTAGATACATCAGTCCTGACAGCATTTCTTCTTCCCAACTGTTCCTGGGCTGTGCATCACCTGACTGAGAAATGCAGTGCAACCCAGCAGAACAACTGCTGAGCAGTCCTGGGGCAAACACCAGAGACTTAGAGCATGCAGAAGTCTGGCCTTTTGTATGGGTGCGCTTATGTCAGCCTGGGGTTCAGAGGTGGCTACTGAGACTAAAGAATTACTCCCACTCTGGGCTCTCTGTTGAGCATCTATTTTGCCTCACTAATTGTTAAATGCCAGAAACTAATTTTGTTTTAAATGATCTTTAATATCATACATTTTTAAAAAGGCTATAAAGCTCCTACGCTTCAGAATCGCAACTTGACACCCAATTCCCATCTGTCTCCTATTAACAAAAACAACCTAGATAATCTACAGTCACGTGTGGAAAAAGAGATGAAAAACTGGTGAAGATGATACAGTGTGGACCACCAAGCAGTCAGCACCATCCTAACAGCACTCATCCTAACAGCATTTGTCTGATCTAGTGGCTAGTTTTAAGGAATGACTGAATAAAGATGAGATAAATTAATGGATGGGGCCAACTATGTACATTGACAAAGTGAAGCTCCATTTAGAAATGTGGAGAGGGCAACTGACTCGAGTTCAAGGCCACTCCAAAACTCCATTTCATTATATAAGGCATGAATTACATGGGCAATCTCCGCCCCAGATGCTCACCCTAAGTGCCTGAATGAAAAGAGAGGAGAGGTGCCAGGAACAGTTTGGATGAGAGAGGACATGTATATGTTAGTCACAGACTGGCCCACCATCTGCACGCCTGCCTTGCAAGCGTGCACTCCAGCAGGGAATTCGGACAAGCTTTATCAATGGGGAGAACGTGAGCAGCTCCAAGGATTTCCTATGGACCTGAGCTTGTGTGGTCTGTGGAGAGCAGATGCAGGTAGACCAGAGTGCAATGGCTGGATCCCCCAGCAGTAATCCTGCAGGGTGGGGGCTTTGGGTTTGGATGGCAGCTGGAGATGTGGCAGAAAAGCCCTAAAGTCAAAGGGCTGCGTGACTTTCAACTCAGCCCATACTGCTCAGACAGGTGCCCCAGTGCTGCCCCATCAACTTCATGCCACCAGAGATATATTTTGCAGCCCTGGGAGAGTTCCTACCACCTTGTGTCCCCACAACTCCACATGGCCCATTGCCTACAGCCCTTCCCTGAAGGCAACATGCTGCACTGACTGCGGAGGCGAGGAGAGAGAGAAGCCTTCACAGATGAAGAAGAAAAGGCTGGATCTCTGATACGAGGCTCCTAGAAGATATAGGGGCAGGTGCAGAGGAGGAAACCATGAACAAAGTCTGCTGCTGAAGCACAGCACCTTGCAACATTTCCCACCAGGAACTGTGGAGCTCACTTAGCTGTTGCTAGGGCCCAAGGTGCCTGTGGCTGCTGCTGCTGTAAATGAAGTTTCCATTCCAGGATAAACTAAGCAAGCAGTGGGCCACTTTTTAGGGAAATCTCCCCTTCATCCCTTGAACACACAGAGAAACAAAGGATCTCCACATCTGCCTGCTGCTCGGCCAGCCCAAAAGCAGTGAGCACGCTTGCACAGTAAGAGGCAGCTGAGGAAGAGATCCATGGTGGCAGTCAGGGACCGTCCTTGGCTGCAACCTGAGGCTGACTGTCTGTGGAGCAAATGGGAACCTTGTGCAGACACACAGCCTGTTCCTCACGCTGGGAGGATCACACACCATTTCTGTGTTTGGAGAATTCCGCTGCGTATAATTATTCCTTTGATTGTGTGAAAAGAGCAGCTACCATGTGCCTGAACCATGGCTTTGCTGTGAATTACCAATTTGGAAAAGGAAAGGAGGCTGTGAGGACCGAAGAACAGGCCTCTCTTACCAGTTCCTCTTTTATTTCTTTTTAATTAATTAATTAATCAAATTGATGCATATCTCAACCAAACTGTGCTGCTGTCAGGACAAGGAAATCATTCCAGGAACTGCTTTCATTATCGTGAGCAAAGTGGAAGTCCTGTGCAGTGTTTACTTTGGGCCCAGGCGGCTGCCCGAAGGCCGCGCTTCAAAGGTCTCTCCTCTGCTCACGTGGCAGCACCACCCCTGTTTCCCAGCCGCAGTCTCCTCCAGCTCTAGACCTGCTCCTCCTTTCATTTCTCCACCCAGTTTAGGCTCACCAAACATCAGCAGGCTTGGTCACATGCAAGTGTCTTGCAGCAGAAAATGAAGTGTCCAAGGCAGATTACTTTTATCACCTCACCAAATTGCTAATCCCAGAGGTTAGTTTGTAGCTAGCAAGTGGCACCACTTGGGTTTTAGAGAAAAAAAAACACGCTGGATTTCTCCTGAAGGATGAAGAAAGCTCCCTTCTCAATCATTCACCGATGACCAAAGGACTCGGAGACAACCGAAGGCCAAATGCTACCAAGAACCTGAGTGAGACATAGCCAGAATTTCCAAAGTCCCATCACCATCTCACACTGTCGTCTATGCCAGGTAAACACTGAGACAGACGAGCCTGGCTTTGCTGCACAGTGCTTCAGCCCATACAGAACCAGACTACCCAACAGGCAGTGGCTCTGGCCCTCAGGGCTGCCCCAGTAACCTCACAGCCAGTGCTTGGCCACACACTGGCAGTCGCTGCTCAGGGCTGCTGGAGAAGAGTAAACCAGAGACACACAAAAGTTTCAGCTGGAGTACACCCAAATGCTGAGCTAGGCTGGGCTTGACTCAGGTTCTTTGTAGGGGTTCAGAGGCTGCCTTCACTTTTTGCTGCCTACCGACCCCGCTGCCGTGGGGCATGAACCCGCTTTGCGCCTGTGCTGGAGCAGCTTCTCATCCCAAATGCCGGGGGTCCCGCTGGGCTGACAGACAGATGATCACTAAAGCTGCCATGGCCTGTGCCAGTCAGATTGCTGCAGACACTGCTCTGCTGCTGTGCCAGCTCCCAAATTATATTGACTCCAACAATTAATTGCTTTTTCTATTTTTAAATATGAAAGGGTCTCTGTTTGGCTGTCAAGTGCAGTTATTGCAGGCATGAAAGAGCCAGTTTTCAGCTGAAATCTATCCAGAGGTGGTTTGGGATCTGTAGAGTAGATCTAGGGGCTGCACTTCTCTCCCAAGTGCAGTTCCCCTTGGATTTCACACAGATTTGCCAAGTCTCACGCAACTCCAGACTCCCTTTCCCCTGCAGCTCTGTGGCTAGGATGGAGCGCCACAGTCTCAGGTGCTGCCTTGGCTGGGCAATCCAGTGCTCTGCCCCACCGCGCTTGCCGACCTTGAGAGGTGGATCCTTCCTGCTCATAAATCACATTTACGGGAAGGTGCAAAGTAGGGGCTTTTCCTGGCTTTGTGCCCGGCCTCATTGGAGGGCCATGAAGGCATCACCCTCCTGATCTGGGAAGTGTCCCAGCAGTTGGGATAGCAGCACAGGTCCCAGGTGGTGTCACAGCAGCACCTGCTTGTCTTTACCAAAACAGGATCACGGGCACCTCTAGGGACCAAAACTGGGTTTTTTTTCTAATGGGATGCAAATAGACACAAGCAACACTGAAGTAACAGCAACAGCAAGGCCAGGCTGCCAATTCTGTGACCAGGAGGCCCAGGGCAGCACCACGAGAGCAAGGTAAAGCCTTCACAGCATCACCCTCCTGGGTTTTACTTGGGCAAGTAGTTAAGGGCATTTCTATCACGCAAGTTACAACACTAGTGAGCTTTGCAGCTTTATCTATTTTGTCCTTTATTTACCTTGACTTGCAAAGTGAGCTGGCTATAAACTAGCAGGCTGCTTTCCCAGGCTACATGGACAACGCTGACTTTCTCCAGATGAGCGCTGACCTTGCGGGTGGCTATGGCCATGGCGTACCACCTCCTCCCTCTGAGGAACACAGTTGGCGTAAGCCATAGCACTCGCGGGGTTAGAAACCATCAGCTGATAGCTCAGGGACCTGAATCTGTTCGGGTCACAGAAAAAGCTGACCAGGAGCTGTCATCAGGCTAAACACCCTTCTAGAAGCAGCTCCAAGTGGCTGTACCTACAGCAAGGGAAAGGCTGAGGTTAAATCAGGTTTCCCAGCGCATGTTAGCCAAACCCAATGGAAGACTGACTCACTTTTGGTAAACAGCTGTGGTTGTTTAAGGTATTACCACCCTGGGTGTTCGACTCTGTCAGAGACACAGCCCTCGTAGCAGGACCGGCTGGAGAAAACAAGCAAACGTGCCTTGGGCTTCTCAGTTCACTGCCTGGTATCTTGGCATGAAGCAGCCTCCATACGTCTGCCGCCCAGGGCTGCTGAGATACCCGTGGTGTGGGTATGTGTTGCTCTCTGGGAGGCCGGGAAGGAACAATCTAGCAGAAAAGAGGGGGATGGATGGCACTGCAGCATGAATTCCTGGACTCAGGATGGTACTTGAGGGATAACTCCAGCCACCCAGATCTGAGGTTTCTCCCTCTGCTCAGCTTAGCATTAGGGGGGGGAAGACAGGCAACAGTGTCACACTTGGGCTGTCAGGAAGTGACAGGGACATCCATGCTCTGCACAGTGTGTGTGGGGTGTTAAGATTCCCTGGAGCACACCCAAGGGCTCGGACCAACCAGAGCAGGCTCCAAGGCTGTCGCAAGGCTTTTGCAACATCACGGTGGAGAACTGTAAGAGCTCTAGCTGGCTCCCTGTGAAAATTAACTCTGTCCTGGCCAAAAACCAGGGCACTTCTGAATATTGCTGACTGTCTCAAAGGGCTGGCATTGGCATTGCTCTGAAATCTGGAAACAACACCCAGCATGTAAGATGGGTACATGCATTTCTTCAGTTACGTGCAGCTCAAGGATGTCTCCAGTGTGACAGTGCGCGGTACCTCCCTCTACCCCCAAGTGCACGAACCAGGAGGGATTCCAGGCAGCAGATACTCAGGGTGTCTCATTTTCTCCTTGCATCACCCTGACTATTGAGATGAAGCAGGCACTGAGGGAGAAGTCCTTACGTTTTTTTCCAGGAGTCAAATGCTTCCAGGAGCTGGAGCATCAGCGTCTTGGAAAGGAAGCATTTGACTCCTGTGGGAGCCGGAGCCAAGAGCGTACTAATACCTGTGCAGCACTGCTGAGGGAAAGGTCAAAATCATGCTCCCTGGTCTGAGGAACTGAAGGCAGGCTTAAAGATTATGTTAGGGCTTTTGGAGATTTATGATATAATTCCAGGCTGTCTATGGGCTTTCCCCCCACCTTGTCTGGCTGCCTACAAATTATAATAAATTGGAAATACTGAATGCCCAAATATCCAATATCCAGGGTCCCTGATGCAGGGATGGCTGATGTTTGGAGTTTCACTCCTGAAAGTGAATAACATCAATGTGTGTGACTGCAGGTGATTTATCACTGTGACAAAGACCTGGCTACAGGGATGGGGGACAAAATATATATCAAACCCCAAAGGTTTAATCCTAGATGCTTTTCTCCACTATGATTTCATGGTGTTACACTGCCATAAAATGGGAGAGCTGGCTCTCAGGGCTTGAGACAGTGATCCTCTTATTGATCTGCTCCTCCTTATCCCCTCACTAGATTTTTTTTGACTGGAAACACCACGAGGGTTTTGTGGGGTTTATGAGCTCTGCATTTTATGAACCGATTTATGCACCATGCCCTGCTCTCTCATCTGTGCTGTGGTAATTCTGGAGTGCTTCCACTTCTTATCCAGTAACAGAGCAGAGAAACCACTGCAAGCTCCCAAATTTCATTCTATCTTTAGGGCTGCAGTGTGGTGGTCTTCACATGTAAGTAACAGAGTTCCAGGGAAATACAAATGTCAAGTCTGGTGGGAGAATTTAACCAACTAGCAAATTCCCAGCATTTGATCACACTTGTAAGGTACTAGAGAGCAAAAACTCTTAGGCTCCCACACAAACAAAAGCCGTATTTTCAAACATGATAGCTGCATCTGAAGTTTAAAAAAAAAAAGGGAAAAAAAGAAACCAACAACCTCAGCAGCAGCACAAAACATCCTTTGTTGCCGGACGTGAGAAAAACACTACAGTTCTAAAAAAAGCCATAGGAAGGAAGTGGAAGAACCTCAGAGGCGAGTGGGAGTGCGAAAGGAATGTGGCTGCATTTTTCCCCCTCCCTGGATGTAAGCTCGCTGTTCAGAGGCGAAGGGAGAGCTGTTGGGGGGAGTTTTACTCTTTGGGAGTTTTGCTGTTTGGAAGCGCAGTGCACACTAAAGCAACTCACTCTTCTGGGTGATTCTTCTCGAATTTGTAGGTAAAAACCCCACCGCAAAGGGCTAGCAGGATTAGCATCCAAGTTCTGCTCTTGGTTCTACTCCTGTAAGCTAAAAAGTAATCATTTCTGATGGTTACTTGGATTCTCACATCAAGTTTTACCACCCCGATGCCCCTGCTCTTTGCAGCCTCCTTGGCATACCCACGACCAACAAAAGATGGGTGGCAGCAAGCACTGCCGACTTCAGCACTCAAACATTCGGAGAAGCCCTGAATTATATCCCTTGTAGGCTCCCAAGCTTCTGAGATTGCCAAAAACAAGCAGAAGAAAACAGAAGAGTCATTTGAAAACAATGTCATGAAAAGGAAATCAATTTCGTATGCATTGCTGAGATTAACGGCCTGCATAAAGGAGCAAGAACGGGTGGGCCGCAATTTTAGGAGGTCTTTATGTCACACCATGGGAGAGGTTTATGGGGAAAGTAACATGTGCTCTTTACTTCAGGGTTACCTGCATTTTTAAAACACCTAACTGGATCCCTGGGCTAGGCAGTAGCCCAGCAGCCCAGAGCACTGAGTTTTCCCCCAGCCATGAGCGCTGGTGGCAACACGTATCCGAAAGCCGTGCGTTCGCTGCACCGTGCTACATGGGCCCCGTGCGCTGAACGGGAGAGGAGCCTTATCACTGCAGCAGGGATCTGAATTCTCCAGAGAGCCAGCAGTGAGAGAGAAAATGGGAGGGTTTGCACTAAAACAGAACAAAAGAAAAAAGAATAGCAAAAATCTCAATATACAAGAGGTTTCTTTGGTTATTTATTAGTGGCCTTTGCCGTCCCACGGCCTGGCAAAGCCTCGCGGGAACTGTGGAACAGCCTAGACTTTGTTTTGCAGCGGAGAGATGTAAACTCTGCAAAGCTTCACCTTTCACACTCCCTCTTTGCAGTGGTGCAGTACATCCCCTCTCTTCCCAACAAGAAGTATCGTTTATATTTAGCATTTCTCTTCACTCACTCTCCATTATTAATGAGGTTTGCATGAGAACATACTTTCTGTTTCGTTCCAGAGCTTGTTTGCTCCTTTGCTGCCTGCAGCCATGCTATGCATCTCTGTACCCTACTATCAAGGAGCACAGGGAGGACCAGGAATAGGAGCAACAAGCTTCCTGGCAAGCCAGGCTACACAAGGGTCTACCTCCCCTTCCCAGGAAAGTGAGAGAGGAAGCAACTTTGCTTCTTCTTAAAAAACATGACAGAGCCCCCATGTACCCCATGGCTACTGCGTCTGCCATGCTTCAAGTTCCTAGTCACTAGAGACTTGCTGTTATCTCAGTAGGAACATGGAGGAGCTTATCTCTGCGTCCAGCACTTCCTGTGGGAAAGCAAGGACCCAACTGCTGCCTTGTGTTTAGCCAGAACTCCTTATGCCAGCACAACCCAGGTGGGAAACTGTGTCCTGCTACAAGCCTTCTCAGCCACCTCAGTACAGCATGGGGGAATGGGAACTCCTGTTTTCTCTCACTGTGGGTTTCCTCCTGAATACTGAGACTGAGCAGGGGTCCCAAAGTCTGTTTGCTGCAAGCTGAAGTTTGTAAAGTCACTTGCATGACCAACCACAAGAGCCTCTGGAAATTGGAAATAGACTGTCTTTCACAGCTCCCTGAGGAGGCAGAGTAAAGCAATACCTCCACTTGACATAGAGCAGCCAAAGAGAGCCAAAGAGAGCTGTGTCTACAGCATGAGGGAAGTCTGTGGCAGAGCAAATGGAGCCATGACTCCCAAACCAGCAGATAAGCCCTTCCTGACACGGGCCCTTCTCCCCATGCTTCATAACAAAAGCCTGACTCAAGCCTGTGTCACTCTGCACTGACCCACTCTTCACCCAGACATTTCTCCAAGGGTGGTCAGAGCTCTTGAGGTTTTGTGTGGACTTCTCAGTGTTGGTAGCTGGCAGCAGCTCAGGGCAATACCAGATGCCAAGGTGATGAGTACCTTCCAGACATACTGATAGACAGTCCCTGTGGTTCTGCTTTTTTGCTTATGCACGCAAAACCTTCCCTAACTCTTCTTCAGCTCCTTCTACACTGAGACACATCTGGAGCCCTGATGGCCATGGAGATCCACAAAACAACAGTCCCAGTGGAACAACTGTTACAGCACTGAGCTGTGATTGAGGAGCTCATTTCCCAGTACCATCTTCATCTTCCTGGGTGATCCTGAATAAACGTCAGTGGACCTGATCCACAGCCCTCTGTTTTCTCTGATTACCTTCAACATTGACCAGGTCAGGATTCAGGTTTCTCTAAGGCTATGGGCCATAGTCATCATGACCACTGCATCTTAGCACAAAGCTCAAGAAGAGATCTGTACTGCCTGCAGATAGACCATCAGCCACTGGAAAGGGAGGGGCTTCACAGTTAATGAGGTTTTCTTGTGGACGATATGAATGGGCTAAAGCTAAAAGGAGGGAAGGTTTAGATTAGATATTAGGGGGAAGTTCTTTACAGAGGAAGCAGTAAGGTGCTGGAACAGACTGCCCAGAGAGGTGGTGGATGCCCTGTCCCTGGCGGTGTTCAAGGCCAGGTGGGATGGGGCTCTGGGCAACCTTGTGTAGATCCAGACCTGGAGGTTGGTGTCCCTGCCTGTGGCAGGGGGTTGGTACTTGATGATCCTTGGGGTCCCTTCCAACCCAGACCTTTCTATGATTGTATGATTCAGTGCCCAGCTTGCTTGCTGTCTGGGGCAGCTCTTTCTCCCCTCTTAGTTCCGCAGCACTTCAAGGTAAGACTTGTCTCCTACAGCCTGCAGTTTAGCAGGGACTTCCTCTGGGGCAGGGTCCCACCATTTGTGCTGTAATATGAGAGTCGTAACAGGACGCAGGGTATGTGGTGGGAGGCAACACCCACACACACAGGGACCGCTGCTGGGAACATTCCTCATTGCTCCTCCCATGGCCCATGTGGGATATCTGCCAGGGGCTCTTGCCCTCCTGTGCACCACCTTTCCTACAGCCCCTCTGTTCCCACCGTTCCCTTCATTGCGTGAGACCAGTACGACACCCTGATGAATCACAGAATCACAGAACTGTAGAGGTTGGAAGGGACCTCCAGAGATCATCCGGTTCCAACCCCTGCCAGAGCAGCTCCCTAGGACATATCACTCAGATAGGTGTCCAGACGAGTCTTGAATATCTCCAGAGAAGGAGACTCTACCACCTCCCTGGGCAGCCTGTCCCAGGGCTCTGCCACCCTCACTGTGTAAAAATTCTTCCACATGTTGGTGCAGAGCTTCCTGTGCTCCAACTTGAGGCCATTGCCACTTGTCCTGTCCCCACAGACCATTGAAAAGAGGCTGAATGAGAGTGCAGCTATGGTGGTATAAGGCTGCTCTGTATCACCTGCTCTTGTAGGCTTGACAGGAACCAGTCTGGACAAGACTGTTCCCAGGAATCATTCGGTTCTCACGTTAATGAGATCACTTCTTATGAAACAGTGTGAATTGTTAAATGAGATGTGTTTGTCTCTCACATTGCTATTTGTCATTCATAGGATGATGGTGCAAAGGGCTGCATGCACGCTTCCCCTTCGCTGTGCATCTCCACACGTGGGTGAATGGGATGTTTTCCACACGCTTTCCACTATCACCAGCTTAACTGACCGTGACTGTGCCTGTTTGGTGGTTCCCAATGCTGCCAACAGCTCAAAGCTGGCTGTTGAAAAGCTGGCATTCGAGTTAGTACCAACCAGTTCAGCTTTTGGTTCCTGCTCAGCAGCAGTGAGCAAGGTGAAAGTGCTCTCACCCATTACTCAGCCCCTGAGACAGCCCAGACTGTTTGTTTGTTTGTTTGTTTGTTTGTTTTCTTTACAGCAATCTCTGGAGTGGCTGCAGAAATGCAAACAGAAAGCACTCCTGACCGATTGGAAACAATTAGGAACATCTCACAGTCACTGGAGCAGAGATTTTGTTATGATAATAAAGAATGTTCTTTGCTGGTGTATTATTTTAAAAGGAGAAAATTAAAAAGAAATATATCACGAAGGAGCTGACAGTGCTTGAAACCCACATCCTGTTGTTATCCGTGGGTCTGGTACTATATACCGCTGGCAGCTGCGAGATGAACTTTCCCATTAGGCCCCTTCCAAGCCCTTAACCCTGACCCAAAGGGACCTTCTCTCCCTCTTTTAAAGGGAGAGAGAGAAATCAATCTCCCTGCTGATTCAGCTGCAGGCCTCTTATGTCCAAAGAATATTAGCACTGCAAAAAGACGAAGGGGGGAAAAAAGTGCAGATTGAGGTTTTTTTAACGATGCAGATCGGTGATATTTATGGACTAAAGTTCCTATCCCTGGGACCCATTTCATGCAATCAAATTACTTTCATAAAGCATCAAAGACTCAGATTCTAAACTGAAAACCCTTGTTTGGTCTTAATTCCTTCCAGCATGCTTAGAACTAATAATTTCCAAGACCAGATTAAAGTCACGGATACTACTACTCCGAGGTCTTGTAAACTTCCTCCTGCCTCACTTGAGATCCATGGACACTTTTCTCAGGCTTTTTAACAGCTACACACATGTCTTTCTAATTTCCTAAGACAAGGCTAGTTCCTTTCAAGATGTTCCTCTGGCCCACCGCTATTACTGTCAAAACTTGCTTGCTCTCCTTCTCTTGCCTGTTCTTTCTCTGCTTACAGGCGTCTAGGAATATATTAAGGTGTACTCTGAAAAACAGCAGTGTTTCCTTATTCCTAGCTGCCTGGGTTTACAGAAAAATAGATAGGGAAGGGAAGGGAGAAAAATGGAGACTTGTAAATAAAAAAGAAAGAATAAGGGAATGAGAAAGAATGGAAAAGAAAGGAAGTAAAAGAAAGATAAAAGAAAATAAAAGATGAAAAAGAATGAAAGAAGAAAAGAGAGTGAAAGAAAAAAGGGAAAGAGAGAGAAAAGGATAGAGAGAGGAGAGGAGAGGAGAGGAGAGGAGAGGAGAGGAGAGGAGAGGAGAGGAGAGGAGAGGAGAGGAGAGGAGAGGAGAGGAGAGGAGAGGAGAGGAGAGGAGAGGAGAGGAGAGGAGAGGAGAGGAGAGGAGAGGAGAGGAGAGGAGAGGAGAGGAGAGGAGAGGAGAGGAGAGGAGAGGAGAGGAGAGGAGAGGAGAGGAGAGGAGAGGAGAGGAGAGGAGAGGAGAGGAGAGGAGAGGAGAGGAGAGGAGAGGAGAGGAGAGGAGAGGAGAGGAGAGGAGAGGAGAGGAGAGGAGAGGAGAGGAGAGGAGAGGGAGTTCCACCACACTTAACCCAAAAGCTCAAGTCTCTCCAGTCTGTAAAAAGCTCACAGTGCCTCATTTAGAGGTAGAAGTAAAAAGTTCACCAGAAATGCCCCCATCTGGAAACATTTACTGGCTTAAGGTATCTCTGTCTTTTGCCATGTTTCTGTGAAGTCACATTTACAAGCTAAGCCAGCCTTTCTGCTCAGATAGTCAGGACACAGAGGCAGAGCAGACTTCAGGCCAGAGGCTGAAGGATATTTGTAGTGCCTTGTAATCTGTCACTGCAGCAAAAATCCTGTTAGTGCAGCACTGCCTGCAAGACATGCTCTGAGAGAAGATAACACAGCCTTTTTGGGAGGTCTGAGGCCCAAAGGTTTGTGTCTCACCCTGCACAGCCAGCGTGACTCCTCTGAAGCTACTGAGCACAGATGTCAATGATCTTTCAGGGATACCTTAGCTTCCCCCAGATGAGCTGGGGCAGGTCCAGGCTAGAGGTGGATGAATGGAGGCAGCTCTCAGAAGAGCTTCAGCCAAGGTGAGCAGCCCCAATGGCTCAGCGAAGATCAGCAGGTCAGCACACCCTGGGCTTGCCACACAGGCAGCTCAAGGAGCTCTGCAAGTGCTCTGGAGTCCCCACTCACAGCTCTTGCCCCCAGCATGGTCCCAGGGTAACTAGCTTAACTTTGGCTGGTTTCACATGGATTCCCACTGGCCTAACTGTGTCCAAGCCATCATTTTGTTCTGCAGATTCATGGCAGCTCTCATGTCCTCTGTGAGCAGATGGTGTTCACAGGCAAGGTCAGCTTCCTCAGTTCAAGAAGTCTGAGGAGTAGGAGTGAAAGCCTGACAGGAGATGTCTCTGGAGTTGAAGGTGCTGAAGGATCAAGCATCTCTAATTCTTTTGCATAATGGTCCTGGACACAGAAAACCATAACGAGGGAAGAAGAGACAGGAGAAGGGAGGATGCTACAAGTTTGTGGGGCAGGAAGCCCTCTGTTCAGCAGCAAAGAGCAAAGCTGCCTCCTCTTCAGCTTTTCAGAGATAATTCTGGTGGGGGCAGAGGAGACATCTGGTGTTAAAAGCTCAGAAGTAAGCTACTGAATCCAGTGGTCTGGTTAAATTCAAAATTAATTCGGGTAATTCTTTGTTAATGTGACAGTAGAAGGATGGAAAAATGCGTTTTAAACCCACTACGTTTATTTCTAGCTTTGGTATCGTACATAAAGCATCCAGGTTGGAAAACTCTGACCTAAAGGTTTTCTCCATTTCATCTGTGAATGAACTCAACAAAGGTTTTCCTGGCTGGAGTAGGAAGTGGTGAAATTTAACTCATTCATATGACAAAATCACTTTAAGATCCTCAGTGCTGAAGCATTATGGAAGAGCTGAGCGCTCAGAAATTGTGACTCAGCCTTTCCTCTCTCCTGTCCCACCCCCAAAAATTACAATCAGGAGTTGGTTCAAAAAGTACTTTTTTAAAATTGCCCTTTTTGGTTTTTATTTTTAAACAAGTATTAATGGAAGAGGGAAGTGTTTTATTGGACTCCTAAGGTGAATTCATCTTTCAAGCTCTTCATCTTTTCAAGCAGAGGCTCCTGAAAGGGACAACTCCTATTCTTTCTTCCTCTCGGTGAAGACCCAGATGTCAGATATAGGATGTGACCTAGGAGGAGCCACTGTAGCTCCAGTGAGTGGGGAAGGGCTGTGCAGCCTATGTGTGTCTTAAAGTACTCCCTCTCATGGCAATGTACCTTCACAACTTCTCTTCTTGTCTGTGATGCCTGAGTATGCCATGGACCAGGGGTGAGTTGCGCCTGACACAGGGATCTAGAGAGAGAGACAGGCCATGGGGCTCCAGCTGCGGGGCAGGATGTGCTGTGGTGGGACACCTACACCTTTGGAGTAATCACAGAACTGAGGGACCTGGAGATTGAAGTGAGACCATCCTCCAAGGGGAGACTGCTGCCACAGCCAGGCAAGCTGGCAAGTATCCAAGAATAAGGTGTTATCATCATTTTAATTAGCTGCTGAGTTACAATCCCTGATTTCATCATTTCATGGAGTGCACAAAGAGGACTCCAGGGGGAAAGAGCCTTAGCACAATGTGCACTTTCAACACAAAAACTGAGCTGCCAGGATCACATCATCTTTTGGCTCGCAGATTTTCACAGTGGAGGATAGGAATGTGCTGAAAAAGGAAAGCCCTCTCTACTTCTGAGTAGCCCCTAAGGTTAGGGATGTGACAGAAGCTTTGAGAGGAATGAGAATTAAAAAAGAACTAACTATTCATTAAAAAAAAAAGACAAAGAAAAGAAAAAACATAACCATGGGTAATCATCTCATCATGTGAGTACTTTTCTGTTGCCATCAGAAATAGAAGCTCCAAAGAGGACACTACTGCACATCACAAGCCTGATAAAAATGATTATAGGAAAAGCAGGTTTCTGTAGCTTCGCATTTGGAAGGAGACCTAGAAGAGAGACTGAGGAGCTGGCCATGGAAAGGCCAGTCAGGGAGCTGGAAGTTACAGGCATGCGACACTGTGACCTCTCAGGCCTTAGACTTCAAATGAACCTTGGCAAAACAAAACTCTGTCCAGAGGGCCTGGAATGATGGCAACAAGGTCACGTCACATAAAGTGAGAGAAATTTCTCTGTCAGAAAAATAAGAAGCAAGGAACTCTGCAGCTGGACTCATCAGCACAGCTTTCCACCCCAGTATGAGCTTTGGTGTCTCCCACCACCTCCTCAGACCTGTTCTCACATTCACAGGCACCCACAGTTCCGCACAGGACTCAGAGACCTTCACTCCCCTCTTTGGCCCCTTCTTGCCTTGTCCTAACTGTAGCCCATGGTTGGAAAAGAAAAAGTTAACATAATTCATCTTTTCTAATGCCTGTCTTCAAAAGAAAATTAGTTTTCCTGAAGTATGCAGATACAGATCCTCCTCCTCCATCATTCCATAGCCAGTGAAGTCTGTTAAAGCTACGTCTTCCCTCCAGACATCCCAGTGAATAGGGGCCAGGGTGACTCTGTGGACATTGAACCCCTGCACCAAAGTCCTCTGCTGCTCTACCTCGCAGCTGCCAGAGGCTGAAGGAAAGGTCTCACAAGAAGCTGTTTCTAGAATGTATAATCAGCCATTGTAACCACCACTGGCAGCTATTCAACACCAAAGGTATGAGGACCTCTAATGAAGTGCTTACGATTGCCTCAGGGATAACAACCCTTCCTGCTATGATCAGTGAGGAAACTGAGGCACTGAGAGGCAGGGAGTTGCTCAAGGCCACATGGAAAGCAAGCAGCTGATCTCCAAGCTCCTCCACTGATGGTCTCAGCAGCAGACATCCCTCCAGGCCACGCTGCCTGCCACCAGGAGAAAAACAAGCAGCAGTTCTGCAGCTCGGCAGCTTACAAGACTATAAATACAGCTCAAGGTTGTGGTGATACAATAATAATCTGCAGGATTGAAACCTGAGCCATTTATGTGTGTGTGTGTGTGTACAACCAGGACTGGGAGATGTGTTTATAACACTGCTCAGAGATTTCCTCTCCATACTTTGAGCAAATGTTTACAGCAAACACTGCTGAAGACAAAACACTCTCTTCACGTGGCTGTGCTTTCTGGGTCCTTTCTCATCTTCCAGATCCCGTGATTTTTTTCTTTCTCTCCTTGCCACTCCTTCTCCTCCCTGCCTTCAAAACCCTTCTCTCCTTCCTACTCTGGCCTTCCTGCTCACCTGGTACAGCAGGAGATGCCAGCCAGCAGATCTGTCGCACTGGGAGTAGCACAGACAGAGTCCTGCTGCAGAATTGGGAGCAGGACACAGAGGGGTAGGAGGCAAATGTAAGGGAAGGAAAAAAGCTAAAGGCAGTAAAAGAATAGTCTGGCCTCCTGAATGCTGCCTGGGACATTTCTAAATTGTGTAGTTGATGTACAGCTGTACACCAAGAATATGAAACAAAGATGGATATCCCTGCCTTCCGTCCAACACGGTTGGGAATCAGCTGAGAAGAGAGGTCACTACCTCCTTTCCCTCATGCACATCCCTCCAGAGATGTCCTTCTCACAGCTTTCTCTTCTATTTGTTGCTGCCTTGCCTTGCCCAAACCACAGGACACAGCTGGGATCAGGGACAGGCTGCTGGGCCAGCAGGCCTCCCCCTTTTCAGTGCACTGTAATCTCTCCTTCTTGTGTGTGCAACACACTCATCAATGCTCCTTTCTGTAAACAAGCCAAGGCTTCACTGATGCCCGCTCATGGTTTCTGCTTTGTGAGCTTCCACTGTGAATTTACCCCACAAGTTACAAGCCAGGATGGCATTTAATTGATGCCAGTCAGCCTCTCCTTCAGGCCCGCCTCCCAGGGCAGCAGCAGCAGATTTTTTCTGCCACTGTGTCCCAGGACAAGGGCTTGGAAACTGGACCCTTCCCTCTGGAGCAATCTTGGCTTTTCCACTCTTGTTGGCCCAGCTCCTTTCCGTCTGAGCCTACCAGCTGTTCTGGGAACAGCAGCTACACCCAAAGCACCCCAGGCAATGGCCCAAAGTGCTTTGTGCCCGTAAGACAGGCAAAACACACCCTAGTTCGGGTTGCTTTCACATACCAAATCCATGCTTGGCCTGACTTCTCAATGTGCTGGGCAACTCAGGTCAAAGTCAGTGGGTACCAAATAGGCTCAGCATCCCTTGGCATCACAGCCAGACATGTGGGAAATAGTAGCACCCCAACTAAGGGGACAGATTAGACTGCAAGGCCTCATTAAATTCCCAGGGCAATCAGCTGAAGTCTTTAGGTGAAAGTCATAACTAGTCCCAGTCATATCAAATAAGTAACTCCCACAAGCACCATTTGCACAAACTGGTTCAAACGCATCATGTTGCTACTCTAACCACTGACTGAAGAGGAGGAACTGCACATAAATTCTGGTAATTCATGGGTTGGACTTAAGCCCTTATCAGTTCATATCCTGCTGCAACGATAAATCTTCTTCAACGATAGCAAGCTTTTATCAAGAAATAACCATATATTCCTAATATCTGGCAGCTGGCCTAAGATCCATAGTTTTTAAAACTTGTTTTAAAATAAGCCATAAAATTCGTTACACATATAACTGTAAGCCCCTGGGGTTTAAAAATCAAGAGTTGGACCACAAAATTATGAGAGGCTTAAAAAAAAAAGAAACAATCCAAGAGATTTAAAAAAGAAAATAATGAAAAGAATCCAACATTTATTTGCTACCATGTTTCTGAAGCTATAATACACACTAACTAAATGTTCACAACATTTTTTTTCCCCTACAGCCAGGATGAGGTCAAATATTTTTGAACAAACTTGAGATTTCTCCTTTCTCTCTTTCAGGGGCTGCCGATTTAAGAGAAAAATACTATTATTAGACCTTGTCACCATAAATGTATGAATTCACTGCACAAACCAAATGAACTTGATCATTATGGAGTAAATCCTTTTGCTAGTAACCACGCTGGCTATGATGGAGTCACGCCAGAAGTCTGATGCCATTCTGGTTAAGATTAAAACACTATATTGTCCCACAGATAACTAGCAGACATTCAAATAAGCTGTCATAGTTGGCAGTAAAGCCAGACCTGCCCAATCCAATACATTTTTCTGCTGACGAAATGGACCAAAATGATACAATGGGACCTTCATGGGCATTAAAAGGAGTTGGAAAGGGTGAGGCAACTTGGCAGGTGTAGAAATGAGATTGGGAAAAACAGGATAAATATTTTCCCTGTGAATAATTGTCCACAAAATCTGCAAGTGAAACAATAAAACCCGGCTTACTGGAATAACTCTGGTCTGTGACAGAAAGGTCTTTGGTGAAGATGATGCAGAACAACAAGTGGGAGCACAGGAGCATCCCATATAAACACGGCTGTGAGGTGGTACTGCATGAAGGAGCTTTGGGGGCAACAGTGTCTGGTGGGGACTGTGCTGCCCAAATCCTATTTGGGTCTAGAAGTGGAATAGTCCAGCCAACAGCTTCCAATGGTTCCCCTAGGAAAGGCAAGCAGCTTCTGGTCTTAGTACATGGCCTTCCCATTACAAAACCTACTCATTTTTTAGAAACACTTTGGGGTCTAGTCAGACCACCTACTCTAAGTATTTGATGTAGTACTTTGGTACCTAAGGTCAAAAAAGGGGCTGAGGTTGTTTACCAGGCTCTTGGCACAATCAATACATAATCTGCCCACATGTTTTTTTCTGGCATCATGCCTGGGCTAAGAAACCTACTCACAAAGTGGTAAGGGTTTGGTCAGGTTGTCTTTGGATGGTCCAAGGATTTGAGTGGAGAAAGCTTAAAGCTGCCGGGAGGTAACCGGGACATTTAAACAAGGCACAGATCACAAGTGGCCTCCTGCTATCCTGCTCTTTCTCTCTGCACACTGCACAAGGAGTTGGAGTGAGACAACCCTACCTAGCTGGTGGTTTGAATCACAGCTAAGATAATGCCTGTGGCAGACAGTCTGTTGATGACCATTTTCTTATCTGCTTGTTATTGATTCTGATTATTTTCATGTCAAAATTATGTCAAAGCCCCCACAGATCTCTGGTACAGTTGGCACCCAGAGATGGATAAAGAGGGAAAAGGTTTATACTCGCTGAGCAAAACACTGACTTGCATACTTGTAGTTATGTCTGTATAACCTTCTGAGCAGTATTTGGTCCCGAGTGCCTGGCTGGCGCTCAAAACAGTTCTAAGAAAAAATGCATCAAAAGAATCTTTTTCCTAGACCGTGAGATGATGGTTGTGTAGCTCCCCTGAGGATGCTGTAACCCTGCAACCAACAAAAGCTTTGTAAGCCTTTCTGGAAAGGCTGAAACCCAAGCTGAAGGCAAGTCTGGCTCTGGTCTAGCTGGAGTAGATATGCTCAGTCTGGAGCAAGCAGGGTGTCTGGTCACGGAGAAGGGAGCTCTATTCCAGAAGGGCAGCTCTGCAGAGTACTGTGCATCTTCTCCCTCCACTGTGTAAGAGTAGCACACAAAGTCATACAAGCAACAGGAAGGATTTTGTCCCTACAGGAAGGCTTGAGACCTGTATTAGAAACCTTTGCTGCAGACGACATGTTTATGAACTGGCTTATTGCAGAAAGCACATAAAGGGAGTATTGCTACCCCATCAACTATAAAGGATCTGTGACTCCCTTAATTTTGTAAGGTATAGAAATATTTACTTTATTCATTGGATGGTTCCAGAGATTTTTGATATTTGGCTGTACTTAAACTGCATTATTTTGTAAATAATTGATAGGACAAGGGGAGAAAAAATGCTTACTTATGGCTCTGGTAGACCCCAGCGGTCCCTCCCACACCCTCAAACAACATAAAGGTTGTGACACAAACTGACAAAAGAAAAGAAATTTATAGATATTGCTGCACCATTAAGCCAACCTAAGCATGTCCTCTGTGATATCCAGCTGAAGGAGGTCACTTGTCTATTTTGATTCTCAAAACAACAAAACAACCCAAACTCCCTGCCCAAAGAAACCCAATGCCTGCTGATGAGCAAGCCAAGGAGTGTCCGTGTGTACACAGATGAGGCAGGGTCCCCATCCAAGCGTGTGGTCCGTCTGTGCCTTGCAGTGGGAGGAACAGCCTGAGAATCCTCTCCCACTGCTCAGGGCTTGGGAACGGGATGCATAAGCACTGCCTGGGCTCTCATTACACCGCGGAAGCTGTGAGACTCTCCTGGGCTTAAGGCCAGGATTTTCACGGGAGCAGAGGGAGTAGGGTGTATAACTCTACCCACTGAAGCTGCTCTGAAAGTCATCCCAACCGATGGCTAAAACTTTGTTCTAAGTTACATCCTCTTGGACACCAGTAAGGACTCCTGCAAGTCCTGACTTTGAGTCAGACTTTATCAAGGTTTATTCCTTTCCCTTCTGACAGGGAGGCTGTTAAAAAGAAATTGTAGGGGTGGAGGACAGTAACACTGCCTCATCTTTCTCTCTCCTCCCTTATCTCTGCTTCTCTTCCAGCTCTTTGTTTTGGTGGATGTGCCTGGTTCACAGAATTGCTTGCATTTTCTTGGTCTTAAAAGAGAGAGGGGGAAAAAAGAAAAAAGAGGTAGGGAAAAAAAAAAGAAGAAAAAGAAAAAAAAAAAACAGCCCTTAGACGAGTGTGTGCAGAGGGAGAGAAAAACCTGTCCTCACCAAAGTACCCAGAGCTCAAGCTCATCCACAACCTGTATGGACATATTCTCTTTTCAGGCCAACCCAAACACACAAGAAACCCCATGCTTGTCAACAGAGTAACTGGAAGATTTGGACTACGTGGCATTTAACAGGCGCTCTCTCAGACATGCAGGTTATTATTTTGATGACCTTGCCAA
Organism: Gallinula chloropus; assembly: GCF_964237585.1. Lineage (NCBI taxonomy): Eukaryota > Metazoa > Chordata > Aves > Gruiformes > Rallidae > Gallinula > Gallinula chloropus. The sequence continues at coordinate 200,814,983 of NC_140085.1, forward strand.
CCTACACCCCTCCTCATCTCCGAGGATTATGCTGTATGTATTCAAATGCAGCAGCGTTTGCGTTACCTAAACCACCTCTCGCCAGGGCTGACGCACCCGTTGCAAACCTTCAGCCTGAAATTACTGTGCAGCTTACTCCTCCTCATATGCTTTTAATAATTGAAAAGCGTCTACGATCTCCTCAGCTGAGTGGCATTTTGCAGCACATTTGTCCATATTGAGAACTATGCCTGCTTAATATTTGCAAACCAAGATAAACAGAAACAAAGGGAAGGAAAAACAATTTACAGCTTTCCAACGCACACACGTCCAGCAACATTCTTCTCTACCAGCAAATACATCACAAACACATTAGGCCAAGAGCAGCAGATGTAAGGAGTGCCAGGTCTTTGAAATAGTTTATTTTACAACCAATTAGACCAATTGTCCCCAAACCTAAAAGTTCTCTATGTTGGCAGTCACACCGGGGGAGCAGAAACCTCCGCTCAAACGGCCTACTAAGATGTGGATGTAAACATAATTGTGAAGTCTGTTTCTTTTACATAGAAAAGGATAACATCTGGATAATTTATTCACAAAACTCTACTACTTTCTTTCTTTTTTTATTTTCCCTGAATGCACTCACCTATATTTTTATACCACGTAGCAATCTGAGCACTGCATTTCTGTATGCAGTGAAAGGTCTGGGAAGGAAACTACCTCCTATATGGTCTGCTTGGCCTCTGCAATTTTCCCTCCTCTTTCTGTATCACTCAGGGATGTGGGAAGGAGCTGCTTTCTCTCAGAGGTAGCTGAACCGCATTTCTAGGAAGTTCTCACTGGAGCCTCACTTTCTGCAGGCCCCAGTACATGCCCCTCTTACACACCCTGAAAGCATCCCCACCCTTCCTTATGCTTTTCTTTAAAGTTATCTTTTAAGAAAGGTGATCACAGAGCAGGAGCCTCCCAAAAATTGTTCCTCTCTCACTACCTTAAAGGCTGTAGGCTGAATGCAGGCTGGCTGAGGAGAGCAGAGGCAGGACAAGCAGAGAAACACCCTGACTAGCAAAGTTGCCCCTTCACAGCTGTCAGGGATAAGCGTTTGCCCATGACAGTTTTACAGAGAATTTGAAGTTGCAGTGAGAAAATTTACTGATGTTTGGTACATTTGATAATTTCCTCCACAAAACTGCAAAGACATTTCCTTGAAAATTCAATCGGTGGTCGAGGGGGCCCTAAAAAATTCAGGTTTTAGCAACATAACCAAAGAAGGTGGGGACTACCCAGAAAGCCCACAAAGCAGAGACAAGCAGCTTACATCTGGTGTGAGTAAGGAGGGGAAGTTGATCACAAGACAAAAAGCCGATGGCGTGGTCAAAGCAATGAGTGAGGAAAATTCTCTTTTTGATGGCACTTTGAGTGAGCTGATTTGTCTTTCTGCTCACACTGCCTTTACATTTGGAGACTTTCTAGGGATGAGTTTTCAGAGTGCTCTCTCTGAGACCTCAAATTACAGTAATTATGAATTACTCCTTTCAGACAGAACTGAGGTTTTACACAAGATTTTAGACCCATCCCAGGTTCTCAAATGTCCACTCTCCAGGCCTGAATGTGAAGGCTGAGTCAGAGAATTTGTCCCAGTTTGTACAGCTTACATCAAGAAATGCTCACCAGCAGAACTTGGCCTACATAACGAAGTTCAGAAATGTGAAGAAGCATTAAAATATGAAACTACTACCCAAGAGCTCATGGTGTGGCTTGCACTAGTTTTACCAAAAGTTCTGACTTGCTCCCAAGACCAGAAACACTCCCAGGAATTCACATCTAGCGTACATTAGTCGCTATTGGGCTAAACAGCAAAACATGCTGTGTATTTAATGAGTTATCCTCAATTTAAGGCCTATAAAGAGTCTACTTTTCCAACAGACCTTTTTTAATTTAGCCCCATTTGCTGAAGATTGCCCATTTAATGCAACACGTCATTATGTTTTTATTGTTAGCTTTTTATGAACTGTACCAGATTAGCTGCAGAGAATTTACACTAGATGCCCTAATTAGACCTTTATAGGTAACCATAATTTTCTTTTCATGTACCCATAAAGACTGATAAATTAATCTGCAGGAACATGGACTCCATCATCTTTTCTCCCTCTTCACCACTCACTCCTTGTTCTGATAAAGCTCTAATGAACCCACTTGCACAATTCCCTTCTGTTTGTTTTCCTTTAAAGGCTAATTTCAACTAGACAATTCAACTGACTGCAATATTTTTCCATATATGATGCCAGAGAATAAGCAGTGAGCATGATCCTTTCTTATATGATTTAATCATTTCCACTCTGAGCAGAAAACGATCCATCAACAATGGCGAACAAAGAGGTGTGATCCGTAAGGTTTAACTCTGGATCATTTATTTAACAGTGGGGAAAAGCAGAGGAAAATAATAAACAGAAAACTCCTCAGCTGCTAATTGTCAGTTAATTAGCAAAAAAAAATGCCAGAGCAGGAATAGAATCTCTCAAAAAATCAGTAGCAACAGAAAGAGTTTTCTCATTTACAGTCCTGAATTTGCCTCTGACACAGACAAAAGCACTCTAAGAGGATCCAGTCTCTGATTCAGCAAAAAACAGAGCGGCAAAAATCTTCAAAACTTCCTTAAACTTCTTCTTTGAAACTCTTCTAACTCGAAGTGGTTTTGGAGGTGGGGACAGAATAAGGATGTTTTGCCTCAGATGGGATGCCAATCTACCTGATTGTTGCAGGATCTCCATTCAATGTATTTTGTCAGAAACCCAGTGACCAGCATGGTCTATTCCTTACCGCTGGCACCCACTTGCAGACTGAAGACTGTAACTTTTGCTGTGCTTAGTCCTTATCAATGGCTTGTCTTCTTAAATTTTGGCTTGAATTCAACAATCATAAAAGGCACTGTTGTTGGAATTCCCACCTGCAAAATGGCCACCTGGCACTCCTAAACACAAGTACAATTTCCTTCTTGGATACTGGAAGGGAAGAACCCGTGGTAGCGATTTCAGCCACCAGCTACAAATGGTGAAGCATCCTTACTACTGAATTATTCCAGATATGTCAGGTAAAAAGATGACTTCGGGTTATTAAATGAATGAAAATGATATTAGTGGGTCTCCACCATTGGAATGCGGTGCTTGAGAGGTCTCAGGTGTGTTACAAAAAGGACAGTACACCAAAGTGTCTGCTGTAACACACTATACCAAATGCTAAGGAAGAAAACTGTCATTTAAAAAAAACCTGGGGATGTGGAGGATTCACCACAGAGAGAACCTGCAGTGAGTGGTAAAGGACCTGAGTCATCCCTGGTGCTCTGTGGGATTGCAGGGATGGAGGAATTCAGGATGAGGTCCTCATGAAACCTGGAAGTCCCACCACAAAGCTCTCCTTAACACAGGGTTTTGTAGTTTTCAATGGCCTCCTCTTTTACTAGGTGGTATGTTTTTGCTTGGTTTTCTAAGGAAAAGAAATACATGTGGTCCTATTCCACGTGTACTTATACGTTAACACTTGTATCTACTCAGCCTTACCCCTGATTCTTATAATTGCTGGCCAATTTTAACCAAACACCGAGATATAAATGAATTTGAAAACATTTTAGTTAACTCTATGGCTATTGATAATAGGCAGAGAGACAAAGCAGAAGTGTATTCATGAACCCACTGAGGCAAATATGCCTGATTCCTTAGTAGACATCAGTGAATCCACTCAAGCCAGCCAGGACTCAGTTGTTCACAGCCCATGGAACAACTAGATGTGTTTCGAGGGGGTGTTTTCCCCACACTGGCTGTGTTCAGTGTGAGTCTGGCACTGCAGGGCAACAGCAGGGACACCAGGACCCAAGTCCACTCCAGTATCAGGTGTCTAAATGAAAGACATGCAGCCAATGTCTGGACTTGTGAGACCCTCACTGGTCAAGGGCAGGGGGTTCCCTCCCTGTGACTGCTCTTCTCTTCTGATCCTCATGTGGAGAAGGAAGGGGTGACTCACACCACACCAGCACCCTCATCTATCACGCAATGTGCTCATTTCCAGCAGATCTCAGCAGACCTGCTTTCTCCCCGAGCTAAGCAACTAGCACCTCAACTGTCAGCATCACTGAAAAATTTAAACATTTTGCAATTATGAATTAAGAAATCTTGCTCCTAATTTCTTCCTCCAGTTTATTAACTTCTGATAATTTTAATCCAAAACTACAAAGGTAAAGAGTAGTAACCAAAGAGGAACATAGCAAAGGGGGTAAGAGTGGAAAGCACACAGTTCAAAATCCCCTGGATATAATTGTTCCAAGAGTGTAATGAATTTTATACCAAGCACCAGTCCTGCCAGCCTCTTTTAATTATGGGGCCATATATATAACCCCATCAAATTAAGTAATCAGGGACATAGTTTGGCTCCTGGACTCAGCCTGTGTCTTTTGATTACATTGGGGGAAAGAATATCAGCCCTTTGGAACAGCTACAGCCTGCATGTGATTTTTCACATTACTGCTGGCAAGCACCCAGGGCGTGTTTTTGCAAATGCCTGGCTCACCAAATAAATCTGAAAGTCCAGTGGAGCTCTCAGCAGGAAAAATGCTCCTTACCCCTGTCTTATGGGTAATTCTAAAGGGGGTTTGTTCGAGTGAGGATATGTTCCCAGGAAATAAAAGACAGAAGATGTTTTAGTAGCGCTTGCATGCATGGCAGCAGTGCCAGACCTACCATGTGTTCTGGACAAACACTGGCATCCCAGTGAATGGCATCATCTACCAGGTGCTGACACTGTGTGTGTCACAGGACTCCCAGAGGGAGCAGGTTCATTAGCCATGTCCTCTACTGCTCTCATCTGCCTTTGTTTAAACCCAGAAACTGAAAAATGCTGCCCTAACAAAGAATAGCTACTGCTGCCCTCAAGGCTGGTATTGCTTTCTGTCACCTGAGGCATCGCAACGTGTTCAACCCTGTCCATGTCCCACGAAACTGTGTGCTCCCTGAGGTCTGGCCATAGACTTTTAGAGCCAGGGGTCCAAGGGCAAACATTTGGCTCACGGCCTCAGCTAGAATTGAGCCACATACATGAGTCCCTGCATCCTACATCAGCAATTCACATCATTTCCCCAGGCAGCACTTCTGCCTAACTGAGACAATTAATTATGCTGCCCAAAAGGAGCATCTACACAGTCTTCATGAAACGCCCCTAATCTCACAGGTGCAGAGGGGGCTTCTTAGGAAGTACAAAAGCTCCAGTAGCTCAGTACCACTGACTAAACACTCATGGGATTGGATCTTTTGTCAAGCTTATGTTGTGATCAGCTCAGGTATTCTTTGTGCATACCAAAAAACATTACAATTCATCGGTGGGGATTGCATGGGATCTGCTCAGTGCCTTTGCTGCTCAGCAGGAACACAAAATAAAAGCACGATCCATATATTTATAAAGCAGGATCTGCCCTATACTTTTTATAAATTTAAAGCACTGCTTTGCTATAAAGAGCTAAAGCTTTTTGTGTCAGAAATCATTAAACAGAGTTGGAAATATCAGCAGCATCTCCCATGTAATAACACCACTCCCCAAGCATTCAAAAATCATGAGTCAGATGCCCCCCTCCAAAAGAAAAATCACACAATTGGCTTCAAAACATGCACATAAAAATGTAATCAATTCCAAATATGGTTTTGGATTTCTTAGGATATAATCGGGGTCATGTTTCAACCCTTTTTCTGACAAGAAAAGCACTAGAAATTGTCTTTGTTTTTCAAATTAGAGCTGAGAGATTCTCACATAATCCATTGTTTCTAGGAGCTGAGGTTTTAAGCAAAACAGCAAACACTGGCTCATGATAAAATCATAGAGCTGGCAACACCGTTAGTGTTATACTTTTCTCCTACCATTAAAATCCTGGCAAGGAAAGGAAAAACACCAACACTCAAAAAGGCTCTAAACAAACTCTTTTTGCATCAAAAGCACTTTTTCTTCAACCTCTGTCCCGTGCATTAAATTTGATAGGGGTCAAAGCCTTTCTGTTAAACCAGCACTGCTGACCATCAGAGTCATCTACGGCAAGAGCTGCATTGGAGACCTCTGCTTTGTGAAGCCTTCAATGCCCTTCTAGAGGTGTCACTGGATGTGAGGGCATTCAAGTCCCAGATCCACAACACTGGGATAAATTCTGACTACAAGACATGCCATGTGGCCAAAGAAAAAGACAGATAAGTATCTCTGCACCTGACAAATCGTTCCCTATGGCCAACAGCAGTTCAGACCAGGAGCTCCAGGCTGTATCTCCACGGAGTGTCCATGAGCCCTGTGCCATGCCCCACGACAGCCTCCTGTCCCTTCAGCTGGCACAGAGCTTCTCTGGCCATGCATGGTGGCGTGCTGAGCCCTGGCGCAAGCTCAGGCAGGTGGAATCTCACAGGCTTTGGAGGATATGTTCTGGCTAGGTCCATGCTTTACATGGGAGCTTGCTGTCAGTGCAGAGTAAACCTCACAGGTTGCCTCTGGGCCTGTTTGACTTATACTGTAGAAGTACCTCAAAAGCTTTACCTCTATCTTAAATGGCCTTATTTGCCTTTCTCCTCCTCTGGCAAACACTGAAGGGCAGGGCCTATTTCACCTATTTATAGAGCTTTAGGCAGTAGCAATTCACCCTGAACCCTTTTATTCAAAGGAAAAGAGTAAGTGTTTCTAAGGTATGACTTTTCCGAATGATTTGGGATGATCATGCATCAAGTCCTACCCAAGGTGTTCTTATTTCTCTCCACAGACCATAAAGGGATCCAAAGAGATCAGCTCTGCTGTAGATGTCCAAAATGTCTTTTGGAAGAGGGCACTGAAGGACTCGAGATGCATTCACAGTAAGATCTCCATATTTAAGCCAAACCTCTGGCAAGGTTTTATGATAGGACTTGCATTATTATGGAACAAGGAGAGATGACCATTTCCCACATCACCATTCAAACACCACAGTCACTCCCTAATCCCAGGGAAAACCATGGCTGTAACCGCCAACAAAGCATGTTTTGCATCCAGCTCAGATATAAACTGTTTCTATGCTCAAGAAAACAACGCTGTGCCTAAAATGTCATTTATAGCATCATATGTCTCTTCTTGGACTCTTTGGACAACATGAAAACCACTGTCCCCAGCCAGTTTTTAACAAGAGCAGAACAAAGCCAATGAGAACTTGGCCAAAGCTGTGTGAATTACAGGCCCGTAGTTTTTTCCTTATGAAAAGACATTTTTGATCATAACCTCCACTCCTTGCTGTCCTGGGTATTTTGTTAAAAGTCTGTAGGAGTTCTCTACAGATATAAGCAATCTGTGTCACAGAGAGGACTGAGCCTGTCACGACAGGAGAACATTTCCCGCTTTGCTTCCCAAAAGTGACTCCTGCCTGATGTGGTCACACGTAACACCACCAAGCTCAGCTGAAGGGTTGTCAGTAGTCACGAGGAAGAAAAGTTTGAGAACTTAGTGGACACATTTCACTCAAGAATCTAATACATGTATATATAATTTATATTTTTATATATATATTACATGTTATATATGTGCCTGTGTGTTCTTCATCAGCACATCAGCCTCCTTCAGGTCCAGGAACAAACATAATGTTCAAGCAAAGAGTAAGTAATTATTCTGATCAGGTCAAAACCAGACTGCATGACACCGGGAAGATCACAAACTTGATACTCCTGTTTTCCAGAGAGCGAGAAAGCTGACCCAATGCTCTTGGGGATTGCCAAGCCAGACTTTGAATGAAAGGCAGTGGTTTGGAATCCTCTAAGACCGGGCTCAACTGCAGTGCTGACTGCCCTGCTCGGCCACTTCGTAAAGCATTTGGGGAATCTGGTAATGGACTGACTAAACAGCTTGATTTTATTTTTTTTTTTAAGTCAATTTAAAATGGGAAGGAAGTGAGAGACCAAAGAAAAGCGAGCACAGTACTGCTTTTTGATCCTGGAGTGATTGTAGTAATTGTAATCTTTTATATCTAGCCACTCTTCACAGTAAAATAATGAAAACGATGTCAAGACATAATAATTTGCTAAACATCTAGAGGGAAAAGGAAACCCAAATAATAGGCAGCAAAGATTTAAAATGAGTGTTTCCTTTTTTGTTAAAATACACACAATTACCAGTGGATACAATCTTAAAGGAGAAATAATTCAGTATGCCAGAATAGGGCCACTGTGATGTGGTTTGAAAACTGGCTGAGGGTTCATAACCAAAGGCTAATGTTCATGTAAATGTAATGAGTTCTGCCCTGTGAGGCAATGAGTGAATCAGTGTATTAAGGTGGATCCTTTTATTTATTTATTTTTTATTTATTAAGGATCTGAAAGAAGAAATAAATGGTTCAGGAATGAAATCGCCAACTGCTAACAGAATGGGAGAAGCTTCAAGAAGCAATGAAAACAGAGCAATACTGCAAATACAAAGAAACCTGCAGCTCAAGATGGTAACAAACTGAAATTTAATTTGGGCACAAAAAGGCAACTCATTGTCTATGGGAAATAATTACTTGGCTTACACACAGTCAGCAAAATGGATTCCAAGTGCAGATTCTGAGATGATACTGAGAGTATGCAGAAGAGCAGATGAGTGCCATAAACATGCATACCCAGCTCACACTCCTTTTTGTGGGAGGTATGTACCCCTTTCCTCCTGAGAGCTTAGTCCCACAGCAGACCATCATGGACCAGAGGGCATTAGTCTGCTGCTTTGTTAGCCTGACATGCTGACAACAGGCTTCCAAGTTCCGTCACTGCCGGGCTGGGAGGAGATGAGCAGAAGGGGACAGGGAATGGACACACAAGATGGTTTCAAGTGGTTGAATCCTCCTGATGGTGGGTGTGTGGGAGGGCATCCTTGGCTGGCAGTGAGCAGACAGGGCTGCCCTGCCTGGTGTTGATATGCAGTGGGTTTGCTAGGATTCAGCACATATGGCTCCAGCACTGAGGGGTTCAGGTGGACCAAAGTGATGCTATGCTGGAAAGAAGAGACATGGTGAGAGGGATGAGGACTGTTCATCCCCCAGCAAGCTGGGGGAGAGGATGAAGAGATTGTGGCTTGGAAGCAAGACAATGTGATTTATGAGGGAAAATAGGGAGCTATATGGAAAGTCTGGCAAAAAATAAGTGGGAAAACATGGATGGCTAAGGGAGTGGAACACCTTCCTTATGAGGACAGGCTGAGGAAGCTGGGTCTCTTCAGCCTGGAGAAGAGGTGATCTCATCAAATGTCTATAACTATGTAAAGGATGAATGTCAAGAAGACAGAGCCAGGCTCTTCTCAGTAATGTCCAATGATAGGACAAGGGGCAACGGGTGCAAGCTGGAACATAGGAGGTTCCATGTGAACATAAAGAAAAACTTTCTCATTATGAGGGTGATGAAGCACTGAAACAGGCTGCCCAGAGAGGTTGTGGGGTCTCCTTCTCTGGAGACATTCAGAACCCGCCTAGATGCTTTCCTGTGTGATTCAGTCAAAGTGATCCTGCTCTGGCAGGGAGGGGTGTTGGACTAGATGATCTTTCAAGGTCCCTTCCAACCCCTAAGGTTCTGTGATTCTGTGATAACAACCTGCAAATTTTCAAAGGGGATATTGCCAAATGAGAAAGGCAAAGAATGTAGGGCCTGTTTTGCACTAAGTGTTCAGCCTCCTTTAGCTATTTGCATCTGCCTGTGTCTGGCACACGCAGGGAAATGAGAGCTGGGCCCTTCTGAAAATCAGTTACATAAATACCATGAGAAATTGAAACAGGAATGCTGAATCTCAAAACCCTGATGCTGAGATTCTGTGGGTGGCATACCAAGGGAGAATTCATCACTTGGGCCTTTTTAAACTGGACTGAAGAAAGCATTAGCACTGGTCCTGCGGGGAATAGGTGCTTCTGCAGGGAAGAGGTAAGCTGTTCGCAACAGCGGGTGTTTTCTTCATTGCCCTCAGACTTTTAATTATGCTGTTCAGGTTTGCTCTTGGGCACGTTACAGGAAAAGAGCACGAGCCCAAACCTATAGTTTCCCAGCCTTCCCGAGCTCTCACCCATTTGCAAACAATTGCGAAGGTGGAAGAATTAAGTGAACAGATGTAGCCTGCCCCCCTAGTCCCATCTGTTCACATCAGAAAACCACCACGCAATCTGGCAGGGAGAGCGCTCTCTGCTCAAGATAGACGCTGTCCTGGGCTGGGAGAGGAGAGAGAGAGAGAAGGGGGAGCCAAGAAGGGGTGGTGGTCGCGGGTCAGATCGGAGAAGCACTGCCAGTGCTGCGTGGGAAGCTTGCACGGCATCTGCCAGCACCACGTCTGGCTCAAGTCAGAGCAAAACCCTCCGGCGAAGTCTGTCAAAACACAAAGAACCCGCGTGAAGCTTGTTGCATCCCCCCTGCACGAGCGTATTCCCACAGACACTGCCATGGCAAGGAAATGGCTCTTGCTCCTCAGCCAGCCAGAGGGGGCCTGTGAATTTGGGGACAGAGGCAGAGGAGGATGCACCAAATACACGGTGTTGAAGGGAAGACTGAAGTAAATGGGTGTTCAAAAGCACAGGCATGAAAGGCAGGGCAATCCAGGCTGCAAAGTGTTTGGATATCTGCTTTCCTACGCTGCAAATCATTAAGAGTAGTGCTTGGCACCCACGAATGGGATAAAATCCCATCAATTTGGGAGCTCCAGTGTGTGCAACAGACTCGGCTTCTCCCCCTAGAAGCCAGACTCGGGTCACGACCCACTCATCACCATCTCCTCCTGCAGCCTTTCTCCTTGTCTGGAGCTGCTCCAGCTTGCTCAGAAGCACACAAAGCAGTGCTAAGGGGTTGGAGTTGCAGTGTGACAGCCACCGGCACAGGACAGAGAGCGGAGATGGCTCCCAGTTCATGCTTCCTCCCAAGCCTCCTCCTTCTCCATCTGTGCAGTCAGGCTGACAGCACTTCGCTCCTTCTCAAGGGTGTTGCAAAGCTCTAGATCCAGGAAGCGTTCAGCTAGCACGTGGCTGGTGGCCAGCTAAGCACCTTCAGGAGAGTGTCCAGGCATAGCCACTGCTGTAACCAAGCCATCTTCAGGCTGTCCCTGCAACGAAAGCAGCGGAAGAACAGCACGCAGCCAAGGTGGAGAGCTCATGATGAGGAATGGACACAGCTTGGTTCTAAGCAAAGAGAGAGGTATAGCATCAGCAAAACGTAGCAAAGCTGTTCCTCCCCCACTGCTGGCGTAATTCAGCACTGCAGATGGGAGATCACAAAATATTAACAGGAAAAGAATTGCTATAATGCCTTTCTGCTACTGATAGCTGAGCTACGAACTAGTTTTAGTCTCGGGTTTGGGTAATTTTTTTGGTTGAGTTTTTTTATTAATAGATTTTCTTGCCTTGGTGTTTGGGGGGGTGCTTAATATCCTCTGGGAAAGATAAACATCAGTGATTATTTTAGGCCTGTATGACCTTGCTGAGGAGTAACATGACTCCATACAGGGCTGAGAGCAGACTTGGCAGAGCCTAGTTGTAAGGAAGTCTTCTATTGTGCAGACTTGCTTTGCCTGTGAAGCAATATGTTTTTTTGTCTTGCAGAGCAGAGCTCAGAGAAAAGGCTCGGCCTGCACCAAACTCTTGCAGAAAATGACTGACTCATTTTCAGAAAATCAAACAGGATCACAGGAGGAAGTAATAACTGGCCTTCAGAGCTGAACGCTTTAAACTCCTGCTCTTCATCCACCCTCACAATGGCAAAGGAAGAAGATAGCGAAAGGACGGTGGAAAACAAGGCACATTCTGTTCAGCTTCAATCAGCCTTTGATTTACGACAGATTTCACTAAATCTTTAAAAAACACCCACCCTAACATCTCCAGCGATGTTTTCTTTTAAACCAACAAAGCAGCATTTCAAATTCCTGACCACGTCTTGGTTGGCCAACAGCAGAACCTCTTTCCTGAACAAAATGATTTGTTGTAGCGGGGAGTGGAGTAAGCCACAACAGCTGTAAATCTGCATTTGCTTCTCTGCACAGCCCTGCTGCACCTGCAGATGAACTTTCAGTTCTGAAGCCGAAACAAACAGTCCCTTGCAATAAATGAATTTATTAGCTGTCACATGTCCAAACTACTGCAGGGCACTTGAGTCAGGGATGGAGTTATGAACGAGGGACAGGTTATAACCAAAGCAGCATCGTGCAATTATTTTTTAAGGCTGCCCCCACCTAGACTTATTGCTCCTTTTAAGTCTTCTGCAATTTTGCCAGGGAAGCCCAGGGCACTGTAGTGGTCTGATCTCTTCTCTTTCCACTCTTTCCTCCCACTCACATGTAGCTGTACATGCCGTGTACACCTGCACTGTGCAGCGTGCAGCTGCAGTCCTACGCAGCATCCCTTGCCCCTTCCCACCCAGACAGTTGCTGCACCCAGCCCTTAACAAAAAGATACCCATTAGGGGTCAATGGGTGTGGCTATGAGTGATCCTAACTATGCTTAGCTTTCAGCTTTGGACCAGTTAAAGGTAAGACTATGCTTTTGGGCTGAGGGCACGTTTCAAAAGAGCATAAAGGAATGTGGGTCTGGTGTAGGTCTCCCTGAATCCTGCAAGGTCTCTGCAATGTGGCATGTGGGAGGATCTAAAGAGCTTCAATTTACATGTGGTTCAATCTCTAAAAAAAAGCACTACCAAACAGCATGAAGAAGTTCCCAGGGACCCAGGAACTTCCAGGATATCCACTTCCTGAGCTATCTTCTCCTCCCCATTAGAGGGATTTAGGTGATCCCAAGGAGGCAGAAAATCTGCCTTGCTCAGCTGCAGGTCAGGAGAAGGAAGGTGAGTTCCTGCAGCTGTGTTGATGTGTAGCACGAGTTATTCTGTCTCCACAGACCTCTCTGGCTGGAACAGGGGTAAGGAAACACCATAGGAATTCACAGCCCTTGCAGAAGTTTGTAGTAGCCATCTGGAAGCGCAAGGGTCTGTTAGAGGGAGGGTGGGGAATATGGGTGTCTCCTCATCCTTCATCTCCACAGCCTGTCCACACTATTGCCAGCATCCTTGCTGAGCCCCATGTAATTAGTCTCTGCCTAACCGTTGCCTTTCCTTCTCCCTTGGCTAGCCTGAAGCGCTGCTAGCTGATAATGGCAAGATTTCACTGAGAAGACATCACTATGACAAACAGAGAAGGCTTCAGAGTGTGCAGGAGAAGATTTGCACACCGCTGCCTAATAAAAAAAAGGCATTGGGATAAGGATGCAGTTAAGTTTGAAGCGAGTTTGCAGCTTCACCCCAACTTCCTCCCTGCCTGCTGCCCTGAAGCTCAGACAAACCCAGCACAAACAGTGCCAATCGCCTGGGGCCGGAGGAGGGAGTGTGCAGGGGTTTCCTTCCCTTTTCTGCCCACCTCACCCTGGCTCTGCCAGCTTTCCTCCCCCCATGCTTGCAGAAGAACATAACCACCATTGATACCCGTATCTGGGGGCCGGGAAGCAGTGTGAGCTAACATAGTGAGACCTGCTGTTGGACATTTCCTTAGCTGAGCCTGGCTCAATAGCTATTAAGATCATTTTCCCCGTGGGGAAGGAAAATAAAACAGGAGCTCCGGAAGCTGACTTCCCAAATTTCTCTGACACCACAGCATGTATGACCCCAGAAAATTGCTGCTGCAGTTTATACCAGCCAGCTCTTCTCTGGCTAGAGAAGGGAAAGCTGAGAAATGTTACAGTCCATAGAAAAGGGAACATCACCAGCTCCTCGGGTGGAGCAGCATGCGAAAGAACACACGCTTTCAAGATGTGATTCAGTTTAAGGATGATTCCCTGAAAGATAAACAACTTTGTGGATACTTTCACTGAGAACTCCATAGAAGATTTTCCTTTGGAAGACAGTGGCAGAGCGATGTCCAAGTGTCAGTAAGAAGCCCACCCTTTGTGCTCATCAACGATTAAAAACAATCCTTTCATTTCTATAGACCTCACCCCTTTTAGATTCATCTACATTGGCTGTCCCCTTGTTTTTATTCCTGAAAAGTCTTGGAACAAATTATATCCTGGAGTAAAGTGGTGCATCTCAGCTGATGTCAGTGGTGCTGCACCAGTTTGCACCAGTGGCAAATCTGGCCCCAGACACACGAGAATCAGGAAGCTGAGGTTACAGAAAAGGTTATTTGCACTACAGGAATGAATGACAGTGCAGTTTCAGTTTCCTGAGTGAGTACAGTTCTTGCATCCCTCACTTTTGGCCTTTCTCACACACTGAATCCCAAGCACGGCATGCTGTGAGGAAAGATTGAAGATGTCGCAGATCTCATTAATCTGGAGTGTCCCTGAACATGTAGCTACTACAACTCTACGGGGAGGACATGAATTTCTGTACTGAAACAGCAATGTCACAAAACAGCTAACAGCAAAGAGGGAAAAAAGGCAAGAAGGATAAAAGCAACCCTTCTGAGTAGAGGATTAGCTTTAAAGCAACAACTCCTCAGCTCCACAGGCAAGTCCTCTGCTAGTGTGAACTGTCACAGCTCCAACAAGCCTAATTATTTAAACCAATTGATTTGTCCTGCTGTATTTAGATCAAAAGGTAGTCCACTTCTTGTTGCAGCCATGGTATATTTCTTGAGACATCGTAGCCACCCAGTAACTGGAAAGTCAGTTCCCGCGGTAGATCCTGTTAAATGCTCCCAGCAAGAGAGCAACGGGTTCACCAACAAACTGTGGCTGGATCCTAAGTTGGTATCTGTGACCTACTCTAGATGGCAGTGAAATCAATAGGAATTTCTGTCACCTGACATGTCGGTAAGTTCTGTCCCCTTCCTCAGCTAGAGCTCCCAGCTCAAACACAGAATACAGAAAGCCAGCCTAACACTGGAGATTGTGGTGGCATCAGGGCAGTTTGTTACTGTTGGAAGTAAACAGGTGATGCTCTTGATAGCAAGTCATAGAAGGAACCTCACACCATCAGAGGTTTTGCAGGATTCACTTCCTGAGTACGATCACCAGAGGACTGCAAGCACTAGGAGTTTGTCACTGACTGCTGCAGAGCAAAGATTTCCAAGACTGCCAAGGTCTGATCTAAGCAATGGCCTGATCCTTGCCGTGGTTATCCACGTGCACTTCTGCCTGGCCAGTGCCTGGCTTTCGAGAGATCACAGCAGACTGATGGTTCTGCAAATAGGATTGTTCCCTGACCCAATCATTTTGATTACCCCTGTTCTTTTAGAAATCAGAGCTTTGCCAGATGGTAATGTATCATGAACATTTATAACACCTTTCCCTGAGAAGCGTAGGTTAAAATAGCATTCCTGGATGCACCTATTATAACATTGAACAGTCAGGTAGGAAATTCTGATTTTAAAAAGAAAATCAGAAAATTACCCCCACACCAGTTTTTTCCTATAGAATATATATATATACACATAATTTTTTTTTAAACATCCAGAAGCCCTGAAAGCAAGAAGAGTCCAAACCAAAACCCTGCTGTCTCCCACCTGCTCAGGCACATTTGGGGGAGAGATAGGTGCCTCTACCTCAGTTAATACCACATGAGGACATGGCACGGCAGTCAGGGTTGTAGGGAAAAGTTGTACTTCCAACCAACAGAACTATGTATTTTTACACCCCTGTTTTAATACTTCAGAATAACCCTGACAACCTATACCTTGTTTCTGTACACTCAGAGAGGGTGTGGTGAGAAGGCAGCAGCTAATCAGGGATGCAGCCAGGGTCTCATCTCCTGGATGTGCCCCGGCAGCCCCAGTTACTCCTTCTCCAATGTGGCAGTGATGGGACCGGCTGCTTTAGTAAACGGCTTTGGGATGTGCCCATACACAGTGATTTGTAGAAAGCATGTGTCACTATTAATTCCCCTTCCAGAGACTAATGGCACTTCTCAGAGTTCGGGAAGTTCAGTATGCAGATAGTTTTTTGACCTGGGCCTTGCTTATTTTTTTCCCCCGTTTACTCCACGTATTTACTTTTTGCACTTCATTCGGGATAGACAATGAAAACAGTATAGTCTACTTCCACTTTTGTTTCTGGAACAGATCAAAGACTTTAATGGACTCAGACTCAGCGGAACTCTAAATGCTCCTTTCTGTACGGATACAGCCAATTAAATGGCCCTGCTGGCTTCCAGGAGGATTACTTGAGATCTCATTATTTACACTGCTCTGAATTCAGTCCTTAGAAGAGACCAGACACAATCTGCCAAAAAAGAAAAAAAAAATAAATATGGAAAACAGCAAAAGATCTCTTTTTGCATCTCCTGTATTTAATGCGACCGGCCTTCAGCAAAGTGTGCTGTGCTCCTCCTTGTTAAAGCAGTCCTGTCCTTTTTTTTCCTCCCTGCCTTGGAATTGCTACAGAGGGATGAAGTTCTGCAAGGCTTCCTCACTCACACAGTTGTAATAAGTCAGAGCAGGTTGGCTCCCTGCCCAACACAACACAAACTCCCCTGAAGTCTCCAGCTTTTCCATGGCAACACCACAGTCATCAACACAGCAAACAATCACTCCAACCCCTTCTCCGTCTCCCCTCAGCACAGGGAAGGATAGCATTGCACCCAGCCCGTGGACCTGTGCTCATTGTCAGGCATGAAAGGAGATAGTGACGGAGATCACGTTACCCTCTGCGTGGAGTTTTAGGTGAGATGAAAGGAAAAGGCACGGAAACACTCCCTGCTTCCCAGCGTGCTTTTGCTCGAAGGAAAAGATTGTTCCTGCATGTACAAGACATGAAGTGCCAAAAAGTGGAAGTGTGCTGAGACTGACCAGGGGTGCAAACAGCATTACAGAGCAGGAGTCCAACACTAAGTACTCGAGAGCATTACAAAGCAGGAGTCCAACGCTGAGTACTCGAGTCCCTTAACCCAAGAGAACCACGTGTCCCACCACAGTGTCCAACAGCCTGATCCTTGCCATGGTTATCCACGTGCACTTCTGCTGGGCTGGTGCCTGGCTTTCGAGAGATAACAGCAGACTGATGGTTCTGCAAATAGGATTGTTCCCCTGCTCTGTGCTCTGAGTGGCACTGCTCAGGATCCGCATGGGGAGCGAGCAGTTAGAGCGCTGGGTCCTGATCTGCCACTGCTTCACATTGGCATCCTTCACACCTGTCCAAATAAGGGCCAGCACCAGGACTGAACACCACCATCCTCATCTGGTAGCGTTTTACTCTCACTTTGTATAGGTATATAAGACCTCACAAGCTGCACGGCAATAGAAAATGAGGCCCAGAAGGCCACAGAATATCTTATTTTAACCAAGAACTAGTGTTTTTCAAGCTGTGGTCTGCAGACACATGAGGGTCTGAGGACTACTTCTGAAGGGTCTGTGAAAGCTAAGCAAAAAAAGCAAAATCAATTGCCACAAGGCTTAAATCAGTTGTAAATGAACCTTCAACTGCATTGGAGAACTTTCAGCGTACCTGCAATTTGTAAAAGATTAAAAGGTATGTCCACAGGCTTTATATTTCCCCACAGAGATGTCGAGAACCTGCTTCACACAAGGAAAGCTACCGTTTTCAGATCATTTGTGGGTATATATGTGACAGTGTGGATAAGAGTACGGGTAGCTCTCTACCATTAAGCCTCACCAGTGTAAGCTCCAGAGTGGATACAGTTTTCCTGGCACAAGCAATATTATAATTTGTTTGGACTATGATTTTGCTGGTTTAGTTTTAAAGCCCTCGTTAAAGTAAAAAAAAAAGTTTGTAGGCTGGAAATGCCACAGCACGACTAGGTCCTTATAGACAAAGTAGAATTTTGAGGTAAATTGGCCCCCAAACAGCCATCTCCAATTCAAATCCTGGTGCAAAAGAAAGTCCTCCAGACTTTATAAAATTATTTAGCTATTTTTATAGCATCCAAAAAAATGAATTATCTGGGAAAAGTTCAAAATGGAAATAATACACCAAGGAATCAGGCTTAAATGGAAAGGTGGGTAACACTGTGCTTTCAGCGTGCCTGGCCTCAGAGTAAGCCTGCCTGAAGCCATATTCTCTGGACTAGTGACTTGAGGGTGTCAGCCTCCATGGCAAAAATCCCGCCATGGTTAGTATTTCCTCACCAACACACGTGTGACTGAGAACCACGAGCCACAAGCCTTCATGCAGAGGGTCTGCAGGGTCTGCCTTGGTCCAATACAACCTTTGGGTGAATTTATCCATCCTTTGTGGTGAATGATGCAAGCCAAAACCAT
This sequence comes from Gallinula chloropus, assembly GCF_964237585.1. Taxonomy (NCBI): domain Eukaryota; kingdom Metazoa; phylum Chordata; class Aves; order Gruiformes; family Rallidae; genus Gallinula; species Gallinula chloropus. The sequence goes on from NC_140085.1 coordinate 200,833,133, forward strand.
GGGATGGATTGGTGCACTAACAGTGCTTCAGTTATACAGGTTGCAGTCCCAGTTACTGCAGAACTGCACTAAGCCATGCCCTCAGCCAGACCTACTTTGGTGTAGGTGCTAAATAGGTTAAGCAAGAGCATGTGGTTTCTGCACAACAGACATATATACACCTCAGGTAGGATTAGCAGCCACGAATGCAAAGCTGGATGTACCTAAATAACTGAGAGTTTAACTCTCATTTTCATCAAGAGTACTTTGCATGATGCCCACAGTATGACGGGGTTGTCCTGATGATATGTTTGATGCCATTCTAAGATTGCTTCACCCCAGCTGCTGGGTTACATGTGCATAGTGAAGGTGCCAAAATATGACCTTCTGGTCAGTGTGTGACATGCATTCGTTTCTGTGGCTCATCCACAGAGGAAATGAGTCTCTCAGCTACCATCCTAAAAAAGCTGGCTCTTTAGCCAACACTTTGATAGCTTGTAAATTGTAATGTAGAAGTCGCTGACCTCTAGAACTCGGTGGTGGTGAAAACAGTGGCTAGCACACAAGTGTCTGTGTGTTAACAGGAACAAGGACAGAAAAAAAAGGATACTCTATGATTATGTACTTATGAGCTGAACAGAGCAAGTCAATCCAAGTGGAGTTCTGCTGTTCTGCTACAGAAACTGTTTTATTATTATTATTATTTTTCCTTAGTTTAAGAACATAACGTCTCACTGTGGCCTTGTCCTTTTTTCATCAGTGGTAACATGACCCCTGTCTCCTGTGTGACCAAGGTCACTAGCACAACCACAGTGATACAGAGACACAACACAATTCCCTCCTGGGACTCCAGGGACTGTGTGATGCACTGCCACAGCAGTCTCAAAACCTACAGACCCAGAAAAGCTTGTGGGGCTTTGCAAGAGTGGCTGTGTTCCTGTCAACAGGCTGGGAAGCCTAAGGATGGACGTGACGTTCCTCATATTGCTCCCTTGTGTGCTGCTGCTGATGGCTGCAGACGTGCACCAGGATATAAGCCCCAAGGGGATGCCTCAGCCAGAGGAGATCAGATTGGATTCCAGCAAGCAAAGATCAAATGGCTTGTTAACCAGAGATGAAATTTCAGCCTTGTTGATATTGGTACAGATTCTCTTCTTTCTCTCAATGGTCTTAATCAGAAGAACATAACGAGATTGGGTATAAAACTGAAGGGTCCTGCCCTAGCCAAGGGTCTGCATGTTCACTTTCTGCGTTCAGAATCACAGAATCACAAGGTTGGAAAAGACCTTCAAAGATCATCAAGTCCAACCATTCCCATCCTAAGCTAAAACATATCCCCAAGTACGTCATCCACTCTTTTTTTAAACACATCCAGGGAAGGTGACCCAACCACCTCCCTGGGCAGCCTGTTCCAGGTCCTGACAACTCTTTCAGTAAAACCATTTTTTTCTAATATCTAATCTAAACCTGCCCTGGCGCAGCTTGAGGCCATTTCCCCTTGTCCTATCTCCTGTCACCTGGCTGAAGAGACCATTGCGCACCTCTCTACAACCTCCCTTCAGGTAGTTGTAGGTGGTGATAAGGTCTCCCCTCAGCCTCCTCCTCTCCAGACTAAGCAGCCCCAGCTCCCTCAGCTGTTCCTCATTATTTGCCCTCCAGCCCCTTCACCAGCCTGGTTGCCCTTCTCTGGACTTGCTTGAGGACCTCAATGTCCTTCTTATGGTGAGGAGGCCAGAACTGGACACAGTACTCAAGGTGTGGCCTCACTAATGCCAAGTACAGGGGCACAATCACTTCCCTGCACATTTGATTGGCTTATTTTAATTCCACATGTGGAAGTAAATAATAATAATACATTAGTGTTATTATTGTTATTATTGTTGCTGTTGTTGTTGTTATTATTTTATTATTATTATAATCTTCCTTTGCTGTCCTATTAAACTGTCTTCATCCCAACCCATGAGGTTCTTTTCCATTCTCCTCCTTATCCCCTTTGGAGAGGGGAAGAATACATGGTGTTCATTTACTGTCTGGGGCGAAACCAAGACACACTGACTGACATTTTCCCATGCCTGTATACTTCTAGGCTGTATTTATGCTACATGTTCATAGATAGTTTACACTGCACACAGTAGCATAGTAAGGCCAGACAAAAATTTAGCAGGTCCTAGTCCTGAGCTTTTGTGGATTTTAAATAGACCTGTGGCCTTTTACTATAAATTATAAGACATAAACCTCTAGAGATACAGTTTTGCATACAAGTGGCTTTGTACCCAGCTACTTGAGTGCTTTTCTGCATGTAAAGCCATCACACCTGGTAAACACCACGTGCTCGTTCTCTTCACAGATTGATGGGGCAAAAGCTCTCAAACATCTTCCTGGTGTCCCTGTGCAAGCCAAAGAATCATGTGGCCCATACAGGGAAAACAAACATAAAGTCCTTCATACCACCATCCTGCTTCACAGTGCAGCCCTGCCCGCTTTGCATCAGAGGTGTCTCTTGCCATCAGCAACAACAGCCCCAGTGTGCTATTTACTGCTGGCCCACAGCCTTTACACACACCGGTGTGCGGCATCACCAGGGCAAGCTGCAACTGTTTAAATAAGAACCAAATGCTCCTGCTTGATTTTGTGTTCTCCTTTTCAGGACAGTTCTCATGAATCAGCAGACCTTCCTCTGCCTGCTGTGAGCAGGGCAGGCACTGAGCGTGTCTCCTGCTAAGCAGCCTGTCCTGGCTACTGAGGAAAGACTTGGCACCGCTGCATCCCTAACCTGGCTAGGAGGCAGGAAGCTTTTTTTGTTTTTCTGATGCTGCATCCTAGGAGTGCATCCCTCTGTTTGAAAGAGCCTGAGGTCCTTGAGAGACCCTCATAAACACTTCTGGGCGCTGGTCTGTTCTACTCGGTTTGGGATCCACTTTTTGGGCAAAGTATGCATCTTGTTCAGTGTTCATTTATTTGAGTTTCTGCTGGAGTGTAACTAGACAAGTCTTTTGCCTCAGTAACTGTGCTGTGTAAGAGGAATGGCTGGAAGTGTTTCTGTGATGCAAGAGCAGACATATAAACAAAAGTGGGGGAGGCAGCGAAGGGGAGGGTTGATTAACTTGAGCATCCTACTCATGGGCTACGGAGGAGTGCTGCGAGTCAAACTAACTGGAAATAAACACGGACAGTAGCTGTAGCTCGTTCCCATCAGGACAACCAAATGAAATCCAGGGGTGCAGAATCTGCAGCACCTGTTCAGAAAAATTATCTCATTAATCATGTTCCTGAGTTAATGCTCAGACATATTATTGACATCTATGGCCTTGCACTTGAATTTTGCTGGAGGAACCCTCTAAGGCAGAGGAAACCTTTGAACAGGTTTCCCAGTTTCCCACACCAAACAGGCTGTGCAGCCAGGTCCTCACCACCGAAAAGACAGTGAGGGAAGGACAAGAAGGTCTGCTGTTTGCAGTACTCAGTGCCCTGCTTGTAGGAGCTCTTTTAACCTTTGTACAACAGTATGCCTCATTTCTGCCTCTCTGCCTCATGCTTCTACCAAGGCCCCAATCTGCTTCCTGTCATTGCTTGATAACAAGGTAATAAATGCAGTAAAGATACTGATATGTCAGATTAGATGAGAGGGTTGCAAGAGACTCTGGCTGGCAGTGTTTCTCGTGGAGGAATTAAAGGTGTCTTGCTATAGGTAGCTTTGTTTTGCTTCCAAGTCCATTGCTCCTGTAATCTCGTATCCTTACAGACTATTTCAGAAGTAGTGAGTCCTGACAGGTAGCTACTTGCTCCTGTGTGAGGCAATGGCTTGGGACTCCCCTACAAAGTAATAGGGCTCATGAAACAGATCTGGCCACTTGGTGCTTCTCACACTGCTGCTGTGGAGCTGGTCAGGTTGGATCAGTGAGGCTTTTACTTTGAAAAATAATACAAATAAAGAACTCAACGGAAGTCAAGTTCTTTTTCTCCTCCCTGAAATGATGGTTATCCTGGTCTTTACTGATTTGCTTTCCTATTCCCAGGGTAATTTTCAATCTTCCTTTGTTGGAATGGCTTAGAGTTGTACAGAGAGAGAGAGAGAGAGAGAGACTCAGGCACTGACAGCAAAATTTCACTCTCCTCCTTTGCACTCAGTTCCACTTCTGCCCTCAGCTCCTAGCACTGGCCTCTGACACCACGGTAAGATCGATGGTTACCACATGTGCTGGGAAGTCCAGGCATCCCAGTACGCAGCAAGGACCAAGCACCCGGGAGAAGCAGTGAGCCTGAGGGATGGAGTTTCCACATTAACACTGGATTTCCTGGCTGGGACCTGCCTGCGTGTGGTATGCCTAGAGTCCTTCACAGGTAAATCCCTTTTTAATAAATTATTGCCTTCATTCTTTAAAATATATTTTCAGTAATGGATTGAAAGAATGAGAAGCCAAAACAGAGGGAAAGCGGAAACAGTGACAGATCACAAGGTGGCAATGATAGAATAACAATTCAGCCTTCTCTGAAGGAGCAATGCTTACATCATTGGCAAGAAAAGAGACTGGACAGTCTCTTACTAGAGCCATTCAGGACTTTTCCTAGACCACACATACTAGCACGGAAGGAAACGGGCCTTTTACATTTATTCTCTAGCATTTCTAACTTTTAAAGAAATGACAAGGCCTGTCTTTACACAGGCATTCTCAAATAGTGTTTTCACTGAGCAGCAACCCAAAATGTCATGTTAGTACTACGAACATCTTTCCAGAAAGTAAATAGGTAACTACATCTTAGGTAAATACAAAGAATACTTTGACCTCTGGCACTGATGGATGACTCATTGACTGATGTCACATGTTGGTCTTTTTTTTTGTGAGCGATGACTCCAGTCTATATTCTTGACTCAAGCAAAACCTCCTAGGGATAAATTTTCCAAAGCACTCCAGAGATTTTAGGCTGAGATCCAAAAATCCCATTAGGTGTCCAGCTCCCATTGGTTTCAGTTCAATACAGAGAAGATTAGATGCCTAGATATTATAAGTCAAAAAGATTTGAACTCTTAGCTGTTCCCAGATTGATCACTGGGATGCAGGAGAGTAATCTGAGGGTCCAAGGGTCCAACTCACCATCAAGCACAGCCGTAGAAATACTGCTTTGTAAGAACATTTCCTTTCTAAGGCTTAATTGCTTTTAATTTACTTGCAGTTCCTCTAAATAATCTGCACACGAGCACGCAACACAACTACATTACAGAACATTAGGGTGGCATGTAGGCAGCCCTACCAAAGTGTATTTAGAATTCAGAGACACTCAGATTGTGAGGCACTAATTGAAATGTCAGAGGTAGGCAGGAGAGCTTCCACATTTTCTTCCTTGCCTGTACCACCTCACCCTATTTAAGAGTCACTAAATATGCGATATGATGGACATGTGTGCTTAAAAGTTTGGTATACTCATAAGCATTTGCTGAATCAGGCCAATAAGGATGACTTCTCCAATATGGGGTCCCACTTCAAGGCAGCAGCACAGAAACTGAAAAGCATTTAGCCATGTTTAACTTCACACATGTTATTTAAGTATTTTTCTGAACTGGAGCCTGAGCGCTCACGCTCCATGCCCAGTCAGTGAGCACCCATGGCCTGTGGTGAGAGACCGGAGAACCTACAACTGCACTGCCAACTCACAGAAGTTTCTACTCTGTGTTTCTTGAGACAATGAGCTTGTCCTTTATAAAACTAATGAGAGAACACACTCGTGCTCATTAGATTTCCAGTTGAAGCAAAGAGAAAAAGGCAGAGAAGTGGTATGAGGGAAGATGAGGAGAACATGTGGAAACCATGTGTTCAACATTTCTCAGTCAGCCTGGCCCTCTGGCCCTTTCTTCCAAGTTAGAAAAACAACATTACGAAGCAGTGTCAGGAGCATGAAAGGAGAGAAGGGAGGCAAATAGCCCAGGTGAGAGAGGGGTGAGTGTGGAGGAGGAGGAACAGCTAATAGCTTTGGGAAGTGGAGGAGGGGGACAGAAGAGAAGGACCTTACCCAGGGAAGGGCATAAGTTTGAATTTTGTGACCAAAAAAAGGCGGCATGAGGCTGTGATGAAGAGTCCTTCTGACCTGTGTGGAAGAGACTGTGCTTTGATGACAGCCTGGGAGACCCAAGCACAGACAGTATGTCCAGGGAGAGGGCTCCGAGAACCACATAATGGCCCGTTTCAGTAAATCGCCCTTTCGACACACCGGTCATCCAAATGCAGTTACCCTTCCTGGGCTTGACAGAGTGAACACACATCCAGTATGTTAGTGAGGGGGTTACTGACCTCACTAGCCATCCTGGCTCTATCGGAGCCCCTCAGATGTATTGTGTATAGTGCAAATGCATGTCAAAGGCTTTACATATGGTTGGTATATATGGAAAGTTTTAGGAGCACATACTGTTTACTCAAGGGACTGGATTAACTTCTGCAGAGCTATTCTGGTCCACCTGTAAATACATGGACTAAAAGGCCTTATGAAAAGTAGTTACTGTGTACTGGCAAGGGGCACTTTTTAATACCTGAATATCTCATGTGATGAATGCTGGGGAGTTGTTTTGGTTTTTAAGCGGAAAAAAATACAGGATTGTGTTATACATCTGCTGGACACCATTTGAAAATATTTTTTGTCAATTCAAACATGTGGGCTTTTCTTCCCCAGACCCCTAGGGCTAAAAAAGTGTGCATTAAATTTGCAGTAAGAACTATTGCTGGGAATTACCCCTGTCCTGATGCCTTTGCTTAGACAGATAGTGAGGCCTGCATGGCAACAAGAGGGGAAAGAACTGTGGTGCTCCCAACCGTGCTCTCACTGGACCCTCACAGACATGCCTACAGCTTCCTTAGCTGCCGAGTGTGACACTAATGTCATCCTATGAGCTCCAAGCCGGAGATGTTCAGGCGTGTTCGGAGGAGAGCCTTCATGCTGCACCTGGGGCTGTGCTCCCAGGTTCACAGGTGTGGGCACACATAGCAGACTGTGCCTTGCCTTTAGGTTGCCTCAAGCACTCCCCTCGACGGGCACTCTATGTGTACCCAAAAGGTATGACTTGGAATAACTGAGCCTGGAATCAGCCATTATCTAGTTTCTGTAAACTCGTGGTTTTGGCACAAAGCAAGAGGATTTTGTGGTAGAAGGGGGGAAAAAAAAAGCAAGGAGGTGGGGGGATGGGGCCAGAGTGTGTTTGCAGCTGCTGGCCATCAAATTTCAGTTCAATCAACATGACTGAGTTCCAGCTCCCGAGAAAGAGCTTTTGACGACATATTGACACAGCCTGAACTACAGTGGTCCAAGTGTCAGTGCTATAATTATAAGGATTATATTTAATACTGCTCTTGGAAATGAAGGTCTGAAACACTGTGAGCCTCTCTCTCCCTAAAAGCTGGCCAAAATCTGTCCGAGGAGCCATTATGGTAATACACAAAGTTAGTAGGAAAAAAGAAAGGTCGGAACTCAAGTCATTATGAAAGGGGATCATGTGGCTGGCAGCTCAGGTCTGCTGGGACTTGAGCAGTGAGGAGGAAAAATGAGTGTGAAAGGAAGGGCAATTGGATTTGCAGGAAAAATGGAAAGTAGTTTTTAAAAGTACAGAATTAACTGGTTTAAGGAAATAAGTCAATTGATTAATACAGTACTTAACTTTAGAATTCCGTTTCTTTTTGTAGCACATAGTGGGCTTCAGCCAGGCAGAGGCCTGTTTGTTGAACAAAGACCAAACCCTGCAAATACTTCTAGACTTGCTTAATTCTTCACATCTTGATTTCAGTGCGAGTACCCATGTGTGCACAATTAAGCACATGCATAACTGTTTCCGGGAACTGGGCCATGGAGGTAAGCAGCCCACTGCTGAAGACCAAGTGCATCTAGATTGGAAGGCTGTTGAACCAAAAGCTTTTAGAGAAGCAGAGAGAATGCATGTCTATGGAAAACAAAATAATTTCCCGTAAACTATCATAACAACCAGAAATAAAGAGCTTGATCCTTCATTAGGCTGATGTTCCACAAGATGTCCATAGTATTTCCCACAGGCAGTTTCAGGAGGGAATGAATCAGATCAGAAGTGAGACTCAAAAGCTCAGATGTTGAGATACCACAGTGAGGAAAAAGGGAAATGGGGGGCGGGGGGGGTGGTGGTGGTGGTGGTGGTGTGAAAAACGATGGGAAGGGGAGAAGAAAAAAAAGGGGGAAAAGGAGAGAGAAAAAAAAAAGGAAGGGAGGGGGACAGGGAGGAAGAAGGCAAAGGGAGAAAAAAGAGATGGGAATGGAGGAAAAAGGGGGGAGGGAGAAAGAGAGAGGGAAGATAAGGAAAGAGGAGAGAGGGAAAGGGAAAGGGAAAGAAATTTGAGTATCTAGAGATGGTTTCTAAAGCAACAGAACCCTAAATAAATGGTCTGATTTTCCAAAGTGAAAAACATAAACTGAACAGCCCATACAGCATTTTTGCCAACTGTCACTGGGGTGGCATTTCTGAAATCTGGTGGAATGACTCATCCCAAAACAAAAACTGTTGCCAACAAGGTCTTTCCTCCAGGTCTAATTATTTGAACGAGCACTGTAAACCCAAAATAAACAGAAAAATCAGAGACAACTCTTTGTCTTGGGGTTCAATTCTGAAGCTTCCTATGAAGCCATCCACTCTCCAAGTTGCCTGTCCAACCCACGAACAGGAGTCCAGGTGGTCCTCTGGGCCAAGGAAAGGATCAGCCCTGTGGGAGTGAACTCCTTGTCCATTAAAACAACCTCCTCCTTCTGCACCCAGCCACCATCTCTCGCCCCATGCATATGTGGAGGACACATTCACCCGAGCAGTTTTACCCTCCAGGTTCGGGGTTTCCCACGGTGGCACTCATTACTGGAAGCAGCCTGGCCCTGCCCACAGGTAGCACAGTTCTCACACGGTTTGAGACAGACACACTTACATTCAGCGGGCACGGACCTGGCCCTAGGAGCACACTGTCGTACAGTAATTAAACACAGCCCTGGCGGCACAGATCAGCATCCTTCTTTGGCTGGTGCAAAATACAGTGATTTCGAACACGCTCTCTGAAGCAGCGTTGTTTTGCTGAATAATTTATGTCCCTGAGTCCTCTGAAAATGAGCAGCATACACTTCAGCGCTGCAACAGCTATTCAGCGGAGACAGTGCACATTGTGTTCAGTAAGCTCATTGCTTCAACACTGTTGCCATGACTATAAGAAAGTGATTATACTATTGTTTACAAGAGACTCGCGGTAAGTCATTACCACAGTAGCCAGAGTTTTGCCTCAAGTCCAAATTTTTGGGAAGGAAAAAAAGAAAAAAAATCTCACAGGTATAATTAACTTCTTTGTGATCAAGATAATTCCATCGAAGGACTGAAAACTGAATACAGTGCACGGGGAGGAATGAAAATAAGTAAGAATCACAAGTGTCTCAGCACTGTTGACTGCTTTTCTGACTGTTTCATTGGTAAATTCCACAGAGAAAAAAAAAAAAGCCCTGCTAACTAAATAACTGCTGTGGCTCATTTTCAAGGAAAAAAAATAATTTATAGGGCAAGCACCAATGTAGGAGTTCAACTGTGATGAGTAACTCCATGAAAACAAACCACTTTGTACAAAATGTAAGGGAAAAAAAGACACTTAAAAATCTGACTTTGAAAAGCCATATTTCATAGTCCCAAGTGTTTCTTCTGTGTCCTGGAATGAAATCAATACCTAGAGCACTTAGTTCTGAATCCTCCAGTGCGTATGTCCAGTACATGACCTCTTTATCTCGATAGTGTGCTGATGATCAAGTTTCCAAAACTAAGAAGTAACTCTGAAGCTGTTGGAAAGTCATCCTCACATTTCCTATGGACAGTAACAGGCCACAGAACACAAAGCACAGAGATGATTAATAGAGTGCTGGACTAGGAGTCAGGAAATCTGGGCTCCGTTCCCAGCTCTGCCACTGACCTGCTCTTTGACCTCGGACAAGACACTTGACCTTTCTCTGCTTCTGTTCCTTCTTCCATTCTTTGTCTATCTTGTCTCTCGAGGCCCTAAGGTATGCAGGGAAGGGCATGGTCCTCACTGGGTGTTTGTGTAACACCTACCCTAGGGAGGTGCCTGCAGAGCTCTGTAATAAAGCCAGGGTACCACAGGGATGACACTTGCTCAACAGCATGTTTTGCATTAAAGCAGAATAGCCCCGATGAACCTTCTTGGGGTTTTATCTGCTAGTTCAGGATCTTCAGCTAGCTTCAGGCTTGGGCAGCAGGTAAATGGGTTTGCAAGAGCTGCTTCCTCACTGTGTCAGAAGCACTTACATGCCAGTTTCTAATTGGCACTAATTTATGTGCACCTTGATTCAGCTGGGTTTGCGAGCACATCAGAATGATACCTGAGTGACAGAGATAAAAATAGCAACAGGAGCCCTTTCTGAACAAAAGAAATTCCTTCAGGGAAATGCCACCACCTGTGTGCGAAGCCACAGGCATAGACATGAACATTCCTTCATTACTACAGTACAGTTATCTTAGCAGATGGGAGGCAACACATGCTGGACAACGTGGCTCCCACCTGCTAGTGCTGGGGGTACAGCTGCAGCCTTGACCAAGAGCAGATGACCTGTGTATACGCTCTCAGTTCCAGCCTCACTTTCCTCCCAGTTTGCTGGAGCATCAAGTACATGAAGTGCTTGGACACAGCCAAAATAACTGGGAGGCTAATTTTAGTACAAACTGAGCAGAACCAAGAGCAAGCAAAGCAAGAAAATATGAAGCATACTTTTATGATTATGAATAAAAAAATGGGAAATGCTTTTCTCTCCTAAAAGGAAGGGGCACCGCCACATCTTGCATATTTATTGTGAACCTTGGCAACCTGGTGCCATAAAATCCCAGCCCTGGGAGTGATTATGTAAATGACTCATATGGGTTTGTATTTCCGGTAGCCATACCTGTGGGTCAAAGGCTGGAAAGGTGATTGGAGTGCACCTCAAAGGCTCAAAACACAGAAGTGAAGTAAGAAGAATCCATCAACTCATGCACATTGTCTGCAGCTTGGCCAAAGCAAACATTCAAATATCCTGTCTTAGGCCCCCTCAATAATGAATTTGGCTTCTAAGCCACAAAACTCACCATCAGATCTCAATGCACTTTACAAAGGTGATAAATAGCATTTTTCATAGAGGAGACTGGGGTTTATGGAAGTGAAACAACAGAAGCAATGTTGAATAGACTCTAATGTCAGAATAGAAACACTGAGATTTTATTGTACAGTGCTCACATCTAAGAACTGTTGCTCGACAGTTGCAGGTATTTTGTGTTAGGTATTGGTGTTGGCACTTCTGTGCAATTAGGGATTGATTACCTGCATCTAGTAATACTTTGGAAGGACTTGACAAAGTTTGACATATTCACAAGTTGACTGTCAAGTGGTTATAGCAAGCTCTTCACGGGAAATCTGGGGCATAAGTAGTTTATGCTTTCATCTAAAAAAAAAACCCAACAACCCACCCAAAAAACAAACCCAAAAACAAACCCAGAAAAAATCTGTCTCTTAATACTGTGAAGTTGAAAAAGTGATCCAAATCTCACTTGGCATCAACTCCTTTTCTGCAGCCAAGACCACTGCTTCTTTCACTGCTCAAAGCTGTTCCAAACTGTAGCAGCATGATAAGGGTAAGATCCCTTTCATGTTTACAGCCACTGATTTCAGCTTTGGGGAAAACACAGACCTGTCATGGATCTCATCAGCTTCACCCTAGTGCTGCTGACACTACCATCACCGGGACGTCATACAGGGGAACACTGACATACAGACACCAGAGAGAAGCCAAAGAGAACAGACATTGTTCCTCCTCTTCTCTTCAGAGCAGCCAGGTGGCTAAAGCTCTTCCATTTACCACGTAGCTGGTTGTGTGCCCTCTTACATGTGGCATAGCAGTTCCTTTAACCACCTTCTGAACTCCATAGAAATGGTGGTGACAGGTCATTACCATGTGGAGTTGGACTCCCAGCAGAGACCAAGGTCCCACGTGTTAGGCAGTGAGACAGTGCTCAGGTATACAAGGGAAAGAGTGGCACAACAGAGGATGTGCACAAGGCCACAGTGATGCTTGCTGGCACAGCCAGCACCTCTATGCCAGAGCTTTGCTAGCTGGAACAGCTTGCCAGCTTCCGGCTCCTTCGACACCACACAGAACATGCAATAAAAATGGAGATATTACCCTTCCCAAAGTTGTCAGAGGGACCAGGATACATAAATCACAGGTTCATAGAATGTGTAAGGTTGAAAGGGACACTTGGAGGTCATCTAGTCCAACTTCCCTGCAGTAAGCAGGGACATCTTCACTAAATCAGGTTGCTCAGAGCCCCATCAAGCCTGACCTTGAATATCTCCAGGGATGGGACCTCCACTACCTCTCTGGGCAACCTGTGCCAGTGATCCACCACCTTCATATTGAAGAACTTTTTCCTAACATCCAACCTAAATCTCCCCTTTCTAGTTTAAAATTGTTACCCCTTGCCCTATTGCTACATGCTGTTTTGAATAGTTCTTCCCCAGCTTTCTTACAGGAACCTTTCAGGTACTGGAAAGCTGCTATAAGGTCCCTCTGAAGCCTTCTCTTCTCCATGCTGAACAAGCCCAACTCTCTCAGCCTGTCTTCACTGGAGAGGTGCTCCAGCCCTTTGATCACCTTTGTGGCCCTCCTCTGGACACAGTCCAACAGGTCCATCTCCTTCTTGTGCTTAGGGCTCCAAAGCTGGACACAGTACTCCAGGTGGGGTCTCACCAGAGCAGAGTAGAGGGGATAGAGCTCTTCTTTTCCATTGGTTTCCTAATCCAACAGATTCAACAAGAAAGACTAGAACTGGCCTCTGAAGATGGTATCTTGGTAGTAAGAACCGTTGACAGCAGTTAGGAAGAGGAAGACAGGCAAGTTATGGCCTTTCTTAACCTGCTGACTATCCTAGTTGCTGGGGTTTTTTTGGTCAGTGTAAGCTAACTGAACCCAATGTAACACCTTCTGCAGGCAGTATTCTTTGTGAGGGGAGAAGTAATAATAGTGAGATAAGTCAAAGTTTCATCAAAGCAGCTTCTCTGACTCAGACATACCTTTCTAAGGTTCAAATTTCCCCACAGAGTGGCTAACATTTTTGCTGGAGTCACACTTCTCAGCACAGAAGAAAGAGAAACTGTATCTCACTATCCTTTGTTGTGGTGCTACACACAAGGGGCTCAATTTGAGTACCCCAGGGGATGCAAGAGCTCTATCAGAGGACATGCTGTAATAGTGAAGTTAAGAAGCCCATGGGTTGGCGTGTCAAGCTCTCACAGACAAACTGTTCCTCTGCTCACTATCTACAGAAACTTTGGTGGTGGAAACAGTCTGTTAAACAGTTTCAGAACAGAGAAGACTTTCATTAAATGTATTCACAGCTTAAAAAGCTCCAAAGGAGGCAAGAGATTTGATGGGAGATCTAGGATGGAAATGGCTCGTACACTAACATACATTTAACAAATTCACTTGCTGAACTTCTCATTAAATATAGCTTTTATGCAGCTTCCAGGGGGTCTTCTTGATTTTGGTTCAGAAAGCCTTCTCACAGCTGTGGGGAACAAAGATTTTAAATGGTGCCCGTGTCTACCCTCACCAAATGACTCCCAGCAGGCCAGAGGGTCCATGACAGCAGATCAAAGTTTCCTACCCACAAAGGCAATGTGACATTCATTTTACCTGTCTCAGCTACACTGATAATTGTCTTTATCAGAACCCAGCTTTGCTCCCTCAGTATCACAAGCAGTGGGCAGCAGTCCTTCACCTCAAAACCAGAACATCTCATTGCTGCGGCACCAAACTTTGTCAGTCAAAAGATCCCACCCCAGCTTCACCAAATGGTTTGCACTTTAATCCACCTGTGTTCACTGCACCATAACTTCACTTGGCCCCATAACTGATCACCTCATACTCCTTGCTTCAGAGCGCTTCCAAAAGTTACGTACGTCCAGAAAACACAACTAGTTCTGCATGGGTACCTCAGCATTGTTAGGTATCATTGAATCACAGCCAAGCAGTAAACAAAGCAAAGAGCTTGGGAGACAGGAAAAGTGTAAAAGATACCAGAGCACAATCCTTCTTTACAAAATACTTGAGGATTTTTAATGCTAACACAGGAGAGGCCAAACCCCAGTAAGCACACTGTGGATCATAAAAAAAAAAAAAAAAAAAAAAAAAAAGCTCTTAGGAAACAAAGCCAGGACTTTCATGATCATTTAAAGGGTCTCTGCGCAAAATAACTGTCTAAATTGAGGTTCTAGAAGCCAAACATGGCTCTCAGCACTAGTCAAGAAACCCTGTCTTCCACTGTGGTCCTCAAGGAACCACTAGTCCACTGGCTCTTCCAGTTTTATACTGACATGGATGAGAAGTTAGGGGAGTAGGAGGAATTAACCTATTGCCTTCTTCCTCGGCTACATTGTTTTTATGGGACTGTTTCCCTTTTCCACTGGCTTGCAAGACTCCATCTGGGGAGCAGGCCCCTTTCACAGTCACTCTTTTGAGTACAGAAAATACTAGCAATCCTTACAGTGATAAATTCAGTCCAACTTTGAGATGAGTTAAAGTAGAACAAGTCACTTGTCACCAACAGAAAACATTGCTTTAACACACTTGGAGGAAGATTTTGCCACTGCTGTGATGGTTGCAATGAAAGAACCTGACCAGCATAATACAATAATGCACATGAAACAGAGTTTCTGGTTTGCACAGAGCAAAACATACGGTGCTCTGCCTGTGTCAGAAGAACGAAGGAATGAATCGACCACTGGAGGTTTGAAACTGCAGAGCAAGAACTTTGGTTTTACCAGTTCAATGCTTAAGCCACAGAGGAATGCCCTCCAGAGCTAACTGTTTATATATAACATAAATAATATAAACAGCTAAGTGCTGGAGGGCATATACATACATATAGATGTATGTATAAAAGAGAGACAGAATATTTTATCTGTTCCACTCTGCACCATGAAAAGTAACACCACGGTATAAATAAACAAATGTCAGCTCTTGGGAAATGCAGGGAGGTAGAAAGTACAAAAGCTTTCCTGGTTGTGTCCTGAAGAATAAATTTCTCCCTGACATGCACCCACATCCATAGGTCCAGCTAAAAAAATCTGTTCTCCTCTCTCTAGTTAAGAAATGCTCCTGCCAAAGTAGTGCAGCCAAATAAGCCCAAACCAAGCGCCACTAAAGTCCCTCCCTTCTGCTGGTTTTAAAGTGCCTACTGGGAAAAGATAATAATCAAATAATAGTATCAACAGTGTCAGACAGTCACTTCAAGCTCTCTGATACGTTCAAGTCAACGTTGTTTCAAATGTTATCGAGTGTCAAATATTTACTCTTGAGTCCAACTGTGTAAACGACCCATCCAGTGCCACTAAACATGGCAGCGCCCTTGTAACAAGAGCAGAGGGACCTGCAAAGCAAAGGAAACAACCCAGCTATTTTCAGGAGAGGAAGCACGGGGACAAGCTTGGTTTTGCAGACAAAGAGCGTCCTGATAGCAAGAACTCCCTGAAGACAGTCATGACTGCCTTCGTGCTTATCTCTGTGGATTTTTTATTTTTCTCCCTTTTTAAACTGCAGCGAGGCAGGTGGAGCTTCACAGTTCCCCCAGAGTCAGAGATGTTCCCATTCTCACTCACATGCTCAGCATGTGGCTCACACAAATGCTACTGGCTTGTGCTTCCTTCTGCCAGAGCTGTACCTGCCACAACTGAAGCTCAGAGCTGCGTTTTGTTCCGGGACCCTGTGCACCCCAGGTCTGACATCTGCTACCAGCAAAAACTCTGGAATTAGAGGAATAGCCATCGGTGCCGTGTAAGGCTTCCACTGGATTTCCTCTTGGGAAACACCCCACTGAGGATGAATTCTTCTGCCTTAGAGATGGTTCTCTTCCCTGTCCATTTGTAATGCTCAGGACAATAGACTTAGCCTGCCTTGTAACTTCCTCTTTCAAGTACCCTTGAAATAACTGGTAGAGCAAATTCATCCTCCAGCTATGACCAGAGTGAAAGCAAGGCCCCATTATTTCCTGGGCTATCCCTCCCTGCCCTCTGAATTTTCAAGAACGGGAGCACAATGCTGTGCTGCTACCTGGTGCATGACCCTCAGCCACTTGAATTCATCCCTCTCAGGCACTGTGTGGTTTGCTTTTCCTTTTTAGTATTTGCAGCAATGTCGTAAGGGGCTCTTGGTAAGGGGGACATGTGCCTCCATGACAGAGAGACGTGACTTTGAACTGATGACTTTCTCTGTCGCTTAATTAGGCAGTCCTACCAGAGCAGCAGAAGAGGAATGTCTGTGTCAAGCACGGAGTGGGAGGATCATTGATGTGCCGTGATACCATTACAACAATACTGCTTCATGAGCCAGCATTTCTTCAGTGTCAAAACATGGTTCGGGGCCCCAGACGTCATGCTCAGTGAAGTCACATACCTTGTCAGCAGCATTGCAGAATGCCAGCATGCAAAAAAAGAGGGGGACTTTGTCAGACCTTTCCCTTGTCAAAAAGGCACATATGCATGGAGTTATCTGGGAGGTATGGCAAAACACAGTGTGGAGCGAGGGCTATGCACAGCATTCTCCAGCAAAGAACAGCTTAACGACCTTTAATGGTATTTCAGAAACAAGGACAACCTCTCTGCATTTAAAAGATGAAAATCTTTCACTATTTTCTTTGGAGTTGTTTCATTTTAGCACTTTCAAACAGCTGCTCCCAGCTATTTCATAATAATAGTAACAACTAGCAAGAAAACTCCCAAAAGCAACGAAAAAACCCACACATGGGCCTGCTCCCTGAGTTCAGAATGTGGATTTTTCTGGGACGTGCTTTATTAGGCAAAAGCCTTTTTCTTTCCCTTAAGACAAGTGCAAGGCACTTCATTAATACACACTGGAAAAATAAGATAATGGCTTTCTTGACTGTGACGAGAAACGTGGGGAGATTTAATCTGAACATTGAGTCAGGTCGAAGTGCCTAAATTCCCCTCGAACACAATGTTATCGCATTAATGCTTACATCATCACCCTTATGAATGATGCTGAGTAACGCAGCCCCAAACGTCGATTCACGCACCGCGACGAACTCCCGGGTAAGAAGAGAGAAAACAGCCACAAAGGTCCCATTTTTGCATACGTCAGGCGCTAAGAAAGATAGGTTTGATGTCTGGAGCAGAGGGAACGGTCTATTTTCAGCCGTTCGAATAGCAGCCACGGGCCTATCAGGACGCAGTCACTCCTCTCAGTATTTTGCCTGTGTGCCGAGAACTAGAAGTTGGAAGGCAGCGCAGTGTGCAGCACGCCTTTCAAAAGCCTGGTACACCGACTGCTCGCAATAAAGTAACAGGAGACAAGGCTTCACCTCCTTGACAAGTTCAGAGCAATTTCCAGTTGAAAAAGGTCAACATATCATTTACAAAGTGTCAGTGCCTGGAAAACTCTTGTAACTCTGCTGGGAGAAACACACTCTGCCATAATAACAGATCGACCCTTTCTGGTGCTGGTGGGGCTCAGAGCAACGGGGCGCGGGATGCCGCTGCCATGCTGGACGTCGCTGTGTGCTCCCATCCAGCGCTGCTGCTGCTGCCAGCGGGCCGGTCGCTGAGGTGGGCAGCTGAGCCGGGCACACAGGCTCCGGTCTCTCAGCCCTGCCCGCCCGCCTCCTGCGAGAGTACCGGCTGAGTTCAAGGGACATGGCGGCAAGGTGGCACCTTGAGTGAAAATAGCCGCCTGAAGCCCCGGTGAACAGGACTAAACGGGGCAGGGAGGCAATTTTGAAGTCGAGCGATACTTTGGTGCCACTTTAACCCCTGCCTGGGGATGCGCCGACAGTGCTTGCTGCCGGTGCCCCTCCTCAGGGATGCCCGCTGTCACCGCCTTGGCGAGGTGACGGCGGCGGCACGCAAAGCACTTGTAGGACCACAACCCCATTCAGTAAACACCCAGTCAGTGCCACAGTCCCTTCGAGGCAGGACACGGCCCTCAGCCCCCCACCCCGCTCCGGGCCCGCCCGTCCTGCCACCCGGCTCCTCACACCCTCCATGTCACTGCGAGGCCCAGCACCTCGGTCGGGACCATGGCCGGGCGCGGGAGGTGCAGGGAGCTGGGCAGCCGGGACACGGGGCACACCTCCCCACACACACCCCCCTCCCCACACCCCCGCCCAGGACCTACCCCGGGTGGGGACGAGCCCCGGCCCGGGCGCCGCCCCCGCCTTCACGCCCGGCCTGAGGGACGGCGGCGGGGAGAGGCGGGGGTGCCCTGAGGGGAGCGGGGTGGTGGTGGTGGTGGAGGGGGGGGTCTTCTCACAGCCGCGCGACGCGGCCCCTCCCCGCCGGCAGGGGGCACTGTGACTCACCGCCAGGAGGGCCGAGGCGCGCTGCTCCCCCGCCGGCTGCTCCCCGTTGATGCCGCCGTTGCTGAGGAGGTGCTGGTGGTAGTCCGGGGGCGCGGCGGCGGCGGCGGCGGGGGCGGCCGATCCGCCGGCGGCGGCCGCCTTGGGGTGCTTGCCGGCCTTGCGGGCGCCCTGGCCCTGCTGCACGAGGTGAAGGAGCTGCAAGGTGCTCTCCCGCTCGCGGTCGGAGCTCTCGGCGCGGCCCCGCTCGTAGCGCCCCTCGCAGCTGAGGTGGTGCTGGCGGCAGACGGCGATGCGGGCCCGCAGCCGCTCCACGATGGCGCTGTGCACCCGGGGCGCCGCCGGGCCCCCCCCCAGCAGCCCGGCCCCCAGCCCCGCGGCCTGGGGGGGAGCCGTGTCGCCCATCGCTGCCTGCCGGTCCTGGCCCTCCGGATGGGTCGGTCCTCACTGCCGCATGGAGGAGCGGGGGGGGGGGGGGGGTGTGGGGGGGTGTGAGGGGGGAGGAGAGGCGGGGGCAGCGGCGGGAGCCCGAGCCCGGGGGCTGGCGGCGGGGCGGAGGGCGGTCAGCCCCGCGCCCCCAGCCCACCCCCACCCGGCCCCCGGGCGGTGACGGCCCCGCGGGGGGTTGACAGATCGGGGGTGGGACGGGGCGGGATGAGGAGGGGGCGTCCGGCGGCCGCTAAGGTTGTGCCAGCATCGGCCGGGCGGGAGGTAGGGGGGCCTCGGGGCCGGGCAGCCCCCTCCGAGGGGCTCCGCGGGGCGGAAAGGTCGCCCGGGGAGGGGGGGACGGGGAGGGGGCTCCGCCGGGGAAGAAGGAGAAAAAAAAAAAAACCAAACCGAAAAAAAAAAACCCAAAAAAGCCCCCAAAAAATCAAACCAAAAAGAAAAAAAAAATCGAGCCGCTGCCTCCAAAACGAATCCCTGGATGAAGGAGCTCTCCCTCGGGAATGAGTGAGACTTGGCAGGTTTATTGATTTTATTTTATTTCGGGGGAGCGGGGGGGTTATTCCTTGAAGTGGAAATTTAAGGCATAGCCGCGCTCGGCGGCACGGAGAAACCCCCGGCGGACCAAAAACCTCGTAGGTTTGGGGGAGCGGGGCTTGGGGTTGGGTTTTCCTCTTTTTTTTTTTTTTTTTTTCTTATAAAGTCCTTAGTAAATGTGCAAATAGAGAGCCGGGGGAGGAAGAGGCGGAGGTTGGGGTTAGTTTAGTCTTTGTGCTTTCTCGTTTCTCTCGCCCGCTCTTTGCCGGCCACTCTTCGGTTTATTACCGTGTCCAACTGTCTGCCGCTAAATTGTAGTTCCTCTAAAAAAATCAGAGAGACGGATCCCACGGTCCGGAACAATGTCAGTCAGTGGACTTCCAGACCCACGCTTCGCCTTCACGTTAATCCAGCCACTGGATAGGAATCCGTATTGCTTCCAGCGCTTATTTCCCCCCTTAGTAATAAAGCAGCAAGCTACGAACCCAGGCAAAGAACTCCTCTCGCATACTTTCCCTCACGCTCCCAGACACTGAACAGTTTCAAGTACAGTTTCAGGAAAAGCACGGGGAGGAAAAAGGAAAAAAAAAAAGGGAAAAATAATAATAATTAAAAAAAAAAAAAAGCCAGCCCCTCTTCAGACAGTAATTACAAACGGAGAGTTGCACTTACAAACTTCCAGCATTTTGCACCCAGAACAGTCCAGCCACTTTTCCTTTGTGTTTTTGTATATTCCATCCCGGACCCGCGGGGTTGCCGGTGGGCTATCGGCGCTGCCTCCGCCGGGCGATGCCTCCGCTGCCGCCGGGTGCCCGAGCTGCCCGTTGCCCCTCCGTGCGGCGCGGCGCGGGTCCGCGGTGCGGGGCGCTGCGGGGGCGGGAGGCGGGTGTCACCGGGGACGCGGCGCCGGGGAGGCCGGGGCGAGGCGCGGAGCCTCCCAGCGGCCGCGGAGGGGAGTCGGGCCGCCGCCGCCGCTGCTCCCCGGGAGGTATTTGCATGGGAGGAAGCCAAGGAAATCCCCTTTCCCCTCCTCACTCGGTACCTGGGTGCCGGGGCGCGGGCGGGCGCTGCGCCGCCTGAGCAGCTGCCGAGGAGCGCAGCCTCCCCGCTCTCCCTCCTCCCCCGGCGGCGAGACCTTCGGGCGAGTACGAGGGAGTTCTCAAATAAATCACGGCGCTGCGCTCCTCTACCAGCTGGATTTCTCTGGAACAGACGGTAGAAAAACAAGCAGTGCCTTCTTAGGGCGCTCCCATGCACGGGACGAGGTCAGGCTCGGGATGTGGGAGCTCCGGGCTCGGACATGAGCTTCTTGGGTGTCCGGCGCAAGTCACGTAGCGCCTGCACTTTGGTTTCCCCCCTGGGAAAGCCTCAGCCTTGGTGCTTCTCCTGCCCGACTCCTCTATTTAGAGCAGGGACGGCCACTGCGAGGTCCGGCCCCCAGTCACTGGCCTTGCTGCAGCTGGCAGCAGTCAGGTCCTGCGTGTTGCTCTAGGTGAGCTCTGGAGAGGGATGCGAACACAGCTGGGAGCTGGTCGGCTTTGTTAAAGCAATACACTCTTGTGCCACTCTGATTCCCTTTGGGAATTTGGGAATAAAAATTCCCCCCAAGCAAGTGGAGACATATCCCTGAGCTGACATATCCTTCTACAGCGCCTCATACAAGGGGGCATCGTCTCAGTTAGTTCTGCAGTCGGAAAACTGCACAACTTTCATCACAACGCACCGGGAGCATTAACCTGAGGATGAGGAGGAACTAATAATAACCCTCTCAAGTGGTTTTATTCCCTTCCAAGGTCATGCATACAAATACTTCAGATGCCAATGATGAAATGACACGTTCCTGGGAATTCCCCCCAAAATACATAAAAGATACACAGTGCTGGACACACAGGAGATACGACAGCCCTGTATCTCCTTCCTGTTCTAACAAACAGGATCCGGCTGTGTGAGCACCAGCCAGAGTCACCAGCACATTCAGACCCACAATAGCCCCAGCAAACAATTTTGACTCTTCACTGAGGGACAAGGTCTGGGCAAGTCAGGTTTGTGGATGTGCTGCCTTCCGAGGAAGGTGTTACTGCTAACAGGAAAAGGGGATTTTTGGGGTGGGTTTTTTTTTCTTGACTTTGAGCAGCTGAGGAAAAGTGAGTTATTACTTGACACGTAACGGTGGCATATGCATCTGTTGAGAACAACGGGCCGGCACAGTTGGAAAATAAAATGAAATTTTAATGTCTGTAAAAGAATAGACAGTGTTACCTTTGCTTCGGGCCTCACTGGGGCTTTTATTCATTCTTTATGGCTCAGGTGTCACTGCTGTGTTCAAGAGGGCCAGTCACAGGATGCACACAACAGGAACACACGGGACTCACGGAGAATAAGCTCTTAAGCTTGGCTGGGGTTTTCAAACTTGCTGTGGCATAGGCAATCGGCAGTGCTGCTCAGGGGATGCCTGGGCAGCTGCAGGCGTTCTCTCTCTCTCTCACAAGATTTTGTAGAGCTCAGAGAATGATCTTTCATAACAAAGATTTTTCAATTTTAACTTATGATGTTTAAGATTCGCTTTTGGCCAAGCGGCACCTCGTGTTTCGCGGTTTAACACGGCCCTCTCAGGGCGAGAGCCAGGCAGCTGCCTGCGGGGCCGGCTCGCTCAACACACAGCAAATGCTGCCCCTGCTGTTCCCGGGAAGGAAGTGCCCTAAATTCATCCCTCGGATCTGCGGGGTTTGTCCAGAAAACCCCGGCGAAGGTAACCAGCCCCTGGATCCCGCTGTCACGTTTGGATTGGCTAGTTGTCAGTTCTCTTAGAAGCAAACGGTTCTTGACGTCATGGGAAGTCACTTGCGAGTCGTGTCATAGGGGTTCTAATACACACGAGATAAAACGGTAACAGGTGCCAAATAATTACTTCTTTTTCCTTCTGTTGACACGAATTTGAGTCCTTTTAACAACACTGTAATCTCCCATGAGGTGTCACGCTCCAGCCCCTTTCCTGGGTGAACTCGGTCGGCTGTCAAAGCTCTGAGTTCCCTAAGTCAGCAGCACCTTCACATCAGCACAGCACCTCTTTGTCCTGGGTTCACAGCCAGGACTTCTCATCATAAACGTCCCACTGTGTTAATAACTTTTTGAAAACTGGAATAAAAGGCTGTGCTGAACCTATGTCACTTAAAAACTCGAGTAGATGCTTTGGTCTAGGCACAAATCTCATTCATCTCTGTTTAGAAATCACCTATCAAATTATTTCAAGGTTATGTTAACTCCAACTAAGAGAGTTGGGCTTGTGCAGCCTGGAGAAGAGAAGGCTCCCGTGGGTGACCTTATAGTGGCCTTCCAGTACCTGAAAGGTGCTTGTAAGAAGGCTGGGGACAAGCTATTCAAAAGGGCATGTAGCAATAGGATGAGGGGTGATGGTTTTAAACTAGAAAACGGAAGATTTAGGTTGGATATTAGGAGAAAGCTCTTCAATATGAGGGTGGTAGATCACTGGCACAGGTTGTCCAGAGAGGTAGCGGAGGCCCCATCCCTGGAGATATTCAAGGTCAGGCTTGATGGGGATCTGAGCAACCTCATCTAGTGAAGATGTCCCTGCTCACATGCAGGGGGGTTGGACTAGACGGCCTCTAAAGGTCCCTTCCAACAGTACACATTCTATGATTCCACCAGAAAGGCAAATGCCCAATACCAATCCTGCTAAGGATTTTGCAAACTGGAACCTTGAATTTTCAGCTGTTTGCATCATTTGCTTTTCAGTGAGGGTTCTTGGTCATTTTGAATGACTACAGTTATATGTACATGTATTTCCTGGGATGTTCTCACATAGACAGGTTCACATACCATGCTGCTCACATATCGCAGAATCACAGAACTTCAGGGGTTGGAAGGGACCTTGAAAGATCATCCAGTCCAACCCCACTCCCTGACAGACCAGAATCACCTCGACTAAATCACACAGGAACACATCCAGTTGGGTTTTGAATGTCTCTAGAAAAGGAAACTCCACAACCTCTCTAGGCAGCCTGTCCCAGTGCTCTGTCACCCTCACAGTGAAAAAGTTTCTCCTTACATTCATGTGGAACTTCCTATGCTCCAGTTTGCACCTGTTTCCCCTTTTCCTGTTGCTGGCCATCACTGAGAAGAGCCTGGCTTCATCCTTCTGATTCTTGCCTTTTACATATTTATAAACATTAATAAGGTCATCCCTCAGTCTCCTCCAAGCCAGAGAGGCCCAGCTCCCTCAGCCTTTCCTCATAAGGAAGGCATTCGATTCCCTTCACCATCTTGGTGACCCTGCACTGGACTCTTTCAAGGAGTTCTATGTCCTTCTTGAACTGAGAGGCCCAGAACTGGACACAATATTCCAGGTACGGTCTCACCAGGGCAGAGTAGAAGGGGTGAAGGACCTCTCTCGACCTACTAACCACATCCCTTCTAATACACCCCAGGATGACATTGGCCTTCTTAGCCATGAGGGCACATTGCTGGCTCATGGGCATCCTGCTGCCCACCAAGACCCACAGGTCCCTCTCATCATGCTGCTCACCTGGTAAATTGTTTAACTTTGGAACAGAGTCTGACTGCACCTGAATCAGTTTTCTTGTCCTTCAATTTTAAGCACAAGGTGCATGCAATTACTGCTCTGTTTAAACTGTAACACAAACCATATTGAACACACACACAGACACACATACACACTGTTTTTTTTTTTTTTAATTGAGAACATAACCCCACCCAGCAGTCTAAAGGAATTGCATCTACACCTTCTTTACCACCACAGGGAGAACAACACAACCAAAGCAACCCCATGACATCGTTTACTACCTAGAAAAATACCAAAATTCACATAAACCATTCAGGGAAATAGAGCCACTGAGGGGGTTGTTATCAGGTTCTTTCAATACCACTTCACATATTTCTCACGATATTCCTTGGCTAGCGTATCATACTTTCTTACACTTTTTTTCTTATCCTTAAATTCAGATTAGAAATGGGAAGCTCTTATTTCTCAAAGCAGAATCAGAAAGTAAACTATATGAAGTCTGTTTTGTGTGTGCTGGGTATTTCTCATGGAGTGGTATTGTATTTACATGTGTTTATCTAACACACCCACTCTGTTTATCCAGACAGACTTAAAGAAGGATAAAACTACAAGTCTTTATTTATCCAAATAAATGTAAACTAGAAGAGTTAAGCATGGGAATTGCCTGTAATTGCCTGCTGAACTGATAGAAATAGCTACTTTTTGGAAACAGGAGCAGCCTTCACTGTCAAAAAAAAAAACCCCTGACAGTAAGAGCTACCTTCAGTTAGCAAAGTTCACCATCCTGTTTGATCCTCAAATTACTTTCTTTCCAAAAACCAAGGGACACAGGCAGAAGAATTGCTCCTTTTCATCCTTCACTGCAAGAGGGACATCCCATTAGTAAGCCTGACCCCGCGTGTAAATACCTCGCATGAGTGTATCGTAGTCTCTGGTCACAGAATTCAAACCAGAGCAGATTTCTGAAACCTCACAGGAACTAAAGTAATTTCCAAGCACGATCATTAATCGCCTCCTTCGACTCTAATCGCATACTGAGCTCTCTTCATTGTTCCATTAAGACAGGTACATTATTTTAATTAGAGCTACTACTTCAAAAATTAACATTAAAGACAATTAAAAATGTCCTATCAGAACGATATATCCTCTCATGCCCTAACTCCATTCAAATTCTCTGTTGTGGGAAAGGGAGTATGAAAGAATGCTTGGCTTTCTGGCTTCTCCCACCATCAGATATTTGCACAGAATCTTTCTGCTACAAATATTCTTACTCTAATTGGACAGGAAAGGCTCCAGGGTAAGAGCTCTCTTCACACTCCATGCAGTATGGGCTTTTACAGACTGTCCTGGAAAATTAGGTCTAAGTTTTTACATATACAGCTCTTCTAAAATAGGTGGGGTTTTTTTCTCATTTCCTGTGGTGAAGACAAATGAAAACATAATGTAATGATGCTTGGTGTTCTCTGCCTCGTAGAAACTCTTAGTTAAAACAACAGCCACAAAATTATTACCACTTCCTCCAATCTCAGTGAGGGGAATATCAAAGTTCACGAGAGACGGTGCACACACAAACATTATGTCGGCCCCTGCCAAGCTACATCCAATATCTGAAACAGAAATCAATTGGGTCAGTTCTGGGCATTTTCTTATTCTGACTAGCAGTGCCACAGACAAGATTAGTCTAAGAAACTCTTAATGGGATACTTCTCTATCCCTGCTAGAGACAAAAAAAACGTAAGATCTGGGGGAAAAAAATGCCTGCAGGAACCAGGAAGAAGCAGATAGCTCACAGCTTTTAGGTGAATGAAGGGGAGGTTATAAACATGATCTGGGATGTAGATATCAATAAATCAGTAAAATGAGTAAAATTCATCAGTGGAATAACTTGCCAATTTTAATTTTCAATCCAAATGTATGTATTCTTCAAATATTTTAAATAATCAGCAAGCCAAAATTTCCCAAACACTTGTTAATTTGGTGGCAGGCAGTTTAGAAGTGGCAAAACAAGAAATCGACCGTTCATTTTGATAGCAACATTTTAAAATAAAAATCATACATTCTCAAGAGCTTTCAGATAATTCAGAAGGAAGCAGAAATTACCACCAGCCAGGAGGGCTCTGAGGGGACATACTTCACTCTGTGGTACAGACCCCGTTTGTTTCAGAACAGTTTTCCTTTGCAAGAATAAAGTTACACCAAATACAAATGTTATTTTATGACTCTGGAGAGCCCAACAGAAGCGTATAGAGATTTTCAAACAGAAAGAAGCAGTGCATTAAAGGGCATTACTATATATTACTAGTATATGCAAGATGGATTCTTGAGTACTTTTGATAGGCATGTTTCCACCAGCATTTCCCAGCAGAACAGGGATGAAGACAGAATAAAAAAGAGAAGACAGAGTTTATTCAGTTTTTGTAACCAAGGAGATAGGTATAAGATGCATCAAATCTCAGAATATTTACATATCTAATTCACAGTTAAGGTATGGAAATAATATCTTAAAGCTAAGTTTACTTGACACAAAGTCTCAATCTGTTTCTTGGGGTTTTTCATCTTGGTTTGTAAATCTTGTGTCTGTATGGGGTACAATGGAGAACTGATGGCATTAGCTGACTAACAGCTGAATTTCAAGCCCTTAAAATAGAAAAGTAGTTAATTTCTTACAAAGAATGACGGAAAAGGAGTTCTGAATGACAAATGTAGGGTACAGCTCCCATGGAGAACAGCCAGCTAAGCAATACTCCGGGCAGCAGTTGCCAAGCCAAGAAGTCTACGGTACCTGTGGAGTGGCATAACAAATACGGGGAGTTCTTACAGACAAAACCATAAGAAATCAGGTTTCATTAGTGCTTCTGAGAGACCAGCTTGGTGAAAGAATCTAGAGTGCTAACAGTATCTTTGCTTTTACCGAGTTGCTCAGCCACAAAAGATTAATAAAAGAGTACATGCATGCAGCAAGATGTAGGAACAGTTCCTAACTGATTAGAAACTCTATGCCATGCATCTTATCTTGGCCTACATCTACATGGTTTTATATGCAGTACAAAGTACAGGGACAGAATCATAGAGTGGTTTGTGTTGGAAGGCCATCGGATCTGGCCTTGAACACTGTCCAGTAGGGTGAAGCCACAGCTTTTCTGGGCAACCTGTGCCAGGGCCTCGCCATAATGAAAATTACTCCTTATGTCCATTTCTGATCCTCTTTCAGTTTTACATTGTTACCCTCATCTTGCCACAACAGGCCTTGCAAACAACCCCTCCCCAGCTTTCCTGTAGGCCACTTGAGGTACTGGAAGGCTGCTGTAAGGTCTTCCTAAGCCTTTTCTTCTCCAGGCTGAACAAGCCCAACTCTTGCAGCCTGTCTTCTTCACAGGATGGGTGCTCCAGCCCTCTGATAATCTTTGTGACCTCCTCTGGACTCACTCCAGCAGCTCCATGTCTTGTACTGGGGACCTCAGAGCTGGACACAGTAAGTGCCAGATTCCGCACCCGGGAAGGGACAACCCTGGCTGCACATCCAGACTGAGGGATCAGATGCTGGAGGCCAGCCATTCAAGCATTCACTTGGATGGCTAAGCCAGACTGGGTCTGTATGACGCCTATAATGTGACTCATCACATACTCTCTAAAGAGAGGAATGACTATTGTGCTGCAGATGTACTCAGGCCTGCAGAACACTTCCTCTGTTGCCTTGCATCAGTCTATACTGATTCCTCAGAGGGGAAATAGATCTTTGCATTTGGTTCCTGCTTATCGTAACTATCACTCTAAATGGTTGGACTTACTTGCATACAACAGGGAAGGTAAGCTGCACGTCATCGGTTCTTGTAGAACACAGCCTTACCTTTTCAGCTACTCCTACTGCAAAAGGACTCAGCATCTCCTACCTTGCCTCTGATGCAGCTCACTACAAACAGATGGAAGTTTTATTTCACAAGTTGACAAATGCTGAGATGTTATTCTTAAGAACAGAAGGAAGCTTCAAGTGGCCCCTGCAGTAAAACCAGAAGGACTGATTTGTTAAAACTGGGCTATTATTGACACAGATGAGGAAAAAAAGATACAGCACATTCTGAAGCAGCAGTTTAAAGGTGTATGGATTTATGTATAAGACAGCCCAAAAAGAATTGTGAAGACCAAGCAGAGGTGACATATATGCAGATAAAACAGGCCATTAAAATTTTTCCAAGATGTCTTTTGAAGAGCTGTATGACCACTTAATCCATTTTCTCTTCTTGGAAACTGTCTGCATCATTCATGTAGTCTTCAAGATCATGGTATCTCTGCAAATAAAATAAAACCTGTATTATTTTATCAATGTTTAATACCTGGATTTAATAGAGACTGATTTTTCTTCACTACGTTAACAAGCATGTCAGTAACAACTCGGAGCCAATCGTATCTGACAGCTTGCTAAATATGCAACTGCACTACAAACTGTCTTATCACAGTTCATAAAGTGTTTCTGAGTAAGTCAACATACTCCACTGCAAGCAGAAGAGTAACATATCCCTGCTGTACCTCACATACGTGTTTCCAATCTTTTTACATTGCAGCTGGAGTTTGCTGTGTTGCTATTTTCAAACAAAACAGGAGTCTGCCTACCACTGCCCAGAGATCAGGCAGCTGTCAAAAAGCTTCATGTCCACAGCTGAGACCCACTCATCGTGAACACAGCAGCGTACCACTGGGTTGGCAGAAGAAGATGAATGGGTAAGCTGAGTTACATTGTTGAAGCCTGGTAATTAAGAACCAATCAGTTAATCAGACATATTATCCCAGTGTACTTCTATCTGCATGGAAAAGGATACATCAAATAACTCAGTTGTACCTTCTGAATCCACCCACTGTCTTCCAACTGGCTGAAAAGCCGTTCGACTGTGTCTTTGACTGGTTCATCCTCAACACCATCCAACTCTGCAACGGAGCTGCAATCCACATACAACTTGTATTTGAAGTGCTTCAAATTATGATAAACTCTTGTACGATTTGCACACACCCCGCCAACCTTCAAAACCTAGGCCAAAGTGAACAAATCATTCTTTCTTACAGGACTGTGACTATCTTGACATTATTAAGAATATCAAGTCAGTCTAGTTAGATTTTATCTAGGAAGAATTTTTGAATAATGAAATAAACAGAATGATATTACATGCATAAAGTCAGTGCAAAGCTGTGTAGTTTACACAGCTACAGCACAGCAACTTTTGAGCAAGCAGGCAACCAGCAAGTCTATGCAATGGCAGCTTATCAGTACTGTTTCCTTGCCAACACAACCACGTTTATCATTGGTAGTATCTTTCCTGTCTCCTGGTGGAACTCAGTTACAAAATCACTAGCTTTTTACACAACTGTTATATTGTGAAAGCAGAGGAAGAGAAATTGTTTGATTACTTTTGAACATACCTTGACCTCCAATTTTATACAAAGATGTTGATGGGGCTCTGAGCAACCTGATCTAGTAAAGATGTCCCTACTCACTGCAGGGGGTTGGACTAGATGGCCTTTAAAGGCCCCTTCCAACCTTAAACATTCTACGATTCCATGAAGGTGTTTACTTGAAAATATGGTCTAACATACTGGATACAAGATTCTCTGGCAATCCTAAATCTTCGCTAAGAGAATGTGAAATTAGGGGATGAGGGAGAAAGAGGCAAAGTTCATCTGCATGTAAGGACATCCTGCATTTCACATGAGTAGTTCTCTCCCATTCCCACAACAGAAGTAGTTCAAGTGCATACAACAACAAATCAGACGAGGAATCTATCCCTTGTAAATGACCCTGAGGTTACTGCTCCAGCCCATGGAGACAAAGCCTGTCAGGTAGGAAATCTATACATCTGGCTGGTTTTTGCAGGCCAAGTTTTCTACATTCAAAACCAGCGTAATTGTAAAGAAGTTCAGCTCCTCATCCATACAGGAGAAACCGATGTGGTTTTACTAAAACAAACTGACCCAAAATCCAAACCAAGACTGACTTATTCTTCAAGGGCAGTACTGTTTTGGACTGATGTCTTGTCACACCTTTTGGAGTAACAAGCAGATAAATGGCTAAACATCAAAGTTCTTGTCATAAGTAATGCAAACTGTGATTGTTTTGCTATTTCAGATCACATGCACATCCAGCTAAAAAGCAACCATGATATATGTATCACAAAACTACCTCTTCTGAACTGCAACAGCGACGCCCTTTATTGCTGCCACTGGTAATAATCACAGAATCACAGAACTGTAGGGGTATAAAGAGACCTCCAGAGATCATTGAGTCCAAACCCCTTGCCAAAGCAGGTTCCCTAGAGCAGATGAATCTCAACACTCTTTTACATTATGGGAAGGTTAAGATTTAATCAATGCTTACAATCCCTATTTTCAGGAAGCTTTTCCGAATGTATGACCAAATGTTTGGATCTGTGAGCAGTTCCCCAAACAGCTGGCTGACCTGTACAACCTAGACTAGCAGCATCTACTGACAATGACAGTAAAAGAAAAGCATATTTGTATTTAAAAAGTTTATATAAACAAACTTATATTCTTATATTTAAGAAAATGTAATACAATATTTTATTTCTTAAATATATTCACCAGTAGCCCAACTGATACAGGCAGGTATATCAAAGTCAACAGAGACCTGCTCATTTAGAAGAACTTTTGATCTGACCTACAGTAGATGGTTATTAAATGAAATTTTAACCATCTTGAGATAAAGAAATCCCTGTTACCATATTACAGTTCTCTACTGATCATGGACATGTATCTATATGGAGCTGCATTTCCCGCTTTCCCTAAAACTGAAAAATCTAAGCCTTGTGTTCACTGCTATAGGTGCTTCTGAGATGCAAGACATATCAACTGATTCATTCAAATTTCCAGAAGCACCATTTCAAATACTAGAACAATTAAGAACTGAGATGTTTCACAGAGCATATCGTAATTTCCCAGGTATTCCAAACAATGAGGTGCAGTATCTAGAACATTACATGATGCAAAACAGAAGATAGCACTCTACATCAAACTGACAGCCCAGTTCTTTGCCTGTAACAACAGCTCGCAGGAGATACTTTGGAAGTTGGTGTAAGATGCAGGACAAACACCAGACTGATTATAACGTTACCGTACAGCTTCTAGCAGACAGCAGTTGAGGCAGTCTGTATCGCCCCAACTATCATGTTCCATAGTGTGGAAGAAACTTCCCCAATAACTTGTCTAATCTGTTTTGGGACCCACCAACCCTTTTCACTTCTAAAGTATCTTGTGGCAACAAGTTTCATAGCTCATTTACGTGCAAGGTGTAAGTATATCTGCAGAGGAGAAATGCCAGAGGCAAATAGCTAAATATCATAAAATGTAATTATGTGTTGTGTTTATAAAGCAAGAAAGATGTCTAAAATAAGATGCTATTTCAGAATGCAGCTTTGGAAAGAATGTCTGTATTGTACTCACTTATTTTTTCCCCTTGCAGTTCTCAGTGATGCTGTCCTAATCCTTATCTCCTCAAGCTGGCCCTATCAGCCAAAGTTGTGCTAAATCACTTTGTATGGAATGCGTGAGCACAGCCTGACAATAGCACACGTAGTGACTGAATTCATGTCCTCTAAGTATGATTAAAAATGGAAGCAGAACACCAAGGCTGAAAGTAGAAAACAGTTTTTCATCCAGGTGACACAGGAACAAAGAAGTGTGTGCATGGGGCACCTACACCTCTAAACTGTTCGATTTTCCCTGACCAAGGAGGAATGAGAATTGGCAGCTACAGTCAGAACAATCACTGCAAGCCTAAGCAAAACTGCAACAGCTGTTTCTCTTCTCTTTCTACTGGCAAAGCAGAATATTTCAGAGATGAGAGAAAAGGAAAGTTTTAGGCAGAAGAGGAGGGTTGGAGGAGGGTTGGAGGTCTGTTTTTGTTCTCTTCACTTTTCTGGGGTATTTTCAAATAAAATTTTAGAAAACAGTCCAACTATGTGTTTCCATTCAATCTGATCTGCCAGTGCTGAACTGCCTTCTCTTTCAGTCAATTAAACTCTTAAAGTGAAAGTTTTATGTAGTTCTGAGTGCCTTCCTCCCCCCCCCTCCCCCATTCCTTTTTCTCTTCTCAATTGGCAGGACAAGTTGATCAATGCATTGCCAGCAGAACTTCAAAGATGAGAAGAGTACCTTAAGCAGCCTATATTACAGGCCACTGTAAGAACACAAATGCTTCATTACAAAAGACACTATCAAACCTTACTGGAAAGTGCTCAATAACTCTCTCTCTCGGGTCTGTTCTACAGCCCCTGAGCTACACTGAGCATGTGCATTACAGGCATCTCACCAGTTCCCAGGGCAAAAAAAGTTCTCATTTTCTACTGTTAAGCTGAAGAGGACAAACTGAACTACCAAGTTGGTTCAATAGTCAATAGCATATTTCAATTTTTTTTCCAAATAAAAAATAGCCAATACTTTATGTAGGACAAATCCTGTGCTTTGAGTTTAATCATAAAAGGTGATGAATTACATTACTTAAGAAAGTCATATGCATACCCAATCACAACAATTAGTGGTAGCTGTAACTGAAGATCCCTAAATTTTAGGAACACACGGGTTCTTAAGAGCTGAGGTCTTCAAAAGTCTCAGCTGTTAAATGTGAGAAAATTGACTGTTCCTGTCATCTAAAATGACTGTCTAGTGTATAATGACTATGTAACCACATGAAAGACATGTTTTGGACCAAAAATGTAATTCAATCCAAAAGGTCCTAGTAGAGGCAACTGACTGAGAAAAAGAGGCAAGACTGCCTAAATCATAAGGTTTTCTACTTTGGACAAGTAGTTCTGATAATGCAGTAATGAAAAAGAAGGCTCCAATAAAATGCACTGAAGTAGTTAGGAACAAATCTTCTCAAAAGACCACCAGCAATATCAAGTGTCAGTGAAACTGAGCTGCCGAGATACTTTACCCTGGGTGAAGAACTACATGGGAAATAGCAGATTTGAAGTAAATTCTGAATAAATACTGAAGCAGTATATTCTAACTAGGCTGCACTTAGACTATCAGTATGACAGCATCACTGTTGCAGTCAGCAGTGACCTAGAGCAAACAAGAACAGCTGGAGTGCACACTATGCTAGAGGCATAGTAGGCACAAACCTAGTGACCCAATGTAAAAAAAGAAAAAAACTTCACAGAATCACAGAATCTCCTAAGTTGGAAGGGACCCATAAGGATCACCAAGTCCAACACACCTGGCTCCACACAGACCCAGCCAAGTCAGAGTATGGGACTGAGCAAGTCATCCAGATGCTTCTTGAACTCAGCCACAGACCGCAATGAGGTCTCCTCTGCCTCCTCTTCTCCAGGCTGTAAAAACCAAGGGACTTCAACCCCTCCTGCTAAGACTTCCCTCCAGACCCTTCCCTGCCCTTGTTGCCCTCCTCTGGACACTCTCCAATAGTTTTGTGTCCTTCTTGGGACTGAGGTGTCCAGAACTGCACACAATGCTTGAAGTGAGGCTGCACCAATGCAGTGTAGAGTGGGATATTCCCCTCCCAGGACTGGCTGGCCATGCTGTGCTCAGTGCACCCCAGGATACAGTTGGCAACAAAATAGAAAACACAATCATTCAGTGGAGATGACTGTCGATTAGATAGTTATTTTTGTAATGTTTCTGAAAGCTAAATAATGCAGGATTCCTGCTGGGAAAGTCTTATGGTCATTATAGGCATACATAAAGGCTTCCCAGTGATCTAATTCCAGTGAAAAGGCATTCTGAGGTTTAGAAAGTATGTAAATTTGAGGCAAATGTCAGTTTTGACTTAAAGCCTCAGGCTCCTGGAATAAAGAGATATGACCTAGACAAGATAAAAAACCCAACACCATAGTATTTCTCAGGTACTTGGTGAAACCCAGGAACACCAAGCATGTTTAGAGCATCACACAGTTGTGTAATTTCTTTTCCACTGGTTTTCCTTTCTTTAAGATACACATCCACTTTCAGATTTTCTCTCTTCTACTGAATGTTCTTTAAAATACCAAAACTCTACTTTAAAAATAACTGATTGAGTGCTCGTATTAGAGCTTTGGTTAGTATGTGAATCTACATGTGTGCTGTCAGCCTCTAACACACATTTCAGACTGCCTCCTCATGCATCACAGAAGACAAGCATGCCAAGTAGGATGCATAAGATGCCATGTACCTAGTTTCCTTCTTGTCCTGGATGAAACTCAGACTGTAAAGATTTGTAACAGAGGAAAAATTAAAGCAAATATCAATTTTTACTTGAAGGCAAGAGTCACCAATAAACCCTATCATGTTTCAAACCCTTGATCATTTTTACCATGAAGTCCAGCTCATGGTCAGGTACTTATTAGCACTCAAAGCAGTGCAAGTACATGAGCTGCATCAGGCATTAAGTGGCAAAAGTGGGGGGTAAACAGCACACAGATCAGTGTGATGCAGGCAAACCCAGAAAAGTAAAAAAGACTTATTAATTTTCTTGATAAATGTTAGGTTGATTTGAGGATACTTTGTATTACCATTTTCCCAAATATAAGAAAGGATGGTGGGAGTGTGTGGGGAGCTGGGGGGAATGCCTCTATTCATCCTGTTAAGTTTCATAGGAAATTCTTCCATAATTCCTGGCTAATTCCAAGACTATATGCCCTCAACCTGCAAAAGAATCCTCATATTTTAAAAATTAAAAGTGTTTAGGCATGGAAGAAGAGTAGCTTAACTCTTGTCTCTAGCATTACAGACATTAGACGTGTTGATAGGATTTCTAGTCTTTGTATGTTTTTCTGTAACACTAGGCAAAGCTTAAAAAATAATTATATAGGGTGCTTGTTTGTAGTTACCTGCCTGTCATCTGACATGAAGTCATCTGCTTCCAAAGTTCTGCTGTTATAAAGCCTTCCAGAGAGCTGCACATTAAACTTACAATATCGATTCAATTCACAGGCCTGACAAGACATTTTTTCTGAGCTTTTCAAGATTATGCGAACATCTGGGTAACAATCCACACGCTCCTGGAAAACAGATTTCACATAACATTAAAGAATCTTTGTGAACAGAAAGACGCCTCAAATAGGCTGCTGAATACTCTGTACTCATACTAAATCAGTGCAAGAGAAAACAAAGAGATTGAAATCTGAAGTCTTTTACCATTCAGTTGCCATCATATACCTTCTCAATCATTTTCCAACACTTTACTCAGTTCTAGTTCACTATTTTTTTTAGCTTCAGACTTATACAATGGCTCCTGCACCCCACACCAGAATTTCCTCCCAAGTCTTTTTTCTTTTTTTGAGTCGAGGGTGCAACTATATCAAGTTAGTCTACTTCAAATAAATGTACTGTATCTCTCCACTGTCCATACTTCATTATTGCAGCCATTATTAGATCACCACAACTAACACCAGCACTGTTCTAGTAATAGTAATTCACATACAATTACTGTGTTACTGTATAGTGACTTCACTCTTTTTTTTTTTTTTTTAAGTATTATGAGGTTCATTATGAACATACTGGTTTATCTTTCTGTTGGGAGGAGGAATAAGTTTTCTTATAACATTTAGCAAGTCAGAAAATAACCTCAAAAAGTTATCTGCTGCAGTTATCAGGAGAAGCATTCAGGTAACTGAGAAGAGAGTCTGTTTTATTACCTGAATGTTCACCTGGTTATAAACACATAAAATACTTCTGATATTTGTGAGTACCAAAATAAGTTACATAAGGTAAAAACCAATGACTTTCTATCAAAAAAGTATATAGAATCAGTGAGAATTAAGGTATAAGAAAAAAATCTGTCAGTAATAATATGATTTGGAGCTCACTTCACTATGTAAAGCAGAAGCTACATACCTTGTATCGATCTTTCCAGCGACTTCTAGAGATTAAGTTGTCAAGCCGAGGCTGAATGAAGCGGTCATCCAAATAATGGAGCGAGAGCAACATATCCTGTGCATACTGCTTTTGCCTTGTTCCATCTGTTCAGGGAGAATCATTACTAATTTGCTGATAACCCTATGTTGTACAAGCTTCTTCAAACAAAATTTTCAAAGCCATTATGCTTCTGCATACTAAGAACTATGAATTATTTTAATATAATATTACTGAACACATTTATTACTGTTATCCATAGAGTGATCCATGCCTCTCTGGTAAGCTGATATGTTTAATTATTTTAAAAGTCTGTATCACAAGAGGTACACAAATAAACTCTACAATCAAGGTTGAAGTGAAAAACTGTCATCCCAAATGGGGACCCACTCACTTGATCCCATTTAAAAGAATGAAAAAAAGGGGAGCAGACAAGTCTCTTGTTTTTTGCCCACTTTATGCAAGCTGTTCATAATGTATAAGAGAGGAGACTGCAATCTATGAAAACAAACTGCTATGAGCTACTTCACAATAGAAATTTTGACAACTCTCCGTCATTTATAACTGTCCTGGTTTTGGCCAGGCCAGAGTTAACCTCCTCAAGAAGCCAGCAGAGGTGAGCTGAGTTAGCCCAGGCTGTTTTCCACACCTGACATCACTCCCTCATAAAAGGGGATGGTCAGAGGAAGGCTGCTTTGTGCTGCTCTGGGACAACAACAGTCCTTTTTTGTGCCTACTGGGGGGCTTGAATGGCTGGGGTAGTGGTAGCGCATGGGACCCTTAACTGTCTCCCAGGTATGTGCTGGATTCCAGAAACGAATCAGGACTTTCACAGGTGCAGGCCAATTCGTACTGTCTCGAGCTTCAGCATGTACAGGCAGAAATTAATTCAGCTACCTTCCCTAGTGACGCTGTTACCAGAGAAACAGATCTGAGAAAGGCAACTGGCTATCCAGCTTCCTATATAAAAAGCTAATTGTTATTATCATTATAGACACCATAATCACAATTGTTTTTCCATATGTATTTTCCAGACATGTATTTTCCATAAGTCAACTATACTAAAAGCTTGAAAACTGTAAAAAAATCCCTCACAATAAAAGCAAGTCTGAACTCTGATACTAAAGTAGTTGCTCGTGATTCAAACTGATTAACAAATTTGCTTCCATTAAACTCAGAAAAAGCCATTCGGTGCTATAAAAATCTGTCTTTGTAATGCTAGGCTATGTTCATACTACACAATGTTCTTCAGAAAGATACACTATAACCTCCAACTCACCCACACAGCTGATCTGCTTCCAGCACCTTGGCAGTAAGTTGTTAGTTTTGTGGAGCAGATACAATTTGAAATAGAAGGAAGCTATTAAAACATGTAACTGGCAAAGTTTACTTAGTACTACTTATACATTTGTTTTCACTTGGTAAAACAAAACAAAACTAATGCCTGGAAGAACTAGCAGTGGTAGATGAAAGACATTTTTAGCTCCAAGAATATGCAGCCTTTATTCTGAAGTCCTGCAGTGTACTTCATTCTCAGTTCCTCTCAGTTGGTGATGACACCAAAACTTCCTCTCTGACTCCTTCCAAACCCTCACACTGACAATCCTCTCATTAATCCCACCTTTACTGTGCTTCTGAAACTACATGTGAGGTTGCCATTCAGCCTGAACAGGCCAAATGCCAAAAAGCACTTCCTTAGCAAGAACTGACTGTCCTATCCCAAAGCACAAACGTTTTTTAAAAAAGAAACAATAATAATAATAAAAAACAGATATGGAGCAATCTCCATAACTAAAATTATTTATTATCTATCAAATTCCTTAGGAAAAGCTATACAGCATGCAACATTTTGACAAATCAGATGACTCTACAACATTTTCACGGAGATATCTACGTTGAAATGAATTTCACTTTCATGCTGGAACTGTTATTACTAATTAGCAACCCAGAAACACATCCCTACACCTCAGAATGCCTTCTAGGCTTGCATTCCTCATTTCTAGGCTGTACATTCCTCAAAAATTACTCTATGCTTTTCAGATAGCTATTTTTTTAATTCCCAAAGTTACAGAGCAGGAAACCTAAGAACAGATCTCAGGACTCACAGTCCTATACTCTAATCAGGAGACATGTTTCCCTCAAAGAACTCTGTATAACTTTGAACATGTCATAATATTATTTAATATAATTTACTTACCATATAGTGAGCCCAGAAAAGTGTCATCAATTGCATTTATGAGGAAAGCCTTTACTATTCTTTTGAAGTGTACATAATGATCACAGCGAGACACTGGGAATAAAGCAATACAACCAGAATTAAAAAGAACCCAAAACAACCAAACAAACAAGAAACTGAGAAAGGAGTGTAAGCAATGTTAGAAGTATTTCATTGACTCTTTTTTTTTCCTCTATTATTGCAAATTCAGAATTTTAAAATCACTTAAACATGGATTTTAAAATAATTTCAGTGTACAATATCCACACTCTTAAGACCTTGCCTTTAAATAGTGTTTCCCATGCCAATGGTCATAATGAACTCTAGCATCCTGAAGTTATACACCCTTTCAGCAAGAAGGGCCCACACCAAGAGCTACAAACACTAGAAGAAAATAATAATTTGTTCTATGAACAGCAGGAAATAATGCACACCTGAGAAGGCCAGACTTAGGGTTGGTTGTTCTTTCTTTTTTCTAACTTTCTTTCAACTACACACAGTTCTGCTCAGGTCTTCACTGGGGCAGAAATACCACAAATGCTTGTGATTATCTGCAATAGCATCAACCAGTCCGTACATACCTGCTTCTGGACATCAAAATATGTAAGACGTCCTGGTTTTAGCTGAGATAATTTTCTTCCTCGTAGCCAGTACAGTGCTGTAGCTTTGATTTAGTATGAGAATGGTGTCAATAACACACTGATGGGTTTAGTTGTTGTTAGGTAGTTGTAGTGTCTACACTATGCTAAGGACTTTCCAGCTTCTCAGTCCCTGCCAGGTGCACCAGAGGCTGGGAGAGCACAGCCAGGACAGCTGACCCAGGCTGGCCAAAGGGATGTTCCCCACCATAGAATGCTGTGCTCCAGATAGGACCAGGAAGCGAGCTGGGAGGTGGTGCTGCTGCTCAGAAAGAGACTGGCCACTGGGTTGGGTTTTTGGGGGTTTTTTGTTTGTTTGTTTTTCTGCATGTGGTGAACAATTGCATTTATGCATCACTTGTTTCATTATTATATAATCTTCCTTTGTTGTCCTATTAAAACTATCTTTATTTCAACCCACAAGGTTTTTTCCCCATTCTCTTCCCCATCTCCTTGCAGGGCAGGAGCGAGTGAGTGGCTGACTGGTACTCAGCTGCTGTCTGGGGCAAAAACACTACAAAAAGAGAACCAGCGTTAAGCTGTTTCAAACCTCTCTGCTCTATCCAGATCCCAGTTTTCATAAAAAAAACAACTTGAAAAGCTTTCTCGCTCTCTGTTGTTCAGCTGAAAATGACCAATGAATTCAAAAACCCCTACAGACTTGGGCTCCCAAGTCTTACCACCATGGAATAAAAAACTACAGTAAGAAAAATAGTAACCCCTAGTCCCAAAACACCCAAACTCATGACAAAGAATTTTACATCACTCTCCAGAGCAGAATTTGGCCAGAAGTAACATAGCTGCTCTTAGCATATACCACAAGGCATAGGATGATGCTTTTGGGTCTCCATAGGAATGACTGTATCATAGGTAGCCTACTGCATCCTAAATCAAACTAACTTAAAAATCACATTTCCCCGCAAATTAAGCCCTCTCTTTAGTAAGATAAAGACTGTAAAACTTCACTGTGGAAATCAGAGCGCTTCCACAATGAATTGAAGCCTTTTAGGAATCTGCTTTTAAACTATCATATCCTACTACAAACTATTTACACTTACAGTCCATTAATATATCATTATACAGCACTACAAGCAAGTCATATACAGTATCATCACTAATTTTCATCTTACAGCGTGGGATGTAGTATGCCAGCAGCTCGCTATTTGATGTATTTAACTCCTTCTGCTGTGGTTGATTTTCACTCTTTCCATGGTCTGTGTTGTCATCATCATCATCATCATCATCATCATCATCATCTTCTACTATAAAATCTTTCATGCTGTCCCCGTCAGTTTCACTACCTTCTGTTGATGTGAGGGACAACTCACAGAGTGGCTCCTCTTCTATTTCTTCTTCATCATCAGAATCCTAATATAATTTTAGAAATTATTTCAGTGTTTGCATTCACAAAATATTACATATACTGGATAAGACTTTAGATTTCTAATAATACTGTTTGTTCAATGAAAAAGAAATAACGTTTCCCAAAAAACACATCACACAATACTATATGACAATTACTTTCAGCTTTAAATCAGCCAGCTTCTTGCACCTCTCTTCAGTCTATTCGTAGGAATTAAGCTAACGTGATCTCTAAGTTACTTCAGCAGGTATTTTGCTTCTTGATTAAAAAAAAATCATGTGATAGCCATCTCGCACATCCCTTCTGACTATGCAGAGAAGATACACCTGCGTTCTATGCTGCTTAGTCATTAGAATACCTGAAAGAGCAAATAAAAGAATATTCTTAAATCTTCAGTGCTTAAAAATAAACTCAGGATAACAATATTGACTGATGAAAACATATATCTAGTCATTGTGACAACTGTTAAAATATTACAGAACTGCTACCTTGTCACAAATAAACCCCAAAATATCTATCTGTCTTCATCCTTCCTCTAGATTTGGTATTTCCTCCAATTGAATTTCAAAGACAAAATCCAGACCTCACAATTTTCACTGTAGGAGCTCCGAGTTTTTCTTTGTCTTGCAAGTTCCTTTAATTTTTCACACACTTTCTGTTTCCTGTTAGTAGAAACATTTTCTGTAGAGCAGGTTTCTTCAAAACACTCATCTTCATCCATTATACAGGGGCGTTTAGCAAAAACTTTCCTCACAACTATATCACTGTCCTCACTTTCATCACTGTCAAACAAGATGGAGGTGCTCAACCTTTTACGCTTCGCAGGCATGATGCGCTCATCCTCACCGTCTTCTGTTACTTCCCCATCATGGCTTTTCTTTCCCTGATCTGAAAGGCCGTTCTCCACAACGGTTTCAGCTTTATCATCTACTTCATCTTCTGATGTAGTAGTCTCCTCCTTCTCAGAGGCAGAGGAGGACTCATCACTGCTGTCAGGTAGTACGAGCTCCCTCTTAGTACGTCTCCAGTCAACTCGGGATTTGCACGATGGTCCCGTTCCTGCTGTCTTTTTTCTTGTTTCATACCTTCTCACAACTGCTTTTATCTCCATTTGAAGACTGTGACAACACACCAAAAAATAAACTGGTAAAGGACTTATTTCAATATGCCATTAAATATATATATATATATATGTAAGGGCACGAATACTTTATCCCAGATGCTTATGGCTTAGCAATTACTCAGAGGCACACACAGAAACTGGTGCCAAACAAAACTAAGCCTGCACAGCAACTTCCGAAGAGGTTACTGAAGAGGATTTACCTGACTCCAGCACGAACGGAATGGAAAGACCAGGTCTGAAGGGAAGCCACCCGCCAAGGAGGGGAGCCCACAGCTGAAGCAGAGGTTCACGGGAGCGGCGTACCGCGCTCGCCCAGGGTCTCCAGCACCGCCAAGCCTCCCTGAGGCGCAGCCCTGCGCCCGCTGCCCTCTGGTGAGACGAGGCACCCCCTTTCCCACCCCCACACCCTCCCGCAGGGTGACCGGCCTACCCTCAACCACCCGCCCCGCAGCAAGACCCGACGCGGCGGAGGCGCCCTGACGCGAGACGCGCCCAGCTGCCGCGGCCTGCTCCCGGCACTAAGCGGCTTGAACCGCCCGCCGCCTCAGCCGCGACACACGCAACCCTCCCCCCGAACCCTCCCCTCAGCAAGGCGCGTAGCGGCCATTACTTCTACCGTCAACGTTCCCGCGGTTCGGCGCTCGAGCCGCCGAGAGGAGACCACCGCCCCCGGCAGCCCGCGCGCTGCGATTGGCCCTGACCCCTGCCATTCGGTTGCCGCGATATTTACGGAAGTGCTGTTAGATTGTGGTGTGTTTGGGTTCCCGGGGTTGGCGCGTAATGCTGGGGATCCGGAGGTTGTGGGTTCGAGACCTGGCGCCGGCAGCCCCGCTATCTTTCCTGCCAGCATGTCTCAGGCAGTGTTAGTGTGGCGGTTTAGTTGTAGTCGCTTTTGTGTCCGCCCGCGATGCGTTCCTGGGGAAAACCTCTGTGCGTTTCTGAGGTGTTGATCTGAGGGTATAGAATCACGATCATATATATGTAGTGTAGTATAGGAATTGATCTGAGGGTATAGAATCACGATTATATATGTAGTGTAGTATAATTATGGAGAGCAACTCTTGCTCAGCTAGATAATTATGTGGAACGGCTTGTGAAGAAGAAGGGGAGTCTTTTTGTTTTTCTTTTCCATAGCAAAGGGATTACTCCTGAAGGCCTTGTACTATCTCGAGGAGAAGATAAAAGAGCGAGAACTCTAAGATGGAATAATGTCCATCCCGTTACCTCCTTATTAAAGAAAACAGGTGGCTGATAAAGGACACCAATTGTGTTCGTAGACCTCGTTACTGGAGGAAAACGGATAGTTAACAAGGCCATAAATTAGTTCAGACTGATAAGAACACTGCAAGCTGGCAAGATCAGCGCATTCCAGGCGAGAGGTGAAAAGTACATCATGAGGAGGACTCGGGGCCTTCCTCCCAAGGACCACCGAAGACCCTTGCCCACAATTTTTGGAAGAAACTGCGCAATCGCAAAGGACGGATAATCTAATTTGCATAAGAAGCGAGAGTAGGCGGGTTTAGGTAATGAATATGTATAGGCGTTAATTGAACATTCATTGTTTCATTGTATAAATATGGGATGGTTTTGTTACTCCAGGTGTGCATGTCTGTGGTGGAGCGATCCCCCGTGCATCTGCGCGCAATAAACATACCTACTTTATAACTTTTGAGTGATAGAGTCTATTTCCGTACGTCAGTGTGGTGCCTCTCCAGGGCAGCTGCTAGGTGACTGGTCGCTGAGGGGTGGCCTGGCTCTGCGAAAGCATCGCGCTGCCCTCAGAGTCACTTCCTCTCTTTTCTGCTGCCTCGGGAGCAAGTCAGCTGAATTTATTGTGTTCAGCCCTCAAGTGGTGGGGCACACGAAGGCAGGCTGGGACAGCTGTAACTATGGAGAAGTTCTTGGGGTGCTGCTTTGGAGCCCAGCTGGAGGGGAAATCCCACTGGTGTCCATGCTGGGAAAATCTCTGCCAGCACTTCTGTCCTCTGTGGGCCTCTTAGAAGTAAACAATGTTTTTGATGAGATTTAACAAGAGCAAGAGTAGGGTTTTGCATCTGCAGAAGAACAGCCCCAGGTACCAGTATATGTTGGGGACTGGCCTGTTGGAGAGCAGCATGGTGAAAGGGACCTGGGGGTCCTGGTGGGCAGCAGGATGACCATGAACCAGCAATGTGCCCTCATGGCTAAGAAGGCCACTAGCACCCTGGGGTGTATTAGAAGGGATGTGGTTAGTAGGTCAAGAGAGATCCTTCTC
The DNA here is from genome assembly GCF_964237585.1 of Gallinula chloropus. Taxonomy (NCBI): domain Eukaryota; kingdom Metazoa; phylum Chordata; class Aves; order Gruiformes; family Rallidae; genus Gallinula; species Gallinula chloropus. The sequence goes on from NC_140085.1 coordinate 200,876,458, forward strand.
CCTCTCTATTCTGCCCTGGTGAGACCACACCTGGAATATTGTGTCCAGTTCTGGGCCCCTCAGTTCAAGAAGGTCATAGTACTCCTTGGAAGAGTCCAGTGCAGGGTCACCAAGATGATTGAGGGTGTGGAACACCTTCCTTATGAGGACAGGCTGAGGGAGCTGGGCCTGTTTAGCTTGGAGAAGAGGAGACTGAGGGGTGACCTCATCAATGTCTATAAATATGTAAAGGGCAAGAGTCAGGAGGACAGAGCCAGGCTCTTCTCAGTGATGGCCAGCGATAGGACAAGGGGCAATGGGTGCAAGCTGGAGCATAGGAAGTTCCATGTGAATATAGGGATAAACTTTTTCACTGTGAGGGTGACAGAGCCCTGGAACAGACTGCCCAGAGAGGTTGTGAGGTCTCCTTCTCTGGAGACATTCAAACCCCATCTGGATGTGTTCCTGTGTGATTTAGTCAAGGTGATCCTGCTCTGTCAGGGCAGTTGGACTAGATTTTGAGGTCTCTTCCAACTCCTAACGTTCTGTGATCTTTGGTGTCTATAAATCCCATTTTGGTTGTGGTGCCCACAGCTCCTCATTCAACCTCAGTCAGAAGTGGGATCATGCTGAGGTTTCATGTTATATACATGTGGAAAATCAGAGGCCAGGTGACAGAGGTTCTGCTACTGCTGGTGTTCAAGGAGAGATCTGCCCAGGGCTCTTTTTCTTGGTTTTAGCAACTCTGGAACACTCCCTGATTTGCTGAGCATGTGTGCTGCCTGCAGCTGGGGCTGGAGTTCATGCAGGGAACCCCAAAAATGGAAGTTAGGAGATGGGGAGGTGACTGGAGCATTGTTGTAGTCACAGGAGAAAGTGGAAGTATTGCAGCAGAGGAGTTTGGGTGGTGGGGGCTGCAATACATTCATAGGTAAGTTGCACTACTTTCACTGTTCAAAGAACGAGACATTTTGTAGATGAGTATATGCAGGAAACTATTAACATCATCAATAATGAGCCACTGGTTTTTTTCTGCTTAAAATTGCTCTTGACTAGGATGCTGGGCTCCGTTCAGAGCTCATACTCTTACCAGTGCATTTCAATAAGAAGATTAGTGTCTTAAATTTGCTCTTCTTTCCTTGGTCTGTGGTAGAAAACTGCTACTTTGGAACTCATTCAGCTGAAATCTTTTGTACTATTTTAACAGGGTTTGGTAAACAACTCCATGTATTTCTTTAAAAATAAGCGGTGATGAAGTCACAAAGAGATGAAATACCTGGAAATGAAAGACAATTGTTTCTCATCTTGTTTGCATAGCACCGCTGTGGATGTTGCATGGTAAAGAGGTATAAACAGGTTCTTTTTTTTTGTAGATGGTGGGTTGAATTCCCGCCAAAATGTTTATAAAGCAAGGATTAGAGTGGTTATAATTCTAGGATTGTATTAAGGGATTTACAGCCCCTGGGCGGAGGTTTCTTTTAATTGCTTTCAATTTAAAGTCAGTACGTGAATTTTCAAATAAATAAATAAATCGGCGGAGCAGGTTTGCTCCGTTTGCTGCTGGGTGTTAATGCTTCCCCCAGCCGCGGTGGAAGGTGCTGCTCTTTCCCTGGTCTCCATCGCGTTTCTTCCTTCTAATGTCGCCATCTAGTGATAAAAAGCGCTAAGCAATCCTTGTAGGTGTATTGCTCTAGTAGTGCAGAAGACGGGAATAAGGTGATTACAGTGAATATATTGTGTGTAACTGAGGAAAATATACGATAAATACGTTTTTTACTTAAATGGCATGAAAGGTTTACAGTATGAGTGCTGGCTTTTGAAGGACAGCTGAGAAGTTTTACTTATGAACAATGCTAGAAAAGCTGTGATTCTGCAATGTCTGTAAGTCTCAGTTTCCAGGACTGGGGAGAAGAGACAACTGAGAGGGAAACTCATCAATGCTTATAAATATCTAAGGATAGATGTCAAGAAGATGGGCCAAACTATTTTCAATGAAGCCTCAGGCAACAGGTACAAACTGGAACACAGGAAGTTCCATGTGAACTGAGGAAAGATTACTTTGAGGGTGAAAGAGCCCTGCAGCAGGCTTCCCAGAGAGGCTGTGGAGTCTCCTTCTCTGGAGATATTCAAGACTTCTCTAGATATGGTCCTGTGCAACTTGCTCTAGGTGATCCTTGCCATAGCAGGGGGGTTGGACTAGATGATCTCCAGAGGTCCCTTCCAACCATTGCAGTTCTGTGATCTTGTCTTGGGTTTTTTTTTTCTAATAATGTTTCAGATGAGTAAAGAGCCCAGTCCCAGGGAGTCTGCACTGTGGGGTCATGTTGTGTCCTCAGGTTTTAGAAGCTGACCTCCAGTCAAGAGATACAAGTTTTCCAGACATGCCTATTTTTTTCAGAGCTCCTCTCTGAGTTTCTTAGCATGTTTCTTATGCATTAAGCAGTTATCTGCCATGTAAAATGTAAATGAAGTTGATTTTCATGTGCACCATCATCACCTTTTCACTGGGGTTGTGAAATCATTTATGCCACGAGACGTCTACGGCATCTCCCCAGGACTGAATTTTCTGTTTTACCAGAGTAGCCTAGTCCCCACCCCTATGACTTTAGACAATAAGGGAATTAATATCTTGGAAACTTCAATTTATTTTAAGTGGCAGCCCCCACTGACCACTTCTGTTGTTAGCTACTTTCACTGTGGAGTATTTGCTCTGCTGCTTTCCAACCAATCTGTTGGTTGCCTGGCTGTTGCTATGCTCACATTGCAGTTTCTCTGAAGCTTGAGCTCTTCTGGGGTTCAGTGATGTACAGGATTAAATGGACATCTCTTCCACAAACCAGATCCTTCCTGCTTGGGGCATTCTCCTTTCCCTGAGGTAAGCAATGGGAAGCTCGGAGCCCACATTTCCCAGGGACCGTTTCCTGCATCAGCACAGTTTTTGCAAGCGCTATATGGCTCCCAGGCATACTGAGCATTAGGCTGGCTCACACTCAAATAATAATGCTGGAATTTACCCCAACTTAAAAAAAAAAAAAGAGGAGGAAAAAAACCTTTCTGATTTTTTTTTTGAGGAGGAATGCACCCAAACTTACCAGGGGTTTAGACTTATGTGGAACTGGCAGAGTCACCAAGCTGGATTTCACTGGCTGACAGATAACAGTTCAATAACTTCTTAGATTAGTAATGGAGAGTCACAACTGATTTTAGCCAAGGAAACCCATGATAATGAGCTCTAATGCTTTTTAAGTAAATTTTCCGCCAGCACGAAGAATTTCAGCTTTGCAGTTCCTCAGAAGGGATTGCTCTTTTTACCATTCACCAAATTACTTAAGTAGGGTCTCCAGGTCCCTTCACCAAACCCACTACTCAATCTGTTTATCTTATGCATTGCACAGAGGTAATAGAGACAATAACTTTTTATCAGAAGAAAGAGCAGCTAGGACTGACAGGGAGACCCCCAAGTAAAACTATGCCTGGAGGTAGAAATTGAATGTAGGGCCATCTTCCTTTCAATCTTTTGTTCTTCTCTTTGTTGAACTCAACCTCCTACAGAGTACACAAAGAAAATATTACTGGAGACTCCCTGTCTTTGATTCCTCTGCTTCCTATTCCTGTCAATGGAAGATCAATTCCCTAATTTTAGAGAGAATCCTTGCAAATGATGAGACTGTCAGAAGCTCTGGTGGCTGCTGGCTGAATTTGATATGATCTTTGTAATTTTTGACTATTGTTCCATAGCCAGAAGCAACTGAGAAATTAACCTTAATGGTTATAATTTCTTAGGAGGAAATATTTTAAGATTTCAATGCATGTTTTAAAGAATGTACACCTCCATTGAGGAAAAACAGGTTTCCCCAGAATCTCAAAAGTTTCCTAGAAAATTTCCAAACTAATTCTAAATGCTTTTTGTGTGTGTGTGTGCATACTTTTGTTAATAGTACAACTTTTCTCAGAGACTGGAATTAATTTCTGCACAGAAGCCTTTTTAAGGAATTAAATGGGGTTTATGAGATCCTTAATCCTGATTCTGGCTCTTTGTGCAGGGTTGAATTTCATAGAAAGAGTGAATTTCGGACAAAAGAGACCAATAGAGTTAATGTTTAAGCTCTTTTTGAAACAGTGAGAGTTTTCTGGTCTCATGAGATTCTGAAATCATGTTCCATAGACAAAAGTTTTCTTTGTATGTCTTGTAGACTGGATCATGATCACTAGATGACTAGCATGTTTATGTTGTCTGCAGCACCTTTGGGAATTTTTGTTGTTCCTGCTATTTCAAAGTCCTACTAATTGATAAAATGTGTGGTTTACTTTGCCATTTGTGTATGTAAGTTAAAATCTTTTATCTTCAGTACCTGAAGTATATACAGTCTAATAGTAGGATAGTACAAGGCTGAATGTAGTTAAGGTTCATTATCACGATTTGAAGATAACCTGTACTTTGCTCCAATTCCACTCCGGTAAAACTCAGTTTATTGAATTTTCACTGAAAGAAATAAATTCTTTCACAGTCACATGGAGTATGAATTACATCCTTCTGCATTGAAGCAGAAGACTGAGGAGGAACTAGGAGTGGATGTTTATCTGGTGCTGGTATGAGATTGAGACATTCCTACCCCGTGCTGCAAAGGTTCAATTTGAATGATGTCAAGGTTTAGATAGTATTGGCCATAACTTGACCATATTAATGTGCTGAGTTTCAAGCAGGACCAATTCAAGACATGACTTATTAGCATCTACAAGAACTGTGTAACAAAGGTCAGGATTTTTGTGCAGTGAGTCATATTTTATCCTACTTTCAGAGTTTTTCACTTCATTTTGATACTCCTTTAACAGTTTGTTTCTAGCTTTTCAGTGGTTTCTTTTTCTCTTCGTCACAAATGACATATAATTTCTTGGCAGCAGTTCTCTAGCCTGAGTGCAAACTTTTGCCAGGAAGAACGTGATGAGTCATGATGTGTGACCAGAATAGCTGTGGTGCTATTAAAATTGCCAAGTGTAGATGGAGTTCCACCCATAAAACTGTGCTTAGCTACTCTGATGTATTTAACCTGGGTCAGCAGAAACAAGAAACGCTTAGACTAAACTGTAGTGGCAAAAGCACTTCTCTGCTTGTATAAACTGCATCTGCTTTAACTTTATACCATGATAATATACCAGAATCTCTGTACCTGCAGAGCCTTTCAGCTGTGGCCTCCAATTTTGGCCTGGCTTGATTAAAAGGTATTAAAAGCCTTCTGTTATGCATGTCCTTACATTATGCATCAGAAAAATACTGTAATGAAGAGAGCACCTGACTGGATAACCTAAGATGAATGTACAACAAAGAGAGTATCACAAATAAACTGACATCCCTACAAATAATTTCTTATTGTACCTTTTATTTCTTACTTAATTGAGGGAATGAAGGTGAGGTAATCTTTGTACGGAGGTGGAAGTTTACGTATTATAGCTGTAAATGTTAGAAATCTATTAATATGTGTAATCGCAAAGTCAGAGTAAGGGACTGTTTCATCCCAGGGTTAATGGTTCTTCTCAAAGATTTACTATTTGAAAGGTAATAAAGCACCCTTCATCTGAATTTATTGTCTGTATTCAGGTCCTTGACACCAGAAGAGATACAAATATCAAGACAGTTTCAGACAGTTTATGAGTTTTGGATTTCAACCTTGCTGCCAGTGGATCCAGCAGCAAAAGATCAGCTGGCTTCAACCCTACAGAATTGTACCCTGAAAGATGAACACAGGAAAAAAAAGTGATGTGAGAAGAGGTGCATGAGACAAAAAGAGAAAGCAATTTTGCCTGTGCATTCTTTGAAATATATTTTCAAATAGATTTTTAATTCTAGATTTGCATATTTGGACTAGATGAGAAAAGAACGTATGGAGAATTCTGTCATCGTTAGCGGTTAAAATAGAAGATGGATTTTTCACTTTAGGTATTCAACTCTGAAATCTTTAATTTGTTCTCATTACTGTGAAGTTTGCACATCTGCTCTTGTTCTCCCCTTATATTCTTTTGCATCTGCTAATCTCTCATTCAAGAACTGGCCTGTTATAAAGTAATACTGAATTCAGGGGCCATATATTTAATCTTTAAAATCTGGAAAACTTTCAGCATAGCTGGGGGTATATAGACAAAATGATAGTATTAATTATATGTATTATGTATCAAAAATACCCAGAGGCAAACTGTAGACAAGACAGACACAAAGACTGCTACTCGGTACATAACCAAAGATTCTTTTCCTAAGATCTAGTTCTTTGTAAGTACAATAACTTTTTGTTCACTCAGTGTCCTTAATATGGAGGTGTGGTCTTTGCAGAGGCCGGATGGAGCAGTGGGATTTTTTCCCTTTCCCTATATCTCTACTTAAAGTTTCCCTTCCCTTCTACTTTATGCTTGTTCCTTGCCTCCAGAAATAGCCTTCGAGTTCACACAGGCCCAGCTACACGATATTGAGGTTGGGATATGGGTCCTAGTATGCTGAAGGGAAAACACAGATGAAAAGGCATTACAAAATCCTCCTGTCTTGAAATTCTACCTTGCAATTATCAAAACCAGAGAGGACAGTGGGTTGAGGCCAGTGTACGATCTCAGCTGCTGAGGTAATCTGCTTCCTTTGAGATTATATAGATCAGATAGATCCTAACCTCTACCATTTTCACACAGTACTTAGTGCAGAAGACCAGCATTTTCAGCAAGGTGAAATAGGTGTGAAAAAAAGATGCAGCTTGCTAAGTAAGCTGTCAGGGGCTGAATTGCCCTGAACACTGCAAATGATGAAATAATTTGGTCATGTGAAACATCTCGAAGACCTGTGCCCTTAGAAGTCTGGGCTAGATGTTTGTCTTACATTTCTTAGGCTAATGTAGTTCCTACGTTCCTTTCCCATGACTTTTCTATTTTGGATCTTATCTAACCATATGTGGTATACTTTCCTTTTCAGATCTAGGGGTACATAGTTCATTAACTGGTGTCTTATATTTTAGCTACACAACATGCTTAAGAATTGTCATAGCTACTTTTTAAGCACATGGGGATGTTGTGGGAGGGAAAGTAAGCTCTTGGTGGGGAGTGTTAGGAATGTTGCTTTTATTAGTTATGGATGTTTGCCAGTAGCTTGATATTAAAACTACTGTTGAATATAATTTTAGTTTGTTGAAAGGTTTTTGTACTCTCTTCCTTTTTTTTTTTTGTGGTAATTGGGTTTACTACAAAAAATATTTTAAAAAACCCATATTACTTTTTATAAATTCCCATAAAAGATTTAAGATACTTTTTCTGTCAGAAGAGAAATCTTTCTTCATGTCTTGTCAGTTGAAACAATTGGCCTATAACCAATTGTGAGCAACACTGGTCACAATGAAGACCTTTCTTGGGATTTTTGTGACTGCTCATACTAAACACCTACGAATTTCTTCCACGTGAATACAGTAATATCATGTGATGACATGGATTTTCACCCTCAGATAAGGTGCCTATACTAGGATACAACATATTTGGAGATTGTGCTTTTCTTACAGTATCCATTTTTGGCTCCATTAAACTTAAGCACATCACATTTGAAGGTGGTAAAACGGTGGTTAAATTACGTGTTAAATTCCAAGCATCACATTTGCGAAGCATTTAATGCTGTTTGTAAACAGAAGAGTGCAGAGCAGAACATTAGAAAGTAATTGTATGACTGCCGGGTCTCTGTTTTGCCCAGGTGCTAATATAACTCAAGCCACAAGGACTTGGTGTTGACTACTTGCAGGGGAGGCACAGAAGGGGCATTTCAGTTTCAACTTGCTGTTCCTGAGTATTCATTATTTGTATTAGAGAAGCACCTACCTACTAGTTCACAGTCCTGCACTGTTATGAGAAAAGCTGCTTCTTGTTCCTTAGAGCATACAATTTAAGGATGAAGTAAGAGACAGAGGGTGGATAAAGGAAACTAGAAGTAGCAGAGGGACACAGACAGTTATTTATGACTGCAGTGATAAGCAGAGGTCACAGAACCACAGCTTTGTAAACACCATGAATCAAATTTCTGAGAACTTTGGAATTTGATTGTTGTTTTGGCTGAAAACAACATTTCTGTAGCCTTAAGTTATTAAATCACTCTTTTCTCCCTCTGACAGTGCCAGAGAAGTAGGAAACACAGGCATCTCAACATTTTCAGCTACTAAAGGATGTAAAAGGAGATGAGAGAAGCTCCTAAAAATGTCATACAGGAGACAATTACTGTGCTTACAGAGAATATTTCATGCAAAATAAGCTTGCTTCACATGTGCCTTCAGGAAAAATCAGAGTTACTACTTACTTCACTTGAACATGATTAAATGATTAGTGCCAATAAATTTCCTGCAGCTGGATAGATTTATGCTCTAAACTAGCTACAGTTTCTGTCCTCCTTCAGACCTTTCGAGTATTTTGGTTAGTCAAAATCGACAGCACTGTTTTATCAAGGATTAATTTAAGCAAGCAGGGTGCACAACACTCTCCTCTAGATCTGCACTTGATCCTGTACCTGAATATTGTGTTCATGTTCGTTTAGATGGTGTCTGTGGGTCGGACTGGCATCTGTTTTTGCTCCTGCTTCTTACAGTTGAGTAGGCAATGAAGGAAACTTCCTGCAGTTTAGATTCACGTGCTCTGTCTGTGACCACCCCTCTGCCTCATCTCTGTAACCCCAGACCTAGTGATTTCCCAGCCTGTTGCTCTTCTCTGCTTCCTCTCCCACCAAATACTTTGTGGCGTTTTGGGTCTACTGTCTCCAGGTTTGGGAGCAAATGTAATGGGCGTATCTGGTATCTAGGTAACAGCAACAAAGATGGCCCTGAGTCTGTTCCAGTATGCTGAGACTACTATTTTCTATCTGTGCTTCATTACAGAATGGCTCATGTAGCAAATACTTCCACCTCAAAGAGAACCTGTGAATCAGTTATGCAGGAAGAACAACATTTTCCTTTTATTTTTCTGTTTAGAGGGCAAAAGGAGTGAAACATGTTATGAGCACTGTTCCTTATGAACAATATCTTTTTTTTTTTTTTAACATGCTATTAATTCCAGAGATGTGAAACCCAGGAATCCATTTTGGAACAGCCGAACAGTGTTTAAAGCCCCTCTACATTCACTGTTTCTAACTTGTGAAAAACAAGGGTTTCAGGTCGTTAGGTGTTAAAGAATCACTTTCAGGGACTTGATTTCCCACTGAAATCCTTGTGCATCTGGCCCTAAGTCCTACATAAGTACTTTACTGTCATTAATTTCAGTAAAAATTATATGCTTTAATACTGTTGAGACTCTGAGCTTTCCTATTGGTCTTTCTACATGTTTTGGGGTGAAGAGATGCCTCTCTTCCAGTGTGAGAGCAAACAGAACTGAGATGCAGAAACTGTGGCACGGTAACCTACCCCAGACTAAGCAAATGGCAGTTTGGGAAGTCTTTGCATGGCAAGGAGGAGCAGAAGGACCATGGTGACCAGTGGTGGTGGGAGCAGGAGCACCAGGTGTTTCATAGCAAGGTTGTTTTGGGGTGCAGGTTTTGTGGCGTGTTCTGACAACTGCACAGCTGAGGCTGCAGGCTCTGGGCCCTAATCCACTGTGCAAAAGGAGGCTGTGGTGGGGAAACTGAGAAACAGTCCTGGAGAATGGTAAGGAAGTTGGTTCCCCTGCACATTTACCTATGATCGGGGCTGTGTGATCTAGGCTGGGGGCAGCGCTGCTTGACTCAAAACAGAGTTGCAAAACAGATAGGTCCCATTGCCAGTAAACACCCACTGACTGGAGCCAGTGATCCCATGAACTTTGAAGTTTGGGACTGTGTCCTTCTCCCCTGTGCCAGTGGTTCAGAGGCACCTGGCAGGTCCTCACCTAGGCTGCTTCTGCTGTGTCAACAGAGTGCAGCTGACCTGAACAAGCCCTTGTCTCAGCCACTGACACAAAGTATTTTTAGCTTTCACAGTGTGTGCGGTATTACAGCTTTCTTCTTACAAGGTGGCTCAGGAGAAAGAATTTGAAGAGAGTTTTTAGCATGGGAAGTTGTATTTTATAACAGCGGCCCTTTAAAATAGACGTTTAAAGTAGAGATTTAAAAATTATTTTTGAGGAAAGGAGAAGAAACTGTTACTATGGGATAATTTAATGATCACCCTTCCTCATTAGTTGACAGGTGCTGATTTATCTTTATCTGGTGCACTTACTGTACATTATGTAAGGCTGATTATATTTTGGGACAGAGTTAGATTTCTGGATTTATCCAGTAAGGTCTCAGGAAATAGCTGTCTTTCTGGGCATTTTTTTTTAATTGCCAAGACATTCATTTAATATTTTCAAAATTGATAAATCCCTGTCTTATATTTCAAAATAAAAATATTTAAAACCAGAGGTTATTGACAAAATTGTCAAAGTAATAAATCACACATTCAAACTTATTAACAAAAAAATCTGTTTGTACATTGCAGAATCACAGAATTAAAAGGTTGGAAAAGACCTTTAAGATCATCGAGTCCAACCATTCCTGCCCTATGCTAAACCATATCCCTAAGTACCTCATCTACGCATCTTTTAAACACATCCAGGGATGGTGACTCAACCCTGTCCCTGGGCAGCCTGTTCCAGGCCCTGACAACTCTTTCAGTGAAAAAGAGTTGTCAGGACGTGGAAGCCCGAGTCATTTTGCTTAACCTTTATGTTCAGATTTACAGGGGGTTTGTAATACCTTGTAGGTTTTGGCTATTCCTCACAATTTGGAATAAGATTTATTTACAAAGAGTTTCAAAGCTTCTCTCATTAAGTAGGCCAATTCCCACTGGTCCTATTAAAGTGAAACAACACTGAAAAAAAACCAACAAAAAAGTCTGATTATTTGTCCATAAATTTACAGCTTTGGGAGATGGGTTAGTGAGAGAGAGAGAGGGAGATGGAGAAGGGAAAGGAGAGAGAAAATGTCCATATGTGTGCTCGTAATCTGATGCAATACAAGGTAAATTAATTTAAACTGCATGGTAGCTCTGCTTTGTAGCAGATCAAAGAAACAGAGAAGGGGCCTAAAAACTGGAACTGTAGCTCACAAAAGACTGCTGAGTCTGCAGAATAGCCTGGGGTTTTATTAGCCCAGAATCGAAAAAATCCGTTCCATTTATGCTTTGTCCTGAAGGCACCTGCTTGCTTGAATTAGGCCTGTGTGCTGGGAGCTCCCCAGGTACGGACTCTTGCTGGATTTAATCATAGAATGATAGAATAGTTTGGATTGGAAGAGAAGTAAAAGATCATCTAGTTCCATGGGCAGAGACACCCTCCACTAGCCCAGCTCTCCCAAAGCCCCATACAACCTGGCCTTGAACACTGCCAGGGAGGGGGCAGCCACAGCTTCTATGGCACCCTGTGCCAGGGCCTCCCCACCTTCAAAGTAAAGAATTTCTTCCTAATATTTCATCTTATTTTAATTTAAAGCCATTGTCCCCTGTCCTATTGCTGCAATCCCTGATAAACAGCCCGTCTCCAGCTTTCCTGTAGGCCCCTTCAGGTACTGGAAGGCTGCAATATGATCTCCCCGGAGCCTTCTCTTCTCCACGCTGAACAAGCCCAACTCTCCCAGCCTGTCTTCATAGCAGAGGTGCTCCAACCCTTTCATCATCTTCATGGCCATCTTCTGGACACAGTTCCATGTCCTTCTTGTGTTGGGGATCTCAGAGCTGGGCACAACCCTCCAGGTGGGGTATCATGATACCAGAGTAGAGGTGCAAAATCACCTCCTTTATCTTACTGGTCACATTTCTTTTGATGTAGCCTAGGATACAGTTGGCTTTCTGGGCTGCAAACGCACTGTTGGTTCATGTTGAGGTTTTTATCCCCCAACATCCCCAACTCCTTATCCTCAGGGCTGCTCTCAATCCATTTTCCACCCAGCCTGTAGTTGTGTTTGAGATTACATTGACACATGTGCAGGACCTTGCACTTGGCCTTGTTGAACCGCAGGCTGTTTGCATGGACCCATCTCTCCAGCCTGTCAAAATACCTCTGGATGGCATCCCTTCCTTCCAGTGTATCAACCTCACCACACAGCTTGGTGTTGTCAGAAAACTTGCTGTGGATGCACTCGATCCACTGACTTGGTCTCTGACAAAGAGTTAAACACTAGTGACCCCTGAGGAATGCCACTTGTCACTGGCCTCAACTTGGATATTGAGCTGTTGAGCACAACTCTGAATGTGATCATCCTTCCAATTCCTTATCCATTGAGTGGTCCATCCATCCATGTCTTTACAATTTAGAGAGAAGGATATCATGCGGGATGCTTTGCAGAAGTCCAGGTAAATGAGGTCTGTCACTCTTATCCACCACACTCTAACCCTGTTGTAGAATGCCACCAAATATATCTGGCATGATTTGCCCATAGCAAAGCCATGTTTGCTGTCACCAATCACTTCCTTATTTTTGTGTGCCTGAGCATAGTTTCCAGGAATATCTGCTCCATGATCTTGCTGGGCACAGAGGTGAGACTGACCAGCCTGGAGTTCCCTGGATCCTCCTTTTATTCCTTTTTTCAAAAAGGGGGGTAGATTTCCCCTTCCAGTCAGTGGGAACTTCACAAAACTACCATGTTTTCTCAAATATGATGGAGAGTAGCTTAACCATTTCATCTGCTGGTTCTTTCAGAATCTACTGATGGATCTCAGGTCCCACTGACTTGTGCACCTTTAAGTTTCTTATATGTTCTAGAACCTGTTCTTCTGCAGTGAGTGGTTCTTCATTCTCCCAGTCCCTGCCTTTGCCTGATGTGAACTGGACAGTGTGACTAGAGCCTTTGCTGGTGAAAACTGAGTCAAAACAATTGTCGAGTACCTCAGCATTCTCCATATTGTGGGTAACCAGGTGTCCCATTTCATTCTCAAGAAGGGTCACATTTTCCTTCATCTTCCTTTTATCATCTATACAAAGTTTTCATGTTGTCCTTGATGTCCCTGGCCAGATTAAATTCTATAAGGGCTTTAGCTTCTCTCTGTAGTTCTTGCTGTACTCCTACCAGGCTCTCTGCCCTTGCTTCCACCCACTGTAGTCTTTGTTTTTAACGTTTGAGTTTGCCCTGGAGATCCTTGTTCACCCATGCAGGCCCCTTGGTGCTTTTGCCTGACTTCCTTTTTCGTTGGGATGCATCGCTTCTGAGCTTGGAGGAGGTCATCCTTAAATATAAACCATCTGTCTTGGGCCCCTCTTCCCTCCAGGGCTTTTTCCCAGAAATAGATCGATCCTTTCCCATGCAATGCTGAAACAAACTAATTGGAAAACAGTCACCAAATGCAAAAGGTGCTTACTCAGAGAAGCTGGATAGGGCTGTCTGACTCCAGTCCGAAGCCTGAAGCGGACAGAAAGACTCCCACTGACTGCTGGGCACTTGCAGCACGTAGTTCACGCTATGATCCAAATATGTGACACATTAGTGTTTCCTTTAGGCTTCTTTTGGGTTTTTTTTTTTTTTTTTTGATAATCCCAGGCACCACGACTTCTAGTAATAATTTGGCTTTACTGCACAATACATTCTGTTTCAAGGTGACTTTATTTTCAGGTGCTTGGGAGTGGTTTTCCTGCCATGCATCATGTTTGCGCTCTGAGCTGTACTTATGTTGCAAAACGCCTTTCATTCATTGGTGTTTACAGGGAATCCTGTGCGGGCATTGTTACAGTCAACCTTTAACACGCTGTCATGGGCAAGTCAGCAAGGCGAAGCGCTCGAGCACTGCACAAATCCTGTTGACCTCTCAAGCCAAAGTGAAACGGGTTTAAACGTTTTCCTGAGCCTGAACCGCGGTGGGAAAACTGCTGAAGGGGGCGGTGGGCAGTGGGCTGTGGGGAGGAAGAGGGGAACCTGCAAGCCCAGGAATCAAGGCAGGATTGTCATTTTGCAGCATGAGATGTGCCGGTAGATGGCGTCTGAAGCCCACACACTGTAAGCTGCTCTCCCCCGAGTTCTAATATATCTCAATTTTCCTTGCTGAAGTGATTTTTAGTTAACACATACCCTATGTTTTCATTAATACTGGCCAAATGAGGTTACTTTGACCTTGATTAATAAAATGTATAATCATTTTGGAAATATTTGGAGTCGGAGAACTGCCAAATGGGGTTTTTTCCTTCCCTCCCCACCCCCCCAATGGCGCAGTGATCAATACAAGCGAATCTAAATTGCAAATCACTCAAAGTGTATTGCATTGCACATCTCCTTCTCAACCTCGCCTCCCGCCTCCCCCCGCATAATTTAATCCATCCTGGAAATGATTTACAGTCTTCCGTACAGGGATGAGGAAACAATAAGCCAAATTTGCCCTTTCTTGTTACTTTTCAAGGAGAATAAGTAATGCAAATGTACAGAAAATCACTGCTCCCGCCACACGCGGCATTAATCAAAACCCTACCGAGAGCAGTGCCTCGGCGCTGGCACAGCCCCAGGCCAGCCCGGAGACTTTCGGCCACCTCTCTTAAAAACATTAGTGACCCTGAGAGCGGGCTGGGAGCCGAGCGCGGTGCCGGGTGCGGTGCGGGGCCGCGCGGTGCCTCCAGGGCGCGCTGCTGCCCCGCGGAACCCGGCAGCGCCGCGGGGACCGGCCGCCCGCAGCCCGGCAGCAGCTCCTCAGCCTCTCGACCCTGCAGCCTGGCAGCCCTTCAGAACTTCAGCCTCGCAGACCCTAGACCCTGCAGCCCCTCGACCCCTCAGCCCTTTGACCCCGCGGCCCCTCGACCCTGAAGCCCCCCAGTCCCTCAGCCCTGCAGCCCCTCAGCTCTGCAGCCCCTCAGCCCCTCGACCCTGCAGTCCCGCAGCCTCTCAGCCCCTCGACACCGCAGCCCCTCAATCACACAGCTGCTCAGCCCTGCAGCCCCCAAGACCAGCAGCCCCTCAGCCCCGCAGTCCCGTAGCTGACCTGACCCCCAGCATCCCAGGGCTGGGGCGCACCCATGTCCCACCTCACCACAAACAGCAAGGCAGCCTGAGAAATAGTGTCCTTAGGACCCTCAACAGGACCCCAGTAAGTGTCCCTTCCAATACTTCACAGGGAAAAATCCTAACAAGACAGCAAATGAATAAATCAGCAAACTTTTATCTTCCTTTTTCCTCTTCCCCATTTCTCCCTTTCCCTTTCATTTCTCTCCCCCCCCCCCCCCTTTTTTTAAATAAAATGTGATTTTCCGTATCAGTGTGAGGGAACAGCAATGACCAGCTTCTTCCCTTATAAAGTTTTCAATATTCTGTAATTTGCTATTGGCATGCATTTAGCACAGCATTTTGATTATTCTGTGGGAAACAAGACACAGCTCACGAGCAGGTTGACAGTGGTCATGTTTTGCATGCTGAGACTGTTGTGTTCTAAAAACCACATGTCCTCTTGGCTTAGTGTTGCAATACATACTTTCAAGGTGCACCCAAAAAGAAGATTTGCCATTACTGCTGCAGGAGATGCATTCTGCAGTACTTTTGCAGTTGTGTCACCTCTGTGTTTCTGCTTGCTGCATGTATTTAATGATAATTAACTGATCTGTGAAGCACTTGAGCGCATTTTTAACTCTAAGTATACAAGCAGCTCTGCTAAGTCAACAATTCCATTCAAGCACTTTAGGTTAATCACGTACTTAAACGCTTGGCTATGTTTTCAGTCACTGCATTACAACGCTTGCAGAGGAACTGCGAAAAGTAGTACGGATTAAATATGAGTTAAGAGAGCCCAGGCTGAGATCAAGCCCTGTGCCTCTGGGACAAGGTTCCGCAGCGAGGGGTCCTGCTGGGTGCAGGGTCCTGGATTAGGGGAGCCAAACACAAGATCAGTGCTGGTCTCAGTAGTCTGTCTGGAGATTAATGGCGCTGTCTTGCTGAAGGGGCTGTCACAGCATGTCGTAAATCTGCTGTCATGTCGTAAGTAGACAATAAAGAAGCTGCAAAATGCTTTAACAGAGCCTGGGTGTACACTTACGGCCGACCTTCAGCATGGGATTCCCTGCTCGCACACATTCCCCCCACAGCTTCAAATACCATCAGACTTTGAGTAAGCCGATCGGAGTGTAAGTCAGCTGACATTGATTTAAAAGGATAATCTCTACAAAAGTATTGACCTCTGCATATGAAAGAGCTAAAAAGAACAGCAGGTAACTCGATGTTTGAAACCAGCTCCTGAGGCAATCACAGGCTTTGTATTGCCTAAACCTAACCCTTGCCATACACTGAGCCCGCCCGGTAAATGGCCACCGCCTACAGAAATGTTGAAGCATCAATTCTGCAACACACTGCCCTGAATGATGGTGTTCATATCTCAGGTCTTGATGAGATGTCAGTATTGGGCTTCCAAGTCAAAATTGGAGGAAGGTAGAAAGGAAAGAAGTTGAAGCATTGACAAGCCAATGCAAGGTGAAGGGAGTAACAATGTTTTACATGCGCTATGAAGCAGCGTAGTAATGAATACACCGTGGAGATAGATGGCTAGGGAAGAGCCAGAAGAATCTGCTTCACCCGATTTAAAAGTGCATGGGACATGAAGATCCTCAACTAGATAGTAGGAGCAGCCAGCCACAGAAGGACCAAGTCCCTCCTCAGTTATTTGAAGGTATTATTTGGACTTCTGCAGTTTCAGTGATAACAGTAAGTGTTTTCTTTGTGTCAGTAAGATAATGTCCATCTCAAACTCAGTCCGGTCAAGTGGCTATGGTGTCAGTCTGTGAAATGAAGGCTACATCAGAGTTAACCCCTTATATTGGATGTTCTTGAATTTAGTCAGAGGGTGGCATCAGGTAAGCATCAGCAAACTTGTTTTGCTGTTGGAAAGCAATTTACTGCGTGTTATTTTCTCCTGTATTAACGTTAGCTTACAAGATAAATCAGAAACAGACTTGAAATATTTTGCTTTGTAGATAAACATTCATACTAACAAAAATGTTAGCTTTAATGACGATTTTTTTAGCAAAGTTATTGAGTACAGTCTTCTGATTGAAATGGAGAGCTCAGAACTCACACACCTCACCCTCTTCTGCCTGTACGTCTATTTTTGACCTAAGATTTTGTTTAGAAATTGCGATCAGATTATTTTCTTTTACACAGGACAGACTCCTAAGGGAGTTAATTTCAGTGAGGTGTGAAGTAACCAGAATTCTTTTTTTCTTTTTTTCTTAATTTCAGAGTAGTATGATATGTAAATTGGCCAGAATACTCTGGAGACTTTTTTTGGGGGGGAGTTCTCCTGATGTCTCTGATATCTCACACTTTTGATCCCTCTTGTCTGTGCATGTGCAGCACAGTGCAGCAGTCACTCTCCCATTCTGGGACTGGTGGTTTTTTAATTTAACTCCAAGCATCTACCATGCAGAGATCCTTTTTTTCTGAGATTATCTGCCTAGGCTTCCTTTCTTGTTGATGGAAACAAAAAGAAGTCATTTCTAGGGTGTGAGTCACCTTACTGTAGCATACACAACCAAAATCAGGAAGAATGCTTTTGATTTAACAGGAAATGCAAAGCAGCCCATGTTCAAGGCATTGAGAATCAGGGATATGAAAATTTCAGTGTTCCAGTTTCCTTCATTTCCTGGAAGGGCAAGCATTTGCTGCTTCCTTATAGCTGTTGTGAAAACATGGATCATTAACAACTCTGGGGTGTTTGGATAGTGGGCTCACACTGGCTAGGAAGGCACAGGGCTACCTAAGCAGCAAAAACATTCAGAATGAAACATGACTATGTGCATCAAAAATAAGGTTCATTAACCTTGGAACTGAAATTAAAGTAATAGACTCAGTGAATAGACAGCCTGGTTTTAACAATATCATTGCCACTCTTTTTTTCCCTCGGGGACAGGTAGATATCCAAGCCAGCCCATCTTCCAAAACTATGGTCAGCCAGGGAGACAAAATGCTGCTTTGAGATTCATAGATGTCCCACCTGCTGCTCCTAACTGGGTGTTAGCAAGCCAGCACTCCCATGCTATGTTAGCAAAAGGATTGTTTTCCTCACATCATCCAGGCATAAGATGAAACAGAGCCTTTTGGGGTAGATACATGACTAACTGTCATGAGATCTGTGATCTATTCCCACCTGCGCCTCAAATCTCTACAGCTCATGTCTTCAGGTATGAGTGACTAAAGTACCTAAATCTTTAGGTTGAGAACACAGACAAATTACTGCATTTTTTATGGACTGCTGAGTCACTAACGCTGAGTTTGAAAATAAAGCATGCAATTCACTAATGTTAGGAAAGCTGAAGGAAGGTTCTGTACAATAACCAAGAATAATTATTCCTGTAAGTGTAACTATTGCCATGTCAGATAAAGAATATTCTGAAAGGTCTGCAGACTACTTAGTTGGGTTTTTTTTTTTTGTAAGTATAGAAAGGCATAGGCATCAGTAATCACCAAATGCCTCTAAAATCTCCTTGAAGTGTTACAAAGCCACAAAAAGACAGCTCAGCTAAACCTGGGGTGGTTTAGCCAATAAGATATGCAAAGACTGATTTCCAGCAGACTCAGGTTTATTACAGCCCCAGATAACTCATCCACTGAGAATCTCACTTTTCTGGCCCACCTGGTAAAGCTTCTGTACGTGGAGCACAAAGTGTCCCAGATCACATCTCAGTTGTTTTTAATGTGCGTTTTGGCCAGCGCGGGGGGACTGTGCTAATTGGTTAAGTATGTTCTAGTGTCTGGCCACCAGCTGCCAGACACAACATTGCACAGTGCTGCCTTAATGCTGTTTGTTACAATCAGTTAATTTGTCTGGATTATGAACTCTTCTGCCATCAGGAAGAGGAAAGCACTTTAAGGCTATTTCAATCCGTCTGCTCTGCCTTCCCCTGTCAAAAGTCTAATTTGCAATTAGGAATTTCAGCAGCACTTTCATGTGCTCAGAAAGCAGCAGAGCAAAGCTTCCAAAGAGATTTATTTCCCATAGAAATAGAAGTATCAGCAATTCCCAAGAAATAGGTCTTTACCAGAAGTTAGTAAATTGTTGGTATTGTTGTTGTTTATGGAGCTATAAATGGGCACAGAGCCGAGTTGTCTCATCTGGAGACCAGCGCAGTAGCTGGTGCTTCACATGGCTGGTTCCTTTCCCAGGCTGAGCTCAGTGATGAGGCCGGAGGAGGCTGCACCACTGGGGGATTGGGAAAGAGCTCTCTGCTGGGAAGCCCCAAGCCTGGGGTAGTCCTGTCCTTTAGGATGTCCTAGTAACATGCTGGCTAGTGTAGAATAGGGATGAAACGTGTCAAATTCTCCTTGCTTCCTATGGGACTCACTGCCAGAGCTCTCCATCTGCTCATGTAGCTGTGCCTTTGCTCCTTAACTTACGATCCTTTTAACTGAGCTTCCTAATTTACAAGGAAGATGCTGAATTACTTCTTGGAAAGTGTTGATTTTCTATAGTTCCTATCTATTTCTCCTGAAACAGCAGTACCTTTCAGATTATGGCCTTTGTTTATTAGCTGTGTTATTATTATTGGTACAATGCAAATTCCTTCCAAATGAGTGATCTGTACTTCTAACAGTGTTGTTTTATAATTAAATCCTGAGCCCGTGTGTTCTAAGGGGTTTAAATCCAATGACTCATTGAAATAATTTGTATGTAAAGAAGACAGGAATACCACAGTAACACAGAGGATAGGATTTGTACACTCACGTGAATGATTCAAAGGCACCCTCAGTAAGTTTGCAGATGACAATAAGTTGTGTAGGAGTGCTGATTTGCTTGAGGGTAGGCAGCTCTACAGAGGGACCTGGACAGGCTGGATTGATGGGCTGAGGCCAATTGCATGAGGTTCAATAAGGCCAAGTGCTGGGTCCTGCTCTTGGGTAACAGTAACTCCATGCAAAGCTACAGGCCTGGGGAAGGGTGGCTGGAAAGCTGCCTGGGGGACAAGGACCTGAGGGTGTTGATCAATAACTGACATGAGCTAGCAGTGTGCCCAGGTGGCCAAGAAGGCCAATGGCATCCTGGCCTGTATCAGGAACAGTGTGACCAGCAGGACCAGGGCAGTGATCATCCCCTGTACATGGTTCTAGTGACAGCTGCACCTCAACTACTGTGTTTGGATTTACGCCCCCACCCCCGGTGTCTAAATCCACTATAGACTGCAAACTACATGTAGGCTATATAAGAATACTACTGTTGGGCTGTATGGTAGATAGTTTTGCAACCAGCATAATAATTATTGTCTCAGTGAGGATCATGGCTAAGCAGGCTGGAGGAGGAGAAGGAGTAGAAGAGGGAGAAGGAGTAGGGAAGTGATCGTGCCCTGTACTTGGCACTGGTGAGGCCACAAAAATTCTGTGATTCTCTTATTATATGTAAAAGTCCTTGTAGCTGTCCCTTTCTGAATTATTTGCCTTGACCCTTTTCTAGTCAATGGAGGGAAATTAACTCTTCTAGGGTGCAATTCCTGTCAGCTCAAAGCAGACGTCTAAAACACATCAGATAATTCATGCCCTAAAAATACCCATTTTACTCCAGTGACTATGATAGAAGCCCCGGGGTGGCTAGATCAAGCGTAGATGATGACAGTATAGATAGCTAAAATTAAGTGAAAGAAATCTCATGGTGAATATTTTTTGGGGCAAAAAGACAGATTATAGGGAAGCTGCAAAGAAAATAGCATTAATTTCAAAATTATAAAGTATTTCTCCCTTTTCTGTGGTTTGACTCCATCCTTCCAGTAGAGGGTGTCCTGGGGATGGCAGCAGAGGGGCTGGAGACGATGTCAGCAGCCATCAGTATCCTGAATTCTTCCTCAGGATGAGCTTGATGCTGGAGATTCTGTCCTCCTCTGTTTTGGGGTCAATTTGGTTCGATGTTTGTTCGTTTTCTTAACACAGCCTGCATTATTTGGGCTTTATTTTCTTCAGTTCCCAGTTATTCAGTTTTGTGTTCGCTTATATACCTAAACCGGTTCAGACAGTTGCATGCCTGCAGTGACCACTGGCTGACCACTGGGATTTGTGTTTACAGTCTGGGACCTCTGGCTGTTTCCTGTGTTTGCTTTCTTACAAACCATATTTTATTCTAGGATCATAGGTAATATAATCTACATAGAAAACCTACTTATTATCACTACAAACTAGGGCTAACCCAAAGCAAACCTGACTGCTGGACATTTCCTACCTCAGTTAAATAAAACAAGCTAATTATCAGCTTAGGACAGGACAAACCCAAGCAAATCCTGACATCCTCTGTTTTCAGGTCAATCAAAAATGTGTGGTCTTCTACTAGGAATAGGACGCCCTCCCTCAAATTTTACAACAACTCGTATTTCCTGAGCTCCACCAAACACCGTCCAGAAACTATTTGGCTGTGTTTGCACAGTGCTGTGCCTCATCTGTTCTGCTCCAGAAGTTGTGTAGCTGTGTTGACACTGCTGTGCTAATACAGCTATACAACTGCTGAACAGCACTTAGCTTGCGTATGTCCAACTCAGCACACGGACAGAGAGAGCTTCCATCTGTCTCCATCCGTCTTCAGAGGCAGGTCTGCAGTCTGCCTGCCTCTTGTGAAAATGCAAGCCAGCAAGCAGACCAAGATTCTTGAAGTGTTTCTTATAAAGATGGCTTAGTGTTTAGGAAAGCCATCTGAGTAACTCTAAATGTTTGGATATTTGGACACAGCTGAACATCCAATGTCCTGAGCACTGGCCACTTTGAAAGTGGTTTCAGTTACGCATTTGGTAGCTGAGGAAGCACTGATCAATAGACTCTTAAAAAAAACTCCAACTCAAATATTATCCATACTTCCAGTTATTCATTAGCAAAAATCAAAGAACCATTAACAAAATTAGGTGCACGGCCTGATCTTTAGTAATTATAATTCCCAGTGTCCTGGCATGATATTTTTAAATGCAATTTTAGGATTGCTGTACTGACAAATTGGAATAATTCTAATTGTTTAAATGACTCCCCATCACCAATCAGAACAGAATACATACTCTATTAAGTTGATAATTACCATATATTTGAGTATTTCACAGACCAGTTAGTCTTCTGATAGAGTTTCCTGAATGATCTCCCCCTCACATTTCTTCCTGTCGTAGCAGACTGTTTTAAGCAATGGTTTAACACCAGAGCAGGTGATAAAACATTTCTGGTAATCCTTTAAAGTGAATTACGAACTTCTGGGATGAAGGGTTGACTTTCATAGGAAGGACAAATTATGGCCAAATTCAACAGCCATGGCAAAGTAGCAGCCACCTAACAGTATACAGGCAGAGACACCTGCACTGAAGAGACTGGTTAGTTGTACCCTAATTTGCATTTGTAGGATTCAATTGAATACATACAGATCATATAGATGTCTAGAATTCAGCTGGTCACATAGGTTCTCTTTCAGGTCAATGTAAAGAAGATGTGGGTTTCAGGGTTGGAGTCATCATGTTGTGAAAAGAACTTCTAAAACAAGCCAGCAAGCCGTGTTCCACATGTTCCTTTTCCCCCCTTCACTAGCACGGCGGGCTCCAATGGCTAGCTTAGCTGCAGGTACCTCCTTTATTGACATCTAAAGTTTTATTAGATAAATCCTACATGTATCCTAAATGCACTGTCTCATAGCTAGAGTTTCCACTGATGAATATGGAGTCTCATGAAGTGCTGAACACATATGACACCAAAGCTGTGATGCACAGATCCACCTTAAAAGACTCGATCAGATAAAAACACCGTGGACACATGGCACAAACACAGAACTGATGCAAACTCACCCTGACAATTGAAATGTAAGTCTTTTTCCTTTTGAAGGGCTGACTTTTTGCCAGTGGACTTTATTCCAAAGCAGAGGCAGTCTCATGCCATTCTCTTAGAGGGGACTAGGTATTGACTGTCTTTTCCAAGTGGCAAGGAGCTGATGTAAGTACTGTATCATTTTTTTTCTAACATGACAGAAAAACAGTTGTGTTCTTGTCTGACCAAGATGAAATTTTTACTGTTGGGTAATGCACATATCAGGTATCAGTGAAGGTGGAACCAAGGGTGTGCTGAAAGGGCTTTCATTCCTGCGCAATGACATACTGCCATCTGGCTCGTCTCCTGACTGATCTGTACTGGCAGACCCCATTTTGAAAAGTGAATAAACCTTATCAGGCACAGACATATTTCTGTTCATTGATCATAGTTACCTGCTTTACTGTCTCATTTGTGCTGTCTGACATGTCTTTCACTCCAGGAGATATCCTTTTAGATGATATGTGAGGAATGGAACTAACATGTGCTGGCATCTTCCATTGCTGATGCTGGCTCCATAACAAGCTTCATGCTCCGAGATGGCTGATAGTTTGAAAGCTTTATTGTCCTGATAAATGTTTCTAGCTCATGTTAAATGGGCTGTGAGCTTGATCCAGATGGCTTGCTGGATACAGCTTTGAGGTCAAATGCTGCTGACACTTGAGCCAGTGCATGTGCATGAGCTACAGCATCTGGGACCGAAACCATAATTCTCTTGTTAATCAAACTAGGTCTGTGTTAGTTGGTGGTAGTTTTGCAGAGTGAATTTCTCGTCTGACACATACACTAACCAAAGGAGAACTACTTGTGTTTAATAACTTGAGATAATTGATGCAGAGAAGACAAACCATCAGAAAATATTTTTTCTTCCTTTCTCATTTTGCCTTACGCTTATGAAGGTACCTGTGTCAGCAGCGCCACAGTGCCATTTGCACTGGAGTTGTATGCATTTTTAAATCAACTGGGAGATTTGTATAATAAGACAGCACACTTAAAAATAAAATAAAGGAAAATATAAAATTGGGTCAGGACACCCAATGTTGCTCACTGTCAGACATAATTTGTTTTGCCAAAAGGGGAGATGTCAGACAGAGCATTGGTGAGGACAACAGAAATATTTTCAGTCAATAGTCAAGTAGAAATTCTTAGCAAGTTCACTTTGATTATGATTGCACCTTTCTTCCAGTACTCTAACAAAGGGATGCATAGGTGTAAGGAAACCTGATGTTTAAAGCAAATAGCAAAGAATTTTTGCAAAGTGCAATTCTTTTTCATAATTTTGTGGCTGCACAACAGGAAGCAATTTGGATGGTACATCCTTCCTGTCCGGGAGAAGCAGCTTTCCATGCCAGTAATGAGTCCACTCAAAAGTAATTCACTGAATGTTTTTTGATTGTATCTTTCTACTCTGTTTTAGGAATTCACAGTTTTCTCTGGGACAAAAAGAGCAGACAAGGTGGTCAAACAAAGCCTTCATTGGTTTGTTTTTTTTTTTTAGTTAAGAAAACTTCACTAAGCTGATCCTCCATTAATTTTGGAGCTTCCAGCATTACATATGAGGTCTGTGAAATGTGCTTGGATTTGGTTACATGTTTTTTTGTATTATTTTTAGAAAAATTGCCAGTAACAAGTACTATTCTGTATTTCTTCTCTAAATTAGTCATGGCACCTTATCTGACTCATGTAGTACAGATAAATGATACCAATTAATGGTATGTATATAAATAGGACCTTTAATTACAAATATTAGATATGGTGAAAGGACAGTTTTGGTGCCTTATCATCCTATTTTTTTGCACATTAGTACAACATTGATTCTATAATACGGTTTTGAGTGCTTGGTTTTGCAGAATCATGGAAGGGTTGAAGTTGGGAATGGTCTCTGGAGGTTGTCTGGTCCAACCCCTTTTCTCAAACAGGGCCGTCTAGAGCTGGTTGCCCAGCACCATGTCCAGGTCACTTTTGAATATCTCCAAGGATGGAAATTCTACCACATCCATGGGCAATCCATGCCAATGCTTCATCACCCTCCAGTGTTTCAGTTTGTGCCTGTTGCCTCCAGTCCTGGCACTGGGCACCACTGAAAAGAGCCTGGATCTGATCTCTTTACAACTTCTCTACAGGTATTTGTAGACATGGATGAGATCCCCCCCAAGCATTCTCTTCTCCATGCTTACCAGACCCAGTTCTCCCAGCCTTTCATCATAGGAGACATGCTCCAGTCCCTTCATCATCTTTGTGAACCTTGACTGGACTTGTTCTAGTATGTTTATATCTCTCTTGAATGGGGGAGCCCAGCACTGGGCACAACACTCCAGGTATGGCCTCACCAGTGCTGAGCAGAGGGCAGGGATCACCTCCCTCTTACCTGATGGCAATACTTTACCTATTGCAGCCCAGGATACCATTGGCCTTCTTTGTGGCATGGGCCCATTGCTGGCTCATGTTCAACTCGGTGTCCTCTGGGATGCTCAGATCCTTTTCTTCCAAGCTGCTTTCCAGCTGGGTGGCCTCCAGAATATAGTGGAACCTGTGGCTGTTCTTTCCCCATTACAGGACTTTACACTTCCCTTTGTTAAACCATCCATGCATTTTTTGAACTACCTAAGCAATAAGGCTCTCATCCTTTCCCCTGTGGAAACTACTGCATAATTTAATAGATCTTCGCTGTTTAAAAGTATTTTCTCACCATTTTGGCAAGACATTAATTCCACAACCAACACTATTGGCAGCAGCTTCAGGATGAAATGGAAAGATGAGATAAAATGGGAACGGCTAGAGAGAAAATTGTTTCTTAATTTTCCTCTAGGCAGTCTTTCTGCTTGCTTCTCCTCTAAGCAGAAGGGGATTAACCTATGCCCATTTCTTTTTCAGATACAGAAAAGGTAAATTGTGAAATCAACCTGTAATTATTCTCCATTTGCTTACCCCTGGACATGCTGTTTCCAGCTAAATAGCCAACTCATGACATAGGGAACAGAATTAAGTTGTTTTGTACTTAAAATAATAGCCTTTATCAGGGTAATAAAAAAATAATCTTCCATACTAGCAAAGGCAGTATGGCAAAGTCCTGTATTATAGCTACAACTGGTAGCTATAATATTCTGGGAATTCTGGCTATTATTCTGGAATAAAGGCTATTATTTTAGCTATTATAGCTACAACTGGTAGCTATAATATTCTGGGAATTCTGGCTATTATCTGGAATAAAGGCTATTATTTTAAGTACAAAACAACTTAATTCTGGGAACAGAATTAAGTTGTTTTGTACTTAAAATAATAGCCTTTATCAGGGTAATAAAAAAATAATCTTCCATACTAGCAAAGGCAGTATGGCAAAGTCCTGTATTATAGCTACAACTGGTTGTAGTTAGGCCTTGCAATCTTGAAACAGCAAGGGTACCCATTAAATAGCATGCATGCACAGCTAATTGTGCTTTATACACTGTTTTCCACTGGCACAGATATTTTGTTCTGAATCCTGAATGTTCATAATCACATTGAAGTGTGCATTACTTGTGTGCTTATGATTACTCTCAATTGTTAGTGCTTTTTTGGGTGGAGATGCCACCTTGCATGATCAAGCACTCCAAGCAAATCTTGATTTGTTTTTTTGAAGGGACTGTATAATTATTGACTTCAAAAGTATGATATTGTACTTATATTCAGTGATGAAGTAACTGAGTCTTCAGTGAATAAGACCCCCCTAAAAATGTGACCTACTCAAATTGTGGTGGGGGCTTGATGAGAAAAATAGACATTGATTCTGTTTCAAGGACCTCAGAGAAAGCTCACAAACAAGGAACTACAATATATATTATCCATTACACATATCCCCTCCACTAGAAATACATGAGACATCCTTTCCAACCATTAGTCCTTTAAACACCACTCTTCCATCAGTCAAAAGCAACTCAGTGGTCCTGTCGCAGCACTTCTGTGTTTCCTGCAGACACCAAATGCAACTCTTTTCTTTGGGTCTTGCTCTTCACAGTCTGAAAAAATTGTATCTGTCCTCTGAACTTTTCTAAAACTTCCCATTTCTGAGAGGTGTGAGCCTTTCTAGATAAAAAAGTTTACTTGATTTTGTTCTCCTACACCTGGTTCTTTAGTTGCACATGAAGGTGGGGAACAGGTGCCAGGTTCTTCCCTCAGGACTCCACAAGCTGTACATTTACTTTTTTTTTTTTTTTTTTTTTACACCTCCACAGTGTAAACTATTGCCCTTTTCTTCTCCCAGATAGCCAGTATGTTACTTTTCCATTTCCTAGCCTTTCTCCCAAGAAATGGAGCCTCACCTGTGCAGTGAAGTATTTTGTCTGTGCCATTCCCAGAAACAAGAATTGGAGTCTGATAAAAAATTAGCAATTACAATTTGTACCTCTGTGCTTAATAAAACATGGTCATCATCAGTATCACCAGAAGCCTTCCAGAAGTCAGGTTCAAAGATCAACTCTTTTATTAGTGTTTTGGGGGCTCCCATCAGTAATGAACAATATCAAACAGGTCCTGAGTTCTACCATCCCTAGGCAGCCATTAATCCACTTTCACTCTTCCTTTGATCCTTTAAATGGGTTCTTCATTCACCCATTTAGAGCTGATTGTTTCCTTTGGTTTAGAGAGTTTCCATTGGTTTAGAGTGAGGATGGTTTTCTAGACTATAGATAAAAGTTTTTACTTGTCCTGTCCTATTGCAGAGCTAACATCTCTTTGACTGACAGTTGAGAACCTCTGGTAAAGCTTAAGGATGTCTTCTGAGGAAAGGACCTGGCAGCAAGGTGGAGGTATGCCTCAGCCTGGCCTCACCCCTAGACCCTCATTCGATTGGAGTACTTTAGAAGGAGGGAGAGCTTCCAGTCTTTCAAAGTAACTGAACATGCTCTGGGCAGGGACAGAGTTTGCTGAGGAGGGCAAGGAACAGGTGCAGAAGCAATGGAAGATCAAGACTCTTCTTGGGAGCTGAGAAAAGAGCACAGCATTTGCTGAAACCCAGCAAGCTTTCTAGATTTAAGACAGCCTGGAGACAAGCAGTGACCCTGCAAGGAGGGGACAAGGGACAGTCTGCCTCACATCCTTTTTTATTTTTATGCTGTTACCCAGTGGATTTGGGTTTCCTCCTCCATTTTAGTAATTGCAGTACCCTGGGGTATGGTGTAACAGAGTCTGGATGATTGGAGTGTTTACAAGCCCTGTGGGTCTCCTGTCTTTAAGGAAAAGGCACAGAAAGGTACATGTGAAAGCATCATCTCAGTGTAGCTGGTTGGTTCAAGCTAAAGCAGGTATGTGTACAACAGCAACCTCAGCTGATGTAAACAGGCTTGTCCCTGTTTGGTCATTTGGATGATACCACTCTGTGTCAGAAAACTATAGGATAACTCAATTCTGTAGTGTAAGAAACAGAATTAATGTTCTTCATGCTTCCAGAGTACCATCAGCAGCACAGGACATTACTTCTGCTGTCTTTAACAGTACTAAGTGTTGTAATATTCAACTTTGCAAACCGTAGGAGCAGAGGAGGAGAGGATGACTAGTAGAAAGAAATATGTAGCTGGTAAAAGTAAGTATGCTCTGAAAACTGGTGTCAGATTCTTTATCTGATAGGAAATCCAACAGCTGTGAAATGTCCTCTCATTTCCAAAATGGAAAGAAAATTGGTAAAAACTGAAATTTGTGAATCGAGCTATCACATTGTCTTTTTTGTTTCAGTTGTAATGTCTAGAATGTATTTTGATGTAAAAAGATTTTTAGAAGCAATAATTTGAAATAATACATGGAAGCTTTTTTGAGTTTTTTTGTTGGTTGTTTGGGGTGGTGGTTTGGGATTTTTTTTTGTTATTGTTTTGTTTTTCAAAACAAGAATTAGACTTTATGAGGGAGCTGCCCCAAAATTTGTTGCCTTAAACCCCTCCAACATTTCCCAAAGTTTTTTGACAAAGTGTAATTACTTTTTTTTTTCAATTTATTTCTCATGATCTTAATTTCATTAATTTGGAACTTCTATATTTCTTATTCAGAAGAAGCCTTCAGTGTTAGCTGTCTGTTTTAGTGGGGATTTTTATCTAGATGTCATAGATGAGAAGTAAATGTAAAAGGTACTTCAGATGTAAAATAAACATTCATTTAATTCCTACTCACTCTTGGTAGGAACACATTTATATTTCATGGTTTCTAAATTCAAAGTGCTGCAATATCTAGATCTGGATGGCTGCTTTCAGGGCGAAATGATAAACAGCATTGTCCCTTGCAGTTAGATAGCAATACTTGAGAACAGTCCATTCAGCAACAAATCAAAAGATTTATATTAAAGAGGAAAGCCATATTAATCTTACCTAGGTTGCATCAATGTATGAAACTTATTTGAAATAGAAGGTAGAAACAGTAACCTATGAAAGAGGGTGATTACACTTCAGCTCAGAGAAGCAATGATAACGTGGTGATAGAAAAGGAACTGTCTGTAACTTGGAACTGTTTTTTCTTCGGCATTGAAACAGAAAACTTGGTATCTACAATAACTGACTAAAAGGATGAGCTTATCTGATACTGCACATGTATACTGCTTCGTGGAACAGACAGGATACATGGCAGAAGATGCGCTGCAGTGTGTAAGAAGCCTTTGTCAGATATAGAGTGCTTTTGATCTTGGTATTTTATCTTCTCTGAATTTTTGTATAGTGTGACTTTCATACATTATATATGACACAGAATAGTGTTTTTTACTGATAGTGAAGGAAAAATGAATATCTAATGCAGCGTGATAAATGAGGTGGAGATATTTTAATACATACAGCTATTTGTGGACTTTGTGCTTTTTTTAAGGCATGCCTGAGTGCAGAAGAGCAAATAAAAAATCGCAGCTGATAGCTAGATTTTCTTTATTTTAACTCCCTGTTTCATAGCAGCAAATACAGATAGCAGGTTTATGACTGGTTTCCTTAGATGCTCCCAAGTTCAGTTAACATAAAATATTTTCATGGACTCTATCAACCAGGACTTGTGAGATTTGTGTTAAACTTCCACTTCTACCACAGCCAGACAGAAGGCTTCATGGACACGTCACCATCTCTTTGTTTTCCGCCTATAGAACAGATGAAACAACCAATAGTAGCAACATAACAGCCATAAATGAGTCTGCCATTATGGATTAGGATTAGGTGGATTAGGTGACCTTTTGAGGTGTTTTTTGGTCTCATTTTTTAATTCTTTCTTCCCTGCCTCTTCTATTTAAAATGTAGTGCATCTGATCAGTCATATCAGTCAGTGCCTCTCTTCCCACATATATACGCAGTTCCAACACAGTGACATCCAGTGCCAGCAAGGGGCTCCCACCACTATTGCAGTACAAATAATAATGAAAAAATACAGCCTTGATGCGAGTTGGTTATTGCTACTCACAAGCAATACTGCAGATTTGTACAAACTGTTTTTTATCTCCCAGGAAGAGGTCTTCACTAAGACAAAGGGAGAGGATTATTGCTCCACGAATAAACAACTGCAGAGTGTTTGCAGATAAAAAAGCAGAGATTGCAAAAGGCTTTCCAGGAATCAGATCATTTCTTTTGTTAAATTGCACTAGAGGACATTGTGTTCCTTGCCATCATACCTCGAAAAATGTATTTCTCCAGCAATGGAGAAATTTGTTTTTCAACATGGTGAAGTATGGTGGTGTTTTTAGAGATGTTATGAATCTTGGGTAGGAAACATGGGAACTGTTCTGATATATGGCAGAAGCAGTGAAACTACTGTGATGAAAACCACCCAAGGAGCTTATATTTTTTCTTTCCCCCTCTGCTGTGTTCAGAAAACCCTTCAGCGCGTATCATCAGTCTGGAGTTACAAAGCTCCAAAGCTGGATGTCAAGAGATGCAGAAAACATCACTGGTTCCAGCTCATCCCTCATGTAACTCCATGGATTTGGGTAAGATTACACCAGGAGTAAGCTGAGCCTAGTGATCGTCGCTGAGCCTGCTTGACTTCATGAAATCCAGCAAGAGGATTTTTAATGCTAAACTGACAGGAGAGGCCGAAGAGCTGTATAAGTGGAGCTGAGGAGTTAGAAGATGGGGAAGGGGGAGGAGGAAGAGAAACTAAAGGGGGAAGAGAAAGCTGATTTCAGATGATTATGAGCTCTCTGCCTATTGCTTTGCCTTTTATCTTTCCCCTGCTTTTTTTTTTTTGCTTTTTTTTTTTGGGTGGTGGTGATAGTGATGATGCATTTAAATTCTTGTATTCATCTTTATTTTCATGGTTCAGTAATTCTAGCCAGCCTTTCCTCTGTCTTGCTTGTTTGGATTTTTAGCACCATCATTTCAACAGCTTTTAACAGCTACAGATATTAACTGAGTTACGGGGACCCCTGTGGGACAGGCCACAGCCTTTTAGCAGCATTTGGGTAATCTCCTGTACTCTGACCCCTTGGTTCTCTGCATATGGTTAGTAGCAAAAAGTAGTGGCGAAAAAGTGAAGTTCTGTGAGTCTAATCCAGAACAAGTGGAGATCTTGGGCTGTGGATCCACTTAAACAAAACAAACTCTTTC
Organism: Gallinula chloropus; assembly: GCF_964237585.1. NCBI lineage: Eukaryota > Metazoa > Chordata > Aves > Gruiformes > Rallidae > Gallinula > Gallinula chloropus. The sequence continues at coordinate 200,907,679 of NC_140085.1, forward strand.
CATGAAATGAGGAAATGTGGACTGGGTGCAGAGTTTACTGATGTCTGCTAATATGCTGCTGCAGTTGTTATTTCACTGTTAGACACATTACTGCAGCGCCCAGGAATCACAGCTCTGGACTGCAACTTCTGCTTGCTACACACTCTTGTCTATAAAGCAGAGCTCCTATTTTGAGGAAGGCTTTCCTGGATGGAGATTATCTTCCTGAGGTGAGCGAGAGGAAAAAAAAATAATAGGTTTGCAGTTCTTCTGCAAGTTTCTTTTATCAGCAGGTCTTGCTGACATTTTCAGGAGCAGATAGGAAAAGTCAAATTAGAAAGCAATTTGACGTTTTCAGCCTGCACAGATACTGTATTTAAACCCTTGTCTGACTTAGAGTTATGATTTTGAAAGTATTTTAGAGGAAATACCTTCTTTAAAGATCACTGTTTACCACTTGAAATCATATTTTGCAAGAGAAATCTGTTACAAGATCAAATGAGAACTTTTTACTTCAGAGGAATTTCAAGGACATGCGGGCAAAGGCGGAGGCTTCTCAGTGTTTTGTTTTGCTTTACTAAACTTTATGAAGATGGTGGCTGTATGCAAGCTCTGGTCCTAGGAACATGATGCAAGTAGAATGATCTGTGAAAGACTCATCTGTGAAGCCCAAAGACTAAACATATGTGAGGAAACAATATTTAATACTGCGGTTTGATACGGAGTTCCTACTGCAGAGAAGTCTCTGTGCAGCATTTGAGGGCTTATCATGTTCCCTCTGGGAGGAGGCAGTTTCTCATTAGGCTCCTAACAAAACAAATGAATGGTAATGGTTGAGAGTGGTAATGATGGTAAATGAATATGTCATCTTTTCCAGCTCAGACATCACCTGAATATTTTCCATATGAAGATTGAGGGATACTAAAAGTAAAATGAAAGAGTCTTGCTAACGTTAGTATATTGATTGAAGACACAAAGTATTCCATTTTAGCTGATGCTTGGATTCATCAAATGTTCAGCCTTTATTCTCTCTGGTTATATATATGCATAAATGCATTTTTAAGAGTTTAAACCAAGTTATAGATCTGTAAAGCTGCTTCTATGAAACTCATGCTCTGCCAAGTGCTTTGCTGAGCAACATGTACCCCAAAGTAGGCAACTGACAAAAGACAGATAATTTAAAGGCAAAGTTGTCATGACAACTTTAGCTACATCTCCACCTTTTCTCCTATGCACATTATAAATGAACGAGTAGAGAGATTATCAAGGGAACTTAAGCTGAGCACCCTGATTTCTGTGGATTCAGAGTTTAGTCTAAGCATTATTTTTATTTTTAATTACTGCTTCTTATTCAGAGTTATGGCTAGTCCTGTATGTAGACTTTTAGGATAATTTGGGATCTTATGGATGAATGATATGCATAATATGCAGAAAGAAAAAAAAAAGGAAAAAAACCCTCTTCAACTGCTGTTAAAATTGCAGAGAACTCCAGTTGAAGCATTGTGTTAAACCCCTCTTTCAGCAATACTTCATATGAAGAGAAGGATCTCTAATATCATTATTCTAATACAACATCCTTGGTTTTGATTTAACAACAGATTTACCCTGAGGTAGCACCACAGAGCTCAACAATGCTATTTCTGATTCACAGCAGCATAAGTAAACACAAGTCCAGGTAAAACTGTTCTTTAAGAAATATAATGGGCTTTTCTTCCTTTGTTCCTTGTGTAAAGAGAGTAAAAGAAACACAATAATCTTTGATCAGTCACTAAAGGACTAATGTCTATCCTAAGTACAACCAGGAACCATCTTCACTTAGTGCCCAGTGTTTGATGCAACCAACGCAGGAAGAAGTGGAGATGTTGGATGTCTGACTGTTTTGTCAGAGTAAAAACTACTCCAGAATAATTTAAAATAGCATCTCAAGTGAGAAAATACTAGATGGATGGCTGAGTTTCTTTGCTGGTACTTGCATGCTCACTAACACTGTTATGGAGAAAGCCAGTGCTGCTTCCAGCCACAGGGACCTGCAAACCTAACTCCGCTCTGTGCATCCAGCTGACATGTGAGGGTCCTTTCCCATCTATTCCTGACTGAGCACTTCCCGAAGAGCCTACCTGGCAGGTGGCAGCACTGCTGCTAGGACACGGGAAATTTGGCGTAATGTCCAAATGCATGATGTTATGGGTTTAGAATTAAACTGATGAACTGTTTCATTTCAGTATAGTGTTCAGGACTCTCCTGTGTATGAGAGAAATTGCCATACTCTGTACTGATTCAGCTGGACCTGAGCTTTAAAGTTTGGGCCAGATGTTGGTACCAGCTGATGCAAGCGGTGTGGAGCAAAAGCTGCTGGAATGTAAGAGTTTAAGCATGAACTGCAGGCTGAATACATATCAACAAATGGCTTTAGCAATAACTTTTGGCTACAGATACCTAGGGTCCATCTGTGCTAGGAAAACGGTCAGCTGCTGACAACCGTTGTTAACAAGAATGCAACAATGGCAGAAAACTCTCCAGGGCAGGATGAAAGTGCAAGCATTAGGAGGAAGCTTTCCCTGCTGTTGCTCTGAATGTAGCCTGTCTGCAGTTAAAGGGCTTCACTCTGCTGTCACCTTGCTAAGGTGCATTTACCATATTGTGAAAAAACCCTACGCTGAAGAATAAAACAGATGGAAGCGTGCACAAAATTATTTAACTACCTAGGATAAAGGATCACCAAGCAGAAGCAGGTTTGCACTTTGAAATGACCTCTTGGGAAAGGCTAGTCAAAGCTAAACTTCTGGGTGAATTTGTAAAGCTTCTGCCTGCCTCTGCAGGGACAAATGGCTGTGACAGTCTGCAGAGCTGTTTCAGGAGGAGTGGAAGAAGTGCAATCTGGAGAATGCAAGCACAGGCAGTGGTTACCAGCTGGGTCAATGGGGCTGACAGGTTATAAACTGAAGTTTGTAAAAACAGAATCACAGAACATTAGGGGTTGGAAGGGACCTTGAAAGGTCATTTAGTCCAACCCCCCTGCCAGAGCAGGATCACCTAGGCTAAATCACACAGCAACACATCCAGGCAGGGTTCAAATGTCCCCAGAGAAAGAAACTCGACAACCTCTCTGGGCAGCCTGTCCCAGGGCTCTGTCGCCCTCACAGTGAAAAAGTTTCTCCTGACATTCACATGGAACTTCCTATGTTCTAGCTTGCACCCTTGTCCTATTGCTGGGCATCACTGAGAAGAGCCTGGCTCTGTCCTCCTGACTCTAGCCATTTACATATTTATAGACATTGATGAGGTCACTCCTCAGTCTTCCCCATGCTGAAGAGGCCCAGCTCCTTCAGCCTTTTCTCATAAGGAAGGTTTTTCTCTCCCTTAATCATCTTAGTGGCAGGGTGCTGGGGCCAGTAGTTTCCTGACCTGTTCCCTGGACGCAGTTCTCCAGATGTGGCCTCACCAGGGCAGAATAGAGAGGGAGGAGAACCTCTGTCTTCTTTCTAATCACAACCCTTGTAATACACCCCAGGATGCCATTGGCCTTCTTAGCCACAAGGGCCCGCTGCTGGCTCATGGTCATCTTTCTGTCCATGAGGAAACTTCAGGCACACTTCTGCAACTGCTCCTGGTCTCTGGATATTCCTATCCCTACAGCAAATCAAGATCAGTTTGGAATAATTTAAGTCAGATCTCAAAATGTAACCAGTCCACAGTGCAAGTAAGACACCTTAATACCTCGGTTAAGAAAGGTCCATGCAGTGTTGCTGGCTGTGTGTTCTTCCTGGGAGATGTACAAGAACATTCAATGGTCATAAAATTTTTTCATAGGCTAAGAACTAAAGGAGACAAAAAATACTATTATGACAAATTTTACTGTCTTAAGCACAGAAGGTCTCACAGCACCTTAAGAAAATTATTTGAATCATATTTAAAATAATTAGACAACTTGCCCAAATGTGGGGAGGAGTGGAAACAAAGCCAAGAAAGTGTCACTGGCTCGTTTCCAAGCATATGGAACAATTAAAAATGGTCTGAAACTGCAAAATTAGAGCTGGATATCAGGAATTTTGGATAGTGTGCATTGGTTCAAGATGAACAGCACTTGAACACCACAGTGACAGGTATGTACAAGGATCTAATAATGCATACATTCCAGAGCTATAAAAGTGTAGAGGTCTGCTGATGCATAGGGGAAATAAGTAAAATTCAGCTATTCCTTTTATTTGCTGTGAACACTTCACTAGAGAGGCTTCATTGCCTGGCAAGAGCTGGCACGGAAGGCCCTTATATTCTTAATAGCTGTGAACATTTTCCATACAGTTGGGACTTGTAGTGTCAAAGCAACAGAACTGTTTTGGACTCTTGACTCAAGAACTGTGGCATCCAGGTCATAAATTTTATAATTTCACAGTTCACTTGGAAAACCCCATTCCCCTTTTCCCCCAGAAAAGTTTTCTAGGGGTTCCAAGTGGACCATTTACCCTTTAGGAAAAAAGTATGTTGAATGATTAGTCTTCTTTGTCATGCATGGGTTGGGCTGTTCTTATTGGGTCCTGGGCAGAGCTCCATGGCACACAGGAAGGTTGTCTGCTCCCTAAGTCTTTATGGACCTGTCCTTTCAAGGGCAGCATTTTTGATATATGCACACTCATTTTTGATGCCAGGTAGCCCACTAGTCTAACCTTTCTTCTGGCCTCATTCTACAAATTACTACCTGTGACTCCCCTTGCTAACTTTGGGGGAAGCAGTTTCATCAGTATGACTCTGTATGCTTGAATAAAAAATTGGAGGAGGGGAGTCTTCCTTTGTTCTCCTTTAAAAATACCAACTGTAAAGGTTAAAGCTCTTGCTGTAATGAAAGAATCAAATATAAGTTAATATATGACATTAAATCTAAAGATCACAGAATTGGATATGTGTGTGGGAACCAGGAAAATGCCTTGTTTGAGTTTGATATGCAGTATGCACAAATTCTCCCTCCCTTGTAATGTCTTCTATGCTTTATGGCCAAAGGATGCATGGCAATTGCAGCTAATCTGGTCGCATTGTAAAGGGTTCATAAATTTACCCAGGGGATCTGTGAAGTCAGGCTGGGGGGGAGCAGGTGCTGACTATTCTGTATAATCTAGCTATTTTGCTTTGATAACATCTTCTGCAGCTCAGCCACTACTGGCATCCTGTGCCATTTTTATTTTCCATGCGATCAGACATGCATTTAACCAGTAGAAACTAGGATATGTGGCTTTTTAAAAGCAGTTTGATGTTTTGATTTGCTAGACTTGCAATTTCTCTGGATAACCATAGTAGCTTAGCTACAGGCTGTAGTACCTGCCCTAGGAAGGGCATATAGAAATGCCTTTATCTCTTTTATTTATATAGAAGACACAGAAATTCTGGGAATGTTTTTTTCTGATTATAGCTGTGGTGGGTTGGCCCTGGCTGGAGGCCAGGTGCCCTGAAAAGCTGCTCCATCCCTGCCCTCCTCAGCTGGGTAGGGGAGGGAAAATATAACACAGGGCTTGTGGATCCAGATAAGGACAGGGAGAGATCACTCACCAGTTACCATCATGGGCAAAACAAACTCAACTTAGACAAAAATAATTTAAATTTTTGCCAAGCAAACCAGAGTAGGATAATGAGACGTAAAACCAAATCTTAAAACACTTCCCCCCACCCCTCCCTCCTTCCTGGGATCAAATTTACACCCCATTTCTCTACCTTCTCCTCCCAGCAGCACAGGAGGAATGGGGGTTGGGGTCAGTTCATCACACGTGTTCCGCTGATCCTGTAGCCCCCCCAGCTGCCAACACCTTGCCACGGACACCCAATCTATAAAGGGTGTGTTCTCAAAGTCCCTCTGGGAGGTTCATCCTTGTTGTGATGGGGGAGTGAACATTCCTCCAAAGTGCTTAGCTCTGCCTGATGTTGGATATGACTGTAGTGCAGAAGAAAAGAACAAGCAAGAGCCTTTTCAAAGCACGAGGGGAAATGCTTTCCCTTCGAAGCAAGACAAAATAGGAACTTGTGAATTCCTCCCGAGGCTCCTTCCTAATGTGGCATAACTAAATGTTACCCTGTATTGAAAGCCATGTCTGAGTGTCACTGTCAAGCCCTACGGAAACAAATTCAGAAAATGCAAGAAGTATCAGCCCATGTGCCTCCAGATTGTTATGTCAATTGCCTGATTTAATGCAGCACAAGTAAGAATTTCTTCTGGAGACAATTCTGTTGTTCTCAGTTTGTCTTAGATTTCTATTCCTTTTCTGAAAGAAAATATCATCTATAATTTTGAAATTTCGTGATTTGTCACTTTGTTGTAGATCAAGAAAAGTATGTTTTAAATGCAGGAGTTTTAATATATGTGTCTTCTTATGCCTCATTAATGCAATCAGCCAGTTTAGGAAAAATATGTCAGAGAGCACAAACTTGTAGAGAGTATTCTTTCTTCCTCCCTCTTCTCCTTCAGAAAATATAGGTTATGCTTATGAAGATTAACTGCTTGCTTTGGAAACTGGGGGAATCTATTTTTTTGCAGGTGAGGTAAAACACAGCAACTTTTTACTCCTTTTATGTCTTCCAGGGCATAAATCTGTTGGGTTCAGAGCAATATTTCCCCATGAAGCCTGAGCCTGGTGTCGGCAGAGCCCGGGACATCAGGGCATGGAGCCAGGTGCCAGAACACATCTTGGAAGCAGCTTTGGCTGGCTGGTGCCCTTGGTACGTTGTGTGGTGGACACAGGCTCTTCCTGAGCATGTCCTTGCCCTCCACGCAGGTAGGGCAGCTGCAAGGACAGATGACAAATCCCACAAGCAGCACAAAGTTGTCCCAACTTTGCTGTGATACCTGGCAGGGAGGAGGAGAGCACATCTCCATCAGTCCACTGGCTCTCTTGTCTGCAGCTGCCTTTTTGCAGCGTGAGCCAGAGCAACCTTATGGTAAAGAATAAATAACCTTCTGGTTTTCTTTTTATTCTACTGGATGTTTCAACCACCTTTGCACTGAGACTTGACTATTAATCTTCTTTACCAAGTGTGCTGAGAAATTTCAGGATGGAGCCCACAGTAAGTATTTCCTCTCTCTGGCTGCGTTGCTGCATGACGTGTTGCTGCATCATCAAGGTGATTGGAGATGTGGTTGATGGACTGACAGGTAAGAGGAGGAAACACAAATGCTGCTTCAGTTCATCTGGTTACTTCTACAATTAGTCATTGCTGGAGTGGTATTTTCAATGTGTGCTATCCCAGACCTACCTTAGAAGTGCAGACGAAATGAGGACATGATTTACTGCTTTTGACAGGTAGTAGCTTAAAACACACACCCCCTAAGACTATTTATTAATTGGATTTTGCATACTGAATACCTTGCAGCAGGAGGTGTGAGGATTTGCAATTTGCAAAATTTGTAGGTGGTGATTAGTTTGTTAAATCCTATTCAAAACCAGCTTAGCTTATTTCTCAGCTGTGAGAGAGATCTTCAGGCAAATGTCATAATGCATTCACCATGTGAACAGTTTTCAGGTCAGTGACTGTACATTTAAAAGTGTTTTACTCAGCAATAAAATCTTCATCATGGTTTCATTACCATAAACACGTGGTGACAAAAGTACTTCAGAGCTTTGCACCACGCGTTGGCTTTATATTAATTCTTAATTACAATTCTCCTGGGGTTACCACAATGACTCAAGGTCTTGCACTAATTGAACAGGAGGAAAAAATAAAATTAATGGACTGGAAAGGTCAGTATGTGACTTCTGTCTCATATAATAACTTATTGTAAATACTCGAGAGTGGCTGTACAGTGCTACTACCTGTGTAGTCAGGTGGCAGCCTATAAAGGTCTGGCACCTGGGATCTACTGCTGGTTTTTTAAAAAAAACCACCCTTGTTAATGCTTTAAGCTTTCATGATATCCCCAGTTTCTCCTGCTTTCCTCCTGTTGAGGTTTTTGTGAGTTTTGATTTTTTTCTTTCTGGCTTTGGTTAAGAAAAGGTATATTGTGTTTGATCAAAGGTCCTTCTAGTCAGGTGCTGTGCTCCTAGGAGTGAATGCTTAAATTAGAAGAAACTGAGCAATAATGGTGTATTTTTCCTCAGTAATCTGTCCTCACTTCCAATTCAAGCTTGCTAGACGCCATTGGAAGTGTTAGGCATCTAGCAATGCTGGTGACGTGGATGATGTTTGGCTACTCTGTATCGCAAGGGTCTGACCTCAGTGGCATTCAAGAGTCCTTCCAGCCCTTGGACCCCATCATCACAGGCTTGCTGTGGGATGGATAAGACTTGCTCCAAGTACAATGTAGAATGGTTCTGTGTATTAGCAGGGACCACTGTGATTTCCAGATACTGATCAAGCAGAGAAATCCACAGAGACACAGACATCATTAAATGTCTAGACTGTGGGAAATGCATTTCTTATCCTTTTGGATTTTTTTTTCAGACTACAGTGATTGAGTTACAAGAGAGAAAGCTCTAGAAAACTAGATCCAGACATTAAAAATAGCTTTTTTCTTTTTTCTTCCCTAGACTGTTGTGTCATTTCCCAACAATATTCTAAGGGCTGCTCTTTAAAAGAGTGAGCAAAAAATCTCTTAATTTCAAAGCTTAATAGGGAGGCTGGCAGGGAAATCAAATTGGCAGGAAAAAAAAATCTGGACCTGGTACATTTCCTAGGTCTCTACTGGAATAATTTACTAATGCCAGCTGTGGCGGTGACTATTTGTCCACTGGAATGAAACCAGTCATTAGATACTAATGCCTTCTAGTCACTAATGACCTGTTCAAGATTTGAACCAATGATTTACTGGTTAATGATCTCATATCCTATTACCAATGTGCATAAGACTAATTGGGAATTGTGGAGCAAGGGGGACTGAGCTACTTAGTGACACTCTTTAAATCAGTAAAAAGCTTTTTTCTTAAATATGAATTTCATTTGAAGTGTTCAGAAGTCTTCAAAAGTGATTATACAAACTTAGGAGGATCCCATTTCTACCCTTGGTCTCCTAAGTACCAAGAAAATTTTTTCTAAGCACCCAGATGTATCATCTGTAGTCAATAAATGAACACAATCATGACCAACTAAGCCATGCTTGTTCTAAGTCCCTAACCATAAGCTTTGAAAGTTGCTTTCAAACACCTGCCATGCCTGTGCATCCAGTTATTCCGGTGAGACTTGTGTTCCTACAAAATTCCATTTGTTGGTAGAAAATTTGGGCTCATGTCTCTGATTTAACCCCTATTCAGTGGTGTGAGCCATGGCTTGAATGAAAATTGTGCCTATGAGGTGATGGATAGAGCAATATATCACAAACTCATTCCACTGTACCTATATGGCCTTGCTTGTTCTTAGAATGAATGGTTTCCATATCCTGGATCTCCAGTTCCTGTACCTGAAAGCTATGAAAGATGACATTTGGGTGAGAATGTGCTCTTGCCCTATGTGTTAAGGTGAGACCCTTACTGCTGCTAGTATGTTCTTAGGTCTAGAAAATTATAAATCAAATATATCAGTATACAGAATATGAACAAGACTTTGCACATGCAAAGAAACCTGGATAAATGTCAAAGTAGTATTTAAAATAGTGCTGCATGTACTGCAAGACAGAAAAGCAAGGCAAAATAGGGGGACAATGTAAATAAAGGCACAGGCAAGTTTTGGAAACAGTGATTATTGCTCTGGGTTCACAGACCTCAGGACAGATATGGAGCCACACTGGTGCAAAACAACTCAAGATGGACATGAGCCTTCACTGGCAAGAGAGGCTGCGAAGGCTTCAAAGCTCATGTATCTTTTCACCAAGCAGGATGAACACAGAAGACTGGATGAGACTTTGTGAACCAGTGTCTCTTGCCCTCTGTGTCACCGTAAGTCATTCTGGGCAAGTTACTTGTACACACACATCTCAACACTTACAGGGGAATGAGGAAAGTTTGAGAGAACGGGTGTGAGGGAGGGAAATCTGTTTCTTTGCAAGTAAAAATCTGCTTCCCCGGTGTAAGGATCATCTGTCTCAGAGGTCCACAAACAGGTTTCTGCAGTATCTATCCCATCAGGCAACTCATTGCAGGTTGTAAAGCAACTCAGACTTGGACTGCCTTGGGGTCCCATTTCAGCAGGGACAGCCCATGGGGAGCAGTGTAGGTATCTCAGACTTCAGTTGTCCCTGCAAAAGGTTGTATAATTCAAGGAACAGAAACCAGGGTTAAAGCCTTGAGTTCCTTCAACAAACAGTATGCCCCGAGTCCCAGTCAAGCCGCTATTCAGCTGTTTAGCTGTAGGATAATGGCAAGCCAGAGGGTCCCCATTTGGCTTCAACAAGCCCAGACAATGCAACAGATAGGGCATAAGATAAGGGAGATTACTGCTAATGACACACCTGGAGGGTGCCATTGTCCACTGGCACAGCCCTGCCCACTGTCACTTACATCACACAAAAAAATCAAATAAACCCCCTCGGATTCGGTCTGAGAGGGGCAGCCGCTTGTCCACTGCTGCAAGGAGCCCCTACCCCCTTGGCCAGGATGCTGGGTGAGGGAACGTACTGAGAACCCTTACCTGGAGAGACGGGTAAGCGAATAATGGATCTGCTTTAAGTTTGTAGGCTCGGGTGGTTGACACACGTGTAGTATTTAATGTGCTGGTGATAGTGTGTTCTGTGAACCTGCTGTGGTTGTAATCCGGACCCTTGTGAATCGCCCGCGGGTGGTACCAGCGAGTGCCGAGAGAGCCTGTTGTGGGCTGTAACACCGCATTCCGTGCCTGTTGCGTGGGCAGCAGTGTATTTTGTGACTCTCTTGTGGTTGCGATAAGTGCAGTCGCACTTCTAAACTGCAGTAGTGCACTTCTCCCTTGTATCCATGAAACCTGCAGTAGTGACATATTGCATTCACGTGGGTTTTAAATTAATTATTCTTAAAACCCATCAGTGGAGTATCTTTCCATCACACCCATCTGTATGGCTTTGCCTTCAGTTTTGCTGCTGTACAGGAACCCTACTGAGGTACCTGAGCCTGCTGTGGTTCTTGCTATAGCTGCCTTTTTCAAAGCAACCTTGATATCCCAGTCCCAAAGGCACCTGGTAATTTGCTGGAATTTATAAAAGGAATCTGCAGCAGTGTGGAAAACTGGCACAGCCCTAGCCAGCGGGTTGTCTTCCTCTAAAATTCTGTGACATAGTTTGGGGCTGGAAGTAAGTGGGATAATAAATGGCTGGGACATTATTGATCCACTATTAGCAAAGTTATGTGGTACAGCTAACTAATTTCAAACCCAAGCTAATCCTGTACTGCTGCCAGTTGTGCAATGGCCTTGTCAAAGTGTTATACTAGGTTAATTCTTGCCTTGTAACACACCACTTGGACCAAACTTTTGACACTTTGTATAGAGAAGAAATAAATTAAAGCTTTAGAGATAATGCATATATATTTGGCTTTTTATTTATTTATTTATTTTATTTTGTACAAATGCAGACCTAACATTATGAAAGGGGCTGTTAAATTATGGTACTGAGGTTTTATGAAATGTAATTATAGGTCCAAAGATATTTTGTGTGGAAGGAAAAAGCTTACTGTACACTATTAAAGTGTTTTATGTCCAGAGATGACTGACACAATGCATTATGGGGTTAGAATAAGCATAATTGTCCTGGAAGAAATAATTGAAAATAATCCTTTAGATGTCAAAATAAAGCTATACATCATGTGAGGCTGTCAGCACTTAATGCATATCTTTGGTTGTACAGACAAGCTTCCTTAGGGGCTCATAATTTATGCTCCTAGGTAAATAAAAATAGTGTTGGTTACTTAGCTAGGACTTCTGTTCCAGCACGTCCATGTGGGCACCACTGGAGCACTGGAGTTTCAAGCAGCCACATATTTTGCCATTACCCTGCTAGGGTAAGTGGATGCTGTGAACTACGGGGAGCTGGGACACCCCCCTGAATTCCCTGTTCTTCTGGTCCTGTGTTATTCATGCTGCCCCTGCAGCGCTGTGGGCTGTTGCCCTCCAGGAAAGATGTGCTAGTGCCTACAGCAGCAGGAGCAGGAGTGTGTTGGCTACAGCCCCCGTGGAGCTGGCACGCAAGAGCCTCCCTTCCCTGGAAGGGCCACATGTGTCTGCTCTGTGGGATGGGAAGAACGCTCTGCAAACGTGAGAGGCTCGGCGTGGAGGGGCTGGGTTTTGTTCTTTGTTCAGCGTTTTTCTATTGTCTCTTACCTGGAGTCTGTAAACATGTGGTTACGTGACTATCTTGATCTTTTTGAAGGATGAGAGTCTTTGAATGGAAACAGTCACATCTTTTGCATATGGGTTATATCAATTCCTTCAGTCAGCTTGGCAGTGAATTAGTGAAGTTTGTTTTGTTTGTGAATAACGACAGCAATGTACCCCACAGGAACACCGGGGGAGTTATTGACATTAGGTAACCAATTTGATATTGCTTGAATAAAACCCTGCATGAGTTGGATATTATTGCTCTTCAGGTATTATTCTTGCTGTGATACCTTTGCTCACATGCAGCTGTGACTTCATAAGAAAGCGTGGTAAAGCTCATTGAACTTCCTTTAGCAGCACTGACATACAGTAGTCACCTAGTTGTCCCTTCTTCCATGTTACCAGTGATTAATACTTAGTGCCATGGTAGGGAAGGAAAATCATACTCTTCTTGTCTCTGTGTGGCCATACAGTTAAAATGTAAAATAGTATGAAGTTATATATAAGAATGCTGCTGTAAGAAGTGTGTTCCACTTGTATCTGGTTTGCATGGCAAAGTTTTGGTACCAGGGGGGCTACAGCAGTGGCTTCTGTGAGAAGCTGCTAAAAGCTTCTGCCATGTCCAACAGAGCCTATGCCAGCTGGCTCCAGGACAGCCGCACCACTGGCCAAGGCTGAGCCCATCAGTGACGGTGGTAGTGACTCTGAGGTAACAGAATTAGGAAGAGAAAATAAAAAGCAAACACCAAGAGCAATTGCAGCTAGAAAGAGGAGTGAGACGATGTGAGAGGAACGAGTCTACAGACACCAAGGTCAATGAAGAAGGAAGGGGAAGAGGTGCTCCAGGCATGGTGGGGCAGGCTGTGCCCCTGCAGCCCATGGAAGGTGATGGAGGAGCAGATATCCACCTGAGCCCATGGAGAGGATCCACCTGCTGGAGCAGTTTGTGAAGAACTGCCGTCTGTGGGAAGGACTCACGTTGGAGAAGTTCATGGAGGACTGTCACCTGTGAGAGGGACCCCAGGCTGGAACAGGGGCAGAGTGTGAGGAATTGTCCCCCTGAGGAGAAAGAAGCAGCAGCGACAACATGTGATGAACTGACCCCAACCCCATTGCCTGTCCCCCTACTGCTGGGTGGAGGAGGGAGAGAAATGGGGAGTGAAGTTGAGCCTGGGAAGAAGGGAGGGATGGGGGGAGGTGTTTTAAGATTTGGGTTTTATTTCACATTACCCTGTTCTGATTTGATTGGCAATCAATTTCATCAAGTCAAGTCTGTTTTTCCCATGAGGGTAACTGGTGAGAGATCTCTCTCTGTCCTTACATTGACCCATGAGCCTTTTTTTATATTCTCTCTCCCCTTCTCAGCTGAGAAGGGAAGGAATAGAGTGGCTTTGGGGGTACCCAGTGTCCACATCCACTTTAGACTGCAAAACACATCAAGGCTATATCACAAGAACACTGTTGAACTGTAAGGTATTTTGCAGCCAGCATAATAATTATTGTCTCAGTGAGGATCATGGCTAAGCAGGCTGGAGAAGGAGGAGGAGTAGATGGAGCAGGAGTAGGGAAGTGATTGTGCCCCGTACTCAGCACTGGTGGGACTACAACTCAAATACTATGTTCAGTTTTGGGCCCCTCAGTGTGAGAAGGACATTCAGGTGCTGGAGCCTTTCCAAAGAAGGGCAAAAAAAGCTGGTGAAGGGTCTGGAGCACAGGTCTTATGAGTAGTGGCTGAAGGAACTGGGGTTGTTCAGTCTGGAGAAGAGAAGGCTGAGGGGAGACCTGATTGCTCTCTGCAACTATCTGAAAAGAAGCTGTAGCCGGGTGGGTGTTGGTCTCTTCTCCCAGGTAAGTAGTGATAGGATGAGAGGAAATGGCCTCAACTTGTGCTAGGGGAGGTTTAGATTGGATGTTAGAAAAAAAAAAATCTTTACTGAAAGCGTGGTCAGACATTGGACCAGGCTGCCCAAGTCACCATCCCTAGAGGTACTCAAAGTGTAGATGTGGCACTTCAGGACATGGCTTAGTGGGCATGGTGGTGTTGGGTTGATGGTTGGACTTGATGATCTTAGAGGTCTTTCCAACCTTAATGTTACTAGAAGGAGAAGGAGAAGTAGAAGGAGCACCAGGACAGCAGTGGAAGATGGTGCAGCTGCCTGGAAAAGAATTTTCAGAATTTTTTTCAGTATCTGCTGGTGGTTTTGATAGCTGGCTCTGCTCTGTGTGATAGAATTATACACCTTTCTGTATACGTGTGCTTGTTTATATAAAGTCATGCATGAGGTGCAGTCTGTAAAAACTATTCTTTATATCACAATTATACCAGCAAGAGAAGAAAGAGGCACATTTGTGTTTACTTGTCCAGGAAGTGATGATAGGATTTTTGAGGGCATCTGGATGAATAGAGTAATAATGAAAGCATAACGGTGCCTCATAAAGAGCTTTACAAGAAATGATTGGATCAGGTAGGGAAGTATGTGAAGTGTGTTTAACACTCAAAGAACAAGACTGGTAATGGTGAGAGCCAGAGAATAAAAGTCCCCTGGAAAAAGCAGCCTGACTGGACATACATTACATGGGTTTGGAAATCTGCTGGGAACAATTTTTCAGGTGTTTGCTTTGTTTAAAGGGGACAGGAATCAAAATCAGAAGGGATCTGAAGTCCCCAAAAGTTATGATTCATAATGAAAAGAAGAGAAAGAAGCAGCCCACCCATCAACTTTGCAGATGTGGAGAAAGAAGGACGTGGAGCAAGAAAGTTGTGGCTACATTGGGACTTCCTAAAGATCTCAGAGCAAAGAATGATACTAAAATTTGCAACAAATATTTCTGATGATAGATATTGCAAGGTTTATGGTCAAAATAAGAGGACAGCATGACATACACTATAGATACCAGGGAATATACAAAAATAAAAATATCTGTATATCTGTTGGAACAACAATCTGATGGGGACTTTAAGCATTTTGGAGACTGGCTTGAAAACAAAAACAGTTAAAAACAGATATAGATGGTTTAAAACCACAAAAGTGGAATTTAGTAAAGACCAATCCAGAAACTATATTTTAGGAAAGAAAAATCAAGTATGGAGTGGAGGAAAGTGTGATTACTCAATAATGCTGTGCAAAAAGATCTGGTGGTGGTATTGGATCATAGATTGATGATAGGTCAACAGTGTAGTGTTGGCATAAAAAGTACTGATGTCTGTCCTGAATTCACTGACTGTCATGTCCTAGGTGAGATGTGACATTAATAATTTCTTTTGCTTCACATTACAAAATCTATACTGGAGTTCTGTTTTCGATTTCACAATTTAAGACATTGTAGATGAACTTGAAAGGGTCTCAACAGAGAAAAATATGACCTCTGAGAAAAAACTGGAGGAATTGTCTTGTCTGGAAAAAAGAAGGAAAAGTGAGAAACAGGTCTTCAACCATATTGAAGGTTTAAGTAGGTTGGTGATCAATGGTTCTCCATGTCCATGGAGGGTAGGTTGCGAAGCAATCAGCTTAATTTGTAACAAGGGAGATAGGTTAGATATTAGGAGAAACTTTCTAACTATAAAGATAGTTAAGCACTGGAACAGATTACCTCAGGACTCTGTGCAGCCCCAGGCACTGACAGTTTTTGAGAAAGATCTAGTCTGTCTGAGATAGTTTAAGGCTAGGTGAGCCTATCTGAAAGCTGGAGGGGCTGATGGCCTCTTAAAATTCTTCCCTTTAATATATGAGCAAACTCATTCATAAAAGTTGCTGGGTTTGTGTCTTATTAGCCTTTTAAAAATATTACAGCTGAGGTCTTCACAGGGTGGGCAAAGACACATGTAGCAGTCCTGGGAGTTTCAGAGGGTGGAGAGGTGCCTGGGAACCTGAATCAGAACAGGTCACCGCAGAATTAAGTCTCTTCACGTTACCTTTGCAGAAATTAAAATGTAGTGAAGCACTGATGCTTCATCCATGTGACTTTCTACCTACTAATGGGTGCTTTACTGCAGTGCTGTGCTTCCCAGAAGTTAGTAGGAAGTGTCATGCACCATTGCTGGGTAATATCTTTTATTTTCCTTAAAGTAATTGCATGCTTTCGGTGGGAAGCAGGGCAATAGAGCCAACATCAGTAAAAAAACTCCTGCAGTCTTAACTGAGGGCTAGATTCTGCAATCTGCTGTTTGGAAGCCAACTGTAAAGTGAAGAATTTTTCAGATGTACCGAAAGGAAAAGAGTATGTAATTTAGATAATTTTTTCCTAGATGAAATGAAGCAAGGAATCTGAAAGGATAAAAAAACCTGATATCTCTTCAGGTTGGTACATTTTTAATCAAATATTAATCACTGTATTTAGATTAAAAGCTGCTATATTTAGATTAAAAGCAGTTTCCTTTATCATAGTTTTAGGAACATTTGATTACAGAATTTGTCCATGGAACGATAGAGGCTGGGAGGTATCTCTTTCAGTCCTAACCCTGGCAGGTCCAGGACCTTTTCAGTCAAGTTGTGAATATCTCCAAATACAGTTTCCACAAGCTTTCTGGGGAGCCTGCTCCGATAATTGACCACACCCCATCAAAATATTTTCCTGATGTCTAAGTGGAACTTCCCATGTTGCAGCTCATGCCTGTTACCCTTAGCCCGTTTGCTGTCAGCCTCAGCGTCTGAGGAATGTCTGCCTCTGTCTTCTGCACATCTTCTGAGAAAGTATTTCTTTTTAAGACAAGGAGATCCCCTCTGAGTCTTCTCTTCTCCAGCCTGAATGAGCTCAGTTCCCTCACAGGGCAAGAGCTCCAGCCCTTATTTGGCCTTGCTCCAGTTTATGATTTCTTGTACAACTCTGGTTATAATGCTCCAGATGTGATCTCATGCGTGTGGAGTAGAGGGGAAGGATCATCTCTTTCAATCTGCCCACGAGGCTGTTGGTCTTTATTGCCTCAAAGGCATATTACCAACTCATGTTCACCAGGACCTGCAAGCACTTTTCTGCAAAGCCCCTTTCCAGCCAGTCCTCACCATTCCTCACCATTCCTTTTCATCTACTTGGACTTGTGCCAGGCCTTTGACACAGTCCCCCACCACATCCTTATCTCTAAATTGGAGAGAAGTGGATTTGATGGGTGGACCATCCAGTGGATAAGAAACTGGTTAACAGACCGTAGCCAAAGGGTGGTGGTCAATGGGTCTATGTCCAGGTGGAGGCCGGTGACAAGCGGTGTCCCCCAGGGGTCTGTCTTGGGACTGGTTCTCTTTAACATCTTTATCAATGACATCGATGATGAAATTGAGTGCACCCTCAGCAAGTTTGCGGATGACACCAAGCTGAGTGGTGTGGTAGACACCCCAGAAGGAAAGGAAGCCATCCAGAGGGATCTTGACAGGCTGGAAAGATGGGCCCGGGGGAACCTAATGAGGTTCAACACTGCCAAGTGTAAGGTGTTGCACTTGGGACGGAAGAATCCCAGACACAGATACAGACTGGGAGAAGAGCTTCTTGAGAGTAGCCCTGCTGAGAAGGACTTGGGGATTATGGTGGATGAGAAGCTTGACATGAGCCAGCAGTGTGCTCTTGCAGCTCATAGGGCCAATGGTATCCTGGGCTCCATCAGGAGAGGAGTGGCCAGCAGGGACAGGGAGGTGATTGTCCCTCTCTACTCTGCCCTCATGAGGCCCCATCTGGAGTACTGTGTCCAGATCTGGGGCCCCCAATACGAGAAGGATGTGGAACTGTTGGAGAGGGTTCAGAGGAGGGCCACAAGGATGATTACAGGGCTGGAGCACCTGCCCTACAAAGAGAGGCTGAGGGAACTGGGCTTGTTCAGCCTGGAGAAGATAAAGCTGCGGGGGGACCTCATTGCAGCCTTCCAGTACCTGAAGGGAGCTTATAGGCAGGAGGGGATTCGGCTTTTTAAAAGAGCAGATAATGACAGGACAAGGGGAAATGGAGTAAAGCCAAAGGAGGGAAGGTTTAGATTAGATATTAGGGGGAAGTTTTTTACAGAAAGAGTGGTGAGGTGCTGGAACAGGCTGCCCAGAGAGGTAGTGGATTCCCCGTCCCTGGAGGTGTTCAAGGCCAGGTTGGATGGGGCCCTGGGCAGCCTTGTGTAGATCCAGGCCTGGAGGTTGGTGTCCCTGCCTGTGGCAGGGGGGTTGAAGCTCTATGATCCTTGGGGTCCCTTCCAACCCAGACCATTCTACGATTCTATGATATGATTCCTGCATGGTTGTGCAGGGTGGTTGTGTCCCACGTGCAATTTTAAAGGCAGGTGCTAGATTTGAAATGCCATGTCAAGAGCTTCCAGGCTGTGTTTACACTAGTGAAATAAAATTAATGTTGTCACAAGCTCACTAAAATCTGGTTGTGCACACTGTTAAATTATTGGGATAATCACTGGCATGATTCTGGCCTTGTATATTAGCATGATAACACTTGGGCACGGTCTGGTGTTAGTCGTAGATCCGTGTGCAGTGTCCAGCTCGTATCAGAGGTAATAGAGTTGAATTGTATGCCTGTTCACTTGGTGGCCTCAGTAGAGACACTGCTCCTTGGTTTTACTGTTTATTAGTTTAAATACACCATGAGAATCCGCTTTAGTTTTGGGAAAAGGCTCCTTCACCTGCTGGTGGATGAATTATCTGCCTAATGAGCTTAGTGCACCGTCTGGTAGGGTTTTAGGCTCCCTATTGAATAGTTACATAACTCCTGCTTTGATAGCTCTGACTGAATGTGTAATGGCCACTTTGCAATCAAACAGACATAAATGTATGATATTTGGAACATATTTGAAGGAATAAATGAATGTCTTCATAGCACTCTGAGGTTTAATTATGGGAAAAGGTGTGTGCATAGTGTTGAAGTGAGTTATGGGTCATGAGGGATTGTGAGGTGTCCCACTTACTAATTACTGAGGAAAAATGGAAGCAAAGGTCAAAGAAACAGTTCAGGAATACTTATCTCTGTTTAGGAACATTTAGCATCATTCCAACTATGATCTTTTCCCAGAACAGATAAACTAGTTTAAAATAGGCAAGGAGCAGAAGTCATTGCCATTGTGGCCCTTCATCTGCTGGAACTTAGGCGCTGAAGAAAGGAAAAACAGGAGCATGCTTTGTCCTTTCTCCCTGCCACACAAAGAAGTTGTCATCTTTCTCTTTGGGGCTGGTGGGTTGTTGGACAGCTGGGGCTACTGCCCTTTAGATATTTTGGTCCCTGTGGGCAGGTGCTGGACACAGTGATCCTGGCTGTGTTCAGTGTGGTAGGTGTAACATGGAATGTGTCTGGATTTGGTGGTGGGTTTTATTTCATCCCTGTTAACCCCAGTGACTGGAAAGGAAATACAGACATTCTTGTCAGGAGTCCATATCCCTGCAGAGGTATCTACATGGAAGAGTCAAGATCCTCAATGTCAGGTTTTTTATTTTGCCTTATAAACACAACAGCAAGTAAAGTTATTTATTTTTAGAAATATTAGGGACAGATGTTATACAATATGGATATTTAGTAATTACTGAGAGAGGAACAGAAATAATTAATCCTCTGGCTCCTTTGCTGGCTTTCATCCAATCAGTAGGGCCTTGTAAGATACAAGCAATAGGAACTTGCTGTGGCCAACCTCACAGTGCTTCAGGACTAGTCCTTCTGGAGTAAACAGCTGCTTCTATATAGTCCTCTCACAGTGCCTCAGTGGCATCTAGATGGCTTTATTTTTGACCAGTTCTGACCATTGGGACTGGCAGGAAGGACCTGCACATGGAACAGCATGGTTAAAGTCCATTGCCCATTCAGCCACTGGCATTCCCTCCAGTGTTTGTCATCTAGCAGCCTGGTCAGCCTCACTGTTGGAGCACACTTTCACTCTGTCCTTACTGTTTTGGTGAACAGCAATGTGCATCAAACAGTGCTGAATTTGTAGGGTTAGCTAATAGGGTAACAGGGACCATTAAGTCCTGAACCTGGGTGTTCAGCTGAGAGGCCTAGTTACAGCTGAGCCTGGGCCGTCCCCACATAACAGGAGGTTTGAAAAAGGCTTGTGTATTTTAAGAATACTGATTCCATTGATTTTAATGGGAACTTTGAGCTGTGAATTCCTTTGAGCCTGTTTGATAACCACATCTGCACTAACAAATGTTCAAGGCAGTTCTTGGGCAGAGACAAAGGTCTGTGCATGTAGACTCTGCAGAAGGAGGAGATAAATGCAGAGAGACTTCATAATTCGTAACCTTCTTCATAATTATTATCTCCATCAATAGGTTTGTTCAGCTCTTGATTCACCCTGGGATTATTGGAAGAGCTTCCCAGGTGCCCCTTGAGCCTTAAATTCGCCAACACTTTCTGCACCACCAGGCCTCAAGTCTAAGTTATGAGAGAATAAAGCATATAACAAACTCCTACACAAGCTATAGGTTTTGGGCTATTTAAATTACATCTGGGAGAGGGGAAATTGTGCTAAATCTTTGGGGGGTACTTGCTCAAAGAGCTGGAAAGATTCAGCACAGTTCCTCTCTCTCAGTTTTATGGCTTCCTCACTCAGCTGCAACAATAAAAATGTTCCACTGGATTAGCTGCGTGGCTGAACTGTGATTTCTCCACAACACTTTTTCACACTCTGAAAGCCTAATGACAAGCAATCAAGAAAATGTTAATTGGGACAATTGCCCCCTAGGGGACCCCAGGGTCCTGGGAAGTTGAAGGTTTTCATTAATTCTGTAGGGCTGGCTGAAAAAATATACTATTTCTTATCCCCAGGAAATGTCTTAGGATTGTGGTAAAATATGAATTTTGAAGTAAAGGTAAAGCCTTCAGACCTTTTTGTTTAACCTCTTAGGGGGTCTTTTTTAACATATGTTTGTCTCCAGGGCTTCTGTGCTTCTTGGTGGTTTCACACTGACTTTACTGAGTGGGGATTGAGGTTTGGAGTATAATTATGCTGCTCCTCAGTGCCTACCCACTCGTTCAAGCACACTGAAGAAGAGCCACTGACCATGCCCATTCTTTGCAGATATGCAGCTACCGCACAGTCTGTGATCTCAGGGACCAGAGGCAGCTCCTCCTTTCACTATTTGGTCACCTCAGCCTTCCTACCATTGTGGTTTAACCACACAGTGAACCATGCAACTGCTCATTCACCCCTACCTGGGTGGGATGGGGGAGAGAGTTGGAAAAGTAGAAGTGGAAATGGAAGTGAGAGAATGTGTGGGTTAAGACAAAGACAGTTTAATAGGTAAAGCAAAACCTGCACATGCAAGCAAAGCCAAACAAGGAATTCATTCCCCACTTCTCCAGGAAAGCAGGGCTCTATCATACATAATGATGACTTGGAAAGACAAACACCGTCCTCTGAAAGTGTGTGTGTCCCAGATTTATATGCTGAGCACGATGCCATATGTTATGGAAAATTCCTTTCGTGAGTTTGGGTCAGCTGTCCTGGCTGTGCTCCCTCCCAACTCCTTGCACATCCCCAGTCTGCTCGCTGGTGGGATGGGGTGAGGAGTAGAAAAGCCCTTGGCTCTGTGAAAGCACTGCTCAGAAGTAACAAATACATCTCTCATCAACACTGCTTTCAACACAAATCCAAAGCTCAGCCCTATACCAGCTAGTGTGAAGAAAATTAACTCTATCCCAGCCAAAACCAGCACACATAGCCACCCTGACCAGCTAGAAGGCATGCCATGGCTTTTTCTCCATGTCTTGCATAAGCCCTGATCTCATGAGAAGAAAATAAATCATTGGCTGGATTTCTTTTTCCTTTTCCCTTTCCTTTTCCCTTTCGTTTTCCTTTTCCCTTTTCTTTTTTCCCTTCCTCTCCCCCTTTCCCTTTCTCGTTCCCTTTCTCTTTTTTCTATTTTTTTTTTTTTTTGGTGACAGTCCTTATTGACAATAATTTGGGATCCTGTCATTTAAACTGCCATAAGTAAGCTCATTTCAACAGCTTGTATAATCTCTTCACACATCTTGGAGTTCGTGCCATGGCTTGTTTGCTTGCTGGATTCCCAGGCAGTCTAGATGAGTAGCTACACCTATACAAAGTGGGTTGTTGTCTGCTCTGGGGTCATTTTATGGCAATGTCTACAGGAGCTGCAAAGGTCTGGAGAAGCAGGGCCATGGTATGTGTCTGAGTCAGCAGTAGTTGCCTATTTTCTTCTGTCCTGCAGGTCTGTAAGATTAATATGGGTTTCCTTAGAGATGGGGCAGCTATTTGCTATCAGTGAAAGTTAATGTACCAGGGGAATTTATAGGAAAAAATGCATTTAGTTAAGAGTTCATGGCTGTTGAATCCACCCACCCATCAGTCACTGTAAGTGAATTCTGGCAATGGAGGTTTTATTATTGCCATGGCTTTGACAGATGATGATGCTTGTCTAAGTAAATGCTTTTTTTCTGAGTGCTTCATTGCCATTAGGAGAGGATTCAGCTGCAGGAAGGTAAAGGGATTCCTCACCCTCCCTGTCACAGCAGGTGCCGTGGAGCTGGTGAGCCTGAAGTGACCTCCATGGTGGGTAATTGCTGAAAAGGGGATCGGAGCAGCCCTTCTGCACCAAGCCTTGGAAGTCTACTCTCAGGGGCATCTCTCTGGCCTGCAACAAGCCACACTCCTTATCAACGACACACTGAGGACCACTAATAACCTTTTGCTACATTAAACATTATTATTTTCTGTATCTGGCCGGTGGTTTTTATGAGTCTTCCAGGAAGCTCAGATACTGCAGCAGCTTCCCTGCAACACAGAGTATGAGTCTGCTCTGTTATCATAGTGGCTTGTGCTCTTCCAGCAGACAGCTCATTTGGCTAAAGCTCTTGGCTAATAGAATGAAAAAGCCTCAGGCTGTGCTATGTGATGCGGAGTGTTGCTCCATCTTCCATATCTCCTCTGGTGTGCGATTGACCCATCTCTGAAAATCAGCGCAAAGCTGAAGGATGAAACCCGGTGAACCCTGCAGGGTTTGATTTGCCACTTATTGCTATGTTGTGTTCTTCAGCTGTAGCTTGCCTGCAGGTTTTTAGCAGTAAATACAGCAGTAGGCTCTCCTGGCTGAAGATTAGCAAACTGGCACTTCACTGGCGTCACCCAGGAGTGGCAGAGCAGGGATGAGAGCTCCTGTCTAGACTTCAAAAGCTCTTCTCTGATCCCTGGGCCACTGTGACTCTGAACTGCACAGGAACCAACCCTTTTATCTTTTAACACAGTTCTTCATGAGGACTGCATTTCTAATTCCTTATTTCCCTCCTGCAACAGCCATTGTAATCCTGATGAGATGCTTTTGCTAGGACCCCAGCAGCTGCCACCACTGACCGCTCCTGCACCATCCTGTGCCCCCTAGCTGCCTTGCACTACTGTCCTGGCCTGAAAATGGAAAGTATAAGAGAAACAAGCAAGTATGTACTCACATGTTATTCATTTTTTAAGTGACATTCAAAGAAACATAAATCAGGAAATGCGCTTATATTTCAGAATTTTCATTGATACATTTTTTAGCCTGCTTGGTAAAGGCAAGCCAATCAAATATAAACAAAACACAATCCTTAAAGGGAATGCAGATGCTTTGGTGCGAAACACCAAGAAACATGCTTCTATAAAATCTTTCTACTCTGTGTTAGGGAGCATTGACCAAGCACTGTGATTTATTTCTGTATTTGTATGTAAATACCATGGGGACACAGCCAGTAAGATGATTAATTCTTCCATTTGTTATCTGTGCTGACAACCAGATTGGGTGGCTTTTGCTGTCACCAAAGTACAGATCTGGATCAAGATCCAGACCAGCAGCTCTCCTGATCCAGCATACCACCCCATGTCACTGGGAGTGCACCTCAGAAGAGTCAGACAAGGGGGCAATGTGCCTCTGGGCTCCTTCTGTGGACATTGGCGTATTTACCTGAATGCCTTCACATGCAGCACAGTGTGGACTCCAGAGACATGATCTGGGAGAAGGCTTTGCACTGGAGAAAGAGCTGGGAAAGGTTTCTGCAAAAGTTTTGCACTTGTGTTTAATCTTTGGGGATCTCAAAAACCTTTACAAGCTAAATTTAGAAAAGGCAGGGTTAAAACAACAGCTAAGAGGTACTTCCTGCTAGAGAACTTCCTTTTCCCCTCTGTTGGTTTTGTCATCTATCCCCCCACTCTCCCTTTTCATGCTGTTACAGCATCCGTCAGAGACTGACGCTGCCAGTGTGCATGGCCTGAGGAGCTGAGCTGCGATATATGGGCAACCATCAGCTGGACTTGTGTGTTGGCTTGATCAGGGATGTGCAAATTGCTGTAAGACTTGTTAACCTCATACTGTTCCAGGGTAGTCTTTAACCGGGGAGGCGCATGATCTCTGAGGATTTTAAGGATGCTCGGCTGAGCAGCAGCGTGTCTGTGTGCTGCAGGTGCCTTAGTCTTTATACTTACGTTTCAAAAAACCTCATTAACATCCTCTGTGACTCAGAAACACTTTGTAGACTAGTCTGCAGCCAAGAAATTGTGCAAGCTCAGCACCCTACTGCTGATCAGCACCTGATCTGCGTGCGTGCATGAGGATATCACGTTGGAGCAGGGCTGTGTGTGTACAGCAGAGCTACAGTCAGGAAGGATCTTCAAAGTTTTGTCTCCTTCTGAACTACAGTTTTCATTGCTCTGTTTAAACTTCACTGCTATTTTTTTTTACAATACTCTGACACATATATTAGTGGGGATGTGCTGTATCAGAGCTGCAAAACAGCCTGCAATTCCCCAGGTTCCTCTGTAGTTTTTAATGCCGGTGCATCCATAAAGGAACTCCAGTCCTTCCAAGTTTGTCCCGTGAGAACAAAGTAACACCTTTCCTCTGGAAATACTGTAATAAAACAAAGGGAATACAGCGCTCCCATTATGAAGATCCCATGGATGGCCTTTATCATTTATCAAAAGGAAAAGGTGTTCTTGTAATATCTGTTAGAACTGTACACGGGGGAGGCTGCTTGGTGGAGCACATTAATAAAAAGTCAGAAACCTGAAAGATATGTCTTTGCAGATTCACAATTGTGCATTAATTTATTTTTGTAGCTTTTTCTCAATAGTCCAGTGGCTTCTGTCATGAAGCAATTTCATTAAAGCTTTGATCATAGTGGTAATATAAAGCCAAGCTTTCTGCAAAGGCTTCATTGCCCTAAAGAGTGTGTAATTGGCCAAATGTCTTAGAAAGTTTTGCTTGGTTTCTCCAGAGCACAAGTAAAAATTAATTACCCCAGCAGTAGCTGCAGTGCCATCATATAAGGGTGTCAAATCTAGTCTTTCCAAATGGCATATTCTAACAGAGCAATAGATATGAGACTTGCCATAAATGTGATTTGTGAACATCATTAATGAAGTACTAGACCTAATTGACTTCTCCTGGCTTTATGACAGCATAAAAAAAGTTCTGCACTACCAATGATATTTCTCTTAAACTTCTCCAGCTGAATCCCTAATGCTGCAGAGCTCTCATACAAGCAAACTTTCACCAATATATATTTGGGGAAAATGAAACTGACTGTTAGACAACATTTCCAGTTCTTTAGAAATAATAAGGATCTTAGAGCAGTTCTTCCATTGCAGAATGAAATGAAGATGCTTTGCAATTATCCCTGCAAACCCAAGCACATTAGAGAAGATCAGCTTGAGGGCACTTACTAGCCTGATCATTTGAGAACTCAGTCATGGATGAGCAGATTCAGTCTCAAGTCCCTTGTCATTTGGTTCAGGAATTTGCACTTTCTTCTGCATTTCAGGGAGAAGCATTACCTTTTCTGATGTGATTGCTTCTTCTTGATCTGAAACCATAGCCATTATATTTTTGTCAATAATGATCATTCTAGCAAGGTGTGTTGTTTTCCTACTGCCTTTTTTTCCAGAGATACTGAGACTTGTGACAAACAGATGTCACCATTTGAGCAACCTGGGCTAGTGGAGGGTATCCCTGCCCATGGCAGGGGGCATGGAACTAGATGGTCTTTGAGGTTCCTTCCAACCCAAACCAGTCTGTGATTCTGTGATTCATACTGGTACTTGCAGTAACAAGTGACAGAGCACTGGAACAGGCTGCCCAGGGGGGTTGTGGAGCCTCCTTCTCTGGAGATATTCAAGGCCCGTCTGGATGCCGACCTGTGCAATATGTCCTAAGGAACCTGCTTTGGCAGGGGGGGTGGACCCAATGATCTCTTGAGGTCTGTTCCAACCCCTATGACTCTGTGATTTATATTGCTGCTCTAAGTATAGAACTGCCCAGATCCAGTCTTGGCTAGTATTTTTCCAGGATATTAGAATATTTCACTCTTCTATTTTATATGAGGCTTGTGGTCTTTCTTACCTTTACTCCTGGGGAAAAAAAAAAAAAAAAAGGAAGTTTATATGCTAAATTGTATGTTATGACTATTATTTTGCTCCATGCTAGGCAGGTTAACTTTTCATGTGATCTTATTACAAATGAACAATAATCTGAATGGTAAAATCTATGTGGAAAGAAATGGTTGACCTCAAAGTATTTCCTTGAAACATTTGAAGTTTAACATTTAGCAAATTAAACCTTCACTTACAGAGGAGGTTGCTGAAATGTCAGATGTGGTAAACAACCCCAACTACCACTGGCTTAATGAACACTGAGGGAGGACCTTTGCGTTGATCCCAAGTGTTAAATTCAGTTGACTTAAACAGTTCATCTAATTGTCCGTTGATTAGCCTTGCTCCAGTTTTGTTGTCAGTCTTGGGCAGAGGTGGAAGAAACTTTCTGAGGCTTTGCCAGGTCAGCTAGCCTGGTATCTGCTTTGGTTGCTCCAAGGTGCCCCTCAGCACAACTTCTGAGTGCTCTCAGAAGTACCTGAAAGGGTTTGACTTCCCTGTTCCTTTTCCTCCCTCCCTGGCATCAGTTTACAGGATCTGTTGTGCTTTATTTTGTGGAGATTGATAAACACACAGTCAGCTGAAGAAATGATTGGAGATTCAAAGGTGAGGAAACTTCCAAACATTCGGCATTTGCAATTTACTGATTTGACTGAACCTCAGAGTGATTGTATTAATATTAATCACAGCTCTTTTCTCTTACTTCACTTCATTGCCTCAAATAGTGTTTTTTGTATATATGAGCACCAAGCAAAGCACAATCGAAGGGTGTCTTCAGGGAAGCTCTCTGAATCATTACCAGTCCTTGCAAAGAGAAGGTGACTTGCGGGCTACAGCTTCTGCTTGTGATGACTGGTGTCACTGGTCACTACACAGAGATTTGCAGCAGACTGAGGATCATGGCCATCAGTGGAGTAATTTCTATACTACCCATAAGTAGCAAGCATCCTGAAGGAGTATTCTCCAGTTCCCCCAAATGTTGGAGGTTCAGCTATTTACTCCAGAGGGACTAATATCTGTAATCTTAGAGACCTCTTTCTGAACTAGCTTTGCTCTTAGCTGTTCAGCATCTCTGATTATCTATATATCAGCAGTAAGGGTGGAGCTGTGAAGCTGTTCTCTCCAGCTCCACCTCCTGATGAGGCCCTGATGTCCATGCTGTATACATGTTAGAGGTTTTACATTGGAGCACCCTGTGAGTCCAACGCTCACCTGTGGTTAGTGTGCAGAAGGTACAGCTCTCTGATTGGCTTCATTGGTGAGAAATTCAACTGCTCCCTGAGGCTGCTCTGCCATCCAAGCTGAAGCCTGGAGGAGAAGGTGATTGCTTCAAACACGCACTTCTGATTGGACTAAATCACTAAATAGATGCCACCTTTGCAGTTAAATTTGAACACTCTTAAATGTTTTGTGAGGATAATTTCTGCTCTTGTACTGCTGCACTCAGGAGACAAATGTAGTTGAAGCTGTAAATTTATATTTAACACTCTGAAATCCTTTCAGGTTTTTTTGGGCATGATACAGCAGTTTGTCTTTTGGTTACTTCCCTGCCATACAGTATGATTTGTGATGTGAACTTTCTTCTGTCTTTCCAATAATCTGCATCTTGTGTATTCCAGAAGCATTATTTACGCAGCACTCTTGACACTGAACTATGCCGTGCTGCTTCCATGGAAACCTCTGACAACATATTACTGTTGGGCTTGACAGATACACAATACCTCATTTTCCCTGATGTCAGTCATCAGAAAAGCCCTACTATGTCAGACCAAAGGTCTATCTGTCCAGCATCTTGTCTTGAACCATGAAAAATGACAAATGACTAGGGAAAAGTGTTAGAACAGGGTAGGAATATATCAATACTGGCATAAACCCAAACTTTCACAATTTTGGAACTTGGGTATCAGAATCTTTAATTAAAGGCCTTTAATAGTTTGCTGCTTCTTGTTTGTTTGTTTTGGGATTTTTTTTTGTCTTCGTCATTTTTTGGAGCTGCATATTAAACCAGAATGGGATGACAGTAAAATTTACTTTCTAAGACACTTTAGGACATCTCTAGTCTGACCTTCTGCTCAAAGCTGGTTCAGCTATGAGATCAGACCAGGTTTCCCAAGTCTTTAAGTTGAGTCTTCACAGCCTCTAAGGATGGATACTGCACATCCTTTCTGAACAACCATTTTATGTACCCACTGAGGTGATTATGTGTAAGAAGTTAAACTTGCTGGGTAAAAAGTCTAGTGAACTCCCCGTTTGGTCAAGGCTAAAGAGTAAGAGCAGAGTCTTTGTGGAAATTATAAATACATCCCTTGGAGAAGAGAGTTTTCAGTTTCTGGGTTGTTTTTTGTTTGTAAGTCCACTGAAGATACTTGATGCAGAAAAATATACTGTTAATAAAGTATGCGGTTCTATACCTACTGACCCATACTTAGTTGAAAAGCACAAGGAAGATGGCTGGAGAGTACCTGAAAGCCCAGTTGCCTGTTACTCCATGAAATATGGATGGAGGAGGACAGGTTGTGGGAGGTTGTGGAGTTTGGAAGAGACACCAGATGTTCAGTTTATTTGCCCATGGCCAGCAAGCTGGCACAATGTTGTGCCTGCTGAGAGTCTCCTTGAAGTAAGCCACTCTGTTTTGGAAATCTGGAGGAGGAGTCACCTGGTCGAATGTAAATGCCTACAGAGGAACTTGTCTCTTTGGTAGAGAGACAGAGAGAAATAGTTGCTTTCAAGCCTCATTTAATCTCAGTCTGAAGTAACTCTCTAAAACAGATCAGATGAATGAATCATATGTTTTTCATTGACTACAGTGGGCTAATAGGATGGCACTTGCAAACAGTACATGTCTAATGCAGTCATCCCCTATTGCCTAGAATAAAAGCTCCACTATATCTGATGGGTGGGAGAAGCCTGCAACTTCTACCTTTACAACCTATTTTCTGTGTCTTTCTCTCTAATGGGAAATGAGAGAATTTTTGTTGCCATCTCTGCTCTATTTTATAATTTAAAAGTCGCCTATCTGGAGGCTATTCTACTTTACATAGTAGATTGAAAGAATTTATTGAAGACAGTTTTTAGGTGGCTTTTAGAAAGCTCTATAAACTGTTGAAGATGGGAAATCCCTGGCTACATTGTTTCAGAAATCAGGAGCTGGGAAGAATAATATTTCTGTATTTGGTGTGATATTACACAGGAAGACACTGAAGTGGCTGGATATAGGAAATTAAGAAGTCATACAGTCAGACAGGGTTTTTTCTGGGTGATGCTGGGGTGGTGGGACCCTATATTTTTTCTTCATTACATGTCCAAACCCCAAAGATTAGGAGATTGTTCTGCGTGTGCAAAACAGACATGGTGTAGGATGGGCTCACAGGGATTTGTGCTGAGGGTACCACATGGTATGTCCCTTCTTCTGGGCCCAGTTTGAGTTGGTTCTGTGTAATTGCAAGAGCTCTTCAGTCCAGCCCAGATCCTTCAGTCATGGGAAAGGTGGAAAGCTAAGATGGCGACAGATATTGTCCTTTCCACAAAGGAGCAACGTGACAATGAATGCTGTTATTTTCACGTACCTGTGTTGTTCTTAGAGCTTTACCTTCAGCTGAATGGAGTCTTTTTCTCTGGTCTCTTCAGGTTCTTTAGGACTTCCAACAGTCACTTGCACTGGATGGATAGGAGTACATCCAGTATATTTTTGTTTTCTGCTTATCAAACTGCTGAGCATTTCCATATGAGAAGACTTAATTGTTTTCCCCCTTTCTGATGTTGGACACAAATTATTGAATTTATCTTGTGTCTGCTTGGGCTAGAAGTATTTTCTACAGAGAGTACTGCACACACTTGGTTTTATTTTCTTGAACTAAACAAAGATCAAAGGTAACTTTTACATGCTTCTTCCTAACTGTGTTACTCATAGATGGCAAAAAAATTTCTTTTTGGAATCTTTAGTTAAGCTTATTTTGACACCACTTCTTGAGTTTCTGTTCACTAAACAAATTCTCAGTATTGAAATTTTAGTTGCTTATTTTTTCTTTTTTCTTTCACAGAAAAAGAGCTCTGAAACTCTCTGTTTAATGAATTGGTAGTGAGGAGATATTAACTATACTAATATTTAATAATAGTGTCAGAATATGCAACACCGCTGAAGTACGATCATTACAATAAGAGACTTTCATTTCAAACATGATTACGTGCAGCTGGATCACTCCCAGATCATAAAAGTATTTACTAGATGGCTTTTCTTTGCAATAAACAGAATAGCTAATGACTAGAGTTGAACATGGCTTTGTTATGATCTTTGAAGTCTGTTAAATGTTAAGAGTAGAAATATTCATTTGTTTTCTAGCTTTATGCTACTTGCTTTTTATCTGTTACTGAGAAGAAAAACTACCAAAAACTGCCTGGAAATTTTGCCAATATAGTTTAGCTATCTTCTCAAGTGACTCTTTAAATCATACCCATCAAGGTAACTGCTTTTTTCCACCCTGTTTAGCTGGTACGTGACAAAGATGTAATAGTTCTTGGCTTTGTCTTATCTTTAATATTTTTAACCAATTTAACTCTATCAGAGAAAAAAAGTGTATAAAAGCGATTTTTCTGGTTACCATAATTTTTGTTCATGCTGTGGACATCTTCTGGAACTCGTTAACTCTTGAAAAGTGTTACAGCCAATGTAAGACATCCTCCATCTCCAGGGCTGGCCTTTGACTGTTTTATAGCAGGCCAAGCTCTTGAGTTGAGCTCTATGGCTTTCTCATTCAGGTGTCATTTGCACTTGTGTTTTGAATTATTTCCAATATCTCTAGTGTCCAGATGATCTTGTTTCTTTATATGACCCTGTATGTAGCATCACTTTTCACATTCTTACTGCATCTTTTGGTAATTTTTACAGGTGTTTAAATGTTTTGCCTGAATTTGTGTTCACAGTCTCTTCTTAGGGACTATTTTATATCTAAGTTCCCTCTCTATTTACACTTTTGTTTTATACATATTGTTTTAAAAAGAATTTTTTTTTGTATATGTAATTTTACAAGGAGTGCACCTCTTTAATACAATTTCAGTTAGACACATATGCTGTTCCTGGAAAGCTCTTGAAAGAATCAAATGCTTCCCAAACACCTATTGTCAAAAATAACTTGAATTCTCATCCTCTCCTCTCCCCTCCTCCTCTTCTCTTTCTCTTCCACATGTCATCACTTCTGGTACAGTTTGTGTGCAGATGTAGAAGTGGTTTTTAAACCTTCTCCAAGTCCTTAAAACTCCCATAAGGATTTTATTAGCACCTTTCCTCCAAAGATGTTTCCCATCCTCCTTCCAGAATGATGTGTTGTTTAATTTCTGGAGGTCAGAAAGACTGACAGAGGTAGCTTCATTTTGTAGATCTGGGTCTGACATTCCTAGTGAAGGAAATATAGCTTCTGTTTAGGCAGGGGATATGCTTAACTTTTGACCTGACCTTGGCTGTGATCTAGTGGATAGTGTCTTCAGGGAGAGTTTTTGCTTATGTGACTTTGGGTTACTTTACCAAGGAAAACATCTTTCGTGGATTATGATAGCATCTTCACAGAACACCCTCATCCTGCCTACCTCTTCTTGAGACCAGCATCCCGTCAGGGAGGTCTTTAGGGATTCCTGAGGAGCTGCAGAAGAAGTGAAACTTGAGAGGAGGGAGCAGAGACATAAAGGAGAGCCAAAAGAAGCTACTGGAGAATATATTGATTTTCAACAGGAACCGGAGGGCAGAGATTAGGTTAGCTGTGATTTATAATACATATCCACCCAGGGAAGAAGATATTCCCTAGGCCAACAGTAGGCGACACCTCCTATTGCAAAGAAAGGATATTTCTGGCAGGGGTGTGATTTTAGCTCAGGCACCCTATCAGGTTTACCTCCAATCCATCATCCCCCTAAAGGCATGGGCTCCAGCATAACTGGGACAGCTCTGCCCTGTGAGAGCTGGTGGTACCTTAAAGAAGATGCTCCATGCTGAGCAATATCACGTTGCCAGCGGAAGAAAATCCTTCTGGCTCTCTGAAAGAGAACACAACCTTTCTGACTGGCAGGTTTTCAGTGCAGAGTTGTAATGTGTGTGAATGCCCAAGCATGCAGCCAAACGTGTTTGGAATTTGTTAAGCTAATATGTATTTTCTCTATAGGGTCCTAACAACGTCAAGTGATAGTTAAAATATTTAAGCAAAATAGCTCATCTGTCCTAGGGTAAATACATTAATATGATAATTCTTAAGGTTGCTGCTCTTCCCTTACATTTCATTATTTGGAAAAGGAGCGTCTGTCTAATGCCTCATTTAAGATTCAGTGGAATCTTCCTTGCTTCAGTAATTTTCCTATTAAATTACAACTATTAACACTCGTTCCTCACCCTAAAGGAAACCAATAAAATCACCCAAACTAATGAAGTTGTTTTCAGCAGCAAGCACCTCGTTATGGGGGTACTTCTAATTACTGTTAAAATGAACTGGAACACAATGCCTCCAGAATGGGATATCCCAGAGCTATCAACCCAAACCATAAACATCTGTGCAACTCATAATCTCTTCATTTAACCTTTGTAATAGCAACACAACCTCGACTAATTTTTAAATGCTGGTAGGCATTAAAATAAATAGATATGAAAATGTCACTCACACATTATAAATAAAATTCTAATTTATGAGCGCTGCCTCCCAGTGAGGAATTTGATTTTTGACTGTAAAAAAAATAACCATACCACCTGGAGTTTATCTTTCTCTTATATTGTCTGGTCTGAACTATTTTTTTCCCCTTCTGTGCTAATTGTTGTATTTAGATACCATCGTGCAGGAGACTATGTTGAGCAGTGATTAGGGTATAACTTGCATATCAGAATGCATGAGCTAACTAGAAAAGCAAAGCTTCAGATCAGATTTAATTAAGATAGCTTACGCTCTCAGTTCAGTTTTCTGCCTAAAGCAAGGAAAAAAAAGAAAAAAAAAAGAAGAACTAACAGCTTCTTCCAGAAACATGATACTCCTGGGATAGGAATTTTGAACTCCATAAGCAGAGTAGCTTTTTCCTGTGAGCAGCCTTCCTGAAATCAGCTCTAGTTATGTGAATAAATGGTATTCTGCATAAATTAATAATGCACAATCTGGCCATATAGAAATCCTTGTTCTGGTACAGATTACTAATTGCCCACAAGTCATTCAAATAATGAAAAAAGAAAAATGAGTGATGTTCATACAAGATATGGCTTGAAGGGTTTTCCTTTTTAGTTTTCATATACATAAAACTAAAGCTCTAATACCATGGTAAATCAAAATGGGAATCTTCAGTTGGAGCTCGCTAAAGGGCAACGCCGGCAACTCATGCTGCATTCATGTCTTCACAAGAAGGAGATTTGTCAATACCAGCAGCTTAGTCTATAAACAGCATGCTGAAACTTCAAGTATAATTGTAATTACCATCAATTTACTGCTCGTATTACAGGGCAACCAGGAGGTTGGGAGCAACTGAGATCCACTTCCACAAACAGCAGACAAGTAAATAATGTAAGTAACTGCACTGGTCTATCTATGTTAACATCCATTCATAGATCACCCCTAGGCTTTAATGTTATATACACACACACATATCTGTATGTATATATGGGGAAGCAAAAGCCAAAATATATACCATCACTTTCTCCTGTTGCTGGGTTCTGAGTGCTGGACTCTGTAATTCTAACTGAAGTAGAAGGCAGAAGAGTATTTTCATAAGCACTGGAAATATTGAAGCCTGATGTCCTTTGGTTTTGTATCTTTTCACTGATCAAGGGAAGGGAGATGTGAGAAGTGAGAAAAGAACTTAATTTGAACCTTTTTTCTCCGTGCTCTCTGTTCAAGATATATACCCTCATGCCTATAAGCTCCTGGACTTCCGTTTGGCTGGGGCACAAATTTCCTTTCTCTGCTTCTGACCATACATTTATTTTTGTGAAATTTTTAGAAACCTAATTGTTTTTCAGACTGATGTCAATTTGCATAAAAATCAACTTGTAGATTCCAAAGATGTTGAGAATTATGTGGACACAAACACAGAGTAAATTCCTAGCTTCATCTCCACAGGAAAAATGAACTAAAATACAGAGGGGTTTTTCAATAAATTAGGTGGATAACACTGAGTGAGAATATTTGGAGTTCAAGATTGGTATACATGTTGACAAAATCCTATCTTTCTATATAATCAGATCTTTGGTGGAAAAGTGTGTTAGGAATCCACAGAAGCCACAGTCAGAGGTGACAGCTCACTAAACTAGGTGCTATTCAGGTAGATAGAGACAGTTCAATTTTCATCGAATTGCTTATGACTTATAGAGACAGAAAAACACAAGTCAAAAGGTTGAAATACAAAGAAAAAAACCCATGTTTTATGACAAAGGATATACATTTATTCTTCACCTTTTTTATTCCCTAATACTCTCCAAGCCTTACGATAAGGCTTGACATAAGTTTATCTGTGACCTGACAAACCAGTACACAGGGAGTAAAACAGTACCTTGGTTCCTAAAGTCTTGTCCCCAGGTTGCAGGGAATTATGCAAAAAGTATTCAGAAAGTTGTTTAGGAACCTCTTTGCATGGTCTGAAAGAAGATAGTAAAACTGTTGTGAAAGAGGCAGACAGATGACTGGCATCATTTGTTGCATGGAGAGAACAGGAAGACAGGAGAAGTGACAAGAATAACAGCACCAACTGGCAGAAATGTGCCTTTGTCAAGAGCAATTCACCACCTACTCAGGGATATTATCCTGCTGTATGTCAACACCAAGTCTGAGCTGAACTGACGATGTTGGGGGATTTCACTGGCACTTTATTTTTTTTCTCCTGTTTTAGGTAATATTACTGACTGGATTTTTGTTTTGCTTTGGTTTTATTTTAAATTATAGCTATCCTTAAAAACTAGTTTTGTAGTTGGTTTGCTTTGCAGCTCATGCAGGTTCATGGAAAGCCTCTGGAATGAAAGTAAGCAGTATGGTTACACAGCCACACCAGGCTGGAGAGGACCGTGGAGGTGGATGGAGCTGTTCATGTCACTCCTACCTGGAAAGGTGGTAAGGATGGGAGAAGCTTTGCAGCTTTCCATCAAGTTGTCACATTCTGGGTTTGTGCTGCTTTCTCTTTCAATTTAAGACATACAGGATGCAGTGCTGTGGCAGACAGAGGTGAATCTGGCTGCTCATCCAGTTTGACAATGGTCAATATCAATGATAGGAGAGGATAAGAAGCCTGCAATGCTACAACAGTCTCTGGTTCAAAAACATAAGTGACTTGAGTACCTTTAATAGTCCTTGGTGAATTTTTCTTCCATTACCTTATCTTCTGTCTTTTGGCAACATTTTATATTAGTAGGTTCCAAGCGATTTTGGGTTTTATTCTCCACAATAAAAAATACTCTGAGTTTTTTTGCACCTTGTTTTTAGATCTGTGATCTACATTCTCCCATGACATCCTCATAGGCAGCTTGGGAAGTGTGGGTTAGATGAGTGGACAGCGAGATGGGTTGAGAACTGGCTGAATGGCAGAGCTCAGAAGGTTGTGACAATCAGCATAGAGTCTAGTTGGAGACATGTAGCCAGTGGTGTGCCCCAGGGGTTGGTACTGGATCTAGTCTTATTCAACATATTCATCAATTCCCTGGACAAGGGGAAAAGAGTGTGCCCTCAGCAAGCTTGCTGATGATACGAAACCAGGAGGAGTGGCCAAAACACCAGCTGGCTGTGCTGCCCTTCAGTGAGACCTGGAGAGACTAGACTATTGGACAGAGAGGAACCAAATGAAATTCAACAAGGGCAATTGAAGGGTTCTGCACCTAGGGAGGAATAACCCCAGGCACCAGTAGAGGTTAGGAGTTGACCTTGTGGGAAGCAGCACTGTGCAGAAGGATCTAGGACTCCTGGTGGTTAAAAGAACCTAATTTCCCCTAGAATTACTTTAAAATACAATAAAAGTTATACAGAATGGTATTTATAGGGAATTATGAAAACTTACCTCAAATAACTAGGAGGAAGTCACAGAAGGGCAAAAGTATTGGGCAGTCTGCTTCTGTGGCACACATATGATTGCTGTTAAGAATAGGTATTTACCAAGTGTGTTGTTTTCTTACCAGCTCATTATATTAGTACCTTATTGCAGAGAGATTTATCTGAGGTTAAAAATTATAACCAGCAATGTTGTGAACTAATAAGCACATCTAATTTGGATGCTGTAAGAGCATTAAATGGAATTAGTGACAGCATCATTTCATTTCAATTTGGTAAGGTTATTATCACCTACATATTCCTTCCATAAAATGGGACCATCACTACTTCAGTGGCTACAATGAGAGCACACACAGTATTTCTTTATTTCTGTTTTTAGGCCAGCTATCGCTATTAGATTATGTTCATCATTAGAAAGGCAAAACAAGCTATTAGAGAGAGCCTTTTTCCCCTCATAACACAGGAAACCTCAGAGATCTTTTGTGCCTTCACAGGAAAGCACAAGAATCTTGGACCAGGTTCTACATGTTGCGGCAAATAGTTTTCAGGTGTATGTGAGAGGCAACTCGTGCCAAGGGAGATGAGGGAATAAGCCCTCCATTTTGTAAAATTTAGACACAAAGTATGACTTGGTTTCATGATGGATGTGCTCCCCAACTGCCCAGTTTTTTAACAATTTGCCTATAATCCGGGCCACGGAAAACCGCAGAATTTATCAGGTGGCTTCCCTTCTTCAGGTCTTCATTCACAAATTCGCTTCTGTGCAACGATGCCCAAGACAGCACTAATGAGTTCATTGAAGTGCTGGAAGCAGGCTAGCCGTGTTTTTGTGGCACTCTGCCCAGGTTAATAAGCCCTGCTTCTCAGCAGTGCTAATTAGGCAAAGCAGAGATCTCCATCGCGGTGAGTATATTTGTTCTGATGCACTGTTATTTCAGGCAGCTCCATGTGGTATTGCATTGCACTGGTACACCTACCTTCAGCATCAAGGACTTTAAGGGGGAACACTGTCCAATAGCTCTGCAGGCTTCCAGCTTTCTCTTCCTAGAATACAAGTATGGGTTTTAATCATAAATTATATGAGCGATAGTTCTTAGAGGTAGACTTGCCTACCCTCTAATATGAATACTCTTATTGAATGAAATTAAGCAACTACTTAAAAAGTGAGCATTGGACATTAGCCTGACAAGCATTATTGGCTTTTGTCACTAGCCACCAGAGCAAAGGTAGCTTTGCTGGCCTGGGTAAGAAGCTCATTTTAGCATTGCTGTGCAATCAGCCCACTGCTGTGTCTTGTAGCTTTGGAAATGTGCACCTACAGAGAGTGAAAATGCCATCACTGGTGCTGGGGTTGCTGTACTGTGCCTGTCACTTTGCACCCCTCGGACAGCCTAGGTCAGACTTGCCAATGTGGGTAGGGAAAGCTGGGGGAGCCCTCAGGAAGACCAAAGAGTTGATTTGTACATGTAAAAATTATAAGCAGCAAAGAAATAAAATCCGAAGGGTAACTGGGGGACAACAGCTGAATAGGGCTTTGTGGGTGCTTTTGGTTGGGTTCCAATGTCTTTTATGCAACAGCCCATCCCCTTTTGTCTTCTGCCAGAGCCAACACTGTAATTATTCTTTGAAGACAACCCCCTTCACAGAATACCCTATGGCATGTCACGTGACACCTCCCAGGGAGGGGTCCATACCCCTGCCTAGGGAGATGCAGGTGCAGAAGACCCCTCATCACTCATCTCTCCATGGCATGCAATGGCCAGCCTTTGCCTGGCTTATATCTCTATGGCTTGTCCTGGTAAAGGTTCCTTTCTTGTCCCTTTCTTCCAAGACAATCCAGAGACCACAGGGGGTCTTGGGGACCTTGTGGATCCGGATCCTGTTAGGTAAGCAATAGCGGTCATGATCAAGGGCTCTGCAGGGTTCCAGCCCCTCCTGGCTGATGCAGGAAGGCCTGTTTCTGTCCTACATTCAAAACTATGGCTCTGGCTCTTAGGGGTTGAGCTTGAAGCAATGCAAGTGTCCTGGTTTTGGTCAGGATGGAGTTAATTTCTTTTGTAGCAGCGGATGGAATGCTGTGTTTGAGAGTTAAAATGGGAGCAGTGCTGATAACACCCTGATGTTGTTAGTTGTTGTCAAGCAGTCAAGGACTTTTTCAGTTCTTCATATTTCTCTATTAATGAGAAAGGAGGGAACGAAGACAGGACAGGTGACCCAAAATGGCCAAAGAGAGTATTCCACTCCCCCCCCCCCTCCCCCTTCTCCCCCTCCTCTTTTCCTTTCGAGAGCAAGCAGCTGCGTGGATCTCCGCTCTCAGCTGGGTTAAAACCACGACAGCAAGGCTGGGGAAGTTTAACCCCATTTCCCTGGCCCTACTGCTCATGAACTTCAGTTCAGCCCAGGCATGGGACAAGACTGGGCCTTAAAACCAGTTGTTTGGTTTTCACAAGCCATATTTCCTTGCCCTGAAATTCAAATTTGAAAGCTGGTGCCTAGACATAGTTTGCAGACAGTGTTTTTCTATGAGCAGTGTGGAAATTAATAAGAACTGAAGTAAGAACCTGTTGCTTTTTACAAAGGAAACTGATTATGCCCAACATGATTAAATCATTACGCTGCCCACTCTGCTTGTTCTGGGGACAGAGTCTTCTACTACAGGTATTGATTGCAAAATTACCACGCTGCACAAGACCAAGGAATCTCCAAGGAAGCACAGGAAAAGGCATGGTCTCAGCTGAGAGAGTCATCAAGGCATTACTTTGGTTTAACAGAAGTTAAACTTTGCAATGCCCTACTTGTGAAAGCTCAAAACAACCCAAATGTCATCCCTGCAAAATCAGAACTGAAGAGTATTTCACTCAAAGTGTGCTACTTCTAGGCAGAATCCTCCTCTCTTCTAATTCTTTTTTTTAACAACATTATGTGGGCCTGCTTGAATCAGAAGATACAAATTGGATTATTTATGCCGCATTTGATCAAGTAATTGAAATAAATTGAAGGGCTAATGATGACTCACTGTTTTGGTGAACCCTCACTGAATAAACAGCCATAACAAGGAATTACCCTGTTTCATGAAAATATTTTCTGAAGTTATGGCCTTTGATCAGCTCTCCTATGGCAAATCAAAGTATGAGGACAAAAATTGGGTTGCTTTTTTACTGGAACAAGAGCGTGCCCTGTGGGTGTGATGCACATTTTGTCTCTCACATAACTTTTTAAAAAACTGTTGACAGGGCTAAAAAAATAGTATTTTCCCCCAATGTCTACCTCAAAATAAGGCTGTAATGTGTTCCCTTCCCATAGCTGTGGCTCATCTCTTGACCTCCATCTTCCCATGGGAGTAAGTTCACTCTGTTGCTCACTTGATGCCCCAGAAACATCTGCTATGGCTCTGAGGAGCACTGGGTGAATCTCTGTTCACAACCCTGAATTCCATGTATTCCCCAAGCACCTCTATTTTGGGAGCTGAAGGTTGCATCTTCCTTGCCTGCAGGGGTAGCCACAGAACAGGAGAAGAAAATGCCACCTCTCCCTGTTTCCAAAGCTGTCGTTCATTAGCACCAGTCGCTGCTCACGGATGCTGCAGTGCGTGACTAATAGCAGTGGACTGATGCTCAACAATGTGCGTCAGGGCAAGGTTGAACTCTCCCCTACCATGCCTATGAGCAACACGGTGTTGAAGATGGTCTAAACACATTCTATGATATTATCAGTCCTACAAACTACAGTGGACTTAACACAGGGAAATGGAGTAAACACATGGTTCAGCTCTCAGCTTTGAGGGTAACTGGATAGAGGTAGGGAAAAGGTATCAAAACAAACCCTTGTCTCTCAGATGATATGAAATGTACTGTTGCAAGTAGAAGTACTGATAATCAGGAAACTATTCTACCACATCAATATACTTGACAAGCTAAAAAAATAGCTACAAAATTTCATGAATGTGTAAATTGCATTTAAATTAATGTCAGTGCTTCCCCTCGTAGATTCCAAATTAGCAGCTATTCTTCCGTTAATGTAAATTTAACTTCTTCTTGTTGTTGTTCTTTGCTTTTGTACCAGCTCTATTCCAGTAGAAACTCAAGCAGAAACTTCAGAAGGACGCCTCTCAAAGCGTCCAGATGGCAACAATAATTATTTATTATCTTTAGCTGCCATGATTATGTTGCCCAATCTGTGATATTGTAAATCAGTTTTCAGATGGTCATAGGAGTTGTAGCAAGTTTAGTGAAAAAGATTTGCTCATTATATGTTTGTTTGGAGGGAATGAACAATCAGAGAACTGCAGCTCTTTCAACATAAGTAAATTGGTATGGAAGTGTAGATCTAAAAGGGACTCTGGGCCTGGAGGGACAAGCATGGTGGCACGCTTACAATGAGGAATACAACACTCATGTGGCACAGAGTCTGGGTTTCTCTGCAGTCTACACTCCCAAAGTGAGTTCAGTCAAGGGCTGTGCTATTTTCTTTTAACTAGAGCAAAAATTATAGCGTAAAATGAGAGGAATCACTTCTTTGGGCTAATGCAAGACCAGTTGTAACAGAACTGAGATTCTAAAGCAAGGGTCCAACCCCAGTGTAATTTCTGAGGTTTGTGTATTTTTATTACAAGCTTGCATAGGTTTTGCCCTCCAGAGTTTATTTTTCCCCTTAACCTAATTCTATCCAATCTGTCATATTTTCTTAGTAATGTTCTGAGGCCACATTTTTTTTTCCTTGCTGGAAAAATTAGCTCTAACTGTTCTATATTTGCAGGGTAATGGTGACATTGGAATGAAGGGAATGACACACTGATTTTCAGCAAGGCTTTCATAAATTGTCTGCTTGGATTTACGATATGTCACTTGATTTACAGCACTTTGTGTGTGTGTGTGTGTGTGTGTGTGTATGTGTGTATGCTGTGGTCTGTTAACATTTCTACAATAACCCTCTTCCATTTTTTTAGCTTCTTGGAGACTAAAGTGTCACATATTTATGATCGTATTTTAAAATTTGGATAACTTGATAGTCTCAATTGATGACTCTTAATAAGAATAGAGCTTCTTTTCCAGATACTGTTTCTTCTTGAGCCCCTGATGCCTTTGTTTTTCATCTTACAACTACTGTTGAAGAAAGGCAGTTTAAATTTTAAAGGTGCTAAAACTTACTCTGACAAATAAATCTGTCTTTGGGTATGTTCAGAATTGCTCCTAAATTTGATGTATTTTAGATTCTTCAGGGTCTCCAGGTTTTTCTGAAAGATGGTCAGTGGTCAAAGGTGCTAAGTTTTTATTTTCTCAAGGCATGAAGACTGAATTTGGTTGTTTCTGTAATGAACCCACTATTGTAACTTGATTGGAGGCAGTTCAAGGAATTTTCTTTCACATCCCTTCAGGCTGTTCACTTATGGCAATTAAGAGTCTATTTATGGCCCAGAGCATCATTTCCCACGCTGTAGTATATAAACGCTGTCCAAGTGAGTGCCTCTTCCTGCCTGTGTGCATTACTGGGGACTGGTCTCGTCACCATCAAGGGTATTATATTAATAGATCACATTCACCCTCCAGTTGAAGGGAAGAAAAATGATGATTCAGATAACTGTTAAAAACTCACAGCTTCCACAAAGCTCCAGTTTTCCTTTTGCCCGTCACTGGCTAATACTCATCACTAGGAAAACATCTCAAAACATCTGGTGTCAGTTGCCCTGGCTCATGCTGTTCAGTGAGAAAGATGTTCCTTTTACTTGTGGTACTCATTAAACTTCTACATAAAGTTTTAGAAAAAGGCACAAAACAGTTTTCAAAGCCTGCTAAGAGAAGGAATATAATTCCTCATTGTTTGGTGGTTAATGGGCAATTCCTTTCAACACTAGAGAAATATGAAGGTACAAGCATGGCAGGGGTGTATTACAACAACATCAACACTGGAGTTACTAGGTTTAGAAACAGATACACAGAACTAACTGAAAACCCTGATGCTCACTATTTCTGTACAAGATTAACTCCAAGGTTAGTTCTCCCTGTTTGAGACGACAAGCTGCCAGACTTGGAATGCAGCATCAGTCTTCTGCAAAATCCGTTTTTTTTCTCCTAAATGTGCTTCCCAGAGGTGCTGTGACCACCGCTGATGGGCTCGGCCTTGCTCAGCAATGACTCCGGCCTTGAGCCGGCTGGTGTTTGCTCTGCCGGGCCCGCGGAGAGCTTCTGGCTGCTTCTTGCAGAAGCCACCCTGGCAGCCCCCATCCTCCTCCAGCAGTACCCAGCCATGCAAAACTAGAACACTGTGTCTTGGGAAGATTTCATGTGGAGATCAAAACGGACTAAACAAGATTCCTCAGACAGCACTGCTGAGGAAAAAGAACAAATGCTGTCCAAGATACGAAAAGAAAAAGGAAAAAAATATATTACCTATTATCTTGCAACTGTTGACTAAAAGAGCGTACATTTAAGGCCTGACTTGTCAAGAAATACAGCAACATCTGGTTTTGTACAGCATACTACAAGTCTTTGAATATAGATGAAACAAAAAGCCCCTACCTGTATGACATCCACCTCCATGTAGAAAATATGTCATTTTTAGGCTATATGAGACATATTATCAGTTACTTTACTGACAAGAACTATGAAGAAAGATGCAGCAGAGAATTTGCCAACGAAGATAATCATCTGTCTAACTTTATTCCTTGAATCTTTTGGTATAACTTCCTTAAGCTCTGATTTAGGAAGGCAGTGACTTCTCTTGAGACTTTGACCGTTGCTGTTATCCTCCCCAGCTGTC
Source organism: Gallinula chloropus (assembly GCF_964237585.1). Lineage (NCBI taxonomy): Eukaryota > Metazoa > Chordata > Aves > Gruiformes > Rallidae > Gallinula > Gallinula chloropus. The sequence continues at coordinate 200,950,912 of NC_140085.1, forward strand.
TGCTCAGTCTCTACTGCAAGGCTGGGTGAAATCAGTAAATGTGATTTTAGAAAGCCATGATGATGGCTGTCGCCTTTCCATTCCTTTTTTATGAATACTTATGCTGTGCATGTGCTGAGTGGGGAGTGAAGGTGGAAATCTCTTAAGTCTTTTCAGCTATCACAAGAGATAAGATCGTTGAAATAATCAATGCTGCCTGTGTACTGTTTTAAAGATGTGCCTATTAATTTTTCTCTCAATCTTTTCTAATTATCTTTACATTTTCATTTGGTATTTCTAGGTATTTTCTGAGGCAGGGGAACACAAGAATTCTACAGAGGAAATAAAACCTGGAAGGAGGACCCACCAAGTCAGCTCTGTTCCTGGATGATGGTAGTGTGTGCTTCTGCCAGGATACAAAGGATGCACTAAACTTAAAGGTTTGCCAGCTAGGGCTCAAAAGAACTTTCCTAAGGGACAGAAAATGTTCCTTTAGAGAATTCTCCTTTTCCCTCCTTTATGTGGAGAAAAGTAGCTGAGGTGTAGTAACAGCAGTCTGACACAGCTGAGAGTGAGTCTGTGCACAGTAATCAGAGGGAAAACACAGGGACTGGGATTGTCTTTTAATTTGTCCATTGCCTGAGGATGAAAGGAAGCTACTGTCAGTCATAAAGTGGAAAGGAAGATATTCTAGTGTGCTCGGGATTGCAAAAGGGTCTCTGTTATCCCCTCCATGATCTATGAGTAATTTCTGACAATCCAATTCTCAAAGCCAATTTGAGAGAGAATGGTAACACACATTTCTTCTAGGAGTTCTGGAGGAAATAAATAAATAAATAAATTTTAAAAAATCCCTCCTGCCCTTTATTTTGCCTGGTATTATCTGCTGTACAAATGTCATTAAGTGACATTTCTCTCCTAGAGGCCATCCAGTATCTATGAGGATTATTATTTCCTCCTTCTCCTTTCTCCCACTGAAAACCAGATAGTGGCTGACAGTTAATGAGGGGGACTCTAATCTGACAGTGCTATGAAAGCTGCTGCCAGAAAAGATCTTGATAATGGTGTAAGAAATCCTTTCTATCTCAAACTACCATTAAGGTGCCTGCCTGCAGCAGGGACATCAGGACATTCTCCTCTAATCGAAGTTTGTTAGATCTGTATCCTCTTGTACTTCTGTGACCTGTGGTCCTGGTTTTGGCTGGGATAGAGTTAATTTTCTTCCTAGCAGCTGGTATAGTGCTGTGGTTTGGATTTAGGAAGAAAATAATGTTGATAACACAGTGATGTTTTGGTTGTTTACACCAAGTCAAGGTGTTTTCAGCTTCTCATACTGCCCTGTCAGCAAGAAGGCTGGGGTTGCATGAGGAGCTGGGAGGGGACATGATCAGCACAGCTGACTCCAACTGGCCTATGGGATATTCCCTATCATATGACAGCATGCTTGGTATATAACCTGGGGGAGTCTAGCTAGAGGCAAGTCTGTGGCTCAGGAACTAGCTGGGCTTCTGTTAGCAGGGGATGAACAATTGTGCTGTGCATCACTTATTTTGGATATTCTGTCATTATCATCATCCTTTTTTGTCCTATTAATCTGTCTTTATCTCAACACATTAGTTTTATCTTTTATTTGTTTGATTCTCTCCCCACTCCCACTGGGCTGTGTGGCTGTTTTAGCTGCCTGCCACATTAAACCACAACATCTGTTTGAGATGAACCGCTCCCCAAACTGTAGAGTAAATAAAAGTATAAGTATTTACTAAACTTTAAATTCCCAGTTGGGATTTTTTTGGCATTGTTATGTTCTCAACAGTTATGGTTGATTTTACTTTTGGTTACTGCATTATCCCAGAGTTACTCTGTAGGCATATATATGTGTATATGTGGTGGTTTGCCCCTGGCTGGAGGCCAGATGCCCACCAAAGTTGCTCTATCACTCTCCTTTTCAGCTGGACAGGGGAGGCTCAGGAATTGAGATAAGGACAGGGAGAGATCATTCCACAATTAGTGTCATGAGCAAAACAGACTCAACACAGAACAAAGGCGAGAAAACTCTCTAATTTATTACACTGCACTGCACACCCATTGACACCAGGGTTGGCCCCTCCCTTCTTAACAGACTTAACTTTACTTAACTTTGACTTAACTTTAGTCATGATTTCTCTCCCTTCTTCCCCCCATTGTGGCATGGGAAGGGGCAGGGAATGGAGGAATGGGGGTTTGGGTCAGTTCTGCACAAGTTGTTTTCCTTCTTAGGGAGGGCAGGGAGGGGGGTCCAACGTGGGTCACAGTGTCTTTGGTATGTCTCCACCTGCTCCAGTGTGAGGCCTCTCCATGGGCTGCATGTGGGGTCACTGTTTGCCATCATCTTTATGGGCTGCAGGGGAATCTTTCTCTCTGGAACCTGCATTGCCTCCTCCCCACCCCTTTGGCCTTGGTGTATGCACAGTTTCTTACATCTTCTCACTCCCTTCTCTCCAGGCAAAAAGTGTCTGCTTGTGGTTTTTTTTCTCCTAAATGTGATTCCCAGAGGTGCCATGACCATCACTGATGGGCTCGGCCTTGGTCAGCAAGGACTCTGGCCTTGAGCTGGCTGGTGTTTGCTCTGCCAGCCCTGCAGAGAGCTTCTGGCTGCTTCTTGCAGAAGCCACCCCTGCAGCTCCCTCCTTCACCAGAACCTCGCCATGCAAACCCACCATAGAATAGAAGCAGAGATCTCACTGTGGGAGGTACTATATATTTATGAGTGACTTCCTGAACTGGGGAACTTGCAGTCTAAATTCTTAAGGCAGAGAGGGTCCTTGTGATTTTGTACGGTACATACTGTTCTGGATTACCTTGCTCTTGTCTATGTGGCATAGAAAGAAATTGTTTTAGTCCTGCGCTCTCAATCCCAGATGACTACTTTAGGACAGATTGATGTTTTTCTGAGGTCTCCCCAAAGTATTTCAGAAAAAATGTTTTTCTAAATAATTACTTGGTCAGGACTTCTACTTCAGCATGTTCAGCCCTATGGTTTCCATGTGTCACATTTCCTCTGCACACTGCTGGTGTTGGGGAGGGACATTTCTGTTTGAAAAGCAGAAGATGAGTAACATCCAGTTGACTACAGCTTCTCATTGAACTCATGCAATGATTGTACGTTTGGGATCTTTTACTGGGCTTGAAGACGGGGCTAATGCAGACCTAAGTTGGAGGTTATGAGAAAGGTAATGATGGGAAGTACAGCACACAGAGAAAACAACCAGAAAAATTAGAAACAAAGGGCTTTTTTTTTTCAGAAAGCCCAGCGCAGAGGAATTTTATCATCAACTTTGCTACTTGTTCATTCTTTATGAACTTTCTGAGAGTTGTTCCTTATATGTGTACATTAGTAAAAGGAGAAACACATGCAGGTTTCTTTTCTTTGAGCAAACAGACCATCCAGGTGCTCAGTCCTTCCTAAGAGAAAAAAAATATGGCAGTCAGAATATACAGCTTTACCCTTGCATTTTCTAAGATTTAACTTCATGCATTCTTGTGAATAGCATTGTTCATTTGTGAAGATGGCACATAGAAGTGCCCACTGTGCCCTCTGTATCATTTTCCCCCAGCATATTGTCTGCACACAAAAATCTGTATTTCTATGTCATTTTCTTCAGATATCACTGCCTTTTTTTCACCTATACATTCAATTTTAGTGTGCCATCTGGTTTCAGCCTGCTTAGTGTTATACTTTGGCCTTTAATGACAGAGGACATCAAGTGCCAAAGTCCTTATTTTATTGCAAAAGATGGTATGCAGACCTTCTTTAACTGATTTCAAATCATCTAAATCCCCTGTTTGGATGGTTTCAAAGGCAGCCTGAGGTTATCAAGCTTCTACTGCAGAGCTTGATAGCATATCATGCTCTTCTAACAGGTTAATCTTTTTAAAAGGCCTCTGTCTAAGGTGCTTTAACTTCATAAATGCTCCTTTTTGCCTACTTGAAAGCTAGGAAATATTTTTTTTTATGTGAAAATTGCATACAATGTTGTCTTAATTTGTCTTGACAGGAGCAAGGTGTTGTGTGACCTAAAATTCAGGAAAAAAACCCCAACAAAACCCCTACCTTATAAATGCATAGAATAATTTGTGTTATTTTTATTCTTCAGACTGATATATCCTTTAATACCTTATTCATTAAAGTATTTCACCTTGCTTATTTCAGGAGAAGAGACTGAATCAAGATACTGTAGACTGTTAACTTGGAAGTCCAATCTTAAATTTGAAGGGTTTGAAGCTACTGGAATAGCTGTAATAAATGCCTCAGTAAGTTTGGTGCTACCTTTTACTTCTCCATCTTTGGATACAGCACATTTTTATGTAGGAAAACTTTCTGAGGCATGGCAAATAACCTCCATGAGTTTCCTGGGGTCAGCCTCCATAGTGGAGGTTTCTCTGATTTTGTGATGAGCACGAGGGATTCATAGAATCATAAAATGCGTTAGGTTGAAAAGGTCCTTTAAAGTAGACCATCTAGTCCAACCCCCCTTCAGTAAGCAGGGACACCTATCTTTATCTAAATCAGGTTGCTCAGAGCCCCATCAAGCCTGACCTTGAAGGGATGGGGCCTCCACCACCTCTCCAGACAACCTGTTCCAGTGTCTCACCACTCTCAAAGTAAAGAACTTCTTCCTAATGTCTAATCTAAACTTACCCTGCTCTAGTTTGAAACCATTGCCCTTCATCCTATCGCTACATGCAACAAACAGTTCCTCCCCAGCTCTCCTGTAGGTCCCATTTGGGTATTGGATTGTGCTGACCAGAGACAAACTGCAGGCCAGGACAGTACCAAACCTTTCTTTTCCTCAGCTTAGAGTCCTGGTCCACGTATGCAGAAAAACAATGCTTTGGCAGTGCCTGTTGTGCCCAAGTACCTGTCACTGTATGAAGGCCACATAACATGGCAAGTACAATTGATTGTCTGGATGATATTAGATTACTTCTGTGGCTTTTATACACACAAAAGTCTGGGTTTCTTGCATGGATTTCTGAATAGATATTTTATTTCATTAGATTTCAAACTGTGATTTCTGGTTATGTATAGGTCTCTTATGGAGATATGAAATCCCAGTAGGCACCAATCTGCATCTTTAGGCACTTAAGTATCTCTACAGTGTTGTCTTTTGCTTATCCACAGGGAGATAGCTCCTCAGCAGAAGTTAAAATTCTCTATAGAAATACCTCAGCTGTACAGAAAAGATACTTTTTCCATAACACTTGTAGTGTGATTTTGCTAATACTCCCAAATAATTGCACAGCAAGGATCAACTTATCTGTTATACTCTCTGTGTTTACTCAGAAATCTAAAAGAAACTTTTTTTTTTCTTTTTGTTAGCAGAAAAGTCTAATTGGAATGAATGAAAAGCAGAAAACTCTAATTGGAATGAATGGAACGACATTATTAAATACCAGAATGAAGATCACCAGGGAAATAATCTAACTGCTGATAGTCTAATGATACTCTAATGTTAACTCACTGCTTCTAAATAATCAGCAATCAGAAGCTTGAATTAGACTGAGATAGATTGAGATAAGTGCTTGACTATTCAAAGTAAGTGTAAGGAATTTGGTAAAAGTTCAATGCAGTCGGGGAAAAAATGTACTGCATTAAATCTGCAGGACTAAAGAAATCATGCTTCTATTTTATTTTAAGTAAACACATTATCTTTTGATATATCTTGGTCTTTCTTCACAAAAATCGTGAATCATGCAGCACTTCAAGCCCTGATTAATATTCTTAATTGCGCTCCCTTTCTCGTTCTTGCAGCTGGCAGATGGAACGCTGCAGTTCAGGCAGAGCTGTATCAGGAGCGTTTATACTGCTTGTGAACAAATGGTGTTACAGTCTGCATGTTTATTCCCTTTGATCCATACACAATTGGAACAAGGTGCAATAATCAAGACTTGCCTAGTTTTTGGTTTGTTTTGTTTTATTCCTTTTTCTTTCCTGTCTCTGTGGCATTAACCCTGATGGGAGAAGATGATAGAACATGGACAGTGAGCTGATTTTGTAATGCCAAACTCTTTGCAGCAACAAGGAGGTCTGGAATCAGGACATTCCAGGGAGACACTTACCTTCCACCAAATTGGATTGAACATTTCTTAGTGGGACTGTTGACTGTTTCTATCCTTTTTCATGCCAGTGCTAATTGGGGTGGACATACAATGAATCCAGAAGAAAGAGCATCATATTAGTTAAGAAGCTGAGTGATGATATCTAATTAGCTGAAAAGTGAATGAAAGATCAATAATTCCCTCTGTTAGCTAGTGGCAAACAAGGAGTGCTGTAAAGGAAAGCATCCTAATTACTCTAGCAGTTTTAGGCTGTTCAGATCTTTCTGCTTTTTTGTGGTTTAGTGGTTATCTGGTCAAACTACCTACCATGTAAAAGAATGACTTTTCTCACTAACAGCAATGCAAACAATTTTTTTAGATGAAAAGCAAAAAGCCTTCTTTCTCTGTGAGGGCTGCTAGCAAAATCATTTAATAAATCAAGTGGGAGAGTGGTCAGTTAAAATTAAATGTCATTTTATGTAGCCAGCATTGCTATTGTAACCTATGCATTTGCAATGAAAATATTTTAGCCTAAGAAAGGGAATTATGCTATGCATAATTCAGTTGGCTTTTGGATGCAGAAAGATTTTTATTTTTCAGTTAGATTTGTAAGATGATATAAGTTTTCTTAAATGTCATGTAGGACTGTAACTGCAGCATCCCATGAAGGCACCAGAGTCTGACCAACATAACAGAAGGTGACTGGTTAAAATTTGCGGTTCTACTTTGAATATTCCTCTTGACAGAAGAAAGTAGGTAATTAATCAAATGACCTCATGATTGCTTAGATGTGACTGTAAAAACAAGAAAAAAGAAGATATATAGTATCACTAATATGGCACCACTACATAGAGCCCCAGAGCTTAGGCATCATAATGGCTTATCAGCTATTTCTCTGTAATGTTTTTGGACTTTGGCACTAAAATGACTCTGTGATTACAAGAATGATGTCAACTTGCAGGAATTCAAAGAAGGGGAACTACTGGATGTGATGCTACAAGGCATCCATGTTATTGCCAAGAATATTCTGTGTTTCCATTTAAGACCTATCAGTTCCACCCTGGCTGCAGCCTCGTGAACCAATGCAAAGCAATGCAAACTCAGCTCAGTAATTCCTATACCTTCTAGAGATAAGGTGTCTAAGCAGGTTCCCACACTGGCCTACTTACATATAACTCTTACAGTTTCAACTTCTTTGGATTGAAACCATCTCTCAGTTTATGTTATCGTTCTCACTATTAATGGCTGAAGTGACTCCTGACTCCTGCAGGTGTCTGTTTACAGTTCCCTGGATGAGCCAATGGCTCTTTCCATTGCTGTTGCTGTCACTGACCTTGCGTTTGTTGCAGTATTTGTCACAATGTTAATTTAAAGGCTGAATGAACTGTTTATAAATTTCATAAGTGTGGGACACAGGGGGAAATGGCCAGGCTCTTTTCAGTGGTCTGTGGAGACAGGACAAGGGGCAATGGCTTCAAGTTGAAGCACAGGAAGTTCCGCATCAACATGCGGAAGAACTTTTTCACAGTGAGGGTGACAGAGCCCTGGGACAGGCTGCCCAGGGAGGTGGTGGAGTCTCCTTCACTGGAGATATTCAAGACCTGTCTGGATGCCTACCTGTGCGACCTGTCGTAAGGAACTTGCTTTGGCAGGGGGGTTGGACTCAATGTGAGGTCTCTTCCAATCCCTCGAATTCTGTGATTCTGTGATTCTCATAGTTGATCCATGGTTTTATAGAATTCTTTGTGCATTATGTTCTGGAAACCAAAGCATGATGGGGTTGCATGCTGTACTAGCACCTTTTTATTTTGAACAAAACTACCTAATCCTTTTTTTGCTCCATTGTCTATTATAATTAAATTGCTTAAGCTGGAATAAAATTCTGTCTCTTTTTGATTTGATTTACCACCCTGATGTTCACAGGGCCCAATTTTCCCTCTGGCAATACGTGACAGTTATAACACAGTTTGCATTCCAGGCAGGATTGTGATTAAAAACAGAGATGTATTAGAGAAATTGCCTGATACCAATTAGTCCAGTTCTTGCAGGACACCAACATGCTTAGCATCTGCAAACCAGGATTATTTTCCTCCTTCTGGTCATCCCAATGTTGCTGTTCCTCAGTATCTGAACTTGCAGTGAACTGTCTGTTCTAATAGGCTTCTTCTTCATTATGGGGTAATATACTGTTTAAGTGTAAATCAGTAATTAGATGTTAGTGCTCTTGAAGTGTGATTTATTAGGAGGAGGCTAAATTCCAGTAAGACTAATAAACTTCTATTTGAATTCTGACAAAAGATGAATAGAGCGTCTGATCATTCCTTATATCTTTAAGAAGTGGCTTCCTAACAAAATCAGATACTTTAAATATCTAGATCTCAAGCTCAAGACTTATTTGACATTTCATTATCATACGAATTACATTTTTAGCTTGGCAAGTTTAGACATAAAGTATTAAGTATGATGTGAAAAATTGACTAGGAAAATTATAAAGATTCCAATATCTCAGCATTTTCTTTGCTTTTATTGATCGCTGTAATCTAGCTGATGTGTCAGCAGCCAAAAAGCATTCTAAGTAAGTTGATATATTAAAAATTATACAACCTTTTATCTAGATTTATATTAGATGCAATCAGGTGACACACCACCATGGTCTACTTTGTGACTTTCAAAATCGTTATGTCAAAATCAAAGGAAATTGGTCTGAATAATATTCATATTTCAGTGCTAGTTGTGCTTATTTATTGATGTTTACCATGATATGGTCCCTAATGCTCATTCTGAATGAAAGCCTGGAGACTTAAAACTGCCCTAAAAATGAAATTATCCCACAGAATATTGTTTCTATTTAAGTTGGATTAGTTGATTCTTGAGGTTCCTTCCAACCTGGATTCTATGATTCTGTAGTGCATGGTTAGGTCATACTAAGTGGTTACATCACCCCAGCTATCATATTTTGGCTTTATACAGTTTTTATTGAATTATATCCTCAATAATGCAGGATGAAATGACTATTAACATATCTGATTTTTTTTTAAAGCTTGGCTAGTTTAAATCAGATTTATCTGAAATCTGATGTATCATGTAGTAATCCAGGTGGGGTCTTTCATTAAAACAAAATGCTCTCATGTCATCTACATTTTATCTGCTAAAAAAAAGTCAGATTTCTAGTTGTTAAAAATGCATATGAGATTGGTAAAATTTATAGCAAAAAAGGCTGAGGATTTCAAAGTGATGTTCAACAGAGATAGGTCTGTTTAATTTAATACAGTGTCTGCTGCTAAATGTTTAATTTTTATCTGGCAGAACACAGATAAGTCAGGGAGATGTAGAGCCATGTAAATGTAGACCTCTCCCTTGTTCTGAACAGAGTAAGACACTGAAGGGGGCTGGTCCAGGGAGAGATGGGTCTCAGGCAGAGAAGGGCTCAAATTCATAGTCTGACACAAACTTCCCTGAGGTAAGCAGGGAAAGACCAGTAGGCCCATATTTAACTAAAGAGGACATTTTCATTTTTAGTTGGTGCTAAAATCCTTAGGGCTGTTGAAGATCTGAGGAGTTGCTTGTGTATCCATCTTCTAAATGAAGTTTACTGACCTTTTCTGTTTTACAGTGTACTGTGATGTCAGGGAATACACACTACGGGTGACATTTGTGTGTGCCTGGAGATTGTTTCTTCATGCTGTTGAGGTGGATGCCATTTATCTGCTTCATTACATGAGAGGGCACTTTTCTTGCTTTGATGTGCATAGGGTTTGTCTAGATATCTGCATCTGTCTGGTATGTTCTGTAGGAAGACTTCAGCAGCAAAGCTGGTCTTAAACTTCTGCACCAGGTTGCTTCCTGTGTTCCACCTTTACCTCTAAATAAGGCCATTTATTGTCTATGTTAGCCTTTATTCTTCTTCTGTTTGGACCCTAGAAAGTGCTCAGAACACGTTTGACATTCTCTTTCAGCTCACTCTCTTTTCTCTCTTATCTTCTAATTTTAACATGTGGTAAATAATAGAACCAGAAATATCATTTTCCCATTGTTTTTGTCAACCACTTCTTTGTAGGTAAGGATTTTCTTTAAGTAAAAACATCATTAATGCTGCTGATATGAAAAAGTATTTTTTTCCTGCATGGATATATTTACAATATCCTTTCCCCACAATATTTCAGCGAGGAAAGTGATGACATTTAAGGTTGTTGCCCAGTTGAACTCCTCCTGACATCTGCTCTGACTGTTGTGCTCGTGCCTATTACAGCAGGAACATACATCAGGTTAACCTTCCCCATCTCTCCAGTGCACCAAGGTGGGCTGTAATCTACAATTTGTAGAACTCCCCCTGCTATGTCAAAAGACTTTTTTTTCAATTATCTCTAACAGCTCATAGCCCCTTGCTGCCCTCCCTTGCTTTTCTTCACTATTGCCATTTCCAGATTGAATGACTGATCTTCAGTTGCATGATCCTGACCACAATAACCGAGTGTCTTTTTTAGCTTCTCTTTCTCCTGCTCATGCTGCTGACATATTGCACTTCTAGAAATAAGGGAGATTTATTAGGACTGTGCTACACTTCTTCCAAATCAGCCTTTCTTTGAGAGAAGAACAAGTGCAGTCTTCCATTTAGTATTGCCGGTGGCCCTTGTCCAGTTTTCAATATGTGATGCTTGTTTATGCTGCCAGAATTAAAGGCCTTTTTCTATTCCAGGTAGAACTCAATCAGTCTCTGCTCAAGTTATCCTGTCCTGCCCTACCAATACTTGTGAAGCTACAAGTTGTGCAAGCCCATTTGTTCTTTGACCTTTACTAAGACAAGAAACCATTCTAGAAACAATAGAAAATGACCATTGTCTTATTTATAACAGGCTATAAAAGGATAAAGAATATACTGTGTTGAAGGTATATAAAATCCTCAGTGGCCAATAACCCTCAGTAGCCAATAAAGTCAGTTCATGATGCTGAAGCTGCTGATAGCCTCTGCACAGGGGACATTTGGGTCAGTCCCTGCTGTGGAGATGAATGGTTTCCATACAGAATGAAGTACTGTTCAGAAGTAGAAGTGCTTTTATGAGGAGAAGGGTTTTACTTTTAAGTAGCATAGTTTGAATAGAAAAAGGCATGTGGGTTTTTTTTTTTAGAAAGCTGTGCATAAGGGATGGTTCTCCAGGACTGACCTTAGGAATGTTGTCAAACCTCTGGACTGTGGGGTTGATGCTTTTCAGTTTAATAAAAAATGAAGAGGGTTAGAAGTAGATGTGGAAGACCAGACTTGTCTTAACATTTGTCTTGGGAAAATGCTTTTTCATTAATTTTCTTTTCTAAGGGTCAGGCCAAGAAGCTTTAGTTGCTAGTCTAAAGAAGAACTGGAAGGGGAGCTTTGGAGGTAGGCAGAGATTCACAGAGGGGATTAATAGTTGGAGACCAGAATCCAATACACACAACACAAACACAGAAAACAAGGAATACTCCCTGGAAGGAAAGGTCTAAGTCCAGATGAAATTAATTTCCTTTCCAGGAAGGTTTGTCACAACAGGACATCACAAAGATTCCAGATTGCTTGGGTGGAATTGCTTTCTATTTCCCCTCAAGCACTTTATTTGGTGCCTATTCTGCTGCCATATGCCATGATTTACGCAGACACGGCATTACACGATATTCAGCATTCACTCTAAAAGGCTTTTGTATCTGTGCTGCTTTCTTGACAGAGATGGGAGAGAAAAGCAAGGTACAAGCATGTCCCTGTCTTGCTACAGAGGGCAAGTGCAGTGGAGGTAGTGGCCTTTTATAGATGTGATTAAGGCTGAAAAGAGTCTTGTCTGTGAACTCTGGGGTCCTAGTGACATCAGTTTTGTATCAGTGAAGCTTTATTGATTGCAACAGTTATTGCTCGATTCACATCATCTTCTAGGAGATCAGCACCTGGGTTATGTAGCTCAAACATCAGATGCATCTTCATGGCATCCTGTGTGGCAAAGAAAGAGGCTTTATGTTGGTAGAGTTCCACTGAAATAGGAACAAATCTTTGGGGAGATCAGAGCTATGCTCAGCACCTTGCACAGCGTGGTTTTATCCTTCCAGGAGCATCAGTGATTTCCAAAGCACAACTTGAAACAAAATTCAAATCGCTTAATTACACAAGTAGATTGAGCATGTGCATGTATTAAAGTGCTGTGGATGACATCATCACTGAAATGGTCAGTTTATGAACGGATTTCTGTACAATTATCCCTCACCATAATAGGAAATGGGGATTGTGAAGGTTGGTCTTTCATGCTGCAAAGTATGACTAAAACCAACCCCTACTGATCCCACTACTGGAGTCACCTTTCAAATCTGAAACTTAGTCTTTTTTTTGTGTTCTTCAAAATTTCTCTGGAATGAAAAGTGAAGAAATGTGATTTTGGGAGTTACTGAAAACAGAAGACTTTTCTATCAAGGCCCCAGAATCACATTTGTGACCTATTTCTGACAAGCCTGTCCTGTTTAGTGCTTTTATTTATGTAACTGTTATCCAAATACTGGTTTTGGGATATATATTTTTTGCTTCAAAAGAAGCATTCACATTTGGGTTGGAAATAAGTACATTTTGAATCAGAGCTGCCACATCTGCAGCTGGAACTGTGCCGAGTCTCTGATGGAAGAGTAAGCAGATGGACGTCTAACCTTTACAAAGGGTATATTACAGCAAAGCAAATGGGAATTAAATTAGTGAAGCTGTTCACTCAGTCATTTTATGTGAAAATGGGGAAAGTTCAGACATATCTTTGTATTGGAAACAGTTCTGTGCTCATCTTTTTTTTTTTATTTTATTTTATTTTATTTTGGTGAGAAAGAAAGCAGAACTTCTTCTGCCCCATTGGTACCATAGAAGGAAAGTAAAAAATCATTATTTTGTTCCAGACGCACAAAAAAAATCCCACTAAGGACATCTTGTTCATATCCTCAGTGGGATTTTGTGAAAAAACTAGACTGGAATGTAGGATTTGAAATCACTGAAAAGTGTTTGCGACTTAACCGTAGGAGGCAGCTAACTCCCACCCAGCGCTTGTTCACTTCCCTGCTGGGACAGGGAAGAGAATGGGAAGGGTAAAAGTGAGAAAACTTGTAGGTTGAGATAAAGACAGTTTAACAGGTAAAGCAAAAGCTGCATGTGCAAGCAAAGCAAAACAAGGGATTTATTCACTGTTTTCCATCAGCCATCTCCAGGAAAGCAGGGCTGCACCACACGTAGCAATTATTTAGGAAGACAAACAGCATCACTTCCAATGTCCCCTCTTACCCAGGTTTTATTGCTGAGCATGACATCATATGGTATGGGACATTAATTTGGTCAGTTGGGGTCAGCTGTCTCAGCTTGGTCCCCTCCCAACTTCTTGTGCACCCCCAGCCTAGTGGGGTGGGGTGAGGAGTAGAAAAGGCCTTGGCTCTGTGTGAGCACTGTTTAGCAGTAACAAAACATCTCTGTGTCATCAACACTGTTTTCAGCACAAATACAAAACACAGACCTGTACTAGATGCTCTAAAGAAAATTAACTCTATTCGAGCCAAAACCAGTACCAAAAAGAAATCTCATAAAGGCAAAGGTAAAGACATTCCTAGATGATCTCTAAAGGTCCCTTCCAACCTTTACACATTCTGTGAGTCTATGATTCTATGATTCTAATGGGAAGTGAACCAGATCTTTTTTTTTTCTTGTGCGTTGTAAGTGTGATTCAAATGAACAAGTACAGGTTTTTTTACACTTTTCCTTAAGACATATTCTTTACTTTCTCATTAGATTTGATGTAAGAGAGTATTAAGTAAAACTTCTTGACCTTGCATCCAAGTCTGGAGGCTGAGGAGTTCTGTCTTTGCAGCTTGCATTTTCACTGGGAATTTTGCTTGGGATGAAAATCTTAGTACTATCATTACTCAGTGTCAACAATATTAAAAAAAGAAAAAAGAAAAAATCATACAATTAACTTGGAAATGGGGCATGGAACCCAAGAAAGGAGTTTTCTTTAGCATCCTGCCTATAACCATTTCCTTAAGGCAGAATCTGGTTTTGCTGCTTTTGTGGTAAGGGGAAATGTGTCCTCTTCTGGTTTCACACTGAGCAGAGCAAAGCAAACATAATTATAGAGTAGGAGAGAAGCAGGCTCATACAAATCACAACTTTTAGGTAGAGCGTAAGATAAAAAAGACACGAAGAGGTACTACTGCCAGCAGAAAGAATGTTAAGAAAGAATTAACTACTTATTTAGTAGAAAGTCTCCAGTCTGTCTTGTGTTCAGGTTGAGTAGTGCTACTGATGTGCCTCTGGATAAAATAAAACAAAACCTCATTAAAATGTAGCTCCTGGTGGTTCCTGTAAAGGCCACATTATCCAGAGCAGACGATAGCAATACCAAAAAAGCGAATACATCCATTTTTTTGTCTGATTGGCAGCTCCATAATAAATACTACATAACATGCCAGAAATAATATGAGAGTAGGTCATGGAAACACAGCGGCCTTGATATTTCAATGGGCTGGGTTCCAGCCAGCAATGTACATTTTAAACATGGCCAAGGATAAAGATTAAGTTAAGTTATGAAGGTTATACCGAGGATCAAATAATGACATGGCTACAGGCTGAGAGGGAAATCAAGTCTCAGAGCAAGAACTCTGAAGAGAATATGGGATACTAAACTTGGTGTGGCTGAAGGGAATATTTTGATTCTTAAAAGGAAAAAAAGGCCAGAATTGCTGATGAGAGAGAGTGATGATGATATCTACCTTGAGTTAAGCAAGGATTTTGACATTGTCTCTAACAACACTCTTTTATCCAAGTTGGGATATTATGGGCTGCCTGGGTGGGCTATGAGATTGGGGAAAATAACTGGGTCATAGGCCTCAGTAATTAATATGTTGTACTGAATGTGGAGGCCAGTAATGTGGACTTCCTTGGGGGTCCATACTGTAACATATTACTGTATTGCATTGTTTTGACCCTGGCTGGACTATCTACCATACATCACAGTATTTGTCTTATATAGTCTATATGTGTTTTGCAGTCTGATATAGCCACTCTGTCCCTGCCCTCATTAGCTGTGGAGGGGAGAGAAATAAAGTGCTCATGCATTGAGAGAAGGACAGGGACATATCACTCACCAGTTACCCTCACACACAAACCAGACTTGGAGAAAAAGTTAATTAATTACCAAGCAAATGAGAGTAGGGTAATGAGAAATAAAACCTAATTCTTAAAACAACCCACCCCCCTCTCTTCTTCTCAGGCTGAACTTCACTCCTCATTTCTTTCCCTCCTCCCCTGTAGCCCATGGAGGCAGAGGGCCATGCTGGAGCAGGTTTCCTGAATGGACTTGTGAATCCATGGAGTACCAGCTGGAACAGTGTGGGCTTGATAGACTGCGAGACGTTCTATGATTTGTGACTGCACCCCATGGAAGTGACCCACACTGGGGCAGCTGATAAAGAGCTGAAGCCCCGTGGGAAAGGACTTACATTGGAGAAGTTTGTGGAGGACTGTCTCCCATGGGTGGGATCCCACGCTGGAGCAGGGGAAGGGTGTGAGGAATGTTCCTTCCCAACCCCTCAGCTAAGAAGAAAAACAACTCACGAGGAACTGACAGAAATCCCCATTCCCCCATTCCTTGCCCCTCCCTGTGCCACAATAGGGGTAAGAAGGGAGCGAAATCATGACTAAAGTGAAATCTGCCAAGAAGAGGGGGTGGGGGGAAGGTGCTTTAAGATTTGGTCGCACTTCTCATTACCCGATTCTGGTGTCACTGGCTGTGCAGGGCAGTGCCATAAATTCGAGGGTTTTCTTTCCTTTATTCTGTGTTGAGTCTGTTTTGCCCATGATGCTCACTGTGGAATGATCTCTCCCTGTCCTTATCTCAATTCCTGAGCCTCTCAATATATATTTTCTCCCCTGTCCAGCTGGAAAACGGGAGTGATAGAGTGACTTTGGTGAGCACCTGGCATCCAGCCAGGGTCAAACCACCACAGGTTTACCTTTTGGACATGTGGGAATGGATGAACAGGGGAGATTTAGACTGGACATTAGGAAGCATTTCTTTACATAGAGGGTGGTCAAAGACTGGAACAGGCTTCCTACAGAGGGAGTTGATGCCTCAAGCCTGTCAGTCTTCAGAGGCATTTGGGCAATGCCCTTTATAGGATGCTTTAACTTGGACAGCTGTGAACTGGTCAGGCAGTTGGGCTAGATGACTGATGTAGGTTCCTTCTAACTGCACTATTGTGTCCTGTCCTGTCCTATGCTATTTTTGCAGTGGTGAGATGGTGAGAATGGGCAAAATTTGAAATGGGGAGATACTGACAGAAGGAAATTTTTTTCACCACAGTAACTGTCCAGACATTGTACGATGCCTGTGGAGGTTTTGAAGACCCAGTAGGGTAAATCTATGAGCAGCCCAATCTGAATTCAGTGTAGACTCTACCTTTAGACTAATCTAGAGCCCCCTCCTCCCCTGAATTATTCTGTGGTACTGTGATTTTAGCTGCCGACCTTGCTTCTGGAATTAATGAAGTTCTAGTATTACTGTTCAAGGAAAAAAATGAAGAATGGAAAGAGACTTCAAAGATCCAAAATGGGATTAAAGAAACCCTCAGAAAAACATGCTTCATTATGAAGCAAGACTGATAGCTCATCCATTATCTTATATATGTAAGCATGAGCAAACTTGGTAATAGTAGGCCCTTTACCCAAGATTTTTTAGGTCCATCTAACTATTTGTGCATAAACATATCGATTGATATATGTCCTTAAAATCGTACAACTAATGGCATAATTCTTTTGTGAAGTTAAGTACTGAGGATGCCGACAAAGATAATAATGGTTAGAGAGAAAGAACAATAGAAATCAGGAAATAAACTTTTAGTCTAATTGATCTGGTTAGATTTGCATTTTTCCAAGTATTACTAAGAAAGATTGCATGCCTGGGCACAGCATGTCAAACTAGCAAGTAGCTGTAGACAGTATGTAAGCAGTTTGTGATTAGTTATCGCATGAAGTGTTTCAAGGCTGGCGCCTGAGTGCGTGGCTGCTCTCCATCACTGGAAATGTGCAGTAAAGGCTGCTGGTTATGCAAGGATTACCTCTAGTTAAACTCCAACCCAAGGTTTGAAGAAGGGAAGTCTTATGACTCCCAGCTTGTACAAATCTAGGGTAGTCTGTTACTGTGAACCTTCTGTTCATGCTGACAGGGCCACTGGATGGGAGGGAGGTCATAGCTGATGTGTCTGTGAGGAACCTGTGGACACAGTGTTTTGGAAAAGATTGTGCTGGTTGAGTGGAAATATTGCAATTGCAACATGATGACTCATAACTATGAGGCTGTTCAGCCTTTATCTCTGAGGGTGGGGATAAAAGCAAGGCTACTGTCATTTACTATTACTTCAGAGACATCTGAATTTCTTAAAGTCACCATTAAACAATTATGTCCCTTTATCCAGTACATAAAAAGGACACATAATTTCTAAAAACTGTGTTGGTGATAGGACAGCATAGAAATAACTCATTTTCACAGTTAAGCAGCACTTTACAGCTACAATCCATCAAACGCTTACAAAGCTCTGCAAGTGCACTACACATTGTGAGTCTACAGTGCTGGATTTATTCTTTATCCATGAGCCTTTTCTGCACAAATATTCAGAGTAGTTTCCATGGTTATGCCTATACCTGTAAAGTAAACAGCATGAGGCCATGGGCACGTGCAGGGGTGTGTGCTCAGCCTCACCGCTAAGTTGTTATCCCAGTCCTAGCAGAGCTTTGGCTTGATGTGACTGGCGCTTTCCAAGAAAAAGCTCATGCAAGGCTGTGGAGGCAGCACAAAGCTGGGGGCAGTGCCCAGTGAACAGACTGAACGCAGCCGCTCTGTTTTTGAAGATAAGAGTGTTTAGCCAAAAGGATGGAAGTTGTGCTATGCCAATTGGCCTCCAGGCTGGAGAATGGTCCCTGGCCCATTTCAGTTACTGGAATAGGCATAGCCCTGGTCGCTGTGTTCACAAATCTGTCCTTAGCAAATTGGGACCCCGGTGACAGTCTCGCCTGCTGCTTGGACACCTCTGGCTGTTGGTACACAAAGTTGCAGTCCTGTGAAGGGCAGATGCTGTGCTGCATATTCTCTTCTTTGTGTAACTTGGTCCTGCTGCATTGCGAGAAGATATCCTGAACTGCCACCTGTGCAAATGAAAACTTGTTCCAATTAACACATATAGAATGAACACGGCACCAGATAATTACAGGAAGATATCTTTGGAAGAATAAAAAAAAGTATTTTTCTTTGGAAAATCAATGTCCTCTCACCCTGCCTCTTTAATGAGTGTCCAAACCTGTCATTGCAGCCTTCCCGTTGAGACCACACATCCTCCTCCCCAGGCCATTAGCTGTCTCTTTTCATTTGTGTTGCCATGCCATAAAAAATGAAAACAAACACTGTGGGATCACAAATGTGGCCATAATTCTTTATCATGCAATTTAAAGCAGAATCTAATAACAAGGAAAATGACTAATACTTGAATAGGTTGCTGCATATACAAACAGTGCAATAATTGTCTCTCAGTCTGAACAAAAAGATAATAAAAATGTTTTACAGTGCTCCTTAATTGTACCAAAAATTGAAAATCAAGACTTTATTGCAGAAAAAGGAAGCATTAATCTGTCTGAGGGCCATTTTGTGGAGAATGCTTCCTGGGGAGGTGTGGTGATAATTACTTATCTTTAATAGGTTTCTGGGTTGTGGAACCAAAATGTGGTGGTGAAGGTGGTATAGGGGTTATTTATGAGTCCCTAAGCCACCATGCTCCATTACGCCCCACATCTAATGCGACTTGCAGGTCTACATTTTCAGCACGTTTGTTTGGGTCCCTTTTAGCATCCAGCTGTTGCAGGTAGTTGAAGGAAATGTGCTAGCTGAGTCATTCCACAACGTCATGTGAATTTGTTGCTTTTCTCTGCAAAGCATCATGCTGGCAGCTCAGAGTGCAGAAAGGACTGATAAAACATGGAAACACGGTGATGGTCATCGCTTCCATGAATCAGGCAGGCAGCAGAAAAAGAGCGTTGCAAAAGAGGGATGCACCAGATGGGGGAGGGGAGGGGGCTTGTGGTCAGAAAGGCAGCAAAAGTGAACTGGCAGGAGTCTGGCTCAGACAATATCTAGTGAGAGGAGTGAAGGGCAAGTTGGTTTAAGCAGAGTAGTGGCAGAGACTGAGCTCTCTTCTTGTTTGAAGTTAATGGCAGAATTCTCATTGACCTTCAGTATCAGGAAGGGATATTATGAATTAGGGTTTTGTTCTTGCCGAAGGGTCAAGTTAATGCTTACTGTGAGCTAATTACTGAACAAGGTGGTTTTTGGTTTGCTTTTTTTTAAAATTTAATTTGGTAGATGTCACCCATTGGCATCGCTTTTCAGCTGGACAACAAAACACATGTTCCCTGCTAACTGTGTCTTAACTTAGACCTGGAAAGCAATTTTCCTTTTTCCCCAGGGTTCTCATATGACCTTACAAGAAATATTTTCTTGTTGAGTGGATATGAGAATTCTATTTAAATATAGATGTTCAACCTTCTTTCTATGGTTTGTGTTTTGCTTGTAATTATTCTGCATTCTTCAGGGAGACATTGTAGCCCCTAGAAGGAATGAATCATCCTAAGAAACACACTTTAGATATTGACACTTTGTCTCAGTGGAGTAAAGCTCAGTCTCTCAATGCCATACAAACCTGCATAGATTACGTCTGTAATCTGAAAAAGCCTGGTCTATTGAAAATGAAATAGTTCTCTACGAATTCCAGTTCAGACAGACATGGAATAGTACTCTCACTTATTTTTTTTTTTAAACTTCCAGTATCGTTGTATTCACACTTTGAGACATGAGAGAAGTTTGAAGGTAAGTTAACATAAAATATAGGAGGTTGGAAAATACCTGCTGAGCAACCTCTTGGGTGGGTACATTCTCCTCACATTTTCCTAATGCACTCTTTTATATTGTTCATTATTATATGCTATGTAAGTATTTTGTATTGTATAAAAAACCCTCAAACAAACCCATTAATTAACCAGTAATCTCTTTCTCCACATAGCATGCTTCAACTTGTTCCCTGACCTCTGCCAGGATGAAACCAATTACTTCAGTATGGATGAGAAGAAAATTCAGTCTCAGAGGGAGAAGCACACACACGTGACTTAGTACAAATGAACATATAAGAAATGAATGCACAGATTTAAGGACAAGCTAATAAAATCAGGGCATTTTGGTAGCATCTTCAATGCATGAAACACTAGGGGTATAAAGAAACATTTGTGAAAAGGTTTATGTCACTATGAGCAGGTAGTGTAATTACATATGTGGTGACTGGGAAGGGGATGGAAAAATAATTTAAATTAATTTAGCATACTATGTAACTTTGAGGCAAAGGTGGCTCTAGAAGCACTGCAGCACATATGACCATGGCTCAATTCTGAATCCTCCCAGAAATGTGCTGTGATGAACATGCAAACAACTTGCAATAAAAGCAGGTTTTTGGTTTGTTTTTTTTTCCCTTCCCTCTGTAGCGATTAAATATTGTCATCTATCATCGTTAGAAGAAGTACTTAATGACACTTAAAACATAGTTCATCACTCAATCCACAGCAGTAAGAATCCCTAATCAGAATGCCCAGGTAGGGGACTGGCACCTTTTGGACAGGTCTGTATATGAGAGTTTGATGCAAGAACATATTTTAATTTAAACAATATGACTACTAAAGGGTTGTGCCTTACAAAGATGGTGGTGATAACTGGGCTATGTAAAGAGTAAGACTAAAATATAGCAACTACTTTGTTCTATATAATGATGACTGTCTTTTGCTAAGTCATACATGTGTGAACTGTACGCTGGTGTGTACTGGCTGAATATGTAGAAAACCTCATTTCCCTGTGATTGGTCAGTTGGCACAAGTAGGTTCATGTCTTCTACAGTTCAGTATTTAGAAGTAAACATGTCCTAATAATGAGAAGCCTTTATCTTAGGCTCCAGGTAAGTACGAACTGTCCTTTCATTATTAACTAAGGTAACTGTGACCATCTCTGGGCTCCCCAGTTCAAGAAAGACAAAGAACTACTGGAGATAGTCCAGTGGAGGGCTATGAGGTGACTGGAGCATCTCTCCTATGAGGAAAGGCTGAGAGAGATGGGGCTTTTTAGCCTGGAGAAGACTGAGAGGGGCTCTCATC
Source organism: Gallinula chloropus (assembly GCF_964237585.1). Classification (NCBI taxonomy): domain Eukaryota; kingdom Metazoa; phylum Chordata; class Aves; order Gruiformes; family Rallidae; genus Gallinula; species Gallinula chloropus. The sequence continues at coordinate 200,972,180 of NC_140085.1, forward strand.
AATGCTTATAAATATCTAAAGGGCAAATGTCTAGAGGATGGGGCCAGACTCTTTCTAGTGGTGTCCAGTAACAGGACAAGGGGCAATGGGTACAAACTGGAACACAGGAAATTTCATCTCATTGTAAGGAAAAACTTCATTACTCTGATAATGACAGAGCACTGGGACAGGCTGCCCAGAGAGGTTGTGGAGTATCCTTCTCTTGAGAGATTCAAAACCTGCTTGCATATGATCCTGTGCAACTGTGCTCTAGGTGATGCTGCCTCAGCAGGAGTGTTGGACTAGATAATCTTCAGAGGTGACTTCCAACCCCTGATGTTTTGTGATTCTATGATTCTGCTTAAGTAATCCATTGCATATTGTGCTACCTTCTAATACTTTTTCTTGCTTCCTTCATAAATTTGGAGAGCTTCTGTGAGATGGAGGAGGTGATCCAAGGCTAAATATGAGTCATTCTGAGGTGGGCAGAAAGAGCTAGTGGTGATGGGAAGCACACTACAGAGGTGACATAGTTCCCAGGATGGGTAGAGGGAGCAGAAGGGAGCAAATCACTGAGGCTGACATAGAATATTTTGTATTAAGTGATCTCTATCTGGTATCTGAAAATCTTTCTGGGAAGGACTAGCAATGGTTTAATTCCTGTCAGCCTGAGGATCCGTGATTATGCCAACCACATGCTTAGTGGGTGTGTTCTAATGTAATACAGAAGATACTTCTCAGGGAACACTAACTGAGCAGAATAGTTTGCAATTGGAGCACCTCTTCTGTCAAGACAGATTGAGAGAGTTGGGCTTGTTCAGCCTGGAGAAGAGAAGGCTTCTGGAGATTTTATTGCAGCCTTTCAATACTTAAAGGGGGCTTATAAGAAAGATGAAGACTTTTTATCAGGGCATGTTGTGATAGGACAAGGGGTAATGGCCTTAAGCTGATGGAGGGGAGGTTTAGATTCCAAGTTAGGAAGAAATTCTTTACTCTGAAGGTGGTGAGGCGCTGGCACAGGTTGCCCAGAGAAGCTGTGTCTGCTCCCTCCCTGGCAGTGTTCAGGGCCAGGTTGGATGGTGCTTTGGGCACCTTGGGCTACTGGAGGGTGTTCCTACTTATGGCAGGCAGATTGCAACTAGGTGGTCTTTAAGGTCCCTTCCAACCCAAACCATTCTGTGAGTCTATGATTCTATGATTGTCCAGTTGTCAAAATTTTGCAGCTAGGAGACCTTGGCATGACAGACAGAAGAGGCATAACACTTCTTGCAGAGAACAAAGACAAATCCTATGACATCATGGTGTCAAGCTAGAGGAGAAATGACATTTCATTTCACATACCTATACAGTTTTCTTGCAGTAGACATTGTGACTTGCTTTCTTTCCACATCTGTTTAGCTATATCTATCCTAAATGCACAGTGACTTTACTCACTCACACCTGACCAAGCATATCCACATTTTTCTCACAAAAGTTAAATAAGATCAAGACTGAGGCACAGAGAATATAATAGTGACTCAACTATATGATCAAGTATATTCAGAAATGCCTTGTACACGAGGTGACACTTTGTCTCCTAGCTGCTGTAATTACTGTATTACAACTCTTTAATAACATAGTGACAGCAAGATCAATGGTATCTGTAGGATGTAAACTTTTTATCACTGAAACTCCATGGAGTTCACATACCTACCTGCTCTCCAACTAGATGGTCTCCACATGGATTTTTAATATTTTCTGCTTGTTTTATAATTTAATTTTTAATATAAAAATCCTTAGAGTTATAAAAGTTACAATCCTTTCATTTTCTGTGCGAAACGTGAAATAGTATTTTTTCCATCTAGCTGACATTGCTGATCACAAAACCCAAAGAGTCTCTGTTGTGCTTAGACAGGGTTTTATTTGAGACACTACAGAAAGCCCAGTACTTTTTAAGTCTTGCTGGAAGCAAGCCATGTGTTTGTGCCTGTACATCTCACAGAGGAACTGATCTGGACTAACGTGGGCAATGGCTGGTGGCCGATACTGTTTCTCTGGTGCAGAGCACCCATTGTACCAGCAAATTTTGACTGCTCCTTGTCATCTGCTTCTGCCTTGCTGCAGAGTGAACTTGCACTCATTCAGCTGCTAACTAGCTTGCTTTCATGTTGCATTCCTGTGTCTTTTTCTTCTTTAATTAAACTTAAAAAGTCTTTCAGGCAAGAATTTTTACTTTCCTATGTTGTTTTATGTCTGGCATAGCCTGACCCTCATCAAAACTGAGACCTTCTGTCCTTTTACAACTACTGCCACTGGTATTACTACAAAAAATCAGTGGCATCATTAGAAAATATACCTCCTGTGTGTTTTAGTGCAGCTGACACTCAGCTGATACATAGCTACATTAAGCCATAGTAATATCATACTTACATATCCTTGTTAGTGCTGGTTGAATGATAATATGAACTTTGATTCTCAACTGCTCTTATGAATTTCCCTGGTGAAGTGTGTTCCCTCTTCTTCAGAATTCGGAATAGGTTATCAGAGTTATCTACGAATGTGTGCACTTAAACTATATTCTCTGCCTTACTAGATTTTTAACTTCTGAGGTATAACAGCTACATCAAATAAAGAAATGGCTTACTCTTTTAGATTGACTTCAGGCTTTGGTTGCCTACCTTTTCTTCACTTACCTGGTGTTTGGAATTGCATCTCATTCTAACCCCATTGCTGCTTCAGTCCCAAGGGAGGCAATAGTCATCTCATGTATCTTCCTTTCCATGTTATCCAGTGACAGATATTTCCTATCCTACTGATTGATGGGCCCATAAACAAAGCTAATTGTTATGTGTAAGCTGTTCTCAACCTTTTGTAATATAAACTGGGGTTAAGTAGGCAGGTAAGTTGAAAGGGATGCACTTAAATATGTGGCCTGACTCTCAAAAGTCTGGATTGTGCAGATCACTTCTTGAACTGTGTAATTTAATTTTTCATTGACAGCCTTCAAAGATGTTTCATTTTTTTGCACTGAATAACTCTACCACAGTCACAGTGTGCAACCTGCATTTAGTGGACTTGGTGGGGCCTTGGTTCATTCTGAACAGAATTCAGTGATAAACCTACTTCCACACCAGACCCTGCTTGAGGCAGTTCCATAATGGTGCATATGGTAAAATGTGAAATACTTTCTATTCTCCTTACAAATGCTTTCTATTCTCCTTATATTAAAGATCAATCTACTTAGTATTATTATGCATCATTCCCCCACCTTGAGTATTGTGTCCAGTTCTGGGCTCCTTGGTATAAAAAGGACAGGGATTTCCTGGAGAGAGTCCAAAGAAGGGCTACGAAGATGATTAAGGGCCTGGAGCATCTCCCCTATGAGGAAAGGCTGAGTAAGTTGGGACTGTTCAGCCTTGAGAAGAGAAGACTGAGGGGGGACCTAATTAAAGTTTATAATTATCTTAAGCAGGGGATGCAGGGGGAATCAGCCAGCCCCTTTTCAGTGGTCTGTGGGGACAGGACAAGGGGCAATGGCTGCAAGTTGGAACATAGGAAGTTCCACACCAACATGAGGAAAAACTTTTTCCCAGTGAGGGTGACAGAGCCCTGGGACAGGCTGCCCAGGGAGGTGATGGAGTCTCCTTCTCTGGAGATATTCAAGACCCGCCTGGATGCCTATCTGAGTGATATGTCCTAGGGAGCTGCTTTGGCAGGGGGTTGGACCCGAGGATCTCTCAAGGTCCCTTCCAACCCCTACAATTCTATGATTCTATGATTCAGTCAAGTGCAAGATAGAACAAAACGTCACTAAAGTGGAGAGCAGTGAAGTCTCTAACACCCCTTCCATCTATGACTGTAGAAAAAAAAAGTGTGTGTGTGTAAATATACAGATATAATGAGACAGACCTATGGTTTGAAGACTATTGTGAAGAGGTCTTATGTGCCATCATCTGTTGAGAAGCTGAAGGCTACAGCCAAATGAACAACCCTGGTTATGTGATGACCATTCAGTGAGAATGTTGCACTTGTTTCAGTAAAAAATAATTCAGTTGTGAGGAATGGGGCTGTGAAATTTTTACTATTAAAAAGGATGAGAGAATACACTACAAAAGTACTTTATAGGGTCCACTTTAGAGGGTGGCTGGATTGAAGAGAGTTTCTGTTGTCTAATTATTGACTTTCCAAATTTTATTTTGTGTTGCTTTTCCCCTTCATGAAACCATTTATATTTCATACTTAGACTCAGACATGGGAAATTGTTGCTATAAGATCCCCTTTTGGGTAAATGTTTGATATTCTGTTATTTCTTTGTGGATGTTCAAGCTATAACATTTCTGCTGGTTTTCAAAGGAATTTGTCAGTATTTGAACCAGGCTTTATTTGCTGTCACCACAACTTGCCTAGTAGGTTGTATGTGTATCTGTAAATAAACTGAGCCACATAATAAAAAACACAAACGTGTTTATACTGACACAGCTTGGCAGGATACAGATGAGAACAAGATGTTCTTGCCCAACATGTTTACTTTTTAATTTCATAAAAGGTGATATGAAGAGGGGAAAAAGTGCTGTCTCAATGTCAAAGAATGACAGAAGGTAGGTAGACATGATGCAAAGAGTTATTTGGGGCTTTGAGTTCAATCAGATAAAGATAAAAAGTCAAATATTTGGGAAATGGGCTACCCTGACTGACAACCAGCCTTGACACAGGGGAGGAGGAACAGGTTAATGGAGCGTATGGTGCTATATGCACTACCAACCCTTTTAAAATTGCCATTCTGTGCTACTTTATCTTAGAGATTAGAAAATCAATATTTACTTAAATATATGGTGCATTGCTAGCAAATAAAAGTAGAACAGCGTTTTTTCGCTTCTCAATAGGAAGTGACTGGTGATTAGTCATTTGGATGGAATCAAGGGTGGGAAATCTATGACTGCAGCTTCTTCAGGCTGAGACTTGTGGGTCTCCATAACCAAGTGACAGATAATAACCAAGATTTGTTTCTTTGTGGCTCGTGAATCCAATTAGTAAGAGACTATGGCATCATCAGCGTTCTTCAGAGTCCAATGCGAGGAAAACTCTGCCCTGTGGGGAACTACCTTTATAAAATGAAGCACTAATAAAATATTCCATGGTAAACACATTTTCTTGCTCGGAGAATCTCAGGATAGATTAATTGGTGCTTGTATGGACTTTTAGGGCTATATACTTTTAGTACTGAGTTTGCAATAGTTATCATAATCTAATCATAAAAATTTAAATTAGACTTCCAACAGTGAACATTTCAGTCCAAGATAGCTGGAAAAAAGCTCCTCTGCAGTATTCTTAATTTGCTTAAATAAATTTGTCAGCATTATATATGTGCTGTGCAATTACTTTACATAATATATTATTACTACTTCCTTAATATATTACAGTGATATTAAGTGTATTTTTGCATATTCATAGCTGTGCATAACAATCATAGCAACCACTAAGAAGTTATGTGGTAGGACATTGCTCGTCAATGTACATTTTCCATTTGGAGACAAGTGACATGGCAGCATAATGGATTTTTTCAGAGTTTAATGAGTTCCTGCAAAGTTCAAGGTAACAGACAGAAAGACTGGCACTTGCAAAGCTAGGTCCTGCATGCAAGTGGTTTGGGCCCACAGAAGCAAGTTTTCTCTAATTCTTTCAAGCTCATCTGAAGAGAGAAAGCCCTTAAAGGACCTTCCATAGAACTAAGTTGAGTCTGACGAGGGGGAGAGTGACATTGCATACAGCCAAATGCTGTAGGCCACAGAACTCTTAAGTTATATTTATGGATAAGCTACTCTGCAGAAGGCTTTTATAAACCAAAACAAATTAAAGGACACATCTAGAGAGGACATAGTAATGAAAATGCAGCCAGAACTAAAGTTTTGTCTGAACATGGGATAAGCCTTAGAAGAGTTGCTTTGTATGGATAAGCTTTGCAATTGTTTGCAATGTAAAAGCAAAGGGTCGTCATGGAATAAGGAGCATGTAGGACACCACAGGCAGGGCAGCTGAAACTGTGAATTCTTTAGGCATCACCAAAATAGATGTGAGAAATGCCCTTATGTGACTGCTTCCCACCGCAGCGTCAGGAGATGCCGTCACAACTGCAGGTTGCTGTGGCAGGATTTCCTTATACAGAGCTCATGCTCTTTCCCTCCAAAATAGCTGTTGTTCATGTTCTCAGTGACCTTATTCCTTATTATAGGCCCTACCATGCTGCATGGTGTGGAGGTGAGTCACTGGTTGGTAGTTCCCATTCCCTCTGGAGCTGCTGTCCTGCTGGGAGGCACAGTGGCAGCTGGTGCACTGCCAGTCCCCTGGCACATGCCTGTTTGACATGGCACATTGCACACTTTGGCCAGCACTTCTGCAATTTTGTGTTTGAGCTCCTTCAAGGCTCATGGGTTAACACCATCTGGTCCCAATGATTTACTGAAATCCAATCTGCTTGCTTGGTCTGAGATTTCTGTGTATTTACTCCAGATTCATCTCACTCTTCTGACCAATCTGTTGCAAAGGTGTCAAGTCTTGGAAGCTCCTCAGCATCTTCAACAGTAAAGAGCAGCACAAGGAAATGACAGAGCTTCCCTATTGTTCCCTTGCTGTCCCCACATACTCCTTTTGCACCTTTGCTATCAACCAGCTGTGGCAGTTCCCAGGCCTGATTCTGACGTTTCATGTACCCGAAGGAGCGTGGTGATTTAAGGAAAGACATGCACTATTCAAGTTCTTTTTTAATTATCAGTATTTCCTCTTTACATTTGACCTGCCATGTTGTATGGGCTTTTCTGTTCTTATTTGAAACACCTTCTTATTAAATACCAGCCATTTAAAAAATCTTTTCCTCTTGAGCTATGCAAGTTATTTTCTTGGACTGATTTGGTCTTTTCGAATTATGACAAATATTTAATCTGCATTTCTAATGCACTACTTTTGGATGTTCTTCAGGCTTTCATAGACTTTTGGCTTTTTTGGACTGCTCCATCCTTTGTCTGACTTCATAAATTTTTACATAGTTTTGTCTTTTTAAGTTGTATATCTCTGTGCAGCACAGTGTTTGCACTCTGCTAACCTGCCTTTGAATAACAGACACACAGCAAATCCTCAAAGCAGCATCAGTTGTACCAGGCTTCTCTCACAAACATGTCAAAACTCCTGAGCCACCACTTAAAGAACAGCCCTAACCATACAAACCAAGGTTTCCTAAAGTCTTCTTGCTTCCCAGTCCCCAGTCCTCAAGTGCTCTTCCTCCTTCTGCCTCTCCCAAGAAAAACTGCTCTCCAGAGCTTCCTACTCACTGTCCTCTGTTTTCTGCGCTTAACCATCTATTCTACTACTGCAGCCGTGACACGTACTCAGGGTCAGGGCTACAGTACTTGTGTGGGTCCCAGCACATAGATGCAAATTTCTCATATACTCCAGAAAACAAAGGCTTTCTGGTCATCAGTGGTATTAAGCCTTCATTTCTGTACCTTATGTTCTTGGATGGTTAACATATTTAAGCTCAGGCTGTTGTGAATATCATTTGTTCAGAATTATTGCTTAACATCTTGACACAAGGTTCTTAACTTTGAAACATGCATCTCCTGATTGTGCTGTGTGACTGGACTACCAGGGTGTACAGGGCTCCACATGCCACCTGCACTACATATGTATAGGTAGACTACATGTCCAGGCAAGAAGTGCAGAATCAGTTTGGATTAAATACTACTACTAAATATGAATCTAGGCAGTTCAGTAGATAATCTGTGTTACTGAGTACATTAAATAAGGCATCAAGGTGATAAATACAAAGACCAGAGGACTGCAATGACCCTTTGCAGTTCTCTTCTTCTCTCTGCCCTTTAAACATGCATCACTGTTTCTTTTCACAGCCTTCATTAAATTAGTTCTTCATTAATTGTGAAGTTTCCCTCCTTATTGTCTGTTTCAGCCTTGTGGCTATATTACCCATAGTGCTTCCAGTGCTGACACAATCATCTAATAATAGAAATGCTGATCACTATAATCTCAGGTGCTGGAAAAGTCCCACCGGTCAAATTCACCTTTAGTTAACCCTAAAGTCTCCCAGGGACAAGTTTGAGACCTTGCATAGCAGTTCATTTAGTTATCAGCCCTGAACATTGTTAATCAAAGGGAAATCTGCTTGTTTAGATCATGGGTTAGACAAATGTTATGGTAAATTGCTTCTTCCTTCTTGAGCTATGTGTTCCCTGTCTCCCAACCAATATAGCTGTTCTGACATTAAAAAAAACAGCCAAAGCAATAGTTTTTACCATGCATCCTAACACCTTTTATAAAAGCTTCATTTATTTGCTTGGTGTCTCTCTGGTGCTGAGACAGTGAGCATGCATAATAGTATGAGGATGAACCTTTCAAAGTTAATACCTGAGAAAGTTTACACAATCAGAATGAAACAGGCATTTTTTTCTTCTCTTTTCAAATTCTCACATGGTAAAAAAACAGTCAAGTTACAAGTATGTGCTGAATTAGAACTTTTTTTTCCCTCATACTGGTTTTAGTAACTGTATTTGATCTGAATTTATAGCTTGTCATTGCTGCCTACATTCACATAACACCAACTTTTACTGCATTTTAATGTTTTGCTAGAAGAAAAACTTATAGATTAATAATAAAAATTTGGAAACTAGGAACACCTTTTCCTTGATAATGGTTCGAAGGATAATATAACGTAATCTATGAAGAAATAACTTCTTAAAAGATTTGAGAGAGGGTGTAGCTGCTATCACATTTGGGTGACAGTAAAATAATTCCAAGACAAAATATTGTGGGTCTGATTATCACCTTCTTGCACTAAAAGTAGATAAGGGAAGGGATTATTATATCATTATTTAGGTGCCTAAAAGTTAGATTTACACAAGATTCTTAATTTATCACGGTAGAGAATTAAGCGTCTTCATGAATTGTCTTCTCCAAAGATGGACATCTAAAATAGATCACTATTGCTTCATGGTGGTGGGGTTTTTTTCTATCAACTGACTATAAAAATTCTGGGGTAGCTATCTAGGTCCATTTTAGATATCTAACATGTAGACTTCTGAACTGGGGTGTGGTGAAGCTACTGACAGGTCCCTGAGGGCACCAACAGGTCACACAACCTCCCCTGCCTACCCAGGGGTTGGTGGCCGTGTTCAAGGTAAGCCCTGGTGTGGTGCAGCAAAGCCTGGGGTTTGGCCTGCCATGCTTCAGTGATGCCTGTGCCTTACATGTCCCATCCCCACCCTGACCCTCCATGGCATTCCATGGTCATGCCCATAGCTGCCATCTTGTCTGGCCATCCCTGGACTGTGTCTGGCTCTGTTCACCATCCCTGTCCCTTCTCTGCTCTTTTGGCTGGTGTTGTTGGGTGAGATGCAAACCCAAAGAATCACAAGATATTTTGTGTTGGAAATGATCTCAAAGCCCATCTAGTTCCACCCCTCTGCCATGGACAGGGACAACCTCCAATAGCCCAGGCTGCCCAAAGTCCCACTCAACTTGGCCTTGAACAGTGTTAGGGATCCAAGGCCAGACATAGCTTCTTTGGACAATGAATGCCAGGGCCTCACTGCCCTCAATGTGGATATTTTTTTCTTAATCTAAATCTCCCCTCCTTCAGCTTAAACCCACTACCTTTGTCCTATAACTACATGCCCTCACAAATAGTCCTTATTCAGCTTTCCTGCAAGCCCCTTTAAAATCACTGTTCATATAAAGTAAGGAAGGGGCATCATAACTGCAATGCTAAAATATTTAAAAAATCTTAATCTTTTATTCAAAAATCCCAAGATTTCAAAAACAGAGTAGGTATTTTGGATGCTCAGTCTGGTACAATTTAGATACATCAGATTAGAAATGGTTAAGACTTGTTCTTGGGAAATTTGACCCTTGAACATGTCGCAGAAGCTGGACATCTGAAAATCAAATCACTGTAACAGTTCAGTCATTTTTGAAAAACTTTGGCCTACAGATTTAAAGAGATAAAGTTACTAGGAGTTGCAAGTGGTTAATACCTTGGAAAAAAATGAGCTGCTGAGGCTGATGCTTAAATATGAATTTCTGTTCCTAAATTTAGACAGCCACTTCTGAAAATGTTGGCTAATATCCATATGACCTAAATAAGTGTCCTGATTTTTGGAGATGCTGAGAGTTTTGGCTCTCATTAAAATCAGTACCTTGAATACTAACTGCTACTGTTTCACAGAGTTCTTACGGATGCTGAAATATGTATTTGTGACTTTAAACCCAAGGCAGATAACCGTGCACTATTTACTCACAGGCACAGGACCGTGTGGGTTTTTGACTTAAAGGACTTAGGCTGTAACTTATTAAATATATCTGACCCTGAAAAAATGAATTGAATCTAAGCAGAAAAACATGAGAAACTAAGTGGGATGGACCTATTCTCTTGTATACTCCAAACAATACTAAATAAAGCTTTCAAATACCTTAGTAACTTTCTTTTTGCTATTGATTTGGATTGAAACAGCTTTTCTCGCTCTTTCTTTAAATGAGATGGAAGGACAAAGCTGAACCTTTCTTTCCCAAAAAACTTTTACCCACTAGCTATATATTGTATACAATTAGAAGACCTTACAGTACTAATTGTTTATAAAATGAAAACAGTATAGCTTGGATGTTAGGAAGCATTTCTTTAGTGAGAGGGTGGTCAGACACTGGGACAGGCTTCCTAGAGAGGTGGTCGATACCTCAAGCCTGTCCATGATTAAAAGGCATTTGGACAATACCCATACCAACATGCTTTAACTTTTGGTGAGCCCTGAGCTGGTCAGGCAGTTGGACTAGATGGTTGGTGTAGGTTGATCACAACTGAAATAGTTCTATTCTTCTCTCCTCTATTCTGCTCTATTCTATTCTAAACAGAAGATTTAAATAATATGCCCATTTTTGTAAACTAAGTTTCCCTGTAAGTTTATTTTCTAAATTAAAAAAATGCTTAACTTTACCATGTTTTTTAAGCCCAAGTGAAGGTCTGAAGTTAAAATGCGAGAGATCTTATTATTACAATGCAGACATGAACAGTGACACTTTGATATTTGTTATATTCAATTTTTGCTAGATAAACACTAAAAGAAACCAGAAGACAAAAACATCTGTTACAGCCTAGGGACATATAGTGGAGCTTCTCAGTGTTACTGCTGGCACATCAACTAATCACAGAGACATTGTTAAAACAAAGATTGTTTTTTAATCCTATAGAAGCATAGTATAATAAAAGCTTAAATAGCCTGCAAACATATTTGACATTGACATACAATGCCAATAAATAAGAGCTGTACAATAGACTGTAAGCTGCAGATGGATGAGCAGAGACAGAATTCATTGTAGTTTCCTATCAGCCACCTGCTATTTTTGAAGCAGGAAACAATAAAAATGACCTAGTGTTTTATTTTATGGTGGAAAAAAATAAGTCTTCTCTGGATTTTCAGAAAAAAACCCATATTTTTTGGAAATTAATACTTTATGTTCATACTATTTGCAGTTTATAGAGATCAGACGGGTTAGAAATTATGCTGCGTCAACTTTGATTCAAAAGGTCCTTGAAGATGAGCTGTGGGTATAATCTAGCACTGATGGAGGATTAGCTATTTTGCAGAATAATGAATATCCTGTCCTTTGTCATTAAATTTGATTCGGTTCACCAGTCCATGACAGACCCTACAATTGCTATGTACATACAGCAATGTGTGGACAGAAATAAATTATTTTCATTAAATACTTGGGACTAATCAAACAGATTGTCCTCAGTGACACTGACTAACTATGTTTGCATACATTCATTCCAAGATTTCATGTTAAAGCATCCTGATTGCAGTAATTTCCAGAATTGCCACTTGGAAAGCTAATGATATTTCCAGTAGTTTATAAGAGAGAAAAAGGTACTCCCTAAATTAAATGTTTTTGCTGGCATGAAACGTAGTTATTCAACAGTAAGTACCCTTAGGACTCTTTTCTCAATGATGCGCCTATTGCCAGCATCAACTGATATAAGTTTAAATACCAGTGGACTTCAGTTCAGGACAGTAATGAAATGCCTTCAGTGGGAACTGAGGAAAAGTCTCCTCTGCTTTTTTGCAAACAGAAATGAGTTCTCTCTCCCATCCCCATTGCCTCTTCAAAAACAAAAACTCAAGGATGGATAATTTCTACTATATAAAAAAATCAGGGTTTTTTTTGTTTGGTTGGTTTGGTTTTGTTCATGGGGTGCTTTTTGGTCTTTGAGGGTTTTTTTGTAGAATTTCTTAGGAGAACTGGGGAAAAATATAGTCTGCAAAACATTTTACCAAGCCCTTGCTAGGGAATGGCAGCACTTATTAACAGAACTCCTAGGCCAAGTACTTTCCAGTGATTATGGTTTTTACCTTGTCAAGGATCAGAAAGCAGTCAGTCTTGCAGATATAGGCCTTTAGCTGGACACCAAAGACCTTGATAGCCCAAGGGAACAGTATGGATAAGACTCATCTACTCTGGCAGCACAGGGGATGTGCAGCCCTGGGACAATTCTTTCTGTGCAAGAATGAGTGAACAGGAATAATGTCCCCCTTGCAAACCCTAGGGAAGAGAGTACTTTAAGGGCTATGTGCTGTGTAGCACTCTATGTTCTGACTCAGTCTGATAGCTTTATTTGCAGGTCCCTATCTCTTCTCTAAATCAGTGATAAGAACATGTAAGCATGTAATGCTCTCTGCTGTATTGCAGTGAATTACATGGCAGAGGGATCCAATTCCTGTATGACCATATGCACAACTCTTAATGCAGCACAAAACACAGTGAAATCTTGTAGTGCTGATTACTATGGATTGCACTCTTCTTTTGTTTCTCTTTTTGTGTGTGTGTAATAGTGATAGCAGAAAAATAAATGATTACACTTTAATGGAGTATTATAATTATTTTGCAGAATAAACATATATTTTTTTCTTTCAAATTAAAAGATATTCAGACCGCCTTATTGTATAAATCAATGAATTGGATCTTTGGAGGTCACTGCCAGTTGTTTTATTCAGACAGATGTGCTTACTGTTTAAATTACAGTAACACTAGAGAAGCTGACTTCACTTTGCTATCTTTCATTGTCAAAGCCTGGAATGAAACACACAAAGAAAGCAGAGAAAGTTTATTTTCCACATTTTCTCTAAGGACTTTGTATTTTGTCATTATGAGAGTATTCTAATTGCCTTGGAAATTTCAAGAAGAGAAAAATCATAGGTCAAGGTCATCTTTCCATTTTGCTCACTTGTAATGTATTGAAATTGGTCATTCTGGATGGTATGTGTGTAGGGAGCCAGACCAATCAAGGATTTTTTCTGATTGTGTGAGTCTTACAGGAAAGGGGTTTTTAAATGGAAGAACAAGGCAATACATTCAGTCAGTTTCACTCTATTCTGATAGCATGGGAGTGAGGTATCCATTTTCCTTTCTCTTTCATGCAATTGGACTTTAAGTATATGGATAGTAGATCTGATTGATTGTGAATCAGTTCCACTTTGAACTGAATATGTTCAGAATTACAGCTTTTGGAGACTGATCAAAGTGAGAAATACATAGAGACTCAGTGGGGCTGTGAGTTTGCCGATGCCTGTCTGCTGAGCAGGTGTACAAAATAAGAAGGCAAAACACAAGTGTCTCCCTTGTGCCCAATAGTCATCTCTTTTCCCAATTATTTTGTTCTTGCAAGTTTCAGGAACATTCCTTTCTCTTTTTTTTTTTTTTCTGTTAGTGCATATTACCTGCAAAGGGGTACAGTCTTATTGTCAAAAGATCACTTACAATGTGGGTGCTGCATGGAAACTCCTAAAATCTTCTTTGCCCCATTCAGAGATATGAAGGATTTGCATGAAACTCGATCTTTGTTCTGAGAAGTGGAGAATGGGAAAATGGATTCTGCAGAGGTATTTCCAGGGTAGTAGAAACAATTATTCTTTATCTCCAAGCTTCACTTCGCTAATTTATTGGAAAAAACAGGCAGTAGGTTAGATGTGTAGTCAGTATCACTTAGCCTAGGTCCATGATCTACTATATTTCAGTGGCTTAAATTGATCACCCACACTTCTTTTTTAGAAGTCTTCTAGTGTGTGTGATGGTAAATAAAATGTGTGTTTCATGGAGTTCTACATACCAGCTATTCGGAAGTGTCTTTATGTTTGCCAAAACAAATCAAAATACAGGAATTCTGTTATCTTTTTTCAGTGAATATAATACATGAAATGCAAAAATATTTAATAAAACACCCTCCTTCCTCCTGAGACCTGGAGTAACATGCATGTTATGTAATTGTAGTCTGTTTAGCAAACTAATTTACAAATAGTTCAATCTTGTATGATGCTCAGTGATTTCAGCTCCAATAACTTTTAGATAAATGCTCTTGCAGTGTGTTATGCCTCTGGATATTCTGGAAATGATCTGTACTTTTAGAAACAAACTATATGTGGATGTTCTGATTTTTTTTCTTTTAATAGGGCTGATGATTTTGTATCTCTGCATAAATATTTGGCTACTTTGTTTCAATCTGTACAGGGCTCTATGAGAAGAAGGTCCAGGAGTATTTCACAACCTTATTCAATGTAATAAAAAGTATGAAATTAAACACTAACAATTCAGGTCATAGAGTCACAAAAGGTTTGGGTTGGAAAGGACCTCAAAGACCATCTAGTTCCAACCCTCTGCCATGGAGCGCCTTCCACTAGCCCAGGCTGCCCAAAGCCCCATCCAGCCTGGCCTTTAACACTGCCAGGGAGGGAGTCCCCGCAACTTTCTCAACAGGTTGCCCAGAGGAAGTTGTATATGGTAAATAGTGTTCATGGTCAAGTCTACCCCTTAATCATGTGCCCATCTATATATTGCATCACATCTTTGATGGCCCCAGATGTTGTGGGCCCACTGAGCTTTAAATCATTCACCCTTATGTTGCTGGTCCAAATCCACCTGAGCCACTTCAGTCCTAGCAGCCTGGTCCACCAGCTGGTTGTTTTGTTATTCTTCAGTGGCCTGGCTCTTGGGTATACGTCGTAATTTTACAGCTAGGTTCTACATAGCTGGGCAGCAATATCTTGCCATATTTCAGCAGCCCAGATGGGTTTGCCTCTGTGTTGCCAGTTGCTCTACTTCCATTTCTGCAACCACCCACAGAGAGAATTTAGCATCATCCATGAGTTAGTGTAGAGGAAGAGCACTGGCCATTTTTCTCGTTCAGCAGTATCTAAACCCAGCTGGTGCTTCTGCAAACTGACTCAATTCACCTTTTCCTTCAGCGGTTTCCACAGCTTGTTGTATAGGACTCCATACAGCAGCCTTCCACCTCTGATGTTTTCACACAATATGACAGAACGCATAAATGAACATGGACAGGACATATTGCTTCTCATTTTCTGGTACTTTATTATATGGTGGGGCCTCTTCAGCACGCACCACTTCCTCCTCTGGTGATATTCCAAAATTTTTGCCTTTTCAGAATTCCTGGACAGTTGGAGTTTCCTATTTGAGTCTGCTGTGTGATGAGTATGACCCACTTACTCCATGTAGCATCAGTTGCATGGTGCATAGAGGGGACTGTCCCTTTGAACATCCAGTCCAGCACCAGCAGTGCTGGGCTTAAGTTCCAATTGTTTCTGAAGCAGTTTGAACCTCTTCACATGCTGCTAATACCTCCTTTTCAGTTGGAGTGTACTGGGCCTTGGATCCTCTGAATCCCCGCTTCAAAACCGCAGAGGTTGACCTTGAGTTTCCCCTGGTGCTCTCTGCCAGAGACCTCCATGTAGGACCATTCTCCCCAGCTGTGATGTAGAGTGCATTTTTTATACCTTGTCCTGCCTGGACTAACCCAAGGGCTACTGTGTGTACAGTTCCTTGTTTAATTTGTTCAAAGGCTTGTCATTGCTCAGGGCCCCATTTGAAATTGTTCTTCTGAGACACCTGATAGAGAGGGCTCACAGTCAGACTGTAATTTGGGATATGTGTTCGCTGGAAACCTACAATGCCTAAGAAAGTATTTTTCCCCCTGCGGTGGTTGTTCAGCCATCTGCGGGAAAGCAGGGCTCCATCATGCACATTGATTACTTGGGAAGACAAACAGCATCACTCCAAACAACCCCCTCCACCCCTTCCTTCTTCTTCCCCTAGATTTATATGCTGAGCATGACATTGGATGGTATGGAATCAGGTAAAACTCATTGGTTGGGCTAAGGACAGTTTACTGGGACAGAAAAGGAAAATAGAAACAGCAAAACTTCAAATATACAAAGTGTGTGATACACAATGAAATTTCCTTATTGCCCCAGAATGTCATGCCTATCCAGTCCCTGAGCAGTGACCCCTACTTCTCAGCCAGTTCCCTTTATGTACTGAATATGACGTCATATGGTGTGGAATATCCTTTTGGCTAGTTTGGGTCAGATGTGTCGCCTCCCAGCTTCTTGGGAAAATTAACTCTATCTCAGCTGAAAACCAGGACAGTGACCTATTGTACTCAAAAACTATTTTCTGGTCTATTCTCAAGAAGTATTGAAGTACATGTTGCGTCTGAAAACTCAGTCCAAATATTATTAAAATGTTCTGGAAGATGGACCTTTATAAGTGTGACCTATGTTTTGATGCCATCTCTGCTCTGAGGAGGGGATTGGACCAAATTACCTTGTAAGGTCCTTTCCAAGCTAAATTTTTCCATGGTTCTAGTAAGATTTATAGGAATCTGTAAACTAAAATTAAGCCTAAAAATGCAATTCAAACTGCTTCTCTCAGCTGATCTCTTTACAATGTCATCTTTAAAAGTAAAGCATTTTTAAATTTGTAGGCTAAGAAGTTATGAGCAGTTGTTAGGCTTGACTGACCAGGTTGAGGATGGTGAATACTGTTTAAGGAAAACCCCGTTGACACGGTGTTATTCGAGTTCTATATCCATCCTAATACAGTAATTATAATGGGCCTGAGCCTGAACTTTTCCCTGGGGCAAAATTCCTCTTGAAAGAAGCAAGTGCTGCTGACCTTTATCCTTTAAGAGATTATATTGTCAAAATAATCTTTTGCTTCTGGAAAAAACCTGAACTGAACCTATAAAGAGTTTCAAAATACATGATTAATTCAACCTTAGAGATTTTAGCAGCTTGCTTACTTAAACTAGAGTGGCACACAAGCTAGGAGATTAAAAACAGTGTTTCTTTGCCTCTGTTAACATGACTGGCAAGAATGAGGGATCTGGAAACGTAAATAAAAGGATTACTGCTAGAGAGGCACGCAGTTCTTGCCAATCCTACTGCTATGCATCTGCCTAGGGTTCCTAACATATATGGACAGATTACAGAGCAGGTATTACTTGTGACTTGGTCACTCTAAGATCCTCTGGAAGCTAAACTGAAGATAATAAAACTCTAATCTACCTTCACACTCTTACAAAATTTCTGAGCTATAAGGCAACAGGTAAAACCAGATAATGAAAGCAACAGGGCACCTTTTCTGCCTGAATTTATGATTGGAGACTTTCTTCTAAGATATGGCTGCTGGAATTCAGAGTCTATACAAAACAGGTCTTCCCCAAAGAAAAACAAGCCCAACCCCCTTAATATTAACCGATAAACAAATTGCAGTATCTGCAAATCCTCCCTTAGTGCCTTTGTTGACATGATTAGTATTTCTTTCTTGAGACACAAGGGAAAAAAAGTCAACTTGGATCACCAGATTCAGAGCCCTAAATTCTCTTGGTTATGTTCCACAAGATGCCTTATGGATGATAAGCAAAATTTTCTGAATGACTTCTGTAAATTCTTTAATCCAAGTACTACTAAAATGTCAGTATGGCTAAAACAACTTTAGGTGGTGAATTTTGCCAGTAGAAAGAACTTTGAGGAATTTAGGTACAAAATATTTTGATGGCTGAATCTGAGTTATTCACCCTAACCTGCTTTCATTGGATCTATTTAAGATTCAATTTTAGGACAACATTAACATCTTGAATCAGTGGCCTACAATGGCACTTAATGTCCCTTGAGATGCACAAGAGTGTCCTGCCAGGGCACAGATCTAATGGTCATTTGAGAGGTTCCCAAATACTTTGTGGGTGTCCCAGATATATTTTGGAGAGTTCAAGTGGTATTGGACTCTTATTTGTGATCTGTGAAAGCAAACCCTATACTTCATGCCTGACAGAAAAAAATCCAAGAATTAATAGGTCGAGTATTGGTGTGCATCAATCAGATGTCTAAATTGGAAATAAAAATACTCCACACTATCTTCTAGGTGACTGGCTTAAGTAAGACCCTGATGTAAAAAACCTAAGCCTACTGAGTCAGGATTTTGTTTAATTGATAGTGTCTTCACAATATCCTTTTAAAAATCTAAATGCTATTGATTCAAGTGGATTTAATTTATCACTGGTGCAACATAATTCTTTTCAAATGATTCCCTCTTGCTCCCTCAGGAGCCTGACAAGCCAGCTGACAGAAAATCTTTTAGTTGAGAAAGAGAATATTTAGTATTGCCTAAAGACTCAGCTCAAGTATTTATTTTAATCCATGTTTTTAATGCTAAGAGTGATTGATAAAAAGAGGGTTGGAAGCAATGCTAAGGTTGCTGAATCTGGTGTGAATATGAGAAAAAGTGTTTGCTTGGTGACTTATCTCTGAAGGTGTGGTGTGCTGAGAGGAGGAGGTAGGAGAGTTGAATTGCTGATAATCAAACTTAGATAATTTCTTTTTACTTCTTTAATGCAATGGCATTTGATTCCCCCGCCTCTTCTATTTGCTGGAACTATTGTAGCTCAGCCAGCATCACAGAGCTGAAAAATCAATGCAAGACGCAATGTCTGTGAAAGGTCAGAAGTGAAAAAGAGTTCAGCCTAATAATATTTTAAAGTCCTATGGAAAGAATATTTATTAAAGTATTAAAAAATCAATTGAACTTTCATAAAACTTCAGTTTAGTATCAATACTGAACAGAGATAACTTAGCAAGGGATGAGATGTGAGTGGGTATTCAGATATTTACTGCAGTTTGCCTCGTCTTGAACGGGTTTTGATGCCCTGAATTGACTGGGGAAGAATACTGTCTTGGAAAGCTAGAGAGATCACATCTCCCATCCTGATAGAAATGTTTCTAATTTATTAATTGTGCATATATATACTGCAGTAATTTAAAATGCTGCAGTCTGCATGAACAGGCTTCCTGCTACCTCACCTTCTTTCAGTTCTAATGATGTACATCAGACCAAGAACAGAAATTTGCACACTTCTTAATCCACTACTTATGTTTGGCTTCATAAAATCATCTCATATTGCTCAGAGTTAATACATTTGATTACTTTTCAAATGCAGTTGTTTGCTAAAAAAATGACTAAAGGATCGAAAAACTTTGCTTAATTTCCAAATTAAAACCCATGACAGCTATTGCCCATACAGTTTTGTAGCCTTTATATCATGTCAATGAGTTTCACAAACCACCCATATCTCTCTGGTTTGTATTTTATTCCTTTAATAATTTTCCTGCTGATAGAACAGTCAAAACAGCTATTGTTAATTCCATTGGTTTAAATTTTCAGTTCTTCATTCATCTTTTCTTGGGCTTTGGCAGAAATAAGTATTTTTCCTGTGCTATCCAAGCAATGTCAGATTAATTGCCTGAAGAGTCTTTCTGTAACTTTTTTTCCTTTGGGAATGGAATATTCTTATGAAAAAAAAATCTTGACTTCATCTAGAATTTTACTCATGGAGGCTTATAGAAATAGTACTTAAATAAGTTTGGGAATACAAATGGGTTTTTCTTTAAAGGATATTCTGTCATAATGGAATTGCTGCTGGTCATAACATGATCATCCCAAGTCTTTCAGTAAAATTCCTTCTCTGCTTTCATGGATTCAAACCAACATCACCTAAGCAAGCTGTGGGAGGAGCAGCTGGAAATATCTGAGCATCCAGTACCTTTTTAGGAGAGTAATATACTAACCAAACTTCCTTTGGCCAATGCCCATTTAGTTGTAATTTGTCTGAATTTGAATATAGTGAAGAAAATAAAGGATATAATCCACCACTATGTCTGAAACATAATGGTGCTTACTCTGTGACCCCAAGCCCAGCCTGTGTGAGGGGCCCAACCCAAACACCCAGATCAGCCAGGAAGGTCCAGACTTTCTTGGGCAGACAGCCTGTGAGGTATCACAGGCATGACATCAACTACATCATGCTAACCACCACTATTCCAGGCCGGTACAGATGTAGCACGTGATGCTGTGGGACTCTTCCCAGAATATGTTGTTCAGGTTGAGTCAGGATGACAGAGTCCAAACCTAACTCAAGACCAGATTTCACCTTAGGATTGTTATCAGCAATTGTTGCCAGGTTTGTGTTTTCTTATCATATTGATTAACAATTACAGTCACTTGCTTATTGCTATTTCCTAAAATTCAGTGACTTACTGATAATATATTTAAAATTTGTTTTCTTTTAAATACTCAAAGGAGATAAAGGACAATTAGGAAGTCCTAATAGTCTAATTATTCCTCTGTGGTTTCCTTTAGCTACTTTTTTAGTGTGCTCTTCATCTTATATTAATGCCCACAAATCAATATGTATATAGTATTTCAGATAACACAGAGTAGGCAATCAAATGGTAGTAAATGTGATTGAAATAGGATATAAAATGGGGAATTAGCTAATGGTTTAATTTAATTTATGCTCTGGAGTTGTCATTAAAGGAGACAGCATTTCAGCCATTAGTGAATGAGCAAATATTTACTATATTTTAATGGGGAAACTGATGATACCTTACTCACTGATGCTGCACTTCCTGAATGATGCTGTTATTTCTCTATCTTTTCCAAGTTCTGGAACCTTGATGGTAGAAGTAGATGATTCCATTTGAGGTATTTAAATCATAAAATCAAAGCAAGGATCAGATTCCAGTGCCTGCCTTTGTTGGTTTCCTGGAGGGTGTTTGGAAGACCATCCATGAAAGAATGGGGTACTGTAATCAAAAGCAGAAATTATGAAATGACTAGAAAATTTGCCTTGGGAAGGATGATAGCTGTGTCCAATCTGTAGGTGGAGGAAACACACAGCTGCTTTCCAAGAAGTCAAGTTGGTGAGAAGGCTGCTGTTCATGCATCCTGCCTCCATACAAGAGACATGTAAGAGCAGTCTCCAATATTCTGCCTCACTGTAAAACTGAATTTCACACTTTTAATTAGCTTCAGATATTAACCATTTCAGAACGTGGAAGAAAATCACTGCAGACAGTGATTCTGTTTCAAATAGATATTCTTCTGGTAAAAACGTCTGAAATCTGTTTGCTGTTAGGTGGAGTTGTGTACCTGGAACACCTACCTACGCTTGTGATCATTACCCTGGAGTGGAAAGCAAACGCAAGTCTTCTCACAAGCACGTGCCATAAACAAGGACATCATAAAGACGGTCAACTCCCCCCACAGATAAACCCCAGACAAGCTTGTCTGGAGCTCCTTTGCATAATCAGATAAGATATTAACTTAGATAATAGCACCATCTATTGAGGATTCACAATAATATTTAGAGTAGATTTCAAAATACTATTTGCTAACTAAATTTTTCAGGCACTACAAATCTAAATATGTAGTAAGATCATAATTTTAGCATTGTATCTGACATCTGTTTGTCATTTATTAATGACAATTAATTAAGAGTATCTTCCTGTTAGTAATAAGTTTTCCATTGACTGAGAAGAAACTCTACTTTAAGAAGTTCTCTTTGTGTTTTTCTCTATTAAGAAAGTAATTTTCCACTTTTCACACTTCTGAAGGACAAACAGGGCAGTCCATGAAGCTACTCTGCCCTCCTTTTGTAACATATGCATCGTGATCCTAGCACCACTCTATTTTTATAAATGCATAATCTTTAGTTCTTGCAGTCTTACTGCAGCCACAGCCAGAATGTGTTCTCTTTGGTTTTGAATGGTTCCTAACATTGGTATTAAAATTATCACAAATTTACAGTCAGGTATTTCAAAAGCGTGAAGGACTATTGGTGATTCTGGCATTCAATGATCATATTTAAAATTATGAACACCAGAAATAAGAAAGCTCCAGAATAACCTCCACGTGAGAAAGATTGATATTGTTGAGGTAAAGTGCAGGGTTAGGATCTTCTTGGTAAAAACTTCTCCCTTTTCCTTTCTCTGGTGATTTCTGGGAAGTTATTTTAGCATCTTATGTATAAAATGGAGCTTCAAAGCTGGGAAGAGTTCTCACAGTGCTTGTGTTTCTATCCTGTCTAGACTGTTCAGGGCAGGGATATATTTGCCCCTGAATTTGTTGAGCCTCTTGGCATTAAATTAACAGATGCAGGACATCATTGTTTATGTGAGATTCCTCTTCCAAGTACGATATTTTTCTTAAATTTCAGTGGGTTTGTTTTTATAAAGCATGTTTACCTGTGTTGACTGAACAGCAAAGCAAGTCTAAAATACAATTTTGCTTTCAGCATTAATTTTAAGAAACTCCAGTCCGCTCCACCACACAGCTTCCTTCCCTGCATGCTCCTATTTATCTCATGAGCCAGCTCAGTTTTGAGGTGACATCAGGAGCAAGAGAGCATTCCAGGAACTGCTATTTAAGCAGCCTATTAAACTGGATGGAGGCTTGATCCTATTTCCCTGCTGAGCGTAGAGCTTGCTCTTTCTGGATATTACTAATCTCACAGGCCAAGAAAACTATCCTGAGACTCATTAAGATATTTATGAGGAGCAACATTGTTAAACTGAATGTGACTGCAATCAGCAGCAACTTCCAAAAGTTTATCCCATCCATAACAAGGTCTTCTGACCTTGTCTTAATACATGTGTGAAATGCACTATTATATAGATAATCAGTGTAGGGGTTTTATTTTTATAGAAGGACATTAATCAACATTTGCAGACAGTCTGATTTGTATAAGTCTTCCAAATGCTGCTTCTATGCCATTGCTTTTCTTAAAGCAATAAAAGCAGTAAGTACAGTTTTTGCATGCTTGTCCCCTTGTTTCTGCAAGGTAGACCCATCTGAAATTTATTCTGTGCTAGGAGAGACCTGTTGTCAGAGACACTTGTAATGTTTGCAGTATGTCATGGCTGTTCTATCTATCTTTTTGGACACTAAAGTTCAGAAAGTATAAAAATGAAAAGCACATTGCAAAAAAAAAAAGAAAAAAGAAAAAAAGCTACTTTTTTTAGATGCTTCAAAATCTAAAACTGCTAGAAAAACGCTTACTAGGAAATTGTCAGTAGAAAAGTTAGTTGCACAGTGCTTTATGTTATTTCTTGCCTATTTCACATTCCTTTTGCCCAGTTTCCCTTCTCTCCTACTGATCTCATCACTTGAGAGAGTGAGAGCTACTCCACTTTGCACACAAGTACAACTGTCAGGCAGTTCAGAGAAGTTTTCTTAGTTATACCTGTGATGTAACAGGCAGCATAAGTGAGCCCAGGTGTTTATGTGTTTCTAGGTGTGAAAGGCTGACAGTGAGACCCTTTGTTGTTGAGCTAACAAAGCTGAAACTCTCAGCCACAGACCAAAGGAAACAGGGTTGTTTTGACATTGCAGCAATACATATTTGAGACATTTTATAGACATTCATAAAGCTTTATCTCCTTTCAGAATCCCACATCCTAACAACACATAAAGGCAGTCCCACATACCTGGATCAGTACTAAAGTTTCACTAGACTCAATATCTGCACATGGGGAAGCACTTAAGACACAGAGCTGTTTGATAAGCCTGGAGAGAAACTCATCTTTTGGTCACTTCCAAGACACGCTACTTACTGCTTTGATTTCAGCATCTGTCCTTATTCATCGCAGCACGTAAGGACATCCTTGCAGCTTCATATGCATTTAATCACAGGTCTGAGCATAATGAGCTGAAGGGTGCCATTCAGAAACTGGTTCAATCCAGGCTGAATTGACTCCAGGGCTACACGAGAAATTAGTTTGGTGCACTGCCTAACAAGGAGGCTTTGTCCATTGGTTTGTTCTAAACAAATGCTGCTGTCTCCACCTCAGGTTATTAATTACATGCATGGTTTTTGTTCTATTTTAAGTAACTTAAAACAAATTACTTGGATTTTTTAGCTGGGCTGTGCTCCTGTAAAGGAACATTATTAAATGCTTAATCTAGCAGAACTGAGATTGCCCATTTCATGTCATCAATCACTAACATTCTTGAGGAAGTGTAATTGTCTCTGGACAATGTATGTGCACATCTGCATGTGGTGTGTGGAAGGAGAGTGTCATGATTGGGAGATTTTTTTTGTGACCCTAGCACATCTGTGTCCTTTTTTCACTTTACTAAGGTTTTTCTCAATGACTTTGTGCAAACTGCATGCCTGGACGTCAGTTTACTTGTAAAACCTAACACATATGCAGATAGTGAAGTAACACTGAGTTATTGAAGGTTTCTTGTAATACAGGAATCACGAGTGCAAACAAAAGGTGGCAGATATAAAATTAAGCAAAAGGAATCAGTCAGTTAAGCTGTATAAACCATTGCCACAAGATGTTATGAAGGCCACACCCCTCATGAGTTCCAGAGTGACTGGACAGATTTACGGTTCATTAACGCCTGTTAAACTCAGATTTGTTGGTATGATTTAAGACTTTGTACATTGTCTCACAACAGATTAACAGAAACTCAGGAACAAGAAGAAGAAAGAAATCACTCAATGTATCCTTCCTCTTTAACTTCTTTTGCTGATTCTGACTGCAGTCAAATTCACTCTGGCCTGACCTACAGTGCCTGTCCAGCGACAGGAAACAAGTTTTCTTCCTCACAGAATTTTCTATCCCCCCCTGCCCCGGCCCTGGCCTGCCAACAATTGGCTAGAACTTATACATACCTGTCTTGACATACTGTGAGCCAGCACTATAAAATTAAATGGGCTTCTTATTGTGCATAGTTATCACACACACATGCCGTGGTTGGCCTGAGGCTCTAACTGGGAAACCAGGCTGCAGTTCTTTGAAAATTGGACTGTATTTCGATGTTTTCATTCTCACACTCCCTCAGAGTAGTGGAGCCTTGAGGTGGGCTGTGACCTCTTGATGCAACTTTAGTATCAACAATTAATGTTAATGATAAACAAAAGGAATGAGATAAATAACTTAGAAAATTTGATAGAATCATAGAATCACAGTGGTTTGGGTTGAAAGGGACCTCAAAGTTCCAAGCCTCCTGCCATTGGTAGGGACATCCTCCACTAGACCAGGTTGCCCAAAGCACCATCCAATCTGGCCTTGAACACTGCCAAGGAGGAGGCAGCCACAGCTTCTCTGGGCAACCTGTGTCAGGGCCTCACCACTTGCACAGTAAAGATATTTATCCTTATATGTAATCTAAATCTCCCCTCCACCAGCTTAAGGCCATTACCCCTCGTCCTATCACAAACCCCCTGATGAACAGTCCCCCGTCAGATTTCTTGTAGGGACCCTTCAGGTACTGGAAGGCTGTACTAAGGTTTCTCGGGACCCTTCTCTTCTCTAGGCCAAAAAAGCCTGACACTCTCAGCCTTTCTTGTCCATGGGAGAGGTGCTTTAGCCCTCTGATAATTTCAGAGCCCTCTGAAATCAATCAAGCCCTCTTGATTTGTTCCAACAGCTCCATGTCTTCCTTGCACTGGGGATTCCAGAGCTGCACACGATACTCCAGGAGAGATTTCACAAGAGCAAAGTAGAGGGACAGAATCACTTCCTTAGACCTGCTGGTCATGGTTCTTCTGATACAGCCTAGGACACTTGGCTTTCTGGTCTGCAAATGCATTGTTGGCCTATGTTGAGTGTTTTATCCCCCAAAATCTCCAAGCCCTTCTCCTCAGGGCTGCTCTCAATCCATTCTGCACCCAGCCTGCAGCTGTCCTTTGCATTGCCCAGACCCATGTGGAGCACCTTGCACTTGGCCTTGTTGAATTTCATGCAGTTTGCATGGGCCACCTCTCAAGCCAGGCAAGGTCCCTCTTGATGGGCATCCCTTCCCTCCAGTATGTTGACCTCATCACAGAGCTTGGTGTCATTGGAAAACTTGCTGAGGGTGCACTTGATCCACTGTCTATGTAACCAACAAAGATGATAAAGAGTGCCAGTCCCAGTACTGATCCCTGAACAATTGCACTCGTGACTGGTATCAACTTGGACATTGACCCATTGACCGCAAGTCTTTGAGTGCAACCATCCAGCCAATTCTTTATCCACTGAGTGGTCTATCCATCAAATCTATCTCTACATTTTAGAGACAAGGTCTGGGTAATAGCAACAATTTACCTCTCTGTTTTGAAAAGAAAGCTTGATATCTATATTAGCTTTTCTGATCCTTATTTATTAAAGATTTATTCTGTTTCACTACAAAAGTGAACTACATTAGAGTGTATAATTGAAGGGTAGCTGCTAGGCACAGTTTGCTGCTATTTCAAATAGAAGTTTTCTTATGTCTTTTATAAACTGATTAAGGTAGGCTGCTTCCACCCATTATTGCTCCTTGAAGGATGTCCTAGAATCTCATTTTTCTCCTGGTTCCAATATTTCAGAGCACATTAATATAATTTTTTTAAATTTTTTTCTGCTAACTATATGTCTTCACTTAAATAGTTCTTTTCTAGTATTTATGCCACCTGATATATTTATGAAGAGTACTCATTTCTCTTCTCAGGCCTTATTCCATTAGGCTAAACATGTCGAGTATGTCTTGTATTCACTACAGAGATTGTCTCTCTGTTCCCTGTTAAACCCTGTCTAAACCTGGCCCTTTTTGAATTTATCTTTATTGAATATTTTGCATACTTTTCCAGATGAGACTTACTTGTTAACTAACCTACCCCTGGGGATATTACACTGCTATGGAGAGAAAATTCTATCCTCCTTGTTCTGTTAGGGGCTGCTTAAAAGACTTCTGCCTGTTAAAAGTAATTCACCTGACATATACAGCTAACACATTTGTATTTCCAGGGTCATCAGATCGTTGCTGTGTGGACATCCTGTGATGAACATATACACAAAGGTCTTGCTCTGCCATTTATCACAGATGAACACCCATTATACAGCTAAAGTTCAAGTGAATGGTCCCTGGGGGAATGACCTTGTCCTTGGTATTATTAGATTTCTTATTATTACTATTATTCCAGTTCTCAAGGTCACACAATGCTACTTCATGTCTAGCATAATTCTCTATTAACGGTGAGTCTCTACTGTCATCAAGTTTTGTGAGCACATCTGTATCTAATTCATTAATTAAAACATTGTTTAATACTTTATAAAAGTGTTTTTTGTGGTTATTCTTCCTTATAACTCAGTAAAACTGGTCAATAATATTTTGCCAAGACTAATCTTAAGGAACTGTTCTAGCAACTCACTTCAACTGAAAACATCATTATTTTCTTTTCCAGCTGTTTTCTCATGTTACTTGCGGTGTTTTGTATGAACTCCTAGTTCAAGTTATCCTTTTCTGGCTATCATCATAGGGAATGCTTTGCTTAGCGTATTGTAGATGGGATATGTAACACTTCTTTGTCTTGATTGTCAGTGATTTTATGAAAGGAATGCAAGAGCACAGTCTTGAAGACCATACCTTTGATAAAACTCTGTTGTGTTATATCCTATTTTCCTACTGTGTCCTTAATTATTTTGTCTTCAGATACTGTCTGAAAGCCTTGGTTGTTATTAAACCTATACTAACAGGCCTCTGGGTACCTGTTGCACTCTCTCCCCTCTTCCACTGCCACCTGATGTGTGGATGCAGCATGTATGGGGCTATTAGTCACATGTAATGGTTTGGCCCTGGCTGGAGGCCAGATGCCCACAAAAGTTGCCGAAGGTGCCCCTTTCATCCCCCCTTCTCCAACAGAACCCAGCCATGCAAAACTGCGACAACAGGATGGAACTGTTCTTAAACATAACTTTGTATTGTCAATGACTAGTCTATCACAACAGAACGAAAAAAATAAGACATTGCTGAAGAGCGTGCCAAGTGTCTGATCATCATATTACACTGACAATAAAATTGAGTTAACACACACACACACATAGACTGAGAAGTGGTATTAGTATATCCTTACATACATTATCAGGCTAGGGCATCAGTGCTTAAGCCTTGCTAGAATCTGTAGTGAGTAGACTGTGATACTTATGAAAGCAGCATAGAAACCCTTACAATCTGATTAACTGAAGTGGGCTTTTGAATGTTTTGAAGAGATCAGCATAACCTGACAACTCCTAGGGCTTTAAAGGAATACCTTAAAAAGGATGGGCTTCCCTTCTGGGTAGCAAAAATTGAAGCACTCTAAGGAAATGTGGTGGGATGAGTTAGACTGGAGGTCAGGAGTCCCCCAAAGCCACTATCTCACTGCCCTCCTTATCTGGGCAGGGGAGAGAAGGTGTGGGGAAAGGCCTGTGGATCGAGATAAGGACAGGGAGAGATCACTCATCAGTTACCATCATGGGCAAAACAGACTCAGAAAAAATTAGTCTTATTTGTTACCCTGTAACCCCTTCCCCCACTGAAGAGAGGCAGAGACAACATGTAATGAACTGACCCCAAACCCCATTCCTGGGTTGTGATTGAATGACACATAATACTGGATAGATTGATTTTTAATATAAGGAGAGTAGAAATTATTTGCATGTTTTGGATTTTAGTGGAGTATGGCTGTAGCTGTTTGAGCTGTTTTACTAGATTAGCTACAGAATTTAACCATAACAGTGGGACAGCCTTGAAGACAAAGAAAGTGAAGATAGGGAAGTAATAAATAATGAGGCCAACTACCAATTAAGAGAAAGAGTATATCTTGTTTTCAGCTAAGAGGGGTTCCTAACTAGTTTGTGCAGGAATGTGTTTTTGAGACTAAGAGCAGGCGCTGAAGGAAAAGGTAACAAATTCACTGAGAGGAAGACGTCCAGCCTTCATCCCTGAAGACCGCACAAAGACCCCCTGAGTGTCAGAGAGAATACTCTGTCTGGGAGGAGTTAATGTACATGACTTTCTGGAAACAATTTGCATAAGCCTGCCTTTTCTTAGACATTATAATGAATATGTATAGCTAATCTATATAATTATATGCAGTTATAAACATGAGAAATTATTCTTTAAATAGCGCACACATTAGTTAGAGCCCTGTGTGCCCAGTGCTGCAATAAAGGATACCTGATGAATAGTCACCAAGGCTACTGAGTTTTGATTCTAGCTTTTTGAGGCTTCAGTTGCTGGGGAAGGAGGGACAGAAATGAGGAGTGAAGTTGAGCCTGGGAAGAAGGGAGGGCTGGGGGAAGGTGTTTTAAGATTTGGTTTTACGTCTCATTATCCCTCTCTGATTTGATTTGTAATAATAAATGAGATTAATTTTTTCCAAGTCAAGTCTTTTTTTCCCATGATGATAACTGGTGAGGGATGTCTCCCTGTCCTTACCTCAACCCATGAGCCTTTTGTTATATGTTCTCTTCTTTGTCCAGCTGAAGAGGACAGGGATAGAGTAACTTTAGGGGGCATCTGGTCTCCAGCTAGTGTGAACCCACCACACCTGCCAAGTCAGTAGTGACTCCTCCTCTCTGTCACTCAAACCAGGTTTAGAACTAGTTGACCTAGTATAAAGCGTAGTTTAACTTTGCTTGATGCTATCAAATCATTTTGCTGACCCCATCTATTAAAACCTGTCTACCTAAAGAAATTAAAGACAAATCTTTTAGCATTTTGCCATATATGTTGCTTCCTGTCAGAAAGCTGACAAACATCATAAATAATTACTCTACCCATTACTATTACTGAACAGCAGGTCCATCTCTATACCTATTCTGACTACCTGTTCAGCCCCACAGGATCAGTCAAGAGCAGATTTCCTGTTATGAATACATTTCAGTCGTTACTCCTGTGGTACTCTATCTTCTACCACTTCTAAATCAATTTAGGTGAATGACATTACATTTGCTGTTCAAACTCATCCTCTTCAAAAATCCAGGGAAAGGACAGGGGACTGAAACAAATCGCTTAAAGCTGCTATAGATGCATTTCACTGGTGTAATAGAGAATTGATGTTTCAGTGAAACTGCACATGGTGTCTTTCTCATTAGATTAGTGAGTAACAATTATCTAAGGTACCACACAAAGAACTGTTAGTTATAAATGGCATCTGGAGAACACTAAATAAGTGACAGGAGTCTATATAAATATAATTTGGGAATGAGCCAGCTTTACCAAGGAGAGTGGTGAGTTATACCCTCAGACTGTCAACACTAGCATCGATTCCCTGACAGCAGAGTATTGCTTGTCTGGTGTAACAGCAATAATACAAAGGTAATGGTGGTTTGAAGGAGATAAATAAAGCACAAAACTCTTCTTTGGTTCCTGACTTCAAGTTCTATTGCATACTCTATGAACAACTAGAAGATAGTAACTAGTTGTAGTACAGAAATACTTGAAAATTACTGATGATAAGGGTTTGCCAGAGACACAAAGTTACATCACTTGACCTAATATTTAAGAAATCCTACCAGTGCATGTCCAAATCCGTTAGCAGAACACACAAAAAAAGAGTTAAATGAGGCAACCTGCCATATTACTGCTAATAAAGTAATATTTTTGACTTCACAGAATAAGTTTTGGATACCCTGTAGCAGGAAGCTGATCACCTTGCCTCAGCATCTGAGCAGCTCACAGCAGATGAAGATTCATAGAATTCTCACTGGACTGTCACAGCTTCTCAAATACAATGGAGAGTGGCTTGGCCATGTCATCCTCCAGTTCCTTCGGATCCTGTGGATGCATCTTATCAGATCCCGTGGACTTGTGCACCTTCAATTTCCTTAGATGGTCTCTAACCTGATCTTCACTTACAGTGGGTGGTTCTTCATTCTCCCAGAGTCTGCCTTTGCCTTCTGTGACCTGGGCATTGTCACTAGAGCCCTTGCTGGTGAAGACTTAGTCAAAAAAGTTGAGTACTTCAGCTTTCTCCAAATCCTGAGAAATCAGGTCTCACTGCCTTCCTTACAACAGCTTTCAGCTATACTTCGTGTTTGCTGGCAAAACCAAAGTTGCCTTCAGCCTTCCCTTGTAGGTCACATTTCCTAAACTTTTTGGCATTATTACCCTCAGTAGACATGTTTAGTACATGCAAATTGTCTGCAGATTATCTGCATTTTTCCTAGCATGAGGCCCACAAGAGGACATAGTCTACCAGTAGGATAAATACATTTCTTCAAGGTACTTTCTGAATACTGCTGGGGTTGGGAGACTTTTTTTGCAATGGCAGGTCATTGTCAGCTGATTGAGTTTATGGTCCACTATAGCCCCACTGACAGACTTATTAAAAATTCTGTTGCAGAAGCCAGTTCTCTCCAAAATGTGAATTGGAAGATCATCTTCCTCACAATATGCTTCTTGCTCCCCGTTCTGTGGGGTAATTCCTGTTTTCTTAGAGCCACCTTAATCCATTTCCTCCAATGGTTCTCACTGAAAACTGAAGTATAACACACATTTTATCTTGGACAATTCCCAGGGTAACTTTGGCCTTTACCTATAACATGGTATGTCTTGTTTCATTGTTGTTTCCTTCATGTAGAGAAAAAACTTGGTTTTTTTTTTTTTTGTTTAATATTCTCTGAATGAATAATTTAAATGCTTGGCCTAAATTAGATAGAGAGAAACGTGACACACATTGTTTCCTAGATTACCTGTTTTACAAATATTGATTTAAGAGAAACCAACTACGTCTGTAGGAAAGGTTTGCAGAATATATTGGTGTTTCAAAGGAAATATGTTTGTGGCATTTTCTAAAGTACTGTAAGGTAATCCATTAACTAAAAATCCATTAACTAAGAACCCATTAACTAACATTAACTGTCATCTTTGTGTAGCACATTGTGATATGTGATTTACTGATAATTTTATTGTATACAGTTTAAATGTAGCAGAGAACTTTTACCACACTCACAAATCTATGTTCAATAAGAAATTATGATTTTTTTATTAGTCATTTTGCAGCTCAGACTAGTGCTTTATGAATGTAAACTTCTTCACTTCAAACTTTAAAGTAGTTACATATACATATTAAACTTTCTAATAATTTCAGAGATAAATTACTTAAAATGTGGGCAATGGGAAGAAAAGATTCTTGCTCTAATATTTCTTGCAGCTGCTGTGATTAGCATCAGCCTTTTAGAGAAAAGGCATAATTATACATCTTGAAATAGTAATTTTCTGTAAATTACACTGGTTGTAGACTAATATCCCATTGTGAAAGGGCCTTGCACAAAATGGTGGAAGTATAACTCAGTCCATCCTGTAGTTGCTTAGAAGATTAGGCAAAAAAATAGAATTAGGCAAAAAAATAGAATTGAATTAGTCTAGACATAAAAGTATATTATTTCAATGAAAAGACTGTTGAGATCATGTCTGCTCAATAAGAGGATAGGACTGTAAATCATGATCAAATATAGTTGTGCCAGAAATAAGGTCTGACTCAATAACAAATACAGTGACACATGGTGCCATTTTTAGCCATAAGTCACTTTTTGGGCTCCTGGTACAACACTAATACCGTGAGATTTGGGCTGCTGGGACCAGTATTTACCTTTGTGACTGTTGATCTTACTGTCTTCAGAGACATCATGCCATAGGCATCCATTATGATCCTCTTCACTCACAGTGGAAGAGGGAGCATTGGTCCCTTCCACTCTCAATATAGCTCTTCTCTGCCTTGCTCGTGCTCTTTCTCTCTTTACATATTTTTAATCAGGTTTTGGCGTAGGCAGGGATGTGGCAGACTCTGTAACACCACAGTAAACACAGAAGCAACTACAAGCATGTCTGAAACAGCCCAAGCTCATGGAAATTTGCTGGGTTTCAGTACTGCTGATAAAATATTTGCTGTACCTGTTTTATTCTGTAGCAGTTATGGGTAAGGATCATTACTAAAAGCAGAATTTCTGGCTCTTTGGTTGTCCATTTTCCATTATGTTTTTTTTTTTCTCTCTTGTTTTGACAACAGGAAAAAAGGCCTGGGTTCTACTAATAACAATTTCAGAGTCTCAGCACTTTCTGCTTAGCCTCAAGCAATTTCTATTTTTATGTAATCTAAAATTTTGGACAGGGGGTGCTGAGGCAAGCTTACATGCACAAAACTTTAGTAAGGTGTCCATGGCTGATGGCAGACATCAATTCTAACAGTGAATGTTAGAGAGCAGCAGGTGATGACGATGAAGTTGACACAGTGAATTTTCACTGTTCTTTTTCTCTTGCATTGTGTACTTTTATAGGGTAATATGCTTGAATTTGGAGTAATCATCTAATATAAACTGAAACCTATAAAGGAAGTGGAACAGACTGGAACAGGCTGCCCACAGAGGTAGTAGATGCCCCATCCCTGGAGCTGTTCAAGACCAGGTTAGATGGGTCCTGGGCAACCTTGTATAGATCCAGGACTGGAGACTGGTGGCCTTGCCTGTGGCAGGGGGGGTTGGAACTCTATGATCCTTAGTGTCCCTTCCAACCCAGACCATTCTGTGATTCTATGATAAGGGGGTAAGAAAAGGGGGAGAAAGAAGAGGCCAGTTTCACACATTGCCTCTCATGAGAAATCTGATGCAACAATAATGTTAGGTTTTTCAGGTGCAGGAATACAAGAACAGGAACCTGAGAACAACAGCATGAGGCCATGGTAAAAAACCCTGCCCTGGTAAAAACACTTCCACAGTAGCTCAGGTGGAAGGCACAGAGCTACAGGTGAAGGCAGGAGGTAGGACTGCAAATGTTACCCTTTGCTTTACTGCACTTAAAGCACTGGGCAACAAAATGTTTTCCAGGCATGCTTTCTCTGTGGCTGAGTGGAAGGTGCAGAAGGGTGTTGAGGAGGAATGCCTTACTTGCAGCTTTGGTATTTAAATAGTAGACTCATAAAAGAATAGAAAATGTTTGTGAACCCTGTTAAATGAGGTGTAAAGTGATTTGCTTAATTCCCCCTCTTCACAATGGAGACAGAAAAAAGTTTATTCTTCAGGTCCTGTTCTACCTTATTGATTTTTCTGAGCCTTTCTAACTTCTGAACACTGTTTCTTTCCCTATGTGTCTAGTTAGCTCTCTCCACGAATCTAACCTCAATCTGCTTCATAGAAATTAATCTGATTATGCCTAGTTCTACAGCAGGTTTAATTACTGGCTGCCATCATCATGGGCTCTTACATTTTTGAAGATTTCTGTCAGCCTTTTTATTCCTGGACTGCAATTCAGGTTTTTCTACCTTTCATCACTGCTACTGGTTTTTAACCCACATCATTCTTAATGATGTCTTTTCATTCTTCTTTTTGTTTCTTTGAGAGTAAATCTCCCAACAGAATACAGCAGTTCTTGATTGTCTCCTGTCTTTTGCTGTGGAAATTCCTGCTAATAATGCTGAGAATTAGGTTTATCCTCCTTTGCACCAGCACTGGATTGTTGACTCACTCAATTTGAGCCCACCATGCTGATAGTTTCCTGCAGTTTTTCTGCATAGACAGATATTCTCTACAGTTTATTTGCACTTTTACATATTTCTCTGAATAATTTTGCATTTGTGCTTATGCATTTCAGTCTAGATGTTTTCTGTACAGCTCCTATTTATCAAGATACTTTTCAAGACTAATCTTGTCTTTCCTATTGCTCACAGCTCTCTAGCTCTAGCAGCAAACACATTTATCCCAGCTTCCAGTGAAAATGCCAGTAATACCAATAATAGAACTAATTGGACCAATTTGCCTGAGGACTCTCTTTCTCCTTTTCAGTAGTGACTTAGAGTCTCACTGAATATAGTTTTTCAATTAAATATGTACCAATCTCACTCAGAGCTTGTTTTCTTAGTTTGCTCTTAAGATTATTTTATGGTACAATATGCAAAGGTTACTTAAGCCCAGATGTTTCACAGCTGCCACTCCCCTAATTCCATTGGCCCACCAAGTGAAGGTAATTTGGTTGCAACTAGTTTTTTCTTCACATTTACATGTTATGTTCTTCATATGTGCTAAGTAGTTATAAATCAGTGGTTTCACGATTTTAACATAATGTTTTCCTGAGAATCAGTGTTAACTGGTCTATAATCATCCAGATCTTTTCCTCCTTTCTAGTTCGTACAGGTAGGCAACATGATAGGTAATTTGCAGTCCTCTGGGACCACCCCCAATTTTCTTGCATTTTTAGAAATGACTCAGAGCTTACATTGGCTATATTTGTAAGTAATTTAGGGTGAATTTCGTCAATTCCTGCTGACTCAGATACATCTAATTTATCATAGCATTCATTAACCTGTTCTCCCTCTGGCTTGTACTACTGCCACCTCATTTAAACCAGTTTAGTTAAATGTCTGTTCATGCTTAATCATTTTTGGTGAAGATTGAAGACAAGAGAGTCTATACTGCACTTTGGCATGTCCTTGTTTCTATTAGTGATGCAGCTATAACAGTTTTTTAGAGTATTTCTCTCTTCCCTCTAGTATAATGATGTTGTTCTGCCTTTTCAATCTTTTAGAGAGATAAATGAAAATGATTGTACTTTAAAACTGGCCCAAATTTTAGAACTGTTTCCTTGCTAGACAGCAATACTTCAGCTGTGTTTTGTTTTTTAAACATTTTTTTAAAAGTGTTTTTAAGAATTATGTTTGTAGCACCGAGCAGGCTGAAGTGTTGCTACTGGACTTGTGAGTGTCAATGCTGTGTGAGATACTTGTATGAACAGCTGATGCTCAATGATCCAGTCTATATTGTGAAAAAAACCCCATAGTTCACTTGCAATTTAATATGAATAAGGGTGGCATTTTTTTTTATTTTTTATACTATGGAAAGGTTAATTTCCTTGGTAAGTGTCTGAATAGTGAAAAAACCCAAAACAGTTATACCAAAATTATTTTAAGATACAATATTTGTTATCTTGGGCTCCTGATATCTGTGGTAAATTTGTGCCACTGACTTGACTTCATCTTGTGTGATGGACAACAGGCTTCCTATAAGTAGTTCCAGTTCACTATCATGTGAGCACTAGAATATGTTTGCTATTATATATAAAAAAAATAATCAATAAATCACGTGTCAACAGACTATTGGGAAAATGAGAGAAATTTTGTTTAATCAAAAGCACAGTTTTTTAGTGAGCAATAGGGCTAGCTGGAATATGTTAACCACCTGTATCCCTGGCACTTGCTGCTCATCCTTTGGCCCTCTCTCTGCTGAGATACATACCTATGATGCTGGATTTGCTGAGGCTTCCTCTTCTTTGCTGGAAACAAGACAGCCCTTCAAGTCTGGAGTAGAAGATGTAGACCCAGCTTGAGATGCATTTGTAGTGCTATAAATTATGATGGCCTGTGACATCCCACAGATTGTGTATTTGATAATCTTCATTCTGACACATAAAGCTATGGGCAACCCATAGCTGAAAGCTGAACTGGCCTTTGAGGATTTCTGGATGGCTGTGATGGACAATACTTTTCAGAAGAAGAATAGCCATCTTTAGTGTTATTTTCCAGCAGGATTCATTTTATTGAGGGCACAAAACAAGGCCCCTGTGTCACAGGGTAAGCAATACCTTCATATGACAGCTGAAGAAGGAAAGTCAGAGGTGGCTGATCTTTCCCAGGCCCCATATTTTGTGTCACTGTCTATCAATAAAAGAGTTCAACACTTTTATTAGACTTTCTGATAAATAGGCTTAGGATGTGAAATCACTGAAGGCCATACTTTGATCAAGCTGACAAGTAAAACAATTGGAATTGTTGGGGATGGGAGGGAGGAGGAGAGACAGTCCCATGGAAAAAATAAATAGGAAAAATGTTCTTTCTGTTATCTGAATGATGGCGTGGTAAAACAGAGACATTAATTAAAATTAATCAATTTACTTTTGGTAATCATGAGTGTTTCCCAGATACAGCTAATTATTATGGATGGTTTTGGCTTACAATAAAAGCTTATTTTCTGTACAGTCCTTCCCCTTCCTTTTCCACATAATGATGTTAGAAAACTATAACCTGATATGACTGCTATTTTCATAACAGATTATTATGGTAACATATATGGATTAATGGGAGTTTTGCCTGAATAAGAATTGTAGCAATTGGCCCTTGAGATTTCATTAAATGGAGTCAGAAAAGGGGGAACTAATTACGAGAGGAGAAAAATTTCAATACTTTTAAACATGTATGTTGTTGGGAATTGTGTCTCTGGTTTAATGAAAAAATCAATAGCATAGCAACAAAATTATTAAAAAAAAAGCAAAATACAGTCAGAGTACTTGTGCAAAAATCTATTTCAGAAATAGTCTGCCTTAGTTCAGAATGATACAAAGTGTTTGGAACCCAGTGTAAAATATGTTTCAGGAATATAGGGTTAAATTTCTTACCCTACATAAAAAATAATAGATACGAGTTTTATTTCTTGGAGAAAAACAAATCTCTATTTTATTTAGAAGAATAGGGGAACATAGACACGATTTTCATGACAGCCTAATGATTCTAGTTGCCTCAGTTATTGACTAAGTGGACACTCCTTACAGAAGTTGGTTTCCTACAGACTGAGTGATGGGCTTTTCTGAAAAGCTGCCCTCTTGAGGGAATGCTCAGGCACATGGAAAATAAGGAGCTGATGACAGATGACATGGCTTCAGAAAGGGCAAATTGTGCCTGATAAGTCTTGTGGCATTCTATGACAGGGTTACAGTGTTGGTGGATAAAAGAAGAGTGACAGACATCATCTAAACTGGAGAAATGTGGATTTCATGTATGGACCACTTGGTGGATAGGCAACTGGCTGGACATATGCACTAAAAGAGTTGTGGTCAACAGCTCAAAATCGAAGTAGAGATGTGTGACGAATGGTGTTCCTCAAAGGTCAGCATTGGGAGTGGACCAGTTTAACATTGTTGTTGGTGACATGGATAGCGTGATCAAGGGCATCCTCAGCAAGTTTGCTAATGACATCGAACTGTGTGGTATGACTGACACACTGGAGGGAAGGGATGCTATCCAGAGGGATCTTGACAGGTTGGAGAGATGGGCCCATGCAAACTGCATGAAGCTCAACATGGCTAAGTGCAAGGTCCAGCACATGGGTCAGGACAATCCCGATCACAATTACAGGTTGCGAGGAGAATGGATTGAGAGCAGCCCTGAGGAGAAGGGTTTGCGGGTGTTGATTCGTGAGAAGCTTAACATGAGCTGGCACTGTGTGCACCACAGAAAGCAAATAGCATCCTGGGCTGTATCAAAGGAAGCATGGCCAGCAGGTCAAGGGACGTGATTCTGCCCCTCTACTCTGCTCTTGTGAGTCCTCACCTGGAGTACCATGTCTGGCTCTGGAGTCCCCAGTACAAGAAAGACAATGGAGCTGTTGGAGCAAATCAAGAGGACGCCATTAAATGATCAGAGGGCTGGAATACCTGTCCTATGAAGAAGACAGCCTGGAGAAGAGAAGGCTCCAGGGAGACCTTGTTATAGCCTTCCAGCACCTGAAGTGGGCCTACAGAAAAGCTGAAGAGGGTGTCTTTACAATGGCATGTAGTGATAGGACAAGGGGTAATGGCCCAAAAGTTGAAGATATATATATTGGTTTCAGATGAACTTCTGTGAATATTCTGAATGTATCCTTCTTTTGCAGAAGATACTAGCCTAAACAATTTCAGCTGGATTTGATGATGAGGGTGTGTCACTTTAAAAGAACTAAACTAAAGGAAAAGAAAAAAATGCCTTTTTCTTCCACACCCTTAACTATAAACTGTGGTTAGGTGTTCAGTAATGTCTGGGCATACCTGACATTGATTTCATGTTCACTGTCAGTTCTGTCAATTTAAAGTGATGTTTCTGTGCTATCCGTGGGGAACAATGATAAATACAATAGGTGCCCAAAGTGCCTCAACACTGCCAAACAGTCAGACCGCAGGACCTCACCAATTACATGGTTGCTTTTCCTTGGCAGGCCTGTGTGTTAATTTGTGGGTATGAAACTGTCAGCACAGCTTGTGTTGCAGCACTGACACCAGATCTGTTACACAGAGAGAGTTCCCCAAACAGGAAACATCATACTTGTGTTTTTTGAAGTGGCACCTCGCTGCTTGGCCAAGCGCACCAGCGAGTTCATAGGATAAAACTTGAGGGTGGGACAGATATTAAAAATGCAGGGGACCAATAGATGCCATTAAGCATAGCTTTGTGCAGGGAGGGAGGAAATGAAGTATAATGTTAAGCTGTGGATATCTGACCACCCTGACTTATCCTTTGCTCTTGTGATGGACCCTGGCAGCAGCGTGAATCATAATCCTAGTGTAGAGATGAGTGAGAAGAGGAAAGGAGAAAACTAGAGGAGCCATAGAGAAGGGAAGGACTGAGAGGGCAATGGAACAGGCCTTGAGTAGAGGATGTTTAAGCTGGAATGTGTTCACATGAGAGGGTTAGAGGCACTTTAAGTTGTGTGCTGCAGGGATGCAGACATCCTGGGTTTGTGATGTGGAATGAAGGGGAAATGAGGATATGTCAGCAGTCTGAAGAGAAAAAGGGATCATTAAACTGAACAACTGAGAAAGACTGGGGAAAAATTAAAGATGTAAGAGAAGGATGTGAGGAAAGAGAACAAAAGAAAAACTTAGTGTGTAAAGGGATGTAGAGTTTTGAAACTTGCCCACAGCAGAAGACTGAAATCTAAGAAAGACTTTTCCAAAGCCCCTTTGGAGAGAGGCTATAACTATTCAAACTGGGAGGTATCACAGAAACATTCATTTGGACAAACATTTTGATAGACATTCTTGTATTCCTAAAAATCACCTGATTCTTTCAAAGTTAGGAGAGCCACCCCAAACCTACAGGCTGAGCTGTGAGATATCTAGCCAGCACCAGGTCAGTCCAGAAGAGATGTACTACTGAATTACATCCAGACAAGGTGACAGTTTTAAAAAAATAATTAAAAATTGACTGATGAAATGGATTTTTCCCTCTTAATTTAATTAAGTCCCTTTCTTAATAATATATGACGTATTTAACTATAACTTAATTATTTATTTTTCATTATGTTTAAGAAGTCCTCAAAAGGTCCATGGATGCAGCCCAACAGTTGTCCTTGAAGGAATGGTGTGGGGAATTCCAACTTCACCAGTGTCACCTTGTGTGAGCACGGATGCAGACTGGGATGAACCGCTGGCTCAGTCAGGCTTGCTGGTGGCCCAGAGAAGTGTTAGTTTCCAGACCAGATAATTTTCTAGATGTACATGGACCCCATTATTAGGATTTTTTCCATTTTTCTCCCATTCCTCTATTTGCTTCCACAGTGAATTGCACATATACACAACTGCCCAAGCACCATGTCAATGAACACAGAGGGTCCTTTCAGAGCCTAAGACTTCAGTGAGAAAGAGTTCATTTATTTATCTTTCCTTGAGTCATTTTCTGACATACAGAGTACCTGCAATGCATTTGTCCTGGTTGGTGGAACATGAAGTGAATTCACCCTGTGTGGCACAGTGTGGAGAAGGTAGGAGTGTGGCTTGCACCACCCTGAGGTTATGTGCTGCAGCCCAGGGAGCCACCTTGTAGTCATCTGTAAAAACCTATGAGTAAGACACTCCTCAGATGGTCCACCAGGCAAAGACTTTCTAGGTAGGAGACATCACAGGCTTTGAAAGTTCTTGTTCACCCCTCTACACAATGCTCTTTGCATCAACAAGAAAGAGGATATCGAAGGGAAAGGGTTCATATGTAAAGAAGAATCTAATAAGAATTCAAAATGACATATTGAGCATCCTCAAAATCTTGGCTTTTCGGCCTGGCTCCCTTCCACAGATTCTGGAGGCAGTTTCACTGTTGCCTTAAGCTGATCCAAGTCTGGCTGCCACCCAGAAAGACACTCTTGCCCTCCACATGGGACAGTCGGAAGATGCCCACCTCCTTCTTTGTACCAGTTGGAGCTTTGGTTTGGCAGGGTGATAAGTCTGTATATGGAACAGACCCAAATAAAAAATAGCTGCTTTTTTGTTTGTTTTGTTTACTGTAGGGTTACTGCTCACCCCGATCAGCTCCTGAGACGACAGTTGCAGGGTCTTATGATCATCAGTGTTGGCTTTCAGGAAGAATATGGAGCAAAGTGTAGACAGGTCTGACACCACACTTGTGGATGAACAGCTTTGTCTTGCAGGGGTGCCAGATATTGTGAAACAAACCCTTCTGCAACAGCTGCTCACAGGAATGCTCCAACCCAGTTTCGTTACATCTAACTTTAGACCTTACTGAGGTGCTTGAGCTAGTAGTGTTCCCTACAACTAACAGAAAAATAGCTTTCTCCAGAGAGTGTCTTGTATTAGGAGTAGGCAGAGAGAGATGCTTTCTCTCTCTCCACATAACTATCTGGGAAGTCTAACATTACCATCCTTCCAACTTAGATACCTGACATAAGGGCATACAGGAACCTCTAATTTTAATTCAGTTTTACTCTCCTTTAGGACTCTTGTAATTTTTTTGTAAATTACTTGCTGGAGTTTACAGAGGAGAAGAAACTGGATGTAGTTCATAATCCTACTGTACCTGAAGATAAGCATTGTGACCATCTGAGGAACCTGAATGTACACAAGTCCATGGGACCTGATGAGATGCATCCCAGACTCCTAAAGGGATTGGCTGATGTAGTTGCCAAGCCATGTAGTTGCCATGATATTTGAAAAGTCATGTCGGTCAATTTCCTAGTGACTGGAAGAGGGGAAACATCACCGTAATTTTTAAAAAGGTTAGGAAGGAGGACCCTGGGAACTACCTCCATAGCAGCCTCACCTCTCTGCCTGGGAAGATCATGAAACAGATCCTCCTAGAAGCTCTGCTGATGTACATGAAGGACAGGGAGGTGATTCAAGACAGCCAGCATGGATTTACTAGGGGCAAGTCCTGCCTGACCAATCTAGTGGCTTTCTACAATGGAGTGACTGCATCAGTAGACAGGGGAAGAGCTGCAGATGTCATCTGTCTAGATTTCTGCAAGGCCTTTGACATGGTCCCCCACAACATCCTTCTCTCTTAGTTGGAGAGATATGGATTTGATGGGTGGACTGTTCAGTGGATAAGGAATTGGCTGGATGGTCACATCCAGAGGGTGGTGGTCAATTGCTCTAAGTTCAGATGGAAGATGGTGGGGAATAGTGTTCCTCAGGGGTCTGTATTGGGACCGGTGCTGTTTAATATCTTTCTTAATGATATTGACAGTGGGATTGAGTGCAACCTCAGCAAGTTTGTTGATGACACCAAGCTGAGTGGTGAAGTTAATGTGCCAGAGTAACAGGGTGCAATCCAGCTGGAGAAGTGGGCCCAGGTGGACCTTATGAGGTTCAACAAATCCAAGAGCAGGGTTCTGCACCTGGGTTGGGACAATCCCTGTTATCCATGCCAACTGCATCCTGGGCTGCATCAAAAGAAGTGTGGCCAGCAGATTGAAAGAGGGAACTCTGCCCCTCTGCTCTGTCCTGGTGAGACCTCACCTGGAGTACTGCGTCCAGCTTTGGAGGCATCAGCATAAGAAGGAGATGGACCTGTTGGAATGTGTCCAGATGAGAGCCACAAAAATGATCAAAGGGCTGGAGCACCTCTGCTATGAAGACAGGCTGAGAGAGTTGGGCTTGTTCTATCTGCAGAAGAGAAGGCTCCAGGGGGACCTTATAGTGGTCTTCTAATACCTAAAGGGAGCCTATGAGAAAGCTGGGGAAGAACTGTTCATGAAGGCATGTAGCAGTAGGAAAAAGGGTAACGGTTTTACACTAGAAAAGGGGAGATTTGGGTTGGAGATTAGGAAAAAAATATTCAATCAGAGTGTGGTGGATCACTGGAACAGATTGCCCAGAGATGTAGTGGAGGCCCCATCCCTGGAGATATTCAGGATCAGGCTTGGTGGGGCTCAGAGCAACCTGATCTAGTGGAGATGTTCCTACTTACTATAGGTGAGTTGGTCTAGATGACCTTTAAAGGTTGCTTTCCAACCTAACACATTCTATGGTTCTATGATCTTTATCCAGTGTTGTCAGAGAACAAATAGCTTCTTCAGATTCTGAAAGATATTTTAGGACAGTTTATGCTGCAACAGATATGATGGACAATTTTTCTGTGTTGAAACACCCTAAATTTTACATTTCTCACTGTCAGAGATAAACCAAAATAGTTGGAAATACGTATTTTCAAAATGGAGAACAGAAGTGGCTGGAAATCCACTTATCAGTTGGAAACATATATGCACTTCTTGGAAATCAGTCTTTAGAGAGCTTGAACCCTTCTTCTCTGCTGTAGTAAATTTCTGTTCTACAAAGCTGTATGCAATGCTGTTCCAGCTGACACACATTCCTGTGTTTCTTACTATAAAGCATCCACCACTAGAATCTAGGAGAACTACCAAGGTAAACTCAACCTTGTGCCTGGAAGTCAAGCTGGGTATTGTTTTGCTGTTGGCTGTGAAGATTCCAGAGGCCACACTCTGGGTTCAGCTGTACTCCACTTGTTTTCTTCCTGGGAGTTACAACAGCAGGCAGAATCTGACTTTGTAATTGCGGCATAAATTCTGTTTATGTTGCACAAAATAGAGCAGGATTCAGTGTCATCTCTCTTAACTGCATTGGAGCAGCAGGATAACAGGAACAAAAAGCAATAAGAAAATTTTTTAGTTACTGGAGTAAGCAGATGACTCCAACTATATTCAGCAAGTAGAATTGTTCAGTAAGAAATTGCCATATTTGCCTGCCTGCTTTTTGAGGCAGAAACACTTAATTTTTTTCCTAGTTAGAAAGAGTTTCTCCAATGCCATTTAAACTGTGTGGAGGGTTCCATGATGTTGTGTTTCAAGAAGAAGTACGCTGTTTGTTATCATCAGTCCCTAATGGGAAAAGCAATGAAACAAGTTAATTGCTTCTTTAGAGGGCTGAAATATTTGGGAGCTTTCTCAGCACACATGCACGTAACAGTTACCTATGCTGCAGCTAGTCTTTGGCTTTTCAGGTAAGAAAAGCAAGAATATTTATTACTTAATATTCTTGTAAGTCAAACACAGCTGAGAACACGTGTTTGAGTCACTATACCTGCAGTGAACCCTTTTCTCCCCCTGCTTTTGTAATGGATGTGCCATTGACTGAGCTGACGTGAATTCTTCTGGCATCATCAGCTGCCTCTCAGGGCATGGACTGTTGTAAGGGACATTTAAAAACTTTGCAGGTTAAACCACCAGAAGAG
Source organism: Gallinula chloropus (assembly GCF_964237585.1). Lineage (NCBI taxonomy): Eukaryota > Metazoa > Chordata > Aves > Gruiformes > Rallidae > Gallinula > Gallinula chloropus. The sequence goes on from NC_140085.1 coordinate 201,016,332, forward strand.
CACGAGCTCCCAACTGTTCGTGCCTTTGTATTGCCTGGCTGATAGCTGTTCAGGCTGTGTGTGCCACCTCCCTTTCACTTCCATTCCGATACTGCAACAGTGAGTCTGTAGGCTTTGGTGGAGTATCTGCTCATTTGCACTCGCTGGACATCAGAATTAAGATCATTAGTCCAGACAGCCTTAATAGAGTGATTGCTGAAGCCTGAACATTTGCCAGTGAGAAACAGACCCTCTCTATGTAAGTCCATTTGTTCAAATCAAAGATGGCAATGACAGAAAGTCACTGCCTTTTCGCAATTGTTCTTTAGTTGCATTTAAATTAGACGACAGTTTCAACTGTTTGCTGCCCTGAGCTGAAAAGTCCAACCTTTCTGGGGAGTGATGTTGCATTGCGAGATGTATTTTGTGAAGGCAGCAAAGTTATTTGGCCAATACTGAATTAAGCATTCTTGCAGCACCCTATGTGGGATTTTCTGAGTGCTAATCCTCCCAGATGGGGCGCCTTCAGATGGAAAAGATAAACCCCAGGCCACCCAGCAGTCCATCCAGACGATAGGAGACTTCAGTGACAGTCACACTTGTTCCCTGAGCTTTTTCTTCAAAAAGAAAGTATCTGGACATTTGGCTAGGCAGGTGCCAGGCAGTTAGCAAGGACAGACTTGAGGGCAGCATGGGCTAGATGAACTCTAGAGGTCCCTTCTAACCTCCACTGTTCTGTGAGTCTGTGAACACAAGGACAACCATCAAAACATCTATGTTATATTCTACTTCCCCAAATGCAACAATGATTTTGCTTTGGGTTACCTCATTTTCCACAGGATGCAGATGCAGGATCTCAGCAGAAAGCAGGGCACCTTCTAAACATTATGTCAAAAGGAAAACCTGAAGTCTTTAGTTAAGCACTTGGAGAAACTTCAGAATGTATGAATTCACTGAAATCAGAATACACTCAGCTTTCAGGAATGGCAAGGGTTATAAATGGAATTTTGATGGAGTCTCCAGCTAAAATGTAAATAAAAAGGAATTTAAATTTGTATGCTTTTAAAGAACACTGTACTCTGTTGTTTTTGCACTATCTGGTGGCCTTCAACAGTACTGAAGGTGATCTTGTGGTAAAAAGTGATCTCTGCAACTGCCTTAAGTGAAAATCGGGAAACAAATGCTTAAAAAAAGGTTTCCATCATATAAGTAATGCACTGATGTCAATAAAATTACTATTTTTTTGTCTTTGAATCCATGCATATGTACGTCTATACATGAGTAAAAGTAGTAGTTTGAATATATCTGAATTGATGCATTTTTATAGCTCTGCTAAAGGAATGTATGATAGATAATATACTACCACCTGAAACAGGGAGCTTACACAGGCTTTTGGGTTACTAAGGCTCTAAACAAGAACTATTTCATGGGATTGTGGGGTAACACATTAGTGTTCAGTTCTGTTCTCAGTCAATAGAAAACAGCAGTTCTGTCAGCTTCAATATTTTATGCCTCTTCCGGTTATGATTCTTTAAGCATTATTACAGGTCAAGTAAGGTTCCTTCCCCACCCGCCCCCCGGAGTGTTAAGCATGAGGGGTTTACCATTACCTTGTGCATTCTTACAAAAGTAGCCCAACCCCCGCCCCCCCCCCCCCACTTTTAACATGTTAATAAATCAAATGAATTAAAGTTATTTTTAATGTAAAGAATAGTGCTTTAATGTAAAGAATTAGCTGAGATCTTCGCTAAACATAAGCAGAAGTTATTTTTCAACCGAGAGACTGGAAACGATGCTCATACCTCTCCAAAATGGAAGAGCTTGCACTCAGTGTTTTATTCATTTTCCCCTCAAAGGCTGACTTGGAGAGCTTTTCTTGAAGGATATGCTGGCAGATATTTTTACCTGCTGAGAAAACTGAATGAAAAGGAGAAAATGTGGTAATGCCATAATTCTCACCCAATCTTTAGAATATCTATTTGAAATTATTATCTCATAAACTAGAAAGATATGTTCTTTAAGCTTAAGAAAACAAAGCCACAACATTTGTGGGTTGCAAACTTGAAAAAGAGTACTTTATTTCCAAAATTTGTTATCTGAAGATTTTATTAACTTTTGAGGACAGGGTGTCATAATAGGCATTACTTTATTTAAACTGTGCTGTGTGAGTTATCTCTGATAAAAGCTTAGAAACCTAGCTGCAGATCACCATATTCCTTGCTCAGTCCTCAGAGTGTTTACTTTTCCTCAACAGTTGTATTTTAAACTGGTAAATACTCAGGAAAAGTGACCATTCTTCCCTTTCTAAGTCAACTATCAAGGTCAGATTAAACAGAGCTCTGAGCAACCTGACCTAGTTGAAGATATCCCTACCTATTGCAAGATAGTTTAGATGAGATGACCGTTAAAAGTCCTTCCTAAACTATTCAATGATCTGATCCTGTCCCACTGATTATGAAGAAACACATGACTCACTTTACCTAACTTTTGGGTATAGGAATGCTTAATTGTGGTTCTCTCTGTTTATCTGTAATAGGATTCAGGAGTCTGGTTAAAGTGTAAAAGTGGTTTCATGGAAGTATGATCACTCAACATAACCTGAAACCAACCAATGCTCTGGAAGCATCTTGTTATTCTTATCAAACTTGGAGGGGTTAATTGAGTGAGGACCTGGGCTCCATTCCTGATCCATAAAGTGCATTACAAATGGATGTCAAACTCTAGCAGAGTAAGCATTCAATAAGGCAGTTGAAATTTCATAGGAAAGAGTTTTTTTGATGGAAAAATTGGTTTTTAGCTATGTCTATTTTTATGGGAGGGAAGGCAATAGCTATGGAATTTTTTCAATTTTAATTTAATAGGTTTGTTGGCTGCTATTTTCTAAAAGAAATGTTATTTGCTAAAAGCGAGTAAACACTTTCTGGTGAGAATCAGTAAAGGAGAAAAAAAAAAGGCAGCAATTAGCATAGAATAAAATGCTACATTGGAGAAAGTTCAGGTGGGGTCCAGATTTCACCTCTGTACTTTTATTCAACACATCCATTGCAAATGTTTCTGTCATATAAAGTAAAAAAATCCTTATAATCAGAACCCCCATATATTTTACAGCAGTTACATAACCAAAGTTATTCGTGAATCTGCAAGGAAAGTTTTGCATAAGCAATGACAGATGCAGATTTTGAACTTTTTTTTTAAGTCCCGTGGTTTATTTTTGAAATTTTTCTTGGCACTGTAAAATATTTCTGAAGATCATGAAAGGGTTTAAAATAAGAGAATCAGACAGATTTGCTGATATTTTCCCAGTCTAAATTGGGCATTAATCTCGTGATTGGAACCCTATCATCTCATGTACAAACAACAGGTGGTGAGAGATAGCAAGTTCTTCAATTAGAAATAACATCTCTCTTCTCTTCCCTACAATTTCATAGATATTCTTAAGCAGTCAGATAAGTCTGTAAGCTAAAGTAGCATAAGAATTATGCACCAGAACAGATAAATGGTCCATCTAGTCTGGCATCCTGTCTCTGACAGTGACTCATGCCAGATGTTTCACAGGAAGGTAGAATACCCACATAATGCACCTGATTGTGTAATATTATACCATGAGATGAAATCTCTGTCTGTCCCCAGCTGGTGATCATCTTATGTCTGAAATAAAGGCTGTTTGCCCTATAATTTTTAGCCTAGTTAGCGTAATTATAAGGCATATTCTTATTCATATAAAAAGCCTAATTGTTTTTTAATCTTACTAAACTGATTTTTGCCTCTTAGATCTTAATATCTTCTTTCAAGTTATTCTGCCTTTTCAGGCACACAGATTTGCTGACTGTGCTCTGAGGGGCTGTGGCAGCATGTTGCAGCTGCCTCCAGTTCCCTGCTTCCCAGGGACCTGCTGTGCCATGCAGCGAGCAGGCACAGTACCTGGTCCTAGAGACATCACTGCTGCAGTGTTGACACCAAAACCCCTGGAGAGGGTAGAGCATCATTCCAACACACAGACACCCACTGCACTGTATTTCAACTGCATCTGCATCCCACATACTGCCCTCACCCTTCCAAGTGCCCAAGACCTCATGGGCAGTAAGGCAATGTAGGTCCTGCAGTTGTCTCTGGCCACCAGGCTGAGAGAGAAAAAGTATTTGATGAGTCTTTTCATCTCTCTTAGCTCTTGGCAATCAAGCAGAATCTAGCAGATAGGGCAAAAATGAGCAAAGAGTTTTCAAAACACTGAGTCATTTGGAGAAATTAAAATTTGATTTCATAGTTCTGTAGTTTCTTGTGGGCCTCATCATAGAACATCTGTAGGGTTCTGAAGATGAAGTTACTTCTTAAAGATGGACTGAGCAAGAAAGTGAGTTAAATCTAGTTTTTGTCACTATTCTGTTAGTAAGTTGACTGAGCTTCATGTCCATTCAGAACTCCCTAAAATGTGATCAGGGGAGTCAGTCCAGTACAAAGTTAATACTGGACAAATACAATAGAATGAAAGCATAATTCCTGTTGTAAGGGATCACAAAGGTCTCTAGTTGAACCTCCTGCTCACAGCAGGGTCAACTATGAGTTCATGCAAAGTTACTCTGGGTTTTACGCAGTCAGACATTGAAAATGTCTATAGGCAGAAGACTATGTAACATCTCTTGACAACCTACAACCTCTTCCACTTCTTGACTGCCCTTCTAGGCAAAAAGTTTTCCTTACTTACATTCTGAACTTTTCTTGTTTCAATTTATGTGCCCAAAACTTATCTCCACGATACTGGAACCACAACAGGAACGATTTTGCCCAGTGCCATCCAAAAGGCAGATGCTAGACATCTAGGCCAGGTCCATAATAGTGGAGAAAGGTGGAAGCCCTAAGGTGGCATTTTAAACTGTGCTAATCTGTGTCCACAAGAGGAGGAACAAGACAGACACTGGAGATTTCTGTCCCTCTCCATGGTTGAAAGAGTTAGCCTACATTTCATTAGCCTGGATTTAGAAGATGAATTTTTTGGCTAGGTTGAGATGAATCCCATCCTTACACAGTAATATCTTGGAGCACTCAGAAACCCCGTTAGCCAAGTTGGTGTGGACGACTATACCATTCGGACATTCATGAGAGGAGGAAAGGTCTGACTGTTACAGAAGATTTACAGAACCAGAGGCTGTATTGATTCCTATTGCTGAGCTGTTCTAACAAAGCTGATTTTTAATCCCAGTATGAAGGCAAGTTTATTGGGTTTTAAATAGAATGTTCCAGTGCTAATGAACTCATCAATATAAAAATATATTGACTCTCGTTGCAATCAGTTGGTTTCATTAAACAGGCATTTGTCTCACCTTAAATCCATTATACTTTCTGTATATATCAGCATGAATGAATACAGTAAGTAGCAACCTGTACAACTTCATTGAAAGTCATATATTTTCATTGGAGCATCTATACATAATTTAATTACATGCAAGTTAGCAGAGTAAACAAACAACAGTGAAACACTGCTTTTTTTTTCATTTTTTTAACTTTCTTTAATGGAGTCTAGTAAATTATTAGCTACTCTGAATCTGATATACTTACTGCTTTGCAAGTGTTGCAAACAGTCATGAAATTCAAACCTTTCTTGGTTTCAGTAGTTTTATTACTTCATTTTTCTGGCATTAGTTACAGACAAAAGCAAAAAGATCACTTGTAGTAAGTTTGAAACTTGCATGGCATCAAAGTTGACTTGACTTAAACATATGCAAGGATTGTTAATGAATAATTCAGAAGTGCCCCTAATTTGTCATTAACAGATGAAAAATGTCTATCAAATCAAGCTTCTCCTACATCCTGTTTTAAAGCATTACATTTTAGGTCATGATGTGTCATGCCATGATGGTGATATCTCTGATTACAATGTATGCTCATGATTATCTACGGTGAACTAGGAAACGAAATGCCTGTCGCAGAGTTGTCTTTTCCCAGATCTGACTTTCCCTATGGAAAACTGTGCTGAAAAGAGTGACTTCATGTCAGCAGAAAAGAAAGACCTTTATTGTTGAAACACAGGAACCAACCTTTCGCTTTCAAAATTACTGTAGCTCAGAAACATACCAGCTTTTTGCCTGAAAATTAGTTGTGAGCCCAGCATTTCAGTTTCCAATAAGAAAAGCAGTACTATCTGAATACATGTTTAATTATACTGTGTGCATATGTATTTTATATATAAAATAGTATATAATGTTATCTAAAGAGAATTTTTGAATGTTCAATTTTACATTAAAATATTATTCAATTAAAAAAGTAAACAGCACCTATAAATGTTAGTATTTTTACTGTGTCTTACTTTCTAACAATAATGCTTCATAATCCTCCTTTCTGTAGAGTGTTCCCCTCAAGTACAGAAATACCATCCGTCTGAAATTATTTCTGCTACATATTCTCATAAGATGCTAATAATATTTTTTAATTCTTGCCTACAGTTCACCAATTTGTTAGCTAGTTCTTGTGTAGCTTTTCATTACAAAAACATTCGTATTTTAGTGCTTGCTGAAAAATTATGGTAAAACATTTATAAATTACATAAGTCAAGACTGTGGGATTTATGTTTGCGTTTGTAGGGTCCACGTGTGTGTGAATGTTGTGTGTGTGTGAATGAAAGCTAACTAGCATGCTCTGAAAGATATCAAATAAATGTAAGCAATCTCTGAAATCTCTCTCTCTCTCTCTCTCTCTATATATATATATACACACATACCTATTTATGCATGCATTTTTTCCACTTTATTTTTCCAAGGAATTAATTACAGAGTAGGGTCTGGAATTATATGTGCAGATCTCTGGTGTATGATGAAATATGAAGCCAGATTTTGAACCATTTTTCATGTACTGTAGTCACAGGCAGGGATGGGTAAAGCGGAAGATGAGGGAAACTGCTGGTGGTTCAGCACTTTCCGCTGCAGAGTTTTTGCTGCACTGAGCACCGCTAAAAAAGCTATTACAGTCCTCATATCCTCCCATGGTAAATCTTCTTCTAAATCAAAATAACTATGAAATTATCTTTAAATGAGTGTTTGATTGATTGCTAATGTAGTCTGTAACAGAAAAGGCAACCCTTGCTCCACCCATTGGTAAGGACAGAGAGCCTTTTCCTTCAAGCCAGAAAAAGGGATGTTTCCCTCTGTTTTTTGTCGAAAGAGAGGTGCTGTAATTTCATTTGCTTTAATTTCTATTAATTTTTCTTCAAATCACTTTTCACAAATGTAAATGATTGCTCAGTGTGGGCCTTTCAGCAAATCTAAGATGGCATAACTCCACTGATATCAATGGGCTAAGTTGACTTGCAACAACTCAGATATAGCCAAGAAAGTGAAAAATCAATAGTGATTCAGTCCCTTTATTATTTTTTAATCTGTGGTATCAGTCATGTGTTAAAAGACAATGTCCAGTTATTTCTTTTCTGAGATCAAACTTCAATATGGACACTCAGTTCAGCATCAAAAGTTGATATGAGAGGCCTTTAGGTCCTTCACCTCAACCTTTCTGAAGCAGAAGTGTAATTGAAAGGTAGCACTGCTGACCTTCTTTCATGTGCTTCATTTTACATTGCAATGCCTTGTTCTTTTTTATTGAGATGTCAAATCCAGTATATCGGGAGATTTCCCCATGTGGTACTTTCAAAGCCCATGATTTAAACTTCCTCGTTTTTCACCTGAGATGAAATGGTTTCAATTCTCTTGTCTACTGTAACTAAAATTTCCTAAAACCTGTCAAACTTCATGTGATGATCCAAGCTTCTAGAAACCACAGATTTAAGTTAAAAAAGATGAACACTGTGGTGCCACTGAAATTGAAGGATATCTTCTTCAAGGGGATGGGGCCATTTTGGGCTTGAAGAAAACCATTTAAGACAAACCATTATTAAACAAAGCATAGGAGGAAATCTACCTTGTACTGTTATCTCTTCAGTGATTCCTCTTTTCTGCCGTGTCATTTGTCTCAATTGGATATGAACCAGCTACAAGGGAAGGTAGCTCTTCTCTCAGAGTTTAGGGATTACAGCAGAAGCGATGGTGTATATAAAGTACATGAAGTTCTAGGTGAAATATGTTTTGTGGAAATTACATTTAAAATGAGGATAAAAAATCTTAATGAAAAAGATGAGTCACTTCACTGCCCGCTTCTGGTAGCTGCACCATAATTGATGGTAATAATACATTTATTAGGAATCCAAACTCAGATTTTTTTAGATAACTGAAGGTAATTGGAAATAAAGAGAGGGACTGACATCTCTCCCAGACTGGATCACATCTCCACAGAAGTGCTGCAGGTGGAGAGGACACACTGTGGCGACTGCCCTCCTTGCATTACCCTTTGGAAAATGCTCCCTCAAGAATGTTCAAAGGCAGATGCATCACATCCAATGAAGGGTGATACTAGAGAAAATGAGGATTTTAGGGCTATTCCTTTCTTTTGAATACCAGATGAGGCAGTTTCAATAGTAATGTCAATAGGGATCAAAGAGGCAGGTGAGAAAGGTCTTGTGGATGGGTGTGGTTTCATTTAATTCACACTAAAGGAAATTATTGCACAGTGATTGGAATATCAAAGGCTAATAGAATCTTATTTCATCAATTCTGTAAAGTATTGATTTGAAGAGCACAGAGCCTGTGCCTTAGAATATCCAATGAAGTCATGGTCTTGCTAACATGTAAATTAATTGCAAAATATCATATTTACATTTGCAGCAAATACTCAGGCTTGATTACTAGAAGGCAGCAAAAAGAGGATTTTTTTTTCCTCCTTAATTAGATGTGGAACTGGATAGTGAATAACCTGTTTGTCTGTAACAAATACAGCAGACAAGGGGTATATCACACGAATGCATTACCTGGATTTTTCTGGAGAAATTATGTGTCTACTGAAAAAAAGCAGGTAACTAAGAGGAAGATAGAGATGGCTGGACAGTTGACTGCTTCTAATGGTTTTTGAAGGCCAGTGAGAAGGAGTTCAAAGTGATAAAACTAGAGATTCTAACTGAAAATATGGACTTGAAACAAGTGAAAAATATATGGTGTAGAAGCTATAATTTCTGTGATAGAGATGAGTAGTGCTTGTGTGGTTTAACAACTCATAAAGTTAAGAGTAGAGCAACATTTTTTTTAGGTTCTGTAAAATCTGGAAACTTGGCAACATCAGTGTAAAAATAAAGATGAAAATATGTAACATGGTGAATTTTGAAGTGTACCATGTGCTGTGGAAACAGATTGTGAGCTGAAAAGATGCTTGCAAGCCATTGAAAAATGTTTCATCATTGACTGAAAGACCACAACAGTGAGTTGAGAAAGCAGAGAAAAAAGAACTGGGAGGGAATTATTTCTCATGGCACTATGTTATGAACGAATGAGAAGGTTGTGTGAGAAGGATGGGGATATAAAGATCTCAAAGGATCTCTTACAAAGACACTGAAGAATAGACTCTGTTTACAAGCAGAGCAACTTTCAAATTGTATGAGGGAGTGGAATGGGCTGACATTTCTGAATAAGGTCTCACCGGGGACCAGACAGGGATCCTCCCTGTGCTGGAATACCTCATTCTGAGATGTGTCATGAAAGGGCACATCAAACATCCATTTGAAATTGTTGACTTGGTGAACTGGTAGAAAAGTATCATGGAACAATATGAGTACATATCAGTAAGAAACTGGTGGAACCTGATGGCATTGGCTTAAGGTCCCCGTTGCCTTTGCCATCCTGTTATAAGTCTTAGCAGAGAAGTTCTGTGACTGGACAATGAATCTCACATGTCCTGGGATGACACTGCAGCTTGGCAGCATGGTATCCATCCCAAACAGGTTTTATTTCATGCATCAAGAAACACCAGCTGGTTATAGCACATGACCTGAGAAGTCAGCTTCCTTTGCATCTCCACCTCATTTAATTTGTTTGGGGGGCATAGGCAGCAATGTAGCTAGTAATAATTTTTGAAATATTTTCAAATCAGCAAAATGCTTGCGTCTCTGGCACTCTGTCCCTTTCTGCTGCAGATTTTGTAAACACAATTCTTCCACTATATTCTCAAACAAATTATCAATAGCCTCAGAAAATTATAAAAATAGCCCTTCTTATAAGTTAATACATCATGGTGACTTCATTAGTTAGCTTTGTTGGAGTTCTTTTCACATGGTTGATTTTATGGTTCCTTGAAACTAATATTTTTGAATGCAGTGCTTTGTCCTTTATTTTTTGAAATGTGAACAAATTGTTTTTTTCTCTGAAGTTTTTTTACTATATTTTATGCCATTTCTTTTATCTATCCCTATGTCTGTGAAGCATTTAGGCAGCAACTTTATGCAGAATTAAAATCCCAGTAAAAAACCCTAACTTGTTTTTTTCTAGAAGTCAAGGGTTCAGTTCCTCCTTGCCCTACTAATTTTTTAAAAATTTTGATTATACATTACTGAAATGTACCGGGATGCAAGGATTCAAGTATTGTTACCCAGTCTACTGCAATTAGATTTGATATTGTTGTATTCTGATTCTTTAGTCAAAATCAGATCTACTTATAGCTAAAAGGCTGTACACCACTTCTCCTACTTAGCTGGAAGAGAGTGCTTAGTAGAAGCTGAGCTTCTATTTTTGCTGTAGGCTGCAAATTCACACTAATAAGTCATACACAGAGGAAATGTCATATTGAATGAAAGGAGAGTAGTCCTCGGTGATTGCTGCAGAATGGTGAGCCCAGCTGGATGAGACACTCGCCTCGAGAAAAGGGGTCCAATTACACAAACTGGGTTTGCATTCTGAACACTTCAAACCTCTGCACTTTCTCATTCTGATTTATCCCACTATAAAGAAAGAAGCTTCTTGGATTTATTTTTCTTCCTTGTTCACTTGGGTAGGATTTATTGCATCATCTCATGTTAAAAATGGGGACTGTATAAGGAATCTGGGAAGACTTTGTTCTCCAGTGACAGGAAAGTCATTGTTTTCATTCTGTCACTGCCACAGACTTCCTCCAAGACCTTAAGCAATCTGAGATTACTGAAGTCCTCTGTGTCTCGGTTTTGAAATGATTCTCATGTGATTCTCATCTGATAGCGATTTCTTGTATCCAATCTCTTAAAAGAGTTTGTGGGTTGTACTAATGGATTTTTGGTCTAGCTTTATAACTGCTGTGCTAATTGTATGAGGGGGGCTAGATCAAAAAGATTTGGCCAAATGTAGCTTTGTAAAAATCTCTTAAGGTTAGATGCAGCAAGGGGAATATTTTGAGGGAAAAGACAAATAAATAAAATCTGATAGGGAATTAATGGGGTGAACATGCTAACTAAAGTTTGTGAACGTATCTGTAGCCAATTTGGTTCTCAGCATTTCAGAAATCAGGTTTTTCATACCTTTCCTAACTGCAAATTTGGGAATCTAACTTAAAGATTCTATTTGTTTGTGAGATGCTGTGCTGAGTCCTTTGGTATGAAGCTAGCACGCTAGCATGGCTCTTGTACACTAGCATTTACTAGAGTCTTCAGCCCTGGGTTAGAATGTCGTCTTTCTTGAAATACAGTGTGCAAACAGCATAAACACCTCCTGCCTGGCAACAAACCAACACTGATGTCCAAATCAACTGTTGTGTTTGTTGCCTGGCTCACAATTTTTCTTGTCCTATCCAAAGTGAATGTTTTTGTCTACAGCATCCAAAACACATGGCAGATTGCTATGTACAGTTTGCCTTCTCTGCTCAGCTGGTGGTCTAAGGAACTCTAGACTGGTCTCAATATCACAAATATCCAAACTCATCAAGTTCACCTTTGCATTGCAGGGAAAAGGAAAGCAGTTATGTCTCTGCTGTTTCTGTTTCAAAGAGCCTCTGGAGACAGATTTAAGCTGGTAGCTGTAAACTACCTTTGCTTTCATCCACCTACTGCTCACTTTATTAATTTTTATCTATTTACCACCAGCTCTCATAGTTGGTATCTGTTTTTTAAGGTTAGGTTCTATATTCTTTTGCCTTGGAGATGATTCCCTATTAATAAATTCCTCGATAATGTGACTTCACAGACATGCATTTACTATTTCCATTTGTAATGCTACACTGAAAAGACATTTCAGTACGTTTTTATAGCTCCTCAAAGTCCAGCCATTCTGCTGGAGAATTTTGTGTGTTGGAAAGTATCAGGGTTCAGCAAAAAACCCCCACATTTCTTTAGCCTTATTTTAAACCTGAAGTGTCATTCAATAAACAATATGCAGGAAAGATTAAAAGCTGGGGAAGGAATTCATGCATCAAAATAGTATTCTCTAGCCTGAAAATACATGAATATGGTTTAGAATTGTAGACTTTTCTTTGTCTGTACTGAGGACTAGGAGTCCCAGGAGATGCCCCAGGGAGCTGAGGAACATATTAGACTATGTATGTTACCGACTGGTACTTTTGATCAGCAATTTCTCATGATAGACAGGCAACCTTAGTCAGTCTGCCCAGCCAGACTGAAATACTGTGTGAGTTCTGGTGTGGTTTGAAAGCTGCACAAAGAAGTTCAGAGTCACGATATTTTGACTTTTCTGTGCATTTCTTAAAAGCTTACTTATTTAAAGTGGAAACTCTCAGCAGGTCCATTCTCACATCTGACATGCACTGTTAGTCTGTGTTGCTTCCAAAGTCTGCTCCATCTTGTCTGTCTCTGTCCACATTGTTCATATGTACAGTTTGTTTGCAGAATGATTGTGTTCAGAAACAGAAGATGATGACTTCAAATTCTTTTCAGTAAAATAACACTTTGCAAAGGCAATCCTGTTTTTTCCTATTCAGTTCCTGCTTCATGTTACTTGTAAATAGACAAGTTTTCTTAGAGTAATTTCACTATCTTAGTAATAGTTGGTTTCAGAAATAAAAAAATTCATAAAGATACTTGCAAGACTTAAATTTTAGATTTTAGAATAGATTTTAGATTTTATTTTTTGTGTGTACTCACTATAGAAGCAGTTTCCCTTCTTCTAATGCTAAGGCAAATCACAAGTGTGAAGGAGAAACTTTGCATTGCTCTTGCCTTGGGTTGCTCTTGTCTTTGTTAAAAGCAGTTTGCCTTTCTTTGGATAAATTAGAGGCCTTCCATTTCCAGTGCTGCCAATCTTGTACCTTTTATGGTCTTATATGTAAATTAAAAATAAAAGCAATCTTTATGCAGATGGAATAATTGCATGTCTAGTAGCTTGGTAAATAAGGCAGCTGATTGGAGAAGTGATTGCCTTTGACTGTCAGATTCTTTCCCTGTTGATGAAATTACAGACTTCAGAAAGTTTCTAAAAGAATTAAAATCTAAGTATGGCTTTTCATATTAGTTTTCTTTTCCTCAGTGTATTATTGTCACATATATAAATCTTTGAAATCTCATCTGCATCAGATATAAAAGAAGTTAGGAGAGAGACATTCCATTATGAAAAAGAATAGCACAACCCTAATTTAGATGAACTGGAAATGACACAAGTACCAGTGAATAGTGGTTGATTGCTCCTATGGATTATTACTATTTGTAGCCTTGCTTAGAGGATGACAGGACAGCCATCCCTTGGCATAACGGGATCCACTGTATTATGAATAATTCCACCTGGCTCAAAATGTGAAGCAAAAGGTGGTTGCTTGCTTCTGGAGGATTCAGTACTCACAAAAGGTTCATCTGAGGTGCAACCTTACAGGAAACTTAAGGGAGAGTCTATTTTTTGAGAAATGCCCAATGTGAGCCAAGGGACTTAATGTGGCACGTGTCTGCCCTGGTGTTTAATCCATCTGCTTTTCTCTGGGGCATGGCCAGACTGGGGATGCTGATGGTGGCCTTGGGTGTGTGAGCTGTCTGTCTGCATATTCAAACTGGAGAATGGCACTGTGAAGAGCAGTGGTATTCATATTATGGAGAAAGGGGGAAATGAGGCAATTTGCTGTGAATCCATTTAAGCAGAGCTTCAGCTTCAGGGTCATGGTCTCACCTTTTGCTTTTGGCTCCCTGGAGTCTCACACTTGCCTGTTTACAGCTAATATATTGCTTGGTTAAGTGTTTGCTTTTCTTCAGCAGTGTCTGCATTTTGGTGACATGTGCAATGATCCTGACAATATGGGTCTAATGTATACAGACACTTGTAATCAGAGCTAGAGTGTAAGAGTTTGGTGGGCTGAATATAGAGGACATGGTTTTCACTGACATGTACTAGAAGGATACCTTTTCTTAGCTTTTGCCCTTTCGAGTACTGGATTTGAATATTCAGGGTTATAGCTTATAATCTGAACTAATACAGTAATACAGCTGGTTGTATAAAACAATTGTCACCCCTGGATCTGAGTGGAAAATGGTATTTTTTCAGGATTACTGCTTCCCTCTGCTGCAGGTGAAGGACAAACAAGAAGTTTACATTCTTTGGACCAGCACTGTGAGTTTGCTCACTCCTTTACTCATCACAGAACCTTGTGACACTTTTACTTAATGGACTGCTTGAGAAACACTTTCAATATGAATGAGAGATCCTTGCATGGCAACTGTGATAGCCTCCAGTCAGAACAGAAAAAAATGCCAGGTTGTTTACTTTATGTTGTTTGTGTTATGCAATGCAATGTATTTGCAGACAGAATAATAATTGTAATGTGATTGTCTGTATTATGCAGTTATGCTGCCTTTAGTATACAATAAAAGAGATCCAAGGACAGTATTTTTGCAACCTTACTATATTACTGATTCAGTCCAAACCAACTAACCAAAAAAACCAGCAAAAACAAACAACACTTAAGAAAAAATAGAAACAAAAAGAAAATTCATCTGGGGATGTATGTTTGGCATCTTTCAACTTGATCTGTATATATACCACTCAGGCTTAGATTTGAGGATTGTCATGCATCTTCTGACAGCTCTGAGGATACAGTATAGCAGATGAAAGCACAACACAGATGATACAAGGAATGAAAGAATCAAGATCTAACAGGGTAAAATAAATAGCTGATGGATTATAAATATGTAGAAAATTACCATAAATAGTGACACACACCTTTTTATAAGCTCTCACTCAACAAATCTAAAAAGATTAACAAAAATCAAAAAGCCATGCAAATCCTGGTAAAGCGCAATAACCTCTGGCAAACCAAGACAAGCATCATATCTGATAGATATATCTATTGATATAGATAGATAGATAGGTAGATAGATAGATAGATAGATAGATAGATAGATAGATAGATAGATAGGTAGATAGAGACTGATTTTTGAAAACTACCAGAATAAACTTTTGTTAAACAGAATCAAAAATAGGCTTATTATCTTCTCATGAAAGCATTGTGTTTCCAGTCCTGGTGGCTTCCAGTCCTGGTGTCCATCTGACTCGGGACATCTGGAAGATCCATTTAGAGCCTGTGGAGTAAGGTAACCACCACCAAGTTATCCTTCATCCACTGGTAACCGTGTAGCCAAGAAAGAATATTAGAGGGTAGGCAATGACTCTTTGCAGATGTTGTAGTCTCCCTGGGAACCAGTCATGTCAAGGTCATGGTCTTCCAGAGGTGAAGCAACTATCTCACAGTAAGAGCTAGGATGCAAAATGATGTTCCAGTCCTCCTGGCAGCCAATATAGGGGTGTCAGTGGGCATCCCTTCTGTAAGTGTTTTCTCTTTTTCCATTTAGTAACAACTCAATTATAACTCTTCCTGGACCTGGCACGAGGTAATTTTTCCTTCCCTCACATTATCGTCTGTCATCTGCCCTTTTGTCTCGCTAATGATTCTGAATCAGTCTGCCGTAGCGGCTGTGGATACGCTACCTGCTCGTGTCTGGGTAGGTATTGCTGGAAGGTAACACACCAATAATACGATTCATTAGGAAAACTTCATGTAGAAATAGCTTAAATATGAGATTTAAAAGCTAGACACGTTGACCAGGCTTGTCACAAATAAAATACTGTTCTCTTTTCTTCAGGGCTAGATTGCAGCTTGGATTAAGCACCTTTGCAAAACTCTAAGTGGGAATAAAATTTTATTGAAGTTTAAATGTGGGCATGAATGGAAAAAAGGGCAAGGGGGAGAAGTTGAAGTTTGCTCACTCCCCAGAACAGACTCTCTTTTACAAATTGCCTACATTTAAAGTGAATATACAGGGTTGTTTTGGAATAACTATCTACAAACCAAAACACTCATTCAGAGGGCGGCACCTTTTTTTTTTAATTAAAAAAAGAAGTATATTCCAAAAGTGGCTGCTGTTGTAGTAAGGTGTGGGTTGATAGTAAAAGGAGTATTGATGCCCCAACCTTTTTTCTGGGCTGGGAAGCTAAGGGATGTGGATGGAGAGGTCAGTTATTTGCTACTAGGCTGAGTCAGAAGAAAATGATCATCCTACAAAGCTGCAGGAACTGAGATTTAATGCAACACAGTCCCCTCTATGGATTGATCTGAGACTCGTGTGACCCTGAGCAGATTTGTGCCTTTGGGACATAATTTGACCTTTATGGACTAATGAATCACAAATGATGACAAATAAGTCCTCTTACTGCCCTATATTTAAAACTAATACTTTCTCGCTTTTAAATACTGAAAAATCAGACTCATTTACAGCTTCATTTCCTTAATTTATAAATTAATTTGCATATGGTGGTACATTATGAAAGAGCCTGTTTAGTCACCTTCTGATTTTCAGCCTGCTTTTGCATAAACACTTTTCTTTTGGTGTGTGGTCTGCTTGGTTTATTTGAATTCAGTTGGAAATCCATGCAGTGTTTCAGCCTCTAAATGATACATTATCTCTCTCTTTCTCATCCCTGTCAGACTCTGCAGGCAAAGACTGGTTGCCACAGCAGTCTGTATTAAAGCCTTGGTTCTGGATGATGAACCCTCTAAAGTGTGAGCTTTTTTTTTTCTTTTTTTTTTTTTTTTTTTAATGCCACAGCAGATTCTCAAATTGTATTCTGCCTGTGACTCGGCTTCCAAATGCATCTTTTGAATAATATCTTCAGGGTATACAGCTGTTGAAACTTCAAGAAGTGTGACAGCGCATTCAGCTTCTATCAATCACTTGTGGATCTGACCTTTTTTCGGTTGGCTGAAATAAGAATCCTTTTGTAAGCACTTTTCCACATCTCAGGGGGATAAGGCTTCTTCCCCCTGCAGGGCTCTTTGGCTTTCAATGGGATCCAAAGACCCTTCAAACCTTCCTTCAGTTAAGGTAATTCATCACAAACACCAAGAAGGCAAAAGTGCTCTTTTTTTTCCTTTTTGTCTTTTTTTTTTTTTTTCTCAGAAGGTAGGGTTTTCATTGTTATGTGGCCTATGCTTTTCCTTCCACTTGTGTTTTCTCTTTCCCATCCTAAATATCAGCCAGTGGGGAAGGTGTTTACTTTTTGTTTTCTGTCTTCTTCTGAATGAAATCTGCCTCTTTCATAGAACTCAGTAGAATCCACTGATTTTATTTCTATTTAATTTGTTAAAAACTCATTTATTCATATAGAACCAGAACCATAGCAAATTTTCTATGTATTTTTCAATAGCGAAAAGATGGATTGGGGGACAAAATAGAAGTCAGGATTTAGATGGCAGAGGGAACATGTAGGAATCATTTTTGAGACACACTATCCAAAAACCGTACTGATACCAGATCTAGTAGCAGTATATCAATAGTCAAACTCCCTAGAAATCCACCTCCAGAGTACAGGCTTATAAAGCAGTTTTCAGGAGGCATCTTCCATGGTGCCATAGACTGGAGAAAAAAAAAAACATTTAATGCATAATGTGATACTTGAACGTATCTTGCCAATCTGAGAGTCTTACATCCATACAAATAGTATCACAAAATCTGTTGTCAATGTCCATTACACCCTGATATGAATGAAAGAGATGGAAATATAGTGAGAGAAAGCTCTTTAGTTCTGAGCAGTGTTATTTTTTTCCGCTGGAACTTGCAAGTACAAAGGGGCTATAAAATAAACATAAAAAAGAAGGAATCTGTCATGCTTCTGCCCCATATTCCCCTGCCTCCATTTGAAGGGGCCTGTGTTGGATGTTAAACCTTCTGATTTACATCATTTTTCCTCTAAACTTAGACATACCCAAAGTGATTTCTCAATGGGACAGAAGAGTCTTTCAGACCATGGTTTCTTGAACAAACAAATGTATAAAGTGTAGATCTGGCTAGACTATGATGCTTTGGAAATTTATGTCAGTTTTTGTCAAACTGTTCTCGACCACCTCCTTTCCCCAAAGAGGAATTCTGAAATCTGAAATAATTGAAATGCTTTAAGCGCAGTAACTATATAATTTAAAATACACATTTCCTTTTATTTTTTAATGATAGTTCTATTTTCCTTCTAAAAAAATGACAACCGAAATGCAAACCCAAAATATTTCCTATTGAATTGAACAAAATGCTACATTTAACCCAAAGCAATTGATTTTAACATTTTGCTAGGGGTGCCACCTGAACTGACATGTCAGCTATTCATGCAGCTTTCCTCTGGGTTTTTTTTCAGTGTCTTTGGACACTCAGTATTGCCGTAATTAGTTTTTCTCTCTCTCTCTTCTTTCTTTTTTTTTTCCAGAGAAGAATTAGGGCAATGGGAGTAGAGCTGGGAAGCTCAGACTGTTCTATTAGTTTCTCATTTCTTTTCCTGTTATCGCTTTCTGTTGTGTAACTCATTTGCGAATAATGAAAAGGTTTCTTCACTTCCAGCAAAGGTGTTTTATCTAATTGAAAGCAACCAGCAGGTGGTTCATGTAAAATCTCATTAGCCTATGATTGTTTTTGACACCTCTTTGAAGGAATGCTACATTACCCTACAATTGGAGATACACCCTGTGTCTAGGTTAATTGTCATGGATTATAATACACAGAATACTAACTTTTGCAAGATTTTTTTTTCTTAAAAGAGAGGTTATTTTTGTAGTCTAAGTTAGCTCATGATCTTTCTTGCAGAGTAGGCTGCAACCTTGGTATCCTCCTCATGCCTCTCTGTGCTGGGAAAGTGCCCCAGACTACAGCAGCAGGATAAAACCAAGCACAGAAACCAAGCCCAGCCACTGCAAAGTTATTTTTTGGCTCTTGATTCTCCAAGGCCTAGATCATTTAGATAGCTCAAACACAATTTCCAATTGTGACACAACGATTGAGCACATTTCTAAAAGCTGAGGCTATATCAGAACATGAAGTTAAAGATCATCATGTGTCTTCTCACATACCAAAGGGCAATTTTGTTATTCCATGGAGAGGATCCAAGAAGTGGAAACAAAAAACCAAGATATCTACTTAGGCACTGATGTCAAGAGAGGAAACACACCCTTATTCAGTCTCTCTTAAGTATCTGCTCCTGGGTCATTTCTTGCTTTTTTTTTAAAGCTGTGGAAATCCTGATCTGCTGGGGCAGCTGCTAACTAAGGAGGGACCCACTGATGAGATATCAAAAAATTTGAGCATATGAGGTGTGACCCTGAAACTCTTTCTGAGCCCTTCTGAAAGGTTGTCCAGGTCAAGACTGTGGCATTTGTTTACATTAGTGCTATAATTGAAATACTGGAGGAAATGTTTTTAGTCCCTTGTAGGATACTGATTTAGTCTAAAAGTATTGAAAGGTGCTATTTTTATGATTCTCTCAGAGTGATTAGTGTGGATGTATGGCCCAGAAGTGTACTTATTTTCTGTTTTTTTTTCATGTGTATTTATATTCTGACTTGTATATCTCCTACTAAAGTTTTGGGAAGAGGCTATATACATTCACATAAACAAATGCATATTCATGGTATAATAGAAAAATGTTGATATAAGTTACAACTGTCAGCGCAGTGTTTATGTTCTGGCTTTTCCTCATATATAAAAAATGAAACATACAAGTAAGCAAGAGAAGAGTTCATGTAGAACAATGAACTGGGATAAACACAGCTGTACTTCTGAGCTCATGCCCAAGTTGGAAGGAAAAAAGACAATTCAAATTGTAAGTCATTCATTTTGACTTGTGAGGAAAATCTTGGTCCTACAAACTCAGCATACAACAGAAATGATTCCTTGATGTCAGTGAGTTTCCCAGTGACTCATGGCATTTTTGTTTTCCAAAAGATTTAACTGTATCACCAGAGGGATTAGCAATCTTCATATTGTTGAATTTTGCTTCTGCTCTTCACTAACCCCAGAAAAACAGATTCTCAATTAAAGATAAACTGTGGATGTATAATGTGATTTTCATAGTCTGTTATCTGTTAAGTGACAAGGATTTCTCTCCTCAGCATTCCCTCTAGGTCCATAAAATACTGTTTGACCCTGAAATAATTTCACAAGGTTTCCCTCCTGAAAAATAACCACACTCCAATATGTTCTCTTCTGTTTTTAAAAGAATGGTGACTCTACTCTGCTTCAGTGTCCTTCCCTTTTTGACTAAGGTGAAAAATATCTCAGGAGTATCATTCCAGTTCTGTCTCCTGGGCGTTTAAAATCTGGTTCCTGATGTGGGGAAATAGAGAATTAATTTTTGTGCAATGAGGACAGCAGGGCAGTTAACCTGATCTAGGTGCACAGTATGTGTCATGGCATCTGTACAGCCGCATCAGCGGATTTGGTAAATTATTTGCGAAATAATTATGTACAGGGTAGTTTATAGGAGTGAGGAATTATCATCACTGTTTTATTTGTTATTTCAAGTGATTTTACACAATACAGAGCTTTTGTTTGCCACAGCCACCTCTCTGTAGTGAAGCCAAGCAAATGCAGATTTTTTTTTAAAAAAAGTAAACACGGAGCTATAAATTAATGGGATACATAATTAGTGGTTGTGTCTACACCTGTGAAAAGGTGCTTAGCACATCCTCATCAGTCTCTGAGACAGTTGGAGTGAAGAAGTCCAAGTGCTGATGAAATGGAAGCATAAAATATGCAATGGGTGCTGAGCTCAGCCAGGGAGGAAAGAAGAGATGCTTTCAGTGAGATATATCACCAATAAAAAAGAAGTCTTATGTCAGCAGCCCAGATGTTACCTAGGTGTGGAAGAATGCTTAAGATGCCATTGCGTGAGATACAATGAGATACAGAGAAATGTAGATAACAGCTTCAGGGTGATAATGGGATTCTGAGACTCAGAGCTAGTCTAGTCATTTTAAATTTTTTTCCTTTTGATTTGTTTTTCCTTTTTGGGTGTATCAAGTGTCCCTGAAATTCTAGCTTCCTTATACTCTATTATAACTGTTCTTCACCAAAGCTATAGCTTTGGTAAGAAAGAGGTGCAAATAAGAGACAACTCCAGAAAGGTTCAAACCAGTGACGACAGAGGCAGCGGAAAGTTGTAAGTGAAATCCCAAGGGACAAAAAGGCTCCTGCAACTTGCTTTTGTTGCCTTTCACATTCAGCACATGAACAGGGTCCCACAGCATCTTGGGATGACCCTGTTTTCAGTAGTCAGTCACTTAAAATTATGTTACAGCTCTGAAGAATCTGCCTAATTGTGCCTGGAGCAACAGCAGGTATACACTAGCATTTAGCCTCAGGTTTTATTAAAGGAATGTTGAAATGATTCACTGAGATGGTCTAGTCACAGGTCTTGCTGCCATATAAAGAGGTAGTAAAAGTCTATTGACATTAACATGCGAACATTTTTGCTATGGTCCAGAGCTGGAGCTGTGGGTACTGTGCAGGTACGTGTACTCTTTGACTACACAAACTGTGGCATCTGGACAAGACATATCTGATGCTGCAAGAGAACTGCATCAGTTCCCAACCCCACAAAATGTAATGTCATCCAGCATCATCGGCCTTAATGTAGTGGCTATTGCCGCTGCTGGGTTATTGTGCATATGTAAGGAAAATAAATGAATACAGCTTTCATTGACCTAATCACACTGATAAGGACAATTCTGCCTGGGACAATGTGGTGGATTTCAGTTTTCACAGTAAACAGTCCAGTGCTTGTCTTACATTAGGAATTAATTAAGACTGACCCAGAGAAATAGTTGACAAAATTCTTGTGAAAACTATAGTCATTATACACATTAAATCCAGAGAAATATCTATTGATTTGCATTCATACAAAATTAGAAGTCTCCCTCAGTTTACTAAAGCCATTATGCATTTAGAGCTGTATGAGTATGCACCATCTGGAAAACATCAACCTTATAAAATATTTGCTATACTAAGATTAATAATGATTTTTAGGCTTGATAACCTGGTGACTAGTGGAAATGATTTTGAATAATTCCTGAGGAGTTTGATGAGGATGCTACTGGCTTGAAGACTGGTTCAAGCTGCACATATCTTAACAATAAGATATGGTACATGGAACTAAACTTGACACAAGATCTGATGTAACCAGTGTCATATTAAAGAGACTTTGGCATGAAATAACAAACTAAAGCTTTCTCGCTCAAAAAACAGTATAAATAGTGGCAAACCCCTGTTTCAATCAGTGTTTGGGTTAAATTTAAATAAATACCAATATTTGGGTTTTGGAAGACACTGAGGACAGGGAATGGCCATGAACACAGCAGTCTCGTGTATAGAAATCACAGGCTTTATTTTCTGAGTAAAAAAGAAAAAGTGAACTTAAAGACAATCTTGTATTCCAAATAACTGCATCTTGCAAGATGACAAGTACCAATAAGCACCTTCTTGGTGACTTTTTACCTACAATCTAAGCAAGGGCTCGCTGGACATCGCACTCCAGTGGAAACTGCAGTTTACCAGGCTCTTGTATATGTGCAAAACACTACAAAGCCATCACTGTGAGATGGATGGTTCCAGTCACATTCCTTCTGAGATGGATCAGCTTCAAGGATACCACAGAATCCTGAATATTTCTAAAAATGAACAACAATGACAGAAGCTGAACAAAAAGTGCTGTCATATTACTTCTGAGTACCATGTGGTGAGTAAGTTTTAGAAAAGGAAACTCAATGAATTTTTTTAACAGTGAGGAATGGACACAGAGTAATAACAGAAAGTAAGGCTAAGGCAGTGCTCAAATTCACTCTTTTGCCCCAAAGAAAAACCAGATAGTTGTCTAACCTCTTCTTAAAAACTTTCTGTGAAGGAGATTCCAAAACCAAGTCCTATGTTTGCACCCTAAAGTGATCTTTCCACTAGCCAAGTTTTTCCCAAAAATACTTCAAAAACTTTTTGACAAATTTTATACCATTAAACCATAAACTATTCACAGTGACTTTTTTCTTTTTCATCTTTGTTGCTATGCAGTTGACGAATACTCTCCAGTTTTATATTCTTCAGTTGAAACAACCCCCAGTCTCTTAATTTTTCCATGTAGATCGTATTTTCTATGCTTCAGAGGATTTTCAGCATTTTTCTTGCTCACATCTTTCTCAGAGAGTGCTGTCCCAAAATAACTGTACTACTCTATTGGAAAGGTTAATGACAAATGCATTGGAAGGATTAGATTAGGTGTCTTTCACAAGACATTTCTCAAATTTTTGTATAATGCTTACCTGGTTCTGCAATAAGGTAGCACTGTAGATGCTTATTCATCAAAGAATTTTCACATTTTTTCTGTAGCACTGCTTTCTGTGTTAAGCATCATCCCACACTTCTGGAAGTGATTATTTTGGTTAACTCTAGAAATTTCTGTTTATTCACGCTGAATTGACCTCCATTTTTATTAGATCATGTCTCCAAAATCTCAAGCTCTTCATGGATGCTAATTCTGTCAGCATGGTCCTCCCCAAGTTGGTATTGTCATCCAAGTCACAATGAAAATATTTAATATTATTGGCGGCAGATCCCAAATTACCCCATTTTATCTTTCCATTTGATGGCAAATAATTAAGAAATACTCTCCAATTATCACATCCAAGTAGCTTTTAGTTTCCCTAGTATTTTCATTTGTCCATGTTTCCCCAGGTTACCTCAAAACATCAATCTGAAATAGTGGCAAAAGCCTTGCTAAAGTTGGGAATGAATATCAATGCTTTGTCTTTATTCATTGGATTTCCTGTTCTATGATAGAAGGAAATAAAATTGTTTTTGACTGATTTGTGTGGAGCTGCTGCTCAGTACTTGATTATCTCCTTGATGCTTACAGATTGTTTATTTTTTTGGGTTATTTTTTCCTAGGAATTCAAGTTAATCTATTGAGCTATGACTATTACATCCTCTTCTACTTTTCCTTTTTAAAGAGCTATTTTTTCCTCTTTTTCCTTTGCCACTTCATTTGTTCTCCATGAGCTTTCCAGAATAATTGCTAGTGGCTCTCAGCTGCTAGTGGCATTATCCAGTTTTTAAGTACCCTCTTATTAACTTCAACAGGCTTTCCAATTTCATTGAAATAAAAATGAAGATATTTTATAAAGATACTGAGCTTTATGAAATTTGGAGATAAGCCTATTGTCATTCTTAAACCTATATATATATCTTCATGTACATCTACATCTACATCTACATCTACATCTACATTTATCTAAATCGATACATATGCATATAAAAGATGTGTTCCAAAGAAAAACATTGCATAAGAGTTGAAGCATCTTTGCATTTTCCCAGCAGTGGGCACACTTCCCTAATTATTGTAGGTATAATTTCAGCACAACTGTTAAGAGCGGTACCTTTCAGGATGTAGTTGTACAGTTCTATATGGGTGTCTGGAACGTATGGGGATGAAGGATAGATCTCAGTTCTTTTTCCACTTCCCACCTATCCTATTCTGGTTAAAGTATGTAGGAATCAGTGATGGAAATCTGTTAATGCAGTAACATATGTTTTCAGTTAAATGTTGTGTCAGACAAAATCATTATCTCAGTATCTTTCAAATTCAGGGAGCTAAAACTGTGCTATTTAGGTGGACAAGAAGATCAGTAAAGAGGTGGCAGCAATTTAAGGGTAAATGAATAAAAAAGGATAAAAGTCTTCTATAAGATACACCCACCCAAGGGGAATCTTTCTTAGGAAAAACTGTGAATGAAGATCTTTTTCACCAGCCATCTTATTGCAGAATTTTCCAAAGTTTAAAACAATGCTGTATAGAGCTATGTTATGGCTCAGGAGGTTACCCAAGATGATCTTGAGTGTAGATAGAGAGGAGCCTCAAATAGGATGATGAAGGTGAAGAAGAAGGTGAAGGGTTTTTGCAGACAAAATATATCTCTAAATATGAGCTACTCCTCACTGCTATAAATTAACTTTTTCGGTCATGACAGCCCTTAGAAGGCTGAACTGATGAAAATTATTAGTCAACCACAAGTTACAAGTCCCGAGACAGAGCATATATTCCTTTGAGGAAAACCTACTCCAGAAGTACCAGCTATCTGTCCTAGCCAGAAAATTAGTGTCTTGTTTAACACTGGAACTAATACAGACTCCAAGAGAAGCCTCAAAGCTCTATCCTGCTTATATAAAACCAGAAAATTTGTACCGTGAGAAGGGATCCTCTGTTAGCCTCTCCTATCTGCTAGTGTTACTTGCACTTTGTGGGAGCCTTCATTACCTGACTGAAGTACATGCATATTTTTTATGTGCAGTGTCCATGAAGTTATAAGGGGTCTTGTCCTTGGAGCTGAAAGACTTAAGAAGGTTAGAAAAGTCCTTTCTAGCTTTTCATGCATAAAATGTATTTACTCATTATCAAAAACAATAAATCTTGTGAGGAAGAGAGCCAGGCATTTGCTCCCAGCTATCACATAATGTTTTTCCCCCAAATCAATAGCACATTCAGCAGCAATGCATCAGACAGTGGGCAGTTATATTGAGTAGTTATTAAATTAGACTCTCATCCGTCCACATCTATTTGTATTTCATTCTCCATCCTATTCCTTATACCTCTTTCCTATTCCTTATACAGGCGTAACAGGTAATGAATCTAGAGAAGGGTTGGGTTTTTTTGATTTCCAAAGGCAACTGTAAGCCTTCATTGTGACCATAGGCTGTATTTTAGTGGGGGATGAGTAGTCAGGCTTTTCAGAACCTTTTGGAAATTGCAGTGACAGAATTTAGATTTGTTTCTCAGCAATACCATGTTAAAAGACAGCACTGGAATTGCTTAAAAAGCCATCTTACCCCAGAAGTGAATCTCTAATTATCAGAAGTAACAGAATCACAGAATTGTAGGGGTTGGAAGGCACCTCCAGAGGTCGAGTCCACCCCCCCTGCCAAAGCAGGTTTCCTAGGAAAAGTCACAGAGGTAGGTGTCCAGACACGTCTTGAGTGAGAAGGAGACTCCACAACACCCCTGGGCAGCCTGTCCCAGTGCTCTGTCACCCTCACTGTGAAGAAGCTCTTTCACATATTGGTGTGGAACATCCTGTCTTCCAACTTGTGGCCTTTGCTCCTTGTCCTGTCCCCACAGACAACTGAAAAGAGGTTGGCCAGTTAGCAATTACATTTTTCTGAACTATCCCAGTTTTCTAATTCTACAAATTTGGTTTGAACATATTTCCTTACACTTTAAATTCAGGCCTAGGATATGTTTGTAAGTTCATACATTTTTAAAAACAAATTCAAAAAACCCTCCCAAACTCTTAAGTATATTTATTAAAGAGCTGCATTTTCCTCCTTGGAGAGTTCTCTCCTTAGAGAAATATTAAAAAATAGTTTTCACCTGTGATATAAAAGAAAAAAATACATGAATTTGTGTAGAGAACTTGATGAATTTTAGATAGCAGAATTCCAGTACATATTAAATTTCTAGGAATATAAATAAGATTTTTTTTTAAAGGAAGAAAATATTAAAGGAAGAAAAATAAAAATCTAAGAGCAGGAAAAGAATGCTTTTATGGGATGCTGATTGGCCTCCACATTTCAATGCAAAATTATAGTACTCACAACCTTGGATTCCCAGTATTTTTCTAGATCAGAAATATTCTTTGAGCATTGAAAGGTAAGGAATATATACCTATGTAGCTAAACCAGATTAATTTAAAAGCATAGAATATATCAAATC
The DNA here is from genome assembly GCF_964237585.1 of Gallinula chloropus. Lineage (NCBI taxonomy): Eukaryota > Metazoa > Chordata > Aves > Gruiformes > Rallidae > Gallinula > Gallinula chloropus. Next base: position 201,043,136 of record NC_140085.1, read on the forward strand.
TTTGTTCTCAAGTTATTGATGAATATTAGAAATTAACAGAACACTGAATATAATCCATTTAGAATAACGCTGACTGTAAAACCAAAGAACAATCAAAACTGTATAAGGAAAGAATAGGTATGAAGGAAAAATACAGATTGCTCTCAGGGTCAAATCCCTGACTAAAGTGCAATAGATCCACTGAGTTAAGAGAGTGGCCATGATTTACAATGGCCAATGACTTGCCCTGTATGTCTCGCACTCTGACCTTCGCTAATGCCCAGGACCATTGATTCTCTTTTTTCTCCCAGACACTGATTTCAGAGGGGAATTGTGCCCATGAAAACAGGGCAGAATAGGGCCCTTTCATTTTGAGTTGCCATTTCCCAGCTGTAGAAGTGCAGTGTATTAATCAGAACAATCAATAGTCCCCTGACCCTCAATGCACCCCACTCAAGTGAAAAGACTTCACCTCTACTTTTGATTAATCAGCACCAAGTATCCATTTCTGGAATAAGTCTGTCTGGGAAATAGTTATACTAAGTTGATTTAGGGGCTGATTTCACTCCACTTCAGAGAGTTTCTATATGAGGAAGTTCTTTTGAACTGCTTGGGAGTCATGAAGCCCAGGACATTATTTCCATTGTGTCCAACGTTATGTGGGTCACTCCCTTCAAGAATCTGCTCTCAATCCATTCATACTCCAGCCTGTACTGATACTGGTTACTGCACTGACCCAGATGCATGACCTTGCATGTGGGTTGTCACAGTCACCTGTGTCAGTACAGACTGGGTGATGAAGTGATTGAGAACAGTCCTGGTTAGAAAGGCTTGGGGATTTTGATGGACAGAACATTTGGCATGAGCCAGCAGCGTACACTTGCAGCCCAGAAAGACAACCATATCCCAGGCTGCATCAAAACCAGTGTGACCAGGGAGGTGATTCTGCCCCTTTGTTCCACTCAGGTGAGACCCCACCTGCAGTCCATCTCTGGGACACACAGCGCAATAAAAACATGTAACTGTCATGGCAGCTTACAGGAGAGCTGGAGAGGGACTGTTTGCAAGAGCATGTAGTGACAGGACAAGGAGTGGATCTCTCTTAATCTGAGAGTAGGTTTAGTTAGGCATTAGAAAGAAATTCATTACACTGAGGGTGGTGAAACACTGGAACAAGTTGTCTGGAGAAGCTGTAGATGTCCCATCACTGACATTGTTCAAAGGTCTTTGGACAACCTAATGTACTGAAAGAAGTCCCTGGCCATGGCAGAGGGGTTGACCTAGGTGATCCTTCCAAGGCTCCTTCCAAACCATTCTATGATTCTGTGATCTCTCTCTTGCTTTGTTTGTACAAGTGTCTACTGAAATTGTTCCTGCAGTAAGCAGTGGCTCTCCTAAACTGTGATGCGAAAAACAAAAATAAAATTAACGTGATGGTGGGAGAAAAGAGAGTCGAGTTCTGAAGAGCAAGGCTGGGCGGGCATGTTTGCTTCAGGGTTTTGACTGATCGATGTGTATAGTGTGGAGGTTCACACAGCAGTCAGCACTCGCCAGTTATTCCCTTGTTACCTAGTCAATGAATCAACTTAATGAGAAAAGGTAAAGTTCAGCATTTCAACAAATGCTTTCATACGTCACTTCTGAAATATGCCCTATTACCTATTTAAACTGTGGTGCACTCATTTTCTCCCACAGACTCACAGAGAGAATTAAATTTTCTCCTTTTCTGACATTGCTATTTACTTTTTTTGCCTGTCGGTCACTTTAATGTCAGTAGATATTTTAGGTTTCTCCCTTACCTTAATGAATCTGCCTCTCAGGGAGGATGTAAGTAATAAACCCATAACATTTTTAGTGCTTTGCATTGATGGCAGTTTATGCTTTAATTTAATTTTTTTTCTTAAAAGTATTTTAATATATTAGGAAACCAACAGCTTGTTAATACAGATGTCATCAACAATGCCAGGCTGATTAATTCTGGTACCTAATAAAATTAAATTTGGACAATATGGCTATACCTTTTTTTTTTTCTAGTTTAAATTTTTTGCATGAGAGTAAAGCCAATGGCCTGGTCAGTTAAATAGTCCTAAAGTATCATATGATAAAGCAAATGAGACATTAAAAAAAATATTATTCAGCTAATGATTGCTGCAGTAAAGAGTGGGAAGCAGAATCAGTGTGCTGTTGTAAAATGATTTTTTCTGTGAATTTCTCTGATTCAAGTGAAAAATATACACTTCAGTCCTCGAGCATAGCAGATTCTGTATTCATTTTAAGTAGCTCTGTGAGAGAATGCCAGTATATTGAGATGCCCCAATTAAATTTTGTTGATGCAGTGAACTTCTTTATGGCTGAGCAATGCCACTGCTGGCAATTAGACTAACAGCATAGCATACATCACTCAGAAATAATCAGTTGACTTTTGCATGGCAATATGAGCAAGTTTCAGATGTTAAACACTATTCCAAACAACCTTTTTTCAATTATTCCACAGATTTTCAAGAAGCATGTCCATCTTCATCAAGGAAGTGAAGGACGGGTATTAGAATATTTTATTATATGCAAAAACTTGTAGAAATCATGTAAGCAGATGTTATAAAAGGAATAGATATGCTTAGGTAGAGAATACGAGAAAGACATAAAAAAAGACACCATTAATTTCCTTCTCCTCACCCCTGAAAAAAAGGAAATGACATTTTTAAAAATATAATGCTTACCAAGTCATTTCCACGCATTCAGTGATCATCCTAATTCCATCTAGAATCTGTGTTGCCTCAGATAAAATGGAATGGCTTTAGGGTGATGTGCTCAAGGTGATAGGAAGATCAAGAGAGCATTGGAAAATGAGAGAAAAAGGGAGATGTTTCTTTATATTTTGATAAAGTTAAATCAAAAGAATAAACCCTATTTGTGCTTGCTAGACTACTCTGTGCCTGTGAGGCAGGTTTGCCCAGTCTCTGATCTCAACAAATAATAAGGGGGTAGTTGTCCCCCCCCGCCCCATTCTGCACAGTCTTTGTACATGACAGTGCAATCCCCACTGACATTAATGTTTCTTTTTTTCCCTCAGGGGATTTAGAAAAACTCCTGATTGTTTAATACTTTGTCTCTGTATGCAGTTACATAAAACAGCTGCAACCTTTTCCTCACTTCAATCCCAGGGCTGTCCCAGTTTGTAGGGAGTGATATATTTACAGTAGTTGTCGGGAAAAGCTCTCTAGGGAAACCACAGCCCCTTGGTGCAAAAATAACGTCCTCAAGATGCCCTCAAGTTTATACCCTTAGGTTACTTATCTATACTCGTGTTCCAACAAACTGTTAATTAGTAAATGATGGTTATTAGCAAATGTAGATGTACTATGTACTCAATATGGTGCATTTTGTGGGACCAGCTGTGGAAACAGTCCCTCTGAACACAGGAGCTGCTCATGTCAGAGGTGTGATACTAGAAGAGATCAGCTATGGACAGGCACGGTCTAGAAAAGGGACAGCGTTTCAGTGCACAGTGGCTGGTGATTCTCAGCTTCAGTGGCTGGAAAACCCCGAAAGCTCAATTACCACCCACATCTTTTAGGCATTTGGTGAGAAATGGTAAGATTGGTGATGCTTAATTCTAGTCACTTATGATGGAATCATTCCAGAAGAAATCAGAACTGTTTGGTCATCTGCTTTAAACATCTGTTTCAGGTGAGGTGGTAGTAACGTAAAGAAGCTTATTTCTCCTTTCTGAATATAAAGGAACTCTAGATGACTAGGTTAGATCTAAGTGCCTTACTGACTTATACATTTGGTTAGATGAGTTGTGTCCTAAATTTTTCAGAAAGTCTACTGCTTTTGAATGTGCAGAAGTCCCAAGAAATCTAATAATCAGCTCATCAATGCCTTTTTCTTCTTTTAAGATTCATCAGACTGTGTTTGAATTACCTCTGAAATAGCAGGAGAGGTTGAATTGCAATTTTTAGCTGACTCATCAGGCTCAGAGATGAGATTCTGCTGATGAAACCTTTGTATTTAAGTGAATGTATCATTAGAAGTAGAAACTATCACAGCCTCAAACTTCCTCATTCAAAGCAGACCTAAGCCTGAGGTATATGTGCTGTACTGTGCTTGAACAGGACCAGTATAATGGTAGATTTTTCTGAGGTTTGGTTGGGTTTTCTTACATTTTTCATTCTTCTCAAGTCTTCATTTTTTTCCTCAGTTAAGTTTACTGAATGCCTGCCAAACTCATCACATCCCTGGTTTTCTGGGCTGTGTTTTGAATTATTCTCCTGACTCATGTGAGGAGAACATTAGTGCCTTGCCCAAATAGCAAGGCGGGCAACAGCTGTCATTTAAAGGTACATCTGCACCGTGTGCTCCATGTATGGACAGCTTTGATTAAGCCTTGATTCAGGCACAGAAGCCAGTTCTACCTCAGGACTCTAGGTGTTTGTGGGCACTGATTTGCTCCATTTTTTCCCTACTGGTGCATCTTCAATGCCTTTCATTAGGACAGAAGATGTTAATGAGGAAAGAGCCTTCTACTTGCTGAAAGTTATGAGTCTTGTGCTTCATGGATATCTACCCCTATGCATATCTCTGGATTAGATGGCTCACACACCACACAAGACAAATCATCTACCTCATACTTTAAGCTTCCAAAATAGAGAAGCTTCTCTGCTTCCCTCTGGGTTTGTCACCCTATATGTGGCAACCAACCTCTCTCATTCACTTTGACTTTTGCCCTGTGACCCAACCTCTCATCTGCCAGGAGGACAATGTCCAGACGCCTCTGCCACCAAAGCACTGATTTCAGGATGCACTTTCTGTGGTAGGTTTTTAACTGACATCAAGTTTTCTGGAACATTCTCTCCTTTAGTAATGGCATAAGTTTTCCTATTAGTATATAGGTCACTGGTGAAACTGAAGCGTGAAGTCAGAGAAAATCTTGCTCATTCCTTTCCATCTTCCGCTGGTAAATTTGAAGGTCCTTGAAACAGTTTCTGACACACAAGTAGTTAGCAATCTCCTGGATTCTGAAATCACTAAGGTAATAAGTATGGAAGATAAGAAACTGCAAAATGATGGGCTGAGGATAAAAATAGACTCAGAAGTTATTTCAAATGGCATAGAAAAAAACTCAGCCCTGATTTACTAGGAACTATCTCAGTCAAAATCTGTTTATCCACTCATGCCTGTAATGGTGCTGTACAGAGAGAAGACTCCCATAGTCTTATCTCTGTTTATTACTATTCATTACAATAATAACGTACAGCAAATTTCTCTGCTTATTGAAAGAAGGTTGATGTACTGTACATGTCCTAAGTGTAGGTACTGAAACAATGCTGTAATTACCCTGTTTTGCTCTTCCTATCCTACACAATCGCCCTTTTTTTCTCCTCCTTGTTTAGTTTTAGGGCAAATTAGGAAATTAAGTGTTAAGTGTCACCTACCCTCCCTTTCAATGTAAGGTGCTGGAAATCACAAGTACCCAAAAAGAAGAAATTTGCTTATTTTAGTGTAACAAGTGAGAGGGGATATCATGGCTGGAACCATAGTTCATGGGAGGGCTTACCTTCCTTTTTTCCTTCTTCTCCTTCCTTGTTGCCGTCCCTTTATTCTGAAATCAAAATCAAGTTGGTGTTATTTAGGATGCAATGCTTGAATGTTCTCTGATCACTTCATATTGCCATCTTTCCAAGAGTCATGTGGTTCACTGCCATTAGTCAAAATCAGTTCAAAGAAATTTTTTTCCTTCCGATAAGCAAAATCACATGTGCCGAGGGTTGTACTTATATCTTCAGTGAGCCAAAGTCAGTTTTTCATAGGTCTCTTTGCCTGAAGAACTAGTTTTTTTGTAAGTCTGCAGGTGGTAGTCACTGTATATAAAGATCCCTACTGGATATGTTGGGTTTTCTTTTTTTTTCATTTCCCCCCTTTACCTCCTACTGTGCTTTATTCAAGCACTGCAGTGGGAATCTGGAACCTTGAGTTCTCCTCCTGAGAACCCAGAGCACGCTCGTGAACTGCTCCACAGTTCAGCTTTGTCTTTATGCAAACTGGGAATGCCTGATATTAATTTTCTCCATACAGCTGTTATGATTTGGCACATGAAGCTTAGAAAATTTGAAATTATGGAATAAAAGGCATACTAATATTATTTTGCTATTTCAAACATTGTTATAACAACCCACATTTTAAGACTATTTGGCCTATGTACTGAACAAATCCACTCTCTGCATACAAATTACTCTCTGTGTCCCTGCATGCATACCCTACATTGGCTGGTAGAAACATACTCAGAAGGGCCAAATCTTGTGCTATTGTACAAAAATGAAATTGCCTCAGGGATTAATTTTCCCCCAAGTATTTTCTGGTGCCAGATTATAAACTACTCAAGCACATGTTTAACTGCAAATCTTCAGAGATTCTTTTAGGAGGAAATATTGTGCTATGTCTTAAGATCAGCAGTTCCTGTTCTGGCCTCACAAATACGCATGCAGAATAAGATGTCTTTTATTCTCATGAGAATCCTCTAAAGGTCAGTTTAAGCAGGCTGACACGGTTATAACTAGGCAAATATCTCAAACTGATGGCTCATTTTCTTTGGAGAAGGGTGTTTAGTCAATAGATAAGGCAGTACTAAGAGCTCTGTACAACAGCATGTGATTGATGGTCACAAACCACTGTCAGAATTGAGGCTTTCACAGGCCCACCCATTTGCCTCTGAAAACTGCAGCTTTATGTTGATTTCTCATTTCTGTCATCCTTACAGGCTGTAATTCCACCTTCTTTTTAATTTCCAGTCCAGGTTTTTTTTACTTATGTTTGCAGAGTTGCAAGCAATTCCTATAGTATTTCTCAGTTTGATTCATGGTAACCGCTCAGATGCCTGGTCTCAGCTGGCTTTGGCTGAGTGAGGGAGTTGAAACCACTTCTGTGGCAGTCAGCACAAATTAGAATCTAAATAGGTGGCTTAAGCTAACCTTTCTCTGTCAGGGAGAGCTGAGATGCAGAACATTGGTCACTTCCTACAGCATAAGCAGCAATTTCTTAATACTTGTTAACATAATTGCTGTGATCATCTTTACTGTCACCATAGTGCCTGGAAGGGGATGAATGAAACCTAAAATAAGTTGTATTAATATTCTGCTGAGCATCTCAACCTTGTTTGGGATCTCATAATTGTTGGTTCTTCTTTATTTATTACTTATTTTTTAAAGAAAGCAAAAGGTATTTTTGATTGGCTGGGTTGTTGTGGTGGGGTTTTTTTCTGGTTTGGGTTTCTCTGTTTGGTTTGGCTTTTTTTTTTTTTAAATAAAGGCATTTTTTTTCCCAGATATATTTGAATTAGCAAAAAAACTCTTGCTCATGTTGTTTAAAGATTGGTTTTAGCTGTACCAGAAAGCACAGTTTTGCTTGTAGCTCCTATACCAGGAAATTCATCCGGTTTTATGACTGGAAAACGTCTTCTAGGTTGTACCAGATCTGGAAAAATCATGGGTTTTCTTTTGGTAAGTTATTTTATTACCACACTGAAATGCAACCACTGTCATCAGTGGAAGGGAAATCAGAAAGTTTACATGTTTATACTTCCTTATCTAGTGTCTAGCTCAGCTCAGAGGGAAACTTCAACTTACTTTCTTCTATCCTGTCGCTGTGTTGAAGGTTTGCTTTCCTTCTTTATGACATATTTTAACATTCACCTTTATAAAAAGTTCTTCAACTGATCCATACAACATGGAAGTAGAGCTGGGCATTGCTATTTAAGAAAGATTTGATCTTCCAGGACATTCACAGATTTAATTTACTGAAAACAATTTGTTTGGATCTAGCTGAAAAAAATTCTCCATGTTTCTTTCTGTAGGAATACTTAGTGAAGAGGAAAATTGCAGGTTCTTCTGTCCCATATGGACTTTTTTACTATTTCAATTCTGTCTACTCTCATCTATATAGCTGAAGTTCTAAAATGTCCAAAGTTTGCAAATGAAGGATAAATATACATAATTAAAAAACCCAACAAAACCCCAATTACTTTAAGAGCAGTAAATAAATGAAAAAATACAATTTTGATTTTTTTTTTTTTGTTAATGGTAAGGAACATAGTTTTGTAAGGAAAATTTCATTTTACCCTTTTTAAACCCACAGATAGGGTTGCAAACATGGAATTCATGAATACCGTGGCCCACGTTATCATGATTAAAAAACAACATTTGGAACTGTTTGGCAAGAGAAACCAAAAGAAAAGTATACCTACATAAGAAATGTTATCAAAACTTTCTGTGTTAAAACCCCTCAGGCATGCATGTTTAAATGTGCTTCTCATGGCTTAGTATTATGAGCTGTTTCAGTTAGTTTTCAATTCTTATGGTAGTGAATTCTATTTATTTTTGTGGAGATTATTGTCAACTGGGTATACTTGATTTATCACCCCTGCCACTAGGACCACATCCTGCAGGGCAGTCAAACCCCTGCAAGCCCACGGAAATCACTAGCAGCAAGTCTCCAGAACTGGACCTTATGGTTTTCTGGTCTAACTCCTATAGGACAGCAACTTTGGGTATGGTTTATTATAATTTCTGATGAATCTCAGCACGACATGTTTGATCTCTCATGTAAGAGACCTCAGTTACTGTCCCTGTGTCTCTTTTATTTAATAAGTATCAGCTCAGTAGCCTCCTACAGGGGTCTGCTGAACAAGAGAACAAGAAGTGACTAGAGGTCCATCTGCCTCCAACAGTGACCAGAAGAGAGGCAGTTCAGGGACAGCATGCAAACCTGACTGCTTTCTGGCATCCCCCTGCATTTCCCAGCATCCATGCGTGTTGCAGCCCGAGCAGCAGCAGTGTGTACTTCCCTGCACAGCACTTTTAGCCTCTTCTGTTCATGAATTTATCTGATCCCTTTGTGATCCTGCTGATGCTCTCTCCTCAGCCTCCTGTGGCAGTAAATTTTACAAATTCACTACCTGCTGTGTGCAGAAATACTTTCTTTTGACTGTTTTAAACTGATGTTTTTTAAAACTAGTTTCACCAATGCCTTTTAGTCCTTGCATTGCAGGATTTGATAAACAACTCTTCTGCATTCAACTTACCCACTGCCTTTAAGAGTTTGATATGACCAGCTTTCTTCTGTCTTCAGAAGAAAGCAGAAGAGCATAACCCTGTCCTAGCTGAAGGCTAGAGTAATTTTATCATTGGATCAGGATTTACTCCATCATGATGTTTTACCTTGATCAGGATAAGCAAAGACCACATCAGGAAGGCGTTAAAATAATTGTGATCATTTTATTGGTAAGGATTGCTGCTTTTGTGAAACCCACTTAGGTTGTTTACTATCTTCTTCTTACAGGATGAGTTAAAAAGTCACCAGTATAGAAACATTCCTCCACTTCCTCCTCAGTCGTGTGGTTTTCTCCCTGCCTTTCCTTGTCCTGCTTCACTGGTGACCTCTCTCCACACAGTTATTGTGTTTGATTTCCAGCAGCCTTGGCAGTGACCCTGTTGCACTTTTAACTTGGCTGCCTGTAGCCCCAGCTGCTAAGCTAATGTTTTCTGATTTGTATTCGGATTGGGTCTGGCATTTCCCCAAAGTTGTGTTGTTCCAATGAATGTACCAAAGGTATAAGTCATCCTTACCCTTCTGCTCTGCCACTAAGCTTTGTTTTTTCCATTTGTGCTTGCCTGTAAGCCTCATGCAGCATCCCTAGAAGTCTGTGGCTTCAGAGCAGAAGTTCCCACACCGTGATTTGGACTGAGGGGTAACCAAGAGGCCCCAGTGGAGAGCAGAAATCCACTGTGATGGGCTGTGTGGGCATCTGTTGGCTGCACAGACATCCCCAAGGTGGCATCACTCATACTCCGTCTGGAAGCAATAGCCGAATGGAGCTGAATGAGCCCTGTTGCACCTGACCTAGACGTTGTGGTGGGAATTGATGAGCTGGGGGGCAGGTTTCAGCTAAGCAGGAACAATGGTCTTGGTGTACCAGCTCGTATTTCTGTACACTGTGCACACAGTAGTGTGTGGATGCACCCAAACAACTTATTGTGAGCTTGAGGGTCCCTGCAGTGTGCTCTGCTGGGCGATGTGGACGTGCCTACCGTCCCTGCCTGACAGGCAGAGGCTAGAGGAGAACTTATTTCTGTATTATTTCCACAGTTATTTTTACAAGTGGGAAATGGAAGATGGATTTGACAGGGTTTCTTTTTGTTGCTTTGTTTAGAGCTGTGGGAAACAAAAGATCCAGGAAGACTGAAGGTTGGATCCTGCAGCCATTTACACCACTATCAGATCACTCTCTTGACTTCAGACAAGAGGGACTTAAAGGAATTTTGGATGTGACTGAATCCTCATTGTCAGGGGACACTCAGACCAGTGTTTTATTTCTATGGTACCCTTTCCTTCTGATCATCAAGGAGTTTTGGAGAGAAAACTGCCTTCCAGCCTTAAGGTATTTGTCTCATTAAATAAACATACAGGGTTAAAGTGCCAGGTTTTCTAAGTTACATTCATAAGCAAGAACTTATGCAGAAAACAAACACGGATAAAATCACAGTTGTGTAATATTTGCTACAGAAAGGCCTAAGCAACTAACCATTTCACAGTAAACTCTTTACCAAGCTTGTTGATATGCAGCCATGTAGAAGATGCTCAAATACCTCTCACAGCCCGATTAGCCTAAGGCTTGTGATAAGAAGACATTTTGTGCTTTCAAGGTGAAGAGATGAAACAACACAATAAAAACTAACCCCCTTCCTCCATGATTTTGCATTTCTCTGGCTCTCTGGTGTGAGTTTCTGGCAGAATAGTTTTTCCTCAAGGAAAAAGAATAAATCACTGAAGTAGGTTAAGGATAGAAAGAACAGTACAGTGTGCAGGATGATTTTGAATCTAGAGAAAGTGAGAAAATTTGCAGGCACAGCACTTGTTTGCTTGCCTGAACTGGTTTCACTGAGAATTGCCTGCTGAACACGTTTGTGTTTACTGTACCTAATTGATAATCAACCAACATAACATCTATTCCAGGCTGATGTCTGAAGTGTCACATTAGTTTGTTGTGTTTCTTTGACCTTAATTTTAATTAAATGTAATTGTTTTGGCTGCTGCTTAAATATAGCTGGTATGTTCCAATAAATCACTTTTAGATATTGCATTAGTGGTGAGTACTGAAAATCAAATTGAGCTCAGGATGAAAATGTAGCTTGACTCTTTTAGCTTGTGCTTACTTAGCCAGAAGGTGTTACAGGGTAGGAAAATATTTTAATGGGCATTTTATTTCTGAGTTACTGATTCTGAATCCATAGAAACCATGACAGAGATGTGTGGAAATAATATTGCAGATGGAAATTTACCCAGCTAAGCATTTTTCACAGTGGGACTCTAGTGAAAAACTGGCACAGATTACCCAGGGAGGTTGTGGCTGCTCCCTCCCTGGCAGTGTTCAAGGCCAGGTTGGATGGGGCTTTGTGCAACCTGGGCTAGTGGAGGGTGACCCCGCCCATGGCAGTGGGCTTGGAACAAGATGAACTTTAAAGTCCCTTCCAACCCCAACTGTTCTATGTTTCTATTATTCAAATGCTAATCTCCTGAAGTGATGGAGTCTGGGGTCCTTCCAGGAATCAGTCTTGAATAAAATATTTATTATTATGGAAATGCCTTTACTGGTAAAAAAGAGAGGTGAAAACGCCCTGATTTGTCCATTGTGGTCCACAGTAAGAGTAACCAGTGGCTCCTCCAAAAGGTTTACTCCAAAGACAGTTATAGTGACTCTGTGTGTGCACATGACACAGAACTGTTGTTTCTTCTTGATGCTCTCTAATGCACTCTGTTGGGGCACTCATTAAAAGCTTTACCATTCAAAGTCTTTGAACATTCAGTGTCACCTAGTAGAGCATGCTCTGATTTAATTGTGGTGGTCAATGGGTCTATAAATGGTATCCCCCAGGGATCTGTCTTGGGACTGATATTCTTTAACATCCTTATCAATGACATTGATGATGGAATTGAGTGCACCCTCAGCAAGTTTGTGGATAACACCAAGCTGAGTGGTGTGGTAGACACCCCAGAAGGAAAGGAAGCCATCCAGAGGGATCTTGACAGGCTTGAAAGATGGGCCCGGGGGAACCTAATGGGGTTCAACACTGCCAAGTGTAAGGTGTTGCACTTGGGATGGAGGAATCCCAGACATAGATACATAGAGTGGGAGAAGAGCTCCTTGAGAGTAGCCCTGCTGAGAAGGACCTGGGGATTCTTGTGAATGAGAAACTTAACATGAGCCAGCAGTGTGCTCTTGCAGCTCGTGGGGCCAATGGTATCCTGGGCTCCATCAGAAGACAAATGGCCAGCAGGGACAGGGAGGTGATTGTCCCTCTCTACTCTGCCCTTGTGAAGCCCCATCTGGAGTCCTAATGTCTAGATCTGAGGCCCCCAATACAAGAAAGATGTAGAACTGCTGGAGAGGGTTCAGAGGAGGCCACAAAGATGATTAGAAGGCTGGAGCACCTCCCCTACGAAGAGAGGCTGTGGGAGCTGGGCTCGGTCAGCCTAGAGAAGAGAAGGCTGCAGGGGGACCTTACTGCAGCCTTCCAGTACCTGAAGGGAGCATACAAACAGTAATCAGCTTTTTAAAAGGGTAGATAATGTTAGGACAAAGGGGAATGGATTGAAGCTAAAGGAGGGAAAGTTTAGATTAGATGTTAGGTGGAAATTATTTTTACAGAGAGAGTGCTAAGGTGCTGGAACAGGCTGCCCAGAGAGGTGGTGGATGCCCCATCTCTGGTGGTGTTTAGGGCCAGGTTGGATGGTGCCCTGTGTAACCTTATGTAGATCCAGGCCTGGAGGTTGGTGGCCCTGCCTGTAGCAGAGGGGTTGGAACTCTGATCCTTGGAGTCCATTCCAACCCAGACCGTTCCATGATTCTGTGATTTTATGAATAGTAGTGAGAAACAGAGTACTTTACTGGCTCTAGCACTCTCATCAAGATGGATGGAACCACAAAGACAGGCCTTTGATGCTTCCTGGTCTTAGTCCTGCTGCGTCCTCATGTATTTGTTGCACTTGCCTGTGCTTCTAAACTATTCATTTGTCAAAAGTTCAAGAGGGAAGATTGTATGAGGAAATGGTCCCTTGATTTGCTTGCAAGTTCACTCAGCCTCAACTACACATCATCCTTCTAGACCTCCGATTAAACCTCCTTACTGATTTTCCTGTGCTCACTTGTCTCCCATCTTACTTGCTACTGAATTCCTGTTTACACACATCCTTCTTGGTCCTCCCAACACATTCCAGTTCAACTTCAACTGCCTGTGCCTCAGTTGCCCATCCTATAGTCATTAGGCATATATCCATATTATTTTGTAACTGCAATTAACAATTCCCTTTGGTTCTTCTCCAGCCTGTCCAGGTCTAGCCTGTGCTTTGGATCCCAGTTATAAAAAGGGCTTGCTACCAAAAAAGACACAAATAAAATAGTCATATCTTTGTATGTGATAGCAAAACATAGAGATCAGGACTAATCCAGTTACAAAACCAGCTAGAAAATTCAGGTTTTGGTAAAAATCAGACTCTTATGTATCTCAGTGAGATCTGAAAAAAATAGATCAGGCTTGTGCATTAAAGGTTATTTGTAAACTTTTGCTTGTTTAAATTTGGGCCAAGTATACTTTGTCTTCTTGACACAGTGATTTCAGCTTATTTCAAGAGATTTTTTCAGTGGGTAGGATTTGTCCTTTCTAAGACTGATGTTGGAGAAGGACTAAGTGTTACTGCTGCGATAGGGATATTAACCTCCTGTGTGGTCACTGTTCTTTAAGACTTCAAGCTCCTTGAGGAAATGAATGACTTTCTATGAATTTCTGCAGCATGCAGCATAATGAGCTTAAACTTTTTGGTTTTAAGAGATTTTACTGAAAAGAAACACATTTTAAATTATAACAAATGTCATAATACATATTTGTAAGCTTCTGTAGACAGCAGCAGGATAAATTCCTACTCACTATAAAGTAGGGTGGCAGAATCAGGTTATGTTCTAGTCACTGGCTAGAGAGATTGTGTTGTGTTATGTGAATTAAGTTTAATTTAATGTCCAGAAGAGAGATACTTCCTCTCCTGGTAAAAGTGTTTTGGAAAACTTTAGGCTAATAAGGCAAAAGCTAAAAACATTATGTCAGGAATAAGCTCCATCAACCCAGTAACCAAGGTGATGTTAATAACATCAGCTAAAGGAACTGTACATGAGGTGGTTTTATAAAACCCACTATACTCCTTTTTTATTTCGAAACTGAGGTTTAATTGGTTACAGTGTAGCTGAATTGAGCCAATAAAAGGTATAATTGATTATAACCCCTATATAGCACTAATAGCAGCCATTTTTTATTGTATTGGCAGCCAAAATTGCATTTCCTCTCTGTCTCAGGTCACTTACCATCCAAATGAGCATTTGTTAATGGAACCAGATCATTAGTAGCTGTTTTACTGATTTCCATGTCACTGCTTGAGTGCACATTTAAATGTACATGAAATGTTCAGGCTTGGCTTCCTTTGCCACCTGAATATGAAATTCCCTGCATTTTGACAAACTGCTCATTTTGCAGCTTGCAGAAGAACTGAAAAGACAATGTTGACCACTAACTAGGTTAGTCTAATTACTCTGACAGAAAATTTGGGTCATTGTTATGAAAAGGAAACTGAGGAAACCGTTTCCTCAAGAAAATACAACTGTTACATTCTTAGATTTTGGAAAAACACCATATTTGATTATATATTTTTTTCTACACTGATGTGGGGGGAAATTGTCTGCTTTCTGGGGAGATTACACATTTCAGCTAATTCAACATATTCATCAATGCCCTGGAGTGTACCCTCAGCAAGTTTGCTGATGATATAAAACCAGGAGGAGTGGCTGATACACCAGGAGGCTGCACTTCCATTCAGCAAGATCTGGACAGGCTGGAGAAGAACCAAATTAAATTAAATGAGGACAAGTTAAGGGTCCAGCACTTAGGGAGGAATATCCCCAGGCACCAGTACAGGTTAGGGGTTGATCTGCTGGGATGCAGCACTATGTAGAAGGACTTGTGAGTCCTGGTGGACAACAAACTCTCCATGAGCCACCAATGTGCCTGCACGGCCAAGAAGGCCAATGGTACCTGTGGGTGCATTAAGAAGAGCAGGTCGAAGGAGGTTCTCCTCCCCCTCTATTCTGCTCTAGTGAGGCCATATCTGAAGAACTGTGTCCAGATTTGGTCTCCCCAGTTCAAAATGGACAGGGAACTACTGGAGAGAGTCCCATGGAGGGTTCCAAACATGATTAGGGACTGGAATATCTCTCATGTGAGGAAAAGCTGAGAGTGCTGGGTCTGTTTAGCTGGAGGAGACTGAGAGGGGTTCTCATCAATATTTATAAATATCTAAAGGGTGGATGCTAAGAGGATGGATCCAGATTCTTCTCAATGATCCCCAGTAACAGGACAAGGGGGAACAGGCACAAACTGGAACACAGGAACTTCTGTCTCAACATGAGGGAAAACTTTACTCTGGGAGTGACAGAGCCCTGGGACAGGCTGCCCAGAGAGGCTGTGGAGTTTCCTTCTCTGGAGACATTCAAAAGCCACCTGGATGCAATCCTGTGCAACCTGATGTAGGTAATCCTGCTTTAGCAAGGGGGTTGAACTAGATGATCTTCAGAGGTCCCTTCCAACCCCTACCCTTCTGTGATTCTGTGATCTGTAACCAAATATACATGTGACCCAGGTGTGTAAAACTAAAATTATAGTTTTGGTGTGTATTGAGATAGATGAGCAGCAGCTCAACAAATACTTACAAATCTGATGTGTCAGGCAAACTGCTCACGACAAGACAGCCTGACTTCAACCCTGAGCCTGGTACATCCCCTGGGCTTGATGTCAATTGCCAATAGGGAGCACAGGACACATAGGTGGATGGATGTGAGTAAAATTCAGGACATCTGAATGTGGAAGAAAGAGATGGTCTCCATCCTCACATAAGCAAACTTTAAACAGATTTCCATTTATCAAATGAATGACTAAGGTGCAGAGGAATTACCTTGCTTGCCAGAAATCACAAGGACCGTAGAAATATCTGGCATTTCAATGTGTGTCTCTTGGATGGCACTTCAGCACAGGAGTCCCAGGTTCTCTTTTCATTTCTATGCCTTTATCCAGGCAACAAGGTGATAATTGGCACTGGGATTATTTCACATAAACTCATTACACAGTAAAAGAGAACTCAGCATTTTCCCCAAGGTTAAAATGTTTTATGTAGATCTCTGGTGTGGTAAGAAAGCTTTATGAGAAATGCTAAAGTTTAGAAGTAAGCACATTCATACTGAGCACCACAGAAGTTGTGAAGATTTTTATGAAGCACTGAAGACAGACAATTAGATCACTGCACAGAAAAGCCCAGGATCAGTGTCTCTACTCTGATGAAAGCTTCCTTCTTCAGCTTGAGCAAGTAATTCAGTGTATTTTTCACCTCTCCTACACTGAGCCATCTGTTAGTTAGCCATATTGGCCAAGATAGTAAGTGATACCTCACATTCCTTTCCTTCCAGTGATTTATCAGAATGAAAATAAACAGCCTAACTTCTTTTCTCCAAATGCTGAAATTTTTAACATCTTAATAGCTCTGTGTAATTACTTAGACAGTAGGAGAGATGGCACGGGCTTCCTACTGATACCAAATCTATTCAAGCCTGTCATGATGAAAAAAAAACCCACAAAACTATTTTTATTTTTTTTATGTGACTCCACAAAACCTCAATAACATTTTGCTCCCTATAGGTTGTCTGCTAGTCTCTTAGTTTAAAACCCCTGCTGTTCTCTAGTACTGCCAATTCCCGAGTTGTTTTTACTGGAGCAAACAAGCTGGGAGTCTTTTAGTTCAGAATAAAACCACAGAGCTTAGACTGGAAGGCAAAAGGCATAAGAAAATTCTTAGGCAACTCACAAGGGATTCTTCCTCACTTCCCCTCTTGTAATAATATATAAGATTATATGTGACATTTTCAGTATCCTCCCTAACACATTTATATTGCATTATAAGGGGAATAGACAATATATAGGGGGTTACTCTCCCTTTGTAGGATATCTTTCCTACCATCATATGCTGATAACAAATCTCTACTGAAGGGTTAACATGTGTTTAAAATAGGGCAGGATTTCTGCTTCTTTAAAGCTTAACTGTGTGAAATTCCAGACAGGTCTGGCTTCCAGAGCCTTTGAATTTTTCATGCAATTTTCATTTCTATTCATGATTTTATACTAGGAAAGGGGTTTGAAATGTGGCTTTCTCCCTGAAACTGTTTTATCCATTCACCTTTCTTTATTGATTAATATCTCTTAAAAATATGGAGCCATTACACAAAAATTGTCAGACTGGAATATCCCGCGTGTACTCAGAATGTGTTAATGTGCAACATGCATTTAAATTATTTTTTTATGGATAGCAGTGACTTTTTTTCAAAGACTTTATTAAGCAAAAGAGTATGGAAAATGTCACTGGAGATTTTCTTTTATAAGTACATTTATCATTCTGCAAGTATATGAGGGGTATGCATAAACGGGCGTGACAATTTCTTTCTGTGAATTAGCTTATGTTCTCCAAAACTTGTACTGTTTGAGCCTTTCCTCAGCTGCAGACAGCCTCGAGTGGAGCATAGATTTATGTAGAAAACTGTCTAGTCTGTTGGAAACGATACTGATAGTGATGCTTAGGTGAGGACCTGTGGGTGAAAGAGCATAATGCAGGTACTGTTAAGTGATTTAGCTTTCTGCTTCATTGCTTGAGTTGTTTGTGTGCATATGAACTCTTGTCACTTTAGAACAGAGTTTTTTGCTTGGGTTTGGTTTTTAATTTTTTTTTTTAGTCTTCCACATTGAGCACAGTAATTTATGGTATTTCACAAGCACAGATTTGTTCTGGCTTCATGCTTAGGGTAAAAATGTACGTTTTGCCATTTAAAGTCCTGTTGAGAATATGTAGAGTTTGTTTACTAAGGGTTGCAAAACAGGTAAAACGCTTCCTTCCTTCCTTCCCTCTTTATTTCTCTTTTCCTCTCTTCCCATCCCTCTTTGTCTCCCTTCTATCTTTTCTACATTCTCTTTTCTCTTCTCTCTTTCAGCTGATAGCAAAGACTACCTATATGTGTGGATTTATTTAATTATGTATATTTTAGATATGTATATATATATACATGAATATATATTTGCGATACATATCTTTGAGTAGAGATGGGAGTATATGTGTGAATATAAAACTTTCATGTATAAAAAAAAAAATCAACTCATTAGAGTGAACCAACATTTTAAGAACAGACTTGAAGGAAGTTAACTGTTTAAGTGAGAAGTTTGAGATGACACATGGGTAATGAGGTGTTTAGCAGCACCCTGATCACTGCCAGGGCACAGTGGTATCAATGCACCTGAGCTCAGTCTAGAGGCTTTGACAGGTTCAGTGGTGGCTCCTCCACCTGCTTTCTGCCTAATTTCCTTCCACCATGTTTGCACATGACTATTTTGGCGTAAACCTGAGTTTGCATGAGGAGTAGAAGGAACAACTCCTTTTCTTCTGCTGCTGGAAGGAGGATGGCCCTTCCTCCTGTCCTCATCCTTTGGTCACTCTGCCCTTCCTCCTGTCCTTATCCTTTGGTCGCTCTGCTTCATGCTGGATCCAGCAATGTTATTTAACTGTTTCATTGCTTTCTGAACTAAACAAAAAAGACAAAAAAACCCCAGCAGTTACTGAAGGCAGACAGAAATAAGGAAAAATGAGAGTCATAATCATCCTGATGGGACAATTACATTCACTGGAAACATTATAAATGTGTGTAAAAATAGCAATAGCATTTTTTTAACCTGGGATATTAAAATAACAGCTATTTATAAATTTGTCAATAACACGGAGTCCTTAAGAATATGTGAGTGGTTTTCAGATAATAAATCAAACATATTTCACAGTGTCCACCTCTGTTTTCCACATGAATATTTTATGATTCTAAAATACATCCATATCAAGATTAAACAGGTGAACCAAATGTCAGCATTTGGCTAAAAATATATGTAGATGGTATATTTTCTCTACAGAAGTTGTACAAAAAAAAAAAAACCCAAATCATTTTTAAGCTAACTGCCCCCAAAGTGCCACACACCATTAAACGAGATGGGTAGCTTTACACTGGATTTAGTTTAAGGTGTAGTATTGGAGTGGCATGTTAAGGGAGGAAACAAAATCTTCTGAAGTGCACTTTGCTGTACACAACACACACTTTTCCCTTATGTGTGACGTCTGCAGTGAACTCTCTGACAGAGCTGGAGGTGGCCTCTGGGATTAAGGCTTCCAACATCCAAGATGACTGCTTTAGCCTTTGAACTTTAGGGACAGACTCTCTCCCTATCTATCAGCTGCTGTATTCCTGTCTTTCTGACACAGTATTTTATTATACATGGTAGTGGGATGACCCAGGCTGGAGGCCAGGTGCACCCAAAAGCCACTCTATCCCTTCCCTCCTCAGCTGGGCAGGGGATGGAAGATGTAACAAAAGGCTCGTGGGTTAAGGATGGGGAATGATCACTCACCAGTTACCCTCACAGGAGGAGTCCTGGGGAGGACTTCTCACACTCTGCACTTGCTCCTGCCTGGGGTCTCTTCCTTGGGGTGCTGACCAGGACCAGACTGCTCCAGCCTGGTCTTCCACAAGGTCGCAAGTCCTACCAGCAAACCTGCTCTGGCATGGGCTCCTCTCCATGTGGCCACAGGTCCTGCCAGAAGCCTGCTCCAGCACAAACTTCCCACAAAGGTCACAGCATTCTTCAGGTGTCTTCACCTGCTCCAGTGTGGGGTCCTCCACACGCTGTAGGTGGAATCTCTACTCCCCATCATCTTCCATAGGCTGCAGAGGGACAGCCTACTTCACCGTCTTCTCTGTGGGCTGCAAAGGAATCTCTCTCTACAGCACCTGGAGCTCCTCCTTCTTCAGTGACTTTGGTGTCTACAAAGTTTCTCACATCTTCTCACTCCCTTCTATCACAGCAATAAACTGCCACTATTTTTTTTTTCCTTCTTAAACATGTTATCACAGAGGCACTACCACTCTTACTGATTGGGTTGGCCTTGGCCAATGGCAGTTCTGGAGACAGTGGGCACTGTCTCTGCCAGACATGAGGGAAGCTTCTAGCAGCTTCTCACAGAAGCCACCCCTGCAGCACATTCCTACCCCTGCTACCAAAACCTTTCTGAGCAAAAGGAAAACATACATCCAGCCTGAAACAGCTCTAACAGAGGGTGAGAGTATCTCCCTGGTGCTTAGAAATGTCTCCCAGTGAAATTCAGTCAGAGCTTGATGTATTCCTGTGTGAAATGTTGCTTTTGAAGAATCAGAACTTTCTTTGCATATTCTGATGTGACTTGCCAACTATAGGTTGGTCAAAACTTCTCTCTTCCCTGTGATATGTAAATGGATTTTCATGGAAATATCATTAAAAAGTGATGAGAATTATGCCACAATTTGAACAGAATAAGTAGGGATTCTCCTGCCATACCAGTCTGTGAGTGACAATTCTGTAACTTCAGGAAAGAGGGTTAAAAAAAACAGATCTAGGACTTCTTCCTGAGTCTGCTCTTTTGAATATGTTGATTCATCTTCCTTCCATCACTGTCATTTAATATCCCTCAGGGTGGCCGGTGCAGAGCTGCGTGGAGTCACAAGTGCTGCTCAGCACATCCCAGCCCCAGTCCTTGTGCAGGTCAGTGTTTGGCAGGCTCCTTGATGGAGATGATCTGGATGGTGTGTTGGTCATGAATCACTCACCCAAGCTGTTTTTACATGCTACTTAACTCTCTAATTCCATTTCTAAAAGATTGCTGTATTAAACCCCCAAATAAATCTGCACCAATTTCCCCTAATAACTAATAAAAAACCATGAAAATGAAGGATACTTCTAAGGTGGCATGTTGTTAGAAGCAGTCTCCAGAATTCCACCCCAGTGAGCAAACAGTGAGTGGGAACATGTCCTCCAGCCTTGGGGATCATGGGTGAGACAGTTTAGAGTAAGTAAGAGATTATCCAGGGTACAATATAATTTTCTTATATTAACATATAGCTGAGTTTGCAAGACTGGGATAGACAAGGCTTTGAAATATAATAGTTTACGTGCAGTTACTGCATTGATTTGACAGGGTATGAATCAGCAAAGAATTTGGGTCTCAGCACTGAGACATCAAAGCAAGTATGTATTTAGAAATGCTATGCAAGAGGCTAAATATTTGTTTATGTAATGCCAAAAAAAAAAGAAAGCTACATTATGCTCTTAGTATAAAAAGTAATTCTCTTTCAGGGAGCAAACTCCTCCGGAATATTGTTTTGTTGGGGTTTTTTTTAATAAAAAGAACCCAGCTGTTTGCATCCACTAACTCATTTCCTCCGACGAATTGTAAGAGCTTCCAATAAAGAACTGTTATAGGAAAGTGCAAGGCCCACTCTGTATAATAGCAATTTCAGTGACTTTGAATTATATTTAATTTTTTTTCATGAGAAGCTTATTGTGGTATATCAGTTTGTAGCTGTCATTAGTGTCCCGGCTGCTGTTTCTGACAGATCTCATGTTTGGCAACTTAAGCATACATAATGCTTGACTGAAATAAATGCTGTGCCTGGGGTGGTCTTTATTGCTAATGTCAGTAGATACAAAAATTTATCGTTCACAGGATGTTCTGACTAAGAAATAATGGTGAAACTCATGGCTGAAGTCAATTATGCTTTGTTCATAATAATGGCTGACATTTCCTTTTGTTTCCCTTGTTTCAGTAAAGCAGTTGACATTTTTAAATAGAAAAAAAATCAATGATAAAAAAATCTAACTAATCTTCAATTTTTGTCTTCCTTGACGTCTGCTTTATCTCCTCACCAAAATGGTTGTTTAGTTATGTTACCTACACAGAGAAGCATACAAATGAACTGTTGTTTGTTTTATGACAGAACGAAATAAAATGTGAGTGAATCATTGCCTCTAAAGGGAAAAGTTGGTGCTACTGAATTATCAACTAAAGAGTACTTGATTCATCAAGCAATGCTAAACTTGATCAGCTGATATTGCTAGCAAACCTTCCTTAGAAAGTAGAAACTAAAGAAAGCATACAGATTTAATCTGGGAAGGAGTAAAAAAACACTTTACTGCTACTATTGACTATTCTGAACCAGAACAAGAAAAAACCCCAAACTTCTCTAAATACGTATTCATTGCAGAAAGAGGAAACTTGTCTTCGTCTGATATGTCCAATTGCATCCACCAAGCTCCAAGGCCAGACACGTTCGAGCACAAAGTGAGTGTTAACCACTGCAAAGGGGTGAAAGGTTATGCCTTGTGCCTACACACAGCTGAAGGGATACTGGATGAAACAGTGTCAGGGAAATTTCAGCCTGCCATGGTAATAAATTCTGGGGCACCTGAAAGATGTAAAAGTGTAGAAGCAAAAGTCTGGCTCAGAGCTGCTATCTGGCCAGACATACTGGAAAGGAGAAAGCAAATATTTCCAGTAATATAAGGAATGACCATTCATGCTAGCTAAAGATGTCTCTCACTAAAAAATTAATGCCAAAGTCTTCCTTTGCTCCAGTGTGTTCCCTGCCTTTACCAAGCACAGTGTCAATCTGACTGCTTGTCGAGCTGGCAGCTATCAGTGCATTTACCATGGAGTTACACCGATTGACAACACCGGGGAGTCACCCTGACCATCGGTGCTAGGAGGAGGCTGCATGGTTTATGTGATGGGACACATTGCTGACAGAACAGGGGTTGTTGTGCTCTGGAATTTGAATCATGAGGTGAGGGATGGAAAGTATTTTGGAAAGAAGCCAGCGTGATAAGTAGGTCAATGGAGGGGATTCTGCCCCTCTACTCTGCTCTAGTGAGACCCCACCAGGATTACTGCATCCAGCTCTGGGATCACCAGTAGAAGAAAGACATGGAGCTGTTGAATAAGTCTAGAGGAGGCCATGAACATGACCAGAGGGCTGGAGCACCTCTCCTATGAAGAAGGCAGGTTGACAGTCAGGCTTGTTCAGCCTGGAGAAGAGAAGGCTCTGGGGAGACCTTATAGTGGCCTTCCAGCAGCTGAAGGGGCCTACGGGAAAGCTGGAAAGGAACTTTTTATCTGGGAATGATAGGACAAGGGGTAATGGTTTAAACTGGAAAAGGGTAGATATAGATTAGATGTAAGGAAAAAAAAACCTTCCCTGTGAAGGTTGTGAGGACCTGGCACAGGTTGCCCAGAGAAGCTGTGGCCGCCCCCTCTCTGGCAGTGTTCAAGGCCAGGTTAGATGATGGGGCTTTGGGCAGCCTAGGCTAGTAGAAGGTGTCCCTGCCCATGGCAGGGGGGTTGGAACTAGATGTTTTTTGAGGTCTCTTCCAACCCAAAACCAGACTGTAATTCTATGAAAACCTTTTCTTTCATGGTGTCATTTTTAATGACAAGAGATATCTGATACTGCAAGTGAAAAACTATTCTCACGGGCAATGTTGATAAACAGTTGCTTGCATGTATTCAGAAATGAAATAATCCTCCCAGAAGCCTTTTTTCCTCCTGTCTTTAACAGAGTCTTTCACAAGAGCTGTTTTTGAAAGGGACTGAGCACAGCAGTGGTGCTGGTGATGACCACAGCCCTTGCAGTTGTGTCCTGTACCATGCAGGGCCACTGGTCACCCAGAGTACTTAGTTCATCCATCCTGTGGACAACCATGGGTTACTAGATATGGCTTTTGAAGAAGGTGTGCATGACATCTCCTGAGGCCAGATCCTGCAGAAAATGGGTACTGGTGCTGCTTTCCCTGGGTGCCCTGATCACCAAGCTGAGGAAGTACGTTTGCAAAATGTCTGCAAAGTCCTCTTCACCCGTTAACTACTCCCCAGGCACAGGCAGCTGCCTAACCAAGATACCTAACTTTTAGATGGCAAAACTTAATGCATGACAAATCCCTCGCTGCATGCCTGTGCTTGCCCAAGTGCATGGATAGGGGAAGAATTGCTTCCCTGTGGCCTCTCGCTCACAAATTTGAAACTACTGGCACTTTTGTGTTGGCCACAAAGCAACAAATGACTTTTATACTCAGAATGCTTTGGAAATTGCCTGAGCAGTGACCGATAGATCAGTGTGTTGCTTTGCTAATACTTCCCCTCTCGGTTTTAAATCAGCAGAAATATAAATGGCTTCATTCTGTAATTTTTATTTTCCCTTATTGCAAAGTCTTAGAAGGCTTCATGGTCTTTTGATGGGCTTGGGAAATAGTTATTAGTCATCTCCTTCCCCTTGTACTAGGCAGCAGGCTGTTTAATGTTAAATCTTCCTGTGAGCTCCAGAGGGCTACAAATTAGCACTCGGTAGAAAGCAATGAGGGAAGTGATGGGCATTGGTATATATCCCATATAAGCACCAGTTCAGCATATATGTTTTCACAGTAATCTTATTAAAATACTGTAAATCAATAAACAAAAACTGTAAAACCGTAAATGCTCAAACACTGTGTGATTAAATTGAGTGAATCAAAATCCCAGATGCTATTTTGGTCCTGTGCCGTGCTGAGATTTTGTTATTGTTACTGACACCACAACATCTGCAAGGATAATTTTTACGTTCATTATATTTACTGTGTTGCTGAGAGAATTAGAAGCCCCTGAAGTACATCTTAAAAGGTTTTATTGGACTATAAAAGACTCTGTCACTTTAAACTCCATTAGCTCAGCTCTTCAGGTTCATAATGAGATTCTTCGGAAGAGGCCAAGACAATAGAGCGACAGGGTCTTATCCCAGCTCCTCGCATGCGGTGTGACATATCATGCACTGACCCAAGAGAAAACAATTGATGCAAAAGGCTCATTGAATTCATGGCCTTGGAACAGCAGTATGGATTTGGCAGGGCTTCCGTATGTCGCTTTGTTTAGAGCCGTGCCATGTGTCTGCCTCCAGTTCTGGGCTGACAGGCAAGACATGTGATTGTGCAGGAGGACCTGGGGATATCTGACTAATGTCACGCTGATTCTTTCAGAACTGTTTCTGTATTTCACATATAAAAATGTATTTTACTGATCTTTATGCAATGGAGACTGCAGCAGCAACTGAAGGACTTCCCAATGACTTGGACAGTTTTGATGCAGGTGGTACATCTACCAGAAAGCCTCTCCAATTTTGCAATTCTTTAAGTTTTTTCTATATTTTATTTCCTACCAGTTTCCCAAAAGGGTGCTTGGGGGAGGGGGAAAGAATGTACTTTGTAAACAAACAAAAAAGATCATTGAAAACATTTGTTCATAACAGTTTTCTGGAGTTTTCTGAGTTTTCTAGATCCAAGATATGAAATGATGCAATCATTGATTTTAGGAGGCATCTTGGCATGGCGGAACCCTTTCCTTGGTTCAGCTGTTACAGAGAGGTAAGCAGCTCTGCAGGGTGATGCAGCCTTTCACAAAGAAGCTCTTGAAGATGGTGAGATGCACCCTCTCAAGTGCCTCTTGGTTATAGTAGCCTGAAGACACTTAAAATGACCCTAGATAATGACTTTGCACTTAAAAATCACTAAAATGGGTTAAAATTAACTTCATCCTTACTCAATTAATCATTATCTTTTGCACATGAATTTATGCCATGGTCTACAAAGGCAGCATTGTAGGGCCATTTTTCAGACAGTCTAAGTGACAGAGAGTTGGACATTTCAGGATGTTGCTGCTTATATACCAGAACATTATAAGCTGTTGCAAGAACAAAAATTGCAAGCAGCTGTTTAGTACTCAGGTAGAAAAGTCCCTCACTCCCCTTTGTCCCTACCAAAAAATGAACCAAAAATCTCCCAAGCAACCCAAACCCTGTCTTTCTGTCTGTATCAGAGAGAAAATCTAGTCCTGACCTGACAGAATTCTGCTAAAGCAAATATTTTCTATAGCTGATGAAACTAAATGATATTTCCAAGCTATAGAATCACTGGCAAATTATTATCTATCTCTGTACTAATAAAAACTCAAGACATAAAGCATAGCAGAGAACACATCTTATATACTGTGAGTACTTGCTTCTTTATTAAAAAAACCAAAGATTTTTATATTTTTTCCTGAAATCTTTATTACAAAGAAATGGATATTATCAAAACAAGCCAAGAAATGTGACTAAGTCACTGATGTTCTGTGTTTGGTCTAAGAGTTACACAAATCAACATGTGTACACAGATTCCAGAATCACCTATGTAAGGCCCCAGGACAGCATGTGACACCGTGTCAGTACATCTCTCTATGAACATTAGTTATAAATCTATATATACCTGGTGTAGATGACATGGTCTGTATATTGCAAGTCTCCAAACAGACTATAGATCCAGATCTTTCCGATACAACTCACAAATATTAATGGCTTTTTTCATGACAACTAATTTCTGCTATGTTGTTAAAATTTTGCATGACTTTTCCCATGTACAACTCCAGTAACAGGCATCACAAGTTTAGTTTTACAGATCTGTGGATCTGTAGCACTGCCATTTCATTAATGTGATAATCTTGTATGCAATTTTTTGGATCAGCCTATAGTTTTGATTTGACAGGATTTCTTATGCCACTTGCCTATCAGTTCTTAGATCATTAAATTGCTCTCTTCTGCCAGACAGTTAATGAAGTTGGATTGTGCCCTGCAAATCTCTCAGATACTCTGTGAAGATACCCCATTGCTTACACCAGCTCAGGACCAAAGAGCTTCAGAAAGGTTTGTTCCCATCTGTATAAACCCTCAATCACTGGTGGCATTTTGAACCTGCATGTTTCTGCCAAATGGAGGAAATCGATATGGTCTGGGAGTAGCAAGATGGCAGGAGGAGCTTACAGAACTCTATGGTTTTACTTCTTGAAGGTATTTCTGGAACAGGCATTACAGGACCCATCGTAATCCAACAAAACCCAAAAGACTGGTAAAGAAAGAACAGAGGAAGAGAAGAGAGAGAAAAGGAAGCAGTTCTCTGACAAGCAGCTTTGGTCTTTTCCATGAATGGAAATTTTGCCATTGATTTTATTGGGAATAGCAAAGGCGCTAGCATAAGAGCGCCGGATGGGGATTTGTGAACGTGCTGGACTAGTGCAATTTGAATGTCTGTCTTGTTGAATCACTTGTAGACTTCACAGAAGAAACTCGATTTAAACCCACAGTTTCATATGCTTTTATCCTGGCAGCAGTTCATACTTGCAACAGGGAGAGAAGGATTTTTTTGATAGCAGTTATCTTAAGTTCCCACAGCAGTCGGTTTAAAAGGGACGGAGTCTCTTTCCACATCTGCAGTTTTACTGTGGTGTAACTCCACTGACGCTCAGAGAGCCGCAGGGGTTGTCAAGCTGAAGTGTTACGGCAGTGAACTGAGAGAAGCAAAATATGATTGCCACTCCAATGAGAACTGAAAACTTGTTGACCATAAATTGTTGTTAAGTTGTGGTTCTGTTCTTATTTAATTTAGCTGTGTGATTATAAAGTTCCTTTTTGCTGTAGACTGATGATGGAAGACCATAAATAGTCCAAACCTGGAGTGTGTTTGTTTCATTTTGGCAGAGACAGAGCTGGCCAATATTTCACTTTGCCTGTGGGACTAGTGAAAGGTCAATAAACCCTTCTGCAAAAGTGCTTCGGGACTTTGCATGAGAACAACATTTAGCATCCATTTTTTTCTGCAGTCTCATCCATGGAGACTGGCTTGCCACCTCTCCTCCTGATCTCCTTTTTCTGCTTTCACTGTCCATGATTTTCTGATTGTCTCTCCCTCTCTTTCATGCACAAGGCAAAACACAGGCAGCTCTATATAACAAGAGCATCATTTCCTTAATTGGTCTCCACCATTTCTGAGGGGGTTTATTTTGAGTAACTGTAGAAAATGTATTTTTGAAAAGCCTTTATTGTAGGTCAAAGAATATTTGGAAATTTCACCTTCAGTATTTCTATTTGCTTTCTTAATTATTCTTTTAACTGGATTTTGCTTATTATTTCATGCTTTCTTTTTCCCCTCAGCTTCAATGTAGGATTTATTTTTTTCCACAGCCTTCCCTTTAGTTTATAAAAAGCCACACTTTCCAGCTCTGAACAATAGCAATGCGTAATGCCCTTTCATCTATTTTGATACCAGCAAGATTAAATTCAGGGGCACTCATTCTGCTCGTTCCTTAATTACAGGCTTCTCTCTGGTTTCTAAACAGTTTCTAAAACACATTTTACCAAAACCCAAAGTAGTAATCATTTGTACTATTTCTGCATGTTGGCCTGTTTGATTTCAATGCATTAATAAATTCTCAGAGCGTATCTGTGTTCCAGGCAAGGGTAAGGAATGACTACAGAAATCATCCTAATGTGGTACATCTCTTGGCTTCATAAAAGGAAGGCTTTTGGTTATGCTGTGTAAAACATTGTAAAAATAGACCCTCCACTGTAATAGACAATTCTGATTCTAAAATTCTGCTTTTCTGCATTTTCTTGATAAAGATTTTCTCTGTTGAGCCATGGTATTGCAAACAGCAGAAAGGCCTGAGCCATGGGGGCATGGTCAGCTGGTTTTCTGTTGTACATTATGGGTACATCACGTGTGTACACACGTGTGCCTCAAGAACAAAATTATATTATGCAGACATGGATGAAAGGAATATTTTTGAGATGCATGCTTCCAAAACATTGTGTTCCATGCTAAAAAGGATGAGCCTGCAAACTAGTTCAGTAGTTCCATGTGTGATAAAATACAAGATTA
Organism: Gallinula chloropus; assembly: GCF_964237585.1. NCBI lineage: Eukaryota > Metazoa > Chordata > Aves > Gruiformes > Rallidae > Gallinula > Gallinula chloropus. The sequence goes on from NC_140085.1 coordinate 201,071,860, forward strand.
CAATTTAGCAGCAGAACTAACCAACAACTGAGCCAGTTAAACAGCCCTATCAATGCCTTTGTATCTACTTTAATTCAATCGAAAGGGTCTGTAGAAGTGACCTCATGATAGCACATCAGAACAGCACTCATTTCACATGGATCTCTCTCTGTGTTCCCACTCAGAAGCACATCAGGATGTCACGGTGGGTCTTGGTAAAACTAACTGGTAAAGCAGAGTAAAGCAAGGATTTGTTTCTATACTGCATGGTACTGCTCCCCCAAGCTGCAATAAGACAGTGAGAATTGGGATATTTAGTGAGGCAGCCCTTAGACAGGAGGATTATGCTTTGCAGACTGGGACCACAGACATGCTGAGTTACATCCCACTGCTTAATTCTGGGAATTACCTGTGAACTGGAGAGCTCTCAGAGATGGGAATCGTTCCTGCATTTGTATGACTGAAGGAGAACTTGAAAAGAAACTTCAAGAGCCAGAAAATGAAGGATTTCCAGCAGTGGGTTAATGCATTTAATAATTTTCTTTTGGCAGTCTTGTTTCAAAAATATCTGTGTTTGCCTTTATTCTTGCTAGAATGAGTAGGAATCAGCATTTGCTTTTTAACTTCCTGAGATCTCCACGCCAAGCTGACTGTACAAAGTTGCCCTGTGTGTGCTGCACTGCGAGACTTTGGGATATTCGCCAGCTCCCAGGTGCAGCTGCACACATTCACCTCCTGCTGTACCCCGTCTCTGTGCCAAGATGAGTTATGAGAAAAAACTATGTCTCCCCTTGTTGCTTTTTTTTCCTTGGGAGGAAAATGGGGGGTGTGGGTAGAAAGGAGTCAGAGCACATTTCTGCCATGTCCTTACCTGGATAGCTGGAAGGGAGGACTTGGGTATGCTAACCCTGGGGGTCTGCGTACAGTGTGAGCTCCTGGAGTAAGCCAACATCCAAGTAGATTGGGAAGCATGTGTAGTTTAGTATGAATCATGAATTTACACCTCACTGCCAGTGCCAGTTTTAGAAGCTCATTTTGCCATATCCACTTTTGTTGAAATTCTCCTCTGGCAAACAACCACCAGTGCCTTTGGTGTAGAGGGGCAGAACCTTCATAAAAATGTACTGTGACTCTGAAACCCCATTGTTTCCTGGTAAATGTTTTCACATGAGGTGTTGTAGCAAGGACAACCCCTCAGACATTTCCTTTGGGAAGCACAGGGCCTCCCCTATGCTGTGCAATTCAGGGATGCCTGAACCCTTGAGCTCCCACAGCACAGCTCTGTGGCATCTGGGTATATTAATTTGGATCCAGGAGCTTTGAGGCTGGATTTGCTCAGTGCTGTGCCAAGCTGAACAGCTCTGCTTTTTAACTTACAGTGTATAACCAAGTACTTGTGTGGGGGAGTTGTCTCTGCACCCCACTACCTGGGGTCCAGTCAGGCTGCCTTGGCACTGCTGTCTTTAAAGCTGCCTTGCATGCTTTGGGACTCTATTTGCTCAGTTTTGGGCCAGAGGTGGCTTAATACTGTATTTTCCTGTGCTTCTTAAAGTGAAGAAATTCAGCATGTAGCCAGGACAAGTGTGTGGGACAGTGTCTGCACAGTGTCTGTCTTTTGGGACTGCTAAGTTGTTTACAGCTTTCCAAGGAACCATTGCAAGACAGCGTTGGAGAGTCACCCTGAGGCAGGGCATCACCTGTGAGACAAAAGTAACCCTCAGGCACCCAACATTTAGGAGAACAGTCTTGCCTTTGGCTATACATAGGTTCACCTGTTTTTAGAGCATTACCACTATTTCACCTTCTCTCACCTCCATCTCACCATGTAGCCTTCTCAAAGCTTTTCCACTAGTAGAAAAAACACCTCAAGCAAGATTCATCTGACCATATGAAGTCATGTACAAAGCAGGTCTTTACAGATGAGTAACTCTCCTAGAGTGGGGTAGGCACATTTAGGGTGCAACTAATCCCATCCTTAGTGAGTTGTTGGAAATCAGACCTGAAAGTGTCTGGGACAAGTAGTTCGTATGCAGGCACCCCCTTTATAGGCAGCTACGATGAGTTTAATTTTACTTGACAATACCTGTGTACAAATGCTCATGAACCTACTTTTTGTTGAACTTGAAAACACAACATGAGGAAGTGGTGGCACTGCAGGGATGCTGTTGCTGATGGAGAGAGGGAATGGAAATGTTTATGGATACCCTGGTGTTTTTGCAGTGATTCTTTTGGCTGGGAAAGGATCAGCTACCAAATGTGTTTAATGTAGTAACAGATCTCACACTGCTCTATTAATTTCCTCTGATTCAGACAAAACTAGCCTTTCACCATGCCAGCCATACAAGATGCCTCATTTCCCAAGATTTTGCTAATAACACAACTCTCTAATTGCCTCATATCTGTTATGAGGGATTCCTTTAAGCCATTCAGAGTTCTGGTGGCCTTTCTGCTGCCAGTGTTCCTGTGGTCCCATTCTCCATTTTCCCCAGAGAGACCTCCAGGGCCTTTCCCACAAAGCTGCTCCCCAGGCAGGCAGGCTGTGCCCAGCCTGTGCTGTTATAGGGGCTCACCCTTCCCAGTTGAGGGACTTTACATTTGTCTAAGCTGAATTTCCTCAGGTTCCTCTTGACCCACTCCTCCTGCCTGCCTAGGTCTGTCTGGATGTTGGGCCTGTCTGTCAGCATAGATTGGTGATACCTGCAAATTTGACAAGAGTAAACTCTGTCACCTACTCCAGGTCACTAATGAAGATGTTAAATGGATTTCAGGGTTGATTCCTGTAGCATTGTTGTTACCATCCTTGAGGCATAAAATGACCTGTCAGCCACTACCCTCTGAGAATGAATATGCCACCGGAATTTTAGGCTTTGGTTTGATCTGCCCATCCAAACCATGACATCTCAACTTGGACATAAGAATATTGTGGGAAATATGTTGAAAGCCTTGCTGAAATTGAGATTAATGGCATGCACTGTTCTTACTTCATCTATACATCTAGTAATTTTATCTCAGAAAGCAATTATGTTGGTTAACATTGATTTACCCTTTTTAAATCCACATTGAGTCTTCCCAAACACACTATTCTTCATCTGTGTAGAAATGTGCTCCAGGAGGACCCCTTCCATGATTTTCCCAATGAATGAAGTGAAACTGTTCAATACTTAATTCCCTGGATCTTCCTCTTGGCCTTTTTTTGAAAGCAGGTGCAACACTTACTGTCCTCCGTTTGTCAGGGACTACCCCCTCATATTCATAATCTATTAAAGATGATAATCTGGGCAGATTACCAAATCGGTATTGTCTTCTGAGAGCAGTGACTGAACCAAAGCTTGCCATGAAGCTTCTAAATTTGGTACGGTGACCTGAATAATACAGTTTTCTTGCATGCACCTGCTTGCTCTTTGCATAGCCTTCATCCCACACATCTCTGTGTTTGACAGTTCACAGCCAGCTGACATCATTGTATCAATCTTCATTAACTTAAATTCATTATTTTGGCAGTACAAGGTCATCTTGCATTTGTCTTATTAGTATTTGGGTTTAGTATTTTGGAACATTATATATTTAAAAATTAACTTTCTCTTTGTTTCTTAGTCACAATGTAATACCAAGAGGAGAGGGGAAAATAAAAAGGATAGGGAAAATTAAAGATTTTTTCATTATTATACACATTAACTTGGAAGGAGATTTATTTATTTGCAGAGCAAATACTATTCATGCTAAACATCTCAAGTATAAACCAATCATTAAAGGCTTACTAATGGCACATTAATTAAAGGTAAGGTAATTACCACCACTCAAAAAACCAGCCTCTCAGCTTCATAGTCAGATATATCAGTCAAGTGTTTAAAACAGGTATTAATGAGGTCTGTCAGCTCATGTCCTTCTTCCAGCAATCACTTGTGTTGGATATATTCAGCAACATTACTGTCATCCAGTAGTGATGTGCTAAATTCAGATGATGGAAAATCCATTGTGTCACTCATTAAATTGTTTCACTGGATAGTTATTGTCATTTGAAGATTGACACCTTATTTCTTACCCTCAATTTGTCTAGATTCAACTTTCAGATACTAGATTTCTATATTTCTTTATCTGAAATCTTTTCCTGTGTACTATGTGTATTCTGTGGTCAAATGATGGTGTAATCTCTGTTTTGAGAAATTAAGTAAATGAATCGTCTCATACTTAAATGTAGCTTTTGAAACCTCAGTTCCATCCTATGGCTTTTTTTTTTTTTTATGTCAAACTTTTCTCCCTCTTTACAAAGTACAAGGCTCACCAAATATTTCCAGAAAAGTGCTCATTAATTCTATGTGTCATAGTAATAATCTCTCTTTACTTCTCTTCACTGTACCCCTGCTGATTTTATGCCAAAGATTGCACCTGCTTTCAGAGTTGCAATATCAGGCAGAAAGACATAACTCTTGCCCTGCAGCATAAAATTTGTGTAAAGAGTCAGGGCCTGAGATCATCACATAATTTAAACAAAATAACAATGACAGCAGTTAAATATGCATTATGGAAACAAAACAAGGCCACATTTTGTCTGGATCTTATGCAGGGTGGGAGGAAGAGTGCTCACAGCCTATCTAAGACTACAGGAGCATCATGGGGCTGTGACTAGCAGCACAGTCAGTTGAGAAAATGTTTCTGTAGCATTTTCTAAGCTGTACAACTGCTCTCCTGCAAGTCATGCCAACGGATAATCCCACCTTTGTTCTGGACAGCAATCCAACCCACTTAGTCCCTGTAACTGGATAGCTCTCCTGCTGTGACCTTGCTTGAATTGGAAGTCTAACTCAGGTTTTGGTCCCCTCTTCCATGGCTGCTTTAAATTTCCACAGAACCACAGAATCACTGAGGTCAGAAGACACCTCTGAGATTATCTAGTCCACTCCTCTGCTCAAAGCAGTGTCACCTACAGCAGGTTGCTCAGTCCTGTGTCCAGCCAGGTTTTAAATATCTCCAAGGATGGAGACTCCACAGCCCCTCTGAGGAACTTGTTCCAGTGCCTGATCACTCCCACCTTGAAAATGTGGCATTTTTTCTTATGTTTAAATGGAAGTTTCTTGTCTTTCAGTTTATGCAAATGTTTGTTATTCCTGTCAATGGGCACAACTGAGAAGAGTCTGTCTCTGTTCTCTTCAATGTCACCATCAGGTATATATACACACTGTTTAAATCCCCTTAAGCCTTCTCTCCCCCAGGCTGAGCAGCCCCAACTCTCTCAGTCTCTGTATGGCAGATGCTCCAGTCCCTTAATTATCTTTGTGGCCCTTTTCTGGACTTGCTCCAGTATGTTTGTGCCTTTCATGTTAGTGGCAGCCCAGCACTGGATACAGCACTGCAGGTGTGTCGCTCCAGGGTAGAGCCGAGGGAAAGGATCACCTCCCTCAATGTGCTGGCAATGCTATGCCCAATGCCACCCAGGGTCCTGCCAAGAAAACAGTAAAACACAGTTCTCTTGAGAACTGCATGTAGCTCTCAGTGCCAGGAATGCAGATTTGTGCCTTTCTACCTCTCTAATCAGAGGTTCATCAGATTCCTTTATCTTTCTTTGTTTCTGGTCTTAACACCTATCTTGGCTGCATGTAGAATAGTTTCATCAAGCGAGGCAGAGAGTTGGTCATTGTACATGCTCTGAAACACTCCCTGGTGATAGGTGTCCAAACTCTCCCAGCTCAGCCTGGAACCAGACTGTCCTGCCTTCTATTGTTTGGGGTTTTTTTGCAAAACAAGAGAGTTGCTGCTGCTATCATTTCTGGAAATAGGTTGTCCTGCACCATTGAGAGTTCATTGTTAAAAGAGGGGAAGAACCTGGATGCTTGTCACATAAAGGGTAAGAGTATGATGTGTATGTGAGGGAGCTAAGTCAAAACTGAAATTCATCTGCCTGGACAGTTCTCCTCAGACATCCAGGTTGTCATTTCTTCTCAGCCTCCCCTGTTCTCCACCACCTTTGAGTCCCTTGTTTTCCGTTTTGTCTGGTCATTAGAAGTGGCAGCTGTGAGGCTTACCTCTCAGGACAGCGAAAGCAGTTTGCTGGCTGCTTCCCATGGTCCAAGCACATTGTGAAGTGCAGATTTGTACTAATCTCAACAGAAACCTCCTAGTAGATTGTCACTTTGGAACTTAAAATTTTGACTCCTGGTCCACTTGGTAGTGATTATGCCAACTTGTGGCTTGTGGACTAACTGTTTACAAAATGCTTTAAAATCAGCCCCTATAAACCTAGGTTTCTCTGCATGCAGGTGAACAAGTATGAAAATCAAGATGGTTTTATAGGAAAGAAAGCAGAAAACAGCAGGTGCCCTCATATACTTCTGCAAGAAAATACCATGCAGTAACTTACTTTTCCTGTCAGTTTGGCAGGATATATATATTTTCACCAATTTTATTCCTCTGCTGAATTATTTCCCTAGTTTTTATAAATGACAACTCTCTCTGCTGCCTTTTCTCCGTATGTTGTATACAGTATTTGCCTTGCCATTAATAGTACTACCTGCCTCCCTTTCATTCTTAATGACATTCATTTTCCAGAACAGACTGAACGAGCAAGTTCCACAATAGGGAAAAAGGAATAGCAGATGTGAAACACCAGGTTGGTCATTTTTCTGGAAACGTGTACCAATCAACAAAGCTTACATCAGCAGAGGTAGTGAGGTGATCATTCTATCAGGGCCCTTAGACTAAACTGATCTAGATTTACCAGGCCTAAATATTATCTAAATGGCTTTACTCTCTCTTCCCTTCTTGACTAGGGAGTGTGGCAGGCCTGGAGCCAGCTAAGGGGAGAGTGAAAGAGCAGGGACTTCAGCTGAATTTAGACTGCATGAAAGCAAGACCTAAACATCTCAGGTGGGTTGCAGTGGTTAAAATAGACAAAACAGAGAACAACACCTTGGCCTTGTTAGAGGAAATCCAGACTTCAATTTTTTATAAGTTTTAAATCTTTAGCTATTGAAGTTGAAACCTTGGTCTCAGACTTGGTATCTGTTCAGATGTGAACTCGGAGCAAAAATTACAACTATCTGCAATGCTTGTCTGTTTCAAAGCAAGGAAAGGATAAATGCTAAATATTTTCCCCACAATAAATTGCAATCAGACAGATAGGCAGTAGAAATACACAAAACTCAAATAATGCTTTCATCCAAAGTCACAGGGAACTCTTCCCTTATAGGCACTTCCAGAAATTTAGTAGTCTCCAAGGTGATGAATCCAAAACAGCTGCTCTCACACTGGGGGGGAGGTTGTGTTAGATGTGTTGAGGTTAATTGGATGTGGCATCTCTTAAAAGAAAAGTGTTATCTTTTGATAAGTTTTCCACTTCTCATTGGATACAATGTGCTGGTTTTGTCTGGGACAGGTTTAATTTTCTTCACAGTAACTAGTATTGGGCTGTGTTTTGGATTTATGCTGAAAGCAGTGTTGATGACACTGAAAGGTTTTAGTTACTGCAGAGCAGTGCTTACACAGAACCAAGGCCTTTACACAGAACCCATGTTTTAAAATCTTCACACCACCCCACAAGCAGGCAGGCTGGGGGTGCGCAAGGAGTTGGGAGGGGACACAGCTGGGACAGCTGACCCCAACTGACCAAAGGGATATTCCATACTGTGTGATGTCATGCTCAGCATCTAAATCTGGGGAAGAAGAGGAAGGAGGAGATGTTTGGAGTGATGCTGTTTGTCTTCCCAAGGAACTGTGATAAGTGATAGAGCCCTGCTTTCCTGGAGATGGCTGAACATCTGCCTCACAATGGGGAGTGGAGAATGAATTCCTTGGTTTACTTGTGCACAGGGTTTTTGCTTTACCTCTTAAAATGTCTTTACCTCAACCCATGAATTTTCTCACTTTTTCACTCTTCCAATTCTCTACCTCATCTCACTGGGGAGAGTGAGCAAGCAACTGCATGGTGCTTAGTTTTCAGCTGGGGTTAAACCATGAGAATACAGTAGATTGTAAAACTTGTTTAGGCCCTTATATAGATGTATTTTTTGGTTGCTTTTTTTTTTTTTTTTTTGATGTGCCATGGCTCCTCGTTTTCAATCTCTTATTTTTCTCAGTGTTTGATTCACACTTGAAATTACGTTTCTCTATGCACCAATATAAATTAAAACACTATTGTCATTACCTGGCTGAGAGAAAGGAAGATGGGCTCCCACATCCACAAATGGTGTCCTTTTAATATAGTTCATAATATGCTGAATTATAATCTGACAGGAGGGAATGTGTACAGCAAGATAGATACAAACAAGTGCATTTTTTACTGGTCAGATAGGGGAGATCAGATCCAGAGATTCAATACCATTTTAAAACATGGAAGTCTTGATGGCCAACTTACAGGCTCATTTTTCTGTTAAAACATACTAAAAAGCCTTTTAGCTTTTTAAAAAAGTTGGCCTTCCATTGTGGCAACTTTTATCTCCCTTTCAGCTTACCTGTTGTAGGTTTTCTAGCATATTGCTCGTGGTGAGTGGTGGCACCAGCTGAGCAAACCATCCTATGTAAGCATCACCCTGCCTCCAAACGCATCCTAGCTTCAGTAGCTTGCTTGTGAAATTTTTATTACACTTTGCTTTAGTTTGAGGTTTTATTTTTGGAATCTACTTTTCAATCTCGGTTTAATATGGCAAAGAAATTTATAGATTTAAAATGTTATAAATATTTCATAGTGTTATGCAAAATATTCTGCCACTATAACAAGCATCCTCGATCTTTGTTTAGATAGATGGAATAAACCCACTGGTGTTCCAGTATCACTGAGTGGCCATTGCATATTCTAAATACACATTTGGATGAATACTTCTTAAGCCATTGCCTCTGTCTTGCTGCAGAGGAAAAAAAATTCTGCCATGGAGAAAAATTATAGCCACGGGCAAGAACAGAAGAAATTCTTGTAATACCTAAGCCTTGGAAGAAGAAAGAACATTTCCTCAACAAAATAAAAGTCCTCAGTAGAAAAGGATGAGACTGATTTACTGCAAATAGAAAGTGTAAAGGATCACTAGGATCAATGTACCCTCCTCAGCTTTCTGTTATTTTTAATGGTTTGCCTAATGCTGTTGAGAGTTGAATTTTCAGGTGTGGATATGATACTAATGCAGGAAATACAGCAAATAATGAAGAACAATGAAGCTCGACACAGAGGGCCTAAATCATTTAAATGCCTTTTTCTAAGAGACAATGTAGAATAGCAAAGAATCCAACGAGGTAACAAATAGAATGTCACTGCAGTGTGTGACTAGGAGTTCGAAATAAATTTTGGGAGTTATTATGGAGATATTCCCCATGGCCTTCAACCCACTGTGCTTCTGTATTGGAGAAGGCAAACAGAATTGCCTGGAATACAATATAAATCAGAGAAGATAGTATTATTGTATATAAACTAGTTAGACTGCACCTAGAGCACTATAAACAACACTGAACATCACACCTAAGAAAAGACATAAGTGCCCATGAGGGTGCAATAGGGAGCAGACAGATTTGGTCTCAAAGGCATTTGCCTGAGGAACCAGGGTGTGTTTTTAGCATCTGATATAAGATTTTGTGCTGATATAGCAGAAATTCTCCGAACTGTGAAAGGGATTAACAGAAAAGGATGAGGTAAATCTACCAAATACTCATCAGCTAAGAAGAGATTGCCCAAAGCATTATGGGGATTTGGGCAACCATCCAATTGGTCGCTTTTCTCCATCTTTAGAGCTCCTTGCTGCTTCAGGAACTCCCTGCAGCAGATGTCTGCTCAGGGTCACTGAAGTGTGAAATAGTTTGGAAATTCAGTCCAGTGGTCAGTAGTTGCTGGAAGAGGGTGTTATGAGACTCCCTGAGCTTGTGTTAGCCCACCAACCTCTCCTCAGCAGCAACTTCTCAGTGACATCTAACCCACTGGATATCAACATCATCCAGGCTGTCTGATTTAATGTAGCTTATCTACCAGAGCATCTTTGAAGCTGGTCAAGGGCAGGTTAGTCAATTCTCCTGGGGAAAAAAAAAAGGAAGGCTATAGGAATCATGGAGATGGGCTGTGGTTCTCTACATCCAGTTAGTTTTCCACCTTGTCCATGACATAACACTGACATCAGGCAACCAGGATGGCCCAAGACCCTGGAGCATTAGACTCGGCTACCACAAGGTACGTAAGGCTGACAGACAATGAATTTCAGCCAGAAATCTCTCTCTTGAAAATTGTGAGGTTGTTGTAGGAATAATAAAACTATGAAATATATCACAGGTGTTCATCCTGACTCTTTTGGCATTAACCGCTTTGTGTTTCACTTGTGTGGCAGAAATATACGGAAGTGCAAGGACAGCAATGCTGCTAAGGAACCTTGTCATGATATAGGCTTTGCAGAGAGACTTAATGTCCCAAACCTGAGTGAGACCATGAGATCTAAGCCATTTGCAAACATCACCACTCCCAGAATATGTAGTCCTGCAGCACACATAGCAGATATTTAAATTCTTCGAATTATTTCAGTTTATGTTGTTTTTTGTAGAACTTTGTATAGGAAGAGAAGATCTGACCTTCTTTAATTAAAGTTTGAGCTATAAACCTAATAGCTGTTATGGATTTATGCCAAACATTGTTATCTGCTGTGTCTAACTCAAGTAAGCATGTGAATTTACCATCCACACTCTACTGTGTTCCCTGTACTATCCTTGTACATCTCAAATACACAGAGAGCTTCAGCATGGCTACCAAAGGTCATCTGAAGTCTTTGACCTTCCAGAAACCAGGACACCTTGTCCAGCTGGCAGAAGGACCTCGTCATGTGAGGCATCTGCATGCCATAGCAGCCTGTGATTGCAAAAAAAATGGACTTGGTGATCCTTTCTGTCCTGGATACCACCTTTTCTTCCCCTGTGACTACTGACTGTGGAAATGTATCAGGGCCTTCAAAATGATGGAGCAGAGAGCTCTCATTTGCACAGGTGTGTGAGAAAAATGAAAATTCAGTATGGAGAAGGGTTGTTTAGCCTGTGTTAGTAGAAGCTGCAGTCATGGTGGTTCCCAATGAACTGATGATAATGATGGATATTTTTATGGAGCCTTTGCTATCCAACAGCAATATAAAACTGGGTTTTGAAACTATCAAAATAAGTCAGTAAAAATATTGTTTTCTGAATCTTTGCTAGTTTTCATCTGCATACTGACACAGGTAAGAATGATGGCCTCTGCTGTACAGATGACACATAACATCTCTTCGGTGAGAGATGACTGCATGCAGATGACAGATGCGTGCACTGTCATTTAGGGTGTGAAAGTTCTTGATCCTTGGTATATCTATTGCTTAAAGGATTTTCATCTCACAGCTATGGAAGAAATTACTATGCAGCAGAGAAACATTCAGACTTGCTTTAAATTAGAGATGTAGGAGCTGGCAGCAGTCCAAAGCATAGGTTAAATCACGCTGTGAGGCACTCTGTGTTGAAAAAGGCTGCTGCTGGTGCCTGACAGAGCTCATTTAAAGCTGGTCTGTGATAGTTGCACAGTGCTCTGCTGGAGAAGACATCCCTTTAGGGCTAAGCTCTGACTGACTTGCACATTGGGAGAGAAGAAAAGTTTGGAGTTCCGTCTCAGCTCTCGGATAAGAGCAAACCTAGATTCAAAACTTAAAATCTGAAATGGTTCTTCTCAAGAATTTCAGGATCTCCAAGGAAAAGCAAAATAACGAGAACTGAAGCTGTGGCACTCAGTCCTTCCCTTGCTGGTGGATTTGCTTGCTGGCACAGACACCATGTCATGCCCCTCCATTGTAGGGTCACAATGTCTCTGCTCTTCTCATTATGATCCTGACCACCAGGTACATCTGGTGCTTATACCATAGGTCTCTTCCTGAAGCATGCTAGATGTGTCTGATGTCAGAAAAAAATACTGTTCCAGAAGTTAAAGGGTCCGATCATCTGGATATATGTCTCCAAGTATATTTGTTCAGGAAAAAAAAAGCTTTGGGTTAGTTCTGTGGCTGAATGACTAGAGATGGCCAGACTGTGCCTGATTTTAGTCAAAAATTGCAGCCCTGAAATGAATCATTATTTTAAAAGTCCAACAAAGAAATGCACAGAGAGCCTGATCAAGAGAAACCTTGTACTTCTGTATTTCTGTGTAATAGAAATTCACTACAAGTAATTCAAGATCTGTGTCTTTCTTAAATATAAAACAAGACAGCACTATACAACATGCAAGCAAATGTTTAATATATAGTAGAAAAACGAGTTATATAAATCTGTGCACAATAGGATTGCTTGACAGGTAATTTGTAACCTTTTCATAAAAGTCTAATAACAATAAAAGATAAATATAGAGCTACATTTTAAAACTGTCAGGCAAAGATTAGATAAGGTAATTGGCATTTGTGTTCTGGTAAAGGCTGCTAAACAATTATTTCTTCTAAAAATATTATTATGCTTTGAGCAAAGTGCCATCACTTATCTGTACAGTGACAGAAGAAGTTTTCAGATTTATTAGAACTAAATTTTCATGCAACATTAGAATTCTTATTTCATCTTTGGTGGTCAGAAAATTTGGACTGGAAAAGTCTGGTACTTCAGTGTAATCAGATATGAATCCCTTAAGCGCTAAATAGAACTATTATTAGTTTACTGTGCTACTTTTATCCTTAAAGCAAAATGACATATATAAAGAAAAAAAATGGTAGATAATCATAGGTGGTAACATTCTTTACATTATTACTAAGCACGGAGGAAACATTGATAAATCAAATTAAGTTGATTGTCAGGATACACTGAACACTTTATGATAAGAATGAACATGGTGAGATGTCAGAACTAAAGTTCCTTGCCTGTATCAAGTCTCAGCCTTGTAAAGATCCCTGCTTGTCTGGGAGCTTTTTTTCAATTCTTCATCTTACTGGGATGCATTCCTGCTGCTTCTGAGGGCAGATGGAAGGAATAGGAAGAGCCTGAGCTGGAATGGAAGGACAGATTGTGTTTGATTAGGTTTAAGGGGAGAAATCAACTGCAGGGCATGGCTGACACTACCTAGTATCAGTCAGCATAAATATAGGAGATATCAGCTCTCACTTTTCCAGTACTCTCAGATTGTGCTTTTATGACCTGAGAAAGTCCACAGATGGAAAGTAGTTCCTAAAATGTACCTGTATGCAATCCCAATAAACCAGTTCATTCATTCACCTACAAAAGACAATTGCACTTTCTTGGTCCATGAGAAGCATGGAATAGCTTTCATGTGTGTGAAAGCTACAAGGTCACTACCATATGATGGAGAACCAATGGGAGAAGGACTGCCAGGAGCAGGGCATAGCTGGGAGATGACAATGATTATCACTTTCTCCTTCCTCTGTCTGGAAGAATAGGTGCAGCTGTGTGCTAGAGGAATGTAGCCAGCTTGATCCTCCAGACTGTGGTTAAGGGTGTTCTGCAAGCCTCACAGTCTAGAAGAAAGGTAAGATGGTCTTGAATAAGCAGATGGCTGTACGTAGCCTGGAATGTATAAGCCGGCTTTGAAAATCAGAATGAATGTTATGCTATATTTCCAGTAGTTTGAATTTATTAGTACATGAATTGGCCAGATATTTTAAACCTACCCTCTAAACTTCAGATGGAGATACACTAAATATGATAAATGCTTGTAGAGTTATTGCTGAAATGACTTCAGTATCTTGAGTAAAATGTTTTGGGAGCTTATTAAATTGGACTGGAACAGCTGTTTAATATATTCATGAAGGTTGTATTGATTGTAGGATGTTTGTCTTAGAATCAAACGGACATAGCTTCAAAATGCAAGATGTTTTGAGTACTTTTAATATTTCATTAATCTTTACTCTGACTTCTTTGGAAATTTGAGTTTATGGATTGTTCTTTTAAGTTAAAAAATGCTCAGAATTTAGCTTCTTGAACTAATATTCTTTTAACACTATTTGTACATTATTTTCTCCAAAATGCAATATGCAAGACACAAGGGAAATGAAACTGATTTCATAATGGATAAGGCTTCTGAAATGAACAAAATAACATATACTCAAGTGTACCCCAGTGACATCAGCATGGGTCTCAGATTGTAACACTTTTATACAAACTAATTAACATCTCACTGAACTCAGCTATCTGTCTATAGGATTAAGGTACTCCTAAGTGTCAGTAAAGTGAATCATAACAATAAAAGTTAGCTGGATGTGTTCCTCCATGAGTTATCACTGAAAAAAGCTGAGAGTTTCTTAAAATGGCTCAATGACATTCCCCAGATGCTGATCTTATTTCCTATATTTCTTCTTAAGCTGCTGTACAGAATGTTGCAAGAAACATGAACTCTGTGCTATGGACTGTACAGAATGCTAATTAATTGTGATTAATTGATTTTTACTTTTGTGTGGACTAAAACTATCCCACTTAGAGTGAAAGTGTGTAGTTTTACTACTGACATTAAACAAAGAAAGGAAGAAGAGGGCTGCTTTTGATGTGCCATCTTTAAAGAAATTGTACCTATATAGCAATTAGGCTTCAATGACTGTGCAGCTCCACTCCTTTCCCTCTTGCCCTTCCCCTGGGGACACTTAATACCCTGTAGGAAAAGAATTTTAACTGGTATGTTACTCTTATTAAGGTGGTTTGACAGAACTTTAAGGTTACATTTACAGCTTCTTAAAATCCCACAGTACTTCCAGATCAGTGTAAAGCAGGGCACTGGGAACTTGAGTGCTAAAACTGTACTTCCTGTGAATAGCTTGTGGACCATTGCCCCTGTTTTTAGAGAAGGGAAACTGGGGTACAGAAAAGTGATTATTTTGCTCTAGCTCAGGGCAGGTGCTGAAGAAAATACAGATTGGCTGTCCAGCAGTTTAGCGTGCTGTTTCTTAAGTCATACTGCCTTTGCAGCAAAAGTTGAGTGCTCTCTGTTGAAGTGTTCTGTAACCTACACCTACATATAAGCAATTAAAAAATATTTCAATACCAGTTTGAAGTATTTGAGAAACCAAGCCTTTTTCAAGGAGGGAAAGAAGAAAAAAAAAAAGTGTGTGTCTGTGTTAAGTGGTTCTATCAGTAGTATTTATCATCTTGGGCATCCCTTAAATGTGTCACTAAATGAAAATGTGTTGTTCTGCTTATCAATGTTATTATTACCTTGGAGGAAGCTGTATCTTATCCATCGATAAAGCCACAGGCATGGGAAAAAGTGGAGCTGCAGAAGGCTGACTAGAGAAAAGAAATAGGCAGTCATATCTAGCCCTGTTTCATAAACTCTGTTCTGATCAGGACAAGCAGAAGAAGTGGTCTCTGCAGTTTCAGAAGTATCAGAGGGAAGAGGTTTTTGCAGGCTTGCTTTCAGCATTAACCTTTATCACAAATACTGCTGAAGGAAGCTATGGCATAGGCCCAGAACAGGGCGATGATAATTCAGAACAACTTAACTGAAAATCAGAGAGCTTTCAGAGGCTTATTGGGTTGGGAATTTCAAATCTGAGAAGGTGAGGGTATTAAATCTGTGCTTATTTACTTTTGATTTGTGTAATATTTGCGCCTATAGTCAGAGAAGCAAATTAATAAAAATAGTACACAGTAGGAGAAATGCATGGACTTGGGAGAACATATGAGCTGGGTATAGGTTAAAAAATAACATAATTAGCTTTCTACATGTTTTGTTTATCTGGGAATATGATTATATTAATATCAAAGATTAGATGTAATCACTGATGCCTAGTGGTTTGTACATGGACGTGTACTGATAAGCAACGAGTGCAGGTTGGAATTCTGACATCACTCATGAATCTGTGAATTTCATTTCTTGGAGAATGGCATGACTTATAAAATACATGGAGAGACATGTATATATAAACACATACACATAGACACACGTGATTTTCATTTGTATCTCAGAAAGAATGACTGGGGAAAAATCTCACTACAAAGTCTTTGTTACTGGGAACTTCTGCTGCTGGAGTGATGATAGTATATCCCCATGGCAATCTTCGTCTTGATTGGCATCAAGACCATCCACTGCTATGTTTTAGGATATATTCTCAACGAATTTGAATTGTCATAGCACCATGTAAGCCAATAGGTTGATGACAATATACATCCTCGGAAAATCCTTAGAGTCTGCAGGATTAAAAAAAAACTCAGGTTGGTAACTACAATTTGAAAACATGCAAGGTGAATTTGTGGGTAGAATGGTCTGAGACAGTTTGGCTCAGTGGCAAAATGAAATCAAAGAAAGTGATCATGCTGGAAAGGGCCTGCAGGTAATTTCACAATATAATAAGCCAGCAAAGAAAAAGGCCTGAGTGATTCAGAGTTTCATGCTCAGAGGTAGTATGCTTCAGAGCAGCATAGTTATATTTCTTCTTTCTATCACTGTGGTATAACCTTAGCCAGCACATTGTGTTCAGTCCGAAACACATAACTGCCAGATAGATCCTGATGAATTGGAGCTTGTTCTTAGGTGAAAAACAAAAATGATGAGAGAACTGAAAGGATTTTAACAAAATGTTGAAAGAGCCAGATATTTCAGCTAGCAAGTGGAGACTTTACCCTTCTGCAAGTTGGGTGAGTATAAATCTGAAGGACTGACAGCCAATGTTGGTGTTAAAAGAGAACTAAAATGAAGAGTAGATAGCCAGGTCAAGAACTGACAGAAAGCCTCATCAGATATATAAACCTGAACAGGGCAAAGCACTGAGGTCTAATTCCATGCAATTATTCAGACCTCCAAGGCTCACTGAATTCAGTTTGATATTTGTTATCTAGATACCTTCAGGGTTCTTCAGCAAGGCTTGCTGAGCCAAACAACAGACTGATGCATTTGTGTTTTGTCACTTGTATGTACCCCAAGCTGCAGCATGGGTTTATGTGTGGAGTCTATAAAGACCAAACAGCATGCTGTTGTGGTTCAATCTAGGAACAGTTTTTGACAGTTCAAAAGGTCAAAAACCAGAAGAAAAGGTGGCAGGATCAGTGATCAGCAGTTGCTTTCTGCTGACAAGGTGATATGCTGTTCTTGGTGTGGGACGATGAAATACAAGCCGTTTTTGAATTGTGAGCTGAATATGACCTCATGTGATAGCTGATCATAATTCACGTGGATTATCTTTAAAAATGGACTCATGCTAAATCTGAAACTGTGTCTGGTTGCTTAGCCATGACAGTGAATTTAGATTCAATGCCCCTGAGAAGGATTTTACATCAAAAAATAATTGTAATTAAGTCCAGCATGTAATGAACAACCCTAAAAAAATAGTTCTGGAGCTGAGGGTGTCAAACATAATTGCACATATGTCCAGAAGGGACACAATGTTGAAGAGCTAAGTTAATAGAAGGTGCCTATTCATTTCACATCTACACCTAGTTTGTTTAAGATCTCATTAAAGGTTGGTGTTGAATCTTGCATTCCAGTAACACAAGCAGGATGTGCTTTGCTCTTTTAGATGCTGCTCCTTATAGTACTGTTGGGTTGTGGAGCACTTAGACATTAGAGAAATGAAATATCCGTTGGCAGTGGAAGATTTCTAAGCAGAGTGATTTGTGACACTGATTTAGTTGACGGAAAATGTTACTTAGAGCAGTTTTCAGCCACAGGGCATGTGGGTAAGGAAACAACCAAACTTGGATAGCAAATGAGGTTGTCAGCATCTACTGAGAGGATCAGGCATGATCTTTCTAGCAGGACTTCCTAGGTTCGGATTTCTACACTTTATTGATTTCTCATTCTTAATTTATAGCCTGATAACAGGTAGATAGGGGTCATCTTGCTGTCCAACAGTAGCCCTGAAGAAATCCAGAGGCAAATGGGATGACATTAGCATCTAGTTACCATCTCCTCTTTTCCTCTCTATTGGCTTGCTTTCTAGTTGTCTTCTGACTGGTGTTGGCTGTTATTGCTTCTACTTAGCAAACATTTTAGAACTACACCATGGAATCCTTTCCATTTTCACTGTAAATTTCAGTCCTGCCTGGTGCATCTCCCATGTACCATAAAATGTTTTATTTCTTTGCTGACAGATAAGAGGTACCAGTGAAGGATGTTTGAGGACACTATGGTGTCTTCTCCTTACTTATTCTTCCAGATGCTTTTCTTTTGTTGTTTTTCTCCTTCTTACTGTCTAATGTGATATTGAATTGGAAATGAGGAGAAGGAAGGATATGTGTATCAAGGTGTTAGCATAATTTAAACCACAGGACAGTATCTAGGAAGTAGCCATATTGAAAAGGTTTGTTTTCACTTATTTCTAGTGATGATGAACCAAACAAAAGCTGAGAGATGAACGCTTAGAGTACCATAACATTTCTTATACAGACTCTTTCTCTGCCATTACATTTTGTCCTTAGACTTTAGTAGGCACTTAAAAGGTTTATAGCATGCACAATGCAAAGTCTTAATCATGTAGCTTTTGCATGCATAGGCTTTTCATGAGGCCTTAAAATAACTTTATACAAGAAAGCTAAAACATACTCTGGAGTGAGTTCTATGTTAAAAGAGAAAATAAACATTTGGTATTTCATTACAGGATCATGTAATGCAGGGGTGAGTAGAGGTGAGTACAGTGAAATACAGAATGCACTTTCCAGAATTAATATAGGTTTAAAATAAAAAGAAAGGATGAAAACTTTATGTTGTCCTGGAGGGTAATACAGTGTGGTTGCTGAAGACCATGGGTAATTGGCACACTGTAACATATGTGTTGGTCTAAGCCAATAGATCTGTTGAATACATATTTATAGATGGATATCTTTTTCACAGTGCTGTTTATGCTACCTGTATTTCAAGAAAAAAAAAATGCAACCACTTCTGCTATGGAACCTTAAAAAATTGAGGTCAGATGTATGTTAAAGTTATATGGCTTTTTATTAATGAATAAAACAGTAATGGATCTCCCTCTCTTTCTCTCACCGGAACCAAATTACTCTGCTGTAGTCCCTTACCTTCTTCATTTCATTAACTGTACAAACTTAAAGCAAACAAATGTTTCCTGGACTCAGACCCACCTAGATCTCATTTATTTTGGGAAGCCCCTGGACAAACACAGGGCTGAGGGCACTAGTCACACTATAGGGGTCCTTGAGTCTGTTTTCACTTATTTCCAAATGTTTTAAGACAGGACCACCCTGCAATTGTGGGTGGAAAGAACTTACAGTTTTATGTTGCAAAGCAAGAGACAGATGTCCACAAGATAAACCTGTGAGGATAACCTACTCCACAACTGGCAAGTGCCCATGTGATGAGCCCTTGGGTCCTTACACCAGCAGAGTTTGTCTTCACGATGGGAGAGCCAGTGTGGACCTGAGTCCAGATGGGCTCACCATGGATGCAGGTGCTCATTCTGCAGATTCTCTACACAGGGCTGAAAATGATGCTGTGAGTGAAAAATCCCTGCCCCTGCACCAGTAAAATATAAAGACAGTGCTGAAAAATCGCTGCTTGGTTCGGTGATTTACTGTATCATTTGCACAGGAACAGGCAACAAACCATCATGCACCGAAGTTTCAGACAAACGGATCACAGTAAATTGTTCTTTATAAGGATGGGACTCATACTCCCTGTGTGTTTGATTTATACACCGGTAACTAAAACTTTATTCAAGGAAATCCAGTGGAAAAGGAGGAGGAAGAATTAATTCTTGCAGAGTACCAGCCAAAGCAGTCACATTACAGCCCTCTCTAGGGAATGGAGTGGCTTTGCACAGGGATGATGGAAGGCTTGTGCTCCAGAAAGCCTTCCTCAGGGCTCTTCCAGTCTTAGCCACCTGTACTGGATGCTGCAAAGAAAAACCGTGTCCAAAACACTGCCTGTTCCCTACTCTACCTATGCCCTGCCCTTCTGGCTCACTAGTGGAGAAACCTGAGCATCTCTAGCCTTCCTAGCAGCACTGTGCCTGCAGGCAGTTCCTCTGCATAGTAAATGCTGTTTGCCTTCGGCTGTTGTGAGGATACACCCAGCCTCAGGAACTGCAACTGGGTCCAGACAGCAGCTCTGTCAGTACACAGTGTTTCTGTTGTCCTTTTCAACTTTGTTTCTGTTCCTGCTGTTACTCTGGGAATCTCACTTTGGATCTATAGGGAGCATAATCTACACATATGGAAGAAAAACCCCCTACTGTTAGTCTAATAAATATCATAACTGAATAAACAAAATTCAGAAATGGTATTTTTAGCCTACTCACAGTGGTATGATAATATAGAAAAAGATTCATACACTCAGAGTCTTAGAAAAAGCATCTAATATCTGCCCCTTTTCTCTAGTGTCAGACTTACTTCTCCAGGGACCCTGGCTATGAAGATTGATGGATTTTGCCTTCCTCAAGTAGGATGGAGAGTGTGTGTGTGGGTCTGTGTTAACTACAATTCATCAGAGTCCTGGTGAATATCTCAGGAGACATTTGATGTTCAAGGTAGTGGTCCCTTCCTCGTAAATACAGGGATTGGTCCACTCAGATTTGTTTTCATGTATTTTCTATATGTCATAGGTACATATTCTCACATACCTTTCTTGTTTCAGCTTGTGTTGTAACTGTCAGTCATTAATGCAAAAGATACCTCCTGACAAAGAAACTGATTACCCCCAGCACAGAAGTCCATTTACACAGAAGCAGATGTGGGTGATGTGCTGGGCAGAACTTGCATACAAACCTGCATAGACAATGCTCTTGGACCAGGCCTTCCAGCATGTTGTGTTGTATCTGGTAGAAATCTGTCAAATAAATTTGGAAACAGGTATTATTGAAATCCCACTCAGGAAATTTAGTATTCTAGTATTCTAGAAGGAAGCATAAAACATAAAAACAGGGCTTAGCTAGGTCTATCTCATATGAATATGGAAATGGATGGAGGGACTTTGGGATTGAAGGCAGCTTTGCTGAGGAGGCTTGGCTTCAGACCTGTTGGTCAATGCTCAGCCAACAGTTTCAAGTCTTTGCACTCACTTGGAAGGCAGAGAATGAATTGCATGAGACTTTTGTACCTACTGGCCTCGGGCTGTGGTCACACCTTTGCCTAAAAGTGTGTTAATTGTATTATGCTGTGATCCAAGTATATCCTGATTAATCTGAAATGTCTGTGAAATAGCGGTTTTACGTGAGCTTCTACTCCATAAGTACTTTGACTTGAGAGGTGAGGATTTATTACAGTTTGGGGTAATGATCCGTCTGTTATGGATCACAGCCAATCATTATAATTTTGAAGTGAAAAATGAAGCGCAATTGAAAAGATTTGTTTTTTCCTTCCAACTCATTTGTACCTCTCCTATTCAGATTATAGAATTTCAATAGAGGGCTGGGAAATATGTTCCTCCTGATATGGTGTCACATTGAAATAGTGTACTCTTGATAAGCTTTATTTGCTCCCTATTGAGTGGTGTGGGGGTTGTTTTCAAATCCCAGGTAGAGCTGAGACTGCTTTCTGCAATGTCATGGATGTGGCTGAACTTTACAAGAAGCCCCATGTAAGATGAGCCCTTAGGGATGATAAAACATCTTTCGTATCACAACCTAGCTGTGGGAAGCATTGACACATGAAAACATGTGTAAGGTGCAAAACTTTGACGAAAGCTCTAGGACACTTTAAAAGGAAGAAGGAGATGAAGTAGGCAAAGAAGCGTAGATTCATTTTCCTTTCTGCGGAAAAAAGGAGTGTGGTGTCCTAATGTGGCTGCTGTGCTACCCATCAGTAGCTGCCATGGGACCCTTTACAAGGTTTCCTTCTTTAAGCATGGGGTGAATGTTGAGACCTGACTCCAGATGGAGACACCTCAGTTTGACATGTTTTTTGATATTTTTCTGCAGTATCTAAGACATCCTTTTGGGGCTGGTGGATAAGACACAGACCCTATGGGACACGCCACATCAAATGTCAGCTGCAGACCGTGATACCTCAAAGCCTTCAAGAGGGCAGGAGACAGAAAGCAGTGCTCCTGCAAAGCCAGCTGTCTCCATCCTGCACTGTCTGTTGCCCACCATAGTGCCACAGGTTGGCAGGGATTCTCCAGAGATGGAGTTTTAACAGACCAGCAGCAATGGCTATAGGGAAACACGGCAGCTGTGCCAGTACATCCCTTCTGCATGTTCTCCTGGCTGGATTTAACACATACCTCTCAGCTGGCCAAACAACAAAGAAACGTTAAAGGGATGTTAGAGTACTGAAAATATAGCTTCTGATGTAAAAAGATTTTAATAAACACCTTTTATTATCAGGTAGGCCAGACTCTGAGAGAATAATCCATATAGATGCATTGATTTCCATGGATTAACAGTAGCTAGTATATCTTGGAAGAGATTTACAAACTTATTTTTAAAAAACATATACCTATTCTGTTTTGTTTTGTTCTCTTCTTGCTATTGATAAGAGTCTTTTCAGCAGAGAAGAAATTGATTTAATAAACAACTACACACAGAGTCCTGTCAAATGCACGATGTAACAAACTGCAAGAAATAGAGGATATTCTTCTTTCACCTATAGTAATTTTAGGAGTTGCTTGTAACTATAACAGGCACTAGATTTTCAAGGAGAAATGAGATTTTCATTTTCATGGTGCCTCTTCAATTTCTAGAGCTACGCTTTTAATATCTTTCTACAGCATTTGTTTTAAATATAGAGCATTTAATGATACTTTGAAAAATTGTATTTGCTTTCTTATGATTTATTTATTTGTGAATTATTTGATAGGTTACACAAAAAAGACAGTGTATACTTTTATTACCCATATTAAGTATGCTCAGAGTGCACTAAGCAAATCACAAAATATAGAATATATCTTATGTGACTGCAGTAATCGCAAAGCTGTTGTGAATTTCCCAGAACTGTGAGGAACTGGGGAAAACCAGACTGTCTTGAGCAAACTTGGTAAACAGGATGTTCAAACTGATGAGCTTAAATAAGAGGGAGGTTTAAATTCAGAGAGAAGATAGGATGCAGTGTCTTGGCAGCTTGTTAAACATACTAAAGCACCTTTCATCTCACTTCCTTATTTTGGTACATTCTTATATGTCTGGTTTCCTCCAGCTTTAGCCTATGTCCTCCTAGTGCTGGTGATGAGATTATAGTCAGATGGAGATGAGAGATGAATCTGACTACTTCTACTCGAAATTTTTTCTCACTTTGAAGGAGAAAATACTCTGAGTAAAAAGGAACTTTTGCTGTTGATCTGCTACAAAATTCAAACTTCAGAACCATGGTCTTTCCACATGACTGAGCATTTGCATTTGATATTAACTTTCAGGAGTTCTATTGGTTGGCAGCATTTCCGACAGTTCTCATCATTCAGCATATTGTCCAGGGCTGACTGTCAGTGTGGTCTTTCTGATTTCATAACATATTTGGATGCTTTTCATAGAATCAAACAATAGTTTGGGTTGAAAAGAACCTCAAAGGTCATCTAGTTCCAAACCCCCTGTCATGGGCAGGGACACCTTCCACTAGCCCAGGCTTCCCAGAACCCCATCCATCCTGGCCTTGAACCCTGTTGGGGAGAGGGCAGTCACAGCTGCTCTGGGCACCCTGTGTTGTCTCACTACTCTCACAGGGAAGAATTTCTTCCTAATATCTAAACCTCCCCTCTTCTAGTTTAAGGCCATTACCCCTTTTCCTATCACTCCCTACCCTTGTAAACAGCCCCTCTCCAGATTTCCTGTAGAACCCTTCAGGTACTGGAAGGCTGCTCTGAGGTTTTCTCCAAGCCTTCCCTTCTCCAAGCTAAACAAGCCCAACTCTCTAAGTCTGCCCTCATAGGAGAGGTGCTCCATCCCTCTCATCATCTTTATGGCCTCCTCTGGACTCACTACAACAGGTCAACATCTTTCTTGTTGTGGTGGTTTGACTCCGGATGGAGGTCAGATCCCACAAAAGTCACTCTCTCACTCCTGTTTTCAGCTGGACAGGGGAGAAAATATATATTGAGAGGCTTAGGAGTCAAGATAAGGACAGAGAGAGATCATTCTGCAATGAGTGTCATGGGCAGAACAGACTCAAGATGGAATAAAAACCCATAGAATTTATTACACTGCACACACAGTGAAACCAAAGTCGGATAATGAGAAGTACAACCAGATCTTAAAACACCTCCTTCCACCCCTTCCTTCACTATGGACTCAACTTTATTCATGATTTATCACCCTTCTCCCCCCAGGTGTCACAGGGGAGACAGGAATGGGGGGAAAGGGATTTCAGTCAGTTCCTGACAAGTTGTTTTCCTTCTTAGCTGTGTGTGTGTGTGTAAGACGCATTCCTCACACCCTTCCTCTACTCTAGCATGGGGTCCTGCCCATGGGAGACAGTCCTCCACGAACTTCTCCAATGTTAGTCTTTTCCCATGGGACTTCAGCTCTTCACCAGCTGCCCCAGCATGGGTCACTTCTATGGGGTGCAGTCATAGAATCATAGAACATCTCTCAGTCTCTCAGGCCCACACCGCTCCAGCCTGGTATTCCATGCAGTCACAGATCTGCCCCAACAAACCTGCCTTGATGTGGGCCCCTCTCTCCATGGGCTACAGGTCCTGCCAGGAGCTTGCTCCAATTTGGATCACAGCGTCTTCCATTTGTCTCAAACTGCTCCATTGGGGTCTCTCCATGGGCTGCATGTGGGGTCTCTGCTACCCATCATCTTCTATGGGCTGCGGGGGCACACCTGCTCCACCATGGTCTTCTCCATGAGAGGCAGGGGAATCTTTCTCTCCGGCACCTAGGGCATCTCCTCTCCCAACTTCTTCACTGGCTCTGGTGTCTGCACAGTTTCTTACAACTTCTCACTCCCTTCTCTGGTGGCAAAAGGCAGCTGAGAGTGGGGACTTTTTTCTCCTAAATGTGATTTGCAGAGGCGCTGTGACTATCCCTGATGGGCTCGGCTTTGGTCAGTGGTGGGTCTGGTCTTGAGCCCAGCTGGTATTTACCATCAGGCCGAGGGGAAGCTTCTAGCTGCTTTTTTGCAGAAGCCACCCCTGCATCCATCTTCCCCCTCCCCCATCAGAACCTTGCCATGCAAAACCACAACATTTGTACTGGGGACCCCAGAGCTGGATGCAACACTGCAGGTGGGGTCTCACGAGAGCAGAGTGGAAGGACAGAATCATCTCCCTCGACCTACCAGTCACGCTTGTTTTGATGCAGTCCGGGACATGATTGGCTTTCTGGGCTGCAGCACACATTGCCAGTACATGTTGAGCTTTACACCAATCAACATCCCCAAGTTCTTCTCCTCAAGGCTGCTCTCAATCCGTTCTCCACTCAGCCTGTAGTTGTGCTTGGGATAGCTCTTACCCATGTGCAAGACCTTGCACTTGACCTTGTTGAACTTTGTCAATTCCACACAGACAGACCTCTCAAGCCAGTCAAGGTCCCTCTGGATGGCATCCCTTCCCTCCAGCGTGTCAAACACATCACACAGCTTGTTGTCATCACCAAACTTGCTGAGGGTGCCCTCAGTCCCACTGTCCATGTCACTGACACAGATGTTTAACAGTGCTTGTCCCAGTACTGACCCCCAAGGAATACCACTAGTCACTGGTCACCACTTGGACACTAAACCATTGATCACAGTTTGTTCAATACAACCGTCCAGCCATGTCTTCCCATGAAAATCTGTGTTACCAGCAGCACTGAGATGGAATATGCTGAGTATGAGTCAGCAGTGTGTCCAGGTGGCTAAGAAGGCCAACGGCATCCTGGCCTGCATGAGGAGCAGTGTGGCCAGCAGGAGTAGGGAAGTGATTCTTCCCCTGTACTCAGCTCTGGTGAGGCTGCACCTGGGGTACTGTGTGCATTTTTGGGTCCTTCACTACAAGAAGGACATCAAGATGCTTCACTGTGTCCAGAGAAGAGCTAAAATGCTGGTGAAGGATTTAGAAGACAAATCTTATGAGGAGCAGCTGAGGGAGCGGGGATTGTTTAGTCTAGAGAAGAGGAGACTGAGGAGAGAGCTCATTGTTCTCTACAACTACCTAAAAGTTGGTTGTAATGATGTAGGTGTTGGTCTCTTTTCCCTGGTAGCTACTGACAGGACAAGGGGAAACAGTCTGAAGTTATGTCAGGGGAAGTTTAGGTTGGATATTAGGAAAAATTTCTTTACCATAAGACTTGTCACATATTGGAACAGGCTGCCAAGGGAGATGATTGAGTCACCAACACTGGAAGTGTTTAAAAAAAGAGATATTGTACTTGGTGACATGGTCTAGTGTTGGACCTAGTAGGGCTGGATAGATGTTTGGACTCGATGACCTTGAAGGTCTTTTCCAACCAAAACCATTCTGTGATTCTACGGTTCTATTCTATGATATTGCTGCAGGAAATGCACTGCTGCAAAAGTCTTCTCACTCCTTCACTCTCAGCCCTGAGCCCCTTTTGAATTCTGCTTCCATGCTGAAATACATTTCACTGTCTTTCATGATCCACACACTCTGACGAGTTCGAAAGGGAACTGGGACAGTTTAGCCTGGAGAAGAGGAAGCTGAGGGGAGACCTTATTGCTCTCTACGGCTACCTGAAAGGAGGTTGTGGTGAGCTGAGGTCAGCATCTTCTCGCAGATAACTAGCTATAGGACAAGCGGGAATGGCTGCAAGTTGTGCCAGGGGAGGTTCAGGTTAGAAAATAGGAGAAATTTCCACTCAGAAAGAGTGGTTGGGCATTGGAACGGGTTGCCCAGGGAGGTGGTGGAGTCATTGTCCCTCGGGATGTTTAAGGAAAGGTTGGATGAGGTACTTAGGGACATGGTGTAGTGAATAGTATAGGTGGTAGGGGGATGGTTGGACTAGATGATCTTGGAGGTCTTTTCCAACCTTAATGATTCCATGATTTTGTGATTCTGTTATGATAGGAAGTCATAGAAGTGATAGGGCTCCACAACAATATCCATCACCGAGCAATCAGAGGTCCTGCATTTCTTCTTAAATTCTGAATTCTCAATATCGTTATTCTGATAATCTGACCACTTCGTGGTCTGGGTAAAATCAACAGAAGCAGCTAGAGAAACTGACTTTGACATAGATGTTTCTTCTCTTATTGTATTTAACACAGCAGGTCAAATAACAGTATAAACCAGGACTCTGTGGAGAAACTGAAGATAGATGGCAGAAGATTGGGTTATTTGAAGAGTATAAATATTTTCCTTATCCTGTATGAGGTGCACAAAACTGCCCACAGCCTTGAGGGAATGGTTATGGTTGGCATATCCATCATAGCATAGAGCATCCAAAACATCAAGGTCAAGACAAGAAGAAAGAATCACAAACCAGCATGTCTCACAGTTGATAGATTGCTTAATTATCTCAATCCTGGGATGAATAAAAATCAGAACCATTCCCAGGAGATACAGTCATAGAAGCCAGGCTGACAAAGGTTTTGTCAAGTATGGCAACACTAGAAAAGATCTGATAAGATCAGTGTGTTAGAAAAAATGAAACAAAAAAAACCCTAAGGACTACAAAGTCTCTCTGCTCTGTCCTTAGATACACTGTGCATTTGATAGGTACTTAGCAATAGAACAAGATAGAAGTCTTTATGAGCTGCCACCATTGGTAACTCATCAACTGTGAAGAAAAATGGCTGATGCTTTTGACAGTTGTTTCTCAGGAGTATCCAGCAGCTGGGCTGGACTGATTACATTCATGCCTCAGACATAAAAAAATGAGATGTAGGAATGAAATTGTCTAATAGGCAGCAGAGATTATGGTGAATTGATGTAATCCAGCAAAGAGGTTTCTCGATTAATCACACACAAAGTAAAGAGGGGACGAAAAGAATCCAATGCCCATGAGCTCTCAGAATGGAAAGTGGTATTAAATATGAAACTGCTGGAGCCACTTAATTAAGGAGGAGAATATTTCCGCTGAATCCTGACTCAGGTTGTATGCATCAAACCTAGAAATAATGTTTGGAGATAAGTTATTCTTTTTAATTTTCTCCTTTGCAGACAGTGACAAAAATGAGGGTGATATGAAACAATTTCTCCCAACACTCTGTCAAACAAAATTTTCTAAGGAACAATGATAACTTCTTACAGCTGCTTTAATTTATACCATCTGAATTTTGGGAATATTGGAAATGTTGATAATTTTATGAGGGACAAGCTATTTACAATTTTATGTGCTAAGGGGACAGAAATCTTGCCCACTTCTATGCATTAAATTGTAATGTGCCATGTACTGGACCTACAGAATCCACAGATTAAGAATAGTTTTAAACTGTTTCTCCCAAGAAAGAAAAAATGCAGTCGGCGTGGAGGCCTCTGAAATTTCTGACTGTTTCTAGAAACGTCTTTCCTTGTATGAGGGGAAATAAATGGCAATGAAACTTCCTTCATCTCCACTTTCAGGAAGAAGAATCTGTGCATGGGATTTTTCCACACCTGGGCCAAGAAGACTTTGTCAAAGAATCTCCAAAGAAGCTCTGAGATCCAACATGGGTGCAAGCTGGAGCACAGGATGTTCCATGCAAACATAAGGAAAAACTTTTCATTGTGAGGGTGACAGAGCCCTGGGACAGGCTGCTCAGAGAGGCTGTGGAGTGTCCTCTGGAGACATTCAAAATCTGCTTGGACAACCTAAGGGGTGCTGTCTTTATTGCCTTCTGTCATTGGACTGGTGCTGGGAGCTGCTTTAGCCTAGGTAACGTTATGTGACCTAACCTTACCCTTGACTTTGCTTTGCCTGGGAGAGATCTCTTTACTGGTGCCTGAAGCATTGGAGTCACAGCAGTCTCCTCCAGGGCAGGACCTCTAAAAAGAGGTGAAGCAGGCGTGAAGGGTCACAATTAGTCAGAGTCTTTTGCCAGGAGGGAACTGGCTTATTTCAAATGTCATTTGTCACAGTATAGAAACCTATGTAGGATGAGCTGGGCATGAAAATCTTGCAAAAAATATCTGTGTTATGCTTTCCCCTTTCCCAATATACATGCAGAGCAATCACAGGTGGTCTGGGAGCATGGGGGAAGGTTTTTTTAGTACAATCCTAATATACATAGTTTGATATCTAATTTATAGCAACGTCCTCAGTAACTCATCAGAGGTCAGGGAGAGCATGGCAGGAAGCATTGCTGATCATGTGGCTCTGTAGTACACAAGGTGATGCTGAGGCCATGATACTCCTGTGTCCTGTTCTCAGTAAACTGCTGAATGTAGCAATGTATATTCGTTCAGAGTAGTAATAGTAGAGCTATGTATGAATCTTTACTAAATATTCCTTATCAAGCCTGATTAATTTTGCTTGCACATTTAACTAATGAAAATAAGTATAAATCTCATGTAGTTATAGATATGTGATGGCTACAAACTTTTTTTCTTGAAAAGTGAGAGAAGCTGTAGTAGACATGTTATTTCCTATTTTGCTATGTATGCACTGTTACATCTATTTCCACATTAAATGTGTACATTCTGTACCAAATGTACATTTCTGTACCAAAATCAATGAAGCAATCAAGCTTTCCAATGTGGGAAAGTTCTGAGAGCACAGAACTTGATTTTGTCAGTACTCAGCGGCTCTTTGTGGTTCCTGGGAGGGTTTGGTCCCTCCTCATGTAAAGGGTGTAAATTTGATATGTGGCTGAGGGAGGCCCTCCCATTGAGTCATAAGGTTCAGAAAGGATACCCTTGTTTTCTAAATTCCTTCTCAGAGAGCAGTGTAGGTGTGTCTAGGTCCAGTTTTAGTCCCAAGCTTGGTCAATGAGGATTGGCTAAAGAATTATTTATATATAACCATGTATCAGAGTTAATGTTGGCCCTCAAGGGACTTTCACTGAGACAGCTTTGTAAAGTTGCAACTAATGGAAACTTTATTAAAGCAACAGATATAAAGAGTCAGAATTGCTGTTAAGACATGCACTAATTGCATTAGCACTAATATATGATTATAATTATAACAGTTGCAAAATACTATCATGGTATTCTCACCAAAAACGTGAAATCATGATTGCTTTCCAAGTAGACATCTCAGTCTTGAGTGGAGGAGAAGGAGCGCAGCCCATCAACTGCCTCTTTGGGGTCTTCAATTTCTTCTCTCCCCCCACACAGATAACTTCCTCAGTATCTTTTATACCTCAGCCTTAGCTGTCCCCTCCCAGGGGTGATGTTTAACATGATTTGGGTGGAGAGTTGGGCACTATAGTCATATATGTTTAGCATGTATGCCTTTTAGCTCATTACCATATTTAGAGGTGTCTACTTTAATATTAATTTCACAGTTAATGAAGCAAAAGGTCTCACTCGGGGCACTGTGGCCTTTAAAGCTCTGTGCAGAAACTGTCTATCTGTTTATTCCATGTTCTCTCATCAAAACAGGCCCATTGTGCTGGTGTAAGACTCCCTCCTTCTGCTGTTTCTCATACCAACCTTGCAGATCTCTATCCCCCAATGTTTGTATATGAAATAAATGAACACCAGTCTTTTTAACCTCTTAGGTGCAATTGTCACATCCCTGAAGGTGGTAATGTCTATATCATTGGTGAAAAATCCCCCAGACAAACCCATCTAAAGCTGTCTAAGTCTATTCATATATTTATTAATACTTTTACATCTTGGGATCAACTAGAAAACCCCAGATGAAAATGATTTTTGGACTAGGATTTAGTTTACATGAACGTGTAACTGAGTCTCCATGGTAAGCCATTCTGTGGGCTCAGCCCTGCAAGGGAGTTGGGTACATTCCCATTTGTCACCTGGGAGTAAATCATGCTTTTAGATGTGTCTGTCAGGGCACAGACTGTTCATTGCCACTGAAGTGCCACAGAAGATGCCAGGGGAGATTTGTCCCATGCTCCTGTCTTGTTCATGTTTCTGTAGCTTTGACTATCAATTTACTGGAGTTAAAGCAGGGCTGCTAAGAAAAGTGACCTACTAAATTACACAATGGATGGCTTACACACACATTCTGTGCTGAACAAGTAAAATAAGAAACTGATCTTTCATAGATAGCTGTGCCTTATTGCAGATCATGCTGCACTTGACAAAGTGGTGTTTACGGAAGCAGTGCACTCCTGGGATTTTGGAGAACAGATATGCAGCCAGGAAAGTGCCAGCTTTTTCCTGGAAGTGTTTCCTGTGCTATGGGTTTACTATAGCCTTAAGCTGCACCTCTGGCAAACGTCTGTCTTATGTTGATGACCTTACACCATGAGCAGTTTCATTTCAGGGGCTGATCCACTGTATCTGGTGTATTCCCAGCAGAGGTTTCTCTGTCTTGGCTTAAACATCTAGTGGACAGCATTCTGCAGTCTCTCTGGCAATTTCGCTCTGTGTACATCAAACCTTAAGTGGTGTCTTGTTTTCTTGAACACGTCTAAAAAGTAAATGGAAACAGTGTTTTTCTTGTTACTTAACTGAGGTATCTTTGTGCAGAGTCTGGGTACAGAAAACTGAAAACGCAAAGAGGCAAAGAGCTATTTAATTGGTATAAATATAGGCACACAAATAATTATGTTTTAAATGTGTGAAGATGGGATAATTCTAAAAGTCTGTTGGTAATCTCTGCTACAAGAAAGACCAAAGGGATATTCCATACCATGTGACACCTGCCCAGCCATAAAAATTGAGAGATAGGAGAGGCGGGGTGGATGGGCATTCATTATTTACCATGTTTGTCTTCCTGGGGAGGTGCTATGTGTACTGAATTCCTGCTTCCTGGGAAGTGGCTGGACATCACCTGCTGATGGGAAGTAGAGAATATTTGTTTCCCTTTTTTAAAATTTGTTTCCATGTGCAGCCTTTAGCTTGTGGTTTTGTTTGGTTTTTTAAAGCTGCCTTTATCTTGACCCATGAGATTTTTCTTTCATCTTATTTTTCTCTCCTCCCTTGCCTGTTGGTGAGGGAAATGATAAAGTGGCTTGGTGGGCACCTGGCTTCCAACCAAGCTCAACCCACCACAAATGAGGAATTTTTTAACAGACAGGCAAAAAAGTACTTTCCATCTTTGTTTATCATGCATCACTGCTCTGGACCCTCAGTATCTTTATTTGCATTCAAATTTCAGGAGTTTTCTAAGAAATTGGAGCATTCTAAAACAAATCAACAAATGTGTGTACACATACACACATACATATGTGTACATATGTGTACATATGTGTACATATGTATGTGTGCGTGTGTAAATTGCTGCCAATACCTGTTTCTTTTTTTTTTTCACAAATGTGATGATAGCTTAGTTGTCCACAGCAGTGAAAAGGAAAAACTCATTTTACCTTAGCTCAGCCATTTTCAATGACTGCAACTAAGATTTCAGTATTTCATAGTACTCATTTAAGACTTATATTGGGGGTGAAGGTAGCAGACAAATGAGGCTGTAATGGGTTAGGCATCAGAGAAGATTGGAAAATACAAATAAAGATGCATTTTTATGTGGTGCTTTTCCCCCTCTATGTAGATATTTCCATGTTGAAGTCATCAGATTGGTAACTGTGAGCTCTCTCTGGAACTTTGCCAACATTTAAAATTAACAGTGGAATAATTTTCAAAAATCTGACCTGGCTTAAGACTAGTTCAACTTTTCAAAATAAATATTCAGATCATCAGAATTTCCCAATGAAGCGGTACAACATGCAATACTTTTCTGGTGGTGGAAAATGTTATGATACAGCTTTGCAATTTTTCTAAATGTTTTATGACAGACAGTAAATGTAACTATTTCCTACTGACTCATGCAGCAGGTACAAGTAATATATAGCAAGGTGTGGATTCATCAGTCAACACCTTTAAAGACATAAGAGCTGTGGATTTTTATTTTTCTTTACACTTTAGTTAGTTTCTTTGACTCTGCAGTGAAATCGCATCCATTTCAGAGGTGCTCTATACTACACTCAGTGTCTTTTGGGACACTCTTTTTAAAGAGCACACTACCAGAAGAATGAAAAGCAATATAGATCTGACTTAAACAGCCATCAGACTGCCAAAAGGATGTGATAATCTGGGACTCTCCCAAATAGTGACTGGTGAAAGGTGATCTGCTGAAGAAATGTTTCAGCTGCTGGACTGTTTTGGAGAACACTGAGATAAAGAAGCATCAAGACATCTTAGAGCTTTCTTAGACTTTTATTTTGTTGTCTGTCTGCTTGGTAGGATCTGCAGGTGCATTGCAGTCCCTAGCAGATTTCAGAACTGGAGAAAAACATTTTCTTTTATGTTGACAAAGAACAAGCAGAAAAGAATAAAGGCTTTTTATCTATTTCCTTTCAGATGAATGAAGATGGCTAAAAAATATACTTCAAATTCTTCCTGTTTTGATTTTCTACATTAGAAAATATATTTGAAATTCACATTTACTTTTTTTAAGTAAGTGTTGGGATGATTGAAAACCAGACATAAAAAGTATGTAGATGATTAACATCTGTTTAACTGGAACAGTTAGTATAAAAGCTTTCTTTGTCAAATAGTCACCAATTCTCTCTTTTTCAGTGTGGCTAAGAAAATTATCCTATGTTTAATGTTTGCAGCATGTAAAAAACCAAGATGTAGACTAAAAAACCAAAATGATTTAGGGCGTGATCACTGAAGGCAAAAAACCTGTGACTTAACCTGACTTAACTTTTCATGGGAAAAACCCACAAAAATAAAGATT
The DNA here is from genome assembly GCF_964237585.1 of Gallinula chloropus. Lineage (NCBI taxonomy): Eukaryota > Metazoa > Chordata > Aves > Gruiformes > Rallidae > Gallinula > Gallinula chloropus. The sequence continues at coordinate 201,105,342 of NC_140085.1, forward strand.
ACTTCAAGGCTTGTTGCAGCTGCATTTATATATCACACAGGAACATGAAGGAAGTAAACTATATTTTTCTTCTGTTTACTGACTACATTTTGAAACTCTTTAAAAAAGGAATAATTTGAACTTTTTTAAATGTTTCAGTCAGTGAAGAGGTAAGTAGTTAAGATAATATGTTAATACGCAATAAGTCTTGTATCTAAGAAGTAATTTCACATCTAGAAAGTGGACAGACAAGGGAGATTTTTTTTAGAGGATGGTTCTTGATTAAAAATAATAACAATCTGATATAATTAGGGCTGTACTTGCTGGTTAAAACAAGGTTAGGAATCCACTCCATTATTGTTTTCATTTTGTTCTGCTCTTGATTGACTTGCACTGCTCAGATTTGCTGGCTGGGTCTCACTTCTTGCAGTGTAATGTCCCAGGGTCTCGTTCTGCTTCAGACACTTTCCTGCTGAGACACTGTCACACACAACAGGCTTTTAAAATAATGCCAGTGTTTTCTATGAGGTCAGTGAAGAATCTTATTCAAGACACTCTTCATGTCTGGCAGAGAGTAACAATGCCACAAATGATATGTATAGCCATATATATATTTTGGCATCCTAGTGGGATTTTATTTCCTGATTATTAAACCATTCTTTTTGCTGAAGGTTTCTCCTGAGAAAGGATTGGCATCCTCAGTTTAGATGATTGCAGTAGGTCACCTACTGATGGTAACTACACACATATGGGGGAATGTACACTGAGGTCCATCTTCCCTTCTCTAACACTGCCTGCAATAAAATTTCTTACTGGATGATGCAGCTGTAAACTTGTTCAGTTCCCATCCCCTTCATCATCCCATTTCTAACTGGGATTTTTTTTCTCTCTGACTTTATGAACACTTTTATTACTGGGCAGAATACCTATTGCCTTTTGTCTCCCATTTTTATTATATTTTAGGACCCCATCACATAATGTAGTAGCTATCTAACTGGTGCACACTTCAGTGATATTCACTTTGACCATTGTTCCTAAATTATAAAAGCTGCTGGTATAACAGTGTTGCTAACAAGAGCTCCCATTGAATGTTGATGTTTCTTTTCATTAATTGAATCCAGACAAAGGGATCATTAGTGGGATTCTTGCTAGCACTGTGTCTAGGAGAATGGTGTCAACAGTATTGGCCGCAGGATATGACACCTTCGCTCCCATTCTGTAAGGGTGGAAAACATCCAGGCTGAGCAGGGGGAGCCATGCAGCTGTCTCCTGTCAGCAGTAAGAGACAGCCTCCCAGTGTGCTGGCGTCCTTTCAGCACTCTGTACTGCTAGGGCTGAGATCTGACACCATGTGGTGTTGTTCATGGAAATAAGCCTCTTTCTTCCTAGTCTAAGGATTGCATTTTTTTCTGGAACAAAATTGCCACCTCCACAAGTGAGTTTGGAGATGAGGGAGTCTGCATCTCTGAGCACTTGGATGCAGATGTACACTTAGTTGTTCAACTCCGAAACTCCTTTCTCTCTGACTTGGCCCTCCTAAGGGGGAGTTTTACCTCGCTCTACAGTACTCTGCATTACCATTTCTTATAATGGAATGCTGGGAGGGGAAGGGATTTCTGCCCATCTTTCTTGCTCCTTTTCTCTTTCCCATTGCTTGTCAATGAAGAACAGGAGAACAAGGTTGTAGCACAAAATAAAGTGAATGGTCATCCCTCTTTCTTCACTTAGTTAAATAGCTTGTCTTTAAAATGGGGAAGAACTAGAATTAGGGAAACATCTGTCACCTTTCTATGTCCTAGCTTCTAGCTATTTTAATTTTCCAGCCTGAGCCTGTTGAGTTTGACCTAGCAGCACTCAACAGACCAAGTGGTTCTCCAAGCTTTTTGCATTCATAACATCCTTTGGCAAGGTGTTCCACCAATCAGTTGTAATATGTTGCATGAAAAAATGTCTTTACCCTCACTTTTAACTGTCTCCCATTAGCTTCATCTTACACACCCTTGTTCTTGTATTGGAAGAGAGAGTGAATGTCCATTCCTTGTCTGCCATTTTGAAAACTCTCTGGATTTTGAAACCCTCAGTTATATCTCACTGCAGGACATCTCCTTGCCATTTGAACAGTACAACTTGTTCTTTGAGTGGAAGTTATTCTGTACCTTGGATTTCTTTACTGACTTCCTTTGAGACTTCTGCAGTGTTACTCTACATTTTGTTTGTGTGTTTGTTTTTCAGAGATGGGAAGCCAAAGTATCAAGGTGTGAGTGCAAGCTGGCATGACATTTTCTATTTTCTTTTCTTTTCTTTTTCTTATAATTTCTAGTATTTCTTCTCACTGTCTGAGCATCTTCAGTTCTGAGATGGTGTTTCCATGGTACTGTGGATTGCAGTCCCAGTTCTCACTGACCTTTGCTGACTTCCTATAGATCTTTTGGCTGAAATAAACCCTAAGATAACTATGTGTGAAAGTTTTGTATATCATCCACCATTTTTGTGGATCAGTCCACATCTACTGCTCCAAGTTCCTGTCGATATACTTGGATAGCTATATGGCAAAGTCTGTAACCTTATGTCTGTTTTATACCTTCCCCCAAAAAAGCTCTGAGAATAAACACATGCATATATCCTTAGCAAATTCTCAAGCAGAATTTATTTGGAAATATGGCACAGGACTTTCTGCAGTCTGTGTGCAAGTGGATTCAAGGGCAGATGAAAGGATGTGGGAGGATCCTGGGTCACGAACAGAGCTAAAGGATGGGCTTCTGTAGAAAGGAGAGCAGTGTAGTGGTGGGGACATTACTCACCACATCTTCTGCACAACACTGCAGAAAGCAGCCTTCTACTTATGCTTTCACAAAGAAGCTGAAGAAATCCAGACTATAAATTTTTATATGCTGGGAAAGGATTCTGGGAAATATCAGTCTATAGCTACCCTGTTCTTATATTCTTCCCTAGCTATCTTATTTTTAGCCCCACTGGAGACAGAAGGTCTTTCATTCTTCTGTTTATGTTCCTTGGCTGCAATGCAGCAGTGTGTATCCTCACTAAACCACCTTCACTTTTCTGTCACTGTAGTGGGGGGAGAGGGAAGGAGGAGACGAAGATATACCCACTTTCTTGCCAGCTGTCTGCTCTAGCTGTCTCAGATCTGTGCAAGTGTATGGTAAGAGCAGCTTTTTCATAGTCTGTTGATTGTGCTTCGATTCTAACTATAAATAAGAAATGCCTCAGTATCCATGAACGGTCTTCTTTTCTAAGTGACTTGCTAATTTCCAAACTGCAGAAGAAGCAAGAGTTTCCTGCTAAAGTTTCGGTTCTCTTGCTCATCCCAAATTTTCTTTATGTTGTAAATACCCTGTTAGCCAGTTGTCAGGTGCAACTGTTCTGTGAGCCCCTTTTGACTGTTACTGCATGCCTATATATATGGTAGCTATCTCTTGTGTCCTTGCACTGTCTGTTGTATCCACATTATTTGAGACTGGGTATATTTTAGCAGCAGGCAACACAGGAATTTTTTACGGACATTTCAGAGAAGTCATAACTCAACGTCCCAAAGATCTTTTTTCCCTCTATAATACAATAAAACATCCTCCTTTTTTATTTAGCTGGAGTGTCATTGGATTCAGGTACATTTTTTCCCCAGATTTCTTTGCTTCTTTTGTGAGGTTAGAAATAAAATTAACTGAAACAAATTCCGTAAAACACAAATTGATATATTGTAGGCATGAATTATGCGGATAACTGTTTCACATTTTAAGTCTGTCACTCTAAAAACTTGAAAAATATATGCATCTGAAAACAGGTAATTTGCATTGAGTCCCAATAAAATGTCTTAGAGCAAAACCACACCCATTGCTAAACTGTAAAAGGTTAAATCACGTCCTCCTGTATTTCTTACTGTTTATGGATTTAAGCTGCTTAGATAATATTCACTAGGTATTTTTGGTGGCTTTTCAACCTTGGTGAGTTTTGGGATTCCTTTGAATTATTTTTCCCCTTTTTTTCTATTTATTTCATTCCTCAAGTGCAGAGGAATGTGAATAGTATCACGTTTAATTTCCCCAATACTTAAATTTTAGACATATTTCAATAGAATTGGTGTAACTGCCGTAGCAACTATCAGTAATTACTGGAAATTGAACTAACATCCTTGAAAGTAATATATGTCAGTTCCAGTATTGTCTGTTACATACCTTGCAATAAAACCCTGAATCCCCAACCATGGTTACGACAGTTTGGAAGGAAGAGGATGCTTCTGACTCTTGGAAGAAGGATGGCTGTGAGTTTTGCACAGCATGCAGGGAGTTCAGCTTTGGCAAAGTGATAGCTTTGGGAACAAAAGGAGCATTTAAGAGAAATGTATAAGGTTTTGGTTTAACTAGCTCGGCGCCAGCAGAATGTCTCTGTTATTTGTGATGTGACCATTGCTTTTCCCATCAGAAATAGGTTGTATTGTGACTATGCTCATTGGTTTTTATGCTCTTTCTCTAAGGCAACTTGAGCATGCACAGAGCAGATACCCAGGAGTTATATAATCTGTGCTCTGTCTGATTAGTGAGATGATTATGTCCTCAGGTTGATTGCCATGTGGCTGGAGAGGCTGGTGCTGAGCCTGGAGCACTGAACCTCATGAGGTTGTACTGCATGGAGGAGGCTCTGCTGGTTCCATGGGTGAGTAGAAACTGATACATACACCACTTCTTTCTCAGAACATGATGGGCTTTCAGCACACTTGTGCTTTGTCTGCTGTTTATGCACCATTGGTTCTCTTTGTGCCTGTGTTATCTTGAAGAATAATGTAGGCAAGGCACTGCAGAGTGACTGACGGATTGCTATTCCACATCTGTATATGAAGTCTACTTACCTGGAGTGAAGGAGAGACCACCACTAAATCGCTAATATTTAGATCCTTCAAGGGCATGGACTCTGTGAAAAGTAAAACTGCTGACCAGAGGATAGACCATTACATATCTTAAAATAAAGAAACTCCAACAGCTAAACTCTCAGAACAGTTTGGGTTGGAAGGAACCTCTAAGCGCATCTTGTGCATCTGTGATGGGCAGGGTCACCCTCTACTAGCCCAGGTTGCCCAAAACCCCATCCAATCTGGCCTTGAACACTGCCAGGGAGGGGGCAGCCACAGTTTCTCTGGGCACGCTGTGCCAGTGCCTCACTGCCCTCATAAGGGAGAATTTCTTCCTAATATCTAATCTAAGTCTACCCTCCTTCAGCTTATAATGACTACCCCTTGTCCTACGCCTCCCTGCCCTTGTAAACAGCCCCACTCCAGCTTTCCTGTAGGCCCACTTCAGTACTGGAAGGCTGCTCTAAGGCCTCCTTGGGGACTTCTCCAGGCTGAACAACCCCAACTCTCTCAGCCTGTCTTGACAAGAGAGGTGCTCCAGCCCTCTGACCTCCTCTGGACTTGCTTCAACAGCTCCATGTCTTTCCTGTACTGAGGACCCTATAGGTGGATGCAGCATTGCAGATGAGGTCTCAAGAAAGCAGTGCAGAGGAGCAGAATCACCTCCCTTGATCTGTTGGCCACACTGCTTTTGATGTAGCCCAGGACCTGACTGGCTTATTGAGCTGCAGCACACATTGCTGGTTCATGTTGAGGTTAACACCAATCAATGCCCCCATGCCCTTCTCCTCAGGGCTGCTCTCAATCCATTCTCCACTCAGCCTGTAGTCGTGCTTGGGATTACCCTGACCCATGTGTAGGACCTTGCACTCGATCTTGTTGAATTTTATGCAATTTGCATGGGCCCATCTCTCCAGCCTATCAAGGTCTTTCTTGATGGTATCCCTTCCCTCCAGCGTGTTACTTGCACCATAAAGCTTGGCAGCATTTGTACACCTGCTGAGGGTGCACTGGAAACTGAGCTGAGGATTCAATAGACTTGAGTTTTCTGCAGAACTACTGGGTTTCTCTGTCAGCTGATACTGTTTTTGTCATAAGGGCAGACAAATCTTTTGTTTCAGTGATTATGAGTAGCTAAAGGAGAAGTAAAAGAAGCAAATAAAAAAAATGTACATCCTTTGAAAGGAAAGCAGTTTATCCTCATGTATTTTTTCCTGCCTATTCCTCTGTAGTGCTTCTTTTCTCCAAAATACACTGCTCAAGCACAGAACTAGCAGTCTTAGGCACAGCCTGGTTTGAAGTCTTCTCAGCAGAGAAGCAAAAAGTGAACTGCCAAGGGGAATACTTTTTTCCCAAACTTGAGGGAGGGGGACCTTTACAGTTACGATTTGTATGTGGCTAACTGTGACTTGCACTAAAAAGCCTGTCAAACATAATAAATCAACAGGAAGAGTACAGCCACAGAAATGTTAAAGTTGTATTGTCCATTAAAAATGAAGTCTGTATTTCAAAGCCCTGCTGATAGAGCCTGGCACAGCACAAAGACTTCCGTATTGCAGCTCAGCCTACTGATCTGACAATTGAACCTGCAGAAACAGCTATTTGTTAAAAGTGAAAAAAAAAAAAGAAAGACAAAGTTGTGGATTTAAAAAATAAGTAATAACAAACCTCAAGCAATGACAGTAGCAAAGTCATACTGGTTAGTATCAGAAAAACTTGAAAACAAGCCAGAAAGGGCAAAGTAAAACTCTTTGTGTAACCAGTTCTCTTGTTTTCCATGTTCTGGTGTCCCAGTGACATTCTTGGATCATAGAAAACGCTTATCTTAGTACTAAATTTTGCAAAAGTATTTTGGTAGGGATTGCTAGAATCAAGATAAAAGAGATCTTTATTCATTCCTTTTAAAAATTCTATAGAGAAATTTTAAATAATGTTAAAAACTCCTTGAGGTTTTTTTTAAAAAACAAATGTTAGTTTTAAAAAAAGCAAACCAACCATCCAAACCCAACAAGAACTCTACAAAATATATAGCTGATTTTTTGGGGTTAGAGACATAAGAGGCCAACTACATCTTTTCATGAAGGTAAGCATATACAGAAACACTACAAGATCAAGATGAGTCTGCATTTTAGATGTCTTCCAGACAATAATCATTAACGAGTCATAAGGAAATACCTCATTAAGCATATAACATATAAATTATGGGGTAATTTAAAAATATTTCCAACTCATTACAATAGAATGATTAAAAAGAGGATTTATTTCATGATAACCTGTATTTATCCATGACATTGAACTAGAGTTTCATTCTGTTCACCTGAGCTCTAAAATGTGGCAACTTTGTACAGTTTCTTCAGCTTACATACCAGACGCTGGATCAGAAGAGGCTTCTTCCCACTTTAGACGCCACTCAGGTGGTCTGTTAAGGAAAGTAAATCCTTACAGAGGCATGCACACTGATCTGACAGTGAGCTTGTGATCTGTATTGACGGGTTTTTGCAACTGCATGGAGGTATGGGAAAAGCTTCTGGGGCTTTGTAGAAGTTTGTTTGTAGAAATCTCAAGCCAAGAGACTGCCCTCCTCTCATACTACTGAGAATCTGCAAGGTTTATTTTCCTTTCCATTTCAACTGAGAGCTTTGTCTTGCCAGAGCAGCCCTATTGTGTTCTTTGAATAGTGAAGAGCTGTCAGACTAAGGAGACGGTAACCCTTATACAAGGGGGCTCAAAATCAATCAGGTAGTAACAGTTCCCAGATACAGACTTTGGAACAGGTCAAGAAAAGTAACTCTGAGGTTATTCTCCAGGCTTCATGGAAATTGCCTGCATGAAATGCATTGCTGGTGTGTCACCCTCATCATCCATGCTGTGTACCTCTTAGGAGGTCATAAGGGCCCATACTTGAATTTCATTTGCATAGAGACTGGAGTGCAATTGCACCTTCTGCCTTCGGCTTACCTGATGTCAAGTCAGGATACAGATGGGCCCTCATGCACACTGCACAAGGATTTTTGAAGCAATCCTGGGCCCAAATTTATTCACACAAACACACATACACACATAAACTTTTTTGGCTTCATGGGGACTGAGATATTTGTTCGCTCTGGCAAAGAAACATAGAAATTATGTTGAATTGTTTATGTAGCAAGGTTTTGGCAATGGAGGGCTGCAGGCATGTCTCTCTGAGAAGAGGATGGGGCTTCCCCCATGTCAGGCAGAGACAATTCTAGCTGGGTCTGCAGTGAACCCACTGTAGGACACAGTTGAGCCCATCAGCAAAGTTGATGGCTGCTCTGTGAAAAGGGACCCATAGGTGAGACCACATTGGAGCAGATACTTCCCCAAAGGACCTACAGCCCATAGAAGGCTGATGCTGGTGTGTGGACACTACGTGACAAGAAAGGAGCATCAGAGAGAAACTGCTATGTGTTGACCGTGATCCCATGCATCACCCAATGCCTCACTGAAGGGGTAACTATAAACCTGTGGCAGCAGGAGGAGTCTGGAGTAAAACTGATCCTGAAAAGGGAGTTGGAAATATGTTTTTCCTAAGTTTCTAAATGTTTCTTTTATGTTGTTTCTGTTTAACAATACCCAGAGCAATTCCAAAATCTTTATATTAATTGTCAATAAATTAAATTATATCTCTCCAAACTGAGTCTATTTTGCCCATAATAGCAACTGTCACCCTTATCTGAACCCATTAATCTTCTTGCTCCTGTTTTTTCTATTATCTCCTCCTGCTGGGATGTGGTGGGGTTGGAAGGGGACTGTGTGAGTGGCTGTATGGATGCTTGCTGTGAGCCAACCCACCACAGACATAGAACTACTCATAGAACCACAGAATAGTTTGGGTTGGAAGCGACCTTAAAGATCCAAACCCTGCCTGCCACAGGCAGAGAAATGTATTGTTCAAGGATAGTATCTTTATTTGTCTATTTCCTAAGTCTATGTGACTATTAATTTGAGAAAAAACATTACAGTGACAAGAAAATATTCACCAACATCTCTAGTTAGAGTTGTTTCATTATTCCATAAGCAAAAATTTCATAAATTTTCACAAATTCACAATTTTTCAGTGGCTATCTCTTGACAGCATGCACCCTGCCATTCAGCCTGGAGAAGAGGAAGGTACTGAGGAGACCTTAAAGCAGCCTTGCAGTACCTGAAAGGCCCTACAAGAAAGCTGGAGAGGGACTGTTTACAAGGGGAGGGAGTGATAGGACAAGGGGCAATGGATTTAAACTGAAGTAGGGGAGATTTAGATTAGATAGTGGGAAGAAATTCTTTACTGTCAAGCTGGAGAGGCACTGGCACAGATTTCCCAGAGGAGCTGTAGCTGCCCCCTCCTTGGCAGTGTTCAAGGCCAGGTTGGATGGGGCTTTGGACAACCTGGGCTAGTGAAGAATGTCCCTGCCAGAATAGATCAATGAATTGATGAAGTAATTTATAGTCACAAATAGAATTTTGTTCAAATTATGAGTAATGACTATGATACAATCTATCACTCTCCTGCACAAATCCAGTGATATGAATGTCACATAGAAATAAAAGGTGTGGAACAACAGATTGGAGCCATATGCTCATTCAGATGCCTGTTCAAACTCTGCTTTGCAAGGAAAACTTGGAATATTTTGCAAGACTTAGTTGCAGAGACATTGAGACCACTGTTTGTCACGCTGACTAATATTTTCTTTTTTTCCTGTCTTCACCCACCTAATTGTTTCATCTGCTATCTCTTGTCTGATATACAGACTGGAAACTCATTGCACAGAGACTGTGGGTTTCATTCTGCATTCATACAATCCCTGGCACAAAGAAAGTCCTGCTAGACAACTGGTCTTAATGAGTACTGTGATAGTACTGACAATTGGAACAATTTTAGATTTTTGATTATATTTTTCTGATTATTAACTTATCTGATTATTTACATTAATATGTAAAATATGCCAAATTTTACATTATTCTATAATGTAAAAAAATTTACATATGAAAAATTAACATATTTTGTAACATTGCAAAGCAGTGGACTCCAAATGATGAACATGAAAGGATGCTGATGGATTCTGAAGGCAAACATTTGGTTAAGAAAAAGTCCCTATATTAGAATCCAAGAAAAAAAAAAGGGTAAAAAGACTTAAGTAGAGTCATAAAACACTTTGCCAGCATTCTTCCATCCTTCTAAGCATCTAGGCCTCCATCCAATAAAACTCATAACCATCTGTGTGGCTTCAGTCAACTGTTACACTACTGAAAGCTGTGTACAAATCAGCCCATGAAGTTAAGCACGTGCTTAAGTGTTTTACTTGCAAGGTTACAGGGTCCTATTCAAATATGGAATGAAATCATATCACCCAGGTCTTGCAGAATATGAGTCCAAGTCATTGCTTTCTGCTGGGTTGGAAGTCAGCTTTATTCCTGTGGTTGCCAGCATTCAGGAATGTATTTGTAAGTTCTTCAATATAAGGGTGGTGGGGGCCCCATCCCTGAAGGTATTCAAGGTCAGGCTTGATGGGGCTCTGAGCAACCTGAGCCAGTGAAGATGTCCCTTCTTACTGCAGGGGGATTGGACTAGATGACCTTGAAATGTCCCTTCTAACCTTACACATTCTACGATTCTATGAATTGGTGTAAACCTTGGTGTAGAAGTAATTACTTAGCTGAAGACTAATGCCTCTCACTTTCTGAACTCAGTTCTTGAGATTTTTCTCCATGGATGGTCATGAAGTACATTTAGTCATATAATCATTCTTAGTAGCTTTCAAACTGCTGATCTTTGCAAGTCAGATTACACCTGATTTTGAAAAGTAAAAAGCCATTGTTTTGCCTCAGGTCATTAGTGCTCTAATTGGCCATTACCTAACCAGAAACATATATATATTATTGCTCATTATAAATCTCTCTTTTTTTTTTTTTTTTTTTAAGCCAAGTGGAAATGAGAGAAAATCTAGCTAGATCATGTCCACTTTAGATGTTTTTTCTTTTTTTTTCCAAAAGCCTCGATTCCTAGTTCGAAGGTGGATTTTCCTTCAGTACTTAAAATGCTGCTTATGTTTACATTTGAATTGTTTGCACCAGGACAGTTGAGTTATCTTCATTAAGAAAGGATTTGGGGTAGCTTTCTATAAGTTGTTGTGAGCAGTCTATCGTTAAAAATGTTCTGATAGCCAAACCCAAAACTCAGAGTCTGGAAACATTTGGATCTTGTCATCCTGTTAAAGGAGAAGGGTGTGTGTGTGAGAGAGATTGATGCCAATAAAAACAATGAATCTCTGGCAAGAGAGCTATTTGAAAAATAGTTTCCTTGGAAACTGCTTTATACTTCATACATGCTATCTTTGAGATAACAGTCTTTTCTTATCAAAACACCCACATGGTAGAAAGTACCTGTTTGTATTTTCCCCTTCTGTTTCAGGGGGAAAGAAAGGTTACAAAAAATTGATCAGTTCTGAATATTTTCCTTTTTTTCTGACCTGTTCCTTCCGAGCACAATTATTCTCCCTCCCAAAAGGAAATGCGTGAAGGTTTATGTATGTCAGTCCCACTGCTTAACTGATGGTAATGATGAGACTTAGCATTTAAAGGCTGAGAAGTGATTTACTGTCTCTGAAAATGCATCTCATGATTGGGAAATGCCACAGAACTTGTTTCCAGTCCTTGATAGAGTCTTCTGCATTTAAAACGATGATTGATGTGATAATTATGTCCCAAAAGCTAATACAAGTTTTATTTTCTGGTGGTGGCAGTTGATACCAACTTTGTTTTCCTGAAGCTTGCTCATGCCTTTCCTTTCAACCCCAAGATATATATATATGCAGTTTAATGAATTGTGAGCCCTTAAAAACAAACCCTCCCACCTTTCTACAGAAAATGGAAGCAGAAACATCTTCTGCATATTTTTTTTTCAAATTAAGTCACCTGACTGCATTTTTATATTTTGAACATGTTTTGAACATGTACTTGCTTTAGCAGTCTGGCATACAGCATTATTATTACAGCCTCAAATTTTAACAGTAAACACAGCTTTCAGCCAAGCATTAAAATCTAGCTGCTGCCCCTACGTGCTACTACCCAAAGGACTCACACAAACTGTGATGAAGTGTGAATTCAAGAAGTGGCTTCAAGTGGAAGTTAGTGCAGGTGCCTAGACTAGAAGCCAGCTCTACACCTGGGCTGGAATGCCTAGCAGCCTCCAATGCTTTGGGATGGTTATAGCCTGTGTACTTATGTATCATAGGATCTGTCTCCATCTCCTCTCCTTTCTCTTAGAAGTTTAGAAGTTTATGGTGGGATTCATCATACCTAAATTCAGCTAAGAAAAATATTTTGTCGGAGATGTCAATGGTCCTTCCACAGTAAACACAAGATAATTCTCAACACCTTACAATATTTGTATAGAGTAGTATTCATAAGTACCTCTCAGACATGATTCTGTCTTCCCACTGACTGAGGCAGCAGGCTCGATGAGTAGTTGGACTGGGTGTGGAAGTTTCATGCCTGATGTATGTATGTTGTGCAGGACAACGTGGTCCAGGGAAAATTACACTGGCCTCACACTCCTTGCAGAGGCCCTGCTTTCAGAAAAATAAATCAATCTAAAAGAAAAATAAATCCCCCATAAAACAAAAGAATTAAACAGTTCTCCTTAACAACATATCCCAAAATAAATTTTGCCGTGAGATCCAAATACTCAGTTTTAAAATTGCTGCTCTAGAACAGAGTTTTGTTTTGGTTTAATGATGGTGTCTGGTTAGGAAAACTGTAAGCCAGGATGTTCTACATCTCCTACTCACAATAACTCCTGAATATGTATTTATTTATTGAAATTATTCTGTGTGTCTATGAAAGGAAAAGTTTCTAAATAAGTGAAAATTAAGCTAGTTAATATATGTAAACAAAATGATGATTTACTGCTTTTGAAACAGGTGGGAGTTTTTATTACTTTTTTTTGGCTGGCGAGCCACTGAATGCGAAGTGTAAAATAATGTAACCAACTATAATTGTAGAAATACAGCTGTACTGCAGACTTTATAGGGAGAAAAGAATTCTGCTTACTTATATGTCAGTGGGAAAGCATCTCTAGTCTTGCTGAGAAATAAAAATTACGGTATTTGGCTTAATCGGCCTTTATCAGTGATTTCTGTTTACAACCCAGAAATTTTAGATGGTGAGTTTTCTCCCTTTATTTTTTGTTTCCTCAGTGTCATTTCAGATAGGATGTTAAAAAAAAAAAAAAAAAAAAAAAAGAAAGAAAAACAACACCTTGGTGAAACTCTGAGTTGTGTAGATATGAAAGACTGCTTGGTTGCCTAATGTTATTGTCTAAAAATTCAGAGAAACTTGCTAGTACTGGAAAAATTGATTATGCAAATACCAGTGACTCATGCTGACCCATCTTTTCTTTGGCTTTACAGCTTTGCAGCTGCTTGCTTTTGCCTTAGTAAAGATAATCAATTAGTTCAGTCTGGATTATAGGGTTTTAACACAAGCAATTTCACTGGATGTGAAGTCTGTTGACTTAACTATAGACTTGATAGAGGTTGTAAGGAAAGTTGTACAAAACTGAATTTGCCAGAGCAAGTCCAAGCATGCAATCTTTTTTGGAAACAGTACTCTCCTTCTTTTTATCTTGGAGTCTGTAATTTTTAGTGATACAAGTTAGCATCAACTGCCTTTGCATGCTTCACTAATCTAGGTATCGCTCATTAGAAGCGTGATCCTGTATCTGCTGGAGTCAGTGGCAGATTTTTCCAATTAGGTCTTCAGGAACAGCATCAAGTCTTAACCAAAACACTGTGCTCTCCCAGTTAATTTTATGTATTATCTCTTGGGGGAAATATAGCTGGTTTTAATTTCTTTTAATGATTAAAAGATTGTTGGGGTTTTTAGTTTTAGGGCTTTTCCTTACTGAAAGCAGGCACCTTGCAGAAGAGCCAACTGCAGAGGGAGAGCCACAGCCACCTTCACAGTGTACTTTGCATCTTAGGTTCAAAGAATTGTCTAGAGATGTTCTCTTCTCACTAACCATAAAGTAAAAATATACTCAGTGCTTGGGATTTGGATCTTACATGTATTATTTAAATGTTACTATTGCCGTATTATGACTGTCAAATATGGAACTAATGTTTCTCTGTACCAATTTGGAAAAAGCTGTTTAAGGTTTTATGCTCTACTGCTGCAACCTATGTATGCCACTGAACTCTCAGCCTATGTTACTTGGTAAATCTAATTTCCTTGACTTCAGTAAGGATATATGGGAGGACCAGGAAATTTTTTCTTTGCTTTTGTTGTTAGAAACATTCCAGATTTAACATTCCTCATCATTATTCTGAAAAACATTTATGTGCAGGCTTATGTTACTTTGGCTTCAGCATGACACAAGTTCAAACTTTGAATATTTAAATATGATACTGAATATGGCCTGAACTTCTTCATTTATGTGTTTAAGTAGAGTTAAAAAGCTTTAAGAATGGTAGTAGTCACAAAGAGTGAAGAATTAAAATGTTTTGTGAAACATATGAACCTGTTTTCAGTCTTTGTACAATGAAATAAAAATCTTAAATTATAACCATAAAAAGGAAGGAAATTAACTCCTGTGCTTAGACCCTGGCGAGTGTGTTTGTGCTGCCTAATTTTTTCCTGCTGTCCTGTTAGTTACTGAACTGTTTATGCAAATTGAGAGCGCTCTAGCCAGGGAATGTGCGAAGAGCTGCCTTTATAGCTTGGAGATTAAGGCACTCATCTGAGCTGTGGGTAATCCTCTTTCAGGTTCCTGCTGTCAGCAGGAGTAGTTTGTGTTCCCTCCTCATTTTGACCATAAATTTCATCTTTCATCTTAGGTTATTTGTTCCTAAGGAATTGTTGGGTTTTTTGGTTGGGTTTCTTTTTTGGAGGGGTAGAGGGTAGGGGAGTGGAAAGGGAGAATAGCTTGGTTAATTGTCATTTTGTACTGGAAAAATTGCAAGACAGTAGTCAAGCGCAGCAACAGAACTGCCTTGATTATGTAAGCTTCCTTTAATATTCTGGAAATTCTGATCTTCCCTGGGTCGAGTGCCCTATGTATTTTGACAAAGGTATCATTTAACTGAGTAGTTGGAGTGTTAAGTCCTCGTAGCCCTTAGCACAGAAGTTAAAAAAAAAAAAAAAAAAAAGAGAAAAAAGAGACGTAGTGACAATTGGCAAATGCCTAGCACAGCTGCATTATTGCCTATAAAATTGGGAATGTAACAAACTCATATCCAGGGTAAATGAGCTAGATAAACCCATAGATTATGCCCTCCAAAAATTATTTTAACTCATCATCAATAATGAGAAAAGTGTCTAAATACCTTAAAGGGACATTTGAAATTTATGTGGTTTGACACTTAAAAAATTTGGAAACATCCAAAGTAGTGTGAAAATAACAGGTCTGGGGGTTAACAAAAACGCACAGCAATCTGCAGTGCAATTCTCAGTCAGCCAAGATTTATTTCAAAAGGAAAACTTCAAATAAAATGCCAATTTAAGGAAGGCAACGATTTCATTTTAGAATATAAACAAAACCTACAACCAGGGAAAAAAAAAGCATGAGGAGAGGAAAATTGCATTGTGTTAGTGACTTAAAATGTCAACTTCTGCTCCGTCAGCTCCTGATCATAGTTCAAGATTCATATAGCACGAAAATGTGCTTTGCAGCCTGCAGTGGTTAAGAATTTTACTGTATGCTGTATTTGTATAGGCTATAACAATTTAATTTGAATTTGTTTCCAAGGAGCTATTTCTTTGTCACTTTATTACTCTTTTATTTGATACTTCTTTGGAAATGTAATATTTTAATTAATGGCTTCATCCTGAAAGATACCAAATGTTCTGGTCTCTTTCCAGGAAGAACTTTTAAACATGGTTCAGCATTGTATGCATTAGTTTTCAGGATAAAGATGTAAAGGATATATATCTTCAGGTGTATGGTTCTGCCATCTTCTGCTGCTTCTTTTTTAACAAATCCTCTGCTCTGAATGTCAGTTTTGTCTCTTGTACATTTTGTTGGGCATCTGGCAGCAGCAATCATCTTTGTGCAGGACCGTCAACCTAAGCAGATAGTTGAAGCCAGCTGTGTTTTTGATGGTCCTTATGCATGTATAGCTGCAGGTTCTGTGCTGTCAAAAGAGATCTTTAAGTTTTTGTCCCAGAACTGTTCTTCTCCATCTTGTGTTTTGACATCACAGGACTACATCATCACATTGCCTATCTCTCAGGTGGGTAACTTGGGCAGTAGTTTTACCTTGAATGTCTCTAAGCTCTTCCAATTTGGATATAGCGACATCTTTCAGATTATTTCATCCATGGCCTTCAATCACATGACTAAAACTGTCTTACAGGCTCTTGTGCATTAATTACAGTGGGATGTTTCCCAGTGGTGAAGTGCACTTCATGTATGTCCTCTTCTGCTCCCAACATTGCCTTCTTTTCCTGCAGCACACTGTAATTCTCCTGACCAGATCAAATGGCAACTGCGAATGAAGACTAGAGGAAATTTTTCTAGTATTTAAAGTTGGAGCAGACAACTATTGGACAACTCTTTCTAATCTTTTTGTTTTAACTTGAGTTAAACAAAATGTAAAGACAATCAGTTTCACTGCTGCATATGTAAACTTATAATAAGGTGATTTATAGTGATAGTTCCATGGGTACTAGTGTTTTATCTAAGTCACACGCTATGTATGTTACTTTCTTATTTTCCGTGCATGAGACATGCTTAAGCCTGTAAAAAGTGTACTACAAGACAAGACATCTGCCACCGACAAACTAAGGGGCTGGTCTGTTGAGTGTCATTCTCTACCAACAATCTTCCATTTCACGTATTTTGAGAGAAGCCCGGTCTTCAGTACCTCTATGGCTGTGTCGCTCTTTAATTTTCATCTACCTCAGAACACTGACCCTTGGTTTATACTCAAACTATTCATCATTTTTTTTTCTTCTCTCACCTCCAGACAGCTTGAATATAGTACCTATTACTGTAATGTGAATTTTCTCTTTTCCACTTCCATTGTAAACTCTCTTCACATAACTAAGTGTGACATTTCTGACATTTCTGTGACATTGGTGACATTTCTAATGACTTCTTCCTGCCTGCAACAAAGAGCATAGTCCAATTTTGTGGCCGGTGACCTATCAGGTGCTTTAACACCCCTGATCATTATTGCAGTCTTGATTTCATTGATTTTCTTGATTGCAGTCTGTTTTGTCAGCTTTTGCAACTTTATCACCTCCAATTTCCCTTATTATTGCTTGATATGACCATCAGGGTGTCCTCCAATAATGTAATGCCAGCCTTCTCAAGTCCACTCAGAATGCTAATGGACAGTCTTTTTGTTATCACAGAAGACTTGAGCTTTTTGGAAAATGGTGTAAACTTCTTACATAGGCAACTGCAACTTGAAACCAAACAAACTCCATCATTTTCTAATATTTTGGCAAAATGTTTTTTAAAATGTTATTTACATTCTTAGTTTTGTTAAATTCGAATGAGAAAAGAACAAGCATTCCTTTTAAGCTTTCTACCTCCTTGGTCTTGGAGAGATAAAAAATGAGGATGAGATGGGAAAATCTCATTCAATTAAACTCAGAATCAGAATTATTTTTATTTTAAATCTCCAACAATGTCAAAACCACCACAAAATACTCCTACAGGAGTTAATGTTCTCAGATCTTCCATAAACTCCACAACAAGGAGACAAACTGAGTGACCAAAATAGCAGCTGCTATCCTCTTCTCTTTTGCTTGTAATACATTTGTAAGACATTATCCTCTCTGAGACACGTGTTATTTTTATGTTTATCTCGTATCGAAGACAGCTGGGCCACAAATGGAACAGTGACTTATGGATATGAATTCAATATCATTTTAGAGCAATAATATCTGATTTTCTTTTCTCCTTCTAGGTATCCTGTTCAAATCTTTCACATTATTTTTTCTTTTCTCCTCAAAACCTTGCTTGCATTCTTTCTTCTTTGTGTAGAGTTAACTCTTCCACATATTTAGCAACTAGTATACCTTTACTCCTATCTGTCCTGAGAAGTCAGTTGCTGTGTTAGACCTCTTTAAAGAACATCTACCAAACTAGAAGAGATCAGGCTGCTGCTTCTTTAGATGGACATTTTTCAGATCTTACTAGGTTCTCATTCCTAACAGGCATGTGTCATTTAGCTTGCTAACCTAGAGACTGTCCCTGTGATGGAGAGGGATTGAGATGAATTCTCCTGCTGTACTGAGTCCTGGTAACCTCACTTTCCATGAGGCAGTGTAGTCTAGCTGACAGGGAAACACTGCACAGCCAAAGAAGCATGACGACGATAAAGCCCTTTTTAAAGAAGGGAACTGCAGTTAATTATATTGCACTTCTGTAAACAGTCCTTCACTGCAAAAAGCTGTTTTCCACCACTGGTGAACTTTATGGAATATCTTCTTTAAAGTACAGTGATTCCTTTTTGCTTGTGGCAAAAGAAAAATGCAGAAAAGGAACAGCTAGGATTTCAGCTGTGCTCATCTGGATATTTTTTAAAACACTCTTTCCATGTGTGCCAGATTTCATACATTTTAGGCACTTTTCCTTTTCAGAGTTCTGAGGGCCAGTTGGCTTAAGTGGATTTACACAAATCTCTGGGAGCCACACTGCTTTTATCTCTAGCCAATATTAAAAAATCAGTGGTTGCTTTCGAAAATTTACAATTATGTCCCCTGTCTCTGGAAGCCCAGGGTAGTGCTAGCTCTGCAATCCTCCTTCATCACTCTCATTTCCGTGGTCCCATTGCCTTCACAGCAGCCTGGCTTTTTCTTTCACTCCCTTTTCAAGCTAGAAAGTATATTAATAAAGCGTGGTGGTTGTTATTGCTGTTTTCTGTATATGCAAGGTTATTACCCTGACCTCCTGGAGGAGAAGACTCCAGAAATGCTTTATTCAGGCCCATGCATATTCAACACAATACATACTCATGAAGGAAATAGATTAAATAATGCTTTAGAAAGTGCAGGCATTCTACATATAAATACATTCTGTTTATATCTTCCATGCTGACCTCTGGTGAATGAATATGCAACATCACCTTTCCTCAGAGGTGTACCTGTCATGAGATGGGGACAAATGCTTTCATGTCTGCCAGTTACTGAAGCACTTCACAGGGCTTCATTGGCTATTCTGAATAGAGAGGGGCAAGCTCTGGTGCCGTGTCTGTCTTCCTCAATCAATAAAGACAGTTAGTGACATGAAGCAGAAATTCAGCCTGCACTGAAAATACTGGGGACCATGTGAGGTTGTTTGGAACTAATGCTGATTGCCGGATAATTCAGAAATGATGATGAAAAGCTCATGACATGCCTGAAAGATAAGTGAATCAGAGATGAGAGCTGGAAGAGACCTGCTATGTCACCTCGTCTGTAGCCAGCTGCCAGGGAAATATTGCTTCTTGCACACAGTGAAATCAGACATGAAAAGTTCCAGCTTGGGTAAAAAGAGGGATTCTTTTCTGTTTTGTTTGTTGATGTTTTTTTGTGTGTGGTTTGTTTGTTTGGTTTTTTTTGGAAAAGGTGTTGGTCAAAAGGTGCAGCTTGTGAGACATGCAGCTCAATACAGATTTAGCCTCACCTTCACCAATAAAGATTTACCCCACTCTGTGCTTTTCAATGATTTTCTGATTGAAGACAAGATATCTTTACTCCTGTTTTTAGATTCTTCACTTTTTAAATGTTTGTTTTGATGTTTTTACATAAGGACTTTGAAAAAAACAAATATTACTACTTTCACTCAAGAATTTCCATGCAGAATACAGTCTGTATCATATTATTTATTGTACAGATAAAGAAGTTTTTACACTTGGTGCAATATAAGTAGTGATGGTGATGAGCTGATGAAGTCAAAACTGCGATTTGCACTTGACAGGGGAAAAAATAATCCTGCTTTAAATGTTATTGCTGGACAATAATTTCACAAGACTCTTAGCTTGGCTCTCTATTCAGAAAAATGTTTACAAAGTTACGTTTCTGACTCCAGCTTTCTAGGCACATGCATGGAGACCAGCAGCCTGGCAACTCTCCACCTGTTTCCTCCCACAGTCTTTTCTCTCCAACAAAAGCCCATATAAACTGCTAGAATCTCAGCTAAAATAAAGTGCCTTGGATGATTTTTCTTATGCACTCAAACAATTTCTGAGGATTATAGAAGTACAGTTTTTCCTTACACCATTGGTGGTGTCCAGGCTTTTTCATTAAGCTCTTCTGTATCTCTGCTGTCCCAGTTAAGGTCGTAAATTAGGAGCTGCTAGTCTAAGAAGTTGTCCCATATTACCTGTAACGAGAGTTGTTGTCTTGGAAAAATTAACAAAAGGCTTTTGTGTTGGTGGCTAATTCTTAAATAGATCAGGACTAATGTAAATTCATGCAAAACCATGGATATAGCAGAGTCTATGTATATCGTTAAAGTCTTTGAGTAGTGTTACTTGAAGTCTTTGTTGGACTTCCTGTTTTGAGACACAAAGAATGACAGAAATCCTTTTTTTTATATGGATTTCCAAAGGTGATTGAATTTCAATTAGAAATACCGCTCTCTCCACCCCCACCCCACCCCACCCCCCCCCCCCCCATCCGCATTTGAAATTTGCACATGAAAGGGATTTTCAGGATCTTTTTACATGCTGGTTAGGTAAAGACTGTGTTAGAAATCTGGCAGCAAGTAAATAAAATTTTAGCAACAGTTTGGGAAAATGTAGTTGCTTCTTCTGTCTACGCACACCGTAGTAACAAGTGCCAACAAAACAAAATTCAGAATTATTTTTCAACCAACTCAATATTAGCAATTTCTTTTCTCAAATTTCCTTTTTTTTCTTTTTTTTCTTTCCTATCTCAACTGTCTAACAGGTTGTATTTGTTCCTATTTACATCAGTGGGACTGGTGAAGTAGGGGGTGGTGGTCTTTGCTTCATTAATTTCTAAATACTGCCGCTTTGAAAGAAGGCTGATAAATTGAGGGCTGTTCAGAGAAGAGCAACAAAAATGATTGAGGGTGTCAGGAAGTGTTGACTTATGAAGAAAGATCTAAGAAACTGAAGTTTGGGTTGGCAGAGGGAACAGGATAATGCACCACAACATTGACATGAGGCAGGTGAGAGAAATTCTGTAGTGCAGCAGACAGGGATGTAACTAGGAGTAATGGGATGGAATTGCAAGAAGAATTTTTTCACTAAATCTTTGTGCAAATAACCTGACAGCGAGATGTATCAGGCTGTGGAATAGTATCCCAAGTGGTGTGCTGAAGCCTTGTCACTTGAGTCATTTGGTGCTGGTGATGACAAAGCGCTCACAAGAAAGGTAACTGTCTTGTTTACTTTCCTCTAACATCAGCATCTGTATTTCTGTAATGCACAATTATGAATTCACTGCAGGAGAAGCTCTATTGGCAGAGGTAAGACAAATATCACTGTCAATAGCAGAGAACACAGGAATATAACGGCTACATGTTTGGTTGGTTGGGTTTTTTTTTTGTTTTGAAAACGTTCTCATTTCCAAGTTTGGCTTTGCAAACTCTTCTTTACATTCACACACGTAAGTGTGATCGAAAGCTGTGACAAGACACTGATTTCAGGCACACAGAGGAGGAGATATAGTCATTGTAAAATAAAAACAAGAAAAAAAAGGTAAAGATAATAAGTATGTCTCATGGGGAAAAAAAAGCAAGTTGTGTGTAAGCTCAAACAGCCATCTCAAATGAGTAAAGCTACTGTTGCTTGTACCAGCTCATGGTCTGACTCAAAAGAGTCTATGTAATAATGTTTGAGTTAGAGTTTTGTCTAACACTACTTTGGCCCTTCCACACAGTTCTCTGTCAATTGCTCTCTTTTCTCATTGCAGATTGTGTTTTTTAATGTTGCGATCTGCCTGCACCGTATTTTCTAGGGGCTCAAGGACAGTTAATACCTACATGAGCATTTATTTCACCCTGTGACAGTGCAGCCTGTCACATGTTTGACTGCTTCCCTTCCATTCTGCTCCCTGATCTATTTTGTAGGGGATTATGCTTTTTACCCCTGCCCCCTCCAGTTGTTTTGTATACATAAGAGTGGACATTAAAACTTAAAAAAATCCCCTATCAGCGTCTGGGTTATCAACAAGCTGTCTGAATGAACTTTTTATTCACGTGCTTAACCACAAATCAACAAATGTATTTGGGGCTCTGTCTTCTGCTGAATTGTACACATGTGAGTTTCCAACACATGTTTGAGAATCTGGGTCCAGAGCTGCATACAGATTTTCTGCAGTAGGTGCTTAGGTCTGTGAATGCTACCAGTTAAGAGAAAAAATTCAAATCATGATCTTGGTTTTCAAAGGCTGACAGACATTGGCTTCTTTTCTAGCTATTGAGTCAATTGGCTGTGAAACATGGGTTAATAATCTGCAGAAGACAATCTCTGTATGATCTCTCTCACTTGACCGAAGGTTGTTGTATAGCAAGCCCTGATGACAGGTCAGTATTTCATTACTTTATCAAACATACTTATGGTAATGTTAAGGTAGGCATCGGAATATAAAAAGAAGAAACTTATTTTAGGTATCTCTCCCTATCTGTCACACACTAGGTGTGTGTTACTTTGGAAGCTTTTGAGATCTAAAAGCAGTCTTAATGTACTACGACAAATCTGTGTTTCTAGTCTTTGCTTCTTGCTTCGGCAGTGTTCAAAGCTGATTTACATCTGTATTGCTATCATTGCAGTAAAATTATTTGTAGAACTATTAATTAAACACATGAAGTGTGGAAGTATGATTCTATTTCTAATAACTACTCAGATGAGAGATCTAATGCTACTTAAGTGCATCTTTTTTTATATAATAGAATCTCTTGCTCTACCTAGACCAAAAGAAGGGAATTCAGAGAAGATAAAGATATAAAAATAACAGGTTTTAGAATATACAATAAAGTAGAAAAAATACTTTTTCATGAACAGAAGTTACTAAGAGAACAAGGGGAGGGGGAAAGGAGGGGGACTGTAGTGCACTCAGTACTGAAATGGTCTGATGTTGAAAAGCTTTTAGTGAAAAATGAAAGAGCTTTGTGGAAACCAATTTAAGATGCTATTGTTTACAAATTATTCTTAACTCCAAATTACCCCCAAGTAGGTACATATTTCTTCCTCTCCTTTATGAGACTGCCAAAATTCAGCATTCTAGCCTGCTTCTAACCTTCCCCATGAGGCTCATTCCAATCCTCCTTGGAAGTCTTAAGAGTGGCCAGACTGCTGAAATGCTTGGCACTTTCATGAAGATGATTGAATAAGAAACCGTTACAATAAAAAAGAAAAAGGTGGGGGGAGCACAGCTATGATTTTTTTTCATTCTTTTCCCGAAAATATGGTGAGCTTGAGGTATGGTGTTCAAGTAGAGCTGGTTTATCTTTAAGAGAACAGCTCTGTGCCACGCAGAACAGAATGCCTCTGAAGAGGCATACTTCTTTAGACCCTTTAATGCAGAGATTAAATGGTGTGGTCTGACCCTGGGCCAATTAACAAAAACATCATTTAAGCTGAGATGAGGGTAAGTGTCTGTGTAGACAAAAAGGGGAAAGAAAAGAAATATGTTTATTGGAAATGTATGAGTGAACTTCTGAGAAATACTTTTAAAAATTAAACCTTATTGTATGATCCCATGCAATATCGAGTAGGAGGTCAGAAATTTGCATTAGAGAATAGTGTAAAATCACCCTAACACAGGTTAGGATTTCAGTGGTTTGATCTAAAGCTCTGATGTCACTCCTGTTGCTTGAAAAGCAGGCACAAAAACATGCCTATGTAACTCACTAAAGGATATACTGCTTTCTCCAGAGCTCCTGCCTTTGCTCATGGCATCTCAGGACTATTCTGCAGGAATAGTAAAGAGGGAATATGGCAGTGCGTGGAGAGGTTAGGATTATTACTTGGAAGTAGGATTCTTGAGTTTAACTTGTATTCCAGGAAATGTTATTTATATAAAATATGAAAGAGTCAACAGAAGAGTTGGTAATTCCTTGACAAAATTAAAAAGGAATTCCTTGAAAAAGTCATTTGGTTCTGTCTCAGACAGAGGAATGAGTTTATCCTAGAATAAGAGCTGAAATTACTCAGTTAAATCAACTAATTAAATGAATAACTTTTCATGGCTGAACCCACATTTTTAATTGTAAAACCACTGTGAAAATTCTTTCTAGTTGTCAGGCTCCGTGAAAACAGCTAGAATATTCCTCACTCTCCTGAGAATATGCTGTGACATGACCTATCTACTTCTATTGAAGAAACGATTAAGGTAAGATTTCTTGCCCTGTGTCATATTGGCTTAGGTCTAAGTCCAACAAGATTTTACCAATTCTCTTGGCTTTAAAAATCTATGAACCTAGTGCACACAAAAAAGATCAATCAGTATTAACTCAACCTGGAATAAACTCCTGCATCTCCTTCTGCATTTCTGAGTTCAGGTCAAAATTGTCACCTTGTTTTAGGAGCAGTAGAAGGAAGCCTACCCTTGTGTCTCAAAGTTGCTGTCCCACAGGGAATCTCTGATGTCTAACAATGAGCTGTTTTGCACTCTATGCTTTCTAGTAGTTAGAAAACTATTATTTTTCCTTTTTCATCTAGACACCTACTTATGTGAAGCTAATGACAACTTTATCTTTTGATAGTTTGTCTCTGCTGCCAAATGTGACTGCAATTTTTTTCTTCAGCGATTTGAGGGAAGGAAGTTGGAGGACATGGAGATGTGTGCACAGAAACAGTGTGGTTGCATAAACATAATTTCCTTAGAAAATCGGAAAAAAAGAAATCCTCTGTAGCCTTTTTCAGGCAGCTGTTTGGGATTTAGCTGCCTGCTCCAGTTCTAAATTTTCCTCTTTGGCCTTTTGGCTTTCATTCTGATCTCTCATCTGACACTGTGCAGACAAACACCTTTACCTGTGTAATACTTGCCCCCTGGAACATCTGTCTGGGTCTCCTCAGTTCTCCACCTGATTTTAAGTCTCATGCCAAAACTTACGTTCATGGTCTCCTCACTATCCCTCCCAATCCCATTTCCCATTTGTAAGGGTGCTTTTTTGCCTTGTCAGATGTGTTGGGATGCATGGTTGACACAAAGTAATATCTACATTGTCCAGGCAATTTGCTACTTCGCTCTGAAGGGTATGAGAATGGTTGGTATTAAGAAAAAAACCACCACAATCTTTCTCAAGTGATGCCTCCCTTCAGTCACTGAGAGGATTTATCAGAGGAGTGCTGGATTAGCTGCAGCAACTATAAAATCATCAGAAAGAAGGATGACCTGCTTCCTCTAAGCATTAGTCTGCCACAGGTTTGGGTTCACATCCTGCAAGGTGGCAGACCATTTATCTTGGGTGCTGACCAACTCCTACACTTCTCTAAGCTTTCCATTGTGTGGTGAAACTGGTGGGTACAGAGATAGTGAAGTCACCCGTGCCTATGCAACCTGTTTCAGGGACTGAGGGATGCAGACACCCAAAATCAGTCTAGAAACCATATGTGTCGCCCACTATCAGAAACAATAAGCTTTTGTGCCAGTCTGCCTCCACAACTTTCAGACATTCATGTGATGTAGGCCTGAAAAACTGTGGATTTACTGCCCTGACTGCTAGTAATTGATTTCCTGGCTCTTTGTACTGGTTTTGGCTGGGACAGAGTTAATTTTCTTTATAGTGGCTGTTTCAGGGCTGGTTTAAATTTGTGCAGAAAACAGTGTTGATGACAAAGGGATCTATTCATTCCTTCTGAGCAGTGCTAACAGAGAGCCAAAGGCTTTTCTGCTTCTTACACCACCCCATCAGTGAGCAGGCTGGGAGTGCACAAGGGCTTTGGAAGGGATGCATCTGGGACAGCTGACTCCAACTGACCAAAGGGATATTCCATACCATATGATGTCATGCTCAGCATGTAAAGGTTTGGAAGAAGGAAGGAAAAGAAGTTTGGAGCGATGCTGTTCGTCTTCCCAAGGAACTGTTATGCATGGTGGAGTCCTGCTTTCCTGGAGGTGGCTGAATACCTGCCTGCTGGTGGAAAACAGTTAATTAATTCCTTGTTTTGCTTTGTTTGCTTGTGAGTGTTGCTTTTGCTTTAGCTATTAAACCATGTTCATCTGAACTCACAAGTCTTCTCACTTTTAATCTTCCCATTCTCTCCCTCATCCCCCTTGTGAGTGAGCAGCTGCATGGGGTTTAGCTGCCGGTTGCACTTAAACCACAACACTCTTCACCCTTAGGAATTCTTGCACTGTGCCCCTTTAAAGTAGACAAAGTCTTATTTCTCTCCATTAACTTTCCCACTTTCCAAAATATTTATAACCAGCTCAATACCGCAATTCTTTCTCTCTTTTATTTTGCTATGGGGAGCTCAGGAGAGCCGTCCCTTGCTGATTAGAATGACTGAATAAGTACTCCAGCTTAAAGCATCTGATTAATTCATACAACACATTTCCTCTAGGAATTTATATAGTGGCCAATAGCCTTAGTAATCAAAGTCAAAGGAGTTACACTACCTCATGGCATCTGAAGATACCAGTCCATCTGACACCAGATCCTAATTCACGGGTATCTGATAAGTGTCTGAAAAGAGCAGGATAATTCTGGTGTAAGAAAAAGTGGTTTATGGCAACTTTTCTAGGCTTGATGTTGTGTGACGTGCACAAGTAATGCCATTCTATTACCTTCTAGAAGTTTTCTTCTACTAATTTCTTTGTAAATTAACCAAGAATCATTTAAAATGAAAGTTTTTCTCCCTTCAAGCTGTTAAAAAGTGATATGGGAATACAACAATGTTAGAATTTTCACACTGCTATGGACGCTTTGAGTTTTCATTAAAAAGTTGATGTTCTCAGTGCCTCCAGCCAAAATTCTAAACAACATTAAAGCAGCATCATTCATGCTGCTATAGGAACGGCTGCTTCTGTGTTTCCCTTTCCTACCCTGTTTCCATTCTGTTGCTTTAAATATTCATTTTGAATTGAATCTTGGTATACAGTGCATCGTGTTCCCCTCGAAATTATGGGGGTTTTTTTGCATTGTGGTAAAAGGGTTTTTTTTAGGAAGAAAATGCTCTTCCATTATGGGACACTTTGGCTGTAAAAGCCTTTCTGGTTTCTTCACCCACTGCTCCCCAAAAGCACAAGATTGTGTGAAAACTGCCTTACTCTCCAGAAACAGTGGGAAACCTACCTGCATTGACATGGTAGAGAACTACCTGAGTGGAATTCCTCTCATGTAACTTCAGTCATGTAAGAATTAAGCATGTGGCTGAATTTCTATTAGCAGGCTGCCACCATAGCCAATGTCACCTTCTGGAGACACGGTCATTTATTGACTTTATCTTCTTTCTAGAGTTTGCTTCTCTTGCCCTCCAAACCTCCTTAGTTTTATTTCAGAAGTCACCGTTAATTTGGTAGCTAGCAGTAACACTGTCTGCTGCAGAGTTTTGCCTCTTTTCCATCACCATGAATCATTCAACCATAATTTGATTCAAGGCTGGATTTTTACACAGGTTTCATTATGCAGATCATCCTACAAGGCACAAACATAACCGGTGTGCTTGTCACCAGCTAGCAACCAGAAGCATTCAGCCATCCACCAGCCCACGTCCAAAGAATCTGAGCTAAAACGGCCCTTTATATATAAGCTAATGGTTATAATTTCCCTGTTGCGTGACTGTAATTCAGTTTTGAGTTAATTACTTATATTCCAGGCACACATGCTCAGGTTCCAACTAGCAGCAGTGTGCTGCATTTAATTCATGCTATATATACATTCTGAAATGTTTGATAGCTCTTAGTATGCACATGCAATAATATTACCTTTGTAGACCTCTGCTAGTTACTTGATGGCCTACAGGTTTACTCATTTCTCTCTTAACTGCATCAGTCACACTCCCCAGACCCCCTCTGTTTCACTTGCATAGTCATGATAATTAGATGTCATCTTTTTCTTTTTTTTCCTCCTTCTTTTTCCTCCCAGCCCTATAAATCAGTTATTTAGCCTCGCACCATGGAATATACAGGGAAACTAGAAGATTAATTTAGACTAGCTTCTTATTTTTTAGATATTTACAGTTATGTGAGTTTAATTCCAATCTCTTTTCACACTGCTTAACTTGCCACTGAAGAAAACAGGTAAAAGCCATTCTGTCCCACACAGATGAGAACTGTTACTCAGTCTGACCTCCTTGGTCAGCAGTCTTTGGGAAGGGATGTATGGAATCTTCTCCTGAAGCTTGATCCTGGGTGGAAAGGGGTGCACGGATACATCATTTGCTAACTTAAAGTCCTATTCTACACTCTCTGCCCTCAATGTGCATACAAGCAATGTCTTGTAGATAGATCTTGAGCATCTTATGGAAGATATGCAAATAAAACTGTTTTTCTTTTCTTAAAAATGCAATATAGTTAGTAATAAGTGCCATTGAAAACAAATGTTTTTTATAGAAACTACAGAGCAAAGAGACCTAGTGTAGGGCTGGTTTACTTTTCTCATGTCTTTCAGAAAGTGTAAAATCATCCTTTCCCAAAGTGCTGACAACCAGAGCTAAATTAGAGTGGTTTTATAAAGTAGTGTCGAAGTATGCTGGAGCCTACCTACCCCCCCCCCCCTTTTTTTTTTTCAGAAACATTCAGAAACAAAGCAGACTATGTTAAGCTGGGTTTTGAAATATGTGGAAGAAATGTATTCCTTTTTTTTCCCCTCTTTAAATAAAATGACTTCTTAGTGATGGGCAGTGATAGGACAAGGGGCAATGGGTGCAAGCTGGAGTATAGGAGGTTCCATGTGAACATAAGGAGAAACTTTTTCACTGTGAGGGTGATGGAGCACTGAAACAGGCTGTCCAGAGAGATTGTGGGGTCTCCTCTGGAGACATTCAAAACCCTCCTGGAAATGTCCTTGTGTGATCTAATCTAGGTCATCCTGCTCTGGCAGGGAAGTTGGACTAGATGATCTTTCGAGATGCCTTCCAACCCCTAATGTTCTGTGATTCTGTGAATCTTTTTTGCTTTCCTTCAGCAGCGAGAACACCCAAGTCAAATTTTTTCTAGCAGCTAAAAACAACACCTGAGGTTACAACAACAATGACAGCAACAAAACTACAAAATGATTAGTTCATTTTATGGCTGGTTGAACAGAGAAGGTATGAACAGAGTTTTTATTTTCCTTCATGTCATTAATGAAACACTAATAAAATTAATGCATGCTCTTCCAACAAGAACATGTCAGGTATATGAATCTGCTTTTATCATTTTGGCAGAAAATGATGATTTGGTTAATCTTGTGTCTTCTTTTTTTGGTGTATATGAGTATTATCAGCTAAGCTCCAACAGAAAGACCTTTCAGAGTAAAGAAGTCAACATTGGTTAAAAAAATGACAGATCTTGATTCCAAAGTACCCCATCATCTGAAGGGATCATATTAAAGCAGAGGCAACATCCATCTTGCAACTTCCTTGTATAGTTTCTCTCTTAATTTGCAGCAAATTAATTGCAAGATTCATGTAGTGGTGAGTTTCATGTAATCTCACTTTCTTGTATGAGAAGTAAACATTCTGTCTATTAATCTATGCTAATTTACTTGTTAAGAGAGAAGAGCTAGTCCTACAGATTGAAATCTGTCCCATCCTAGAACCGGTAAAATAAACTCATGCTACATCATAACCCTTGGCCCTATGCCCAGGCTGTTCACAATGTTATATCTTTAAATTGTGACAATCTGGGTGTTCAAACACTAGCTAAAGGTAGTCAGCCTAGCAAAGTCTTATATCCGACCTGAGTACCCTGCTAATGTGCTGGGATGGACAAGCATAGAGGCAGATTGTCTTCTTGGTAGGTCGTTAGAGGATTCTTCAGGGTTTAGCTTTGATTCCCAGCTGCTACCATGGGATTTCTGGTATTCATCAAGACTTTCCTCCCACTCTACAAGCTGTCAAATGTCTGCTCAGGTAGGGGAGGTACCACACACACACAGATACACACACCTACATCTTCAGATGGCCCATTGTTAGTAGCAGCTGACAATTAGCCTACTGTGGCTGTGTGAAAGGCGGTGAAGTTTAAAACATCTGACTGCTGAAGAACTGGAAATGTTAAACCGACCTGTGCATATATACCTGTGAAAACCAACATCTTTTTATATAGCCTTGCTTTTGTACTTGTATACAAAATTAGCAAGTTTTCCTTTCTACCGACTCACTATATATAAACATATATCTTGTATATATAATTACTGATATGACTTTCTGATTTCAGTCAGCAGACTATTAACCAAAACAGGGGCAGCAGCAGGTAGTGAGAGCAGAAGTGGTGCATTTTCTTTGAGCAAAAGCGGATAACTCCAGTCTTTATCTGAGCTAATTACCCCAGGCTCTCTTTGTAGGCAGTGGAGACAGATTGCCCATTTTATTGTTCAATTCATCTAATCCTGAAGGAGCCATAAAAAAAACATCATATGAATCTCATTCTGAATGTAACAGTTTCCCTGCTGACTACAAAGAGAGCTTAGGGCAATGAGCTCAAATGTAGATGTCTACTCTGAATTTGTCTACTTTTGGTTAGATATAAACATTTCTAAAAATGCTTGTGCAGACAAGCTTGGCAAATTAGAGTGAAGGTCTCTTATCTACAGGGACTCCAAAGGAACCCTGTATGATTAGCTTTAGGCTGTGATTATGTGCTATGAAGACACTGGTAACAGTACCACGTTAAGCAACACCTGCCTGTATCTCTTCCTAATTCCACAGCTAGGCCAAGACACGCTTTGTAGCTTAAGGGACTATGCTCTTACCTAAGCAGCCAACTTTTGTAGTTAATGTAAGCAACAATAACGTACTTCAGGTGTATCAGTTTGCCTACGTTAACGTCATGAATGGCTGTCACAGGACAGCCAGAGGGAGAGTGTCCGGTGGCAGTGAGAAGACATGAGAGAGGTGATAAAGCTGGGAAGCTGTTATTGCCATCAAAGCTTTGTAGTGTTGAAGCTGAAGATTAGAGGCCGTGTTCTTGCAGAGCTCTTAGGAGATCCAAGCTCTCTTCCCTCAGCTGCTTACTGCTGCATTTCCCCTTAGCATTGCACGTTTTCCAGATGATCTTTAAAGTTACATCTGCAACATCTGTTGTTTTTTTGGGTTTTTTAAGCAGTTTGTGTTTGTTTTTAAGCTGTGTGCTCAAAAAGGCTCAGGTTTTTAAGCAGTAAATGTCATTTTGATGGAAATGCATGCATTTGCCATCCATTGCGAGGTGATGCCTACTGTGACCATAAAGCTAAACTTCATTGCCTTGATAAATAGTTCTTCTCTTGGCTGCTCAGCAAAAGGATGTTCTACAGTCCTTAAACTACTAAGCTGTGGGCTAAATGCCTTTGCAAATGGTCATTCATCTTTCAATTTTAATTTCTACATGAAATTATCTATCAATTTTTCAAGGAAAAATAATCATGAAGATGCCTGTCTAGCTAATCACACCTACCCTTTGGGCCAGCACTGGAATACTTTTGTACTACAATGGTAGTGATTAGTTTGAGCTGTGCTACTTTTGTTCTGATATGACAGATTATGTGATATCTGATGTGATAAACATCTGTTTATATAATTCAGGAAAAACATGGCATCTTGGAGCATGCACTCTCTCAGAACAATTATCGATAGACTCACTTTCCTTTCAATGGATTCCCCATAATTCTAACTGATATCTATTTTATCCAAATGCACAGCACAGTATTCAAATTAGAAATACTGCTGTACTGATTCAACCAACAAATTAATGTATTTTAAGTTTTCCTCCTTCAAATGTTCATTGTGTTGTTTAACAATGACGCTACATCACAAAGAATGCTGTGTAACATATAAGCAAAAAGCAGGTAAAGATATATATAATATGCCTGGTAAATACTTTATCGCCTGGGGTACAAATTCTTGAACAGAGTAAACAGAAGTATCTCTTTGAAGTAACTACACTTGCACAGAGTACACTGACAGGCAGGCTCTGGGGCAGGCAGGCAGGCACAACACACTGTGGCAGGATGATTTTGTGCCAAGCGGCTTTTTCATTTCATTCCTCACAGAAACTTCCGCCACTTCTGCAGGCTGTAAATAACCTTCTGCTCCCTTTCCCCAGCTACCTAGATATACAACCTAAATCCTGCACAAAAATCTATATTACAGAGAAAACACTTAAACTGGACAGGGGATGTGTGTAACAAATGTGAATGCAAGGGCTGTCAGCAAGCGCAGCTCTCATTGACACTACCCTGGGAAGCAATGGAAATATATAGGGTAAAGAAAACTTCCTGGATAGCTTGTTTGTGCCCATTGTGCCTCTTGCCCTGAAGAAGACAGCTGGGACATGAACCAGGATGAGCTTTTGGTGTGTCCAATGCTGAACAAACGTTTTTCATGCATTGAGCTGCCTGTATCAGTGACTGAATGTCTGGGGACAAAGGATTTCCTCAGGAAGGTCTGAGCCCTGAACACTGATGTAACTGGCTGCCTGCTGTAGAAGAATAGCAGGTCTCACCTTCAGGTCTTCCTGATTCTCTGGCCAAGGACTTTTCAGAGTGCAGATTTTTTAAAAAAAATTTTTGGTAGTATGTTATTAACTCCAGGGGTAGGTGGTCACTAAGCTGAACCAATTAAGTAGGTGAGGGAGCTAAAACAGTTGTGACCTTAGGAAAATGACTCTAAGAAAACAAGTCATCTTGTCCTTCTGTTATCGACGGGTGTGCTCAGAATGAGGACAGATGCTGGGGAAAAGGGGAGCCTTTCTCAGAAACAGCAACTCTAATTGCACCTGTCTTATCCCATCAGGGATGATGAACATAACTCCTCTGCAGCATCCTCTTGCCTCCCTGTCTCAGTAGTATCCATTTTGACTTGGTCACCTTCTGCATCAGAACAGCAGTCTAGTTCCACCTGAACCCAGATTCATATAAAGAAAAAAAGACTTTAAAAAAAGAAAGACTAGTTTTGTAAAATGCTTGTTAGCAAGAAGTCTGCTTTCTTTTTAAAGCTTGTTTGTTTATATATGTGATCTAATCCAATCTATCAAACCTAATTTGTTTTCTTTCTCTCTCATTTTTTAATTTTCTTTTCCTTTCTACTCTCCTAAATCTGGATTTTCAATCTAGGTTACACATTTAAACTCTACTTTTATTCTTGCATAGTAATGATAGAATTTCAGTCCAATTCCCAAAATAAACAACTTGTAATAGAAGACTTGAAGCCCATGCATTTGACCTGCATAAGAACAGGAAGTGTCCAATACCAGGGAAACATGCAACATTCGTAATACTGTGGATTCGCTTGAAATTTCTCACATTGTTCTTCCCTAAGTTTACTTGTGCCTAGTGAAATGCAAGGCATGTCTACTATCAGTCAGTATGAATTCCTTGTATTGCTTTGCTTGCACATTTGAGTGGGGATGCTAGGAAGTTTGGGGGTCCTGCAAAGGAGCTGAGGGTCTCACATAGCATCAACTTCAGGTGGAGAGAAATTGTGCTGTTCATCACTTGTTTTCTGTATATATTATTACTATATATTATTATGATTTTAAATTGTTTTTATCTATTCTCTCACTTTCACCGTCACGATTCTCTCCCCCATCTTGCTTGGGGATAGTGATTGAGCAGCTGTGTGGTGCTTAGTTGCTGGCCAGGGCTAAACCACAACAATAAGTAACTGCAAACTGAAAACCCCATGTGCAGCACAATCAGGACCTGTGGGTGGAGAGTCAGGAGTTCAGCTGCCTAAGGACTGGTGTCATATTTGCTGTCAATCCCCCATGACTGTCCTCTTCCCTCTCTGTGACAGCATGGATGCACTGCACTTAGTAGGCTCAGTGCTCAAATATTGATCTTATGGTTGTGGCACACATCAGCAGGGGATGTCTGGCCCAGCAGGTGATTCAGTGTGCTTTCTAGGTCCTAAGCTCCCTCACAAGATGGGGAAGAAGTGTGTGCTTTCAAAGAGTACGTCAGACTGTCTGGCTGGTGCATCCTTCTGCCATCTTCAGAGGACCTCAGCTGTACCTCAATGCATATGGTGACTGAAAAACCTTAGATTCATCTCCGAGTTTCAATAGATGAACAGTGAATTTTTCTAACCTCCTGACCTCTAAACTTTCTTGGATAAACCTGTCATTCCTGTTTAACATTTAATAGGTGCCTTGCAGTGTGACAGGCCTTATTACTCTTGAACATAGGAAATTTCACTTAGTGGCATCTGAAGGACTAGAGGTCTGTCACTCCAATGTAAACACCCTTTGGTATCAGGATTTAATTGGGAGGGGAGGGGGTCGGGGCAGGAGGGAACAAGGGGAGGATTATTAATTTTTTTGTAGTTGTGTGATTTAAAAAAATGACCTACTCCTAGTTTTAATGGTTGCTATTGACAAAGCGGCAGTGAAAGGAGTGGTTAAAATCTGATCAGATCTGTTTTACAATCTGCTGTTGCATGCCTTGCTAATTTTAATGTATTAAACATTACAATATGCCACATATAATCCAAAATAATAAAAAGAGGCATCTATGTTGTGTCTGTCTGTAACTGGTGGGCTTGTCTCTCTAACAAGAAGTTGGCTAGCTTCTGTGATCCAGAATTTGTCATGATCAAAGCACATTTTGAAAAGAATGTAGAGGATGATTTTGCTTAAAAATCAGCTGCTGAAACAAACATCTAGGCATTCATTTATTTCTCCTATGGCAGCATTAGAATAATTGGCAGGACTGCAGCAAGTGTAACAGTAAAATGTATTTGTGCTTCATGCTGCAACAAAATGATTTTAGTAGGGGCTAGCACAACTTGAATGCCAATAAGGTACTGAGAGCTGTGAAACATAACCACCACACCACATTTGAGGTTTAGGATTTACTCAACTTACTAAAAAATCAATAATGGGATCGTTTGTAACAAAATCTATTTGCTGAGAAGGAATGTCAGTGCAGGTATTCATCACAGGAATGGGATGCCGACAGTACAGTGCCAAGGATACAAATGAAGGTCTTTTACAGTACACTGGCTAATAGCTGACAGTTTCAGAAGTCTTGGAGACTAGAGGGATCTTAATGGACAAAGTGGATGAGAAGACATTATGGAGTGTAAACATCCACAAAATTCTTGAATTAGTTTTGAACTCACGTTTCCCAAGACTAGCTGGAATCACCATCCCCTGTCTTCTTTCTTGTTTTCTCTTGTTAATCCTATTTTCTGGCTAAGTGAAAACATTTATAGTAAAAGCCCTCGATTTTCATCCCAAAATCTGTTCTGGCCCATGGCAGAAATGTAGTTTTGTATCCTTTTTATAGTTCATTAAATTTTTCATTTGTATTTTTCCTTCTCTGCCTTAATTGTGCCTCGGCTCATAGTCTCTCTAAATGAGAATGTGAAGCCAAAAGTATCAGCGTTTAAAACACAACTGTGGCTTCCAAGGGAAGGGTTATACAGCTATGTCACCCAAATCACTGGTTTTGGAAGAACTAGAAGTGCTACTTTTTCAAGCTGGGTATCCCCAAATGGAAGTACCCAAGTTCGGCATGTACTCACAAACCTTGGTCTTCAATTGCCTTCAATTGCTGGCTGTTGTTTGAAGCATATAGTTCTTTACCTTGTAGAAAGACTAAAAATTAAAAATTAAATTTGTTAGTTTTGAATGTCAATTCTGTTTCTAGGTATGTTCGATAAAAGAATATGTGTACAAATGTCCATGCAAATGTCTATTAAAAGGTGCTTCAGCCTATCTGAAGGCACCAACATTCTTGTAAGAAGAGTCTCCTCTGACTCTTCTGGCTTGTGTTTTGCATGCATAAGCAATTCTGATGATATGGATCAAGCAATGTCACACATTACTTCAATGTATGGACTGTTTATCCTTCCTCTGTTATCCATAAAACTATCTTCTGATCATCTTCATAGGATCATAGAATGGCTTGGGTTGGAAGGCACCTTAAAGTTCATCTACACTTCTTTGATGTTGCTTGTCTGTGTAGTCAGTGGGAACTGCTAAGCACAGACCAAAGTTCAGTTTGTAATAGTAGGTTTGGATACAGCATCTACCTTTGGCCGTTTTGTTTCTGAGTGGAGCCAGAATCTGACAGTTCTGAAGAGAAGGGCCGAACTACTCATAACAACATAGATTTTAGATACCACTGCGGATGGTCTGAATATGGATCCAAGATGATATGACTTCCCATCAGAATTTCGAAAAGAAGACAGGGGATGAAGTTCACCATAGGTGAAAAGATAAGTATCTAAAAAATCTGAAACTGCTAGTTTTGGGTCAGCATTAGTATTAGTATTGCAAGGAAGACTTGCAATATAATGTTGGAATTATAGAGAAGAAAATGGTTCAGTGTATTTAGGATTAGTAGAGACTGCTAAGGATTCAGAATTTGCTGGAAAGACAGCAGGAGAAAAAGAGATTGGTGATAAGTTTCCCTACTTTCTTGAAATTGATGGTTTGATTTCTGTGGTTGACAAAACAGTTTTGGAGGCTGCTGCTGGAGGAACAATAGAAGAGCAGTAAAAGAGCAGGACCAGTGGCTTAAGTGCCCGATTAAACTCAATCGCATATCTTGAAACCACCACTACAGTTGCAGCACCTGGTATCTACCATTATCATTGCAAGTCAGTTGGCACAAAAGGTAAGAATTTTTTACAATGAATACCTACTACTATAAATCATAGTGAAAACTCAACAGTGTGTTCACATCTCAAATAAGGCTGAAGTTTCTAACACCTCATTTATATAGCACAGCCCACATCTGTCTGACAATAGTGACTCAAACCTACAAAAATGAAATAACAACTAGAAAGTTCATGAATGTTTAAGGTGTAAGTGGAAACAGTCGATTCAAAAAATAAAAATCTGTGGAACCTATAATTCTAAATGAATGCCTGAATAATGACAATTGTGTCAGCACAAATGAAAGCAAGAGTTTAAACTTTGCTGTTAGGAGAAAGAACTCGAGGTTTTTACAACAGGAAGTTTTTTCTGTTCTTTTGCAGCATCTCATACCAAATAAATGAATCTCTGTGTAATGAGCCAAATCAGCCACAGATTTTAGTAGTGACTCTAATATGGTGGCAGATGGTGTAAATCAGTGCAAGATTTGGCAGTAGGTGTTAACTGGAGTCTGTGATGTTTGCAGAGACTTGTATGTATGTAACCTATGGATCCCATCTGTAACCACAACATTTCTCTTGTGCCTGGATGAAAATATGAGCTTAATTTAGCCTCTCAGACTATTCCTTGAATTTAAGTTGCCCTAAGTCTTCATTCTGATTTAGAAGAAATGGTATGCTAAGAAGTCAGTTAGAAGACAGAAACTAGTGACATCCAGCCATTAAAACAGATGTTTGGCAATTCAGACAAAAACCTCCTTGCATAAGAAAACTGACTACTGACGCATAACAAGGCAGTTTTTCCAGATCTTCACTTTTAGGACAATTTGAAGGAAGGGTTTAGCAAAAGACACCCAGTCAGCTTGGAAAAGCTCTCTCTGATCGTTCAGTGCATATTGGAGGAATGAAGTAAAAGAGAACAGGATTCTGACTAAAGGACAGCTGAATACTGCTCAGCAGTGTTGAGAGAAAAGTCAAGGACAGCATATGCTACACTACAGTTTTTAATTTTCTTTCTTTATTCTCTTATATGTCTTTAGGAACAATTTATCACCTTTGCAAAATCATCTTGTGATTTCGAGTACTGGTTTTATGTACTGGGTATGACTTACCAAAACAAAATTTTCTATAAGTATTGCATTTTTCCTTTTCCCTGTTCCGTCAATTTATGTTGAAATTTAGTACAGTCGGGGACAATGCAGAACTGCATATTCCCAGAAGAGCTCAAGTACCTCACAGGTTTACGTAGGCACTCTCTTGAGTGCAATATGATCCTTCGTCTTTGCTGGCATGGGTTGTAACCATTATCCTGTGTATTCTGTATTTGTGGTGGTGTATCTGGGGTGCTTTGTAGCTGCCAGATACCAATATAATTCTTGTGTTTGAAGTGCAGATTCTGAAATTCATCTTAGTTTGTGAAAGAATAGGGACAAGTACTAAAATATTTCTTCTCTTCTCTGTTCCCTATTATGCATTAAAGTAAACAACTACATGCCCTTGAATAACTGGTGTACTAAAGTGAGGACATTCTTTTATATAAAATCATCAGAACACCAGTGAGTAGCATGTGACAAGAAGAGTTACTGATAAGGAGTGAAATCACAGTAGCCCAAACTTGTTTCACAGAACCATGGAATCACAAGGTTGGAAGAGACCTTTAAGTCCAACTGTTCCCATCCTATGCTAAACCATATCCCTAAGTACTTCATCTATCCCTTTTTTAAACACACCCAGGGAAGACGACTCAACCCCCTCCCTGGCCAGCCTGTTCCAGGCCCTGACAACTCTTTCAGTGAAGAACTTTTTCCTGACATCTAATCTGAACCTGCCCTGGTGCAGCTTTGTGCCATTTCCCCTTGTCCTATCTCCTGTCACTTGGCTGAAGAGACCATTGCCCACCTCTCTAGCACATCCTTTCAGGTGGTCTCCCCTCAGCCTCCTCTTCTGCATGCTAAACATTCCCATCTCCTTCAGCTGCTCCTCGCAGGATTTCATTCTCTTCATCTTACATACATAAAAAAGTGCAAATATTAGGATCCTGAACACTCTACATCGCAGCCTTTAGAGATTAAAAGGGAGACAGATAGGCACCTCCAGACAGCAATGCAGAGAAACAGAAATTTAATATACCATTTAATATACCATTGCAGTCCTTTCCAAAAAACTAGTTGATTATTTTTAGCTACCTGCAACATTTCATATTTGGCCCTACTGAATATTTTAATATTTTTCTAGTTCACATTTCCAAGAAGAAACCTGTCCTCGAAGGTATTTGCAGCTACCTATGGCCCATGCTCTTGACATGTCGATGTGCCGGAGGGTGGGAAGGCCCTCTGGAGGGACCTGAACAGGTTGAATTGATGGGCAGACACCAATGGGATGAAATTCAACATAGTGAAGTGTTAGGTCCTGAACTTTGCTTGTAAGTTTGCAGATGACACTGAGTTGGGCATATGTTCTGATCAGCTCAACAGTATGAAGGCTCTACAGAGGGATCTGGAAAAGCTGGATCAATGGGCTGAGGCCAATTGTATCAGGTTCAACAAGGGTCAGTGCCAGGCCCTGCACTTGGGTCACAACAACCACCTGCAGTGCTACAGGCTTGGGGAAGGGTGGCTGGAAAGCTGCTTGGCAGAAAACAACCTGGGGGTGTTGGATTGACAGCCAGCTGAATATGAGTCAGCAGTGTGCCCAGGTGGCCAAGAAGGCCAACAGCATCCTAGCTTGTATCAGGAATAGTGTGGCCAGCAGCACTAGGGAAATGTTTATCTGCCTTGTACTTGGCACTGATGAGACCACACCTTGCATTTTGGGCCTCTCATTATAATAAGGACATTGAATTGCTGGAATGTGTCCAAAGAAGGGCAATGAAGCTGGTGGAGGGTGTAGTGAGCAAGTCTTATGAGGAACAGCTGAGGGAACTGTGTTTGTTTAGCCTGGAGAAAAGGAGGCTGAGGGGAGACCTTATCACTCTCTACAAGTACCTGAAAGGAGGCTGTAGCCAGGTAGATGTTGGTCTCTTCTCCCAGGTAAGAAGTGATAGGACAAGAGAAAATGGCCTCAAGTTGTGCCAGAGGAGGTTTAGATTGGATATTGGGAAAAATTTCTTCACTGAAAGGGTTATCATGTACTGGAACAGGCTGTCTAAGGAGGTAGTTGAGCCATCATCTCTAGAGGTATTCTAAAGACAAGTAGGTGCGATGCTTGGGGACATGGTTTAGTGGTAGACTGGGCCATACAGTTTACAGTCAGACTCAATGATCTTAAAAGTCTTTTCCAACTTAACAGTTCTGTGATTCTATGAACTTGTTTATAAAAGGGAGTGGGAAACAAACAAGCAAATTTATTTAGACTATTTAATATTCCTCATGCCAATTCAGAACGAGCAAAAATGATTGAGGCTTCAAAGTCACCACCACATCGAAGAGAAAACACTTCTCTTTCCTCTTCTGTTCTTTTTTAAGTGGGAGAATGAGACAGACAGAGCCATAATGCATGTATACATTGCAGCTTTTGTGGGTCTGACTGCCTTTATTTATGGAGATCATTCCTCATGTCCGGTTCTCTTGGAAGTCTTTTCTGCCCTATCTATCATCATAGATGTTTCTTCTTGACAAATACGCTTTAGGGGATGAATCAAACATTACTGAGCTGTCACAGGTTACAGGTAGTTCGGGAGACCTCCTCTCCCAGATTAGTTCTTCTCTTGCCTTTGGATATTTTAATAGATTCTTGTATTAGAATTGAACTTGGGTCAGTAGTTGGAAAAACTGCAAATTGGAGCTGCAGTTCTCTCGGCAAATCAGTCAATTTTGCCAGGTGCCTTGTGTCAGGCAGCTTACAATACCTATTTAATTATTAAGGTGGGAAGAGAAAACTGACTTCCTTGAGAGTGGCAGGGGCATTTTCATGTATGTACCACGGAGAATATGAAAGCTGGGGAAGCAAGGTGGAGTCTTTGTAATGCTTTTTATCAGGCATATAATACCAAATCTGCGTGCTCTAATTTACACATGGAACAGCTCCTCATTGACACTCTGAGGTCTAGGGACTTGGCCCTAACCTGGTAGGGAGTGTGCTTGGCAGGGCCTTTGGTGGAAGGCATGGAATGGATCACCTACTGCAATTTTACTGTGGCTTCTCATCATTGCCTTTTCCTTTGTTCAGCTCTGGGCACCCATGTCGCTCAGCAACAGCTGAATCATGTGCATGCTTGGCAGACATATGGGGGCTGAAGAATTTTTCTCAGTGGATCCTGTGAAATGCTGAAGGTCTGTAAAACTGCTGCCAAAAAGAGCTAGAGCTCTTTATTAATGAGCACATAATCAGATGTTATGTTTCCTCTCCCACATTACCTCTCATGACTCCCTAGCTTCAAGTATCCCATGGAGAAGCTATTTTTACTGTGCCAGACAATTATTCACATTCCCTGGATGCCTCCCAAAGACTCAAGCAATGAATGGCCTATCCTTCCCTCTCCCCAAAACTTCACAAAACTAGTTTCCTCCTGCAAGCTTAAAACTCCAGAGGATGAGGCCTCCTGAAGAGGACTGCATATGAGCTTTCTCATACTTCCAACCTTGGTGCTCACAGCAAGAGTTAGATGTTACTGTCAGGTTTATTAGTACAGACACCACTGAGTTCCCTCATTTCCAACCAGTTCAGGACACAAACGTATGCTGAAGGTCTCTGCCTCTCCCTGCTCTTGTAATTTTGAGGAGCACAGACACATGAAACTTTCACAATTGTGGAAAAAAATTAACAAGGTATCACCAGTTAAAACCATTTGTCTTTTGGAGAAGGGGATTTTATATGCTGCTTCTAGGGAAATCATCTTTCACATCTCTCTAAGTCTCTTTCTGCAGCTGACCCACTTTCATGGAGGACAAGATCTTTTGCTTAGGGATTTCAGTCCATACTGGAGTTTGAAGCTAAGGCATTGGAAACAGTAAGATTTATTCCTGTTGAACTTGCATGCTAAATTTCTGTACAAAACTTGATTGCAACATACTATGGAAGTATATTCATCACAAACACCCTCCAGAAGAAGCGGATCACCTTCATCAGGACCTATAAAATTTCTGGTTTTCCCAAGACTAGAAATTTAGAACCCCTCAAAAAAGAAAATAAATTCACACGTAACCAAAGACCATGCTTTAAAACTATTTATTTATAGTAGTACACATTTATGAACATTATATATATATAAGCCTATATTGTTGTGTTTTATTGCATATATACACACATACACAGACTTCTAAAATAATAAAAAGGCATTTGCTTACATATACAATAACAAACAACCTCCCACCTCTAAATGGCCAATTACATGAAATGGGCCTTTAAATAACAATATCCCAGACCATCACTTCTGAAAAATTTAAAATGCACACAGAAATTTAAAAAAATTATGTATTAAAAAAGACCAACTTTCTGACTTCAGTTTCTATTGTTAGTATTATATCCAGATACATGTTTGGGAGTTTTTGCAGCGTATGACCCTTTTTCATGGAAATCTTCCCTGAACTGTGAGGAACTAGTTCCTGGAAGTTAGAAAACAAACAAACCCCGCACAGAACTTCTGCTGTAATTATTTCTGCAATATTTAAGGTGCAAGTGGCTGGGGGACCAGTGGGTCTTAAGTAGAAGGCAATTTAACTTGTGCATCAGCTGAGGTCCTTTGGGCAATGTGGGAACTACCCATAGCCTCAGTTAAGGGAGACATTTATATCGTGAGTTTTGCATTACCATGGCATGTTCTCGCTCCTATAGACTCTTAATGGTTCACAGCTAAATGCAATTTGATTGCACTGCTCTGTAAAATTAGGGCTTTCTCTTCACATATTTTGCTGTCTGTGGTTTCAAGCAATGTTTCCAGCCAGAAAGCCTAAAAAGTGACCCGAGTCCTCTCGGCATCTAGCCTTTTTGCCTATGCTGTTGCGAAGCCTGTTCAGCTGTGTCTTCCCAGCTTTCATGTGTTTAACTAAGCGTGCTCTTTACCTGTGGCTCATGGAGTAACTCCAGCACTTGATTTACACCTTTGTGACAGCAGTTGCTGTGCCCTGTACAAACAGCAGCAGTTCGCTACAGGTAACACTGTAATATATGTTACCTTGTATATTTTTATAAAAGTACCTGAGCTATATATAAGGCAAAGGAAAAATGTTTCTGTCTTGGTTTTTTAATTCTGTGTGGAGTAGGTACAAGGAAACTGCTGTTTTCTCCCTTGATTAGCCACTGTTTGACCATTAAGGAACTACTGAAAAAAACATTGGTTGTCTCCTAATGCAGTTATACAAGTGGCATGAACTGTAAACAGAAAACAGAAAAAATTTTGGCAGGTCATCAGGAACGATGTATCTTTAGATGTAACGTGT
Organism: Gallinula chloropus; assembly: GCF_964237585.1. Taxonomy (NCBI): domain Eukaryota; kingdom Metazoa; phylum Chordata; class Aves; order Gruiformes; family Rallidae; genus Gallinula; species Gallinula chloropus. The sequence goes on from NC_140085.1 coordinate 201,148,196, forward strand.
TGGTCTGATTCCCAGGCAGCTGATTCCTCCTTGATTATTAAACAAGAAAAGAGCAATTGTTTGGATGAGCCTTTTGTTCAGTGCTCATGCAGCGTGTAGCACAACAGGATGCTGGGCCTTCAAAAAACGATGATTGATCATAACTCCTTCTCCATGCCTGTAATGGGTTTAAGCAGTAATTGCTGCATCAATGCCAAAAGATTTACAAAGGTCAAAATCAAAAGGGAGAGCAGACCTCTGTCCCTGTCCCTGCCACCAGGAGAGTAATTGTTATCAGTAGCTCCAATAATAGGAAAAGTGCTGAGCTTGCTTTTTTGGCCTGGCCTTAAAAACTTGATTATGTTTCACTGGTATGAATACCTCACTGGCAGGCGCTGCATACTGATGACAGTCATTTTTCTTCCTGCTTGATGTTGACCATTGCAGCCGTCCTTGTAAAAAGAAACCTGTGATCTCATTGTTTCAGCAATGCTCTTGCTGAACAACAAGAGGCTCATATATCCTCTGATATTCCAGCAGTGGTGGATAGTGGAGAGTGGTGCAATGGGAGGAAAATTGCTCTTGGTTGAATCACACTCTGTCACCCTGAAGGGGCAGAGAGGCTGTGTTGGTTTAGAGACGTGGAAGCTTGACGACATTTTGTGTGCATGGAGGTGATTGTCAGGGATGCTGGCAGTGCTACTGTGCTTTTCATTTCAGGCTTGGACTGCCACAGATGCTCTGACCAGTGCTGTCTGGTCAGCAATGATATGGCCATGACACAGGGAATGGGTTAGGAGTCAATGGTGATAAGGAAAATAGTGGTACTACACTCCTGCCTTCCTTCATGTTTGTGGCTTGCCAAGCAACCCTGTTGCCCTGAAAGCTCCTGTGAATGTCATCACTTCTCTTCTTGACAGCACATCTGTTTTGTATGTGCAGGGACATGTCCTCCTGCATTCCCCTTGACTTTGGCATATATAGGAAAGATTATCTTAATATGAGTCTGGAACAGGCTTGATCCTTCTCATTTCCGTAGGTATGAGAGGAATGCATCTTACTTTGTTTCCAGGAGGTGCCTCCTACCTTCTGTTGTCAAGGCTGGAGAATCAAGCCTATCTGATTAACTATGTACTAATTTATCAGTTTTGGTGGTTAAAATATCCACCTCTTAGTTATAAAGTTTAAACTAAATACAAATTAATTAATCTATGGATGGTAATTTCTGCCAAGGCTGCTTCAGTCTAACTGAGGACTTTGTCTCGTAAGAAAAAATTTGCTGTATTTTTGTTTGTGTAAGATTTCAAGAGACTGAAGAAACAGCAAGTGATCCCCCATCCCCCCCCTCAGGGCCAGAAGACCTACAGACCAGCTCAGGCTGGGGACATGTGTGGTCACTGTAAGATCAAGCAGAGGGCAGCTGTGGGCTTTAGGGAAGGCAGACAGATGGACGGAGGGTTCCTCTCATGAGAAACACATTTCAAAAAGCTCTGATTCCTCCTAATTAAATAAATCTGAAATTATTCCCTGACCCACTGGAGTTCAATCTCTTTTTCAGACTTGTATCCTAAAATTCAACAAGATTACAGATGGGTGGCTGCTCACCAAAACACGACAATGTGTCCACCCCCAAGGTAAAGCCATGTTCATCTGCGTGCACTTTTAACTTGCTGGATTTATTAGACAAGTTCTCATAGTGTGACTAAAGCAATCGGATTACATAGTGTATATTCTTGGACACTAAACCCATCTTAAAATGGTGTTTACATTGACTGACTTCAGAGGGTTAGTTTCAGCCCACTGGATGAAAACAAAGCTTTAACTATTGTGAGTAACTCTGTTAGATGTTCACATTCTTATAACCAGGTCAAAATTACATTGACTTAGTTACTCTGCCACAGTGTTGCGGGTCGGGAAAGCCTCCCTAATCCTTAGGATTCATCACCGTTTAAGTCTGAAGGCTTTGAACCAGACCAGAGAGTGTTAACTAAGTAGTTAGAACTAAACACAGAAAATATATTTTTCCTTGTAATAATGGTTTCCTCCAAACACCTAGTTCTTCCAGTCATATCATCTGTTTATAATTCTTCCTCATAGTCTAGATACAGTCTATCAAAAATTATAGTTTAAAACCTTTGTTTATTAGCATGTTTTTAATGCTTTTTCAAACACAGGTATATGGAGCTGATCTTTGCATTACTTTTATGGATCTTCCTGTCAGTAGGACTGAGTTCTTCCTGGTATGTGATATTTTCCTTTACATCCTTCTACTTCTCCTCATACACATATACATAGTATGGTATAATGATCAATGTAAATTATGACAAACACCACCAAAGTGGCTAGGGAACTGACAGTATTATGGTGCCACACTCCTCTCTGTACCACATCCTGTACTTGTTCTTTCTCTTTGCCTCTTTCACCCTCCTACCCCTACCCATCTCTTCTGGGAGAGTTTTACCCTTTCCCTTCTTCTACTGCACTGGAGCAAAGCAGATCATTTGGATTTACCAGGTCAATATAGAGCCCTTGGTTCCACAAAGGAAAATGGTTCAGAAAGGGGGTGCCAGGGTGAGCTGACGCATAAAGAAATGTACAGAAAGAAAAGAACAAAGGTGCACTAACACTATTTGACTCCAGATTATACCATGGGAAATACCCTCTACTTATTAGCAGCAGTGGTTTAATGAAGAGTGAAATAATCCCATGTCTCTAGAAATGCTTCTGAACCCTTGCCTATTATAACGGTTTTCTGTTATAGTTATTATACTAAACAGAAGCTTGAATTATCTACTGTTCCAAATCTTTTTTTTTCTCCAATGAAATATGCTTAGGTAAACAACAGTGTATTATTTTCTCCCTCATAACTCTGGAATTAAACCTGACCTCCTTGAGTAAAATTGAGTTACTATTGCCTCTTGTAACACCATTTACAAAGGGGAGGATTTATTTCACCTACCTCCAGCCACATAAAAATTAGATGTTTATCCTAAGGTAATACTTTGGGCTGTCTAAACAATCAATAGAAAGAGTTAGGTACCTCCAGAAGTTCGGTTGTCTCACTTTACAATATAAATTTAAGGTAAGTGGGGATGCATAACTGTAGAAAAGGACACATGTGACACACCAACAGCTGTAAGCACATAGATGAGGGAAGAGCACACAGGAGAGAGAAATTCACCTCTCATTTCCAACCCCCTCCATATTCTACCATTGTTTGACTCAGATTATGATTTCAGAACATGTTCAGTCTCATGGACTAGCTAGAGTAGCACAAGACAGTATCAGCACCATAATAAAACTTAAGTCAACAGTCTTTTGTTTATAAATCAGCTCCAGTTTGGAACTGACTCCGCATTTAACTATAAAGCCTACAGAGACCCCAAATATTCTATTCATTACTTCCAAGTGGCTCTACAATATAGCCAGAACAGAGCATCATTTCACATCTATTGACAGAGAAGGCATCAGCTTTATGCAGTCATTTATCAGAAGAGGTATACACTTTAATCCTTGTACTTTGAGCTCTACTCTACTTGTCTGTGCAGTGTTTTATAATACCGGGGTATTCCTGTTTGCCATTTCTACATTCATTTTATCCTTTATTTCCTCTTTTTACTGAGCTCTTGAATGGCAAGGTTTTTTAAAATTCTATTTTACATTATTGGAGCTTTCTTCGCAAGCCCTAAAACATGCCACTGAAACACACCTTACCTTCTGTGTATACATTTCTTTTTCCAACGAGAAATGAATGGGAGATAGATCCATCAGTGTCTAGATACTGTTTTGTATGCATCTACTAGTGTCAGAAGACACTAATTTCAGATTTTCAAAAATGTGGGAAGTATACAAGAACAGATCAGTACAAGCATTTTTTCTCATGATATTTACCCTCATATTTAGTTTTAGTTTTGCTTGGAGTCACAGTATAGCAGTAAATAGACCTTTGAACTAGATCTGTTTGTGTATTATTTTTGTCCAATTTATTTCCTATGTTTCCACTTTTTCATGGCTTTTAGTGAATCCTATGGACTGACTCACCTTTATTTTATCTTATTCTTAAAGTATTTCTCTGCCTTTCCAAGGGTGATTGTAAAGCATAAAGAAAGACCATCTCTCTGAACCAAAAGCCTTTCAAGAAAAACTCAGTGCTATTCTTATCATGTTTGTTTTGCTTCCAAAATTCTTAATTATTATAAGGTGGTATTAACATTATTATAACTGTGATTATTTAAGAAGCAGTATCCTTTTAGCAAAACAGTATTTTCATACCTTCATATCAGATACAAAAGCAGATTCTTCCCATCTTAGAGGGAAATCAAAGTTGTCTATGGTACTAGGTATAAGCTAATGTACAAGATCAGATGGGTGGCAAAACCCCCATTACTTAGTTGTTCTATTTCATAATGTGTCTTTAATTGTTAATTTATTTGAAACAGCTTATAATGTCCTTCACAATAGTGAACTATAACTGCAAAGAGATCCTGATGACAGACCTAATATAAAAAATGTAAGAAAGCTTCATTTCTGGGTTCATGCCCAGTTTTTTGACAGCTATATTAATCAAGTGAAGGTTTAGAGGTAGGAAACAGCTTTAAGAAATAATGAGAAACTAGAAATAAGATATTCATCTTATCACGGTTTAGTTAGATGAAGCTGGGTGTAAGCCAGGATTTGAAATTGAAGATGCAGAAATTAATGACAGAGAATGATAAGGGTTGTAAATCACACGCATTTACATGCCATCAGTCTTGTCATACAGGAGGATTGTACCATGATTGACAAGGGAAAAAGTATTAATTTGTAAGGATCAAGATTTTGGGGTTAATAGAATTTGATCATCTGACTCACTAAAGTTGCAGAACTGAAATACTTAAATTACGTGAAAGTGAAGCATAATCATACAGCAAATGGGTTTCAGAAAACGTAGAAATCCTTTCCTCTTCCAGTGTAAATATTTGTTATTCTTGTGTATGTCTTTGGACCATTTATCAGACAGTCTTGAATACTTTCTGGGCAGGATTGCTGTTTTTATGTCTTCCACGTGTTTTATACATTCTATGTTTTAGACTGTTTTGTTGAAACATCCTAAGTTCTCTTTCTTTCTGATTTCCCTGGGTACACTAAAGGGAAGCTCTTCTAGCTGTGACTGCTCTTATCATGTACTTGAAAGTGGATTTGGGGCAGAGGCTGAGGCACTCTAAAGGATTATTTGAAGTGGGGGTTTACAAGATCTTTTTGTCGCCTGCTCTTTTTATTCCTGTAATGGGAGCCGTGATACTCAGGAACTGGGTGTGATCCCTAACAGGGAACTTGCAGAAGGGTCTAGTTAATTTTTTTGCCACAGGTTTTTGAAGATGGACCATGATGTTTTCTAGTCCATTAAGTTTTTCTACCTTTCTGTATTTCTTCTGTAATCATGTTCCATTCAACATGTCACTCTACAGTTGGGAAAACTGTGATTGCTCTCTGCAAAACTTGTCGCTTCTTTCTCCATATTATTAATTTAATGAAGCATTTTCTGAATACAGGAGCCATCATAAAAGTAACAGAAGGTGAGCAGCTGCTTGATATAAGAGCTTTTAAGAGGAATTCAGTGCTCCGTCTGTAGTGTGTACATCAGCAAATATCTGTAGATTTCCTTAAAAACAATGGCCAGTTTAGTTTTCCACTCATTATCATATGGAAGTTATAGACTTGTTAAGGTGTTCTCACCGAATTGCAGACTAGTTTGGCATATAATAATTTTTGTGGTGTTTGGCCAGATCTTTATCTGTGTATCATGTCCAGATTCCTGGATTCTCCCCTATGAGGAAAGGCTGAGTAAGTTGGGACTGTTCAGCCTTGAGAAGAGAAGACTAAGGGGGAACCTAATTAAAGTCTATAATTATCTTAAGCAGGGGATGCAGGGGGAATCAGCCAGCCCCTTTTCAGTGGTCTGTGGAGACAGGACAAGGAGCAATGGCTGCAAGTTGGAACATAGGAAGTTCTGCACCAACATGCGGAAAAACTTTTTCCCAGTGAGGGTGACAGAGCCCTGGGACAGGCTGCCCAGGGAGGTGGTGGAGTCTCCTTCACTGGAGATATTCAAGACCCATCTAGACGCCTATCTGAGTGATATGTCCTAGGGAGCTGCTTTGGCAGGGGTGTTGGACACGATGATTTCTCGAGGTCCCTTCCAACCCCTACAATTCTATGATTCTATGATTCTATGCTGTGTACACACTGCATATGCAACTTCCAAGCCTCTCCAACCACGGTTTTGAAATGAACCTTTGAAACCCATAGTTTGAAAATATACTTTCTGCAGTGGACCAGAAAAATCAGATGTGGATGGATTTGTGCTACGTGCTGTAATCCATCATGCCATGCGGAACAGGAATCCCCATTGAGGTAAGAACATTTAGACTTGAGTGCAGAAGGCTAAAAGAAAATTCCTGTTGCTTGTCCTACCCACACACTTGTGGTTCCTCATGTTCCCACTGCTCATTGGTATACTGAATTTTTAACAAATCTTAAGCATTTATACTCTTAGCATGCCATCAGCAAAATAGCTCAGCTAATTAAAGAAGAAATGAGGCAAGGAATCAGGAGCTCAAATCCTTCCTCTGCCCCGATGTCTTAGATGCATTCTGACATCTTTTTTTTCTTTTGTGTTTCTGTTTCTTTATTTGAGAAGCAAAGGTACCACATACTAAGGAGTGATTCCATGAATAACAGCATGAAATATATCAACAGGTATGATAACACAGACAAAAGCCTTTACTAAACCAGGCCCTCAATAGTCAGGAAAGATAAAGGCTGAAGAAAAGGTAAGCAAGAAGCAAGGTCAGCTATGACAATTTAATTTTTTGTACATAAAATTCCATAAGTTTTAGGCATTCAGAGACTGCAGTAATGAAGACACTAGGAGCACCAAAGAGTAACAGTCACTGCTTCTTTTGCTGAGGATGTAGGACAGTACATGGTGATAAAGTTTTCAACATCAAATTGGAAAGTAGCAGCAGTTCACGCAATTAAGCTGGTGACTCAGTGAATTGCATCTTTTAAAATTTCCCCAGCTCTGACACATCATGGGGTGACTTTATGTCCTACTGTTTTCACATCCTTGTTGATATCTTGAATTAGCCAAGCATCTGTTACTCCAATGAAATCAGATATCTGTTTTAATACGGTTGTTTTCAACACTGCAGCAAGTTCCGATTATTCTTTATAATGAAAAAGCAAGCATTCAACTCTATTCCTTTTTCTTCATTGCAAAATAAAATTATTTGTTCCATTCTATGCTTTTTCTTACAGTTCAATTAGATTTACCTACCAGTAGCTTTTATCAAAGATTCTCCTTATCTGATTTGGTATCTTTTACATGAAAAAGTGATTAAATTCAAAAAAGAAATAATCTGAAATATATACCCATTAAGCAACTTTCTTTAGCTCTTACTGCACATTCTTGGGGTAGTAGTAATGATAAGGGATTTTTTTTTCCACAAAACGTGACATTTTCTGACCATACAGCCCTAACTTATCTTTGAAACATGTTCTTTGTAATGGTATTCTTTGACAGGATGAGGTTTTTTGCAGGTCCAGCATGACTTTCTGCTTTTAACTCTCAGTTTATGCTTAAAATAAAGAAGCAAAATTCTGTCCTGGGATTTATGGGTATAAATTTGGAGCAATTCTAGGGAAATGAGTGGAATTGCTCCAAATATACTCTGTGTAACAGAAGACTACTTTCTGGACATGCATAAAACTTTGCAACGGTCAGGGAAGGAATGCTGCACTTCTAATACATTAATGTGATGGATGATGTTGGTAGACATTGATATCTTCTGGTAAGTGTTTTGCATTTTTCACAAGTAATGTGTGGAGTAACCCACATCTTCAAGGGAATCAAACCAGTATATTTTCCTGGCCATTAGGGCAGATGCACCTTCTTTAAGCTTCTATATGGACCAACACCTTTAAGTAATTTTCAACAAATTCTGAGATGTAGACCACAATAAATAATCCCAGACCATCTGTTCTATCTATGGTGCCCCTCATCAAATGATAACACAAATTATTTCCATAGATTACATGTGTTGTATGCTCATGATCTCCCTATAGTTGAGATCAGAATTACATGTTTAATCTCCATGCTAACAGACATTTAATGAAGTAAGTCCATTCTGTGTACTTTTTGCCTAATTGCATCTTGTAACACCCTGTCATAAAACATCTATCAGAGTCCAGAATGTAAATCTGTTAATGGAACCATTTATGATGTATTTGGGGCTTTTCTGTAAAACACTGTGAACATCACTAAGGAGATAATATGCGAAATGTTTCCCTAATACAGATATGTGTCAAGCTGTTAGATTCAACAGTGATATTGGTGTTCAGTGATGCTATGTAACTGCTCCAGTTCAGCCACTTTCTCCTTAAAACATATTAGATGTGCTATCTTAAGTCAATGGGGAATTATCTGGATCTGTGGAGAATATTTTAAAAGCTAGGTCTTCTGATTTACTGGGTGTATAGTGTGACAAGGCCTCTAACTGTTGTTGAAATGTTACATTTTTAGTCACTTTGTAGGTTACAAGAAGAACATTTTAAGAAAAGCTGTTGGCAGAAATACTAATTGATGCATGTCACAAAGGTCAAATGGAGATTTTTTCTCACCAACCTCACACGTTAGGGTTACATTTGTTTTCTTTTAGGAATTACTCCCATCTACATAAGATACTCTAGAGATCTTGTTTTGAAGAAGTTGAAAAAGGCATTTATTCAAACTATAGATTACTCACCGGTATATTTACTTATTTTTAATCATAGAATCATAAAACATCCTGAGTTGGAAGGGACCCATAAGGACCATCAAATCCAAGTCCTGGCTCCACACAGTGCCATCCAAGTCAGACCATGGGACAGAGTTCATCATCCAGATCCTTCTTGAACTCAGCCATGCTCGGTGCTGTGACCGCTTCTCTGGAGAGCCTGTTCCAGTGCCTGACCACCCTCCAGTGAAGAACCTAATACATGATTTGAAAACGTTTTTCTGATGCTTATAGTTAATTTTGAAGATGTAGTTTCATGTTAGGGAATACATACAAAGATCTTATTGGGAATTCATTTGTGCCAACCATGATTATATCCTTCACCTGAATTTTACATACAAACTTCTGGGACTTTTTCTCTCCTGCAAAGAAATGTTCTTTGGAATAATCTAGATGTTCTTCCTTGTAACTGTCCACGTAGTTTAGTGGAATTTTTTGCCTGATTTACTTCCTTCAAATGCTCTATTCTGTTAGAAGAACATAACATATGCTACTCTATAACATTTAATAATCAAATTCAGTGTATGCTGTTCCACTCTCTGAGCTGGCTCTGATGTGGCTTGAATTATACTTGAATTTCTTGGTGGTTTACAGCATATTCACAATGTAGTCAGAGTCAGGTCTAAACATATGTTTAGATGTGAGTGAAAAAAAGTCACGATTTTCTGGTTAAAGCAGAAAGCATATTTAATGAACATGAAATGGCCTACATTTAAGCCAGGGTACTATTTAATACATTTTAGCACAGATTACTTCTAACAGTGTTACACTTCTGATAATCCATCTCCTAGTAAAAGGAAGAGAAAGCAAATACTGTTTTCTTGGTGGGAAGCAGTTTTACACTTTAGGTAACAAAGATTTGGAGGAAAGGCCATGCTCCTATTGAGCTGCTGGGTAGTAAGCAGTGGTGTGAAATGTTAATTGATCTGCCATGCAGGATAAATTAATGTGGGCCAAAGTCACAGTGAAGGGATGGCACAAATGTCATCAGGGATCTTAGCAGATGCACAGAATTTAGGACTCAAATTCTAATGTTGGACAGCCCATGTCAAAGACCATACTGTTGCATACTCTTCATCATTCCTTGGGTTGCACAGACTTTACTTTCACCCCTGAACATAGTGTAGGTATATTCACTCTTTCACTCCAGCATAGTCCTTACTCACTTTTATCATCTAATCCATTCACCATTCAAGTGAATGGACCTTCCACACAGTTCTAGAAAAGGAAAAAGTGTAACTGAGCAGGCATGAGATACTCTTGTGTGTGAGTAGTCATACTAGATTGCTTGTGTCTCTTGATTCATGCATGTGCATTTATAGGTAAAAAGAGTGCTCCAGATTTGTGTCTCATACCCTGTGGAGAGGTTTCTGCTCCATTTGCTTGAGGCAGGACTGTGGTCCGCATGGCTGTGTGGGGTATAAGGCAACTGTGAGCTGTCTGGATACTGCTTAGGTTGTCTGTGGACTGTTACTTGCAGAAGTCTGTTTTCTAATCAGAAGGAAAAAAATATTGAAGGGGAGAAAGATTTGGGAGCAGCCACACGTCTTGTACCATCAGAAACTGTTTACCTCCTGTCCTGCACTGCATGATTGGACGCCTTGACCCAATGACTTCCACCAATCCAAAATGAAATATCTGGCATAAACTACTTTTCTCCTGTTATACTCAGTTGAAACTCCACTGGAACTGGTAAAATTACATCTGTTGAATCTAAATGTCTTAAGATGATATCCCAAAGACATAAGATAGGAGTAAAGATACATTGAATTTCAAGCTCAAGGATCGGTTCCAAGAAAACTAGATATAGCTTCTTTATGGTTCTGGACAAATACCTCATCTCTCCTGTCTGTACACTGAGGGTAAAACTGCCGTAACTCATGTCAAAATCCTTACAAGGATAAATCCATAAAGTCTCAGGATTCACTGACATATATTGCCAGGGGGACTATATTGATAGATAAAAGCCACTATGCTGTCAACAAATGTCTTACTGGTACATATAACAATTGATGAGCTTTTCTTACTCTGTTGGGTGTCCTGAAGACCAGGAGAATTGTGGCCCATCTCTGTCAATTATTTTGAGCACTATTACCTAAGTGCAAAAATTCTACCCTGGAGTGCTCAAACTGGCATTAAATAAAGAGTAGGACTTGTTTCACCAATTGAAATAAGTAGATATTTTCCTTGTCTAGCAAGCTGTGAACTTTTGGAAAGACCCAAACCAGGAAATAATTATGATGGCTTGTGAGCTACAGGTTATTATTTATGAAGAATTCCAGACACCTTCCACGATCTAGTCCTCTGTGAGGCCTGAAATTGAAGTAGCTGTTTCATCTTTTGAAGTTGAACAAATTGTTTTGTATTGTTCCATATAATGGCTGGGAATATGTGCAACAAAAAGACATTATTTTCAACATGGGTTGTGACTTTTTTTCCCCTTTCTTTTAAATTTGAAAAAAACCTGTCAGACAAGAAATAAACCCTCTAACCAGTCAGGAAAGGTAGCAGGTTTCATCACAATGTCTAACAAAGAAGCTGACAAAGTATTTTATGAAAATGAAGTGATCTGTCAAGTTTGGTATGTTCAATGGGTTCTTCATTGAAAACTCTCTCATTTTAGAGCAAACTACCAATGAAAGGTCAGCAAAACCATTTGAATTTACTAAGCCATATAATAAGTGCCTGTAAGATATGCAGGAAACACTGTGAAAAGTTGGTATGCTTTTTGTGTTTGGGTGACTTTAACAGCCATTGAATAATATGCCTCCAGATCACAGAATCACAGAATGACTAGGTTGGAAAAGATCTTTAAGATTGTCAAGTCCAACCATTCCTGTCCTCTACTAAACCATATCCCTAAGTACCTCATCTACCCGTCTTTTAAATACATCCCGGAATGTTGACTCAACCCCCTCCCTGGGCAGCCTGTTCCACATCCCAACAACTCTTCTGGTGAAGATTTTTCCCTAACATCTAATCTGACCCTGCCATGGTGCAGTTTAGTGCCATTTCCCCTTGTCGATGTGGGAACTGTTTTGGTTTTTTTTTATTTCACCTGTAAGAGGATTGGGGTCAGACATCAAATCTATCTGGGGGCAGGCAATAGACTGGATGGCCTCTTGAAATCCTTTTCAATATCAGTTCCTATGGCTGTGTTGATGGAATCAATGTATGCAAAGGTAACTGATTTGACTACTTGTGAACCTAAGTGTAGAACAGACCAACTTAAAATGAAACTCTTTTGTAGCACTTGCAGTTCTAGCTACCTGACAAGCTTATCACGGCTGAGTACTCCCAAGCTGATATACTGGATCTACCTCGTGGTCCCTTGGTACTTGCTTGCTGGTAGAATGATGTGTTTGTCTTTAGAGACATAGTCACATATTTAAACTCTCTGCTTGACCACCTTTTTTCAAGTGATGCTGAAAATTCCTACCTCTATTACTCTCCATAATAAAGATGTACTTTTCCCAGACAATGCAAATGTTCAAATTATTCTGATAATAAAAGCAGAGCAAAATGACTTTGTTAAACAGCTTCTTAAAACTAACATACCTCTCACTTACAAGGAGACACTAGCCAAAGTGTATGCTCTTCCTTGCCTGGTGGTCTGTGAGTTACTGCATTTTCTATTGCAGTAATCCTAAGTGCAAAGCTCAGAAAGAATATACATCTTTATTGCCGTCACATTTCTGAGACTCCCTTTGTCTTTGATAACTCTGTTCAGGATCTGGACATACCCTTCTTCGGCTCAGGCTTCCTTCCATGTTTGGTCCATTATACTGTAGCTGCCTGCAAAGCTACTTAAAGATGTCCTTATGCTCCTTCTTATCCAAACCATTTATTCTTTGCTTCTACTCTGTTCCTTGCATTTACTCTGCTCTTACTCATGTTTCTTATTGCATGTCAGTAGAAGAGATAGTGGGGTGCTGAGTAATCCAACTCATCTATCTAATTAGTGCCATTTCACTGATCTGCTTTATACTAGTTTATTAAAAAGGAGAATTGTGTGGTATTAATTATGCTTGATTGATCTCCACTGTTTGACCTTCAACAAAAACCTCCTGAATTATGAGTTCAAAGTGGAAGATGGTAGACAGCATGTCATATTTTCATGAACAATATGGAGTTTGTGCTTTAGTACAGATAGGTGGAACAGGATTCCTCTCACCAAATTTAGGCGTGTATAGTGTAGATACCACAGCTGAGCACATTGTTTGTAATTCCTTTGTCGTCAGTGGAGAAAAACAGGCACAAAATCATCTAATTCAAAAGTAGGTGTCTGCAGTAGGTGAGGGAAACTGTGTCATTACCCCCATTTGCTGTGGCTGGACCTCGGTGAGTTGCCCACAAGGAATCAGGTGAGATTAATCCCTCTTAAAATATGTACCAAACTAACATGTCTTTTACTACATTGCTGCATAAAAACCCACAGGTGACCAGTCAGAGCAGAATCCTCTCCACTGAGGCGATTCAGCAAGTTCTGGCTCTGTAGAAACAGCATTTAGAAAATCCCTCCAGTTAACCCCGTCCCCCACTGCTGCTGTCTCCTAAGAGCTATAGTGCTTATGCTTGGCTTAGAAGGGGACTTCTCCTCCCCACAATCAAATTGTCTCAGACCTAGGTATCCCTGTTCCAGTTTGCAAGAGAAGGTAAATTCAGCCCTCTACAAGATCCCCACTATCTCTACTGTGAATGGATCGACCCTGTAGGAAAATATAAATATATGGACCTGGTCCATTACCTGGCTTTTCCCTCTAAATCACTGTGTGTTTCACTTCACAGTCCTCATCTAACATTTACTATTGACAAATGTTTCTACTGAATACCCATTGATTACATGAGGGCCAGATGAAGCTGTGACATTGATGAGGAGGTAATACTGTGGTCAATCAAGAATATTTGTTCTGCACAGAGCACTGCTGCTGCTGCTCCCAGAATCCTGCCAGAAAACCTATCCCTGGGTTATACTGTATATTATGCTAAATCTGTCATGTCTGTAGAGAGTAGAAATAGCTTGTTTACTCACAGTAAATATCTGTAGGCATATGAGTTGGACCATAGCCTATTTTACATATGGGAAAAATAAACCACAGCACAATCGTTGTGGGAATGGCCAAATTTGAACCGTCATTAGGAATATCAGGCAACAATCTGTACTCATCATGTCCCAAATCTACTCAAATGCTCAAGCTGAAATTGGCTTTTAGTCAATACTGCGCTCTTTGTCCTTTGCAGATAGTCACAAACACACCAAAGTGTATTTGCAAGAGTGAGAAGACAGTTCTGCGTCTCCTACACACACTGAACTGTATAAAATGTCATTCTTTTCCTCTGTCTCTGAATCAGCCCTAATCCAAATCCCCGTGGCTCATGGCTTGTCTATTCCTTAACCATTAGTCTATTTTTCTCCCAGAGGAGTTTGCAATGCTTTATCAGTTTCAGCAGTGGTCAGAGTCCAGATAAAACAAGCAAAAATGTATGAAAATATTATCTAGCAGTCATATTATGAACAGCACCGAGAAAAAGAAATACTGTGACAAAGACTCAATGCCCTGCAGCTTCAAAGTGCTGTAGTCGGATAGCTACACCAGAGATCAACCCACTGGTAATAACCCCTCGGGTTTCTTCTGTACAGCTCGTGCCCTTCCAAAAGCTTTTCATGAAGCCATTCTCTGTGGCTCTGCAGAGCAAAGATTATCTGGAGCTTGTTGGACACTGTTGGCTTCATGGCCACAGGGATATTGTGGCAGCAGCTACTCTGCTGCAGGAGAGGGAACTTTCATTATTAAACACTAAAATAAGAAAAAAAAAAGGAATAAAGAAGACAGGTCTTTCTTCCTCAGGGTAAAATATCCTCCTTTCAAGCTGTTCAACAGATAGGAGCGAGCCAGTCAGCTCGTATACGGTCATTAAGAGCATCTACCCGCTTCATGCTCTGCTGGGAGACCGTAATAAGCTTTGTCTGTCAGATCTTCTCACCTCACCTGTTAGCTAAAATAGTCCGCTGCGTGGGGGCCTCTTTCCTCGTGCTGGAGAAAACATTTAACTTGCTGCTGCCAGCTCAGTGGGGTGCACTGTGCCTGCCTGTGCTCTGCCCACCCGCCAGCCCCAGGCGTGCCATGCCACCCAGTGCATCCATTCTGCATCTGACATGGGCTGGTATGAACCCCCACGCGAACAAGTTAGCAGCTGCTAGAATATGATCGAGGTCTCCGTTCTTTTCTTACTTGTCTAGTGACCTCTTTTCACACATCTGATTCCCTTTCTCCAGCTCTTTTTACAGTTTGTCTCTTTCAGCCTCTGAGTTGCAAGAGTCACCATTTCCTCATCAACTGAGATTTTTAGACTTTAAAATGTGCTGGATTTTTGGTTGTTGGGTTTTTTTTTTTTGATTCCATGTTATCATATCCTACCTCTAATCCTTGTATGAAACAGATTCCTTTTTATAGCTGATTTTTTAAAAATCTTTTTCTTTTCTTTCAGATTTTAGATATCAACCCTTCTTTAATTATTGTTTTACCTTTGCCATCTGGAGTGCTGTTCTTCTCTCCCTCCCCAATGCTTTCTCACATTTATCTTGTTTGAAATTTTCAGTGAACTGTAGCTTCAAACTGTAATAATCACTGAGTTCCTTGTGTTATATCATTTGAAGAGGCAAAAAAGAATGTGAAAAATCAGGGTTTCATTTCAAGAGCTCCTGATGTTGCTGGGAGGTGTGGGTGATCAAAGTTTATAAACAAGTTAAAGAAATATTTCTGTGTGGGATTCATAGGAGAGCAAGACTCACTTAGGGTCTTAGTCATCATCCAAGTGAAGGCTGATTTCATTCACAGCCCAGTTAGACTCCCAGCTGTCATTGCTGACAAACCAGCCACCTTTCCAACTAACTTCTCTTATACTAGCATCCACATTTTTTTCTAAAAAAAACCCAAAACCCCAAACAGAAAAAAAAACAAAACCCCACCAAAAATCCCCCCAAAATTCCCACAAAACAACAACAACAAAAACCCACAAAAAAGACATTTGGAAAGCTTTCAGGATTCTTATGATCTTAACAGAAAATAATCTTCAAATGCAGAACTTTCTGCAAGTATGAGCAGCCATGGAGGATTGCTCCCCTCCCTAATCTCTAGCTCCTTAGTGTCAGAAGTAGGCAAAGACTTATATCTGTACAAAATAGTTATCTAAAATGCCTTTTAAAAATGGCAGTATTACACTTATTTTCCTTGGTTGAAAACACATGTTCAAGGTACATGAAAAGGTTTAAGGAATTAGGTTTCAGGCCCAGGCTTAAGCAGCTCCCCAAGAACGATCTCACATCTCCTCCTCACTTGAAGTTATTCTTTTCTATTCTTACACATTCCCAAAGTTAGAGAGCTCCTTCCTCTTTGGGAAGATAATCTGTCACAAGACTTTGACAGTGCTCTACCAGATTTTTGAACTGAAATTTCCAGCGGTTTCAAAACCTTAGTTAAGATTGTAGCCAGACATGCTTTTTGACTCTGGAGAGCTCTAATTCCATTCCTTAGGCATAAGTGTAGTGTCATCCATGCACAAAACGAGTAATGAAGGAGTTTCATAAACTAATAATTTTACTGGCTACTGGAGCTGTCTAATCATAGACTGTGGATGTGCCACATAAAAGTTTGACCTATCTCGACAGTACTGCCAGGGAGGGAGAGGAGGGATTCTGGTGATCTAGTGTAACAATTCTGGAGAGATTAATTTGTTTCTTGTTTTTTATAATGTGCTTTTTAACTAGGTGTGGCTAGAAATCCAAAGAACTATAGCAATAGCTCTGAAATGTAATTGAAAATTCTTTTGAACTTTGATCATCTCCACCAGAAACCTCTCTTCTGAAAAACTGAATCAAGTATCAGTAATGCAGTTTACCTCTTCAGCAGTAACTGGATCAAGCAGAGCTAGAGAATGTGTCATCAGTACATAGTGGTATTGGTAAATTATGAAGCTTATCTATATATAACTTACATGAGAGAAACATTGCGTCTGGTAATCCTGAATGTGTTTGTATGCTGTGTAATTTGTAAAATGGAGAAGTTGGTCCTTTTGGTAGCTTGTTGGCAGGTTGACTAAGTTCTTATATTACCCCATTTCTTAGATAAATCTTTATGCTACTCTGAAACATAAAGAAGACTGTGGCTTGAAGGTATCGGTCAGCTGAAGGGCTGTCATATTTCAAAATTAAATATGGTTCAGCAAACTAAAAGCTTTCTTGTTCAGCCCCAGACATAGCATGGAATTTCATCCGTGCTAACAAATGCCCTAAATTTGCTGTTTTTCATCACTTTAACTGCATATTGTGCCCTGTAAACTCCATTACTCTACCAAAGTTGTACTTAGTCATGCAAAAAAATATTTAAGGCAATTATATTGAATTTCCCCTCTCCAGAAGAGTAGTTATAGAAATAATTCATAACACTGCTTGAATAGCAATAGGTGAGAAGTTTGTTTAAGTTAAAAGGAAATGAGAGACCTTTATGCAAATAACATAAACATTCTGAAGAATTTGACATTTTAATTGAAAAATAATTAAAGTCTTTTTGTTACTTGAAAAGATTGAATTATTAAATATTGTTAAATGTTTTTAGAAAGGTGAGTAATTTGGAAAGTTTTTTAACTGTCTTTCAGTTAAATGATTATAAAATATGCTCACAGAGTATGAAACTGAAGTATTATATTGTTGGAGGTGGTAAAGTTAGATTTAAACTTATATTGATTTTTATTTAGTGCTTTTCAAGAAAATAGTCTTGTTACTGAGGTATACCCTATAGAAAATAAAATTCAAGTCCCAGATCGCTCCATACGCCCTGTTTGACCTCTCTGTATCGTCTTTCTTCTGTAAGAAGAGGAAGTTTTTTTGGTTGGTTGGTTGGCTGGTTTTGGTTTTGGTTGGTTTTGGTTGGCTTTGGTTGAATTTAGGTTGGTTGTATGTAGTTGATAGCACCTAGTGAAAGGTAATTCAGATCTCCATTTCATTCATTGTTTTGAACAATTGCTACTAAAACTGGTTGAAACCCACATTTATGGGTTTTGAGAATGTTTTGTATTTGTTCCAAAAGCAAAGTAATTTTACTTTGTTACCTCCATTTTTTCATGATGACGAAAGGAACTCTTTCTGGAAGGAAACTTTTATTTTTTTACATCTGGTTTTAAACATCTGTGAGAAATGAACAAATCAGAGCCTGGAGCAAATCCAGATATAATGACGTTAGGTTTTTTTTTTTTTTTTTTGAGGTAGGTGTGACGGAAAGACACTGAACCACAGGTTTTTAAAATAGAATTAATAGTAATTTATTTAAAAAAAAACAGAATGCAGATTCAGTACGTCACTTGCAGGTTATTGTTGGATACAATGGGGAATTCACTATTGCAGTTTGGAAGTATGACCACACTGATTACAATCACAAAAGATCCACAAAATACTCTTACTACAACCACTGTGGCTTCCCTAAAGCACAGGATCACAGCTCACAAGCACACAAAATATTACAATCACAAAGATCCACAAAATACTCTGCTGCCAACACAACACACAATAAAATGATCTACAACAGTCACAAACCCCACGGTTACACTTGCCGTAGGCAATTAGCTTCCCTACGATCACAAAGATCTACAAAATACTCTTATTACAACCACTGTGGCTTCCCTAAAACATAGGATCACAGCTCACAAGCACACAAAATATTACCCATACGTTAGTCACTCAAAACGACACACTTAAAACATATCTAATAGCCACTTACCCCGTCTCTCAGGTAAGGGTTCCCAATACATTACCTCAGCCAGCCGCCCGGCTAAGGGGGAAGGGTCTCCTCCTAAGGTTGGAGGAACGGCTCCCAATATTAGCTCGAATGCCAGGGCTTTTATTTGGTTCATTTTGCTGATGTGTGTGACAGGATGCAGGGCTGGGCCTGACACCTCCGGCCCTATCTCTTGCATATTCCCATTGTCTTGGCCCATCGAAACCAAATGCGGACCCTTAGGGCTTGTCAAACAGTTTGAGTAGTGGTTTGATTGGGACTCAGGACATATGTTTGTGGAAGGAAGCCAAGGCTTAGCAAGGCTCCATACAAGTTTTTCAGGTTTTGTGAAGTGCCCGCTTCAGTCTGTTTACAACACAACTCAAGTCGGAGCCATCTACACAGCTCCCCATGAGGTGTCTCCGCAGACAAAGAGCTTAAAAGCAGCCCAAGACCGAGTTGTGTATTACAACTCCCCGTAGGCCGCCTGCTCTGTTTAGGCACTATTGAAGCCTGTGTGTATAGCTCAGCCTTACAGTAGGATGTAGTTGCAGATAAAATGTATTAGGTCATTTAGTTCAGCTTCCACAGGCCATTTCTTAGCACTTCAGTACTGAAACAGCTTCACATATGCTGCCTGTTGAAAGGAGCACTCCTTTCACACTGCTTTCTCCTCAAACTTCTCATTGTTTTTGACCAAGAGAAAGGCCTGGCATATGCTGAGGGTATGTGCTATTTAGGAAGCTGCAATGGGAGCAGGAGAAGGAAGGGTTGTGCAGACAGCAGAGTTGCCATAGTCAGAAGGCCACGCTTGGGAATATTTAGGAAAAAGGGTTAGAATTAAAGGAGACTTTTCACTAATCCTAGAAGGCAAAACACGTTTAGGAAATTTTCCATTGGAGAAATAAGTTTTAATAACAAACCTTTTTGTCAGGAGGTGTGAACAGTCTGAATGCCAAGCAAACCAAGATGCCAGCTCTCGTGCTGGGGAATAAACCTATGGACATACTTCAGGCAAATTGGAAAGCACCATCTATTATACTTTTGTTTATTTGTTTAACTTCCTTCTAATGCATCAGGTGTGATGGATTACCCAGGGCTGTCTGTATATTTACCTTACCATGTTTCATGCTACTCTTGAGATCCAGACCTTGATCTCTTTTACTGAAGCCCTTGATCTCTTTTAATGATATTTTTAAAACACATTCTGGATTACATTTTAGAGTTTACTGTATTTTTCTGTATTACAAGAACTCTGTTTCCAGGGCTAACAACTTGTTCAGTTACCGTAATGCCTGTTCCCAGCACTAGTATCTGGAAAAAAGTGGTGACCAGTCTAAGCTAGGGAGAGCTTCTCTTGGCTTCCTCTGGGCATATAGCACCTCTGTGTTGTCTCTTTATGCCCAGAGGAATATGTTTGCTTCCTGAATTCTGTACAGGAAAAAAAAAAGACCTTTCTGTGTCCACTTCTGTAACTCTCACGTGAACAGATAGATTTAACCTGCCCACCACAGGTTGCTTCAAAAATGGCATATCTACTCACAGTCTTCACTACACAGAAAAAAAAAAAAAAAATCTTTTGGATGACAATTCTTTTAATTATACAACACAGGACAATAAATTGCTTAGTGAGGATGTGCTGAACCACAGTAGAATATTTCAGGCAACTGGCAGGCAAGGCTGCCCTTGCTCTCAGTTTTATTACCAGTGTGGGTGTTTATTTACCACCTTTTTCCTTCCAGGTCAGTAAATTCTGGTAGAGGACCATTTACACTTTCTACGATCTGTGTTATCCAAAGCTATAAAGTTTACAAATGAATGGGGCAAACCTTGGCTGCCTAGTTTTCTGGGTCTTGCTGTTACAGTACATCCATCTTATTTACTTGCTAGCTCTCAAGAAGGCAATGAAGCATTGTGACTTCATGAGCAATATTAAAATATTCAGATTTATCCCTGTGACTGAGATTGATACCATCATGAATGCTGAGATCTGTCTTTCTGATATCTGTGGCAGCTGTGATCTCCCTGTTGCTCTGCATTTGATAAGAGTTATTTACAGCATGGCATAATGGGTATGACAGAAACTCAGATGAGAAAATTTGGTTTTGCCCTATTCCGAAAAGTTTTAAGTAATTCAACAAGGTACAGGTGCAGCAGAGACTCGGTGCTTTTATTTGTCTAGCTCTCCCACTGGCAAGGTGGGTTTGAGTTATCATACAGGTCTTAAGAAAATGTTGTAGCCTCTCCTCACAAACTACATTTGCGAATTGTACAAAATAATCGAAATATTTCAAGGATGACCTGTATGTATTGACAGTTTGGTTTGCAAATTACTACAAAGTTACACCAGTGCTTTTAAGAACTCCAGCAAACTGTATAAATAGACAAGCTCTGCTACAGTAAGCAGTACTTTTTGAGAGTATCTGGTGAGACCTCTACAACAGTGACAGAAAGAGAAGAGAGGACATTGCTCTCCTTTTGTAGACACTTTTGTATTGTGTCCTGCACTTTGGTCATAACAACCCCATTCAACACTACAGGCGTTGGGGAAGAATCGCAGAAAAGGACAACTTTCTGCCTGGCAGAAAATGATAACTGAACATGAGCCAGCAGTGTGCCCAGGTGGCCAAGAAGGCCAAAAGCATCCTGGCCTGTATCAGAAATGGTGTGGCCAGCAGCACTAATGACTGTGCCCCTGTACTCAGCACTGGTGAGGCTCCACCTCAACTAGTGTCTTTAGATTTGGGCCCCTCACTACAAGAAGAACATTGAAGTGCTGGAATGTGTCCAAAGAAGGGTAACAAAGTAAAGTGTCTGGAGCACAGGTCATATGAGGAGCAGCTGAGAGAACTGGGGTTGTTTAATCTGGAAAAGAGGAGGCTGAGGGGAAACCTTATCATTCTCTACAACTACCTTTAAAGCAGGCTATAGTGAGGTGGAAGTTGGTGTCTTCTCCCAAGTAACTAGCAATACTAGAGGAAACGGCCTCAAGTTGCACCAAATGAGGTTTAGATTAGGTATTGGGAAAAATTTCTTCACCAAAGCAGTGGTCAACCATTGGAACAGGCTGTCCAGGGAGGTGGTGGAGTTGCTATCCCTGGAGCTGTTCAAAAATGTGTAGATGTGGCACTCCAGGACATGGTTGTAGTTGACATGTTGGTATTGGACAGTCAGTTGGACTTGATGATCTTAGTGGTCTTTTCCAGTCTTAAAGATTCTACGATTCTGTGATTCTCCACCCTACCCCAGAGACCTTTTCCTGAACAGTTCTCCTGCTCTTCAGTTGCACCTATCTATCTAATGGTTCAAAGGTCTACAAGAGGCTCATTTGTTTTGAACAAATTGATTTTAGTTGTGGAACTTCTACCTATTTCATCCAATGCTTAAATGACTTTTTGTGATCACCATGCTGAAATTGCTCATCTCTATCCAGTTTTGTCATGACAAAGAGCAGTACACACATGCTGAAGATGGCACAGTACTCTGATCATCAGCAGGTTGTAGGATCCTGTTGTGTAGCGGCACTGGAAGACCCTGTGCATCTAGCTCATGTAAAGATATATAACCAGTTCTTCAGCTCCACAAACCAGTTTTTAGATATAAATTGTCATACTCTGTCAAGGAGCACAAGGAATGGGCTAAAGTGGTGTCCCAGGTTCGGCTAGGATAGAATAATTTTCCTTCTAGAAGCTGGTGTAGCATTGTGTTTGGGATTCAGGATGAGAACAGTGTTGATAACAGACTGATGTTTTAGCTGTTGCCAAGCAGTCAAGGATTTTTCAGCTTCCCACACTGGCCTGCTAATGAGAAGGTGGGGGCCACCCAGGAAGGGGGAAGGCATACAGCCAGGAGGAAAAGGGACACAGCCAGGGCAGCTTACCCAGACTGGCCAAAGAGATATCCCATACCACACAATGTCATGTTTCATTTATTGCTGGGGGTGGGCTGAGTGGCAGCTGGGGGGCAGCTGGGGGCCTGGTGAGGGCCTACAGCAGCAGCTGTGGGGCCTTGGGTGGCAGCTGGGGGTCTTGTGCAGCATCAACTCTGTCGTGATTGCTGAACACCTGCCTACCAATGGTCTGTGAATGAATTTCTTGTATTGCTTTGCTTATACCTGTGGGCTGAGAGGTTAGGCAATTTGGGGGTCTTGTGTGGCAGCTGGGGAAGTCTGTCCCATGCAGCATCAACTTCAGGTGGAAAGAAACTGCATTGTTTGTCACTTGTTTTATGCACATATTATTAATATGTATTATTATTATTATGTTCCATGTTTGTGTGCCAAATGGAACTGTTCTCTCACTTTTTATCTTCTGATTTTTTCCCTGATCCTGTTGAGGAGGGTGAGCAAGTGGCTATATAGTGCTTAATTCCTGGCCAGGGCTAAACAATGACAAGTGGAAACTTCAAGCTTTCGTTGACTGGCTGATCTCATTCTGAACTTTACATGGAGTGAGCCCCAGTTATGTGCTTTTCTCATGTGCTGTGGAAAAGTCACCAAAAACTGTCAGAGGGGAGCTCACACAAGAAAAGATGTTATACTGAGCATGTAGCAAAAGAATACACAGATAAACTATAAGTGAATGTAGCAAACAGATGTCTGTTTTCCAAACTTCAAGAGTTTGCTCTAGCGAAGTACAAAAACAGCAGCCCAAAAATCTGTGCAAATCCATGTAACCTAGTCACTGAAAGCTAATTGAAACAGTGTGAGTGATGATATACTCTTGTAGTTTTGAATATGAAATGAGTTTCCTTCAAAACCAGGAGTACCTCCTAGAGTCTTATGGCTGTCTATCACTTTCATAGTTAGTCTTTTTCTTCCTGGGATTTCAAGTTTGCTGTCTCTACTTGTGCTTTCAAGCCACAGGGAAGGATTTTCAAGAAGGGTCTTCAATGTAGTTGAAGTTAAGGTGAAATTTAAAATTTAAGCCTTTTTTTTCCCCCCAAGATTGTAGTTTTACACTATCTTTCATGACTGTGAAGTGAAGATGAGAGGTTTGTTGTATATTTTAAGCCATCTAATCAGCCTTCTGGCTTCCCTTTATAATTCTGAGGTGTTTCCAGAGGGCTTCTTCCCTGTCCAAAGAATACATCTGTGATAGGTGCATTACTCTCCGGATGTGTCATTCTCTCTTTATTTACAATTTAAAGTATGGTGATAACTATCTTGGACAATATGACTGAGTTTTTGATGGGTAAAATTAGGTGAGACGAAACTATTTTCAAGCATCTGATTCAAAAGGCTTTAAAGTTAGTAGAGAGTTTTTGCATGGATTGCTCAAGGCCTTGGATCACTTCTTTAGAGCCCAGAAACCTGAGTTTGAATTCTACATGGTCTTGAATCAGAAGTTGCCAGACTGACTTGGAAGATTCCAAAAGGAAACTACTGTTTTGTGAATCACTGAGACTAAGGTTTGCCTGTGCATCTAACCTTCCCAGCTCCTCCTACCTTTCACAATACAGCTTGTTTGACCTGCTTTTTTAGGTGTAGCATTTTGTATGCATCTTGTTCCTTGTTCTGTTAGTTTGTCTGCTTACAGTCTCATAGAATCTTCGTAAAATCATGTTCTTGCGTCTCACAAGGCTGAGAAAATATGTGACTAAAGTAGAATAATAATGAACGTAATACAGAGGGTAGCATTTTATTTACTGGCTTTTTTTTGCTGTGCTTTATTTAGGGGCTAGGGTATATCTGCATATTACATTATGTGCCATTAGATGACAGCATAATGCCTTGGCCTTTGTTTTGCTGAGCTGGAACTTAATATTCTTATGCTTTGTTTCTGTTGTATTTTAGGTTGTAAACTCTCAGGGAGGAATTGTCTTTTTTGATATTTGACAATAAAGCATTTGCAGAATAGTTTCCTCATACATACTGAGGGCACATCATGATATTATCTATGAATAAAAAAACAAATCTGAGGGAACAGTAATGCTATTAAGGGGCAATTTATCTACAAATACACAAATGCTTTTTCTATTGTCTTACTATAATCCTGAAACCATTTTGAAACATCTACCATTACAACATTTCTTTGACATCCCTGTAGTGTGGCTATTCTCATTTTGCAGATAAGAAACAGAGAGCATAGAGAATAACAGGAATAAAAACAGTATAAAAATTCAGATACCTAACATACATAGCCAGTATCCTTAAGTTTTATCTTTAATCAAAGGAAAAAAATGCAGTTCCTCAAGGGTGATTTAGAGGAACCTTTTTTAGACTTGCTTTGAGTTGTCTTTTTAGAAGTCTTACTGTGGTGATTTGATCCTGGCTGGAGGCCAGATGCCCACCAAAGCCACTCTGTCACTCCACTTTTCAGCTGGACAGGGGAGAAAATATATATTGAGAGGCTCAGGAGTCGAGATAAGGACAGGGAGAGATCATTCCGCAGTGAGAGGAATGGGCAGAACAGACTCAACACAGAATAAAGGAGAGAAAACTCTCTAGTTTATGACACTGCCCTGCACAGCCAGTGACATCAGAGTCGGGTAATGAGAAGCGTGACCAGATCTTAAACACCTCCCCTCTCCCCTCCCTTCTTAGCAGACTTCACTTTAGTCATGACCTCTCCCCCACATTGTGGCACAGGGAGGGGCGGGGAATGGGGGAATGGGAGTTTAGGTCAGTTCCTCACGAGTTGTTTTCCTTTTTAGCCAGGGGGGTTGTATTCCTCACACCCTTCCCCTGCTCCAGTGTGGAGTCCCACCCATGGGAGACAGTCCTCCACAAACTTCTCCAACATGAGTCCTTTCCCACAGGGCTTCAGCTCTTCACCAGCTGCCCTGACGTGGGTCACTTCTAGGGGTGCAGTCATAAATCACAGAACGTCTCTTAGTCTCTCAGGCCCAGACTGTTCCATTCTGGTCCCCCACACAGTCACAAGCCCACCCCCCCTGTGCAAACCTGCTCCAGTGTGGATCTCTCTCACTCATCTGTGTGTCTCTCTCCACAGGCTGCAAGTGCTGGCAGGGGCTTGCTCCAGTGCATCTCACAGCATTTTGTATGTCGCCACCTGCTCCAGCGTGGGGCCTCTCCGTGGGCTGCAGGAGGGGTCTTGGGCTTTTCCATGGGCTGCGGGGGGGGACACCCGCTCCACCATGGGTTTCTCCACAGGCTGCAGGGGCATTTTTCTCTCCAGTGCCTGAAGTGCCTCCTCCCCCACCTTCTTCACTGGCCTTGGTGTCTGCACAGCTACTTATATCATCTCACACCCTTCTCTGGTGGCAAAAAGCAGCTGCTTGCTTTTTTTTCTGCTAAATGTGATTCCCAGTGGTGCTGTGACCATCACGGATGGGCTTGGCCTTGGTCAGCAACGACTCCGGCCTTGAGCTGGCTGGTGTTTGCTCTGCCAGGCCTGCAGAGAGCTTCTGGCTGCTGCTTGCAGAAGCTACCCCAGTAGCCTCCTCCTCCATCAGAACCCAGACATGCAAAACTACAACACTTGCCATGTACAGCTTCCAATGGGCCGGGACATTGACTTATAGAATGACTTTAAATCTTAGCTGATGCTCTTAGATGTCTGTTTCTTCCACATTAGCCAGTTGAACTGGGTTTGCTTGACACTTGGGCTATCTCAGTACCACCATGTAGGCCAGAGCCATTTCTGTGGAGCTTCCAAGCTTCTGTTTTGCCTTCATCTCTATCTATCCTCACTACTTTCTGGCAGCAGGAATTCAGCTGAATTGGGAGAACCCTACCTTTTTCAATCTGCCTTAGAGGTGCACATTATAGAATTGTGATGGGAATATTAAGAGCTGTGCTCACCCTTCCCTTTAAATGACCACACATCTTGGCAGGAGTTTTTGGCATAATATTTTCCTAATTTTATTTTCCATTCCTCTGGTATGTGCATTTTACCTTTGTAGATATGACTTGCACATACACTGAAATGCCTTGTGCCATCTCTAA
Source organism: Gallinula chloropus (assembly GCF_964237585.1). Lineage (NCBI taxonomy): Eukaryota > Metazoa > Chordata > Aves > Gruiformes > Rallidae > Gallinula > Gallinula chloropus. The sequence goes on from NC_140085.1 coordinate 201,174,670, forward strand.
ATTCAATAAAAAGGGAGGGATGTGGATCGGAGCTCTCATTTCCATGATCCTTTCCATGCAAAAAAAAGCTCAGTGTGACTTCTGTACAGCAGAAAGTTCTATATGTGCTTTAAAACCAAGAAGATATTCTTTTTGTCACTTTTTAAATCACCTGTCACTCAATTTGGTAATCAGACTCTGTAGAAGTTCTTAAAGAAAATACTGTATGCAATAATGACAGGTTGTTTTTTGTACTAATCTTTGTCTATGTACATGTATTTCAAAACAGAAACATCTATGACAGAGGTTGAATTAAGAAGCTCCTTCTGTTTTTATAAAACTGATGAAATATTTTACAAAGAATCTGCCTACTCAGGCAAAATCTGCTCTATGCTGTAAACAGCATGAAGAAGCTACCATCCTTAGAGTTTTTGTTCTAATGAGGAGTTTACAATTCAGTCTTCCACCGTTGAGATAAGAATGACAAAGAAACAGTTTAGGAAAATAGAGGTAATTACAATGCTATTGGTTTTTAAAAAGCAGCAGCAGCATTGTTTTAAGACAAAAGGGAAATAGAATAGAATATAAGACAAAATTATGGAGAGACAGGAGAGCAAAGATCACAGTAAGTAGAGGAACAAGAAGAGGAAAGTCAGATTAATTATTTTTGGGCTTGTACTGGGTGAAACAAAATCTCGAGGTTTCCTATTCTACTGAGAAAGTAGTTAGCCATCTGAATGTGCTAAAAAGAGAATACAAGAATGAGTGTCCTCACAGGTGTAGATTGTGCTAGCAAGATGCAGTTAAGTCTGCGAAGGAGGACAAATTTCTCTATTGCAAAGAGGAATAAGATGAGAAGCAGCAGAACAGATGCTCTTCTGAAAGGCAAAGAAGCTTTGTATCCGTTTGAAAGAGTCTATTGAGGCAATAGAATGGCACCAAAGAAAAAGCAACAACTCCTCCTCTTTGTATAATTGCTACTAACCCTAGCAGCAGTTGTGCAATTGTATTCTCTGGCTGGCTTTTCCTACTTGGGTTTAAGATTAAAGGCAGGGGGAGTGAACTAAGACACTTCAAGAACTACATGAAAAATTGGGTTTGAGATTGTTTCATATAGGGAAATCTTGGGAGTGCATCAAACCGTATCACTATTCTGTTGGTGTGTAACCACAGTAGGAGTCAGGAAGTGCTACAAAATGCTTTAGAAGATGTTGGCTTTAGTTGTTCAACAAATGAAGGCCAAATTGGATTAATTACATTGCAACTCCTCACATTTGAGGAAATCATTCTGATTAAGTACAAATATATTAAAATTCTGTCATTCTTTAAAAAAAAAAAAATGCATTCTGTCTCAACTAAGATACTAATTCTCTAATAGGATGGAGTCCAGCAGATGTAAATTTAATGCTGTGATCAGATGAGTCATGCTTTATTTCTAGCATTGAACACAGGATAGGTATTATAGGTATAATAAATTCTTTCCTCTTTGCAGAGACATTTGGCGCCAAACTTGGTTGGTATAACTGAAAAATTAATTGGATTGGTGGCAAATTTTCCTGTGGATGTGTTGTGATACACCTATAAGATAATGCTGTAAGCACTTCCCTGGGTTTCCTCATGCTTTACAGCTTTTTATGACTGATGTAAACTTGTGTGACAGGTGTAACATGTACTGTACATAATGCGGTCATTTTGTGACATGGTAACTATTCACATAAATTTTGGTTCCTATGCTGAATTCAGCAGAGACCGAATTTTATTTTTTCTTAACAAGCATCAAGAGAGGTAGAACAGGTATTAAAAAAAATCTCTGGATTCACCATTTGCCTGAATGAAAATCATATGACTACATAATTTACCTTTGTTCGTATGAAGGAAATGGAAGAGAGGGGCAATGTTTTTAAATAAGCAGATGAAGTTTAGCAAGTGGCAGCAGGTGCACCATGAAACCAGTGTAAAATTAAATAAACTACAAACCAATGACAAGATGGTGTGATTGTCAGGGGTTCCTAAAACATCCTGTTTTGCCTCCTCATATTTTCCTTTTTTCCACCCTCAGCAGATAACATAATTGTAAATGAAACCCCTTTACAGCTGATGTTTACTGGTTTTGTCATCATGCTCCATGTAAGGGTTCCATGTAAACACTTTGTTGCAATATCAATTTAGGATTGCACTCCTTGATTTTGAATACATTTAAGTAATTAGCAGACAAAACATCTTACAAGAAACCTGCAATTTTAATAGAAGATTTTTCTGGGGTGTATTAGACCTACAATGTATTGTTTTGAATACTTTGCTGGAAAAAAAACCCAAAAACCAAACCAACATTTTTTTACTTTTTCTGCAGGCATGGTTTATTATTCAGTGACACCACCACCATATATCCTCATGATGTCAGATGTTACAGCTCTGACTCTACTTGTAAGGGACAGTAGTTTACTCTTTGTGTCACAAAATTCATTTTGGGACATTGACAAAGACTCGGTATCATCAAAAGTTCCCCAATTTATCCCAGGTTGTTTGAGCTGACAGGAGAAGGGTTTGTCTCAAAACCTTGAGCTGTTATAAGAATATACAGGCAGGCTTTGTATCAGATGCCGGACTGACACAGATGAGGAAGTGTTCGCATAAGAAGTGTTTCTACATGAACAGCACTCCTCTGAGCTCCCTCTGCTCTAGCATAAATTGTGTGTCTCCTCAAAACTTTTTTACTGTCCTTGGCATTAGGTTTTGAGTTTGTCTTGGTATTAATCCTGAGAGACAAATGAAGATGTAGAGCTCTGGTTTAGTGTTAGGTATCATTATTTCTTTCTGACTTGAGCCATGAGTCAGAGTGAGGTATGGAGCAAGTGTTTTGAGGCTGGAAGCCTTTGTGTATCATGTTATTTAGAGACTTCTAGAAGAGTCCAATGAAGATCCAAAACAGAAATGTACTGTAGGTTATGACAGGTTGACAACTTGCTTGTGATGATTGAAGAATAAGCAATACTGGAGAACTGAAACAACAGCTCATCAGAAAGGAATAAATACTCACTCAAAAAATATGTTGATGACATTCAGATCTTCTGTATTTTGGGTTTAATATCAAAGCATTGAAGCTTCATATAGAGTCACTGGTAAGTTATTTGCCCTATAGTTAGTAGAGCCCACAGGGCTGTTGGGCTAATGCTGCATTTGATACAGCAGATTTACAGCCATGTAATTAATTCTCTGGGCTCTGTTAAGTGTGATATTGAGAGACACAGTCACTCAGAGCCAACTGGGATGCTCAGAGATATCTAGGTCCTCCCCCTGAGGTTGGCATATATGAAGTGGGGTCTACAAGAAAGCTGATGAGGGACTTTTTAGAAGGGCATGTAGTGACTGGGTGAGGAGGAATGGTTTTAAATTGGAAGGGGGTAGATTTAGATTGGATATTAGGAAAAAAAATCTTCACTACAATGGTAGTGAGGCACTGGAACAGGTTGCCCAGAGAGATGGTGGATGGCCCCTCCCTGGAGGTGTTCAAGGACAGATTTGATGGGGCCTTGAGCAGCCTGGTCTGGTGAGAGGTGTCGCTTCCCAAGGCAGGGAGTTGGAATTTGATGATCTTTAAGGTCCCTTCCAAACCTAACCATTCTACAATTCTATGATTCTGTGGAAGGCCTGGAGGTCTTCTCTGTTTGTGTCTGTGTCACAAGTGGGATGCCCTTATGTGTCTGAAGTGACATTAGATACCTCAGTGCAGGCAACTAAATGGTGTCCTAGATCTTTATTTAAGGAACTCAGAGAACTAGTGCACATGGACAAACCCATGAACACCACACATAAACATGTCTGTGACAACATTCAGGCTGAACTTCTTGAACTGAATCTTATCCAATACCTATACCTATAAGGTCTTTCAGGCTTCAGTTCAATTTCCTTGAAGCCCAATTTGGATCATAGAGTTGCATGACATTTTCTGAGAGAAAAACCTGGGTGTCTATCCAGGACCTACACTGTTTGGTCAAAAAAATTGGGTATTCCTTCAACCAAGGGGAAGGATGACAAGTTACTGATTCTCTAGTCACCCAGATGTAAAATATACACCACAGCTCAGTCCTCTGCTCCAAGTAAGTTATTAGAAGTGACCCAAGTTGGCACAGTCTGCTTTAAGCACAAGTAGAAACAGTGTAGTGTAGTGAGTATGCAGTGTATGTATTGAGTAGTATGTAGTGAGTAGCAGTGAACTGGTATTTCTGATGAGCTGAAGACAGATCAAAATACAGCCCGGCTGAATAAGAAGACAGATCTGTCCATAAAATATTGATTGATAGATTAATTGATGTGTTATGAGCATAGCCATTGATGTAAGTTATTTCCTCTGGAATTATTCCTGTTTTTCTTTATGCCAGTAAAATGTCTCATCTAATTATATCTACAGCAGAGATGCTGTATGCAATTTATCTATTTTAGTGCTCTACATTTTTATATATATTCTTCCAAATAGATTATGGTGCATTATTTTGTTATAGGAGCACTTGAAAATCCAGATTACAATCATAATGTTTCCTGGGTAAATTTGGAGAAACTCCGTCTGTGTTCCTGTAGTTACTCTGGATTTTCTTTGATGAACCCAGAACTCTGTCCGTGTTTTTAGTTTTGTTACAGGATTTTGATTAATATATTTTTTTTAAATGTTAAAATGGACCAGATTTTTTTTTAACCCTAAAAGAATAAAAGCACAACTGGATGGCTCTTTGCCTATGCTACCAGGCCAACTCCCTGAAGTGGTCATATGTAATTATTGCTCCAAAAGCGGCTTGGATTTTTTGTTGCTTGTGGTCTGCAGGGTATCTATGGAGGAACACCCCTGTTGCAGCATACTGTCTAAAAGTGAAAGAGAACATATTGATACATAAGACAGACTGCAACAGATTGCATAAAGGAATTCCACACAATGAGGCTGACCTCCTTTTGTATCCCTTTTATCTTAGCAGTGACGAGGCACAACCTTCGCTGCAAGATAATAAAACACTCAGTGTGATCCAGATTGTTCTTTAATGAAAGGATTCTCCTCTTGCCTGGTTATAAGATTTGGCTAATGCAGGAGGAGGTTACAGCCAGCAAGGTCTTTCACATGTAATGTATAATTGATGCGGGATTTGACTGGCAGCAAAGACTCATTTTCTAAAGTTATTTTTATCAGCCCTTTCCTCAATGTGGTCTCTCTCATCTGGCTTACAGTTTAATGATGAAGAGTCTTTTGAGCAAAATCCTTATTTTATTAATGAGAGCTTTCTTGATTTAACAAAATAATAATTCTTTCTTTATAAAAGGCTGGCTGCTGCTTTTCATTTGTGTCTGATCTGCCAATATGGATATTTTTACTTATTAACACTGTGAATCTGGAATTTATTTGCTTCTGTGTATGTCAAAGCAGCAGATGAAGATTTTAACACACTCAAACTCACTTGTTCTTATTTGTCTATGTACTATTGGACTTCTACTCATCAAATTTACACTGATGTAAGTCAGAGTGAAAGGTATTCAGCAACTTGATAGATTACTCAGCTACTAAGTGTTAAGCCCTGAATGAGGAAACAATCACCATTTTCATTATTTAATGATCTGAATATGTATGTGAAAGACTTTTTAACAAAGCATTGATAGAGAAATTCATTCTTCCAATTAAAAACAATGTATCTAGTGATAATATTACAGTATATGCAAGTTAAAATTTTCCTGAAGCTAGTAAATTTACATGTGGACTTGAAAACAGGGAAAACAAGCATCAGATATGCTCCCCAGCTTGGAATAAGAAATGCAGAGCATTGAGGCCACAACTGAAAACAGACTCGGTGTGCAAACCTAGCCAAATAATCTCTGTTTGAGGAGATTTGGGGGGATTTTATTTCACTTGTTTACTGATGTTCATTTACTGCACAAGACAAACTCATGTGGAAGGACAATATTCATCTGTTTCTTCTGAGTTATACATATTTTCTGTTCTTCTATATTACAAAGAATTGTCTCCAATTTTACCTGGTGAGAAATGATAAATATTTCAAAGAAAATGCCAATCAAACAAATGATTGCCAATCTAAAAAAGAAAGTAACCTACAAACATAGAAACAGTCCTCTAGTTTAGTGAGATTCAAAAGAAAAACTGGTTACCATCCAGGTAATCTGGATTACCACTTTGGCATGTAAACATGTGGATGGAGCTGTTTACCACCTCTGAACAGGTGGTATGTGGGATGTTTTTGGAGCTGCATTCCAAAAGAGAGTTTTTGAACTTGTGGGGGAAAGTAAGGAGTACTTTTGGGTGTCGAACAGAAATCGTAGGGGACAAAATATTCAGGTAAATGAAACTGAATTGGTGACACACAGTATAAGAAAAGTTCAGGCAAAGTTTCGCTTACTATTTTGACAAGCGCACCAATGATTTTTTAGCTTTCAGAAAAATGCTGTATTGGTGTTGGCTTTGTGATGGCAGTTATTTTTCATAGCAACGAGGACTCAGGGGAAGCTGCTCTGGGAGGTCATCACAAATCAGGAAACACACTCCTTGTGCAGCTTGGAGCAGCTCCTTATCTACTCTGGGCAGGCCTGTGGTAGAGAAAAGTGTGAAAAGTGTGTGGGTCTACATTAGGGACTTGTATCCTGGGCCAGGAATTTGATATAAGGGATCAAGACATATTTTGCTATTTCAAGGCCCGTGCATTCTTTCCTAAACTTTATACACATGGAGACCCTGATAACACAAACCAAATCTTCTGGCAACAAACCTCTCCCCTGCAATGATAGGCAGATGAAATCCTATGAAGAAAAGTTATCTGACATTTTTTCTTATGTCTTCCTTTCTTCCTCCAGATATGTTGGATGACTAGTCCGTAGGAGGTAAAAATACATGTAAAAAAGCGTGCTCAGAGAGCATTTTTTACGCTGTCCCTTTGTTACTAATTTGTTGCATCCAATCTACAGAAGAAGTTGCTTGAACTCCAACCAATTTATTGTATTCAAAGTCTTGTTGTTGGCAGAAGCAATGCACTTTGTATGCATAGTCATGGATTTATCATTAGTCTAATTAAAGTCATAACAGCCTGATCAGGGAATTATTATTATTCCAGTAACACTGATATTAACACTTACAATGCAAATTATATACAGCTAAAGTGATCTGTACACAAACTTTCTGGTATTTAGTCCATTCTCTGATGTTATCCTCTATTATCCCTCTGGATCTTTCAGCCAGAGATGGAGGGTACAGGGAGCCTTCACCATCACAAACCCTTCACTGGGAAGAGCTGAAGGTGATTGTTTCTTCCTCCTCGTTTTCAGATTTTCATGTGGCCATTTGTGTATGTTTACTGACATTTGTATGTGTTTGCACTTTGCATCTGAATTTACTGTGTATGGTACATGTGTTCTATTCATGTTGGATACTTATTCTCTGTTACCCCTTTTTTGTCCAGATCTGTTCATAGCCCTGGTCCTCTGGTGTAAGCCCATGCCTGTACTTTCCAGTCCTCTGCTATCATGCCATCCATATCCTCTGTGTGCTGCGTTTTGCTCTAGAGTCATGGGTATCCCATTCTGCTCAGTTATTACTTGCTATTGCTGTCTATTTAATTAAATATATCATAGAATCATAGAATCATAGAGATTCTATACATAGAAGTGTTGCATTGCAGAATCATGCAAAGCTAAAAAGAAAAGTCATTTGAACATTAGGCCATTGCCATTAGAGTTAAATAAAGCTCATACACAGTCCTGAGACCTGTGTCATTATATAACATAAAGACTACAGCTCATTAGAAGCAGCAACAATGCTACACTTGCCTTGCTATTAGGCTACATCTTTGCTTTGGGCTTGTGTCCTCTGAGGCAGTAGAGCTCATGGGAAGTACTGACCAGTCAGACTCACCTCTGTGCCTGGTAAGATCATGGAGCCTCCTGGAAGACATTTTGAAGCATATGGAAGATGGGGTTAGAGACAGCCAATATGGCTTCACCATGTTGGTGAAGGACAAGTCACACCAGACTAATCTAGGGGTCTTCTCTGGTGAAGTTACTGCGTCAGTGGATAAGGAAAGAACCATGGATGTCATAAACCAAGACTTTTTAAGGGCTTTGATACAGTCCTCCAAATCTTCCTTACCCTTAAATTGGAGACATATAGGTTGGTTTGCCAGAGGTACAGTTAAATAGGTGACTTCGATGGCTACATCCAAAGAGCTACAAATGCTCAATGTCAAAATGGAAACAAGTGATGAATGTTGTCTCTCAAGGGTTTATACTGGGACCAATGCTATTTAGTATCTTCATTAGTAGCATAAACAGCGAGATTGAGTGCACCTTCGGAAAGTTAGCAGATGACACCAGGCTGACTAGTACAGTTGGTTGATGAGAGGGAATGGGTGCCATCCAGTTAGACCTTGACATGCTCGAAGAGGGAGCCCATGTGAACCTAATGAGGTTCAACAAAGCCAAGTGCAAGGTCCTGCACATAGGCCAGGGCAATCTCCAGTATCAGTACAGTCTGGTGTATGAAGGAATTGAGAGCAGCCCTGTGGAGAAGTACTTGGTGATATTGGTGTCCCAAATATAAGGACATGGGGCTGTTAGAGCGGACGCAGAGGAGGGTCATGAAAATGATCAGACACTTGGAACACCTCTTCTGTGAAAGAAGACTGAGTTGGGCTTGTTCAGCCTGGAGAAGACTCTGGGGAGACCTTATTGTGATCTTTTGATATGTAAAGAGAGCTTGTAGGAAAGATGGAGAAAGACTTTATTACCAGGACCTGTAGTGATAATACCAAGGGTAATGATTTTAAACTGGTAGAGGGGAGATTTAGACTGGATATAAGGAATATTTTTTTTTGTGATGAATGTGGTGAGGCAGTGGAACAGGTTTCCTAGAGAACCTGTAGATGCTCTATCCTTGGAAGTGTTCTAAGTTAGGTTGGATGGGGCTTTGGGTAATCTGCTCTAGTGGAGGGTGTTTCTGCCCATGGCTGGGGATTGGAACTAGATGGACTTTGAGGTCCCTTCCAACTCAACCCAATCTATGATTCTATGAAGGGGCAGTTAAGATGGTGCAGGCTCCTCTGCTTCTGACCTGTCTGCAGTGCAGGCAACTCCTGTGTGAGTGCTGCAGACACAACCTATCCTTTGTCTTTCAGAGCCAAATTTAATTGCCAGTAAGAAGCCAAAGTTAAGTCAAGCAAAATAAATAAAAAAACAGGTACATGCTCTTATTTCCTTCATTTCTTTGTCACTTGCACTGAGGGAGGGTGAACTCACAAGCTGCTCTTGTTTTATATTCCTTCTCTTTGTATATAATTGAGCTCTGATTGCCTGATGTCTGATTAGCTCAGATAAGGAGTAAATAACTGGTGAGAAAGGACGGTTGCTATGGTGCTGGGTGCTAAAGCTATAAGATTCCTGGTTGTGAGTAAGGAGATTTTTTTGTGTGGAGGGTTTTTTGTTTTTGTTGTTTGAGATTTTTGTTTGTTTGATTTTTTTAATTCATGACTAGTACAAAACCAACTCCCATTTCTCCTGGTCACCATCTGCTTTTTCTCTTTTTCCTTTTTATTCTTTCCTTGTCTGAACTATCCCTCTCCATTCTCCCTCAACACCTGTTTGGTTAAGTAGCAATTTCCCTAAAGTTTTGAGACACAAATATGAACTGACACTGCTAGTCCCTTGATAAAGGCATTTTTAATGCTTGAACAACTCCTAGCTGTAGAGTTAAAACAGAAAAAAGAATTTGTTTTTCCCCTTCCGACAGAGATTTCAGTCCCAAAACAAGAGAGATTACATCAAAATAATTGTTTTGACGATTTAACATACCAATAATAAGCATGATGATAATAAAAATTATTATTTTATTCAACTTACAGTGGCTTTATTTGCTAAGAGAACTGTGCTAAAGACATTATGGCTTCTTTTTCTCTTCATGCTGAAGTGTGTTATCTCTTTAATCAGAGAATGGACACAATCCATTCTGCTTATCAATATGCAGTAATCTGGAGTGACCAAAAGACATGCATAATCAGATAATTAAATTTATTAGCTATAATCACAAACATTAGGACCTCATCCTCTGATATTTATTTACATAGGAACACATTCTGTAAATAGCCATTGCTCCACTGACATGAAAAGTTTGGTGTCAGTTGAAATCAGGTGAGAATAAAGAAAGAGGAATACAGATGGAATTACTTCCAGTTAGATATGACCAAGAGTGACAAAAAACACTGAGCTCCAAATATTTTGTTCTTTTCTGATTTGGTTAAATGTCAGTAAATGCAAAAGGTTCTGGGCCCACATCTTTGTATCCCAACCTGTAACGTGAGGAACTGTCAGCACTGAGATGTTTATTTATACTGTCCAGAGATGAGTACATGTCCACTAAAAGCCTGTGGTCTGACTTTGCTTTCAGTTTATGTCTGAAGCCCATTTCCCCAGCAAAATGAAAGCATTCATGTCTTATTTCAAGCCTCAATTTCCAGAGCTGCCACCAATCTAGGTGATCTCTCTGAAAAGCCACCTCAGTTTGCCTTCTGGGCAGTAAAGATGTGTGAATACCTTTGAAAATATGAAGTAAACAAATACCCATCCCTGCTTACTGTTGAAGGGATGATTCCACATGCTCCACAGTCAAGAAAGCCACCAGAAAGGTCTCTGATCGCAGCAGTTATAAAGCGATACATTGGGTGCACATGCAAAAAGGATTTGTCTTTCACATTGGGTTTCTCAGCATGTCTGCAGATGAGGTTGCTCAAGCACGTTGCAGAAAAAGTTCTCAGTATGTATTCTCTGGTGTTTCCTACAATGTGTATGTGCTTTCTAGTCAAGTGCATCACTCACACGTATTGAGTGCCTTGGTATCTCATTCTCTGACAAAAATCATGATCATGTGTGAATTTTTTTTATTTTTTTAAAATTCAGTTTTTCATTTTATTGCTGCAGTGCTTAGAATATCCTACAAATTCAGGGCGTTGGGGATTAAGTGCAGCTTAAATGAGTAACTAAATACTTTCCTGATCCGAGAGAAACTACAGTCTACGTATTAAAGGTTGATAACAGAAAGAAGGAGAAGGCAGACTCTAGATCATGTCGGTACTTCCCACTTCCCAGCTCCAACCGTGCTGCCTAACTCACTCTCAACAATCTGATAGTTCATATAGTTTTCTCCCTTCTTGATTCTACTTGTAGTGGTTTATATCCTGCTTTGCTTTTACTACTATAATCTGTATTGTTTATGCTATCTTCATTTTCTGTCAGCACAGCTTTCCTATTCCTGCTTTGCTGTACTATATTGCCGTATAAATAACTAAGGAGGAGGCAGCTGTAGCAAAAACTGAGCTGTGCTGGGTTTTATAAATTTCTCTTGTGAAAATTAGAAATCACTTGACTAATATAAATTACTTTGCTGGATGAAAATCCTGACATGAAAGTGAGTCTTGCTAGTGCCTGGGAGGGAATAGAAACAGGCACTGAATTTGGTGTTATTGTGCCAGGAATGTATCTCCCGTTAATTTCTGAAAGGATAAAGCACATTGTCAAACATCTTATCACAGATGCAGATTTCTTTAATCTTGAAACAAAAGGACAAAAAATATAACATAAAACAAAATCATGCACCAGGTGAAACAAAACCAGCCTAAAAATCAACATGATGCCAAGCTTTTATCATACCACTGTGAAAGATATAGTCCGATAACTCATGGTAAATTACTGTGAATTAATCATCACTTTAGTGAAGATACATTGCACAATAATTCTCTAGAGTCCAGTTCTATAACATGCTTTTATAGGAAAGCTTGGTGTTTCTGGGAGATGAGTACTCTGTATTTCTCATGAGAAATCACTGGGATAGATATCAGAGACTGGCTGAGCTGCTTTTGTTTAGTGTTTTCAATACTCAAGCGTTGTGATTATAGCAGAGAAGTGCAGTACTTCAGAAAGCAAAGGGGATATTAAATTGTAGGGAAAGTGGAAGAAATGATGGGCCATCCTATGTATGCACTTGACAGTACATTGTTGAGCTTGGTCAATTGTTAAGAAAGGCAGAGGAGTGAATTTGAAGGAAGTGCATGCCTGCATCTGAGATGTATATTTGAACAGTAACAGGTCTGGGATTGTAACCTGTCCAATAGTGAGCTGTGCCTGGGTTACTCAGAGCTTCTACCACCAGGTTGGACCACTCACCTTTCTCCACCAACACAAATGAGATATGTGCAAGGAGGGCCATCGTGCAGTTCCAGTGACATCCAATCCATTCCAGTTCCGGTCTTTTTCCCTGTACCAGCCCTCTGCTAGACCTCTTTAACCAAACAAAATAATTTCCACTATCCAGTGTTTAAGATACTCACGTGGATTGCCCCCTAGGTCTGTCAGATAATCTGTAATTCTCATTTGCTTGTCTCTATCTCTTGTGAAAATATTGCAATATTACTTTAAATATCACCTGGTGGACATAAAATTGGCAGTGGTGCTGCAAACAAAAAATATTAACAAGCCATTAGGTCCATAGTGGCAAGGAGGCATAACTATACAACTCCCTGAAAGTCCTGCTGTGATTTAACAGAGGTGGTTTCAAAGAATTATTGTTCAGGATGTGTGTTGTGTTTATGTCCTCGTTAATGCTTTCAAGTTCCTGGTTTGATTTTTCTGTCTTGCCTTTAGAAAATGAGCAAGTTGGAGCATAAAGTCGGAAATGCTTCACAAAACTCCCCAAATGCTCACAGCCTACAAAAAGCCAACCCAGTTTCTGCAATAATTCTGCATGCAATGTCAGCTTGTGCATTCTGAAACACTTGGATGGAAGTCTGGCTACAGAGGGATCTGGACAGGCTGGATAGATGGGCCAAGGCCAATGGCATGAAGTCATACAAAGCCAAGTGCCAGGTCTTGCATTTGGGTCATAATAACCCCAAGCAGTGCTACAGGCTTGGGGAAGAGTGGCTGGAAATCTACATGCATGGAAGAGAGGACCTGGGGGTGTTGATTGACAGCTGGCTGAATATGAGCCAGCAGTGTGCCCACTTGGCCAAGAAGGCCAACTGCAACCTGGCGTGTATTAAGAATAGCGTGGTGAGTCGGACTAGGGAAGTAATTGGGGAAGAACTCTTCACAAGGGTATGTAGCAATAGGACAAGAACTACTGGTTTTAAACTAGAAAAGGGGATACTTAGGTTGGATATTAGGAAAAAATCTTCCATATGAGGGTGGTAGATTGCTGGAACAGGTTGCCCAGAGAGGCAGTGGAGGCTCCATCCCTGGAAATATTCAAGGTCAGGCTTGATGGGGCTGTGAGCAACCTGATCTAGTGAAGATGTCATTCTTACTGCAGGGGGTTGGACTAATGTCTTTCGATGGTAGCTTCCAACCTTACACATTCTATGATTCTAATTGCCCGTCTCTACTCAGCACTGGTGGGGCCCCACCTTGAGTACTGAGTTTGGCTTTAGGCACCTTGCTACAGAAAAGACATTAGGGTTCTGGAGTGTGTCCAGAAAAGGGTGATGAGTCGGTGAGGGGACTGGAGAATAAATATTATGAGAAGCATCTGAGCGAACTGGAGTTGTTTAGTCTGGAGAACGGGAGGTTAAGGGGAGATCTAATTGCTCTCTACAGCTACTTGAAAGGAGGTTGTGGAGAGGCGGGAGGTGATCTTTGCTCCCTAGTGACAAGTGATAGGATAGAAACAGAAGAAATGGCATCAAGCTACACCAGGAAAAGTTTAAATTGGATATTGTGAAAAACTTCTTCACAGAAAGGGCTGTTGGGCATTGGAATGATCTGCCCATGGAAGTGGTTGAGTATCCATCCCTGGAGGTTTAAAAGTTTAAAAGACTGTAAGATCTGGTGCTGAGGGACATGGTTTAGTGTTGGTTGGTGGGTCGGAGTGATGGTTGGACTGGATGATCTAGAGGGTCGCTTCCATCCAAGACAATTCTATGATTCTAGTCTTTAACAACTGATTACAAAACATCCTGAAAACCTAGGATGTCTGTGTACATATTATTAATTTTTGTGAAACAAATATGAGAGAAATGAGAGAAATAAGGGTAGTGAGTTGTGAGTGGATAAACATCCCACCGTTAAAAAAAAAAAGTATGTTCCAAATATCCTCTGCATAAATAAGAAATTGAAAAGATACATTTGTTAAATCTAAGCAAGAGGTTGTTTGTGTTTTGCTTTGGGTTTTTTTTTCCCTAGGAAATGAATGAAGAGGTGTGATCTGTCTTCTTTTAGCAGAAACATAAATGAGAGATTTTGATTGGGTCCACAGAGATATCAAACATGAAAATGGCAATAAAGGGAGAACAATTGGAAGAAGCTGAATGAGTCACAGAGCAGTGCAGAATGATTTCCTTAATCTCCTCCATGTGTTTCTGCTAAATAACTCCTTATTTTGTCTTTTATAATGCTGTGACAGGTCTTAAATTGTTAAGCTCTTTTTTTCAGATTATATGATAGCTATAGGAAATGTGACAGGATACACAGCTACTGCAAATGCAGCCCTTGCAAATTTAGCGTCTGTTACCGGCTCCAATCACATATGTGTGCTCTAGACATGAAAATAACCTTACTAATTTCAATTATACTTGCATACATAAAAATAAGCAGACACATTCATGCATTCTGGAATGGATTATTTTTTGCCAAATATCTACAAGCAAAGTGGGGAGATGAATATTTTTCAAGATATTTCACTGACAGCTTTCTCATTTTTTCATGTCATTAAAATATTAATTTTAATATTACAGTGGCATAAGAAAAAACAAATCTTTATCTTGTCAGACTAACCTATTTAATACCAGTTTTTGTATTGCAAGTGCATGTATTGAGCTATTACTCTTGCACTAACAGGAACGTGTCATTTTCTGTAGAATACAATAGGTAAAGATGCATGAGGAGTTTCAGCTGTTCGCTACACAAACTGCAGCTGCTCGTGGCTCAGATTTCAGTATGCACTGGCCAGAAGGTGGTGCCTTCAGCCATAGATGTGCAAATTGGGAAAGAAAATATGAATATAAGCTGTGAACACTTTTCAGCAGTGAATGATAGAGGAAAGCAGAGAATTCTGTGAGCTTTGCTATTCACAGTCCAATAAGGGGCCACCACAGTCAGAAAGAAGCAAGTGCAAAATGGACTCTTCTTTCCTACTTCAATACTTTTTATTTACCTTACTCTCTAAATCAGATTTTTCTTCTTGATTGCTGCACAATAGTAACACATCTTGGAAAGAAAGAGCAGAAGCTTGTTCTATTGGTATGAGCAAAGGGACTTCTACCTGACTGCAGGTTCCCAGGTTACAGTCTTACCCAAGTTTGGTTTAAGAAGCAGCACTGAAAAAGAAGAAAAAAACCTGAAGTGTATGTGTCCTTCCCTTGAAATAGCTCCAGTTCTTTAACATCTACTTTGGTTACCACTGATGATCCTTAAAACAACAGATAAAAAGGTGTTTGTTGTTATTTAGAAAAGCACAGATAGCACATGGATGAGTTAGAAGGAAGTGACAAATTTGACCCTGTGTGGTGGTTCAGCCCCAAACAGTGGCTGAACACCTCACACCATTCACTCACCCCCCTGGGGTGGAAACAGACCGAGCCTCTGTGGGTTGGGATAACGACAGTTTTCTGACAAAATCATGGTGAAAGGGCAATAATAACAGCCCCTGGCAAATTACACTTACACCTGGTGATAACAGAATACCTTACCAACTAGACAACACCACAGTGCTGCACCTACAGAAAAATCAACCTGACACCCCACTACACTCAGACCGCCCTCCTGGACCAGCCCCTTTTATAGGGCAGAGATGTCAGATGGTGTGGAAAACAGCCTGGGCTAGCAGCTCACTTGTGCTGTCTGCTTGGGGAGGTAATTCTGGCCTGGCTGGAACCAGGACAGTCTGCAAAAAAATTTACTTTCTGTGTTGCCATGAGAATAAGAAGACAGAATCTGAATGTCTGGCACTATAGGGTTACACGTGTGTGTGCATCCAGTCTCTCATTAGACACGTACGTAGTGCTGTGCTGCTGCCCTCCAATGACTTTGGCAGACCTCAGGGAACTCCCTCACTGTTTAAAGCTCTGCTGCTCAATTTCTGCACTTTCCCTACATTTACAACTGTATCATTTCACCTCTGACTAGTTTTATTGCCCTCAACAGGGTTATTTGCATATGTAAAGTTTATTAACATACTTACCTACATGTTTGCAAATTCAAGCCATGAAGATTATCTTCTAAAGGTTTGATTTGAAATTACACTCCTTTGATTAGAACTCTGCTCTTTGTCTTTAATAAATCTCATTGAGTTGCTTGACCTCTAGATGATCATCCTAATTATCAGCTCTCTTTTCATGTTAATTAAAGATGTGATGGGAAAATTGAGGTAATGATGAAATGGAAGAAAATAAGAAGGTTCATAACACAATCCAGAACATTTGTTTTCATGAATGTTGACTGTATCCATACCAATTAAGTAAAAGGTTATGTACATAGGTGTTTTATTTATTGTGATCAATTAAGCAGAGTTCCTGGAAAAAAACCCAAACCAAACAAACATGCATTTTTGTATCAGTAGCTAGTATTTCTTCAGACTTCAACAGAATTAACTTTCTATTCCAGTTCTTGAAAATCTCTTTAGATGAGGTCTTTAGTTTTGTTCTTAATGAACATGTTAAGCTTTTTAGTTCTGTTGATTGAAGCAAATTAATTTTGGACTTTGCTAATTGGGGACAACTGTCAAATTCTTCTCCAGGGATGAACAGGAAACTAATAAAGATATGATATCTCTAGAAACATTTGAAGGTTCTTAATCCTCAGGGTTCCTGTGTCATTGTCCTCAGATATTCTGGGGGAGCAAATTTTTTCCTTTCTTCCCTTATAGGGAGTTAGTACAAGTTTTACACAATATTTAAACACTGTTTAAAAAACCCTTGGTATATAAAAGGTGTGTATTTTGCTTGGAGTGAATAGTAACCCCTAGTCACAAAGTCCTTTCTCTGACATTCTTTTCAGGGGATTTTTGCCTTTGTAAAGGCTTCAGACTAAGATGTATGGTAATAGAAACTTTGGCATTTTCTATTAGTATGTATAAAGAGATTATTGCTATAAAGAGATAGAAAGCTAAACAATGTTATCACTTTCTGAAGATTATATAGTTTATTAATTTTATCTAATCATTATTAATTCCACACCTAGAGGATTTAAATTGATGGGATGCTTTGAAATAGACTTTGGATACAAGATGAATTGGACTCTGTCTATTCTTTACCCAGAATAGGCCTTAAAAGCTCTTTGGGGAAGATCCGCTATCTTTCCATTTGTATATGCACATACCTATCTCATAAGTGAGTCTATTAATAAATAAATTTTAAAAACATAGAATTTGCACAATAAAAGAAGTCAGTTGTAGTCAAATCCACAGTCTGGATGACACGGGACTTGCGAAGCCATTGCTGTGCAGCATAATTTACAGTGTAAATGCCACAGTAACTCTGCTTAATAGGGCTCTATTCCCCATCCTCTTGTTAAAACGGCACCTGTTTATAAGAGATAGCTCCGTCCTAGGGAAGGATTACTCAGCCTTAATAATTCTTCTTCGTCTTCTTCCTCATCACTGTCATACTTCATGCTGCAAAGGCTTAAAAAACAAAGGTCTCCAGAGGCTAGCATGGAGATATTTCTGTGTCATGTACAATAAGCATTGTAAGCAGATTCAGTCTTTTACCTGCCCAAGCAGGGTCACTGTATCTTCTGCCTACATTGAAAGGAAGGTGCTAGTTCCTTTACAGGGTGATTAAGGCCAGCCAAAATTGTCTTATGGAAATGCCTTTTTCTTTCTGTTGTCCACGGTAAACATCAAGGGTGAACTTTTGTTCCCTGCGTTAGCAGAGCACTGCTAATCGCAGGATGGAATTCAGTGTGTGAACTCAGCAGCAGGTTGTATAGAAAGCATCAGAAACACATCTAAACTAAACACAGAACTAAATCAATTTATACTAGCAGAGATTGAGCCTGGTTTGTCTGGCATGGTCTGGTGAATACAACTGATGAATGGACCAGCCATTTTAAGAATTTCAGTAGAATTGCCTTCAGATTTCCAACAAAATATTTTTCAACAGAAAATCGTTTTTTGATACAAAACCAACTCTTTTCCCAGGAACCAGTCTGTCTGGATGAAATCATGAGTTACAAACCAGAAAATGTTCTCAAAATGGAAGAAAATAAGTCTCTCTTGGGCTTTGTTGTTTTGTTTTTGTGGTTGGTCTTTATTCTTTTTTTCCAGAGTGCTTTTTCTGTGGAGACATGTTCGTATATTATAAATGTTATACTTAAAGCATAGAAGTTAAATTAAAAAATCAGCTTTTCCAAGGTGCAGGCTTCTGAAAGATTTCTTGAATTTTTACTAGTACTTTTTAATTTTTGGGGGAATACTGAACTACCTTCATTTTCATTGAGAACTTGAATAGATATGGCTTTCATTGTTATGAACCTTTCCATGAAATACAAATCTGAAATCTTGCACACCCCTGTTACTTTTGTTTCCAGAAGAGAGCCTAATACAGGCAAGGGCTCTCTCAGGGCATATCTGCACAGATGGGAACAAACAAGCTCAATATGCTTTTGCTCTATGGCCACATTGTCACAGAGCTATTTTCCTCACGATAACCTTTTGAATCGGGACAGTGGGGCAATAAACTGCTGAGCATAATCTTGGAGTTCCCAGTTTGCCCTGCTGTATTTACATAGGCAGGCCAAATCCTGCATCCCAGGTTTCCAAGCAGACATGTCATGGATGAAATGAGGGTTGAGACTTGAAGAGAAGTGTAGCAGGGTCGCAACAGGGCATGGGAAGGAAGAAAAGGAAATTTATACAGTGTTGATATTGCTTAATGGTGCCTGAAAAGGTGAAGAAGGCTCATGGGAAGGAGCAGAGCTTCTTTTGGTTGTTGGGTTTCGGTTTTATTTTTCTGGTTTTGTTCTTTTTCCTTTGACAGCAAGTGTTGGGAACTAAGATTAATTTTGTGGGAAGGAGGAAAGCATCTAAAAGGGTTAGTAGTTTATGTGAGAGTTACTGTAGGTACCTGAAGAGACACTGCAGTGCACAGTTCCCAGGGGACAAGTATTGCCAGTTGTTCTCCTGTGGCACAACAGAGATAATCTTTATGGATTGTCATCTCTTAGAGCCAGCTGTTGCAAAAACCTGTAGTGCAAAATGGTCCCAGTTTATCCCTGCCTTAATGAGCAGCCCCTTTTCCTCTTTACCAGCCTTTCCTAAATGCTACCAGTCAGCTCTACGCTGTAATAGATACGCCGTGGGAGAAAGCAGACATAATCCCCACTGCAAAGAGTTCAGAATCTAAATAATCTGCTTCAGTTTATCAGGCTCCGAGTGTGATAGCAACACAATCATCAGCAGCTGAGTAGCTCAGTGATGGTTATCAACAGATGTTCATCCTCAGTGCTGTGGGACTGAACACTAAATGATTAATAATTCCCATCTTAAAGTAAAACACATTAAGTGAGAAATCAGGATTTGCTTGGCTTTTGCTGAGCATTAGTGTAACTGAGATATAAATGAATAAATAAATAAATGAAGTTACAGTGCTGCAAGGCAAAGGTTTGCTATGATTCTCTTCCTTATTTATTGAGGATAAAGGATATTATTTGGAAAAAATTCAGAGAAAATAGGAATGTGAATTTAAAAGTAGCTTGAATGATGTAAGTGGACATGAGTTTGGACCCAGGTAAAAAGATTATCTTTAAATACTAGATCGAGGCAGAAGGATGCCAGTTGTTGCTATCAAATGTATTTAACTACTAGAAAGGTTATTTTTTTAAATTTGATTCAATCAGCATAAATTGATATAGTCACTTTTACATTAAAGTATTCACCAATATACGTAATGCAAAATTACCTAAGGAATTAGTGAGGGGACAGGACAAGTCATGAAAGACATTTTTTTGCACAAAGGGAGTAGGGAAGCATATTCATCTTTCAGTAAAGACAGACAGGATGTGGTCCATTGTGCTGATGTATCACTAATATAAAGCTAAGGGTGCCCTTGTCAGGAAATATGACCATTGATTCTTCATTTTGTCACCATGTTCCCAGACTGGAGCCATGTCCTAGTGGGACTGGCATATGTTCAATGAAGCAATGATGCCATCTTTTTTTTTACTCAATTCTCCCACACGAACACATCACCTCTCCATAGACCTTGCTATCTTGTGCCCAACAGTTGTTGATGTGCCTCCACAACTGCTGACTGGAACTGTTATTGTACCATCTGCTTGTGGAAATCCATACAAACATTGTTCAGTGAGGTATGGCAACAATAACAGACTGATTACACTTGGTCAGATGGAAGATACGTCATACCATCTGACACACAGCATTGTGTTGCATCCAGACTGCTGTTCTTTGCTTTTTTGACATATGGGCACCATGATACTACCAATGGAGACTCTGGCAAGTTCAAGAGTGACTACAGGATTTTTTGGGGATAGGTGAAGGACATAGAAAGGCAGATATAGGTCAGCTCTGTCTTTCATGGCTCGCGATGCCAGTAGGTTTTTTTGCCTTCTTGACTGCAGCTTCCTGTCCAAAAAATGAGTGTTTCTGGAAAGAGGTGGAATCCATCTGATGAAGTGCAACAAGAACAACTTTTCCAACAGACTTGCTAATTTACCGAGGAGAACTTAAAATAACTTTGTTGGAAGACAGACATAAAAGCTAAAGTAGGAGGACAGAGGGGAAACTTCATGATTTGATAATGTCTCGTATTCTTCTGGAGAAAATGATGTGAGCAGAAGCCCACTTGAAAGGCCTTTAGATAAATGCAGGTAGTATGGAAAAGACACAGAAGTAAATGTAAGTCCCTGAGCAGCTACAGGGCTATGATATTACTGAGATTAAGGATGTATTGTGGAGTCCTGCACAACTGGAGTGCTGTGACAGGTGTAGAGAGTCTCTGTAGGAAAGAAAGGCAAGGAAGACAAAGGGCAAGCTGTTGTACTTTTAAAGAAGGAGCTCAGATGCATGGAGGTTCTGCATCATTTTCAAAGGGGAGGTTAACAAGAGGACATCATGGTGGATGTCTACAGTCCATCTGATAAAGAGAAAGTGGAGGCAAATGAAATCTCTAAATAACTGGAAGAAGTTTCATGATTTCAGCCCTTGGTTCTCATGGGGAATATTAGCCACTCTGAATCCTTCTGGAAAACAATATGTTGGGATGCCAGAGATCTAGATTTCTGGTGTGTGTACCAGTTTTTACACAGGTGTTGAATGGGATGCCCCAGGTTATGTTTTCTGATGACCCTGTAGGTCACAATGAGGAAGAATTAAGACTCAGCGGATCAGAGGCAGCCCTAGTTGTACTGACCATGACATGCTGTAGTTTTAGATCCGGAGGAAAGGGGAAAAAGTGAGTACATAACAAGAGATTGAATGTGAAGTTCAGCTTCATCTGGTATGTGATAGACCTGATACTGTGCTATACTATTCTGAAGGGGAAAGGGACCCAGCAAAGCAGACTGATCTTCAAGAACAACCTATCCTAAGGTTCATTAAGTTACCCCTGCAGTCCTGGTATTTGATATCACTCAGTGGATTCTTCCACAGACTTAGGCGCTTGCTAAAAGTGCATTAGTGCTTTTAAGAGACTGTGTATTGAAGCAAATGGAGAATATATTATAAGTAGGATAACCAGTATTTATTATGCATGTCTTGCTTTCTTCATTTCTCTCTTTAATGATAGACACTATTCAATTGAGCAGCTATAAATTAATAACTTTCCTGAGATTATTTTGCTCAATTTAAACTTCACATAAAGTTTGTTAAAGAACTTTACATGTATCAAACCATGGGATTGCATACCCAAATAGGCACCGAGGCAATTATTATTTGCCCAATTACACTCTGCTGCCATCAAGCCGTATTTTTGTTGTTATTTTGGTGTACTCTTAAACACTGTTTAACAATTTATAGTTCCTTTTTGCTCAAAGTGTTCCACAGTGCTATACAAACTGTTTCATAATAGAACACATTTTCTATGTTTGAATTAAAACAAAAAAAAAAATCCCCACTAGATGTTTATTGTTTCAATGGTTAGAAAAC
This sequence comes from Gallinula chloropus, assembly GCF_964237585.1. Classification (NCBI taxonomy): domain Eukaryota; kingdom Metazoa; phylum Chordata; class Aves; order Gruiformes; family Rallidae; genus Gallinula; species Gallinula chloropus. The sequence goes on from NC_140085.1 coordinate 201,196,769, forward strand.
CATCCTTGAATTTTGTAGCATACTTTAAGAAAACATAATTATGATATAAGACATAATAAAAAAGATAATTTGTCACACATTTTGATTACTTTTATTACATAATATCAAGCTCAAGGGTCAATTATATTTTGTAATTCCATTAAAAACATAATCATTTTTTATGCCAAAATCTCCTATTTATCATAGTGCTGAGCTCCCAGCTCAGAATTCTGTCATTAGAAGTTAGAGCACTTTACAAAATTGGTTATGTGTCAGTCCTGATTTAGTGATGGGGAAGATGAAGTGGGGAGGATTCAAGTGATTTACCTGTGGTAGTCAGCACACAGGTGGCAACTGAGGGAATAAGGCAAAGTCCCAGTAGGATGCATTCCTCAGCAGGTAACAACATCAAGGTGTTTTAATGGTCTTACATTATCTTTTATTTATATGGCATTTGTTTTGAATGGAGTTGTAGTTTTCTGAGAGTGCAATTTCCAGCATCTTGTCTCCTTGAAGACTGAGGTTTTTTTGTTTGGTTTTTTGGTTTTAATGAATAATGTGTTTGAAACAAGACTTTTCAGAACTGAATGCAGACTTTGGATCTCAACAATTTTGGAGAGGCTATCTGTGGAGCACTTGAATTTTCAGATGTTACTGAATGCTTCCTGTGAATCTGGATATTTTTACTTGTTGCAAATCAATAACATTTTAACATAAAGTTGATCTTGCTTAGCTTCATTTTCTGGTAATTTTTTTTTCCATATATATGTATCTATATATAAAAAATAAGTTCTAATTTTCTTATCTTCTCCAACTCAGTCATTCTATTAATTTACTAATTCCCCAATACTCTGCCATTCTATTGTCTCTGACAACAGTTCAGTATTTTATCAGATTTATTACAAATATGAAACTTATTAAAAGGAATAAAATACTTCAGCCTCTGAGCTCTGGTGTTAGCTATGACTTTCTTCATGGTTTTTTCTGTTGTTTCGTATAAGTGATGATTGCCCCAGTTATCTTTATTTACCTCTTACTCCCTTGGTAACTATTTTGATTTATTGGAAAATAAATCTCAGTCTCGAGTTAAGCTGCAAGCAGTAATATTGCAAAAAACAATATGGATAAAATAAAAAACAACGCTCCAGAACTTTTTCTAGCAGGCCCTAATTGACAATACTTTCTTATTCTGTGGCTTTCTTTTATTGTGCCATTAAAAATGCTTACAAAAACCTGAAGTTTCCCTTGAAGTAACCAAACTATTCTATGATTCTATAAGTATGGGAAGGTTTGTTTGTTTTTTGTTTTGGAAAGCATTGTGCAGTTATTTCTAAGTTATTCTCTCATCAAATAAACAGCACTGGTTTGAGAGACTAAATTTTCAAAACATACGATGTCCTATTGGCAAGCCTAAATTAGTTAAGAAGCTGATTTTTTTTACTTTTAGCCAGCTGCTTAAATGGTATACACTGGAGCCAAGGCATATTGAATCTCTTTCAGTTGTATAGCAAAATCCCCATAAATAAACTGAACAACTAACACCTGACTTCAAATTAAAGATTTGTTCATTTCAATCACACATATTCTGCCTGGGACAACATTGGGACTCATGGGAGTTGATAGTGCATTTATTATGCATTGGGGAAATGTTAAAAAAATGCATACTTTTAGAATAGAAATACTTGTGCTGACAATATTTGTGGGGAAAACATCATGAAAAGAAAGTTTTCAAACATTGGTGTCAATGAGTATTTGGAAAGTTGTACTAGATATAGGAAAGCCTAAGGATTTGGGAGTTTTAAAGGAAAATCAAAAGTTTCTTTATACTTTTTTTTTGCTGTATTGTTTATTTACAAGCACTGGATTAAGATTTTGTACAAATTTTGTTGGTTTTTTGAAGTCATGTTTGAGTTCAAATTGTATTAGTAAGACAGATAGCCTTGTTCTTCAGAGGCCACTGCGGTCCATCAGGTAAATAATTCATATTTTGTGCTATATAAATACATAATTTTGTTTTCTGTGGTGAATGATAAAGGATCCAAGTTTTCTCCTTTTATTAGCTTTACATAAGCATTGGGGACATCACTCCAGAGACAAAGGGGAGGGAACACAAAGCCTGCTTTTAGATAAATTATGTACATTTTAACCTCTGTCTCTTTCTATATTTATTACAGACAAAACCCAACAACAGAAGAGAATGTTTTCAAGGCTGTGACTCCTAGAAATTAAGAGCTAGAAACTGCCAGAATTAAGATTACACTATGGGTTTTATACATGTGGGTTTTCTCCCTCACCCATAGGTCTCATGCCTCAGTGAGTTCCTCAAATCCTTCTGTGAGTACAGGAATATTAATCCTCCCATCATCTTGAATAGTGTAGTCATCACTGTGGTGTCCACAGGCTTCCAAAATATTAAATAGTATTCCCATGGTACCTTAATGGAGGAAAGTTATTTCCCAGTGCCTTAGATGAAGATCTGCTGCATAAGAAAGGACCAAGTTTTCATTAATCAGGGCTGAATGATTAGACACCCTGATGACCTTACCTTTCTTTTCCTTTTTCTTTTTCTTTCTTTCCCAAGAGGGTACTTAGCTCTATATTGTATCTAGTGTGATCAAGAACAGCTCCTAGCATCTCTCAATGCAGCTATGAAGGATTAGAGTCTCTGCAAATCAGACCCTTGAGCACCAATTTAGAAACCCAGAAAACAACTTGATGTTTCCTTTAACCATCTGGTTCTTGGTTTCCTTTTAGCCAGATTATCCTCTTTCCCTTTCTTGCTCTCAAACCCAGTTTATCAGGTCAAAGATCCCTAGTCAGATGTACAACAAGCACATAATTGATCAAAATTCACAATCAGACCCTACACTGAAACACAGGGATTCCAGACTGCTCAGAGAATGGTCTGTTCAATATCTTTTCACAACAAATTTTTTTTTTGTATCTGGTACCTTCTATAGAAATATTGACCCTGAGTCAGCCCTTTAGCATGGAGAGTATCAGCACACAAGGGCTGTGCCTGCCTGTAATATTAGTTACCCTTTGACCTCTGGGCTTAGCTAATAACTAATACTTAGGTGTTTTCTGGGCTATTTCTCAGAGAAAAAATGTTATTAATCAAGTATTTTTTTAAGTTTCATCCTGTTTATCTGCATACAAAATACTTTTTTTCTGAATACCTCTGGAGCAAGTGTGGATTGGAGAGAAAAGATCAGTCTCCCTTTTTTTAACCTGTTTGGTAAGAGCTTTTTCATAGAAACGTAAAATTGCCTAGGTTGGAAGAGACCCTTAAGATCATTGAGTCCAAGAACAGCCTAACCCTGCCTAGTCCACCTCCAGATCATGTCATTAAGCACTTCATCTACACACCTTTTAAATACCTTCAGGGATGGTGACTCTGCCACCTCCTTGGGCTGCCTGTTCCAATGCTTGACAACCCTTTCAGTAACAAAATTCTTCCTGGTATCTGAGATCAATCTACCCTGATGCAATTTCAAGCCATTCCCTTTCGTCCTTATTGTTATTTCTACCTACATTGTGCAAGCTTGCCTTTCCAGCAGACTCCACCAGTGAGAGCTTTCTGTTTCCATTGTTAGTGCAGGATGACCAACCTTCCTTCCTTTTGGCTTTCTGTGTATCTCAAATGCCACCATAGCTGCTGTCAGTCACACTCTTATACTAACTAAGCAGCTACCTATTTCTGTTTGCAAAGTTAAGAGTAAACTTCATTGTATCAGGTGATGACCTATGGATGACTATGGATTTGTGGGTGCTGGGCTGTAGCTTGATACAAAAAAAAAAAAAAAAGGAAAATAGGACTCACCTTGCCTGACTTTAAAAGGCTACATCTGGATCCTAACCTAGGGTCCCTTTACAATGTACAGAGATATGGGTATTTCTGGAAGACAATTAATTGATTTTATTGTACATATTTAATTTAGGATGAAATAAAGCACTCCATAAAACAGTTTGTTTTCCCCTATCAGCTAAGTTAGCTAACTACATTAAATAAGTGATGCATAGCAATGATACTTCTTCAAATTTGGAAGCTCTGAGCAGACTCCAAAAAGCTTTGGGGGCCTTTCCCAAAATTTTCTAATTTTTGTCTAATTAAATATTTAAATCAATAGTTCAGAGTTGTATATTTGGTCAGATAAATGTCATGTATCATACCATGAAAACAAACTTTCCTCTGGATGCGTCCTGGTAGAATGCACTAAAGTTCAATTTCTTCCTTTCTCCTTTATCCATTATGATAAAAAAATGTTTTGATGCTGAATGTGGAGCTCTGCTCAAACCTGGATGTGAACGCATGTGCACCTTGAGTAATGGACAAGTCTGCATTGGGGCCTGCACCTAAGAGGAAGCCAATTCCCCAAAGACCTTCCCTTAGCTTTCTTATGCAAACTACTTTCTTTGGCTGGTGACTTCCTATTGTTTCTAGTTATTATGAAATGAAAAGCATCCCACTGCTCATTAATTAACATGAATTAAAGCGTCCTGCCTTTTTCATGTGCTTTATCAAGGCTTGTGATTGACAACAGTAATTATTATCAGTAATTATTATGAGAAAGAGTTTTTCATCTGAGGTCTAGAATTGTCGTGTGGGTTGTTTTGTGTTTGTTTTTTAAACAGTTCAACATTCTCCAAAAGAAAAAAAAAATCCACCATGAGTGCAATATTATCATAGCTCTGACATCGTTCAAGCAAGAGTCCTTGTAGTTTTAAATGGAAAAAACCTGCAAACAAGGTATGCTTCACAAATAGCTCTTGGCTTTGAAAGTTATCTTCCCCATTGTTCTGGGTAAGGGCAAAATTTCTTGTTTTGCACATCTTGGGTACATTGCTAGGTTGGCGATTCATACTTCAGTATTTTTGTTTATTATGTTTGTCAGATTGCACTCTGGCTGGTGAACTGACACCTGGAGAAAGGTCAGGATATTTTTAATTCTTGTATGCTTTTCTGTAAGGTTAGTGTATAGTAGCTCTATAAAATCTGCATCTATAAAATCTGGAAGAAAACAATTCTTTCAGATGGTTGAGGATGTATTTTCATGCAGATGAGTGCAAGGCTTTTCTTCGTTTGCTTGTCTTCTGGGTTTTTATTAATGTGATTATAGAAGGTATATTGGCTAAAGGTTATTCCTCTTTCTGCCACTCTCCTTTTCAGATGCAGAACATATTTATTTCACTTTCAGGACTGAGAGCTTCTGAATGAACCTGAGATTCAGTGACCAGGAAAAGGGCAGTGCACAAGGGAGCTGCAAAACTGGAGTTGTAGGATTAGTGATGCAACAACTGACATACATTAAGAGTGAGTCAATGGGCTATATTCAAATTCATATAAAATTTAACTGTTGACAGAGGAACTAAGAGCAGGAAGATATTTGGAAGACCAATTTCAGATTTAGCCAGCTGTCACATCAACCACTACACCTTCACAAGAAATCTGGTCTAAATTTCTAGATGTGTGTCTATCACTTCTGTTCTGTCTAACTAAGCAGGAGGTTATCATGGCCTTGCTTGCATATCTGTTATGCTTCAAAGAAAAAAAACCTGATTCTTGTGTTGGTCATAAGCTGGCTCAGTCTTGGGTCAAGTCTTGTTCAATATGTTTATCAATGACCTCGACGAAGGGATTGAATGCTCCCTCAGGAAGTTTGCAGATGACACTAAACTAGGAGGAAGTGTTGATCTGCCTGAGGGTAGGGAGGCTCTTCAGAGGGATCTGAACAGACTGGACCAATGGGCTGAGACCAACAGGATGAAGTTTAACAAGGCCAAGTGTAGAGTGCTGCAGATGGGACATAACAACCCCATGCAGCGCTACAGGCTTGGGGGAGACTGGCTGGAGAGCTGTAAGTAGAGAAGGACCTGGGAGTGTTGGTTGACTGCAGGCTGAATATGAGCCAGCAGTGTGCCCAGGCAGCCAAGGAGGCCAATGGCATCTTGGCTTGTATCAAAAACAGTGTGGCCAGTAGGTCTAGGGAAGTGATTGTGCCCCTGTACTCAGCATTGGTGAAGCCACACCTTGAGTACTGTGTGCAGTTCTGGGCTCCTCATCATAAGAAGGACATTGAGGTCCTCGAGCAAGTGCAGAGAAGAGCAACCAGGCTGGTGAAAGGTCTGAAGGGCAAATCCTATGAGGGAGCTGGAGCTGTTTATCTTGGAGAAGAGGAGGCTGAGGGGAGACCTTATCACCACCTACAAGTACCTGAAGGGAGGTTGTAGAGAGGTGGGCGATGGTATCTTCAGCCAGGTGACAGGAGATAGGACAAGGGGAAATGGCATGAAGCTGTGCCAGGGCAGGTTTAGATTGGACATTAGAAAAAAAATTTTTATTGAGAGAGTTGTCAGGGCCTGGAACAGGCTGCCCAGGGATGTGGTTGAGTCACCTTCCCTGGATGTATTTTAAAAAAGGGTAGATGAGGTACTTAGGAATATGGTTTAGCTTAGGATGGGAATGGTTGTACTTGATGATCTTCAAAGGTCTTTTCCAACCTTGTGTGATTCTGTGAAGAGCAAAAACATCCTTCAGCAGCATAACTGTGCAGCAGCTTCATTCTAAGGGCTAATGGGGAGGATAAAAGAATATCCTTTATCCCATTTTGTAAAAAGGGTCTTTGCTAGATGTGGAGGGGTCCCTATCAAAGGAAAAGGTCTCCAAGGCTCAAGAGACTGGAGAAACTATTCTTATATTACTTCTCATCCAGTCTAAGGAATAACAGGACTATGCTACTTCTAGAGGCCCTGCCTGCTGACACTTGGCATTTATTTCTACTTTTTCAGGTCAAGTTTGTTTCCTTCCATGCTATTCTCAGATTTTAGGGAGGAAATGACTCTCCAGAGCCCTACGCCTTCAAAGGGATCCAAAAGATGACCCTTTGAAGGTCATCTATTCAAGAGCTATTAACCTCTTCTATCTTTATCTTCACCCACTGCCCCCCTTTTGTATTTTGACTTCAGTATTCAAATTAAACATTCCATTTCTATTAAAATTCCATTTTTCTTTTCATTTCAAAAGAGAAAAAGTCCTCTGAATGCCGTTTTCCCTTTTATTTTTGAGTAGGTTCATACTGCACTCTTCAAGTGAAAGTTAGTATTATCTGAAGGAATTCTAACATCTCCATTGAGAACAAACTAATAACTGTATGTTGAAGGAATGACAACAATTATGTAGTATGTGTTATGGAGCAGCTCAGGTTATGCCTGGCAGAAATTCACAACTTGTAAATGTCAACAATGTCATCAGGAGATTGTATCGCAAAGACATAAATTCTTTCTGATTCACTGGATCAAAAATATAGATGACCTGCAGTAGTCATTCAAAGTGGCCTTTTTGTGATGGGACAATCTAATTTTCTGTGAATGTTGATATTCAGGTATTGTTCTGAGTTGAATATTTGAATTATTTCTCAAATAGAATTCAATACAGTTATGGTTCAATAACCTAAATATTTGCCTCTAGTATACCTGCTTCATCTCTTCCTAGTTCTGGAGGCCTAACAATAAAATCACAAGGAAAAAATATATAATTAGGTTTTTAAAATTACAATTATTATTAAAACTTCATGAACAACTTAAAATTAATTTAAAAATAATAAATTTTCTGAGGTTTATGAATGTTGCGGTTTAACATCAGACAGCAACCTCTCAAGCACCATGAAGCACCACGCAACCTCTCAGGCAATCCTCCCCACCCTGGAGTGGGTGAGTGGGGAAGAGATTTGGAAAAAAAACCCCAACTTATTAATTAAGATAAAGATAGTTAAAGGTCAGCAAAGACAAAAAAAAAAAAAAAAAAAGATAAAAGAATATACAAAATGAGTGATGCACAATGCAATTGTTCACCACCAGCCAACTCATGCTCAGCTCCTTCTGGAGCAGCGATCATACTTCCAGCCAGCTTGCCCCAAGTTTCTACACTGAGAATGACCTCATATGATATGGAATAACCCTTTGGCCAGTTGGTTCAGCTGTCCTTTCTGTGTCTCTTCCTAGCTTCTGGTGCACCCCCAGGCTTGTCACTGGCTAGGAAATATGTATGAGAAGCTGAAAAGTCCTTGACATATTGTTAGTATTACCTAGTAACAAACAAACATCTGTGCATTATCAACACCATTCTCATTGAAATCCAGACCACAGCACTTCACCAGCTATGATGAAGAAAATTAACTGCATCCCAGCCAAAACCAAGACAATGGACAAAGACTTCTGCTACATCAAATAAAACAAGTAAGGATATTTATACTGTACCTATTGTTCTAAACACAAAACTGAAACAGCTGAAAAGAATCATGACCATCTGCAAAATCACAAGCTTCTTTTGTATTGCCTAGTGTATAATAACATTGAATGATGAATTCTCAATTTTGGGCCTCAATTTCAATAGATTTATGGACCTGCTCAATTATTTTAACCCAAGAGTTAATTCAAAGACAAATTAGGTTTAAATGAGGGAAATAGTCAAGATTTCCAGTACAGAAATATTATTTTTGGTTCTATGGCTTGTCTGCTAATAGAATAGAGAAAAAGGATTCCAACTCATCCCAGAAGTGCACAAAAGGACAAAGAAAAATACACAAAAATTTGCTAAAATCAAATAAAACTCTAACTGGATATTAGGAAAAAAATTATCTTGATGATCAAAGACTGGAATAAGGGTCAAGAGAGTTAGTGGGTTAAAGACCTCCATCTTTCCACATAGTCAGGATCTGGCAAGATCCAGAGCAACTGCCATAATAATTACCTCTGCTCTGAGCAGACGCCTCAACCAGGAACCTCCTGATATCCCTTCTAACCTGAATTCTTCTATCATACTATGATTTTAAGTGAAACATCCTCCTTTTTACATAAGTTGTCCATATACATGCACAGAAGGAAATAAAATTATTCTTGGACATGATCAGTAACAATCTTCTGGTTTGAAATTACAGCATGAGGCTGTGATGATAAAAAGTTAAGTGCTGGAGGATCCCATTTTTGGTACAGGAACTATGCTTTTTTTTCTTAGAAGTGACTTCTGTTCATTTCCAGAACTCTCAAGCTACCCCTTGGTGAATGGTTTCCTAGGAAGAAGACAGAGCAAGAATGTATGGGGAGAAATAGAGGACAATCCTTCATCCATCATTAGCTCCTGAGTCTGTGTCTGTATTCACTGGTTGCAGTTTTCTGCTATGTCAGGAATGCACGGGGAATTATCCCACAAGTAAATTTACCCTGTCACTTTTAGAATAGATAAGTTTTATGTTCCTTCCTCCAATTCTTAGGAGGTTTGTTTCAGAATCTTCTTGAGGCTAAAATTTGTTTGTTATATAACAAAAAAAATAGTCCTCTCTTTTGGAACTTGTTTTGGTTGTTGTTAATCTGTTATTTTGTTGAGACCAGTTATGGTGCCATTTTTCTCCAAAACTAATGGGATGTCCGTTTGCCTCACTACACTAGGAGCCTTTCTGTTCACGTGTTTGGCCCCAATACTCCTCTTCAGCCATGTGCAATGTGGTATCATCTGCTTTCAAAGACCTTGTATAATAGCTCTAATATTTACCTAGATCTACTGGAATATTCTATCTGCTATGCCTATTTGCAAGCACATCATGTTGTAGTCATGCTGTAATTGGTGAAGACAATGGTCATTCTCTCCTTTTGTATTTCAAACTGATTTTATAGCAGGAATCTTTAGCCTTTTGGGTTTTTTTCTACTGCAGAATGTCATTCAAATTGTAGTCTAAGTCCTCAAGGTCGTCCACTGCTTCCTCTTTGTTTATCTTGAACGTCTTTGCTATTGATAATGCTTCTCAAATTTGCTCCAGTGACAAATTTAATTTGCATAGTCCTAATTTTTGTGCCAAAATTTCTTAATGAAACTACTTGTTAAGTCATGTGACCATTTCTCCACTGGTACTATTTGTTCAGCAATCCCCACTTTGAAACACCATTGTGGCAAAACTTTCTTTGCTCAGTTTTGTGGATTCTTCTATTTCACAGAATCACAGAAACACAGAACATTAGAAGTTGGAAAGGACCTTGAAAGATCATCTAGTCCACCCCCTCTGCCACCTAGACTAAATCACACAGGAATGCATCCAGGCAGGTTTTGAATGTCTCCAGAGAAGGAGACTCCACAACCTCTCTGGGCAGCCTGTTCTAGTGTTCCATCACCCTCAGAGTGAAAAAGTTTCTCCTTACATTCCCCCAGAACTTCCTGTGCTTTAACTTGCAGCCATTGCCCCTTGTTCTGTCTCCACAGACCACTGAAAAGGGGCTGGCCATTTCCCCCTGCATCCCATACTTAAGATATTTATAAACATTAATAAGGTCCCCCCTTAGTCTTCTCTTCTCAAGACTGCGCAGTCACAGCTCACTCAGCCTTTCCTCATAGGGCAGATGCTCCAGGCCCTTAATCATCTCCTTAGCCCTTCTCTGGACTCTCTCCAGGAAATCCCTGTCTTTTTATACCAGGGAGCCCAGAACTGGACACAGTACTCCAGGTGGGGCCTGAGCAGGGCAGAGTAGAAGGGGAGGATCACCTCCTTTGACCTGCTGGCCACACTCCTCCTGATGACCCCCAGGATCCCATTGGCTCTCTTAGCCACCAGTGCATACTGCTGGCTCATGGCCAACCTGTCATCAACCAGGACCCCCAGGTCCTTCTCCACAGAACTCCTCTCCAGCAGGTCATCCCCCAGCCTGTACTGATTCAAGCGGTTGTTCCTTCCCAGGTGCAAGACTTTACACTTGCTTTTGCTGAACCTCATCTGGTTTCTCCCTGCCCATCTCTCCAGCCTGTCCAGGTCTCTCTGGATGGCAGCACAGTGTTCCTGCGTGTCAGCCACTCCTCCCATCTTTGTAACATTGGTGTACTTGCTAAGGGTCAATGCTATTCCCTCATCAAGGTCGTCAGTGAAGATATTAAACAGGATCATATCTACTGCCCTACCATCATCTATGCACCTGGTTATATCCTTATAAAAGCCTATCAGATAGGTCAAACATGACTTCCCCTTGGTAAAACCATGTTGACTGCTCCTAACAACCCTCTTGACTGGCTCAGTTACCCAGGTCCTCCTTCTTGCCCTTTTTGAAGAGTGGAGTAACATTTGCTTTCCTCCAGTCCTCAGGCACCTCTCCCGTTTCCCAGGATATAGCAAAGATGATGGATAGTGGCCCAGAAATGACTTCTGCCAGGTCCCTCAGCACCCTTGGGTGCATCCCTTCAGGACCCATGGATTTATGGATGTCCAGATGGCTTAATTGATCCCCGACCCAGTCCCCATCAACCAAGGCAGACACATAGTTTATCCTGACTTTCTCTGGGGGCTTCAGCCGTCTGGGGCTCCTGCAGCATAGACAGAGGCAAAGAAGGCATTTAGTAACTCCACCTTCTTACCATCCTCACTCACCAGGGCATCCACCTCATTCAACAGAGGGCCTACATTGCCTCTGGCATTAGTTTTGTCTCCAACGTATCTGACAAAGCCCTTTCTGTTGTCCTTGACCTTCCTTGCACTGTTGAATTCCAAAGAGGCTTTCCTAGTTTCCACCCTACATGCTCTAACAACAATCTTATATTTCTCCCAAGTGACCATCCACTCCTTCTATGACCTCTTCTTCCACTTAAGTTTGCCTAGCAGTCCTCTGTTTAGGCACGCAGGTCTTCCGCCTCCCTTTCTTGACTTTTGGGATGCTCTGATCTTGAGCTTGGAAGAAGTGGTGCTTGAATATGGACCAACCTCCAACTATGTTCATTAAGAATTTTTCATCTGGCATTTTGCTGCAACCTAGGTAGGTTCAGCGTATTGCACCTCTTTTGTCCCTTGGATCAGTTAGTTACTTTGTCAAAGATGCACATTACAAAATTACAGCATGTTAATGTAGCAGGAATGACATGCTAAACCAGGAAAGAAAAAAAAAAAAGCAGGAATGGATATGCACTGCAGAAAGTGGAATAGTGTAAGTACAATACTAATGCCTTTTTTCTAACACAATGATTGTATTTTGTGCTCTTTTAAAATCACAGAATCACAAGGTTGGAAAAGACCTTTGAAGATCATCAAGTCCAATCAATAAAAAATTTTTTTCTAATGTCCAATCTAAACCTGCCCTGGCACAGCTTCATGCCATTTCCCCTTCCCTTCTGTTCAGATCTCTGTGGTTTAGTTTGGTGTTCAGTGTTATTTTCACTAGATTGTTACTCCTTCAACAAAAGAAGAAATCTTTATTTTTGCAATTGTTAAGAGAAAACTAACCTGGTTTCACTGAGCACAGCTTTCAGAACACCGAGACAGAAGTACTTCTCACTACAAATAATCTCTGAGAAGTATTTTAAAGCGAAGCTTTAATTACATTTGTCATTTCTGAGACTCCAGTCCAAAAGTGTTAAAATAGAATTTTAAGCAAAGAAATTATTTTTGATGTTGCAGAATGAACACAATGCACTTATCATGCTGAGATTTTTACCTTTTCAGAAAAGCAAGCGGGAGACAATTGAGACCTAAAAGTCATACTACATGTGAGTAAATTAACTAGGAATATGCTGATATTGGAAGTTACCTTGTTACCCAGAAGTGTAAATTAACTTTATATTTTATCAAAGAAAAACAAAATGATGTTATTTCTGTTAAGTTGAAACATTTGGTCTATAAATTACAATTAGGTTAGTAAGCTACCTTGAAAATCAAGTTGTAGTAATAAAAGCACAGTGCTAAGTGTTCAGTTGTGTATAGTATAAATGAGAATTTTGTTCCTACAAGCACCAGATGCCCAGTGTTAAAAAAGCCTGAGCTAGGAAATGTGTGGAGAATGCAAACATGTCCCCCAGTGTGCTGTGTTGGACCTGTGACTGCCCATAATATTTTTCAAGTAACTGTCCTGACCTAATTTAATAGTGAGATGGGCTGGTCCCATACGTATTGTCTGGGTTTTGGCTAGGTTAGAGTTAATTTTCACAAGGAGCCAGGAAAGGTGGGCTAATCTGGCCAAGGATATATTCCATATCATGTTCATTATGAAAGGGGGTTCATCCAGGAGGGGCAGCTCTGGGATTGTCTGAGCATGGGCAGAGAGTCTGGTGGGTCCTCAGGTCTTGTGTTACCAATGTTGTGTACATTTCCTTAGAAGTCCTATTGTTGCTCTTTCCTTCTCCCTTTGCTGTCCCAGTAACCTCTCCTTATCCCAGCCCATGAGGTCTGCCTTTGTCTTCCCATTCTCCTTCCCATCCTGCCAGGGTTATGTGAGACTGAGTGGCCATGTGGTGCTCGTCTGTCAGCTGGGGCTAAACTGTGACACCTAATGTAGAAATGGGAGATGCAAGCAGATGATGCACATTCCATGAGAAGAGAGATAGTACCAATGACATTGGTAGAAAAGGAACACAGTGTTAGGGTCTGGAAAACAGGCTCCTTTGAACTTAACTGCTCAAATGCTCACCCAGATGATGATGAAGGTAGTCCTGAAAGTTGGACTACCTGAAAGCAGATAATCCTGCTTGTTCTGAAAAGCTCTCAGGTGCAAAGGCATGAGGGATAGAAGGGCATGTCAAAAAGTAAGTCAATAATAGCTGAAAAATTGTAAATGTTCCAGTGATCAATGATGATGTTGTTGGAGATGATTTTAAAAGCCGAAATGTTAGTGTTTAGTGTTCAAACAATCTTGATCACCTTAACTGTTTCACATGTACATTCAGCAGGGGCTGAGCTTGCTTCCACTTAGGACCTGTAGATGATACAACTAGATACATGGTGTCCTTTAGGCTGCCCCATGGTTGGTACAGAAGACAGGAATGGCTATCACATTGTACGTACTGGCTCTGATTTACCTACTTTGTCATGGAAAGGTTACACTGATCCTGCTCCTGTGGCAACTCTTCCTAAGCAGCTGCTGTTTAAGCAGGGCTGAACCCTGTTTTTTGCTTTCAAATATGTTTTGTAGTTTCTCTGTTCTGGGCAAAATTTTCTTTTTCCTTTTCCTTCTCAAATTATCAAACTGCTGAGCTGAATAAAATGAATGAATGTTGCTTTTAAACATTTTGGGTAATTTGTATTCTTTTTGCAAGTACATAGTTTTAATCACATAAATAATTCACAACTTTCTGTACAGACCAACCTGTAAAGCTTTAAGCCTTCTTTATACACCATTTTAAGCTTACCCAGTAGGGGAGTCTGTCTGTTCTCAACTGCTGCTGCAAGTCAGTGTGTCTGGTCAGCATGATACTATTGTAAAGCGAATGTGTACAATCCATGGATGTGTGATATCTCTGGTATGAGAAGTCTGGCACACAGCAGGAAAGAGCAAATTCCCTTTGCTGGTGTGATACTGCAATGGTCGGACTGCAGTCAGAAGTGTGTAATCATGAGCAAGCCCCGCAATGACAAAAGAAACTTGTGTCTACCTGGCTTTGCTGGGTCCTGGTGCAATCAATTGCTCTACATATTGAATGGAAGAGAGCGCAAAAGCAGCTTCTACTTACCCAAAAATGATCACGAGCCTGTTCTTCCCCTGCCTTAAGATACTCTATATATGTAACCTTAAGGTCATTAAAGAAACCTCTTATTTTTGAAGTCTATGAATTTCTGATCCAGTCCACTGTTCGGTTTTACAGAATCCTTATTTAACAGGTGTTAACACCTGGTGGCAGCTGAGCATGTCAGCATTTTGTAAGGTAAAATCACTGAACAAAATGAAGGTTTGACAGCCAAAAAAAATTTTTCAATAAAATCATGGATCTGGTGGTAGAATATAGAGAGGTAAATGTAGTGGGGAATTTGGAGATTGATACTGGTACTCAGCACTCACAGAAGTACTGAGCTTTGGAAATACTTCTATTTTCTTATTAATTTTTTATTTTTATGGTAAAGGACTACATGTTGTCAGTAGACCTCTGTCACGTTACAGATCTGGTGATATATATAAGCACCAGAACTGTACTGCGATCTGTCCAGACATGTTTCCTCACCGTTAGGGAAACCCAAAACATCTAATTCCAGTACCTCTGCCGTTAATACATGGACTACATGTGATATATAGCATTGGAGTTTATATAAATAGCGCTAAAGGCCTGATGAATTTTCTTTTTTTTCTCTCTTTACTTAGTTTTTCCTCAAGAATCCCCAACCTGCTGCTATGTACAATAGACTCCTATATTATCTATTAATAGGAGGCTTTTGCTAGACTCTGAAGCTGATTCTTCAATGTTTGTGTTCCTCGTATAAACTCATAGAAGTGAAGCATGCAGTCTCCAAGGATGCAATTCTAATAGGAAAGGAATTAAGAGAGCTGGCAGTTTCCCTGAGAAACTGACATTACAACAATGCAAACTATCCCAAAAGAGAGTAAGGACAAGGAGTGTAATAGGTGGCTGACTTTGTTACCCATGAGCTGACTTCAAATGCAGCAAAGAATTGTGTGAGCTTTCAGTGATTAAATCACAATGGTCAAAGCACAGGCTTCACAGTCACTTGAAGGGAAAATTAAAAGTAAAAACTATCTACGCCTGTGGTAGGAAGGGAGAATTTTTTGATCTATTTATCAGCTAAGTGGAAACTATCAATAAATGCTGTCAGGAACAGTTTAATATTCAGTGTTTGAGTTTTGTGCTGTTTTCTCTAGAAATGCCAATAGTAGGAGGTAGTGAGCACAACCAATTCTGAGTGAAAAAGCATGGATTTCTGACTTAGAATAGAGGAAAAAGTATATTAAAATATATTGCACTGATATTTTAATACATCTTGGCATTATGAGTTTAATCCTTGGGTATTTGAAAAAAAAAATTTCATGTAGCCTGAGGACTATTAGTGTTTATCTTTTGGAATTTTGTAGATGGATGTGATAATAGAAGATGTGGAAAAGAGTAAAACTGTGCCACTCTTCTCAAAGTGACTAAGAATGGAATTATGGAGCAGACAGGTTAAATTCAATCCTCAAGAGAAAAAAAAAGAAAAAAAAAGCATATAATATGATTATTTGTAAGTATCTGGAAGATAACAAGGAGATGAGCAGCAGAAAATAGAGATTTGTCAAGGACAGCTTGTGTCAAACCTATCTCCTTTGCTTCTGCAAATAAAGTAACAGACTCTGTAAGTGGAGTAAGAGTAGTAGATGTCATATAACTCAATTTTTAAAGGCTTATTCTGGTATAAATCAAAGATGTTAAACTTATTTTCTCCAGGAGAAAATGTACCTTGATATATCAAGTCCACTTAAGCAGTTCCAGTGGAGTATCTTTGTAACTTGGAGAATGTGAACACAGAAACAACAAATCTTGGGTAGCTGGAACCAGCAGAAGTAACCAGACATAACAGGATGAATAAAGTATTATTGAGGAAGTAAGTTGCACACAAAATTTAGTGTATCATTTTAATAAGAACTATATGAAAGAGCTTTATGCTTGCAAAAAAACCCTGTGAGGGAACCTTGGACTTTTGAGTGGATACATTTTTTTTAATACAACATTGTCAGAAACAGGTAATAAGCATTCTAAAGTCTTTTTTTTCTTGAGACGAATAACAAAAAATAGAGACACCAAAAAAATCACTAGTCAATTCCAATTTGATCACTATTGATATTTAAACCTACATAAAGCTTTACTAAGTTAATGGAAGCTATTTCTGAATAAGAATTTTTTTTTTAATTGGATAACAAACGGTTATCTGAGAGATATGTGTTGTGTTGGTACATATGAATCAGAACTTCTTATAGAACCTTATCCTTTTGGAATTAACAATTTCAGAATTTGAATCTAAACTCATAACTTACATTTGGCATTGACTAAACTGGTGATGGAAAGAGTTGCAAGCTCTAATCCACCCTTATGTTCACCAAAAGGTGGTCTGTAAATACTCTCATGTGGGTCACATTTCTATGGATTCTGCAATACAGCGTCCCATGTGACAGAATTTTAAGTTTTCTCTTCAAAGAAAGACCTAACAGGAAGAGCTTCTCTTCAGGAAGACCTAACATCTTCAAGCAATCTAAGCTTTCTACATTTTTCTTTTTTTAAATGAAAAAAAATCATACGGCTTACAGAGGAGTGTTTTGTACCATAGGTTCCTGTTGACAAAAACAAATCTCAAACCAATTGATAACGTTCACTTCTGACATAGCTGGAACTGATAGCAAAGCTGTCATTGGTACAGAATATCCTATAAACCTTCTTCACCTCAGTGATGATTTTGTGGGATAAATATTTCTAATTAATATAAAATTAATATAAAGCTTGGGAAAGGAGATGTTTTAACATTTGTAATTTTGATTTTTCTACCCAAATGCATTGTAAGTAGTAATAAATTCAACTAATTTCCCCACCAGTCATGTCTGTTTTTCTCTGGCTTTATCTCAACCCGCAAGACCTCTGAGTCTTAATTTTCCTGTTTTCTCTCCCCTCTCCTACTGAAGCTGGGTGTGAAGAAGTGACTGGGTGGGAGTTTTGCTGTTAGCTGGGGCCAGCCCACTACAATTTGCAAGGTCATGAGGAAGTATAACAGCAGATTAGAAAAGTCAGTGGCAAATGTTCAAAGCTGTGCTGAGCAGGAAGGCCAGGATACCCAGCCCTTACATCACTCGTAGACTCATAAAAAGATGAAAATAGCAATCTCTAGGGAGAGCATGAATAAGGAAGGATGGTTCTGCTGTCAAATTAACCTCCATTACTTCACCTCTCTTCAAGAAGAATGTGTTACTGACAGGTGCCCTAGAACTATAATCATGTATAATTGTATTGGGAGTGATTTTGTATCCCGTGAGATTAAGCACCAATGTTTTTTTAGTTAACACCTTAGAAAAACTGGACTGTTAAGAGTTTTTCGCTACTTTTAAGAAAATCTCCTAGTATTATTCACTTTCCTGCTTTTAAGTGCCTGAAACAGCCATATGACACTATTCTCTGGAGCAACAATAAACTGGTAAAGCAGAAGGAGGTTAGTATGGCTGAATTGTGTTTCCTTGTTTTATTTAATTGTTTTCTGATTCCTTTTTCTCTATTGGAGGGTTGTGGAACATAACATTTTATTTCAATATTGTCATGATGATGGATACATAATTGCAAAAGATTTCCTGGAATACAGAGAGTGGTAGAAAAACTAATTCAGACCTAAGAAAAGATATTAGGGTACAGACTCTGAATCAGACCTGTGACTCCATAACATACATTTTTGCACCTCTATGTCAAGCGGAAGGTCTGCACATCTGGAAACTATACTCTTCTAAAGCAATACATTTTTTCTCAAACAAAATAAAGACAAAAGAGAAGTCAATAAGTTTCTACTCCCTCATCATTTTTTCTAAAAAAAAAAACCACCACATGAACTCCTTAAAAAAACAGTTGTTGCTTTCTCAGACTGACAACGTACCATTTCGTAATCAGTTTACCTCTTTTTTGTATATTAATTTCATGGAAGAGTTATATCTGCATGCCACATGGCTGAGCCATTGCCTTCCCCAAGAGTGTGGACAATGATTCCAGTACTTGAAAGGTGCCTGTAAGAAAGCTGGGGAATAACTGTTCATGAGGGCATGTAGAAACAGGATGAGGGGTAATGGTTTTGAACTATAAAAGGGGAGATTTTGGTTGGATATTAGGAAGAAGTTCTTCAATATGAGGGTGTTGGATCAGTGGAACAGGTTGTCCAGGGAGGTAGTGGAGGCCCCATCCCTGGAGATATTCAAGGTCAGGCTTGATGGGGCTCTGAGCAACATGATCTAGTGAAGATGCCCCTGCTTACTGCAGGGGGGTTGTACTAGATGACCTTTAAAGGTCCCTTCCAACCTTACACATTCTATGATTCTATGATGTCAGGCACTACCACTTTCTCTGAAGAATACAAGTGATAAAAGCATTTTCCTGAAATGTAGCTTGAAGCTTTGGAAGGAAGGGCTCTGAGTAGTGTTGTGCCGGTGATCCAGCACCATGGGGGAGAAGCAACATTTACACCTTTTCTCTTGCCAGATGTAGAGCTGAAAGGCTCTGTATTAGCCTTTGTGATATGAGTGACTGCTTACCCAGTCCAAATTGCAGCAGCATGGTATCAGAGAATGGTATCAGACCAATGTCAGCATCTACATCTGAGTATACTGGGCTGGATATCTTTACAGTAACCACAGAGAAACAAGAAGCTGAGGGCAAGATTCATATCCTGAATTATACCTGTCCTACAAAAATCATGTATAATGCCTATATCTCTACTTTGGTTATAATGTTAAAATGTAAATGCCAATAATGTAATTTTCTAACTTTTAATGTGACAATCTCAGCTGTAGACATCTGCAGCTGAAATGAAAGTATTGATGCCTTTCCTCATTTAGCCTCTTTTCCCTATTTTATCACAGTGATTAGGACCACAAAAATTGTGGTGGTCCTGCATTTTAAGAATTGATTGTACTTTGTGACAGTTCAGTAATAACCTCTGGCAGCCTTTGACAGGGAGTCTATGCAATGTGTAGGTGGTGAGTCTCACATATTTTGAATCTAGTGCCTCATCTGCAAGTTTACTTCTACCCATCACATAAATAAGTATTATGTTCATACAAAAAGAAAATCTCACCTGTTTTCTAAACTGCCTACTGAGCTGCAGATGCTAAAATCCTGTGTGATTTGATTCTCTCTATGGAATTATTCTCTTTTAAAAATACCTCAAAAAATGAACAAACCAACCAATCTCCCCCTCACCCAAGAGATAATCTATAATTCAGAATGAAAAATCTAAAAAGCTACATGGCTACCTGCTTCAGTGGAGGAATAGCTCTGTTAGAAAAGAACTTTTTACTGGATGAGTAGTCCCTGAAATGACAAATGAGCCCATCATGGATACAGATAGACGCTTCCCTAAATGGCCATTGGAAGTACACTTTTCCAAGCTCTTCATGCAAACTCTGAAAAACCTTGGTGATACTGGTAATTAGAAGATTTACAGGTGTCTGAACTATCTACATTTCTTGCTACCTGTAGCCAGCATAAATCTATTAGGTGGACAAACATATCTTTCCCATCTGCAGAATTCATCCTTCTGAAAGTGGCTGAGGCTTTCTACAGCAATGGCTAGAAAATTATTTTGAAAAATGCCCAGACATTATGCTAGCACAAAAAACATCCTTCAGGGTTTTTTTTTTTTTTTTTCCCAGTGCTCAGACACAGAAAAAATTGTGATCTGGAAAAGTATTCTAGTAGATGACATTTAAGTAAATATGCCCACGATATATTCTGTTTTTCTTTATATTGCTATCTACAGTAAAGCTATAAGTAGACCTACACAACTTTCCATAGTTTTAAATTTCCATTCTCAGGCAGTCCTTAGCAGAAAAATTTCTAGAAATTTTTAATTTTCTATTTACTTCTTATGACAGAATGATAGGGGTTGGAAGGGACCTCTGGAAACCATCTAGTCCAGCCTCCTGACCACAGAAGGATCACCAACAGCAGGCTGCACAGGACAGCATCCAGGCGGGTTTTGAATGTCTCCAGAGAGGGAGACTCCACAACCTCTCTGGGCAGCCTGTTCCAGTGTTCCGTCACCCTCACAGTAAAGAAGCTCCTCCTCATGTTTAGGTGGAATTTCCTGTAAAGATTTTGTAATTCATGGGCAACATCTATAAACTAACTGTCTCTCCTCATATATACGTCTGTGATTTTTTTACGACAAGTTATAATTACAGGTAATGAATCTTTCCCTTGTTTAAGAATTTTCAGATGGAGGGACATCCTTAGCCACTGGATCCACTCAGATTCTTTCATGAAGTCATGTTATTTAGCAATAAAAGTATCAAGCTCTACTCAAAACAAGATTTTAATTTTCTTTTTCTTTTTTTTTTGATTCTCAGCATTGTGATTGGGATATACCTCCTAAATATTTTTCTGTTAATGACACATTTTCTTCTCATTTCTACAGGAAATTAATTCAAAGGTAGTCTTGTGCTTTATTTCTGCCAAAACAGTCCTTTATAAAACATACATTTCCTCTTCCCTCAGGTTGCTCACCATTCTCCTCTTCAGTCCCCATTTTCCAGTGTATTTATGAGTCTTGTGGTACCTGTCTGTTTTCATTTTGTCAGTTTTTGCAAGTCCATTCTCTTGGTTTTTGCTCACAAGATGGGCCTCATGTCCCTTATAGCATTCTATAAGCTTTCAATCTCAGTTCAGCATTTGGAACAGGAATCATTACGATTGTAACCAAAAGTCCAGAATTTTTTTCTTTCCTGTCTGTCACTGTGCAATTAATACTTGTAAATCACGACTGGACATGCATTCATGTATATGTCTTGGTATATGCCAAGCTTTTGTTGATGTTTTTTATGGTGTGATCATCCCAGCAGTTCTTTATGATCTTATGATTCACTGAAAAATATGTGTCTCCTCTCTCTTTCTCTCTCCTTGTTACTATTGCAGAAGCCTCTTCCAGACACAAGGTCAAGGTACAGATTGACATCCTCTTCAGGTGGGCTCAGTATTTCAGACCCTTTTATTTCCTTGCCAAGTGTTGTCCCAGAAGTGGGGTAATTACCCAGTGTAAAGTGCGCCAGTACATACACAGAGTGGAGGTATTTGATTTATTCCACATCTATGCAGAGACAGGTGCTAGGTGGCCAGTCCACAAAGCCAGCACACATAATCTACAACATACTTATCTCATTACAGGGTTAGAAAAACCCACCTAAATTTCTGCTAATTGGTTAGTAATCATCTACTATTCTTCATGCATATTCAAATTAGCATGCATATTCCTTGAAGGAGTGTGTGGATTATTTGCATAGTCCTTTAATTGGGTGGGTGGTAACATTACTGCCTACTTTTGTTGCCTTCAGGCCTCCCTGGCTATCCCCCAGCTCTGGCACCTGCTGGGGCAGGAGGTTTCCCCTTTATCACTCTTTCAGCTCTTCTCCAAGGATACTTTTCAGCAAAGCGTGCTTCTTATCAGCCCTTCGGCTCTTCTTCAAAGGCAGAGCTGCTAGCAAAGCAAGGTGGTACACTGAACCCTGAATTAACCAGTGCCTGAGCACTAACCCAAACACATTTCTGTCCCCATGAAGTGGAAAATTCTGCCTTAGAGATATCACAAGGAGTCTGGCATTTTCATGAGAAGCACTGAGAGAAACTCACTAAGCTGCTTCTTGTTCAAATCTGCACTTCCCTTGTATGGAGTTAACACCTCGCTCTCAAAACCACTGCAGGTGTTGGGGTCCTAGATGCTAGCTTGTCCTGTAGAATTAAAACAAAGTCAATATCCTCTCAGAAGGTCTCTAGAAAAGCTTCACTGTGAAATGTGCCTATTGCCTTATCTCAGTCATTTAACAAGCTATTAGTAGCTTAGTCAAGCAGAGGAAACAACTTAACTGAACTGCTTAAATAACATTAGCAGTTCCACTCCAAAGAGGTGAAGTTCAAGAAAAGAAGATTGAATCTGCTTCCTCAAGAATCATTCAGTGCTGAAAGGCAGGAAAAAGGAGGAGAGTAATGAACCCCTGAACAGACCTTAAGTAATAACGGAAATACAAAATCTAGCATGCTTCCTAGAATTTTTCCTACAAAATCCAATTGCAGATGTAGCATGTGAAAAAAAACATAAAGACTATGACTATGCAGGCTAATAAACGTCTCTAACTTGTCTCCTGAATGCTGGTAAGGAGACTTATGCCTGACAGATTTCATCTTGGTATCAATAAAAGATTAAATACTTAAGTTTTATTCTATTTTGACATATAACTCTAACAAGTCTTTGGAACTTTCTGGACCATTTTTAATGTTTTGGGGGGCTTGTGGGGTTTTTTGTATGTGTTTTGGTTTTATTTTTTTCTTCATGAAATTTTTTGACTGTCTGATTTCCCTGTAGCCTGGATTGAGTGATTGAGTGACAGGTACTTTCTGAATGGGAATCCTAAAATCAGGTTGTTGGAACCTTCCTGAATCTCTCACCAACCCATTATAATTCTCCTAGAAAGATGAAGGTAAAAAGAAACACACAGCTGGATATACTAGTTTAGGAATTAACAGTGATGAAGTCACTCAGCATATGTGCTTTCCAGGGCCACTACTAGCTAGAAGAGTTTCTTGGCATGAGCAGTGACAGCAGGAGCAATGCCAGAGTCCTGAGGATTAGGGAAGTGTTTGCACAGGTTTGTACTCAGCACTCTGTCTCTCTCTAATGGTGTCAGTTAGTCCTTATGGACCTACTAGATCTTTAATGCAGGGGTGGAAGATCACACTATGAAATGGAGGTAACTCCTGCTTCTGACGATCTACTAAAGTTAATTTTTCAGCTGGCAGCAAAGTGCTGAGGTAGGTCTCCATTCAGTCTATCTCACCCTTCCCTGCTCAGATTTGTGTTCGTGACAAACACTTTGTTCTTGAAGGAAATTAAAAGAAACTGGAGATTGAAGTGATCCTTAATTATTGAGAGAGGTTTTATTCTCCCCTGATTTCACATGAACTCATATTCTACCCATCTGTGCAATACAATCTTTTGTCTTCTAGCCAGTGTCGCTGAGAGTAGATAAGTGTTTTGGATTAGTGCCTTACAATATGCCATTCAGCTGAAGCCAATCTAGTTCTCTTGTACTTACCTATAAGACATACAAGTCATTTTTGTCTGCTGGATATGTGTGACACTTATAAACTGTTTGCACATTGTGATATACATTTGTTTATACTAACCTGGTAATTTCAGTAGTTTATAAAATTAAGTCTTTGATAATGTATTTTTCTTTGGCACTAGACAAACGATAGAAAATTAAGATTGTGAAAAGCTGAAATTCACTTGAGCTCTGAACATCTTTCTTGGTCCTTTGTAGTATTTTCTGACACTAAAATTTAGACAGTAAAATGTTATGTTGATTATTGTAACATGTCCTAGTAATTTGAAACTTGGATAAAAGCCTGTTGTAGTGAATCTCAGTAAAAAACCTTTTGTAATTTACTCATTGACTATAAGCTGTTTAGACCTACAGATCTTCACTGAGATCAGAATCTGTGCAACCATGCATTAAAGAAATAATAGCGTATGTAATTTGCAGATTATTTTTCTTTTCTATTTTCAGAAGTTTGACCAGAAAGGAGCTTTAGTTTATCAGATCAGCTACTGAATGCTTCCACACTTGTTTTATATTCCTGAGCTTCCTAGTCCTAAGATTTAATTTAGCGAGATACTGTTTTCAGCTCAACATGAAGAGACAGATCACCATCAAGTCCCTATGTTCAGATAATCAATAATTTGTTTAAATTATTAAAGAGTCTGACAGTTTAAAAGCATGTCTTTTGACTATTTAAATTTGTAAGATTTCCCTTCCTGATCCTGCTTTAGTCATGATTTCTTTTGCTAAAGAGTTGCTTAGTATCAGGTATATTCTTCTAATGAAGGTAGTTCTGCGCTGTAACAAGTTTACAGCTAAGTAGATGGAAATCATCAGTGCTCTCAGGATAAGAGCTCAGGAATGACTGATAGCTATTTCCTGTGATATCTCCTGGTGGCTTGAATTTTTTCCAAAAGTCAGATGCGAGAAATATTTTTCCAAAAGTAAGATGTGAGAATAGTATGCAGTATTCTCCTATCAGTTTCATTATTTTTATATCCATGGGTAAATTAATCTCCAAGATACTATGCTTTACTACTTTGCTTACAAATTCAGAAAACAGTTTTTTTCTTACCCAACATATGAAGAACCACCTCCTAAAATGGTTAGATTTTTTTTTCCTTACTAATGGTTTTCAATCCATGAATACTCCCTTCATAAGGTATAGCTTTCCTGTATGTACAGCTCTAACTGTGGCTGCTTTAAAAGGCTGTTAGATTTAGCATAGTTCAACACATCAACTGTCTTTTCTTTGTAATTAATTACGTTTTCAGAGGTCTTTTTGCTATCAAAACATTTTATCAACAGTTATTTGATATTCACTTTTGCATGTTCATAAAAGGTTTTAATAGTTCCCTAACTCTGATCCTTGTAAATTGTCTGTAGATATGTGATCTGTAGATGGCAATCTCCCTGTTGTTTTTTTCTTAGAACTGTCGGTCTGCTACTGATGTCTTTAATTTGTAGTACTTTTATATTGCTAATGTGACATTCTTAATCCTAAAATAGCAATTGTAAAAAATCAAACAGTTATAAAGCTCTGAGAATAGTGTATGTAAATAGTTATCATTATCAAAGAACAAGTAATAACATCAAAAAATTAATTTCTATAGCTGTCATGTTGAAACTATACTCTGTGTCTATGGACACAGATTATAATTGTTCAGACATAGTTCTTCCTTCTCTGAGCACCAAACATTAGTTTCAAACAGTGTGGGTAACAGTGCATCTGTATATGCAGAACACAATTCTTTCATTGCTGTATACACAAAGCTGGTACGTGGTATTTCTTCTCTCATGATAACTAAATAGACCTCTGGTGTATTTTGAATTCATACTATATGACCTTGAAGGTCTCTACCTAAGAAAAGAGTTCTATAGGAAGCATAATTAATTGTTTGGAGCGCAGTGCAATCATTCTGGTTTTCTAAAATGAATTTTGCCATTACTACATTGTGCTAGGAGAATAACATCTTTTCTGGTCAAGAGTGAAAAAGGTACTACATATACCTATCCATCTAATGTATAATAATCAAGAGTTATTCAACATTGGAAAGTAGGTTGGGTGCCTCAGGAGAAAGACATGACATGGATGTCATTCCTTGCATACGTAATTTTTTGGCATTTCCATTCACCAGCTTCTGACCTAAAGCTTTGCAATTGAAGCATATTAATTACAGAACATTTCAAACCAAGGGTCATCATATAGACCTGCAAAAACCCTGAAAGAGTTCCCTGTACAGAAGTCTGCCTCTTTAAAGAGATAAGAAATTGAATGTCATATACAGTGGGTGTTAATTGTGTTGCTTATAGAGATAACAGAAACCTTTTAGATGCTGTGGTGATGACAAAAACATAAAAACAGACTAGCTACATTGATATCCCTTTCTCATTATAGCAGTGTGGTTTTTTATTTATTTTGTTGAAATTCTGATTTCAAAATGGTTTGCAAAGTTGAGCCCTTATTCTTGCAGGTAAGTTCAAATATGAGGAGTACTGCTCTAAAAGTCGTTGCTGGGTTGTTTGTTTTTTTTTGTTTTTTTTTTTTTTTTTTTTTTTTTTTTTTTTTGTTTGTTTTTGTTTTGTTTGTTTTTTTTTTTTCTTCCTTTCCTTTTCCTCTCTAGAGTGTGCTCTTTGTTACATGATTTTTGGGAAAACAACTAGTTTGGACAAGTCCTATGTTCAACCTGAAAAAAAACATTTTGACACCATATTCAAAATCTGTCATATTTCAAGTTTCTGAATAGAAAGCAATTGAAAAATATATGAGCTGAATTACAAAGCAAAAAATAAAGCTCTTTTTGTTATTTAATCAGATATTTATTACCCAAAATATTAATGATATTGAAGAAATCCCAGATACTGGTACAGACAGACCTGTGAAATCTTTGTTCTAACTGACAGTTACTACATGCAAATATCTTGGGAAGTTAAAAAGTACAAAGGGATCTGCATGGATTTAAGAAAATGGGAAGAAACAAGAGAAATAAGACTGATAGCAGTGAAAAAGTTAAAAAATTCTGATTGATACCCAGCAAAGAAGGTAAGACTTGCTGTAGAATTATGTTCATAGAATTAATTTTGTCAGCAGCTGAATTTATACCCTTGATTCAGCTCTTGCATAGCAACACCACTCAGGATTTAGGTAAATATGCTGAATTTTGGCATGTTTGTTCCAACCCAATGATCTCCTGGATTTTCATAAGAAAAATACAGTAGTAATGCTCTACAGAGGGGGATCTAAATGAGGTGAAATGTTGTAGGGAGATATTTTCTCTTTTACTAGACGCGATGAAAATGTCAGTAGTAGAGTTTCTAACAGTAATGGCCCAAACTGTTTAGACCAACAGATTTGCTGAAATTTGTTGCCCATTTTCCCATCACTCCTTTATTTGATTTTTATCAATGTTTGCTTTTATGGAACATGTCTAGCAAATGTCTGTGATGAAAGACTTTTACCACACTCAAGTGAGCATTTAATGGCTTTTTAAGTGATCGGTAACTATGCAAGGTGGTCCATGAGATCTTTCCATGAAGCAAGAACTTGGATGTATTTTATATGAAACAACCACGGTATAAAATTTAAAAATTATCTATCAAGCATGAACCAGATGTTAAGATGCCTCCAGCTTTGTGCCTTATTTACCAACTATGCTTGTCAAGAGTATCACTGAATTTTGTGGCTTTTCTGTAGAAAGACGTATTTATTTTCTATTTGTTATGAAACTTGGAATCTCTTGCAGCATACTGGAGAGTAAGTCCAGCTACATTCCTCAATATGTTTCTTAACCATATTATAATATGTAGTAAGTATTAATGCCATTGAAAGTATCAGTTACAGATTGCCTTTTCTTCCAGTCAAAATGAATTAGTCAATAATAGCTTCCCACTTTATTGATACTGGTGCCTTCACACAGCTTTAGCCTTACTATAAAAAAGCTTCCCTCCAGCCCTGCACATCCCCTCTAAAATCACATTATCAAAGGAAATCTCTTTTTTGTGCCTTGTTACCATACAATTTAACTCTCTACCATCTAAAACTATTAAAATAGAGGTTATGACAATGCAATTCACTTCTTAAGGGGTCTCAGCCCAGGTAGACTTTTTTGTATTAATTCAGTTTTATCTCAAGATTTTGGTCTCAGCAATTTCAAAAAATCCTTCAACTTTTTACTGTTTACTTCATATGGAACCCCACAAGACAAATATAACTTTGCTCAGGAGACAAATATTTAAAATGAACTCAAGCTTTGTTCTGCTTTAAGCAAGAGGCAGCGATTCCAGACTTCTCTGAAAAGGTCCCAAACATTGCTGGCAAGCTGGAGCTCTTATTCATGAAGCAAGTGGTAAGTCACGTGGGACGTTTTCATCCAGGTACCACTGTCCTTATGAAATGACTCTTTCATTTCTCTCGGTGATGGCATATTGTTTATGGATTGAGTAAGAAATGAAAAGAGGAAAAAATGTCTCCTGAAGCACTTCTCAGCAAAGGTTAAGTAGGAGTTATGCTTCGTTTGTTTTGCTTTTTCTTTTCATTTCTTTTTTCCTTTTTTTTTATTATTTTCCTAATAGCAGGGCAGTAAGACTCATACAGGAAAGAGATTTCTGAATAGCTGTGAGGAGGATTCCCTTTTAAATAAGGGATGAGATGACAAGAATCATCATTGCCACTTCAGACTTCACTGTTTTCCCTCAGAGATGAATTTTTACTTTGAAGTTGAATGTAGAGTACAGAAGTAGTTTTATTGCCTTGGGATGGGAGCAAAAGCCAGACTAGTCAGCTGTGATCTGCACCATGCTCTCCTTAAGTAATCTACCCCTGCTGACACATGTTTTTCCCTTTGCTGTAATTATTCTTGTTTGCATCTGGCCAATAGACTGAAATATAACCAAAATTTGAGTCTCTAATCAGCTCTATTCACCCAGATCCTGCCTACCTGTGCCTTGCTTATTTCCTTCTACTTTCTTTGTATGTGCCTTGTTTCTTAAGATCCTTCACAATATACATGCCGAGTAACACTCAAGCTTGATTTACATGTACAATGCATTTGTGCACAGAGGAGCAATCACACCAAGTTTATACACAACCCATCATTAATCCGTTCAGTGGTGCATTCCCGTGTTAGCATGGAGACTCATTGACTTTCCAGAATCACACAGGGCGAAATTCACTGCTGTTATAAGGCCTTAGCACGAGTTTTCTCCTCTGTGATATGTGACTAATATTATCCACTTTACATCAGGAGGCTACAGCTCTGAAGCTCAATTCATTAGCATTTATAAAATATATAAAAACCTGGAAGTGAAATATGTTATCTGCAGAAAAAAGTCACTGCTAAAAATATAAGTAAAAATTATGCTAACAAGTGAATTGTCCTTTTTCATTAGCAATGCTGCTTTTCCTATCCCTGCCATTCTCACATTTTCTGTTCTGTGAAATCTTGCATTCATTTTGCTGTCTGATTTTTCAGTCAAGCTCAGAACTTTCTCAGCAAGACCTGAAACAAAACCGGACTGAAGTGAAAAGTGGCTGTAACACTTAGCTCTCAGAAGCTTTCGGGAGTAGTAGCATCAAACAAAAGTAGCATTTAACAAGACATCCTTCCCCTACTGTATGGTTCTGCAATTCTTCAGTCAAACAGACAATTCTATGTTGATAAATATCTCCAAAGTTGATTTGGCTAATGAATAGAGTTGAATTATCTGTGAAACAATACTGTTTGTTATGCATTAAGATTACACAATATACTTTTTATTATTTTACTTTATTGACTTAGATACTTGCAGAAATTTCAGTTGTCAAATTGCTAGTGAGTCTTCCACCATATAAATTCACTGAAATGTCTTACAACTGTCTATACGGAGGTTACTTGACTTAAACAGAAATTTATGGTAGTCTTGTGAAACTTGGGGAACAGTTATTTATTCTAAGGGCTACAATACAGAAAGGAAACTTTATAGTTTCATCAAGACCACATTTTCTTGATAGTGGACAGTACTCTTGTATTAAGATTTGCAATCCAATTTTCATAAACTTTAATTAATTATTTAAAATGTTACTTATTATCTATTTCAGTCTATTTAAATACAGCTTTTTAATTAAGTCATAACTTTTTTTACTGTATTAAAATTAATTTTAATTTGTAGCTCAACCACAGTAGAATCAATATTTAGCAGATATTTGCTAAAGTCTGTTTAAACAATGAAAATATTCCTTCCATGGATGTAAGTAAATGAAGACAAATACCATGAGTTTTAAGAGAATGACAAAATGAATATTTAAGGATTGAATTTCATGCTCTTTCTTAATACAAGACTTCTGAAGCTGCATACATACATTATTTCACTGCTCAGAACACAGCCAATTCTTACCCAGCCTTTTGTAAACTCTTAGCCTTTCTCTAATTGTCATCATGCTTCTCAAAAAAATTGTATTTATGGCTCAAAAATTTTCCACCTTTCCATCCATTGCAATTTATTCTTTAATAAAATGAATTAGATCGAAATTTTTAAAACATAGAGCCTGACTTTTCCTGGCGACGGGATTGAATCACAAGATGACAGAAAACTTTCAGCACTTTGGGAAAGAAATTCAGCCATGGAAAGTCTCTGACTGCTCCAACTCCATCATCTGTTAAGAAGTTTAAAACTGTAAGTCTGCAACGCTCATTAACAGTCACTGCACCCAACCCCTGCCATCGAGAATTTAGGTCTATGTATTTCAGCAGTGATTCTAAATTAGTTTTTTAGGCTTCTTGTATTACAAATGAAGAGATATATGAACCTCATTGAATGGGTCAGATCCCTCTCAGGAATTTTCATTTCTCTTGGTTCCTTTGTAGCAAAGTTGTGCTCTGCACAAGTGGCTGATGTAGGCGCTTTGGGAATTTCTTTCTTCCATGTCACAGCCTTGCCTGGGTTACAAGTCTGGGGATAAATTGCAGGTTAGGCAACAAACTCTCATACACACATGTAATTTTAGGTACACTATACATAGTTTTTTACTTTTCTTTTAATTTTGATGATATTTCTTTCATGGAATTGTAACCTAAAAACAAAAAAAGTAACACTGCTTAGCTTTATGTAATATTTGATTTAGCCTCCCCTTTCACCATTTAATGTAGGAATGCTATAAGAAGCCTAACAAGATAAAATTGTCACCTCACAGAACAACTAGGAAACAGGCACTCAGCATTAAGTACTTTGTCTTCCTTATATAATGAAGAATGAATAGAGGGGAGCTCTTTGATGACTTTTTAATACTTACTGATATAATTGACTTTTTCTTTTTTCTTTTTTTTTTTTTAATTAATAAATCAAACTTAGGATACATTCTCGGAAATAATTACTAGTTTGTAGTCATGATTTTCCAGATCAGGTGCACTCACTTAAAAAAAACCAAAACAACAAAACAAGAGGGAAATAAAAATGATCTATAACTATAAATCAGTTTGAACTGAAATATCTTGTTTTGAAACTGATTGTAAAATGCAGAGCTTTACATTCCTTTAGAAAGAAAGTGGCAAGCATAATTTTCTTCTGATTCCTCTGTTTCATAACAGGCCAATTGTTTCAGTTTCTGCATCGTTCCTTGTATATTCTGGGTCTCACCCATATTTCTCCCTGAATAATGAGTCCTAGAAATTACATGAGGTGTTCAAATGAGGTAAATCTCACCAACAAACCTGGCCAAAAGGAGAGAAAAGGAAATAGAAGTGTTACGTTCCTCTGGCAATGAAAATATCTCAAAAAATCCTATGAAAAACCTTAAACTCCTTTTAATGACTTCCTCTTTATATGGTCTTTTTTATAGTCAGAAACAGAAAAGGATTTTTGTCCAGTATTAATAAGTTGGAGATAAACTGACTTCAAAGTTAATTGCACAAGTTCCTTGACTGTGATACAGAAATATAAAGCTCTTATTTATAATTTTCCTTTATATTCTAGTACTATTAGTTGTAAGAAGTAATTATCTGGTAAAAAATATACTCAGGGTATGATTTGGAGAAGAGTGAGACACCTACATTTATCTCAGTTCCTCCTATTCTCATTCTAACAAATACATTTGGTGGAGATTATATGTCACTTTGCCTTATCCCACAGAGGCATCTAGCCACGTTTTAGATGTTATTGGACATCTTGATAGGATCATAGATGCCTCTTCAGAAGCATGTGTGTATCATATCTCCTTACTTAGGTGAATGACTTGTACTCATTTCAGCTGAGAGTTAATTGCCTTCATAGTAGATTGAATGGTGATATGTTTTGTTTTTGTGATCAAAATAGTGTTGATAGCACAATGATGGTTTAGCTGTTGCTGAACAGTGCTTACACAGAGCCAAAGCCTTTTCTGCTTCTCATCCCACCCCACCAGTGGGATGGCTGGAGTTGCACAAGTATTTGGGAGGGGACAGAGCTGGGACAGCTGACCCCAACTGACCAAAGGGATGTTCTGTATGATATGACCTTGTGCTTGACAATAAAAGCTAGCAGAAAACAAAGAGGAAGTAGTGGGCATTCAGAGTTATATGAGGTATTTGTTTTCCCAAGTCATGATGGAGCCCTGCTTTCCTTGAGATGGCTGAACACCTGCCTGCCCATGGGAAGTGGTGAATGAATTAATGGCTATGCTTTGCTTTGCTTTTGTGTGCGACTTTTGCTTTACCTATTAAACTCTTTATTTCAACCCAAGAGATTTTACTCTTTTAACCCTTCTAATTCTCTACCTCATCCTGCTGTGGGAAAATGAGCAATCAGCTGTATGGTGTTCAGCTGTCTACTGCAGTGAAACCACAACAATATCTAAGATCATCTCCAAGAGCGCTAGACATGCTTCTGGTCAAACAACTCTCACTGCAGATGTTTTCTTGAGGGTAAGCTCTGTCACTTCATGCCATTCTTTGGCCGTATTGACTGTTGGAGAACTTAGACATTTGTTGTACATGGAGAAATCTGCACACGAACATCCTATATGTAGGTATCCTTCTGTAGAACTGATTAACCTGTAAATTTTCCACAGAATAAAGGATTCTTCCAATTATGGACTATTATCTGCTACTACTGTCCTAATAACCATCTTATCTGTGCTTCAAACCACCTCAAGAGAGAAGGTTAAACACATTCAAACAACATTACAGCAAAATGAGGTCTTCCGAGGACATTGGTAGGCAGGGGCTGGAATCATGATAGAGGTAATATCATCTGTGCCAACACCATAGTCCAGCTCAACATGCCCAGTAGCCCAGTTGTACTTAACCAATTTGGAATGTCTTCACAACACTTGGACTGCTTTAAAGCGTCTGAGCATCAATGAATATTTTCTTTTATTGTTTAGGCAAACTTTTAATGAATTTTGTATTTTTTTTTTAATTCACGCTGTATCTTGCAGTTCTTTCTTTGAAATTATCTGCTGCAAGATGACAACTTGATTTTTCCTGTAGTTTGTCACAAGGGAGTTAAATTGTTGATGCATTCTACTCTAATTGTATTAATATTGGCTCAACTGGCATACATTTTACTCAGAATGTCACTAGGCCCTCTTACTTCAATGGAAAAAGGCCATTGATTTTTCATTTAAAAAGACACAATTCAAATTTGTCTACAAAAGAATAATTAAATACATATTTTGCTTAGCTTCAGAATCTATTTTATTAAATATACAGTCAGAAATTTATCCAAAGACGACTATTAGCTTATACTACAATGACAATGATCTATTCTAAATGCGAACACATATATTAGTACACAGAGGAAAAAAATACATACAGATACAGTGTGAATCCTTGGCTCTCAGAAATCAATATCAGTTTTGCTCCTGACGTCACTAAGGACAGGATTTTCAATGCAATGTTTGCAAACAGTAGCAGAGGGACTGAATGGTAGGAAAACAGACCCTCCTGGTATCCTAAGAATAACTATAGATGGAGCAGCAGTGAATCAGCTTCCTGATAAGACAGATCTCTAACTTCCCCTTTCAGTGACACCACATACTTCGTTGGGAGTTTAAGCTCAGATTTGGGGCTTGATATTTTTGAACCCACACATCTTTTCAAGGAGTCTGGAAGCATGGCTTGTGCTTGGTAAGAGAACTTCTCTCGAGCGAGGGTCTGAAATGAGGGTTTCCATTCATAAGCAAAATGAAGAAATAATGTATAAATTATATGAAAACATGAGAGAAAGTGGAAATCTGATTTTGATTTTCTTGAACTTTCCGGCACACTGTAGATAGCAGATGTTTTGGGTCATGCTTCATTTCATATTAGTGACTAAGAGATAAAAAAGGTTTATTTTCAGGAGTGCTAAGTGGCTGTGGAGCCGATTGCTTCAACAAGATCTCATCAACTCTGCAAATCAATTTTATAGGCTCTATATCATCAGCTTCATGTCTTGTCCACTTCTCTAAAGCACTTAGGTTAAGCACATTGTGTCCAAGAAAGGACAATCAAGCACAAAATCTCGTCAGATAGTCTGTACAGTAATAAGCTCTAAGAAGGTATTCAGTATGTTAAGAATATAGATATGCTTCGTAACATTGTGCAAATGATTCTTCCCCAACATACTGCTCATGTAGGCACTTCTAGTCTTTATTTGATATTTTTTCTATGCTTATAGTAAAAGAAACATCATTTAATCTAGGCAGAGTTTTGAAAGGATTTTGATAGCATGTTGGTTTTTTAAGCTTGAAACCACATATATGAGCATGAGAATTGAACCTAAGAGGTTAAAACAACCAGTGTCTGCTTATCTGTTATATAAATATTGTGGATGGAGATCTGCAAGGTTGGTATGAGAAGCAGCCAAAGCAGGGAGACTTATGGCAGCAGGATGGACCTGTTTTGGCGAGAGAATGAGGAATAAATTTATAGACGGTTTCTACAAAGAATTTTGAAGGCCATGATGCCCAAAGTGAGACCATTTGCTTCATTAACGATGAAATTAATATTAAAATTGACACCACTCAATATCCTAATGAGCTAAAAAGAGTACATGTTAAACATATATAACTATAGTACTCGACTATCCACTCAAATCATGTTAAACGTCATCTGTCATCTGTCAGCTAAGACTGGGATTTAAAGGATGTTGAGGAAGTCACACCTCGAGTGGGGAGGGGAAAGAAATTGAAGACCCCGAAGAGGCAATCAACAGGCTGTGCTCCTCCTCCACCCAAGACAGGGACACCTACTTGGAAAGCAGTTACTATTTCGCCATTTTGGTGAGAATATCGGGAATAGTATTGCTACCATAATAATCTTATATTAGCACTATTGCAGTCAGTTCATTTATCAATGGTAATCCCAAACTCTTTATGTCTGTCACTTTAATGAAGTTTCTCTTAATTTCTAGTTTACAAAGCTGTCTCGGTGAAAGTCTTTTGGGGGTTCTGACAGGTAAATGTTAACTCTGATATGTGGTTACATATATATTATCCATTAGGCATAAACTGTGAACCAAGTCTTGGACTATGAGTGGACCTTGCCGCACCTAGGCTGCTCTCTGAGAAGATTAGAAAGTAAGGGGGTTGCTTCTGAACCTCATGATTCAGTGGGAGGGCCTTGATCATCTACATATCATACTCATTCTGTTTAAATGACAATGAGCTTCATACTTTTACTCATATATGTGGAGCTTGGAAAAGAAAACGTAAACCCATGTGTCACAGGAAAGAAATCCAACAGGGAAAGGTCAAGTTTAAATAAAGCCACACAGTAGTTTTGATCTCGAGCAACCCAGAGGATCAAAAGGACTTGTTTCATATCACCTGTATTTTTCAGTACAGGGACAGTCTATACTTAGCTGGCATTAAGTCGAAATGCCTCTTCCCTGGAGCTTCAGTCTCCAGTTCTAACATACTTAATTGAAAGTGATCTAATGTCAGATATTTGACTGTTTGTTGTCAGCAAAACAAATAATATGCTGTACCACAGGGAATGAGATGAGTCTGGAGGCAAAGGTGAAAGTGTTTCAACATCATCATCAGCTGGTATATGGAATAAAATATTTATTGCCCACTGCTATGGGTAGCTAATTAGATCCTTCCTTCCACTTAAACCTATATGCCATAATTCTTCCTTACTAAAAGATATTCCTTTCATAGCAGGTTTTTGGGCTTGTTTTGTTTTGTTTTAATTGAATTCTGTTTCCAAATAGATTTTTGCTTTCAAAATTTCAAGTAAACAGAGACATAGGAACATAAATTGTGTGACAGACAAGCAGCAGTGATCACATGTAGAAAGTCACAACCAGAAAATTTTCTTTGGAAACAGGTAAGGTTGAAAATTAACTCATCAGATCCTAGCTGGAAATGAATCTTCTTAACGATTTTTGATGTTATTGAAATTACTTCAGAATTCTTGATAAGATAAAATGAATGGTTTTAGATAATTTCTGAGGGTTTTCAGCATTTTACCCATCATCTCTTTATGTCTCTTCCCTCATATCTTATATTTTACCCAAAAATAAAAATCTATCTTTATTTTCTTAAATGTTTTTTCATTAGTTTATTTTTGTTTCTGAGGTATGGCATTGTGGGTTTGTATTCTGAACTTTCAGTCTTTAAATACATTGAAATCCTATGCTTGGGGACAATGATACACATGTAAGCTGGCCATGAAAAGTATTTGAAGACCATATTTGAACATATCACAAATTTATTAGTGTAGAAATTTGTGATTATCACCTACTGATGCATCTGTAGAATGTTTTGGCTTTTGGTATTCCTTATACCTTTCCATTTAAACTGTCTCAAACAAAAAAATTTTGGAGAAATATGCCAAAATTTAACATCTTATAAAAAGCAAGAATTAGGAGCTTAAAATGGTTTGGGATTTATACCCTTAAGGTAGTTCTTTCTTGTTACCATGGTTCTTTATTTCTCTTGTGGATAATTTTTAACAATAGAGGATGCCATACTATTGGTAATGCAGATTTCTTTTGAACTAAAATAAGTAAAATCCTTAGACCATGGGAGCTATAACCTCAAAAATGTCAACACTAGTACATCAAAAGGCCTTTGAAGGACCAGAGGTGTAAGATTACCCATTTAGAGGATCAACCTGATGTAAATATCTTTTTTTATTTCCATGCTCTAATCACCAACACATTAATTTTTCCAGATAAAAGCTAGATACATGGTATAGCTATGCTTCAAAGTAAAAATATTTCATGGGCTAAACCTTACATCCTTCAGAGAGCAGGAGAGTTTGAGTTAGCAGACTTTCAGTCAGCTGGAACATGCTGTTTCTTCTGTTGTGTTGGCACACAGTGCTCCTCCAAAGTGCACAGACCTCTGTGAAGGGGGGTTCCCAAGAAGCAAATGGCCTGAGTACCTGCTGCAATGTGCAGAGAGAGGGTGCAGTTAGCCCTAATTTTTTAATTCTTGTTCCTCTCAGGTCAGGGAGCTGCTGACTCTGGCTAGCCAAAGTCAGGTCCCAAGGGGTACTTATTTGTTAGAGTGACAATTGATGCTGATAGGCAGGTACATTTGGTTTGGGGGAGTACAGTGAAAGCACTGACACTGCGTGTCTCCTGTCCCATCTGGCTCCTAGGTTCTTCCATGCCTCTGCATTTGAAGGCACAGACTTTTGTGCACAGACCTGGATGAGACTCAGAAGAAAGATGAGACTGACACATTTGTTGGCTAACCATCAACCGTCATGCAGTTCTTCATCTGGAAACAGAATTTGGATTCCATTCTGCACACGAGGTTGCTATGATTTTGGCTGCCAAATACAGAAAAGATACCTCCATTCAGAACGAATAATCTCATCTGTGATGCTCAATCCAAAGGACTAGGGACATTTTAGGTGATTTGTGATTGCATTATGTTGACTATTCTGATAAGTGCTTAGAAACATTCCATCTTACACCTTGATGGAGGAGAGATCACCGTCTCTCTGCTGGACATGTTGTTCAACTCTGTTTACTGTTGCCAAAAGGTTTTTGTTCATAAAAGACAACAGCTGGACATCAATATTTTATTTCATCTTGCATGTGTACTCATAAAATGAGAGGTGCATTAAAGATTGTATCTGCACACATACAGAGAACCACTAGAGGCCATCATACACCTCTCTGTATAAACACAAATACATTTCAATTAATGTATAAAATTGACACAAAGGAACCTGTTGATGTCCACAGAGATAGGATGTCCACTGCTGAGATCTCACAAATGGAAAAAACAAGAGGAAAATGCAAGTCCCAGATGGACATATAAAAATAATTGCTTAAATGAAAGAAAAAAAAAGATATTAAAATGAGAAATTAGTAAAATGGTGTTTAAGGGATTACAGCTGGAAGTAATATGTATGGCTTTACTTTATCTACAGCTATGAGAGAAGAGGCAGTTTCCCCACATGATGAGAGAATATAGCTTTGACCTCCAAATGTGTTTGATGGCTCACAGCAGGCTTCCACCACTTTGCATCTATTACAACAAATTCCTGACATAATTTGTCACATCTATTTGTTTCCCAAGGAAAACATATTAAGGTACAATTAAAATGAAAGCTTAAATGTAAATAAGGAACAGTATTTGTACTTTCTAATGAATGTATAAATTTACCATAATGCAATCGCACTCTGTCTTTCTGTTTGATCCTATTAAAATCAACAGGACTGCATTTGACTTTAGCAGGAAATTTATCCACCCCTTCACATCAATACTTTCTCCTTTCTGGGTTTTTTTTTGGTGTTTTTTTTTTTTTTTTTCTTATATGCATTACTGTTATGCCTTGGAGCTCTCTTCTATGGACAGAATTTCCAGTGTGTCAGGCATGAACATGATCTAATGATTAGACTGTAAATATTAATATGTTTGCCTAAATTAAAGCTTCCTTCAGTGATGGCATAATTGTAATTCTCCTTCTCTAATAGAATAGGGTCATGACAGACTTATGCTTTGGAATCCTCTTTGACATCCTTATTGCTGTCTTTTTTCTTTTTTTTTTTTCTTTTTTGTTTTTCTTCCTATAATGCTTTTGTTCAAATGAGGAATTCTCCCACAATAAGACCAAGACTAGAGAAACCCAGCTAGGTTTTCTCAGCACCAAGGTCTGGGTGGTGGCATTCAGTCTTTAAGAAGAGCTCATGACAATGACTGTTCTTACCTTTCGTAGTCAGGTGTGAGATGTACCATGGACAACCTTGTTTCAGAAAAAAAAAAATAAATTCCTCCATTGCCAGAACAAAAGGGAAGAATAAAAACTGTATGTCTTCTTTTTTATGTCTTTATAGGACCATGTTGGAACAAAAATATTTTCTCATCGGAAAAAATAAATTTGCTCCTGAGCATTTAAAATTTATTTATATGAGCTGATATGATATGTAGAAGATATTAATTAATGTCCAAAGGTGTTAATTCCAAGTGATACTTAATACTGAGAAGGGGGAGTTGATTTGCAGTTATGATAACACAACTGCACCTACTCCCATTCAGTGCTAGTTCTTGTCTCTGGCTGCCCAAGAGTGTCTCAGTCCATCTGCAGTTTACTCTGTAATTACAGTGGTGGTTCATTTAATCCAATCATGACTGTGATGTGCCTAACTAAAGCTATTCAGTCCTAGTAGTGTTTGTGTTGGTTTAAACTAGGTCTGTTTCTTAGTGGTTTTGTGGTTTTTTTGTGGTGGTTTTTGTTTTGTTTTGTTTTTAAATAATAATTCCAGTAGGTATAGATTCTAGATCACTAACTTAGCACAAGGTGGACCCTGCTTCCTTAATAACCAACTCTACAAACCTGATCCAGCTCAGAAATCCAGACTATGGAAATTTAACTCATATCAGACAGATACTGCTTATCACACAGCTTTGAGTGACACTATTAGCAAAGCTCGCACAAGTCATTTCTCAGTGTTGGGAGTGAGTACTACTCTTCAGTATGAATAAGAATACCAAAACCTGGGAACAGGTCCTGTTCATATTTTCAACAATGGTAAGATTGGCATGTGGCAGCAGTAAGATGTTAATAAGCTCCTTTTTTCTGAGTGCCTTCTAAGTCAGATTTTAACATGCATCATAGTCCACAGACAGGGAGGAAAAGTATTCTCTGGCAGAGTACTTCTCAGGACCACTAATTTTGTCTAGGACTGGCATCTTTCAGGTTCATTTGACTCATATTTCAA
Organism: Gallinula chloropus; assembly: GCF_964237585.1. NCBI lineage: Eukaryota > Metazoa > Chordata > Aves > Gruiformes > Rallidae > Gallinula > Gallinula chloropus. The sequence continues at coordinate 201,236,420 of NC_140085.1, forward strand.
TAAATGCTCATCAGTGTTTTAGAAGTGCATTTGTGAGATTTATCCTCCTTTATAATCATGATGATACTCAAGGCTTTCATAGTGACAAACAAATTTAATACATCCAGCCTTTCCTTCTTACGTCTGTGTGTTGCAGTTTTGCGTGACAGGGTTCTGGTGAAGAAGAGGGAGGCTGCAGGAAAGGCCTCTGAAAGAAGCAGTCAGAAGCTCTCTGCAGGCCTAACAGAGCAACCACCAAGCAGCTCAAGGCCGGAAACATTGCTGACGAAGGCCGAGCCCATCAGCAATGGTCACAGCGCTTCTGGGAATCACATTCAAGAAGAAAAAAATGCTAGCAGATGCTTTTTGCCACCAGAGAAGGCAGTGTGAGTGAGAAGTTGTAAGAAATTGTGCAGACCCCAAGGCCAGTGAAGGGGGAGAGGAGGTACCCCAGGTGCCAGAGAGAAAGATGCCCCTGCAGCCCGTGGAACAGGTGGAGACACACAGGAGTTGCTGTGACATGCATTGGAGCAAACCTCTGCCAGCATTTGCAGCCTGTGGAGAGAGACAGAGACACAGAGATGAGTGAGAGAGAGAGAGATCCACATGGGAGCAGGTTTGCTGTGGGGGAGGCTTGTGATTCCATGAAGGACCAGGCTGGAGGAGTCTGGGCCTGAGAGACTAAGAGACATTCCATGATTTATGACAGCACCCCACAGAAGTGACCCATGCTGGGGCAGCTGGTGAAGAGCTGCAGCCCTCTGGGAATGGACTCATGTTGGAGAAGTTCGTGGAGGACTGTCTCCTGTGGGTGGAACCCCACACTGGAGCAGGGGAAGGGTATGAGGAATGCTTCTCCACCCCCCAACCCTCCGCCCACTATGAAGGAGAACATCTCATGAGGAACTGACCATTCCCATTCCCCCATTCCCTGCCCCTCCCTGTGCCATAATGGGGGGGAAGAAGGGAGAGAAGGTTGACTAAAGTGAAGCCTGCTAAGAAGGGAGGGGTGGGGAGAGGTGCTTTAAGATCTGGTTGCACTTCTCATTACCTGACTGATGTCACTGGGTGTGTAGGGCAGAGTAATAAATGAGAAGTTTTTTTCCTTTACTCTGCGTTGAGTCTGTTTTGCCCATGACGCTAATTGTGGAATGATCTCTCCCTGTCCTTATCTCAACTCCTAAGCCTCTCAATATATATTTTCTCCCCTGAAATATATTTCTCTCCAGCTGAAAAGGGGAGTGATAGCATGACTTTGGTGGTTGTCTGGCCTCTAACACCACACTGTGTTAGAATTTCACATGGAGTGGTGCATCAAGAATCTGTGCTGGGCTTGCTGATATGGTAAAAATACCCTGTTTGTATGACTGCATTAACCTTAGAACTAGAGGACTTTATGGTATACCAAGTCATTTTTTGTACCACTGCTGTGCTGCTGTGTCCGTATTAAGCCCAGCTGTGGCTCTGAAGAGACTTGCAGTCAACACTGTTTCACAGTTAAATCTTCCAGACATGTTATAACTCCGCTTGCTCCTTGTAGTGTGTAGAGGTCTGTCCAAGTTCTTGGTTCTTCCAAGCCTATTTTCAATGACTCCTCCACCCTCTTCCTGTTGAGAAAACATTACCTACACAGGAATATGGGCTGGGAAAAAATCTAGCCTAACAATCAGCCCTTGACATGCACACAAAGAGCAGCTTGCTTATAAATTGCCTTCTAGATGCAGTGATAACAGCTTGAAAAGTAACTCTACTTGCTCCTGCTTACTTCTGGAAGTTACCACAGCTCCAATCTGCTTCATTTGTCACTTTCTACTCTCTTTTGATTAAAAAAGTGGGGAAAAAAGAAAGAAAGAAAAAAAATCCAGTAGGTTCTAGAACTTGGTATTTAAATATGCAGGGCAGTTTTAATTCCTTACTAGTTGCTGAGTTAGCAGACTGGAGCGGATTGTAAGGTCTGCAAGGGGATGTGACCAGTAACCATCAGCTGTGAGGGCCAGCAATCCTCTTCTAGTTACTCATCCAAAGCAAGGAAAAGATATGTGAAGTTCTTACTCATCTTGTTTCGAGAACCTCAGTGCACCCATGTGATGAAAAACGTGCTCTTCATCTTCAGTATCACTGTCAGGTACTCCATTTGCTGTGAGATTTAAGCAAAGAAAATCATATCCTTCTGCACCATTGTGGCACATCATTTAAACTAATAGAAATTCAGATAAATATCTGTGCTACTCTTCCATAAAGTTAAAAATGTATTAGAAAACCATTTTAGTAAGCTCCTTTTACACGTGTCTTTTCTTTTGTGTAATTCATTGTTTTTTTTATTCCTGACCACTTCAGGTGAAGCACAGTGTTGCTGCTTTTCCTCTTGCTTTTCATTTGAAGCTCTTTATTTGTGTTTGGTTTTGTTTTTTTTTTTTAATTCTTTCATTTAATGTCAATCTGTTTTGCTTAAAAGACCTTTATTTTCCCCCATGTGTGCTCATTCTGTCATTTTCTCTGTTTCAGTTTGTGGTATCAGGTTTATGTTTTAATTATTCCTCTTTAAGGCTCTGTATCCTGATACTATTTTAATTAGGTTGACTTTTCTTATAAGGTTCATAACTTACCCCAGAAGTTATGGACTGTAGGTGGAAATAATATTCATTTTACATGGCGTAGGCAGCAATCGTTACCTCTTCAGGCTTCAGAAACCTCAATCCTATTCATTGGGTTTGTATGTTGACTAAATGTGCTTGCAGACTAAGCAGTGCAGCCATGAACCAAGCACAGTGCTGATGAGAGTTGACTGATAGGAGGCATTAGGCATTTCATCAGGGTCTGAACAGGCAACAAGATCAGTCCACAGTCCCACAAAATGGGCTTATTTGATGAAGAGGTCTGAAAGTAACTGCCCAAAGAGTTGCTTTCCTTTATAAATTATCCCAGTGGCATGGGAAATTGAAGTAAAAGAGCACTGTTTTAATCCTATCTCAGACTGAAAGTTTTCAATTCATTATTTCTGCTTCCTGTGAAGATCCATCCTACCCTTCAGGAGCAGAATTTTTTCCATGATTTCCATCACATGTCATCTGCTTCTCTTTACAGAGAGACACTCGGTTTGATGTTTTTGACAGCTGTGCTGTTTGTTGTATTCACAAACAGATCACTGTTACAAGGATTCATCAAAGCTCAAGTTTTTCTAGAATTGCCAGCCCAGTAACCTGACTGTTCACCTACTTTTTGACAGTCTTGTCCAATTCCTGTTTAATTTTTATGGGAAGCACATTACTCTTCTACGACTGAAAATGGTCCCATGCATAGAATTATAGAAATGCTATTTGAAAAAGATTATGGAGATCACGTGTAAGATCCATCTTGAAGCTGACCACTGCCAGTGCTAGAGTACATTAGGCATGGCTTTCTCTTACCAAGTCTTGACAGCTTCCAAGGACAGAGATTCCACATCCAATATGGGCAAACCATTTTTATGCTGCACCTGTCTAGATTTTTTTTCCCCATGTGCAGTCAGCAGGAAATAGCATCTATAGGATTTTGAGATTTTTTGGTACGTTGGTTTTGTAACTATGTTGCAAGAAGCCCTATGCTGCTATTAACGTTACTGTTCCCCCTAAACCATAGAGAGACTTATTTTAGGCTTTAGACTTATTTTAACCTTTTTGTTTGTGGGTTTTTTTTTTTAAACACAACTGCCTTTAATATACCTTTTGAATGTTTTCAGTAGACTGTATATATTCAGTTAAAACTACAGTGCTTAAAACAACAGATCTGTGCATCTGTGGGAAGCTTGATGAATGCAGGGAAATTTAGAATAACCATACATGCAACAAATGACTGTACACAAGCTCTGGATTATTATGAAGTCTCTTACTTAGAAAGTGGATGAATGCACTTTTTTTAGAGACTATGAGTAGAAGTGGGCAGCACAGGCAGAAACCAGACTTCATATCTATTGTAATGAAATAGTTGGCCTGTGCACTGAACTGAAAGGCAAGTGCAGCATTGCATCAGGCACAGAATTTCAGTAGTTAAAAAAGATAATTAACAAATAATCTTGGACAAAGCATCAAGATACTTGGAAAGATGGAGTAGATGATCAGTTGTTAAGAACCTTGAAATGGAGAGTGAAAAAAGGCTGATAGAGATGCAAGAAAAAACTTATATTTGAAAGATATTCTAAGACACAGGGTGAGGGGAATGGAAAAGGAAGAAATGAAACATGAAGAGGCCAGAAAAGGAAGATACAGTGAGGAGGAAGACCTAAGCACCAAAAGATGAACACGGACTTTATCTGAAGAGGTAAAGTCAAAATTGTAATGCTAGTGCTGAGGAAGAGACACAAGATTAAATGAAGTCTCAGGTTAAGAAATGAAGGAGAACAAAGAAATAAAACTGATAACTTATATAGAAATTATATACATGTATTACACCAAATTTATTACTGAAATCAATGGAGTTTTGAGGGGCTTGATTCAGCTCAGTTTGCTTATGTTATTTTATAAATAATAAATGATAATAAATGATAATTACAGTATTGATCTACCTTTTACATTTAACTGTTTTATTTATATTGTTTTCATTGCATGCCTCTGGAGAGTCCTATGTCTTTGCATTTTGTATTCTGAAATCTCTATATTGAGATTGTTTAGTGTAAATTTTAAGATAATGGAGGAAAGTATCACTTCAACATGATGGCAGAAGCAATAATATTCTCTTTGGTGCATAACACTAGTTAACAGGTTGAGTAACCATGAGACTGAAGTTTGACTGTGCTTATAAGGTCTGGGTTTTAGTAAGACGCATTGTGTCTGGATTTACAGGTGTGACAATAAAAAGAGTTAAATATGTTCAGTGAAACTGAGTGCCATCATGCGTGCAAAACTAGTGTAATACCAACATCACTCAAAATCAGAGTGATACCATTTTTCACTCAGTTTTAACTGAAGTAAATTATTCTATAAGAGACAAAGCAAATTCAAGCTTTGACTGGACAAATATGAGAAAGATACTTGTTCCATACATTTTCTCACTATATGAGTAAGAATGTTGGCGTGATATTTTGTAGACATAGAATACATTATAGGAAACTTCCTTGGGGGCATAGCTATATACAGCTGATGTGTACCTGATTTGATAAAATCATACTAAAAATAAATAAATAAAATAGACCGGTGATTCAGAGTTTTCGAATCTCTGCTTATGTTTTTCAAGTCCAGAATTTTGTGTACAGATTTTATCAGCTGGGGTCATGGTTCCAGTTTTCACTTTGAAAATATGTTGACCCCTGTATGCTGTTTAACTTCTTCCTTATCATTCAAACACCTTTAAAGGAATATTCATGTTTGAATTACTGACAGAAAGACAGATGATTTCTTGTCTCTGATTCTCATCATACAAATGAAGTTTTTAGAAGTATAAGCACTGCATAAAAACTAAATAAATATTGTTCTAATGTTTTGATTCCTTGTCTGGTGATGAGATATTCTGTATAGTTGCCTCTGGTCTCATGCAGAAATCTACAGACACAGGGACTTTGTTGGATGTGTTATTCAGTAAAGTTTTAATCTAAATCTACAACATTTATGCAAATGCTTTTCTGTTGATATTCAGAACAAAAGCAGGTAAGCACACCAATGTACAAAGCTAATACTTTAGGATCCCAGACTAGAGGGCAGTCCTGACATAATCATACGATCAGTCACTACTAACACTTTCATGTTCCATTAACAATTTTACTGATTATAGGAGATTGTGACATAAATTGGATTAACTCAATCCTTACAACTGCCTTTAACTATTATGTTCTATGATCTCAAGTGTTCTGCTTCTAGTTTTATCCAGATTTTTTGTTAGGAAAATTGTTGACAGGAAATACTCTATTCCTGTAACCCCTAGATATATACTTTTTATCCCCTAAGCACAAAGAAGAAAATACTATCTTACAGTCCCTGTTTCAGAGTAAGAGAACTTGACACATGGAACACTGAAAGTGGCATCCACAATGCCATAGTGCAAGTCTGAAGCAAGCCAGTACTGAATATATATCTTCTGACTCTTGATCTGGTAATTTAACTATCAAGTTTAATAAATGATATAATGTAAAAGGGTAAACTGGTTGGTCAATTAAAGGATCCCCTTAAATCCAAATTATACTGTTAGAGAAAATATTTTTGACATGAGAAACCTTATCCCAACCCTCTTGTCTACCATTTGAAAGACATAAAACCACCATTTGTCATGGCCTTCTGCATCTCGAATGATCATCTGTGACTTTCTGATCCCTTGAAATAGAATAGCTGGGGGCTGAAGTGCAGGAGGAAACCAATATGACTATTTCAGGAGCACAGTGTTGTTTTCTGTTATGCCAAAGCTTATATATTGTTGTCAACGGCCCATTAAAATGTGGTTAATATGCTTAGGAAGGCTGGTCTTTCTAGCTCTGCATTGCTTTAAAGATATGTCACATGGAAGTGATACACCAGCCAGTTGCTTCCTAAAATTCTGTTCTCAGACATGGATATGAATTTTAATTGGCATTGAGGGGAATGAGTCAGCTAGATTAAGTTAGTTCCAGTAAACAGCCTATACTTGAGACTGGAGAAGTGTCATGTTGCACTAGGGAAGAATGGGACCGATCATGAAAGGAAATGAAATTGTCCCACAGTGGTATGTTGCCTTCTGCAAACTGTTGCTACTACACATGTTTCTGAAATGAATGCAAAATCATTATTGCTGTCTTCCAGCAGTGACTAGAGCCTTCATCTGAAATTGGGATCCTCGTTATTAAACAAACACATAGTGAGATGCTCTGCTCTGCAGAGCTCACACTCTAGAGACAGACAAATGGTGGTAGGATAAACAAGGATGTAAAGAAGCAAGGTAGTAAAATATCAAAGCAGAGGTTTGTAGAAACAACACCAGAATGTGCTTGTGATTAAAAGTAAAGCTGTCACTAGTACTTCAAATGCTTCAGGTTCTGTGAATATTCTCATTACCTGTTTTCAAAGATGTTTCACTTTGGGATGATATTTTCTCTGCTTTCTTTCTCTCTATCCGAGGACCTGTATCCAATTACAGCTTCAAATATTCTTCATAGTGTAGCAGGCTTGTATATTATAACTGTTCCATACGTGGATAAATGTGTCACAAAGAAAAAGGGATGAGAAGATAAATCATCTGCTTAGAGGTTGGTTATAAAAAATATGTCAAGCCTTTATGATAGCTTCTCATGCAAAAGTTTTTAGACTGTTATAGTATAAACTGCCTTATAAGAAGCTTAATATAAGTATATGACTATGTATAAATTTATAACTATCCTTTATATGTCCATACACTATGGATTAAAACTCACAAGACGAACCATGTATTTGGATCCCACCTAATCTTCATTATCTAATCTCCACTATTTGATATTCAAGTGAAAACATCATGTTCTCAAACTTCTGCTCAGTGACCATGTAGATTTACTGGTTATGAAAATCCATAGTGCCCCAGGCTGCTTCTTTCACTCTCTGACTTCTGGGAGTGTTCTATCCGCTCGGCAAAGCAGTTCCTTGCATTCTCAATGTATTAGCTGTACAGCACGATTTCCCCAGGGAAATAAAAGGTGTATTTTTCCGAAAACACAGCTTAGACCAGCCCTGCAACTCTTGAAATCTAAGGAAACTTTACCCTACTCTTCAGTACTGGTAAGCTGAGTACCTTTTCTTGTTGATTACTTGTGTTTCTTATGTGTCAAGTTTCTATGAAAATATTTGGTTTTCAGTTCTAAAAGTCTCCAAGGGACTAAGTTAAATTTACCAACTTATTTTTTCCAAAGCTCAACACTTTTTTTTTTTTTTCATGAAGCTGGCATTATTGGTAAAAATATACATATTTGATCTCCCATGTGTAGGCTGAAAATAATTCCACCATAATCAAGAAAAAAACCCCAAATTTCTGATAGTTTGGAGAGGAGTAAAAACCTTTTTCCTATAATTTTAAAGGAACTTAAGACTGAGAAGGACCTTCTGCATTGCCAAGTTTAGTCTGCTGATATTGTAGTCAGTAAGTATATAGAATTTCATGTATGAAATTATTAAACCCAGTTTGGGTTGTTTGCTTTCCTCCCCAACATCCATAAGAAGGCTATCCAGAAGCTTTACTGATTTCTGAGAGCCCTTTCCAAAAGTGCTATGCACTGGGCTCTCTAAAAGACAGAAACCTTTTTTGGATTCATGATTTCTCAAGAAATTCTGTCTAATTTGTTTAAAGATATAGGTTTTTGAACTAGTAATGTTACTAAAACCCCTAAGCAAGCTTTCATTTAAAACACAACTTTCAATATTACTGACAATGTTAATCCACTGAAGAAAGTGCAATCTGATAAATGATGTGCTCCTCTGAGAGCAGGTTGCCATCTCATTGTTCATTTTTATATTTAAATGAGCTTTACCAAAATTGCAAGCAAGATTTTTCAGTCCAGGCACCAACATCTGCTCATCTTTCCTTTTCAGTGAAAGAACAGTGATAGTACTGATAATAATATGTTGTTTAGCATGTCACAAAAAACTCTTTTCTGAATGCCTGCTGAGAGGAGGATTAATTATTTGCTATACTTTCAAAGAATAAATGATTTAGCTAGCTAGTTTAAAACAGTGTTGGTCAAAATAATTCATGGAAGTTATTCTCATGAAGGAGAGAAAACTATAACAAGCTGTATCTGAGCCTAGTATCTGTGATTTTCAGCAGATGTGTGAACTGCATCCACTCGGGGTAATCAAATGCTCTGGATGCCATGAAGTTCTGCAGAAACTCTGCTATACATCCAACCATATGTATGCAGTGAAAAAAAAGAGAGGCTGATCAAGGGATAAGGTTTTGCCCATATTTATTTTGACTATGTATTTCCTGGCACATAGTAGGATGAGCACATGATGGGTACACTACAAATAATGATTATAAGCAGTTTAGCCATTCAGAGATATTTAACTAATCCCCTCACTTCCTCAGAGTAAGCTTATCTCTGTTTACTTCTACAGAGATCATTGCTGCAGTTGTATTTTTTAAGGATTAAAGCAAGCCTGACAGGTTAAGCTTTAGTTTTAGTTAAGAAACAGCATGGAGCATATGGAAAATGAAAAAAGAGAGATTTTTCTTTGTAGAGTCAGTTCAGAAGATTATTGGGCTTCTTCCATTCTCCAGAGCACGCATATTGAAAGACCTACATACAGACATCTACAAGAAGCCTAAGAAAGGAGACGGCAGAGGAATGTATGTAAGAGATTCATCATGTAAAGAAAATAAGAAGGAAAGTAAGGGAAAGAAAATAGAAAAAGAAACACACACACCAGTAGCATTGTTTTATAGTGTGTCAGCAGCCAGAGACCATACCAAAAGATAATAGAACCATACAGTCTGTAGGGTTGGAAAAGAGCTCTAAGATCATCAAGACCAACTGTCTTTCTAGTACCACCATGTCAACTCAACAGTGTGCTGGAGAGCCACGTCTACATGTTTTATGAACACCTCCAGGGATGGTGACTTCACCAGCTCTCTGGGCACCCTGTTGCAATGGCTGACCACTCTTTTGGCGAAGAATCTTTTCCTAATATCCAATCTAAACCTCATCTGGTGCAACTTGAGACCACTGAAGTTATGCTTTTACAGGGAGAAAGGAGAGAGGGCTTCATTCTGTGTAGTAAACTGTAGACCCATGTAGTCTCTCTAGTTCAGATCACTTATATGTTAGATGCAAGCTTCCTGGAGAACAGCTGCTTAGAACTTCATCAAGGGTTATGTGCTTCAGTGGGTGCTGAGCGGTCAGTGGCAATATCTGCTTGCTTGGGATGGAGGAACAAAACTTTTCTGTATGTTTCAGAGCAAAGGTCCTTATGCCAGGGACTAAGGTATTACAGAGATATATCTCTTTTGCTAGAGTTACTCTACTAATATTAGTGAACATGTGGAGTCCCCAGCTAAGCATAATGTTCTAATCACTGGGTCATGAAGTGTTTAATTAGGGCTACCATCCATCCCTGACACATTAAGGAAGACGGAGTTTTGGTAGACACTGGAGTTCTGCTTCACATGGCTGCTCTGTATCTTTTTCCCAAGTTGCAGTGCACATCTGCATTCCAAAACCTAAAATATTTCCAGCAGCCTGTCTTCTGGAGGTTTGCCAGTTCACTCAGTGCACATTTCAACAGATTCCAAGTAGAAGAGAAAGGGCAGAGTTTGTGTAGCCAGCAGGACTAAAAGCTCTGTAGGAACTATGCTGCTTTTTCCACAGAAACCTCATACTACTGAGGCTCCGTCTGCAGTTTTATCCCTGTCACACAGCAGCAATCAGCTTGCTGAAAAGTACCAAAGCTCTGCAGAGGCATCTGCTTTGACGAACACCCTAGCACACACTGGGACTTTGGTGTCCCTAAATATGCAGACTGGCACCTGTTTGGAGGATGGTGTGGTTTTTGTCATGTCCAAGTTCCCTCTTGTTGGAGATTAGGGCATGCAGCTGTAGGGGAGAGGGCTCAGTGCACCTGCATATTTTATTCTGATGTAGAGCTGGGCACTCACCCAGGGAACTGCAAAATGTTTCCAAGTGGGGTGACTCAGAGAAATCCTACCTAGCAATGACTATCAGTAGGAAGCAAAGACCCACAAGGAAACCAGGAATATGTCCCAAGTGATATGTGGTGAAGGTCTAATAAAGTGCCTTTTCCTCTCTTCGGTGAAGCTGTAGTGCTGTTCGGTTTCTTGCCATTCCACTTAATGTGGCAAAAGAGATTCAGGCAAGGCAAGAGAAACCTGTCAGTGCCTGGGAGCGGGGGTTCTGGTTAAATGATATATTTTTATCAGTTAATCTTTTTACAGATAGAAGTTTTTCTGAATGAGTAAATCAGGTTCCACAACAATGAAAATTAATCTCCATGCCAGCAAAGGTGAGAAGAAATGAAATTCAGCTACCACAAAAGAAATGAATTTGAGAATTTGAATTTGAGAGTATAGCTCTGGGAAAAGGGCTATTCAGTTGAGTACAGCAGAGTGAGGGGCAGGATGTGTCTGTGAGGTATTAAACAAACAGTTCCCTCCTTACATGTAGAAAATTAGAAGAGATTATGGAATTTTCTTATATTTCTATTTATCCTACATGCAAGGACTTTGACACAGAAACGTCAATATGCAAAACTGAGACATTTGGAAATGTCAGGTGGTGGATTTCTATGGTAGTAGAATAAAAAGTAAAATTTGCAGAGGAAAGTGTGGTCAAAGAACAAAGAGTAAAGGATATAGAGATGCTGTTCACATTAACTCTAAACTAAATTAAACTAAACTAAAATATGTGGTATTGACTGCAGATCGGGGTCTCAATGGTTTATTTCCAGTGATGTCAACCTAACGCAATATTTTAAAGTCTACATGTTTTACTGATTTACACCAGCTGAAAATCTGGTCCAACACTTTCTACCGCTTCATATAATTTCCCCAGGGGCATAGCTTTGAAATCAAACTCTTGAATCATAGACTCATACAATCATTAAGGTTGGAAAAGACTTTTAAGATCAGAGTCCAACCGTAAACTCGGCACTGCCAAGTCCACCACTAAACCATGGCCCTAAGTACCACATCTACAGATCTTTTAAATACGTTTAGACATGGTGACTCAACCACTTCTCTGGGCAGTCTGTTCTAATTCTTGACAAGCCTTTTGGTGAAGAAACACTTTCTAACACCCAATCTAAAACTCCCCTTGAGCAACCTGAAACCATTTCCTCTTATCTTACCACTTGTCACTTAGGAGAAGAGGCCAGCACCCACCTGACTACAACCTCCTTTCATGAAGTTGTAGAGTGATAGTCTCCCCTCAGCCTCCGTTTCTCCAGCCTAAACAAACTCTGTTCTCTCAGCTGCTCCTCATAAAACCAGTTCTCCAGACACTTCACCAGCTTTGTTGCCCTTCTCTAGACACACTCCAGCACCTCAAAGTGTTGAGTCGCTGTCTTGCTCATTTGGATCAATTCCCTGGAAGGTGACCACAGCAAACGTAGAGCATTGTTGACAACTATAATATTTTGATGTCATTGCTTCACAGATGCCAGTATGATTTAAAATAAACTCCAGCTGCAGCAAACCCTTCTGCTGATTTCCCTAATGAACTGTGAACCTCCAAAGTGTTTCTGCTGACCTTGTGTTGAATATGCTTTCAGAAATGAAAATAGTGCCATTTAGAAGTGAATCTCATTTCACTAACTATGTGAACAGTCTGTCACTTACTGGCAGAGCTCAGACAGCTGTGACAGTGAGGGCCAGGTCACACCAACCTCCTCTCAAAGAGAAGGAGAGAGAGAACCTATGGGAATTCAGAAAATAAAACACCTGAAGTACTGAAAGTGTGTGTTATGTCTGTTCTTGGAAATTACGGTTGAATGGTCCATTCAGGCTTTGGCATTAGGGATTTAAACTCTTGAATTGTACTGAAATACTTTGGAAAAGTCTTTGAATTAGGGTATCCTTACTGTGGACACCAAGCATTTGTATTAAAATTAATCCAATTGAGAGACCACTTTTGGCAATATTACATATATTGATGATTTGCTTTTTGTTAGTTGAAATGGGAGGAAAAAGATAAACAAATCTACAGTGAGCATTTTCCTGTTCCCTGGGTACAATTGCCACATCAGTAAGAATAAGATGAAGTCTGTGTTTCATGGTATTGTCATGTAACAACTCTAAGCTGAATACATCACACTAGATAAAAAGTGTGTGGGAGAAAGAAAGCTTACATCATTTAGTAGAGTTCTGCCTTCCTTAACAATTTTTGAGTTTTGTACAATATCAGTTTCTAACTTAATTTGCATATTTCAAGGCCATATTCATTTTAAGGCAGGCTCTGACTTGTTCTATAGTGGGAACAACATATTTTATATGTCATTAAGAACAATAGGAACTTTCAAGGACTAAGAAATTAATTAACAGGAACACAGATATCAGACTGCTGCTTTTTGTGGCAGTCCTTTAATAGCAAAATGCAGTTCTGTTACCCGCTCTCTGTTACATTTTTTCATATGCACTTGGCATAGGATAACCATTAGTATGTTCCCTTTTAACCACATTTCTTCAGCGGCTTTTTTGTTCTACAGTCTCCTTTGTCAAAGCATTAGAAGTGAATCAAATAAAGGGATCAAATAAACTCCATAATATCCTCACTTTTGCACTTCACTGCCCCGTTTTACCCAGAGAGGTTTGACAGTTCCTTTATACTTGCATATCATGGATGGTTCGTAGTTGGATGCACAAGCAAAACAGCTTACTGAAACTAATCCCAGCAGCAGGCAGACCTATTTGTATTACTCTGGCAATGTTCCTTGCTTTAGCACACTCAGATATAAACGTAGCAGGAAAGCGATCTCTAACTAATTCTCATAATATTCACATACCACCAGGAGGAATATCGTCTTTGTTAGTATGGAGGCCTGCAGCCAGAATCTACTTCAGCAGCCCAATTTTCCCATGTGTCAGTAGGATTAATCTCCTGTCAGTATCTGTACCACTATGGCATTGAGCAAAATGATCTGGAAAACAGGGTTATGTGGTATTTTTTTAACATACTTGGTGGTCTTCCCAAGAGTTGGCTGGTCACAGAACTGCTTATAGGACACCTCTGGAAAGAGGCTTTAATTTGTATCAGGTTTCTTATTCTAGCCACTTCATTTTTTCATCATCAGAAAAAGTTTGACCAACAATGAAATGTTTCACATAACCCAGAAGGTTACTGTTTACCTGTACCCTGACGCTGAAAGGTGCGTTTATCTTCCTAATTTAAAATATTCATTTATTTAAGAATTATTTGCAAAAATTAGGTCACATAATCTAGCAAACAAATAAACAAAAGAGCAAATGCAGATGAGGTGTTAAATTATTTTAAACAGTCATTTCCAGAATGATTAGCTGAATACACTAAAGTATTGCTTAATACTGAAAACTCAGATTGATATGGAGTGTATTTTATAGTATCTGCAGTGTAAATTTTCATGAAATAAAAGAAACCCTAAACAAAAGACAAAGCTTCCCAGTCAATTTCTGTGGAGAATTTTTGTTTTAAAGGAAGATTTTGCTCTCCTTACAAAAGAAACAAACAAACAAACAAAAAAAAAAAACAAAAAAGGAGTTTTGTCTGGGATGCAGTTTGAGTGGATTAAGCCACTAAGCTTGGACCAAGTTTTACACCTAATTCTCCTATGATAAATGACAAAAATTCCTATACAGTGAATGGAGAACAGTAGATGTCTTTGGCAGAATCCAGAGGGAGAACTGCTCTATTTATCTTAGCACCTAAATGTGAATAAGGCAAAATTCAGCCTTTGTACTGAGAACAACCAATAGAACAACCAACAGTTGAAGCAAACTGCTGATGGGGAGTGTTACTTAAGAGCTACAAGAGATCTCTGAACTTTTGAAGTCATAAAGGAATATTTAAAAAAAAAAAAAACTGAAACAGGAGGGAAAAAAGCCCTTCAAAATAATATATATTTCTTGCATTTGGCCTGAAATATGAACAAAGTATTTATCTATAGAACAGAAAGTTTGTGGAAAAGAAAAGAAAAGAAAACAAATGCAATGCTTACAAAATTCACATTTGTCCTCTTTTTATGAACCTCTTATGAAGTGCTGAGTGAGAAGCACTGAAAGTATTATCACAGCATAGTTGTTTAGATTCAAGCCTGATACTGAAATATTTATATCGTCCTCTTAAAACATGAGATATGATTAGAGGTACCTTTTAGATAGTTGTTAATGGGGATTCATTTTTATGTGTTTCCCTTAGTTTTGCCGAGTGTTTTTGTCCTACAGACCTGTATTTTATATTTGCTTTTTCTCCAGGAAAATTGCCTGAAATCTCTTATTTCAATTTTTAATGTAATTTTTTTAAAGTGTGCTTTTCTCTGTGAATTCTATACAAGGTAGTTGCTGTGAGAGTCTTGTCAAAATGCAAATACCTTCTGTTTTTGAAAGAAACTTTCTGATCAGAATTGCACTGCTTTTTCTGATACTAATTGTGCACTAAGGCTGACTAATTCATGAACAAAAAGTCCTTTATTTGAAGACAGAAATTTTATTTGCCTCTCTAAAAACCAAAAAAAACCCAAAACAAACACCTGAGAGAAAAAAAAACCAAAACAAACCCAAAATTCCTACAGCTCTTCAAACAAGTAAGAGCCTGATTCTCCATTTTTATGTACCTCATTTATAGCTTCATAACAAATTTGCGTTTGACAGCAAAGCTGGTTTAAGCTCAGCTCCACCTTCAGCCAATTATCAAAGAATCATGAGAAGGGACTCATAAGGACCATCAAGTCCAAATCTTGTCTCCACAGAGGGCCATCCAAGTCAGAGCATGGGACTGAGTGCATCGTCCAGATGCTTCTTGAACTTAGCCAAGCATGGTGTTGGGATCACTACCCTGGGGAGCTTGTTCCAGTGCCCAACCACCCTCTCAGTAAAGAACCTCTTCCTGATACAGATTCATGTGTAAGTTTGGAAGGGACTTTTAAAGGTCATCTAGTCCAACCCTCCTGCAGTAATCAGGGGCATCTTCACTAAACCTAATACAACATAAACCTCCCCTGTCACATCTTTATACTATTCCCTCAGGTTCTATCCCTGGGCACCAAAGAGAGGAGATCGGTCCCTGCCACTTTAGTCCCCCTTATTTGGAAACCACAGACCATGATGAGGTCTCCCTTCAACCTCCTTATCTCCAGGCTGAACAAACCAAGGTAGTTCAGCCTCTCCTGACTTCCCCTCCCGAGCCTTCACCATCCTTGTTCCCTTAAACTATTCTTACCCCTGTGCAGCCCTTTGACACTGCTTGGTTGTGCCAATGCAGTTGATTCAGGATCATAGAATCATTGAATCGTAGGGGTTGGAAGGGACCTTGAGAGATCATTGGGTCCAACCCCCCTGCCAGGGCAGGTTCCCTAGCTCATATTGCACAGATAGGCATCCAGACAGGTCTTGAATATCTCCAGAGAAGAAGACTCCACCACTTCTCTGGGCAGCCTGTCCCAGTGCTTTGTCACCCTTACTGTGAAAAAGTTCTTCCTCATGTTGGTGCGGAACTTCCTGTGCTCCAACTTGCAGCTATTGCCTCTTGTCCTGTCTCCACAGACCACTGAAAAGGGGCTGGGCAATACCCCCTGCATCCCATGCTTAAGATACTTATAGACATTAATTAGATCCCCCCTTAGTCTTCTCTTCTCAAGTCTGAACAGTCCCAGCTCACTCAGCCTTTCCTTATAGGGGAGATGCTCCAGGCCCCTAATTATCTTTGTAGCTCTTCTTTGGACTCTCTCCAGGAGATCCCTGTCCTTTTTATACCAGGGAGCCCAGAATTGGACACAATACTCCAGGTGGGGCCTGAGCAGGGCAGAGTAGAGGGGGAGGATCACTTCCTTCGACCTGCTGGCCACACCCTTCCTGATGCACCCCAGGATCCCATTGGCTCTCTTAGCCACCAGGATACACTGCTGGCTCATGGCCAACCTGTCATCAACAGGACCCCCAGATCCTTCTCCACAGAGCTCCTCTCCAGCAGGTCATCCCCCAGCCTGTACTGATACAAACGGTTATTCCTTCCCAGGTGCAAGATTCTACACTTGCTTTTGTTGAACAACGTATATATACAGGATGTATATGTAAATGAAATGGTCCAAGTTAGAAACAAAAATCAAAACAATGACCAGTGAAATTTGATTTAATCATTCTGTGAGTGGTGAGGGGTGTTATACAGTGGGTGCAGTTGTTGAAGCATTGCTCACATGATCTGTTCAGTTACATATGTAATTTGATGTTAGACTTACTTTGAATATTTTTGTGGTACCAGTGGTGACCATGTCAGTTTGGCTTTTCCAATATATGTCTATTCCAGGAATTAACTTCCATAAAAGAGAAAAATCTACCATGACAGTCAAATGGTCTCTGCTTGAGAAAATGTTTTGTTCCTTTGAAATATGTTTTACATTTCAGCAAAATTTCAATGGAACATTAAACCTAAGGAGATTCACTTAGATTGCAGAAGCTGTGCTGTCTTTATGCATGAGTGTCAAGCAATAAAGCACGTACACCCCCTGTGCATTCTCTTGGTAGGGGACCCATGGAAACTGCCGCTTTCAATTCTATCTAATGTTTACACGCTACGCAGTCTTCTTTCAGATATTGAGGGTGTCTTGTTCCTAATGTTCAGGCGTATAGACCAATCCATCACATGGAACTGTGACATTTCTAACCCTTCTCTGGTTTTGTCATTTAAGTGAGGAAATAAACATGAGACCCCTATTTTAGCCCTGTGTTTTTCTCTGTTAAGGGATTATTCATTCACTTTTATCTGTGAAGACATGAATTACAAATGAATGACGGTGCATTCGTTTTGTACCTAGAGTCCCATAATTCACCTGATCTGTATCTGAATTTACAATGTGTTGGAACTTCAACATGCTTTAGGACAAAGATTTTTCTTCCATCTATGTTTTCAAAAGAGTCCAGAAACAATTCCTGTTCCTCTATTCCTAGTGGCATGAAGATTATGATGAATGAAACCTTTTTTACTGCTCTTTAGCTTAAATAGTAAAGGTACAAGGACATTGATTTTAGCTGTAAATAGAACCTGCTTGTAGATACAAAAGATACTTAAAAGCAGTGCATGTTTCCTGTAATAATAGATCAGATGGACATTTGTAACATATTAAAGTTTAGAACTAGATATTACTGCAAAGCCGTCAAGGGAGGAATTCTCTGTTAAAAACAGATACTGAAAACAAGATGCATATCTCACTTATTTTGAAGTACAAAATCAAATTTCAGATTGGATTTCAGCTAGAAAGGCTTCATAAAATGGATGCAATTTGGAACAGATTAAGATATAGAAATATGCTCTTCAGGGCTGAAGTGTGGACAAGGGGGTCCTAAGCTCTTCTGAGAAAAAGTCCTGGTTCTCTCCTTGACAAACCAAAAGTAGAGGCTGCTAGGGAGCTCTTTATGTTACTTTTACAAAAACCTTGGGAGAGTTAGAAGGAGGACAAGGTTTGCAGGGAGATATAATATCCTTTATTAGATCAATTGGTATAATTATAAAAACAAATAGACAGGTGTCAGGCACACCTCAGATCTACTCCAGCTCACAGAAAAGACCTTTAATAGGAGGAGGACAGGTAAAGAGAAGCACCTTTCTAATTTTTTCTGAACATGTCACCTGGAAGTGGAAAGGGTAGCTTTTCAAGAATAATCTGCTATCTCATTTTTAACTGGATGACCAGAGTTGCAGAGAGTATTCAAGTTCATCTCCAAGTATTCATTCCAGCATGGGTTTATGCATCAGCACGGTGAGAGTTTTGTTCTCCTTTTTTCTTTTAATAATTTCCTAATAAATTTTTTTTGTTTTTTAACTTTTACTATGATGGATCTTTTTGCCAAGCTATCCAAGAGCTTTTACCGTGAGAAAACAGGTAATTTAAAGACCCAAACTGTGTATGTGTTATCTTTTTTTTCCCCCTCCATTTGTGTTGCTTTGTGTTTAGTGATACTGAACTTCCTTTGTTAACTCAGGTTTGTGAGACTGCAAACCGTCACAATTACTTTCTCTTTTGGCTAGCATGAGCAATATTTTTGTCATCAGCAAACTTTTCCACATCTCCATTCCACAGACTATCTGTTTTGATGAACATCACAAGTCCTAGCTCAAATCATTCAGCCATGTCAATGGCAATATCCTTCCCCTGTGACAACAGTATTCCCTGCCATCTTGCCACAGATTTCTCTCTTTATCCAGGGATTTTGCAAGAGCTTTTTGAAATCCAAATGCACTATGGCCATTAGATTCCAGTTATCTACACAGTTACTGATTCTTAACAAATTCTAAGAGTTTTTTGAAGTACGATTTACCTCCACAAGAGCTCTATTTTCTGTCTTACTGCTCCAAGTACACTTATGTTTCAGCAAAATCTACCAAGTTTCTAGCAATTTGCAGACTACAGAAGTCAAATGTACTTGCATATAATTTCTCATGTCTTCCTGAATGATCAATTTTTAAATCTGTAACTTTTGTCAAATTCTACTCCTTTACTAATGGTGGTTTTAGAAATAAATTATATAACATAGTTAACAATTACACAATTTACTACATGAGTTCCTCCAGAGCTCTTGAATGAATAACATATGGTACTGGAGATACTTTACTCTTCATTTTATTAATTTATTCTAAATTCTCTTCCACTGACAGTTCAGCCTGAGACTGTTTCAATGACTCATTTGTCATAGGAAAATCTCCCTCTGACTTCCAAAGTGAATGCTGATGGAAAATATTCAGTCATATTTTCTGCTGTGGACACGTTTTTGCTGTTCTTTTTACATCTCAATCATTTTCTCCTCAGCAGGCAGGGGGAGAAAATATGTTTGAAAAGCTCATGGGTCAAGATAAGAGTACAATAATGAGAGATAAGAACAAAGCTAAAAACACATTCCACCCACACTGCTCTTTCTCCCCAGGTTTAACTTCAGTGCTGACTCTTTTACCTCCTGAACAGTGCAGGGGAATGGGGAGTGGTGGTGTGGCCAGTTCATCAGACGTTGTCTCTGACACTCCTTCTGCCCCATGATCTTGCTCTGCTCCAATGTGGGTCCTTCCCTCGGGCTGCAGATCTTCACCAACTGCTTCAGTGTGGCTGCCTTGCACAGGGTGCACACTGCTCCAGGGTGATTCCCCCCCACGGTCACTAGTCCTGCCAGCAAACGTGCTCCAGTGTGGGCTCCTCTCTCCATGGGGCACAGGTCCTGCCAGAAGCCTTTTCCAGCATGGGCTTCCCATGAGGCTACAGCCTCCTTCAGGTATTTCCACCTGCTCCAGCATGGAGTCCTTCATGGACTGCTGGTGGATATCTGTTCAAAAATCACTGTCCGTGGGCTGCAAGGGGACAGCCTGACTCACTGTGGTCTCCAGGAGCTGCAGGGAAATCTCTGCTGTTGTTCCAGGATCACCTCCTTCCCTTCCTTCTTCACTGACCTTGGTGCCTGCAGAGTGGCTCCTCTCACATCTTCTCACTCCTCTCTTTAGCTGCAGTGCAGGACATTTTACCCCTTCTTAAATGTATTAACAGAGAGGTGCTACCAGTGATAGGGCCAGCTTTGGCCAGCAGTGGGTCTGTTTCTGAGGTGGCTGGAACAGTCTGTGTCCTACTTGGGGACAGCTCCTCTTCCTGTCTCACAAAGGCTGCTGTTGCAGCCCTTCCATTACCAAAATCTTCTCATGTAAATGAAATATAATGTATATATTTTAATTTTATTTTTACTCATGCCTTTTCCAGCATCCTTGTTTGCTTTTACATTAAAAAAGACAGCGCTAATGTTCTTTTTTATTTCCCCTGTCCGCTACATTTAAAGGATACTTGCTTCTTTAGTGAGGTGCTCTGTATTGACTGTTATCATTCAGGAATGGGATCTTAGTGTTATGATGAATAGCTCCATGAAAATGTCAGCTCTGTGCTCAGCAGTTGTCAAAAAAGTAAATTGAATCTTAGGAATTAGGAAAAGAGGAGAAAAGAAAACAGAAAACATAATCATATCAGTGTGAAAAGCTGGTATCCAAAAATCTAAAAAAGGATGCAACAGAACTGGAAGAGGTTCATAGAAAGACACCAAGAATAATCAAAAATATAGAATGGGAGTCAAAGGAATTCATAAATAGACCGCTGAAAAGTGGCAATTGAGGGAAGGCTTTGACAGAAATCTGTACAATCATAAGGGAAAAGGAAAAGATAAAAAGAGACAGATGGTTCATTTTCTCTTCCAAAGGAAGAATGAGATTATCACATGCTGTTAGCAGGTGGTAGGTTCAAAGAAAAAAAAAAAAAGCAGCAGGTAATTCTCTACATAATGTGTAGATAACCCTCCCTCACCAGGCCACTTTTCTTACAGCATTCTTTACTGTACACAAAAAGACACTGAAAGCAATATATGAACCACTTACAAGGCACACTGCAATTATTGAATGCCAGTGCACCCAACAGGGAGCAACGATTGCCATTCCGATGTCCTCAGGCCTGTGGGGCGTGGGAGGAGTCTCTGGATCAGCAGTCGGATGGTGGTTGGGAAGTAGCAACCCTGTTGTGTGCTGGCGTGGTTTACTCTTTGGTGCTGTCAAAAGGCAGATGCTACGACTTTTACATAGGTCTTGGTATCAGGTTCATATTGGTATTTTTCTCTAGAATCCCTGAGTTGCTAATTGTCACTGTCTCGCTTCAGTTCCTGTATTTTACTTTCTTTGTCTTGCAAGGCATTAACTTAGATACTCCCCTGCAGTTGAGAAACAGGTTACTCAGTAAAACTCAGCCAAACCTGCCTGTTAAGTTAGAGGCAGCTGCACTCAGCGTATTGTGGATGCTAAAGGTTTGCATGCGTTGAGAAAGCAACTGGACTAGTTCATGGACAAAAATATCCCTTTGAGATGCTAAACAGAAATACCAGACACCGGATTCTACTAGAAAGCTTCAAAAAGCTCCTGAGTAGTAAATCACTGGGGACTTCAGAGAGTATTCACTGCATGCCTCATCATTTTGATCTTCCTTTGAAATCTACTTGTCATCATTGATGGAAGTGGGACATGAGGCCTGGCTGACCTTCGATCTCACTCAGCACAGCCGCTCTCATGCTCTAAAAACTTTCTTCGTTCTGCCACATAACCACCTGGTCCGATTTTAGTTCTTTGATTTTTTTTTTAACACCTTTTTGCTAGAGGTTTCACATGTCTTCTGGCATGACAATTTTAAGCATTTTTTTAACATTTTCTCTCCCCAACCCCCCCAAATATTAATTACTCCTTATAATTTCCTTTAACTATGCTTTCTGGGTTTGGTTTTCATTTTTTTTGGTTTTCTTTCAGAAGCCTCTCTGATACAAAGCTGATATGGTTTAGGGAGGAGGGAGAACTTTCTAATCGTAGCAGGATTTTGAATAAGGGAAGTCTGAGAGAGCACACTATTTAAAGAGCGTGCCACTTCAGCTTCAGCTAGTGCATTTTTAACCATATATTTATCTGCTTGGTTATTTTTGTATCTTACCATTTCACACTTTATCAAAACTCATTTTTATATTTTCTCAGATAATCTGAGGGTTAGCTAAAGTGTCCAGTTATTGTAATCTTTTTTTTCCTTGTAGTCACCTTAATGTTAGCATTTCTGAGTCAGTATCACAGGAACATCATGATACAGTGTAACCCTGATAATACATTAATTTAAGCATGACATTTTTTTGTTCACATAAATTTTCATAATTGTTATGATTAATATATAGGCTATATTTAACTCTAAGGTATCTTTAACTTGTGAAGCTGTTCACTAACAGCCTGGTCTACTTTGCCAGTCCTATATGTTATATAGTTGTTTCTCAAGTTACACAAATGATCCATTTCTCAGCCCAAGTTCCTCCATGCTTAATATGTCCATATCCTTACTTCAGATCTGTCTCTTCATTCATGTTATTTTATAGATTTTCAGTGTTTATAGACTTATTTATAGATTTCTAGCATGATAGAAACACATGATTTTCTTTGATCTAGTTGTCTATTTTTAGGTCCATTTTTACATAGTGAGATTATTCTTTGATGTTTCTTATCTCAAGTTTATTGAATACTTTCTTTTTTTAAGGATGGATATTTTAGAGGATGAATCATCTCAGACTTTCTTTTATTCCCTTGTTAGATTCCCCTTAATCTTTATTAAAACAAAAATAAACCTAAACCAAACTCACTCAGCTCTTTTATAACTTTTAAGACAAATCCAAATGTGTGTTCCATATTGGCCTAGACAGAAATTATCACTTTTTTAATAGGGTTAATATATTTCAAATGTTTCTAAAAAATCATCTACTCGCTGCCTCACACTGTTGTTCTGGGATAAAGTTGGGGGGGGGGGGGTTGGTGTATGTGTGCAATGTGCATCACTTGTTTTGTATATTCTAGTAGTAGTAGTAGTAGCATCATCATCATGATCATCAATGGTCATCATCAACATCTTTCTTTTCTGTCCTATGAAACTGTCTTTATCAAGGAGTTTCATGTTTTTAATTTTAATTATTTTCTGCTTTTTGATCCTTTCCCCCACACCACAGTGGCTAGGTGAGTAAGCCAACATTTGTGGTTTTTTAGCTGTTAGCCACGTTAAATCACCACAATTACTTTTACAACCATCTTTTAACATGTTTCCTTGTCAACTTGTGTACCAAACCCCAGAAGCTTTCTAGAGACTACTATTGTCAAGACTCTATTTTTACATTAACATTGAAAGATCACAATTTATGTCCTTTCCACTCCCCCACTATGTCACAGGTACTTCACTGACAATGTAAAACAGGTAGAAACTTTGTGAGGTCCAGAGCTTTTGTATGCAGCAGGCAGGTGTTAGGCTTTTAGAATTGTGCATATTCAAGTGTTAAAAGTTACCTTAACAGTGTACATTAAAAAGATTCTAAAAAGTTTGCCCCTGTCTTCTCTCTGCAGTGCCCTAGGACACACCTCCAAAGAGTGATTGATTATTTCCCTCCTTTACCTCCAAAGATCATGAAATAATGAGCAGGATACAATTGGCTCCTTCTGAAATCTCCATGGCTCTCCCCTCTTGCCTTCCCCTTTCAGCATGGTGTTCACAAAATGTGAAATACTCCCAATGACCACGAGGGCTAGGCTAGGCCTGCTGCTTGAGTAAATTAGTCTGGAATAAAGTGAACTTCGGCCCAGATTAACCTTAAAGTACAGGCTGGAGGGAATCATCGTCTAACTGCCATATATCACCCATGTTACAAACCTTACTCATCATGCTGCTTTGGTAGTTTGTGTGTCAAATGGGAGCATGGCTGACAGAAAAGAAAGCACCCAACTAACTAAATGGGAGCTAAACACTCAAAAAAGAACCAAAAAGATTGTCACTGGAAAGCTCCAACAAAGCACATCCATTTTCCTTATTTACTGAACACTTTCATTCCACATTTTAAGGCTGTCATACTTCATTATTCTTCATGTTTGGTAATAGATTTCATGGTATTACTTAAGTACTACTGATTTCCTCCCGCCCCAACTCCCCTGGCCCCCCAAAGGTTTTTCATTTCAAAATGTGCTGTGCTGTTCTAGAAGAGCTCTGATAAGGTGGCTAATGCAACTGCCTTTTGTTACAGGTCAGCTTGTATGAATCCCATCTCCAGTAACAGAGAGAACTACATTAAGATAGAGCTGATTGGAAGGAATAATTACTGTTTATTAGCACAAAGATCATTCATTTCCCACAGCTTACAGTAGATAAATACACATATGTATCCAGAAGAAATCATGTCAGTTCAAATAATTTTAAGTGATTATGTTTTTCCTTAGAAAAATAAAAACTGAACTTGAGATGAAACATAGTGAAGAGTTTTAAATATCTTAAAGTCTGTATTTGTGCTGTTTTTTTCAGTTTCAGTGCCAATACTTTTGCTTTAGAAATTATATTTGCATGAAGAAAAAATAATAGCTAATATAAATCCTGACTAAACTTTGTTCTTAATCAGAAGGTAATTAAAATAATCTTTAAAATAAATGAAAGCAACAAGCATGTCATGCTCAAAACTGAAATTCTGACCCATGGGAACATTTATTTTGTTTCTAAACTCCAGGATTTAGATTGTGTAGAAGACAGTAACATGTCAAAATAAGTTTTCACGCTGAACTGAAAACAATTTAAAATACCCATTTCTCCCATAACGTTTTGCAACAAATAGCGTATTCTAGTTAACTAGAAAAATTTATATATATGTATATTAAAAAACCCTATTCTGTTCTAGAATTTTTTCCTTTTTTTTTTTTTAGATAATTCTTATAAATAAATACATCTTTTTAGGACCACACAACTTACTGCTGAGTAGATTAAAAGAATAATGGAGACCAAAGTGAAAACACTTCCAATAAAGACTTCGTGGTCACTTCACAGTTTGACAGATTCCAATCTTGCACCACATCAAACTGTACATCAAGCACCTCTTTGGGGCTGTGGAGAGCCACTAGAATTCCAGTTACAAATATTAAAATCAGATTTACTCTTTTAGGTTGGTGTTTTTTTTTTTTTATGGGGGGGTGGTGTTTCTTTTAGTACAAGCAATTGGAATAAAACATAATTCTGTTCCTTTTTGGAGAGGTCTTTTGCTCCTTTGACAGCATTTTGTAGCAAACCCACTTTGTCCTAGACATTTCTGTAGAGAAAACATATTATAGTGAAGTGATGACTACATATTTGTCAAACTAGTCGTTCAGGATCTCCTTATAGTGAGTGAAAGGTATAGATAATTCCAGATGGTGACTACATTCCCCTAATAGTGAAACTTATCATAAACACAAATGTCCCATTACAATGAAAGTGGTATTGAGGTTTCCATTAAATAGAATATCTAACTGCTTTGAAAATTGCCCCAAATGTGAATTTAAAAAATTGCCTTATATTTTCACTTATTTCACTACAATATTTCAAGTACTCAGAAAAAGGGAAAAAAGGAAAAAGAAATCTGCATTGATGTGTAGTGATGCTTATTCTGATAATTCTATTAAAGTCAGTATCTGGCATTAAAAACTAATTTCCCATGTGATTTTTTTCAAAGGTGCTTCATTCATGTGCTCACCTACATTTCTTTTACTTTGCATATATGTTTATGTTGAATCAAAATGTCTTTTCATAATTTACAGATTTTTTTTGCATAATCTACCACATTTATATATTTAATAGTGATTATTCATATATATTTTATTAATGTGATTGTTTTATTGTTCACCTGGTACATCTGACACATTCAGAGGTTACTAAGGGTGGTGTTAAAAAATCAGACTTTCTAAATAAGTTGTACTGTCCTGAAAACGGTGTGTAGCTGTCATACTTAGTAGATCAGATGGTTTATAGCAGAACTTCTGAAATGCACCCCCAGAAATAGCATGTTCTTTAGAGAAAGCATGTCACTTCACATATTCATATGGTGTTTATAACAAAATGAACATTCACTATTTTAAAATCATGCCTCATAAGAAAGTGATGACGAAATTTAGCACAAGATCTGTCACTAATACATTAAACCCACAAATAAATTTAGGCATAAAATTTATAAATTTTAACTCATTTTTAAACAGATAAAACAAGTTATCACTCTTGAGTTTTATGCCATTTTATGCAATCAACAGAGGCTTCACAAAGGTGAAGCTATGCAGTGTTGACACAAGTTTGTTATGTGCACTATATGACAAATGTAAGAATTTTCTTTCATGCATTCAACTCCAAAATAATAAAAACAAGGCTCTGTGAACTGAAGAAAATGAGGCCAAACTTCCTTTGAATAGAACTATAGAGATCTTTTTTATGTCAACCTCAACTTCTGCGTGCATGCAGGGGCAGCATGCTGCAGGCTGGTCTTGTTTATACACCTCACTGTGGGGTTCAGTGCCTCTCCCTTGTTGTCAATGGATCAAGAACAATATATACCAGCTTCAGGTTTGGTACTAAATGTGCTATATCGAAATTAAAGTGAAAGCTTATGTCCTCCAGTGTCCTATCAGAAACCAACCTGTCCTTTAAGCCAGATTCAAAATAATTGTGTTCATATTCTCTGAAATAAATCTCAGGCTAACTGTAGGCAAGATAGAGCAGCGAATCAAAGAGAAATATTATATTTGGGGATTCAGATAACTTGTATCTGGAAAAGAAATTCTGTTTGTTGATGTTGCTGTTGGAAATACACTATTGTTTTTTAAAACCTGGTCCCCTAGGGTCCCTCATATTTTACATATTAGGGAAGAAATATTCAAGTGAATGTTTGTTTCTCCACTATATCACTCCATGAAATTACATAAATAAATGCAGGAGTGAGAGGAAAGCTTTTTTTGCTAGCAAAGGAAAACGGATGGCAAAATTCACAGCAACCGAATGAAATTGTTCATTCTGAATTTGTTTCATTCAAAATTTGGACATGACTAAACACAGTGGTTTCAAAAAGCATATATGAGACTTACAAATTTGTTGTTGGCTCAAATTCTTTCTGGAACTAATATTCATAAGACTTTGGAGAATCTGACTGAAAGCTTTACCTCACAGTCATGATGAGAAGGAAACTCCAGCAATGCTAGAAGGAACAACTTACACAGCTAATTGCTACTCATGAGGCTAGTGCCCTGCAGAGTCTGGATTTACCTAATTAGTCTCCATGTCCAGTTTTAATCTGTAAGCATGGATGTTAGGGTCTGAGCATGGCTAAGGGGTTGTATCTCAGTAAATCAATGCTTGAATTAATTTCAAAACCTGAGAGATAATGAAAACACAACTGAAGTATGGGCATTAATCAGCAAATATCCCACAGTCCAGAAATAGACTTTTATATCTGGTCTTGGTCAGTGAACTTTGTCCTTCAGAGCTGGTAGGGTAGCCCATGATTTAGTCATGTGTCACTCAATCCTCCTGCCACTTCTTTCCTCCCTTCAGGGTGGGACAGCATGTGAAACATGCATCCCAAACCCACTGGATTTATTAACTGTGCTCTGGTAGGCTTTACTGACTGCCTGGGTGTTTAGCCATCCCATACTCCTCCTGGTACACAAAGATGCCTTGCAGAAGATGTACTGGTACACCTGGCCCTTAAGGTGTCAAACTCTTTTCTCTCTTTGTCCATAGTTGATGAGCTCCTGGAATAGGAGGTCTGTCAGTTGGCTGCTTTCCTTCGTATGGGCCCTTCAGATATGAACAGGGAGCAATAGGAGTTACATGTCTTCCCTTGGCTAACTGGACATAGAGCTTAAAGCTGTAATGAATTACGATCGGACCACATCTCGAGACAGGTATCATCTATGATCCTGAGAAAGGTACATAGTCTGACATTATTTACCCCTATGTTTGCTAATGTCAGTTTAGTCTATAAAATTTTCAAGGCATCTTGCCTCTTACTATGTTGTTATCCAGTGTCCAGCACCTTGGGTATCCCATCTTTGGTGGGATGTCTATTAACTATTTGGCAAGAGATAATGAATAATAAGAGCATATTTGCCATGCAAGAGAAATGAATGCAGAGGCAGAAGGAGGAAGACAGGTCCTTATTCTTCTTTAGTGCTTGTTATGCGGCTTAAGAAGAAACCAAACATCTTTTGTGTGGGATTGGAAAATAACATTTTTATCCTCAAAGAACACCAGTACCACAATCTGCTGTTTACACAGTCAAGAGGCAGCTGTCCATCTATTTTATGTCTGGTTATCCATGTCTCTCTACATTTCATCACAACAAGTACTTCTCCCTTAGAATTTTACATATATTGTCTCTGGCCAGTGGACTTATTTCACTGTTTTTAAGTGGTTTGGGAGGAATCCTATGAACATATAAAATAATGTTGTAATATGTGTAACACTGTATTTGTGTCACCCTAATGGAAGAGCAGTGGGCATCTGGACTGCATCTGGACTGCAGAGGTCTGCAGTTGTTAGTCAGAGTGTTGGGTGCATTGTTATACAAGAGACAAAATGCCTGGGTGGGTACCTCATTTCTTGTGCAGATTCTGATTCTCATCTTCAACATCACCACTACACAGAGCAAGTGACTGTCAGTAGTGTAAGTCTTCTCACACTCTTCCAAAGAGAGGAACTGCTTTACTTCTACATTTTAAGTTAGTTAGTTCTTTTTTTTTTTTTATAATGAGGCAAATGAAACACAATGCAGCAAATTAATAGTGGAACCTGATGCAGCTGTGGCTAGGCATGGGGATTTGCAGGAACGCCACATGTTTCTCTCCTTCTTTGATCTCTAATGGAAGAGGAAGATTGGAGTAAAAATTTCCTGGTGTACTGGGAAATGCAGCCAGGAGACTAAAAATACTAAAACTCAAATTCACAAGTTTTTAGGTGTTGATTTCCCATTGAGTTTGATGGGAGAGAGGTGACTAAGCTGCTTTGAAGATCTGAGACCAACTACCTCCGTCAAATCAATGTCAAGGTGAATTCAAGTAGCTCAACTACTAAATCGTTTTCTGTCTGACCTTCTGTATTTCTGTGGCACTGAATAAAGAACAGATATTTTAGCAGATCTCACCAATGTGAATTGCTCTTTGTTTGGAGCAATCACAGGAACTGGAGGATACCTGTAATGTAACTGGGAATGTATAAGGTTGTTCACAATTATAACAAAGACCCTCAATTATGGGTGCACATGGTCATTGCAATCCCCCAAATCCATTATAGTAGTGAAAATTACCAGGCAAATCCAGGTTTCTTGTCTTCTGTCTGAGCAGTCCTGTATAACACTTCAAAAGGCATCAGCATGCACAGAGCATGGAGAGAAACATCCTCAGTCTGGCATATGTCTTCATAGCAAAAGTGTTTGTGCAATAGAGAGGAAAAGATTTCTTGTAGAGGGACTGTGAAGGAAAAGGAACAAGAGAAACATGAGTTGGCCCAGAAATTGCTATAAGGGAGTTGTTTAATGTATGGTGAAAACTGTCCCCTTGCACACCCAGTGCTAGTACAGAACTATTTAGTCTTCCAAATTTTCTGCACGAGGGCAGCCTGATTTGAAACCGCTAAGCAATGACCTACAGCAAGCAGGAATCTAAGCAAAGTTCTTGCATGATATAAAGTAGAACCACTCTGATGATTTCAGTGTACTTCACTTGGTTTACACCAGAAAAAAAAAATAAAAATTAAAGCGGTCTACACAATTTAACAAAGACTCTGAGTGGGATTTAAATTTTATTAATTGTGTTACTGAAGTCTGTTAATGCCTAACTGAAGTGTAGTGGTTATTATGCGGGTAATATACAGCTTCATAGAGACCATCCTGCCCCAAAGATATATCCCCTAATAAATAAAACACCCAAAGTATGTTAGTAAAAAGGTCCCTGCACAAAAATGAGTGAGAGGATTAATATCTGCTCTTCTTTTAAATTGTTCATGCAAGTTTATAATTCATATTTATATGTTCCATTTAGATATGGATTGGGACAATATGGTTTATGATTGAATGGTTATTCAATTTAAGATAATATTATGTTACTAGCATCACCTTGTTTGTGTACGCTTTCTTGTGAAACCACTGCAAAATATCCCCCCACCCCACTTATAGATTGTGTCTAATGTGGTTTTTTACTTGCTTAAATCACTTAACCTTGAATTGGTCTCTTCATTTAATAATAGTAAGTAATCTATCAATTAAACTATATAGTTTGCTACATTCTTATGATAAACAGTGGTCTTTCTGTGCAATGATTTTCTTTCATGACCCAAGGTAGGACTGACCTGCTTAGCACCCACCATTATACTGTATCAGCCCTAGAAAACTACTTTTTTCAAGGGTAGCTAGAAAAGATTATTTCACAGAAATGGAAAGAAGGTCAAGTGTTGATGTTCCTAAAGAAAAGAATATTGTTTGGAGAAGGATAATAGTAACTAAATGAAGAACCCCTGAGGCATTATGTGCTTTTGAGAATGCTCTATCAAAACTATCAATTATGCAGTATTTTTAAAAATCCTGGTCATGCAACTCATTGCTGATATTTGAGCATATAATTGAAAACCAAGTGACACTGATTGATTAATAGTCAAACATGCATAGTATAAATAAATCAAATGCAGGGAAAAAAGAAAAAGAAAGGTTATTAGTAAAATGTACTACAGATGAATGTGTATATTTTTGATTATTCTAATACAAAAGTGATGGCATTTTTGAACGATAAAACATTGAATTTCATATTTACTACATAAACTAAAAAAAGAAATCCCCTTGACTTTAATAGAATGCACCATATTCAACGCTTAAATTAAAACAGTTATTTATAGGAATACTTTAGGCTGCTCTGTTCTTCAAAGCTTTTAATTTAGCTTGGAAAACATAGAGCTGAGTTTTAAGTATTCTTTAGTTTACTAGGAGAGATTATAAAAATCTTTCACACATATACTCTGTATTTAGAGTAAAGATAAAACAGGAACAATTGGTTGATTTCCAGTCTGCTACATGGTTATTAGCTACTAGGTTTTTTAAAAAATTGTTAGATTGAAGCACCAGTGTGCTAAGTGATTTATAAACACAGGTTTATAGATTAATAAAGAAAGAGGTTGTTTCTGCCCCCAGGCTCCTTTAGCCTAAGGAATGTAATACAACTAACAAAACTCTGCTATTACATTAATTGATTGAAACAACAGATAAAATTAATCCATGAGTTCTTACTGCTTTATCAATTGGTACCAAGTGACGGGTTTGGGGTTTTTTTGTTTGGTAATGCGTAGGATAGAAATTCGAAACTGTTTTATATTTGCACACGTGATTGTACTTAAATATGGCTAATCATTTGAAGAATGGGCTTTGTACTTTTATTGAATGTTTTTTACTTGAAACACTCCTTCACTCGAGCTATCAACTCAATAGCTGAATACCTCAATGTTACCTGAAGATGAATAAGAAGCTATAATTGCTTCACAAATCAGTGAAAACCCAAAGCTGAAAATTCTTTGCAGTGATGCATATGTTATGATTTTTTCAATTATAGCAAAAAAGTTCTTTAATTTATAATGTGATATTTTATTGGCATCACAACCTTTTTTCTCATGTCTCTATCTGAACATGCTGTGGTGTTTTTGTTACAGTCAAGCTGAGGTAGAAAACCAACATTAGAAAATATGAAAGATCACACTGTTATCATTTAAGACAAAAATTGTTAGGATCATAAATTGCCACTTTGATGCCTGGACATGTTGAGCATCATGAAAGAAAACTATACAGCTATTTTAATATCTTATATTGGAAATATGTAATTATTAAAGGGTTCAGTTTAATGATCTCAGCTGTGAAATGTCAGAAAAGAAGCTTTCTATACTATTATTATTATTTAGTAGCAGGTGATAGAATATTTAGTCACAGGGCAGTTAATATTGTCTCTTCATTTACCCACTTGAAACCACAGTTACAGGTGGTTCCATCATCCTCCTAGCTCTCCATTGCACTCTCTCCAGTAATTCCCTGTCTGTCTTCAATTGGGGAGCCCAGAACTGGACACAGTTCTCCACATATGGCCTCACCAAGGCACAGCAGAGGAGGAGGAGAACCTCCCTTGACCTGCTGGTTATGCTCTTATTAAAGCATCCAAAGTACCATTGACCTTCTTGGTCATGAGGGCACACTGCTGGCCCATGGAGGACTCCAAAGCCCTTCTGTGTAGATCTATTTCCTAGCAGGTCACCCCCTAACTTGTACTGGTGCTTCCACAGGAAGCATATATTCCATATAGCATATATATATATATAAGCATATATATATAAGCATATATATATATACACACACATAAGGAGCATATATATTCTTCCATAGGTGTAGGACTCTACACTCGCCCTTGTTGAACTTCATTTGGTTCCTTTCCACTCAACTGTCTGGCCTGTCCAGGTCTCACTGAATGGCAGCACAGCCTCCTGGTATGCCGGTCTCTTGTCCTGGCTTTGTATCATCAGCAAATTTACTGAGGAATTTTTTGGAAAACTACTTAGAAAAGTAGAAGTGAAATCTTAGATATAGTCTTTGAAGGATTAGAGTCTTATTAGAGTCCAGACTTTGGTCTTAAATCCATGTATCATCATTTAAGTCGGTAACACAGTACATTCTATATACAGGACATTATCTGCATACACTTTGATTGTTTTCTCATTTAAGAATCAATCTTGCAACTCTTCTCCAGTGTTACCAAGTGTTGCACTCAAAGCTCTATTTTCAATCCTAAAATCATTTCAGCAAACTGAAAAAATAATAAAACCATAGAGGTGAGATGGAGTCACCCTCCCTCTGTCCACTTTGGAGTCTTAAGATTCAGATATTGTTCTGATCCACATGGACCACTCTTGGGTCCTTTGTCTGAAGGTAATGTTTTGTCAGAGTAATGATATGGGCTGCAGGCATTAGGAATAGCAAGTGTTTTTATCTTGTGTGCAACAGAAGGGTTATATACCAGAGTGGAATGTAAGATGGATTTAATTAGAAGCCGGGGGGGACTGAAGGCTTGTGACAGGAATAAATCAATGTTTTTGATCATTAGACCCTGTGCAGATTCTGCTGCTGCAATGGAAAACTGGTGCATACTATTTCCTTCAAAACCCTTGACATGACTGTGCTATACTTCTCTGGTGTACCGTTACACAGATTTCTTTGACTTTCACCATCCTCATTCTGATCTTACTTTGGATTATTAGTAAGGTAACAAAAAAAGAATTATTCTTCTGGTTGCTACAGTAGCATCTCCTATAACCCCCAGGCATGTGATAGCTCTTCATCAAATGTTTGTTACAAAAACTAAATTTAAATCCACAAGGAAATAAAATGATAGTAGTACTGCATTTAGGTTATGATGCATAGAGGTGACAGACCATGTCCTCAGTTGGATCTAGAATAATTTATTTCAGGTGAAGGTCTAGTCTAATAATTTTAATTTTCTTTGATGTAAACCCATGCTGCTTTTGAAAGGCAGCTTCTGCCATTGATGACAATGATGACATTGACATTGAGTTCATCTGGGGCTGTGACTGACACTTTGTCCATCATTTGTAAAGGGCTGTATGCCACTTTCTTCTGCAGGATGTGTATGTTAGGGGGGAGGGGGAAGGGGAGAGAAAGAAGTTATTTCTGTCTCTCTGACAGGTAGCTGTATTCAAATGGAACTGAGCATGTGTTAAAAAAGCTTCATGTCTTCAATCTTTAATGTTAGCTATGCAAAATCAGCTGCACTTTGAAAACTGAAGTAGTTGTGTGTCTCAAATTGTATCAGTATAAATACATAAACCATGTGCTGAAAGCAGCGTGTGAAGGTCTGTGTCTGCACATGTGTCCATTTCTCTGTGAGATAAGTCTGTTCTCCCACCTGCCACAAACAGCAGATAACACAATTATAGAAACAGTTAACTACTCATTGCCCATGGGTGGAATATTCATGTTGTCTGTTATTTAGGTAAAGCTTAAGAGAAATCAAAGCTTTTTTCCTTTTGTAAGCACAATCTTGATTAAAGGGTAACACTCATATTCTCAGAGGTCCATTTTGAAGAATGCACTCTAGTTTTAAAGTCCATTTTACACACATTTTGTATTGCCTATATTATTCACTGATTCATTGTAATTCAGAATTTTTGCAGTTAAATTGAAAGTTGTCGGTAGTTTTCTTTTAGTGTAGATTTCTCCTTAATATAATGAGTGTGAAAACCTCCAGTCACACTTGTTCAGACCAGAACACCTCATACAAATAATGTTGTTTTATTTCTGACAGATACTGCTGTTTGTGCTCACATGCCTGCTTACTAGGCTAGACGTGAGTGAACAAGAAACTACAGAAAGCAGCAAAACATGTCATGAAGGTAGTCGGTGGAACCAGATTTCCTTAGCTTCTCAGTAGTGTTCACTACATGCTTACTACAGTATTCAATTCTTTTATGGAACAGACCATTATGGTTTACCCATAATCAGAGTTTTTTCCTGTACGCTGCACACTGTCTTGGCTGCCAGTGGGCTTTGGAGTTTATGTTGGAGGTGAAAGGTCCAGCGATGTTCACAGAAAAGCACACCCACTACTTCCCAGTGAGTATGATTGTGGTTTTTATAAATTGCTTAATAGTATCAGTCTATCTTCTGGATTCACGGGGAAAAGAGCGTACGACTGTTTTAAAGGAAACAGCTTGTAGCAGGCGTGCAGAACCTTTTCCAATTCAGCGGTAGCGGCTCTTTAATAGAGTTCCTGCTTGACACAGACTTGGAGGAACAAGTGAAATTACTTCTTCATAGTGTCTGCAAAACAGAGAAATGTGCAGATTAAATAAGAATTACAAATGTATGCAAACCACTAAGTTGCATGTACATAAGTACTTACATACAGGTAAGTACCTGCAAATATCCTTCAGGTATAAGAAATTTTTAAAAATTTCTATTCTATGAAAAATTTCTAGAATTTAAAAAAAAATATGGAAATATTTGTAATAAAGTAGATAAAGAACCTGGAAAATTGACTTTGTTCATAGGTTATTTTCATTTTCTTCATTACAAGAGCTGTTAAACTACAGCCATTTTCTGAAAATAATTTTTATTGAGCCTTGACACTTCTTCAGATAGAGATGACATCTTTCAGAACAACCTCTGGAAGTGACTTAGAAATTGCAAGACCTCAGGTATATTAGCACAGTGTTTAAAAATCCATTTGTTTCCTTCACTTTTTACTGGGATTATTATAGTTGCTTAGGAGTTTTAATTAGTATTTATTTTTTAGTTCTTCTCTCCAGTTGAGTTCTTTACATTTAGTATCTGGTTACTGCAGGTACCTTTTTTTTTTTTTGTCTTTATGAGAATACCCTCTCACTCAGCCTCCTTCATTTCAATATGTTCATTAAGAAGGAGCAAAAAAGATTTTGGCTTTGTGCCAGCTCTATCCCAGATGCTCACCTTCTTTCTGTTGAGATAATGGAAATGTCCATAATGAGATCATTTAATGCCATCGAACCGTTTGATGCATTAGAAAAACAGAAACACCTATAAGCAAGTAAGACTGAATCGAAACATAAGGAGACACAAATTTTAACTGCCTTTCTTCTCCCATAGGTTTCCATTTGGGTTTTCTAGCACTTAACTGTGGAGATGTGGGTTTGGGCTACTACGGGACACATAATGTTGGACTTGAGTAATAATAATATGGTACTTTTAATGTTTCTGTATAATCAAATAAGTTTTGCTAGATATATAGAACCACTCAGAAAAACAATTAAAAAAATCCCTAAAAAGTTTGATTCAGAACAATTCAATGAAGTCTTTACTTCAAAAATACATTACATTTGTTATCCCAGTAGGCTTAGTGTGAATTAAAAGTGTAGCCTAATATGCATTTATCACAAATCCAAAAAAAGCTGATATTAAGAGCAAAGTGAAGTAAACCATCTGATTCTCAATCCCTAGAGCTAATAAAAACATAAGGAGCAAAGAAGAATGCTGTGGAAGTGAAAAGGAATCACACATTTAAAATAGGAAATGTAGCTCAGTAATTGGGAGACCTCAGATAAACTTTATCTTTTCCTTTAATTACATTTCTGTAGCTCCTTTCTTGTCCAACTACAGTTCTATATCATAGTAAATCTTCTGACTCTGAAAGTAATATTTCAGGTTACGGCCTCTCTGTGGTCTTGTATTGAACTGTTTGATTATTGATTTAAGGACATGCTGGAGCACCCTTTTTTTCCTGAATACCCATACCTCTCCTGTATCTGAAGGGGGCTGAAGTGATGCAATCCCCCTTCCCCTGCCCAGATCTACTAAGAAAAGCACAGCAGTTTGTGGTGGGAGTGGGAACATAACTGGTTGTGAAGTACTGCCTTCCATAAACACTGCTCTTCACCTGCCAGAATGATGCTCTTCACTTTAGCACAATTAGGCAATTAATTGAAGGTGGAGATAGATAAGAAGGTAGAATGAAACCATAAAATAAGTTTAATATTTGCACAGATGATGCAAACCTAAAAGCCTTTGAAGCAACAAACCTTCAAACAATTCCACAGCTACCAGTAACTCTAAGGAAATATTTGTGGTGACTTTATGCTGTCCTGTTTTCCCTTCTGTAAAACGGTTGATTCAAATGAAATAATTCAGCTGACGCCTTGGTATTTCAAAAGGTCATTTCTGCACCTACTAAATCTATGATGCCATCTCGTTTGACTTTTATACAAGCACCTTTATGTTTTTCCTCCTGCTGCCTGTTGGGAGGATTTCTCTGTAAATAAATGTTGGGTTTTTTTTATTTTATTTTATTTTATCCTTTTACAAATCCTCCTTCACTTTCTTACTGCATGGGGTTCTTTGAAAACAACAAAAAAGCAAAAACTTACGTCTCCAGGCATGCCAAGATCAGCCACATCTCACTGCCTTCTCCTTGTTCATGTCTGTCTACATTAATCCTTTGTTTCAGGTTTTATGTTTAGATTGTGAGTTCTCTGAGACAGGGGTTGTCTTTTTTTGATCCATATTCAGTTAAAGTAGTGCAAATAAATAACACTAACGATGTGCTGGTAAGGTGTAACAGGATGCTGTACTGCTGTGCTCAGCTAATCTGGCTAGTGAATCAGGACACGTAACCATCATTGCCTGTCACTGCTGCATTTTAGCAGCCATTGAATCTGTAGTTTCATACCAGTTCATTAGTTTGCAAAGCCTATTCTGAGTTAAAAAATCCTAATGCACTATGAAGGTAAAAGCAGGTTGTAAACAGCCATATAAAATGACCAGAGACAGTAATTTTCTTTTTAGCAATGTCAAATTTTCATAAACAAATTCACTTGGTTTAATCTATTTTTTAGGAGAAAAAATTTACAATATAAGAAACTTCTGAGGAAAAAAAAGAAGTACTTGGAACTTATTTAATAATGTTATTTTGATCTTTTTCAAAGTACTATCATATTTTTTGACATGCTCTTCTATTTTAAAATAATTAAGATACACCAGAGGTCTCTGATGCCATGCAGCAAGACTTAGACTGGCTGGAGAGCTGGGCAGGGAGAAATTTAATGAGATTTAACAAGGGCAAATGTAGGGTCTTGGGGAAGAACAACCTCAGGTGCCAGTGTAGATTGGGGACCAGCCTGTTTCAGAGCAGCATAGGTGAGAGTCCAGTGCAGGGCCACCAAGATGCTGAAGGGAGTGGAACACCTTCCTTTTGAGGACAGGCTGAGGGAGCTGGGCCTCTTTAGCTTGGAGAAGAGGAGACTGAGGGGTGACCTTTTTAATGTTTATAAATGTGTAAATGGTAGTAGTCAGGAGGCTCTTCTCAGTGATGCCCAGCGATAGGACAAGGGGCAATGGGTGCAAACTGGAGCATAGGAAGCTCCATGTGAATCTAAGGAGAAACTTTTTCACTTGAGGATGACAGAGCCCTGAGACAGGCTGCCCAGAGAGGTTATGGAGTCTCCTTGTCTGGAGACATTCAAAACCTGCCTGGATACTTTCCTGTGTGATTTAGTCTGGGTGATCCTGCTCTGGCATGAGGGTTGGACTAGATGATCTTTTGAGGTCCCTTCCAACTCCTGATGTTTTCTGATTCTGTGTGATCCTGTGATTATGGATACACCCTTTGAAGGAAAGGCAGAGACATGCAGATTTTACCTGCTAAGAAATTTAATTTTATATGAGTGAATTTTAGTAAAATGGTTCAGGTGCTGGTATTTGATTCTAGTTTGGAAGCTTAAACATAATAATGCTATGAGGAGATAATTTCCCACTTGAGTTTAAATCACTAAACTTGAAAGGATCATTCACAATTCAAACTTTATTTTCTTTTATAATTCTGTCTATTACATCACTAGCTATTTCCATATTATCTTTTATATAATTTTTATGAACGAAAGTGTAAACCTGTAAATATTGTACAGTTTGTTCTGTGATTTTAATTTAATGTATCATTTTAAAAAGTTGTTAGTAATATACTTTATAAATTAGTTCACAAGATATTTTGAGATTTTCATACCTTTATATCTTCCTATGTTTCTGTTACTAATAATACGTATAAGCTTTATTAAAAGTTCTTTGCATGAATTTTCTCCATATCATTTTAGAAAATAGTTTTTCCAACTATATTCTCATAATTCCATAGTTGTTCCTCAGTATATAAAAGATTATTTCCAGCTCCTGGTAACCAATATCTGTACTGCCTTGCAATCAATATAAAATTTCCTCTTTTTTTGAAAGGGATTTAGGATGCACTTTTACCTAAGAAAAATGTAAGTCAATGGGCCTATGAGGTTTTTAGAAATAGTCATTGCTTTCTGATGTATTTTTCCCCATTTTTCATTGCTAAGCCATTTTACTATGTCAGTTTTTATTTTTTTTTTCATAACAGTTTAGTATTTTTTTTCTGGTTTTGGTTTGTGGTTGGGTTTTTTTTGTTGGTTGGTTGGTTGTTTCTTTTCTGAAACTATTCTGTATACTTTTCGCCCCTTCATTCATTCATTAATAGACTCATTTTCTTTTTAATACCTCTTTTTACACTGATATGTACTAAAAAGTCTTTCCTATATTGGAAAGAAATAAGACACCCATAGAAAAGCATCAAGAGATCTGGGAGTAATACACATGAGAGAACTGAAGTAAACTTTTCAGTGATTACAAGAAGGTTAGCTGTCAGTCCCTTAAACTATTATATTTAATCTCTATCTAGTTTAATTGATAATCAATGAGAAATGGATATTTTCCAAACTTCAGACCTGCTTCTTTATGGATAATCTCCAAAATGGAGTATCTTTATTCTTTGACATTTAACTTCCAAACTCCATTGAATACAGAATTTTAAAAGGAACACTCAAAATTATAATGTCTAAAGCCAATACGAGTCCTGGTTCCTATCTATTTACAGCAATAGATCTTCACAGGATTCTAAATAGTTCAGTAAGAAGCATTTATGCACAAATTTTTACAATTCACATCATGTCCATTATTCTGCAGTCCCATGTTGTCGGTAAATTTCTGGTCTGCTCAGTTAGCAAGGCACTTAAACTACTGTCAGAAAATCCTTTTCTGTTATGTGATATTCTACAGCATAGGATTAGTTACAGTTTAATTACTAAAGATTTTTTTTTCCAAATTTTTAATTGTTGGAGGAAAAAGAGGATGGTTATTAGTAGTAGTAGTGGTAGTTCTGGTACTGTTTTGTGGCGGTTGTTGCTGTTGTTGTTAGGGAAATGTCTAAGCCTTGATCAAACCTGACCTTTCAGATGAAGCAGAGAGCTCTCATGTTTCCATGCATGTCAGGTATCAGGTGAATATTCTGAAAGGGAAGAAACAATTGAGGGTGGATGCGTGTCCAGATGGTATTTCTAACAATTCCTGATCACATGTGTGTTCCCCATCTTTGTGAGTCAGAGCTCAGTCACCTCTGATTTGCTTTTGCTAACCTACCATACAAAAAAACCTTGGTCTCAAGCTGAGAAGTTTCTCATTCCTCTTCTGTCTCAGTAGAGATACTCCGTACTACCTTGGGTTTACAATGACAAATGGCCGGCAAGTTGCACAGTGTGGAGCTGAGCCTAAAATCACCTTGTGAATCTCGCACAAGCAGATTCGCCACTTTTCACTTGTATGAATCCTGAGAGTGCCAGCGGATCTGAGACTCTTGCTTCATTGTCTGTTAGAAGTCAAATACCTTCTGGCAATAAGAGGCTTTGAGAGGGCTCTTCCAGCTCACTAGAGGAGCACTCTACAAATCTTTGAGGACTTCATCTTATTTCTGAGGTGTCAATGCCTGGCAATGGATGAGCCTTTAAAGGTCTTGTCACACTCTTGGGATACTCACTGTTTGACAGATCTCCTCATATTATTATTAACAGTAGAAAAACATTAAAGTAAAAGTGAAAGGGATTTTACTTACTGAAATGCAAACTTTAAGTCAATTCCTTTATATGGAAACAGAATAAAAAGTTAAAGAATAACACACTTTAAAGTAACTTAGTCTGGTTTAGCTTAAAGACTATTTTCACATTGCAATCAGACTGAAGGCTCTGAAGCCTGGGTAATTCTTCAGGCGATTTCCACAGATCACGTATCTGTGACCCTGTCCTTTAGAAAGGCTTTGCTTTCCTCAAATAGGATCATAACTTCTAGTAAAGCTGCCAATCCTTTTCAACTAAAAGTAAATTCACCAATATCCACTTCCTAAAAACCCTCCATCCTTATAACTGAGTCAATTAGAGCATCTCTTCTGTGCTAGCAGAATCCTTCCTGAAGCTGGATTTATCTTCATTAGAAAAAGATTTCCTTGGCTGTCTCCCTGGATCTGCCTGCTGGGCAGACTCAACTACACTCAATGTCTTGTTGACTACAAGTGTATCTGACTTCCAAAGAGAGCAGAAAATGCTACTTGGCATGAGTATAAAAAGATCACCTATTACTGTAAAATGAATTCATCCTACAGAATGATTTGAACTTTGTTAATTGCTGACTTAAGTTCATAGCATTTGGAAGAGCATATGACTGAGTGTACAATGTACTTTTTATAAACATATAGTGAAGACAATATACAATACAAACAAGGAAAGTTTAATGGAACCAAAAATGCAGAGGCACTCTAGATTTCATTGCAGATACTCTTACCCACTTGAAAGTCAGTTGTTTATCGTAAATTCATTACCGGTATTTACTCAAGGAGAGGAGTGAGCTATTTCCAAAGTGAATTTCATGAAATTCTTTCACAGATACTAGGTTGGACAGAATGACTCTCCACCTGTCAGAATGATTTACTAAGTATAATTGGTTCTAGATGTCTGCTTCTGTAAGCCCCCTAAATTCTTCAACAGATAAACACTAGTGTGGTGAAGCCCTTTCTCAGTGCTCAAGTCCTATGCTTCATTAAGGAGCATATAGGGAAAATTAGTGACAACTGTGAAAAATAATTATTTTAACTACAAGTATTATAAATAACTCCTCTCCCAAAACTGTTAGCCAGTTGGTCATATTCTGCTTATTTAGCAATCATATAAATTTTAATATAAGACTCATTTTATAATTGGCTAAACCAGAAAAACTTTGAATGAAAAAGTTACATGTTATGTGTATATATATATAAAGTATATGGGAAGATGAAACACTGACTGTCATTTGTAAGAGTGAAGAGCATGAAACTGCAGATCAGCTGGTATACAAGATGTTTTTTTGGAAAGAAGCAATGAACATTGTCTTGTTGATGATCAGCTGATCTTGTAGGCTCCAACAAGGTGTTGTAACAGATCATGCACGTTTCTTATTTTCCTTTCTTCTGATGAATCATAATATTGTCACAGCATTTCATCTTGGCTTTGCTCTGTGGCAAGCATTATTCTAGCTATATTTCTGTCTTTTTGGCATTATGAATTAACTTAGTGTTAACTCTATTATATAATATAGTTGTTATATATAGACTGTTAACTGTCTACACCTGAGCTTTACCAAACAAAAGCAATGTCTGCATGATCAGGTTGTGTTCATAGAATCATAGAATCATAGAATCGTAGGGGTTGGAAGGGACCTCGAGAGATCATCGGGTCCAACCCCCCTGCCAAAGCAGCTCCCTAGGACATATCACTCAGATAGGCGTCCAGACGGGTCTTGAATATCTCCAGAGATGGAGACTCCACCACCTCCCTGGGCAGCCTATTCCAGTGCTCTGTCACCCTCACTGTGAAAAAGTTCTTCCACATGTTGGTGCGGAACTTCCTGTGCTCTAACTTGCAGCCATCAAGTGCAGTTGGAAGCCAGCCAGTCATGAGTGGTGTGATGATCCTGGGCTAACACTAATCAAAATCTTCAGTAATGGCCTAAACAAAGATGAAATACACCCTTAGAATATTTGCAGATGATGCAAAACTAGGAGGAGTGGATGATATGAGTGAATGATACATCAGATGGGTGCACCACCATACACAGGCACCGTGAAAGGCTGGAGAAATGGGCTAACAGAAACCTCATGATGTCGAATGGGGGGAAATGCAAAGTCCTACACCTACAGAAAAATAACTCCAGGCAACAGTAAACACTGGAATTCATATAACTCTGTGACTTCGGGAAACCCTATTTTAATACAGTGAGAGAATTTAACAGATTAACTTGTTCACTTTAACACAGAGATGAGGTCATCATTATTAATCATGAAGAAAGTCCAGATACAAGGGATATTAATTTTATTTGGGAGTAATAACATGTTTGGAACACATGCTGCCAGAAGTGATGGAGG
Source organism: Gallinula chloropus (assembly GCF_964237585.1). NCBI lineage: Eukaryota > Metazoa > Chordata > Aves > Gruiformes > Rallidae > Gallinula > Gallinula chloropus. The sequence continues at coordinate 201,279,150 of NC_140085.1, forward strand.
GTAATGTTTCAGAATGTATCAAATGGGAAATTAATAGTACCCAGAATTTAGACTATGGGGTTATATTTTTTTATTATTGTTTTAGTTATTGTTATAATCCTCTGTCAAGTAGCACAGCCTGCAGACCTTTCCCCTTCTCCCCATGTTTTGTTTAAAACCAAGGTCTAGGCACTAGTCATTGATGAATAAAGCACTACAAAGCTTTTCTGGACCAAAAGGAGGTTAGAAATTGTAAGAAAACTGATCAGTATATATCACACTTTTTTCTGCCTTTATATCAGTTTTGAATCATTCTCATGTTTTTACTACCCCAAGGCAAGACAGGGCAAAGAAACTGTGACCGTCAGTGGGGTAGATATGATTCAGCTGGGCAAAGTTTGTCCTGACAGAGTGTCATGTCTAACTGATGTACCCTGAGATAATGTTAACTGAACCATAACCACTTTTCTAGCACTGATGCCTCATATATTGTTCACAGTACAAACTAAAAAGATACTAGCATGGTTCAAAGAATTTGCCAAGTGGGGTTTTACATGATAAGAAACATGATCGGAGTAAAAGACATAAGAGAGATTGCATATCTCTCACCATGTAGCTGTGTAAGCCCCATCACATCTGCACTCTGAGGATAGAAGAGGGCAGGCTTACCAGCATAAACTAATGTTTCATGCTTGTGGGCATGGTTGGCTGCAAGATGTAGAATTTCTACAAAATACTGAGTTGTCCTGAAGTGAAGTGCAACATTCCTGGACTTTGTGCTCTTGGTTACTCTACAGAAGGGTAATTAATTCTGAAGAAATGTAATTTCTGAGAACCTAAGGCAGCATTTTCTCCTCAGCTTGAGTCAGTAGCTATCTTCCCCCTATTGCCCCTCACTCAATGCATTAGATAAAGCTTTTCCTTGCACCTCGATAGATAAACAAAGGGCTTCAGATGACCTAGCTCAGAATTCAGCAGCTTTCATACACCATCGTGTCATCTAATGTATTCCCAAGAAAAAAGAAATACCATGTGGGGCTTGTTCTAGAAAAATAGAACAGGGCTGATAGGACAACTCCAGTGACGAAAAGTCCATATGTAAGCCAAGATAAAAGAGGGAGATAGTAGTAGTAAACATCTGTGTGTAAAATAGAAGGTTTGGTGTTTAAAGGTCAGAGCGTGCACCTAGCAGGCAGGTACTGTAGGGGTTTAGAGGGTAGAAAAGGTAATTAATGAATATAATGAGGCCAAGTGCAAAAGCAAAATAGCATTGACTGCATGAGCAAGGATGGTTATTCTGTTGAGCCAAAACTTTTAAATATGTGTGCCTGAAGCAGATCTGGCACATACAGGAAGATGTTACTATAGAATCATAGAATCACGTTGTATGAAGAAGAAAAAGAATCCTTCAACATAAGATGTTGAAGCAGGACCTCAGCCTGTATAAACCTTACCTAGGGAAGACAAAATAAGGATGCAGACCTTCTCCAGCTGAAGAAGTTATATATTTTGTGTTTTCAGTTACAAAACACCAGAGACATAAGAAGTGTGAGAAACTATTTGGACACACTCTATTTGTTATAAGGCTCAAAACTGACTGAAGTTTTGAAAGATCTGTTAGTTCTTATTGTATTCAATTATACTGCTAAGTGATTATACATGTGCACTTTTCCTAGTGCTCTGGTGTGTCAGGATGTGGTAAAAAGCATATGATTATTTCTGAAGAGTTGCAGCAAGGCAGAAATTCTTAGCATTAACAGTTGTGAAAAAACAGTGTTATTGAGTATGGTTAAAGACCTGGACATGGTATTCAGGAAAGCTATCAAATATCTTTACCTTTTTTATCTCTCCAATTGTTCTTTTAAAATGTAACAATACAGGAATTGTGATATCTGAAAAGAAAGACAGAAAAAATGTTTGACTTGATGATACTGAAACTGTAAAATATGTATAACTCTTCACATATACTCTAGTATTTACTAACATATTATACTAATTCAGCTGTGACAGGGGAGGTTTAGATTGGAAGCTGTGACAGGGTTTAGATTGGACTTTAGGGAGAAGTTCTTTACTAAGAGGGAGGTCAGGCACTGGAACAGGGTCCCCAGGGAAGTAAGTGGTCACAACACAGCCTGACTGAGGTCAAGAAGCATCTGGATGATGCACTCAGTCCCATGTTCTGGCTTGGCTGGGCCTGTGTGGAGCCAGGAGTTGGACTTAATTATTCTTATGGGTCCCTTCCAACTCAGGATATTCTATGATTATCTTATTTTATGATTCATTGTCTTAACCCAGAAATAATGATGGGTAATGCTTTTTTCCAAAAGATGAAGAAATTGCAGGATAAATACAACTGTGGGTTGAAGGAAAAAATTTGGAGAAAAAAAGAAAAGCACGAAAAAATATGAGTGATATCAAGGAGATGTTTAAGAATACTTTGGTGGCTACCAAAAAAAGCTGCAGTCACTCTTGAGAAAGAGGCTCATGCTGGTTGCAAATTACTGTGATTTAGAATGTAAAAGAGAGCAGCTATATGTGACAAAACAATAAAAAATGTAATAAATGTTTCTCTCAAGCTAAAAGTTATAATAAATGGTATGGAATGCCAAGAAATACAGGACTAACCTGTGTCTATCAAAAGTAGCAAAACCATAAGGAGATACTTGCACATAGGTCTCAGTAGGAAAAAATAGTTAAAGAAAAATGTATCTTATGTTTTGTGATTTTGGGAAAAAATTACAGAATTATCAGTAAATGACTGGATGTTCAATAAATATATTGGTTCTTTTTGGGGTATAAACATGTATCTAAATCATGTTACATGAAGACTTGATGAAAGTAATGAATAGTGATCAGCCTTTCTAATGATAAACACTTAAAAGCTCCGTCATGTAATTTATGACTAAGGGTGAAAGGATATGGCTAAGGAGCTCTCTGGGCTGTTAATGTTGATTTTTCAATAAGCCTTGTAATGCTAGGAAAGCTCAAATGGTCTTGAAGAAGGTAATGTTTCACCATTTATTTTAAAGAGAGTAAACTGGTCAAGTTTTCACAGTTACAGGCTTGTACTGTAACGGCAGTCATGGGCAAAACAGTGACATGCATGATACATAAATGAACTACTAAAAAGTTAGAGGAACCAACATAATTAATGACAATCTGGAAAAACTCATGGAAAAATCTTTGCTTGCTAGATAATGCAAGTACAATTGATTTCTCTAAGGCATTTGACTTGATACTGAAGTACATGTTTATGAAGAAATTGGAATGATATAAGAACAGCTTGCACAAGTTCAGTAAAAAAGAAACTAGCTAATTGTGATCTTTCATTGCAGGAATTGTTGTCTATGTAGTAATCTGTTTTAGGATTCAGTTCCTGACATGGGCTTCTTATCAATGTTACCAATGACTTGTAAGAATAAATTAAATAATTTACAGTGAATCTCACTGGTCAAGTTATTAAATCTTCTCTTCATTGTAATAAAATGAAACAATAAAAAGGCACACCAAAAGAATTATCTCATTTTGATTGTTGCAAGTGACTTGAGAAATTTCAGGATAAATGCAATGCTTGCAGAAAACCTTTTGCATCCCTTTGGAATAAGTTATTGTGAGGAGTGATAGTTTAACCTAAGTAAAGATTGTATGTATACTCCCAGATTTTGATTGAAATGTGAGGAATACATGTATTCCTCATTCTGTTTGTAATGTATGAACCAAACCAGACCTTTCAAAAGTGCTGCTATTCACAGAGTCACAAATCTTCAAATTATTTTAGGAATATTTAGGTCACCAGGCTATTTTGACATCAACTGAGTTATTGCCTATAGTGTGGTAGTGAAGGAAAAACTCAAAAAACCCCCAACCAAAACATTATATTCAGTGTGTTTGTTTTTCTGAGATAGATTTGTATATACCTAAACCCAAAATATTTTTGCAGTATAATGGTAATTCCTCATTCAACTGTAGATGTGTTTTCTTGTGCTCTAATGAAGCAGATAGAATCTGTTTACTCATCTACAAAACATATATTTCTTATATCAGCAAGTATACATCTATGCCTGTATTCCACATTCCACGAAGAGTACAGCTATAAACGCAGATATGATGGGAGTTTCTTGTATTACAGGGAACTAAAATGCCTAGGAATAGGACCAAAGTGCTAAGGAGAGTTCACATACCTAAAAGAGTGTGTAGGCCCTTTATTCTCAGTATGAAACTTTGAAAAAGCCTCTTAATTTATTTCATTACAAGTGGATTTTTGGCATCAGTTAACTCTTATTTTTTAAATTTCACGGAGTTTACTACAGGCAATTACAAGTAAGAAGTTGAGGTGAGGTGAGAAGTGGAGAGTCAAGATATTTTTCTGTGAATATAGTCCCATGTGATTATTGCTACCATTTTAATGCCCTACACCCCCTGTAATATGTGTTTAGAGTCAAAGACAACTTCATCTATTTGGCATGTGAAAGGTTAACATATAAAGAACCACCTTTCAAAGTCTGACCCCATATAAATGTAATCCAAAACTTTATTCTATTAGGCACGAGTATAAACAAACCAAATTTAAGAGTAGGATCCTCATTGCCCTGGTATGGTCTTGTAAACACACTTATAACATTCACAGTCACTTTAAAAGTTTTAAAAACCATATACTATGTGGGAGACATCCTTGTAACAAAGGACCATGAACATGGCTGCAATAGTGTGGGTAGAAGACACATTGAATCCAGTGTTTGTGTGGCACACAACAATATCAAAATGTGAATATTGAGGCTGGCAGTGATACAGCAAATAAAGTTTCCAGAAATTCAATTTATCTTAGACCTTTAGGAAGAATGCAGAGAACTCAATTGATTTGAATGTGAACTAAATTAGGGACAAATGGACATCTGAATAGCAATGTGAAATAAATGCAATGTAAGAATGAATATTCTAAGGCAGGAAGGATGTTCAAGGCATTACTTCTGTAAGCCTTTTTGACTGTCATGATCTGAAATTCCAGTTAAAGTTATAGAAAATGCTGTTTATGCATGGTCAAGCCTCTGCCTATGTAAATGGGAGTGCAGACTAGTTTTCACTAGAACCAGACATCAACTGGATCTGATTCTAGGCCCATTTCAGTAAAGAGAATGTACCATAAAAAGAGAGTTCTGGTATTTTTTTTTTTTTACAGTAAAGATATACAGAAAGAAAAATAATTGAAATTGTTGGAAATTAATAATTATTGGAATTATTTCAAGAATCTTACCATATATTTTATAGCATTTCTTTCTCTAATGATGCCTTTCTTTACAATGGATTAGTACTGAGCACAAGGGGTATGTGATATGTGCTGTAGTATGTCATATTTTTAGTGGAGTGGTACTTGAAGTCTGTAGTACCATTGTGTGAGGGCACTGTTTTGCCAACTGTATTCCTTGGCTCTTGGTAGTTCATAGTTTACTTTAAGGTTCCTGGATGACAGCTTGCAGATTTTACCTTTCTTACCCTGAAGATCAGACCTGTTAGTTTAAATAATCTGCAGATCTATCTGTTATATGCTAGAAAATATGCAGTGTCATGTAAACAAACAATGTCTGGAATAGCTAATTGTCTTCACAGTATCTGGTATGGGGCTGTATTTTGGATTTGTGCTGAAAGCAATGTTGATGACACAGGGATGTTTTCGTTACTACTGAGCAGTGCTGACACAGAGCCAAGGCCTTTTCTGTGTTTTACACCACCCCACCAGTGAGTAGACTGTGGGTGCACACAGCCAGGAAAGCTGACCCCAACTGCTCAAAGGGACATCCCATACCATATGACATCATGCTGAATTTACAAAGCTGAGGGAAGAAGGAGGAAGAGGGGGACATTTGGAGTGATGGTGTTTGTCTTCTGAAATAATTTTTACACGTGATGGAATGCTGTTATCTGGAGATGTCTGAACACCTGCCTGCCCATGGGAAGTGGGTGAAGCCATTCTGCTTTGCTTGTGTACATGGCTTTACCTATTAATCTCAATCCATAAGTTTACTTACTTTTACCCTTCTGATTGTCTGACATAACCCCCTCCCCCCCCCGACTGAGTGAACAAGTGGCTGTGTGGAGCCTAGTTCCTGCTAAGTTAAACCATGACAAAATATATGTAACTAAAATTAAATTTATTCTGTAAAGATGGTGCATTCAAATGCATGCATGAGCACAACTACTGGTACTTGGTACAGCAGTGACAAAGGGTACATGGAGGTATTGACAGTGGTGGCTCTTGAAACTGGCCAAATGCTTTTTGGGTGCTGGGACCCACTATTGGGTGTGAAATCATAAAATCATAGAATCACCTGGTTTGGAAAATACCTTTAAGATCCATTAACCAGATACTGCCAATTCTACCACTAAACCATGTCCCTAAGTCCCAAATCTACATGTCTTTTAAATACCTCTGGGGATGGTGACTCAACCACTTCTCCGGGCAGCCTGTTCTAACGCTGAATAACTCTCACAGTGAATACTTTTTTTCCGAATATGCAATGTAAAATTTGATGTAATAAACTTACAATAGAATTCTGTATGAAAAAAAACTTCTGCAGTAAAAATGTGATATATTCAGGCATTGCTATTGTGTTTCCTGTGAGGTCTTGATCTGATACAAGACAGACCACATAAATTTGTGACAGAAACATTCCTATCACACTCTGTGATTTGAGGAGCAGGAGGCTCCAGATTTATCTGCTCTTGATGTTTTACTCTACCATGCTGACACTCTTGGTGACAGGATGCTCACAGGGCAACAGTGGAGTAAATGTGATTGAAAATTGGCTCATTTGTCATTTTGTCATAATTTTAATCCATCAAAACATGTAACATGTAAATGCTTAAATGTTTCTCTCGTATCTATAGATAGATAGATAGATAGATAGATAGATAGATAGATAGATAGATAGATAGATATCTATATCTGTTTGACCATCCAGACAGAATTACCTAAGAGGATGTGGGGAAAAAAAAAATTCCTTTTTTTGTTTTCAGACTGAGTTGCTAGTGTAAAATTTGGCTGCAAGTTCATTTCCTGGAACTTCACCAAATGTTACTACAAAACATTTTGACACTGGTATAAATTACTCACAGGATGTACAGTCTGTGTTCTCATGATGTCTACCACCTCACAATGACAGAGGAGGAAGGGTAGAGACTTTGGATGTGGGTGAGAACATTCCTCTCCCCTCCTCTGTCCATTTGGTAAAAAAATAAATTGTCTGACTCTGAGGGGAGAACAGCAAGGGATTCATAAACGGGAAAAACAGACCTCAGGACTATGATACAGTCCCTGACAGTAAAGGAAAATAGCATACAGGCATAAGCAAAGAATATATATTTATATTGGTTAAACAAACAAAAAAAAAAGCAAAAAAATATCAGAGGCTTGGCATTAACCATTTGCCACTTGTTCTTTCTTCTACGTTTTCCCAAGGGAGAAGTAATTTACCACTAGCTTGGTGGGACTTTTGAAAGTAAGAAACGTGTGTTAGTTTGGGGCATTGGATAAAGCTTGATTTGTCTTTGTCTCATAGTATCTAAATATTTCCTGAGGCTTCCCAAAGCTGAAGACTAACAAACACTTTTCCAAAATTGTTCTCAACTTCTCTGGGTCACAGTGTCAGAGAGGCCAAACCTCTCAAGCAATTTTTAAGTCCCAGCTTATTTCTAATAGAGTAATCATTCTTTACTTGCTCCTGTGAGCTCCAGGAGCACTACCATCTTTTATATCTCATTTTCTTGAGCATCACGGAGTTACTCTCAATACAAGGGTCCACTCCTAAGCCACAGAAATAACTTTCTCTTCAATTTCAGCAAATAGTGTGAAGACTGTGTTTTGAGTTTTTGATCCCTATAGGACTTCAACTCATCTTGTGAATCCAATCTCTGATTTATCTCTGCATTATCTGCTAATAATTTTGAATAATATTCTTAGAGATCAATCCCCTGAAGAAGAATGAGGCACCAGAGAGTTCAAACACTGATGTGGCTCTGTCATTACTTACACTGTGTCAGACATGATGCCTAAATGAAATTGTGCTACCATTTAAAAAGTCAGTGGGTTTTTTTTCCCAAAACTTTTATTACTGTTTCTACTACTGTCTTTTGTGGAGCTGAGAGACATTAAAGGACAATTAATTTGCTGCAGGCAAATTGATAAGACTATTATGTCATCAAAAAGTTCGGCAAACCCAAACCTAACCCAAACCCCAAAATTATAGAAATTCTGAAAGTTTTCATTTTATAGTTTCACTCCTGTTTCTGCATAAGCAACTGCTTCTGCTCCAGGTAGCTTAACATCTGAATGGCCACAGTAGGAGTTACTCAAGAAAATTATTTTCAATTAGCTCTTTTTTTAAATGAGAGTTATTTTACAGGGACAAGATGCTCAATTCCTGTTCAGCAGTGTAACTTCCAGTTTTGCTGATGAAATCCTGTAGCAAAATCCAGCAGGAATGGGTGTATGGTTGGTTTTTGCTGTTGAAAGTGTTCTTTGCACAAATAAGGAAGACAACATACTGTATACCGTAACCAGTACCATCAACTTATAATATATCCAATTTAGATCTTTTAAATGGAGATAGAGAAAGAACTGATGAGTTCAGCTTCTATTTATCACTAGAGGTAGCCTCCACATCACCTAATAATAACCTTAGCTGTCTAACAGCTGTCAAGTCTAAACTACTCATCAAAGCTCCCTCTGTAGCAAATAGAAAGGAGTGGCTTCATCCATAGGGTGATCCATCCTAAGATAAATGTGTAAGGTAGAACCACGGAATAATGTCAGGTGGAAGATAGGTGACATGCATCACTCTTTGGACAAATGCCTCCTCTTTTTAGCAATAAAGGTTGTGAAGACAATCTGGCTAGACTTGACCTATAGACAGATAATATCAGATGAGATAAATCTTGCCTGGCTTTGTGGCACTTGAGAAATCATATTACTTTCCTGTGGTTATTTGCACACCCATAAAATGGGGTACATAATGTGTCCTTACATCAAAAATATGCTGCAAAATTTCATCCATGGCAACTGTTTATGACCCTTGAGTAAAAGGCAGCATAGGGATTGTACAACATATTTTTCTAAGGGCAAAAAGTGCAAATTCAATAAATTTATATTATCACCTTATTGTAAATACCCAGGCCTTGCATGCAGCATCCCACCTTGAGCCTTGTAAACAGGTCTCAGACAGCTGAAAAGATACACAGAAAATGTGCACAGGTAAATGAGTTTGGTGATTGTCAAGCTATTTCTATTAGACTGTAATAGGCTTGGCATCTAGGTCATGCTTTGCTCAGAAAAGAATGAGAAAGAGCTTTAGATGCACTTTTCATCTCAGCAGAATGACCCCATATGAATGCCAAATAGAGCCAGAGAGAGCTGTTAATCAGAGATTAAGCTCCAACAAACAAGTTTCTTGCCAATAAATTCTGTGGTCATCTACTGTGATGTGTTCAATAGGATCAGATTTTGAATTAAAAACCAGTCCTTTCCTGTTCTATCTCTTTCAGCAGAATACTGACATACCCACGGTTAAAAGACGTTAGAGAAAAAAACATGGGTAAACTCAGAACTCTTCCTGAAGTACCTAAGGATAGGTGGAATTATGGAGACTCTAGAGTGAGGAAGGGTCCACAGGAAAAAAAAGAAGTGAAGGAGAAATTTGAATTCCTGCTTGAAGTATCACTTCCTAACTAAATATTTGCTTATTTACTCCAAAACAACGGAGAAAACAGGCTTCAGTCTTTCCTACCATTAATTATTATATATCATCCCTACTACGGACACAGGGAATATAGCAGTCAAAGCTCAAGAGGTATCTTCTGCTCACTAGAAGGTAGGCAAGAGAAAGGCAGACCATTGCAAAACCTGGACCAGATGCAGCAGTGAACCCTCCTGGTAATCCTTCCTTTCTGGGTCACATTGTTCAGGTGACCTTTGCTGAATGTACACAAACCTTTGCAGGATGTACACAAACCGTATGTAGATTTTTAAGACACTTCTTAATACAGATATTAGACAGATAGGTCTAGCAGTCCTGAAAGCTAAGCTTTACACTCACACCCCTGGAGAGACACTGGGACACTCAGCTGTTAATCAAGCAGGAAGGTCTGGGCTTTGTTATTCCTTGGAAGGAGCTGATTCTGGATGTTATGAAGCTGACATCCCAGAGTCTCTTTAGTCTCTCTATTTTTTTCCCCTCCTTATGGGGTATTATATCTTATCAACTTTTTTCCTCCAAAATCCTCAAGGTATTAACTGTTAGAGTCTCATCATTTAAATTTCTATATTCTTGCTTATTTATCTTGCATGCATTTAGCTCACATGCTTTGTGTCACAAATTTTTTTAGTAAAGCTGAGTCAAGATTACACAGCTACACCAAACTGGTGCTTGATCATCGGTAGCTGAACCTCTGGGTTGTGAATTCTATGTTACATTATCGCGATTAAAACTGTAAAATTATTGACTAACATATTTCTCTACACCCATCATTTGTCTTAGGAGAAAATGTGTGTCATGTGTACCTCTATATGTGAGTCGTCACCCCTGAGAATGAGTCGCTTTTTGTCTTTCTTGGATAATTATTGCCTTGTGCTACTGAAAAGAATTCCTAACGACACATGAGGAAAGACCTCCAGCATTCATTGAAACTGATGAGAAACTTCACAGGATACCCAAGACTAAACTGAATCCCTGCAAAGAAAGATAATCAATAACATACTATTTGAGCACACTTTGTATATGTGCACTGGAGATTTGGGCTGGAGGAATCTAGATATTCTGGAATAGCCTTCCAGTAAGATAGCTTTTTTTTTTTTTTTAAGATGGATCTTGATCAATATATGCTGTGCCTGTCTGTAAGAGCATAGATCTGCACTGATGTCCTAGGAGAATACTTTCCAGTCCTACATGGTACCTAAAAAAAGCTATAACAAAATAAATAAAGAAATAACTCCCTGAGAAATGCATAGAAACACATATGAAAATTAATATTAAAGAGATCCACATGTATTGACCATAATCTGTCTTTTGTCTGGTTTTGGTAGTCTTCATTTAAAAGAGCACATTGATTCAGGGTAACATTTAAACACGTTTTACTTCAAGCATGTGCCTAAGTGAGCTGGCAGCTCTCTGCTGAAGGTTACACTGTGAGTTTCAGTTAAGATTATTAGGCTTCTTAGTACTTCCCCAGATTTCTTTATGAAATATAGACATGAGAACACTTCACAATGAAACTCTGTGTTTAATTTCAATGGTCTAGAAAACCTGAGTATAAACTCACACTTGCTAAGCCAGTCAGCGTTATTTTATAGCTAAACTCGCCCTGTCCTTTTGGGGCTTCTAAAATTTCTTTTCAGCGGTCACCTGAATGACAGAGGTCTGTTCTGATAATGCTTGAGGTATTCCTTGAGCTACTGTTACTTCAGATTTGAGACAGGCAGATGTTTAGTCTTAATGTATGCCATTTGTGCCAGAGTTGTAATTGTGCCTGTTCTAACACCATTATGTTAAGACTCCACAAATATTTTATTTTTCATTTCTACTAATTGGAATAGTGTTTAGCTCATACAACACAATTCTCAGCATCTATGAGGTGGTCAGATAATGTATATACTTTGGAAGAAAATAGCATTTTCAAAGAATTAATTTAATTGTCGTGGTTTCACCCGGCTGAGGGCCGAGATCCACGCAGCTGCCTGCTCCTTAAAGGAAAAGAGCAGGTTAAAGGAAAAGGTGAGGGGGGGAATGTGAGAAGTAAGGGAAGGGAAAAGGAAGAGAAAGAAATTAAGAGGCCCGTGGGTTGGGATAAGGATAGTTTACTAAGATAACAGAAAGATACAATGTAACAATGCTAACAGGACTTCAAAGCAAAAATATATGAAGCTGTTGATACACAATGCAGTTTCTCACCAAACCACACAACTCAGGCCGTGCCACCCAGAGCCGTCCCAGAACCCGACCGTCCCCCAAGAACTGCGCGTCCCGGAGCCGCCCCAGGCCTTCCTCCCGTCAGCCCCCGAATATCCTGGGCAGGACGTAACTGGCGTGGAATACTCTCTTTGGTCAGTTCGGTCACCTGTCCTGGCTTCGCCCCTCCTTTCTCATGAAGAGCTGAGAAAGTCCTTGACTGTCTGACAGCAACTAGAAACATCAGGGTGTTATCAGCAGTACTCCCATTTTACTCTCAAACACAGCATTCATCTGCTGTTACAAATGAAATTAACTCCATCCTGACCAAAACCAGGACATTAATGCATGCTATCAGTGGTGTTGTAAAATCAGTTGTTGGCCTATGGTGCTTAGTAGCCTTCTAGCATTGATGTCTGTATTCCTGTATCTCCTCCTTGTTGACTAAATACTGTGTCATTTTGTTTAAAAGTTAAATGCAACGAGCATCAATGCATTCATTATTGCCTGTTTCTGTTGTAAGCATCAGCTGACTAGTTCTAGCACTGTGGCATCTACTGGGCCTTGCCTGGCACACTCAACAAGGGCAAGGTTGCCACCACCACCAACTCACAAATAACCCAAACCCAGAAACAACCCAAATCCACTGGTTTTTTATTGTTAGAATGAATAACAGAGGATAACTGGGAACTCACAGAGTTGCAAGTTAAGTGTCTGTTTGTCCTGGTTTTGGTCAGGATGGAGAATTTTATTGATGTGTGCAAAACAAAAGGGACCATCCAAATTTTCTAATGATAGAAAGTCTGTGACATCAGAACTTTTTTTTGGAGAAGCTACCCAAGCATAGGTCACTCCTTTTTGTCTTTCTCCTGCTATTCTCTGGTTTCCATGCAAACAAAACTTGAGAATGGGAGCAGGAAGAAAGAGTCGGTATCTTAAAAACACTTAATCTCTTTCCCAAGGTACAACTTTCTCACTGAAGAAGCCGTAGTCTCCAACACTTAAGTTCCTGCACAGAATCACACTGATTAGTAATCTAAAAAGGCTAATTAGATAACTATACTAGGTGTCTACAGTGAGGTAGCAAAAATGCCTTTTTATATGCTTCCAAGCAGTAAATTGACAAGCCTCTATCTGTCATGTAAGTTTTGGAGTAAAATTCCTATTTTATTTATGAACTCAGAGGTCTGATAGGGGAGAAGGAAAATAAGAACTTGTGTCTCATGTCTCAACTTCTGCAGAATTATTAACAGTGATACTGAACATTAGCTGTCTAATAGCAGATCAGCTACTTGTGAAGTTAGAGCATTCAGTGATATCATGTCAAATACCACTCTAGCAGGTGATTAATATTAATCATCAACATATGAAATGATGTTTCAAAGCACTGTTCAATCCAACCTAGATAGAAATAGATGGAAAATGGTAAATGGCTGACCCTAAAAGATTTTATGACAGTGAATGAGGAACCCTGAGGAAACTTTGACACTGTTTCAGAGCTGGAATTGCTTCTTGCTGGTTTCCACTGTATATGCCACATTCTTTCAGAGGGAAAATTTGATGAAACAGAGAGCTGCAAAATGTTCTGATGAGTGGAGAAAATGCTTTCCAGTGAGAGTTCAGTATGCATAACTTATCAGAAGAAGATTGAGCAGTGACTTGATTAAGGTATATAAAGATGTTCAGGGGAGGAAAATAGCGGATGCTAATGGGCTCTTCAATCTTTTGGAAAAAAGATGCTACAGGAGTGAAAACCATTGGAAGTTAAAACTAGAACAATTCAAATTAGACATACGACAGATTTTAAACTATGGGATAATTAAGCATTGGCAGGGATGGAGCGGATGAAAAACTGCAAGCAATGATGGCTTTGTTTCTTTTGTCTTCAATCAAACTGGGTATTAGTCTAGTAAATATGCTTTAGATAAACTCATACAACTGCACTGAAAACAATGTAGCAATAAGATGTCATGGTCTGTGTGTTATTTAGGAGTGTAAAGCAGGTGATAGATGGTTTCCTTCTGGTTTTAACTTATGATTGAACAACACCTAGGCAATGTGTTTACATTTCTTCACAAAACCTGGAGCCCAGACCAATATAACTACATTTGCACAGCTGTAGTTGACTTAATAAATCCTTTCAGTCTGGATTAGAGTCTGCCCTTTCCCATTTTCCAGCACCCACCTTACTGAATTTGGTCGACTTATAATTCAAACTGCACACTCAGGCAAGAGTTAAAACTGTTCTCTAATCCAGACCTAGCTTGCTGTGGTCTGTGGGTTGGTTATCCCTCCTCCAGATTGCGGTGCATGGATTACTTCTGTATACTTTGTTCCCATATTGCTTTTGTGAAGGGCAGAGCTCACTCTGCTACGTAGGATTATGATTCAGTGAGAGGTTTAAAATTGCAAAATCCAGGGAAAATAAAACAGATAAAGGGAGAACTGGAAACACAGACATCACATGACAAGAAAATACTACTTCTTCAACCTGATGCATGTTCTCTCTCTCTCGCTTTCCTCTATCTATCTATCTATCTATCTATCTATCTATCTATCTATCTATCTATCTATTTTAGATTTTCAGTGATATTTCCAGAGTATCTAAATAGTAAGGAAAGGTTCTACCCTCAAGTAGAGTTTCGTATAATGTATTCACTGAGAGTCTGACACTGCGGCCTGAGAATTCGTTCTGGTAGGCTGTCAGTATGAAAATAGTTCGATTTGGTGTTTTTCAAGCATGTGTTGCAGGAGGCACTAGAAACATTTTATATGAATAATTTACGGCATTGAGCCCTTGGTGTACTACTCTTTGTTTGTCCCTAATCTTTTTCACCTGGAGATCAACAGGACTGTTGTCACCAGCTACAGTGGGAATTGGGGACACCAGACCTCTTTCTGTTTGTATTTCTCAGACATATTCCTGAATGATTGTTAACTTGTAAGTCAGGGAAAGCAACTTGCTGTTAAATCTGAAAAGTGTCCCTTTCCAACGTAACATCCCCTGGACATTCCTAAACATTGCAAGTGGTAACTAGGCATTGCACTATCTATCTCACAGTCCCACACAGACCTGAGGAAGGTGAGGGTCATCTACTCTATCCCTGTGTCCCTGAGCAGGATCAACAATATCTTGTATCATTCCTTCCAGATGTTCATCTAAACCACCCTTAGAGAGATCCAGCGATGTGAACTGCCCATGGCAGTTTGTTTGTGTACTTCACCATCCTCACTTTTAAAAAGTTTCTTCATATATCTATTCCAGTCGTACTCACTGCAGTTTAAACCCATTAATTCTTGTCCTATCCTCCCTGGACATGAAGAACATATTGTTCTTGTTGCTCTGCAGTTGTTTCTCTTGTAGGTGAAGGCTGTACTATCCACCTCAGTATTCTTTATTGCTAGCAAAACAAATCCAGTTATTTTATTTTCCAGATTTCTGATTCTCATCATACTTTGACAACTTTAAACACAGCTTTAAGCACCAATAAAAAGAAATGGATATCACAATTTCCACTGCACAATGCAAAATATATGTTCGTCATTGCTACTTCAGTTATTGACCTTATCCATGTTTCCCTTGGCCTAAGTTCCTATTATTATCTCTGTGTATTAATTTCTCAATCGATATTGATTTTTCTGCAGGTTATTTTGATTTAAATGATTTTTTTTCTTACAAGGTAATTTGAAGTATCATCATTAGGTGGACAGATGTTTTGAATTTACTTTTAAAACCAAATTTCCTTCGTTAAATTGCTTTGACAATATTTTTTCTACTTTTATTTCCTGACTGAATACCCTCCTATTTAAATTCAATTAGCATGCTTGTCTTTTCTTCTTTGTTTTAAAGAGCAAAGTAATTCACTGTAGATAAATCTCACCTCCATTGTGCAAGCTTTAGTTTTCTTCTGGAGAATATTGATTGATATTACAGTCTTAAAGTAGTCTGTAGGTTAAACCTTTAATTTCTAAGTTTTGTCTCTCGCATCTACATTTAAGTTGTTAGCTGAATTCTTGAAGACTTGCCCTGAACTTTTTGAGTAGCTCCTTTGAGGTTGGAAAAACAGATCTAGAAATTTATAGTGTTTAGCACCTCATGAATGGAGAAAATCCATAGTTGGAATAAATTCTATTGATTCTGTGAAATAGCACCAATTTTAGTTATTTAGGCTGTAGCCCAAGATGCTCAAAGTTTGTAACGGGATCAAGACTTGTAAGTTCATTCTTGTGAGACAGTGTTTTACATTCAATTCTACAGGGAAATTAGAAATGTATTGTGGGAGATCAGCACAGAGGCTATGAAGCACAATGGTTTTTTTTTTACACAGTCCTTTCAGGTGAAAAGAGGAACGGTGATCCATCAAGAAAGCTGTTCCAAGTGGACATCAAAAAATTTTGAACGATTTGTAGACAGACTGGCTGATGGGGAGGTATTTATCAGAAACATTCCAGTTAGCTAATAGATCCCAAAAACTTTCTTTATTCTTAATTATTTTTTTGGGTGGGGCGTGTTTTAAGTACAGTTAAAAAAAAACCTCAGGAAAACTATTATTTTTGTTACATTCTGGTGATAATTTAGCCTTGGATGTTTTATTAGCCAGGGTGTGAACTCAGGACACCTGAATAATAAAGATTTGCAATATAAATCCTCTTGGGAGCATAGCCCTTATTGTTATTAAGCTTCTTTTCACTCCTTTCAACAGCACACAACCTCTGTCATGGAGAGAGCCAGGGTTGTTCCTCATAATTTATCTACTGAATCATAAACAAGAACTATCTTATTTGAAGACTTTGCTATGCTTACCACTTTCCTCAGAGTATTTCAACACACAAAAGTTTGAAAAAACAAACACATAATAAAATGTATGGTAGTGTCTACTTTTATAACGCATGAATAGTAAAAACACTGATTCTTGTAGGTTGTCTCTAGTTCTGAAGAAAAGTTTGTTAAGATGAGGTCAAAAACGTATTTATTGCAGATTTTGAGATAAAGGAAATGAAATTGTCATGATGATTAATTATTTTGCTTGTTATCATGCTATTAGTGTATGATGTTTATCTGAGAAAAAAAAAGAGAACATTCTGAATATTAACATTTGTGAACTCTTCCTTATGGTAGCCTCTACTCTAACAGATCAACTTGCTCTTAAATTTCCATTAAAATCAAGAGTCAGTATTCCTTTGGTATTCACTGCAACTCAAATTTTTGTTCACCCATAGTCTTAAATAACTAGTAAGACCGTGACTTATCTCCCATGTCCTTCTACTTTCATTGTCTTACATTATGATTTCACATAACTTGAAATAAACTGCTTTAAAACTACCAAATGCGCTGTGGAAAACATTAATTTAATAAGCAGTCAAGATTATTAAATAGGAAAAAATCATCTATGGTAACTGAATATGTCATTATAACAGAGGATGTGTTCAAAAAAGGGGTAGATGAGGTACTTAAGGATATGGTTTAGCTTAGGATGGGAAAGGTTCGACTTGATGATCTTCAAAGGTCTTTTCCAACCTTGTGATTCTATGAAATGAGAATTGTCAAGCTTTCTTTGAAGAAGGCTCCAGTTTCAAATGGAGTCACATTCTCTGGAAAGGTTTGCTGACACACACCTTTCATTCAACATGAAATTTTCTCTAAGCAGACATTTGTATGGTGATACCCATCTCAGAAATTCTTGTATAGTTCTAAAGAACTGGTCTCATTGGTTTTACATGGCAAGGTTTTAGTAGCCAGTGGCTAAAGGGGTGGCTTCTGTGAGAAACTGCAAGAAGATTCCTCCATGTCTGACATAGCCAATGCCAGATGGCTCCAAAATGGATCCACTGCTGGCAAAGGCTGAGCCCATCAGCCACGTCGGTAGTGCCCCTGGGGTAACAGAGTTAATAATAGGGATGGGGGAAGGGGAAGGCAGCAGCAGTTGCAGCAGAGAGAGGAGTGAGAAGAGGTGAGAAGAACAACTCTACTGACACCAAGATCAGTGAAAAAGGATGGGGAAGAGCTGCTCCAGATCCTGGAGCATATTCCTCTGCAGCCCATGGAAAAGCCATGGTGAGGCAGGTAGAGACACCTGAAGGAGACTGTGAACCTATGGGAGGCCCATGCTGGAGAAGGTTTGCTGGCAGTTCCTGAAGGACTACAGCCCATGGGAAGGAGTCATGCTACAGAAGTTCATCTAGAAGGGTCTCCTATGGGAGGGACTCCAGTCTGCAGTAGGGCTAGAGTGTGAGTAGTCTTCTTCCTGAGGAAGGAGCGGCAGAGACAACACGTGATGAACTGACCCCAACACCTGTTCCTCACCACTCTGTGCTGCTGGGGGGAAGAAGAAAAGAAATAGGGAGTGAAGTTGAGCCTGAGAAGAAGGTTGTCTGAAGTTTTACGTTTTATTTTTGTCATTATCCTACCTTAATGTTATTGGCAGTAAATCAAAATAATTTCCCCATGACGAGTCAGTTTTTCATGTGATCAAGCACAGGGCTGCCATATGGCGCACCCAAGGAGAGACAGTGATGAGGCTTGCCTACTTCATTATCCCTTTTCCCTTTTCTTGATTGTTCTTTTTTTCTGCCTTCATTCCTAACTTTCTCTGTGCCAGTTCCCTCCCAAAAATCAGTGAGGACTTAAGTAATTTCTAGTCACAGTTTTGATACATTCATGTTCAAAGAGGGGTTTAGGTTGTGAGTTTCAGGCCTTGTAAATTCCACACTCCTAAAGTTCCCCAATATGCCCACCCATTTTCTGTGAAGTTTGGTCATTTCTCATATAGATTCTCCTTAAGCACCTGCAAATTCCAATCATCTTTCATGGAGCTATCCTTAATCCTTATTAGTTTCTTGCACTGCTGTCCATCACATTCAGCAATTTCTTTTGTCCTACCCAGTAGTTTTTTACATCCTGTCCATCTTGCTTTAACTCTGTCCTACTCAGCAGCAGTGATTCCCCTGCAGCCCTGCACTCTTGAAGAAAAATTAAGGATTACAAAAATCCTGTTTAGAAATTGAAATGTATAAAACATTTACATAGCTTTTATACACTACAATTATGCATGTGGTTGGTTAAATAGCAGTAATGAAAACTTGTTGCATAGTGAAACATGATCCTATCACACCAGGAAAGGCTGAAAACATCACTAAAGTACTAGAGTATATAGTATACTCTAATTACATAAGACTGTATCTTGGGTAATGAAGCATGTTTGGAATTAGGTGGAAGAATAGGCCTAGACATTTTTAGGGCTAGAAAATTACAAAACATGATGTCTAGGAGATCACATAGATGCTCTGATGTCAGCAAATGAGTTATTAGAAGTGTTGAATATCAGGAGACAGTGTTGCTTAATAGATATCTGTGCTGAGGAGAAAGAAGCAACAGAAAAGGTGTATGGAGTAATAATAGCAACAAAATCCAAGAAATGTTCATAGGATGATTCTATTCTGGGCCAAAGCTGAGACAGGGCTTTCACAAATAGTGCTGTTAAAGGAATCCCTTTGTACTGCTAACAAGACAAGGTGATATTACTAATCAAGTCCAACTCTATTCAAGGGAACATGACCATTATACTTTCTTGCTTACTTGCAAATTTGCAACCTAGAAAAAAAAAAGAAAAAAAGAAAAAAAATGATTGCTGGGATTTTTTTTTTTTTATTTTCATTGTAGAAATTGAATGAAGGATTCTAATTCCTCATGGCTGCTTCAGTGAAAATACTGCATACTACTGTTAGAGTGCTGAACTAAAATATTAGGCTCTATTAGATGAGCTAATTTATTGATCTGCACTATTGTTAGATAACTTTTCTCCTTGTTTTATAAGGATGATTATTGATTACTAAATGACTTTAATTTCAGTAAACAGCACAGGGAGTGAGTTAAATTGAGTTATCAATAATTAATTGCTAAATGTTAGCAGATGTTTACATTGATCTTTGGCAGAGGGATTAAATTCAGAAATTTGAAATGCTTCTGGATGTAGTTTCTTCCAAGAATGTCACTATTATTATGTTGTTATTATATTCCCTAGTAATTTTAAAGACAATAATTCAGCTCATTATAACTGGCACCATCTTTTCTTCCTGTTGCCATCTTGCAACTCGCATTACAGTCTAATGACAATTTTGAGCTTATTTTATAATCACCTGCCAACTGCTGGCTTGCAGGTTATTACCTGAAGACCACAATGTTGCCATTTCTCTCAGGAAGTCCTCCTATAACAGCAGGACTTTCTTTCATATTTAGTGTGTCCAGCAGGTTATAGAGTACCTAATACATGTTATATATAGTAAAATCCAGATGATCTCTTGACTCCCATTTAGGTAAAGACATCAAGTTAAGACTTCTGCCTCTGCATCAAAGTTCCTCAGGAGATAAAATGCTTGATGAGTTAACTTCTGAATCATTACAAGATCAAATTCTCCAACTGCTTTTTCAAAATGCATTCTCCAGCAAAAGAAAAAAGAATGATGAGATGAAGAAGATTCTAACAATGAACCTTTCATAACTACATCTTTGAAATCTGTTACTCCTCATGACAAGAACATTCAGTAGCTTCTTCCTCTGGTATTCAGACTCTTCTTCCACTTCCTATGCTAAGCAAGTTCTACACTGAGGGAATCACAGAAGCCCCCTGGAAGCAGTCAATGTTTAGCACTGTATCAGCAGGGTGTTGAACAGTGGGATGTCAAAGAAATGTTTGTAGTATCTCACACTGCTTCTGCATCAATGATAGGCAGATAAGGACTCTTTTCTGCTTTTGTTGGTACATAGTATATATGCCACTTCATTCTATAGATTCTTGATTTCTGTCCTAGTAGTATTTCTTTACACCAAAGGTAGCAGGTAGTTGTAATGAATAGTTTTCTGCTTCCATAAGCCCAATGTAATTCTTTATGTTGCTCAGCTGAGTGGTTATTTATGATGTTTTTAATAGAGACCTGGTAAAACAAACAGGAATAAAATAAGACTGGAAGGAAATTTTTAACCTGAATGAATTCAGCTCAGATATCATGATTATCTCAGGCATTAAAAGCAAACAAATAAAGAACAACAACAAAACAAAAAAAAAACCCTAACAGCCCCCCCCCCCCCCCCCCCCCATTAACCAACAAAAAATAACCCCAAAAAACAAGTACCCTCCAAGGGAGAAAAAAAACAAAAAACAAAAGAAGAAAAAAAGATTTAAAAAATAAAAATTGAAGATTGACATTTCCAGCATATTTACAGGATTGCAGTTTATATAAAACTTTGTAACACATGCTTTGTTCAAAATCCATTGAATTCATTCAAATGCATTTTGTACTGACGGGCTAGTGCCACAACTTGCAAAACTACTGATGTCTCTTTTCTCCAAGTTATTAACAAATTTCTCTGCCAACTCTGGTTCATTAAATTTTCTTGTTTGATTTCCTGCTGTGATGATTAAAATTGCTGGATGTGGAATCCCACATCTAATACTGTGTTCTTTTTGTTTTGGTTTCCTCCCCTCCCCCATGTCTTTAAATCCAGCAAACTTTTGTATCTGGCAGCTGCTTCTCTTGTAACATCAGCATGTATCTTTATCCTAATAATTTTTAAAAATAGTGAAACTCACAGTTCTTCCCTTTACTCCTTCTGAATTGCATTTATCTTGTAATTTATTTTAGAAGTGTTTCCAAAGGGACTACAGAACCACTGCTTTCTGCAAACATTGATCCCATTTGGTATCCAAGATACACAAACCCAATAGTTTAGTTGGTTGCATACTTTCTAGTTCCTCATCTAATATAACATAGAACTGCTAAAATACACAGAAAAAAAAAAAAAAAAACAAACCAAACAACCAACCCCAGAAAAAGATTATTGTTTGTACAGCAATACTATTCCTAATTGGCATCACAGCAAGGCATTGGGAAACCTTTTTAATAACAGAACCAGTGTCTTAAGTCTAGTGGAGAAAACAAGATGGGAGGATAAATTGCCTGCATATGTTCCTGGAATATTTCCCAATAATTCCAAAAGGATATAATCTTCCCAAACCTTTCTCTCTCTTCCTTGCCTTAACTCATCCTATATGTCAAAATCACTTTAATAGTGGATTACTAGGTATGAATGCAGGAAGCAATTCATTTTCTTCAGAGGACTTAATTATTACTACTCATATCATGGTTTTATCAATATATCTCACTCTAAAGCTTATTGAAATAGCAGAGTTTTCATCTACTTCAATAGATTCTAAGTTCATAAAGCTTAAAATTATTCTTGTTTCTTTTGAAATAATTTCAAGTTATATGTCAGCTCATGAGTTACAATAAGACAAGAAGCAATCACACTTTATAACACTATACCCCTAACTATTCTGTAATTACACAGTTATTGCAGTGTATGTAATTATACTGCATCTAACTAATGTTTCTTACAGCAGGGAAGTTAGTCCCATTTGTTTAATATATATTTTATTTCATATTCTAAAAATCCATTTTAAATGTAGTTGCATGATGCAGTTATTGACACTGCATTTGCAGTCATTTATGTACAGGACTTTGCATTTATGCTGATGTATTATTAATTACCTGGACCAGAATACATAACTACCACAAATGTATACACTACACCAGTCTTGAAAGCCAGCTATCAAGTAACTCTAATGCTTTCAGTAATTAATACAATGTTTATCTATTGCATCTTATTTTCAGCTCTAGATAAAGTCAATAAGTTTTATTATAGAGAAGGTTCTCATCACAATGACACGGGTTTTGGCCACATATAGACAGAAGCTGAACGCCCCATATGTAATACCATAAGGGCATTACATTTCCATTGTTTATCAGAAATGAGCCAAACCTCTGAAACTTTTGAGGTTCACCCATTTCTAAGGAGAGTTCTGCCAGCAACATTGTACCTCATTAAAAAATCTATATATAAGCCACAAGCCAAATGAAAACATTAAAAAATATAATTACATCCTACAGTGTGTTCTTTAAATATATATATATTCTCATTTAATTGACAGTGGAAATTATTGGTGGGGTATCATTTTAAAGAAAAACAACATAAGGTTCTGTTGAACTGAGTACATTCACACAATCAAATCATAACTTTGATTAGGTATGATAGCTGTGGTTGTCAGGAACTTGCCCTCTTGTTCAAGTTATGGTTTAACATTTTCTGAGCCTCCTACTAGTGTCAAAGTTAAATTTACAGTCCTGACATTTTCCACTGCCTTTAAATATCCCTGTGACTAGCTATTCAAACGTCTTCCTAGTTGCATTGTTCCCTCTTGTTTCTGAAGTTAGAAATGATCTTAAAGTTTGCAGTTCTGAAATACAGTAAGGGATAATTTGAAGGGGGGAAAAAAAGAAAATGTGTGATTATGACATGAAAATAACTTTTCAACTTTAGTGGATTGATGTACTAAAATGAAATCTAAAATAGAGTGTTATCTGTAAGATGCTGAGCTCATTCCACAAAATTCTAGCAAATATCTACTTCTTTAAATTCCAACAGCCAGAGTTGTGGAGCCACATACTATCTAACTGAATCTCAAGCAAATTAGAAATACAAGCCAGTAGATCTAGTAAATTTACAAGGAATTATCAAAGTCAAGGTGTTATTCAATGAACATAAAATCTAGTTCTGCTGTCATCAATTATACAATAAAACACATTGACATTAAGCATTAGGGTTGGTGGGGACCGGTAGTGATGGAGTTCATGAAGACAGTTGCCGTGCCTAGGATTGTATTTGCCATAAGTCAACAGCAGAGGACACAAAACTTCCCAGGAAACATGGTGATATACAGACAACAGTCTTCAGATGTGGCATGTAATTCAGAGGCACTGATGCAGCAATAGTAGTAGTTACAAACTTTGTAGTCCATGACAGCAAAGACAACCAAAGCTGTAAAGCCCTGTCATTATCAAGATGCTCTGAGAGGGAAGGGATTAATGTTGCAGTTCCAAAAAGTTAAAACCTGATTTTTTGTGGGGATCTTACCTTTCATGACAGTACTTACTACTGAACTGGAAGGTGCTGTATCACAGAATCACAGAACTTTATGAGTTGCAAGGGACCTCAAAAGACCATCTAGTCCAACCTCCCTACCAGAGCAGGATCACCTAGTCTAAATCACACAGGAACACGTCTAGGCAGGGTTTGAATGTCTCCCGACAAGGAGACTCCACAACCTCTCTGAGCATCTGTTCCAGTGCTCTGTCACCCTCACAGTGAAAAAGTTTCTCCTTAGATTCACATGGAACTTCCTATGCTCCAGCTTTCACCCTTTGCCTCTTGTCCTATCACTGGCCATCACTGAGAAGAGCCTGTCTCCATCCTCCTGACTCTCTCCATTTACATATTTATAAACACTAATAAGGTCACCCCTCAGTCTCCTCCAAGCTAAAGAGGCCCAGCTCCCTCAGCCTGTCCTCATAAGGAAGGTGTTCCAATCCCTTAATCATCTTGGTGACCCAGCACTGGACTCTTTCAAGGAGTTGTATGTCCTTCTTAAACTGAGGGGCCCAGAACTGGACACAGTATTCCAGATGTGATACTTATACTTGTGTTACAGTACTTTTAAATGTTAATAATAGTATATAGTTGATGATTGCAGCATATCAATAGCATTAACATCCTTTCACATACTTTCATAAATATTAAAACCTATTATCTTCAATCTGTATCTAATTTAAATCTATTCTTTGAGATTACACAAATCTATTTTCTAAATAAAAATAATCTGGTTTTTTGGTCTCAGATGAACATACTATAGTTGTATAAATGACTAGCAAGATAAACCACTATACTAACTGGAGAAAGCAAGTAAGCAAGTTTAAATGAGGGATTTCTCACTACTGCCATCACATACATACAAAAACAATATAAAAAATCATGTTGGCTATATATTAGTTTACAGTGATTTCTCCCAGGTTTGTGGAAGAAGATCAAGGATCTTAAAAGTGAAGGTTTTTTTTTCTCCATTGCAAACACTTGGGAAATACAGTATTCTGACCTAAAAACTTCACAATAAATAATTATAAAAAATCCATACCCATAAAATATAAATGGAAATATTTCTATCAGGTCTAGCCAAGAACACTTTTTTCGGTCAGTGAGGAAGGGGAATTTTGTGCATAAGTGGCTGTGCATATAAAAAATGTTACCTGGATTTCATCAGACAAATCCACAGGGAATTTGAGAGATGATCATTACCCTTAATTTACAAAGAGCTGATAACTTCCATGAGTAAAAGCCCAATTTGCCATGTCTTGCTTCTTACAGCCGCACAGAGAAAAAATGGTGCACGATTGATACCCTTCTCTTTTTACTTTTACTCTTTTTACCTTTCTGCCATTACTGATCTGCTGAGAAAAATTCCTTGTCTGTGACTTTGGAACTCTTTTATTTGGCTGAACTCTTGCTTCTCATCTAGCACAGCCTTAGCAGGAGGTGTTGTTTGTTGAGTCTCCCTGTGATAAAGCTGGATAAAGTTACTGTGATGTGTATCACCTCACTGGGGAAACTGGATCTGGAAATTGAGACTCCCATGGAGGATTGAGCAATAGGGTCAGAGCAAGTGTCTCAATGTCCCTCGGTAGTGCACTTGATTCTTCACAGGTTTTCCACATGGATGCTATTACTAGTGCAAGTTGTATAAAATGTTTCCTCATCAGCATATTCGTATTACAAACCATTTTAAAAAGAGTGACAAGATCAAGAGAAAATATAAAGGTGAATAGAAAAAGATGAGAATAAGATATCTTCAGCTGGCATAATCTGTTGTTAAGATCATTAAGTCTAGAAATTAATAATGTGATTTTGAGTTATGCCAGCTGGGTATCAAACACCCATGCCTTCACTCTAATACTTACAATCTGGTTAGTAAATCTTATTTATAACCCAAGCACTACTAAAATTGGATGTTCCAGCAGCATTTTCTTGTTGCTATGTGCTTAAAGATCTTAGAGATATTAGTAGTGACTTGCAATGTATAAGTTACCATGGTGACAGCTTTCTTAATGAACAATGGATTAAATTGCTTTGTAAAACATATATACTTTTAGCCTGTAGACTGCAGGTGCTTTGTTACATTCAGAGTATCTGAAACAGTGTTCATGCTTAATGGCATGCATGTTTAGTGCGTGACACCAGGCTGCTGGTGTATGTAGCAGCAGATGCTGGTATGCAGAGATTTAAATATCTTTCCCCAGAGCAGAGACTTCCACTAGGATATAGCAAATGTAGGAAAGGTTGGGTCCAGCCAACTCACACACAGAGAGGCTACACGCAGACTCCTTCAGGCCTGAAAGCAATATTGCTGTGTTTGCATAGCACCACACTGAAGATAATAAACTTCCTCCCTCAGAAGAGTGGAAGCCAGCACAGCCATCTCAGCATTTTCTGTACAACAGAAAAGAAATGCCTGAGGCAGGTCAGTGGTTTTGGCCCATTCACTAAGAGGGAATGGCACTTAAGGGAAGAGCCAGCCTGCATAACTGCTGTCTAAATGGCCTGAAGACCTCCACAGTCATCCCAGCATTTCAATAAAAATCAAAACTCTCCAGCTGAGAGTCACTGTGTAGGCACAGTGTACTTTTTGTTCTCCTGTGTACTTCCTGTTCTGGTTTACAATTTCTGCCCCAGCGTGCTCTGAGAACAGACATGGTGCTATTAAGTCTCCTGCTGCATTGAGTGCAGGAGGGAAATACTACCCAGAAAAATTTTTAGAAAAGTTGTGAAGTTTTTGTGAAGGTGGATGATGATATCCCAAAGGTAAGAGTCTCCCTTGCCCTGAAGCATCCTGGTCTAGAGAACTAGAACAATTAAATTCTGATTTCTGCAACCCAGTGTCTCTACTCTGCTTTTATTGTCCTCTAATTTCAATAATACAGTAGGCAATAAATTAGACCCACATATGTACAAGTGAAAATTATAGTTGAAAACTTCTTTTAAGTCATTTGTCAAAGACATCACAAAGGCAGGGTTTGAACAGAGATTATAGCGCTACTCAATCCTCTGGACAAACATTGAGAAAGAGTGATAGAATTCCCTGTGTAAATACTGACAAAGAAGTCAAATATTTTGAGATACAACTGAAAAAAAAAATAAGTGTGTTAAATAATATTACATGCGGAACTTCCAGGATTTGTGGTTAATAGAACACTTGATTATTTTTCACTATCATTTGAAACAGAGGTGCTGCAAAAGGACAGCCAGGTAACTGAGAAGATATAAGTATGTAAGTACACTATTCTCACTTTATCGTAACTTTGCTAATTACCAGACAGCTAAAAGTATTACTTAGCATTTAAATAACCTTTATCACCTGTAGACTTCCAAGTGCTTTTCTGTACACATGCTTTGATAGGTTTCTTGAAGGTGTCAGAGATTGATTTTTTTCTGGATCCCTGACCACAGTTTCATGCATTATGCTATTGACAGATTGACAAATTAATCCAATGTATGATGTCTTGTGCAAAATACAAGGGAAAACCTTTTCATATCATATATTTGTCCTCACTCAACCACACAGTGCTTCTTCTCCCTGTTCTTTCTTTAATGCTCTAACTCCATCCACTTTGCCCAGTAATCTTCCCCCTTTTTTTTTTTTTAGTAAGAAAATCTTTGAAAGTCATATATGACATACTTATCCAGAACATTGTTTCACAGATACATGTAGTTATATTCAAAGTATGCATGTAGGGAAGTCCCTTTGAGAGATTCATTAATCCCAACTAAATGGATATTTTCTCAATTTTCAAAAGTTAAAGTAGAATTTTAAGTATATAATAAAATTTCTATGCTATTTATAATGACAGACACAACAGAAATTTCTGTCTTCTTTCTACCAGAGTACATGGCCTCTTCAAGGAATTAAAGTACTTTTTAGCCCTGAAAGTTGTAACCCTCATAATGCAGATAAAAAGAGTTGTCTACAAATGAACACATTTACGTTATCATTTCAATCATTCACCACTCATTCCCAGAATTCCTTCTTCTCCTCTGTAGTCCTGATGAGATCTCCTTTGGTCATCCTGCTTTGGTGACACCTACAGTAGAACAACTTCATTAGTGGCCTATGGACATTTCAGTTCTAGGCAGTAGCAAAGTCCTAAGCAGAAGCCTTTGTAGAGGAGAGCTAAGGATGGAAAACTGGTCCGGTACAGTCCACATGGCACCCCTTGAAACCCCTCAAAGTTTGGACTCCTTGGCAATACTCAGGCAAGTGGTCTAAAGTTATTAGAATCATACTTTCTCCTTGAGTCAATTTAGTCATTAGCAGTAGTGTAATTTTATTGTTATTTTGTTATAAGTTAGATTCTATGTAAAGACATTTTAATTGTAAATCGATATCTGTATGGACAGATGGAAGACGCTGTGACCTGTGTTGGAACAACCTACTGGCAGGACCTGCAGCCAGTGGGGGGGGAGAAAGAGAGAGAGAGAGAGAGAGAAACTTCCAGAGGTTCCTTCACACATCAGCTGTTCTGTGACTGATGGGAATGCTGTCTTGTTCTAGAGGTGAGTTGGCAGAGGACTTCCCAATGTACAAAAGTGAAAACATACATTCTCAGGGTAGTTGAAAGTGGGCACAAAATTGAAACATGAGACACTTGTATTCTTACTGCAGTCTGCGATTCTGCCTACACAGAACTGCCTGTGAATGCAGAGTGCTTATAATCTGGATCTTGATCTCTCTTTCTCTGGGGAATACTAGCTTTCCATTCCATTTTAACTTGCTGCATCCACATGACAAAGTTGACGCACCTGATACCTTTACCATCTGCATGGTAAAATCACTCAGATATCTTTGATGGGAACTGTGTAGCCTTGTACACATTAGGGATGTCTCAGATTTCCCAATGTCCTTCCACCATGATGGAGATTAATATTTCTTCCCAAAATAGCCTACATACTAAATTTCTTACTTCCTGCAAATGTAGTTTCCTTAATTCTTATAACCTTGTTCTGATGTACGGCTAAAACCAAACACGTCTTGAATTATTTTAGCCTGAAAACATATTGACTTCTAATGCTTTAATCAAATTAAACAAAAGATCAAGTTAAGCAGTGATCAAATGAGCTGGTCCTGTTGTTTGTGTAGCCAGATTTAATTTTGAGTATCTACTCAGGTGGGTATCCCCTCACCATGGGTGATTACTTCTGTTAAAAGCTCTCAAAAGTGCATTCACTGTCTCTTTTCATGACTGTATTGCGAGTACTCATTTAGGATATAAAATAATTACTATTTCTACATCTGTTGGAACCAGGTGATTACTAAGGAACTTCATTCTTCTTAAAGAAAATGAAAAAGCAGTCTGCTAAATTTTTTGTTTCCAAAAAACCCAAACACTGTGAACATCTGTAGAATATCTATTTGGTCAGTAAGTGGCAGAAAAAAGGGAAGAAAAGCCAACATTTAATATTTTTAGGCTTCATTTTTTTTTTTTTTAAATAAGTTAATTATTTTGGAGGCTATATTTTCTTACACAGCAAGCACTTGAGATTAACAAAGTTCAATTCCAAGAAACTAGTAAATGTGGAAAAAAAAATTAAATGAGATATTGAGAAACCAATTAGGTCATTTCTCTATGGATTTTTTCTTTCTACAAATCGAGATTGATTGAATTGAGATTGAATTGCAGGGAGGCACAGTGAACAATGCTGCAGATAAAGCAGACCATAAAGTACACAGTGTGCACTGTGCTTCCTGACATGCTTGCATTACCTCTATGGACAGATAAATTAAGCAGTAGTTTTTCTCTTACAGATCTGATTTATTATATCCCTCTGCTCTTCCATGCAGACAAGTATACGTGTTTTTCATTAAAAATGTTCATCCTTATGGTATGCCATTAGGAAATTAAGAAAACCAACCCTTCCCCCAAAAAAAAACCCTAGCACCCTACTACATTTAATTTTCAGGTGATTCCATGTATTAAAAATATTATCATAAGGAATCACCTTAGTGGATGCAGACATTGTTGTCCCTCATTCAATGAGGATACATTTTCTATACACTAAGTCATGACTATAAAAACACTAAATAAAGAAATACCTCTATGATACAATATTATTTGTAGTGCAATATAAAGTACTGTAATATCATAAATTCTTGTAAATTTTCTATTAGTTGATTTTTAGCAGAAGATTTGTAGTGCTAATGTTTAAAAAATTACCTGGATCATAAGCAAATTTGCACATGTCAGTTATCAGACTGTCAGGTGACTCCCCTGTCCACTAACATTTATTTGTTTGATGGTTGGGGTTTTTTTCCAAATGTCCAACATTATAAACTTTTCACATGCTGGTAAAACTAAAGTCTTTACACATATTCCTATAGCTATTTGAACGTCTTCAGGAAATATCTGTCTTAAGATCTCAGAAAGCTATGTTTTAAAGAAAAAAAAAAAAGATATAGTCTCTAGGTTTAGAGCCTTTAAGCATTCCCTTTCTGCAGGCACTCTGTGCTTTGAATTTGTTCCTGATATTAACCTCTCATTCTATAAACATCTCTTGTCTTAAAAGAGGAAAAGTAGAATTTTAATATAAATCCAGGAGCTCTGCTATCAAAGGAGCCTTAGCCTTTACTTAAAAATTGGTCTATGGAAAAAATTCTTCTCTACAAGCACCTAAAGCCAGCTAGCCTGAAGGAAACTTAAACTTTCAATAATAGCAAAGTGACAGATTCTGAAGATTACTGAAAATGCTCATCTTATCTAGTTGCAAACACTATGATCTTTCACAATAACCAATCACAGTCTGGGAACTATCAAAAAAGTGTTATGAAAATTGACTATAAGGGACTTAGGGAAATGTATTTTTCTTTACAGTAAAGTAAATTAATATCCTGAGATGAAGAACTAAACCTAATTATTGAAAGGGGAGGCATGCAGAACAGCTCATAAGAGAATATTTTTCTTTAAATACAGCTACAATGAGTTTAAATAGGGAAGCAGCACATGGATGGGATTAAATTCCTAATTGCAGACAACCACATTTTGCCTTGGCATATGAGCATGGTGCCCTGGCTTCCATCACCGGTACCCAGGCAGTTCCTTCAGTGTAAGAATCTCTTTTCATCTGGGACACTACAGTGTCTAGGACATGAAAATGTGACTCAGCACCTAGTGAAGCCCTCCCTGTGCCTTGCTGGAATGGCATCTGGAGGGTATTTCCAAAGGCGCTACATGTCTATGAATATGCATCAGGAAAAAAACCCTTTAAATTGTACCACTCTGAAGTCCATTGAATTTTTTTAACAGACCTCCTTTGGTTATGATAGGAAAAGAGATCTCCATCCCACAAGAAGACAGCAACACTCAGACATGTAAAAGTATCTAAGAATTTAGAGCTGAATACAGATACTATAGTGGTATGATTTGTTTGCAAGAGCATTGGCAGATGCCAGAGAAAATCCTTGCAAACTTTCCTATGAAAACCAGTTCTCATCTTCCTCTCTCTGATTATGGGGAACCTTCAGTGATTGAGAAAGACGTTTTGTGGTTATTAACAAAACCAGGAATTAATTTTTATGTATGTTTTCGATGCACGCTTTTCTATGGTTATTTCATTGAATTAGCAAATGGCAGCTTAGTGATTGAACTGATTTTTTTTTTTTTTTTTACCATGTTGTTGTCCCAGGCAAAAAAGGAAGATTCATTAAGGAGCATATGCCTTGTTTGTTTTGGAACTGTGGTGTTAGGTTTTTTCTTAATGTGTGCATATGCATATACATATGTACAGGTCTATATATAAACAACAGTGAGCTTGGATTTTAATGGTTTTACATTTTCCTGAAAAATTATGTTTTTCATCAGAGTATTACCAGCAAAATATTTTTGTCCATTTCCAATTAAAACTGTAAAACTTTCCCTATTTTCTCTTTGCATAATACTCTTCTGACCCCATGTTTACCGATAGCAGCAGCTGTGAGGTGCAAAAGAAGTGATAGGTCTCATTTATTTAAATAAACTACCATGAAAGTTTGGGGATTATTCTGCCTTTGGCAATTATTGGAAATCCAGGAATAGTAGTAATAGTTAGATTTAGCTAATTAATCTTCATGTCTTTCATTAGTCACAACTCATTTTACATCTAAATGAGCATTCAGATCTGTTCCTTAGTTCAGTGGACCAAAGTGTTGCCTTTTGGGGCTGAGGAGCAGATGCAGAACATCCGCTATGTAGCGTATAGGGGCATAACAAGCTCTGGGTTACAAATGTCAATGGCACTAGATCTGTGCTGAAGAATACCAGATATGGTGACCTTTTTTTGATGGGAACACTTTTGAAAGGTACTTAGGTGAAATAACCCAAAACCGGGGGAACTAACAGAAGAGAAGCTTAATCCCATTGTTAAAGTGTCATCAAATCCCATTCTCTCAAGGGTTTCAAGAGAGAATCCCAGACAACCCTATCAAAGACATTCTCACCACCTAGTGATAATGCTACCAGAAACTCCTTCCAGCGCCGTGATATCAGTGTCAGTTTAGCTGCTTGCCTTCTTAAATTTATGAAAAGCTGTTTGTAAAAGCACAACATTCCCTCACCCTCTGAATATATAACAGATGCAAAAGTACACTTGAGGGTATATATACTAGGAAGACTAAACTGTTCAATTTGACACATTTAGCTTGTTGGCAATGTGCTTTGTTTAAATTAAAAATAACACTTTGCTAAAGATGATGAAGCAGACTGCTGCATTGAAAGAAAGTATTAATCATAATTATTGTAGTGATTTGTTCTTTATTAACATTGTTGCATTAGTAGCCTCAGGCCCAAAATCCAAATCACTGCCCCATTTGGGTAGACCAAATTAAATTACTAATGATTTAAAATACACATTTCTTATACGCCAACACATAATAGAACTGTCCCCTTCTTCGGTGAATCTGACTTTGCTTTTTTATGTTTTTTGGTTTTTTTTTTTTGTTTTGTTTAGACTGTAAGATTTCTGGTAAAGGTCTGTTTTTTGGGGTTTTTGTACAATAGGGGAAGACTCGTGGGCCAGGTCCTTCCCAGTGCTCCCATTCCTGGGGTTCCAGCTTCACTGGTGAGAGAAACCTGTGTCTCTGCACAGTCACTCGCAGTGTGAACACAGCCACGCCTGCACAAGTGTGTGTGCACAAGGGTCCAGGTTAAGACACTGAGCAGGGTGTGAGAAAAGAGCCAGCCTCTGTATATTCAAACTGGCAAACTGAAAATGGTAAATAATGTGGGCCTTTTCCCATGCTTGTATTAATTATTCTTAAACATTTGCTGCCATATTTCACAGGGAATCTATTAGCTGGTCCTTAGATCATTAGTTTTGCATTTACTTTTGGTGGTTATAAACTAGTGCAAATCCTGATGATTCACTGATTTTACTCCCAATAGGGGCTCACTCACATGCAAGGTTGGGTAAGCAGCCTCCCTTCATTTTCTTTACTGTACTTCAGTAGATTTTAATAGCTTTTACAAAAGACTTCTGGTAATGGAACTATCTAGTTCACCTCCACACTTGCAGTGGCAAACTAAGACTACTTGCAAGGGACATGATCCTGGGTGGTGCTTCTTGACAGTGCTGGTCATTGATGTTGCTTTTGGGTAGAGAAGGGTACCTCACAGCTGCAAAACTGTAAAGGCTTTCCAAAAAATAATTAAAGAGATATTCTGCATTTGAAAACCAGGAATTTTTCTTCAAATATATCAAAGCCCTTTGTGAAGTTTCCTAAGAAAATCAAGGATTGTTTCCTTGTGAGATTACTATACTCTGGTTCTGCTTGAGAGATAAATACTATCAGAAGATTTTATTCTCTCACAGGAAAAAGAGGTGTTTCCATCTCAGTGTGAAAACAGAAACCTGCAGGTTAGACAAATGTTGCAATTCTAAGAAAAAATAAAACTAAACTTTTATTACCCCCAAACCTCTGGGAAAAACAAAACAAACCAACAAAAAACCCAAAAAGCCGAACAAGAAAGACAATCAACCAAAAAAACCCAAACAAAAACAATCCCTTCCTCTAGAATGTTGTTCACGTGGGAAGTGTGGGAGTTTTTCTAATGTCTCTGCAAAAGAAGTATTTATCTCCTTTAAATGAAAACAAGAATAGTATTCCTCGTTCTATAGCTCAGTGATCAGAGTTCTACCCTGGGATTTTGCTCTTCTTCCCTGAAAAACAAACAAACTGAAAACTCAGCATGAAAAAAAGTCTAATCTCTGTCTCTTTTTTTTTTTTTTGTTCATATTCTGGCTTTATCTTTTTGAGTGCAAGTCAGCAAATGGCTTCACTTTTCTGTTTCTTAAATTTTTTTTTAAACATCTTACAGGTAGTCTTCTGTGAGAAAGCACGATTCTGATTGAGTTGCAAAGGACAGAACTGTAAGAGTCTGAGTACTTCACTGCTACAGAGCCATCTTCCTCCCAGAATGAGTCTGTGTTCCAGTATGCAGAGGGAATAGCAAATGGATTTGAAGTGGGGAAATATCTCTGTTAATTTGTGTTTATATGTACATGTGTTTATTTGTATTTCTATATGCCTGCCTGGCTGCCTTTCTATCCATCCATCAATCCATCTATCCATCTATCTATGATCTAATCTTTTTTCTGTTCACTTTTGTTAATGCTACTACAAATATTTCAATAAAGATTTTCTATGCTGCCCAGTTGCAGAAATCTGCTTTGCTCTGAGGGCGTCAAAGACTAGACCAGAAAGCTTCTGTTTAAGTCTCATTGCACAACAATTTACTTGTTTAAGTATTTTTCCCCTAAGTAAACATCCCAGACGGTGTGCTCTACCTGCACATAGAAGTACACTTTCTAGACACAAGCAGAAAAGGTAAAGGTAAAACTTTAGTTATCTCTTTAGAAGCCTCAGAATCAAATCAGTTACTTCTTTTAGGCTATTCTGGTGACAGAAAAGGATGAGGACAATAACAGCAAAAGGATGCTTTGCTGATTTTTATAGAGACCAGGTAGGGGATCTATAATGTAATGTATCCAAACATCTAGGAAAGCCTTGTCCATGAGATAGCAATAAGTCCTCATGTTATTATTTGTTGGAAGCCAGAAATTTCCACAGTAAGTCTTCATGTGTTTAGAACAACAGTAATAACAAAGAACAAAGCTCATGGGTGGGAGTTACAGAGACAGAATTGAGTCAGAATGTAATTTCATAAATCAAAGTAGTCTGTGCCAGTTTGAGGACAATGTGGTTCATGCTAGATAATGAAATATGTTTTGAAACAAAAAGAGATTTAAAAATGATAGCTGAAAAATCTAGACATTGTGTTCCAAAATTGCCCAAATGTTCTATGGCTTCAGCTATGTTTTCAGACCCAATTTTGTCAAAATTGACAAACCATTTCAGAGATGTTGATGTTGATGAAATGGCATTTTTGGATGACAAATGCTTGGAAACCTTAGAAACCTTTAAAATGGGTTTACTGTGACTGTATTGTATTTAATTACTGATCTTTGATCCCTGAGGTCCTGAGAATCAAAAGAAATTATAAGAGACCTTCCTATTAGCTCGCAGCAACTGCTTATGATCCAAAGGGCTTGATACTGCAACCATAATTTTCTATGTAGAGGGCTCTCCTGGCAATGTCCTCTTCACCCTCACTTATATCTCGTGTGTCATTTATAAAGTGGAGAAAGTAACTTTACATCACAGCAGTGAATTTCTGACATCTAGAGATCTGTATTAACTTTACTACATGTAGCGATTTTTACAGTTAGCCAAAATGTGATAAATCAGTCTTTTGATGATGCAAAACATTCTGAAGCAGCCCACTCTTTGGTAGCACTTTGAAAAGATAATCCTCAGAAATTTTATCATCTTAGTTTCTGATGAGGTTAAGTGATTTTTTAAAGGTGTATTTTGATGTATTCTATTATTCTGAAAAGTAATAGATTTAGGTGTAGAGAAGGGATATGAGAAGTTTAATTTAAAAAGTCGCTAAGCCCTGCACAATGGATGATTTTCAAAATTCAGTGTAGTGGGTCCATTGTTCAAGGCTGCCTAGGCATCAGTCTTCTTGTGGGAGGGGTGACTGATTGCCTTTGGTTACTTGTTTTGGGGGGGTTTTGCTTTATCATTTTATCACTTACTGAACTGTCTTTGTCTTGACCATGAATTTTTCACTTCCAGTTTTCCTGTACTCTCCCTTGTCCTGATGGGGAGCAGACTGAACAGTTTGGTGCTTAGCTGCTAGCTGGGCCAGTATACAATATTGAGATATTTTCTTTAATTTTTAAATGCCAAAAGTTTTACCTACACATATCAGTGTTGTAAATTAAGAAATTCATAAAAAAGTCTCAATTTCAACACAAACATCAAGTATCAAGCTGATTAAAACTTTGAATTATTATAAGCCATAAATTCTCTCAGACTGTAATGGTTAGCAATGAAAGTAAAGGGGGTTAGTCTGAAACAGGAGCACCTGATATTTTCAAGAGTCAGGAGTCACCAAATGCTTGTTAGAAATTTGTATGTCTATGAAAGCAGAGGAACAAAATCCTAATCTTAAAAGTATTTTATATTTCTTTTTATATTAAAAATTAAAACCAAAGCAAAACAAAACAGTTCATCATCTCTGGGTAAAGAGTAAGAAACAGTGTTGTGTCCAAGGACTGCCTTTGCTTTCATCATGCTGCAACCAGAAAGGGAGCACAGTGTGCTCTGATGAGGTTGGTTCTGGTGGGTAAGTACCCCAGAGGGGTGCAGGTATGTCAGGCCCTAAGCCAGCGGTGTGGTTTGTGCCACTGGGGCTGAATCTCTGTCTGAGGTTTGGCAGTGTGATGCCAGCAAGGTGCAAGGAGGAGTTTTGCAAGCCGTTAACTAGCATGGGCATCCCAGCAGAGTTCTGTGGTGTAGCCACAGCCTCTTAACTGCATGGTCTGTGGGACACTCTGCTCGTTTTGTTCACCATAACATTAAGTGAAAGCACTCAGCATTCAATCTTAAAAAAAAAAAAAAAAAGAAAAATAATTATGCTTGCTCTTAAAAGCATATTAGATCTATAATGGAAAACTGTAACCACACAGCAGTATAGTTCTATACACAATTAGTCTATGAAGCTAAATTAAGAAATGAATACTGTTACATGCTATATTGCATATTATATTACATTATAACAACTCCTTTAATTCTTTCTACTAGATGAAGAAGCTATCAGCTATTACCAACAGACCCTGTTTATATAGCAAGAAATGCATTTAAAAGTTCTTGTAATGCTGATGAAAAGTAAGTTGACATCATAAAAATCCCAAATGCAACCATACCTATTACTTTATCTCTTGTTATTTGTTGTTCTTCTAAAATTCTAGAGCAAAGGAGGAATATCTATTTTACTATTACCAATGATAGGGGTCCTTTATTTCTTACTTTTTACTCACCTCAAACAAAAATCAAACCACAAGAGACAGAATGCTAAGCTGTTTCCCAAGTTCCAGTTAGTCAGCTGTATTGATGCCAGCTGAATAGAAAAGATAGAGGCAGCCTTCATTATATGTGTTTCAAATACAGCTCAAAAAAGTGAAAAATTAATCATAGAATGCGCTAGGTTGGAAGGGACATTTAAAGGCCATCTAGTCCAACCCCCCTGCAGTAAACACGGACGTCTTCACTAGATCAGGTCCCTCAGAGACCCATCAAACCTGACCTTGAACATCTCCAGTGATGAGGCCTTCACTACCTTTCTGGGCGACCTGTTCCAGTGATCTACCACCCTCATATTGAAGACTTTTTTTCTTAATATACAACCTAAATCTTCCCTTTTCTAGTTTAAAACTGTTACCCTTTGTCCTACTGCTCCATGCCCTTGTGAACAGTTCTTCCCCAGCTTTCTTATAGAAACCTTTCAGGTACTGGAATGCCACTGTAAGGTCACTCCAGAGCCCCCTCTTCTCCAAGCTGAACAAGCCGACTCTCTCAGCCTGTCTTCATAGCAGAGGTGTTCCAGTCCTTGGGTCATTTTTGTGGCCCTCCTCTGGACATGCTCCAACAGATCATGTTGAGGGCTCCAAAGCTGGACACAGTATTCCGGTGAGGTCTCTCGATCTGCTGGACACACTTCTTTTGAGAAGTGTGCATGTCATGTTCAGCATATAGACAGGGAGTTGAGGCACATAGAATACAGTTCTTCAGTTCTTTTTGGGTTTTTTTCACTCCAGAATCATTTGAGCTTGTAAATCACTATGCTTGACTTACAGATAAGAAAAATTGTACTCCAAATTATTTCAAAGCTATTTTTTTCCTATATTTGTTTGAATATAAAAATTAAAAAAATTAAAATCAGAATGAAATTACATAAAATATAGTAAAAGTTTTGTAGATTGTTGAGAATGCAGACCAGATTTTTGAATGTCACAGACATTTGGGAACAGATGGCCATGTGTACCAGAATCTTTTTCAGGATTGGGTTTGTTGCAGATTATAGATGCTCAGGGTCAGGTGTACTGTGTCTCTGTACATCTCTTGTTTGTGTACTATTTAGAGGAGAAAGCAGGCATATGGTTATCCTTCCTCTGGACAATAAGATGCTGTTTACATGTTCCATATTTTTTTAATTTTTATTTATTTTTGGTTTATTTTCTGGAGAGAAGTAGCCTGTGCAATAATAATATTTTTTTTTTGCGTATGTGCTCTCCTCAGAAGTTTTGAACTTGGCACAGCCTTTCAGGCAAACTTGGCAGTAGTGGAATGGTAAGGTCACTAAGTTTCAAAAAATGTTTTATGAAGATATGTAGACAGAGCGAGAAGCAAAAGCTTAACATAATTCCAGCATAATATGTTAGTAAAAACATTCTTTCCCAGATATACACTTTTCTTACTTTCTTGCTGATATAACTCATCCCTTTGCTTCCTATTGAGTAGCATCAAACTCTTCTCAGAAAACGAAAGCCAATAGGCACAGTGTTTTGACTATAGATAGCAGTAAAAATTTTAGGTCTAACTATTTAAGATGCATATGATCAGCACAACACAATTTTCATCTAAGTTCTTACAGTGTCTTACCTCTCAGCATACTAAAGTCTAAACCCAGCAGCACTGGCAGAGAAGTCTACTGATGTAAATTCTGCCTTTTCACAAAGGCCGTGTACCTGAGAAAAGTCCACACTGATCGTGGTTCTGATACATATATTAATAGCTAAAAGAAAAATTCATCTTCCCTCAGTCTGTTGTGAACTCTGCCTGATGCCATGGAGAGCATGAGTGCAGGACCAGGGCAGGCAATGTGTTATAGAGGGGGAAACCGGATGGGAACCTTCAGGGTTGAACTGAAGTCTTCCCCAAATTCTTCATTTCACCTCAAAAGAAATGAAGTATCAAGCTGGCATTCTTGGTAAAAAATAATGATGGGCTTTTTTTTTTTTCTTTTAGCTATTTTTTGAAGCAGCTAGGTTGCCATGCAATTAAAATAATTAGCGTAGTTCAAGTATCACTTTTAATGCTTTCAACTTTGTAAGGAAACATGTTTTCCTAATTACCAAAACCTTTAGACATTCAAGAAGAAAAGAGAAGTCAACCCCTACTAGGTATTTAGTTCATGGTTTTCAGAAACGTACCTTAATGTATGGAGTAGTGGATGCATTTCATACGCTGAGACATGTACTTGACAAATGAGCCTAGCTTTGACATTCATGTAAACAGTGGAGTGATGACTGTTACTTAGCTGTAGAGAAAAGGATACAGGGAATAAAACTGTGATTATTTGACAACTGTCAAATATTTGAGTTTTACTTTCGGGGACTAGATAATGTTTCAGAATTTTTATTGTTTTCTAGAAAATATGTTGCATCCAGATATTTATATTTATTTATTTTATTCCTCGCTAAGATTTGGGTTGTGGGGTTTTCTTGGTGGGTTGTTTGGGGTTTTTTGGAGGGGTGTTGAGGTTTTTTTTGGTTGGTTGGTTGGTTGGTTGGTTGGTTGGTTGGTTGGTTGGTTGGTTGGGTTTTTTTGATGTTGACATAGAAATATTTTGAGAAATAATTTTAGAATATTTGAATTTAGAGAGAAGTTACACATCCTGAGGAATAACGGCAGATGGGAAGCCTCAGTGATACCCCAAGTTGACTCCTTCCAGGGCGGGATTGACCATCCCCCCTGAAAGCTCATTCACTCCTCCCTTGAAGGACACTGCGACACAGGGTCAGAGTGGAGTCCCAATGACCCCAACCCATCCCTGAAGCGGTATCACAGGGAAACCTGAAAAAGGGGATACCTGTCACTCACCATGGGGCAGCATGAGAGGACCCTCATCACTCCACAGACTGAGGGGTCACTGCCATCATGTGGATGGGACTCAGTGTGGAGTTCAGGGGAAGAGTATTCTGAGTTTTCACAGGGTTTACCATGGGATGTTTTAAGGACAAACCAAGGTTGGGGAAAGGGAAGGATCAAGGTGCTTTGGGGAGGAAGAAGTGGGAAATAGAAGGCTAAGTGGGTAAATGAGCTGTCTGTGTACAAGCCAAGGGCTGGTCAGTGTACTTTTGCTTAGAAATATGCAAAATATGTGTTCATGTAGAACATTTTGATTTCACTGAATCAGTATTTTTGACAGAAAATGATTGCAATGGAAATATTTCGCATATTTGAAGTAGAAATACTAAACTAAATCATCATATTTTGTATTATTGTTACCTCTTTGGATGATGAAAATAATGTAACTTTGTACTGGGTCAATCTAGTATGGAGTTATCCTTGTGGCTACATGGGTGTTCAGGTCCTGGCTGGAGAGAGAACCCCACACAAATTTCCAAGTCTACTTGGGAGTTTTTCCTGAAGATAATTTTACATACAGAAACAATAACAGTTTCTTGAAAACTATTGGTCTTTAAAATATCTCTCCAACGTTGGAAAAGAAAATGTATTACCTGGAAAAGAATATTTAATTTTACTAAACTTCATTTTATGAAGACCTGTCAGGGGGCTTGGAACTAAATGATTTCCAATGTTCCTTCCAAACCCCAACCATTCTGATTCTATGATTTTATTATCATATTAGCAGAACAGTAAGCCATGTTTTCTGTCATTCATGGGGATTCAGTCCGTATCACTATCTCATGACAAATGTTCTCGCAATAAGGTTCCCTGTCCACGGAAAGAACCTGATGCACCCATACTGCAGTCACTGTAGTGCTCTGCTTCCATATAGAAAAATGCTGGTTTAGTATTGAACAGACTTGTGAGAAATAGCTGAATCCACATCAGCCACCTTTGGACATGTGTGGTGGGTATGGGTACTGTGAAATGGTCCCTTTGGTTTGTTTTCAGTCAAACATGGGGACATGCACACATTTAAAAAAAAATCAGGCTCTCATTCTGCTGTAGATGTTTAGAATAAACCAAAGGAACTGCTTCCTAGTATTGCCTATTTCTATCAGCTACAGAAGGAGCATAAAATGACTCAGAAGAAGACTAAAATTGGGCTTGTTGAATCTCATCCTCATTTTAACAGGCAATTTGCATTTGGGGACTGCACAGATTTTTTTATTTCATTTAAATAATAGGATTAGGTTCTTTGAAAGAATCTGCAGTCCACAAAATAGTTTTGAATTTACCTTCTTCTTATTTTGAGACTAAAAATGTTTGAATTATTTTTTGTCTTTTAAATGTTGGATAACACTTAGTAATGTTAGTTATGGATTCTTCCTTTTACAGCATTCCCCTATTTCTAATTTTTTGAGCCTGCATCTAGGCTATGTGTTTTCTTGGGATTCCCCATTTAGACAGTGATGGGGATCTGGCCCCCTTGACTGGACCAGGGGATGCTAGACCTCTGCATTTTGTGCAAGGAGCAATGAGGACTATCCACCAACTCAAACCAAAACAGAAAAAAATAAAATTTAAACTCTGTAGTGCTTAAATTAACCAAAATGCAAAACTTTAAGGGTGCACTGAACCACTAATATCTTACATCTGTCCTTACACAATAAATAAACAATCCTAAAATACAGTGCAGAAGTATGCCATGTGGATTTCTCACATTTATTTGAGGAA
Source organism: Gallinula chloropus (assembly GCF_964237585.1). NCBI lineage: Eukaryota > Metazoa > Chordata > Aves > Gruiformes > Rallidae > Gallinula > Gallinula chloropus. Next base: position 201,321,022 of record NC_140085.1, read on the forward strand.
TATGAGTTCATTAACTTCTGTTTTAATTAGAATGAATCATAGGCTGTGTTTTCTTTTGTGACAGAGAATTTTTTATTCTATTCATAGAATACATTCTTTTTTAACCCAGTTAGATAAGAAGCAACATCTCAGCATGGCATGAGTGATGTAGAATTATATTTGAAAATAAAGTTTTTTAATTATAATTATGATCTGAGAATTAATTTTAAACTGTACTTCACAGTTGTTTGTTTTTTTATACAGGGAAATAATTTTGTCTTTCTGAACTTTTAGATTATTTGACTATGTCAGAGGAACACAGCTTCTCACCAGTTTCTCTGCACTGTAAGGAACACCAACATCCAGCTTCTTACTGGGTATCACTCAGTCCTGGGTATCACCCAGTCCTGGGTATCACCTGGGTTTTGTGAAATAATTTATTTCATAAGTCTTCATAATTTTAATTTTGAGCTCACTTTTCTGGGTTAAAGTACATTCCAGAAACTCAGTGCTCTAATAAATAAAAATATTTTTCTATTTCCCAAACTAACTTTATTTCCAGATCACCCAGTTCGTGTACTGATGAGAGGTTTAGAGGTTTCCCCCTGTGTTTGCGAGCCCCTGTGTATCTGTGGACTTTGGAAGAGGCTGGAGAGGACATTGGAGAAAACTCTGTTTATATTCTCTGTACAATACAACACCGATGTGATTTTTCTCAAGTCATCAAATCTCCTGAAGATATGTTACATGTTTACAAGATGTGCTTATAAGCAATAGTAATGTGCCCCTTGGAAATTAATGCATTTTAACATATTTTTGACTTGTAAAAGCAGCAAATGCAAATCTTTGATCTCTCTATTTGTCTATCTTGGATGATCAGTCCAATTTAATCTTTCTAGAGCCTAAGGATATGCCTATTATGATGAATAAAAAAAGACAAGGAGTAGCCACTGGCCCTGACTCCAGGTAGAACTGAATTGCTTATGTCCATGCTGTGTTAGGGACAGACTCCCCATGACTGGCTGGCTACATCCACAGGTATGCACCGCTCTTGGCATCTTCAGACCCAGCTAGTGTCTCTAATATATAAAATTATTAACATGTGTGGCAGTGGTGGTAGTAGGGATAATTTCAAAGAGCCTGAAATTAAGCAAGCTTCACATTATAGTTTGCTACAGAAAAGTTTTTATAGCATGAAAGTGAGAATATGGCTTCTATGCATTGGCATATGGCACATGTAGGAGTACTCAAAGGTACAAAGCTGGTTTGGATAATATTGTAAGACTACAGACAATTGTGTCAGGCAGACCTTGTTCAGTTGTACATATATTTGCCTGACAGAGACAGAACCTGGACGGCTTTGTTCCCAGAACAGGAATCTACCTGTGTTGTGGAAATCATTATGGAGTGATCCAGGACTGATCCCAGTGAGCTGACACTTAAGCAACGTGGAGAGCCAAGTCTGGCACGAACATATTCCTGACCATGTTACAGATGGCAATGTAGAGGTATACTGACTGACTAAGGGTGTAGTATTTTGGAATAAATTCTCTCTGCAACTCCTGATTAATTTCTAGTGTAGTTCGGAAAAAATATGATGTTACTGATATAGTCAAGGATTGTCTTTGTGATGACTTTGTCATGATGGTGGCTCACTATTGCCCTCTAATTAAATAAAAATTTTGGATTCTTTTCTCTGTTTCTTTTATATTCCAGATAAATTAGAATTATCCTTACATGCAGAAGTGTCTTAGTCATAGTTACGCTAAATCTACTAACACTCACACAGATACTTCTAGGGCATGTATTGTCTTTTCAGCTCCTCAAATGGACTTGGGATATACGTAATTAAAAAGATTCTTTAGGCCTTTCATTGCTTCAGTAGACCATATGTGTGGATGTTTGCTGTGATAAAGCTAACACTGGAAACATTCCCTTTATAGTCAGATTTGCAAAGTACCAATTAAAAGTCACCAAGCAAATGCTGACAGGTTTTCACTGGGAAAAAACAAAGTATAGCATAATCGCATCACTGAGCAGGGCATATTTAAAAGGAATATTAGGATGCTAAGCCAAAAAAAGAGTAAAGAATTTATAATTTCAACAGACATCAGAACTACTGTGACTGTTTAGGGGTGATACACAGGGCTAACTGCTTTTAACTGTTGAAGTAATGTAATTCTGTATGAATAAATTTTTGCAAGGTTCAACTGATGAGCTTCTAGTTTATGGCTGAAATATATTTCATTAAACCTGTAAAACAGGCCTAGTAGTAATTATAACCTTCAAACTCCATTTAAAGTAGATGAAAGGATTCCCCTGAAAATGGCTTAGTCACATATCTCAATATGGAGATGACTGTCTCTCTCAATTGATCGTAGAAATGAACTACAATAACTGCCTCCAGACTTGTTTAAATTGAGATAAATCAAGAGATAGGTGCACGGCCATATGCCTTAAATTATATTTCATGATTTTTTTGTCCTGTAAAATACATTCTGATCTTTCAGCATGTTACCAATGTTTCCAAATTAACAATCATCATTAACTTGCTTTTTTTTTTCTGCCAAAGGTATTGCTTTTCTGTACTACAAAAAGTTACTAAATAATACTGATCCTAGGATATAATATTTTACATAGCTACATTCATAATGTCAATCCAGGCAGCTATTTCTATATCTTTCTAAAGCAATTATGTCTTCTCTTTAACACCCAGTTTGAAGTTCTTGCCCAGCTTCCTTTGCCTAATTAATTATTTTCCCTATTACAATAGCTCTGTTGATTTGATCTTATTTTTGATTTTTTTCTATGTATATGATTTTTTTTTCTGGCATAATGTCTTCTAAAACCTTGCACATAGTTGGGGTCATACATTCTCTGATGGTTTAGAACCTGTAGCAGTATTATTAAATGCTTTACTACTGCATTTGCACATTCCTTGTTTAGTTCGTACAAAACTTTAAGGGAGAGGTTAGATCTCTCAGGTTGGAGGTTTTTTACATCTCTGCTATATCATATTTACAGAACCTGTTTTTATTCCTCTGTTCATCATTGTCCTTACTGACAAAAATTCAGATGGTTTTGAGACTTTAAGTTTATAAAGAACTTTACATTGAAAATTACCTCTCTGGCCAACCTGTTCCAGTGTTTCACCATACTCACTCTAAAAAAACAGGGCTTTTTTCTTATATTTATAAGATATTTCTTGTATTTCAGTTTGTGCCCATTGCCTCGTTCACTGGGCACCACCAAGAAAACTATGTCTCCATCTTCTTTATTCCTCCCATCAGCTACTTATACACATTGACAAGAGCCTTCTAAGCCTTCTTTTTTAGGCTGGACAGTGTCAGCTTTCTCAACCTCTCCTTGATTGCCTAGTGTTCTAAGCCCATAGTTACCTTTGTAGCCCTTTGCTGGACTTGCTCCACTAAGTCCATGACTCTCTTGTACTGGGCAACCCAGCACTGGGCACAGCTCTCCAGGCATGTCACATCAGGGCTGAGCAGATTGAAAGGATTGCCTCCTTTGACCTGTTGGCAACATTCTTCCTACAGCAGTCCAGGATACTGTTTGCCTTCTTCGCATTGAGGGCACATTTCTGGCTTGTGTTTAACTTAGTGTCCATCCGGAGCCCCAGGTCCCTCCCTGCCAAGCTGATTTCCAGCCATTTGGACCAAACCTCATCCCGGTACTTAGGGTTATTCTTCCCTAGGTTCAGGACTTTGCTTTTTCCTGTGTTGATTTCGTAAGGTTCCTCTTGGCTCATTTCTCCAGCTTCTTTGAGTGGCACCACAGCCACACAGTATATCAGCCACTGCTCCCAGTTTTGTAACATCTGCAAATATGTTGCAGTTGAGCAGAACTGGCCTTCCTACGGAATCCTGGCACATGACACTAATGACTGGCCTCCAGCTGGACTTGAAGCAGCTGATCACAACTCTCAGCCTGGCAGTCGAGCCATTTTTCAATCCATCTCACTACCCACTTATCTAGTATATATTTAATCCATTTGTTCATGAGTATTTTATGGGAAACAGTGTCAAAATGTTATGTCAACACAAACATCATCAGCTAATCTGCTGAACCAGTCATTTCTTTGCAGAGGGCTACCAGGTGTTTCAGGTATGATTTCCTCTTTCTGAATCCATGTTGAATACTTTCAATCATCTTATTTTATTTAATATGATGTAAATGTATTTTGGGACTATTTGCATTCTCACTTTCCCAGGGTTTGTGGTGAGGCTAACTAGCCTGTAGGTTCCCTGACCTGACTGCCTGACAGTTCCTTGCCTCTCTTGATCAGTTTGGTTTTTCCCATTGCCCAAGAACCACTCTGTGGTTGCCACCAGCTTCTCAAAGAATGCTTCTTGCAGCAGTATTATCCTGCCTCATTGGTACTTGTCTGCCCAGGTATATTTGGCTTATTTAAATATTCCACAATCTGATCCTCCTCTACTGAGAGTACTTCTTCCTTGCTCCAAACTTTCCCACAGATTTCGGGAACCTAGAATTCCTGAAGACAAGTCTTAGCATTAAAGACCAAGGTCTTTTCAATGTTTTTTTCCCACCAGGTTCCCTGCCGTTCAGCAATGGGCTGATGGTCCTGGTTTTCCTTTTGTTACTGATGTACCTCTTGAAGCCTTGCCACATACAACTCCAAATAGGTTTTGGATTTACCAATCACCGTCTTGCACATTTGAGCAGTATCTCCATACCCTTTCTGTATTACCCTGCTTTGACCTCTCACATGCTTCCTTTTGTACATTTTAATGTACTCAGTACATACAGGACTCAATCCATGCAGGCATCCTGTCACTTATACTTGATTTCCCACCCATTGGGGTGGCCTATTCACAAGCCTGGAGAAAATGACCCTAGAAAATCAACCAGCTCTCCCAGACCCCTCTTTTGCCTTCTTGCCTCTTTCCAGGATCACAAACAGCATCAATTCTCTGGGGCCAATACTTCCCCTGGCCTTGATATTTCTAACCAGTTCACCATTTGTTATACTTCTAAGATCCAGCAAAGCACTCCATCTACTTCTTGATCACCAGACCCGGGAAATTTTCAACAATGTATTCCATAAACCTCCCAGATTGCTTGAGCTTTGCTGTATTATCCCTCCAACAGACATCAAGGTGTTTTAAATTCCCCATGAGGGCTAGGGTTATGGATGTGAGGTTTCTTCCAGTTGTGTGAAGAAAGCCTCATTTCTTTCTTCCTCGTCAGGCAGTCACCCAATACAATGTCTGAGTGACATTATGATCTGCCTCCTAAACCTATCCTATCGGCTCTCAGGTGGCTCAACACCCACGCTTAGACAGAGCTCTAGGTACTCTGGTTGCTTCCTCACATAAAGAGCAACTCATCTTTCCCAAGCTGTCCTTCCTAAAACCCCCATATCCATCCATTGCAGCACTTGAGCTGCATGCGCTATCCTACCTTGTCTCCATCATATCAGTGAGACTGCAGTCCTACAAGTGCACACAGACCTCTAATCCTGTTTGTTTCCCATGCTTCAAGCATTCTGGCACAGGCAGCTCAAAGATACACCCACCTGAGCCTATTTCCCAGAAAGCGCATGAGAGTTTCCCCCATCATGATGTCCTCTCAGTACTTGTTACTTTTGTGCATACTCTTGAGATGGCCTCTCTTCGTCCCTATTTTGTTGGTTGATAGGTCTCTCTTGTTCAGACTTGATTCCAACTTCTGGATACTACTATGCCCTTTTCAATCTAGCAAGTCTTTTCTCCACAGAAGTATTATTGAATATAATAATGTTTTTAAAGAGCAGAACCTTCTGCAAATTTGAAATAAATGTTTTTAAGGTACTAACTAGGACAGTTGTCAGCCTGAAATATTCTTTAAAAATTGGGGAGAGATCCTATGCATTCTATTAGATGATTATTTACCACAGCTGCTCATTAACATATAATGGTGGTTCTTTTGCTGGGGGTTATTAAAAGCAGTAATAACCATATGTGCTTACATTAAAAAAGAAAAAATAATGCTGTGCTTCCTTTGGTTTTGAATTCATTCCTAAGTGCATCATTAGCATTCAGAAGGAATTATAACTAGATAATGACTGGAAAATAACCTTTCTAATGATTGGTGTTAAATTTTAAAAAATGATACATAGGCAATAAAGACTTTAAAAACCTCCTTCATTGTATATCTTGGTGAATGCATATGTACATATAGGCCTCTTTAGGAAAGATCTTAGGAATGTGTGCTTTACCTGATGAGGAACAAAGCTCATTACCGCTAGAGTAATCAATAACCCCTGCTAATGTGTTCAACTGGCGACATAGACCAGATCAATAAAACCTGCCACATGCTTTTGTTTTAGGAAATGAAACCTTTTAGTTCTTAATTAAGGGAGAGACCTCACATCCTTAATGATGTTTGCAATGACTGGTGCCACAGAGGACAAGAAGAACCCAGTCTGAGGGTTGCTTTAAAAGACTTTGACAAAGTAATAAGAGAGTTGAGCCAAAACTGATCTAAATTTGTTTAATTTATTTTAATGCAGGAAGACTAGGGAAAAAAATGTTCAAAAGAGGGAGAAATATTCTGATGAATTACTGTGGTTATCAGAGGAAATAACACTTCCATTAGTAGAATGTGTGTGTCTGCAATCTGGCAACAAAGGATACAGAATTCAACCATGTAGGAGTACTTTGTGTGGTTCTGATTGTGGGTCTTTAAGGCACAGCCACAGTAAAATGTAAGTTATTATTTTTAGCTTCATCTCTATTATTATTCTTCTGGCTTCTGTATAAATCTATGACTAGTGCATTTTCTATAAGGCAGTTAAGCTAGGGGAAAGCACATGTGGAGTGGAGAGCAGGAACAAACTAACAATAATGACAGCACTGAAAATGGCTCAGCTATGTTTAGCTAATAAAAGGATAAACATATGAGAGAGAATGAATTACTTCAAATATTTAATAAAATATCTTATTTACATAATACATGAAAGATACAAATGGGCTTGTACACATGGGTCTTGATGATGGTATTATTGTCTTTTCCAATGCTGGTATGTTGGAAAACAACTCAAATCAGAGGCTTATATAGCTGCAACTAACCCTTCCATTCACAACACAGTTTCTGTGATAGATTTGCTGCAATGAATTCGTAAGGGTTCAAACACGGTTTAAGAGCAGCATAACTAAGGGTTGAGATTTGCAAAACATTAAAATTTCACACAAAATCACCTGTCTAAGAAGGTGTGGGGATATGGAAGGGAATGTAGGAATCAAAAGTAGAATTTCTATGCATTTGTGTAGAAACATAACAATGCCAAAGCTTCCATTATCAGTAATCCTACAAATGCATATCTACATGCCTAATTTTATTCACATGAATGATCATTTCCAGGACCAAGCTCACAGATCATCATTATTAACTGAGAAATAAAAGGCTCTGAAAATGTAATGGCTGGGTCCCTTTTAATTTGCATAGTACAAACCACCACTAAATGCGCTGAAAGCAGTAGTATTATAGTAGTTTAAAACCAAGAAATTAAATTTAGTCTAGCTGTACATACAGGGAGCAGCATGATGCAGAGGAGGTAACGATAGGAAGAGAGGTAAAGAAATTATGATTCATGCACAAAAAATGTACGAAGCATGCAATTTCTCACAGTTATTTTTAATATACATTGCAGAGCATTGAGAAAAACACTTGCATGTTAAAATGCAAAATCTGGCATATATAAGACCTCATGTTTGTATAGTAAAAGATTGAATTTTTGTTGGTCTAGTTTGTGGGGAGTTTTGGGTGTAGTTTTTTTTGGGGGGTGGGTTGAATTGAGTTTTTGGTTTTGTTTTAGGTTGGTTTTTTTTGGGTTTGTTTTTGTGTGTGTGTGTGTGAGTGACAGTGGTGTTGGAGCAGTTCTGGCTAAATGAAAACAAATAACTAAGCCAGTATTTTGGCTTGTCAAGCAACATTTTTTTCAGGATTGAAACATTTGTTTCATTTTTTTTTAATTTGGCATCCCCTTTTAAACTTAAAGAAATTATGAAACTCAACTACAGTCTGAATTTTATGATTCCATATGTTGTAGGTGCTTGTTCTGTTGAATATTCACTTAGAAAAAGATCAACCCTTACTTATAACTAAAAGTAGCACAGAATATAGTTTCATAACAGTTCTTACCTATCTCTAGCCAGCTTCAAATATAGACATCTAAAGTTAATTCAATAGCTTTTCACCTTCTTTAAAGTATCTGAAACATCAAAATATAGCTTGCATCTGGCAGAAGACCATGGATAAGCCTCTTGCCTTTCTGTTAGGATAACACGTGGAATGTTTACACTAAATATATATGCCTAGGCAAATGAATGGCTTTTGAAGTCAAAACTTATTTCCTTTATAGCCAGTGGAACAAAATGGGGATGAAATGAGCTGACCTCTAAAGACACCTCTCGAGGATAAGATTAAGGATGTTAGGATGAAACAAAACATCGTTGGGTAGTGCTGATCTCTCTGTGATAGCAAAATATGTTGCTTGATGATTTGCCTAGGTCACATTCCTAATTCTCTAAAAAAAAAAAAAAAAAAGAGTTCTACATCCCATGAAAGTAACAGCACCTCTGCCTGCTTTAATAATATATCCCGTCTGAAACCACTGAGAACCTTGTTGTTAATTGAATGATAGCAAAGGTGGACATTTTATTAGTATTTTCATCCTCTTGGATATCTTTATTGACAATTTGGATAAAGAAATTGAATACACACTCAGTAAATTTGCAGATGACACCAAACTGGGGGGAAGTATTGATCTGCTGAAGGGTAGGAAGACCCTCCAGAGGGACCTGGACAGGTTGAAAAGATAAGCAGAGGCCCGTGGGATGAAGTTCAACATGGCAAATTGTCAGGTCCTGCATTTCGGTTGTAACCATCCCAAGCTATGCTACAGGCTTGGAACAGGGTGGATGGAAAGCTGTACAGAAAAATTGGATCGGGGGGTGTTGGTTAACAATCGCCTAAACATGAGCCAGCAATATGCCCAGGTGGCTAAGCAGGCCAATGGCATCCTGGCTTGCATCAGGAATAGCAGAGTAAGCAAGACCAGGGAGGTGATCTTACCCCTGTACTCAGCCCTTGTGATGCTGCACATCGAGGTCATGGAGTGTGTCCAGAGAAGGGCAACCAAACTAGTGAAGGATCTGGAACACAAGTCTGACAAGGAGTAGCTGAGACAACTGGGACTGTTTACCTTGGAGAAGAGGAGACTCAGGGGAGACCTTATCTCTTTCTCTACAACTACCTGAAAGGAGGTTGTGGAGAGCTGGGGTCAGCCTCTTCTCGCAGATAAGTAGCAATAGGACAAGAGGGAATGAATGCAAGTTGTGCCAGGGGAGGTTCACGTTAGAAATGAGGAGAAATTTCTTCTCGGCAAGAGTGGTTGGGCATTGGAACAGGTTGCCCAGGGAGCTGGTGGAGTCACTGTCCCCCGGGGTGTTCAAGGGAATGTTGGATGAGATACTTAGGGACATGGTTTAGTTGGTAATATTGGTGGTAGGGGGACGGTTGGACTAGATGATCTTGGAGGTCTTTTCCAACCCTAATGATTCTGTGATTCTGTATAAAGTACAAGACAGTAATTATTTCTCATATTTTCCATTTTTGAACAAGATATTTAAAACCTCACATTTTGCATATTTCCAAGTACCTTTAGATGCTCATATAGTACAATGCTGACAAATAGAAAAAAGCCTATTTCAGAAGATTGTGCTATATAAAGTACAAGCTAACTTTTTGAGAAAATGAGGAAGGGAAAAATAGCTCTAAGAGGCTATATTTCAACCAGACGAGGAAGCTTAGTAAAAAAATATGATCAAAGAAATTTAATATATGCTTGGCAGAAATAATAGGTACATATTAAAATTTCCACTTTTAACTCTGGGTATTGTTGTTTAAAGATTTGCATATATCCATAGTTGTTGAACATTTTTCTTTCTACAGATTCCATGCAACAGCTTGTAACTCAATGAATGCAGAAAAAAGCCCAACACAACAGTCAAGAGAGGAGAAGAGAGGGTGCCAGGGAGACTTCCAGGATTAACATGTCTATGCTGAATATTTAATTAGCCAGGGATAACAACAGGTAATTATGAAATCAAGCAAAGTTTTATTATACATCATTTTATAATCCATGCGGGTGTGTCATAAAATTACACGCATTTGTACTTTTTAAAATCTAACAGTGTTTAATGCAAATGTAATCACGCTAATGTGATTCACATTCTTTAAAGTGCACATTGGGAGAGTGGGTAATAATGAGAGGCTTTGTAAACAAAATCACTGGGAGATACTAGATGTAGCACTACTAAAGCATGTTATTTATTGCAAAATTTGGGGGAGAGAAAAAATGACCTATAATCTCTCTTCATTTGCTTTTTTTTTATTTCTCAGGTATTTTAGGAGCGATTTTTTTCTTTTATGGTTCCTTTATTTTTCAGTACACCTAGTCGAAGCACTACCCTAGTGAGAGCTCCTTGTAGCGTGCTTGGATATGTAAATCCAGGAGAAGGACTGAGTGAACAGAGGGCATGAGGGTGTGTTCATGTCATTTCACTTTGATTCACCTGGCTGTGAGGAAGGAGATGATGTCCTCTGAACTGCCTCTGGACGAAACTCTGGTGACTCAATGGGCAACCTCAGCCAATGTGGGTAAAGTTATAGACACAGTCATATATGAAGTTATAATGCATAGAAATTGCAAGGTGGTTAGCTGTTGTTACACTAATGTCTAAACACAGGTTCCCAGTGGCTTCTTTGGAGTACCACAGAGTTTTCAAAATATTCACAGTGTAAAGAATGGAATCATATTTGATGCTAGTCCAAGTGATGTGCCAAGAGGTGAAGGCTAAACAATGAACATGGGGGTGTGTGTTGAACAGGAATCTGTAACAGCAAGATATGCATGAATCTGGGAGTGAACAGGAACTTGGAGGACACTGCTGAATACCAGCCTGGAAAAAGATAAGCGTTTAGCTTTGTGCTATTTAGAGACCCAAGTTGAGTGATCACTGGGAAATGAGTGGAGCCTCCCTTTAGAGGAAGGTATTTAAGCAGTGGTGTATGTAATAAAGCTGATTCTATGCTTGCACCTGCTGGAGTTCCTGTCTTCTGTAGGCCACAACACAGGGTGATAAATATGATTTCCTGGTGAGTGACTGCTGGAGGGAAGGGGGAATATCCTAGACCTAAAACAGCACAGAACACCTACATTTAGGCCACTGAATCCCACCATGGGTTTCTACGTTCAGGTGAATTGAATAGCTTTCTACTTGACACTAGTAGTACTGAATAGAACTAGATGTATTATGATATCTGGTGTATTCCCAGACCTAAATATTGGTTTATTAATCTCAATTGGGATTTTAGCATAAATGCTAAATTGAGGGATAGGAGTGTAGTAAAACCAACAACAGTCTGCATCACACAAAATGTTGCCAGCAAATTGAGGGAAGTGCCTTTCCCCTTTCAGCCTTGGTGTGACATGCCTGGAGTGCTGTGCCCAGTGCTGGGCTGCCCAGTACAGGAGATGAATGGACTTAGTGGAGCAAGTCCAGTAAAGGGTTCCAAAGGTAACTATGTGCTTGGAGCACTGGGCATGCAAGGAGAGGTTGAGAAAGCTGACACTGTCCAGCCCATAAAAGAGAAGACTCAGAAGGCTCATGCCAATGTGTATAAATAACTGATTGGGAGAGTAAAAAAGATGAAGCCAGAGTCTTCTTGGTGGTTCCCAGTGAACAGGCATGGGGCAATGGGCACGAACTGAAGTACAGGAAATATAAGAAAAATAAAGACTTTTTTTTTTTTAGAGTCAGTGTGGTGAAACATTGGAACAGGTTGCCCAGAGAGGCTGAGGAATCACCTGCTTCAGATATACACAAAACTCAGTTGACATGGCCCTGGGCAGCCTGCTGTAGGTGACCCTGGTCTGAGCATGGGTTTTTGGTTTCTTGGTTTTGGGGTTGTTATTTGACCCTTCCTTTTCCCTTCCCTTGCCTCACACCCCCCCACCTCTTCTCCTGCTCTTTTCCTTTAAAGAGCAGGCAGCTGCGTGGATCTCAGCTCCCAGCTGGGGTAAAACCATGACTGTCCTTTTCTGTGGTTCTTTTCCACTGATATGTACAGGGAAGGAAGAGCTTTTGACAGAATAGTTACTTAAGAATGCCTCTGTCAGAAAAGCAGGCTTTCTAGTATTTGTAAATACAACAATGCAGGCAACTAGATTTCCTTGATTTGTATTCATATTCATCCAGTATCAAAAACTAGTTATGTTGTGGACACAGAAGAATGTAATAGTCTAGCTCATCTTGCAGCCTGAAAAGCAAAGCAAGGTGTCACTGTGTAGAGCCTTTTTTCTCTCCAGTGTACCATTTTGTTAGAAATGCAATTTTAATTATATCTTTAATCAAAGATCTATGCAATTCAGCAGTCTGTGTTCAACAGTAATAGAAAGCTGCAAAGTATGAGTAAAGCATATATGATACCTTCCCGTAGTAGTCTCCCATGATATAATTCACATCCCAAATTATTATCCCATTATTTAGACAAAACATGTTCTAAATTTAGAAAGTACTGTGTAAACAAAAAGTGGTAAATGAATATATTCTCTTAATACCTCTGAAGGAAAATGATCCAAGAAAATTCACCTCCAGAAAGAGACTTTGGTATAGTTTCTGTTTTGCTTTGCTAAATCTTTGCTTAAATGCCTTCATTAAGTTGATCCTGTACAAATATAATCTTGCATCAGTGGCTCAACAGCATGTGTATTTTCAGTCCTTTGTATTGTAGACCTTAGTTCTATCAAATTTTTCGTCACAAGGGAGTACATGGGGCAGGCCGTGAGATTTGTGATGGTAGCATGGATTCTCCCACTCAAAGAGTCTTTACAGACTCTCCATGGAAATGTTTTTGCTTCAATCCCATTACATTTATGATTATGAGGTAAATAGCTGAATGAAAACCAAGTTAATTTTATGGTTGCACCCCCAACTTCAATTTCAGTTCAAAAAGTGTAAATTGTATTTGTAAACTGATACCTTGTTTTTCAATTTAAGATAGGGCTAGCCATTTTCTGAAAAGTGGTTGGTATTTTCCCTTTATGATAGTGCAATCAAAACTCTTTCTAAGGAAAGACCTTTCAGCATTAGACTTAGATTTTTTAAAAAATCTTTATAGCTGACTCATAAACCCCGAAAAATGGATCTTATAATGGAAATGCTGACATAACATTAACCATAGCAGCAAGAACGGCACCACAGTAATTTATTTACATGTTGCTTTTCAATTACTTTGCATGCTATTGTTATCATTTTTATGGCAAGTATTATTTTTCAACAAGTTTCTGATTTGCAATTTTATACCGCAATCTTTACAGTTGGCTGGGGTCTTCTTACAAATTAATTACACTGTTCAAGAAAATTGCTTAGGCCTAGAAAACTGACACAATTTATTATTTTTTCCAAAGGGAAAACTTAATGTCTTTACTACAGTATGGGCCCAGTCAGTTCTATTGTAGTTGTCTCTGTAGTGGTAAGCATAATAAGACAAGTAATAATGTAATAATAATTCTTAAAAATCATCGCCAGACATCTGTTCCAGTCAGAAAAGATTGCTGGCTTAATTCTCTTCTCAATTCCAAAGATTTAATATTGGTACAGCTCCAATTTCTGTGACTTTATTACAGATTGTACCATTTAGAAGTGCTAAACCTGTCTCTTTTCTAATGGAATGAAAGAAAATCTGTAGGAATATATATAAACCACAAAATTAAAGCTCAAGATTTATGGGGATTTATGGGGAAGGAAAGGACAAGGTCTTCTTTATTCATAACAGAACTATAGGAAGAATAATTACACTATTTTAGATGTCTGTAAACTATTAACGCAGAAGTGCAAGGAGGTACTTCAAGTCTAAATTCATGACCAAAATGATGACTTAATTGATCACAGAGACTTTGTAGGATATGCTGCACATCTAACACAGTTTGTTCTGAATACAGTTTGTTCAGAGAGACAAGCACAGAAAAAAGGCAAGAAATATGTTTTCTATCACAGAGGTAAATACTGGTTTAGATGCTATATGAGAATAGACTGATTGAAAATCTATGGCTAATATTAAAAGGGAAAAAGAAAAGGGAACTGTTATGGTTGGGGATTACGATAAGCTACCAACTAAGTACAGTAACAAAAGCCCAGGAGAGATGTCTTTTTGTAACTAATAGAAGAATAAGCAAAGAGCCCTAACTCATAATGAGGGGTATATTTAACTATCAAGAGGCCTACTGGGAGCCATGAATTGTTCAGGAAGATTTTGGAATTAGTTACGAAGGAATTTAAAGAGAAGATGGAGACATCCATGAGACAGGCTAGCTTTTCTGTACCAATTCTATTAAAATGGGAAAAAGATGCTGAAATGAAGGTGAGACTGACAACATTGTAACATGATCCTTAACAAAATATTGGATAGAGTCAGGAAAAAAAGAGCAATAGATTCTGAGAAAAAAAAAAGAAACAAAACACCACTCTCAAAACTGGTAAGGAAGAAAAGCAAATATATATATGTTATATATATATATGTGTATATATATACACACACACACATGCAGAGAGTGCAAGAGAGAAGATAGCTTTTAAAATAAATAAGTGCAAATTATTCCGTTTGAGATGGTAGCTGGGGGAAACAGCAATAGATTCACTCACCTAAATCAAGTTATCTCTGCTGTCCTCAAATTCAATAGGAAAGTTAACAAAATGCTAACATGGCCAAATGCTGGGAAGCAGTGTTAAGCGATGCGTTTGTGTGGGACTGTAGCCCTTGATGAGGAAGGAAATGCAACTATGGAGAGATTTCTGAAAAAAAAAAAAAAAAAAAAAAAAACAACCCAGCACTCTGTAAGTATATTCACAGTAAGAATAATGAAGGTGCTAGTTTGCTAGTCAGTGGAGATAAATTAGGGGTGTTAACGAAAGTCTTTATATCCTTGCTTGTACCACTCCTACTGGGAAGTTGACCCGCATCCCAAATCCAGCTGTGGAGCTTAAATTGCCACATGCTCCATTGCATTCCATTCCACTTCAGACATAACATGAAATCAAAGAAGGATTTCTCTAAGGAAATACAAAAAGTACAGAATGTGAAGTCTATTTATTACAGAATGCTAGCCTGTAAGTTCCAGGTTGCAATGTCATTACTCATTATCTTAATTATTTCAGACTTTATCCACTAGAAACTAATACAGAAGTCTAACAGTGAAAAAGAAAGTAGCATACTTTCTACATTCTTTAGTGAATTTTACCAAGGTTAAAACATTCTGATTTATAGCACTGAAGGAGTATAAGGAAGAACTTGATTTCTTTTTTTTTTTTTAGTTGGTCGGTTTCTTTCCCCTGATTCATCTTACCCAGTGCTTTATGATGGTACAGAAAATGTCAAAATATGCTTCAGTTTTGAGATCTTCTTACTTTATCTATATTATTAGTGCTATCTGTCCTACAGTAACATTCAGAAGTTGAAGAAATTACAGTATAAGTAGACAAGTCAGCAAAGAGTGCAAGAAAAGCTTGCAGCACTCTTCTGAAGTACATATTTTTTACTCACACTGTCTATCCACACTGTCTACTGCAGCTGTGCCAGGGGATGCATAAAGCAAGCAGAGAAGAAATAGTCATCTTGACATGCAGGGGAGGGTTTCAGAGACTTAGTAGCACCAATCCATAATTATCTATGCAGAGGGGAGATAGTATATATTACATGCATAAACTTGTAATTGTATTTCATCAGGCATTCCCAGGCACTGCCTGATAAGGGGTGTATCTGGATACATCAATCTAGTAAGGTTAGAAGAAAACAATCTCTCTGCTATGCCCACATTATCTTAAAAGAGCAATGACTGTTTCTCCTCTGTGCTCACCTCATTGATGTGGAGTTTTGTATACAGTGTACTGCTGTCAACTCCCTGGATGCACTCTAGCCTTTATTTATTTGAAGTATAACTCACCCTCTACAGCAAGATCCTACTTTACATACCTTCATTTTGAAAATGCGGGCATTCCAAGGAGAAATGTCTAGGATTTTCTCAGTAGCTAGATTATATCTCCTCAGCAGTCAGAAGTGCTGCCAGGAGTGTTTTAGATCCTGATCCAAAGCTCACAGGAACGCCCACTCTCTTCCACTGACTTGGCAGGATTTTGGATCAGGCCCATGGTTAGTGATAAAAAGCTGGTCTCCACAAAAAAAAAAAAAAGGAGCCCTGAAGAACAATGATATATAGGCAACCCAAATAACAGCCTGATTCAGCTTCTCCCAGGGCACTGCAGGAGAGCAACACACTCCGCAAAAGCTCATTCCCACCCAAAAAGATCCCAGGGAACAAGGTCAGGGAGGACCCCAAATGACACCAACCAATCCCAGCAGGGAACTCCCAGGGAAACCACAGCCCATGGGCAGCGGGACACCAGTCATCACGAACCAACATGAGAGGATCCTCATCATCCTGCAGACTAAGGAGTTGCTTCCATCAAGGAACTGTGGCTCAGTGCAGGGTGCAGAGGAAGGGTGTTCTGATTGCACAGAATTTATGATGTTTTAGCGACAAATAGAAACCAGGAAAAGGGAGGGATCAAAATAGTTTTGGGAGGAAAAAGTGGGAAAATTGAGAGAAAAATGAGTAAAAAAGCTGGTTGTGTGCAAGCAGGGGTTGACCAGTACAGTATCCTAGCTTTTTACTAAAACCTATTTCTAGATATTTTCCTGACTTAGAGTCTCTTTGCCCTATGTGCAGAGGTGTCTGTGTGTATCTTGGTGTGCTGGCAATGACCTCTTTGGTGTGCTGGCAATGACCTCTGGTCAGCCACCCTAGTTAACCAGGGGGATAGTGTGCTAATTCAGAGTAGAAATATAACTACTACTGATGGACTAGGTAACTTAACCAGCTGTCACCTGGGAAGCAAGGCTTCCCTTAGGAGCATAACAAGATTAATAGACCAGATGAAGTGCATCTACACCAATGCACACAGCATAGGTAACAAACAAGAGGAATTAGAAGTCCTTGTAAGTAAAGGAGACTATGATGTGATTGCCATCACAGAAACGTGGTGGGATAATTCTCATGACTGGAGTGCTGCTATGGATGGTTATAAACTATACAGGCGTGACAGGCTGGGTAGCAGAGGAGATGGGGTAGCACTGTATGTCAGAGAATGCTTTGACAGCCTGGAGCTGAAATATGGTGATGACAGGGTTGAATGTCTCCAGGTAAAAGTCAGAGGAGCAAGAAATCAGGGAGATATAGTGATGGGAGTTTGCTATAGACCACCTGACCAGGATGAGGAAGCTGATGAGTTGTTTTTTAAACAACTGGGAGAAGTATCATGATCACTCTCCCTGAGAGTAGGGAGACTCTTCAGAGGGATCTGAACAGACTGGACTGATGGGCTGAGACCAATGGGATGAAGTTTAACAAGGCCAAGTGTAGAGTGCTGCACATGGGACATAACAACCCCATGCAGCGCTACAGGCTTGGGGGAGACTGGTTGGAGAGCTGTCAGGCAGAGAAGGACCTGGGGGTGTTGGTTGACTGCAGGCTGAATATGAGCCAGCAGTGTGCCCAGGTGGCCAGGAAAGCCAATGGCATCCTGGCTTGTATCAAAAACAGTGTGGCCAGTAGGTCTAGGGAAGTGATTGTGCCTCTGTACTGGGCATTGCTGAGGCCGCATTATGAGTACTGTGTCCAGTTCTGGGCTCCTCACCATAAGGAGGACATAGAGGTCCTTGAGCGAGTCCAGAGAAGGGCAACCAGGCTGGTGAAGAGTCTGAAGGGCAGATCCTATGGGGAGAGGCTGAGGGAGCTGGGGCTGTTTAGCTTGGAGAAGAGGAGGCTGAGGGGAGACCTTATCACCACCTACAACTACTTGAAGGGATGTTGTAGAGAGGTGGGAGATGGTCTCTTCAGCCAGGTGACAGAAGATAGAATAAGGGGAAATAACATGAAGCTGTGCCAGGGCAGGTTTAGATTGGATGTTAGAAAATCAAAAAAATTATTGAGAGACTTGTCAGGGCCTGGAAAAGGCTGCCCAGGGATGTGGTTGAGTCACCTTCCCTGGATGTGTTTAAAAGAAGGGTTGATGAGGTACTTAGGGATATGGTTTAGCACAGGATGGGAATGGTAGGGCTTGATGATCTTCAAAGGTCTTTTCCAACCTTGTGATTCTGTGATCTCTGAGGGTTCTGTGTG
This sequence comes from Gallinula chloropus, assembly GCF_964237585.1. Lineage (NCBI taxonomy): Eukaryota > Metazoa > Chordata > Aves > Gruiformes > Rallidae > Gallinula > Gallinula chloropus. The sequence goes on from NC_140085.1 coordinate 201,339,263, forward strand.
TCCATGGTGCCAGCAACTGGCATGAGCATGGGTGCGATCGTCAATTAGGATCCTTCCAGCTGAGTCAGAGGGTAGGTGATGTGGACTGGGGGGAGGATGCTTGTCTTTGAGGTGAGCTGGCAGCTGGAGGGATCAGGGGTTCCGAACAACTTCTGGAGACGCCACGGGGTCTGTGGATGGACTGGAAGACCCTTTGGGTGGGTATATGAAAGAGTGTCTGTGCCTGCAGCTACAGTTGGTCTGTGGTCTTGACTGGGCAGAGTGACTGACTGAGAACTGCTTCTGGACCTGTTCACATTTCACATGTGTCTGTGTGTGCGTATAGTATATATATTCCCTCTAAAAGGTCTTCATCTTGCTCAGCTAATAAAAGATAGCAGGAGGAGCTTCTTGTTGCTGTTATTGTTTGTGTGAGTGCTCGGTTTGTCTGTATGGATCTGTATGGCTGACTGCAAATATAAATGTGGGTTATATGTACATGTGCTTCATGGGCCTGTGTTTCCTGGGGATTTAAATGCAGGCTGGCTGCTGCTTGGACCTGGGGGCATGGAGCTATTGTAGCCTCACACTGGTAGACTTCAGGATTTGGCCCCTCTATAACACAAACCAAACACTACATATCAAAATAAAAAGCCTTATTTGGTTCTATTCCCTGAATCAGTCTCAGACCATACAAATGTATAATGACATATATAAAATATGGCCATATTAAAATGAAGATTAGGTTTATGTATCTCCTCTCTCTCTGTTTGTATGTATTTACACAGACTGTAGACTTAAACTACAACCTACATTATTTAATGAAAGGAAGGACTATAGCTAAGAAGTTTAGCAGCTCAGTTCCTAAATCTATTATAATGTACATATAAAATCCCAGAGTCACAATCCTTGATCATTCTTCTGTTATCAATGGTCATTTTGCCAGCACCAGATCTTCTATTCCTTTTATTTTCTGTGGTTTTTTATTACTTTGCTCTTGAGGTATGCTGAGTGACAATAAATGGTATGGGGAAACTAAAACAAAACAAACAAAAAAAGAAAAAGAATCCATGCTGTTCAATGTTTGAATGCCCTTTAACAAGTTGCTATAGAAACGACCTTCCCATTGATAGTGTGAAAATCATTGAATTCAGAAGACTTTAATTTTCTTTGTAAAGACAAATTCCATAAAAATATTCAAATTCTATGAAGATCAAATGCAATCTAAAATTGCACTTTGCACAGTTCAAGAAAATTCACAGTCAGAACACCCAAGAATGCAATGCCACAGCCTGAGTGCCATGTCTTAAAGATAAGCAATGTTTATTGCCCACCAGCACTCCCCTCCCTTTTAGAAACTCTCCAGTTAGGGAAGGGAAAGAAGGCACTTTACATTCACATTTTAAAAAACTTTGATGATATTTTTGGCATTTCATCTCTCAGCTAAATACGAGTTCAGTTACTTTCATGGGCTATGAAGCATTCTGAAAAATAAGGTCCTTCCTTTGTTCCATGGAAGTCCACTGAAAAGGCTCTTACTGGTATTGAAGGATTTTGTTATGGCTTGTAAAGGCAGTGTGTGTGTGTAGAGGAAAATGTTTATGTGCAGAAAGACTAACATAAACTTCAGGGAAAATAACACCCTTACCAAAATAAAACAAAAAAAGAGCAAGAAAATTCACCAGATGATGAAGCTAGGGAGGAGACAGAATGGAAAATATACGACCATACTTGTCCCCAAGTCTGCTGTGTACTTGGTAGTGGGTCCTCTTTCTTGATTCACACTTGGAAAAGCAACCAGTGTGAAGCATTAATTTAGGCTGATTGGTGATGCCACGGTTTTGCTGTTATCTGACACATTTTTTGGCAGCTACTTTGCTTGTTTGTATGTGGTTTATCACAAATAACTTGAGACAGGCATTCAGAGTTTGTTTGCAAAATATCCTTTTTCTGATGTGAACTTCTTACTCTAGTGATTTTTTTTGACCTATGAAACTCTGCCTTCCTCTAAAATGGTTTTCTTCCATGGCTACTTCCATGACTTACAAACACCTTAGCAGCATCCTGATCTTTGCAACATTGATGCGTCTACTTTCCAAATAAGACAATCTCTGCCATGTAAAATCTAAAACATGCTATTAGGCAATACAACATACACAGTGACCAGATCACCTGGTTGTATACTGCACTGCAATTGCATAGCAACATAGACATCAAAACCAACAGAGCACCTAAACCCAAAATTCTAAAAACCTCTCTAAGACCTTTAGTCTGGACTTTTCTGGCTATTTTCAACATTTCAGTGAGAACAAAAGAAACCCTACATAATTTCATTCAGAGATACTTTATTCCAATTGGCAGAGATTATTACCTTCTAATTTAAGGCTAGATACTGAAAATACCTTCTTCTTCACTCTGTTTCTTTGATATCTAGGTATTGTTCAATAAGAAGGAGGTTATCAGGAACTAGCCCTGCTAGAGAAAACCTCCGGCAAAAAAATGTGTTCACACAAACCATTCATTACATAACTGTGAATAATGAACAAATTAATAGAAAATACTGTCTATTCACAGACAACTCAGTAACAGGTTGGATTTGACAAACTGTTTGCTACAAACAGTTCACACCAGCAATGCATATAATATCTCCATCTGTATGCATATTTTGGATTAGTAGGGAGATTTTTCAGACCCATTTTTCCCCTACATCATCCGTTTATTTTGTTCTGTTTGTACAGTTTGCACAAAATTGCTCAGCTTGTGGTCTATAGCCGGCAATTAACACCACTTAACAGCTGTTAAATAGGGTAATCGCCTGTTGTTATCCTCATGTAGCTCAATTCAGGCACTAATTGCTCTCAGTGCACCACTCATAAACCCACCAAAACACCAGGTAAGATCTTCTGAAGATGTTCTGTTGGGAAATGGGCTTTCCTTTCCTCTCCAAGGATAGTTCGACTGACTACTAGCACCTACCGAGATGGAAGCAAATGGGAGTACTGGGAAGGACGTTCTCTTGTGGAAACCAGGGGGTTGCTGAGCCCACAGCTGGTCGACTTGGTGATAAGAGGAACTGCAAGCAAAATCACAAACAGCAACTAGTGTCAGTGTGAGCAGCACTGGTTTTATTGCTGCCCTGGTCTGAAAAGAAAGAAGAAAAAAAAATATGAAGCAGAGCATCCCGTGTGACCCCCACATCACACAGGAATTGATGGTTAATGTTTTCTCATTCTTTTTTCTGACTGCTAGTCTGAAGACATTGTTAATGGAGATGAACCAGAAATATTTTTCCTATTAAAACTGACTGATAAAAACCAAAAGAATTATAGTATTGGAAATAAATGGAATTAAATTACTGAATTATTAAATTAACAGAATTAATTTGTGTGACTGTGTTACATTATTTACCTATGGAATACATTTAATGTGCTCTTTTTGGTGAAGTATTTTTGAAGCACCAGTAATCAATAATGTGAGTATATTTCAAATATACGTACATCTTTTCTTGGCTTGCAGCTACACATAGAAAAGAAATATGCATCCTAATACAAATGAAATATGTTTTCTAATTAATAGGGAACTTACAAGGGCAGCAGTCGGAAGTAGAAGAGGTGCTTTTATTCACTGTACGTATCTCTTTGCAGCATATTGAATGTGGTTCTAGAATAAGTAATGTAAAGTGAATCACGATGTCTTGAATTTATCTCCGATTTCCTCTATGGCTTTTGTGCTGGTTACTTATGATGGATAGTTTAGAAACACTCATTGATTTCAGATTTCTTATTTCAGACAGCTACTAGTTTAAGTAATCCAATCACAAAAGATAACAATGACTTGTTCCTCCCAAAGAACTGGACTGTCTAGGCCTTCCACTGCCATACCACTACTACTGCCACATCACTGGAAGTTAGTCTTCTCCCATACTTAAAGACGAGTACATGCAATTGGAAATTCAAGAATTGGTTATTGCACTGAACTAAACACTAAGAATCATCCTGTGCTTCCTACTTATTAAATCATGCCTCTGAAAAATAATAGATGTTTTGGAAGGAACTGTTGTCCCAAATCAGGGTGTTTGTTTACCTGGTGTGCAGTACACCAATATGCACATAGAGCAGAAGTATTTTACTGCAAATCTCTACAGATAAGGATGCCTTTCCCAAGACCACACCCCAAGGCTCCAAACCAGTGGCTATTTATGCACTTAATATTAACATGATCATGTTTCTACTGCATATGTACTATTTATTGTTATATGATTGGTTAAAAATCCACTTTGTCTCCTATGTAAATTAGTGCACATGCCTAATCATTTTTTCTTTTGAGTCAGTGGAGTAGTCAGCATTGGGCGGTCCATGAGTTGGTGGTGGTGATCTCCCTCTGTTGTAATTACTGTTCCCCTAGTTCCCTTCTTTGGCAGTCCAGCAGTTCTTCAAGGTTTGTTGGTCAGACTAATAATATTTAGCATCTTTAGCAGCAATAGTCTTGGTTTAATGGTCTTTTATTTTGGTGTAACAGAACCAATTTTTGATTGTAAAGTGTTGAAGGAGGATGTTACTCAACTTTCTCTTCAAGACAATTTAAATGTTTTAGGTAAAGATCCAGACAGAGGGTTGAGGTTTACTGACTTTAGTGTTAAGCTACTGCTAAAAGAGAAAATATTTTGTTTACATTGATAACTGGTTTTCTTTACTGCTTTTCTGTTAATCTGATGTGGGTGGTTGAATGTGTTTTGTATGTGTGTACATGTTCAAGCATCAATTTCAGGACGTATAATAGTTGCGTATGATTCATATTACAAAAATAAAAACCAATGCAAAGCTAACAACACCAAATCTCACAGCAAAACCCAAACAACAATAAAGCACATGGAACAACACAAACAACTTGCAAGTTCAAATGCACAAATAGAGTGAAATTGAAATGCATCGGCTACAAGTCAACTCTATTTCACTGTGCAAATTTGTACTTTGACTAGATGCTTGTTTCCGTTAAAATGTTCTGCATCAGCAGAAAATAAATGCAGAAATTTAGCATCAATTCATTGTTTTGACTGTAAAAATGATGTGTTTAAGCATAATGCTTCTGCCTGTAACCCTAGTTCCCAGAAGTTACAAATCTAGGCTGGGTTCTAGAATCATAGAATTATTAAAGTTGGAAGAGACCTTCAAGATCATCTAGTCCAACTGTCTGCTTTTATTGTCATATAGCACAGGGAAAGAACAGCTTTAGTAATAGCCAGACTACTGGTCAAGAGACACACATGGTTTTCAACAGCTCACACTAAAAAGGAGGTCTGATATCTGGGCTGTATCCCCTATTACGTGTTTATTCATCAGAATTAGGTGTGTGTGTATGTTTGCGTGTGTGTGTATCTGAGATGGTGAATTCCAGGTTGAAAACTCTGGGTGAACCTACCTTGATCATTTGTTTTCAGATGACTCCCACAGTACTCTGAACAATCAATATAGTCTTACCTATTAGTACTTACTAGTTTGATCATTAGAACAATGATCCAGAAAGGAGGATGGGATTTTGAACTTTTCCATACACAAGAAGGCTCAGATTTACAGCTTTATCCCTCTATGAAGGCTGCAATCAGGAGACTAGTTTAATGGCAGTTCCTCAGGGTTCACGTAACACCTCCCTTGATTCAGAAATTTCTCACACACCTTCATTTCCTTATAATTCAGCATTTGCTCCTTAGAGAAAGCTTCACTCTGAAATGTGCTGTATCTTCACGTATCCCCAAATTGTGCAGCAAATATCTTTTCTCAAAGGCACCAAGATATTACCTAGTAAGGTGGAAACTGCAACATTCTAGCTTTTCCAGGAGCTGCTACAGCCAAAAGGCCGAGAAAACCTTTCCTGAAGCAGTTATGCATCACACAAGGATTTGTTGCTCTAAGCACGTGACTAATATATCTATAGCAGTGGTTATTACGCATAATCTCAAAGGGAAATATGCCAAAGATTTTCCATTAAACAGATCATTCAAAAGCCCATGAAACTTCGAAGATAAAAATCTAGTACCTAACTGAGTTTTGGACAGAATACACAATTGATATGGCAGAAGAAAAGGAAATAAAAGACACTGTGAAAATCCATTTTCTCCTTTGTTTTTGTTCATTCTATCTTTATTCTGAGTGTTACATAAATTTTTCAAATGTTTTACACTATTGTTTGCAATGGGCATAGGCAAGAGAGAACTTTCCAAAACACTGACCCTGCTTTACATGATTTCATGAGTCTATTTCATTAAAAGCATTGACATTCAAAGAGTTCACAACATTTTGCATACAAATGTTATTTTTATGTTTTTAATTGGTATTATTAGGCCCTCTTCTCAAGCGCATGAAATTATATTTCAACCCAAGCAGGGCAGGATCAGTATCCAGTAGACTAGCGGTAATGTGTACTTTCTATTTCTGTTGAGAAGTTGAAGGCAAAACCAGATACTGTTTAAGAACTTGTCTTACAACTCCAAATTTAGCAAAGGTGGCCAAAGGAAAAGTACAAATGGCTTCTGTGAAATTGCATGTTTGTCTGTGAGGGATAACTGCTGGTGAGAAATAAATTACTACATACGAAATCAACTTTCATATTAGAAGGAAACTTTAAGGTTTGGGATGTCTCTCATTTATGTGTAATTGATAAGATTGATAAATCACAGAATCACAAGGCTGGAAGAGACCTTTGAAGACAATCAAGCCCTACCATTCCCATCCTACGCCGAACCATATCCCCTAAGTACCTCATCAACCCTTCTTTTAAACACATCCAGGGAAGGTGACTCAACCACATCCCTGGGCAGCATGTTCCAGGCCCTGACAACTCTCTCAATAATTTTTTTTTCTAACGTCCAGTCTAAACCTGCCCTGGCACAGCTTCATGACATTTCCCCTTGTTCTATCTCCTGTCACCTGGCTGAAGAGACCATCACTCACCTCTCTACAACCTCCCTTCAGGTAGTTGTAGGTGGTGATAAGGTCTCCCCTCAGCCTCCTCTTCTCCAAGCTAAACAGTCCCAGCTCCCTCAGCCTCTCCCCATAGGATTTGCCCTCCAGACCCTTCACCAGCCTGGTTGCCCTTCTCTGCACTTGCTCAAGGACCTCAATGTCCTTCTTATGGTGAGGAGCCCAGAACTGGACACAGTACTCAAGGTGTGGCCTCACCAATGCCAAGTACAGGGGCACAATCACATCCCTAGACCTAGTGGCCACACTGTTTTTGATACAAGCCAAGATGCCATTGGCCTCCTTGTCCCCCTGGGCACACTGCTGGCTCATATTCAGCCTGCAGTCAACCAACACCCCCAGGTCCTTCTCTGCCTGACAGCACTCCAGCCAGTCTCCCCCAAGCCTGTAGCGCTGCATGGGGTTGTTATGTCCCATGTGCAGCACTCTACACTTGGCCTTGTTAAACTTCATCCCGTTGGTCTCAGCCCATTGGTCCAGTCTGTTCAGATCCCTCTGAAGAGTCTCCCTTCTCTCAGGCAGGTCAACAGTTCCTCCCAGTTTAGTGTCATCTGCAAACTTACTGAGGGAACATTAAATCCCTTCATCGAGGTCATTTATAAAGATGTTGAACAAGACTGGACCCAGGACTGAGCCCTGGAGGACACCACTCGTGACCGGCCTCCAGCTGGATTTGGTTCCATTCACCATCACACTTTGGGCCCAGTAATCCAGTCAGTTTTTAACCCAGCTGAGGGTCCACCTGTCAAGGCCAGTGGCAGCCAGTTTCTCAGTCAGAATGCTGTGAGAAACCATGTCAAAGGCTTTACTGAAGTCCAGGTAGACTACATCCACAGCCTTTCCCTCGTCCATTAAGCGGGTCACCTTGACGTAGTAGGCGATCTGATAAGATCGGGTTAAGGCTCATTAATATTCTCTGCTACTGAGGCGTAATGGCTGCTGGAATTTTAGCAGAAAACATGTCAGCTACTGACACTGCTCTGGCCTTGAGATGTATAAACCAGTTACTGCTGTCATATTTCTATAGCAAGCGATCAGACATAGGATGGGATAGTAGGGGTATACTTTCACTTGGTTGCCAAGCATGCTAGCTTTGGGAATTCCTGTTGTCTAGCTATCTTTTCTTATACTTGCACTTCTCTTGCAGCTGTGTCAGTAATTGTGAAAACAGATTGGAAAAAGCAGGTTGCTAACCTGCATTGGTTTACTGATGTCTTTAATCCAACAGTTCTTAGAATATCTGTGACGAGTGAGCACAATAGATTGTGGGAAGTCATTGCCATCAGGAAAATTATATGGAACTATATATCAAGTTACAGGTTGTAAACATCTATTTAAAGTAACAAAATGTGCTTTAGACAATGGAGAGCAGGTTTTCTGAAGAAGGTGATGTCTTTACTATAGAAAAAAACTTCAGGTGTTCTGGTTTAGCTGGGCAGGCAGCTAAAAGAACCACACAGCTGTTCACTCGCTTCCCACTTACCAATGGGATGATGAAGACAATCAGGAAAACAAATAATCTAAAGGTAAAGCTTGTGGGTTGAGATAAAGATGGTTTAATAGGACAAAAAAAGAAGATAATCATAACAACAGCAATAAAAATAATGAAAGAATACACAAAGCAATTGGTGGAGAGCACCATTGCTCACCACTTGCAGAACACTGATGTTCAGCTAGTTCCCAAGTAGCAGTCCAGCCTTCAGCCAGCTTCTCTCAAGCTGTTACTGAGCATGATGTCATACGGTATGGAGTATCCCTTTGGTCAGTTGAATCAGATGTCCCGGGTGTTTTATCTCCTGACTCTGTGCACTCCCAGCTGTCGTGGTTTAGCCCTGGCTGGAGGCCAGATGCCCACTGAAGTCAGTCTACTCCCCTTCTTAGTTAGACAGGAGAGAAAATATGTATTAAGAGGCTCAGGAGTTAAAATAAGGACAGGGAGGGATCACTCTGTCAGTAATGACGTGGGCAAAACAGACTCAACACAAAGTGAAGAAGAGAAAAACTACTCTACTTTATTACACTACACTACAGCTACAAAGAACAGTGAAGAAACCAGAGTTGAGAGCACAACCAGATCTTAAAACAAACTCAACCAGATCTTAAAACACTTTCCTCCCACCATTCCCTTCCTAGCAGACTTTAGTCAGGATTATGCTCCCTTCTTCCCCCCCCGCACGCAGTACAGGGGGGGCAGGGACTAAGGAAGATGGGGTTCTCAGTAGCACCTTCCCCCCACCCCTCCCTTCTCAGCAGACTTCACTCTAGTCATGATTTCACTCCCTTCTTCCCCCTGCTTGCAGTACAGGGGGACAGGGACTGGGAGATGGGAGTTTAGGTCAGTCCCTTGCAAGTTGGTTTCCCTCTCATCTGGGGGGTGGGGCATTCATTCCACACCCTCCCCCTGCTGCACTGTAGGGTCTCACCCACAGGAAATAGTCCTCCAAAAACTTCTCCAAATTGTATCCTTTCCCCAGGGCTTTATCTATTCACCAGCTGCCCTGGCATGGGTCACTACTATGGCAGGCAGTCATAAATCACAATGTCTCTCAGTCCCAGTCCTCTGTGGGGTCACCAGCCTCCCCCAAGCAAACCTGTTCTGGTGCAAAACTCTCTCTCACTCATCTCTGTGTCTCTGTTTCTCTCCAAGGGCTGCAAGTGCTGGCAGAAGGTTGTTCCAACGTAGGGTCACGGCGTCTTCTCTATGACTCTGTTTCTCCTCATGGCTGCAGCGGCTTGTTCCAACGTGGGGTCACTGTGTCTTCTCTATGCCTTCACCTGCTCCATCCAGTGTGGAGCCCCTCCACAGGCTGCAGGTGGGGTCTTGGCCTTTTCCATGGGTTTCTCCACAGGCTGCAGGGGCATCTTTCTGTCTGGCACCTGGGCTGCCTCCTCCCCCGACCTTCTCCGGCCTTGGTGTCTGCACAGCTCGTTACATCTTCTCGCTCCCTTCTCCGGTGCCAAAATGCAGCTGCTTCCAGGTTGTTTTCTCCTCTATGTGATTCTCAGAGGCGGTCGCTATCTCTCAGGCAGCAACTTTGGCCTTGAATTGCTCGTTGTTTATAGTTTAGGCTGGCAGAAAACTCTAACTGCTGCTTAAAAAACCCATCTCAGCAGCACAGCCTCACAAAACTGCAACACCAGCCTGCTCACTAGCAGGACAGTATGAGAAGTTCACAGAATCACTAGGTTGGAAAAGATCTTTAAGATGATCTAGTCCAAGTTAAAAAATCCTTGATTTGATGTAAACATTGCTTAGCAACACACAAAATACCAGTAGTTATCAACATAATTTTCATCCTAAATTCAAAACACAGTAGTATACCCGCTACTAGGAAGAAAATTATCTCAGCTGAAACAAGGACACCAGGATATTTCCAAATCCTAATGCTCTTCTCTTTTTCAGTAAAACTAATTTGTAATAGCTCTGCAGAAGCCTCAGAAACAGTCTGTAGAAACACAGCAGAAGCATTTTTGTTGCAGAGAGAGTGAAACACGCTCAGTGCCTCCCCCCACAGAAGCCAATGACAGCATGTTTAGTCATTACAGTAAGAACAACACAGGGATTAGTATTTATGACTTTTCCATTAAGAATGGGCATTTCACCCTTTCTCCTGGCTTGTCATGTATCCAGTCCATGTCTGATATGCCCTAAATCTAGATCTTGGAAAGGTGCTGGTAAGGAAGGAAATTATTTTCAACCATACAGCAAATTAAAGCATGTCATTTATTTCCACTAGATGCTATGAAGGCCAAAAGTACAAATTAGTTAAAAAATGAATTGGACATATGCACAAGGAACAGGCTTCTAGTGGCTGCTGAACATGATCGTGAGGATGTAACCACTGGCTTGGAAAAGTCCCTGAGCTCCAAATTACAGGCATTTGTTGGCTGTATGAGTATCACAATTGCTTTATCTAAGCCTTATCTTATACACCTTTTTCTTTCCCTCTGACCATTTAGTAGGGACAAATGCAGTTTCTGTATTGGCCTATGTGGCAGCTTTCACTCTGCTTCAGATATTTGCTGTGCTGCATACAGCCTTGTTAAGGTACAGATATGCAGCCGAACTTGGAGTTAAAGAATAGAAAAAGTAAAGGAATGCAATAGTCTACTATTTGCAGTAATTTTTTAAGGACATCAGTGATTTTTTTAGTCCCTTCATTTTGCTTCTTGAGTCCTTTGTGCATTAGTACAGTTACTAATACAGTACAGTTAGAAAGTAATCTAAATTCTCTAATTATTATTTTCTAGTCAAGAACATTTTAACTGCTGATATTTGGGTTTGCACTACTGAAAGAAAATGGAAGAGGCATCTAGCAGAAGTTGTGTAAACAGATAACTGGTTTTGGTTATTTTTCCTAACTATATTTTAAAAATAGGGAATAAAAAGCCTATTTTAAAAATTCTTTTCCTGGCATTTACTTTATGCTATTTTTAATTTAGCATCTGCATAACCTTTAATTAATGTTCTGGTTGTTATGACAGTTATCAAAATATTAATAAGGTTACTGTTCAGTGGTGGCTTACATACATGACAACTATGTAAATAATAATGAGGAACTGAACATGACATGATGTCACATACAGAACGCAAGCAATCTCTTTGAAATAGATTGTCGTGCATCAGCAACAGTCTTAACCATGCCCTCCCCTGCCCTGGCTTCCAGCTGCTTGCTTACTCTACCAGTGGGATAGGGAAGAGAATTGGAAGGGTAAAAGTGAGAAAACTCTCGGGTCAAAATAAAGACAGTTTAATAGGTAAAGAAAAAGCCACACACACAATCAAAGCCAAACAAGGAATTCGTTCCCCACTTCCCATGGGCAGGCAGGTATTCAGCCATCTCCAGGAAAACAGGGCTCCATCAAGCATAACAGTCACTTGGAAAGACAAATGGCACACTTTAAACATCCCTCTCTTACCTCTTCTTCCCCTCATTTATATTGCTGAGCACAAGGTCATATGGTATGGAATATCCCTTTGGTTAGTTGGAGTCAGCTGTCCTGGCTGTGCTCCCTCCCAACTCCTTCTGCATCCCCCACATTGGTGGGGTGGTGTGAGCAGCAGAAAAACATTTGTCTCTGTGCAATCATGGCTCAGCAGTAACAAAAACATCATTATGTCATCAACACTGTGTTCAGCATAAATCTAAAACACAGCCCCATACAAGATGCTGAAATTGAAAGAGGATAGATTTAAATTAGATATTAGGAAGAAATTCTTAACTGTGAGGGCAGTGAGGCACTGGCACAGGTTGCCCAGAGAAGTTGTGGCTTCCCACTCCCTGGCAGTGTTCAAGGCCAGGTTGGATGGGTCTTTGGGCAACCTGGTCAGGTAGAAGGTGTCCCTGTCCATAGCAGGGGGTTGGAACTGGATGGTTTTTGAGGTTGCTTCCAACCCAAACTATTCTCTGATTCTATGATGCAACATTATGAAGAATATTGACTCAATCCCACCCAACACCGTTACACAGACATACCCGCCAAAGCAATGTTTGAGATTCCCAGTTATTTTGCTCAATGCTCGTTTCCGAAATCACTGAGTAGAAATTTGTGGGTAGGCTGTACCCCATTACTGAGGTTTCTACATTGAAATTAGGCAAATGAACATTGCACCATGAAACCCCAATTATCTGAAAAATCAATAAATGTTTCTGAAATGACTGATTACTTTTTAAACCTTCAAGTACTTCTTTAAAAACAATATTTTCCTATCTTGGTGGTATATAGTAAATTGTAATTGGTCAGGCTTATCTGGAAATTTATTGTGTAAGACTCTTAAAATATGATTATTCAAAGGTTTATAGATTACATGTGCCATTTCTGTAAGAAGATTTTCAGAGCTACTTGGGAATTTTTTTTTTTTTTAATTGTACCAAAAAAATAAATGCTTATTATATTCAGACTTCATTTAGATACCAAATAGATGGGAAATTGTTGGGGTTTTTTATTTGTTTGTTTGTTCAGTTTTCAGTTTTCACCCAGTAGAACCAGATTGCTCCCACACACAAGTACGTATAGTGGTGTATAGGCAGATATAACTTGTTAAAAGTTCTTCTGTAGGGTGTGAAATCAGACAGTAGGTCCACTAAACTCTTACATAGTAGCAGCCTAAGGAGATCCATGTTTTAACAATTAAAATCTTGCCTGTGCTGAGCAGTGAGGTATCTGAGTTTTATCAAAAACTGCCAAGTGGCCAGCCTGTTGTGATGGGTGTTCATTCAGCTATTGGATCTCTACACAAAATAAAGCTGGAGTGTGATCACATTCATTGGATAAGACTTCCAGTAACACATCAGGTCAGATATTATTGTTATTGTGCACATTCAAGTTTAGCTCCCTCATCTGCATGAGGATATTTTGTTTCCAGGCTAGGCCAAAATCCTTTATTACTAGTGGTTATTTCAAAAAGTTTTGTTCACAGATTTTTGGTCCTTAGTCATAAGGTTATCTTGATGTGCTAATATACACAATTTCATCCATGTTCACTTGGCAGGAAAATTATATAAGAACTCCAAAAGCACACAAACGCTTTCTAATTAGCAGAATCTTTTTCACAGTCTTATAATATGTACCCTGAAAATATAGTCATGCGTCTTGGGTCTGGCTGAGATGGAATTAATTATCCCCACAGCAGTCCCCTCAGAGCTGTGCAGTCTATCAGCAGCCAGCACAAAACACACTGGTGTTTTGGCTACTGCTGGCACATATCAAGGCTGTCTCTCCAATCCCCCTTCAGCAGTAGGCTCGGGGTGGATAAGATCTCCAGAGGGGACACAGCCAGGACAGCTGAACCCAACTGAACAAAGGGATATTTCATACCATCTTACTTTTTTCTCCTCTCTGTTCTGATGAATAAAGGGATGATAGAGCAGTTTGGTAGGTACCCGGTGTCCAGCCAAGCTTAACTGATAATGTCTGACTAACGAAACATAAATAACATGGGCTGGTCACCCTCAGCCTCCACTCCCAACCAGACAAACCCAAAGTCCTCAGCTGCTCCTCACAAGAAATGCCTTCCAGTCCCTTCACCAGCTTTGTTGCCCTCCTCTGGACACGTTCAAAGATGCAAACATGCTTTTTAAATTGTGGAGCCCAGAGCTACACACAGTAATCAAGGTGAGGCTGCACCAATGCTGAATACAGCGGGATAATCACCTCTTTTGACCAGCTGGTTACTCTGTGTTTGATGTTTGCCCTCTTTGCTTCCAGGGCACACTGCTGACTCATCCTGAGCCTGCTGTCTACCAGATCCCACAGATCCCTTTCTTCAGAACTGCCATCCAGCCACCTTTCTCCTAGTTTATGCCTGTTTCTAGTTTTACTGCATCGTAGGTGCAGAATCTGGCATTTCAACTTGTTCAATTCCCATTAATCATAGCCCAATTCTCCAGTCTACCTAGATGCCTCTACAAGGCCCCTTGTCTCTCAGGAGAGTCAACAGCACCTCCCAGCTTGGTACCATCCTCAGACTTCCTAATGGTGCCTTGAACTACATCTGGATCATTGCTAAATATATTGAACTGAACTGGCCCTAGAACTGAACCCTGAGAAACACCACTGGTGACCAGTTGCCAGCCAAATGTAGCCCCATCCACTATAACCTTTTGAGCTCTACCCTCCAGCCAGTTCTTCAAACAGTACATCATGAACTCTGTCATCCCACAACTGGACAACTTGTCCAGAAGGATGCTCTGTATTATGGTATCAAAAGGCTTACTAAACCCCAGAAAAACTACATCCACTGTCTTGCCTTCATCCACTAGGCAGTTGACCTTATCATAGAAGGATATAAAATTATTTAAACAGGAGTCTTCCTTTGATAAGACGTTGACTGTGCCTGATGATTGCTTTATTCTTTGAATTCCTTTTGGTAGCATGCAGCATAATCTCCTCCACAATTTTTCCAGGAACTGAGGTTAGACTAACATGTCTGTAGTTTCCTGGGTCTTCCCTCATGCTTTTCTTGTAGATTGGAGTAACATTGGCTAGGTTGCAATCAGCAGGGTCCTCCCCAGACTCCCGAGACCTTTGGTAGATCATCAAGAGGGATCCTGCCATAACATCTGGTTGTTCCTTCAGTACTCTGGGATGAATCCCATCAGGCCTCATGGACTTGTGAACATTCAGCTAATGCAGCTGGTCCCTTACAACTCCAGTGTCCACAAATTCTCACTATTCTCACACTCATAGTCCCCCAGCTCAGGGGACTGGGCAGCCATAGGTCAAGCAGAATTAGTAAAGACTGAGGCAAAAAAGCACTGAATGCTTCTGCTTTTTCTTCACTCCTATGTTAGATGATCATCTTTAATAATTATTGGTCCAGTATTTTCTTTAGAGCTCTTCTTTCTATTAACGTACTCAAAACCCCCTTGTTATCATCTGCCACAACCCTGTCCAGTCTCCACTTTGAGATTTGGCCTTCCGTATCTTCTCCCTGAGTATACAAAATACAACTCTACAGTTTTCCTGTGCTGACTGACCTCATTTCAGGGATCACACAATTTTGTTTTCCTTTCAAACTGTTCAGCCAAGCCAGTGTTCTGCCCTGCTTGGTTGGCTGATGACACAGTGGAATTGCCTGCTCTTGTGTTTCTAAAAGATGGTTCCTAAAGACTGACCAGCACTTGTGGACTCCTAAGCCCTCAAAACCAGGTTCCCACAGTACTCTGCTAAATAGTTTCTGGAATAGCTTAAAGTTGGCTCTCCTGGTATCCAGGGTAGCAACTTTGATCTTCTTTTTTCTTGATACACTGAAAATTTTAAATTCAAACATTTCATGATCACTGGGGCCAAGATAGTCAGCTACCATTACATCCACCATGAACAGGTTCCAGATTCACTAGACATTGTGTAGTATAAGGTTAGATAGAGTTTCTCTTGGAGAGAAATTCTCTGAAACTCTAATTATCAAAATTTGTCTTAAATCAATATCCTCAGTTTGCCTATTCCTTACACAGTGCCAATTCCTTGTTTTGCCACCAGGATCCCATGTCATATCAGTTTTATAGAGCCAAAACTTCCTCCTTGATGGATTAAAAAATGGAGTAAAAAGAACAAAAAAACCCAAGTGCTATGTTTATATCACAAGGGGTCAGCCTAATCAACTCTATTTTATTGTTTCCAACAATGTTATATAATTATTGTTATTCTGAGTTAGACATCTAGGTTTATGAATAAGTTGACACAGAGACACTAAATTAGCGTGAAGACTGCAAGAGGTCTACCATGGCAGCACAAAGCTCACTACAGGTTAAAATAAGTTGCTGAGAGGAGATGTTTATGGTATTGTCTAACTCACTGCACTTGCTTTGTTCTCTGTATACCATTGCTCTCAAAAACAGTAGATTTTTCCTTATTCTGTATGCATAGAGTTTTGTAGTCCATTAAAACTGAAGCAGAAAAAGAAATCTAAGGCTGAAATAGTTTGGATCCCTGGTCTTATAATTACCATAAATTTGCTAGTTGAAGTTTCCACTGAGCTCTTGTAAAGAGAGTAAAAAATAATAATAAAAAAAGTAATTCTGCCACCATGACTAAACATTTGTGAATTTAGGTGAAAGCTAACATTTGTAACGAAGGAGCCATTCATCATTATTACAGAAACATATATTGTGTGTGACACCCATCATTGATGTGACACTATTGATACAAGAACAGTTTTTCCAAGGAAGCTTAGGAAAAGAACAAACTGTATGTCCTCAGCCCTACATTTCAGTATTAATACTTGTGTATCTCATACCAGGGATAAAAATCCTTTCAATGCTGTCTACTTTATGTTCTCAGTGGAAACAGAGAGAAATTTACCAACAGGAAATGGCCTGCCTTCTCAGGGGCAGAATCACTTTTTATTGTGTTGTTCCTTGACAACCTGAATGGAGTGTAGAGCTCAAAACACTACTATGGACTGTCAATATAAAAAAGAAATAGAAGATCAAATGTATTTTATGCCATTACCAGACTATTTTTTGCCTAGTTCTTTCTAGGCTTTGGAGCTGAGAAGTAAAAAGGTGAATCTAATTGCCTTGTCTACATCTTTTCTTCATTAATCTTTGATACACTCCTTAGGAAAAGCTGGGGCATGTAGTGACTGAAATGCACCGTTCACTGTATTTGTGGAATTAGTGCAATTTGTAGCCACTGGCAAAGTAATTTGGAAAATTCAACAGACCTTGCCCAGATTTCAAACTATTTTAACAATTTGTTCTTAAGGAGTAGTCACGAAGTCTAACTCCTGTGTTTAAACTAGGTAACTTTCCAGTCCTTCTATTTAGTCCAGGGAAGGAAACAGATCCCACTCAATTGGACTTGAGTCATTTAGAATGCAGCTTTAGCTCTCCCTTCTTTTCCACTGATTGAAGAAAGAAACTGAAGTGACTTCATTAACATAGGACTCTGGTGGATGAATGGTGAGAACTTGCCTTAGAAAGATATATCTACCTCTCTATCTTGCTCTCATTTGATGGACTCCTGACCTGCTCATTAATCAATTTCTGAACCTCTAAGCTTTTTACAGTAAGATATCACTGATACCACTTTTCCTTAAGACATCCTGTTACAAACTACAGATGCTGATTGATGGGTAAGAATGGCTTAACTCAGATGAGTGGTCAGCCTCTATCTGTGCTCTACCATTGCTAAAGGGACATCTGAAATGAACATTAATCAAATCCTGAGTAACAAGATTTTCTGAGGGAAGGAACTAAACTGAATTTAGCCTGCAATCAGGTGATTGACAAAGCTCAGAAATCTGTGCAGCAGTTAGTTAGAATGGGAAGGAAAGTGTAGCAGCTTCATCAGTGGTCTTAAGCAACACCATCCTTGCTTGCCAACAAAGTCTTTAGGTACCTAAGACAGATGCCTAACACTCAGAGTGCAAATAGTTTCTATAACATCCCTCTAATCATTTTCCTACTGAGATTGCATGCACATGTACTGTCAGTGCCTGTCATGATGGACACTTGTTCTACAGGAGCAGCACTGGGATCTTTGATTTCTTATGCAGTGCTTATGAAAGAGCTATGAGACAGCTATGACAACCAGAAGTCACAGCCTGACTAGAAGGCTGTGACTAGAAGAAGACTGAAGAGTCTGTGAAAAGATATGGCTACTTAAAGCAAAAAGAAAAAAAAAGTTTGTGCTTCAGAGATATGATGATATCCACTCAAGGGCATGGCCAGTCATTGATCCATCTTTCCTATGCCTGAGACACCTTACATAGTTTGTATAAACTGCTAATGGATGATGCCTGTTTCTTTTCTTTATTATGGAAATATCTAGATGATATTAAATTTCAAGAGTAACTTTTTGTGGTTAAAGTTGGGTGATCACACTTTTCATGTTACTTTTAATCTGAAAAGTGTTGTATCTTTTAACTGAAACTGAACAATTACAAGTAATTTTGATACAATAAAAGCTTTTTTAAAAAGAAATAAAATATATAAAGGAAAGCAGCAAGAAGCTATCATCTGTCTTTTAAAAGTCCAGTGAGACTTGTTTTTTTTAAGTTTTTGAACTGGAGTTTCACCTTCTTGACTTTCTGAATTATTTAATTTTGTGTCTTTTCCTCCTCCCTATATAGCTGTATATTACACTTCAGAAGGAAAGCACATTATTGAAAGTATTATGTATGCTATACTGAAGAAAGGATACAAACCAAATCCACTAATGCTTTTGTTTTATTGTTTTAATTTTAACTAGAGGAAAGTGTGAAATGCCAGGACTAACAGCTCTTTCAGAAATGACATTTTCGAGCTGTCATTTCTTTACCACAGCAGAAGGGTGCTGTGGCCTCATATTGGCACACAGAGCTGGATCCAGCCTTACTTAAAGATGCCTAACTTTCTCAGCAAACTGCCAACATTTTGCCCTAACATCTGGGTGGTATTCAGAAAACCATATTTCTGTCAATAAAATATCTAGAAAGTCAAGGAAAGATAAGTACTGTTGAAGGCTTCTAGAAATATGATATTTTCCAGGCACTGAGACAGTCCTGATCTCATGAAGAAGATGGTCAGTTTTGTGTTCACGTTAATGTCAGAAGACAGGGCAACATGTATTGCCATGGATCAGCAGCAAGGCAAAACTAAAATTCCCAAAACCTCTTTTCTCCCAAGTCCTCTGGAAGATTTGAACAAAGGAGAGACAGTGCAATCAAGTCTACAAGTGTGCAAATATGTATGAAACAACCAGAAAAAAAAAAAAAAGGACATGAAAATTAGAAGCAAACTACTAATCACTGGTGAAGTTAGCAGAACAGCCTGCTGCAATATTCCTTCTGAGCATCTTTTGATGGAGCTTCATACATATATGTAGGGAATGCTGTGAGGTAACTGTCACTGTCCGGGATCTGGTGCTAACCTCAGTTACTCCATGATAAATATTGGAAGGTCTATATTTGGGTCTAGTTCTCGAAGGGATGTGGTAAATCTTTTTTTTAATGGTTGAACTCAATGATCTTAAAAGCCTTTTCCAACCTAAGCGACTGATTTTAAATCACTTCAAGAGGGGAGGTAACTGTACTTATGCCACACTCAAAGAGTAGTGGGTGTGTCAAACTTCTCCCTGCTAAGTGTAGGGTAGGATTCTGGGCTTTGTGGACCTGGAGGGACATCAAGAATTAGCGGTCCTGCTTCTCAGGGTACCTCATCTGACCAGCTCTCCCCCATCCACCAGTGACAGCCAAAGGACAGTTTGTCTCTTCAGTGATAACTTGATATTCATCCTTGCAGCAGTAAAATTTAACTTTGCCTACACCGCTAAGAATCACTGAACTGGCTCTTATAGTAGTATTGAAAATGTTTAAAAAAAATTCTTTGTTAATATTTTGTTATCCTAGATTAGGTCAAATTAGACCTTCTTTGTCCTACTTTTAGAGTGAAATACAGCCTGTAATTGATTATTTTAGAATTATATATCCTGGGCCTGTCTGGGACAGTATTAATGTTCTTCACAGGAGCCAATAATAATATACAAATGAATAATCAACTGCCTTTATCTCAGCTCCCAAGTTTTCCCATTGTAATTTTTTTCCTTGTCCTCTTGAGAAGGATTACTGAGAGAGCCACTGAGTGTGGGTCTGCCACCCAGCCAGGGTAAACCTTCCTCGCCATAGAGTTTAGTAACAATAGAAAACTTCCAAGGGAGTTATAGCTGCTTCATGTGCCATATTTATCAAGAACTTGTTACAAATCTTTATTTCTTGCCTGCTCTTATTTTAACTGTGGGTGAAAATTTTATCACTTGCTTTTTGTGTTTCTGCCTACTGCAAGACTTGCAGATAGTTAATAAAGTCTTATAATTATGGAAAAGCTGTATTTCATGCTTCCTGATAAAGGTACAGTTAGATGTCCATTCCGTAATTCAGAGTTGATTAATGAAAATAGCCATTTACAATGGAAAGAAGGTAAATAAGCAGAGATGTCAATTCGCTATTAAATGCCAGAAGACCAATCATCTCTTAGCATCTATGTGTCCTTGTTGTAGGAATAGTTTATGGTAAAAGTGAAAATAGATTTTTCTTTAGGTAGTTTACTTGGGGCTTATTACTATTTTTATTAGGTATATGGTTTATATTTGATAATTTATTTTATTTACCTTTTAAAAGATAGATCATTATTGTGTATTTTAAGATTTATTGATCAGTTTACAAAGTCAGAGAATGATAGCCAAATGTTAAAACTGCACTACTAATAAAGTGTTTTCAGTATAAAAAAACCCTAACATGTTTGCATGAAATCTGCAGACATTCATGGACAGATCTGCAAAGGAATTGGGAGCCCATGGCCAAAAGTGCCCCCACAGGACTGAAAACCTCTTTATCTTAAGGATAAACTTGGATGTGTCCAAAATTCACAGACACTTCCCCTTACTGCACCCCGATTTAGAAGCAATTCAGTTTGCAAACTAGCCTTTGGGCACTCAGATAACTCAGGAAGATAGGAAATTTCATTCTTATGCATAGAACAGTATATCAAGAGGAAGTGATTACATGCCACAATAAACTATATATTGTGACAGAGCTATGTATGTTGGGCAGTTGGAGGTTCATAGTTATGCTTTCTTTGGCTAGACAATGGAAGGATTTCTATTGCAATTATGGTAGTGCCCTGCTTTCACTCCAGCCAACAGCTGAGCACCAAACAGTTGCTTACAGAGGACAAAGGCAGGAACTGGAGCAGTTCAGTATGAAGCAGTAGCACAACCTGGGTTCCAAATAATAAACAATATGCTCATTTAGTCATAACTTGAAGTAAAAGGATCAGTGAGTGTTTCAGAGGTGCTATACTATGGTTCTGTGAGAATTTGTCACTTTACGCCTTCTGACACCGGTGGGATTTGCAAAATTGGGATTTGCAAGGAAAAGATGCCTGGCAGTACTTTTTATTTATCTCAAAATCCATCAAGTCTTACTGGCTTTTACTCAAGCATTGTAGACCATTACATAAAGAAGGAAGCATTCATGCAAATTCCCTTCTTCCTTCAAGCATCTTTCTGAATTATTTCCTAGGGAACATGATATTGCAGCAAAGGAAAGTTCCATAGCTAAACAAACACAGGAAAAAAAATTACAACCATTATTTGCTATATCTAGCCTGTAAATAGGAGGACTTTTTGGTCTAAATGTCATGACTGACCTTCACGAAGAAAATGTTGTGCCTTACATGAGAATGATTTATTTTATTCTAGTACATGACAGGCACAGGGTTATATAAAAACACAATATCCAGACTTTAGATAAATAAAGAGAACCAGTTTTTTCACCGAGCAACAATTTAAAATATAATAAAAATAGAATTATACGCTTGCAAAGTGGATGTTTGAAACCTGAAGCAGGGTAAATTTTGGAACTACAAAGATAGTTTGGGTAGTTTAATATCCCCAGCGTATGTATTAGTTTTGATTTAGACTGAATAAAATTAATAATAATTTTTTCATGAAATCATATTAATTTATAAGATAGCACAATTGGAATCTTATTTCCTTCCAAGACTCATAGAAAAAAATTAAAAAGTATAGTTATACTACAGTACTAACAATTTGTGGCAGATTTTGCAATAAATATATCAGCCATTTTCGAAAGCACAAGTAGGATTTTCAGGGGTTATATTTTTCAGATCCTTTGCAATATTCAGGCCAGTCTGTTTAGTTCATAAAATATACACAGACCTTGTTGGCATTAAACAAAGACAAAAATTGCAACAGCAAATTAAGTCAGCAATTCCATGTACAGAATATGATTTACAGGTTAGCATTTTCATCTAGAATGGTTGTCTTCAAATTGTTTCCCAGTTCCAACATTTGCCTTTAAACATGTGATGAAATACACTTTTTTATGCCATATGCCTGTTTCCACATGTCTGCCAAGCATAACGCATACTCAGTTGTCACGATTTGCAACCAGATAGACTACTTTGGCAGAGGTTAAACCCCCTTGCATTCCAACCGACCTCAGATCACTCTGAGTGGCTGGAGGCAGCTGGGCTTGACTCCTGAGTGATGTCCAATTAGGTGTTTTATCGTGACCAGGTCTTCATAATTCTCGGGAACAGAATAAAGACTCAAAATGGAGTAAAGGTTCAAGTCACTTTATTTGGCCTACAACAAGCAAAAGGGGGGAAAGAAGGAGAAAAGAGTGAAAGAGAGAGAGAGAGATTGCAGTATCTACCACCGTGGAGGTGAGGTGTCCCATCAGTCCGAATAACTTCACATCAGGTGGGGAATTCCATTAGTTGCTGGTTGTCATGGTTCAGCGCTGGGTGCATGGGGGATTGCTCCGCCGCAGATATGCACAGATCTTCTTGGTTACATACAGTTCAATGATATTTATTCATGTTCATAACCTGTTCCCGCTTCGAATTAAAATGAGTTCCAAGAGGTGATTTCCATAAACTCCTCCCAATTGTGCCTGCACACTGTCTGTCTCATGGTGGTGGTCGTCAGGGGGTCTCAGCGATGAAGGCTTGAAGTCTTCATCAGGTTGAACTTTTCACCTCCTTCCGCTGGCACACGGGTAGCTGTGATTGTTCTAGATGGGCACAATTACCCTTGGGATGTTTCCTTCTTATCTATCCCAGGCACCACCTTCCTTGGGATGCTTCCTCCTTATCAGTCCTGGGTCTACTTTAAATTAGTCCAAGAACACTAATCAGTCAAGACTAACTACACTAGAAATACTAGAGTTGTTCAAGTGAGACATTATTTATGCAAGGTCACCTCTGACATAACCACTATGGCACTTCAAACCATCCTGTTAGCAAGTCTTCCTTAACTGTTTACAAGCATCTTATTAGCAAGTCCCCTTTATCACAAGTAGCAGTAATAGCAAGAGATGCAATATTTCAGCAATGTTGAGACATGCATCAACTGGAACAGGCATCCATTGAGGGACACAGTCCTTCACATCAGTACATTTAATTTAAATGTGTATCTCCATACAGAAATTTTTTTTTTATCTATTCTATCATATAGGCAATCATAGAACCACTGACTGGCTTGGGTTGGAAGCAAAACTTAGATTATCCAGGTCCAGTCCCCCTGCCATGGGCAGGGCCACCCTGCACTAGTCCAGGTTGCCCAATGCCCCATCCAACATGGTCTTGAAAACTGCCACGGAGGGGGCAGCCACAGCTTCTCTGAGCAACCTGTTTCAGTGCCTCACCACCTCCACAGGGAAGAATTTCTTCCTAATATCTATTCTATCTACCTTCTTTTACTTTGCCTCAGCTCTATCACTGCACTACCTGACAAACAGCTTTCTTGTAGGCCCCTTTGCAGTTACTGGTAGGTTGCTATAAGTTCTCTCTGGAACCTTGTCTTCTCAAGTCTGTCAGCCTGTCTTCGTAGGAGAGGTGTTCCAGCCCTCTCATCTTTGTGGCCGTCCTCTGGGGCCACTCCAACAGGTCCATGTTTTTCTTGTACTGAGGACCTCAGAGCTGGAGACAGTACTCCAGGTAAGGTCTCACAAAGAATGGAGTAGAGAACAAAATCATCTCCCTCAACCTGCTGCTCATACTGTTTTTTATGCAGCCCAAGTTATGGTTGGCTTCTGCACTGCAAGTGTATTGCCAGCTCATGTTGATCAATCAACACTCCCAAGTCCTTCTCCTTAGGGCTTCTCTCAATCCCTTCTCCACCCAGCCTGTATTTGTGTTTGGATTTCTCCAGTCCATGTGCAGGACCTTGAACTTTGTCTTGTCGAAGATCATCAAGTCCACATGGACCCACCTCTCAAGCCAGTCAAGGTTCCTCTGGATGCTATCCCTTCCCTCCAGCAAATCATCCACACCACACAGTGATGTTAAACAACATTGGTCCCAGTACAAACCCCTGAGGAACACGACCTGTCACTGCTTTTGATTTAGACATTGTGTCATGGAACATAACCCTTTGAGTATGACTGTCGAGACAATTCCTTATCCACCGAGTGGTCCATCTGTCAAATCTATGCCTTTCCGTGAGACACTGATATCATTCGGGACATTGCCAAATGCTTTACACAAGTCCAGGTAGATGATATCTGTCACTATTCCCTTATCCACCAATAAAGAGTACATTCAATACCTTGTGTGGAAAATTTCATATTTCAATAATCCACTGGCTTGTATTTCATTACCATTTTTACCCAAGTCTGATAGAGTTTTGTGCCGGAGGGGATCATGGCAAAAATTAAAATGGATCAAGTATATAGCAGTTAATGTATTTCCACAAGAATTCCTGCAATAGGATTATCATTATTCTATGATTGTAAGCTCTAATGATTTTGTCATAGATTTGTGGATATTTAGAGCTCTTCTTTGAAATTTTCATATCTTGGAAATACAGATTCCAAGTGCACAAGGAATGATTTTCTTGGATATTATTTTTTAAATGTTGAATTTCAAAAGTATATCATGATTCTTAACAATATGTGAAGTTAAATCCACCTTCTCTTTCAGTAGGTCTCCCAGTGCTGGGAAATGTAACAGCACATGTATGATTTTGATTGTTTTGTTTGGGATAACTTGCATTTGCATCCTGTGTGATACAGGTTTTCTTTTGGCTGAGACTTGAGAAAACTTTTGCAACATTTGTCTCCTTCATTCTTACCACGTGATCATATTAATTCTTATTATATGTTAGTCCTATAATTTTGAAAAAAAAATAAAATTCATCAGAACTGCTTAACATCTCCACCTGCAGCATGAAGTTACCTTCTCTGGCCCCTATAGATGTAATCTCACAAACAGTTCTCTCTTTCATCAACCCTTGAACATACTAAACCACTTGAGTTCCATTTGTTGTTCTGTAGGATGTGGGAAATTTGAGCATTGGTGGAGGGAGCAGTCTGTGTGGATGTAGTCACAGCAGAGTGGCAAGTGTGGTGTGCCTAATGGAACCCCAGGGTCAACCAACAAGGTACACAGTGGGTGATCAGAAGAGCAAGACCGGAGGTAACTCAAAGCGACAGAAGTCA
Source organism: Gallinula chloropus (assembly GCF_964237585.1). Lineage (NCBI taxonomy): Eukaryota > Metazoa > Chordata > Aves > Gruiformes > Rallidae > Gallinula > Gallinula chloropus. Next base: position 201,364,670 of record NC_140085.1, read on the forward strand.
AGAAGTTAAGTAAGACTTAATGAAGCTCTTCTCCTGCTACTTCCTGTAGGAGGCAGTCAGTTTTCAAATACCACTTCACAATCATCTCCCTCTTCTACTGGTTTTTCATAAAACACTTTTCATACCACTTTCTGAAGTCAGGAAAAACAACGCAAAATCGCTTGGAAGTAGCTGAGACTTCATATAGCTGATATCTCAGATTCAAATTGTACTTCAGAAGGAAAAACAAGGATAAACTTTATAGTGATCATTGCAAAACACATTAGAAAGAGGGCTGATACTAGAAGTCTGGCAGACCTAAATCTGGTCTACAGGATAGCTTTAGCCAACTCAGGATTTTGAATGGTTTGCCTTTGTATTAATTTTGATACTTTGTAATGTTAAATCAATCATAATAGAATTGAAAGACACAAAACACTGATTTTTTAATGCCTTTCAGTAACAAAACCATTTTTCAGGCTGGAACATCTGTCAATAGATGCAGACAATTAATTTACCTGCTCTTTTCCATCTTTTGTCTTTAGAATGTTACAACCTGAAATTGTATATTATTCAGCCATTCAATATACATATTGTGAAACCTTATTGTGGTTTAGCTGCATAAGACCAAAAATTGAGGACAGAAGAGATGAAAATCTGGCTCTTTGGCATGTCTTCATAAATAAATCTCAAAATAGAGATCCATTGAGGACATCTGTAATTTTCAAGACTTCTGGATTTGTTTTAAAATCATATTAGGAGTACATAAAATAGTTTTGTACATCACTGTGAATGACTAGAATGATATAAATTTCCAGACAAGACAGAGTTAAGCAGCAAAGCTAAAAGGAATGTTAAGCATGATTGCTTTACGTCATGATCATTTTTACTTCTCTGTTCACACTGAATGCAATCAGACAGTTCTGTCTTTTCTCTGCAATTTTCTAGGGATTATGGATAAAATTTATTGGGATAGTTTGCCATAGAACAACTTTTTATTTATGGGATAAAAAGCAATGTATTTTTGCCTGAAACTGGAATTTGCAATACTTTACTTTGCACTTATGAAACATTGTATTGAGTGCCTCTGAATGGTGTTATTATTTCTTGCAAATGCATAAACCCATCAATTTTTGTCAAACACTGAAATTGGAAAGGGTTTTTTTTTTATTGTTTCTGATTAGTAAAAGAATGAACATCCTTAACCTGATTCTTTCTAAGTATCTGACAGGTAATTTCAGCAACAAATCTGAACCTGTCATTATACCAATTTTTATATAAATGTCTTCTTTTGAGGATAGGTTGTCCAAACAGTGAAAAATAATTTTCCTGAACATGAATCTGGCCTTCTGTGAAAGAAATGTATTCATTGTAACTGAATGATATAGAAACTTAGATTGTAGTTCAGAAATATATGACTCCTGTAAGATTGAATTTAGCTGGGACTTCAAGTCCCATGGGATGTAAGAGTAGAATGCACTGCTTGTTTCTAACAGTTTAAGAACTAGGGATCATCAAATGACATCACCACTGAACAGGTTGAAACAAGCAAACAAGAAATGTATTTTTACCTGAATACATACACTGTGGAAACTGCCAAGCAGTATTCCAGATGTCAAAAGGGCAAAATGTTTCAAAAAGCAGTAAGACAAACTCATGGAAGAGAAATACATCAGGAATTTAGCAAACAAAAAATATCTCTGACTCCAGAAATCCCTGGAGTCTGCTGAAAGCTGGGAGGATAGAGCAGGAAAAATATAGAATAATCTTGTATCTTAAAGGCTTGCCTGATTCTCACAGGCTTTCTGATCAGTTGCCAAATCCTGTTGTCAAAGACAGACCATTCGGATAACAGACCTTTGTCTGGTCCAGTATGTTTTCTTATTTTCCTGTTTTCTTGTATATTTTTGTCGTAGTTTTGCATATCTGGGTTCTGGTGGAAGAGAGGAGCTGCAGGAGGACTTCTGCAAGAAGCAGACAGAAGCTCTCTGCAGGCCTGGCAGAGCAAACACCAGCCGGCTCCAGGCTGGAGTCTTTACTGACCAAGGCCGAGCCCATCAGCAATGGTCACGGCGCCTCTGAGAATCGCATTTAGGAGAAAAAAGCCTGAAAGCAGCCACTTTTTGCCACCAGAGAAGGCAGCGAGAAGATGTAAGAAACTGTGCAGACACCAAGGCCAGTGAAGAAGGAGGGGAGGGGGATGAGGCATACCAGGCACCAAGGAGAGATTCCCCTGCAGCCCATGAAGAAGACCATGGTGAAGCAGGGTGTCCCCCTGCAGCCCATGGATGATGACAGGGACCAGAGATCCCATCTACAGCCCGTGGAAGACCCCACACCAGAGCTGAGGATTGTAAGCCTTTTGTCACAGGCACCAGAGACACAATTTATAAAGTACCGAAGTGGTTGGTAGACTCAGACTAGAACTAGTACTTAATAGATTTAATTAAGACAGAAGTTGTGACGATTTGTACGCTGTAGGAAGTACTTAGTTTACTTTGCATGTGGGCGTACCTTCTGACAAGATGTCCTTTAGCTATTGAGATCTTTTATTCATAAATAAGGCCAGCTGACAGGATATTCTGATTCTCTACACCACAGCAAATTATTTGTGTCTTTTTGTATCTACATGCTCCACTACTTCTTGTGCAGGTGCTTAAGTTTGGCTCTAAGCAAAATTTCATCTCCAATTTCCACTCCAGTATCACAATGACTTTTTGGGGTGGGAATTGATGTTTTGTGAGTTAATTTGTAAAGTTAACTAAGCTTAGGCTATTTTTTGAAATAATTATTCTTCCCCCCCCCGTAGAAATTCTATCACATGATGTTATTTTATTACGTGCTTAAGCCCACTGATGAAAATTCCATACATTAAGAGATTAATATTTACTTTACCTTAGCTAATATAGCATCTCAGCCTTAACATTTAAGTTTTTAATAGTTGAATATAATTTTTATTTTGATGAGAGTTTTCATTTGCAAAGTCACAGGCTATAATTAATTGATGTAGGGATACCTACTGTTCATGTAGAATCAAAGCAAGAATCAGAAAACATGAGACTCCAATCAAAGTAAGATGAAAGAGTTCAATGTTGCATTGAACATATGTTTAGAATATTTTTTGTAGACCTGTGTGCTGGGTCTTGCTGGGATGGAGTTAACTTTACTCATAGTAGCCCATATACTGTTTTGCTTTTCATTTGTGGATACAATGGTGTTGTCGATTACACATTAACATTTTGTCTATTGCTGAACACTCTTGCACAGTATCAAGGCTTTGTTTTTCTCCCATGTGCCTTAGTCCCCACCCCAACAATGAGTAGGCTTGGAGTGGGCAAGGGATTGGAAAGGCACACAGTCAGTATTGTTGACCTGAACTGACCAAAGGGATGTCCCATACTGTATGATGTTATACTCAGCAGTAAAAGATCAGAGGAAAGCAGGTGTCCATGCATTCTGGTTATGGCATTTGTATTCTCAAGAAACTGTTATGTGTTGCTGAGGTTCTGTTTCCAAGGAAATGGCCGGATATCTGCCTGATGATGGAAAGTGATAATGAATGCATTATTTTGCATTGTTACCATGCATAGCTTTTGTTTTCCCTATTAACCTGTCTTCATCTCCAACCAAGAAGTTTCCTTTCCTTCTTTCTACTTTGTCTCCATCCTGAGAGAGACAGGGGAGTGAATGAGAGGCTGGTGACAGTTTGGCTGTTAGCAAGGCTAACCTAATGCAACATGACTGTTTTATTTCTATCAGATAACTGATAATTGTTCTACTGATTATATAATACGCAGATAGTGATCAGTTGGAAATAAACTGTGTTATTTTTCTCATTCTCATAGATTTTCTTTTTAGTTACTATTTCATAACCCTATTTTAATCCTGCTAATTCTGTAAATCTTTGCCTTCTGATACTATTTTAACTGCTGTTCTACACAGTATGAACAGCAGAAGCAAAGGCTTTGATCCACACCTGTACATGTCTGTAGGTAAATTTGCTCTATCTTGGGAAAACACACTTTGAAAATAATTGAATAGCTAGAATCCATTAAAAGTGTAATGCAAAACAATATGCCATGGGAAATTTTCAATATTATTTAATAATTATTTTTTAGAGTATGTGCTTTTTACTCATTTATTTTCTTCTGGTTTCTTCTCTTTAATTGTAAATATAATAGTGAAGAATATCCAACACTTAATTTTTTCTAAACATCTTCAAATTTGGAATGAATTTTAGTCTTTATTTACAATAGCTTTAAATTAACTTTTCAAACTATAAATAAACATGTTCTAAAAGGAGTAACTGAGTATCAAGATTATCAGATGATTTCTCTTATTCCCCCTGAATAATCAGAATTTGATCTCAAGGAATATTCTAGTCCCTTTTTCTGATGTATGTTAAAAAAACCCAAAAAACAAAAAACAACAAAACAACAACAAAAAATTTTAAACCCATTAAAATAATAAGAATAGTGAAAACTAGAACTGTACATTTGGGGCTTATCTAAAAAAAAAAAAAAAAAAAACCAAACCAAAAAACACCAATCTGGAAAAAAAAGCCTTTGTGACATCAGAAATGTAGTTCAATGTAGATTATGACATAGATGACTACACCTGATCCTGTTATTTAGATATGGCTCTTTTTTTTAAAAAAAAAAAATAGTTTAGTAAGAAACTAACTGTACCCTGGAATTGTCTCCTTCTCCTAACTAACAAGGGGAGCCCAGAATGTGAAGCTCAAAATAAATACGTGCACTGTGGAAATGAAGCCAGCTGCATATGCTATTACGTTACCTTTGCAAATGTGCCAGAATTTAACTGTTTGAATGGTGAGAGAATGTTTACTCTACATTTATTTCTCACTTGTTTATAATCAGTAATTCTTAGGATGCTGCTCTCACTGGGCAGCGTCTGGTAAAGAATTCTGATTCTATATTGGCTGTATCACTAGAGAATGTCACAGCTCTTGGTGGCTTTTTATTTTGGTCTAACATTATAAAATCAAAATCAAATTGAATATATAACAGGGTTACAGAATGACACTTTTATTTCGTTTTTCTCTTCCAAAGTAAGTTTGACCAAAGCAGATTCTATTTTGTCAATGTAATTCCTTTATGTCTGGACTCTCTTTAGTCATTTAAAAGTTATGTAACTTTGGTTGCTAACTACAGGTCAAGGTTTGGTTCACTGTGTTCTCATGTAAAAACAAATGTGGAAAGAAATATTGATTTTTCTCCTCCCCAAACAAGCAAGGGAATTCAAGCAGAGATTGCGCTGAAACAAGATTTGCCACTGTCACTAAAAACTTATGCAATAAGACATTTTATTTATTTAAAAATACTTTAAAATAACTATTTCTGTTTCTGTTCCTCTTAATTTTTTATCAACTAATTGGAACTCAAAACCTTCCGCTTATTACTATCTGTGGAGTAGAGATATTGATACTGATTCCAAAATTATTCTCAGTGACACTTTTTTTTGAAAAAAAAGAACCTGTAAGTTTACCAAGCTCCAATATTTATACTGAAGTTTTCTACCTTGAGTTTCTGAATTATTTAAAAACAAATAAAACATTAGTAAAGAGGTTTTCACAATGAGAGTAGAGAGATAATATTGGAGGGTCACATTAAAAGCACTAGTAAGAAAAACAGTATTGTGAATTTTTGACAGGGAGGCAAAGTTTTCATGTTTTGACAGCTGACAACATTGTGGCTCTACCTTCTGGACTCAATACGAAAGTGGACCAGAGCTAAATCACAAACAAAACTTCCCCCAAACTTCCCCCAAAACTACACTTCAGTGGTGTGATGGGTTGACCCTGGTTGATCGCCAAGTCTCCTCAAAGCTATTCTGTCCCTGCCCTCCTCAGTTGGGCACTGGAGAGAAAATATAACGAAAGGCTCATGGGTTGACATAAGGACAGGGAGAGGTCACTCACCAATTATCATCACAGCAAAAATAGATTTGAGTTGGGGAAAATTAATTTGATCTATTACCAAAAAAATCAGAATAAAGTAATGAGAAACCCCCCAAGTCATAATACCCCATCCCTCCCTTCTTCCCAGACTTTGCTCACAATTTCTCAACCTCTTCCTGCCAGCAGCACAGGGGGATGAGGAATGGAGGTTGAGGTCAGTTCATCACGTATTATCTCTGCAGCTCCTTCCTGCTCAAGTGGAGGACTCATTACACTCTGCCCCTTCTTCAGCCTGGGGTTCCTCCCGTGGGAGACAGTCTTCCATGAACTTCTCCAGTGTGAGTCCTTCCCAGAGGCTGCAGTTCTTCACCAACTGCTTCAGTGTGAGTCCATTCCATGAGTTCACCAGTTCACAAGTTCTGCCAGCAAACCTTCTCCAGCATGGGCTCTTTTCTTCATGGGCTGCAGCTCCTGCCTGAAGTCTGCTCCAGCACAGGCTTCACATGGCATCACAGTCTCCCATGGGTGCATCTACCTCTCCAGTGTAGGGTACTACACAAACTGCAGGCAGATATCTGCTCTATAATTAACCTCCATGGGCTGCAGGGGGACAGCCTGCCTCACCATAGTCTACACAGGCTGCAGGGGAATCTCTGCTCTGGTGCCTGGAGCACTTTCTCTCCCTGCTTCTTCACTGACCTTGGTATCTGCAGAGTTGTTATTCTCACTCCTTTGTCCCAGCTGATGTTTCACAAATGATTTCCCCCCCTTCTTAACTATGTTATCCCAAAGATGCTACCACTGTCACCAATGGACTCAGCCTTGGTTGGCTTGGGCCCATCTTGGAGTCAGATTGTATTGGTTTGTTCAGAAATGGGGGAAGCTTCTAGCAGGTTCTCACAGAAACTACCCCCGTAGCCCCGGCTATCAAAACATCTCCATGAAAACCAAATAAAAATGGAAAGTTCCATGAGTTCTGTGATTAATGTTTCAGAGGTTCTGTTTGCCAGGTACATGCTGGGAGCTTGTGTTGCTGCAACTGCATATGAGTCTGGGTGCAGATATTTCTCCAACAAGTCATTAGTGATGAGGTCTGAGAATAAGCAGGCTGGCCACGGCCAGTTTGAACAGAAAGAAACAGCCACTTCACAGCTCAGAAGGTGCAAGGAACCTGGGAGAATGAGAAAAAAAATAAGGCGATAGCCTTATTATTCTGCACAGGAGAATGAGAAAAAAAATAAGGTGATAGCAGAGCAAGGAACCCAGATAAGAAAACTTGAAGCAGAGGACTACAGAGACATAGTAAGAACAGCAGAATGTGGCAAGAGCAGTTGTACCACCAAACCTCAACTGCCCACACACACACTGAATATCCACCTTTGTCTCCTGACAACAAATATCTGGGAAACCTCTCAGTATTGATGGCCTTTCTAGTCACTGTCCCATGTAGAGGTTACTAATTGTACCAGTCCTGAGTGTGGTAGGTTTTCTTGCAGGCTTCTGATTAGTGCTTCTGAAGGATTTGACTCTCAAAAAAAGCACAGCTTGGTTCCAGAGGAAAAGATTTCTTCTCTTTTTTTCTGCCTCAACAACAGTGGGTTTTTTTTAATGTTTTTAAAAGCTAATTATAATTGATACATGAGGAGTGTTGAGATTGCAAGGTCAATTACTCAGAAGTTAGAAAAATGTCAGAATTAAGGTTGCCTATACAGGCTTAATTAGTCTGTCTTACATCTAAGTATTACCATCTATAATTACATTAGTGCACGCAATTTTTTTCATAACATTCTTTCCTCATTCAGTTTGCAGACTGCAAATCAGGTTTTATAATGAAAGAGACTGTTGACTGTAGGATACCAGTGTAATTTTTTTCAGAAAATAAAGGTATACAGCTAATGAAGCAAGAGCTGAAAGAAAGAAGATTTAATCATTGTGGTTGCTGTGAGCTTCCCAAAGAAACCGGATTTTGTCAGAGAGATCCTTTGTGGTGCTGGGCAATTCGTACTCATGACAGTGTGGGCTTCTCTTCTGTGCTTGGTTGTTCTAATCTTGGACTGGCAGTTAACAAAATGCAATGTGATCAAGCAGAGGCTGTTATAACGCATAAGTGTATGGTGTAAAATTTGGGTTACATCTGTAACCTTAATTCTGGTATTTCCTAACTTGAATACTCATCTAGATTCTCCTTCTTGAGTGCTTTTTGTTTGTGTTACTTAGATGTTCAAGGTACCTGGGCTACTCATACCTTAATGCCAATCTTGATTTTTGTCTTCCTGACAAAAAAGTCTGGAATTGAATAATTTTGAATTATGACTATGCCTTTAACAATCAGAATGAATTCAATTCAGAGCTATGAACAGCTGTGTCTAATTCCTACCTTAGCTTTCTTTCTTCTCTGTGGCTAATTCCTATATCCCCTTATCCTTCTTCCTTTCTGTAAATCTGCAATTTTATTGCCATAAAAATAATTAAGTTAATGTAAACTGTCTAAATTATCTGTTAGTTAAAATGAACTAATTAGCCATGAAAGGAACAAAGTTCTAGAAAACACAGTAGTTGCAATAAATCATACCTGACATGATGTTTATATAGATGCTTTTGTCATATGATGGAGGAGAAGCTAGGGCAATGCATTACAGGCCCATTCCTCTTCATAATAAAATACCAATGCTTTTACCTGACCAAAGCAAACATTGTTATTTGTGTCCTGCATCCTATCCCTCACCACTGGGGCATTTCTACTAATAAGTATTGACAAATATATGTTAAATTGCTCTACATAGTATCATTTTCCAAGGTCCTCTTTTGCTCTGTTTTCTGTTTTTTTTGATGTGGTCCTCTAAGAAATCATGCAACTTGTGATAATTGCATGAAAAGCATGTTGTTTCTTATGGGCTCCTATAGCATCAACTACAGATGAATTCCTACCTTGGATGTCCAGAACTGTCAGGAGAAAAATCTATGTGAATATCACCACTGAGAGGGTTTATTCTATAGCTTTCACCATAGAGAGAGTAATGAGTACTAGGCACCTGAGCAAGGGAGCAGACAGCAGTAATCTGCTTGGTCTTTCAGTTCAGCTCTCTTTTGGTAAGAAGTGTAGTGAAATTCCTGCAACTGACAAATGAACAATACAGAAGATTTAGAATCTGGAGATAGAATAAAAAGTATCAGTAGTCATATCATAGTCCCTGTCCCTGACAATAAATAATGCTTGGCTCTTCTACACTGCTTTCTATCAACAGAAGTCGGGATGCTTTACAAAAAAAAAAGGGGGGTTCTGACCATATTTTCTTTAAGGTTTTTTCCAATCTAGCTTTAAATGCTAGTGTTCAAAAATATGCTATGTTTTCAGCACGCTTGCAAAGCCCCAAGGCAGAGAGAAAATGAAGAAGCATTTATCCACATGTCACATAAAACTTAATGATGAAACCATGAGAGGATAAGGATCAAGGCACACTGCGTGTAGTTTCCCTTTGATAATCACTCTTGCCATTTTAGTTCCACCTAGTCACCTGGAAACGCAGCTTAAACAATAAAAATAGAATACATGGTGAAAATAGAGTTTCGAGAACTTCAACATTGAATAGCCTTTCTATTTACAGAAATCAGCACTTCATTTAGTAAACTAATTTTTAAAAATGAACAGTTAATTTTCTAAATAAACAGTTCTGTTTAATAGCCTTATGAGTGATCTGAACAGGGGGGTCATGTGCACCCTCAGTAAGTTTTCAGATGACACCAAGTTTTGCAGGAGTGTTTATCTGCTTGAGGGCAGGAAGGCTCTACAGAGGAATCTGGACAGCCTGGGTCAATGGACCGAGACCAAGTGACACCATCCTTGGTGGTATTTAAAAGGCATGTGGATGTGGTGTTTAAGGACATCATTTAGTGGTGGACTTGGCAGTGCTAGATTAAGGGTTGGATGTGATCTTAATGGTCTTTTCCAACGTAAGCTATTCTATGATTCTACATAGGCTATGGTACTCAAAGTCATGCATTCAAATTCAAGGATTTGTCTCATCAACTGGAAGCATGTCAGAATAGTTTGGTTACAAACATATCACTTTCTCCTGCCATTGTGATGCATGAGAGTGTTTTGACTAGTGCTTTAAATAGAGTTACATTCTGTTACTTTTGATTTGGAGATATTCAAGACCCGTCTGGATGCCTATCTGTGCTATATGAGCTAGGGAGCTGCTTTGGCAGGGGGATTGGACCTGATGATCTCTTGAGGTCCCTTCCAACCCCTATGATTCTATGATTCTGTGTTTCTATGATTTCTGTAGAACTAATGACCAGGTTTACGTTCTTACTGATTGTGGATATAAGGAGTAGCTCTTGTGTGCAAGGATTTTGTTTATATTTATTATAAATAACTTCTAATATTCAACCTTGTTGCATTCTATGAGTTTTTCATCTTAATCAAAGGCTTAAAATGTTTGCTAATTGCTTGGATCAAAGATGAAAAAGTATATATAGAATAGGAGTTTTCTAGTAAATCAATTTTAAACAGGGAGATCATTTACCAAAAAAGGAAAAAGAAGAAAAACAATTAATGAAAGACTTATTCTTTCACATTACAAAATTGTTGATTTGTCCTTTATAACACTTTAAGTGAAGTTTCATTACTTTGAATTTCAACTTTTTAAAAAAAATTCCCATAGTATAAACAGCTTAGATAATTTAAAAGGAAATAAAATATTTTTCCAGATAAAATATTTTTTTCCAGATAAAAATATTTCCACTTCACTCATACTGTACTATTATAATTATATTAAAACATTTTAAATTTTAATTTTTCTCTAAGATAAATGTTTGACTGTTACTTAGAATAAACAAGATTTTTCTCATAGGTATGTTAAGTATGAATTTTCCCTAGGCAAAAAATGGACACAATCTATTTGCTTACCAAAATTAAACCTGATTTATAACTGATGGATTATGCTTTCCAAATCTGTATCTAAAAATATATTTTTCCATTATCCCACAACGGTTCCACAACAAGCACCCTTGGTATCTAGAGATGGACTGTGTTAGTCATATTTCAGCATATATCACCTTAAGCTATCCTTAGAGTATCAAAATTCATGTACTGTATAAATCAGCTATATCTTATGAAATATTAAAGCACAGCATATCAACATAGTACAGTCAATTAAAAACACCACATTATCAAACCAAATTCAACAGTCTACATCATTTTTTAAAAAGATGAAAAGTGTTCATACCTGCATCAGAACTACTAGCTAAATTTTTTTACTAGTACTAACAGATTTTAGGTAATTTTTAAAAAATTTCCAACTCTGATGCTTCTTGAAAAGACATCAAAAGCCAAGACAAGAAAGCCAAAGGAGCAGGAATAGTTTGCATCCAACTGATTTCTGCTTAGTTTACCTTGTTTAGAAGGTCCTTCCTGTATCTTGATTTGAAATGGAGATTTGAGACTTCTGTCTCCCTAGAGTTGTTTTACCCATTATGCATAGAGAACCTTCTTCTTTTTATATATACATATAGTTTAAAAAAAACCCCCAAAACATTAAGAAAACATTATAGTTTGGTGGGTATTGCACCCTGTTGGCAAGTCCACACTTCAATGAGGATGTATGGAATTTTATAGTTACGTACAACTTTATTAGAGAAGACTGCAAGTTTATTATTTACCTGATCAAAATCCATACCGCTTGGTGTCTGCTCTGTTTACTTCCATCAGGAACTTGAAGCTGTGTCTTCTGAAACACAGGTGGATGTGCTGACTTATCTGTCATCTGTCGTGGAAGCAGCAGTACTGAAAAATATCCTATTTGATTTTCAGTGTGCTGTGAATAGACCTTCCGGAAATGCTACTGACAAAGAAGGAGTTTTAATTGTCATACAAGATTAGTTTGATGAAGCCCAATTAATGTTTGTTAATCTTGCTAGGCTCATCTCTGAACAGTCACTCTGAGCTTATTGAAGAAAGTCAGAGATTTAATTCAGCAGAAGTAGGGATCCGAGTTAACACTCTTTATCACTAAAATTAAAGTGTCTGTTTTCCAGTAGGGTTTCAGCTTGTTATCTTCTTTCCTTTTCACATGGTCTAGTAGAAGCGGGTGGTCTGGCATTAATAAAAACTGCCCTGGGGAAAAACTCTGAAGAATCACTTCTTTAAAAATGCCTCATTTTATCCACTTTACATATTCATTCTCCAAGATATTCTCAACACACATTGAGATCAATACATTAGGGTGTCTAATTCTTATTACCTACACAAATCACTCTTTTTATTAACATCAAACTTGCATTAGCAATTATTAGCCTATTACCATAATTATATCATTATTATAACTTAAACTTGCAGATAATTTATTGCCCAAAAACCAATTCTATCAAACAACTCAAATGTTGAAACTTGTTACAAATAGTAAGCCTCGGTTTTTCTTTTTTGCCAGCAAAGTTACTTTTCATTATGAGTTACTTGCTGAGTATTAAGATCACTTCCTTTAATACCATACCCATTTTTTAGTTTTCTTACATGAAACAAGTTGAAATGTTCTTCTACTTTGTGAACAACAGTCCCATTGTGATCAACAGGTGGAAGACTTCTGACCTGTTGCCTTCTGGTGAGGCACTGTTGTTCCAACCTAGGAGCAGGTGTACCCCTCATACCAAAACCTTATAGGGCAGATGGTGTTGCCACCTTAGCTGTGGTTACTTATTTGAAGAAGAATGCCTGTTGGGAAGGGATGTAATTAATCTGAACAAGAGAGGGAAAAATCATGGCAAGCACAAGAGACCACATTTTATAAAAAAGGTAGAAATGACATCTTCAAAATTACAGGATAATGTCATTCCCAGGAAAGATGTTAAATCAATTCTCCTTGGAGTTCAGTTCCAAAGGCATGAAGGAGAATGCAACAATCAGGGATAGTTAAGATGGATTTACAAAAGATCAGTCATGTGGATCAGTCACGACAATGAAATGACTAAGTGGATAGGGAAGAATGGTGTGATATGCATTTATTCAAGTTTTACATATGCTTGAATTTGTTAGAGCTTTGAACATCTCCTCCCACAACATGCTTATTTGGAAGCTGGGGAAGTACTGATTAGATCAACAAGCTGCTGAATATGTTGAAGATTGTCTGACCTGCTGCTCTATTCAAAAGGAAGCGCACATCCACTTCCAGTGGGGCTTGCATCCAGTGACGAAGGTCTCAATTAACAACTCTAGGGACTGATACTTGACAGAAAACTCAAGTTCAACAGGCAGCAGTGCCAGGTTCTGTACCTGGAGTGTAATGATTCTATGGCATAGGAATCTACTGGCTGAGTAATTGCCTTCCTGAAATGTAGATGGGGATTATGGAGATTGAACACCACACTGGGTATGAACCATCAGTGAACTTTCATTGCAAATAACAATATAGGTTTAATACAATGTGCTCTATTAGAAGGAACTTATCTACCATATTACGGGAAGTTATGATTTCCTGCTATCTGGCACTGCTGAGGTCATATCTGTTCTGCTGCACCCGCTGTTGGGTTCTCTTATTCAAACAGATGTGGAAAACCTGGTAGAGTTTCAACAGACAGTCAAAACTCAGAAGACTAGAGCATGTGAGAAATGAGAGGCTAAAGGCACTGAGCTTCATTAATCTGGTGTAGAGATGAATAAGAGGTGGTCTAAGAGATGCCTGAAACTAAATGAATGGCAGTTACAAAAATCATAGAATAGTTTTGGTTGGAAGGGACTTTTAAAGATCATCTAGTCCAACCACCTGTGCAATAAGCAGTGACATCTTCAACTAGTTTTGGTTGCTCAGAACCCCATCCATGAAGATGAAGATTGAGGCAAAAAAATCATAGAGTACCTCAGCCTTCTCCATATCCTGGGTAATGAGGTCTCCTGTTTCCTTTTGGAAAATATGGCCCATATGTTGCCTAATCTTCTTTTTATCACTGGTGTACCTATAGAAGCTTTTCTTGTTGGGTTGTTGAGTGCCTCAGCCTTCTTCTTGCTGTAGTTACCAGTTTACCAGTCTTGCTCATAGGGAATATGCTTTCTTTGATCTTATTTTTCTTGCTGGCATACTTGTAGAAGACCTTCTTATCATTCTTTGCATCCAGTGCAACGTTCAGCTCCAGATGGTCCTTGGCCTTCCTGACCCCATCCTACGCAACCAGGCAGCATGTCTATACTCTTCCCAGAATACCTGTTCTTGCTTCCTTTGCCTGTGCATTTCTTCTTACGCTTTAGTTTGACCTGTTCAAAGTCCCATCCAGCCTGGCTTTGAATACTTCCAGGGAGCTGGGATCCACAACTTCCCTGGGTAACCTATGTCAGTGTCTCACCACCCTCATAGTGAAAAATTTCTTCCTTATATCTAGTGGAAATCTTCCAGTTTATAGCCATTACCTCTCACCCTATCATTACATGCCCATGTAAAATGTCCCACCCCAGCACCCCTATAGGCCCCCTTCAGGCACTGGAAGACCACAGTAAAGGTCCTCCAGAGCCTACTCTTCTCCAGGCTGGAAAACCCCAACTCTCTCAGCCTGTTCTTGTAGGGGAGTTGCTCCAGCCCTCTGATCATTTTCATGGCACTCCTCTGGAAGAAGAGGCAAAGGTCACAGAATCGGTCTTGGTGGTTCATGTTGGACATTCTGAAAAATGATAATGGTAGAGTAGCAGTGCAACATCAAACCAGGCTACTCAGAGAGCTGGTTTAGTCTGCACACTTGAAGTTTTTCAACATCTATCTGGACAAAGCCATAATTGAACTTACCTAGTGCTATCCCAGCTCTGAAATGGAGGTTGGATCCAAAGGTACCTTCCACCCAATGCTTCTGTGAGTCTATTTTAAACATCTACAACAGGATGAAATGAATCCCTGCACTGACTTCAATGACTTATACTATTAAGGAAGTTATGGTTGAATTCTTTAGTCACAGCTGGTGATATCCTTAGAGATATCAGGGCTGAGATTCATCTTTCTAAATGTAACTGTCTATAGTTTGAGCTAGTCACCCTCTACTCCCCTTTCCATTTGTACATTACAATTCATCTCATCACAGATTAGTCAGCCAAAATAGGTCAAGTTAATTGCATAATAAATGTAATTATTTTTCCATCTACTATAAAGGAACCAAGTTTAAGTGAGGTATAGATGTCTACATGTAGATATTCTCAATGGTTTGTATGAATCCTACTGTGAATATTTAAATCATTCAGTTATAAAGGTAATTGTGTTGAGTCCATCTTTATATTAGATTTTGGCAGTGAGAGTACTATTTTCCTACTAAGCATTTAAATTAAAAGTTACTATATTTTATTAAAAATGAAAAAAAAATCAGTATGTTTTGAATGCTAGTTCTAAAACCAGCGCTTGTAACAGAGATTTTTACAAAGACAGATATAAAATTATTGCCTGATCATCATACAATCACGTATGTATTCTACACTTATTAGTATAGAGGCTAATGACAATTAGACAGTGAGATGATATTCTAAGTACTTTAGGTAAATGTTAATTTAACTTATGCTATAAAGATTTAAAAGGGGCATTCATGCTTTCAACAAGGAAATATAAAGTGACAGCCTATATAATACACTATTTTAGAAAGCCTCTATTTTTTCAGTGCTAGAATAAGAAACTGTATATAAATTGGTTGCACTGAACTTTGATTTCTTGCAAGATGCCTCATTACTGAAATAAGAGAAAAACATGCAGTTTGAAGTCAAAGAAACACAAATACAACATTTAAATAAAAAAATCAAGACAATGAGGACTTTTTTTCCCCATTTCTTTTGGACTTGTAGCATTCGATTCTTTGATTTATGTTTTCATCAGTAAGTTTAGAACTTTGTGGTAGTGATACTTAGGAAAGCAAACATCAGTTAGCACCTTAACTTCTCGTGTATTCTTACAATTAGTTCTATATGAAGTCATGTTTGTTTTGTTTGGGTTTTTTTTTTTCATTTTTAAGGTAACAGAATATGAAGAACATATGCTTTGAATTAATGGCAGTCCAGTCACCAGATGTTTCCAATTTAAATATTTCTCAATGTCATAAATTGAGTTCATAAGATTCTGGCCTAGTGAAACAGGCTGCCACTGGCTGTTATTTTTGCCTCATCTGTGCAGATATTGTCCACTACATCCATACAAGATTGCAAATATTAACAATGCATGTTAGGATATCTCAAAAAAATTCTCCTCTGTCTTTTTTAGGTTCATTTTAGTTGTTCAGCTATAATGGAAAAGATCATTTGGCAGCACAGTCCTTAGGATACATATTTCCAGTTAAAATATTCCGTTGGGATCAAGAAATAATTTGCAGCTTTTAATTAGGATATTTTGCATGAAATGTTTTGCATAGTTAACTAATATAAATAAGCCTTTATTGCATAAACTATGGAAATCAGAGTATTAATTCGACAAATGCATTAAAAATAGTATTGTGAAGGAGACATTGAGAAAAGCAGAATAAGCAAATAAAAACTCCCAAAAAAAGAAGTCTGAATTTTTCTTATTAAAAAAACCCACCAAAAAAACAGAACAAAGAACCTCAAAAAACTCAAACCAAAACCAAACTTTTTGAAAGTTTTTCTATTTTTGATCTCCAGTGTAGCTGGCAGATGGATATCCAAAACCCAGCCTATTTAGATAACTGATATAATGAAATAGAGCCATTGACATCTAGGTCAGATATTAAACCATAGGACAGAATAATTTGAAACTCCTAAACATGCACTCCAGGGGCATCCCAGCTCCATACTAGAGATAAAACCTGACAGTGTTCTGCCATGGTTTAACCTCAGCCAGCCACTGAGCCCCACAGAATGGGTTGCTCACTGCCCACAGGGGGGTTGAGGGAAGGGAATCAGAAGGGTAAAAGTGAGAAAAACCATGGGTCAGGATAAAAACTGTTTATTATTATTATTATTATAATAGCAATAACAATAAGGAAAATAACAAGAATAGTATCATTAAAAGAAAATATCAAAAAAGATAACTGAACCCCAAGAAAGACAAGTGATACATGTGAAAACACACGAACCAACTGATTCAGAGCCAGTCCTGAGCCGTGGCCTCCCCTGCTAACCTCTCCCCTATTATTATTGCTGAGCATGACATCATATGGTATGGAATATCCCTTTGGTCAGTTGGGGTCAGCTGTCCCAGCTGTGTCCCCTCCCAGCTCCTTGTGCACCCCCAGCCTGCTCGCTGGTGGGGTGATGTGAAGAGCAGAGAAGGCCTGGGCTCTCTGTAAGCCCTGCTCAGCAATAACAGAAACATTTTTACATGACAAAAAAATATCTCTGTTGTCAGTGCTAGTTTCAGCACAAATCCAAAACACAGCCTTGTACTAGCCACTATGAAGAAAATGAATTCCATATGGTTATGGCCATGTCTATATTCTACATTTGTGGCATCATTTCAAGTGAAAGGAACTCTGGATAATAGCAGTATGGAGAAAACTCAATATGCTATCATGGGCTCCAGTCTGGATAGCTGGGGATCAGAAACTCCAGGTATTGTTCATGAGATACTTCCAGAAGTGGATTATTGAAAATCTCTTCTTCAGTGGTCAAGAACTCTCTTGTATTGCCTTCAAATTCTCTGTGGATGTGTAAATTGTGTATTCATAGTCATATATTTCCATTTGCATCTGAAATTATTTCATGTCTTTTCATGACATAAGTTCTATTCAATACCTTCTGTATGTAGCATGTTCAGTACAAGAATTTTGCTTTGTTGTACAAATTCCATTCTTGCTTTCACATTTGTACTAATGTGGAAACATTCCAACTAAATCAGAGTTGCAACTTCTGCGTTATAGCACTGTAACATATCCCTATTTGGCTTTTTATATCCTTGTAAATAAAGCCTTCAGAATCTCATAGAGGAGAAAGAACATTTCAGATTGCTCCTGTGTCTCTAATCTGGGTCTCTTCAAGGGACACGTCTGGCCCATGTACTTAAAGCCCAGGCATGAAATGGAAGACAGAGGCATTGATGTAATTTATTTAGATGGACAAAAAGGTGTTTTGTCTACAAGGTGTGTGTGATTGTGTAAGACCAGATGCAGAAAAGACACGCATACATACATACATATATATATATGTATCAGAGAATCACTGAATGGTCTGGGCTGGAAGGGACCCCAAGGATCATAGAGTTCCAACCCCCCTGCCACAGGGAGGACCACCAGCCTCCAGGTCTGGATCTACACAAGGTTGCCCAGGGCCCCATCCAACCTGTCCTTGAACACCTCCAGGGATGGGGCATCCACCACCTCTCTGGGCAGCCCATTACAGCACCTAACTGCTCTCTCTGTAAAAAGCTTCCACCTGATATCTAATCTAAACCTTTCCTCCTTTAGCTTTAGTCCATTACCCCTTGTCCATCCAACTTTAAAAAGTTGATTCCCCTCCTGGTTTTATGCTCCCTTCAGGGGACTGGAGATCCCCTCACAACAGCCTTCTCTTCTCAGAAAACAAGCAAAGCCAGCCCAGCTCCCTCAGTAGTGGAAGCTGCTCCAGCTCTCTAATCATCTTCATGGCCCTCCTCTGAGCCCTCTCCAACAGCTTCACATCTTTCTTGTATTGGGGGCCCCCAGATCTGGACACAGCACTCCAGATGGGGCCTCATGAGGGCAGAGTAGAGAGGGACAATCACCTCCCTGTCCCTGCTGGCCACTCCTCTTTTGATGGAATAAAATTGGCCATAAATAATTCTGCTTTTTCCTTTCCTCAGGCATAGCATTACAGCAGGGTTACAGGGGGTTGGGAGCCATCTTAGTGGTCATCTTGTTCCAACCCCCTGTCATAAAGCATGAGGAAAGGAAATCGTCCCTGGGTGGGCTTGAACCACCAACCTTTCAGTTAACAGCCGAACGCGCTAACCAATTGCGCCACAGAGACTCCCAGATATGCTTATTCTGGTATTTCTATCCTCTCAACACTTCCACTGAGAATGGTTTATGTGTCAGTATATATATCTGTATGCATAAATACATATGTACATGCACATACATACACATGTACATACATATTTATGTTCTTTATAAACATGAATATATGGCCTGTACAGGTGTGTGTGTCCATACAGTACTGAAAATTCTTTGCTTTAGTTGAAATTTATTACTTAATCTGATTAGTCCTGGAAATGAATTATCTTGAGTAAAATGAATAACGATGCATATGAAGGTACAGGAAAGTCTGTATCAGATTAGTTAAATGCTGGAAGACCAACTCAGAATCACAGAATCATCAAGGTTGAAAAAGACCTTCAACATATCAAGTCCAACTGTCCTTTTCCCTTCGCTTGCCTCTTCCCCCCCCGCCCCTCATTCCCTCTTTCCCTGCTCTTTTCCTTTAAGGAGCAGGCAGCTGCGTGGATCTCGGCTCTCAGCCGGGGTAAAACCACGACAGACCTTAACCACCGTAACCACTAACCATCTCCCAAAATCTACCTTATTTTAAAAAAAACCTCCCAGGAACAGTGACTCCACCACCACCCTGGGCAGCCTGTTCCAACGCTTCATCACTCTTTCAGTGAAGAATTTTTTCCTAATGTCCAATCTGAATCTCCCCTTGCACAACTTGAGACCATTTTCTCTTATCACTAGTTACTAGAGAGAAGAGGCCAACACCCACCTCACTACAACTTCCTTTCAGGTTGCTGTAGAGAGCAATAAGATCTTCCCTCAGCCTCCTCCAGGCTGAACAGCTCCATCTCCCTCAGCCTTTCCTCATAAAACCTGTTCTTCAAAGCTCTAATCAGCCTAGTAACCCTTCTCTGTGCTCTCTCCAGCACCTTAATATCCTACCTATACTGTGGTTCCCAAAACCACACACAGTACTTGAGGTCCAGTATCACCAGGGCTGAGTACAGGGGTGAGATCACCTCCCTGGCACTGCTGGTCACGCTGTTGCTGATACACGCCAGGATGCCATTAGCCTTATAGGCCACCTGGGCACACTGCTGGCTCATGTTCAGCCAGATGTCAATCAACCACCCAGGTCCCTCTTTGCTGGGCTGCTCTCCAACTACTCTTCCCCAAGCCTTTAGAGCTGCCAGGAATTGTGTCTGAAGTGCAGAACCCTTCACTTGGCCTTGTTGAAACTCATACCATTGGCTTTGATCTATTGCTTGAGCCTTTTGCAGAGCCTCCCTACCCTCAAGCAAATTGATACTTCCACCCATCTTAGTGCTGTCTGCAAACTTACTAAGGGTGCATTCTACCCCCTCATCCAGATCATCAATAAAGATGTTAAACAGGAACAGCCCAAGCACTGAGCCCCAGGGAACACCACTTGCAACCAGCCACCAAGCCAACTGGATTCAACTCCATTTAACACAAGTCTTTGGACCCAGCTGTCCAATCAGTTTCTTACCCAGCAAAGCACATGCACATCCAAGCCACAAGTAGCCAGCTTTTCTAGGACAATGCTGTGAGAAACTGTTTCAAAGGCTTGCTAAAGTCAAGATAGAAAAAACCCACAGCCCTTTCCTCATCTGATAAGCAGGTCATACTGTGACAGTAGGAGATTAGGTTAGTAATCTTCTGATGCAGTGGTCAGTTCTGGCTTCTAAAGTTGGGACATTCTTTGTATTCTGCTTCATTTGTCAACCACCTCCACCTAAACTTATTTTGCTTCATGTTTTTGTCCATGTTTAACTGCATTTCAAGGCCTGTTATTTACAGATATAGGGACTCTTAAGTACAGTTGTTTGTTTAGCCATATGCAGCTGAAGGATGATTAGATATCAGAAAAAGAAATGAGGAATAGAAGTCAGTCCACCTAATCCTATAGCACAGTCCTATAACACAGATGAGCATTTGCTATTTTAAGAGGGTCTGTCTGCAGAAAGAAAACTATTGTCTTGGGAAAAGGTCATTGTGTTTGATATATTTTCAGTGGTGAATTGAAGAAGCTCAGAGTATCAATGCAGCTGTCATGGTAAACTTCTTGTCCCTGAAAGACAGACATAAAATATCTTGTCATGGATTGGTAGAAAGCTATACTCTGGGTTACCTGAACTTCTAATGAAGATAATTTTCTATCTGCATAATTACTTATAATGTAGCTATTATAATTATAATTGAATTCTACCCATACATAACCATTATGGAAGATGCTGTCAGAGCAAAATACCCTCTTTATAGACAGCATATCCTTGTTTAATTTTATGTGCCTAATTTATATATTAGATGTTTGTAAATGTGTAACAAATATTTTGTAATTCTAGGCATATAGGATCAGTTCCAAATCACAAAAATTTTGACATCATAGGATCTGTCTCATTTAATTAGCATTATGAATAAATAACTATTAAATAATATTTTGATCTACTTTTTTTGTTTAATCTTGTGTAGATTAGAAATAATCTCACTGAAGTAAAATGTCTCAATTCACACCTGGTTTACACTATTACAGTGAGTTTCCACCTATTTAAATAATTAGGGATGCATGTGTGGTAGACCTGAACCCCTGTTAGACTTTCATTCTGTCAAGCTTCCAAAAAAGGAATTTTTATATATAATGAAGTTGTTATCGTGGAACATAATATTAATGCTGTGACATTTTGTACTGCTTGATGTGTTAGTCTGGGATATTTTTGGTCAGGACTTATATATCTTGGCCAATTGAAGAAGATCTGTACTAGGTGTTATTTGTTAAACTGCTTTTGTTTTTAAGAAGCAACTGACAATACCTAAATGAATAGTGATGGTGCACTTGGAGCTTCTCTGTCATAGGATGTGAAGGTTTATAGACAAGTTTATAGAATGTCAAGTCATATTATCTGCTACATGAGGATATGACCTGACGGGCAGAAATCAAAGCTTCAAAGTGTCATTCTGATACACCGGAGATCAAGAGCCGCTGACCTACCTTTTAGTGATATAAATTTGTTTGTAGCGATATAAAAATAGCTTCGACTTTGGATAAAAAAGGATTACAGCTTGAAAGGTCAAGAAATTTACAATAATTCTTGAATAGAAGACCATAGGCATAAGATGCAATGGTTTTCAATTCTTTTTGTTTATTCTGTTAGATTAAAAAATAACTGTGCTTCAGTGAGTTGGTCGGAGGGGCATCATTCTAGCAGTGAGTTGGGGCTGGTTTTGAAAAGAAAATGGTAGCACTAAACTTCTGTTTAGAGCAACTACAGGTCTGTCAGTCTCACCTCTGTGCCAGATCCTTCTGGAAACTATGCTCAGGCACATGGAAAATAAGGAGGTGATTGGTGACAGCTAACAAGGCTTCACTAAGGGAAAATCATACCTGACAGCTTCGGTGTACTTCTATGATTGGACTGGAGAGTTGCTGAATAAGAGAAGGTGGTATTGTCCACTAAGGCACAGTCCTGCCTACTGTCATGTGGCAATTAATCCAATGCGTTTTCACTAATACGCACTTTGTACCCACTGTGTCACCTGACGGAGTTAAATTTGAGCTGTATGTCAATTTATATCATCCACAGTCCAAAGATGCTTTACGTCCTCAATTTGATTACATTGAGAAAAGAATTGGTAAGCTTTCACCTAGTTTAGAGTTGATATTGTTGTAACCTTTTAACTTCATGGCCAGATTCCATTGTCTCTATTGAATACCAAAGTCCTCTGCCTATGTGCTGGGCCTAGGGTTAACTGAAGGACAAAGTGTGTGGGGGCTTGGACCCTCTTTAATTTTTGAGGACCCTTAGAGGATGGCAGTGGGCATGCGTCCCACCACGAGGTGGAATGTGTGGCTATGCCAAGGACTTCTGACTATGCAATGAGACAACACTCTAAAAAGACAAGACCACCAAAGATGGAGAGGAATGTTCCCCTGTTAGACCTGAAGACACCTTCTTTCTCTTTTCCAATCTTTTCTCTATTTCTTCCCCCTTTCTCTTGCACACTTGTTGTGCACTAAATAAAGTGACTTAACACTTGACTGTTTTGAGTCTTAATTCTATTCCCAAGAAACGCAAAGACCTGTTCATGATAAAACACCTAATTGAACTTTTATAATCCAGGAGTTAAGCCCAGCTGCCCCCAGCCACCCAGAGCAATATGAGGTCAGTTGGAATACAAGAGGGTTTACATCTGCCAAATTGTTCTATGTAGTTGTGGATCATGACACCCATGTCCTGTCATGTTAGCTGTATAGTTTTCACCTGTGCATTCAAAAGTAGAGTTTTGCTCACACCAGTGCTGAACCTTGGTAGTATTTCAGGCATGGAAAGGGCTGCTGTCAACAGTAACGTTTTCCAGGAAAGTGAAATTTGACAGCTAAGCAGTCCTGGCTGCTTCTTCACTTGTTCCACCACAGATTCCGTGATGTAACCATGTCTGTTATTCATGCCACATTTAAGTGGAAGTGTTTCACATGCTGTACTTCATATTTCTACCACTAAACTCCCTGTTTAGAGACTCTACGCAAGGAATAAGAGACTCAGATCTATTTCTTCCTTTGTCTGAAGGAATTAGAGCTAATCTACAGGCTGATATTCTTTTTGCCACTTTTCTTTGAAGTTTCCTACTTATGATGTAATAGAATTGACACGTAACTGGAATTTTAAATGATTTTACTTAAAAATCATTTGCGTCAGTATGCTGTATTTTATCAGAGTTTTTTTTTTTAACTTAGTTTTTAACTGCAGGCAGCAAATTTCACTAAAAAATACCCTGAAGTACCTATGATACGCAATTGTTCTCTCTCTGTCTTTTGTGTGTGTAAAATAAAAAAGCAGCAGTTCTAAATCAGAGCAGAGGCTGACCTTTGATGGTGGCCAGTAGCAGATGTTCAGGGAAAAAGTATATGAACTGGATATACGCAGGGTGGTACTTTCCTTGCTTATGTTCTTCCAGGCTTCTGGTAATCTCTGGTCCAGGGACCTCCTGAACTAGAGCCAGAGGCTGTAATCAGACCACCATGTTTAGTAGTCCTTGGTGGAGCTTTCCTTCATTAGCTCGCTTAATCAACTTTTGAATCCATTTATATTCTTGGCATCCAAAACATACTGTAGCCACAGGTTCAACAATTCATTTACATATTGAATGGCAAAGGTATTTCCTTTGAGTATTTTGAGAAAAATTTTCTTTGTAATTCCATTTGATGTTTTCTCATTTCTGTGTTATCAAAACCAAAATACTTTACCCATTCCATATTATTCATCTTTTACAGATCTCTGTTATATCCCAGTCATCTATTGTCCCAGCTTGAGAGTCTCAATCAGTTTAATATTTTTGTAGAGAAGCCTTACATGTCTTTCAGCCTTCTAGTGGCACTTCGTTCCTCTTCATATGAGATGACCGGAACCTCATGAGTTTTTCAAAATGTGAGTGCAACAATGATTTGCATATATTCATAAAGTTACACAGTTTTGAGTTGTTTCTGTTCTGGTCTCTATTCCTCATTCAACATTTTTCTGTCTTTTTCTCCACAGATAATATTAAACTGATCTGGGGTATTTTTGTCCCCTTTGTAACCTTGGGGAGATTAACTCTGGCCTGGCCAGAACCAGGACCTAGATGCACACTATCAGAAAACTATTAATGATAATTTAAGTGTTGGGTTTGTTTTTTTTTTTTTTTTTTTTTTTTTTGGGGGGGGGGTGTGTTCTGATAAAAAAAGCCTATATGAATTTCAGTGCATAGAAATTATAATGTATAGTTAAATTAATATATCTTAATTGAAACTACAAAATAAATATAGAATATAACATAAGCTAAACTGAAATAAGCTTAAAATTAACTAAAAAATGCTACTTTTTAAAGAACTCAAATAACTTAAACTATGGTTTTCTAGAAATCAAACCTACTTTTTTGTTTATGCTACTCAAAATATATTCACAGTATTGTAGATCTCCAAGCAAAGATGATCTCCCTTTTAGTATATGTCCCAGAAATTCCAGCGAAAATTACTGATTAAGATAAAGTATTGCATTATTTTACAGACAGGATAGAAGCAGAGTGAGTTTACTGGGCCATACAAAAAAGTATAATTTTTTAGGGACTGCCTTTGAATCCTTTGAAAGTCTTAGCTACTGTTATATACACAGGACCATCCAACCTTGTTTAAAATCCTAAACAGCACCGTGTCTTTCTTATGTGTTTGCTTAGTGCAGAAATATTTGTATCTTATTACAGGGAATATCCAAAAGTAATTTTCAAGAATTTTGAGTTTTGCTCTCCTTACATTTTATTAATGAGTTTCCCTGATTTGTCTGTTACAGGAATTTCTTCTGCATTGTTTCTTAATGAGAAAACTGTGGTAGAGAATGTGAAAGAGTGGTCCTTCTTCAGGTGTTTCACACCCTATGCATACTTTCTGAATCTCTGATATGATGCACTGTATCTATTTTATCTGCTTCTCTCTCACAAGAAACCACACCACTGCTTTAACAGCACCTATGGTGGGATCACCACCAAGAAGATACTTTCTTGAAAGTGTCTGGACCAGAAATGAAGACAAATATACACAACTAGAACCCAAGAAAGATGTTTTTGTGGTTGAAGTGCCCATCTAAAGAATCTGGAGCCAAATCACTGGTGTTGTGGAAAGTTCTATAGCACCTATAATGGCTACAGATGTCACGGGAAACTAGTTTTGTAGAATTTTCTCTAAAGAAAAAACAGCTAAATCACCTTTAGCACTCTGTCCCATGGCATCTGGATGGGGACACCGGGTTATTTCTGACTGATGGTGCAAGAATACTACTCATTAAATTTCTAACCCTATTTTCTGTGTTGCTGGTATACCTTTGAAGGAGACATTTCTGACCTGGTCATAATATCTGCAAAGGTCACAGACCAGGGCAGGAATTCTATTGAGTTCATTAGAAACTGCATGGAGACTTTGTGGAAAGATTTGCCCCACTGGATATTTTGCTTGCTGTGAAATTGAGCCTACCATTCTCTTTGTTTTTCACTTCCACCTTTCTCTAGCAATACTGGAAAAGTGCCAGTACTGTGAGAGTTTGCTTTCCTTTTCTCGACTGACGCACATACTCAGTTTGAAGTGCAAATAGCTCAAAAGGTGATTTTAGGATCAATATAAATAAAACTGACACTTCTCTGATGGGGAGTTCTTTGTTATTGTTCTGGGTAGAAATACAGTGGATAGGCTTGGAATATGGTGAGGCACACCATGAATCACATATTCTGTGCAGTTATTTTCCTTGAATGATTTATTGGATTGCTAAGATTAAGATACAGATGTTCTATGTAATATGCTGCTCTCTATATATATGGATGCAAAAGCATGACTTCTAATAAATCCATTCATAGTTCACCTTTGACTTTTAGGTCATGTGCCCTCTTCCACTAATTCATCTCCCTCAGACTTATTTTACTTTTACAAAGCTATGAAAAGCCACCATCCCTCAGAAACAGGCAGCAGTCTAATACCTCATATTTTTTTCTTCTCTCATGTATATAGAATTGCCTGCTGTAAAAAGCACCCCACTCAAAGTTTATGGTTAAAAAAAAATCAGAATACTAATAGTTTGTCATGGTATAAAAGTGCAATGTTTTTTAAGTAACATAAAATCCCATGGAAGTCCTACTTTCAGGCAGAAAACACTGAATATTATGACAAGACTTTTTTTGGCGTGTTAAAGACAAAGGTAGATTAAGGGCATTCTGTTTATCCTTGAAGCTGGCAAGACAAGATCCAAATTTAGTCTGAAACTCAAATCTGTGTGACTGCCAAGTTGAAGCCAATGAACCCCATCTCTCTGTGGGACTGTGCTCGGTGTCATACTGCCTGTGGGTACGCATTTCTGCAGAACAGGGTGGATAGCAAGCCCATGACTGTTTGCCTTTCCATGTGGAATGTAAATGTGCTCTGAAAGGATCAAGTAACACAGAAAAACATATAATACGAGATGGAGCAAGGGAAATAAAAGATTAATTAGTTGTAATGAGAATAGAATTATCAAAAAAGGAAAAGGCATTGCTATAAAAAGGTGAGGCTTCAAGTGTGAAATAAAGAAAGGGAAAACTGCTTTTTGCAGTGGTTTCTGTAACTGATACAGAAACTCTGGGTTCACAATAATCGAATGGGGACTCTGAGGAAGATGATAGAGTCAAAAACCAAATCTGGGTAACATTCTTAACAAAAACTACCAAATGTGAGTGGTTTTATTTTATAATTTATTGCAACTTAACTGTCAATTCACAGATTGTTGGTCACTTGAATGTTACAGAGCTGCCATGTATCTTTTCTATCAAAAAAAGCAGGCTTCCACAAGACACTGCTAAGATTATTCAGACTTCATATAGCAAGGAGGAATCACCAGTTTTATGAGGATTTTCTTTGGCAGGTTGTAAGTATTTAATTGATATTTATAACCATTTTTTTATTAATTAGATAGGAAGACTATCTAAAATATCTTTGCTTTTCTTTTGTAGTATTTCATGTTTTCATCTCTACCCAGGGATTGCTCCTCTGTCACTCTCACGTTAATACAAAACCAAGATGAGTAAGTTTTGCTGGCCAACTGTAAAAAACCCCACCACCTTATGCAATGGATTCCTTCTCTGTGCTTAGCAAACCTTCTTGATGGGATCGAATGCTCTGTAGGCATCATTATCCCCTCAAATAGCAAACAATTTCTAAAATAAATAGTATCCCAATTTTCCTATAAATCCAAGTTATATGAACAATCACAAAGTTGATGAAATTGAACAGGGCTGAGTCATACAGTATTGGATATCTAATGCTATCCAATAATAGCTAGAGCAAAAGCCTACAACCCTGTGCAGGAGCTATGCTCCTGAACAGATAGGCAAAAGTTCACTGACTAAGTTCACTGATTAATTTTGTAAAAGTTAAAAGAAAGTGAATTCAGAATAAGTAGCTACACATGCAAACATAACCATATTTATTCACAGCCATATTATGTATCTGTAGAGTTCAGCAGGCTAATAAATAGCATGATCAGCTAGCTATTCATTGTGAATCACTGATGGAATTTACTTCTTGTTTTCCTAGTGTGAATTACCAGTAGTCACATCACAGTTTCCATGATTTTTGTTATTAAAAATAATTCACTGAATGTCTTGAACAAATACTATTTCAGTGTAGATTTAAATATTTATGAATATTCATATATTTAGTGGTTTTAGCTTATTCAGAAATTCACATTTCATCTATTTTGTTGACATGTTTAGACATATTGATATATCCCTACACCCAGTCTAAAACTGACAATTGTTACAGTTGGATTTTTTGGTCAAATATTTGCATCAGAACACAAAAAATATCCTGTGCATTATTATTCTGAAATAACATAGTTAAAATGCTCTGGATACTATCTTCAGAATATGTCTTTGAATAATTTTCTCATTTTTGCCAGATTATTTACAGAAAATGAATAGAAGCAGTCCAAGCAAAAACTGGATGGAAATACTTTCCTACTGAATCTTTCCTCCTCTTTTTCCCTGTGATAGCAAGCAGCCTTATTCAGAGATTGTCAATACATGCAGTGATTTTGGATGGACTGTTTTTCAGCCATTATTAACATATGTAGGTAAAAAACCAAAATCAATAATCAATCTTCATTTTCGAATTCATCATTTCTCCTGGAAAAGCTATTATTTGATTTTATTAAAATTTACCATTTCATACTTTTATTTGGTGTTTCTATCCATCCACCCTATTCAATGGCTTGTTTAGGATCTACTTGCAAAGGACTGTTGGATCCACTCTTAAATTAACCTCTTAAAGACTGCTGAAGTTACCCTTAAGTTATCACCGATCACTCTGTTGTGGTTATAGACTTTACTGATGTGGGCAGAATAAAGGTAAGACTCAGAAAGTATGTGTTTATTTTAAGAGTTATCACCACACTCTGACCAGGGAAGATGAGGCCTCATAGGCTTTATTTCTACACAGGTTAATACATGTTAGAATAGGTGTGGCAAAGTAGATACGATTAGACTATAACTGGTGTTTTATCAGGGGATAAAACTGCACAAAGTGCCGCTCTTGAAGGCATATCTGTGGTACTGGTGTCTAACATGCTTAAAGGTAGCAATATAGGTAGATGGTAAATAATAACATGAAGAGGAAATTAATTTTGTCTATATTAACATAATATTTAACACATAACTGTAAATCAAAGCTGTGAACAGAAAGTATAAATAACACATTTTTTCAACTGTTTTTAGGAAGAAATGTTTCTGAAAGGGATTGATTTTTTTGTGGATAACTAGCTGTATCTAAGCTGCTGTATTTGCCATAGCTAAGAGGCATATCCTTTCCTTATATAAGATATGAAATATAATGGAGTAGGAAGATGACATGGCCTCTATAAATGATAATAATTTTAGTGGAACACTCTATCTGTTTCCAGTGTCCCTGGTTTGTAATATATATACGAACAAGCTGGAAAGGATACAGAGAAATTGTTTATGGTTGGTCTGTGGTCTGCAGAATCTATAGGGTAAGAACAACCTAGTTATGCAGAATTTGTTTAACTCACAGATTAATGAAAGGCTACTTAGCCAATGGACAAAACTATATAGCATCTTGGCATTTCAGTTTATTTTGGACAAATTGCAGAAAATACAATGTGGATAAACTTGTTTGCTTATCAAAGTAAGCAAAGAGTACCCGTCCTTTTCAACTACAAAAGACTCTCAATAGAAGCTTTGTTTGTAAACGTTTCAAATTGAAAAGTAAAGATTATTTTATAGTAAAAATTGCGTTTTCCATTTTGTGTTGGTTATCAAAGTTAAGGCCAAATTCTGAATGGTTGGAAACAAAAGGAAATTAGAGTACTCAATAGAAAAATTGTGGTTCAAAAATTTTGTTCTGATTTATCCATAGACATGAATCAAAGAACATCTCAATAACAGATTTTCATATAATTTAGAGAAAAAAAGGCTAATGAAATCCGGCAGATTGGAAATGTAACTAGATAAATTCAAACCAGAAAACAACCTTCCCTTTCCTCTTTCTCCTCTCTACTTCTCTCCTCAGCTGAACATTGGAATAAAGGTTTAGGAAAATCAGAGGTTGATTGCTGAGAATATTTGACCAGTGGCACTGTGCAGATAGACACTGAGATAGACAGTTTTAAGTGAGTTCTTTTTATCCTGAACTGTTAATAATACATGACAGATTTTGGATAGTAATGTTATAATACTGTATCCTGTACCAAAAAATAAAGACAAGATACAATTTTAAGAAGTTAGTGCTGGTCTATTTTCAAAGAAAATCAAAAGGAAAAATACTTTCATTATAGATTCAACAGCAGACTATCCTGAACTAAAAGGTCTGTATTGCTTACACTGAACAAAGCCAAATCAAACTTTTAATATATAAGTTTTTGCTATCAGAAATGTCAGTTTTACAGAAATATTTTCTGAGAAAAACAATTTTTAAATTATCTTACATTTTGTAAGTTATGAAAATAAGAATAAACCCTGTATCAATACAAAAAATTGATCTAATAAAATCATTGTTCTTTCAAACCATTTTCAAAATAGCAACATGTTCAGAAGAAAACTCACTAAATTTTCTAGTTTATAACCTCACAGTATCACAATATTTTTCAGTTCACAATGCTTTCTAAATTCCCAGTTTGAGCTGAAATAAAAAAGAGAATATCCAGCAATAAAAAATATATGTATTTGTAGAAAAAATGCTTATTTCCTGTTGAAGAAATTAATTTAAGCTATAGATTAAAAAAAAAAAAAAAAGGCCTTGTGAAGTCCATTACAATCCAGGTGGCCAAAAATTATTTTTCAATGTTCATGAAGCCATTAATTCCTCATTCCTTTTTATATCAAAAGCAATGGCAATTTTATACTAATGACAATCTGTTCTGATTAATCATGCCTAAGTTTTTATGACACATAACTTAAAAGCTCGTCTAGTCACATTTTGCAACTTTCTCTCCTAAATATACTTTTGTTCCTACTTTCCAGAGTCTTACTGGCAGTCTTTTTTTTTACCTGGGATGGGGGGTAAGAAAAAAAAGAGAACAAAAAAAAAAAACCAGCACAACTGTCAAGTGGCACTCCAGCTGTCATTAACATAACTACATGTGGCAGATTATTGTGTAGGTGTTAATAAGTATGTGACACAATTAAGTCCCTTTTTTTAGAAGGGGCAATATCTATACTAGTAAGTAGTGTAGTGGAGTCAGAGTAGTTCAAAAGTTTTTCAGGGACTCAGTACTGACTCAACTTTATTTCAGCATTGTGCACTGAACTCCTGGCAATGATTGGAGGTAGATCTAATGCAGGAGTGAATGTTCTAGGTTAGTCTTTTTAGAAATAAATCAGATTTATTTGCTTAAAAATCATTTGAAGATATAAATATAAATATTACAAATGGGCACCATCAGAAAATTTCCTTCAAATGAACTCTACTAGTCTGATCTAAAATTCCAAAATAGATGCACCCTGAAACATTTTAATTTTTTTTCCCATTCTCCCTTTTAGCAACAAATTGGGAGTTTGGATCAGAGATCTGTTTTACCGACCTAACTTCAGACTTCTTTCCTTTAATAAACAAGCAAACAGCACAATCCCCTGCAGCAACATCAACATGTTACACTTCCAAATTACTAGACCTTAGAAGAACACACCTTTCTCCTCTTCAGAGATACTGACACTGGCGGTGCTCATGATGGAAATAGGAGAGTGGCTTTCATGCAATTTCTGCTGCAGAATCAAATGGTGAAAGAAGCAGGGTGATTCACTGCATGTTCTGCAATTTCACAGTTCTTCCAGAAGCTGATAGGCATTTCTCTATGAAATGTCAATTAGAGATTACTCAGGTATGTCTGTTTTTGTTTCATATTAAAAGTTTATTTTAATAAGAAGTATTAAAAGCTGAGAGTGGTTACTACAGAGGTGTCTCTTTTGATTCAGGTCAAAGCTATAGATTGCCAGAAGTTAAATACTTTAACCCTCCTAAACCTTATTCTACATATACCAAAATGAAACAAAATTATTAAAAAACGCAACCAAACTAACTTAAAAGAGAGGTATAAACCAAAATCACCTCAAGCTTAGGCAGAACTATTGAAATTCCTTACATGATTATGGGATGAACTTTTTACATATTCATAAGGGAGACTTGAACCTCTTCTTTTACAACAAAGTTGTTGCTTTGATTCCAAATTTGGCTTTAGTAATTCTCTCTTCTTCCTAAAAATCTTCTCTGGCTTTCTATTCTGTGGTCCTATCTTTATCAAAGTGATGGCTGAAGCCACTGTGGTGCCTACTGCCAAGAGTATTTTCGCATTTGCTTTATACCAGACCTCTGTTATCTATGGCTTATACACTATATAATTCAAATGACTTCTGCCCTTCTCCTTAGCCTTTTTTTTCCCAGTTGTCCCTCAAATATAAGCATGCATATTTGACAGGACAGATACAGGCAGTGTCTGAAACATGATCATGTCCAACTATGGAACAGTGACCACTTGCTCTTGGAGTCGTGTGATGCTGCATGACAAATGTATATGTGGTGACATAATGGGTTGGAGTGTAAGGTCTTTATGTGGCTTTGTACTAGGCCCACTCCAGGAAATATGTTGTTTTAAAGAATCATTGCATGAAATGTGTTAGGAGCAGAAGAACAAAAGCTCAGTATTTTCATACAAATGCCTGTAACTCAAGGCTCCTGTTTCATTTTCCCAATGCTGCCTCCTCTTTTCATGGAACAGCAGAGTTAGGGAGGGACCTGCATAGATCACCGGGTCCAACTCCCTCTCCAGATGAAGGTCACCTAGTACAGATTGCTCAGGACCATCTCCAGTTGGGTTGAAGTAACAAGTAATATAAATATAAGATGGAGAAATATAAGATGGAGAAATATAAATAAAAGATGGAATAAATATAAGAATGAGACTCCACAGTCTACCTGCTCTGATCACCCTCATAGTATTATTTTTTTTCTTTAAGTAAAATTTCTAATTCTAGATCTGCAGTTTATGTCCAAATCTTTGTCTAGGTTCTTTTGACTGTATTGACCAGCTCTCCACTGACTGAAATGAGAGCTTAGATGTTTGCTGCACATGATGACATGTACATATGAGTGCCTAAACACAAGTGTCTAGTCTTGGCCCGACTGCTACTTCATGTATCTGCAAGTTAGAATCTACAAATCATAAAAGCGTCAAACTTAAACACCTATGGAAAATGAAATAAGCAGATAAACAAGAATGTGGCACAGTATAAAAGTAATTTAGCAATGTACCTTATTTAACTGCTTAAATGGCAAATCCATAATAAGATTTAACTGGAATTTTAACTAGAAGACAACATTAAGTCAGGTTACTGCTAGTTGATTACTAGAGCTGATGATTTTGGTTTATTATCAAACTTATGAATGTAAGGTAGTTTCTAAGAACCTGTTTTGAGAGGTTCCCAGATGGTGTATTTCTCCATGTAGTAAAAGAAACCATATGTTTTCTGTTCACATTACTTTCTGCTTTAAATGAAAGAAAATAATAAAAGAATATAACATAATTAAAGGGAAAGATCTTTACCTTCATCAGGTTTTGTGCAAGACAGAGATGCACATCAGTTAAGGGGGAACCACCACATCCTTCCCAAAAGGCAAGTGCCAGTAAAATTAAGTGTCTTCATTTCACAACTGTTGACAGTTTCCTACTGTTGAGTGATTTAGGGCACAAATACCAACAGAAGTGATTAGAGGTTATGTGGATATTTTTTACAAGACAGTTAGGGTCCAATCCCAGTTCTCAGACCAGGGGACATGAGTTGGCTTGCATCTTCATTGCTTAGGATTAACCTGATTAGAGCAGAGAGGGGAAGAGTCCAGATAAAGTGATGGAACAAGATGATGTTTCAGTATAATGGACAATCAGGTCCCACTTTTACTCTGTGAAGCTCTTTTATTCATACATTTAGATTTTATGACCTCTTTTTGCTGCTCAACTTGTACTTAAGGAACAGCACAATGAATGAGAATATGGTCCATTATGGTCTTTAAAGGGCTTGGGTTGTGGTTTTCTTTTGACATACTGAAATTCACCAATGTGAGGTTCCCAAGAAAGCTCTGAATGAGATACCAAGTCTCTGCATACGTATTAGCTTGAGGAGCATAGTAATTTTAGAGTAGTGATTTGTCCATTCTAATTAGCCCTGCTTAGGCAAACTGTTCCAGAAATTCAGTTATACTTCTTCTAATAGTGATACTTTGTTCAAATTATTCTATTGCACTGCTGCTAATATTTTAGTAAAATGTATGATATATAGAGACCTCCTCTCTGTAGGTTATAGTAACTCTAAAACAAAAATTGGAGATTTTTCCATGTGAACTAAAATATTTTGCAAATGGGCATCAAAGCAAGCACCATTTTAAGCCCCAATTAGTACAAAATTTCACAGAAATATGAGCATACTTTGCATCCTGTAGAGAGATAAATATCAGCTCAGTTCAAATTATAGAATACAATGATTAGTATCTTTGCAACACATTACACATTCAATGATTATAGGGTAACACTGTCACTAGGAAATATTTACCCAATACAGACCACACAGCAGACTCTTGTCCAAAAACCCTATAAAATTTAACACTCATAAAACAAGAAATTATTTAATCACTATTATTTTATGATATTTTTTACCATATAAGAGTTAGGACCAAGTATAGGAGCCTATCTTAGTGATCAGATCCATTACTGTCACATCCTGGTCCAAAAGAGAGGAAGAAGTAACTCAGATTCCCTGATTTCCTTTGTTGGAAGTTAAGTGAAACAACACTTAAGATCCATAGGTAAACAAAGACTTTTATTCTATAGCTAAGCCCATTGGTAGATAACAGAAAGGTTTATAGCTTAAAAGAGTGGGAAAGGGAGAAATCAAAAGAGAAAGAAGGACAGAGAAAAGTGAGGGAAGAAAGAGAGAAATGAAGAAACTAGGAAATCGAGAAAGACATCACTCACTGGTTCAGGTTTCAGCATCAATTCAGCCAGCGGGGGGGATCTCTGGTTTGCAGGAGCACTTCTATTCGGATTTTCTTCCCCTTTTTGTGCTTACTGTAGAAGTGCGGCCTGTCCAGGGGAGTTTCCTTTAAGGTTTCACCCCTTCCAGGTGATGTGTAGCATGATTTGGGTAGAAAGTGTCATATATGTTTAGCAAGTACTCTTTAGGTTATTAGCATTTTTAGGGGTGTCATCTTTAATACTAATTTCACAATTAATGAAGGATCTCAATCTGGACAAAAGGATCTCAATCTGGGCACTATGGAGTTCAAAGTTCCGTGTAGAAATCATCTATCTGTTTATTCCCTGTTCTCTAGCCCGAACAGGGCCATATTGCCAGCATAAGGCTCTTTTCTTCATGTTCATCAAAGTTTGCTCTGCTGCCACTCCAGCAGTTAAACTCTCAGATTAAGAGAGTTTTTAACAGAGTTCAAAGGCTTTGATTCCAGGGGTTTTGCAACTTTGGAGTGTTTGAGACATTCCTCAGACAAGCTCAGGGGATCTCCACCCCTTATAAGACTTCTCTCTTCCCATTGTCTGCTTTTGAAAGAAAGCAGTCTTTTGTTGCAAGGGATCACAGATCAACTTCAGTATTCAGACTATTTGTTTGGATTATTTATTCTTCCAGTTGGTCCCCGACAATTATCAAATGCTATAGCTGATTCTAAAATGTGTTGGTGACTTGTTCTGTTACAGCCTGAACAATTTTTACTCTTTTAATAGCAGCTGCTAATGTATGACAGCACAGCCTTAAGCTGAAACTAACCTCACACAGCAGTTAAGCAGAGTCCTGTGTTTCACTCCTGTTCTAAGTGTCCAAAATGACCTAGATGCAGACCCATCTGAACAAAAGGTTACCTAGAATCGGAATGTACTATAACCTTGTTGCTATGGGCCTGGACACACATCCAAAAAAATAACTTGTCTTTGCAAAAGACAAAGATTCTATTTGAATTCTCCTTGCTTCAGTTTCCATTTTGCCTTCAGTGATATCTTTTACAAAAGATAATTAGCGCCATGAATGAGCCATCTGCATCACTCATGTTGATTTTCCACTCCCTCCAGAGCTGAACCTTTAGCCTTTAGCTTAGCCATTTGGTGCCTATGAGACTATCTGTATGTCATGGTCATTGACAAAGATAAATAATGATGCCCTACTGAAGTAAGCAGAAGCTATTAATAAAAATAATGTGAAATGGGTTGATCTGAATGTTCTTCAATGTTAAGCTTCTTAAACAAAAGCTCAGACTTCTACTAGCACTAAAACTTCCTCTACAGAATCTAAAAAAACCCCAAACCTCCCCCCAAAAAACCCAAACCCAGGAAATTATTTAAACCGTACATAATCTGCTTCTGTTTCTCTGTGGAGTTTAGTGACAAAAATTTAAATGTAGGACCAGATTAAGAGATAAATTGCTGGATTTTCAAGGTGTTAAGTATGTGAAAGCTTTGTCTTTACTGATTTCAGAAAAAATGCCAACCAATTAAGAGCTTTTCTTCTTGTCTGCCACCTTGAAGAACTCTATAGAAAATATTTCAAAATATCCCCTCTGCCAGCCCTATTGTCTTAAATCAGCTCTTTTTTAGTCAGAAACAGAGAAACATCAATAAATGATTAGTCTATATCAACATGCCTTATCATCTAATGGTTTTGTTTGCTAATTTTTCACTTTTACAATGCACAAAGATTTTAAATCCCTAAATTTATATTAGAAATTCTCCTAACTCTTTAGCAGGATGCTCTGGTCTCTCCATACAGCTTTTTATACAAACTCTCTTTCCGAGAAATTTTGATGGCTATCAAAGGATTAATCCCTCAGGATTTCCTAGCTAGTATTTATTTGTCTCCAGCTCCACTGGGCTGCTTAGGTAGTTCGGACGAGTACACTAGCCAAAATAATCAGCTACTCTTCATCCTTTTAAGTGTGAGACTGCACAAAGGGGGTGTATCAAAATCACAGTGTTAATGATTTTGTGTAAAACTGATGACCATGAATTACAAAGGTTCAGAAGGGAGCATGAGTTGCTGTAAAGTAAAGGACAAGTGAATTAAGGGATTTTATTTTTCACATGAATAAGTCTCACCATGAATTGTTAAATTTCCTTGTTTCAGTTCCAGACAGCAATAAATTGCCATTAGTTTATCAGTTATGAGTAGGTTGAATGTGGGCAGAGCATGTAGGAAAGAATAATTCAATAATAGTGAACATTTAAACATCCTGTGCTGGTTAGCAAGAAAGAACGCTCTCTATATCATATGAAAAT
The DNA here is from genome assembly GCF_964237585.1 of Gallinula chloropus. NCBI lineage: Eukaryota > Metazoa > Chordata > Aves > Gruiformes > Rallidae > Gallinula > Gallinula chloropus. The sequence goes on from NC_140085.1 coordinate 201,401,795, forward strand.
GCAATATAATTAATACCAACAATTAAAATGAAAGAAGTCAGAATTATCAAAAGGCAAGTCGGACACAAAGCAAATGAGACAATAGTAAGTCGTAGAACTTAGTCATAGAATCTTGGAATTGTCTTTTTTTGGTAGGTACCCTCTAGATCATCAATCCAACCATCATGCTAACCTGCCAAACACCATTAAACCATGTGTCTCAGCACCACATCTAGCCATCTTTTAAATACCCCCAGGGATGGAGACTCCACCACTTCCCTGGGCAGACCACTCCAATGTCTAACAACCCTCTCTGTGAAGAAGTTTTTCCCAATATCCAATCAAAACCTCCCCTGATGTAACTTGATGCCATTTCCTCTGTCTTGTCACTAGGGAGAAAAGGTCAGCCCCCCACCTCTCTACAACCTCCTTTCAGGTAGTTGTAGAGAGCAATTATGTATTCCCTCAGCCTCCTTTTCTCCAGACTAAACAACTCCAGTTCCCTCAGATGCTTCTCATAATATTTATTCTCTAGTCACCTCAGCAGCCTCATCACCATTCTCTGGAACACTCCAGCACCTCAATGTCTTTTTGGTAGTGAGGGGCCCAAAACTGAACGTAGTATTCAGGGTGGGGCCTCACCAGTGCAAGGTACAGGGGAACAATTACTCTCCTACTCTCCTACTCTCCACACTGTTCCTGATACAGTCTAGGATTCTGTTGGCCTTCTTGGCCACCTGGACACATTGTTGGCTCATATTCAGCCTGCCATCTACCAACACCCCCAGGTCCTTATGTGCCAGGCAACTTTCCAACCATAATTCCCAAAGCGTTTAGCACTGCTTGGGGTTATTATGACCCAAATGTGAGACCTGGCACTTGGCTTTGTTGAATTGCATGCCACTGGTCTTGTCCCATCAATCCAGCCTACCCAGATCCATCTGTAAGGTCTTTCAACCCTCAAGAAGACCAACACACCTGCCTAATTTAGTGTTGTATACGAACTTACTGAGGGTGCACTTGATCCCCTCGTCCAGGTCATTAATAAAGATATTGAAGAGAACTGGCCCCATCACAGAGCCCCAAGGAACAGCACTGGTGACTGGGAACCAAGTGGTTTTGCTCTATTTAGTACCACTCTCATGCTAATGAAAAAACAAAACACACACCCCCACTCAAATACCAACCAATTTTTAATTTTTTAATATATTATTTTGAAATGTTCATACTTCAGTAATTAAGCACTTTTTACCTCTGCCCCAGAGAAGTTACTTTTTTCAGATTGAAAATTCATTAAAAAAGGCAAAATAATTGTTTAGGATTTCAGTTCCACCAAGTAACAATCTACTAATATGCTAAATCTACTAAAGTAATGAAATCTCTGAAGGTTGGATTAGTGATTGAAAAGCTTCTTTCAATTTGATGTAAGAAAATAAATATATTTACCCATCTAATGACTTTTTTCAGATGATTGGCATTTTTAAGTTCCTGATAGTAATATCTGTTGTATGAACTTCTTTATGGGTTTGAAGTAAATGGAATTCTTGCTGGAAACAGCAGTTCTACCTTCAAGTTAAAATGAGTGATTGATACTCTTTCAGGTGGAAATAATGGCTCCAGTCACAAGCTAATAGAAGCTGTTATCAACTGACATTGTAAAATAACATTTTCAGATTTCAACACCTGTCCTTATAACAGAATTATTGTCAACACTTATTGGGACTGTTCCTAGAAGTGTCACTTAAGAACCTGTCAGAAAACAATGTGTTTAGAACAGAGTCCTCTAGAGTATTTTTATTTAATATATATGTAGGTCCTTGATTTAACTGGAGACTAAACTGCTCAAATGACAATGAATTTTGACAAAAAGAATAGCACTTTATGCACACCACTGCTTTACAGCCCTCACTGGAAGAAAGTATAGTTGGATGGCTATAGAGAGGTGTTGAGCTTTGTCACAGTATTATCACAAAAGAGGAGGCTTTTCTTAGTATGAGATTGGTGCTTGGATGAGAAGAATTACAAACTTCTGAGTACTGAGAAAAAAATCTTGTGATATGTTATGAAGGAGGTTGTTCTTACACTGATGCTAAGTCTGACGGGTGGTATCAAGATTTAGTCTTTTTTATCCCTTAAAGGAAAAAGAAGATACTCGTCCAACTATATTTGCATTTGTATCTATTATTCAGATATGTATTAAACATGTAATTTACTTGTGACTGCTGCTATTGCATTAGAAGACAATGAACAATGAACATTTTTGGTGTTTTAGGCTCTCGGACTGGTTTTCAGCGCAATCAGTGGGGACAACCAGTCACTGAGAGTAACATAAAAAGCCAAGGCATTTAGGACTTTCCCAAATTCACTGTGACCAAAGACAAATTATTGTGGCAAAAGATTATTTCCATAAGACATTCTGAGTACTTCTAGATAAACCTCACAGACTTTTACTGGTCTATATATAGAAATCTGGTTTACTTTTTAATTCATATATTTGTTCTATTTGGTTAAGGCTTGTGGCTGATGAAACATCAGCTATCAGGAGAAACATTCAAATAGTTTCCTTTTAAGTCAACTTCAGTAGCACAAATTTCAGTTCTTGTATACAAAGTGCAGCTTCAAGAGATCTAAGACACATTGAAACTGGAGCCTACAAGGCTTAAAAACTTTAACAAAGTGTCAGAATGTCTGATTTAGTATATAAGTTAATAAAAGAACAAGAAAAGAACTGCTACCATTTCTGACAGTTTCAGCCTCAGCATCCTCATTAATGGAGAAGAGGCTGACATTTTTAAACCCATTCATAATCATCTCTGAAATACACTCTGAAACCAGAACAGGTTTTGCTTTCTCAGTAGTTGACATTATCTTCCTGAATGTTTTGATACCTCACACTAGAGACTTTGTGATGTGTGTTGGGTTTTTAGGTTTTAAGGTTTTTGTGAATGTCACATCAAAATATATAAAAGAAAATCCAAGTGTCAGAACAACACAAATATATTACTAGATTATTTAATTAATGTATGAATGTAGAGATGGAAGAAAAGCACAGATCTTTTATTCATACTGAAAGCTAATTTAGTACAGATTTATTTAGTTAGTTTTAATTTTGGATTCTTCAGAAAGCATGTCCTCGCCAAAATACATCAACAACTAAGGAAATATATCAGCAGATATCAAACAAATTTGTGTTCAGTTTCCTGGGCAAACCAAAACACACAGCCTTTCTTGAAGAGGTATATGGGAACACAAAAAATTTTACAGTTGAATATAAATGAACAAAGCTTGAAAAATTAGCATGCTATGGATGGATCTATAGGAATGTCATGCCTATGGGAAGAAAATAGCAACACTGAAACTAAAATGGGAAATGTCAAGAAGTAGACTAGAATAGGCTGGAGGCCAGATGCTTACCAAAGTCATTCTATCACTCTCCTTTTCAGCTGGAAATATATATTGAGAGGCTCAGGAGTCAAGATAAGAAAAGGGAGAGATCATTCTGCAATTAGTGGCCCAGGCAATACAGACTCAACATGGAATAAAGGAAGTGTGCTGCTCCCTGGGGCATGGATCAAGGACACAACTAGAAAACTCCTGGATCTGGTTCATCCCTCTGATTATTACCCATTACTGGTGACTGGTGAAGAAGGTGAAATTCAACAAGATAGAGAAGGGCTTGGGGATGCTGAAATTCTACAAGTCAAACATCTGTTGGACAGTCAGTGAGCTAGAAGGAATTTGGATTCTTGTGCTGTCAGTAAACATACAGCTTCTACCACCTTGTCATTCAGTGACATTAACCTTTGCTGCTGAGTGCTGAGTCCTTACTTTGCTATAACATAGCTTGTTTGAGTTCTTTACCTTTGGCTAAGATGGACTTTAACTACTGGACTACAATATGCATGATGATGGAAGGTACTGCACTACTTGCCTCATTCCATTTTCTCAGTTGCTATTTGGTTTGGTAGCTCCTTCTTTCCTTATTTCTTTCCTTCCACAGTATTTCCCACTTCTCAAGGTTGTACATCTTAAGTGATCAGTAATTAATTGACCATCATTGAGCATCTTCGGTGACCAGTAATTGACCACCAGTGATTTGTTTAAAGCCTTTTTTTTTCTCAGCTTGTGTCCTTACTTGCAAGGCCTCTGAAAGTTAAACTCCCTAAAACTCCATGTTGTAACAAAAGATGCTAGGTGCCAAGTTCCTGTTCCTTGGTTCCCACAGCAAATTCCAATACGATGTTCATAACAATTCAGATCTGATCTATCTCCAATGGCTTTCACAATTAGTACAAAGAAAATTAGTATAATGCCTGCAGTATTTTATTAACAGTGGCTATTTGTTATTTACTTCCCTGTAAGAAAACAAGATATGAACCTAATGGAAATTTCAGTAATACATGAAAGCGAGGAGTGACACAGTACTGCAATGTAGGCAATGAGACCAATATAATCCTTAGGTCCTGTCACTTTCTATTTACAGAATCACAGGGTTGGAAGAGACCTTTGAAGATCATCGAGTCCAACCATTCCCATCCTATGCTAAACCATATCCCTAAGTACATCATCAACCCTTTTCTTGAACACATCCAGGCAAGGTGACTCAACCACCTTCCTGGGCAGCCTGTTCCAGGCCCTGACAACTCTTCCAGTAATTTTTTTTTTCTAATATCCAACCTAAACGTGCCCTGGCACAGCTTCATTCCATTTCCCCTTGTCCCATCTCCTGTCACCTGGCTGAAGAGACCATCGCCCACCTCTCTACAACATCCCTTCAAGTAGTTGTAGGTGGTGATAAGGTCTTCCCTCAGCCTCCTCTTCTCCAGGCTAAACATACCCAGATCCTTCAGCCGTTCCTCATATGATTTGCCCTCCAGCCCCTTCACCAGCCTGGTTGCCCTTCTCTGCACTTTCTCAAAGAATGTCCTTCTTATGGTGGGGAGCCCAGAACTGCACACAGTACTCAAGGTGTGGCCTCACCAATGCCAAGTACAGGAGCACAATTACCTCCCTAGACCTACTGGCCACACTGTTTTTGATACAAGCCAAGATGCCATTGGCCTTCTTGGCTGCCTGGGCACATGGCTGGCTCATATTCAGCCTGCAGTCAACCAACACTCCCAGGTCCTTCTCTGCCTGACAGCACTCCAGCCAGTCTCCCCCAAGCCTGTAGTGTTGCATAGGGTCGTTATGTCCCATGTGCAGCACTCTACACTTGGTCTTGTTAAACTTCATCCCATTGATCTCAGCCCATCGGTTCAGTCTGTTCAGATCCCTCTGAAGAGCCTCCCTACCCTCAGGCAGATCAACACTTCCTCCCAGTTTAGTGTCATCTGCAAACTTACTGAGGGAGCATTCAATCCCTTCATCGAGGTCATTGATAAAGATGTTGAACAAGACTGGACCCAGGACTGAGCCCTGGGGGATGCCACTCGTGACTGGCCTCCAGCTGGATTTTGTTCCATTCACCACCACCCTTTGAACCTGTCCATCCAGCCAGTTTTTAACCCAGCTGAGGGTCCACCTGTCAAGGCCAGTGGCAGCCAGTTTCTCAGTCAGAATGCTGTGAGAAACCATGTCAAAGGCTTTACCGAAGTCCAGGTAGACCACATCCACAGCCTTACCCTCGTCCATTAAGTGGGTCACCTTGTCATAGAAGTTGATCAGGTTAGTTTGACAGGATCTACCTTTTGTAAAACCATGTTGGCTAGGCCTGATCCCCTGGCCATCATGCATGTGCCGCATGATAGCTCCCAAGATGACCCTCTCCATGATGTTCCCCTGGACTGAGGTCATACTGACAGGCCTGTAGTTCCCCAGATCCTCCTTCCGGCCATTCTTATATATGGGGGTAACATCTGCCAGCCTCCAGTCGAGTGGAACTTCCCCAATCTGCCAGGATTTCTGGTAGATGATGGATAGGAGTTTGGCGAGCACATCTGACAGCTCTCAGCACCCTCAGGTGAATCCCATCAGGTCCCACCTCCTTCTGCGCCTGATTGGCTGGGTGAGCTCTGGCGAGCTTCCGGGTAGTGGCCGCGGGTCGAAGGAGCTGCACACGGGGTGCCCAGATGTAGGGAACCTCTTTGCACAGCCCGATCTGCCGCACGTCCCCTGAGCTTACCTGAGTGATCGCCGTCACCGCTGATCATCGCTCACTGACCAAAATCCATAGATGATTGTTGCACAATTCATTGGCTCCTCAGCGTAAATTTCTACTTTGGTCAAAACTGTTTTCTCTCCTTTTAGGGCTTTAAGAACCAGACAAATACAGGGAACTGGAGTTCAATATGTTGCCTCAAATTTTCTGCCAGTCCTGTAGACCTGTATATGTCAAAGGGGATGGATCTCTATGTTTTTAAGTAAGCTTTTGATTCAGATGAAACTGCAGTAGTTATGCTTCTTGTTTAAAGTTAGAATTTCCTGTTGTAGTACTTACATAAAATATATTAACTCTTTGCAATAAGCATGGCAGAAAAATTAATGCCAGAGGGATAAGGTATAAAAGTTTGTCAGGCACTCAAGCTCTTAATCAGTAATTACTGTCCTTTTTTAATTATCATTATAAGCTTTTAAACCCTACTGCTTTTTAAGGCTTCTCTAGCTCTACTGCTTTGTTTTAATATGTAGCCTGAATCTCTCTCCTTACTTCCTAAGAACTATTCCTAGGAATTATTATACAAATTATTCTGCTGCTGGCCTTTTTTAAAGCGCCATGATAATTGCACGCTTTCCTACAGTAAATCCTCATCCAAACCAAACCACAGAGAGAGTTGTTTGTCAGCTTTAAGATGGTGGGACTTTATTTTTAAAAATCTTTTTAGAGGTGATACCTGAGACTGTAGTAGTGTCATGGTTTAACCCTAGCCAGTAACTAAGTGCCACTCAGACTCACACCATCCCAGCAAGGGGATGGGGAGGACAATGGGGGAAAAAAAAACAAACATCCAAATTTGTAGGTTGAGATAAAAACAATTAATAGGATAAAAAAGGCAGATAATATCGATAACAATGATAACAAATAAACAAGCAATGCACAAATCCAGTTTATAACCACACGTACAAAGGAAAAAAAATCCCCAACCTGATGCCCAATCTGCTTCTGAGCATCAGATCTGCCTCCCGGCTCACTTCTCCAATTGTATCTGGAACATGATATTCTGTGGTTGGGAATATACTTTTGGCCAGTCTTTGGCTGTCCTGGCTGTTCTCTCCTGGATTCGTGTGCACCTGGAAGGGTGTGAGAAGCTGAAAAGTCCTTGACTTAGTGTAGAAACTACGACTACTTATAAATAACTGAAAACCTTGGTGTGTTATTGACATCATTCTCATACTAAACCCAAAACACAGCACTGTACTGGCTACTAGAAAGATAATCAACTTTATCTCAGATGAAACCAGGGCAAGCCAATATTATTTGTCATTTACAGTATTGTACTCAGTGTCATAGAATCATAAACTCATAGAATCATAGAATGGTTTGAGTTGAAGGGACCTTAAAAATCATCTAGGTCCAACACCTCTGCCATGGGCAGGGACACCCTCCACTAGACCATGTTGCCCTAAACCCCATCCAACCTGGTAATGAACACTTCCAGACAGATTCTCTGGGAAACCTGTTCCAGTGCCCCATCAAGCTCATAGTAAAGAATTTCTTCCTAACTTCTAATTTAAATATTCTTTTACTTTAAAACTATTGCCCCTTGTCTTATCACCACACTCCAGCTTTCTTGTAGGCACCCTTCAGGTACTGGAAAGTTGCTATAAGGTCTCCCCAGAGCCTTGTCTTCTCAAGTCTCTTATTCTGTCTTCATGCAAGAGGTGCTCCAGCCCCTTGACCATCTTTGTGGCCCTCCTCTGGACTCACTCCAACAGCTGTACATCTTTCCTGTACTGGGGACTCCAGAGCTGGATATAGCATTCTAGGTGGGGTCTCTCCCTCAACCTGCTGGCCACACTCTTCTTGATGCAGCCAAGGACACAGTTGGCCTTCTGAACTTCCAGTGCACACTGCCAGATCATGTTGAGCTTTCCATCAGTCAACACTCCAAAGTCCTTCTCCTCAGGGCTGCACTCAATCAATTCTTAGCCCAGACTGAGGTTGTGCTTGTGATTATGCTGACCCATGGGCAGGACCTTGCACTTGGTCTTGTTGAACTTCATGTGGTTCACACAGGCCAATCTCTCCAGCCTGTCAAGGTTCTTCTGGATGGCTTCCTTTCCCTCCAGCATATTGACCACACCGCACAGCTTGATGACATTGGCAAGCTTGCTAAGGGTGCACATGATATGTGTTGAAGATGCACCATCGTCTAGAATAGTAAGGAGACAGCTGTATACTGAGGTACAGTGGACACCAGATGGAGGAGTTACAAATCTGAGTTGGTGGGTCACTCACCTGAGATGAATCCACATCTTTGTTCCATTTTTAAGACTGGTTTACTACATCAGTACCAGAGCTATTGAACTGTAGGGTGCTCTGATGCAGGAGGGTTGTTTTTAGCAGAACTTCCATCCCACATCTTCAAAAATATTTTGGAATTATTCACTGGAATTGCTATTCCCTAGGAAATGCTCCAAAATACGAAAAAAGCTGTATTTTTCACAATTTTTGTGTTTTTTTAGGGAAGACAGGTAGAATTTTGTATTTTAATTTGTCATGGTGTCCAGAATGGGATTGAAAATTGCTGTGCAATATCTAAGATGATAAAATGAACTCTAAAACTGATGCTTAATTCAATAGCAAAAACATTTCCCTAAATGTACCATGCCTGTGGAGGCAGTAATTGTATCTTCTAAGTACCTGGTTTGCCAAAGTTAAGTACAAAAAATATAGAAGTTTTGAAGCCCAAAGGAAATTAACTTTAAATGATTTAAAGAACTTATGATCTTAATCTCTCATGTGGAAAAATGCTTGCTGCTTGCAACAATGTTTACTAGCAAAACACTTAAAGATAAGCTTCAACTCCAAAATTGTAATCATAGGCACATAAAAAAACCCAAGAGAATCGAAATTAGTGACACATGCCGGCACTATCTCCTTTTCCGGTGTGCATTAGCCCCACAGACTGCTAGCTATTCTATCACAAGACTACAAATTTATATGCATTGGTATTATTTTATGAGACTGAATTTTTCCAGACTACGAGGCAGACCTTGAATGCAGCTCACGGCGTTATTCTCATACTGCTACTGGACAGCTGATAGTGCCATTGAATAGCAGAAGGAAAAGGTATTTTGGAGATGAGGTTCAAAAGTATTAGAGACTTCAATTGGAATTTGCCTGAGTATAATCAACCAGACAGTTTGATATTTAATGCAATTAAGGGAAGGACCATGTAAAATGACAGGCTACTCTCTTTTTGTGGCCTCTTGGTTCCAGAGTTGCTGTACATTAGAGCAGCTTTTGCTATGATGTCCAGGAAATTGTCCAAAACATTTCCTCATATGCAATTCCTCTTCTTTCCTCAGACCTATTCCCTCACTATCTTTCCTCAGATCCCTGTGGATAAATTAAATAATAAACACATGGGGATAGCATGTAAATAATGACGTATTTCAATAAAGACAACTAATTATTTTAAGGCCTTAGTATGCATGTTATTTCACGAAGTCATCTTTGAGACAGTTTATTGCTTTATGTTTTTTAAATCTTCTGATTTGCCTAATTTGGAAGAGGTAAATGTGAACCAGGTATACTCTACAGCATAATATCGTAGTTAAAGCTGTTAAAAGCTACTTCTATGCAAAGATTCTCTGAGTAGCAGACCCTGGTCAGAGCATCAGTTAACCTAACACCAAGATCAAATACATAAGGTGAAGTAAATTTTTGAAAGACAATTTCAGGCAGAATGGTCATCTACTAGGTTGCAGCAAGCAAGATCAGGTGGTTTATGCCAATGAAATACCTGTTCTCTGTGACAAGACCATTCTGTGCACAGGCTGCAGAACAGTATCCATCCCTCAGTGTCACTCTGTTTTACTTAATTAAAAAATATTTTTTAACAGGCAGTATTTCACAATCTCTAGTGAGATTAAATTCATGCATTAATAGGCTCCAACCCATACAGACTTAATTCACTCTGCTTTCCAGTGTAGAGGGTGGCTGGTTAGTTGGTTTCTTTTAAGGACAGAGATTATGCTGTTTTGTGAGAATAAAAAGGGATACAGAAATTTCAAGATGATGAGCCAGCTATGTCCCTAAGCACTGATACAGAGAGTAGATAACAGGTAGTGGTGCATTTTACTTGAGGATGTAGTTTCTGGGGAAGCATATTCAAGAGCATATTCTACAAAAGAAGACATCCTAAAGGAAACAGCATCTTACTAGGAAATAACCCACATTATTATGGTGGCAAAGTTGTTAAGAAGTAGTGTAAGCACACGAAGATGGACCTTCCCACCAGTAAATAGTTTTGTAGTTGCTGTACTCAGTTTTCCCTATTTCCATGAATAGGGAAGGGTTTACATCAGATTTATGTCAATCCTTCAAACACTCCAATAACTCTAAAAGCTATCCAATTGGCATGTGCTATTTCAAAGACAAGTTCTTGAACAAAACTTGTGATATTAAAGGTCTTTTCCAACCTACATGATTCTGAAACTTTGACAAAGCCTTGAGGGTCAGTGTGTGACTTCAAATCAGTCCAGGTAAGTGGAAAATGTCAGCTTTATGCAATCATGTTAAACAGTTTTGAAATTTTTGAGGCTCACTTCAGCATCAAATCTTTGTGCATGTGATGAACTGCAGGCATTTCAACCAGAAACTGCCCCTGTAATTTTGTTTTAACACGTGTAAAATGTAATTTAAATATCCAGTTGATTCTAACTTTACTTGGTGTTAAACAAGAGACCTAGTGCTTCATTCAATTTGTTACAGTGAATTAAAAGTAGCTACTAAGAGCATGACAAAATTCAATTGATATGAATAGCCTATGAGTAAAGAGATCAGGATCAAACATGAGCGAGTTGTTAACTGCTATTCTCATGTTCAACTGCAGTCTATTTTCCACTTCTACTTTTTAATGGGGGGCATACCCACAGATTTTGATCTCACAGAATCACAGAATTACAAGGTTGGAAAAGACCTTTAAGATCAAGTCCAACTGTTCCTGCCCTGTACTAAACCATTTCCCTAAGTACCTCATCAACCCTTTTTTTAAACACATCCAGGGATGTTAACTCAACCCTGTCCCTGGGCAGCCTGTTCCAGCCCCTGACAATAAAATCTTTTTTCTAATATCTAATGTAACCTGCCCTGGTGCAGCTTTGTGACATTTCCCCTTGTTCTATCTCCTGTTACTCGGGTGAAGAGACCATCACCCACCTCTCTACAACCTCCCTTCAGGTAATTGTGGGCAGTGATAAAGTCTCCCCTCATCCTCCTCTTCTCCAGGCTAAACAGCCCCAACTCCTCAGCTCTTCCCCATAGGATTTGCCCTCCAGCCCTTTCACCAGCCTGGTTGCCTTTCTCTGGACTCTCTCAAGGACGTCTATGTCTTTCTTATGGTGAGGAGCCCAGAACTGCACACAGTACTCGAGGTGTGGCCTCACCAATGCCCAGTACAGGGGCACAATTTCCTCCCTAGACCTACTGGCCACACTATTTTTGATACAAGCGAGGATGCCTTTAGCCTTCCTGGCTGCCTGGGAAACCACTGCTGACTCATATTCAGCCTGCAGTCAAGATGCCATTGGTCCTTCTCTGTCCGACAGCACTCCAGCCAGTCTCCCCCAAGCCTGTAGTGCTGCATTGGGTTGTTATGTCCCATGTGCAGCAGTCTACACTTGGCCTTATTAAACTTCATCCCATGGTCTCAGCCCAGTCTGTTCAGGTCTCATTGCAATCTGTGAAGCTTTTATGATTGATACAGGATGGTAACACATTTTTTTTTTTTTCCTCCAGTTAAGCCCACTCTTAGAAAGACATTAAGTGCTTGCCTAAGGAAGAGCTTGAATGAAGGAAATAGAAAGTTAGAAGTCCTCCACTGAAATCAGACAAATGATTGCTGCGTGATAAGAAGCGAATTCTGACCTGTGCACATCAGAAGATAGGACTTATCCAAACCTTGCTAGCAAATACTCTACAAACCTTTCCAAGTAACAGATTGATGGGGCTTCTTGAACTAAACATGGGACTCTTTGAGGTCACAGAATTGTTCTGAAATTTTCCCTTTTTTAGTTTCACTTCACAGAAAGCTTGTACGTATATAACAATTTTTACAATCAAAGCCAAGGATTTTACATAGCTGTATTTCCATACATACATGAACATGAAAATTGTTTATAGTTCTATGGCACATTATACACTAAAATTTCAGTCAAATGCTTTCTGAAGACAACAGAAAGATTTTCAAACAGTGAGCTCTCAGATTTCTTCAGTTTGTCAATATCACAGATTTTCCATTTCTAAAAATTTAAGTCACAATTATACATTCTTTTTTATATTTGATTAAAGCACTTTTTAATATTTGATTAAAACACTATTCCTTCAATATAAACTGATGTTTATTCACACAAATGTGTTGCCGAAGTGAAAAGACCTTTCCAGTTAAAATACTGTTGCTCTGACATTTCCTTTTCCCATACAAACAAGGAAGGGAAATAATGTAGTGTTCTAAAGGTTTTAATTTTATACTTAATATTATCTTTGAGAAACCTGGCAGGCACATTACAAGGAGTTATGGTGGCACTATAAGTAAGATAGCTAGACGTTATATTACGTTTTTCACTATAATGTCCAGATAACATGCTATACTATTTGAAAATAACGTTTGCTCCTTCACTGCCTTGCAACTTTTCTATACATTTCCACCCTTGCATAAGGAAAGCTAACAGTATCAGAAGCACTTTATATCATCTATATAAAAAAAAAATTAAAAAATTAAAAAAAATGTAAGCCACAAAAATTTGGCCAGTCAGTTTTTATATTAGTAAGCCTGAATTTATAATAATTTTACTTATACAATAAAAGGAATCTGAAGTTAAATAAAAAGCAAAGTATTTCTACAGCTAAATCTAGTTGAGGATCAAAAGACATACTCTGATTATAAGAGCAGTCTTACTATACTCCATGGTTTTCTGTACCCAGCAAAACTTAGACATAAATGTTCCCTAAAAAGAAGTTAATTCATTAATTTTTTTGGTTGTGTAATACTAATATAACACCAAGAACAGAAATCCCATTTTTACCTTAGCTGTTGACTTCGTTCTTGTGTATGAGGATTGATAGAACTCTTAATTTTAGTATGATGAATGTAGCAGTAGAGTGTACTCCAACTTTCACCTTATAGATGCATATATAATTGAAAAGCAGTATGTATAGAGAGCAGAAGCAGAAGACATTTATTAGAATGAAGGTTGACAAAAATCAATAGCATATGGCACCATTCCTTTCAAAACAAGACTTATTTTTATACTGATTTATATCTTCATGCTAAGCTGCATTTACATGCCAGAAGCATTTGCAGTACTAATATCCACTGGCCTTTTTAAACCTTTTAGGGACAGTACACTGTAGTCACACCAAATAATTGAACTCCAAGCTACATAAAGTCTCACTGAGGTGAGACTTATGCCGAGGATATAGAACAAATTGATTTGGTCTTCCTGTGTTTTCTGTTTGTATGAAAGCTCCTTCACAAGCTGGTTTTCATAGTAACTATCTTTCAACCTTCTTAGAGTTTTTTGTGATGTTATGTGAGTGCTAAAGAAAATAGGTATATTTCATGGGAGAAAACAGAAAGGTGGCATGGTAAACACACCAGAAAGGTCAAAGAAGCTTTCAATGCAGAGAAAAAACAAAAGTCTTCTAACACAAACGTGGAAGACTTGCAAATTATTTATTAATAAAGGATTCAGCTAAAGTGGCAAGTTAGAAGTATCCTGTGTTATCTGGTGTCTCATCATTATTTTAGAAGAAGAAAAGCACATCAAGAACATACCTGAATCCATCATTTAAGTAAACAGATACTATACCATAGTTAAGTATAGTAAAAAATAAAATCCAAAGCATAATAGCAGTAGAATGATATTATTTCAGGTCTCGAGATTGACAGTTATGAAGACTAGTGTAGTATGATATTTATTTAGACAGAGATATATACTGAAACACTAAAGTCAGTGTGATTCCCAAATCTCTAGGCCAAAGATGAATTTTGATGAATCACCTAACAAGTAAAAAAACCAAAAGATCTAAGATTCATTGAGGGTGCTGAAATGTAAGGATTCTGTATAAAGTGCTTGGGCTAAGGCAGGAGAATTTTTTCATTATGTATGTGTTCAGTCTAATGGCAACAGGCATGACATAAAAGCCAGAGAAAACTATTAGAATGATTCAGTAGGCTCTGCTTGTGTCTAGACCTCGTGATGAATCTCAGGATCATGACCTCAGTGTCAGAAGGTGTAGAAGGATGCTAATTATTCATTGATCCAACCATTTTAGGGGTATGATGTTGTCTGACGATCTGCATATAGAGATCAAGATATCTCACCAAGTACTTCATTTTTAATAATCCTGTAACTTCTGATTGAACTACAAAATGACTAGTAATGACAAAGAATTTATTGAAACCTCATTCTAAAATACAGAAATGTATAGTGTATTTTTTTCTGCAATATCCACCTTATAAATCTATCTGAGTTAGTATACATAAATAAAAAAGCTTGTTTTTATCAAAATGTTCTATAGTATCAGCTAAACTAATCAGTAGTAATGATTTTATATTTTCTTTTCAGGAATTGATAAAACTGGAAAAGACTTAAGAACAGAGAGGCAAATGGAAGAATGTGTTATTTCACAAACAGTTAGAAATTATGCTTGAAAATATAGAAAGTGTTAGAAGTACTGGATGTTTCATCAATTCAAAGGCTCATCAGATCTGTATCTGGTCTGTGACAATGGCTAATATATGTGTAGGTGAAAGTAGGAGCAAAAGACTAGTGAAAGTAGGAAAGTTTTCACTAATGTGTTCTCCAATACACTACCAGAAATTTGCAGATCATGAACTTCATGATCGAAGTGGTATAACTTTGTCTGTTATAGCCCTCAATGGGTTATTTTCCTCAGAATTTCTCTATGAGTTTAAAGTGGCTTTCAGAAGCCTTTCATGACTATTGACATTCAAAGTAACTTGTGCTGGAGAGCTCCACTGACAATTTAATCTGATGCTTGCTAACATTTATATTTGATGAGGTAGTGACAAATCTTTCCCCATTCATACTCTCCATGTCATTTATGATTTTGTAGATCTCTGTTACATCTTCTTGTCCATTTCATCCCAGCATCAATTTATCAGATTGAAGACTGACTTTCTTTTTATTGGTTCCTTGCTAGGGAATGGTTCCTTACTGTCTGGAAGTAAATAATTCTTGTCACTTTTCCCTGTGCCTTATCCTTCTAAAACTACTGTATCCTTTTAATAGGGGAGTCAGATACAAAAGCATTATTCAAGATGGGAGTGTATGGATTTGCATAGCAGGACATGATGTCTTCTCTTTGTCATGGGTTAGCCCTGTGATGGTAATTAAGCACCAGACAGCCGCTCGCTCACTATACCCCAGATAAAGACAGTGTAGTGGGTAAAGCAAAAGCTGCACATGCAAGTAAAACAAAACAATGAATTAATCTGATACATCCCATCAGCAGACAGATGTTCAGCCATCTCCAGGAAAGCAGGACTACATCACATGTAACAGTTTCTTAGGAAGGCAAACAGCGTCACTCAAACATCGCTGTTTCCCCTGTGATCCTTCCTCTTACACAAGCCTCTTATATGCTGAGCAGGACTTTATATGACATGGAATGTCCCTTCGGGCAGTTAGGGTCAGCTATCCCAGCTGTGTTCCCTCCTAAATCCTTGTTCAGCCCAGCCATCCTGCTGGAAGGGTGGTGTGAGAAGCAGAAAAAGTCCTTGACTCTCTGTAAGCCCAGTTGGGCAATAAGAAAAATCAACTATATAACAAAAACATCTCCATACTGTCAACACCGTTTCCAAAAGACCCAAAACACAGCCCCATACTAGATATTGTGAAAAAAATTAACTCTATTTTGGCTAAAACTCGCAGAACACCTCTGTTCTTTTTCCAATCATTCCTAATATTTATGGTTTACTTCATGGTTTACTGGAGCAGATATTTTCACAGGGCTACTTATTAAAAGTCAAGATCTCTTTCCTGAATTCTAATTGCTCACTTGGATCTATCAATGTGTATGGAAAATTTGGATTATTTTTTCCCTAAGGGCATTACTTTAGATATATTTGCATTTTATTTTTCTGTATGGACATTCAGTGTTATTAGCAGGTGTTATCACCTCACTGCTTCTCCTTTTTCTGGAGTGTATATGAATAACACAGGCACCAGTACAGATTCCTGTAGGACCTTTCTCCATTAGTAACCACTCTCTACTGGGAAAGTAGACCATTAGCTCCTACTTTTGCTTTTGTCTGTTTGAAGAGCTGTGTTTCTTTGCAATGGTTTTCTTTGCAATGGTTTTCCAAAAAGACTGTCGTGGTTTCACCCGGCTAAGGGCCAAGATCCACGCAGCTGCCTGCTCCTTAAAGGAAAAGAGCAGGTTAAAGGGGGGGGGGGGGGGGGGGGGGCGGTATGAGAAGTAAGGGAAGGGAAAAGGAAGAGAAAGGGGCAAATAACCCCAAGATCAAGAAATTAAGAGGCCCGTGGGTTGGGATAAGGATAGTTTACTAAGATAACAGAAAGATACAATGTAACAATACTAACAGGACTTCAAAGCAAAATATATGAAGCTGTTGATACACAATGCAGTTTCTCACCAAACCATACAACTCAGGCCGTGCCACCCAGAGCCGTCCCAGAACCCGACCGTCCCCCAAGAACCGCGCGTCCCGGTTTTCTCTGATTATATGTTATGTTGCCACAAATCCCTATCCATCTCAATGATTTACATTATAAGTTTCAAGAGAGTGATAGACCAGCTTCTATTCAGCTTATACATAGTTAAGTCCACCGAGGTCCATAAGCTAAGGTTCTCCCAGCTATACAATAAAACATGTTTGGGTTTTTTTTTTCTAATTGAATATGACCTTAAAAGTTGAAGGTATTGCAAAGGTATTATAAAATTAGTATTGCTTAGACAGATTATGACTGAATGTAAGAAATAGTATGAAACTGACCCTGATTTGTAGATGGGAAAGGAGACCCCCATATTAAATTGTTATGCAAAGCAATAGGAGGCAGAGGCTAATTACTAAAGATACATTTGACCCAATGTATGACACATCTTCATTAATAATCATCTTGAGATACAATGACCCTGTATTTGAGTGACATAGTGGAATTTTTCATGCCTGCCAGTAGAATTGAAATTATGCTTTTACATATGCTTCTGTACTTTATGGAAAAAACTTGGACACTTAAAAATAATTTTTAAGCCAAGCAATTTAAGTTAGATATTTTCTAATAAATAAAAAATCATTAGTTTTTAAAAAACAATTATTTTACACAAGCAAGTTTATTTTAATCATCTAAGAAAGATTCATTATAACACCAATTTCTCTGTTGCCTTTCTTTGACACCAGCAGCAGAATGTCATTTGCAATCACGGAATCATAGAGTCATTTAGGTTAGAAAAGACCTTTAAGATTGTAAGTCCAGCTGGTAATCTAACATTGCCAAGTCCACCTCTAAACCATGTCTAATGGAGACACGTGAAAGTTTGTTTTTATATGCAAGTTTACATTTATGAACTAAATATCAAAATTTCCATTGTAGCAACTGAAGAAGTCAATGGCATCCAAGGAACTAGTTAGTTGCCTGCCAATAGATGAGTTTTAAAGTACTTCTAAAGAGGACTTAAATATCTAGCTTATATAGAGACACCTACTGTTGATACTTATATTTAGGAGACTTATCTGGATCTCAATTCTACCTTTTAAACTGTCTAAATCTAATTTCTGGTTAATGCCATTGTTAGGCCACTTAAGCAATTTTTAAGAGGCCTTGACCATAATGCAAGGTCCTTGGTGGCTGGAGAAAGATTATTACTGCACCCTTCTCCAAAAATGGCATGAGGAACAATCTGTGAAGCTACAAGCTGCTCTACCCTAGTTTGGTCCCTGGGAAATTTGTGAAGCTAGTCTTCTTCACAGCCCTTCTTCTACACGTAAAGGTGAAGAAGGTAATTACGAGCAGCGCACATGGATTGACCATGGAGCCTGGACTAATGACCTACAGAAGTCCCTTGCAGTCTGAACCACATGATCTGAATCCATGATCCTGTCATTCTGTGACTAAAGCCTGAATAATGTACTTATTCAGAAACTGTTGCAATGTCAATGAAATACACATCAGAGGTTGCTCTACTGGAGCATGATCACTCGAGTACGATGCAACATAGCCTTACTGTCTATGATACATTCCATAAATTATAAAGTAAAGATAGTTCCTGTCCAGAAGAGCTGAATTACAGCTAGGAGGAGAAGAAAAAGCAAGACACATCAAAGAAAACAGAGGAAAACACAAAAGTATTTTTATTAGTATTTGATTGCATATGACATAACAAATTGTGGCTATTACAGCACAGACTAATCTTCAGAAAAGATCAGAATGACAGGGCAATAATGGATTTAGAAGTGAAAAACGTTATCTCCACTAAAATTCACTTTCAAATGATGAGTTAAAAGTAAGATGAAGTTCCTCTTAGATAAAAAACCACAAAAATTTAGATATTAAGCTTTCATCTTTAATGTAATATGGAAAAAAAAAAAAAAAGATGACCCTTGTGGAATAAGCACAATAAATCTTTGCAAAATGTAAGTGGAGAACAGCAGTCTTAATTAGGTAAGTATAAGAAGTTTGATCATGTTTACAGCTAATATATCAGGCTGTTATATCATAATCGGGTAAAACAAACAGACTGCACGTCTAATCTTTGAATGAATACAATTTAATTTTGGCTCATTAATCATTTAATTTCCAGATATGGCATGCAGATGTAAAGCCAAATGACCAAGCTTTTGTGCTTTACAAAACTGGACACAAATGAATTCCAGCAAATTCCAATATGTCGAATGGTTGAAAAAACATCTCCAGAAGAAATTGGTGTTGTAAATTTGAAACCTTTCAAATACTAACAGCCTTTCCTGATGTTTACTTGGTTGAGCACTAAAAAAGGACTTTTTTTTTTTTTTCCAGAAGAGGTGGTAAGAGCCTTAATGGTTAATAGAGTATCTTGCACATTTTGTTGGGGCAAAAATGTAATTTGATATAGACACTACAAAGAAATTTAGCCATGCACATTAATGGCTGAAAGTGATGAGTTATAGCAGCATCTCAGCAACTTGGGTAAATTAAACATAGATTGTATAAGGCAGAGTTTTTTAGTGTCCCTTATTTACAATCTGACAGACAATGTAAGTGGTTTTCTCCTAATTAAATACATACAGTACAAGTAGACATCACCTATTATAGCTAATAACCTTAAATATTCAGAAAGAGTAAAAAAAAATCCTTAGCAAATTGTCTTTCTCATGAGTGAAACCCATAAACTGTAGGTTGAGAAAATGAGATACAGATCCGTGGGCCCTTCTCCCATCCTGGGGCAGAACACAGTGCACCTATATCGTCCTAGTCTGATGCCTGTCTAATCTCAGTTCTTTTTAATGATGAGATTTTACAGCCTCCTTCAGATTCTGCTTAGACTGAACTCCTCTCCAAAAAAATCTGTTCTGCTAAAAATTAAGAGGATAATTTCTAATTCTGACTTCAAAAGACATGTAGAGCAAGATACCTTCATAAGTCCATAAATGAAAATTTAATCACATAATCATAGACTGCTATGGGTTGGAAGGGACCTCAAAGATCACTAAGTTCCATCCCCCTACCGTGGGCAGGGACACCCTTGCTAGACCAGGTTACCCAAAGCCTCATGTAACCTGGCCTTAAATGCCTTCAGGGATGGGGTAACCACCTGTAAGGATCATCTGGCTCAGAGTTCCACAAACAGGTTTCGGCAATGTCTATGCCATCCGGCAACTCATGGGGGGTTGTAATGCAACTCAGTCTTGAATTGCTTTGAGGCCCTATCTCAGTAGAGACAGCCCATGGAGAGCTGTGTAGATAGCTCAGACATGAGTTGTCCTGCAAAACAAGACTAAAGAAAGACCGAAACCTGGGTTGAGCCATGGAAGTTTTTCAACAAACAATATGCCCTGAGTCGCAATCAAGCTACTATTCAGCTGTCTAGCAGTAAAATAAAGGCCAGCCAGAGGGTCTACAATGCAAAGATATGCAACAGATAGGGCATAAGATGAGGGGGATCACTGCTAATGACAAATATGGAAGGTGGCATTGTCCACTAGGACACAGTCCTGCCCACTGACATATACATCAGACAAAAAAAGGAAATAAAATGCCCTTGGATTCAGTCTGAGAAGGGGGAGCCACTTTTACAACTCTGCGCGGAGACTCTTCCCCACTGGCCAGGATGCTGCCTAAGGAAACGTACTGAGAACCCTTACCAAAGAGATGAGAAAATGAGTATGTGCTATGCTTTAAGTTTGTAGTCTTGGGTAATTAACTAACACAGGTGTAGTATTTAGTGTGCTTGTGATAGTATGGTCTATGAACCTGCGTGGTTGTAATACTGAACCTTGTGAATTGCCTGTGGGTGGTAACAGTGAGTGACATGACTCGGTTGCGGGCAGTAATACTGGATTCTATGACTGTTGTGTTGGCAGTAGCATATTCTGTGACTCGCTTGTGGTTGTGATAAGACCTACTAGAGAGGAGCTCTATGGAGAAGGACCTGGGGGTCCTGGTAGATGACAGGTTGGCCATGAGACAGCAGTGTGCCCTGGTGGCTAAGAGAGCTAATGGGATCCTGGGGTGTATCAGGAGAAGTGTGGCCAGCAGGTCAAAGGAGGTGATCCTCCCCCTCTACTCTGCCCTGCTCAGGACACACCTGGAGTATTGTGTCCAGTTCTGGGCTCCCTGGTATAAAAAGGACAGGGGTCTCCTTGAGAGAGTCCAAAGAAGGGTTACGAAGATGATTAAGGGCCTGGAGCATCTCCCCTATGAGGAGAGGATGAATAAGCTGGGGCTGTTCAGTCTTGAGAAGAGAAGACTAAGGGGGGATCTAATTAATGTCTATAAGTATCTTAAGCATGGAATGCAGGGGGAATTAGCCAGCCCTTTTCAGTGGTCTGTGGAGATAGGACAAGGGGCAATGGCTGCAAGTTGGAGCACAGAAAGTTCCACAGCAACAAGCAGAAGAACTTTTTCACAGTGAGGGTGACAGACCCCTGGGACAGGCTGCCCAGGGAGGTGGTGGAGTCTCCTTCACTGGAGATATTCAAGATCCGTCTGGACGCCCATCTGTGCAATATGAGCTAGGGAGGCTGCTCTGGCAGGGGGGTTGGACCCGATGATCTCTTGAGGTCCCTTCCAACACCTACAATTCTGTGATTCTGTGATTCTGTGATAGTCATACTTCTAAACAGCAATAGTGCATTTCTCCATTGTATCCATGAAACCTGCAGTATTGACGTATTGAATGCACATGGTTCAAAAATAAATTATTCTTATTTTTATTTTTAAAACCCTGCATTCAAGTGCCTTTCTGTCACACCATTTCTTCCTAATGTCTAACATAAACCTGCCCTCTTTCAGCTTAAAGCAATTGCCCCTTGTCCTATCACTACACAGGGTGAACAGCCCCTCTCCCACTTTCCTATAGGACCCCTCTAAGTATTGGTATGCCGCAATTAGGTATCCCCAAAGTCTTCTCTTCTCCAGACTAAACAAACCCAACTCTTGTTTCACAGGAGATGTACTCCAAACCCTTGATCATCTTTGTGGCCATCCTCTTGACTTCCTCCAACAGCTCTGCATCTTTTCTGTACTGGGGATCCCAGTACTCCAGGTGGGGTCTCACGAGAGCAGAGTAGAGGGGCAGAATCTCCTCCCTCACCCTGATGGCCATGCTGTTCTTGATGCAGCCCAGAACACAGTTGGCCTTCTGAGCTGCTAGTGCATACTGCCAACTCATGTTCAGCTTGTCATTGATCAGAACCTATCTCCTCAGGGAGATAGGTGCTATCAATCCATTCTCTGCCCAGCTTGTAATTGTTCTTGGCACTGATTGTGCGACTCACACGCAGGACCTTGCACTCAATCTTGTTGAGCTTCATGCAGTTCATATGGGCCCATCTCTCCAACTTGTCAAGGTCCCTCTGGATGGCATTTCTTCCCTCTAGCATGTCAACCTCATCATACATCTTGGTGTCATCAGCAAACTTGTTGAAGGTGCACTTGATCCCACTGTCCATGTCACCAACAAAGATATTGAACAGTGCTGGTCCCAGTACTGACCCCTGAGGGACACCACTCATCACAGACCATGTGGACATTGAACCGTTGACTACCACTCTTTGAGTGCAAACAACCAGCCAGTTCCTTATCCACTGAGGGGTCCACCTGTCAAACCCCTGTCTTTACAATTTAAAGACAAGGATGTTGTGCTGGACAGTGTCGAAGGTTGTGCACAAGTCCAGAAAGATCATGTTCACCATTTTTCCCTTGTCCACTATCTCCATCAGATTTGTCAGGCACGATTTGCCCTTAATGAAGTCATGTTGGCTGTCACCAGTCACCTCCTTATTCTCCGTATGCCTGAGCATAGTCTCCAAGAGGATCTGCTCCATGATCTTACCAGGAACAGAGGTGAGACTGACTGGTCTCTAGTTCCCTGGGCTTTCCTTTTTCCCCTTTGTCATCAGTAGGTACTTCACCAGTCTGTCAGAATGTTTCAAATATGATGGAGAGTGGCTTGGCCACTTCATCCACCAGTTCCTTCAGGACACACAGATGGACCTCATTATGTCCCATGGACTTCTGCACCTTCAGGTTCCATAGGTGTTCTCGAACCTGATCTTCTCATGCAGTGAGCAGTTCCTCATACTCCTAGTCCCTGCCTTTGTCCTCTGTGACTTGGGTGGTGTGGCTAGAGCTCTTGCCAGTGAAGAGTGAGACAAAAACACCATCAAGTACTTCAACCTTCTTCATATCCCAGGTAACAAGGTCACTTATTCCATTCTGGAGAGGGCACACGTTTTCCTTCATCACCCTTTTCTCATTGATATACCTCTAAAAACTTTTCTTGTTTCCCTTTACCTCCCTGGCTAGATTTATTTCTGACAGGGCTTTAGCTTTTCTAACTGATCCCTGTCTGCTCAGACGGTGTCCCTGTATTCTTCCCAGGATACCTGTCTTTCCTCATTTCCTTGTTTGAGTTTGCCCAGGAGATTCTTATTCATCTATGCAGGCCTCTTGGTGTTTTTGCCTGATTTCCTCTATTGCTGGGATGCATCACGCCTGGGCTCAGAGGCGGTAACCCTTGAATTCTAGCCAGCTGACTCAGGCCCCTCTTCCCATTAGGACTTTCCCTTTGTACTCTACCCAGCAGTTCCCTGAAGAGGCCAAAGTCCACTCTCCTGAAATCCAGGGTAGCAGGCTTGTTGCATACCCTCTTTGCTGCCCTGAGATTTTAGAACTCCACCATTTCGTGGGTGCTGCATCCAAGACTGCCCTTGATCCTCATTTTCCCTATCAGACCCTCCTCGTTGGTGAGAACAAGGTCCAGCATAGCACTTCTCCTCATTGGCTCCTCCATCACCTGGAGGAGGAAGTTATCATCAACACATTTCAGGAACCTTCTAGATTTCTTTTTCTCAGCTGTGTTGTCTGTCCAACAGATATCTGGGTGGTTGAAGTCCCCCGTAAGGACCAACACTTGTGAAAGTGAGGTTATTCCTATCTGTCTATAGAGGGCCTCATCTGCTCGGTCCCCCACTAGGTTGTCTCCCACATCTGTAAATGGTTAATTCACAGCATCTCCTTCCTCAGCTGATGAAAACTTGTCCATCAATGACATCAGCTTTTTCTTTCCTTTATTTTTCCAAAGCTCATACTTTTCTTTGCAGTTCTCTCTTGGTCTCTAATCTTTGGTATGTTTTGTACCAACTTGTGCTTAAAACTTGTCACTCTGCTTCCTGAAGTCTGCTGCAAGAGTAAACAGAAGTAAGAAACTATCTCTGATGTATCTCAGTGCTGCTTATTGATCCCATTCACGATGGGAGACCAGCACTCCCTCTCCCATTCCCATATTCATTGATTTGTTCCGATATTCCACTTGCAATGGAAATTAATTATTAATAGTATACTGTGTGGAGCCAGGAGTTGGATTTGATGATTCTTATGGGTCCCTTCCAACTCAGGATATTCTATGAATCTATGATTCTATGAATGTTATAGGACTTAGAACAAGTAATTTCTCCTTTGCATTTTATAAATAAGTGCTACAGCTTTTTAAAAATATTTTTTCAATGTCTCTATAACCACCCTGTTGTTAATACAATCATCTCTTCTACAATTTCCTATCAAAGTCATACATATCAGTTAAAAAATGTTTATCAGAAGGTTTTAAAAGGATTTTAAATTCCTCACTTTCTATAGAGGATCCTTAGGTCTGATAATATGTTTTGATAGAAATGTCCAGTAATTTGTTTATGCTATTATCATATAGTTACTTGTTAAATGATTAGTTTATTCAGTACTTCCTCTAATATATCTATGGGTTTCAGAATTAATATGTATACTGTTCCATTCACAAAGGTTTTTTTTGCAAGGAGCTGTACACTGGTCCATCTCCTCTGATCCTGTGGGAGTTCTTAAAGATAATTACTAATGGGTTAGAAATTGATTGACACATTTCTTAAGTAGTTTAGTGCCATGTCTTGCAACCTGTGGCCTGTGGACTACTGGAAGTCTGTAAACCCCCAAATAAATAGTTGCTGCATTTTTTTATTTTTTCAGACAGAAGAGATTGCAAAACAGAAAAGCTCAGGAAAGGAGACCAACAACTCAATCAGCAATATTTCTATTAATGGCATCAAAAAACTGAGCATAAATAAAATGGGGGAGAAGTAAGAGATAAACAGCCGAAGTTTATGTCTTTTATTATCTGATTGCAGATACAAACCAAAGTGGCAATACTGTGGAAGATGTGCTATGAACGATTTTTCAGAAATATTGTCAAGGGGAAGAAAGGAAATATCTTCTTATGCTTAGTAATATTTTTAATAGTGGTCTGCAGGAGAAAAATATTGTCGTTGAGTGTTGCAGTTTTGTGTGGCTGAGTTCTGGTGGAGAAGGTGGGGGTGGGTCTGCAGGGGTGGCTTCTGCAAGAAGCAGCCAGAAGCTCTCTGCAGGCCCGACAGAGCAAACACCAGCTGGCTCAAGGCTGGAGTTGTTGTTGACCAAGGCCAAGTCCATCACCGATGGTGACAGCGCCTCTGGGAATCACATTTAGGAGAAAAAAAATACAAGCAGCTGCTTTTTGCCACCAGAGAAGGGATTGAGAAGATGTAATAAACTGTGCAGGCACCAAGGCCAGAGAAGGGAGGGAGGAGGCACCCCAGGTGCTGAAGAGAAAGATGCCCCTGCAGCCTGTGGAGAAACCCATGGTGGATTGGGTGTCCCCACGCAGCCCATGGGAAAGGTCAAGACCCCACCTGCAGCCCATAGAGAGGTCCCACCCTGGAGCAGGAGGAGCCATACAGAAGATGCTGTTGGAGCAAGCCTCTGCCAGCACTTGCAGCTGGTGACGAGCTGAAGACCCTGGGAAAAGACTCATGCTGGAGAAGTTCGTGGAAGACTGTCTTCCGTGGGTGGGACCCCATACGGGAGCAGGGGAAGGGTATCAGGAATGCCCCCCCCAGCTAAGAAGGAAATCAACTCATGAGGAACTGACTGAAACCCCCAGTCCCTGCCCCTCCCTGTGCCACAATGCGGGGAAGAAAAGAGTGAAATCATGACCAAAGTGAAGTCTGCTATGAAGGGAGGGGTGTAGAGAGGTGCTTTAAGATCTGACTGCACTTCTAATTACCAGAGTCTGGTGTCACTGGGTGTGCAGGGCAGTGCCATAAATTAGAGAGTTTTCTTTCCTTTCTTCTGTGTTGAGTCTGTTTTGCCTGGGCCGCTAATTGCTCAATGATCTCTCCCTGTCCTTATCTCGACTCCTGAGCCTCTCGATATATATTTTGTTCCCGTCCAGCTTAAAAGGGGAGTGATAGCATGACTTTGGTGGGCATCTGGCCTCCAGCCAGGGTCAAACCACCACACTGAGAAAGCTGATGATATCAAAAAGGTAAAAGAAATAATAGAAAAAAAAGGAACTGGACTCTGATCTGAAGCAGTATGGATAGCTCAGAAAAATCCAGCAAGTAGGACAGTTTTAAAGCTATATATCAGGATTTTCTCTTATCCTTAAATACTTTTAACTTTAGTCTTTTTCCATGAACAAGAACCAAGATATTGCAAGGTAGTTCTCAACAGTCTTTCATCTTTGATTAGAGATTTCAAGCAGATTACACTGATGTAAATTTTACTACGAAGTCATATAATGATTTAACTGAAAAGGAACTCTGCTATCACAACTGTATGACATTCTGTGAACTGTGATATCAAATAATGTGTTAAAAATGGACTATTTTAATTTGAATGTCTGAATCTATAAAAATTATTACCCAATAAGAATCAGGTGTTGCTTTTTAGTTTATAGTATCTCATTGGCCTAAGAAAAAAAAAAAAGGTAGTTCAGGGAATAATATACTAGACTTTTCCAGTTCATCTCTACCTGTAAAGTATTTCAGACACAGAGCACAAAACACAAAAAACCCATAATATAACCCTCTGAAACCCCAATGAATCATACAGAATACTGTTGTATTGAAGTTCTTTTGACCAGAAAACCCTATTCTTTTCACTCTTATTTCAGATACGTTGATTTAAACCCAATGTACTCCATGAGCACACTGCTATAGGAAAGATCTTTAAACACCACTCTGATGAAGAAAACAGATTACTAGCGGATAATTCAACAGTGTTTGCTCAGCACTACATGTCGCTTCATCTGATTAAATATACAAATTTAAATAAAGGACTTCTGAAATGAAGCAGTAATTGACAATGGACCAGTTCCAGGGCTTCATGATTGTAGGGCAAAGAATCTACCACATAAAAGAACATTAGAAATCTGCCAGTCATTTATTTATCTGCCAGATGCCTTTATGGTGCACTGTTGGATTAGATAATTTTCCTTTCAGAGATGCATGTATATCTTCAGGTAGTTAGGCTGACAGAGGAAAAGGTGGAAGAGGGTAGGATACTGAGCAAAGTGCCTCTGCTTTCCTCTCCATCTCCATGGCCAGAATTCAAATTTAAGCAGGGGAATAAAAAAAAAACATGTATGCTACAACTACCACTCAGCTGAGAGATGACAGAGGCAAACCAGCTCTCCTCGGCAGAAATGGCAAAGGAAATAAGAACCCTGCTTCATCCCTCACTGCTGGGAAATGTGGCAACATCAGAGATCTATAAAGCTGATATCATGTGGTCAACCTGGAAAAGCAATTTCTATTCCCTCTCCTTTGTTCTCATTGTTAATATATTTGAATTAAAAGAGAATCAAGGCTTCTTAAGAGTTTATGCTTAATCCTTCTATACTCTTTCTCCAAAAATATCTTTAAGACTTCAGTTTCTCCTTTAGATTTCTGCTAATATAAAATACATTAATTTAGCTGTCAGTGGAATTACTTCATTATTTTATTTTTTTTCTCTGCCCCTTTTCCCAGCTATTTATAGATCTAGAAAAAAAAATTTTTAATAGTCCATATGTTCTGCTTGATTCTTGAAAGACAATGAAATATATAACACAAAAAACTCGGAATGCTATATGGTATATCATAGAATCATAGAATCATAGAATGGCATGGGTTGGAAAAGACCCCAAGGATCATATTGTTCCAACCCCCCTGCCACAGGCAGAGACACTAACCTCCAGGCCTGGATCTACACAAGGTTGCCCAGGGCCCCATCCAACCTGGCCTTGAACACCTCCAGGGATGGGACATCCACCACCTCTCTGGGCAGCCTGATCCTGCACCTTACCACTCTCTCTGTGCCTTGCACAGGTAGATGACATCAATTGCCTTCCCTTTATCTACCGATGCTGTCACTCCATCATAGAAAGTCACCAGATTGATGAGGCACGACCTTCCCTTGGTGAAGCCGTGCTGGCTGTCCCGGATCACATGCTCTTCCCTCATGTGCTCCAACATCTCATCCAGGAGGATCTGTTCCATGATCTTCCCAGGCACAGAGGTGAGGCTCACCAGCCTGCAATTCGCTGGGACTTCCTCGATCCCTTTCTTATAAATCGGAGTGACGTGACCTTTTTTCCAATCCCCAGGGACCTCTCCTGTCAGCCCGACTTTTCAAATAGGATGGAGAGCGTCTCAGCAACCACATCAGCCAGCTCCTTCAGGACCCTGGGATGCATGTCATCCGGCCCCATAGACTTGTAGACATCCAGTGTCATGAGGTGGTCTAGGACTTGCTCTGCTCTTACAGTGGGGGGAGGGAGGATTTACTCCCCCAGTTCCCACCTAGAAGTCCAGGGATGAAAGGTTCTGGGACTTGAAAATTATGAGAGTCCTGTCTGCCGGAGAAGACTGAGGCAAAAAACTCATTCAGTACCTCAGCCTTCTTCCACATCAGTTGCAGCCAATTCTCCTTTCTCATTTACCAAGGGGGGTACGCTCTCTTTGGCCTGTCTCTTCTGGCCAATGTACCTGTAAAATCCCTTCTTTTGTTTTTAACATCCCTTATCAAGTTCAGTTCCATCTGCACCTTGGCTTTCCTGATCCCATCTCTGCAAGTCTGAACAGCATCCCTGTATTCTTTCCAGGCAACAGAGCCTTGCTTCCAGAGCTTGTTCTTGCCTTTCTGTTCCCTCAGTTTGACCAGCAGGTCCTTGCCTAGCCATGTTGGTCTCCTGTCCCTCCTGCCCACTTTCTTATTCAGAGGGACAGAGAGCTCTTGAGCTCTCAGAAAGGCATCCTTAAAGAGTAGCCAACTTTCCTCAACATTTCTGTCTCTAAGGACCACCTCCCAGGAGATCTTGGCCAACAATTCCTTAAACAGCCTAAAGTTTGCTCTCCTAAAGTTCAGGGTCCTGATCCTACTCTTTGCCAGGCCCACATTCCTTGAGATCACAAACTCAATTAGGGCATGGTTGCTGCAGCCCAGGCTGTCTCCAATCTTAACACCTTTAATGATCTCTCCCACATGCGTGAGCTCCAGGTACAGCAATGCATCACCTCTGGCTAGTCTGTTCAATACCTGAACCAGAAAGTTTCCATCAATGGACTCCAGCATTCTCCTGGATTTCTTGCAGCTCGCCATGTGGTTTTCCCAGCAGACGTCTGGGTGGTTAAAGTCCCCCATCAGGATGAATGCCTGTGACCATGATCCCTCCTGCACCTGAAGGAGGAAAGCCTCATCAGTAGTCTCTCTTTGATCAGGTGGCCTGTAGTAGACCCCTATCACCAGCTGCTCTTTATTAGCCCCATCCCTAATTCTGACTTACAGGCTTTCAACCTGCTCCTGACCACTTCTCAGAGAGAGCTCCTCACAGTCTATCCACTTTTTAACAACTCCCCCACCCTTCCTTCCTAGCCTATCCCTTCTGAAATGATGATACCCTTCTACAGGGTTATTCCAGTTGTGGGAATCATCCTGCCGTTTCCCTGATTGCAACTAGATCATGATTTTCCAGTGACAACATGGTTTCCGATTCCTTCTGCTTACTACCCATGCTGCATGAGTTGGTATAAAGACACTTCAGCTGGGCTTTCTGACTCATTACCTTTTTTGAGGAGCCCTCCCTCAAACCTCTGGGAGGAATCTGAAGTTTTGCCCCACTGCTTCCTAGAAGGACATTTGAAGGTTCCAGAAAGGGGGTATCCTCTGAGGAGTCCCCAGAAGTTCCTATGGGACACTTTAGAGGTATTTCACTACAATCTTGTAGAATTTCAGAATCCCCAAGCCCTTCTCTATCTCGTTGAATTTTACCCTCTTCCCCCTTCGAATCTAGTATAAAGCTAGAGGCAACTTGCTCTATCCTAGAAAGCATCACTATATCCCCTTCCCCCTTCCTACCTAGTTTAAAACTCTGTCAGTGAGGCCTGCCAACTCTTGAGCAAGGATTCTTTTCCCTCTTCGAGACAGGTGATACCCGTCTGCAGCTATCATGCCAGGTGCTGAGTAAACTGCCTTGTGATTGAAAAACCCAAAGTTACTGAGGTGGCACCAGCCCCTCAGCCACCTATTCAACACCTCTACTTTCTTATCAACCATCCCAAAGTGAGAAGTGATGCTGTGTGAATGACTGCAGAGCTTGAACCCTGATTTTGCTCTGAATAATGCCACTCAAATCACTTCCAGTCCATTTCTGTAGCACTCTGACAGCTATAATAAGAACAGTCTTGAGATACTTAAATCTAAAATAGCAAAGTAACTGATTATCTGATGTCTACATTTTTTGAAAACATTGACAGTTCACTTTAAGAATATATGCAGAACATATCTGGAGCCTGATGTGTTGATGATCCATATTTTATATGGAAAAGTTCTCAAGTTGCTTAAATATACTGTTTGAGTATACCTAACAAACAGATAATTTTGGTTTAATAAGCTGTTAAGCAATTATGGTGAGTTAAACCAACTTAGTAGTGCTAATTGAATTTTATATAGTGGATTGGGTGCCAGACCAAGTGATGAAGATGAAAATCCAGTTTCAGGTTTCTCTTTAGCCTGAGGAGGTTCAGACTCAAAACTTTACAAAAGCGTGAACTAGTCACTGTGTCATGGGTTTAGACTGGGAAGAAAACCTATTCTATCTGTATCATTTCCCATTGTGAAGCTAAGAATAAAAGTTTAATGGAAGAAAAGAAGGAAAAATTATGGAATGGAAACTTATCCTAGTTTAGTCACTCAACAAGGAACAGGATCTCAAAACTTTATTATTTTCTTCTTGAAGAATATATGTATTTTATATTTAATAGCCCTCTTGATCACCTTGATAGCAGGAGATAGCCCAAAGAGAGCTCAGGCTTTCTGGACAGAGAAGGTGTGTTTTTTAATTACATCTCAGGGAAGACTACATGCCTACTCTATCTCTTCAATGAAGAGAAGCACATTACTCTGCTTCAGGCTGTTATTACTTGGTGCACTGACTTAACTTTGGGCAGCAAAAAAAGAATATTTTCCTTATGTGATCTGTGTTCAGAAGGAGAACGCTTATCACAAATCGTATTCATGATATTGTATTGAAATCAAACATAACAAGATAGTGTGGAGAGACAGTGAGATTACCATAGGCTCTGATCCTATCAGGTGGGCTGAGCAAGAACTGCAGAGTGCCTGTGCGGAGCATGTGAATGTTCTTGGAGTATTTGGTAAGACAGAGGTAACTGTGGTCTTTCCTAGAAATCAAGAAATCCCAAAATATTTCCTTTTAATACATTGTTCATCCCCCCCAGCCCATCTCTCCCCAGACTGTAAACTTCAAGGGCCCTGTAACATGCAAAAATAAGAATTTTACATAAGGGCAATATTTCAACTCACATACCTACATTTTCCCTTAGAAAGGCAGTTTTCCCTTCCTTCAAAGCACACGGATCTGACAGTCAAATTTCTGGGACAGGCTTGTCTTTTTTGTATGTTTTTGTAGCATCTTGCATAGTAGGGAGCCTGTCAGTGTTTTGGGCTCTTCAGCACTAATGCATTACAGATTATTCCATAAGGTTGTATGTCTGTCTATTTCTTTCCTACCTGATAATGACAGGGAAAGTATAATTTTGCTGGACCGTATAGAAAGAGAAAAACAGAAATGGCTGACAGCTTGTCATAAAATACAACATACTGGAGAACAAAGATGTGAAAAAAATATAAACTTTACCAAAAGGAAGTAGTAATAAACATCTTGAACAAGGTCACTAGGGAAGTTGAGTTTATCATAACATTACTTTCCAACAAATCCTCTGAAAGATGGTGTAGAAGAGTGAAATGAACAGAACAATGAAATCATTGCCCATTACCTCCTATTGGCTTTTCCAAGAACTATTTCCATATCATTGTGTTGATATGAGGGAAGACAAACACAATTACTTTAATTTTCTGTGTGTTGTTTTGAAAGATTGAGAGTCCTGAAAGTAGTTATATGGCTGCCTCTTCAATGTGTAAATTTATGCCTTATTTCTTGGAAAGTCTAACGTTACTAAAGGATGATGAAGCAAAAACGCCATGTACAAAACAGTTGGTATTTAACTTATTAGCATGTACACATTAAGTACCCCTCACCTAACAAAGTGACCGGACTGTTTCATTGACTGATTTTTGCATGTCTAACCTTCCTTGGGATCTACGATATTATATGCTAAAATTGACTTTCCTAGTGGTGATCTCCTGTTGAGGGCAGTCTCTACATATATAAGGTGATTAAAAACTTCTGTGGCAGCAAGATAGACTTTATTATTCTTATTTGTGTATCTCATTCCATTGACTGTCCATTTCTTCGTTTTAGTAGAAGACAAGTAAGATGGTTCAAGATCTATAAGATTCACATTGAATTACTCATATCTGTATAATGTTTAATTCAGAAAAAAGGAGACAATATTTTTTCTCACATAAAAAATCTACTTATATTTCTGATAGTTTAATCTTCATGACATTGAGAAAAGATAAAGAATCCAGGAAACAAAGATTTTTACACAATAATATTTAATTATGTGTGCCTGTTAGGTTTAAGAAATAAGTAACAAAAGGCAACATGTTATCTGTACCTATATTAAATGGTGATGACATACTAAAGGTCATAAAACTGCTCCTATTAAATTTATCATATGACAGTTAAACAAAAGATATTCAAAGGCAACTGACAAAAAAAGAGAAATCTCTAATTATCCTATGAAATTCATTGTTATATCATTTTAATATTTAAAATTAATTAGTAGTTCACACAGAAGATTGTGTGTGTGCTTATGCACATATTATATATGCTTCTGCATATACAAGCAGAACTTGCCTGAGGTTGGAAAGAAATATCTTTTATTTGAAATCATTTTATAGAAGAAAGTCTTATACCCAAATCATAGGGAAACCTCTGCCTTTGTCTGAAATTTCCAACACCTGACTACAGACACAAAATAAACTCACTGAATCCTTAAAACTCTCTCAGTGCTGAAAAAGGATGTGGTGAAACCTGACTGAAGTATGCAAGAAAACCACATGCTCATGGACAAGCTTAACCTGTAGACTTGTAAGAATGTACCATCCATTCATCATTATGGTATGAAAGCCGAAAGGAAAAAAACCCACTGAAAGAGTTGTCAGGGCCTGGAACAGGCTGCCCAGGGAGGTGGTTGAGTCACCATCCCTGAATGTGTTTAAAAGACGAGTAGATGAGGAACTTAGGGATAAGGTTTAGTAGAGGACAGGTACGATTGGACTTGATAATCTCAAAGGTCTTTTCCAAACTTGTGATTCTGTGATTCTGTGAAAGTTAAGATTGCTGACTATTCACAAGAAAATACAACTGTCTGTTGAAATCAAATGAGATTGAGCACATTACTGCTCTGTTACAATAACAAAGAGTTGGTACTAGACAAACACGCTATGCAAAAAAGATGACAGCCCACAATATAGAAAAATAAGACTCTCTTGATTTCTTGTATATTAGTTAGTTATAATGTGGAGCACATGCTGGAAAGATGTAATTATTAAAAGCTGCAGACCATTAAAGATGCACATCATAGATCCCAGAGGCCAGATGAGTTCATTCTGGTGGGTGTATGGCAACAAGATAGATATAGCTGGAGAGAACCATTCATTCTAGAAGGCCAATGAGTCATACTTGGCCAGTTTTTCATGTTTTGATTTAGCTGATCTTACTAGACTTTTGGATCAAGTCCTTATGCTTCTCATTCATGAATCACTATACAAAGTTTGGACTCATCCTACTCAAAATCACCAGTAAGTTAGTACCTAGGAACAGAGGGAACCAGGCACTGAAACTGGTGTTGCTCCTTGTTGTTCTAGTTATACTACTATCAGGTGCAACTTACACACTCTGGATCCTCAGGTGAGCTGCTCCTCTTCAGATGCAGAATTAATTTTTGCTTGTCCTAGTATGCTGATTTTATCCATTTATGGTCTTATGCTGCTCCATATAAATAAGAAAGGCTGTTTATCGTGAAGGAAATAATTACATTGGTCTGTGAAGAAGACATGACCATACCCAGAACCCTACTATTAGTTTGTACATGTCAACAATGGAATTGACACGCCTGTATTGAAGACATAGTCAGGCACAACACATAAATGTGTATGTGGTATGACAGAAATAGGCTGAAATGGAAGGTAAAAAAATGGTATTTTAAGGTTTTGTTCAGTTATAAAGAATCATTGAAAATCAATGCTGGCATTCAGGAGAAATGCAAAAATTTTTGTCAAAAAACCATCAGACTTGGGTATGGAGTATTTTTCTTGCTTTTAGATAGATAATTCTGGAAACAGTGATTTTGAAAAGAGGTAGATAGATAAAAAAGTGAGAGTCAACTCTACTTTTCCCTTTGTTTGGTGAAATCCTGGTATATACTCACTAGGAGATAAATAGATTACCCTATACAGAGATATACTGAAACATTTGATTTTGTATTTTAGAGAGGCTTTGGCAAATCTTCACCTGCATGAGCATTTGTACAGGACATTGTAAAAAATCTTTGTCTCCCACCCTCCCATCTGAGAGTCAAAAGGATCTCTTTCCCGGTTTTAGCAAAAAAAAAAAGCCAAAACTGGGAGTAAATTGATTTATGTGCATCTGACATTTGACCTGACCATAAATACTTGCTATTGTATAGGCCTAGAACATATGTAGGTACTAAAAAAGAAATATATACTGCGGAAGAAGAGTGAAATAAATTCAGATTCACACAGCAATCTGACATGAAGGGATGAATTTAATTTATTTTGCTGTGTATTGACAAGAGGTCCAAATCATCTATCTCTCTGCTTCTTGCTTTGTTATCCTTCAACCTTCAATATTTATGTAAAGGATTTTTTTTCTTTAAAATACAGGACATATCACTACTGTTTTGCTTTGGTTTTTACCTTTTCTAGCTTGACTAAAAGACAGAATAATTTCAAAAACTGAGGTGTTTTTTTTCAGGCAAATGAGTGTATTTCACCTTGATAGAAACTGAATGCATTTTGTCATCCCTTTTAACACTATTTAAAACAGTAATCCCCTGTTCTGACTGTTTTCTTAGATTCTTCCTCACATTCACAAAAGTCACACCTCATTCAGCACTGATTCTCACATCACCCATGTGGATGTTGTTCTACATAAAATGAGGATCGTACCATCTTTTTCTGAAAATGAACTATGGAAAGGTGCAGTGTTTATGAAAGTGAACTGACAATGGCTTCTATTCAGTCACTAGCTTCGGGAGAATATGCAAACATTTTGCTGCCAGTTATTCCTCTTGCAGATGTAGTTGAGAAGGACTGAGGCAACAGCAGCTGAAATAAATGCAATTTGTGCTTGCAGTGGCAGCTGGGACATGAGTGTTCAACATGGATTCACAAAGGGGAAATCATGTCTGACCAATATAATAGACTTCTGTTATGGCATGACTGTGTGAGTGGATGATCAGAGAGCAATAGATGTTGTCTACTTTGGCTTCAGTAAGACTTTGCACTTGGTCTCCCATAGCATCCTCATAGGCAAATTTAGGAAGTGTGGGTTAAATGAGTGGACAGTGAGGTGGGTTGAGAACTGGCTGGATGGCAGGGCTAAGAGTGTTGTGATAAGCAATGCAGAGTGTAGTTGGAGACTTGTAGCAAGTGGCTTGCCCTAGGGGTCAGAACTTGGTCTGATCTTATTTAACATATTCATCAATGACTGGATGAGGGGACAGAGTGTATCCTCATCAAATCTGTTGGTGATGCAAAACCACAGGAAGCCATCAACACACCAGGAGGCTGCACTGCTATTCAGCTAGATCTGGGCAGACTACAGTATTGGGCAGAGAGGAACTAAATGAAATTCAGCACATGTAAGATCCTATCACAGAATCATAGAATTGTAGGGGTTGGAAGGGACCTCTATGGAGGAATAACCCAAAGCACCAGTACAGGTTAGGGGTTGACCTGCTGGAAAGCAGCTCATGAGAGAAGGACCTGGGAGTTCTGGTGCACAGCAAGTTATCCATGAGCCAACAATGCACACCTGTGGCCAAGAAGGCCAATGGTATCTTGGGGTGAATCAAGAAGACAGTGGCCAGCAGGTTGAGGAGGTTCTCTTCTGCCTTGGTAAGGCCACATCTGGAGAACCGTGTCCAGTTTTGGGCTCCCCAATTCAAGAAAGACAGGAAACTACTGGAGAAAGTTCAGTGGAATGCTGCAAAGATGATGTGGAACCTGGAGCACCTCTCATATGAGGAAAGGGCAAGAGAGTTGGGTCTGTTTAGCCTAGAGAAGAGAAGATTGAGCCTATAAATATCTAAAGGACACAGGTCAATAGTATGGGGTCAGACTCTTTACAGTGGTGACCAGTGATTGGGTAAGAAGCAATGGGCACAAACTGAAACACAGGAAGTTCCATCTCCACAGAAGAAAAAGCTTCTTCAGCTTTAGGGTGACAGAGCACTGAAACAGGTTTCTCAGAGAGGTTTTGGAGTCTCCTTCTCTGGAGATATTCAATACAGGGCACTTGGACGTGGCCCCTTTAAAACCTGCTCTAGGTGATACTGCTTTAACAGGGGGGTTGGACTAGGTGATCTCTAGAGGTCACATCCAACTCCTACCATTATGTGCTTCTGTGATAAGTAATTTACCTCACTGTAGCTTCTTCAGTCTATTGTCAGAGCTGTCAGGACTGCTGAAAGGACCTCACTCTGAAGTCTGAGCCAGACCTAACCAAAAAATGTGACCTTGCATGGGATGGAGAGATTTCTCTTGATTAGGCTAACCAGAAGAAATGACTGTCATGACACAGAATTTCTTCAAAATATATGGGGTGCACAAAATCCACATTTTGTAACTTCATCACTTCATCTGTCTGACACAGGTTCTTCTACCCCTACATTAGCAGCTGCTTTTTACTATATTTAGTCCCAATGGAATCCTTCTACAGTAAGATATGATTCATCAAAGATGATAGTGTCTAGCCAAATATGAATATCTGACTGTTTCCCTCCCCTTGAGAAAGCTTTTGCAGGTCAGTGTTGAAGCATACATGTCAATGAATAAAGCAATTTCATCTTCTGTATCATCAGTCTGGTATATTTCAATGGGTAATAAATCCATGCAGAATAAAAAAAAGTTGTATTATCAATGACATCATAAGGATCTCAAGTCTATTTCCTAATTTTTTCATACAATATGTTGATAATACTTTTGTTGTTCAGAAATAGTCTTACCTTGCCTTCTATGGACTCCTCTGGAAAGCAAAAAATTTAATGCATTTACTGTTACAAAAAGAATAAGAAATAAAATACAATTACTTTTTTTCTTACTAATTGTCAGTGCAGAGACAAAAGAGGTGTATAGACTCTCACACAAGATTTATTTTTTTGTTACTCTTCAACAGAAAATTATACCTGATTCTTATTCCCATGTTTATTAATGAAATTCTACAGAATTTGATATAAAACTTTCCTTCTGGCTTACAAAGATTCTCTAACACAGGGTCAGTCACAGTAGAACTTATATATACATATAAAGACAGATTTTATAAATATATTTCGTAGTTAATTCACAATATGTTATACATGAACACAATTCACCTTCTCGTTATCCAGAATTGAAACAGAAAATGGTTGGATTCAATTAAAGATGTAGGCTCCTAAAGGAAAAAAAATAAAAAAGGATTAAAAAATATCAAAAAGTACATTTCATGCAAGCTTAGAATGCATTTTGTTTAGGTTTTCAGCTGTAGATCACTGATTTTTAACCTAGTTTAACAGTGCCTGAAACTTGTTACCCTTTGAAGGCTCTTTGGCAGTTCATTTGAAGCAATCTATTTGATGCAGCTTTCTAGAGAAAAATGTCCATATAAAGAAAATTAGTCCAATGAAAACAGACCTTGTTGTCAGTCTCAACTGAGGACACTGAATAAAAGAACATGAAGATTGTTAAGGGATTGTTTACCTTACTGAAACCAAATCCCCCAAAGACTTCATAGCCAGAGGGAAGGAAAGAGGTAAGATGCATGTGAAAAGAAAGGAAGAAGAGGAGATTTTCCCCAAAATACAACTTCAGGAAAAAGAACCAAAAAAACAACACAAAAACCCAAACAAACAGCCCCCCCCCCTCCCCCCAACAAAAAACACACACTCCTCCAGGCAACATAAGAAAAGATCTGTAACCAAAACATGGAGGAAATACTACATATGAAACTACAATGAAGTATTATGGGATACTTTGATTTATTTAGCTCAGGAAGATGGTTTCTAGAACGTCTCCTCAAGCACGCTGTAGGTAAACTTCAGAAATGTTCTGCTTTTTGTTACTGATATTGCTATGCCAAAGAATGCTTATTCTCTTCTCTGAGCTAGAAGAATTTATATGTGGACTGTTCTAAAAGGAATAAAACTCTGTCTTTTAAGTAAAAATTGTGACAAATGTCCCATCCTTACAACTTAAAGTTGTAACACAGAGTGTAAAAAGCATAGAAACATAGAATCATAGAATGGTTTGGGTTGGAACAGACCTTAAAGTTCATCAAGTTCCTACCCTCTGCCATGGGCAAGGACATCTCTCACTAGTCCAGGCTACTCAAGGCCCCATCCAACCCAACCCTGAACACCTGCAGGAAAGGGGCATCCAGCATCTCCCTGGGCAACCTGTGCCAGTGCCTCACCACCCTCACAGTGAAAAACCTCTTCCTAATATCCAGTCTAAATCTAGTCCCCCTATCTGCTGGCCATGCTCCTCTGATGCAGCCCAGGATATAGTTGACCTGTATTGATGATGATTCCCCCAATCCAGCTGCAAGACCTTGCAGTTATTGTTATTGAACCTCATGAGGTACACATGGGCCCACTTCTCCGGATTCCTCTGGATGACACCCTTTCCTTCTGGCATGTCAACTGCACCACTCAGCTTGGTGCACTTGCCTTGCTATATCCTATACTATAAACTGTTAATGAAAAGGCTGAAGAGCTCTTGTGCTTAAGGTCAGTTCCAAATTACTCAGTGGTTTCAAACCAGCCCCCTGGTATTACCAGTGATTAGATTTAGGAGTGCTGAATCCATGTAGGAAGAAAAAACCTGTGCCCCCATTGCTGATGCTGTGTGCTTTATGCAGAACTGAGGGATCTTAGAGGCTATTAACACCACCAAAATAAATAAAAGTCTAAGAAACAAACACATACAAAGAGAGAGAAAGAGCAAAAATTTAAATCCAGCTTTTCTAAATGGAATCAAAATGGAAGGATTCTGGCTTTCAGCTTGTGGTAATGCACTGAATATTATGCAGAACATTTTAGTAGTTGCCTTCTGACTGCTGTGGAGAGGAAAGATTGGAGGAACACACTGTTTTTAAATAGTGGATGGAGAAAGAGTTCATGATTGGCGTATTCTTTGAGAATCAGTGTATGCTTACCTGTAACCAAACATCTATCCTTGCAAAGATACAATGCTTTTAATAGTCTGTTCCAAGGCTTTCTCTCCTTCTTTTTCATCATCCTGTATCAATTCTTAAGAGCATATGCAGCAATTCAAAGCTGCATCACTTCAATTCAGCAACATCACTTCTATTCTTCTAATTTCCTTCCTGTGCACTCCATTCCTTCCCACAGTTATTTCTTCAGTGTGTAATTTTGTCTAACCCTTCTTTTCTATCCATTCCTGGTTCCTGAGGGAAGTATTTATATCTTTAATTATGCTACTCTTTAAAGCACAATTGTCTTCAGGTTGCTGCCATTCAGTCATTGAATCAGAAACCCTTGCTATCCCTTATGCTAAAAAAAAAAGTCCTTTGTGGACTGAGAGTCTGTGGCTCACCTTAACACCTCTTCATAGAGCTGAGAAAAGGCAGACCTCTGACAAACAGGGCTGGAACATTTCTACATTGCAATAAACTACTGGATAGAACAGAAGAAAAATAAAAATATCATATTTGAGTAAGAAATTTAAAATGGTAGCCAGATTTTTCCTTCCAGAACCTTTTATATAAGAGAAGAAAAGAGTTCATGAATAAAACTTTATAGTCTTACCAACTGTGGTGCCTATGCTATATTTGTGGTATCCATGCTATATTTGTAAGTGGTTGCTCTGGTGCACTACATCACAAAAATTAAAGTAAGAAATTTTTCCCGTAATGACTAGTTTGAAAAATCATAAAATATTTTCCCACTATTGTGTTCTTTTTCATTTAATATATTGGAACTATATGCTTTTTGAGATACAGTTTACTTTTCAGGATATGGCGGAATCAGATGAACAAATGACTTGAATTTCAGATTCCTCTATGCACTGTGACAGTGCGTCCTTGCTAAGAATCACAGTTCCACCTAGTATTATTTTGGTTTAACTCCTGCTATTTTTCCAACACAGGTTCTGACTCAACGCAGCAGCAGGTTCAGCCAATTTATACCCAGTTATTATTATTTACATTGGAATAACATCCACCTCCAATCAAGATCAGGATCCTTTTTCTTTGAAATCAAACATAGGATGCAACATAGCACCATGATTTTTGACCTAGAGCTACTGACAACAAATTACCACACAATAATCCTACTTTTTTTCTCTCGTTTCAGTGGTTCCCCTGTTATCCCCTTCCTAATCTTCACCTATCTTTCTTGATATAACAATCTCATTAGATTTTGATGATGTCTTGTCATGACGTGTTATAGATAAATGACCAGTTAATTATGTGTTTTGTTTTAAAATCATTCATTAACACTATCTTTGCAA
Source organism: Gallinula chloropus (assembly GCF_964237585.1). Classification (NCBI taxonomy): domain Eukaryota; kingdom Metazoa; phylum Chordata; class Aves; order Gruiformes; family Rallidae; genus Gallinula; species Gallinula chloropus. The sequence continues at coordinate 201,442,634 of NC_140085.1, forward strand.
TTCTTTTGAAAAAGAGCAAGTTGTGAAAAAGAAGAATAAATTCATTTCAGATTGGAGCTTTTGCAGCAACTAACCTGAAGTCGGGGTATTCATATTCAGTGAAGAGCAGTTCTTGTGATGTGGTTTAACTGTGACCTTAGTGCATGTTACAGGTTTAAGTCCAGAACATTTCTGCTTGCACCTGGGTACAGAAAATAAATATAAACTGACTTAGAAATGGAACCTTAACCACAGTCTTAGTTTATGTTAAAAGTCAGTACAATGGAAACTAGGGTTAATATTATTCTCCTTTTGCTAAACTTTCAGAATTTTCAGTTTCTGAACACTTAGCAAATTCTGAAAGGAAACCTTCCAGAAGACAAATCAGATTCCAAACAAGTTTTGTAGCTATGGCTCATTTCTAGAAGAACCACGTTTAAGTTTCTAGTAAGAGTCCAACAGAACAGAAAATTGAGCTTCAATCTCCTACAAAGCCAGCAAATATACTTAGCTCTATGCTTGTTACCCACTGTGAGCTTAATAGATAATAGTACACCTAAAATTTGCCACAGACAGCTGTGTGAGCAAAAATCTACCATTAAACTATGACACCTTCCCCAGTAATTCAGAAATTCATTAAAATATTTCTAATAGGCATTAGTCATCCCTCTCAAAGGGATACTAGCTTTCTTGCAATGAAGAGATATTAAAGATAAAACTTGAGACACCAGACAAGCAATTAGCTGTGCTGATGGATCACCTAGTTCCTCATTTATTCTTTAATTGATCTGAGTTAAATAGGCATTTTGAAAAGGACCCAGTAACTGAGAAAAGTAGTCTGAGCCTAGCCAAGAACATGCAATTTTATTTATCTTTGTGTAGTCACATCCCAGATAAGTAATAACTGTAACACACATAGCTTTATCTTGTGCTTTAAATGCTTGTAAGCTTTTAGCATTGCATCTAGAGATTAGTTCTTTATACATCATAATTTGGCAAATCATGTCATAAAGGTTGACTGTCTTATGTTGTCTACTTATCCAGAACCTCCAGAAGATCAAAATAATAAGACATAAGTTGATGAACATGATCTAATAAGGAATAAATTTGACCTCACATTGATACAAAAGGGTAGCAATAGCTATGTTGAATTGATGGTACTTATTATTTTGTATTTACATTTTCTTAAGTGCAGTTTCTACTTTTTTCATATGCCTAGGACAATTATTTTTATTTTACATAAAGCTGAGCATACCTTGTCAAAGCAAGGATAATGGCATACAATGATATTTTAAAATAGACTTCTGGCTTCTAATGTAGATTTTACAAAATGTTTAACAACAGCAGCCTTTGACAATTTCATTGGCTAAAGGTTTTCTTTTCATATACAGACAGATAGCTAACCATACCACAAAAAATTTATCCACAGCTAGATTTATGGACATGTTAATCTTGATGAAAACTCCTTCAGTTTCATGGTAATATGAATCATGATTAAACACATTCTGTAACTCATAAGTGTAATTCATCCAGACTTGTCTTCAACCTTTCCTTCCTTTCCTTTCCTTTACCTCATTGCAGAAATCTACATAATTACCTTCACAATACTCATAGGATGGAAGTCTGACTATGTGGAAGCTAATGAAATGTTCCATTATTTGCCCACTAGTAGGAAAAACTAATTACTGTGAGTCTGTTGTTATTCACAAGACTGGAGTGCCACAAGTGAACCACCCATGCCACGAGTTCCCTATAGAGTTTAAAAAAAAAAAGAGTATTGTTATAAGGGCATTGTGAGTATTATTACAAGGTATGAGTATTATGGTAAGGGATCATATTTTATTTATATTTTAAGGTATATACATGTATGTATATACGCATGCACACTAAATTTCAGCCTTATAAAGTAAACAAATTAAGATAGCAGAAGATCTACACCAGTGTACTGATTTTTTTTCATTGTAGGACTTCTGCTTCAAATTAGTTCACTTATTAAAAAAGTTTCAATTATGCTGATGTTTCCTCACGTGGTAGAAATGAAGCAGTATGCATTTTGCTTTCCTTCCTTCTGTAGCTGATTATATTCACATTTTACTTTGCTGCCCAGCTTGTCTTGTGCTTCCAGTTTTGTTGAGGAAAGATAATAATTGTAGACCTCACTGACAGCTATTTGTAACCTTGTAGTCATGTTCTGAGCAGCTTCCTGGCATATTCTTTTCTCAAAGCGGAGTATGTCAAAGAGAATAATGTTTCAATGTAATACCTAGGGGCCACTTCTGGAATTTGGACACAGTTGGTGAAATTAATAGGATATATAAATTGTCAGTAATTTTTTTATTGTATTGCTCCATAGAGTTCTGCTTATTGAGAATATCTTGAGAAAGTTTTCACCTCAGAAAGCCTAATGTCAGGTTTCCAATTAAAATGGTATAATACGGGAAATAACGCACCGGATAGAAAATGTTATGCTTAAGATCTATGTCAATAATAAAATAACTGTTATCTGTACGTGAATACGAAGGGAAAATACAACACTAGATTTCCCAGTCTTTAAAAAATACACTTTTGATACGGAATGGGATTTTTTGAACTCCCTGTGTTTATAAATCCCTGGTTTGTTGTGACATGCATCAGTCCTGGATCATTTCTATCCAGGTTACTTATATGGTACCTGCTTAGATACTTAGTATCTGAAAAATACACAATTAATTTAGTCTTACAGTGTTTCTCAGAATCACAAGTTCTCATTATTCATGTTTAAAAGTGAGTGTTGTGGTAGTGGTGGTGGGGCTAAATGGGGACATGTGACATCATGCTCAAATATAAAAGTGGGTTGGCCAGAGAGAAAGAGTCACTTCTTGAGGTTAGGCCAGACACCAGTTTAAAGGTGGTGAGCAAAATGCATTGTATATTGACTGCTTCATGTATCATAATTTTCCTCTTCCTTTCCTGCGTGCTTTTATTGTGCCTTATCCCAATCTGTGAGTTTTACCTTTTTCTTCACATTTTCTTCCCCATCCCACCAGGGAGGGAGGAGTGAGTGACCGGCTGCATGGTACTTTGTTGCTGGCTGGGGCTGAACCACACGACTGTGGTTCAACAATTTGGATGGGAATTTATACATTTGGCCCCACACCATAGGGTGGGAAAAATTAGGATTCCGTGTAGACTTATCATGATTTTTAGGAGGAATCCAGATCTGCATGTTGCCACAAATGCTCTTCTACTCCAGGATCTCACTACCAGCTGTTGTGTACTAGGTCAGTGAGCCTGAGAGCACACACAGTGTAAGGCAGTAAGATGACCTTTAGTAGAAGGTCATGAAGACAAGAAAGGTGCAACTCATATGGGGAAGTAAAATCTCTGAGCAGGACATCTCAAGCTTCATCTCAATCCTCCCCTAGTAGAGAAGGTTTTATGTGCCATCAAACTTTGTCAGTTTGCTACTCTAAGACATAATTTTTCCCCTGAATACTTTATAAGGCAATGTATTTCTTATAAGCTCCCAGTGTATCAAGACCAAATTTGAAATTTAACTGTGAAACAAGAAGTGAAACTAATGATTTTCATAGAGAGGACCGGGAAAAGACAAGGAAAGTACTCAGTTCATTCATGCTGGTATCCAAAGTCTGCACAGTACAATATAGGGTCATGAAGTTCTCGGGATGCAACTGACAGCTGGAAAAACACAAATAGTGTTCCAAATTTCAAAGCAAGTCAAAAGATTGCTCAATTTATGTTTAGTCCCAGAAAAATGATGAAATAGATACCATTGGAAAACATTACTAGGCACACAAAGGAGAAAAAGGTAATAATGATTTGTGTTTCAGGGGTTATTATTTGTTTCAGTTTTAACAAAACTAGGCAGAAACATTCAAGGACATCCTAGACAGGCTGGCAGAGGGGTCCATCATGAATGTCCTGGTTTCAGCCAGGAGAGAGTTAAATGTTCACAGGAAGCTGGGGTGGGACATAACTAGGACCGGTGACCCAAACTAGCCAAAGGGCTATTCCATACCATATGATGTCATAAAAGGGGTCTGGTTGTGAAGAGGTGGATCAGCTCCAGGGCTGATCTGAATGTCCAGTTGGGTCAGATCATCAGGTGAGAAACTGCATTCTGTGTCACCTGCTTTGCATACTCTAAGCACTGTTGTTGTTCTTTCCCTCTCCCTGTCCTGTCCCAGTAAACTGTCCTTATCCAAACCTATGAGTTTTAACTTTGGCTCACAGTTCTCCTCCCCATCCTGCCAGGAGTTTCAACATGATGAAACTTAATAAGGACAAGCCAAAGTTCCTCACCTTGCAAGGCCAAGCTCCTTTCAATCCACTGGGCATTGCTTGCCTGGGGATCGGCTCTGTGGAAAAGACCCCAGGGGTCCTTCTGGGAGGTAAAGTTGAGTTAACCCACAGCGACAGTGACAGAAAAAAGGTCAACATCACCCTGAACTACAGGAAGACGGACAGGGGCAGGACATATTACGCTCCTTATGTTAGTTTTCATTAGAAACCCAATTAGAAACATTAAAAACCCAATACAGTTACTTATTTTGATATTGCTCTTCTTTTTTCCAAAATATTTGAATTTACTAGAAATTTGATTGAGTAGTGTGGAATGCAAAATGAATAGACTTTTTCAGCAATTTTTTGCAAATCTTTTGCATCACTGAATGCTGTATGTCACACAAGTGTATTTTTATGTATTCAGCCCGTAAATGCCTTTAGTGAGTATAAGAAAACCAAACAACAGTCAGTTGCAGATCTTAGATAATGAGTAATGAATAAGTGAAGTAAACAAGTCACAGTAATTCACACAAATAACCTTCCATGAATGTTGTGGAAATTAGCTAATAACATCTACATTTACAGAAATTGGCATTAATTTGAAAATAATTTAATACAAGCCTGAAGTCTAGATTAATTAGAAGATTTATTAATGAGAATATTTGATTACTCCTCCTATATACAACCTGTGTATGGTAAACAGTGCAAGATCACACGTGGAAGTGAAATGTCATGTTTCTTCTGTATTTATAAAAAATGCTTTAGAAAAATGTAATTGTGGGTTTCCCAATCACCAGTTGGAAACCAGTTAATTCAGTTACAAACTTATTTTTATTAATTTAGCAGGCGGCAGATACGCAAACATTGCTGGGAGGCCAGAGAGTCTCAGCTCTACCAACGGCGCGCACGGTCCCCATCCGAATTTAGGTTTTTATAGTCTTTTAGTTCCAGGTCCTGATTGTTTCACTGAGGCTTTTTCTGCACATGTGCCAGTTGTTGTTAGGGGGTCGTCTTCTACCTCCTGGTGGTCGATGGGATGAAGTTGCTCCTCTTCCTTACTTGCCCCTTAGTTGACCCCTCTCCCATATTTGGTCATCTTTAACAGCAAGCTCATTCATTGGCTACTTGATTTCTATGGTTTCTACTTCTAAGTTACCTATAACTCAATTCTATGCTTCGTTAGCAACTAACAATATATGTTACACAATCGTTCTTACAAAATCAGAATGTTACGACCTGTTTCAAGGTACATGCGGTTTACTGAACAAAGGCTCATCTATCACAAAAAGGAGGTGTTACAAAAACAAATTTCTATAGCTTGTCAAAGTCCTTTATTCCATTTTTAATTACTACAGTCATCTTTATTTTTCTGCTATATCTACATCATCAGCCATGACAATCTTATCTAACAACGGTTTAGAGATTCCAGGAACACAAAAAGCTCACTTCTTTTCCAAAGCACTATAGACAGAATTATATTGGATACTGAAACATTTCACCATTTCAGTTTTTCTCACAGGCAAATAAGTGCCTCTAAGAACAGTTCTTTTAACTGTTCAACATCAAGAAAAGTAACCATCAGAATCTAGTCCTTAGAGAAATAACTGAAAGCATTTTCCTTTTAATCCATGAAAAGAGTAAACCAAAACCTTAAATACTAATAATGAGACACAATCTGCATGTTCTTCATTCTCTAGCTATCTCTATTTGGGAAAATATTTTCTCTACTTGACAATAGTCTAAAGAACTTACATTATCCATTGTTTTTCTTGATGATAACCAAAATACAGTTACAACCTGAGCCTAGGAGTCTCTAAACCAGCTTCTAACTCCAAATAACTTTTAGCCATTCCCAGCCTTTTAGGTTCATATGTTATTTATTTAATTAGCTTTTCTGAAGTAAAAATAATCAGGCAAGGACTCAGAAATAAGTACAGCATTACAGGCACCATTAATGAAACTTCTTTTCTCATTCATGAAATCTATTGCTTAGGCAAGAGACAAATCAAAGACTCTGTAACCACAGGCTATTTGAATCTAACTCTCAATGAGTCAGAAATTAAGTGCCACTCACTATGGAAAAATAAACTGGAAAACTGAAAATGAGAATGCTACAGCAGTTCTTAGGTTTTGTTGGGGTTTTACTTGGTTTGTTGTTTTGTTTTGAGGGACATGGAGGGGTTTAAAAGGGTTTGGGGGGGCTAAGGAGATTGGTTATGGTTTGAGGTTTTTTGTTTGATTTCGTTGTTGTTGTTGTGGGGTTGATTTGGTTTGGTTGTTTTGGTTTGTTTTTTGTTGGTTTTTTGTTTTTTTTTTTTTTCAGGAAGAACAAATAGTCATTAATGCCAGATTTCTTGAAAACTTGAGGCATAGCTGTGTGAGATTACACGGTCCCAAACACAGATACCAAAACTGGTCCTATACAAACTTATCCTAGAACCAGAATCCATATTGGTAATTCATAGCGGCTTCCTATCCAAGGAGATACAACTCTCTTTTCAGGCAGCTCTATGTCGGAATGAATGAATGAAGAACGGGGCTTTGAAACCTGCAGAGGGACTTTTTACACAGGCATGTAATGATAGGGCAAGATACAATGGCCTTAAGCTGAAGGAGAGGACATTTATGAGATATTAGGAAGAAATTCTTCCCCATGAGAGTAGTGAGGCCCTGGCACAGGCTATCCAGAGAAGCTCTGGCTGCCCCTTCCCTGGCAGTGTTCAAGGACAGGTTGGATGGGGCTACGGGCAACATGGTCTAGTGGAGGTTGTCCCTAATAAGGCAATAATATCATCAATAGAGGCAATGCAAGAGAAGAAGAGACAAAGCTAGACAAGGCAACAAAAAACCTTTCAAGGAATCTATATTTAAAGAGGGGTGAAAAAAACCCCAAACAATGTGCTAAAAATGGACTGTATTACTCTGCAGCTTTGGAACATTAGAAAATGGTCCAGAAATATACAAATGCTTGGTTTTATTACACTAGCAAGTGATATCCCATGACACTTAAAACAAAGCTTTTTGAAATATGCATTAAATCAGTGTCCTATGATAATTCAAATTGAATAATATATCATTTTGCTTGAAAAAGCCCTTTGAGATCATCAAATCCAGCCATTAACCTAGCACTATGAAGTCTTCTACTAAGCCATGTCCCTAAGCACCAAATCTACATATCTTTTAAATACCTCCAGGGATGTTGACTCCACCTGGGCAGTCTGTTCCAGTGCCTGGTAATGTTTTCAGAGAAGAGTATTTTCCTAATACGAAATCTAAATCTCCCCTGGCACAACTTGAGGCTATTTCCTCTTGCCCTATCACTTATTACCTGGAAAAGAGATCAACACCCACCTGGCTACAACATCCTTTCAGGTAGTTGTAGAGAGTGATAAGGTCTCCACTCAGCCTCCTTCTCTCCAGACTAAACAACCCCAGTTTCTACAGTCACCACTCATAAGACTTGCACTCTAGACCCTTCAGCAGCTTTGTTTCCCTTCTTCAGACATGCTTCAGCACCTCAATATCCTTCTTATAGTGAGGGGCCCAAAACTAAATGCAGTGTTCTAGGTGTGGCCTCACCAGTGCAGGGTGTCAATCACGTTCCTAGACCATACTTTGATATAAGACAGGATGCTGTTGGCCTTCTTGGTGACCTGGGCACACTTCTGGCTCATGTTCAACCAGCTGTTGACCCAAACCCTCAGGTCCTTTTCTGATGAGCAGCTCTTGAGCCACTCTTTCCCAAGCCTGTAGCATTGAATGGGGTTGATGTGACCCAAGTGCAGGACCTGGCACTGACCCTTGTTGAACCTCATACAGTTGGCTTTGGCCCATCAATCCAGCCTGTCCAGATCCCTCTGTAGAGCCTTCCTACCCCCAAGCAGATCATCATTCCTGCCCAACTTGGTGTCATCTGAAAACTTAGGTGAGGGTGGACTCAATCCTCTTGTCCAGATCACTGGTAAAGAGAACTGGCCCCAGTACTGAGGGCAGGGAAACATCATTTGTGATTGTCTGTCAAGTGCATTTAACTCCATTCACCACAATTCCTTTGGACAGCTATCCAGTCAATTTTGGGGAGGTTAACTCTGGCCTGGCTGGAACCAGAACACACTGATATTTGTACATGAGCAGCCAATTTCTTGAGAAGGATGCTGTGGGAAATGGTGTCAAAGTCTTTACTAACATCCAGGTAGACAACATCCACAGCCTTTCCTTCATCCACTAAATGCATTACCTTGTCAATGAAAGAGATCAGGTCAACTAAGCAGACTGTGTTTCATGACCTCTTGAATGGGCCTGGTCACCTGGTTGTCCTTTACAAGGCAAGTAATTGCACTCAATGTGTTCTCTTGCTCTGTTCCATAACCTTCCCCAACATCAAGTCAAGACTGACAGACCTTACAGATGCTTTTTGCGGTTCTTCTTGTAGTTAGGTGTCACACTGGATGACCTCCAATGAACTGGGAGCTCCCTGGTTAGCCAGGAAATGATGAGACATGATGGAAAGTGGTTGGTGAGCACCTCTGCCAGCTCTCTCAGTATCCAATTATCCAAACATGGTTTAAAGTGAGAAAGGATAAAATTTTGTCACTGCCAACCAACTGGAATTGGAAGCTGTTTACAGGTTTGTTTTAAACAACCATAAAGCAGCATCCTGATCGTATCTTAAGGAATATTCTTATACAACATGTGTCTTGTTTTGCTTTCCTACTGCACAGCAGACTGTCATGAATCTACTTAAGATAAAGACGTGGCTCTATGCATTATCAGTATATATGCTAGTTCTAGATATTTCTAAACATTTTTCCATTTAACTATATGATTGCCTCATAGTTTAATGCCAGATATTTTTATCTTGTACAAATTCTTTGTAAAACATCAAGTAATTTATCCTAAACAGTTAGGAAATCTCTGTCCTTGGAGATAACCAAAACCTGACTGAACAGGGTCTTAGAAAACCCGTTCCCCTGTTTGAGCAGAGAGATTGAATTACGTGACCTCAAGAGGTTCCTTTCAGTCTAAGTAATTCCTGATTTTTTTGGATCAGACAACCACCACCTCAAATTCCAGAAGGAATTTCATTCCTTGCCAATACTGGCCAAATTGCAGACCATTTATCAGAGTCGAAAGGGGCAGAAGGGGATTGGGTTTATTAGCAAGATCAAGTTTGGTAAAAGTACACCATTAACTCTTCCTAGCAAACTGATGCTTGTGACATGTAATTTAAAAATGCTCAATAAAGAAAAAAATTTGCACACTGATGTAGATGACATTTTTATACACATAAAAATACATGAATGGACATGCACATTTACCTATGTACAAATAATTTCTGTTGAGTGGTAAGACTGCCTTCACTGTTTGAATTTTATCTAATTGTGTTTCTTACCACTCTCATTATCACTGTAACAAAAAAAAAGTATCACTTCGCTGGTGACACATATCCAGGTAAGATTCCAGGTAGAAATAGGCTAGGATATGCACATGGATGCTCAAATGCAGATGATATTATATCATCTGTATATGATCCTCAAATGAGAGTCATATCCAGGACCACAGAGTTCTATGTGCTATTGCTCAGGCAAAAATGACAGTTTATTACTCTGTGAAAAATTGCAAGCAGAGCTGTAGCCCTGAGATGGTATTTTTACCATTTCTTCCAAAGATTATTTTAACTCTGAGTACTACCTACACCCAGCACCTCCTCTTGCTAAATAATGTAGAAGTCTAAAACTGGTGGCCACTGCATGCCAGTATAGGACACTGAGTATGGAGACTACACATTGAAAATAAAGGTATGTTGTGACTTTCTCTGAGGCAATTGCAACTAGAGGGCTTGGAATGTTTTGGTTTTTGTGGTGGGTGGGTTAAGCCATTTATCCTAAAGATCTTAACATGAGTCAGAGTGAAGGATGTCTGAGAATTTCAATTCTGAGCAGCCCTTGGGGAAGGAAGCATAGCAGATGGCTCCTGGTATGGTAAAGAGGAAATAAAATTGCCTATGGAGTTCTATTTTAACAACTATTCTAACACTCAGAAGTAAAAAAAAAAAAAAAAAGGGAAGAAGTTGATGTGATAGCAGCAGAGTGATGGGGAGACAGATCTGAATCTGGAAATACAATTAGAAAAAAAAGCCCCAACCCACACCTGCAAAAAACAGCACCTCTTAAAGAAACCCATGGGATACTAATGAAGAACATGTATCTAGTTGGTTGGTTAGCTAATGACTTGGGGCCAGAAATACACACCCATCTCAACAAATTATTTCCCAGACATGCAGGAATACAACTATCTCAACAAAGTATGTCATTTAGACTTAGCTTGTTGTTGGTTTGTTGGGGTTTTTGTTTTTTAGCTACCAGGGTTCTTATTGGTATGAACATATAATTCAGTGCTGGTTTTTGAGAGAAGAACATCTATATGTGTGAAGGAGTGTTACTGTTGGTAATACATTTCATAAGTAGCCCAACAGAAAATATTTTCCAGTGTACACTATGTACATTAACAGAAAAGTCACCTTTTCCATATGTGCCTTCTCTTGCATGTGCAGAGCACCACACCTTTACCTTGGTGACTCTGGTGACCAAGGTGAGTGGATCTCTTTCTTTACAGACAATTGAATATTTGTTTCCTTATCTTCTAAATAGCACATCAGCACATTATGTTATTGTGCACCACTCATGAATGTGATAAGCTGCTTCAAAACACTGTAGCTGTTGAAGCCACAGTATTCAATGTAAGGACTAAATACAAAAGCAATCATGAAAGAAGAAATGCACAAAACCATAACATGTAGCAGGAGGTCATAAGGAATGGATGAAATATTCTGCAATCAGCATCTTACTTTCAAAATGCTTGATTAGAGACAGCTTTCTGCAAGCAGGAGCAACTTGCTCCAACCTTATTGCAGAAAAAAGGATGATGGCAGCATTTGGCATCCCTTCTATCATAAATGATGTCCATTGTTCAAAACTGATAGAATAACTGATAAGGTGTACTGTAACAAATCCTCACCTGTCACAGTGGAAAATGACCTAACATGGAAGCCAACAGTGTTTTCTCTTCTTGGAGGTATGGATCTAAATCCAAGGAAGGACTGAAGAACTTCACTGTGTCTCATAAAGCTCTTTTTAGCCTTTCTCATTTGAAATCTATAGCCCTGAGATACATGTGTAGGCTCCCTATGACACTGTGCAAAGTATTCACAGATCACAGCAAGCAGAGATTTTACAGGAGATAGCACATGGTGAGTTCACGAACATTTATGAGTAACCCATCCAAACAACTGCTCCGACAGTTGGAATTGTCTTTTCCAAAGGCCTTGATTTCAGGCAGAGAAGTAGACCAATTTCATACTAGTAAAAATGGAAATCCAGGAGTATGTTCTGGCATATGCCTACAAGAATTTTCCAACAGCCAAAAAAAAGAAAAAAAAAAACCCAAAACATTCCTCAACATCCTCTTCCTGTGACAACCTTGAGAATGATAACATTCACCAAACATTCTATCTGTAGAGGAAGAAACCCACCTTTCATAAGTATACTACCTGATTTCTAATCTAAGATGAATTACGCCGTGCAAAATAACTTTCTAAGACATGTTTTCCCTTGCTTATAGCCTTCATAAGGGGAAACACTGATCAATGATTAAGCCAACAACCAAAAGAATGTTTATCCTAACACTAAACGATTAAGACAATTTTGCTGTAAATAGGCAATTGTCTACAGGCTGCCTGCTAATTCCTGTTCTACACTACCAGGGGAAAACAAACCTGCTTGTGCAATTTATCTCTTCTATTACTGGAGGAAAGATTTTGGATTTGATGCAATAATCAAAAACATAGAAATCACATTCAGTCACCAAGTCCTCACTGAAGGATACAAACTCCTTATCACTGTCTGTTACATCCTACCTACAACTGGAACATAACAACAATAATAATAATGATGCAGCATTTCAGATGGAAACTATATATTTTTACAAATGTATCCAGAGTCCTCTTTTCCTGACTTTGTGAGTATATTTCCACTTTCATATTTCATATTGTGCTGGCCTGGCACAAGACCTCAGCATCTCCACTGCACTGCAGTTATTTGCTCCATAGATTAATCATAAAATATACCCACCATCTTGCTCCTTATTTTCAAATGTAGGATTAAATTTCCTGGTTTTTTTTCTTATAAGAACATTTAAAAGTGGGAGTTCTGTATGTGTTTTTGTATGAGAAAAAATAGACTATTAAATTTGAGATGAAATTAATTTTTATATTTTTTAAAAGTTTCTTAAATATTTAATTTCAAGAGGACTATATTTTATTTTTTGTTAATTTCTCTGACAGCCTTGTATTGTGGTTTCAATGATAGAGTTTCTCTAAATAATCTGATATAAGAAGTGGCTGCTGTGTTCACAAAGATCCACTTACTTTTCATATCGAGAACAGACAGTGGCCATGTCAATATCTGAAACTGTACAGGAGAAGAGATGTGATCTCTGCCAGGAAGAGGGTGATAAGCAAAAAAGCATGCCTGAAAACTAGGCCAGGAAAGATGTTTTATGCTACATCAAGTGGTATCCTGGAAACAAAGCATGTTTTCTAACTCCTGACTTCTCTTGCTCTGTATTGTCTTCTTCATCATCATCCCATCCCATGATCATCACTCACTAAGGTATGAATCACACTATTAATCACAATGTTTATGATTTTCTCCCATATTACAGCATTTTATCACATTATGAGGATTCTCCAAACTCTGCTTTCATTCTTCTATGCACAGATAACTTCCACAAATAGCTATTCCCTTTGGGATTTACTGAAGTATGACTTTACTTGCAATCATTTTTAATGTTAGAGGAAATCTAAATGTAGTCTTTGAAATGTCACATGAGCTACAGTCAGAATCTATTCTGGTTAAGCTCTTTCATTAATTTTATTGTATTGGTAGCCACTATTATCTTGAATTTTTCTCTTCAGCTGTAAGTCCTTGGAGTTAAAAAAAAATCCTTAAACTTTAATACTCTGAACTGTGAATGCACTTGGCTTTGAAATTGGAAATGTTTTCAGGGAAAATAAATAAAAAAGAAGATCTAATTGTATAATTTTAATACTTATATTTCCAGATTTCCATCTGAGGTGCCGATATTACATTTCTTATGCCACAGTAATAATGATTTTCTGCACTGCAACAGTGATCTTTAATTTAATTACTATCAATTGCTGATCACTATAGTATTTAAGACCATTACATTCTTCTAGGAGCCTTTTTTCTGCAGTTGCTATGATGTGCTTCAGCAGTTTGAAAGGTTTTACACTTCAATGATTTTCATTCTGTTCTCCTCTCACCTTAGAAATAAAAGCATTTATTATTTTCATTATTTTACCTTCATAAATAAGTTAATTGCAATCATAGTTTGAAACCCTAGCTTGCTGTGTTCTCATCATGAAGCTAACACAAAAACCCCTTCTGCATGCATTACATATCACTTGGAGGTGCTCATCCTCCATAGCTGCTCCAGAACTTCGTGGTAACAAACAATCTAAATAGAAATGTAAAACAGCATAAAGAATTACACTGGTATCTGCACCTATATGAGCAGTCATTTGCAGATGACACAAAATTAGGAGTGCCTGAGTCACCAGCTTCTTGTGTTGCTATTCAGTGGGACCTTCAACAGGATAGAAAATTTCACAGAAAGTAATCTCATGAAGTTCAACAAAAGGGAATTGTCAAGTTCTGCACCTGGGGTTGAATAAGCTCATCCACCATGAAGGGCTTGGGGAAGTAGATCTGCAGAGAAGGACCTGTGGTTCCTCATGGACATCAAACTGATCATGAACTAGCAATGTGTTCTTAATGACAATCCTCCTGGACTCCATTAGGACTGGTGTTGGCAGTGGTAAGTTAATGGTTGTCCTTGATGGTCTTAAAGGTCTGAAAAGGTATGAAAGTGATGTTTGAAAGGAGACACTAATAAAGGCATTTACTGGTTATTGTTTTGAGAAAAATAGATGGTTTAGTTCCCAATCCTTCGAATATATTTCAAATGTTTATTTTAGTTTGAGGTGAGTCAAACCCTAAAATATTTATTTCTCACCACAGGCTGTAAAGTGAGAGTCAATGACAAGCTTAGATATAGATATCTCTGTTGTAAATAGTTACAGATTTCTGATTTAAAAATGAGATGCCCATGTCCAGAAATAATATGTATTAAAAAAATCTCCCATGTATTTTTGCATTCACAGTGTATGCAGCACAGAATAAGGATTCTTATTGAAACTCTTATAGACAGAATAACATTGTATACAACAGTCATTGTTTAATGTTTCACTTAGGGAAAAAACCCAAACAAAACAAAACAACAAAAAAAACAGAATCTGGAAAACTTCCCAAATTATACATCTGTTTCTTTTAATTTACTGCTCAGAGGAATGGGCAGACCAAAGAACAGGGTAAAATGAATACATTTATTAGTAACTGAAGCTCTCTCTAAAACATTTAAATTATCCTTTCAGAGAGAGAAAACCTCTGGCTACACTTTTAGTGCTAGAAAATGTGGCTGAAACACTAAATGAGTTTGAGCCAGAAAAACAATATTAATGGAATTTCTTCCAGTGATTCCGAAGCTTTAATTTGGACCCCCAGTGTGAGTCCAACTGGGGACAACCAGATGTAATTGCACAGCAGACGAAGTTAAATTTGACATATTCCAATCACCTCACTTTGGATTATTTAGGAATAGTGTTTAGTAATAAAATGAGCCAAAAGTTTGATCCCTTCTCTTGGTGCCAAAAGAAACAAAGGGCAAAATGTATTATGGCTAAATACCTTTGCAAATAAGACATTTTAACCTAAATACCATCTCAGAGAATAAAAAGCTATATGCTGCATATCATCTTAGATTACTGTGTGCACACTGCACTTACAATAATCACATGCTTCACTTACTACAGGACTGACAGTGGTGCTACCAAACCCAAAGACATGATTGGAGTTATCTTCAGTGGGAAGTGTAGGCTGGTAAAATTAGGTTGATAAGCCTGCCACTTAAAAAAAAAAACCCAGCAGACTCCTTTTCTTTGGATACTATTTGTATTGTTATTTTTACTTTATTAAACAAGGCAAGATTGTTTTGTTTCATGATCTGAATATATTCCAGCTGCATTTCCCATAAAATCTTGAGGTTCTCTGAAATATGTTGCTATTCATAGCACAATCTATAATGGTTAGGAGCTGTGTTTTTTCACTGGTTTATCCCAGGGAATTAGTTAAAAATTATGCCACCACTCACTCTGAGTACAGAAATTATCAGGCAAGACTTTTTGATTCTTTGGCTGTTTTAAACAGAACACTTTAGAATAATGCCCTGTTTACTCTCAGCATTTCAAATCTGGAGTGGTAGAGGGAGTTTGGTGGGTTTTCAGCTGCTAACCCTCGAAGTGTCCATCTAACATGAACATTCCAATAACATTCAAATTTTTTTTGCTCATTTCTTAAGATTGTTCTGTTCTTTTCTCCATGTGGTGGGATCAGTAGTTTTTATTTTTGTGTTGATGATCACTTTGATTTACTAATTACCTGCTGCTACATACATGCAATTTGAAACCAGACTAAAAAGCCCCAGTTCCCTCAGCTGTTCCTCATACGATTTGTGTTCCAAACCCTTCACCAGCTTTGTTGCCCTTCTCTGGATCCACTCCAGCATCTCAACATCCTTCCTATAGTGAGGGGCCCCAAACTGGACACAGTACTCAAGGTGTGGCCTCACCAGAGGTGAGTATAATGGAACTATCACTTCCCTACTCCTGCTGGTAAACACTATTCCTAATACAGGCCAGGATGCCTTTAGTCTACTTGGCCACCTGGGCACACTGCTGCATGTCAACTAACACCCCTAGGTCCTTCTCTTCCAGGGAGCGCTCCAGACACTCTGTCCAAATCCTGTAGCATTGCCTGGGGTTATTGTGACCAAAGTGCATGACCCAGCACTTGGCTTTGTTGAACCCCACAAAATTGGCCTCTGCCCATCAATTCAGTTGGTCCAGGGTCCTCTGCAGAGCCTTCCTTCCTTCCAGCAGATGGACACTACCACACAATTTGTTGTCATCTGCAAACTTACTGAGGGTACACTTGATCCCCTTATACAGATCATTAATAATATACTTTCCATCAGGTTACTTCTGCTTAATGTATATTATATGCAACTGTGATAAAGGAATACAAATAAATAGAAAATTAGCAGGATGACAGGGGAGACATATGCAGTCTCTTAAACGTATCTGAAGTGCTTTTCTACTATGACTCTCATTGTTACAGAAAATGAATCATATATGGTCCTTTCAAAGAGCTGTTAATATACCAGACACCAAGTCAGCCTTGGCTTGTTTAGTACTCAGTAAAAGGTAATGTACGGTTCCAGCTGGGATTACAGAATTAATTAAATGGTCCATATTTGACAAAGATAGCTGACTATCAGGTTGAGTAGGGCTGACCCAAGTATAATAACCTGTAAGTACCCAAAGCATTCAGCCCAAGGGAAGGCCAGCAAGGATTACTGCAAAGATCTCTTAAAATCAGCTTTGAAGGATAGGGAAGTGGAGGGAGATGAATCAGGAAAGCTGTTCTGAAAACAAAAGAAAAACATGAAAAAAATAGAGGGGAAAAAAGGAAGGAAAATGATCGCACTGAAAAGAATTTGAAATGATAGAAAACAGGCAGAAATCTGGTGAAAGTGCTAAAGTTTACAGCAGAGTGATGAGTGACATAATTGTCTATATATTTTCCTTGTTATTTCTAGGAAAGGGGCTTTTCTATGGCATTCTTACTTCTGGAAAGTAGATCTGAGTTACACTTCAGTATATACAAGTTGGTACTACATGAGACCTACTATGTAGCTTTGAGTTTGTTGCAACACATCATGTGTGAAAAAAAAAGACAACATTAACTTTCATCTAAGAATCTTTCCAGGAATGTAGGAAACAAACACATACCACACTGTCATCACAACATGAGAGGAACTTTTAAGATGCATATAACTTCTGATAGAGAGAATGAAATGCCACTAATATCATACCAGGAGATATTAGGCAAGTGCTTCACACTTACATTCAGAAATAGCATAAGCTTTAAAAGAAAGCAAACCTAAAAGTCTTTTGAGATCCTTTACTTAGTTCTTACTCATTGAAATGTCAAACACCTCAGTGGAACTCAGCATTGAATTAAACATTTTTAAGGGAAAGAAGGTGGAGTAATGAAGGGATGTAATTAAATAAAAGGTTGATGTAGCTACAAACTGTACAAACATGGACATGTTCTATTCAAGCAATGCAAGATATCTGATACCAAAAATTAAAAAAAAAATCAAAATAGGAGCACATTTGAAAATGTTCTCACCAACATACCTGCTGTGAGCAGCAGTCTTTAAACTCTGGGATTACAAACTGCAGCTGAATTATGGTACAAAGTGAAATGATTTTTGTAGGATCAGCTGCAGCTCAGAAAATAGTGTATGGCTCAAATCTTTATGGTTTAATTCAACTCAACTGACAGACCTGTTCACCAAGTCTCCAGCACTCAGCTCCCTTCAGTAAAGGTTATTTATTGGACATCAGGGTCAGAGAAAATTTTAAAAATACAACTAGTCCCTTGACCTTTGTTAGCTCAAACACATTCACCTTTCTGTAAAATGCTCATGACTGGTATGTGACTTAGCAATATCAGCACAGCATTTTGCCATGTAGAGGAATAACTGGAGGCTATTCCTCATGCCATTGCACACCAGGTGCCTACTGATAAAGAAAACTGATGACTACATGGGACTAGGAGTCCTCCTTTTATGTGGCCCACAGAACTGCTCTGCTTTTCCTTTAGCCATGAGAAGACTTCCTTCTCTTCATTGTTTTCTTTATATGTCTCTGCAGCCAAGACCCTGTTTAAACACAAAATAATGAGAAGGAAGAATAATTAAACTTAACTCCACCTGACATCAGTTGACTGGGATTTTGTCCTGACACTTGCACTTAGTTGGATTTTCAGGTGTGCAGTGCATTTTGTGCACATGCAGACCACTGAAAATGGCCACAGACCTACTTTAATTAAGAGAGTTACATGCCGATTAATACAGTACATTAAATGGGACAGGAACAGTGGTGTGTCCCTAGGCTTCCCAAACATGTGCTGTGCCAGATGAGCTCATGAAGCAGCTGTGACAGCTCATCCTGGCAGACATGCTTTTATAGATTGTATACGCGTTCCCTTACCTAAATTGCAACTAGAACAGAGTTAAAATTTAAAGGGGAAAAAATATCTTTAAAAAGCTCCTGATCTCTTTAAGAGAGGGAAACTCAGAGGGAAACATTTTATTTTAGAAGCACCAGGAGGATTGTATCCCCAGAGCTTCTTGTTTCTAAAAGCTGTTGACAAGCTCAGGGGAGCAATTACTTCCAACAGAGATGTCTGTGTTTGTGAGACAAGAAAGCTTGTGCAGAAGCAAACATAGGTGTAGTAATCAGAGGCTGCAGAGCATCTTTCTGATAAAGTTTATTCTTTTCATGGTTCATGTTCAAGACTCACATATTCAGACACATATTTAAATATTTGTAGGCAATCAGACAGATGTGCCAAGTAAAACAAGATAACATGAAATACTGTCTTTTAACCTCTTGAAACTATAATACTACCCTTATAAAGGTATATTTGACCACAGAAAAAATCAACTTTATTTTAATAAGACTATCATTAACCCTGTGAAAGTCAGTGAAAAGATGCCTGTTGATTTCAATAGCATTGGAGTCAGAGAGAAGAAGATTTAGTAATACCAGAAAAAAACCCTCAAGCATGTAAACACTTAGGTTAAATATTATTAAAAGGTGTTTTGAATACGGAATGACGTCCCACAGACGCTGCATTTTGAATCCACAGAGGCACATTTTCAAGTGGAAGAGAAGGGTCTGTGCCCTTCAACAAGAAGAGTGGTATCCAAATAAACAGGAACACTCAGTTGAAGAAATCTTTCAAGCTTCTTGGGCAAATGCTGCAACTATTTGGCTTCATATAAAACAGAGACTTCAACAACTGTAAGAGTACATCTCTTAGGAGAGAAGGCTCAGAGAGTTGTGTATTCAAAGAAAGGAACTAGGAACTGTTTTGACTGAATTAGTTTTGACTGAATTCATTTTGACACAGAACCTATATTAATATTTATCTGAGGCATAGAAGATCACTGACATACTGAAAAGGCCTTTAACTTTTGAGCATCACAGCACTAAGTATAACAAGTTCCTCTTTTGATCTTGGCCTTAAACTTTTTGAGCTACATCTATAAAAGGGAACTGATAGTGATTTAATTAGTTATTCGGTCACAAATAGAAATAATGCAAATTATGGAAGCTTTATGATCTATGAATGTAAATACTTTGGGCCATGGGGCCATGCCCCATTTTTCATGATAACAGTAAGGGCACTTATGAAGATGGAACAGCCAGATTAGTTTTGGTAGTAGTAGACAATATCACAAGGGAAAATATTAAAAGAAAAACAGTCTTGGTGTTTCAGGCTGGATATGAAAAAAAAAAGAAAAACTGTAGGACACTTGCTTAGCACAGGAATAGGTTACTTAGAGAGGTGGTGAAATTTCAGTCGTTGGAGGGTTTTGTGCCTTAGCTGGAAAAGCCAAGGTTAATCTTATCAAGTGTGGGGACAGCTGTGGTGAGTTGACCTTTTCTGGCTGCCAGATTCCCACCTAGTTGCTTTTCACTCCACTTTCTTAATAGGACAGGGGAAGAAAATGAGCTGGACAAGCTTGTCCTTTGTGATAAAGGGCTTTTAATAAGAAAAGTAAAAGTAAAAATTGTGCATAGAAGCAAAGCAAAAAGGATTTTCTTCAGTGCTTGCAGATGACACCTAGATGAGTGGTGTGGTCAACAAGCTAGAGGGATAGGATGTCATCCAGAGGGACCTGGACAAGCTAAAGAGGTGGGCTTGTGCAAGATTCATGAAGTTCAACAAGGACAAGTGCAAGGTCCTACACTTGCGTTGGGAAAATCCTTGCTACCAATACAGGGTGGGGGATGATGTGATAGAGAGCAGCCCTGCAGGCAAAGCTCTTGGGGTACTAATGGACAAAAAGTTGGACATGATCCAACACTGTGTACTCACAGCTCAGAAGACCAATTGCATCCTGGGTTGCAACAAAAGAAGTGTGGCCAGCAGGTCCAGGAAAGTGATTCAGACCACCTACACTGCTCTTGTGAGACCCCACCTGGAATACTGCATCCAGCTCTGGAGCCCTCAACACAAGGACATGGACCTCTTGGAGATGGTCCAGAATAAGGCCTCAAGGATGATCAAAGGGCTGGAGACAAGCTGAGACAATTGTGCTTGTTCAGCCTAGAGAAGGCTCAGGGGAGACCTTAGAGCAGCCATCCAGTACCTGAAGGGGACCTAAAGGAAAGCTTATGAGGGACTGTTTTCAAGGATGTGTAGTGACAGGATGAAGGACAATGGTTTTAAACTAGAGCAGGGTAGGTTTAGATTAGACATTGGGAAGAAGTTCTTTACTGTGAGGTTGGTGAGACACTGGAATAGGTTGCCCAGAGAGGTGGTGGAGGCCCCATCCCTGCAGACATTTGAGGTCAAGCTTGATGAAGCCCTGAGAAATCTGATCTCATTAAAGGTGTCACTGATTACTGCAAGGGGGTTAGACTAGATAACCTTTAAAAGTCCCTTCCAACCTAATGCATTCTGTGATTCAACGATTTCCATCCTCAGGTAGACGTCCAAGTACTTCATAGGAAACAGGGTCTTAGTATATATAGGAGTCACTTTGGAACATAAATGCTATTACCATTAAGTTCTCTGCTCTTTCCCTCAGATTTATTGCTGAGCATGACATCATATGTTCTGTAATATCACAACCTCTTTTCCAACCCCAGTCTACTAGATTTCGAGGGTTGAGGGGCAGATGGAGAGACAGCTGTGATGCTGTGCTAGCTCCAAAACACTGGTGTCGTATCAATACTGCAAAGCATTGTACAGCCTCCTATGAAAAAAGTTTACCTGATCCCAGCCAGTAGTTTATCTCTTATTTGGCAGCTGCATTAGATGACCTCCAGAGGTTAACATTTCTATGATTCTATGATTCCTTTCTTACATCCCAAAGTCCTGTGCTATATACTATCAGCTTTAATGATTTACTTTTACCCTTTTAGTACTGCATGAAGGTCATAAAATTGCTAAATATCCTCACTGTGACACCAAAATCCTCTTATTTAATGTTTCATTTACAGAACTGTGTGACCATAAATACTTTGACCGGAAATGATGAACTTCAAAACTCATTGGACAATATCCAGGTCAACAGAAAAAAATAACTACAAGATAATTGTACATTTACTGCTATCTTGCTTTTTAACTTGAAAATACTTTGGCCTAAATTTCTCTCTCTATTTCTCTAACATGCCTAGGGGGACACTATCTCATATTTATCTTTGCAGAGGAAATAAGAGAAATGTCTTTATTTGTTTTATAGCTGATGAAAAGACAAGACAAGAGACAAAAGAAGAGATGAGAAGAGACATGAGACAAGAGATGAGATGAGACAAGATGAATGGGTGAAAAGAAGATAGAAAAGAAAAATGAAGAAAGAAAAAGAAAGAAAAGGAAAGGGGAAAGGAAAAGGGAAAAGGAAAAGGGAAAAGGAAAAGGCACAAGGGAAAGAAGGAAAGGAAAAGGAAAATTAAAAGGAAAAGGACTCACCCCCTAATTTACAAGAAAATCATACTTTTTAGTTTAAGACAAACTGCTCTTTAGGAGTGCAACACCATAATGCCCGTGATGAAAAAAAAAATTCTGAAGCTTCTAAGAAATCCTCTGAAGCTTTTCTAATTATTACTGCCACATTGTTATCACCTTTTCATTTTCAATTCAAGTCACTCTTTAGTTCGTGAAAAGCTAGAATTTGACTTATCCATTTCCTACAGTTGGATACAGTTTGAAAATCCAGTTAATGATTTCTTTCTTCACGTTCATTTCACTGAAGCTATTCAAATTCTAGAGAATGAATGTCACTGAGGTTAGATTTGCACCCAGAAGTATAGATATCAGGTCATTTGAAACAGCACTCCAAACTCATGTTTCCTGACAGCAAAATAACTTCTAAAGGTATTTGGTAAAACCATCAAATTAAAATTACATTTCTGTATTATCTAAAATGCTGCTTTCCAAAGTTAGAAGTAGTATTTTTGCAACTCAGTTATTTTCTGGTATCAGCTTTCTTTCTGTTTTAACAAATATTGTCCTAAGACAGTGACATATCAAAACCTTTCTGTTGATATGTCCTCACAGGAGAACAGACATTTCATTTAAGCCTACGAGGCTTCTGAGTTAACTTGTAATATGCATTTGAGCTGTAAGAAGCTGGGGATGAAGACAGTTGTTTTCAACTAGGGTACAGCTGCAGTCTTTAAGACAGAGACTGCCCGGTTCCTCAACTTTGTGAGAAAACTTTTGGACTTTATCTTGTCTTCTACAGCACTGGAGAAAGCGAATGTCAAGGGGGGCTAGGAGTGGATACAAAAAAGAAAAAGTTATTTTTCACCACTATAAAGAAGAAAAGGTCAAGGACCCCTTGAGAGGGCCTTGATAGCAGAAACAGAAATTCATATTATGAAGTTAATTTATTACATTGGTTTCTTACATAAACTCATGGGAACATTTTACCCAATAACAATTACCAATTTTAGACAAATTTGCCAGTAACAGAGGTCTCAAAAGTCTAACCTTAAACTAATGAAATTTGGGTTAAGGAGAGTGTGTTTTCTAATGGAGAAAAATAACTCATTCAGTATTAAGTATCTATTTCACACTCAAGCTATGAATTCATGAGTAATGGACCAACTGATTTAGTTGCTCAATGAAGTATTTTCTTTTAGTTTTTGAAGACCTTTTCCTTTTGCATCTAAATTTTCTCACATGTGCTTTTCAAATTTTTAATGGCTGTTATTATGAAGAACTTTCTTTTCTTAATCAGAGAACAAATCTTGACTTCAGACTGCAGAAGGTACCAAAAATAGAAAGGGAACACTCTTTAGTGAACTACAAAAATTTTTCCCAGAGAAGATAAGGGCTAGAATTCAGCTCTGAATTTGGACATCAACATTTATTTGCAATGTAAGTGCGTACAAGTGTCCTTAGCATCTCTGTGCAGATCTAGTCATGACAGTTGGCAGTATTTAGACAACCTATCCTAAAGCTGATAACTTTACATAGTCTACTGACTAGATCTTTAAAATATTTTGAATAGGTCTTAATTGACTAGTCTAATTGATGTGTTGACACAGGCTGTAAAAATCTAAGTTCAGGTGTCTAAATCTGGAGCTGAATCCAATTTTTCACTAGGCCATGGAGTCATGAGTGTGCCACTGCAGATGCTGATTATAAAAAAGGCCTAGATGACTAGGAAGACTATGTGTTTTCTGACTAAAGTTTGAAGTCTGGACATAGTCCTTGGCAACCTGCTTTAGGTGTCTCTGGTTGACCAGGGACATTAGACCAGTTGACGCCCAGAGGTCCCTTCCAACCTCAACTCTTCTGTGATTCTGATGTGTACCACCTTAATCTCTTATAAAATGGTCCTCATTTGTATTGACTACATTCAATTTTATTTCACAAATTCTCTTCAAAATGTCTGAAAAAAAAATCCAAACATTTTACTCAAACTCAGAGTCTTGAGTAAAAGTTGCCTTTCATACCAAAGTCTGGTTGCCTGATCACATTAACTTTCATAGGCAATACCTCTCATAAAAGAGTTTGGGTTGGAAGGGACCTTTAAAAGTCCACGTGCCCTCTAATAAGCAGGGACATCTTCAGCTAGACCAGTTTGATCAGAGCCCTGTCCAACCTGGCCTTGAATGTTTCCAGGGATGGGGCATCTATAACCTCTGGGCAACCTGTAACAGTATTTCATCGCCATCATGGTAAAAAATTGTTTCCTTGCATCTTGTCTAAATCTGCACTCTTTTACTTTTAAACCATTACCCCCTTGTCCTTAAAACATCTATCCCTATCTTTCCTATAGGACCTCTTTAAGTATTGAAAGACATAATAAGGTCTTTTCAGAGCCTTCTCTTCTCTAGGCTAAACAACCACAACTCTCTCACCCTTTCTCCATAGGTAAGCTGTTGCATCCCTCTGATCATTTTTCACATCCCTCCCATGGACCTACTCCACAGCTGGATGCAGTACTCCAGGTGGGGTCATAAGAACAGAGCAGAGGGGCAGAATCACCTCTCAATATACTGGCAATATTTTGATGCAGCATGGGATATGGTTGGCTTTCGGTGCTGCAAGCACACGTTGCAAAGTCATCTCCATTTTTTATCCACCAATGCCCCTGAGTCCTTTTCCTCAGGGCTACTCTGAACACCTTCATCCTCCAGACTGTATTGATACTGGGATTTTTTCTGACCCAGGTTCATAGCCTGGTTCACAGATCTGGTCATCTTAATCTAGGTGGCCAAATGTAGTTTTCGGCAAATGTCAGGAAGATAATTCTCTTCCTTCTTACACTACCTAAATTAACCTAGTAAGGCAGAATTCAGCTGCCTAAACAGAAGTACCAAGTGCCACTGAAGTCTCTGTGAGGTAGTTGATATAACTCAGGATGATGCACATCTTATGAAGAAAATACTTGAGACCGGACAGTATAGTACTTACTATCTAAAATTGCATTAAGCTCTTACATCTAGCCATGGAACCGTGCTACCAGAGTTGCTAAACTTTCTGAAGCATAGACTGTCATTTATTAGTCTTGTTGATGTTGAAAACATGACATTAATTTTGACTAATTAGTGACAGGATCACAGTAGGGTTTACATGATAACATGCTCCCTTTAAACAACTGTGATGTCTCCAGGTGAACACCATGACTTTGAATAGGCTGTTGTTGCTGATTTTCTTCCTTCTCACTTCTAATAGTCTTCACAAAATTTTATTCAGATGCTATTCTATGTTTTACAAATATTCAGCCTGTAATATACTCTCTGTGGACATACATGAAAGTAAAATGCATTAGTCAGAATTGCTTAATTCTGAACAGAATCACCATGCATCCAATTTTGTTTTTCTTAGACAAAACACTTCTATTCCTTGTAGGCTCTAAATGTCAGCAGGTTGATGTCAGAATCAACCAAATAATGACCTATACAACACATAGGTTTGACTTACTCTAAAGACTTAGGGTTTCCTGTTTGTTTTTGCGAAGTGTTGCTTATTATTCCGATACATGTTTCTCTTCCATATATCTTTGCCTGACCTTGCTTTGTGAAAGTAATCAAGAATAGATTTTTAATATGTAATTTATTCCTAATGTCTCCAGTATGCATATCACCATATTATTCCTGACTAGCATCATTCGTGAAGAAATGGAGGGTTCCTGCACATAAGGTTCATATGAGCCCAGGTTTTCAAAAGTACCAGTATGAAGAACATTGACAGGTGTTTTTCACAGAGATTTATTAAGTCTGACTTCTGGAATTGGTTCAGCTATTTTTTCGTGTTATCTGAGAATAAAGTGCACTCAATGTGACATGATACTTGGTGACTAGAGAGTTCAGTGATTGCCATCACATGCCAAAATGGTCTCTACAGTAAATTTAAACATATTACATGACCATTAGAATGAAAAATGCCCAGTAACATTTGTAAGAATTTAATTATTTCAGGAATCTCTCCAAATGGTCAAGTACAATGACAGTTACTACCTTCCAGCTTTTTAATATCATTTCTTTAATTTTACTTCAGAGAGCCAAACAGCTTATTCAGAGCACTCTTCTATAATATGAAGTCAATCTTCATCTCCAGTAGGTTACACAAATTTCTTGATCATCCTTTCTCTTTTAAATGCCACTTAAACTCCCTCTTAAATGTATCTTCTAAGGCAGTTTTTCTAGTGACTTGAAAGGATTTAGGACAACACCACCTGTGCCTCCATCTTCCTCACCATCTTCAAGGTTACATGTTTTTTGTTGGAAAGTGGGTGAAAATAAGAATGCAAATTACTAAAACATGCTTTGTTGTTCTTTCCATTCCTCTTAGGTCTCTTAAGGCAATGATTCTGAGGTGTCAAATCTGGATGTCAAAAGACATCACCGAACCAGCTGGTAATCCTGTCTGGTCCTGTGCTGTTCAGGGATCTCAGCATGACATTGCACATGAGCTAATTAGTGTTGCCTTTCCTCCAGACTGACAGGTGCTGATGTGATTCTGCAGCTTCCAGTCTAGATGAGTTACACATGGTATTAGCTTAGGTTTGTGCTTTGGCAGTTTATGCTTTGCTCTACCTGTGGTAGATCTTTATGTACAAACTAACTTGCTTCCTGATAGGTTTTCCATTGTTTTATTTTCTAGGTGAAAATAAAGGTTCTCCAGAAATTAGATCAAATGGATACTCAAGCAGATGGTCCTCATGTTGATTATATACATTATAATTGGCAGCTTGATTACCAATGTCATTAGGTAACCACAATTTCAGTTCTCCAGGGCAATGATTATTGTCCTTCTTTCTCACAGGCAGAAATGAGAAGAAGTTGGACACAAGGAGAAGAGAGAAATACTTGATTATGAGAACAATACAATTCCACTCTAAAAATATTCCAGAAGAGTAGAATCTGAACTTAGCTTGCACTTCATATTAAAAAAAAAAGGAAAAAAAAGAGTTGTAAAAGTTTCAACATTTATAGTCTTACATATATATTATTTATGTATAAATATTTCTATTTATACATATATTTAGATGCAGAAACATAATTTCCCAGGCTTCTCCTGTTTAACTTATTTTTAATGTCATTGTTCTGGTTCACTTGGTCAGTGAATTTATACTAAAACTATGTTTAAAAGTATTTCTCCTTTCTTGTGCATATAGTCTTCCTAATTATAGAATATTTCCAGGTAGTTTACACCCTTCCCAATATAGGTCTGTACTTTCATTCTCATGCTGATTTAATAAATTGTCTTAACTATTTTATTTTTTTCTCTCTCTCTTCTTACTCTTCCTTTCTTTACTGTCAATTTTAATCTGTATTTTGAGCCCAGGAAAGATTTCCCTAGAGTAGCAGCAAAAATGGTATTATGAATATTCATAGATTGCTATGATGTTGGAGTTTTAAAATAGAACTGACTATTGTCATAGCAATGCTTATTCTCCCTATTATAAAATATTCAGTCTTGCCTATAGTTGATCTTCAATATCTAGTGCTCTGGGCCTTTTTGTAACATTTTTTCTAGTCTAACTTATTAATTACCTCATGCCATACCAAGACATTGCAATTTAGGACTTTAATAGCCTCTTTTCTCCCTCAGCTAGATGATATAAGAAAATAGAAAAAAAGAAAAAAAAAGATATTTTGTCTGCTTGTAGATCAAAACTGGAGTGGTCACTGACTACAAAATCCACGTTTGGGGGTTTTTTGCCCATCAGTTTCTATCGCCATCACTAACCAGAAATGATTTCTTTCCAAACATTTCTGTCTTTTCAACCCTTCATTTCTGACACCTAGTCTGGGGAGACTGTTTGCTCCATCCTATCACATAAATTTGATTTTCTATTCCTAAAATGAAAACCACTTTCATGTTTGAAATAATGGATTAAACTATAGAGGTCAGAGGTTGCTGCTTAAATGCCCTGGAAGCCAGAGCCTTCTTTTTCTTCCTTCTTCCTCACCCATCAGCTGTTACGAGTTATGTAGTACTAGCACTGGGAGACCTTCTGCTTTAGGCATATTATATACCTGATAAAAATTAAAGCATCTCTACCAGAGAACTTACCAGAAGAAAGGCAATAAATGAGTAAACATAGGGGAACAAGGCAAACAAAGTAACAATGAAATATTGTGTTTAATGTAACATAGAGAAATACTGAAGAACCAGCTGCTTCTAGTTAAAGCTTGGCCTTCCTGCAAGTTTTGCAACCATAAAGAGTGCTGTATGGTTTTAAAAGGACTGTTGTTCCCATATCTAGAGATCAGTTCAGTTGCCTAAACACAAATGACAAGTATTTGTGGTTTCTTCTCTTTCTGCTATTTAGGTGCAGAACTCATGTCAATGCTACATTTATCATGATGGACAACAAAATGCAGTTAAGGAGAAACTCTAATGTTACAGCACTTTGTTAGATTGCAGTGTTTATTTAGATTAACATTTTATCTGGAAAGTTTGGAATTTTACAACAGTATACTTTCTTTCCAAAAACTGCTAATACACGTATCTGTGACTAGTTTTACTCCTGGGACTTTGAGTTGGCTATAAGTCATGCAGGGTATAGTAACTTGCAGTTCACATACGACAAGTAAAGACATTTCAAGCCCTTACTTTAGCAGACAGAAATATCTTTGCAATTGAAGTTGGACTAAGGGGAGAATGAGTCTCACAGAAAACAAAGTAATGAGCCCATGGTTGAACAGGTTATTGAAGTCATTGGGATGAATAGTGGCTGCTGCAGAAAAGGAAACAGAAATGTAGATATCTGTGGTGCTAAAAGTAAACAATATGTAAAGCATTATTTTATTAAAGCAAATAATGAAGATATACACAGATTAAGCTCTTTCTTCTTCTCATTATGGTCCTACTAATCAACATGACCAATAATGTCTGATTCGTCTAGGCAAACTGAAGACAAATTCTAATGAAAGCTATCATACTTCTGAACTAACAAATAGTCATTTGGACTGAAAATAATTTATGGCTACAGTTACCAGATTTGTGTGTTAGTGTTTTTAATCTTTTTCTTTCTGTTTAGGGAAAAAAAAAAATCGCAACCACAAATAATGACTGCCAGGGCAGGAAAACTGCAATACATCTGCTGTAAGATGTGGAGGAACTTGAAATGCAGAGGACACACAGATTTTCTGTCCAAAAAATTTATGTAATAAACAGTCCTCTTTCAATATTGATGTGAATACAAGCATGTAACATGCAAATTAAACTTGCTTTCTGCATACAGAAAAAGGCTGAATTATTAGGGTGTTATTCAAGCACTTTGGATTTGAGTCTCAGTTATTCAAAGGACTATTTCTGTGACTTTATATGGAACAAACAATCTTTCGTTTGCCTCCTGTTGTAAAATATAGATGAGAAATCCACACTGAATATCATATGACATGCCACAAAGTGCCAAGAGGAAACAAGGTCAAGAAAATGGATATCACAATAGAGAGAATGACAGGTGGAAACTAAAGGCTAAACTGAAGGTGTTTTCATGACAATAAGGGAAAAATAAATATGTTTATTAAATAATTTCTAAAGAGATTTAAAAAAAAAGAGAGAAACTGTTACTGATAGTAAACACAGGAACTACATGCCATGATGAACAGATAATGTGAAAATCAGAAAGTTATAGAATTGTTGTGGTTTGGCATGTACAGGTTCTGGTGGAGGAGGGTGGCTGCAGGGTGGGTTCTGCAAGAAGCAGCCAGAAGCTCTCTGCAGGCCTGACAGAGTAAACAGCAGCCAGCCCAAGGCTGGACCTGCCGCTGACCAAGGCCGAGCCCATCAGCGACAATCATAATGCCTCTGTGAATCATATTTAGGGGAAAATAAACACAAGCTTATTGCCACCAGAGAGGAGAGTGAGAAGAGGCAAGTAACTATGCAGGCACCAAGGCCCGTGAAGAAGCAGAGGAAGCACTCCAGGCGCCAGAGAGCAATTCCTCTGCAGCCCATGCAGAAGCCCCATGCTGGAGCGGGTGGAGACATGGAAGACACTGTGACCCACATGGGAGGACCTGGCAGGACCTGCAACCTGTGGAGAGAGACAGAGGGGCCCACACCAGAGCAGGTGTGCTGGGGAGACTTGTAACTGCATGAGGTACTAGGCTGCAGTAGCCTTATGTTAAGAAACATAAAACTAGTTAAATTTGAGTGTCACGATCTTAGTTATAAAATGTCTTTGCTGGCTGTTAAATCAACCCAATAGGATACTACAAGCTTCTGTCAGTAAACAGCATTTATTTGAAGAAATGTCCTGGTTTCAGTCAGGATGGAGTTAACTTCATTTGTAGCAGCGGATGGAATGCTGTGTTTGAGAGTTAAAATGAAAGCAGTGCTGATAACACCCTGATGTTGTTAATTGCTGTCAGACAGTCAAGGACTTTCTCAGCTCTTCGTATTTCTCTATTCATGAGAAAGGAGGAGCGAAGCCAGGACAGGTGACCTAAACTGGCCAAAGAGAGTATTCCACCCCAATTATGTCCTGCCCAGGATATCGGGGGCTGACGGGAGGAAGAGCAGGGGCGGCTCCGGGACGCGTGGTTCTTGGGGGACGGTCGGGTTCTGGGACGGCTCTGGGTGGCACGGCCTGAGTTGTGGGTTTGGTGAGAAACTGCATTGTGTATCAACAGCTTCATATATTTTTGCTCTAAAGTCCTGTTAGCATTGTTATATTTTACCTTTCTGTTATCTTAGTAAACTATCCTTATCCCAACCCACAGGCGTCTTAATTTCTTGGTTTGGGGTTATTTGCTCCTTCCTTTTCCCTTCCCTTGCCTCTCACCCCCCCTTTCCCTCTTCCCCTGCTCTTTTCCTTTAAGGAGCAGGCAGCTGCGTGGATCTCGGCTCTCAGCCGGGGTAAAACCACGACAAGAAACTACCTTGAAATGGTAACTTCAGTTTACACAGAAGACAAACTCCTTGAAGGTGCAGTTGGAAAGTTGGAAAGTTTCTCAAACAGAAGTACAAAAAGCTGTAGCTTAGCTCCTAGGTACTGTGTTGGTTTTTTTGCTTGGATTTTATTTTCACTTGTAGAGACAATTATTCAACATTGTAATTTTCAGTTCTCATGTTTGTACACGTGTTGACATACCCTCGAGCATAAAGAAAACCTCTGCAATATATTATAGCAGAACATACTTGAATATCTATCAAAAAGAACAATTATCAATAACTAAGGTTACAGTCTTTGCTTTCCTAAAATGGAATTTTAATTAGGCAGGGGTAAAAATACTTAATTCACTATGTGAGAGTTTTATACATAAAACACTCCTTTTTAACTGTAATAGTCACTTTCATACAAGCTGCTTAGTAGCTCTGCTTATGACCCCGAAACAACATCAGCTTCACATATACAGAACATCAAAATCCCTGCTTGCTTCAGGTGGATTTTTCTGTTATCACTGCTCCCAGAGTGGCCTGTTAAGCTGGATAAATATGCTATATTTTCCAGTTCATAATACAGTTGTTAAAGGAGATGCATTAAAATTACTATCTGCAAATCATCCATTTTTACAAGGTGCATAAAAAAAAGACATCAAGAGAATTTGCAAGTAATTAAAGTGCTTTGTGATTTTTTTTTCTTTTGTAAAACTGAAATGTACCTCATTTTGTGATTGGTATGAGTTTGCAATGGCAATCTACTGCTTACACATCTATACTGCTATTTGCAACAACTTTCACTTCTTATTCTTCTGCATCCAGGTAGTCGGGACTGTCACAAAATGTTTAAATTATTTCTTGATTAAAAAAAGTCCTCTTCTTTTTACAAAAATGCTATTTTTTTCTTTCTGTATATGTCTTTCAATCTTCTCTTTCTTCCATTACCTTGTCTAATAGCTGATATTCACTGAAACAGATTCACCTTGGAATGAGTCTAAATATTTCATAAGCTTGATTTAATTGCTTTCATTTCCAATAGCTTCTGTAATGAGAGAACACTCTTTTTTATAGAAACTCTATTACCACTTGGTGGATAAAGAATGTTCTGGATGGTTGCACTCAAAGATTTGTGGTCAATAGCTTGATGTCCAAGTGGATATCAGTGACAAGTGGTGTTTCTCAGGGGTTGGTATTGTTACGAGTACTGTTTAACAACTTTGTCAGCAACATGCATAGTGGATCAAGCACACCCTCAACTACTTTGCCAATCACACCAAGCTGTGTGGTGCAGACAGCGTATTGGAAGGAAGGGATGCAATCCAGAGGGACCTTGACAGGCCTGAGAGATGAGCCCACGTGCACCTCATGAAGTTCCGCAAGGCCAAGTGCAAGCACCTGTTTTGTGAGTTTGTGATTCTGTCCTGCAGATCAAAATCCTAAGCACAACCCTAGGGTGGTCAGAAAATGGATTGGGAGCAGCCTTGAGCAAAAAGACTTGGAGATATTGGTAGGTGAGAAGCTCAACATGAGCAAGCAGTGTGTCCTAGCAGCCCAGAAGGCCAACCATATCCTGGGCTGCATCAAAACCAACATAAACAACAGGTTAATGAAGGCACGTCCCTCCCTCTACTTCACTCTCATGATACCTTACCTTGTGTAATGCATCCAGCTCTGGGAATCCAAACAGAAGAAAGATATTGATCTGTTGGAGTTAAGTCCAGAGAGAGCCACAAAGATGGTCAGAGGGCCGGAACACCTCTGCTATGAAGACAGACTGATAGAGTTGGGGTTTTTCATCCTGGAGAAGAGAAGGCTCCAGGAACCTTGTTGCATCCCTCCAGTACCTGATGGAGCCTACAGGAAATATGAAAAGGGACTTTTTATAAGGAGTATTAGTGATAGGATAAGGTATACTGGCCTTAAAATGAAGTAGGCTAGATTTAGATTAGATAAAAGGAAGAAATTTTTGCACTGTGAAGGTGGTGAGGCACTGTCACAGGAACATGTGTGATAATTAGTGAAGGTATTTTATTGAAAAAAAGGTACACAGTTAAGGAAACTTCCAGGGTGGAATTTGATTTGATATGCAAGGTGATTGTTCGATAAATAACACAACCTGCAGCCTTAAATCCTGGCAACACTGGGGAAGCTTTGAGTGCTAACTCCAAGAGAAACAGCACAGAAAGTGGAGTGGAGATACTGTGATCGTGCTTTGTAATAGTACCACAGGGATGGAAACTTGATGGTACTATGGAACTGATAAACTGCACAGTCGTTACCCTGAATCTGCGGTTTCCAATTTGTTTTATCAAAATCATGTCCTTCGGTTGAACCCTATAATCTCATTATAAAACCAAAACACACCTCCACCTCCAAAGACTACATGCCCTGAGGTAAGACCACCCTTCTCTGAGCATGCACTCTGAATTTCTGTAATCCTATACATTTAAAAGTGAAGCAAGAAAATCTTATACCAATCATAACAGAGGTATGTATGATTAGAATCACTCAATCTCCACCTGAAAGTAAAAAATTACATCCCAGGGCTCAGTCCTGGGCTCAGTTTTGTTCAGCATCTTTATCAATGACCTCGACGAAGGTATTGAATGCTCCCTCAGGAAGTTTGCAGATGACACTAAACTAGGAGGAAGTGTTGATCTGCCTGAGGGTAGGGAGGCTCTTCAGAGGGATCTGAACAGACTGGAGCTGAGACCAATGGGATGAAGTTTAACAAGGCCAAGTGTAGAGTGCTGCACATGGGACATAACAACCCCATGCAGCACTACAGGCTTGTGGGAGACTGGCTGGAGAGCTGTCAGGCAGAGAATGACCTGGGGGTGTTGGTTGACTGCAGGCTGAATATGAGCCAGCAGTGTGCCCAGGTGGCCAGGAAAGCCAATGGCATCCTGGCTTGTATCAAAAATAGTGTGGCCAGTAGGTCTCGGGAGGTAATTTTGCCCCTGTACTCGGCATTGGTGAGGCCGCACTGTGTCCAGTTCTGAGCTCCCCACCATAAGAAGGACATTGAGGTCCTTGAAAGAGTCCAGAGAAGGGCAACCAGGCTGGTGAAGGGGCTGGAGGGCAAATCCTATGAGGAACGGCTGAGGGAGCTGTGGATTTTTAGCCTGGAGAAGAGGAGGCTGAGGGGAGACCTTATCACCACCTACAACTACCTGAAGGGAGGTTGTAGAGAGGTGGGCGATGGTCTCTTCAGCCAAGTAACAGGAGTTAGGACAAGGGGACATGGTACAAAGCTGCACCAGGGCAGTTTTAGATTAGATATTAGAAAAAAAATTACTGAAAGAGTTGTCAGGGCCTGGAACAGGCCACCCAGAGATGTGGTTGAGTCACCTTCCCTGCATGTGTTCAAGAAAAGGGTAGTTGAGGTACTTAGGGATATGGTTTAGCTTAGGATGGGAATAGTTGGACTTGATGATCTCCAAAGGTCTCTTCCAACCTTGTGATTCTGTGATTCTGTGATTCTGTGGTAGTAGAAGGGGGTGTTGGAGAGGATAATGCAGGTAAGCCAAGAGCACATTGCTGATTTCTGGGATGAACCTCTTCTGTCCCCCATAGAGGCACCTACTGGGTGAGATTTGAACACTTGTCTATACCTCATGCCCTCCTGGGAAACTTAGAAATCTTGATAGAGTTATTTAATAATTTAATAGATTTGCAGTTGACTATATTATTAATATTTTTTGAACTTGCATGTGCTTTGCGGACAGTGCATTTATTACCAAAAGTCCAAAAGAACCTGCACATCTAATGCTTCAATAAACTTCACCATTCATTAATCTAACCTTAAGAGGTCTCATTGGACACAACCAAATTCCTTATGTGTAGCTGTGGTAGGCCATTGAGTATTACTAGACTGAAGGTACCTTGTAGTATTAGTGCACCTTCAATCATGGTAACTCAATGTATTGAATGCAACTGGAATTTTAGTGCTGAATGAGTATCACTCAGAATCTAAGCCCAGCAGCCTCAAGACCCTCTTATATCTGAGAACAAGCTGGAGCACAATGGGGTTTAATTTCTGTCAAACTTCTTTGCCCTTTAACATGACAGTTGCCCAGAGAAGGTGTGGGTGTACCATCTCTGGCAAGTTTCAAGGCCAAGTTGGATGGGGCTTTGCACATCCTGGTCTACTGAAGGGTGTCCCTGCCCACACTAAGGAGTTGGAACTAGATGGTCTTTGATGTCCTTTCTAACCTAAACTA
Organism: Gallinula chloropus; assembly: GCF_964237585.1. Classification (NCBI taxonomy): domain Eukaryota; kingdom Metazoa; phylum Chordata; class Aves; order Gruiformes; family Rallidae; genus Gallinula; species Gallinula chloropus. The sequence goes on from NC_140085.1 coordinate 201,477,759, forward strand.
TTATGGGATTCTATGACTCTGTGACATTTTAGACATAATTTATTTAGATTTTAAGGGTGAATAAATAGAATCACAGAATCATAGATCTCTAGAGTTTTTTCCCTGAAGCCTGTTAATTTTAAATCTGCAATATTTGTTTCTTTTGCATATCGTAGATGCAATTCAGGCTTAAAAAAACAATGTTGCAAGAATATGTTCTCCCTTACCTGTTTCTATTTGTAAGGTATTCACTATTACCTACTCCATTATGGACAATTCTACTTTCCATAGACATTTTTAACATACTGAACTGAGGCAAAAAAAAAAAAAAAAGAGAAAACTTTCCATGACCTAATAATAAAATATCATATTTACTTATTTCTGAATATTGTTTGGTTTAATTTTATTATAAATGTTTTATTGAAATGAAGCTTAAAAAATGCAATGTATTTCAGTCTCTCCTTTTATTTTTTTTTCAGTCAGAAAATAGTAAATGGTATTAAAACTTGCAGCTATGTCTAAAATTCTATACCTTTTTTGAAACTATTAAATGATATTTTCTAATCTTTCAATGTTTTCCATGTGCATGTGTATGTGTTCAGATTATATATTTAGCCATAAATATACTTAGCCATAAATTCAACCAGCCAGATGAAGTGATACTTTGCTTATTGATGCCTGTAACAATATGGAGAACATGCATGATTGTCCTGAAAAGGAAAAAAACATTATAATTAAAAAAAGTAAACCTACTGTAATTTAGGAAATGAGAAGAAAAATCACAAGGAAAGGTAAAGGCAAGCAGCATATTTAAATAAAATTCAAAGTGACCTATTAAGTTTTATGCAAAACACAAATTCATAAAAAAGTTAGAATTTTTCTGTTGACAAGAACAACAAATTAATCACTAATATGGCACAAACAGATATACATGTTTATACCCATATAATTGGTCTGATATGCAGATTAATATGCAATTGGGTTTTACAGCAAAAAATATCAAAATATTATGATTTTCCCTGCATTTTTTTTTTTATTTCATCTTAGGATATTTAAGCAGAAGTTGATATCCTAAAACATCCAAATCTTATTATCCACAATGTTTTTTTCAATTGCATAGAGATAGCTATAAACACCATCTATGCAATAGAACCATGTTTCTTTCATGGGCTCATCTCTCAGAGTTCAGAAGTTGAGAGTACATGCACTACATCATTTCTCCGTCTCTCCCTCTCATTATATTAATATTTTTTAATATCTCACAGCAATTCTGAATGGGTATGTTTGGGGCTGACATGTAAAAAATATGACCCAACAGTATTACGAACATGCAGACAGATTCTATATGCTAAACATTTATAGTATATGTCATTCAACAAATAATCCTTCTTTTAATGAGAAAATATTGCTCATATGCCTTGCATCAAAACAATTCCTGAATTGTGGTAAGTAGTATAGAACCATAGCAAATAGTAGACAGACATTTTATATTATGGTAGTAAGCATAAATAAGTACAAATTTCATACTAAAATTTAAAAATAATTGACTGAAAAAAATGTGAAAAATGGGTACTGAATTAAAAGTGAAAACATAAAACCTAACACCCCCACCCTGCCAAAAAGAATCTTAATTACTTACATTCAAATAATTGTGAACTTTTGAAAAAACAATTAAAAAAACCTCTATTATGACTCATATATACAGTGTAATTGAAGATTCCCTCCTGCTCCCCTTTCCTATTCCTCTTCTCCCTGTTTGTGTATTGCATTAACAGTTCATCGCTACAGTATTTGAAAATATTCTGAGAACTTTTGAAAACACATTTGGAGAATTTTTGAGAACTCGGTGTTTATTTTGTAATTATTTTAGGCATAAAAATAGAGAAGGGAAATTAAAAGAAAGAATGCTTCAAAAGAATTAACATTAGAAGAAACTATGCTTACTAAATTGTTCTCAATTAATTATAGCAATCTCTTCCACACTGATAGCTACTGAAATAATAAACATTTTATGGAAAAAATAATTTGAGACACGGAGTGTACCTTGTAACACACGTGCTACGTAAATCATGCACCAGTTCCAGTAATTACTCCCACACTATTAAGCATAAATTGTAGTTTATTTCAAGCTTTACCCTGACATAAGATATTCTAAATGATATGCAGGTAAAACACTATAAAAACAGTTTGAGTGTAATATTTTTAAACTAAACCATTAACTTAAAATTGGGACCTTGTTAATTATTTCTACTATAAAGAGAAAGTGACTATGGAGTTCCTGGTGCAATGTGAACATATTCCCAGTCTTTGGTAATTGTCTCATTTGGAGTTTTTGGGGGGTTTGCTATTTTTTTTTTTAAATATTCATTTATTTATTTATTTTATATTAATATTTATTTGTTTATTTATTTATTGGGGGTTTTTTATTATTGTTTTCTTGAGGGACGGTTGTAATTCAAACCATCCCCATATCTGTCTCTGTGAAAGTGTGCATAGTAAAGTTCATGGAAATCTCAAAGCATATATCACAGGTTAAGAAGGATTATAAAACATGTCAGAAGGATGGATTTTATACAAATGCCTTGATCACCTGTTGCAGAGCTTCTTTAAAATCTTGATTGCTAGCCAATGTTGTTTGGAAATGTGACATCATCTTATTTTGGTATTCTGTGTCAGGTAGAAAAACAAAAAGGGTTTGGGACATAAGTTGCTATTGTCCTGACTAGCAGATTCATACATATCTCAAATGCTATTTTAATATTATTTCATAAAAAGCTGTTAAACCTACTAGTCTGATGACCACCGTATAACAATACTTCGCCCCAACTCCAGTTGTGGTAGGGCCCAGAATAACATAATTTATATAACTCCAAGCAGAAGGAAAATGAAATAACTTAGAGTTATATGTGAACAAGGCTAAAATGTGATGATATTTCATGTTCCCAGAAGTATTTAGTTTCAGCAGGGTTTTCCTACAGCTTCCTGTGAACCACCAGTTTAGCCAGAATAATTCTGTCTCTAAGCTTCCCCATGGGAACAAACTCAAATCCTTTTCTCCTTGTTCCTGCTGTCTGAAACTCAATGTAAACACAGATATCACAAAAAAACAATCAAATGATAACCTTAATTGCTGTGAAACTCTGTGAAATTACTTGGATAGAGAAGCTCATCTTCTACTATCTTTTGAGTTTTGGGGTGTGTTTTGTGCATTAATGTCTGTTGTATTTTCTCCACCATAGAATTTAGCAAGTAGAGCTTTCTATATTCCAAAACCAGTTTTTCTAAAGTAAATACTAAGAATTAAGTATACTTACGTTATAAATTAATTATGCCATCCATATTCAGTGTTCACATTGATTCATATCTATGAGGGTATAAGGATACAGATAAAACAGATCCTGTATTAGATTGATTTCTACAATTGGAAAAAAAAATGGAGGTCACGTCCTAGGTTCACACACTTCTAGTCTGCTTTGAAATAGAAGCAGTAGCTTTTGAAGGGCAATAAAGGTTCAGCACAGTTGCTTGAAGTGTAATTTACTGCTTCTCTATAAGACAGTCAAGTAGAAAGGATGACAGACATTGATAATGCAATGGAAGGGTGACAGCAAAGCAGATGAAAGACGTTAAGGTTACGTAAAAGAGAAACAGATGTAAACCCACCTAACCTGCAACACTGCAGGGTTGGCCTACGGTGAGACATGTGTAACATAGGGAAGGTACTATATCTTGCGTCCATGACTGAGGGTATTTTTGACTTGCTACAACAGTTCCATGTCTCTCTTGTAATGGGGACACCAGAAGTGGACACAGTACTCCAGGTGTGGTCTTGTCAAAGTGGAGCAGAGGGGAAGAATCACCTTTCTTGACCCTCTGGTCACATCCCTTATGATGCAGCCCAGGATGTGGTTGGCTTTCTGGGTTTCAAGCACACATTGCCTGCTCATGTTGAGCTTCTCATTGACCAACACCCCGAAATGGCTCTCCTCAGGGCTGCAATCAGTCCATTCTTTGCCCAGCCTATAGTTGTTTTGGGATTACCTCAACCCATATGCAGGACCTTGAACTTGAACTTGCTGAATTTCATGAGGTTCACATGAGTCCACCTCTCAGACCTGTCAATGTCCCTCTGGATGGCATCACTTCAGTCCAGTGTTGCTTGCATCACACAGCTTGCTCTCCTTGGAAAACCTGCTGAGGGTGAATTTGATCCATGTTGCTAACAAAGATGTCAAACAGCACTGGTCACAATATCAACCCTTGAGGAATGCTACATGTCACTGATTTCCTCTTGAACATCATTCCACTTGGAATCTGGATCGTGAGAGCTTGGTTGCTTTTAAAAGAACAATTGCTCATTTAGGGCTGATCTTTTTTTTTATCCTATATCAGATGTCTATTTGAGCCTGCTTCAGTGTTTTGTGGTTGTTCAGCTTCACTTACACAGATGTCCTTGAAGGCACTACATTTTTCCTTGGAGGGTGCCATTTGGAATGTAGTAGAGGAGATCTGACAATGTATTTCTAGATATGACTAGCATTTCTTTAATAACTTTTAGCATTTGTTTAAGGTTATGGTTGCATGTGATTACTAGGGGTATGTTACCTGTGGGGTTTTTTGTGGTTTTTTTTTTTTTTTTTTTAATGTATGTTTCCATATATTTCTTTGGGAGGTCATTGAAAGAGAATCCATAGAATAGCTTAGTGTTGTTTTCTTTTACTCAGATGAGCTGGGTATCTCAAGTAAATGCTTTAACAGTTTGGCTGTATTTTTGGATTTTTTTTTTTCAGATATTTACTGGCTTTCTGATGTGCAATATATGTAGCAGTTTGTAGTAAAAGTTTGTAGTTTGTCATTTCTTATGCTGCTCCTGTTTGAATTAATAGCAGGCAAACTGTCACTGAGGTTGATGCAGGAACATGGCAGAACTGAACGATGGAGAGATGATAGCTATTGCATTTGTGATAAAAATTGGAAAGACAACGTTAACACAGTTGTTACAGATGCCACCTAGGTATGATAGCTACACTAAAATATAGTTAATCAGAATTAGTTCCTTTAAATGACTCATGGAATTACAGGCATATTGTGAACTACTTCTGTGCATTATCTTGATGGTAGTAGCTGTGCAGTCTGGTGAAAGTGTCAAGGTAAATTTTCTTGTGGATAAGAACATATTGGATGAATAACTCACTGTGTTTAACTTGGAATTCCAGGTGCTGGCTCATAGTTGTTGCTGTGTTACACATAACACATGAGTCAAATTAATAATCACATTATTTTTCCTGCTATTCAAGAAAATGGGACATCCCACCACTAATGAAAGTAAAATTGGACTTTGACATTTAATAAATTTACAGTTCTCCATTTGATATAGTTCTTGCAGGGTACCTTTTAATGTATCAACAACTGTGAATACAATGTGGAAATCACTTGCTCCTCTTTCAGAATGAAAGCCAGAATCATTAATTGTTTACCCAAAATTAAGGATATGCTTTGGCAATCAGATCTCAGTGAAGTAAGATTTTTCACTACAAAGGCCTTCAAGTTCGCTACCAGCATCAGGACACTACTGAATAATCTCATTGAAGAGAAAAGAGCATTTAAAACATTCATAAATTCTTCTATTTAGAGCTTACTCAGCTCCCACTAAAGTGAATACAAATGTCTTAGAATTTGAAGATCTCTGGATTGCAGCCATACTGATGACAACTACATCTAAGGCCACTTCATTTCTCTCCTTAAACTAGTGTGTCATGTGTCTATTCATTTTGTAACCCGTACTCTTCATACATTTAAAAAACAAATTAAATTCAATAGGGTAGATATGATTATGAACATATTAGGAAAGCAATAAATGTTCTTTACATCTATATATATCTGTGTTTATATATATAGATATATCAGGGAGAGAAGAAAAGAGGAAAAGAGTATAACATACTTTTAGAATGTCCACAGTGTAGACGGTAGTTACATAGTTATATAATCAATAAACAGAGTAAGAAAGGATGTCAGAAACACTAATATAGTATTGTGAGTTTTGTAACTGGCCATTAATAGAAAGCTCTTTTACCACCAGAATGAAAGGGTCAAAGTGAATCTACATTCCAGGCTGCAATAAACAGGACATTTTAAATCTACTGTTATCTACCCTACATTAGAGACTGTTACCCTTCTTAAGGATTTGTCCTTTGAATAAAACATTAAATCAGTCTTCTCTGTTTCATAGGTATTATGGATAACATAGCATGACTGAAAGGAGAATAATAATGATTAGAAATCTCCAAAGACTATTGACTTGATGCTTATCAACTGTAGATAGTTTATAAACTGTACATAGCAGTTTATAAAGATGTTGACATCAAAACATAATACACAAAAAGGAGTGGAACTCGATCTATAAAGAAGACATGGTATAAACCAGGAAAATTCTAAAGCAGCTAAGTGATGTTCTGTGTTCAACGTGTTCTACTGACTTTCAAAAGGATTATTTTTTGGTCATTTTTAATATTTCTATCTAGCAGAAACAGGTGGGAAAATGGTGAAAACAAACACATTTTAGAACACTGAAAAGAGATTAAAAGAAATGTTAGGCAGAAGTCCGAGTGATTGTTTGTGCAAATCTAGCCTACCTCATAAACAGAAGATGAATTATTTACTTGTGTTCCACTGTCATATCTGATGCTGTATGTATTCGTGCTGTAGTTCATTAAGGATATGCAGGGAGACCTCATTGCAGCCTTCCAGTACCTGAAGGGAGCATACAAACAGGAGGGGAATCAACTTTTTAAAAGGGTAGACAATGGGGGGGCAAGGGGAATGGACTAAACCTAAAGGAGAGAAGGTTTAAATTAGATATTAGGGGGATGTTTTTTACCGAGAGAGTGGTGAGGTGATGGAACAAGCTACCCAGAGAGGTGGTGGATGCCCGATCCCTGGAGGTGTTCAAGGCCAGATTGGATGGGGTCCTAGGCAACTTTGTGTAGACCCAGGCCTGGAGGTTGGTGGCCCTGCCTGTGGCCTGGTGGGCCTTTCCAACCCATGCCATTCTATGATTCTATGATTCTATGATACTGTTCTTTCCTAAAAGTTAAATTTATAAGCTTGCAAAAGAGGTTGCATGTATTTGCTATCATGATTCTTGATAACTACTGCCACAGTTTTGCGTAGCTGGGTGCTGGGAGAGAATGGGGGCTGCAGAAAATGGCTGCTGTAAGAAGCAGCTAGAAGCTCTCAGCAGACCCCAAAGAGTAAACATTGGCCATTTCAAGGCCACAGATGCTGCTGACCAAGACTGAGCCAATCGGCGATGGTCACAGCGCCTCTGTGAATCACATATAGGAGAAAAAAAAATACGCAAGCCCCTGCATTTTCCCATCAGAGAAGGGAGTGAGAAGATTTAACTAGTTGTGCAGACACCAAGGCCAGCGAGGGCGGAGGAGAAGGCGCCCTAGGTGCCAGAGAGAATGATGCTCCTGCAGCCCATGGAGAAACCCATGGTGGAGTGGGTGTCCTGTCCCCCCCCGCCCCGCAGCCCATGGAGAAGGCCAAGACCGCACCTGTAGTCCATGGAGACATAGAGGAGATGCTGTGACCTCCATTGGAGCAAGCCTCTGCCAGCACTTGCAGCCCATGGAGAGAGACAGAGACACAGAGATGAGAGAGAGAGATTTCCGCTGTAACAGTTTTGATGGGGGGAGGAAGGTTTGCGACTCCATGGAGGACTGGGACTGAGAGACATTGTGATTTATGACTGCCTGCCATAGCAGTGATTCACTGTGGGGCAGCTGGTGAAGAGCCCTGTGGGAAAGAACTCACGTTGGAGAAGTTCGTGGAGGACTGTTTCCTGTGTGTGGGACCCCCACAGTGCAGCAGGGGCAGGGTGTGGAATGAATGCCCTCACACCCCCCCCCCCAGCCAAGAAGGAAACCAACTTGCAAGGAACTGACCGAAGCCCCCATTTTCCCAGTCTCTGCCCCTCCCTGTGCCACAATGTGGGGGAAGAAGGCAGTGAAATCATAACTAGAGTGAAGTCTGCTAAGAAGGGAGGCGGGGTGGGGGGGAGGTGCTTTAAGATCTGGTTGTGCTTCTCATTATCCGACTGGTTTCACTGTGTGTGTAGTGTAGTGTAATAGATTAGATAGTTTTCTTTCCTTCAGTCTGTGTTGAGTCTGTTTTGCCCATGTCGTTGCTTACAGAATGATCTCTCCCTATCCTTACCTTGAATCCTAAGCCTCTCAAAATATATTTTCTCCCTTGTCCAACTAAAAAGGGGAGTGATAGATCGACATTGTTGGGCGTCTAGCCTCCAGCCAGCGCTAAACCACCACAACTACAGCTAAAGTACTTTTGAAAGTAAACCATCAACTGACAAGATCATATGGGTGTCTGCATCAAAACCATGTGCTACTAATCTGAGCTGTTTTATCAGAGTTTTTCTATCCAAGAACTGAGAAGAACAGAAGCATGGAAAGTTGCATACATCCTCAGAAATTTAAAATAACATAGTGTGAAGACTCTTACTAATTCTTAGTGTACTCTTAGTTTTTTTTTAATCTAATATTTTTCCCCTTCTTTTCTTCCTCCTATTTACTATGACTTTTAGGTTAAAACTGTGACTTTATAATGCACTGGTGGAACTAATAGTAGGGACTGAGTTAACAGCCTATTCTATGTTTTTATTTGTAATTGTTCTTGTAATGTGGTTTCTAGCAATGAGAGCCATTCTTCTACTTTCAATTTTCAAACAAATTCCTAGAAGTAAAGGAAGTAAATTGTCAATCTTTTTTTTTTTGCATAACTAGAAGTAGTCTGAATATGATCTTGTACCAATCTAAATCAGCACTTTTCATCTTGCAAATATTCATGCCAGAAGTATTTTATATTCTATGAGTCATATTTTTTTTTTTCTGAGGGTCTTATTAAACTTATTTTGTTGTTGCAATCTTTATGTTTTGCTTTTACAGTATTTTTCCTTTCCCTGTCATTTTCTCCCCATAGATATTGTCGTTGTTTTCTCCAGGTTCAGTAAGTCTCATCTGAGAGAATGATAATGTTCTCTGGATTAAATATACTAATTCTTTTTTCCAGATCAAGTATATTTTTTCCATTAATTAGAAAAGAAATTTATGTTATGGCAATTTAACCTCAACACAATTTAAATATAAATTCAGAGGGATGAATTTAATCTACTGATTTTTTTTTAAAGCATGGAACATATTTTTTTTCAGAGCAATAGACTACAGAGGCAATGGAAACGAAATTTTGACTCTGGAAATATCAAACTTATACAGCAGTTTAGCACAAACACATGATAAGGCATGCTATTTTATTTTAGAGGTATGTAGATATATTTTATTATGATGCCAGAAAAGACTTGGAAATACATAATCTATCATGAAGTTATCATGTCTTTTCCAAGTGCTCGAGTCTTAATTCTGTTGAAACATCAATAATACTAAAAAATCACCTATAATGCAGTAGGGCTAAAGGTTTTAAACCACATGTTCACTTCTGAAAATCCAGCCCATCCACTAATATGAGAAAGGGAAAAAAATTATAAATTTTAAAATGGGAATAATTTGGCTATACAAAGATGGGATCAATGGGCTATATATAATTGTTCATTTTCAAATTATAAAGAAGAAAAGTGAAAAAGCTACATGTAAGAAACCAATAGATTTCACAGTGTCACTGCTTTGCAAATTAAAGTCAGACAAACTGAAATGACAATTAGCCCACAATTCAGAATGATTAAGTATTAAAAGAAGGATTCAAAGGTTAGTGAAAGCAACCAAAATACAAAGATAAATCAGCCTATTTGCCTGCTTTTTAAATCTTATAGTTCAGTTTTCATTTTAGATTCACTCTAAATTATTGTTCCTATTTTATGGATGCTTTTCTATATTTTAATTCAAAAATAAAATGTTAAAAATTCGTGTGAAACCCTCATTACAACTTTTGAGTTCTCAACCTTAGAGGGTACTGTTAGACATTACAAAGAGCTGATTAACCTATCTGCTAGTGTAATTCAGCTTATATGTGGCAAGTAAAAAATACTGTAATATCTGATCATACTGTTATTTTGTAATTTTGTTATTTTGAATGAACTGGAGAAGGATTACTCATTACTACATAATGGTATGTTGCTGAAAATTACATACATGTTTAACCTCATGAGATACAAACACAAAATTCCATTTCAGTGTGTAAGATTACTTAATTATCACAGAACTAAAGCCGAATTATTTAGGAAGCAGTAGGACAGGGGAGCTAATCTACACCTTTTAAAAAATAATGTAAATGTAATTAATCTTTTCTTACTCTGTCCAACTCTGTGGAACATTGCCTTGTTTTTTGGGATCATTTTTTAAAAAATGTAATTCAGGCCTTCCCAACCATCATTTGGATTTATATACAGCACATTGTAGTAATACAACATTATGTGTATAGATTTGTTGGCAATCCTGCCAGTTACCATTTTATTTCCCATGACATTGGGTGTCTACAATCTACTTCTTAATTACCAGTGACTAATTCACGGAAGACATTTCATTTTTTTAATGAGACTTACTAACTTCAAAAGAAGCAGTAAAGTATAACAGTGGAATAAATGAAAATTTTAAAAAGTACAAAACACTAGCATGTAATGTTTCAATCTTGTTTGACATTTTTGCTTGTTTGACAGACCTGGTGGTATCATTAAGATCATAAACAACATATTAAAAGTATATATATTTTCAATCTTGACAAAGACAGAATGTTAAAATAATAATATTCTACATGAAGACAACTTGGATTTTGTTTACCATCTACACAGTTATATTTTGTTGGTTTCCAAAACTGATATGTGAGTGTGCTTTATGAAGTGGAACTAAAGTTTTTTATTAATTTTTCCCATGTTCCAATTAAAAATTGGATTAATTAAGTCCAATTAAGACTATTATGAACAAAATCTATTTTTTCATTTGCCTCCTTCCTATAATATGAAAAGGGGGCTTGCGTCCATTTTCTGGATAATAATTCATGATGAAAAACATACCATAAAGGGTATACATAAGTCAGTAGAAAGTCAGCATTTGTTTCTAGATGCAGCAAACTTCTTTAAAAGAAGAAGTTACTGAATACTAATCTAAAGAATGAAAAGGAACAGAACAAATATAAATTCAAACAACAAATACAAATTTAAAAGCTTTCTCCTTTTTATGCAAGACACTAGCAATGCAAGAAATATTATCTTTGCTGCCATAAAGATACAATGTTATTATTATTATCTTATTACATAATAATTAAGGATAGGCAGAACTGTCCGTACAATAGAAACAAGAATCGACACTGAGCTGATGGCTTTGTTGCAAAAAAAAGAACTGATGCTTGCTGATTACAGACAGTTTGAATTAAGCATGGATAAAAACAGTATTGGCAAAAGAAGAATAAGCCTGAAAATCTTCCTTAAGATGATCCAAACTGAGCTAAAAATGCACTTTAGCTGAGTCTAAGCTAATAGGCAATCTGATATTGGATGACCACAGAATCACAAGTTTGGAAAAGCCCTTTGAAGATCATCAAGTCCAACCATTCCCATCCTAAGCTAAACCATATCCCTAAGTACCTCAACCATTCCCATCCTAAGCTAAACCATATCCCTAAGTACCTCATCTATCCTTTTTTTGACTCAACCACTTCCCTGGGCAGCCTGTTCCAGGCCCTGACAACTCTCTCAATAAAAACCTTTTTTCTAATATCTAAAACCTGCCCTGGCGCAGCTTTGTGCCATTTCCCATTGTCCTATCCCCTGTCACCTGGTTGAAGAGACCATCACCCACCTCTCTACAACCTCCCTGCTGGTAGTTGTAGGTAGTGATAAGGTGTCCCCTCAGCCTCCTCTTCTCCAGGCTAAACATCCACAGCTACCTCAGCCGTTCCTCATATGATTTGCCCTCCAGCCCCTTCACCAGCCTGGTTGCCCTTTTCTGGACTCTCTCAAGGACCTCAATGACCTTTTTATGGTGGGTAGCTCAGAGCTGGACACAGAATTTGAGGTGTGGCCTCACCAATGCCGAGTACAGGGGCACAATTACTTCCCTAGACCTACTGGCCACACTGTTTTTGATACAAGCCAGGATGCCATTGGTCCTTTTCTTCCTGACAGCTCTCCAGCCAGTCTCCCACAAGCCTGTAGCGCTGCATGGGGTTATTATATCCCATGTGCAGCACTCTACACTTGGCCTTGTTAAACTTCATCCCATTGGTCTCAGCCCATTGGTCCCGTCTGTTCAGATCCCTCTGAAGAGTCTCCCTATCCTTAGGCCGATCAACACTTCCTCCTAGTTTAGTGTCATCTGCAAACTTACTGAAGGAGCATTCAATCCCTTCATTGAGGTCATTGATAAAGATGTTGAACAAGACTGGACCCAGGACTGAGCCCTGGGGGATGCCACTCGTGACCGGCTTCCAGCTGGATTTGGTTCCATTCACCACCTCCCTTTGGGGCCACCCATCCAGCCGGTTTTTAACTCAGCTGTGGGTCCACCTGTCAAGGCCAGTGGCAGCCACTTTCTCAGGCAGAATGCTGTGAGAAACGGTGTCAAAGCCTTTACTGAAGTCCAGGTAGACCACATCCACAGCCTTCCCCTTGTCCATTAAGCAGCTCATAGAAGTTTGACAGGATCTACCTTTTGTAAACCCATGTTGGCTAGGCCTGATCCCCTGACCATCATGCATGTGCTGCATGATATCTCCCAAGATGACCCTCTCCATGATCTTCCCCAGGACTGAAGTCATACTGACAGGCCTGTAGTTCCCCAGATCCTCCTTCCGGCCATTATTATATATGGGTGTAACATCTGCCAGCCTCCAGTCGAGTGGAACATTCCCAGTCTGCCAGGATTTCTGGTAGATCATGGAAAGGGGTTTGGGAAGCACATCTGCCTGCTCTCTTGGCACCCTCGGGTGAATCCCATCAGGTCCCATTGACTTGTTAGTGTCTAACTGGCCAAGTAGGTCATTAATAATTTTCTCCTGAACCATGGGAACTTTGTTATTCTTTCCTTCCCTGTCTCATCTCATCTCATCTGGAAGTGTTCAGAGCTATGTTGGATGGGATTTTGGGGAATTTGGTCTAGTGGGGGGTGTTCCTGCCCATGGCAGGCAAGTTAGAGATGGATGATTTTTGAGGGGCTTTCCAACTCAAACCTTTCTCTAATTAATTCTGTGTCTAACCAGATATGTCTTGCAACAAGACTCAGACAGATTAGAAACCTGGGCAATCACCAATAACATGAATTTTAATACGGTCAAGTGCCATATTTTGCACCTGGGAAGGGGCAACCCTGGCTGTGCATACAAGCTGGAGGATCAGATTCTGGAGGCCAGCCATGCTGAGAGGGATTTGGGGGTTTCGGTTGACAGCAAGTTAAACATGAGCCAGCAGTGTGCCCAGGCAGACAGGAGGGGCCAACTGCACCCTGGGGTGCATCGAGCATGGTGTGGCAGCTGGTCCAGGGAGGGGATTGTCCAACTCTACACTGTGCTGATGAGGCCTCACCCCGAGTCCTGGGTGCAGTTTTGGGTGCCACAGTACGCGAGGGACACAAAAGTCTTGAAGAGTGTCCAGAGGAGGGAAATGAGGGTCGTGAAGGATCTGGAGGGGAATTCTTATGAGAAGAGGCTGAAGTCCCTGGGTTTCTTCAGCCTGGATAAGAGAAGACTTCGTCATGGTCTGTGGCTTCCTGGAGAGGGGGAGCAAAGGGGCAAGTGCCAATCTCCTCTCTTTGGTGACCACTGATAGAACCTGAGAGAAAGGTATGAAGCTGTGACAGGGGAGGTTTATGTTAGATATTAGGAAGATTATAATTATCTCCATTACTGAGAGCACGCTGGAACAGGCTTCCCAGCGAAGGAGTCACAGCACCAAGCTTGGTTGAGTTCAAGAAGCATCTGGACGATTTGCTCAGTCCCATGCTTTGACTTGTCTGGTCCTGTGTGGAGCCAGGAGTTGGACTTGATGATGCTTATGGGTCCCTTTGAAACCATGATCCTATGGCCTTTTATGCTTGTTGTTTCTTCACGTTATCTCATCTGGCCATATCAGGACATTTTAAAAATGAACAATATTTTTTCTGTCTTTCAGTCATCAAGTACCTGACTAAATTACAGTTGAGTCAATGGGCAGTTCACAGCTTAGTCATGTGTCCTAATGAATCAGGGCATGATTCACCTCATCTAACTTTAGACACCCACAGAGCATTTATTCACCTCACCTATTTTTGGCAGGTACTTTGCAATGATATAAACCCTTCCTTTGACATGTTCTTTTTCCCAGTTAAACTATAAAAGTTTATTTCCAGCCAAACTACAAAGGAACATAACTCACTCAGACATAGATATTTATATTATAGACTTTACATCTGGCCATGTGAATCCCAGCCAGGTGTCCATTCCTGTTTTAGTTCATGGAATCCTTGAGTCTGCCAAGTTACAAGTTAGTATTTGACCCAAGTGACCTATTGCACAGAATCTAAAAATCTAAAATCTCTATTTGGGAAAAGAATGTTTGGCTCAGTTTGGCTCCCTGTTTCACTGTACCTATTATGCCTGAAGAGTTTAATTTCTGTTCTGAATTCTGATAAGAAGAGAATTAGTCAAGTAAGGCATTGAGCTTGACATGAGAGAAATATCAAGGAATATCAGCCCATGAACTCAGTACCTCAGTGATTTAGCAAAATACCTTGAAATACCAATTAAAAAAACCACCCCATAAATAAATCTAAAGAAAACCCCAAACAAACAAACAAAAAACCCAAAACAAACAAACAAACACTTATGTATCATGGTGCGGTTTTAAGAACTGATGACGATGAATAAAAAGAAATTTTGACACCAGTTAATGCTACCACCTGGAAAATACGTGAACTATTCTCTATGAATTTTCCCTGCAATGCCTAGATATTCACTTGCAGTTGACTACAAAGATCTGATTTGCTTTTTTTAAAAAAAGCCTTCTTACAAAACTAAATACACGTTGCTTTTCTGCCTTTCAGGAATGATAGATCTGTAATAGGAACTTGCATTATTCTGTATTCACTGTATGCCTGTAAGTAAACAAATTGCTGATGCCATAGACTCAGAAAAAGACACATAGAAAGCTAATAAAAGGGCAAAGTCTGTAAGTCCAAGGCTACAAAGGGGAAACTTAAAGAATGCAAAAGGAACCGGGTCAGGGTAAAACAACTGGACTCCATTTTATGGATATGACATGAGAAATGGGTAGGACTGTATCTAGGAAAAAAGCTAAAGGAGCACACGTTCATAGGGACTGTTATGAATGTATGGATGCTTGTACTAGCAGCCAGAATGCATCTTCTAACTTATGGCATGTCAGCAAAGTAGGGGTGGAAAGTAGCATCAGAGCAGCCATAAGAAATAGATTCTTTCCCCAGACTGATAACAGGATTATTTTCTCTAATGAGGATTGATCACATTTCCCAGGACTTGTAAAATTGCAATTGTAATTGTCACAAGAGTTGGAGAAGGCTCATTTTCACTTGGCAGCCTATTCTCCAGTGAAGAAATGTCACTGTTTCCACTCCAGTTAAGTAAAGCTTTCCTCTTCTCATTTTCACACATTCTTATATCTACTTCGAAGCTACTTAGAGAAGAAATTCTTCACATTTCCTGTGTAGTTTTGTCCATCAAACATTGACATATTTTTGTTAAATGATTTACTGACTAAATATAGTTAGTTAGTTTAGCCTAGGAAGTAAAAAATACAGATTTCTTTCAGTGATTGAAAGGACTTAAGAATGGCTAAAAAACAAACACTAGAAAGTTTAAGGCTGAGACAAATAATGAATCAAAATGACTCAGACCAGAACATCTCAAAATAGGTGAAATAGTATGTTAAAAGAAAAAAAAAACAAACACCAAAACACAACTGGAAGAAGAGAGAAAAACAATTTTACACAATCCCTCCCCCCAAGTTGTCTAAACATTCCATTTTAAATTATTTGTTGTATAAATATTGTAAAGATTTTCTTGGTTTTGGATGAGACAATTTTCTTTCTAGTAGCTGGCATAGTGCTGTGTTTTGGTTGCAGTATGAGAATTATGTTGATAGCACACTGATGTTTTAGCTGTTGCTAGGTAGTTGTAGTGTTTACACTAAGACAAGGACTTTTCAGGTTCTCAGTCCCTGCCAGGTGCACCAGAAGCTGGGAGAGCACAGCAAGGACAGCTGACCCAGGCTGGCCAAAGGGATATTCCCCACCACAGAAAGTCATGCTCTGGATATAACTGGTGAAGCAAGCTGGGAGGTGGGATCGCTGCTTGGAAACAGTTATGGGTTATGATTTTCTTTTTTTTTCTGCATGCAGTGAGCAATTGGATCCATACATCACTTGTATTATTGTTATTATTGCTATTACTGTTATTATTATTATAATTATTATCATTATCATCCTCTTTCTGTGTTATCTTATATAAACTGTCTTTATCTCAACCACAAGGTTGGGGGTTTTGCCATTCTGCTCCCTATCATGCAGTTGGGATTTTTTTGCCATTCTGCGTCCCATCCCCATCATGCTGCTACAAGATGCTTAGTTATCAACTTGGGTTTAATAGGAAGAAAAAATATTGAAATTTAATCTCTCAGACTCAGTTAATTATGTTAAGAGAAAAGCAAGGTAGTCTACAACCTTAAGAGCCACATTACTGTCACCAGACTTGAAGCAGCCCCATTCTCCAAAAATCAAACAACTCCTACATATAAAAAAGTAAAAATTTTGTAGGATTACATGAATGATGTTGTTAAGGTACCGGTACTAAAAAGTCTGTTACAGATAGGGCTATGAGAAAACCCAAAAAACTATGAGTATTATCTGTGCATTACGAAGGTTCTGTTTTAATAGAGGAACAGCCTGGTTTGTTGACTTATTTGTCAATATAAAAAGATGAAATGGAGCTGTATAAACCAAAAAGTTCAGGATTATTATATATTATGCAGGAACTGTTTGAGAAAATATGTATTTTTCCTCTCATTCTTCTATCTCCTTTCTTTTTGTGTTCTCTGTTCATCGGTCTTTTTTTATCAGCCAGAAACCTTGGTTTCAGTGATATTCGACAAACCACCCAGGGCAGCTTTATTCTCAAAACATTGGTACAGAAAAAGTTCAGTGCTCATCAGAAACACGGGCTAAATCAGTTTATGAGGGGTGACAGAGCTGGTTCTGAAAGAGATCAAGTAAGAGCTGGGAATTAGGTTGGCAGAGGTAAGATATCACTGCTGAAAAGAATGAATTTTGAGGATCTGTGAGGACAAACGAAGCTGAGAGGGGTCATTGAGGGATGTGGAAAAGACAGTGCCAGTTTCAAAGGCTGGAAGGGTGATGGGTAGTTGTGAGCTGGGAGAAATAAAGAAAACTTGGGGAAAGACTGTTGGAAGTTGATTATAGTGGGCAAATATGGTTTTTTTTTCTGAAAGATTAAAAAGGTGTTAGTACTTTGATTTTATTTCTTAATTATTCAAGTATAAGTATTGTTAGAATAGTTAATTATGCTATTTGGGCCGTGATCGAGCAACATGCTAGCACCATGAGTTATCGAGGCTCTTAGGCATATGAAGAACCTCAAGCATGTGCAAATACTCACAGCCTTGTGGTTTTAAATCCTGAAGTCCAGTGATAGATCATATTTTTAATGCTGTCAACAGAACTATTAATATATATTTCTATCCTAGAAAGAAACCTACTTTCTCTAGCTATAGCTCCAGGCCAACTTAATTATGCCTGTTAGGAAGCATAGTTTAATCTGATTGCCAGAACTAGATTTCAAACATCTCTGGCATGTTTTAGCATAAGATGTGAAAGAAACGTTCTTTCCTTACATCTTCTTTTTTTAAAAAAAAAATTCATATTTTTCAGAATAAAGGACAGAGTTCTTGCGTTTTCTGGGAGTGTTAAAAAGCTAGAGACTATATCTCATGTTATTGGTCTTGTCCTGCAAACTTTGGAATGCCTCCCTACATATTTTCAGGTCCCGTTTTTTAGGGGAGAGAATGCTCCACATTGCACACTATGTGTTCAGCATTGTAAAACCACTGGTCTGTATAATCATGTTATTGTTATCACTATCACGTTTTAACAGCTTCTAAAGCCTTCATTATTTCATACATCTATATGCAGCCAGTCATCTGGTTCAGCTGCTTACTTGGTACTAAATCAGCAACTGAAAAAGCACTCTGGTGTCTCTGCTTCCAAAGGTGTTGCTTTATCATAGCACAGAGGCGGCTACTTGGCTCAGCAAAGGTAGGAAGAATTAAAACTGGCATCTGCACTGCCATCAATGTGTTACATAAACATAAAAATATGTCACAAATGAAGATGGGAGAGAGAACATTCAGATCTAGAAGAAAGATGAATAAATAGGTCATAGTTTAAATATATTCATCTGAGTGAGAGAATAACTCTGAAAATTTCAGCTATCAATAAAAGGATGCACAGATGCAGGAGACAACTGTTCCATGGAAATTACTTGCTGACTTGAAAAAAAAATTCCATAAATAAAATATTTGCATGTCTTTATTGGAAAAATGTTAGATTTGAATTAAAAATTACAAGGGAAGAAAATAATGAACGTGTTGCATATTGACAAGAATTCTGGCATGTGTGTGTGCGTGTGTCTGCGTGTGTGTGCATCTCTGAATTTACCATTAGATCAAATTTCCAACAGTGACATTTGCTTGGAAGATGGAAGGGCTGAGGGAAGGCATTAGGTCAGATTTCTTAAAGAATCAGGAAGTATTTTATATCAGACTTTAGGAGCTCTACATTTTTATTTGAAACCCACCAGTGTGCTGGGTTTTTTTCCTTTTTTTTCTTTGTATTCTGGAGATTCCTATCCTACACCAGTTTTCCATCTGATTGCAACTTTTCTAGAAACTGAAAGTTTGAAGTTCTTCCTCTGCATAAATAAAGCACTCTCTTCTGAAACATGTGAGAAGGCAAAGCAGTGAATTGAATTTGAAACTGTTTATCCAACTTTTCTCTCCCTTATCCTGAATGATAAAAGAGTATGTTAATTCTTCAGAAAGCAGAATGAAATAATTTAAATATACTGAACCCTAAGTTTCAAAACCCACAGTGCTTCATGATTTATCTCATACTACTTGCAATTTGCTGCTAAAATTTGAAAATGAGAACAGTCTAAAGGGTTTATAAATATGCTTCAAGAATAAGCACATATTTGCATATACAAGGAGAGGGAGTAAGACAACCATTAAGATTTATATTCATGCTTCATTCATAGCACTGTATATTAATCCTGTAAAGTCAATGATACTGTTCAAACTCTGTAAAGTTAAAGCATGTTCATAAGTCTTTCCAGGATCCTGAAAAACTCTTACACTTATGTACAAGGTTCTGAACTTGTGATTTTGATTATCTCAGTTCTGTGGATCTTCAGATGTTTGAATCACAGCACCATGTAGTTTGGAAGGGTCTCCAGAGGCTTTTGTAGCTTTCTCCTGAATAACTGCAAGCTTGGAGGTGTTTGTGAAACCTCTGTCAGTGATAGACTATACTCAAAAACATTTTTTCCATATATCAAATCAGAATTTCTAGGTTTGCAACGTGACTCCCTTGCCTCCCTTCCAGTGAGCATCACTTAGAATAATCTGGCTCCATTTTCTCTACATCATCTCATCAGTGTTGTAGTAACCTCTCTCTTTTCCTTATCTTCCTAAAGCTTAAAAAAATATTTTTTCTCAGCCTTCTCCTGTATTTCATGTGTTCCTGACTATCTTGGTAGCTCAATACTTGATGACCAGTGTCTTGATGAAAGACATTAAGGTTGTTTTCGTTGATGTTAGAGACTGTATTAGTGAAACATGGTCTGTATAAGTGTATAATAAGACAGATGTGAAATTGGCTAGACTGCCGTATTCAAAGGGTGGTTGTCATCAGTACCAAGTCTTACTTGCAAATAGTGAGTCATGGCACCCCTAAGGTACTGTAGAAAGAACAATATGTATCTGCCATCAGTACATAAGTAGAGATACATCTTTGTTTATGTTTGAAACTTTGCCATATCAGGGATGGGCAGGGAGTCACAGATGATGATATATCAAATATGTCCAGGGAACAGATAGAAAACCAGACACTTTGGGTCCATGATGGAGTCTCGAAAATCTAACATAGGCAGTGATTTTCTGTCAGTAGTGTAGGTGCATCTTTGTGCATGCAGAGGTTTGCATGCAGTGATGGGTTTTGTAATGTCGCAGTTTTGCATAGCTGTGCTGCTGAGATGGCTTCTGCAAGCAGCAGATAGACGCTGTCTGCAAGGCCCAGTCTGTAAACATCGTCCAATTCAAGGCCAAAGTTGCTGCTGGCCAGAAACGAGCCAATTGGAGATGGTCACAGCGGCTCTGGGAATCACATATAGAAGAAAAAAAACTGCAGGCAGGCACATTTTGCCACCAGAGTGAGAAGATGTAACAAGCTGCATGGACACCAAGGCCAAGCCCGAAGGAGAGTGGGTTGGGGGGAAGAACAAGGCTCTCTGGGTGCCCGAAAAAGAGATTCCCCAGCAGCTCGTGGTGAAGACCATGGTGGAGCAAGTGTCTCCTCACAGCACATGGATAAGGACAGGGAGCAGAGATATCTATGGCCCTAAAGAGATTGATCCATGCCTCAGCAGGTTTACTGGGGGACTTGTGACTTTGTGCGGACCAGGCCAGGGGAGTCTGGGCCCGAACATCAGCACCTGGAGAAAGGAATCCTGCTGAGAGGCCTGTGGTGAGGAGATGACTCCCCGATAGAGAGGACTCACGCTGCAGACGTTTGTGGATATGACTCTTGCATGGGTGGGACCCCATGGTGCCACAGGGGAAAGGTGTGTGTGTGTGGAATGCCTCCCCCCACCAGAGACAGAAGACAACTTGGGAGGAACAGACTGAAAACCCCCATTCTCCATTCCCTGCCTCTCCCTGTGGTGTGATGTGGGGGATGAAGGGAGCAAATTAATGATTAAAGTCAAGTGTGCGAAGAGGCAATGGGGGGGGGGGGGGGGAGGGAAGTAGAACTGTTAAGATCTGGGGAAGGAAAGCAGCTTGTGAGAAACTGCCAGAACCCCACTCCCCATTCCCTGCCCCTCCCCACACCATGTTGGGGGGCAAAGAAGGGAGTAAAATAGTGAATGAAGTTTAAGTCTGCTAAGAAGGAAGGGGTGGTGCGAAGGTGCTTTAAGACCAGGCCGCCCTTCTCATTACCTGACTCTGGTTCACTGGGTGTGTAGTTGTAGTAGTAATAAATCACTTTTCTTTCTTTTATTCTGTGCTGAATCTGTTTTGCTCATTCAACTAATTGGAAAGTGATCCCTCTGTCCTTATCTCGAGTCCTAAGCCTCCCGACATATATTTGCTCTGCTTTTCAGCTGAAAAGCGGAGTGAGTGAGTGGCTTTGGTGGGCATTTGGCCTCAGGCCAGGGCCAAACCACCACAGTTCAAAGAAGACAACCCTGGATGTCACAGCAGTGATCATTTTGTGTGTGAGAAATAGACT
Source organism: Gallinula chloropus (assembly GCF_964237585.1). Classification (NCBI taxonomy): domain Eukaryota; kingdom Metazoa; phylum Chordata; class Aves; order Gruiformes; family Rallidae; genus Gallinula; species Gallinula chloropus. The sequence goes on from NC_140085.1 coordinate 201,499,292, forward strand.
TGAGTTGAGGATGAACCCTAAAGTTGTAGATGGAAATACAGCTTACAATCCATAGGGAGTATGCAACCATTTGATACTGGCAAAGGGAAAAAATACTCTGAATAAATTACTTATAAAAAAATTGTATAGAAAAACCTAAAGCAATCATCACAGGACATGGTCTTGTTTGAGCATAGCTCTTAGTCTGTTGCTGGTATTAGTGACCAGAAGATACACTTGTATATATTTACATTGCTACCATGCTATACAGGCCACGGTGTCACAGACCTGTGTTCAATATACAAATATGTTTGATTTTTTTTTTAAGAGTCCCAGGTATATAGAGATGTTGATAGTTCCCAGTAGTTTTCAAAAATTAAGATGTAGGTTTAGTAATTTTTAGGTAGCACTGCAGACTTAGAAAATATGTGTAACTAGCTACTTCCCTCAGTGTGGGCTTGGAATAAAATCACTTGTTTTGGCAGTGATTTTGATGAAACCTGTGCCAGTACCAGAAATACACTCTTCTCTTTCTCTAGGCACAGCCCAGTTCTTCCTAAGTAGAAAATAACCAGACATTTGATAGTGGGGCTGCTAATGGCATGGATAGGTGCTGAGTCTATGTATGCAGTAGCAGAGATTGAGATTTCTGTGTAAGATAAAGGAATAGAACTCTGCCTGGGTTAGAGATCTGTTTCTCTGTACACAAGAGATAGTAACTGACTCATGATATTTGTAGACCTGATACAGTGGTTTTCTGCAGCTTAGTGTGAGTATGTCTGCATACGTTAACAATAAGCTATGGACCACTAGTCTGTGTGTGAAATAATTGTGGTTATGCCAAGATGGGGATGACTCCAGGTATCTGGAAGTTTAGAGATGTCTTTCCAAAACACTGGAATAGGTTGCTCAGAGTAGTTGTGGAGTCTCCATCTCCCCTGATTCAGGGAGGTCCTGAGCAACCTGCTCTAGTTGACCCTGTTTTGCTCAAGAGTGATCAACTAAAAATTCTCCAGAGATCCCTTTCAGCATCATCCATTCTATAATTCTATAAAGCTGCCTTGGATATATCTCTCTGATAGAGATTTGATTATCCTCCATCCACAGGGGATAGATATCTGATCTGATATTTCAATCGTGTGTTAGCTAAAGGCATGGAGCTCTTGTACATGTTTGTCATGAAGCCACATAGAACTGGATTTCAGAGAGTAAGGAGGAAATAAGTAGTTGAGAAAGACTGCCTAGTGAGACTGTACCTAGAATATTGTGTCCAGTTCTGGGCGCCTCAGTTCAAGGAGGGCATAGAACTCTTTGAAAGAGTCCAGCACAGGGCCACCAAGATGATTAAGGGAGTGGAACACCTTCCATATGAGGAAAGGCTGATGGAGCTAGGCCTGTTTAACTTGGAGGAGACTGAGGGGTGACCTTATTAATGCTTATAAATGTGTAAAGTGTGAGAGTCAGAAGAATAGAGCCAGGCTTTTCTCAGTGATGGCCACTGATCGTAACATTCTGTGATTCTGTGAAACCTGGATCAGTGTATAGTGGTGCCATGGAGTTGACTAAGCCATGAATGGAGCCCTTTACATTTAGAGATTTGTATAAAAATATGTCAGTATGAGGGCCTGTAATGCAACTCTGGCTTTGCCCAAAGTAGTGATGATGTTGCAACAGTGCAGGTATTTCATGCCATGTTACAATTATTGCATAGGTAAACAATTACTATAGGAATAAATCTACTTCAATTATAGGAAAGAAGGCCTGATTATGTTACTAGTCATCATAGAAGTTTATTGTAGAAACTGTAATGTGACTATTTGACAGATTGCTTTCTGTATGCTGTGATACAGGAGGAGTTCTGACTATATAAAAAATAGGACTGCAGTTCTGATTACGTTGGAGAAGTGGATAGTTATATTCTTGTGTGTCATGGAGTTCTGGTTGTTAGAGACAAAGGTGGAGTGCTAATCAGAGCAAAGAAAAACATTAATGTGAAATTATTATGATTGCTTGATACAAAAATAGAACATTCATAAAACCACAAAACTGAAAATAATGGAAGGTTAATAGTTTAAGAATACACTTGTTCCCTCCAGTTCTACAAATGACTACAGGACAAGCAGAACTTTAATTTTCCACCCTCCTAGAATAAGCTAAATCAGTGCCATACAGACCTTAGCTATAATTTATTATAGCTCTCCAACTAAAGAAATTAGGTACTTGGCTGCAGTACTAAAAATCAAGAAGACATATATATTCAGAAATGAATAGAATTAACTGAACACAACACACTGCTAATGACTGGAGCCTGATTACATGACCAGGACACTAAATGAGAAACTAGACAATAAAAACCAGGTAGAAAAATCATTATAAAGTATGTAAGGAGCAGATTCAACATATAAACATAGTTTTTTTTTCTAATAGTAGAGCGTGGTGTTTTTTTTCATTTTAGCTGTTGAACTGTCAGACATCAGGGGATACAATTTGTAGGGAGTGTGGAGACATTATTATCAAAAAGAAAAAAAAAAAAAACAAAACCCTCCCCAACTGAAAATGACAAATATAAATACTTAAGAAACTGCATGACAAATTCAATCCCTTATCAAGGTCTATGAACAGACCAGGACTTTCAGAGACTGACTGTTGATCAGCCAATATTAACACTAACTGGGAAAAAAATATATGAAACCAGGCTGAGAGAGTTGGGTTTGTTCATCTTGGAGAAGACAAGTTTTTAGGAAGACCTTATTATGGCTGTTAAACACTTAAAGGGGACTTATAGGAAAGATAGAGAGTGACTGTCTACCAGGTCCTGTAGGCATAATGATTTTAAACTGAAAGAGGGTGAGTTTAGATTAAATATAAGGAGGAAAATGTTTATGATGAGGGTATTGAGATGCTGGAAGAGGTTACCCAGAGAGGTTGTAGATGCCTCATCCCTTGAAGTGTCAAGGACAGGTTAGATGGGGCTTTGGGCATCATATGCTGTCCCATGGTAGGGAAGTTAGAACTAGATGATTTTTAATTGTCTCTTCCAACCCCAGCCGCTATATGATTCTATTATCTTCTTCCACCTTACCAAGTTCACAGAAATTAAGATTTATTTACATTCTCATTAAATCTCACATGTTTTATCTGAGTTGACTCTCTTAAGACATATATTTTCATCCATTAAGATTTAGGACATAATATTAAGGCACCTTAAGTAATTTAAATATTCTCTGATATAATTTCAAGTGATGTAATTTGTATATAAGGGAAACCTTTGGCAGTGTTTATGCATACCTGTACCTTGTCAGCCTACTGCAAATCTGAGGTCAGGTGTCAGTCTTGAGTTTCAGTGCAATGTATGGGCTGACTATATATCATAGAATCACAGAATGTTTGGAGTTGGAAGGGACCTTGAAAGATCATCCAGTCCAAACCCCCTTGTCACGATCCACAACCTGGACAATACTTAGTTTGGCAGAAGTTAAACCCCCTTTAGTTCCAACTGAACTTCAGATCACTCTGGGTGGCTGGGGGTGGCTGGGCTTAACCCCTGAGTGACGTCCAATTATTAGGTGTTTTAATTATTAATAATTTAATTATTTTGAATTAAGACTCAAAATGGAGTCAAGGTTAAAGTTACTTTATTTGGCCATGTAGGGGAAGGGGGGAAGAAAGAGAAAAGGGTAGAAAAGAGAGACATAAAGAGAGAGATATAAGAGAGGAAGATGAGAGGGAGGTTGTGATATCCACCACCATGAGGCTGCGGCGTTCCGTCCGATGGCAGGGTATTCTTAAATGTCTCCGAGTATGATGGGGTAGGGAGGAACGTTACCTCATTTGTTCTTTCGATGTATTTGTTCTCTGTTGCTTCCCTGTTTTTTCCATGGTGGAATGCTCCCTTTTTGTAGTCATTCTTGGCATAGCCATAACCTTCCATCTGGCTTGTGGGAATGCTTCAGGGTCCATGATGGAATGTCCAACATGTGAATGGCTCCTGATGTCTCTCCTGATATCTTTTGGATGAAATGTGTAAGGAATGCTCTCCTGATGTCTTCAGGGTGGCTCCTTGAATAGCCATCAGGTCTTTGGCACAAGCCACTTTAAACCTGACCAGTGGTGATGTGGTATGCTAGGAATTAGGTTTGGTTAGGTGAGAGGAAAAAGGGGGGTACGGTTCTGTTGGTGATTGTTAAGGCACATTTCCGTACCTTACACACCCTGCCAGAGCAGGATCACCAAGACTAAATCACACAGGAACACATCCAGGTGGGTTTTGAATGTCTCCAGAGAAGGAAAGTCCACAAACTCTTTGGGCAGCCTGTCCCAGTGCCCTGTAACCCTCACAGTGAAAAAGTTTCTCTTTATATTCACATGGAACATCTTATGCTCCAGCTTGCACCTGTTGGCCCTTGTCCTGTCACTGGCCATCACTGAGAAGAGCCTGGCTCCATCTTCCTGACTCTCACCCTCTACATATTTATAAACATTAATAAAGTCACCCCTCAGTCTCCTTTAAGCTAAAGAGGCCCAGCTCCCTCAGCCTTAAATGCAACTAAGGCGGTAAAATATTTCTAGCTACAATACCTGTTAGCTGGATACTAGAATAGGCAGAATATTAGGAATATAATGTGAAAAAGTGATGGCCTGCTTTCTACAGACTTTCTGTTACATATGAATAGATATTACATATTAAAATTTAAATTATTTCAGCTTCATATGTGACCCTTTTAATAACATGACTAAGCAATTCTCTGATACTCTTTCAGAAACTATTTTCTGTAGCTGTATTTCAGCTCTACAATTTGTTAAATTCAAGATATATGTATAGGATATTATAGAATTCATCCATCTGTCTGTCCGCTATCAAACTGTGACAGAACAAGAGTTTACAGCAATTGGTTGGGATGTGTAGGGGTTGGAGCTATTTCAATTCCAGTAATGTCTGCAGATCCCCAGACTTCCTCTGATGAATTACTGAATTTACGATGAAAAATTTCCCCTACTAAATAAACCCAGAGTGTGTTCACCTCTACCTAACAAAAACATCACTCAGCTGTAAAAAAAAAATAAAATTGACAAGCAAATTAGTGTCACTATCTTTAAATCCTCTAATTATGACATTTTCCCTTTTGCACTCAGAGTGAAGACTATTTGCTACAATTTGCTATCCAGACTGTCTACAAATGTATGTTGTTACATAGCTTTGTATACAGCTACTGATTACGTCTTCCAACAGCCTCTCTTCTTTCATTGCCTTCTCGTTGAACATCCTTGCTCCAACTCTCCAAGTGAACTAAATTTAGAATCATAGAATCATAGAATCATAGAATTGTAGGGGTTGGAAGGGACCTCAAGAGATCATCGGGTCCAACCCCCTGCCAAAGCAGCTCCCTAGGACGTATCTCTCAGATAGGCCTCCAGATGGGTCTTGAATATCTCCAGAGAAGGAGACTCAACCACCTCCCTGGGCAGCCTGTCCCAGGGCTCTGTCACCCTCACTGTGAAAAGGTTCTTCCGCATGTTGGTGCGGAACTTCCTGTGCTCCAACTTGCAGCCATTGCCCCTTGTCCTATCCCCACAGACCACTGAAAAGGGGCTGGCTGATTCCCCCTGCATCCCCTGCTTCAGATAATTATAAACTTTAATTAGGTCCCCCCTTAGTCTTGTCTTCTCAAGTCTGAAGAGTCCCAGTTTACTCAGCCTTTCCTCATAGGGGAGATGTTCCAGTCAAAAATGTGTCTCAAACTAAGCATTTTGGCAAAACCCACTGCTCCTCTGCTCAAAGGCAAATGTTATGGTAAACAGCACGGGAATCAAACAAGCATGCTGCAGCAAAGCACTGATCACTGCAACCCATAATAGTTCTGCCTTCCATTCAACACCAGCAGCGCTTGAGGGGAGCATTTAGACATTCAAAGAGGTGAGCATTTGGACATCCAGCAAGGTGTTTCCCAAAATGCACGTGTTTGAAATAATGCTGAAGGCTGGTGCAAAGGATACACAAACACTGAATCTGAAGACAACTGCAATAGCAAAGACAAAGTCCCTGTAAATCAGTGCAATCACTGTAACAATGGTCTCCCCTTCAGTCGTTCATCCCCCTGGTAGAAAAGCACAATTAGCATCCTGAGTCATTAAAAAACAGAACAGAAGTTTAATGTCCTAATTGCTTTAGTTTACCCACATATATGGACCACAGACATGGCCAGGTAGAACTGCCATGCAAAGATAAAGAGTTGATGGTCAAAGCTGAAATAGTGGAGAAAATGTTGATCAATTCATTAGGCTATATGTTCAGACGTAAAACCTCTTTGACTATGTAGATATTTCCTCGCATTCTTCCCAATTTAGAACTGACAATAGATACTTCATGCTACAATTAGTGGATATCAACTTATAAATAATTAACTTTAATTTATTTAATCATTGTAATCTATCCTGAAGTATTTAAGCATTCATTATGGTAGTGTTACTCAGCTATAGAAATTGGAAATTTTCTCTACTCAATACTTTATCTCTTTTTTATTCAGGTAGAATAACCTTAAATTTATAGTGTCTGAAAAATGCTCTTTAAAAACTGGTGCACTTTAAGCCCTTGGCTAGTACAGGAGTATGTTCATTACAATAGCTTCAAAAAGAACTGTATTTCTTTAATATTTTTTTATTGAACACAAGTGACCTCACCTTAAGAATGGGATAAAGTATTACATGCACTTTGAGACGTTCATATTTCAATAGTCAAAGGAACCAGACCTGAAATGCAACGGAAATTAAAAATAGCTTATGGTATATGTGTACTGATTAACTGCTGGTCACCTTTTATACAAATATAACCCATGTATGATTAATTCAAATACATCTTGGTCTAAAATCTACATAAATAGCTATAAATGGCAGCTACTGAAAAAGGTTATTTCCTTTAGCACAGTTCTTTACTTCAGACTTGTTAAATGCATTATAAAAAGCAGTACTTAAATAATTTTCATATATAAGTAATTCATATATGCAACCTGTTAGAAATAAAACTTTCTGATAGTGCCCATAAAAGTTGAATTAGTGACAGATAGCACTACACTAATGTCTGCAATTTAATATAGCTCCTTAATTGGGTATTACTACAGCAATGGACATTTTGTAAAACATTGAATTTAAATTAAGTTGGCAAAATTTCAATTTGATAAGCTCACCATTTAGGCCAAGTAATATGTATACCCACATAAGTCTGAAAGTCAAGAACTTCCACTCTTCAAAGTGCCTTTAAATAAACATACTTTATCACAACCTTCAGTTTTTATTAAACAAATTATTTTATTCTTTTGGAAATTTATATTTTCAACACAGTGTGATAAAAATGTGACAGAATTTCATTTTCCTGAAAACATAATTATGCTGGTCAAAGCAGTTACATTGTTTTGTGTCTCTGTCTTCCCAAGTAAGTTATAAGGAATCACATTTGTCCATTTTTCATATTGTGTGCTGAATTCTTCAATTTTGAGTGTAGGAAAATATTGAAAATAATTTGGGCAAATTTTCAAATGTTATTATTCTCTGTTATTAATGCATCTATCTTTTGTAGTATAAGTGAAGGACTGCAAGGTCCCTTCCACCCTGTAACATTTTCTGCTTCTGTGACTGACATATCATTGAATTTATAAAAGGTCTTTGGGAGAAATTCTGGAGATAAAAATATGCTCATGCTCTAATCAGCAATAAGAAAAAAGAGGATAGAAATTACAGAACACTCAATATTAGTAAAATAAATATTTAATTACGTTATAAAAGAAGTTGCGGTTTGAGCTGTACAATTCCATCATCTGCTCTGTTTAACTGATGTAAAAAAACCAATCTGGTTAAATATTATGTATTTCTGAATAACCATGTAAGGCTGACCAATTCAGATACAAACCTACAAAGCACTGGGAGCAAGACAGGTAGACACATAAGCTTGAAAGAACTGCAATAAAATCCCTAGTTTTGTGATATTATAGCTATTTGAATAAACACAGTCACCTAAAGAATAATTATTCCTATGATTAGAATGTACTTAATATTTTCCATTTAAATAAACATATTTTTGTCAGTGTTTAAACATTTCCATTTTTTTAGCATCAATAGCAATTAAAATTGTCTAAGCTTCTACCAATTTAATTTAAAGTGAAAACCACACACACTCACACAAAACCAAAGCAGTTCGGTCTGCTATCTGTCTTTTGACAGGAAAGTTTTTATGGGGCTGTCCTTTGTCTTTACTGTTTCACCCACTGAAAAATGTCTGCCTGATAATGTCCATTGACACCTGGGTACTGAAATCACTACGGATTCATGTGAACCTGTCTTGGTCATGCAACGTGGGAATTCCTGTGACAACTGATGGGACTTTGGAACAAATTGTAAGAATGAGAATCAAGGAAAATGCAATGAAGTGGATAAAATATATCAGATTGCCTCATTTAAATTAGATCATTGATTTTACTCTGATGTTACTCAGCTATTTGAATTTCATTTGTAAATATTTTACCTTTTTGAGAAGAACAGAAGCACAATTTTTGATTCACAAGATTTTCATAGAATTATTTCAGACATATCGAGTTTATTACAGACTATTACTTAACTGCTTTTAAAACTGTCATATCAGAAGAATTTATAAAATTCCTTTGCACATTCAGGAAGCTCATGGTATAAATAGTTAGAAATTTTATTTAAAGACATCATAACTGCAACAGAATAAGCTTATGACAAAAGATAGTTCTTTTGTTGTAAATTTGCTATTGAATGCTTTATTTTGATAGTCTAAATTTGGTACACATGTGTTTATTCATATAGATTTAAAGTCTTCAAATGGCTAGGGTCTGGTCTAATGCACCCTGAAACCCACAGAAGAAATGGACTTCAGTAGTGAACACAAATAAGACAAGTAAATCTTTGGTTAAGTAATCTTACCTCTAAATAAAAAAATTACTTTCCCTAAAATATGTGAACTTTTTAGGAATGTGAAGTCACTTTTATTTCCTTGAAAATGATAATATTAGTAGGCATTACCATGAGCTTTCTAACGATGAGCAGTTTTCAAAAATGCTATTCCAGGGCATCAAGTGGAACTTAAAGCTGTCCTTCCAGAAACCACTGGTGCCCTAAGGATAGAAAGATTTTAAAAGTTAAGTGTGTATTTTAGTAGCAGTATACTTCACATTCAAATTGTGTGTATATGTAAATACTAGTCATTAGGCATTGACCATGATCAATGAGCTGCCCAGGGATGTGGTGGAGTCTCCATTCCTGGAGGCATTTAAAAGATGGTTAGATGTGGTGCTTAGGCATATAATTTAGTGGTGACTGGCAGGTTAGAGTGATGGTTGGACTTGATGATCTAAAGGGTTCTTTCCAACTAAGACAATTCTATGACTATATATAGATTCTATGATTTTACACCAAAAAATAAGAATGTCCCCTTTCATAGACATCTTTCAGAGTTTTTTCTTTACTATTCCTTTTGACTTTATGGATTGTAATGTATCATTTAGCTCTTCTGCATGTACCTCATCGCAGTAATTATGTGGAGATAACAAAGGTATAGACACAAATTCTTAGAATTCAGATTATTATCTCTGCAGTGCTTTAACTACAGCTGGTAACTGAACACCAGACATCAGCTCACTCACCTTTTCTTCCCTGCCCCCAAGAATATGGGAAGGAGAATAGAAAAGAAATAAAACCCACTTGTTGGTATAAAGAAAATTTAATAGGATAGCAAAATAATAAAATAATAACAATCATAACAATAATAATAACACAGTGATGTACAAATGCAATTGCTCACTGCATGCAGATAAAACCCAACCCATTGCCCAACCTCTTTCCCAGCAGTGATCCCACCTCCCGACTAGATTCCCCAGATATATCCAGAACACAACAGTATATGGCTGGGAATTTCTCTTTAGCCAGCCTGGGTCAACTATCCTGGCTGTGCTCTATCAGCTTCTTCTGCATCTGGCAGTGTGTGAGAAGACAAAAATCCTTGACTTAGTGTAGACACTACAACTACTTAGCAACAACTGAAAACATCAGTGTGTTACCAACATTACTCTCATGCTAAATCCAAAGCACAACACTGCAACAAGTACTGAAAAGATAATTAACTCTATCTCAGCCGAAACCAGGACAGTTTCCTAGTCATAGAATTCAGGTGCTATTCCCCAATGAGTTATTAAAATAGATGAAAAGAGGCGTGCCAATAATGACTGTGACAAAAGATGTAGCATTGTGGACATTTCAGTCAGCTTGCCATGGAAGCCATCTTAAAGAAAAGAAAAATAAAAGCCCTTTTACATTGTCACATATAAGATATATATAAATATAATGTTGTACTTCAAAAGAAAAAAAAAAAAGAAATCACAACAATATGCTTCATATTGTTCCCAAGAGAGGATTTAACAAGGATCCCAGGGGTAGGATTTTAGAATCTGTGAAAAATGATGGTCATGCTTTGAATGCCTGTGACAGTTGGGGCCCGTTGTCATTTATGAAATAGGCTTTTATATGATGATATTGAAAGAGACATGTGGGAGCAGGGTGTGGGCAAGAGAAGGATGAAGAGCACAAGAGACTTTCTATGATGGCAGCAGGCTTGACTTTAAATATAAAAATATGTATAAACTGTAGAATTCAGGTCCATATGCCAATCCTGAAATGGAAAATAATTTCCCTTTGTTGCCAAGGTACTAAGGCAAAACAAAAAATTGCAATCACAATAAAACCTGCTGGTCTGGTAAAGATTCTATTGTCCTTTCTGTACTGTACAGGAAAGTGTGTGGTATGTGAAAGAGGTAATTTCTTCATATATTTTTCATTAAAATCAATGCAAGGGAGGTCCTAATATGCAAGATAGAGACTTGTTGTCTAGTAATAGTAGTTTAATGACTTATTCTTTATCTGCTCTGCCACTACAGCTGCCTCTATCTGGACCTTTAACTCATAACAAATACAAGGAAACATAAGTCCTCCCAGGCTGTAATGAAAGAAGTCTGGTAACCTTGCCTTTACTGTAGGCCTGAAGCACACACAAAGAAAGCTACCACAGCAATATGAATTTTAGTTACCACACTGCTGTGGTAATTTCATTGCAAAGCTAAACCTTTAAAAAATGGTTTTGCAAAATGTAGCAGAATCTACATTTGTGTTTCAAAATTTCACTTCTTTCGCCCCATAAGTAGAAATGTAGACAAACTAACTTAATCTGGAAGAGAAATGGATAGAGATGCAGAGATACCAGAAAGAGAAAGATGAAATAAACATGTAAAATTATCAAAAAGTAGATATCTTTCTTCACAAGTGTAGTCTGAACTGGTTTTATTGATCCTCTCTGAGAAACTTTAACACTCTTTCATGCCTTGGTCTCGTGTATCGCTGTCCTTGAGAGCTACCTTACCAGAGATATGCTTGTGGCAGACAGCAAAATGCGTTCCCCAGAGCTCTGTGTGTTTCTAAAGACTAAAAAAGTCGAGTTTCTTTATTCTCTACATTCAGAAGATTAGGATTATTCCTATTGGGTTTAATTGATTTCCTAACAATGCAATTCTTCTCTGAAAGAAGAATTTTTTTAAGTTGTTACCTCTTAGCAATTACATTAATGATTACTGAAATTGGTTATCATGTCCCCATAGTGTCTTGTGGTAAGGTTATGAAACTGGCGAGGTACTTTCTATTGCAGCTAGAGAGTTCCAGTATTCCTCTTAAATGGATAGTTTAATTGATGGAAATAAATTTATTCTAATCTAAATTCAGATATGCTTTGGGCAGAGAACGGGCTTTCTACACCATGGCTTGGAGGATCTGGGGTAAAAAAATCACCTAATCTCCTGAGACTAGATTCACAGTGGGAATTATGGTTTAGCATTCCAAAGCCTAAATTTAAGACATCCTGTTGCTTAGGGCTTTTCCTAACCCCAAGTATTAGGGACAGATTTAAAATAGAATGTAAGCATTTAAAACATACCTTCAGGCAAGTGGTCCCTAGGGTACACTTCAAGCCCTTAAATTAGGCACTTTAGTTTTCTATACTGTGCATGTTACAGAGATAGAATCCAAGGAATGGAATTTACTCAATATACTGATTGCAGGCTCTAGCTAAGCTAACCTTTAAAAAAAACCAAAACCAAAAAACAAGCTGAACAAGCCAAAGAGAACTATATCAAAGGAATATGTGGTAGAAGTGGGATTTACATCTAAATAATCTCTAGAACACAGTGAGAAAAAAGAAGGAAATGAATACTTGTGATAGACTTCGGAGTATGACATTTTAGCAGCCAGAAGTGGTACGTCTGAGTCTGTGCCAATTATTTATGGACATCGCTTAACTAATTGTAAGATACCTTGGTGTTTAAGTTAATCTTCTTGTTCATTACTTTTTATACCTAAAAAAGTTGAAAAGTATCTGGCTACATGAAAAAAATGACGGAAGATATTTATGTAGTTGAATATGATTTACATATCTACGTCAGTGGTCTAATAAAAGATGATTCTTTTATTACAAACCTAGCATGTTTATTTCACTATACCATCATGGTTACAGAAGCTCTAAAAAGTTGAAAAAATAGTTGTTTTTAATAAAAACATAGTATTTTTAAATTCCTTATTTTGTAGAATATAATTCCAGAATTTGTCATACACCAGAACAAAAATTGTAAGATGTTCAGCATCTTGGAAAAGCTATCAATTTAGATTACTCCAACCTAACCTGCTTGGAGAGGGTTATCAAACATGTTATTGTAGTACTACTTAAATGTCAACACCATTGCATTATCCCACCCACTTCAGCTCTTTTACCCATTTACTTTGTGTTTTCATTACCTTTGCATTGACTGTTTTGTCTCCAGGAAAATACTACTTGAGTCATCATACTAGGATTGATTTAATTTTCTTCATAGCTACCTGTATGCTGTTGTGGTTTGGATTTATAACTAAACCAGGGTTAAAAACCACACTAATATGTTGGCTGTTACTAAACAGTGCTGGCACCGTACTGAGGTTTTCTTAAGCTACCACTGCAGTGAGTAGACGGGTGGTGAACAGTAATTTGGGAGGGGACACAGACAGGACAGTTGACCTGAACTAACCAAAGAGTTATGATCATACCCTACAATGTCCCAGTCAGCATTAAAAGCCCAGGGAAAGAAGGAGGAAGCAGGAATGTTTGTGGTCTCTTGATCCATGAATTTTCATTTTTTTGCTCTACCAATTCTCTTCACCATCCTGACCATCCCAGTAATGTGGAAATGAGAAAAGAAACCAAACTTGGTGGGTTCTTGGCCGCTGACCAGGGTAAACCCACTGCATTCATTCTTCAGCATACTACCCGATAATATAAAACTAAGGCACGAATCCAATCAATGCTAACTACATATCAACTAGAAGAAAAAGAAAAAAAAGTCAGGTCTGCATAAAACCCCTCTCAAAATCGCTGGTAATGTCACAATCTATTACTAAAGATAAGATTCTGTCAGGTAACAGGTAACTTTTCCCACAGGAAGGAAAAAGACTGCTTGAGGGTAAGGTAATATCACATGTGAGTTCTACATAACTGATAAGTTTTGAGCAAGGAGGTGTTCTAAAAGCAATGGACAAATCAACTTGTTGAATCTACTTCTTTCATCATTTGAGGACTTGTTGGACAAGTTGGACTCTTACGGAGAAAAGTGACCAATGTATTTGTAGAAGTCTGTCAATTGCTGCACTCTTTGCTTTTATTTATCTACTGCTCTTATAGACTCATGAACGGTTATCACCTGTGTACTGCCAAAATCACTAGTCATGTACTTAGGTTAGCTAAACAATCATAAACTAAAAGGCATTTTTCATTTATGTGCTTGACTATATCAATAAATCCAAAATGCACAAGGACTCTCCCAAGGTATTTAAATCATGGCATTTGTCTTCCTATAGATAATTATCTCCGGAGGTTGATTCATCTCATCTTAAATGACTACCTAGGATTGGTGGACTAAACAGCCCTCTATAAGTGTGGAAGTACATATTTCTCTCAGGTGACTACAGGGGACTCTCTAAAGGGAGGAAAATTCCTCGACCAGGTAGATTTACCACTGCTTAGAAAACAGCCCCTCTGATTTGATTACTAAAGATGTTAGTATTATAACATAGGTCTTTAAATTAATTTCTTTGATATTGGAAATTATATTTTGCATGTGACTCACCTAACTTGCTCCTATACAGGTATAAGAATGTTTTCCTTACCAATAGGCTGAGCTGAAGACAGAATAGAGAAGGACAAAGAGTAGGGCTATTCCAGTTTCCTTGAAGCATTGCTGAACTGCCTCAGAAAGAAGACTTCAATATTTTCTGTAACAAAGCTGCTTTCACCAGGTTATTGAAAACAAACCTTATTTTCCTCTTTATGAATGCAGCTGCTCTGTGGGTCCTTCATTAGTGTAAATGAAGCAGGAAACAGGGAGATCTCAAACTCTTGCTTTTCCTCCCTCTGACCGGAAAAGTTCCAGCCACTAGAGTGTGACTTCCCTCTTCATGTTTTCCTACAGGAAAGAACTAACAGATGTGGTCAGAAAACAACCAAACAGTTTGTGAAGTTACCAGTTCTAAGAGTCATGTTGCCAGAAATAATGCCTCTAGCATGCAGCAACAAATTAAATTTCAAATGTCTTGATATCCTCTGTCAGATTCCTGTCTCCCTCAGTTATCTCCTGTATGTCTTTAAGACTAGTAGATTTCTCATACAATGATCACTTCCAATCTATGTTAAGAAAACACCAAACTAAGGTCTCTTGTCCTGATATAAATAATTCCTGTGGGAGCCATTTCAACCAACCTCAATCAAAGACTGCTGTTCCATCAAAAACAAAATTTCCTCGGGGAATTTGATGATTTTGCTGAAATACAGATTGAAATGAAAAGGTAATGAACAGATCATAAACAGGGGAAAAAAAAAGTTTAATTTCTCTTTTTGAAACTGAGCATTTTGATTTTTCATTTTTTCATATTAAAACTATGGGGTTTTCTTCCAGGTTATAAATTAGAGAGTCATAGGATCACAGTATAATGGAAGTTGCAAGGGACCTGAGGCGTTGTCTAGTAAAACCTTTTGGTTCAGCTATGGTCTCCAAGACTTGTGACCGGGGTTTTCAACACCTCCTATGGTTAAGACCTAAAAACCTCCAGAGTTGGAGACTGCACAGCCTCTCTAGGCAGTCACTGCCAGTGCTCAACTGTCCTCATGGGCAAAGCGTTGCTCCAGTATGAACCTGTTTCTTCTATTTCTACCCATTGTCTCTGCTCCCTCAATGGACTGCCACAAAGCGCTCAGCTACAGCTAAAGCTCCTTGGTCACTGGGGGCTGCTGTTGGGTCCCCCATAAATATCACTGCTCCATGCTGAACAAACCCAGCTCCACTAGCCTCTCCTCACAGGACAAATGTTACAGACCTTATCATCTTGGTGGGCTCTACTGAACTCTCTCCAGTTTCATAGAATACATTAGTTTGGAAGGGACTTTGAAAGGTTATCCAGTCCATCCAACCTGCAATAAACAGGGACACCTTTAACTAGATCAGATTGTTCCAAGTTCCATCAAGCAGGACCTTGAATGTCCCCAGTTTTATCAGTGTGGAGCCTAAAGTTGGGCACCATGTTTCTGATCTAACAAGTGGTAAGTTTTGAAGGCTATTCCTTTCCCTAGCTCCTGACTCCGTTCATGCAGTACAGGGTATTGTTAACATTTCTGCTTCCAGGGGACCCTGGGATCCATGCTCAGCTCTGGTGCCCAGCAGGACCCTCAGTGACTTTCCTGAAGAGCTGCTTCCCAGACAGGCACTGCTAAGTTTGTGCTGTTGCAAGGGGTTGTCCCTCACAGACGAAGAACTTTGCATTTGTCCCTATTGAATTTATTTAGGTTTCTTCTGGCTCACTCCTTCAGTATGCCTTGGATGCTTTTGAATTGCACTGGAGCCCTGGAACCTATCTACTAGTCCCCCTTGAGCAGTGTCATCTGCAAAGTTGATGAGAATGGCTTTTGTAATCTTCTTCTGGACCCTGACAAAGATATTAAATGGGACAGTCCCAGGACAAAGCCCTGTGTTACCACAGTTGTTACTGTGCTCCAAATAGGAAACATCCCATTAAATCATCACCCTCTGAGCATGATTATGCAATGATTTTTTTTTTCTTTTTATATATATCTGGGTATGCACTCATTCAGACTGTAAAAGTACAATTTTGAAACGGTATCAAATCATCTTCTCCTTCATTTTTTCCAGAAATCATAGTATATGTTTCTCAAGACAAAAGCAGAAAAGGTTTTGACTTTGTCAAAGACTATTATTTTGAATGTTTCAAGTGTTCCAGTCTTTAAATTTCCTAAGAAACTCTGACAATTTTTGGACACTGAATTGGAACCAAACCAATTTGCCTCTGGAAGGAAAATTCGGTGTTTTGACCACATTTAGTACTATGTGGGGAAAGTGTCTTTTGTTGTTTGTGGGACAGTTCTTATTGTCCAGGCAAAGCATACTGGGAAACCTCTATTTCCTTCTAACAATGCCTCATCAGGAAAGTCCAAATGCTAGCATTATTAGTTGTATTGGAGTTTTGCTCTCAGCAATGAATGGCTTAGTTCATTTTATTGTTCGAACTTTTCTTTTCCTTTTTGAATTGCTGCCATTCTCAGTTAGATTTGGCACATCCAGGCTCTGACCACTAATTTGCTTTGCATTATAGATGAGGCAATAACTGGCAGGATTATAAAGTATTTAGGATGTTACTCCCTATGCCTTTCCATGTAATTTATTTACCATTTTACAGTGGGGTGGCAGATGCTCACACACTCATGCTGTGTGCCTTACGTGATTGTGTGATAAGGCATAATTGTAATTTAGTAACTCTGCTGAGACCTGCAATCTTCTTTGCAGAGTGAAGGCCTTTGCTTTGAAAGGTCTAACAGAAGCACACACATACAAGAATGAGGGAATCAGGTAAAAGTGCCTGGAGACCTGTGTGGATGAACAAGGAGCTCTTGGACAATCTCAAAACCAAAAAGAAAGGCTGCAGAGGGTGGAAGCAAGGGCAGGTAGCCTGGGAGGAATATGGAAAAACTGTCTGAGCAGCCAGATATCTGGCTAGGAAAGGTAATGCCTGGACATAATTAAATCCAGCCGGGGATGTCAGGGCAAAAAGAAAGGGTTCTATAGCTATGTCAGTAATAAAAAGACTTGGGAAAATGTCCCCTCTAGAAAGAGAAATGGAGACCTGGCTACTTGGGATATGGAGAAGGCTACTTTTTTTTTTCCTCAGTCTTCACTGAGTCTTCAGAAAACAAAGGCAGCATCTGCCCACTGTAGAAGTTCAGGTGTGAAGCCATCTAAGTCACCTAGAGGTGTACAAGTCCATGTGACCTGACAAGATGCATTCACAGGTCCTGAGGGAAATGGCAGATGAAGGGGCTAAGCTGCTCTCCATTATATTTGAAAAATCATGTCAGTGTGGTGAAATTCCCACTCACTGGAAAAGGGAAAATGTAACCCCATTTTGAAACAGGGAAGAAAGGATGACCCAGGAAACCACAGGCTCATCAGTCTCACCTCTGTGCCTGGCAAGATCATGGAGCAGATCCTCTTGGAAACTATGCTCAGGTACATGAAAAATAAGGAGGTGATTGGTGACAGCCAACATGGCTTCACTAGGGGCAAATAGTGCCTGAAAAATTTGGTGGCCTTCAATGATAGGGTTACAGTGTTATTGGATGAGAGACAAGGTACTGATGTCACCCACCTGGAATTGTCCCTGACCACTGCTGGACTCTTGTTTGTAGTTCATAGGTGTCTCACTATTTCTCTTACTGATGTTAGTTCTGTAATTATCAAGGCATAGCCTTTTTGTAAGCTCATATCCCTCTTCCTGCACTGGATAAAAGTGGATTGTAGAATGCTTGAAATGCTAACTTGCAATCAAGCCATTTAGTTTTGAAAGTACTGGCTGGTTACTTAGTTCCTTCAAGCCAACAACTGGATCCTGCTAGGGAATACAAATATCCCCACCCCTCAGGCATTCTTCTCAGGGAAAACAAAATATGTTTGACTCTCATTAGAGTTCATGCTCTTTAATTAACATCTTTGTGGGACACTGAGAACACTTTAGTGCTGCCCAAGCCCTGTGTCAGAAAATTTAGCTCTGTCTCTCCATGCATTAAGAACAAGTTTGTTGAAAGCCCTGATGAGTTCTGCTCATCAGTACTAGTGGGTTTGCAAAGGGATGTTACTCTTAGAAGTCGTGAATGTAGCTTTGCATAGTAGTGATATGCTCTGCTGATTTCTTGTATTCCTCTGGTAATTTCCTTCCTAGCAATGTTTACTTCCCTCTGAAGCTGCAGGCTTTGGGGAATTTTCAGAGACTGTCAAATCCCATTCCTTTGTCAGTAGCATCTCTTGCTATAACTGATAAACTTTGTTTATCCATTGCTCCAAAACATGTTTATTTCAGTTTTATCTGTTTGGAATCTATTCTCTATTTATTAGCCTAGATACTTAATTAATATAAATGCTTTTGTAGCTAGATTAATTGTTAATTTCTTTTTCTTCATTTACTGCCAATTCACCATTGTCTGGACAACCTTGCTTTCACTCCCAAGCTACTGACTAATACTTTGAGGGACTGACAACTCCACACTTAGTAGAACTGAGTAATGAAAAAGAAAAATCTAAACCAGAATGAACCTCTATATTTTACATTTTTAAAAACTTTTGCCTCCTGGCAAATAATAGAAAAGCATTTATCAGGAGTTTTTATATGCCTTGTAACCTTTCTACAGAAAAGAGAAAATTAAAAAAAAATGGAAAACAAAGGAAAGGAAAAAGAGAAAATGAGAAAAAAGAAGAAAAAATAGAAAAAGAAAACAAAATTCTATATACATACATTAGATTTTCTAAGTGCAGATGTAACCAGAGGTTCTACGAAAATATAATAAGCTTGTTGAAGATACATGTATCTGGAACAAATGGGAATTTATATATGTTGCATTTGTTTTGACATATCTTTTACACCAGATATCACAGATATTTTATGAATATTGTGACAATTTCGGAACACAGAAAAATGTGAATCTTGTTAAAGTTTCAATTTCAATAATCAGACTTAATCTTGTGAGCACTGATCTAACCCTCTTGGAAAATGAATTTGATTCCTTTTGAGCATACAGAGGAATTAAGTTTGGTTCTCAGTTCTCTTGTATGAGTAACACATGTAGACCTCTTGTAATGCGACAAGGCTTCAACTTCTTTTAAAACAAATCAAGACACTTTTTAGAGGAGGGGCTTAACCATATGGCCTGTTTCGGACACCTAGAAATAGCCCAAAAGCAATGCAAAACAAAATATATACAGGTAGAACTTCAGAGACAGCTTTATCCTTAGCGTCCCCACTTGGGAATCAAGGTTAAATAACTTTGGCTCTCTCTCATGGATCACAGACCCACCACAATAGGTTGTTTTTCATATTCTGGAACATGAGAAAGGTGTTAGAAACTTTTCCATCAGCATCACAAAAGACTGTCCACCCATTAGGCAATGACTGTTACAGCTTTTTATATTGTCTGCAGAGATGCTTTATACTGCTGTGTGAGGCAAGAGCATCAGAGCTCCGTCCTGTCCTGACATTGGCTATTTATTTAATATTAAGAAAGGTCCTTCTAATATTTCATGGTGTTACTACAAAGTATATTTGCTGAAATAACTGGCAGTAATCCAATGGTTCACAAAAGTAAGTGTAACCAAAAGAACCTGTCATCTATCATTCTTTATAACTCTAGGTACCTTTAAATTTTTCTAGGATGTAGGTCTGACTAAGCTATTTGATGAATGTGATTCTTTCTTTCAGAAGTGTGGTTATGTTCAGGTTGTTTGATGGTTTGAATATTTATTCTGCTTCACTTTTACTATCTAATTTAGGGATTCAAACCAGGACACTAACTCTTGCCCCTGGATTGGGGCATTCCTTCTCATTAGTACAGGTTGGGAGATAAAGAGCAGCCCTGTAGAGAAGGAATTGGGGGTGCTGGTGAATGAGAAGCTCAACATGAGCTGACAATGCCCACTTGCAGGCCAGAAGGCCAGATGTATCCTGGGCTGCATCAAAAGGAGCATGACCAGCAGGTCAAGGAAGGTGATTCTCCCCCTCTTGTGAGACACCACCTGAAGTACTGTGTCCAGTTCTGGAGTCCCCAACACAAGAAAGACATGGAACTCTTGGAGTGGATCCAGAGAAGGGCCACAAAGATGATGAGAGTGCTGGAACACCTCTGCTATGAAAAGAGGCTGGAGAAGAGAAGGCTTCAGGAAGACCTAATTATGGCATACCAGTACTTAAAGGGGTCATACAGAAAAGTGGGAGAGGGACTTTTTAGAAGCTCATATAGTGATAGTGATAGGATGAGGGGCAATAGTTTTAATTTGGAAGGGGGTAGATTTGGATTAGATATTTAGGAAGAAATTCTTCCCTGTGAGACTGGTGAGGCACTGGCACAGGGTGCCCAGGGAAGCTGTGGCTGCCCCCTCCCTGGCAGTGTTCAAGGCCAGGTTGGATGGGGCCTTGGTCAGCCAGGTCTAGTGAGAGGTGTGTCTGCCCATGGCAGGGGGAGTGAAACTTCATGATCTTTAAGGTCCCTTCCAGCCCTAACCATTCTATAATTCTATGATTCCCTTTTGAGCACCCTTTATCATTAATGGGATGGATGCCTCATTCTAGATTAATTCCGTGTAAATAGCATAGCTTAATTGGTGGGTTTTCCATCTTTTTGAATGGAGAGAGCAAGAGCTAGGCTGTTTTTTGCAGTGGCCTCTCTCACTCCGGAGATGCTGACCTCCCTCTACTGACCTGCAAAAGCAACCAGAGGGAACTAACTCCTGAAGGCAGACACCTAAATTTTATTTTCCTTCATTTAGTTTATGTGATTAAATCTATTAAAGTGTGAGTTTTATTTTCTTTTGGATTTTCTTTTATTTTTATTCTGGAGTGGTTCACTGGGAGAACTTTTTGATCATGTGTTGGTTTGAATACTCTGCTTTCCTACAGCATGCCTGCTAAGGACTCCACACGTTTAGCTATGCCAGTAACAGAGTTTCAAAGAAAGAAGCCAGAATGCCAAGCCAAAATGCCTCTGATTAAGAAGTCCTGGGAGTAACATCCTGTCATTGACTCTGAGCACAATCAAGATAACATAAAATTTTAGCATGGAGCTAAGTGAGGAAGACTCTGACTTCTCTGCTTCTGTTAGAAATTGCTGTTCTTCACAGAAAATGTCTTTTGTTACAGAGTATTTCTAAAGTGCAGTTAGAATGCACTTAGAATTGGATGCAATTATCTCAAAAGTCAGGTACTTAACAAGTATTTCCCACAGGAAGATACTCTGTTTACAATGAGAAACTAGACCCTGATTCTCTCCATCCTTACTAACATACATCTAGGTTAATACTCCAGTCCTTTTTGTATCTATTCAGTGTCTTTTTAACAGCTTCGGCTGTTGATGCAGCTGTCTTTATAGTTCCATTAAAATCCTAAAACTCAACAGGCAGCCTTAGCAGGCTTGAATTCATCCTGAGTTTTGTGACAAAGCCTAATTTCTGCTTGCAATTGATACAAGTCACACACATTCTTCACTGCCATTGTGGTGCATGGAAATGTACTCAAGATAGACATGAGGAGCTATGGTGCTGTGTGTTTGCTGCCTTCATCAAACTCCCAGCAGTGGTTTCCATGCTAAGATGTACTTATGGGCAACTTCCATCCTTCAGGCTGCTGTATCCACCCACCTAACCTATCCCAGCTCTGTTTCATTTTCAGGGACAAACTGAAAATAAATGTTAAGTGGATTTTGTAAGTGATGGTGTCTTTGTTTATGGATAAGGGAGCATTTCTACTCAACAATTCAATTCAGATATGTTGTATCAAATATCAGTGAACGCCCTTATGTTTGGGGCATAGAGGGGATCATCATTTAAAGACCTGTCCAGAAAGAGAGATGGTTTTACCACTTTGGAAAAGAAATCAATATGCCACATTTTTCAAGTCTCTCTCTTCCCCCTATATTGAGTTTGCATGACAAAGTTTTGGTGCTGGGGAACAACAGAGGTGGCTTCTTTGAGAAACTGCTAGAAGCTTCCCTCTGACAGAGCCACAGACAGTTGCAAGACGGACCCACCACTGACCAAGGCTGAGCACATCAGTGATGGTTGGTAGCACCTCTGGGGTAGCAGAGTTAACAAGGGGAAAAAACTGAACAAGCAAATGCAAAGAACAACTACATCCAGAGAGAGGAGTGAAAATATGTGAGTGAAACAGCACTGAAGACAACAAGGTGAGTGAAGAATGAGGGGGAGAGGTGCTCTAGGTGCCAGAGCAGGGATTTCCCTTCAGGTCCTGGAGATGATCATGGTGAGGAAGGCTGTCCGCCTACAGCCCATGGAGGGTGATGATGGTAATAAATAAAATCAATTTATCTGAGTTGAGTCTGTTTTGTCCATGACAGTAATTGGTGAGTGATCTCTTCCTGTCCTTATCTTGACCTATGAACCTTTTGTTATATCTGCTCTCCCCTGTGCAGCTGAGGAGAGCAGGGATAAAGTGGTTTTTGGGGGCACCTGGCCTCCAGACTGCATCAACCCCACCATCTCTCTCTCCCTCCCTGTCTCCCTGCCTCCCTCTCTCTCTGTCTTTATATTTTTGTCTCTTTATATATAAAATACATAGAAAAGCATACGTATTTGCCAGCTAGAAATTAAAAGAAAATTCGAGTTCAGGTTTTGCCGTAACACTTGAATTATTTTTCTTTAAGTTCTCTAATGTAGTGCTTTTAAAGATGGGTTATGCATGATTGTGACATTTTGAAAGTAAGATTTTTCTTAATTTAAAAAGAAATTAAGACACTTGAATATATTTTTAAATTATATATTTATCAAGACCAAATCTTTATCTGCAAAAATATTCCATTAAATGAAATGATAGTTTTCAATTTGAAAATATTTTCTTCAAATTTTCACCAGCAGTTCTAGAGGTTTTTTAAAACTTAGTGGAAAATGTGGTAGAAGGCCCTGCTAAGGCTCTAGCAGTGCACCCCAGAAAGATTTCCAGAATTTTTTGCATGACAACAAATGTGACAAGATTACCGATTCCTGATGCACCTCTCCTAGAGGAGTTGAA
Organism: Gallinula chloropus; assembly: GCF_964237585.1. Taxonomy (NCBI): domain Eukaryota; kingdom Metazoa; phylum Chordata; class Aves; order Gruiformes; family Rallidae; genus Gallinula; species Gallinula chloropus. Next base: position 201,522,473 of record NC_140085.1, read on the forward strand.
ATTGCAAACCAGGTACTGGAAAAAGGAATCACACTTTTTGATCTAGCTCTTCTTTTTTTTTTGTATAACAACCTTATTTTTTGTTTGTTTAGTAAGACAAGAGGCTGCTGCATCAGTCTGTTGTCTGCAAATGGAAGAAAGCTGTTTCTTCATACGTATGCTGTAAACATATTGTACTTGTTTTTTTATAGATGAAGAATATCACATGCCCAATTTCACATTGCTGTAATCTCTTTATAAATAAAACAGTAAAAAATGGATGTAAATCAAATGGGTCAACTGAGAAAAATACGTCTCTTTCCAGTACTTTCTGTTACAAACTAGAAGCAAGAAAATAAAAATCACATTACTTGACAACTCTGATTACAAGAACAGTTCTTGTGTTTTATCCTTATCACTGGTATCTTGACTTCAGTTTACAACTTTCACAGTGTTTTCCCTTACTAGTATCTTCCTTCCTTTCCTTCTTCCCTCCTTTTTTCTTAATTTTCTTTTCTTGGAAAACACATTTCTATATTACAGTTTCAGGTTCTGTCCTATTCTAAAATTTACTATTACAGACCTTTCATCTCTCCTTCCTTTAATTTTTACCTCTGTTAAGATTCAAGCAATTGATATATGCATAAATATATCTCATCCAAGTGGCATGGAGATCCAGTTTCCTGTTGGGGAAGACAATATTTCTAACAGAAGAGACATAGCAACTTACAGATATACCATGTAAGAAATATTAATGGGGACAGCCAGAGGGAAAGAGGTATGCAGTGTTTCAGAACTCTCCTGAAGAGTAGATCTTCCATGTACCCTGAATGAATGCTTTACATGTGTGTTTGTGGAAAAGGTAAATAAAATGGTTAAATCCATTGTGATTGGAGGTTTGGACTCTAAATATTCTCTCCACAGAAGGGAAAAAGGAAACACACTGAGTTCTTTTCTACAGGAAATTAATTTCTTTTCAGAAGCAATCAAGCTGAGAGCTGTGTGGTTCAAAGGCAGTTTGAGTCACTCATAAGGGATCTCCTCCACACTAAGAGAGGAATAGTGAAGAATCAACCTCTTAATGCATGATCATGGAGAGCAAAGCAGACACAGGATAAAAATTAATGGTATCCAGCTGATAAAAGAACCTATGTTTAATTAGGAAAAAAAAATCTTAAGATACTAGGAGCTAATGTAAACTGAGAGTAAAAGGAATATAGAATCCTAAATAACTTTTGGGTGTTTAGACACATTTTTTGTGCTAAAAATATATTTTAATCAGAGTAAAGACCAGGGGAGTACTTTTCCTGTATCTCCTCCATTTTCAGGTGAATGGACTTACAGCATCATAAATGTGGTAGAATCAAGAGCAGCTCTTTTCCCTGTATTTTCACCTGTTCACCTGTCATGTATTTATTAAAATTCTAGATTTTCTGCTAAGTTTTGGAAGTAATATATTTTATGAGAGTTGAATCTTGTAAAACATTCTCACCTGTGTAAATCCTAATATCTTACAGAGTTACAGGCTTTCTTTAGCACCTGATAGGAACAGAGGAAAAAAGAAAATCACATCTAACTAAGAAGTTTTGATAGGAATAGGGATCTTGAAATTTATTATTTCACAATGGAAATATCCAAATGGGCATTATAAGACAATTTGGGTTCAAATTGAAAATTGATTAGGTGATTAGGTGAGAAAAAAATCTATCAGTAATGTCCTAAGTAGAGACTAGAATTCTGCTGTTTAGGGTTTGTTGTTCTTGTTGTTGTTGTTGTTGTTGTTTGGGGGTTGTTTGGATTTTTTAGGAATAAAAGCTCAAACTATACAATTTCTTAAATTTTCCAAGGACTGCTTAATCCAGAGATTATTAATCTGTGTCCCAGAAAATGCAAGTGACTGGATCCATTCCACAGATCTATATGGAATATTTGGACTTCCAGTATTTTGGTTTTGTTTTGGTTTTTTTTTTAATGACATATTGTATCACGGTCTAAAAGAATGCTAATTTACAGCAGCAATCTGTGTTAGCAAAGAGAATGGAACTATTTTCAGAGATTTAAACTGGGACATTTTGGTAGGCTATCACTCCTGCCAGAAGACCCATGTTTATATAGCCTCATTTTACCCAATTGGAGTAGATAAGGGGTGAATGTATTGTATTCATTCATTTAACTGTTTAGACCTAGGCACTCCCGTCTTACATTTGGATTTCGAACTTCTTTGATTGTCACTTTATGCCCTCAACATGGTACTCAATCACGATGCTTCGAATAAGAGAATCTTAAAAGAAAATCTTAAAAGTCAACCTCCCTCTCATTAGAAACACAAAATCGTGAGATTAGGATCATTTTCAACCTGAAGTGAATTCACTGTACAACATTTTTGGAAAAAAAAAATTCTGTGCTGTAAATCACATTTAACTTTCCAGATAAATTATTAACAAGAGAGACTTCCCTTTTCTATTATCTAAGGACCTTAACACTGTATATTGTAGCCTTTGTTTTAAAACAGGGCTGATACAGCATCATACTGTTAAGTGCATGCTCTAGCCTAAGCACCCTGAGAGTCGCAAACATAAACTAGCAGTATTGAAACTATTCAACTCTGGGGACTCAAACACATTGTCAAATTACTCAAATTTAGTAATTTATCACATACAGGTTGTAAATACTTGTCCATATATGCACTATGACAAGGGCACAGCAATGCTGTTTACCTTCACCCTTTTTCATTGTTAGCTACCTAACTTGAATGACCTCTCATTTGCCATGGACTGAAAGCATGCACAGAGAGTGCTGTAACTGCTCAGTAATGTGACAAGCTGTGATGGATTTAATTATAAATTTGAGCTTGAGAAAATAAGATAGTAAACTGCAAAGCTACTCATATTAGCTGTGAAGGACATCCCTATCCATGACGATGTATTTGTAAAGAAACTACTCTAGACTTTCTACTTGAACTCAGTTTATTTGTACTAAAGCTGTCCTTTCATTTTTGACTAGGGCATTAACAGAGGTACTGAAATATCAAAAGAAACTTTATACCTGTATTCCAGGTCTGTTTTGCACATCTGTTTAAATATTGGCTAATAAGCCTCCCTACACTACAGAGTCTTGCCTTTTCTGTGGGATGATCAGCAAGGTTCTCCAACTGACTTTTCTTGACAATAATGGAGGATAATAAGGATGTTATTAGAAGAGTCCCTGAAGTCATAAATAGCAAAAAGCAGAGAAGCCTGAAAAGATGGCAACATAAGCAATTGAAAACAGTATGTGGTATGAGCAGCCCACAAATGTCAGACTGTGCAACTTTTAGCTGTGCTGAAAAACAAAATTCAAACCAATAGAAAGCACTCATTCTGCAGATACTGTATTTGGAAAGGCTTTCCAACATCAGAAAATAAAAATTCCCACTGAGTTCAGAGAAACAAATGCTATTCTTGTCTGCACTCTGCAAGCACATTCATTTAGGTATACACATTTTATTGTGGTGGTGCTGACTTCAGTGGCAGACATTAAGTTATAGTGGCCAGGTGTGCATTCAACAGAAAAGATGGGGGGCTAGTCCATTTCAGAGTAGCAGTGCTAGCATTCAGGAAGCAGTAGTCATCGGGACTGGTAATATAAAGCCCAAGGGTGTCCTAAAACACAATATAACTCTAAATGTCACAAGAAAATAATTAAAAAAAAAAAAAAAAAGCTGTATCTGGCCATTAGAGAAGTTTTAACCTCTTTGTCTGTATGTTCGCCAGCTAATGCTGAGACAGCAGTATAAGTAGTTCATATATTACAAGAACTGTAGAGATATTTTCTGATGAAACACTGGAAAATATGAATTGGTTGAGTCTAAAATATTTCACTGAAAACCTCCTGAGTTTTAAGTGAAAAACCTTCACTGGAAGCACAGTAAGCCTCACATAACTCTGCCCAGGTTTCTGGGGTATTACTCCTAGTGTAGCAGCTCTGGAAGACCTGGAGTACAAATGCTAACAATGCTGCCTGCATCCTCAGCATTTCTGGCTCTACCTGGCATTGCACCTGGCATGTCTGGGAGAACAAACCTCTTTTTGTCTATAAACCCATTTCCTGTCATGGAACTGGAAATGTCAGATTCCCATGCATTTTTTGAATTAGTCTACAGGCTTTCCCCTAATGTGTGGAGTATGAGGGTATCTGTGTGTCCTGTGTGACACTCGCTGCCTGGCAGTGCAGGCTCGAGAACATGATTTTCAGGGTAGGTAGCAGAAGACAGAACCATAAAACCGAGGATTTTCATCTCATTTCTGACTGTGGGGAAGTGAAACCTTGGAAGGACTGATGAAGCAACGGTAATTTGAGACAAACAGGCCCCAAGTATTCAACATTTAGGACTAAAGCTTTAAATTTTGGTGGTATGGCTGCATCCCATATGATGGGTCTGAGAAAGAGAGTTGGCTTCTCTGGAGAGTGATGTGGTTATTCTTCTCACATTCACACTTCTTTAACAGCACACCTAGTTTCTCACCACAAACTACATTCTGCAGCAGAACAAGAAAATGTCTGAATTCCCTAAAAAGCAAAAAAAATAAAGCAAGCTCTTTTCCACTCTGCTGCACTTGTCAGATATTTTCTGTAGGGTAATAAGTATTCTTACCTCTCAGGCTTCATCCAGGACTCCTAGAAACATACTTCATGAAAGTAAAATTCTTCCGGCAAACATAATAACAGAATCACAGAATCACACAAGGTTGGAAAAGCCCTTTGAAGATCATCGAGTCCAACCATTCCCATCCTATGCTAAACCATATACCTAAGTACCTCATCTACCCTTCTTTTAAACACACCCAGGGAAGGTGACTCAACCACCTCCCTGGGCATCCTGCTCCAGGCCCTGACAACTCTTTCAGTAAAAATTTTTTTTCTAATGTCCAATCTAAATCTGCCCTGGCACAGCTTCATGCCATTTCCCCTTGTCCTATCTCCTGTCACCTGGCTGAAGAAACCATCACCCACCTCTCTACAACCTCCCTTCAGGTAGTTGTAGGTGGTGATAAGGTCTCCCCTCAGCCTCCTCTTCTCCCGGCTAAAAAGCCCCAGCTACCTCAGCCGTTCTTCATATGATTTGCCCTCCAGCCCCTTCACCAGCCTGGTTGCCCTTCTCTGGACTCGCTCAAGGACCTCTATGTCCTTCTCATAGTGAGGAGCCCAGAACTGGACACAGTAGTCAACGTGTGGCCTCACCAATGCCCAGTAGAGGGGGACAATTATCTCCCTAGACCTACTGGCCACACTGTATTTGATACAAGACAGGATGCCATTGGCCTTCCTGGCCGCCCGGACACACTGCTGGCTCATATTTATCCTGCAGTCAACCAACACCTCCAGGTTCTTCTCTTCCTGACAGCTCTCCAGCCCACCTCCCCCAAGCCTGTAGCGCTGCATGGGGTTGTTATGTCCCATGTGCAGCACTCTACACTTGGCCTTGTTAAACTTCATCCCGTTGGTCTCAGCCCATTGGTCCAGTCTGTTCAGATCCCTCTGAAGAGCCTCCCTACCCTCAGGCAGATCAACACTTCCTCCTAGTTTAGTGTCATCTGCAAACTTCCTGAGAGAGCATTCAATCCCTTCGTCGAGGTCATTGGTAAAGCTGTTGGGTTTTTTTATGGTATGAACCCATTCTAGTAGGCTTCATTTCTGTATTACGGGCAGCTTTGACTAGGTTAAGTTATAAACTTAGACTCGTCAATTATTTTAACCATCTTTAGCCCATCCTAAAGAACAGTCTTATTCTTTTTGTTTTAAAATTTAATCTCATATGGAATATTCATGATTTCATCATGCATTCAATAAGCAAAGTAGTTTACAGTACCAAGCAGAAGACCATGTTGAGGAACCTGCTCCTGCTAAGCTCTGTCTAAGCCCTGCTGGAAAGCTTCCTCTGTGTGTTGTCTTTGCATTATTACTCTACCCAGGGCTGAGGACAATTCCTGGAGAATTTTCTGCTGAACATGCAGCTGGAAAGACAATTTTCATGCTGTACAAGTTTGCTTTTCTAAGGTATTTCATTAATCTTTCTGTTGGTTCCTGCACTATCACCTCTCTGCAGCTTGTATCAATTATGGCAATTCACAAGCAAAGCTCTGTGCAGTTCCAAACAGGACATGTGTTCTTACAAGGGATTTAGAGGAGGGTTTCTCAGATAAACTGCAGTCCCCTGTTGACATCTCTGAGATTTAAAGTTAGATATAGATACAGCAAATGAATTAATGAAAATGAATAAATTTGTTCAATAGCTTCCCTTTCATACTGAGGTATTAGATTGTATTTACTTTTTGCTTGGATAATTCGTCTGCAGAGGAGTATATTCTTCAGCAAGTTTTATGGCATGGGAATCTTTCAAACTGGTAAGAGCTAAAAAGTATATGAAAGGGCCCCTTTTGCCTTCATTTTTGGTACTGTAAAAACAAAACCTAAATATAATGCATAATAGAATTATGGCCTTTATTTTCTTTAAAGGTTCATTATTAAAGGCTCCATTATGCATCACCGCATTGATAATGGCCAGTTCCTCAGGACTGAGCATGGCACATAATCTAAAATAATTATGCATAACAAAATGAAATACTTCTTATAAGCTATTTACACAACATGTCCTTTATGTAATGGAAAGGGGTCTTCCAAATGTTTGAAAGCTTTCCAAAAGAAGAAAAAATATATTTTTCTGGGATTAGTTGAAGAATGAAGAAACCTCTCAATTAATAATTCAGTTTTCCATTTCTCAGAATTAATCCTTTTCTTAATGACTTTTTCCCCCTTGCACTGATAGTCCAGATAGTGCTGCAAGACTGAAAAGTAAAAGAAATATATTGTTTCAATGATATAGTGTGAAAATCATTCAGACTGAAAGACGGCAAACGCACTAATGAAAACTAGGGAAACATATGAATATTATGGTTATTCTTATGTACTTTTTCTTCGATGTCAGTGGAGGAAAGGACACTATAGCATCAGTTAAATTTCCATAAAGCACAGTGGTTTGGTGGTCTTTTGCCGGGGCAGAAATTGTGGATACAACAGAACTCGTGGCTCTGGATAAGATTCCTGATAATTCTTACAGTTGAAGTAAAATATGTGCTAATTTTTTTGTAACAGTTGGAACTGGTTGCTTTACCACATTAGAGCACTGTAAGGCTGAGCTATACACACAGGTTCCAATAGTGCCTAAACAGAGCAGGCAGCCTACAGGGAGTTGTAATACACAACTCAGTCTTGGGCTGCTTTTAAGCTCTTTGTCTGCGGAGACACCTCATGGGGAGCTGTGTAGATGGCTCCGACTTGAGTTGTGTATTGAAGCGGGCACTTCACAAAACCTGAAAAACTTGTATGGAGCCTTGCTAAGCCTTGGCTTCCTTCCACAAACATATGTCCTGAGTCCCAATCAAACCACTACTCAAACTGTTTGACAAGCCCTAAGGGTCCGCATTTGGTTTCGATGGGCCAAGACAATGGGAATATGCAAGAGATAGGGCCGGAGGTGTCAGGCCCAGCCCTGCATCCTGTCACACACATCAGCAAAATGAACCAAATAAAAGCCCTGGCATTCGAGCTAATATTGGGAGCCGTTCCTCCAACCTTAGGAGGAGACCCTTCCCCCTTAGCCGGGCGGCTGGCTGAGGTAATGTATTGGGAACCCTTACCTGAGAGACGGGGTAAGTGGCTATTTGATATGTTTTAAGTGTGTCGTTTTGAGTGACTAACGTATGGGTAATATTTTGTGTGCTTGTGAGCTGTGATCCTATGTTTTAGGGAAGCCACATGGTTGTAAGAAGAGTATTTTGTAGATCTTTGTGATCGTAGGGAAGCTAATTGCCTACGGCAAGTGTAACCGTGGGGTTTGTGACTGTTGTAGATCATTTTATTGTGTGCTGTGTTGGCAGCAGAGTATTTTGTGGATCTTTGTGATTGTAATATTTTGTGTGCTTGTGAGCTGTGATCCTATGTTTTAGGGAAGCCACAGTGGTTGTAGTAAGAGTATTTTGTGGATCTTTTGTGATTGTAATCAGTGTGGTCATACTTCCAAACTGCAATAGTGAATTCCCCATTGTATCCAAAAATAACCTGCAAGTGACGTACTGAATCTGCATTCTGGTTTTTAGAATAAATTACTATTAATTCTATTTTAAAAACCTGTGGTTCAGTGTCTTTCCGTCACAAGCACTTCATACAAAATCTTTATATTGGGCAACATTACTCCTCATTTCCTTAGGATCAGCTATTGGTAGTGGTAACATGCTAAGTATTGCACATCTGTGGTGAGCTCTGGGTGACATATGCTGTGTAAGTACAGATTAAGGGGATTTGTTGTTTGCCTGGGTTTTGTGGTTTGGTTTGGTTTGGTTTTGTTGCTGTTTTCTTCTAGAATACTTAAAAAAAAGAGTAAAATATCATCTACTTATTTGTATCTAACAAGAGCAAAAAAATAATAATTTGGAAGAAAGAATTAATCTCTAGATTCCCTAACAAGAGAGTACCACCTGTTCAGTGAACAGGCAGGCAGGAAAAAAATCAAGAGAGGCTTTTTAATTAATAGATTTTTACAGTAATAGTTACTTAAAAAAAAAAAATAGAGTCCTGTTTCCATTGTGATTCCTTGTGCACTATCCCCAGATTTAGATGCATTTTTTAATTACTAGCAATTTAGTCCCAAAAATGAATTGTAGAGGGTTATAAATCACTAGAACATTTATGAGGAAAAAAAAGGGTTTCAAATTTTGTAAATATACTTCATTTTAATATTTTGGTTTGGAAATAAATGTCCAAACATGTCATTTTGATAGCTGTAGTACAATATTTTTTGTTTGTTTTAAAATGTCAGGTTGTTTTTTTGTTGTTATTTTTAAACTGAAAGGAAACAATTTTTCAATATTTCAGAGGCAAAAGAATCAATCATTTCAGATTGATCCAGCAGTAGTTTACTTTTGATTACTTTATTTCAAAATTATGTGAATAAACTACATTTCCCCACTCAAAATGATGTATAGGCTGTATTTAATTTTGGGCCAAGTAATTTTTGTTTTCTTTTTTTGGTGTTGGTATTTCAGCTACTGGAGTTATCAGGATCTGAAGAACATGTCTGCTCTTGGCCCAGAGCCCCTTCATTTTTCAAGGTCCTAGACCTGCAGATAATCTAGGTAAATTCCAGTGAAACACTGACATCACCTCAGCAGAAGTTAGCTGAACGCAAGTAATTTTGAATTAAATACATTTGGCAAGCAAAACAGTCATGTCCCCACCTTTGGGACTGTTCTGATATCAATTGTTACAAGAGAGGACTGTTCTCACTTACAGCAAGGGAAAAGATTATCATGGTTTTGGTGGAGTTTATTTAGATTTAAGAGAATCGAAATGTTGCTTAAGTCACTTCTGCACTGTTTTCCTCTGCTTTTTTTTATAGGTACTATGGAACAAACTGGCCAAACAACTTTTCAAGGCTGACAAATCAGCATCACAGCAATCATTAGTTAATTAAGCATAGTGAGCTCTCTGACCCGAGAATAAAACACGGCTATTTTTCATTAAAAATGAAAAGTGGTCAATGTTCTTTGCATGCTGTACAATGGAGCCACTCCAGAAATGTAATTAAGCCTCAGTGGAACTTTTGTCAAATTTTCTCATTTATTGCAACATGTTTTATGGGTACCATTTTAGAAAAAATAGTTTATCTAACTTGAATTAATGGACCTGAAGGCTTTTCAAACCCTAAAATATTTCTCCCGTATTGTGAGTACTATGAAAATACAAACATATAGTAGTTCAATTGTTCATGAGCTAAAATTTCATCTGCTGCTAGATTTAATGTATATTGTATTAGCTAGCTGCCTGATAAATATGTTCCTCTGTTAAGTGTAAGAAATTTGTGTATTTGACATCTTGTGCAGATCAGATTCACCGCTAATAATCTCCCTCTTTCTTTTAGTTCTTCCACATCTGAGCCAGCAAAGAAGACATTACAAGTAAAAGGAAAAAGTAAATGGACTATAGAAAGTATGACTTAAACAGGAGTACACACATCTGCTAAATACAAGACACCTGGGAGGCTTGCAGTTAAGGTAAGACTGGAACTCAAGAGATCTTGGCTTAGTTTCGATTTGCACCACAGACTCTTACTCCATATGCCCACTTTTCCCACTGCAACACTTCTGCCAAGTCTTGATTGGCAGCAACAAGAACTAATTCAAATTTGAGGATATTACTACAAAAACTCTTGGGAGAGTTGTACTAAGCTTCACGCTGTTCTGGGAGCTAAAATTTCACACTCACAAATGTGAATCAAGTAGCTTAAAAAGCAATATTTTATTAAAAAAGTGCACTGGGATTGCGTGGCAAGGTTTTGGTAGTGGGGGGCTACAGAGGTGGTTTCCGTGAGATTCTGCGAGAAGCTTTCTCCGTGTTCAACAGAGTCAAAGCCAGACAGCTCCAAGACAGTGGGGCCGAAGCCGTCAGCAATGGCAGTCACACCTCTGGGATAACATAGTTAAGAAGGAGGGAAAAAGAGACCAAATAAACCCCCACCAAGAGTAATTACAGCCAGAGGGATGAGTGACAGCCTGGAAGACACCAAGGGCAGTGAAGAAGGACGGAGAGAAGGTATTCCAGGCAGAGGTTCCTGGACAAGACCCTCATTTGGTAGGGTCTTACCCTGAAGCTGTGGACAATCCCAAAGTGTTTATATCTGTCACTTTAATAAACTTTCCATTAGTCTCCAGTTTGCAAAACTGTATCAGTGACAGTCCTTCAGGGGCTATGACAGTCAAACGTTGACTCTGACATGTAGTTATTTTTATATAATCCTTTAGATATAAACTGTGGAACAAGCCTGGGACTAAGACTGGACCTAGCCACACCTAGGCTGCTCTCTGAGAAGGAGTTTAGAAAGCAAAGTGTTCCTTTCTGAACCTCATGACCCAATGGGAGGACCTCACTCAGCCACACAGCAGACTCACACCCTTTTTGTAACTGTACATCCCAGAACCAAATAACAAGAGCTTGCACTTACCTGTTTGTAGCAGCGAAAACAAAAATTATGATTTCTCTAAAACTTGGACATAGTTTATATTTGTGTGCAAAAAAAACAACAGGTTTTGTTTTATGGGGTTTGGAATTTTTTTTAATAAGAAATAAATTAGAATATTCTGTCTTCAACTCATCAAAAGATATTGGCAGTGTTTGGGATTCCATTGGATCCCAAAAGTTCCATATTTAAGTTCTTGCTGGTCCCTAATCATAGAAACTGTCTGGATGTACTCAAATGACAAAAATATAAAAGTAGCTCAAAATTTGTTTTGCTAGTAAGAAACTGAAGGAGGAGCACCACATAGCACATTAAAACTCCAGGTTCAAGTTCCACAACAAAATCAAAGGAGCAAGGAAGTAAATCTCATCCTCCTACATGCTAAGAGAAACCCTCAACTGTTTCAGTAATTCTGCTTTGGGAAAAAAATGCCTTTTCCTATTTCACAAAAAAATATATTTGGGACTGGAGTTACTTATTGAACACAAGTTTATTCTAAGAACACTTTGTTTGTATTGTGTTCACCTAAGAAACATTAAAAATATCTCCAAGTATTATAAACCAAAGGAAAGACTTGCTGGTTTTCATCATCTCTCAGGCAGTTAGAATGCATATCTGCACAGTAGTTACTGCTTGGCTATGTGGATGTCACTGCCATACTGACCCAGGCTCCACTCTTGGAAAAAACAAAACTCAACTTTCAAAACTTTTCAATGTAATTGCTTCATTTTTCTTCACCACACACAAATAGTGCTTACACAACTAAACTGAAGCATTCAGATCCTGAAGATATGTCATTATTTAAACATATGATCTATTTCAGTACCACCAGATAAATTAATTTCAAAAAAGATATCTAACACACATGTACTGGCAGCAGCCATGCATGTTTTTCTTAACATCAAATAACTTTGTAGAAGAAAACAATTTTTGCTATCTTCAGGGAACATTTTTACCTAAAATTGTAAATCCAGGATATTTGACATGATATTAACAATAAGTACTTGATTTTCATCTAAGGTAAGCTGATTTATTTTATCCTGGTAATTTTCAAGAGCTTTAAAGTGCATGTGTATGAATTGGAGTGATATAATTTATTTTATATGCATTTGCATTAGTGGATGGTATAATATGACATTTCCCGGTGATTGGCCTACATGGTTCAGAAGAAGACAAGGACTTTAGACATTCTTTAGTTGAAGGAAATAGGAATATAAACTCCTAACTCCTATGAAAATATCCAGATCACTGATCTGAAGGTGTACTAACAGCCTGGTTCAGGTTCTCCTTCAGCAATCACCCCATCTGGAAAAACAGGCCAAACCAACAAATCTAGCATTAGCTGTCATACATTTATCATATACTGTCATAACTAAGGGTTTTCCTGTTACCATGTTCTTTGCTGACACTGAAAAGACTTGCTAGGAGGTGCTTGCCTTCTGAAAACACCAAGTCATATTGACCAAATGAAGTACATATTTTGCTAGAAGTATAGAAAGAATATTTTGGAAGCCTTCACACTCTAGAGAGACAAAATATGCTGTGGAATAAGTGGTGTGGATAGTTAATGTTGCACTGCAATAATGTGTTGGTTCTTAATTATATTTCCAATCTTGGCCATCATTTGATTTTAACAATCTTATCTTCACAATATGAATTTTATCTGCTATTATTAATTGTCCTTCATAAAACAAATCTTTCATAATGCAGGCTACTAATTACATGCATTTATAGGTATACCTTTTGAATGGCAAACATACTTTTAATTAGTGTGGATTGCATATTGTCTGACAAGAGAATCAAATGTTATATTTGAGAAGCTCTAGGCCAAGACACAGTTGGATTAATTTATTTTTTTTTCTTTTCAGAGAAAATGTAAGGATTTCTTTATATGTATGGTTTCTTTGTATGAATAATTCTGGGTGCAGATCAGAAAAGTCAGACACCAGATAAGAACACAATCTCTGTTCAAAAAATTAGTATCAAAGTAGCAGCTTAGTAACTAAATTAGATAATAGTAACTTATCAAGTTGCATATCTTATTCTACATACTCCTGTTCGCTTCACTGAGCACTGTAAACCAGACCTCGATCTCACACTTACACAACTGCCTGATTTTACTAGCTAATTGAAAGTATCTATTAAAATTCACGAAGATAAGCAGCAGCTGTGTAAGTATTTGCAGGGTCAAGGCCTTGTAGTTTAAATCTTTACTACACGTGTATGCAGAACCTAGCAATAGGGGGCCTTGGAGTCTCATTTGCATCCTCTTTGCAGAAACTTGAGAGCAATTCTTTTGCAATAGTCCAAGCTCTACCTTGGAAGCCCTTTGAGGAAAAGGAAAAAAGAGGGATACAAGTCTTCCTGGGAAGAGAACATTTTTACAGACAAGCTACATGAAAACTACTTCAAAAGAGCTTTTCAAGTGGCAAGGCTCTTACACTCTGTCATTCAAAATATATCTCTATTTCTTAGCTTAATATTCATTGGGAAATTTTGGATTCTGAGTATAAATTTTCCTTTAATTGATATGAATTCATTTAAGCATATATATATTTTCTTTTTTATTTTTTACTCTATATTTGCAAGCCAAATTCATTTTGCTAGCAGTGGACAGCATATTTACATTTCATTAGTATTGTTTATCATAGTATTTTATGACAAACTCACATGCAGTATTGTAGGCTGTTGCAGAAACTAAGTAAATTCCTGAAGATCTCCAAGACGAGAGGCTGACACGAGACTGGAGATTTCTACCAGTTGCAGTGACTTAGCTCTGAAAAATGACAATTTGGGAAATAACTCAAGTGCTGTCATTCAGAAAACTCAGTTAAATCCTTAACTTTTCTGTGAAGGTTATACTGTGTGTTTTAGCCTCAGCTTTGATTTTTTTTACCTCTTTTCCATTTTTCCTGTAGCAGCAATGATGATTTTACTAAAGTGTGTGGAGAGTATATAGGATTTCGGTGCCTTTGTAGGAAAATGTGCTACAAGATCACCTGAAATAAGAATATGAAAGTCAACATAACAAACACTAGATCATGATTTTGGAGAAGCTAACAAGTATGTTTACGAGGTACTAATCAATAGTCAGAAAAATAAATCTGTGTCAACAGTAGCTTTGCTAAAGTTTGGTCATCACAAACTTGTTTGTTAGGTGAATTCAATACAGATTTACAAACACTATGAGCTAACTTCATATAGGTACATTTATAAAATTATCATGCTACATAGATGTGATTACCGTATCATATATATGATTATAATATCATATGTAGATGATATATATATATATACATATATATATATATACACACAAGCTGTTAGAACAAAAAATTTAAGAAGTTAAGATACTTATCCAGCATGAGAGCTGCAAATTCTCTGTTTTTGGAGACTACGCTGGTGATTCTTAAAATGTCTATAAATAGTGAAAGATCTAAGAGATGAACTTAAGAAATGTAAATATTCTGAGAGGACATTCACATGAAAACTTCAAGAATTTTATTCAAATTTATGAAAAGAATAGGTTTGTGTTTGACTGCCTCAGTGTAAAAGCAAATGGCATTCTTGGATGGTAATTTTTCAGATCCCCTTTGGAACTCTACCAGTTATAGCAACTGTTTCAGTTAGTACATAATGGTAACCTGAAAAAAAAAAAAAAGTATTTTCACCTACACCTATATTGTTTTCAGTCCTTATGAACCTCAAGGTCCTTACGCAGCTGTAATTGTTCAGCCAGTGGGTGAGGGTCATTGTCTCAAAGTCTGTGAATATACAACTTCATCTCCTCTGCCCATCTGACAAGCTACGCAAACTGAAATGCTTTGCATTGCATGGAAAAAATTGTGTCCAAAATTACATCCTTTTTTATGCCTTTTATCCGTTTGACGAGAGAAACTGAAACATATTCATATGGCTTTAGATACAAAGTATTACCAAATGCAGTCTACAACAAAAAAGCTGGGAGTGATCTCCAGACCTTTGCAAAATGTATAAATTTTCACTTTTCACTTTAAAAATATTCCAAGAGTCCCTCTTTCTCTCAATATAATTTAATTTCTCACTCATCCACTCCCAACTGTGATTTTCAGCCCCATATCTCTTTTCAATACAATTACAGAAAAACCCTTAGAGTTTAGTCAATTGCTGACAGAAGATCCTCCAGAGCCATCTTGGCCCACAGTGGTGCAGCAGATCTTGGGTGCAGAGGGGATTTTCCTGAGGCAAGGAAAGGTCAGGGGTGCATAGACACCTACCAAGAGCCTGCAGCTCTTGTGGCAGGCACCGACATGGCCTGGGTGTTGCCAGCCCCACACCTATGAAAGGCAGCCCTAGGAAGTGCAAGCCACCAGCAAATAGGATGTGACGTAGCAGCGTGGCAGTTGTTGCAGCAGTTGTTGCAGAAGGGCCTTCAGGGAGGGTGCTTCTTCAATGAAGGGTCATTCCACCATCCAAGTGGGAGACTTTAAGTGAGAAGAACTCAGCAACCAGACACTGTTCCATGACAGAAACTCAGCAACTGCACACAGTTGTGACAGATCAAGGGCACCCTTCCTACCTGACCCTCAAGGCAGAATGGTGGGCACTCATCTAAGAGCAAAGGCTGCAGGTCCCACTGGGAGGTCTGCTGCTTCAGTGGTGGCTGATGCCTTTACCCAGGTGGACCTGCCGAAGGGAGAGGCTGCAGTGCAGGTCTCATACTGCAGGAGTTCACAGATCTTTCTCCAGGGGGACAGTCAGCAGACCTGCCTGCAATAGGTGTGCCAAGGTGGAGGAACTCCTGCAGATGGTGGCTGAACTACAGGAGGTGGCAAAAAACCTGCATAACATTAGCTGTGCCAAGGAGTTAGATAGGTGGTTCTGAGGGCAGTCTGCAATGAACACACAGCCCATGTACCAAAAGACAAAATCTCCCCCACCAGCACACACGGAAGGGAGAGTGTCCAATAATGCAGAAGAATGAAAGCTTCCAAAGGCAAGAACGATCAGGAGGAAGAAGTTTCCCCTAAAGCCTGAGGTGCCCTTGCAGAAAAGCTTCACCGCTCTGCAGACTAAAGAGGAAAGACACCATATTAGCAAGGATGCTGGAACTGAGTAAGGCAGTCAGGTCTGCTGCCCATATAACAACCAGAGTAGCTAAGAAGTTTTAGTTACTGACAAGCAATGCTTACACAGACCCAAGGCTTTTTCTGCTTCTCATACTACCCCGCTAGTGAGTAGGATCGGGTTGCAAATTTGGTAACATTCTATTACAAGGATACAGAATTGTTGGATAAAGGAAGAGCAACTGATCTCATCTACCTGGACTTGTGCAAAGCATGTGACACTTTTCCACATGGCATGGTGTCGTGGTTTCACCCCGGCTGAGAGCCGAGATCCACGCAGCTGCCTGCTTCTTAAAGGAGAAGAGCAGGGGAAGTGGCAGGGGGGTGGGGGTGGGGGGAGGGGGGTGGGGGAGGTGAGAGGCAAGGGAAGAGAAAAGGAAGGGGCAAATAACCCCAAAACCAAGAAACTAAGAGGCCCGTGGGTTGGGATAAGGATAGTTTACTAAGATAACAGAAAGATAAAATATAACAATGCTAACAGGACTCTCACCAAATCCACAACTCAGGCCGTGCCACCCAGAGCCGTCCTGGAACCTGACCGTCCCCCAAGAACCGCACGTTCCAGAGCCGTCCCCTGCTCTTCCTCCCGTCAGCCCCCGATATCCTGGGCAGGACATAATTGGGGTGGAATACTCTCTTTGGCCAGTTTAGGTCACCTGTCCTGGCTTCGCTCCTCCTTTCTCATGAATAGAGAAATACGAAGAGCTGAGAAAGTCCTTGACTGTCTGACAGCAATTAACAACATCAGGGTGTTATCAGCACTGCTTTCATTTTAACTCTCAAACACAGCATTCCATCCACTGCTACAAATGAAGTTAACTCCATCCTGACCGAAACCAGGACACATGGTTTTCTGTAAATTGGAGAATCAAAGTTTCGATGAATGGACCACTCAGTAGATAAGGAATTGGCTGGATGGTCACACTCAAAGAGTTGTGGTTAATTTTTTCAATTTCCAAGTGGAGAATAGTGACAAGTAGTATTCATCAGGGTTTGGTTCTGGAACTTGCGCTAAGTAACAACTATGTTGGTAATATGGGCAGTTGGTTTGCTTGACCCACCAAGCTGATATACTGGAGGGATCGGATGCAATCCAGAGGGACCTTGACATTCTTGAGAGATGGACCTGTGCAAACCTCATCAAATTGAACAAGGACAAGTGCGAGGTCCTGCACATGGGTTGGGGAAATCCCAAGCACAAATACAGGTTGGGCAGACAATTGATTTAGTGCAGCCCTGAGAAGGACTTGAGAGTACGGGTGGATGAGAAGTTCAACATAACCCAGTAACATCTGCTTGCAGCCCAGAAAGCCAGCTGTATCCTGGGCTACATCAAAAGTATGGGGCCCCCAACATAAGAATATGGAGCTTTTTGAAGCAAGTCCAGAAGAGGGATATGAAGATGAACAGAGGTCTGAAGCACCTCTCCCATGAAGAAGGTAGGTTGAGAGAGCTGGGCTTTTTTCAGTCTGGAAAGAAGGTTCTGGGAAAACCTTACTTCAGCCTTCCAGCACCTGAAGGGACCTACAGGAAAGCTGTTGAGGTGCTGTCTACAAAGGCATGTAGTAATATGTTGAGGGATAATGGCTTCAAAATGCAGAAGGGTAGATTTAGATCAGAGATTAGCAAGCAATTCTTTACTGAGAGGGTGGTGAGGCACTGGCACAGGTTTCCCATTCAAGCTATGGGCTCACATTCCCAGGTAGTGTTAAAGGCCAGGTCGGATGGGGCTTCAAGCAACCTGGTCTAGTGGAGGTTGTCCATGCACACGGCAGGGGGTTAGGAAGTAGATGATTTTTCGATCCCTTCCAGTTGAAACCATTCAATGATTCTATGTTTTTATGAAGTTTTAATTATAAGGGAAGAAAATTATATTCTCAAAATGTTTAAAAATTGTTTATTTTGAAGATGTGTTCCTTACAAGCTGTTTCACTTCCTCATCAATCCTACTCAATAGAAATCCATTCAATTTAATTACTCCCCGCTATAAGAATCCTTATACAGTAAGCATTTAAATGTTACTGTTCATCTATGTTTGAACACAGTAGAGATACTAGTTAATGCTAGTTTTCCACTAAATTTCTTCAGAGATCATATGGTCCCTGTGCCCCATCAACATATATGAAATCTGAAAATCTATATATTTTGGTCAGCAGAGTGGCATTTGTACTGTCCACAAGAGAGGTACTCTACATATAACATTCTCTGATTCTAGGTAAGTCCATCTTCCAGGCAATCTATGGGACAGCTGTATCTTCAATCTTGTCTGAGAAGAGCACAAGAATCTCTTTTACCAACGTCTGTCCTCCCAAGGTTGTTGCTATAACTTTGGTAAGCCTTGTGTCTTTATGAATGCTCTTTCTTTAGAATTCTATCATGGGCTTGAGTTATTACAGGTCTATTCAAACCATTAGTATAGCCCATAATTTAGACTACAGTAGTATTCTGTTTAATGGCAACATGTACCAGCTACATGTACCAGCTACATGTTTCGCAGGGGGATTTGGCCAGCCCCTTTTCAGTGGTCTGTGGGGACAGGACTAGGGGCAATGGCTGTAAGCTGGAGCATAGGAAGTTCCGCACCAACATGCGGAAGAACTTTTTCACAGTGAGGGTGACGGAGCAGTGGAATAGGCTGCCCAGGGAGGTGGTTGAGTCTCCTTCTCTGGAGATATTCAAGTCTCGTCTGGATGCCTATCTGTGTAATATGAGATAGGGAGCCTGCTTTGGCAGGGGGGTTGGACCCGATGATCTCTTGAGGTCCCTTCCAACCCCTAAGATTCTGTGATTCTGTGATTCTGTGATACTGAAATATGGACACCTTTCCTTTGTTCAGTAAATTATATTGCATGCATGTGTGTTTGAAAAGATCCAGTCTTGTATTTTTTTGCTTATTACAGGCATAAAGTGTTTTTAAGAAGAGACAGCACTGTAAGTATAGAGTGACCAAGAAACACTATTGAGAGAATTCAATTTTTTTAATAAAAACTTGCTACAACATAATAGCTTGATTTAAATAGTTGAATTGCATGCAGTCTTCATGTTCCTAGGTTCTTTGCAGTAAGATACTATTTATTTGGATTAATGAGGGCAGAAATTGTTATACATTCATTTCTATACTTAGGTGATCATTCAATAGCAATATTTGTACAAAATTAACTACAAGACAAATATGAACTGTGATAGAGAGAATCATATCAGATGTATTTAATACTGCTCATGTCTTATACTTTGTATGTAAGTCAGGTTGCAATCAGCCTTGGGTTCTAATTTGCAGACCACAAGAATTTAAAGCTTTGAAATTATACTGTATTTTCTTTCTTATCTTTGATAAGAAATTTTGAATGTTTACTTCTTCACAAAGCAGTTCTTTAGAAATTAACTCAGAAACATACTCAGTCTTTTTACATGTTTTAGAGCTGAATAAGTTTTCCCCAAGTTTGAAACACTTCTTTTCGCTCTCTGCTGAATCACTGTTAGGACATCACAGGAGCTGCAGCAGCTTCCTGTGGGCCAGGATGCTGATCTAGCCATGGGCATCAGACACCTTCATGAGGACAGTGATGGAACTGGATATTTCTGTCAAGATATCATCCTGTGCATTGGCAGCTGGAACAGATGGGCTGTGGCCAACCCCAGGCAGGGCTGCATCATGATGAGGACTTTGCTCTGGTGTGGCCTCCTATGTCCCAGGGTAGGCTTGGTCATGCCATCTTCACATAGTGTTGGGAGCTGCCCCCATGGTCACTGCTGGCTACAGCCCAGCTGCCAGTCCTGGCTGTGCTCAGGGCCATGGAAGGCAATGAGGTCAATCTATGCTGTTCTAATGTGTGAGATTGTCTCATGGCAAATGCAGCTCAGGAATCTGATAGGTGTACTCTTTCACAGAGGACTGACAGCCTGGAAGTCTGCATCATAAAGGAAACTAAGCTATGTTACATTTCACCTAGTAAATTAACCTGGGAATATCCTTGGACTCAAGAAAATTGTCTGTCTTCATGGCTTGACGGGACATTCCCCAGCATACCTTTGGTCTGTTCAATCTGTCAGTTTTCCCAACAATTTTCAGGAACATTGTGACAGGCAAAACACTTCAAGCATTACTCTCAAGAGTTTGCATGCAACCTACTTTAGAAGTAAAAGAATTTTCTACTACAACCACGTGGACATTTCTCTGTTTGCTGTCCTCCATGTCCAGGAACATTTCTGGTCATAATTTATTTAACTGGCATGGATGTATGCCCTGAAATTTATGACTGCTCTAGAATCCCCCACTGGATAAGTAAAATTTGCAAATCTTCATAATTACATCACGGGAAATGGAATCTCTGTGAAGCTGACTCTAGAATACGATGAAGGCACTAGCTACCTATCATAAGGCAAGAGAGCAATGGAGATAAGAAACATAACATTATTTACTGAATTAATTCAATATGGAATATTTGCAATAATAAAAAATAAGATATTATATTGTACATTGGTTTTTAATCTATCCTGAACAGAATTTACAGCAGAATTTACTAGTTACCTCTTACATCAGTGTTCAAGTAGTCCTAACTTAAGAAACATAGATCTTCCATTGCAGCTCTTTTATTCTGTTTTATTAACCCATTTGTTTTAATGCAGACTCATAGACTATGTTAAAGATACTATCAGAATTCTCTTTAGTAATCACCAAAGCATAATAGTCCCAATGGACAATGTTTAGTGACATCAATCTTTGCATTTTAACAGTAGTGTTAGTACTACGTTTCAGCAGGATACAGTGAGCTATGCTTACATTCCTCAACTTCTCATTTATATGTTAATAACTCTCAAATGCATTTACTTGATTACCACTCAATTATTTTTTTTTTCTAGTGAATATAGGTAAGGCTAGTTCATCAAATAATACCATTTTGTTTTTTTCTTCTGGCCAATCTTATTACTGGTAATACTGTAATGAAGCATGTTGGAAAAAAGTAAGAACACAAAAATTGAACTTGTTGAAGATACATCATTGATCCAGAGGGAAATGATAAGACTACATCAGAACTACTCAATGACTGAAATACTAAAAGCTGAACAATGTGAGATTATCTTCTTGGGAGCTCACAATAAAAATTTCTGCTTTAAATGGTGATTTGTTAGCTGGTAACTAGAGAGGAAGAAAATCACATTAGAATTAGTTAAGCATATGTTGTATACATATAAAAGGTGCATACACAATCAAAGAAGTTCTCAGTGATTATATTTCAAGCAGAGTTTAAGAAATGCTAAAACTTCTGCATGAAGCATCGGAAAAATGCAATCTTCAGGACAGGTGCAGTCTAAGTAGAACAGGTAAAGTTATTAGAAAGAGAAGATAAATGAGAAATCTCTGTTATGAGATGGAAAACAATTTGGTTGCTTGGCTAAAATGTATGAGGAACATGGAGAAGATATTATTAATGTCCATCTGAGAAGACCATGTGTGCCAAGAGGAATAAGTGAACTGTCAGTATTTCCAGATTTTACCACCGTTTCTCTGCCCTATTACAGCATTGCTTGAGTACCACTCAGACTTTGACTAGGAAAACTTCCATGATGATGATAAGGGAAAGATTTAATTTGAATTAACTGTTCTGACACCTTAAGCAAGTCCTTCTACAACATTTAGATTTGGGAGAGAGAGGTGGGAATGGGAAAGGAGTTGTGGTCAGAGAGATCACAGGTAAGATCTTTGCTAGTAGTAGGTGTATATGGTTACATGGGAAGATGAGTGTGATAGTGGTATTTGTAATATCTCAGATGCCTCTGTAATAAACTGTGTAGCTTCTCCAAGAAGAAGAAATAAAAAAAAAATATTATTACAGATATAGCTTAGAAGATACACTTCTCAGAAGAATGGATAGGCCCATAAATTTAGGATAGAAATTGAAAGCAAGTATCTGACCTTGCCAGAAGTGAGATTCTAAACACCCTCCAAGAGATGTATGGGAGGAAAGATTATATAGATAATATATAAGATTATAGAGTAATTCGTTGGTTTTCCAGTGGAATTATATGGCATGTTTGTCCACACTAGCAGATGATGGGACTGAGATTCTGGGTTCAGTCTTTTGTCCCCTCCCATAAATAACTATCCAGGTCATTATTTGTTCATATCCATGCCAAAACAACAACACATGATCCTGGATTTAAAATTAACTTGCATTTCTGAAACTTTAGACTTTTACTTTACTAAGGGCAGACCACATACTGCATCATCTAATTAGTTTGAGATGGCTGATGCAAATGCTACCATTTAAGAAAATAAGGAAGTGGAATGGTAAAGAATCATGAAATGACTTGGAGGCACATAATGCAGCACTAAAAACAAAAGAACAGCAGTTTCTTTACCAAAAGAGATATTGTTTAAGGTGAACACATTCCATTATTCAAATAAGATTGCTTAAAGTTAACATGTTCTGGTGGTTTCTGTGGAAACAGGGTCAGAAAGCTATAGGTAGTCAGCGTGTAGCCGTTAACTGAGAAGGAGAGCTCTCACTTGCAGATTTCAGGAGCTGCCTGCCTGCTGGGAAACATGTACAAAAGAGGCAGCTTCCAAAAGTAGTCCGCAGGGCTTAGATTGGTGGAAAGGATGCAAAGGTTATAAAAAGTAAAGGAGGTAACACTCTAAAACACATGAAAAATTATATATATATATTTGGGAAAATATTTATTAAAATACACAATAATATTACAAATATAATATTTTTACTTTACAAAATATCAACTTCTTAGTTTTTCTTGTTAAAAAATTGGAGATTTTAGATAATTTGATATTTGTGAGAAATTTGAATGCAGTAACAGCAGCAACTGCTAATGAATCTACAGATAACCATTCAAGCTATGAAGTGATTAACCGTGGTACAAAAGGCAGGACAAAGCAAAAGACAACTTGTACCAGATCTGAATATAGAGATTTATTTGAGTCAACAAGACCAGACCTTTTCTCCTATTTGGCTTCCTGATATATTCACTCACTTGCTCCCCTGCTGGTGCTATGCTCATTAGATCTCAACTTCTTTTTCTGGCAGGGACTTGTCTGCTGGTCAGTCAGAAAGTTGTGTCAGTCCACATGCACAGTAATCAGTCCCAGGTATCCCTGGCATCCTGGACACCTCATGGTGTTCTGGTGTTTCTCTCAATGCATGCCCCCCCATCTCCAGGATCTCCTCACTTACAGGAACTTTTCTCTAGCCAGAAGCTTCACCTTTTTTATTCTTGGTCCCATTCTTTTTTGTAAGACCACTTTTTGGGAACCTTTCTTTTCTACTACTGGTGTTTAGTTTTCCTCACCTAATTAGTCTCTGTGCAGAAGTACAACACGTGGACAGCCTCCTAACTACTCATACTGTTTTATGTCTCAGCATCAGAAAAAAAGTTCTTTACTGTGAGGGTGGCAGAGCCCTGGGACAGGCTGCCCAATGAGGTTGTGGGGTCTCCTTCTCTGGATATATTCAAGACCCACCTGGACATGATCCTTTGCAATCTGCTCTAGGTGATCCTGCTTTAGCAGGGGGTTTAGAATAGATGATCTCCAGAGGTCCCTTCCAATCCTTACCATTCTGTGATTCTGTGATTGGTCAGGACACAGGGACTGGCTCCCATCAGATGTTTCACAGAAAGAAACTGCTCTGTTCCTGTCCAGCACCTTCTGACTGAAGACGTACTGGAAGCTCTCTTGCTAGATGAACCTAATAATGGGCTCAAGTTAATATTTCTAGCTCTTTAGGAAAACATAGAACAGCTTCCTCTGCATGTTTGTTTATTTTTTTTTTAATAATCCTAAAGAAAAGCCTGTTTGGCTTTATTAGAAAACATTTTGTTTTGCTCAGATTTCCAAATGCAATATAGGAAAGCAACATCTTCACAAAATGCTGTCTTTGGGTTCTTGTTTTTACGATTCCTTTCCTATCATTTGCCATGCAAGGACCACTCTGATGCAGGAACTTTTCTGATTTCTCTGTGCTGCCCCTATTTAATCTCTCCTTCTTTTTCTGTGACCTTTATGCCCATGGGATTTTTGAATATTGCTGTCCTCTGAGCCCCTGCCTCCTTTATATTCATCTTGAATGCTAGTATCACTGCAACTTCTCTTTGGCCTTTTACATACTGAAAGGGTGAATGAATCACAAGAGACCTGAAACCGATGGATGCTAAAAGGTGTGATATGAGTGCAGAGAGCTCTCTTTTCCTTTTTCACCCCTACTTATGTATTTTCTCTGTTCCTTGCAGGTTTTATGCAGGTGCATTTTTCAGGGTAGTCAGGCCTGCTGAGATGTAAAACGAAGCAGTGATAAAAAGTAGACGAATGCATAAAAAATGAGATGGTGACACAGTGGTTAAGGTGCTTCTGTCAGAAGCAAAAGGAAGGGAGAGAACTCTGTGAAGATTACCCTTTAAGCACTGTGTGATCTCTAGCTGTTTTGTTTTTCCTTAAATCTCCTAGAATCCCATAATTATGGGAGACTCCAAGGTGTCATTAAAAAAAGATGAACAAGAAGAAGAAGAAATAATTTTCTCATCCCCATACCTGCAAAGATTTTGTCAAATATAACGTCCTCTACAAGCTTAAAAATTGATTTCGTTTTTAAAAAATATCTGGATTTTATAGCCAATCTTTTTAGGCAGAGTAAATTGTTGGTCAGGAATAATTGAAACAGAAATTCTGTTCTTTTATCAGTAGATAACATCGGCTATCTTTGTGTTGCATTAGAACTTCAAATTTTATGCAGCTGGTCCAAGATTTTTTATGGTGTAGAAGTGCTTTTAACGAGTGTAACAGAAAATATTATTATGAAAGTATTCAGGCCCAGATGTTTGTAACTCCGGTCTTTAAAAAGGGCAAGAAGGAGGATCCCAACAACTGCCTCACGTCTGTCCCTGGAAAAGAGATGGATCAGTTTGTTCTAGATGCCATCTCCGAGCAATTGGAAGAGAAGAAGGTAATGAAGAGTTGTCAGAATAGATTCACCAAGGAGAGATCATGCTTGACCAATCTCATAGCCTTCTATGATCTCATCACCAGCTGGGTAGATGGAGGGGGAGCAGTGGATGTCATCTACCTTGACTTCAGCAAAGCTTTTGATACTGTCTCCCATGACATCCTGATAGCACTTGGAATCTCCTTCTCTGGAGATATTCAAGACCCGTCTGGACACCTATCTGTACAATATGAGCTAGGGAGCTGCTTCGGCAGGGGGGTTGGACCCGATGATCTCTGGAGGTCCCTTCCAACCCCTATGATTCTATGATTATTCTCAATAAAACTAAAATAATAGACTGTGAAAAGGAGTCTTGGTTTAAGGGATTTTTTCTGTGATCATGACTTTGTTACTTGTTTATTGATATGTTCATGTATGGCTGATAAATTCGGAATGTTAGGTGTTTCGTTCTGATGAAATCCATGACAAAACTATACAGGTTCCACAGTGGTTTTGGGGCCTGAAACAGAAAACCAAATGAGAAAGTTTCCCAAAAGATGTTGCTCCAGTATCCAAGACATGTTATCCTCAAAAATTACTTTTGCTCCAAACTTGCTATACTGGTCCCAGTGCATTAACTGCTTTTATATGACAAGTCAATTGTGTGGGGCTCAAAATATTTATTTATTCAACTCTACAGTCTTCCTTTGCTTTGATTGCTTTAACTGGGGAGAAATGTTATTTCACAGTGTTACATGAATAAATTCACTGATTTCTTTGTGATATTTTCAAGAAAATATGATGTGAAATCCAAAGGAGGTTCTAGATATCTACTGCAATCTGAGGTAATGATTAAATTTGCTCTTCTAATTTGTGAAACTTCATTCTCTGATTCACAACTTCCATCACTTTACATTATGTAGAAATCACACAGTAATTGTGATGCCTCTAAAATGTGTGTTTTCCACTATATTCTGGAAGTGCCAAGTATATAAATACCTTGGTACTTAGCAAAATCGAAGCCTAGAAAATGCAAATCTAACTAAGTTTGATATTTGAATAACTTTTGATAAGTACATGTGACATTTTGGTCAAAAAAATTTGAATACGTTTGTCAGACTTAGTAGGGGTTTAGTAAAAGGTTGTGTGCATGTCTATAGGCATACACACATCACATATGTATACACACACATACAGACACAGATACAGACATACATACATACATATATATATATGACAGAATAAATAAAAACACAGAAATGAGTAGAACTTTTAGGATTCCTGGCAACAATAAGACCCTGGAAGGCTGTGTACAATTATTCTGCTGGACAAGCCTTTCATTTTTTTTTTATTATTTTTTTTAATCCATGTGGCATTACTAATCATATTAAACCTGTGAGGAATTTTGAATGGGTTCCAGTAAGGAATAATTAAACAACCCTCTGCTCAGCAGTAGTAAAAACAACGGAAGCCACTAGCCCAAAATGAGGCTAAATACAAATACCAGCTACTGGAGCTGAAGGCTTTACAACATAATTTCGTGCAACCTTATGACTCTGAAAGAGCCTTGTGTATGTGTGTGTGTGTGTGGTGGTAGTGGGGGGAGGGGTGAGACAAAAAGACGGCAAGAGGAACATTTGTTACCTAAAGTAGCTAGCAATTAAGAGAGATAATTGGAAAGAGTTCTGGCTGAAAGGACAATTTGGGATAGATGAACCAAAAGAATATTACTCAACTCTTATACAATAAGGTCCTTTGCAACTGCAGCTTAAGTTCCCTGTCTACACAGATCACAGACTCATTCTGGCACATTGCAATCACCTCCCTCTCTGCATGCACAATTTTTTGCTTTCAATGGATAAAGTATGTGCAACAAGGCCACATGAAGGTTTTGGACAGGGGTCCTACCAGCTGGCACACACCCACAGCACCCAGAGAAAAAGCCCTCTTTGTATAAACATAATACTGCACCGACATACTTTCCTTTCCCATAATTTCTTGCAATCTGCCCCTTATGTTGCCTAATAACTGAAGGGGGAGAAATGTATCATACATGTACACTCTTTGTATCATAAATGGTGCATTATGTTGCTATATAATGTAACTAACTAAAGTTGACTACACACTAATCTTGCCTGCGTTGCATGCAGCCTTGCGCACATTAGAACCAGTTTCAAGACAAAAGACTATACTTGATACAGTAATTTCTGAGAATTAGAAACTACCTTTTTCCACTTGACTGTTCACTAAACCATACAATGGGATCTGCCCTGTAAAAACATGTGTTGGACAAGGTAGAAAAACAGCTTGTAACATAAAGCTGCAAGTCTGTTGCAGTTTCCATCTGGAACAAGCCTGTCCTGATGTGTTCTTTAACCTGTGAATAAATTTTGAGAATACAACATACTCTTGCTAAGAATCAGAAATTTCCCTACTTAACAGCTGCCTTAAAACAGAGAAGAGATACCTCAGTACTTATCAGTTTCTAAATTTCTTTTCAATAATTGATACTCCACACTTACAGAGGATCTTTGATCATAGATGATCAAAGAACTTCAGAAATGTGGCTGAGTTCGTCCTTGAAATACCTTTATAAAATGTAAAAATATTTTCCCATCTATAAAAACACCCATCAACCCCCCAAAACCCCACCAAACTTTTGCATGTGAGAAGACACATCCATATGGGGCTGAATGCAAAGTGCATTTTTCACAAAAAAAAGCAAATGGTATCTGGGACTGCATTAGGCAAATATTGCCAGTAGGTCAAGGGACATGATCCTTCACCTCTGCACAGTCCTGGTGAGGCCACGTCTGACTGCATCTAGTTACAGAATAGACATGGATATACTGCACATAGTCCAGAAAAATGGCACCAAGATGATGAAGAGACTGGATCATATCTCTTATGAGGAAGGGCTGAGAAAGCTGAGAATATAGAAGAAAAAGCTCTAGGGGATCTTATCATTGTCTATAAATATCTCAAGGTAGGGTGCAAGGAAGATGAAACCAGGATCCTTTTTCAGTGGTGCCCTGTTCCAAGACCAGAGGCAATGAGCACAAACTGAAAGAAATCCAGAGGTCCTTTCCAACTTCAAGTATTCTGTGATTCTTTGATAATGTAATATGGTTCGAGTGATATGGTAATAACACTTTCTACAGCAACCCTAGACAGATCTAAAAGCCTAAATTAATGCATCATGGCTTCTGTGAAGATTTCCTGGAATCTTCATAATATATAGAATCATAGTATCATAGAATGGTCTGGGTTGGAAGGGATCTCCCAAGGATCATAGAGTTCCAACCCCCTTGCCACAGGCAGGGACACCAACCTCCAGGCCTGGATCTACACAAGGTTGCCCAGGGGCCCATCCAATCTGGACTTGAACACCTCCAGGGACAGGGCACCCACCACCTCTCTGGGCAGCCTGTTCCAGACCCTTACCACTCTCTCTGTAAAAAACATCCCCCTAACATCTAATCTAAACCTTCTCTCCTTTAGCTTTAGTCCATTCCCTCTAGTCTTGCCATTGTCTATCCTTTTAAAAAGTTGATTCCCCTCCCATTTGTAAGCTCCCTTCAGGTACTGGAAGGCTGCAATGAGGTCCCCCCGCAGCCTTCTCTTCTCTAAGCTGAACAAGCACAGCTCCCTCAGCCTCTCTTCGTAGGGGAGGTGCTCCAGCCCTCTAATCATCCTTGTGGCCTCCTCTGAACCCTCTCCAACAGTTCCACATCCTTCTTGTATTGCGGGCCCCAGATCTGGACACAGTACTCCAGATGGGGCCTCACGAGGGCAGAGTAGAGAAAGACAATCAACTCCCTGTCCCTGCTGGCTACCCCCTTCTGATGGAGCCCAGGATACCATTGGCCTTCTGAGCTGCAAGAGCACACTGCTGGCTCATGTTAAGTTTCTCGTCCACCATGACACTCAGGTCCTTCCTAACTCTTCTCAATGCTCTTATTTGTAAAAAGAAAGGGAGCAAGAAAAAGTAGAGAAAAAGATTTAAAAAAAAAAAAAAACCACAAAAAAACCCCACCCCACACTTGAATACATGCATTTGCCCAGGACATTATTCTTCTGCTGTCATAAGGACACTGAAGGCACTAATTGGGCTTTAATGGATCTGGCCATTCTCACCTGGGTCCCTTGCACACATTCTGCCCATTGACTGAGGACATCCATTTCAGTGTAGGCCTTTGCTGACCTGTCTTGATCTATGCTTTAATTATTCTCATATCTGATCCTGTCTCCTCCTGCACTGAGTCCTGATTTATTACCTCTCCTTGGTAGACAATCATAGGATAGCCAACACAATGTGCTTCCACCCCATTCTTTCCTTGTTTCCATGTTACTAGACATCATCAGTGAGACTATTGCCCATGTCAAGGTCACTTTTGGCTCCTGGTTCTACCTCAGTCATGGGGAAGTCTTGCTTCTCTGCTCCTGAACAGTTGGAGAGCCTGCATGACTTCTTTCCCTTCCTTGTTACTGCTGACACAGTTTCTCAAGACAGATTTTTTTCCCTAAAAGTTTCTATGTCTTTGGATTTTAGCTAGTTTACACTTTAGAGAGTGGCTCATTTCTAAGCTATTGCCACGTCTGATTGACACCCAAGCCAAGACTTCATGAAATTTAGAGTACTATCTTACCTTCAGAGTACAACTGTCTCTGAGATGATACTCTTTAAAGAGCTTTTAATCTCTTATTGCAGAGTTCTAAAACCTGATTGTTGACTTCCCTGTTTGCCCTGAATTAAAAATATAGCTGAAATGTAAAGCTTTTTTTTTTTCCTATCAGAAATGAATGAAATAAAAGGGGGTAAGAATCTTCAGTGCATATGACAACAAAATTATACATGATATATGTATGCAACCAAGTCCACATTTTGACATGAAGTAAATCTAAGTGCAAAGGAAATACTAATAAGAAAACCCATATTCTGAGGCTGTAAAGAAAGTGCAACATATGTAAAGCCCGATAAGCTTTTGAACATGTTTATTATTCATTGAAAATAGTAGTAACAAAATACAGCTAAATGCAGAATCCCACACTATCATGGATTTTTGAGCTTTTTTTTTTTTTGATTATGCTTTTTTTTTTTCAGTGTATATGCTCTTAGTCCAAGGCTGACTTTCATAACTAGTGAGCAAGATACAAAATTACAAAAAGCCAGGGTTTGGTGAATAGTGCAGCCCATAACTGTTTGTTACAGACAATGCCAATACAGGGTACTAAAGATAAACTGGGAATGTTTTGGAACATATTGAGAGCATGAATCATCCTTGAATAATAATCTCTTCATACACAAATATACAAATGATGACCCTTTAAATATAAGTAAGCACAGCCAGGAATGCTTAATATCCCACTCTGAGCAACTAATTTTCTGAATCACTCAATCAGAACAATATTCGTTTACTACCTTGAACACATGTCATAGGACAACTGGATTCCCAAAAGCTCTTTCCAGACATCAGTAGCTTTCTTCTAAATTTTTAACTACTTAATCTGTAATACTTCTAATTTCATGCTTAGATGAAGAGCCAACAACAAAAATGTCAAGAGATTGTCAGTAATACAAGAGACACTTGAAATTGGATTATTTGAGAAGTGGACCTTGACAATTATATAACATCAGAGTGTTTAATATTTCAATAGCAGAAACTGTCAGTTTGCCAGTTACTGATGGTGTTTGCACTGCTCAGAACAATTGTATTACTTTGTTCTTTAACTGATCAATAGGTGACTTGTAACAGAAGCATTAAATTTCCTTTAGTACGTTCTCATAAAGTGCTTCTGACCATACCAGTTACTATCTACAACACTATGTGTTTTGCATATGTTAATAAATGATCTTGGCAGTAATAAACTGTAGTTTAATATCAATCATGGTCAATTGATACAGTGTTGCTTCTGTGTTAAGCTGTCAGCAAAAAGAGCACTGGAGCAGAATTCAATTCCCCAGTATCATATAGAAAAACAACTCTTTCCTGTACTTCTAGATTCTGATCCAATAATTACCTCTGTGAGGAACTACATCCATCAATTACATCCATTAGATTACATGTACCTTGGCAGTGCTGGTGGTTTATGCCCACTATAATTCAGTTGCAGAACTCAGTCTGTGCATCCTTTTATTAACCTTGGAAATCTAAGACTATACTTGATCATCCAGTAACATCAGGGTATTATACCTACTTGTGTATATACGTGCTAAAGCACAGGTTTATCCTGTGTTGACAGATTGTTTAAAAAAGTATGCAGAGTTGAATACTTCCAAAATTATCACCTACCAGACCCAAGAGTAGTTTTTGACTTCTTAAAATAAATCAGTATTTAAATTAAAATGTAGAAACAAAAATTGCTAGCATAATAGCCATGGAATTTTGGAAATCATGTTCTTCATGGGTAATGCAAGTATAATTTTTTTATAAACAGTGAAACCTCCTGTTACTTGCTACCTCTTTTATCTTCTGTACTGTGGTACAAAATTTAAATGAATAGAGGTGTGAATAAATAGCAAGTTAGATGTGATTATAAGACATCTAAGAGCAGGAAAGTAAATAAATGGATTTAACACCTGTAAGTACATCCTTTCATTAAAATTCCATGTTACCTGGGAAAAGAGAAATAAGACTGTATTGCTCTGTATACTGACTGCTACATTGAACTGATTATTAAAACTGTTTTACAGTTATTACTGTTCTTTTAAACATCCAGTAAATGGCCCAATACAGTATTTTTTCATGCATTAGAGACCATCGAAATTAAGTTGTGTGGAAACACAGCTGAATTACAATCAAAATTCCAAAACTTGAAACCCTAAACCAGACTTTCAGGACTATCCTGGAGAGTTGGTGCATAATTCAGCTTAATAGTTTTTTTCTTGGCTGTTTAATGGTTTGAACATCATTTGACACCATTTGTAATCACATAGAAATTATGTTTTAATATTTTCAACAAAGTTACTTTGCTGTTTCCCTTCTGTCAAGATGGCACCGAGAACCTTCCCACAAGCTGTGCCTTAAGATGGGTAAAGACTCATGCTCTGAATGCTGCTCAGCCTCTCATCAGCTGCTCTAAAATTCCAGTGTCAGAAACTCAACTAGCATAGATTGATCTAATTCACTTGCATCAGTAGAGGACTGAATTCACAGTATGCTTTCACTAGGATTGGACTAAGTGGATAAAACCCATTCAATGTTATTTATAAATGCACCTGCTTTATTTCAACTTTTTAGATTTATATTTTTCCAGGGGTGAGGTGGGGGTTGAGGGGATGGTGGGCTGATTTTTTTTCCATCTGAATTTTATTACTATGTCTTTACCATGCACATTTCTAGCAAGTTATTATGTTTACTCTGTTTGGTCTTTGCTCGATTTGTTTGCACTTTTGAGTTTAAATGACATGGGTTATTACAAAGCAAAAGTTGCACAAGCATACAAACAGTATAAATGGATAAACAGGGTGAATTGACAGAAATCTTTTAACAGATACTTTAATTTGCTCCATATAAATTGAGTACAGAGATCTAAAAATTAGTTTAAATTGTTGATTGGTGAGACTAAGAGCTATAATAAAAGTGTTTTTTCATGTGTTGTCTAAAGAAGAAATTTTACCAAAATGTTTTTTAACATTTTCTGTGTAAAGATGCATTGTTCTATGAATATTACTTGAAAACAAACTTGTTAGTGATCTGCAAAAACAAAGACTATGTAATCTTAATTTTATAACTTTAAATATATAAGCATGATAGAAAATTATGACAACGTGGGTATTCAGCCCACTGATATACAATTCTAAATCATTACTATGCAAACTGTGTCATGGTGCTCTCAGCTTGTTTAAGCAAGAGTGTATCAGTGGTTGATTTATAGAACAGAAGGCCAAATTCTGTAACGCCTTCTATCCTTTGAAATAGTGATGAATTAAGCACACTAGTTAATAATAATGTGTCTATCTCTTGTGCCTCTGCTATGCTTTGCTCAGTACTGAACCTAAAGTGCTTTTACTTTCAGAGGCTATTGCCACAATGTAGACAAATATTTCCACATAAAGTACCATTTATTTTGGTTTTAACTGCTATTATAAGCAACTTGTAGAATGTGACAGGAGCACCTGTGAAGAGTGATTTTGCCAAAATTGTTTCCATTTTCCGTTTTACTTTACTTCTTTTCAGAATGATGTCTAGTGTCTTCAAAATTTTGGGTCTGGTCCATAAAGTGTTAAGAAGTCTGAGTGGTAGCATGTAACGTCTCTATACAAAAATCACATCCATATAAAAAAAATAAAAAAAAATAAAGTCAATCTATCAGAACCATGGAAATCTTAAGCCAGCCTAATGATCACACTGTGTAATTAAAATGTATCTAATAAAAAATATTGCACTCTGTTTTATTGAGGTGCTGGGGGTTTGCAAAGTTCAATATGCATTTAATTAATAGACATGCACCTTCAAAAAAAGCCCATGGTCTGGCTACCTTTGGAATTTGGAAAAATGTGGATTTCAGACTGGGTTTGGATCATAATGGTCCAGCTGTGCTAATTAAAAATGCTGAATTATTTATCCAAGCGTGTGTTCTTCTTAAGAGTACAAAGAATGCAAGAGGCATATATTCCTTCTTTAGCCACTTCTCACTGATGTGTGCCATGTTTCTCAAAAGCTTGCCTCACCATCTGCCCTGAAGCCAGGAAACACTATCAATTGTATTTCTTACAGAATTTACTCTGATGACATAGTCCCCATGACCGCCCTTATGGAAAACATAAAGTTCGCTAACATAAATCGGACTTACAGAAGGTTATACACTTGTCTTGGTAATCCTACTCTGGCCAAATGTAGTTCTTCACATAATTCACCGCTGCAGTAATTGTGCAAGCATGAATAATATGCCTGTTTTGAAGAGACTATAAGGCAAAACACAGCTCTGACCTTATGTATCATTGCCTCAGGGAGTGGCAGTACCTTGAAGTTAGGATTGGTGCTATCAATTCCCTTTCCTTTACATTTTTTTGATTCCCCAAAATCTTAAGAAAATAACTCTTACTCTAACAAGCTATCCAAGAAGATCATTTGTTTTGGAGCTAATTTATAGGGGAACGATAACACTGATAGGTTGTTATTTCTCCATAGCGTAGGAGTTAGTTTGTTATTAGTACAATGCAGTGACAGATCCTGTTTAACTGGAGCATAAATGCAGGAATTTTAAGAACTAGAGCATCAGTAAGTGCCATCCTTATTCAAAGACATTAATTTGCCAGGGTAATTCTCACAGTATATAAGCAATCATTCATCGAATGAAATGTTTTGGCCTAAGAACAATGTGATTTACAAATGTGCTTATAATACACTATTTAAATGGGCAAAGAAAAATTAAGCCAATAGGAGGCTAATTAAATTGAGACTATTAGAAAGAGGTTTCAAAATGTGCCTAGTAAGTGTCTGAGAGAGAACACAAGGAGATTATATTAAAGGATATTTTTGGCCCTCTACAACATTATCATGTATCAGATTGTTAATAGATAGAACAACCCAGCCACTCTATTTTATGAGTTCAAACGACAAGCAGATCAGTTGCTTGAAGAAGTGGAAAGCCATATGTGAAAATAGTATCGTAACCTGTTTAGAAGTATCATGTAAACTCTTTATCATGCAGCTCAGTCCTAGCTAGAATGAAGACAGAAGATTTTACAAAGACACTTCTTTACTCACAAATTACTTGTGAAAGCAGAGACAAACCAGAAATAATGTACTAGCAGACTTTGATACCCAAACTTTGCTCAAGAGCATCTGAAAGTAATCGACCATAAACAATATATTTTTTTTTCTCTCTGTTAGTCTGGTCTCTCTATTTTTTTATTATATTTTTTTTTCCTTGCAAGAATTAATTAGCAAACTCTGCTTTCATAAAAGAACTCAAATCCCCAGTGACAGGTCAGAGTTTTCAGTCTTGCGTAATTAAGTCTGCTTTGAGGGTTCCAATTGCATTTTTCTCTATTTGGTTTAGGTAATCATCATTCTGAAATTGTATGTGAAGACAAAAAACAGTAAGCTGGAGGGATGTTCTCAGTTCTTTTAATGTAGAGTTACTAGACCTGTCACCTGTTGCTATGCATTTAGATGAGAACAGAAGTCTGAATTTAGTAAAAAGTCAAAAAGGGAAATGTTTAATTCTTCAAATTGATGTATACATGTAAAAAAAAAGAAGTTTGTGTTTGTTTTTTTTTACTATTATGCTAAATGCCATTGAATCCAAAAGTACTGACAACTACAAAGGAAAACATCTTTGTCTAAGTTTCACACTGGAGGTCAAACATATGTCACTTCAGTTCTTTTCTTGTTAAAAAAAAAAAAAAAAAGAAAAATAAGAAAAAAGCCTGAAACTTGCAGTTTCCACATAGCTAAGATTAAATAACACAGAATCAACACCATCTTATATAAAGAATACATAAATAAATAAGCCACTGGGCCTTCTTTACAAAACATACAGAATCAGTAAAGGGCTCAAGCAAAGGAATTTTTCCCCTTTGAAGTTCACATTTAATGTATCCACTTTTCCAAACTTGTGTATCCCTACTGTATTTAACTATTTGATCTTGAAAAAAAATTCTATTCATCACATAGATATTAGTCATGCTACAGAACGCTTGACTAGAAGTTGCTTGGATACGGCACTAAGTAATGCAGTATTCTAAGCTACATAAACTAAAATGAATTTGATCTTCACAAGCTGTCAATAAGCAGTTTTCTCCAGAATATTCATTGCACAGTGAATTCAGTCACTATCAACAGTGTTTAGCTAGCTCATGGCTTTGTGACTAACTGCTAGTTTTGGTTAATTACAATGCAGTATTTAGTAATAGATAGTTTAGAATATGTGCTAAGACTTCATGTCAAAGTGCAACAGAGGTTATGGATGACCATGTTACATACTTTTAGAGGGTAAATTTGACAAGATATTGGGTTTAACTAACTTAATTCTGCTTATTTCCATACTAATTAATCCACAGCTATTGTGATCCTCTGTACATAGTACTGAACATGTAGAAAATACATGTACCCCTTACTAGCGAGAATGTTTCCTAAAGAGATAAACCTAAGTCTTACAGAGTATTTTGGTAGTGATAATCCATTTGGAAGTCTAAAGTTCATTCTGCTCTTGTAAGTCATACCGCCATGATGTTAAACGTTACCTAGTTGAGGATAATTATTTCTTGTGGTTCCTGGATAGTGTTTGGGTTTCTTTTTCACTTGAATTAATAGTATTATTTTTCTCTGATTTACAGTATTAAAAGCTGAAATTATATTAATGACTTCTCTTCCTCTTGCTAGCTATAGTGAATTTTACTCATTTCTAGCAGATGAGGTTTTTTGATCAGATATGCTAATAAGGCTGCTTGCTTAAGCTTATATATATAGGCAGGTTTTGGTTATTTGGTAACATAGGACCAGACAATGTTAGATGCGTGGTTAATTTTGTCAGTGAACCAAGGAAAGCTCTAGAAAATAATGAAACTCCGTAACAGAACATAGGGTGCAAATATGCATGAAAGTGTGGTAGACAATTTAATTCACCTAGACTGTGTAAGAAAATTTCAAGTGGAATAGTTAATAGATGACATGTTATGTAGCGCAGATCCAGCACAATCAATTTTTAATCAAAACTATGGCCTATATGGTTGTAATCAAAACCCTATTCATCACTGAATAATTTTAATAGAGCTAAAACAAATGTAGTCATTAAGGGACATTTCAAATCTTCTTAAAATTGCTTGAGTCAAAGGTAGCTAAATGAACTCATTCATAGAGTTATTTTCAGATTTCGTCTTTGCCATTTAATCTTCCACTGTGAAATTTTTGTTAGTTATGTTTTTCTTCACGTCTAGTATAACCTTGTAATGTTTTTGAAGACTTTCTCACCATCTTTTGCATTTACCTAGATTAATGTGATGATAAAACCCTGTTAAATCATAGAATCATAGAAGGATTTGGGTTGGAAGGGACCCTGAAAATCATCTGGTTCATCTTTGCAATCTAGAACTTCTTTTAACATTAAAAAATTGTTTTCTGGTTTGTTGTTTTGGTTTTTTTTGGATGAGATGAAAAGTTTATTCCATCAGAAATTTTAGTCAAGTGGTACAGAGTAAGAGGTTAAGAAACACTGCTTCTTACTGTTCCACTAGGTCTTGGATTTGTACACCTTACATCACAGATAGAGTAGTAGATCTGGAAACTAAACAACTAGTGTTAGAAATAAATTATATTTAAAACATCAAGCATGGAAGCATTCACTTTCTATTTAATGAAGACGTTGCTGTAGACTTAAATCTAACCTGAATTTTCTGATAGTCAGGATTTCCTCCACCCTGATAAGGACAACAGAGAAATTTTTTGACTGCAAAAGGATCATACATTATGGTCTCTCTTGTGCTAATAAGTCAATGCTTGCACCCATGAACGACCTTAGTGGAGAGGCTGAGAATTCAAAGTGTCCTTTGGAAACAACTACAATGTTTCCCAAGAAAAAAACAGAGCAAAACTTATCCATTTTGGCAAGACTGTGGCTGGGACACTTTCAATTTTCCTGCTGCTTTTCATTGTTACTCAAACAAAGAATTACATATAGTCTCCAGATCAACCAATTACAATTTCATATAACAAAAGAATATTTTTTGTGAATACTGTGCTCAATTAATATATCTAATGCAAGCAGGGTAAGCTTAGAATTATTATTGAGAAATAAAAGGATTTTGAATGCTCAGTTTCACTTAAACATAGACCATAACTTATTTGTAAATACTATAATGCTAGCAATTATTACAGATTTTCTTCGCTCTGAAGAAACAGCACAAAAATTTCATGCATCTTTTTTATTGTTCTCAGATACAACAGAATAAAACCCCATTTTATCAACACTCTGTTGACATAGGATTCCCCATAAAATCTTGGAATGCAGTAACAGGTTTAGTAAAAGTGAAAAATGTAACTGCACAGATGAACCTTAATAAATCAGGGTATATGCTATACGCTGAGATGAGCCAATAGATTTCTGCATGTTTTGTGACCCATTAAAGTAAACTGATTTTTTGTTGCCACTGCAACTTTTGAGTGAGGCTTCAGTATATTTTTTTTACAAGAAATGTCGTCTTCAAATTTTCTTGTTCATCAAGTTTACTTTCAAGATATTTCCTCATAAAGAAATGTCAGACTGAGTTTAAAGATATTTTTTCATTTACTTCAGCAAAATTTCAACTGACTACATCATTGCTTTACATTTTGCACATTTTTCACTAAGAATTTTTTCTTAAAAGAAGGATTTTAACGGCTTTTTTTTATCACGTTTCACTCCTTGCTGACAAACTGAAATTAGAGACTTCTGTTTAGGTAGAAAAAAGCATTAAATTTATCTTAAAGAATATATTGGCAAAAAGTCACAAATCTTTCACCATTATTAAAAAATCTGTCATATACTGAGTTTGGCAGAAATTTTGCCCAATACAAATACAGGGAGAGATTGTAATTGATGGTATAAAAATCTAGTTTTACATTAGTGAGGAAGAAAAGGACATAGTTCATCTTCATTCTTAAGTCATTTCATGTTAACCCTGAAATAATCCAGTGACTCTCCTTATATCGATAAATACTATCTCAGATAATTTTAGACATGACAATGCAACAGGAAAATCCTGTGACTTCTGAAAGTTTGGGGGTTTTTAGGTGGGTTTTTTTTTTTGGTTTTTTTTTTTTTTTCCAGAATTGCTTGCCAATTTTTCTTGTCTACAAAGAAAGCATCATGTTATGAATGAAAAGGCACTTAGCAGGCAGGCCAGAGGCTTGTGGTGTACCATCAGTCTGTCAGTTACTTGATGTAGATATCTGAGATCGCATCAGCCACTCTCTTCCTTCACTCATACTGGTTTGTATTGTCTACTGAGGTAATTTGGCTCTTCAGGTTTGTTAAAGGGTTAAAACTAATTACATAGCTCCAAACCAGGCAATCTGAAATCAGACAGTGTTACATTTAAATTTGTGTGAATCATTGCATGTTAAGTCCCAAAGGAATATGGGATTCACCAGTGGGTCCTATCAGTCTAAATATCCTGCTTACCCATGTAGGATAGATGTCTGCACTGCCCAAATCATTCTATACAGTACTTCTTGCTACAGAATTATAGAATCACAGAATATCCTGAGTTGGAAGATACTTCACTGTTATGTATCTCATCTACAGCTTCATAAAAAATTACCTTTGACAGTAAAGCTGGTTTAAGCTCAGGTTTCACCACCTTCAGCCAATTATCATAGAATCATAAATATCCTGAGTTGGAAGGGACCCATAAGTATCAAGTCCAACTCCTGGCTCCACACAGAACCAGACAAGCCAGAGCGTGGGACTGCGTGCATTGTCCAGACACTTCATGAACTCAGTCAAGCTCAATGCTGTGACCACTTCTTTGGGAGCCTGTTTCAGTAAGGGAGTGACTGATCTCAGCTTATGCCTTTAAGGACTCTTGAATGCCAACAAATAGTAGTTAAAGGTAGTAAAGTCCTATACAATTGGGTAGAAGACTATGTCATAGTCTAGGTGATATTAATTAATGACATAAAAGTCCTTTTTTTTCTAGAATAAATGTAACTGGTGTAGGTTATGTGAAGAAAGGGACAGAATGGATGGCATGTAAAAATGTCAACGTGAATAGTTATATCAATTAACTTCAATAAAGGAGACGATTTTCCTTCCCTCTCCTGTGTATACCTGATTTTCATTTCTAGACAAAATGAATGTATGAGTTTGTTCATTATTTCTTTATAACATATGTATAAAAGGGCTTCCTGATGCCATACAATGTTTGTCCTTCAGTAATATGGCATAACAAATTGTCTGTGTTCAATTTTATTTGTTTTAACAGTAAAGTATTTACCATTCATGTTTCATATTGTTTTGTCTTGGTTTTTTTCCTCAATATGAGGTTATTTATGTGTTGGCTAGCAAGAGAGAATAAAGTGGATATATTTTTCTCATGCAGGATGACTTGTAAGTTTACATCTTTGAATTTATGACCTGCAAACCATAGAAATCACATAACTGCGACCTCGTCCAGAGACTTATTTGAAATGTTGACACTATGTTCCTTTATAAGTACTTTGCATTATTCATTACTACTAATATCCTGTTTACTGAACAAGGTCTCTTTTTCTTAATGCCTCCATAGCCAATTTCTCAAACTTCACATTATGTTATCAGATCTCGGGAATAAGAAATGGACACAACACTTGTGCTGAAAAAACTGTTTTTGAGGAGGCATCTAATGATGTGTACACAGAGAAGGCTGAAAGCAAAATAACTTAAAAAACATTAATATTTACATGATAACTGTTATCTGCATGGTTATGGCCAACATAACACCTGCAAACCTGTGGCTAGTGGTCTTGTGTGGCAGGATACATGATATGTTGCTGACCGGACACGTGGCTCTGGCAACACAAGTTGCAGAACTGAAGGCTAGTTAAGGGGAGAGCAAGCATTTACTCATTCCTCATCTGGAAGTCTGACTGCTAGTGAGTCAGAAAATAACTTATTCTTTCTTATTCATTGTCTTTCTCCATGTATGCATTTCTCTGTGTCAATGTGTGTAATTAATTGTGCTACAAAAATAAAAATTAATAAGCATATCTGAGACTTTCAGTAAATGCTCCTACTAATGCCAATGCTATTGAACAGCTAACCTATATCTGGTATGTGTATTTCAGTAAAAACCTGGCATATACTGCTAGCAAAAAGAGATGAATGTGGTTAAGGTCAGTTACTATACTAATGTATGGGACTGTGAGAACTTGCACTGTACCAGAAATCAGAAAAAATATATACATTGTTACTGCCATGCATTTGGTAAATACCAAATCCATTTAATATGTTTTGCTATCTATAGAGACAATCTACGAAGACTATCTAGCTATCAGTCTCTGAATTATCATTATGTGAACATTTGTCAATAATTAGCCTTAAGACAAAGGTAGGCACACTACTTTATGAATGACATATCAGATCTGGTTAGGCAAATGAAGAAGCCTTCCCATCACACCAATTCTAACTGCATTCAAACTCCAGCTCAGGCTGCAGTAGGGCTAGTTTAGTATGCTGTAAAAGTTCTCACTCTCTGTTAGATAAAATTCCCTTTTTCCCAGCACTATTAGAATCCATACCTACACTTCTTCCAACCCCCTGCACCATAAGGATCGAGATGAAGAGGCAGCTGCCTGAACCAGCCTGCCCCTGTTTAACCTCCTGCTTTCTGAATGCTTCCGTATCTCAAGACGGTTTCCTTACCTAACCTTTTCTTTCCCCACTTTGAAATGCTGGCCCCTCCATATGAAAATCAGCATCTACACTGGGATAGTGCAGGTAAAAAAAAAATCAGGAACATTCACCTTTGTTTGGATTTCTCTTGTTAGGCTACAGGGTATCTCTACAGACAGGTTTCAGTACATAACTCTTTAAAAAATATGGTATCTAATCTGTTTGAAAGCCTTATGAACTAGCCCTATTTAACTGCACCTAGAAATAAAATATGTGCTGCACATACAAATTAAAATCAGTTTACATTTGCATAAAGTACAGCATTATTAATTTCTTCCCATTGAGATATAGTGAGCTCAATGACATAAATAGAGGGGAAAAAAGAAAAATAGTTCTGGTGGGCAGGTGTGAACATGAGCAGTCAAGAAAAACAAATAAACAAACAAACACCACAAGGATTTATCTTTTTTTTTTCCTTCTTTTTCATAGCCGCCCTTGTTAGCACCTGCTAAGTGAGACTACAGAGAGCAAATGATTTCCCCATCCCCTGAGTTGAACCCTGCCAGTCAGAATAGAAGCTTGCTGGTTTAGACATGAGGAAATGATTTTGTTATCCCTTCTGGGGTTGCAAAAAAAAGCAAATGAATTTTTTAATGAAAGAAAAAACCAAAACCCGCACTACATGAGATTTTTCTGAATAAAATTTAAACTCTCATATCTTGGCATTGACAGCTTAATGATAAAACTCAAGTTCCTGAGAGCATGATATACATTTTATGTTTCTCATGGAAACATATATGTGTGCATTTGAGAACAAAGAGTTAAAATTTTCTCTTTAGCAGAAAAATAGTGTATTTTTGTAATGTCTCCACACATCTGTTATTCCTCTGGGGAAGAAGAAACTAAATAAATGAATCTATTGCTGCCTGAGCATTAAAATCAATAGGTTTCCATAGTTAAGAGAAGAAACAGGCCTTTGTTAAACATTAGCATGTGAGTTTCTCAAGCAAAAATAATATAAACTGCATTTTTGTGTATTAATTATTAAGTGGAAAAAATATTTCTCCTTTTGATATTTCCCAATAAACATAACAAGCATTCACTCCATTTCAGATCACACTTTATACAGAAATTAGCCATTTGAGTGATGTTTTGAAAGCTCTGAAATTTGTTACACTGCAATGATAATAAAAAAGTTGTAAAAGCTGGAGTACAGTATGCTGAAAACTTCAGTGAAACACATCTCTTTCTTCCTCATCCTCTCCAAACACTGATTTGGTTTTTTCCATCTTTTTTTTTTTTTTTTTTAACTCTGACTTAATACTGAGCTGTCTGAAAGTGCCATTTGGAGTATACTAACATTAAACAAGTGTGAAATTTCTGTTTCCATTTAAAAATGCCTTCTTAAAAATGATTTTTTTGGACTCTGTAGCTTGCCAGATACAAAGTTAATTGCATAAAGTAATATTAAAGGCAAGCACTGACCAAAAAATAAACATTCTTCTGTGCCTGCCTGAGAGCTAAGTTAATGGACTTTAGGGGAACAGGACATCAGAAAAATCGGATGATTGCTCTAATTCTCTTAC
The DNA here is from genome assembly GCF_964237585.1 of Gallinula chloropus. Lineage (NCBI taxonomy): Eukaryota > Metazoa > Chordata > Aves > Gruiformes > Rallidae > Gallinula > Gallinula chloropus. Next base: position 201,565,422 of record NC_140085.1, read on the forward strand.
CTTTGTATATATTATGCTTAGTAAAACACAATAAAATCCTACACTGGAAAGAAAACTTCAGCCTAATGTGTGCCTTGATTCTATTTCTGTTTTAGTCAGATTTACCACTGGAATGATTTTTTTATGCTGGTGGTAGATGCTCACTTCATTCTAGTCTTCCATCTTTCATTATTTAGTGAGGACATGAGATAAAATGGTGTGAGAAAAAGTAAGCAATTAGTGAGTTCCAAACCAAAAATCATACCAGCCTCTGAACTTGTCTGTGATAAAGAAGATTATTTTGATTCCTGAGATGAAATTAATAAATTTATCTGTATATAAGATATGAATTCAATTTTTGTACCAATATGATTTTTCATTGGGATTCAGTTCAAAACTAAGTCAGTATATTTTAAGAATCTATTTGCGGATGCCACATAAGAGATGTTTTTCTAAGCTCCCAATAAAGTTAATGATGATTGACCATGGCAGCTAGAAGATCCTAGTTGGCAAATGAGTTTACCAGACCCAGTGTAAAATTTGTCTGGTTTAGAATCGCCAAGTATCATCTGAAACATGCAAAGATATCAAACATAGTGCCTGGGACTACAAGTTGTGATCTGTGTGAGCTGAACCTTCCAGATGGAGGTTGCTGCTTATCACCTGTAACATTAAAAATGTCACTAGATATCTACTTCAGGTATATTAATCCCATCCTCAGTATCTCATTTAAGGTGGACTTGACTACTGTCTAGGCTCCATTGGCAGTACAGGCCAGAAAATAAATTTAGTTATCTTCACACAAATGTTTGTTGCCACTTAAGACAGAACTGTTCAGTTTGCAACTGCTGCTTTTGAAGGACATTGGTCTTCCTTATTTTTTTTGTTGTATCTTTTTGTCCCATGAAGAAGTCTTGGATAATGTAGAACCTCTTTTGACTATATTTTATTACCTTCTGTATGCCTTCTATATCAGGAAAAAACCTAAAGGCTCCTACAAAACTACATTGTATTTCAGAAGGCCTATTAACTACTGAATAAATCTGGAACAGGCAAACTTGGGAAACACCTGTGGGATGACTGAAATGAGGGGAGGCTGCACATCAGATGGATTTCTTTGAATCATAAATTCTTCATAGAGGACTAGCGCAGGTGAATGAAACATTCCCAAAAAGGCAGAGCAAAGCAATGTTATGGACTGTTATTGCCAAACTTAAACCCACCAGCCTCCAGAGAAAGAACAAAGGTGTTGGTAGGAAGGGTGGGGAGGAAACGCAGATTTGGTATCATAGAGGCCTGTGCAAAAACTGCTGAGGAAGTGAGAAATCAGCAACACATGACTGAGAAAAATACAAATTTCATCTTCAGAATCTACTTGCAGGAGAAAGAGAAAAGACCCAAGAAACTTCAAGTGTCAGTGTTAGCAAGTTACGTGCTATGTGCATGTATCTATTGGGAAATGCATAAGATTTTGTATAGATCTGTAAATCTCATTCATTAACTGAAGTGAAAAAATATAAAAAGGTACCTAAAAATCCTTGACAGTCCTCCTTATGTATTTTCTTTTCATCACGTATATGCCTGGAGTACCCACAAAATGTAAACTAGCTAAAAGATGAAGGGGTGAAATAGGCATCAGCACCCATTCGGTGGGATGGTGCCACCTGCTCAACATAATTATATTTCTGTGGTGAGATAACAGTCGTATGTGCTGTGAGTATGTCAGGGAACCTCCCAGACCAAAGGAAGTGCAGGAATACGTGCATAGGGCAGCAGAACTTAAATACAGCAGCCAAGATGTGTCCAGCTGAGCAGAAGAGGTAGTCTAACAGGGCTATGCTATAACTGCAATAGTTCTGAAAGGTCTCTCTCAGTGTCTGTGTGGAGAATTGTTTCATTGGACTCATCTCCACACTTACCACAACATAATTTTCTTTGCTGTTTAAAACTATCATGTTTCTTTATAGATAAAATCCATCTGATCTGAAGTGAGCTGCTATCTCTTTCTGAAGAAACAGGATTGGATTTCTTTGCCTGAATTTCAGTGAGGAGTCTACCAAGACCATATTTTTGTGAAAAGTGTTTAAAAATCTGTTAGCTTGAAGAGTGTGGTGTGGCTTTTTTATATTAAATATTACGGTTTTATTTTTCTAGAGACAGACTTTCTTCTGCAGAAATCAGGTAGTGACAGTAATTCTGCTGCTGAATATTAGTGGACAATATACTAAAAACACTGTTGGGAGGCTGCTGCCAATTCATTTGCTGAAAAAATGGGAAATGTGACAAATTTAGAGCTTGTGCAGGGCCAGGGTGCCTCTGAAGGTGATAAAATGCCAGTTTGTGAACTTCAGCGGGGAATTTTCAGTCACAAATAAAGTAAGACAAATTTAGACATAGGTTCAGTGTGTGGATGATTTTTCCCCTCTCTCCTGGAAAGATAAGAGTCAGGATCTAGTATTTCTGAATAAACTTTACAGGTAAAACTTGAAGCTTATATGGGATAATAACGTGTATTGTTGTTCTGTGTGTTACACATGTTCACTGTTTTGGGGATTCTGCTGGGGGGTATTTTGGTGGGGTTTTTTAGTTTTGGGTTTTTTGGGAGGTTTAGGGTTTTCTTTTGGTTGTGATGGTTTTGTGATTTTTTAAATTTTTTTTTAAGGACTCATTTTAGAAGATTATTTTCTTTGACAGACTTTTTGCAGACTCCTGAAAGGGCAGCTCCAAGAGGTGGAAGAGTCTGACTCATGCTAGAGCAGAGGCACAGCTGACAAGCTGATGCCATACACGTGGCTTGGGAATATAGAGCATAAGTGTGAAGAGCTTCATTCAAGAGAACTCTGGGGACAAAACCTGTCACTTAGAAAGGGTTCTCACAACATCCCATTGCCATCCCAATGAATGAGGCAGACTACTGAAAGTCACAGATCAAAGAGCAAACTGAGATAAAATATCAGGCGCTTGCAAATGAGCAGATTATGCACTGCTGTTGCCTTGAAATCAAGGAGTGATAGGCTTTGAAGTCAAGCAAGGAAAAAAAAACCCACTTTCATTCTGAAAAGGTGGCTGACTGCTAAAGCTATGAGGCCTGGAACAGGCCTGACATGGTGATATTGGGATGTTCGATCCATCCATCAATGTCTTCCCTTACTGGAGAGGGAAATCACCTGTCCCAACCCTTGTTTCAGAGTCAGGCCAGAGGGTTTCGTTCCCTGTTCTTCTCCAGCTGCTTTGAGCAAGTGCAGGACTACCCAAAAGCAGGCCCATACACTGCCCTCACAGCATTTTCATACCTCAGCATCCTTTTCCCCTTTCTTGGTCTTCCTTTTCACTGCCCTTGTATCTCCCTTTCTCCTGCCAGTTTCCCCCAAGGTGAACAACTCAACCCATAACTTTTTTCCCAACTGTTCTTAGCTATGTTTCATCCATACCCAAATATATTTTGCATATACTGTTACCTTGGCAATCTTGTTATTATATGGTATTACTTATGGTTACCTGGGTGCTGTTGGCCTTACAAGACTGTACTCCCCCAAAGGTTCCCAATACTCCCCTCCAATTATCTGTGGAGTTTGGCAGTTTCTCACATTACCTCCCACTTAACCACCTGTGAGATTCAGCCATCCCTCACAACTTTTGCCGGCTTCCCACGCTGGTACTTGTTTTCTTCAGCAACTTCTGGTGTCCAGTCCAGCAGATTTCCACCTCCTTCTCAGTCACTTACCCTGAGCTAGGGCCTCCTTAGGAAAGTGGAGTTCACTTGCAGCCTTTATAACATTTCCACAGTGAACAGTGTGGGCTGACCTGGTCTAGTCTCTTTTTGATTGCTTAAAGAAGGCATGCAGTTAAGATGAGCTGTGATGGTGGTTTGCTGAAATCCTGAAGAACATTTTTTCCATTGCAGCCCCCAAGTTATGCACATATCCTAACAAATGGATTGATGAGGGGAACCCATCTCATTACCTTCTTAGTTAAAGGAAGTAACTGTAAGATATATTTTGATATTAATGATCTTATTAGTTCTTGACCTCTGCTGGTGATTTGTGATAGGTTTGTAACCTTTGTTTCTCCCAAGGGTTGGACTCTAACATCTGCTGTTTGTCTCCTTTTGACTGAGGGTCTGAATTTCTGCAGTCACATACACCTAGCCAAAATGACTGCAATGTCTTTTGTATATTATGGTAATCCATTGTAACATTGCAAACCATTTTATTTTGTTGCACAGTGAACAAAACCACAAACATTTGCAAAATAAAATTGTTCCACCCCTACTATACAGCAATAACTAAAAGGTTTTTATTACTGATATCAGTGCAGTTATCACAAGAGGATATACTTTACTGTATTTATAAATCTCCAGACACTGCCCACTCATTGCTTCTGCTTGCACAGGCCTCCTGTGAAATAGTTAAACACTTATCGCTCAGGCTGATATTCTGAGGTGAACACCTTTAAATAACTTGTATGATCTTGAAACAAACTTGAAACAAACTTTTCCTCAGCACTCTACACACTAGAAAATTGAGATAGTTGAGTGAACTGTACATTCTGATTAACAGTGACACAAAGCCTATGCAGATAAATTAAAATTATGAAGTGGCAAAAGCTATGTGTAATGGTGAAAGAGCTCTAACCAGATCTCTGGCCAGAAGGTCAATGGCATGGATACACATACTGATTTCCCTTTTTTAATTTTGCTTTGTATGTATGATACATCATCTCTTCTTAATCCTTTTATTTTTAAAGAACAGCAATTAAACAAGCTTTGCTGTATCCCTTATTCTCAGGCTTGTCTCCATAGAATCATAGGCTGGTTTGGGTTGGAAGGGATCTCAAAGACCATCTAGTTCCAACCCTCCTTAGATGGGCAGGACAGCCTCCACTTGACCACGTTATCCAAAGCCCCATTCAACCTAGCCTGGCAGCCACAGCTTCTCTGGGTAACCTGTTTCAGTGCCTCACAGCTTTCACAGTAAACAATTTCTTCCTAATATATAATCTAAATCTTCAGCTTCCTTCATCTTAAGGCTGTTACCCCTCATTCCATTGCTACATGCCCCTGTACAAAGTCTTACTACAGCTTTTCTGTAGGCCTCTTCAGGTATGTGAAGGTTGTGAAAAGATCTCCCTGGAGCCTTCTTTTCACCAGGCTGAACAAGCCTGACTCTCTCAGCATGTCTTCATAGGATTGGTACTCTTGCTTTCTGATCATCATTGTGGACCTTCCTGGGCCTCGTTTGAACAGGTCCATGTATTCATCCTACTGAGGACCTCAGAGTAGGATGCAGTAGTCCAGATGGTGTCTCATGAGAGTGAAGGGGCAGAATCACCTCCCTTGACATGGTGGTCACCCTTCTTTCAATGCAGCCCAGGATGTAGTTGGCCTTCTGGAGTATGCATGCATGATGCCAGGTCATGTTAAGATTTGCATCCATCAACACCACCAAGCACTTCTTCTCAGGGCTGCTCTCATTGCATTTTTCTGCCCAGTCTGTAGCTGTGCTTGGGGTTTCCCTTCCCGATGTATAGGACCCCACATTTATTGTTGAATTTCATGAGATTTGCATTGGTCCACCTCTCAAGCCTGTCAAAGTCCTTATGGACTTCCCTCTAGCATGTCAACCACAGCACACATCTTGGTGTCATTGGCAAACTCGCTGAGGGTGCATTTCGATCCACTGTCCACATTGACATCAAAGATGTTAAACCTGTCTCTGGCCTCTTTCTAGATTTTCTCATTGCATTCTTCTCCGCCTTAGATAAATATTCCTGTCTCTCTTGTATCCTAGTTAGGCACAATATAAGCACTCAGTAATGATATCTCTGAATCTCCAGGGCATTCGAACACCTGGCACCAGGATGACTCATTCAAAGAGTGCTGTATCCCTAAGTCAAATCATGCAATCTGGCATTGCATTAAAGGGATTCATAATAACTGTGTTAGAAAAGCTCCACTAGCTATGCTGAGATTGTCTGACCCAAGGACAGATTTTCACAAAAACACCAGCTATCTGTTTTATCTGCCTCACAGAACACTCCGTAAATGACATGAGACAGGAAACTTCCGCTTCATCACTGGCAGAACATGCCATACCTGACCTTCCCAGAGGGGTGACTGGACCTACAGTTTGCCTTAATCCCACATTTTCTTCTTCCCCACTCTTTCTTGATGTATTGAAGGACAATTCTTTGTGGGCAATCAGACAAATCTATGCTTTAAAACTCTGTATCCTTAATAGTCTTCAAATACATAAGAAGCAGTGGCATAACAGAAATAAGTAAATCACTCCCAATGCTCACTGAAGATAGGATAAGAAAAAATAGTTTTATATTGCCACAGAATGTATTTAGGACTCTGACAGGATTGTGGTGGAAGATTAAAATCAGACATCTAGTTTTCATTTACCTTAATATACTGGACTGAACACTGTGATAAGTCAGAGGTTGATCACTTGTGCTATCAGACATCCCTGCATTAATGGCCAGGGAAAGAGACAAACACTTCAGACATTTAATGGCTTCATCTATCTGATTTCGTCTGCCAAGGCGAATCTACCACAGCCCTTAGTTGAACCATTAACATAACAGTTCTTGGCAGTAAGTACAGCCAAACTTTGGAATAACTTGCCAAAGATATTAACAGAAAATACATCTGTAAGAAGCATAGTAAGTAAATATCAGTCAAGAGTCTAATCCTATGTGTAAGGAAAGAAGGGAAAGACAGGATTTGTCTCAGTGAAGTCACAGGCTCCTTTCTGCTACTGATTCCTGAGATTCTGTGGACAAATTATTTCACTTTGACAAATTATCACATATCATCTAAGCCAACAAAGAGGTCTATTAGGCTTAGTGACCAGGAGACACAAACCAACATGACCTGACTGTTTCATTTAGGTCTTTTCCCTAACTCTAATAGGCTTTTCGTAGATCTTCTTTAAGACATAAAGACCTCTATTTTACCCTCTAAAGATAAAGGTACGCTTTACCTCTGTGGTATTCCTCAATGAAGAAAGTCTAATAATAAGAAATAAACATTAATACTGAATGTCCGTGAATATTCAAATCAAATTTTTCATTTGTTCCACATTTTTCTTGCTGAAAAACAAATAAAGGAAGAGATCCCTATACAATATGGCATCGAACAGCCACATTTTGACCTCTAATTTTGCATTATTCAATTTTGAAGTGACACTTTGGAGACACACTGAGAACTGAGGTGAAGCACTCAAAATTATTTGATACCTGAGAACAATTTTTTTCATGATTATTTGATGTGTAATTCTAATATTCCAAATTGTTGAAACTTTTTTTTTAAATGAGAGAAAAAATTCAGAAGGGAAAAATTATACAGAAGTAACTGACAAGATCATCTCTTCATATTTAAAATGTTTATGAGCTGACTTTTTATCACAGTTCCATATGTGGTTATTTTGTTGCCAACTTGGAAGGGTTAAGTTAACCTGACTTTCATTCTAATTTCACTGTGAATGATGACAATGGAAATATGAATAATACTAATCCAAATTTTTTTACAAAGTACAGTCTGAACAGCAATAAGCTTATACTTTATTTAACTCCAAAAAGAGATAAAAGATGCCTTCATATGGTGTCTTCAAATGTATCTAACCTCATCCAGTAAAATTTTAAAGAACCAGAAATTGACACTGAAAGTATTCAAAATTAATATCCAGATAAGGCGGTTTTGATTGTATTTTCTTTGCTGAATAAATAATTGCATGTTAGTTTAGGGTTTTTTTTCCCATAACTAGAACAGTACATGTTGAAACAGAAAAAAAAAGTCTCAGGGATTTTTTTCTGCACAGTTACTGTATATATATATCTCTTAATAATAAATCATTGAAATATTAGTCTTATTTATGGGGTTATATTAATCATTTTATTATTTTAATACTTCCAAAAAGCTAATCCAGAGGCAAAAACAACAGGTGACCAATGAGGCACCATAACAAGTGAAGAATTAACTCTCAAATTGAGCAATCATCCAATAACTACAGGGTTGAAAACTGCCACTTCAAACTCTTACTGTAGTACTGTTGCACATCAAGTAGATTTTACATAAACTGAGGTCAGTTCACTATAGATCGTATGAAGAATCAAGCCAGATCTATAAATGGCTTTGCAGTGAATGGTTTAATTAGCTATATATCTAGTGACAAAGTATATTCATAATGTCCTCATATACAGCAGTAAAAAACATTAAAAAAAATAGGGGTGTGTGTGTCCAGTAAGTTTTATATCCTAATATCTAGACCAAGGACAGCCCATTAACTCTAGATGTCTTATATGAGGGGAACTTTTCTGCCTTGCATATTTGCAATTGCCACCATGTAGCTGTGAAGTGCTTGTGTTAGAGTTAGATATATACCGTGCATAGTATATCTGGCTTTGTCTGTAGTCTTGTTTTGGAAAGTGCCAAGTTTTATTTTTGTAGCAGTTTAAAATGAATACTGTAGGCAGAAGATAAAAGGGCTTGCCAAGCTGATATGCTTCATATCAGTGTATTTATTGCCAATGCTATTAATGCAAATAGTAGCGTACAAGGTAAAAGCATAATATTAAAAAGAAGCTCCTACAGCTATGCCGAAATTCTATTAAAAAATCACATAATTAATAATTATCCAAATGTACAATTTGTTTTGTGACTTATGCAAAGTAGTTCTTCCTGACATTTCATTTTATTGCTTCAGCCTGAGTTTCTCTGCTGAAATTTGTGACTGCGTATTTCTATGGTAACCCTGGAGGAGGGAATGGAAGGATGCCCAGGGAAAAGAAAGGAAGGATGCTGTAAGAAGGAAAACAACACGAAACTGAGAAAAACAGCCAACAAAAAAAACCCAAAAGGAATTGTAACAGCTTTTAGAGAAGACTAAACCCACACAAATAACACACCATAGCCAAATAAGAAACATAAATGACAAGCATATTTTGAATGAAATGTCTGAATACTCTTGTGCTGGGTGAGCTATCTGTTTTGTTATCAGTGCATATGTAATCTGGGGACAGTAAAAGGAAAAGTAGGGGAAGAGGTTGGGCTCAACTAGTAATTGTAAGTAGATAAATCAGTGTCTATGCTCCCTGTATATTTAACAGTGAATTGAAAGTTCTATTTAACTATATACATCTGAGTAAGGGCACCTAGTTTATGAGCATTCTCTATTTAGCTAAGGAAGATACACTAATCTCTAAAAGATTATTTCAACCTATCAGATATCGCCATTTCTCAACACTGATTATATGACGTGATTGAATTCTAATTCCGGTAGGAGGGTGAGGCACTTAAAATTGGCATCTTTTATTCTAGTAGGAAAATAACTACCTTGTGCCACTATCTGGGTTTGTTAGTAACACCTTATTTTAAAATAACTTAAGCACCCAACCTTTGTTATATACATTTATATAATTGGGGGAGGGAATGAAGTGAAAGAGAGAGAAGAGTCTTTGGAGCTTCTCTGCAGAATTTTTGATTTAGATCAAGCTCTCCATTTGAGCACTGATGAACTCAGGATGTATCTAGAATCTCAGCATGGTACCAGATATTTAAAGCTTATTGGACTGTCTGTGGCTGCTTACAAAGGAAGGAAGATCTCTGCTGGAGCAGGCTCTTTGGTTTCAGCCCCCTTGCTACATAGCTAATGTCAAACAGAGTCAATGTCTGCTGAATTTGACACTCTGTGACACATGGAGATAATTGAAATTGTGCACTTTCTTATATAGGCCATCACAGCTCATCACCTCCATATTATTTTACTCCTAGATGTCCCTCTTCATGGAACATGAGGGTAATAGAAGGCAAGTACTTGTCAACATCCTAAACCAAAGGGTAGATCATTTTAAAATAATGAATTATCCTGCATATGACCTACACTATCTCATGTTACCTTCTTATTTCCATGGCTATTATATCAACTTGGGTATCTGTATTTTACTGCTAGATGTAGGAGATCACCACAGGAGGTCATATGCATTGCTCACAAGGAGTGTTAAGCAGAAACACTCCCAAGCAAGACTTCTAGCACTAATGCCATCACCATAAGTATTAGGCAATCATTTCTGATCCTCTATCAGTTAAATTTTTATCCAAATGAATAATTTAAATGAACTATGGGGGGGGTGGGGGTGGGTCATATTCTTAATTAATCTGACTATTGATGTTTTGCTTTTGAGAAAGAGTGAACCTATTGTTTTGAGAGCTATGATGACTGTGACAAAGCCCGCCTTCTTCCTGATCTCAAAGTCATTGCTTATGTGAATAAATGCTGTGTTAAAATGTGTAAAGAGGTGGAACCACATCTTAAATCACTGTCATCTATCAACACCAGTGCCTCACAAATTTTTTTTTTTTTCATTATCTTGTGTATATAAGCTCAATGATGTACAAAAATGGTAGTTTGAAAGGGAGGAAGAGTACAACAAACCATCCTCTATATTACCTATTTCTTGAGAAAAAAAACTGGGAAATAACAAGAACAACAACAACAAAAAATAGTTCTAAAGCTATTTAGAACAGATTTTTCAATAAAAAATAAACAGAATCCTGAAAATAATTTTTACATTAGTGCATATCCTAATTATCTTTGGGGTTTCTTCATCAGACACAAAAGGACAAAAACATATTTTCCTCTTGAATGACTGGCTTTGTATTTTTATGGAAAAAAACCAACCAGAAAACAACAACCAAAAACCAAAGCAAATGAAAAAACCCAAAACCACCAAGGTTTCCAGTTTGCGCAACTCCTTTAAAACATATGAATAAATTGTACATGCACCCCCTTCTGTTCTTTTCATAAATCTTTACAGAACAAACATATATACAAAAAATCTGGTTGCTTATATCTTTATATCTAGAAAGGAAAAGAAAAAAAAATCACAAAACTTAAAACAGATGTCACGAAATCACAGAAGTCTTGGTTTAGGGGGATTTTTGCGGGTTTTTTTAATTTAATTTTTAGACTTTGCATGAATGATATTTTAAACAAGATAATAATTAAAAAGATTTCAAAATTTAACTTCATTGGTAGAGATCTGATCTAGTAATACCTGCAGACTTATCTTAAAATGCATATCTAGGTATGCTTCTTTAAGAAAATTAAATGGTCCTAGTCTTTTCCAGAAGACAAAAACATCTAAGGAAAAAGAGAATAGAAAATAATATACATTGCTCACAGAACATCTTATTAACAAATAGCAAAGGACTTAATGCTGCCTGTATATTAACACCAGTTGAAAATAATTTCAAAGACAATGTACCAAATCTCTATACATGGTGCAACAGTGAGGCAGTATGCTATGCCTCCTCACAAATATAGGTTGATTACAAATGAAATAATATTACAGGAAACGAACTAAATAATAGCTAACTATCATAATCATATGAGGAGTATAGCCAGACTGTCTGTCACTTCTCCAACTCTGTGGAGATGAACTGCAGCGTGCTTTCATGTTTTCTTGCCCCCTTTCACATGTTCACCACAACTCACAGTAGTTGGCAGTACCTGTAAGAACGATAAGCAGGGACATGTAAGTCAATTTCCCGACTCATAGTCTGCCAATCATTAATGGTTTGGTAGGTCAGGCTTTCATATCATATGATCAGTCTCAGAGGGAGCTCACTGGATGGTGAACACAGTGCCAATATCTCCATATTTCATTTTGTGAACATGGTATTTAATGCATCATACATCATAGATGACTGCATTAGTGCCCATGACACATCAAGAGAATGAAATGTAGGATCCATGATATGGATGATAAGAGCTTAGGAATATATAGGCATTGATTCTCTGTCTTCGTGGCTTACTAAAATGTTGATATGAAGACTCAAAAAGGAATCTTTGTATGCAGCTCAAAACCTCTTAAACTTTAAAGTAAGTATTGTTCTTCTTTGGTTTTGTTGTTGTGTCATCCTATCATTAAAGCTGATCACAGAGATCAGGATCAGCATTTTATTTAAAAATAAAATATTGTTTGGATAATCACTTCATAACTTTTCTTCTCATACAAATATTTGGAATCATATTAGGAGTCCAGGATTGGTTAACAGCAATAAAACACCTCTTTTTTTTTTTTTTTCTTATAATTGAAACAAAATAAATTGGTATTAAGCATTTCTAAAAAGGCATATTTTGGAACTCCCAATACCTGTAAAGATGAAGAACCAGCTTATAAAGTATCTGTAGACTTTACATCTCCTCAGCCTGTAACTGAATCATAACATGATACTTAAATCCTTTGTGTCATACACACTTTCATATGAGTCACCAGAACAATTTTTAATTAAAGTTCAGTGACAAAACCACCATACGAATTCCTTTTATATCATTCTGCACACTGTACTGTTATGCTTTTTGAGGTATATCCAACTTAAATTGTTTTCCTGTACTTCTTAAACAATTAGCTATTTTTAGATGTTTTCATGCTATATAATTTATTTTCCTTGATCACACACTTGCAAATCTAGAATGAAACACAAGCACTTTTCAATAAAGTACAAACTATGCTCCATACTGCACAGTACTATACATTACTTACCAGGGTACAAGAACAATGCACAGAAAATATAAGGCAGAAAGTGAAGGATGCAATTCTGTTGATATCATTTTGATGGAACACCAGGACTCAAAATAAAATACATATTCAGCTCAACACTGACTCGTACATTTGAAAGTGAATTGGAAATTTGGGTAGACAGAAACTAATGATCCATGTGGGAATTTTACAGGAGGAAGGAACTTTATTGTACAGCCCTGCTTAAAGTCTGAAAAGGCTTTCAAAAGTTGTGTAAGTAATGAAAGTGAATGGTATTCTTCCACACTTTTGGTTAATAGACAGGAAGGGTAATTAGCATCCTACTGCTTTTTTCCAGTTGTAGAAATTGATAGTTTCAACAAGTAGCATTGTAGAACATCTTATCAGGAGAAACAGAAGATACACCACTGATTGCCAGACTGTGTTAGGTCCATGGATTGCTGACAGGCTGTGAAACCGAAAAAAAAAAAAAAAGATCACAAGGCATCCAGAACACCATGATTAAAGAGGAACCTGCACCTGGCCAATCTTTGTACTGAATGCGGTTCACAACAGCCGATGACCAACAGTATTTACATCATAGCACATTAAAGGTCACTGCAATGTGCTTTCACTTGGGTCATGACATGCTAGTTAAGTCCATGTCATGCATGGCTCTTTTTCTCAAAACACAGGGTAGTGGTCTGTTCTTCACCACCTTCTTAATGAAAAAACTCTTGATGTGTGTCTGTACCACCCTGGTGTGCTGCATGGAACTTCGGAAATAGTAGGGTTTTAAGGAAGCAATTTTCTGCATGCAGAAATTTTCTGCATATAGAAAATTTCAGCAGATGGAAGATATTGTGAATCATAAGGTGAAAGAAATGAGATAAAAACCAAAACAAAGTCAAAACCAAACAAAAAAACCCCCATGAAAAAACAACCATCACCCTCCTGCAAAAAACCAAACCAAAACAAACACAAAAACACCCCCCAAAAAACCCCCAAAACCAAAACAAAACACCACGCATAACCCCTCCCCGCCCATGAAACTACCCAAACCCACATAATAACAATCAAGATTCTGGATTTATGATTTATTTTTCAAGCTCTTGTAAGGAAGTGGTTGTCTTTTGAAAACAGGTTATATGAAAATAGTCTCCAAATGCAAATTAATATCTAATAAATGAAAAAAACTCTTTACCACTTAAATTCATTTACAGAAATGAACCCCTTACCTATTTTTACATAGAGAAAGTTTACATTAGGGAATAAAATTTATTTGTGGATTTTTCATTACTACAGCATTTTCCACTAACATATAAAAATTCAGACATTGTCAAACAGACGTGGGGGGTGATTTCTTCAATGCAACTGTGTTTTGATCCTGTGAGGTATGAGGTATTCTAACATAAAAGAAGACCCCTGGAAAATTACTTTTCAAAATGGGAATGAGACAGTGATACTGTTGTTGTCTTTATTCTTTTATCCTGACATGAAAATATAAAGAGGAGGATAAAAGAAAAGTGTTTCCAGAGCAAACTTCTTTAGTAATCTTTCCTGCTCATTTTAGTGGATAATTGTAGCCAGGGCTCAGAGTTGTAACAGAGTAGAATATCCACAAAGAAAGATCAACATTGCAAAATAGAGCTAGAAGGATTTGCGTCTTTCATTAATTCCCATTGTGCAAAACATTAAAGGTACAAAGAGAACTTTATCATGAGTTCAATAGCAGAAAAAAATATATTTGTTTGTATTAAAAATCAAGGTTTGCTTCAGAACAAGGACATCTAAGACCCATAAAGGAGCCTGCTAATGTAACTTCTGGGAATAATGTGTTTTGTTTATAGGGTGGCTTGCAAAAGATTTCTGAAGGTCATCTGGGATTTCTGAAGGTCACCTGGGATTTCTGAAGGTAATCTGGTCCAACGTCCCACTCAGAGCATGGCCAGCCTCCAAGCTATATTTAATTTTAACTTTAGATCACAGTAAAGCATTGAGTATCTCCAGCCTCTCCGGGCAATCTGTTGCAGACTTTGACCATTCACATTGCAAATTGTTTTTTTTCCTAACTTCAGAATTTCCCCTGTTGTTCATAGACTCTAATAACTTCACTGTGCATCCCCAAGAAGAATCTGGCTCTGACTTCTCTACACTCTCCTACTGAGTACTAGAAAACACCTTCTCCATATTGACAAAATCAGTTCCCTTAGTCTTTTTTCATACATCTTGTGCTCCAGCCCTCTAAACACCTTGGTGGACCTGCACTGACAAATTACTCTGTGTTAATGTTTGAGTATTAGAGAGTCCAAAATGGGCATGATACTTTGTATACTGCATTCTAATTGCTGAACAGAGAATAATGACTTTGGCCTGGTAGCTACACTGTTCCTCATGTAGTGTCTGCCAGTTTCCTCCAACCTCAGATTGTCTGCACACTTGCTGAAGGTCCATTTAATCCCATTGTTCCACCCAGCAGAAAAAGACGTTTCTTTTTCCAAACCTGGATATTACTGTACACAATCTATGGGTTCAGGACATAGTGACCAGGCTGCGGTGCTGCTTCAAGATGAAAGTAAATGAGTGGCTTATAAAACATGTCATTTTACGTCAAATCTGTCATTTAATGCATGTAAAGAAATTATTTTTCTTATCTCTAATTTTCCTATGCTATGTCAGATCCAGGTTTTTGTCAGTATTATTCACCATCCTTCCACCAGATAAGAGACTACTCCCTACTTTTTGCCAGTTGTTTTGGGAGATAGACGTTTAAGTATTTTGTACGCCTTTTTGTGACAAGATGCAAGGAGTCAGAACTAGTGTCTCTCTGGGTTACTCAATACACTCAACTAAGTGGAAGAATTATCCTTTCATTAAGAAGTTGTGGTGTGGGATGTAGAAAGACACTAGTTTGTGCTAAACAAAAAGCAGCAGAATGCTTATTCTGAGCTAATAAATATTGGCTAATGTTGTCACAGGGATTTTGGGGATCTCAGTTTGAGATAAGAGAACTTTTGTTTTCTTCATGTTATATATATATGATTTATACAATCAAGACATTAAAATATGGCCTAGGTTTCCATCTTGATGCATCATTTTCTAGACAAGCCATTACTTCAAGCCTAGAAGTTGTAATTAGAATTAGAAACACTTTTTCACATGGAAAATTACTGCAGTGTATCTGAGTACACATGGCAAAATTATGTTATTTGTTGGTAAAATAAAATGAGTCCTTAGATTCAGAATAAACTACATATACAAAAATATACTTCATAGTTATGACTGAACTTTCACTAGATACTTCTGCTGAATTAACTCTGCTTGTCATGAGGAGCAGTGTAGACTTGGCCTTAGAGATGCATTTTAGCCCTCTATACCTTGCCTTTTTATGTTTGTGGGTGTGTTTGTGTGTGTATACATATGTACACACATACACTTTATTCATTATTGTATTGTTTATTGTTTGTAAACTGCAATAAGAATCTGAAATGTAAAATGCCAAATTAAAAAAGTGCCTTTAGCATGAAGTAAGATAATCATAGTAATTACAAGTCCAGGTAAAGCATGGAAAATTCCCATAACTCCAGTATATAACATATTTCAAAATGAAGAAAATATTTTCATTTATTTTAACTGATGCTCAAGTAAGGTAGTGTATAATTACAGAAATATAAAGCTTTTTTTTCTCTCTTTTTGTTCAGAATACTCCAGCTTGTTTTATTTTATGGGCTATTTCATTGCTGTGTCTGGTTACTTCAGTCATGTTTCATTAGTCTATTGACATAGCAGAACAGAATATTACTGGTACAACTGAATGTGTCAGATCAAAAATATGGTACACCAGTCTGGGAAATAAAACACAGCTTTTTATTTTTTTTCCTTCCTTTAATGGAAAAAAGAAAAGAAGTCAGAAATGTAATAAATCTGAAAACATTCAGTTGAAATTATATTTAGTACTTTAAGTTTGTAATCTCTGTTATGGTTCATGTGCAAAACAGCACATCTCTAGTAAAACACATAGGAAAGGTGCAGTTTCTGCTTTGTTGTTAATAAAGGGAAATACCAATACAGCAGTCTCTCAGGCAGCCCAAGTTTGGGAATATGTGACTTAAATCTGATCCATGCAGCCAGTCCCTGTTCAGCATCTATTACACTCATGCAGCTCCATGTAATTGCAAAGAGAAGAGAATTGTCACTTCATTCAAAATCTACCTCAGCTGCTCTCACTTTGAGGCAGATGTGTGGCATGAGCTGCATGCAAAATTTAAGAAAATAAAGAAATTATGATGCTGTAGGGATACAGTGATTTAAAAATATTCACAAAGTGGTATGTTTTTTTCAGCTACCTATGTTTGTGGAAAGGTCATTGTCTTTTCTTATCTTTAGGAAAGTTGAAGAGCTGGAGAAACAAGGGAGATGGTGAATGACTTTCTTGAAAGCAGCACAAGAGAATGAATAAAACAGATTTTTTTTTTTTTTTTCAGTATACCATACCTGGATTTCAGGCAAATTAGCTCTCAGGACCCTTCTGCCTTTTCTTTCTGTCCGATTATTCTTAGATTTCTGAGAGAGACAAGTAAAAAGAATTATGAAGATGGTTATGTAAGAATGTAAAACTCCAAGAGGAATAATGTGACAAAGGTGGCATAGTTGCAGTTACAAACGTTTCATTTCCTTGTGTGACTGTAAAGTGATCTGATACATATGGGAGCCTATAGATGGACAACAATGCAGAAAAATTCCTGTTGCTTCCATTATCATTCTGGATAAATCTGTAAACTAAATTGGATTTGGCTTTAAAAATGTGTCTCACCAATGTTCTGACTATATTAACTGATACTATCCTATTCCAATCTCCTTAGTTAGGACTTTAGAAGCTAATAAAACAGCAAAAAATATTGTTTTCTAATTTCACATCTACTTATTAGATTGAGCTGTTGTTATGATTTCTCTTATGATGATGCTTTTACTATTTGCAATATCTACTCCATCTTTTCATTTGGAAACAAAGAAACAAGAAAACAAAGCAAACACAACAAACAAAAAACCCCAAATGTTTTACTTAATGGTGAAAGAAATTACATTCCAATTAATATTCTGTGACAGGACTTGGTTTCTCCTTTTATTGTACTATATGATAATCAGTGTTGTACATCCTACACTGGGGTTTTGCTGGAGCACCAAACACCCCATGAACTTCTTCCCTAGCTATTGACTTGTATTTGTGAGTAATCATACTAACCTGAAGACAACTTCTAGACGAGAACTCTTCCCGAGTGTGGGTGACATTAAAATTTTAAGAATATGATTTTTCCATAAATGCCAACGTAACTGATACTGGTTCTGAGAAGTTTATTGTCTTCTAGTTGCATAGGCCAAATGCTATGAAGAAGATGGTGTGACAGAGTATTCTGAAAAGACAGAGAAAATATGCAACAAAGACTGGTGTGTGATTTGCCCTTATGGCACTTTCCAGAAAACTGTGAAATATGGTCCAAAGTTGATAATGATTTATTTGTGTCTCAGGAAAAGGTAATAGCTTCATTCTCCAAATACAACATTTATAGAGTACAGCAGCCAAGCATATATAGTCTTGCACAAAATTCTGGTATATCAATTATGACCATGATAAATAAAATATTATTTTAATAATCTCAAGGTTAATTGATATAATATACTAAATACAATATTTTAGAGAGTCATATGAGGAATATGGAACTCTAAATCATTTTATGGATGCAAAAGGCAATAGCATGTCATGAACTGTCACTGTCCTACTTACGATCAATAAACAATAAAGGAACAAGATATCAGATGTATCTACAACTTCCACAAAAACTGAACAAAATTCTGTGGTCATCAAATCTGGAAAAAAGCAGTGGATCAGATGGTACCTATGAAATGGATTGAGCAAAGCGATACAATGATTCATATCCAGGAGATAAAGCTGCCTGTGTGGCAGGTCTAGACCACAAAAGGAATTACTTTATCTTGGCAGCAATACACTCCCATTTCCTTAAAACTTCAGAAATAGGACCACTAAATATTATTAAGTGCAGATGACATTTGGAAAGATTTTATCTAAACTAATCGAGGAATGGAATATTTTTTGGTTTCAAATTTGAGGTGTTTAAGTTATATAGCCGTTTTAAAATATCACCTTTGACTCTCTTGATTTCAACACTGACTGTGCTCACTGAGTTCACCCAAGGCAAGCGCAAACCACAGTGAATTTATTTCTTAGTACTCTTCTTCCCCTCTAATTCATGTAAAAAGTCCACGCTAAATGTATAGAGTGTAAATGTTGGTTTAAAATATGCATTATTGTCTGTGATTTATAAGGGAAAACATACGGAGAACTATCCTGAAAACACTCCTCAGAGTGAAATATACCCATTCAATTTTGGTTAGGTGATTATAGTTGAACATTTACTGTTGCCAAGACACATCCTAATCAAAAACCTTTCATTTCTTTGTTAAGAATGAGTAAAGGAGACAGGTTAAGGAAAAACAGTTCCATAACAGGAATGCTGTCTAACTCTCAGAAGCTACAAAATGTTACTGAGTGACCAAAAAACAAAGGACTGTCCTCCCACTGCCTTTAAAATTACTGCTTCTACAATGAATTGAAAAGTATTACTTTATTATTAGAATTAATTTGTTTCATTATTTTTCAGTTAATTGGACATTCAGTTAAAATCAAGTTGTCTGGAAAAAAAGAATACTTTAGCTTACAGCAGTATTGGATAGTTTATTAGCTTGCATTAAAAAAGGCTATGAAGGATGACCCTGCTCATTACAGTCAAGAAAATGTTGATGACTATATTGGGTACAAGCTGCTCAAACTATTGTTTCAAATAAATATAGTTACAAATTAAAACCTTAGTCATGCCAGCATTTTGAACTGATAAAAACAACCTTTGATGATTCTCTTCTTTCTTGTACCACACCAACTAGAAAGTCTTCTTTTTATGCTGCCTTCACCTCTATCAAAATTTTTTTGAGAAGTGACTGGTGGCTGGAAAGAATGTCTGGGTAAATTTATCCATACATTCCAGGCCTTCGCCTGAGGAGCACAGTTCTTATGTGCTGTCTCCTGCAGTGAAGCTGGGAATGGGTAAGAGAAGATGACCAACCTCTTCAGAACAGCAGAGCACCTTCTCTCTGGTTATGTCTCAGAGAATTTGGAATAGATGGTATAAGGCAGAGAATAACCAAAGTCTGACTGTAAAGTATTTGTCAAATGCTCTGAGTGAAGGATTTCAAGGCCATATTTTGTTTGCATTGTTCTTTTGTTGATGAGATGTGCTGATATGTTCTTATTACCTGTATGACCTGCTTTTGTGTCTGAATTCTTCTCAGACAATTGCTGCTTTTAACATTAATAAATACAAAAATTTGTAAGAAAAACCTGAAATTCAAATCTTAAAAAATGT
Organism: Gallinula chloropus; assembly: GCF_964237585.1. NCBI lineage: Eukaryota > Metazoa > Chordata > Aves > Gruiformes > Rallidae > Gallinula > Gallinula chloropus. The sequence goes on from NC_140085.1 coordinate 201,585,362, forward strand.
CTTCAAGAACAGTCAACATGTTTAAGAAGATGACAATCTTAAAGTCTTCCCCACATTCAATACTTAGAGCACTGAGTTCTCTTTTATTTTTTGGAAAGCAATTTAATTTCTCCACTGTAAATTTTATAAACTGTTGCATTCATAAAATGTGAAATACAGTATTTGCAGAATATTGTTGCAATTAATCTTAACTGCTCTCAATTTGCAAAGCAGCTCTTGATGTAAATATGTTTGGGGTTTTTTTTAAGTTTCCCTGAATTTCTTAAAATCTAATTGACAAGGTAAGAATCTCATGAGATGAGGATTTTTTTCTTTCATGGCTTGAAGTATTTCAGAGGTCACAGTCTATGTTGTATTTTGCAGGAGCTCATAATTCTGTCCATTTAATTTCTAAAGAAGAATTACTCTTCAAAAATAAGAGTTTACTACATAAAACTATGACAAAGTATTAATCTCATCTGTAATAAACAAAAAGAAATAGCTTTGCTGTTCAGCTTCTGTTGTGGGTTACTGTTTTCATACACTCAACTAACTTATCTCTCCCATAATAATATGGTATCATAACCCAACCCACAGTTCAAGCTTCCTTTGCTAAAGCAAAAGCAAAGATGAGTTCTCTGTTTATCAGACAGCCTCCTTTACCTAGTCTGCAAACATCAGATATACTGCCAATGGTTTCTGAAAATTGACTTAATTGCGGGTAGTGGGTTTTGAAAGAGATACTAAGGAATTCATATTTGTTGCTAGAATGGTGAAATTTTTGGAATCACACCTCCTGACATTACTCCAAGATACCATATATTAGAACTTGGATCTTTTACTGGCAGTAATTAGGCCTTATTAGCATAATTAAGGTCATTTTACCAGGCTTTATTTTCTACAAACAGAAGTAGGTTGTTCGAGAAAGGCCAGCATCAGGCTGAGTGAATAGAATCCCGTTTTCTGTACTGTCCAGCAATTAAAATGAGAAACTCCCAGGCTTTCTATATGAACAGCTAGTACTTTATCTTACCATAATTTTAAAATCTTTTCAGACTTCGTCTTACAGTATTTCAGAAGCTGAACATTCGTGAATACGAAAATGTAACACTAATTCACTGGTCAAAATAGTTTAAAACTATTGAGATCTCTGACAAAGGTATGCAATCCTTTTTTTCTTTCTTGGGTTATGTGCACCTTGAAATTAATAAGCTGTGTAAAATGTTGCATTGCAAGTCATTATGGTCCAACCAAGACATTTCAGGTATAGCTCTACTTTAAGTAGACAGAAGTATCAGACAATATATTTTGCTGAAGAGAAATTTGTGCTTTCAGACATTAGAAAAAAAATATTTCTTTTTCATGGAGATGTCTACAGGAATTTTGGGGAAACATAAATGATACTTCATCATGACTCTTTTCCCCATGTAATTAAAACATTTAACAGCTAAAAATCAAATCTAGGGGTTTTATGTATGTTCTTTAAGATTATTGTATTCCCACTAGAGATACCTGGCATTCACAAAATGAGTGTTTCCAATTAAAATGTTTTGTGAAAACATGCATTTAAATTTCAAAGTGGATGTCAGTATTCTGGGGTGTGTTCACTATAAATACTAAAGAATATGACAAGTTTTCAATAAAATTTGAAAGTTTCAGAAGTCCAAAGGCAAATTGTGACCTACACAGTTACTCTTTTAATATATATTTCTCAATCTTTCTATTTCAGTTTACATTTTTTAAATTTCTGTGGCCTAATACTTGTGCACTGTTTATATGAGAGTCAGCTGTGCAGTGGATATGAAACCAGAATGTGATCTGCTGCTTATACAATCCAAGAGAAAAAATAAATATGTATATTATAAGTATCAACTGGAGGGTTTCCTCCTATTTGAATTTATTGTGCTCATGTACATAGAATAAAGCAGGGAATTTCTTTTTTTCTGCTTAGGATACAGGTAACTTTTGTTAGCTAAGGACTTCCCTACAGAAAAAGTTGAATTAGCAGCATCCTGATAAAGACGAGGCCATATCTATGTTAACATGAGTAACAGATCTTATTAAAAGCACTCAGAGACTGACTGTACTTTTGTATTAGATAAATTTATACTTTTTGATATATAAAGACAGACTCTGATTTAAGTCATCTAGTAGCTTAGAAATGGTTTCTCTGGTAACTTATTCCTCTTTCCTTGGACATTTTGACCTGACATCATCTTGTGCTCTGAAAAGACCAACTTTTAAAATATTTTTTTTTGTTTTAAAAAGTCCTTTCACTTTCTTAGTGGCAAAGAAATGAAACACTCTAAAATAAAGAAGAAAGTTGCAGTTCCTGGTTTTCAGTCTGGTAGCTACAATACAAACCAGAAGTGATACCTTGGAGGAAATCTTCTAGCATCTGTAAAGGCATTGATTAAGTTCTTCCCATTAACCTGTGGCCTCCATATTCAGCATAAATAATGCAGGGACAGCTGCTGAACTGCTAAAATGTGGTTTGTTTTTGTTCCTTGCCTTCCATTCTCCAAGCTGGAGCTTTTATGTAGAGAGTTGTGAAGGAAATATACAGTATAGTCAATACACAAGTTTTGTATGGAGAATGAATGAGAGAGTGCATGTGTGTATAAAACCACCAGAAGAAATGTCACAGCAGGGTTAGAACAAGTGGTAAATGTTCAGCCAATGAAGAGACAAAGCAGTCAGCAGTGGATAACAACAAGGAATCGAGCAGAGTGCTGAGGCCAGTAAGACTACACAGAAGCTGTGTCCACAGCACAGATGTGGGGTATTCTTTATATGATACAGCCCAGCACAGCAATGTGCCTTTGTCAAGATCTTGCAAAGGCTGCAAAGAGCAATGACACTAGACATGAGACTAGAAGATATGAAGAGGAATCAAATGACAGCATTGCTTGTCTTCCATCCTATCACATGTAATAATGACCACAATATTAGAACATACATGTAATTTCTTTGTACCAGTATTAAACAGCGAGTGAATTTTTAATGATAAAAATATTTATAATGATAAAAGTATTTTTAATGATAAAAATAGTCTTATTCTGCCTATACTGTCTCATTTTTTATTTTGCTACATTATTTACACAGACACACAGTGTCAGATAAATAAACCTGAATACTTTTGATATGAAAGAGATGCTTTACACTTTCCTTATTGAGTTCTGCATCACATCCTTGGAGGAATCCACTGCATTTCAGATGCATTAGCAAAACTAACATATTCAGGCTTTTCTTACCTGGATGACCAAGAACAGAGAAAAATTACATAACAGGAAAGGACAATCCTAAAAAGGCAGGTTCCCACCTGATGTAAAGTTTCTAGTAGAGTGGAACTTTTTTTGCTTCTAATTCCAATTCAACACAGTGCAGTGACTAGTTTGATACACTGTTTACAATTACTCTGAATTATTTTGGAAACTCATTTTTATGTCAGCAAAATATGAAATGTTTAAATTTTTGTGCACTGATTTATATTTTGAGGTGAAAAAATGAATGTAATATTTCTGATTTGACATTGAAGTGTCACCAACATTTAAATGTGTTTCTACTTTTGATGAATCCAAACTCAGTTTGAGCCCAACACAGATGTTTACAATATACCGGAAATAACAATGAAGTCTGTCAATTCTCATGCTTAAGCACTTCAAGCCGGTCAGCATTTAAGAGCCAGAAGACTTTTCTTTAAAACATGGTATTGCTCAATTGGGTGCTCTACAGAGGATTTAAAATGTTCTTTTTAAGCATCATCTATAGGCTATTGTCAGAGACAAACTGCCATATTAGAAAGATCACTGATCTGTTCTGGTAACATAATTGAATTTCATATATTCTTGGTGTCTCAAAATGTGTTACTATTTTTCTCTGTGCCAACATTAGGATCAATGAGTCTCCTTTTAGGAAATTTTAAATGTTTCTATTCTGTAGTTCTGCACCTTTCTGCCTATATAATTGAATATTTAAAAATAAAAATAGATGAGAAAGTAGATGACAGGTTGCACAGGTAGGTGTTCAGATGGGTCTTGAATATCTTCAGAGAAGGAGACTCCACAACCCCCCTGGGCAGCCTATTCCAGTGCTCTGTCACCCTCACTGTGAAAAAGTTTTTCTGCGTGTTGGTGCGGAACTTCCTGTGCTCCAACTTGCAGCCATTGCCCCTTGTCCTGTCTCCACAGACTGTTGAAAAGATGCTGGCTAATTCCCCCTGCATTCCATGCTTAAGATACTTATAGACATTAATTAGATCCCCCCTTAGTCTCCTTTTATCAAGGCCGAACAGCACCAGTTCATTCAGCCTGTCGTCCTCGTAGGGGAGATGCTCCAGGCCCTTAATCATCTTTGTAGCCCTTCTTTGGACTCTCTCAAGGAGATCACTGTCTTTTTCATATTAGGGAGCCCAGAACTGGACACAATACTCCAGGCGGGGCTTGACCAGGGAAGAGTAGAGGGGGAGGAACACGTCCACACTCCTTTTGATGTACCCCAGGATCCCATTGGCTCTCTTAGCCACCAGTGCACACTGATGGCTCATGGTCAACCTGTCATCCACCAGGAACCCCAGATCCTTCTCCACAGAGCTCTTCTCTAGCAGGTCACCCCCCAGCCTATACTGATAGATGCGGTTATTTCTTCCCAGGTGCAAGACTTTACACTTGCTTTTATTGAACCTCATCTGTTTTCTCCCTGCCCAGCTCTCCAGCCTGTCACGTCTCGCGGAATGGCAGCGCAGTGTTCTTGCATGTCAGCCACCCCTCCCAGCTTTGTATCATTGGCGTACTTGCTGAGTGAGGATGCTATTCCCTCATCAAGGTCGTCAAGGAAGATGTTAAATAAGACTGGACCCAACGCCGAGCCCTGGGGAACACCGCTAGTCACAGGCCTCCAGTCAGATTCTGCTCCACTGATCACCATTCTCTGAACTCGGTCCGACAGCCAATTCTCAAACCACCTCACTGTCCACTCATCTATCCCATGCTCTCTCAGCTTTGCTATCAGGATGTCATGGGAGACAGTGTAAAAAAGCCTTGCTGAAGTCAAGGTAGATGACATCCACTGCTCTCCTTTCATCTACCCAGCCAGTGATGAGATCATAGAAGACTATAAGATTTGTTGAGCACGATCTCCCCTTGGTGAATCCATGCTGACTACTCCTCATGACCTTCTTCTTTTCCAATTGCTTGGAGATGGCATCCAGAACAAGCTGTTCCATCACCTTTCCAGGGACAGAAGTGAGGCTGACTGGCTGACTTGGACCCTCCTTCTTGCCCTTTTGAAGACTGGAGTGACATTAGCTATCCTCCAGTGTTCAGGTACCTCTCATGATCTTGTCAAAGATGATAGAGAGCGGCTCAGCAATCACCTCCACCAGCTCCCTCAACACACATGGATACATCCCATCAGGGCACAAAGGATTTGTGTGCATTGATCCCTCTGAGACGCTCCCGGACCACCTCCACCTCAACCAGAGGGAAGCTCTTCGTTTCCCAAACTCTCTCTTTCTTCCGAGGTCCGTGAGTCCTGAGGGGGACTCTTTGAAATGAAGACTGAAGCAAAGAAGGCATTCAGTATCTCCACCTTCTCAGCATCTCCCATTACCAGCACACCCGACTTGTTTAGCAGGGGACCCACATTATCCCTAGTTGTCCTCTTACTACTCAGGTACCTAAAAACCCCCTTTTTATTATCTCTTTTGTCCATTGCCAGTTTCATTCAGTATCCTTACCACCTGAACAGAAACTCATACTGTGGTATGAATTAAAGGTTTAGAAATACGAGGAATCTCGACATACCTCCATAGAGGATGAATTAGCAGAATTCTCTGAAGATGCATAGCTTGATATTTTCACATAACCTGTTAAATTCTTCCTCTTTAAAGAACATTTTTGACAAACATAAATGGCCTGGTCTGATAATACAAAAACAAAGTCACTGGATCTGCAGCAATGTAATAGAGTCAAGAATCTGAATCACATATAAGCATGATTTTTTCTTATAAAAAATTAATGATAGCTGGAATATTATTTCATTATATTTATGGTAGTCACTTAAAAACGTGCAAGAGTATTATTTCAAGTATTTCAATAGTGCTGCAATAGAGCCTTCACTCAATAATCACATCTGATAAATAGCTTTATAAATCTCACAGCACACTGAGGGAAATAAAAGTTCTTCAGAGACCTTTTCTTACAAGCATTACTGCCACATCTAGCAGGACAGCAATAGACATTTGACATGACTCAACAAAATTTATATGGCAGCTTCAAACAGGAAGTGCAAGAAAACAGTTTCTGTGAATGATGAAGCTGAAAGAATTTAAGATGTTGTCAGAACACCAAGACCAGCATCCTTTTAAACTGAAATTGTGTAAGAGCAAACCTTACACAGTTAGTGTAGATCAGTACCTATAGCGTACAACACCTCCTGGTTCAAAGGCATGATTCCAAGTTGGCAATATCATGAAATGAAAACAGGAATGAATAATGCAGACAATGGATGAACAATTAACATACACTTTATGTTTATTAATCCCTGCTCTGACACATCATTAGAGGTATTCTTGAGCTTTTGCCTTTTGATTTTAAAAAGCCTTGCCAGAAAGCAAGTTTCTTAGGAAGTTCTCTCTCATCTAAATAATTTGATTTTGAAATATTTGCACATTCCACTGATTATCAGCATCTCCTCCTCAGTCAGCATCGCTCTGGGTATTCTTCATGATTGGTACTTCGGACCTCTCCATGCATCCCATCTCTTCCTTTCAAGCTTATCATTTCTGCAGACTGGTGCTTCCTCTTAAATGATCTGTTTATTCCCTGCTGTTTCTCACTGCAGTCTACCTTCACTCCTATCTTTTAGGTTCAGCCTATTATCATCACATTTATTTTTTTCCACAAAGAGCTTCTGCTCTGTTCTTTCTGAACTACTCTATGTTTACTAGCACAACCACAAAGGCATTGGATGGCATTTGATCTTCCTGCTCTGTAAAAGGTAATTTCAACATTATGCATATTTGTATTTTAAACCCACAAACCAAGAATTTACGACTTAACTCCAGATATCTGCTGATTACAATGGTATTTCTGCTAGATTTTTAAGGTGCACTTACCTCACAATGCTTAAAATTCTCAGAAAAATCCTACTGAAGATGTTACCATTTTGTAAAGAATCTGACCTCATTTGACTGTTCTTAAAGAAATTAAAAGGAAATACTAATCCCTGAGAAAAATATTCAACATTTATCACGTAGTGCAGAATGCATTTACTGTTACACATTTTTTTGTAAAAATATAAGCCTGCTGTTAGTTCATCTAAAGGTCATCAGTATCAGTACAGCAAATGCTTCACAGTTCTTATAAATCTCTAAGTTGCCAAGGTACTTCTGCAACATGCAGTGAAATTATTGACCCTCACGAGGTAAACTCTTCAACAGTTTCAAGTCACAACCTGTAAAGATTGCCAAACATGTAGCTCTTAAAATAATCATAGATTTAAGACTTAAACACTTAAAAAGTTATGTACAAAGAACATAGAAGAGATGACAAAAGAAGACTGTTTCTACCAGAACATTACTGAATGACAAAAGAGTATAAATCTATCTTAAGAAATACACAAATTTTCACACTAATCATTGTATTGTTTAAAAGGCTAACTCTGACATGAAGTAACATGAACATTTTCTGTTTTTCTGGCCAAGACAGGAAGGATAAAGTATAGGAAAATGCACAAAGAGGTAGTCAATGGAGAGAAAACTTTGGATGCTGGAGGATACTCCACAAGACTCATGAAAGAGAAGGGACTGAAACACTCCCTCAGCCATAAAACTGCACTGGGTTGTGTGTTTTATTCCATGCCCTGGTCTTGCTCTCTGTCACAGATTAAAATGAGTTCACTGACATATTTATTTGTTGCACTAAGAGCATCTCTCTTGCTCTGGTAGGTTCCTTGTTTTTCAAGGAGAGCAAAATATGACTGAAGGTGGCTTCAGCTTTCTATTTCCCTTCACAAATATTAACTCCACACATTATGCAGCATCCATTGGTATTTTATGCCTTCTGTCACCAGAGCTACCTCTCATCAATATCAGATAGGTTTTGTCCCCTACCTTCTCTTTCAGTTATGATTCCAGTCTGATCTTCCACCACTCCCACCTTACTGCAGGATCTTCATTTCCAGCAATTCCCCAAAAATCTATTTTGTTATTTTCCAAGACAAAGGCCTTTATTTTAGCAAGACACTTCATTCTTCTTCAGTTCTTTCCTCAAGAGATCCATCAGAGACCACTGGGTTCTCTATAAGATTTCCTACACTTTGAAACCTAGCACTTTATGATCTGGGCTTTTCAGATCATACTGAAAATAATAATACTTCTTTGATCCCTTGATTACATAATTTACCTTACAGTTTTTTGTTTTTAATTAAAAGACTTGAGATACTGTCTCATGTTTCATTCCTCAGAGTAAATACTGCCAACTGTTTAGAATGAGAACTTTCAGAATACATGTGGGACAGACTATGCTGACATGAAAAGTGCAGCCCAGTGTTTTCTCACCAAATATCTCCAGTAGACAAAGTTTTTATACTGGCAAGTGCTATTTTCAAAAAAAACCCACGCACCCACAAAAAACCACCTAAAACCCCCTCACATCATTAAATATCGCTAAACAATACTAATGAAAAGATAAATGAATTATACTTTCAGAGGAACAATTAATGATTAGTTAAATAGTTTTTAAAATATTAAATATTTTATTTCTAAATTATATGTAATATTAAAATTAGAAAATGTTAAATTATAAATTATTTAACCATATTTTCCAGTGTACAGTCTGCATATAAGTGATATTTTCATTGTCATCTTTCAGTGTTGCCTCCTGACACTCCAATTTCTCCTGTTGCTACCTCATTTCATGCCAATGCTTTGGCTATGGCCGCTGGTGTGACTGTTACTTCTGCACTAGAGGTGGTAGTGAGGGCAGCAGCAATGGCACAAGGCAGTGTGAGAGTCATGAGTAAAGCAACAGCAGAGGTTTCATCAGGCACCTGATTAACCTCATTGATTTTCAGGCAAGAGGTTATTTTTGACAATGATCAATTATACACAAGAAATTATGATAAATCTGTCATCTCTTTTCCTTTCATTTCCCTCTACTTCACAATGACAGAAAACAGGGAGCTGCTTGAAACTTCAAGAGGGTACAGCTGGCAGAGAGCTGAGCAAGATGTTTCTGGAGTGTAGTTTACTTGCAGAACAATACAGTCACAGGTCAACCAAAATTACTTAAATTATTCTAAAAGAGGAGACTATTTAAAAATTCCAAAATTATTAATTTGAAAAATTCCAAATGAATATAAATAATGAGCAATTTTTTCAGCATTGTGTTTGATAGTTCCCTTTTGAAATGTTCCTGAATTACATTTCTAAATTGGTCTTGCTGGAGAAAAGATCTTATCAATCTTTTTTCTTTCTTTTTCTTTTAATTCTTTTTTTTTTTTAATAACCAGAGAAATATGCCATTTTATTTGTTTAGGTTAACTTTAAACAAATAACTGAATAGTAAGTATTCACTGGACTCCGTGATGGTTCATATAAATTCACAGGAGCAAGGAGAGATGAGATCAGATGAAACATCAAGTTGTTCCTGAGCAGGACTTTTTTTTTTTTAGCTCACCTCATTGACAGGACAACAGTGAGCAGAGGAACAGAGTGTAAGATTCTCATAGAGGGCTTAGCTACAAGTTTCTGTTACCAGTGCTTTCAAAATTATTCTGTGTAATTTGGTACAAACAGAGTCAGTTCTGCAAATTTACTTCAGTGACTGAGTAAAGTATTTGTCTTCTAAATCCTATTCAGTTAGTGTATAATCAAATACATACCTAAGTCTGTGTTCTGTCTTGGTGGATTTTGTTTTACAATGAAATCCTACAGCCACTCAATATTTTGTTAGCCTGGCATTGACAGCCTTAATCATAGAAGAGCAACACAAAACCTGTTTCATGGTGAATCTTTTGATGTGACCAGTAAGGTAGGTGTTATTCTTGTGCAACTCCATCTATTTTTCCTTAAAGTTTTTTCCTGTTTCTACACTAACTTCTAGTTAGATGCAAGATTCCTTTGCTGAAGTGACCAAAACATTCTTTTACCTCTCCGGAGAATATGTTACTCAGAGGACTATACTCAAAGACTATTTTGGACCCACTGAACCCTTCTACCAAAACTAACCACTGATCATGGAATAACTAAAGATTGATTATGCTAAAGAGAGGTGCCAAAGACACCTTAGCTTCAGTTCAGTAATCAGCAATTTCACTTAGATGGAAGAATCTGGGACTGACTGATCTGATGACTGCATCTGAGTATGAGAAGCAGTTACTTTAGAAAATACATTAGCACTTCTTAACAAAAAGCATGGAAGCACAGATCCTTGTCTGGTAGGATATAAGAAACACTTTTCAGCCTTTTCTCTTCATTCTTGTTTAACATGATAAATTTTTTGATCTCCTGGAAGTACCTAACTCTCCCTACTCACCCTAAAAGGAGCCTTTGTGAGTTCAAAAGTATCATTCATCCCATTTAATTGTGATTTCCTCAAAATGGCTAAGGTATATATAATTCTTACAGTAATAGATGCTTATAAGAGGCTCCTTTCAATTTTATTTTGTTTTCTTAATCTGTTCTTTATTTTAAAACCACACAAAAGTGTGGTATTTGGAAGTAAATTGGGGTGGGAGCATACAACAAAAGTTTTTTTTTCTTTTTTTTTCTTAAATTCCTATATTGAATTAGTTGAAATATAAGAAAACATGTAAATTAAACTATGACTGGACTCTTCAACATGATCATATGGTGATGGTCATAGCATGGATCATCTCTGAAAACTACATTTTCTCTGCGCCTTCATTTCAGCCTTCATTATTTTTTATGAAAGGTTGACTCTCTCTAGACTCAACCATTAATGAAAATTATGCATGGATTTCCTCCATCCCTTTCAATCAACTAAGCATGTTCACATCAGTGTTGAAATAGAAAATTAGTTTTATAGTACAAGGGTAATGATATGATAATTGTTTCTTATGAGTATATAACCTTGAAAGATATAATAATAGGGGAATCTGTGTGTTCTTTAAACCAATTACATGTCAACTTTTTCCTGGCAAACGTTACTGTTCTTCAGTGTAATGCAATACTTCTTTAAAAAATGTTTTCTCATACCATTAGGCATAATTTCCTTAGTTCCCATAAAGATTTCCAGTTTATTGCAAGCTTTAAATTTAAAATTCCCTCTGAATATTCAACAAGTTTCTCCCTGGAATGACATAAGCAAGTTTTTACAGAATATTTTCATGCGTTCTCCTTTAAGTTAAGATTTCCATTTCCTTTTCACAACGTAATTTTTTTTTAATTGATCTTTACAGATTATAAAAGATCCCATCTTATGTTTCCCAAAGTAGGTAAATGCAATTTTTAACCCTTTTCCATGGTATACCAAGACATCATTAGTGTTTTTAAAAAGTGAGATGTAAAAAAAGACTGAGAAATAGAGCACCTAAATTACATAGATATTTAATTTTAAAAAAAATTTATAGTAGACAAAATTAATGTATTCATAGTGTTCGGTAGAATTATTATTCTTTCCTGTGAGCAGTAGTGTAGCTCATAAAGGTAGGGCTTTTTTCACAAAGATAAATTCTATTGAGTCAGTCAGAATGGACTAACATGAAAGTGCTATAATTTGTATTTGTTTACTTAGGATTTAATAACAATAAAAATAAAAGCCAAGATAGTAGTTCAACAATTACAATTGTTCTTAAAATCTTTAGTTTCCTAGCTAATTTAAATAGCGGTACCCACTTATCTTTAGTAGTCTAGGAATTCAACGCAATAATTTAGAAGAAAGTTAAGCAACACTACAAATATCTTGTGAAATTTAATTATCTTTTTAACCTAAAATTGACTGCTACAGGTGATTGTATTGGTGCTTAGTCAGATTCCAGCTGTGCTTGGATACAAAGAGATGATGCAACTCTTTTTGAAACAGGACTCATGAATTTGAGCAATGAAATATGTTGCAGAGACACATACTGGATTATTATAATGAGAAAAATTAGATTTATTCATATGGTCTGCTCTTTTAAATAAATTGGTTGCAGCTGAATGAAATTTAGCGTACTGTCAACTTCTGCTGTAATTGTTGAAGATATTTAAATGAGCTGGGTATTAAAAGGTTCACTGTCAGTTTCTTTTAAGGCAAGAATAGATTAATCTGATCTGTCAAAAACAAGCCACACTATAGGATTCTCTGCACAGTTCAATATCCTTAACTTTCTGGAGTGATGAAAGGGTTAATTATTTTGAACTCTCAGTATGAAGCAGGTAATGAAAGCCGGAGGAATAAAAGAGACAGAAATTGCACAGGGACAGACTAGGGAGAGTGTAACATTGCCACTGAATTTTGAATTAGGACCCAGGAAGCTCCAAGCTTTGCAACCGATGCATCTGCAGAATGTAACCCAGTTCCCAGCACCATGCCAACTCTGTCATGGCTCATTTAACACATATACATATATGCAGCTCTAGTGAGGGGCAAGGGCAAGGGCCTGAGCCTCGTGAAGCTCCCAGTCAAAGGTGAAAAGGTCCATGCTGCACACTCTGACAATAGTCATCATTTTGGATTATATCCTGATTTTCATAGCTTGGGAGAGTCATATATTTTTGCTTTGAAACTGTATAGTCATTCTGGTGTTTTTCTAGCAGAACCTGCTGCCAAAGCTTATCCTGAGGTACAAGATGTCCCTAAAGAAAATTTCCATAATTTTGTTTGTGTCATGCTACAAGAAAACTTGAATCCTTGGTTGCTTGGAAAATAAACAGTAGTATTTATTTATTTATTTCTCAAAATCACAGCGCCAGTTTAACTTTTTAACCTGTTTTATATTTCATGTGCAAGCAGTCTGTTATGAGCTTTACCATTTCAACTCTCATATTGAACCAACAGCCTTTCAACAACAAAATTAAGGGACGTACAGTAACATCACAAGAAGAAATTTAAGAAATTGAAGAAGAGTAAAGTTTCAATAATGTCTTAGGATCTTAAAGATAGATCTTATAATTAACCTGTTCATTCTGAAGCAGTTCCACATCCTTCTTGTATTGAGGGCCCCAGATCTGGACACAGTACTCCAGATGGGGCCTCACGAGGGCAGAGTAGAGAGGGACAATCACCTCCCTGTCCCTGCTGGCCACTCCTCTCCTGATGGAGCCCAGGATACCATTGGCCCTACGAGCTGCAAGAGCAACTGATCTGTGAAAGAAGCTAGGATGTAGGTGGCACAGGGAACAATTTTTAAATAATGTTACGTTCTAACAGAATAACTTCTGGTTTCACATGGGTTTATGGAAATAAAAAGTGAGCTGTCATTATTACAATTGTATAGTAAGATGTCATTTTATAATCAGAATTTCCTCTGTAATATGTGACATAGGATTCACATAAAAAATGGTAAGTGTACAAGTAGTTATTGCTTTAAAAGGATTTGTCTGAATTTCATGAATGAATGACCGGAGTTCACTGAAATCATCCTATTGTTATGTCTTAGAGAAGGTAGCTGACAGAGTTGCAGTCACCTTTGACCCACAGAAATAGATAAGCAAGAATACTGCTGCTAACCTACATGACTGTTCTAATGAGTTGGGTAATTACACACTTGTGAAAACGCATGTGCTCTTTTATACATAAAATACTTTAAACCTCAAGCTAAAACTCTTTTCCACATGTATGATTCTTCCCCATTGTGCACTTCCTTGTTATAAACAGTGATCACGTTTTACAATCATCTTTGATTATTAAAATATTAACCTGAATAATATACACTGCATATAAAGACCACAGCTGCAAATGCTAATGCTCTGGAATAAAGAAGTGTGTAACTGCAAGTATTGAATGTAGACACGTGGACAGATTGCTAATCAGTTTTGCTCAAACTAAGAGGCATCAGTTCCTTCGTGTCAAGTAAACTATGTATAACAGCATTTTTTGTGCACTGGATAGTATCTCCAGTATTATTAGAATAGCATGAAAGAAACTATCCCTGCAAATCAAAGAATTTCAGGGAAAGAAGATGAGTTCTCGTTCAAACACAGAATGCAATGACATTCGAATAGCACAGGCAACAAGAACAGCTGCTGCACACAGTTCCCTATTACCAAACACTGACATTGTATATGGAATAACTTATTAGAAAGCTTGGAAGTCTTTAAGAGCAAAGAGAAAAAGTAAAACATTTCAAATATGCTCTCCCTGATGCAATTTTGTAGTCAAGACCATGTGAATGCTTCATGTTGAACAGCTAAATGGCATAGTTGTGATCCAAACTTCAACAAATTCAGAAGATGATTTGCTATGAATCAGGAAAAAAAACATAACAGGAAAAAAAAATGCTGCCCTGCAGTAGCCTTTTCAGGTATGGAACTTGCATTACTAGAAAAATAGAGTTATTTAAAAATTCAATAAAGATCCTGGAGAAAGAAAGATTTATCTGCAGAATAATTTATTGTTTCAAAACTTAGTGATTTTTTTTTTAATTTTCACTTGCAATTCATTGCCATTTTAAACATCCTTGTTTGTTTCACCATTTCACACAACTTGTATTCAATATTTTGTGTTATGCCTATTCACTTTAAAAAAAAAAAATAAATAAAATGCCGGGAAGTATTAGAATTAAAAAAGAACATACAAATGTCTGGGTTTTTTTAGTCTTTGTTTTAATTTATAGGACAACACAGACTTAAGAAAACTTAAGATTTTTTACAGAAGTCAGTGTTTACTGCACTGCAGGATGCTTGAAGAACATTGCAAGTCATATTTATGCAGACAATATTAAAATAATATTCATAGTCACAACCCATAATGTCATCTGCAAGTATCATACTTACATTGCATCAGTGCAAATATCAATTTAAGCAATCAGAAGGACCCATGTGTGCATCAGATGTTGAATCTCCTGTCTGCCTTTCTAACACGTAATGTAAGGCTGTATCTTTACCCTGAGCAGAGAGCAATTCAGTTCATGTCATTAAATAATGAAAATATTATTAGTAATGTTCCTTTGTTAACTTTAAGTATCTAGTTAATCATTACATAAACCACACACAAATGCATAAAACCACATAAAAATATTAATTCTTTTTCTTAAAAAATGAAAGGTAAAATATTTCAAAACCAACCTTATTAAGCTTACTGAAATTTTAAAGTGTACATACTTGAATACAAACTTAGGATAATACTTTGAGAGTTATGCATTAAAGCCATGAAGACTAGTTTGGTTTTGGTAAAGTCTCAAATCAGATGTAGCAATCAGAATTCTGGTAGAATGTTAGGATAGAATTATTCAGCAGCTTATTATGTGTTCACATATCACATGAATAAAGAAAAAGTTAATCAGGAATTATTTGGAGCAAATGCTTAGGACTTAATCTTCTTTTAGATATAATAAAAAGATAGATAAATAAAGTAAAAAAACTCCTCCAAAAGCCCAAACCTAAAAGAAGCCAAACTTCCACATCATCTGCAGGCTTAGAGACACTGGATGAGCTAGAAAACTCCAATTATTTTTACCTTCCAGACTGACTTCTGTGTTCTGATTGGTGACAATTTTCACTTATCACTGGGGAATAATTGATTTTCCAATGTAGATACACAGCTGATCTCCATCTTCCAACTTAAAAAAAAATACATTATTGCTGCTATAAATCACAAGATATGGTTCACAACAGCAATAACTTTTTGAAAATCAGTCATTACTATTGTTAACTACTAGATTGTTACAGTATCTTTCTTCCTTTACTTGAAAATGTGAGTTAAAAAAATCACATCAACAGTAATCGAATTATTTCATTTAGAAAGCTGCATTAGTAAAGATTGATTTGTCTTAAATATACTGCAACTAATAAAACACTGTAGATTTAATTAGCATACAAAACAGTCTAGAAGAATATTTTTCCCTCTGAATGTATCCTGTTGCACGTCTTTATCCTTCAGTATTATTAGTAATGTATAGGTGCAAAGAAAATAAATCCGTGTCATCTAAAAATGGTGTGCATCTGGATTATTCACCTCACTGCACAGCATTATCCACTAATGCAATGTAATTTTAGAGATCTTAAGCCAGACTTTCAAAGGCATTTTTGGTGCTTAAAGATGCAGATAGAATCCTACTATAATTGAGAAACCTAAACTTTAATTCTCCACAAGAACCAATGACATTTAGGGTTCTGCATCGTTTTGAAGTAGCAATAGGTACTAATTTGCATCCTTAGGTATCTAAATGCTTTAAAAAATTCTGCTGGTTTATCATTGCCTCTTGAAGAGCAAAGTATAACACAGCATTATGGCCATTGGCCCACACACACAAAAATTATAAAATTCATGAAAACGGGCATACATACATAGTGTTGCAGCTATACTGGGGAAATACCTATGTGTGATTTTTTTACTCCAGAGTCAAAAATTAGGTATTTTATGTCTTTTGCTGCAGAGGCAAAAATGAATCACTCTACCGTCTCAATGCACGTGAATAGATGTTGAAAACTGCAGTAGGTAGTAATTTGTTGTAATGGGTTTTATTTTAACATAGTCATTGATTATACAGTATGCATCATGGTTCAACCCAACAGGTAGCTAAAATACCACACAGTCGTGCACTTATTCTTCCCTGTTAAGACAGATGGGGGAAGAGAACTGAAAAGAAAAGAGTACAACTTGTAGGTTGAAATAAAGACAGTTTAATAGGACCAAAAAGATGATGATGCTAACCATAATAGTACTAACAGAAAATACAAAACAAATGATGCACTGCAAAGTTTCTCACCATGAGGAACCAATGCTTAGCAAATTCCTGAGTGACCCACCTCTTGACCAATTTCCCTGTTATATACTGAGCATGATGTCATATGGTATGGAAAATCCCTTTGGCAAGTCTGGGTCAGCTGTCGTGGCTGTGTTCCCTTCCAACTTCCTGGGTGCCCCCCACCTTATCTTTGGCAGGGCAATGTAAAAGCTGAAAAGTCCTTGACTGCTTGGCAACAACTAAAACATCAGTGTGTTATCAATATGATTCTTATCCTAAATCCCAAACACAGCACTACACCAGCTGCTAGTAAGAAAATTAACTTTATCTCAGCCAAAACCAGGACACTGTGTTAAGAAATACAGCAGTCACTTTCAGACATGCAAGGAGCAGTTTCAGGCATTAAATGTAATTTTAATTAAGGACAGTCATGTCCCACTAATCGCTATAAGAAATAATAGTAATAGTAGTAATAATAATAATAATAATAATCCTATTTCCTCTATTGAAATAGAAATGTGCACAGCAAAATCAGAGCACATACCTTCTCCAAAATGCTCACTTATTCCTACACAAATTACTCCACCCATTTATCAATTTTTTCCTGTCCTGTCTGATCACAAATATTGGCTACATGGAATTCAAATGGAACCTCATGCAGCCAGGCAAATGGAGTTTTAAAGGTAGCCTTATTCTCATGCTCGTTCCCTGTAGGCAAAAATCTAGTCTTAAATTGCCATTCATTCACAGTATTTCAGATATCTTTGAAAGCATAATGTAATTTCCTTTCTTCTATGGAGAGGTAGATCCTATGTGAAGAGTCAGATAGTAAACCAGACTGCCTGTTAAGAAATCCACTAGGTATCTTAAAAATCCTCTTTTTCTATAACCTCAAAGTGTTTCTTCTGCAGTGAAATATTCCTGAAGCTGCAGTGAAAATGCTCTGTATTCTTGTAGCATTTTGAACTTTTTTTAGTGGGTGACAGTGTTGATGGGATGGAAATCAAAGAGTATACTGCAAGGAGAAATAACTGTAGAATTTATTTCCTAGCTAATATTTGCACTAGGGTGTTGTAAAAATATTAATAAATAGTTCAATTTTCATATACAATACTCTTATAATATAGTCCATTTGCTTTTGTAAACATAGAAGGAAGCTTTGGATGACAGGTAATTCACAGCTTCAATATCCTCCACTAATTGAACCTGGATGAAATAGGGAGAGCGCTAATCAGAACTGATTTCAAATGCTGCTCACTTGAGGGAGTGAAAATGGTATCTTCTCCCAAGAGGCAAAGTTGATACTGCATTAAACAGACAAGCCCTGTGATATCCGATGTCTCTCAGGAGAAACAGGAGTCTAATAAAATACAAAGTATTTCCCTGTTGAGTTAGAACACCAGCAGTAAGTAGCAAATTTTAATGAAACTTCTTGACTGCAAATGTGCAGGATAATGGCTACCTTCCCACACCCCTCAGATCCGTTCTCCTGCCCTTATTTCTGCTGCCACTATAGAAAGGCTGGTTGCCTACTTTTACTCAATTTGATAAAGACTGAGTTAGGTTCTTTGGAACCAAGTCTTTAAGGAAAAGTATCCAACTTTATTTCAGAGATAATTTTTGAGATCAGATCTGAATTTTTGGAAATTCAGGGGGTTTTGGTGGGTTTTGGGTTTTTGGGGTTTTTTGTTGGTTTTACTTTTTCTTACAAAGCTGTGTCAACCTCTAGGAGAACTTCATATTTATCAATACATAAATCTAGAAATCGTATATATTATTACTTCTAGAATGACTGGAAAGGAATATTTACTGTGGAAAAGTAACTATCTTAAAGAACAGACAGTTAGAGTCCAGGGAGAAGCATCAATTAACTCTATAATATATTGTTTTGGAGGCAGACGTGAAGGATTGACAGTAAGGTGAAGAGCAAACCAGAGAGCAGGCAAGCTGAGGAAGGATCTTTGGGACTTCCATTTGGAAGGCAGAGGTGGCATTCACCATTCAGAAAGACTGAAAACCCTTACAAAATGAAAAAGGAAGGAATGCAGTGTGACAATCACAAAAGATGAATAGGATAGAGATGGAATATGAAGCCCTGAACATTGTTAAGGAAGTAAAATAAGAAAAGTGAACTAAAAGGATTAAAATAAATATCCTTCTTTAGAATTTTCTAATTGAGAAAGGTCATCATACTGAGATAATTGGGACCAGGCCAATATATATCAGCTGCTAATGCAGCAAAATAGAAGAAAGATGTGGAACTGTTGGATAGGGTTCAGAGGAGGGCCACAAAGATGATTAGAGGGCTGGAGAACCTCCCCTATGAAGAGGAGGGAGCTGGGCTTGTTCAGCCTAGAGAAGAGAAGGCTGCAGGGGGACCTCATTGCAGCCTTCCAGTACCTGAAGGGAGCAGAGAAACAGGAGAGGAATCAACTTTTTAAAAGGGTAGACAATGTCAGGACAAGAGGGAAAGGACTGAAGCTAAAAGAGGGAAGGTTTAGATTAGATATTAGGGGGGAAGTTCTTTGCAGAGAGAGTGGTAAGGTGCTAGAACAGGCTGCTCAGAGAGGTGGTAGATGCTCCATCCCTGGAGGTGTTCAAGTCCAGGTGGGTGAGACCCTGGGCAACCTCGCCTAGATCATGCCTGGAGGATGGTGTCCCTGCCTGTGGCAAGGGGGTTGGAGCTCTATGATCCTTGGGGGGTCCCTTTCAACCCATGCCATTCTATTATTCTATGATTCAGTATATTATATAATAATTTGAAGTTTCCACTGGGCTCACTGCCATTGCATCAATGATTTGTCTCTCAACCATGTAATGTTTTCTTCTACTTTTCATTTGAGGCAGAGTAAATGAGAAATATATGCACATCTGTCTTTGAGATAATCAGTATAGGCTAGATTAAAATTTTCTGCAAAGTCAGAAAGATTTTGTAGTAAGCAATGTTTCAGGAGACATTCAGAAGTCACTGTAAGAGAAAAGAGAAAAAAATATAAAATTTTTACACCTCTGTATTTGTTTTCAGGGTGCTTGATGAACAAGGAGCACCTGGAAGCAAGGACACGGCACCTGGGAAGAAGACAGATGAACTGTCCAAGCAGCCAGGAATTGGGTTAGGAAAGCTAAAGCCCTGATAGAAATAAAACTAGCTATAGATGTCAAGGGGGATAAGAAAAGTTTCTATGTGTATATGTTGGTTATAACAAGAAGAGTTGATTGTGTGGGGTATGGAGAAGGCTGAAGTATTCAAATTTCTACCTCATCTTTGCTATCAAGTGCTCTAGCTACAATGCCCAAGCTTCAGAACTGCCCAGTCTGGCAGAAGAACAGGTTTGAGACCATCTAAGGAACATTAAAGTGAACAAGACCTGGTGAGTTGCGAATCCTGACAGAACTGCCATCATTACGGTATTGGAAAAGGGGACTGATGGGGAAAAGGGGAAATAAATCCCCTGTTTTTAAAAAGCAGAAAAAAGGAAGACCTGGGGAACTACAGTCTGGTCAGCCTCACCTCTGTGCCTAGCAAGATCATGGGGCAAATCCTCCAGGAAACTGTACTTAAGCATATGGAAAATAAGGGGGTGATTGGTGACAGCCAGCATGGCTTCACTAAGGGCTCCTCATGCCTGAAAACATCGGTTGCCTTCTGGGACAGGGTTACAGCATGGTTGGATAATGGATGAGCAACAGATCTCATCTACCTAGTCTTGAGAAGGATTTGTCACTCTCATAGAATCATAGAATTGTAGGGGTTGGAAGGGACCTCAAGAGATCATCTCATGATGTCCTTGTCTCTAAATTGGAGAGATATGCATTTGATGGAAGGACCAGTTGATGAGTAAGGAACTGGCTGGATGGTTGCAATCAAAAGAGTTACAGTCCAAATCTACATCTCTAAGTGGAAAGCAGTGAAGAACAGAATCCTCAGGGGTCAGTATTGCAACCACCACTGTTTAACTTCATCAGCAACATGTATCAAATGCACCCTCAGCAATTTTGCCATTGACACCAAGCTGTGTGTTGTGGAAGACATACTGGAAGGGAGCGGTGCTATCCAGAGGGACCTTGGAAGACTTGAGAGATGGGCCCCTGCGTACTGCATGAAGTTCTACAAGGCAAAATGAAAGGTCCTGCACACAGGTCAGAGCAATCCCAAACACAACTACAGACTGGATGAAGAATGGATTTAGAACAGCCCTGAAGAGAAGGACTTCATTGTGTTTGTAGGTGAGAAGCTGAACAGCAGCCGGCAATGTGAGCTGGTAGCTCAGAAAGCCAACAGTATCCTAGGAAGCATGACTACCAGGTCAAGGGAGGTGATTCTGCCCCTCTACTCTGCTTTTGTAAGACTCCACCTGTAGTACTGCCTCCAGCTCTGGGGTCCCCAGTACAAGAAAGACATAGAGCGGTTGGAGCAAGTGCAAAAGAGCCCACGAATATTATCTGAGGGCTGGAGCACCTCTCCTTTGAACAAGACAGGCGGAGAGAGTTGGATTTGTTCAGTCTGGGGAAGAGAAGGCTCTGATGTAATTTTGTAGCAGCCTTCCAGTACATGAAGGGCACCTACATGAAAGCCATCCAGAGGGACCTTGGAAGGCTCAACCTGAGCCGGAAATATATACTTGCAGCACAGAAAGCTAACTGTAGCCTGGACTGCATCAAAAGAGGCATGACCAGCAGGCTGGGGGAGGTAATTCAGTCTGCCCTTGTGAGATCCTATCTGGAGTATTGTGTCCAGCTCTGGGATCCCCAGCAGAAGAAAGACATGGAGTTGTTGGGGCAAGTCCGGAGGAGACCATGAAGATGATGAGAGGGCTGGAGCATCTCTTCTATAAAGACAGGTTGAGAGAGTCAGAGCTGTTCAGCCTGAAGAAGAAAATTCTCCAGAGAGATCTCACAACCTTCCACTATCTGAAGTGGTCCAACAGGAAAGATACAGAGGGACTGTTTATCAGGGAGTGTAGTTATAGGAAAAGGCATAATGGGTTTCAACTAAAAGAGTGTAGATTTAGATTAGATGTTAGCAACTAATTCTTTACTAAGTGGGTGGTGAGGCCCTGGCACAGATTTCCCAGAGAAGCTGTGGCTGCCCCCTCCCCATCAGTGTTCAAGGCCAGGTTGGATGGGACTTGAGGCAACCTGGTCTAGTGGTGGGTGTCCTTGCCCATGTCAGGGGGTTGGAGCTAAATGGTCTTGAAGGTCCCTTTCCAACCCAAAATGTTTTATGTTTCTATGACTTTTTTGTGGTAAAAAAGTTCATTGTCACCTATCCTAGTTTTAATTTCCATAGTGGAAGGCTTACCAGAATGATGAGAATGACACAGAGTGAGTTTTCTTTCCTCGCTGCAGCTCTTCCACAATTCTTTGCACACTTTTGTATGGTGCATCTATGTCCAAAATCTGAATGCTTTCATAGTAGGGTAAATAGATTTCTTCTTTTCTAAGAAGTAGACAACTATTTCAGGTCAAGAGTCTGCCAATTATTTCAACCTTGACATGCAGCTGATCTTTTATTTTCAGTTCTGGGCTTCATTAAAAAAACAACTGTGTAATTTTCCATGACTGTGGAGCATCAAAAGATATGCGTTTCTAGCTTCTATCAGTCAAATTCCTGCACTAGTAATTGACCAAAGGCCAGAAACAAGGAAAATCCTAAAAGCAGCATTGGTAATAACACTGTTAGCTGATCATTTCAAGATCACACACTTCACTCGAAATCACAGATAGTACCATGATTTACCTGTCAAACTCAAGAATGCTCACATTAATGTGTAATGAAGAAAAAGCTGAGCTTAAGGAGCAGTGTTTACAGCTGGGGAAGATATTTTTTTTTCATTCATCTTCCATCATTCTGCTACCATATAATTTCATTTATGAGTCACTTATCCCAAGCGAATGAAATTCAGCTATGTGTATGCTTGATCTCAGTCAACGTCTTCAAGATCCAGAGAACTTCTTATTTGTTTGAAGGCTTTCATACAGGAGCAGACATAACGATGTGGTGGGCTGACCCTGGCTGGACAGCAGGTACCCACCAAGACAGTCTGTTACTTCCCATCCTCAGTGGGATAGGGAGAAAGTAAGATGAAACATCTTGTGGGTGGAGATAAGTACAGGGAGGTTATTCACCTGTTACTCTCACAGGCAAAACAAACTCAAGTTTGGGGAAAATTATTTGATTTATTGCCAGCTAATAACAATGTAGGATAGTTAGAAATAAGAACAAAAATAAAAGCACCTTACTTTGTTTTCTTCCTGGGCTGAACATCACTCATAACTCTTATAACTCCTATCTCCTCTCTGATTGGCACAGGGGGACAGGGAATGGGGGTGGGAGTAATTTCATAATTATTTTGTCTCTGATGCTCCTTCCTCCTCACATTCCCTGCTCTAACATGGCCTCCCACTCATGGCATATAGTCCTTCACAAACTGCTTCTCTCCTGATGCATCCTCTCCATGGGGTCCTTATGAAATATTCCCACATGGGTCCCTTCCACAGGGTGAGGTACTTCAGGAAAAGATTGTTCCAGCATAGGTACCCCACATATCACAGCATCTACCTGTGTGGGCTCCTCTCCACAGGTTGCAAGCTCCTGCCAGGAGCCCAATCCATTGTCAGATCTCCATGGGACACAGCTTTCTTTGCGGCACATATATATGCTTTTGTGTGGGGTCCTCCATGGTCTGCTGCCACTGCAGTCTTTCATGGGATATAGAGGAACAACCTGCTTCACTATGGTCTTCATGGTGCTGTATAGAGTCCAAAGTACAGCCACTAAGCTGGTGAAAGAACAAGTCCAATGAGGATTGGTTGAGACAACTAGGGTGGTTTAGTCTGGAGAAAAGGATGCTGAGGGGAGACTTTATTGCTCTCTAAAACTCCTTGAAAGTATGTTGTAACCAGGTGAACGTTGGTCTCTTCTTCCAAGTAACAAGTTATAGGACAGGAGGAAATGGCCTCAAGTTATGTGAAGTGAGGTTTAGATTGGATATTAGGAAAAAAAAATCTTCACCAAAAGGGTTATCAAGCACTGGAACAGGCTGCCCAGGGAAGTGGTTAAGTCACCATCCCTGGAGGCATTTAAAAAGATGTATATGTGATGTAGATGTGATGACATACTTCAGTGCTGGACTTCAAAATTCTAGGCTAATGATTTTAACTGTCTTTCAGTTCAATAGATACTCTGATTTTATTCTATGATTCACCACAGGCTTCTGAGGAATCTCTACTACAACAACTGGAGTAGCTCCTCTCATCCCTTTTTCTCTGACCTTGGTGTCTGCAGGGTTATGTGTCTCTCATTTTTCTCACACTCTCTGACAGCTGCTGCTCAGTGTTTTTTACAGTTCCTTAAATATGTTATCACAGAGGCACTACCAACGTCTGTCATAGTTAAACCACAGCCAGCAGCTAAGCATCACACAGCCACTTGCTCATTCTCCCCTGATGGGATTGAGTAGAGAATGAGGAGAGTAAATGTAAGAAAATCCTTGAGTTGAGATAAAGGCAG
This sequence comes from Gallinula chloropus, assembly GCF_964237585.1. NCBI lineage: Eukaryota > Metazoa > Chordata > Aves > Gruiformes > Rallidae > Gallinula > Gallinula chloropus. Next base: position 201,609,708 of record NC_140085.1, read on the forward strand.
TTTAATAGGTAAAACAAAAGCCACATGCACAAGCAAAGCAAAACAAAGAATTCATTCACCACTTCTCGTGGGCAGGCATCTACAGGAAAGCAAGACTACATCATGCATAACAGTGATTTGGGAAGAAAAATGCCATCACTCTGCACATCTGTCCCCCTTTCTTTTTCTTCTCCCGTCATATGGGATGGGACATTCCTTTGGTCATTTGGGGTCAGTTGTCTTGGCTGTATCGCCTCACAACTCCTTGTGCACCCCCAGCCTACTCACTGGTGAGGTGGCGTGAGAAGCAGAAAAAGCCCTGGCTCTTTGTCAGCACTGCTCTACAGTAACAAAAACATCCCTCTGTCACCAACACTGTTTTCAGCAGAAATTCCAAACAAAGCCCCACACTGGCTGCTGTGAAGAAAATCAACTCTTCCAGTCAAAACCATCACAACATCATTGATATGATCAGTTTTGGACATCAGTAGGTCTGACCTGGAGCCATCTGGATTTGATCTGTCCAGGATGAGGGGAAGTTGCTGGTGTCCTCACAGAAGCCACCATCACAGCCTTACCCCAGCTCTCAAAACTTTGGCACATAACACCAACTTATGGTCATACTTACCTCTTCATTTTTCTATTCCATCAATTTGAATAAAGAAGGTGTTTAAAATACGGTATTTTTTTCATTACTAGCAAATAGGTGAAATCAGTAATTCTTCCTGTCAACAACAGAACCAGACCTGTTTTGAAGACTAAATACTAAGTTTCTACTTCAGTTAGAGCTGTGAGTCTGTCCCATGAATTCTATTCCTGGATTTCTATTCTTGGCTTTCTATTTCTGTATGAACTAGAACAAATCACTTGTATTCTCTGTGCTTAGTCCTTCTGAGGTTAAATAAGTAGAAATTCTTGTTTTCTGAGTTTATATTAATTGATTGCTGTTGGAAGTAAAATATGGGTATTTTTACTGTCTTACAGCATCAGCTGATTGTAAACTAACTGCATCTTCGCTTGCACATATATTAAGGGGAATGGACAGACTGCTAAAAAGCAGGAAGAGTCATCACTCAGGTTGGTTGTGGAGAAAGGACATGACTCTTCACCTATTTATGACAATACTATAAAACAGATGTTGACAATTACTAAGGAAGGAATTTGATCAGAAGCTATTAACATTTGTCAGCTTTTGCTAAAGCTGTCACTGTCTGTTAATAATATACCTGTTTAGGAACTTATTTTCCATGACATTAAAAAGACAGTGGTAGCTTTGGAGAAACCTGGCCAGATGAAATCTTAACCTCACTGAAGTATTACACAGAACTGCTGTTCCTCTTCTGGACCAGGATTTCACCTGTTGTACCCTTTACTTGGAGGTCTTCCATTCATGAACTTAGCTACCTATTTAATTGGCAAGATATAATGTAAGTTGTAGGTGTGCACGTCATCAAAAAGAAATAGCTAGTAGCTTAATACTATCCACAAAACTGCGTGAGCCATTGTGCCTTTAGATATGATATCCTTGTGCTAATAAAGCTAACAAAATAGCAACAGGCTTTTTGTGTGCTCTGGGTTGACTGTTAAAATTGAAAGTAATATATCGTCATCTAAAGTTTCATACTGAATTAATAATGCATTAAAAACTAATTTTATATGAAGTCAATCAAGAAAATCCACCTTTAATATTTAATTTGCAGAGATCAGGCTCCTCTACTATTTTGCAGTGTTGTGGATGTTCTAATGCACAACTGTTATGTGGAGATCTCATTAGCCTTAAATCAGAATGGAAGCAGCCTTTCTAATGCTAAGAACACTGTAACTTGAATAAAGACCAATGAAGGTGATAGAATCATAGAATCATAGAATCATAGAATGGTTTGGGTTGAAAGGGACCCCAAGGATCATAGAGCTCCAACCCCCCTGCCACAGGCAGGGAGACCAACCTCCAGGCCTGGATCTACACAAGGTTGTCCAGGGCCCCATCCAACCTGGCCTTGAACACTTCCAGGGACGGGGCATCCACTACTTCTCTGGGCAGCCTGTTCCAGCACCTCACCACTCTTTCTGTAAAAAACTTCCCCCTAATATCTAATCTAAACCTTCCCTCCTTTAGCTTTAGTCCAATCCCCCTTGTCCTGCCATTATCTGCTCTTTTAAAAAGTCGAATCCCCTCCTGCTTATGAGCTCCCTTCAGGTACTGGAAGGCTGCAATGAGGTCCTCCCACAGCCTTCTCTTCTCCAGGCTGAACAAGCCCAGCTCCCTCATCCTCTCTTTGTAGGGCAGGTGCTCCAGCCCTCTAATCATCCTTGTGGCCCTCCTCTGAACCCTATCCAACAGTTCACATCCTTCTTGTATTGGGGGCCCCAGATCTGGACACAGTACTCCAGATGGGGCCTCAGGAGGGCAGAGTAGAGAGGGACAATCACCTCCCTGTCCCTGCTGGCCACTCCTCTATTGATGGAGCCGAGGATACCATTGGCCTTGTGAGCTGCAAGAGCACACTGCTGGCTTATGTCAAGCTTCTCATCCACCACAATCCCTAAATCCTTCTCAGCAGGGCTCATCTCAAGAAGCTCTTCTCCCAGTCTGTATCTGTGTCTGGGACTCTTCCGGCCCAAGTGCAACACCTTACACTTGCAGTGTTGAACCTCATTAGGTTCACCTGGGCCCATCTTTCCAGCCTGTCAAGATCCCTCTGGATGGATTCCTTTCCTTCTGGGGTGTCGACCACACCACTCAGCTTGGTGTCATCCGCAAACTTGCTGAGGGTGCACTCAATTCCATCATCGATGTCATTGATAAAGATGTTAAAGATCACCGGTCCCAAGACAGACCCCTGGGGGACACTGCTTGTCACTGGCCTCCACCTGGACATAGACCCATTGACCACCACCCTTTGGCTACGGTCTGTTAACCAGTTTCTTATCCACTGGATGGTCCACCCATCAAATGCACATCTCTCCAATTTTGAGATCAGGAAGTGATGGGGGACTGTGTCAAAGGCCTTGCACAAGTAAAGGTAGATGACATCGGTCACCTTCCCTTTATCTACCAATGCTGTCACTCCATCATAGAAGGTCACCAGATTGGTAAGGCACAACCTTCCCCTGGTGAAGCCGTACTGGCTGTCCTGGATCACATGCTCTTCCCTCATGTGCTCCAACATGTCATCCAGGAGGATCTGTTCCATGATCTTCCCAGGCACAGAGGTGAGGCTCACCAGCCTGTAATTCCCTGGGTCTTCCTTCTTCCCTTTTTTATAAATGGGAGTGACATGACCTTTTTTCCAGTCCCCAGGGACCTCTCCTGACAGCCACGACTTTTCAAACATGATGGAGAGCGGCTCGGCAACCACATCAGCCAGCTCCTTCAGGACCCTGGGATGCATGTCATCCTGCCCCATAGACTTGTAGACATTCAGTCTCATGAGGCGGTCTCGGACTTGCTCTGCTCTTACAGTGTGTGGGGGTTTACTCCCCCATTTCCCACCTTGAGTTCTAGGGATGCAAGGTTCTGGGATTTGAGAATTATGATAATCCTGGCTGCCAGAGAAGACCGAGGCAAAGAACTCATTCAGTACTTCAGCCTTCTCCTCATCAGTCGCAGCCAATTCTCCTTTCTCATTTACCAAGGGGGGTACGTTCTCTTTGGCCTGTCTCTTCTGGCCAATGTACCTGTAAAATCCCTTCTTGTTGTTTTTAACATCCCTTGCCAAGTTCAGTTCCATCTGCACCTTGGCTTTCCTGATCCCATCTCTGCAAGTCCAAACAGCATCCCTGTATTCTTTCCAGGCTACACACCCTTGCTTCCAGAGCTTGTATTTGCCTTTCTTTTCCCTCAGTTTGACCAGTAGGTTCTTGCTTAGCCATGCTGGCCTCCTGCCCCTCTTGTCTGCTTTCTTATTCAGAGGGATAGAGAGCCTTTGAGCTCTTGTGTTCTTGTCCAGTGAAAGTGATATTTGTTTTCATGTACCATGAGTATTTACTGAACAGAAACAATGACTTCAGGAAATAAATATGAAAAGGTCTGGGTCAACTATGCATCACAGTAAGTTACATAACTTTAACTTACAGCACAGCAACAGAAGGACAGGTCTATGTGTTTGCACTTGCTTATTAAAGAAGCCTAATGCAAATTCTCTCTTTGTGTCCCAAATTATGTCTATATTTTTTTTTCTTTCCTAAAGGCATTTGATGTCGGAAAGGGCTTCTGATTACATTTCCTGTAATTAGCTGTCTCATACATATATATTTATTAGGGAAGGATGCCTAGAAAGTATTACAATAGCCTGAAGTCTGCATTATGCTATAAAGGAATTTACTTGTTTTTAAAATGGTGATATAAAAATGTTCTGGGTTTGGGATTTTTTTTAACCTCTCCTATAAGCATGGTTTCAATTTTTTTCAAGTAGATTAAATTATCTATATGACAAAATGCTCAGGCATGTAAATACCTATGACGTGAGCTGAATTAATCTACTGTGATTAAAGACCAGAAATCAACTGCAACTAATAAAGATTGATGACAAAGTGAACGTTTCTGATTCACCTAATGAGCTTATTGGTGTATTTAAAAGTATTTTTCTGGCAAACCTTTTAATGGTTACATTGGGATATTTCCATTTGCAAACAGCAGTTCTGGTGTTTACATTTGCAATTAAACATGCTTTTAGATACATGGGGTTTGTTCCACAAGTTCTGCCATTTGGTTGAAAGACTCTATTAGTTTTTCAAGATCTTTTTTTTCCTAGAATGCTTTGTTTGCTATAACAAGGATAAGGGTAAAACATATGTTTAAAGATAAAAATTTTTTAAATAAAAAATCTGTTCCACTAACTTTATGTGATTCATTTTACTGGGTACTAATTACACAGAACTTGAGATGCACCCTTTGCAAGTTTATACTGAAGAACAGAGCAGGAGCTGCATGCCTGCTGCTTACTTCTGCTTAAGTGTGACTGGAAGAGAATCTACTCAATTGAAGCAAATAGGTGCCCACATACACTGAACTGCCAGATAATATCAAAACCTTTAACATATAGATGTGTGATAAAATATAAGGTATCCAACAAAATATGCCTGAGTGGATTTTCTTGTTTGTTGTTTTACTTTGTTGTATTTTTATTAATTGTTACAGACACGAGGATTTGGAGTAAAAAATTCTTCAGCAAACCATTCGTGCCAGCAGGACAGATGGAAGAAGAGGAACCACCTACGAAAATGATCTAAGATGGTAGGACTATCAGGAGACAGAAGTTGCACCAGGGGCTTCAAGAGCCAGGGGTTAACAAACAGTTCTACAATATGGATCAAAACTATGCTGCTTGAAGCAGTAGTTGCCTAAATACGCATGTGTGTAATGTCCTATTAAAGTTAATAGAGATAGGACATGCAGTAGGCCTCAATTCAGCTTGCAAAATGTATGGAATTAATTAACATGCTCAAAGACAGGCAGCAGGCAGTATTTCAGGAACCCTATGATATCTGGGACATCTACATCTGGGAAGATATGACCCGGTTAAGTGGGGACACCTGGGTTAAGCCTTTCAGGCTGGCTGCTGAACAGGCAGGTGAGGCAATTTGGCCAATTAAGGTGATCCCTATTTTTCTAACTCAAATTGTTTTGTCCATCTAGAATATTCAAAGCTCACTATCCTTCTACACATTCAAGGCATAAGGAATGTTTAAAAGTTGTAACTTTACAAAAAAAGTCAGTGAAACTGGTGACCTGGCATGAGTTTGGTGCCCTGAACTTTGACCAAGTTCAATTTTGGACTATGAAAAGACTTATTTCCATACGTAAACCTCAATATAAAGTGTTTATAAAATAATTAAAATAATGAATTGTAGCTGTTAAATGTTGCTTTTTTCTGAACACCCTGTTCAAAAATTCAGTCATTTCAATTGCATAGGCATATTTTTCATACCTTCAGCGCCAAGTCTGTTCAATCCTACTTCTATGCAGACAAAAAGCAAAAATCTCTTTAACAACCAACGAAAACAGCCCTATACTATCACTGGCTTATTTGTATTCCCATGTTAGATCTCCATCTTGCCAACAGTGAAATCTGGCCTTGAATTTGAAATTAAAGACAAAATAGTCTTAATACATCCTTTCAGAGAATTTTTAAAATATTTATTCAATGCTCGGGTTTGGATGACTTTCATGCTTTGAAATAGTGTGTTAAATTTTCAGGATTCTTCCTACCTTTGAAAATTTTTAAGGAGCAATTCTTTTAAATATAATTATTCCTATTCCAATGTAAAATAACTCAAATAATGATGAAAAAACACAACTATGAAGGCAAAGATTTTTTAAGATGCTTCAGCTCAGAAAGCTGACTGATGACTGACACTACTTTCTTTTATTATTCTTTTGAAGTGTAACATTTTGGACTCAGAAATTATGTTTTCAACATCACATCATGTGGCATGTGGTATATTTTGGCATGTAAGTGGCAAAAAACCCCAACATAGTCCACACTTAGCAATTCTCACATGGAAAATATCCTTTTGAAACTGCAAGTTAAAGCCTTTCTTGTCTATTCTAAAATGATTGCTTGCTTTTATTAACCATTGCTAGTGAGAGTGAAGAAAGGAGTCGTCACTGTGTTTTCTGCAGATTCAGCAATAGTACATACAAAGCTGAGTATATAGTGTATTTATGTAGTTCTTAAAGTCAGGTCATAATTTGGACTCTGATTTATGTTGTTTTTTCAGGTTTTGATTGTTTCATGAGAAACTTGGTCAGTGATGCTTCTGTTTCATCCCTGAATCGCTGCTCATTTCAGTATACAGAGTTGCATATTTTGGTCATGTGTGTACCCATATGATAGAAATATACAGAGAGATGGATAGAGAGATCAATAATATATGTGTGTATTTGTGCATATCTGTATTTGTTTTTCTTGTACTGCTCCTTACTTTACAACTTCAGCAGTTTTTTCTTTATCCAACTGCTTTAAGAAATCTGTTCAGCATTTTACCTTTTACAATGGCAATGAATAGCCATAAGCTTACTGCAACCAGAAGTGTGATTACAGCAATGAGAAGTTAGATCAAAACCACCTCAGGCACTAAGCACAGGTTACATGGGTTAACCCCAGGCATTACTACATAAGATATTATGCAGTCTGGGGACCATGTGGCCCATGGAGGTCACCACAGTGGCCATGTAGACTATAATTGAAAAAAATTGGCTTGAGAACCTCTACAAACGAACCACAGTTCACCTGGCCCTAAGTGCTACATGGCCTCTGGTTTGTTCTCTAAAGCAGTAGTGGGGAAACAGAGCAACAGTTCGTATGTGGAAGCCATTGCTGCTACTCCATCTTTGCACTGGTTTTAGCTGAAAGAGAACTTTTACTTTTAACAAAATATACTTTAATGCAAGTGGTGTAGCTTGACTGTTTACTTCACTCACTCTTTCCTTTCCTCAAATAAATATTTGCATATAAATTGCTTTGAAGAATATATTACCAACTAAGGAAACTGGGAAAAGAAGTTTGAATGAATTGTAAATCCACCTGAGGTTTTCAGCCTTGGAAATGCATATATAAAATGGAATCTTTCCACAAAAAGCAGCTTCTTTAATGTTCCATTGCTCCTGCATGTCAATATGGTGTCACTATTGAAGAAATAAGATACCATTGAAAGCAACATAATTAATAACTCGGGGAAAAGTTCTTCTACTCATACTGACTTGGAAGTTCAGTATTTATAAATGTAGATATTATTGAAGGGTAGAGCAGATTGCTGCCAAATTGAATTACTTTAAAAAAATTCAGAGTAGAAAGGCAGCATGCAACAGCAAAATGAAAAAAAAAATAAAAATCATAGCATCATAGACTCATAGAAGAGTTTGGATTGGAAGGGACCTAAAAGATATCCTAGTTCAAAACTCTATACCATGGACAGGGACACCCTCGACTACATCAGGTTGAACAAAGCACCATCCAACACAGCCTCGAACAGAGCCAGGGAGGAGGAAGCCACAGCTTCTCCAGGAAACCTGTGCCAGGGTCTCACTACCCTCATAGTAAATAATTTCTTCTCTAGAGGTCATCTAGTCCACGTCCCCTGCAGGAAGCAGGGACATCTTCACTAGATCAGGTCACTCAGAGCCACATCAAGCCTGACCTTGAATATACCAGGGATGGGGCCTCCACAACCTCTCTGGGCAACCTGTTCCAGTGATCTATCACCCTCATATAAAAGAGATTTTTCCTTATATTCAATCTAAATCTACCCTTTTCTAGTTTAAAATCATCACCCCGTGTTTTATTGCTACATGCACTGTCATAGTAAGATTTGCCTTTCTACTTTACATTTTTCAGAAGGAAACTTTAAGTGCAAGCTGCATCCTCAGGAATTACCTAAAACTTCCAAGGCATGTTCTTGGTGTTGATACAGGTACTGGGATTTTTCCACTTGCTCAGGCAAACATATTCAGTCCCTAAAACATTCTGCCAGAAGTCTTCTTGATTAACAATTTCTGGTTTAAAAAAAAATAATTTATGAGATAAGTATGTCACCATTTAACCAAAATGTCTTGTGGTCCCAAACCAAATGTCCTGCAGTTCCCACTGTGGCACATAAACACCTTTCTCCAGGCAATCTTTATTCTCTTCCAAAAAAACAAGTAGAAAAAAGCAGTAGATAAATCTAGTTTGACACAATCCATTTTACATATGTTGATTGCCATTAATTATTCTATTTTCCTTTAATTATTTAGTACACAAGTCCAAGTCAGATATTGACCTGAGGATTAATGTTGGGCTAAGGAAACTGTAATTATCCAGGTAACACATCTTTGTTTTCTTCTAATTTAATAGAACATACTCAGTGTTCCCACTTTTCATCCAGAGATTCACAATGGCAAGTGGGGTTTTTTCTATTTAAAGTTCAAGTGCTTGGACATACATAATTAGTGGGCAGGATTGGATTTCGTTTAAAGTAAAAGTTTTAGGTCATTTAATGAAACAGAACTGAACTATGGATTTTCAAAAGGATCTCAAAATGTCAAAAAGGCAACTAAGTAACAAAGAAACTTAATACATATTTTTATATGTAATAATAATTATATTATAAACACTATATATTTAAAGACCAAAAATAACTATGAATCATGCCAGATAGTGTTATGAAATAATAATCAAGACATTATATATTATGTCCTGTCTTCAACTTCTGGTTTTATAAATCATGCATTTTTTATTTGTTGGTACTAATCCATGTGTTTCTTCAATTTCTTTCTTCGCCAATTGCCGGAAGGGAGACTGTGGGAGATATTCTGGTGGTTATTGGGGTTTTTTTAAATCTCAGTCTCACTCTAAACAGCTCATTTAGCAGTTCTGATTTATCATCTTTTACATTAAAAGTGAATAAGGTTTGGAAACATTTGTTTGAAAGAACAGTTTAATATATATACCTCTGCAAAATTCTGGTTTTGCCTCTGTACTATTTTCCTCAAAAGGGTCTTCTTTTGATCAGACTGTTCTTCCTCACCTTAGATTCTTCCTTAGATTCTTTCTGAACATAATTTCATTTTACACAGGCTGCCATACAGAGGGACCTTGGCAGTCTTGAGAGGTGGACCCGTGCGTGCTGCATGAAGTTCTACAAGGTCAAGTGCGACATCCTGCACATGGGCTGGGGCAATCCCAAGCACAAACTCAGGCTGAGCGGAGAATGTATTGAGAGCAGCCCTGAGGAGAAGAACTTGGAGGTGATAGTAGGTGAGAAGCTGAACATGAGCCGTCAATGTGAGCTTGTAGCTCAGAAAGCCAACAAACGGTATCCTAGGAAGTATGACTAACAGGTCAAGGGAGGTGATTCTGTCCCTCTACTCTGCTCTTGTGAGACTCCACCTGTAATATTACTTCCAGCTCTGGGGTCCTCAGTACAAGAAAGACAGAGCTGTTGGAGGGAGTGCAGAGGAACAAGACAGGCTGAGAGAGTTGGACTTTTTCAGTCTGGAGAAAAGAAGGCTTCAGGGAGACCTAATTGTAGATGTGTTCAAGGCCAGGTTGGATGAGGCTTCGAGCAACCCAATCTAGTGGAGACTGTCCCTGCCCATGGCAGAGAGTTTTGAACTAGGGTATCTTTGAGGTCCCTCCCAAACCAAACCATTATATGATTCTATGATTCAATGATTCTATGAAAAATTTTAATGAAAATTCTATGAACAGTCCCTTTTCAGGTTTTGGAGACAATTTCTTAATCTGTCAAGCAGTCCATTGTAGCAGGTAAGAAAGTGATGGTTCTGCTGTTTTGAGTCACTTTTCCTATTTTGGCAAGACAATCAAAAAATTCAAAGAGAAAATAAAAAGTGATAGAAGTTACAGAGGATGTAAAAGGACTTTTTTGTTTGTTTGTTTATATCCTCAGATGAGAAACTGTCAACAGGTTTTCCTATGGGACTTGGGTTCTTCCTCCAATTTACTTAATTTGCAATACTATGCTAGGACTTGACAGGGTTTGTTTCTATAGCAAGACAGAATCTATCTAATCCTGTGCCACTGGTTAAATAATCAGATTTTTTTTTTCCTTATTAAGGAAGGACAACAACAGAAAAGAATTCACAAGAGAAGCATGGGCAAAGTGGATTGCAAAGGATTCTCAACAAATTCAAGTAGTGCCACATGATCATATGCTGCCCATTTTTATTGCTGCTAGAACACCAAACTCGTGGTCAGGATGGTCTTTCAATTATAAAGTCAGGATCTGTGGAGAAAAGCAGAAACCTAAGAACTTTCCTCTTCTCAAAAATCGTAGAATCGTAGATGTTTTTGCATGGAAAAAGGCTTCAAGATCATTGAGTCCAACTGTCTGTCCAGCCATACTAGGTCCAATACTAGACTATGTCACCAAGTACAACTACTCTTATTTTGAACACCTCAGATCACTTTTTGTCTATAGAGATCTGACCGTATTTCTTTTTAACTAGAGGTAATCCCTAATAAAATCTTGTTTGTAGATGGTCTTTTGTTCCAACTAATTTCATCAGTTGCCTTACTTTTTCACCTTCTCTGTGTCATTGCTGCATTGTTGTATGAGAATATTATATGAGAACTCTCATAATCTTTGTTAAGCTTCTTTCTCTGCCCATGTTAAACTAGTTTGGTGTAGGCTTGGTTAGCTGCAATTAATGAAAGACATTTCTGTATCCTGTGCAAGAACAATTCTGTGGCCCTGTTACTCTGGTTGTTCTTTGCTGGCAGTAAAGAAGAGCCCTTTTGCACTGGCAAGTTGCGTGATCTACTGTACAATGAAATTGCAGCAAATGAATAATAAAGCTGACTTCAAGGAAATGAAGAATGACAAGAGAGACCCTGTTGTGTAAAATCCTCTTAGCTTTTGAAATGTCAGTTTTACTTATCATGATGAAACTGTGTATAATGGAGGTAGCAACCAAAAGACCTCTAACGAGGGCATAAAGCAAGAATCTCAAATCGGGAGTGTTTTTCTGCAGTTTATTAATGCCAAGGTCCAATATTAAGAGGGCAGTTGCACTACCGGGACATGTTATCCTTCAGACGAGATATTAAAATGATGTCCCATCTGCTTATTTCTAACATCACTTTGAGATGATAAAGACCTCATGATACAGGCTGGGGGGAAGTGTTGGTGGTAGGGAGGATAGGGAATAGGGAATAACTTTGCTTCCAGCTGGCAAAATCCTCCTTTGTTAAATATTATCACCACAAATTAATTGGCAATGTTACAAACATTCATGACTATACAGCATGCAAGATGTTATACAGGGCTGACTGGTGACCATTCTAGTCTGTCTCATAGTAACTAAAGCTGTTAAATTGTGAATTTACCCATGAAAGTAAAAATAAAATAAAATATTTACTGACATACTTGCAGAACAAACTTTCTTTGAGTACACTTCTGCTTGTTTTAACAACAAATTCTATATAAAATCAGGTGTAATTTAAGAAGAGATTACAGTTTTGAAGATAGAGTTTGCATTTAAATGCTCAACCTTTGGATTTATGCAAATAATACCAGGCAGATATCTTGGTCATTTGCTTTGGTCATCAGTAAAATGTTGTGAATTCAACGTTTGAGCTATAGGTCAAGTATATAACTTGTAAGAGTGCATAGCAAGTATAAGCTGCAGTAACTGCAACAGAAATATAGTTAATCACAGTCCCAAAAGATTCTTTCCATAGCCTACCCTGGACTCAATTATGTAGCATGTAAAAGTCCTGAAACTATACCTACTGTCTGAAGACACAGTCCAGTGGGTAGGTGGTGAGATAGCACAGTGGAACTCACCACACTGTTGATATGAAACACAAGCTGTGAGTTATCAAAGACGCACAAAAGTTTTAGTATTCTGCCTGGAGAAGTACATGCTCCCTCTCAACTTCCAGCCTAAAATTTCAGGGGACAAAATGACAGAAAAGAGAACATATAGTAAATACCATGAGAGGATGCACCAGAATCAGAGGATATGGAAATACACATGGAGGCTGTCGTAAACAGAGACAGAAAACGAGAACCAGTTACCATACATTGGAAACAGGAAAGTAATTAGAAATTGCAGAAGGATACTTTCTGCAGAAATAATTACTAATTCATTATTTTCTTCTGTCAGAACTCAAGATGAGTTGCAAATTAGTAGTAACACACTCTAATTCAGCTGGCAACATCACTTTTAACCTACTGCTTCCAAAAAACTCAAAAGCTAAAGAAAAGTTGCATTAACCATGTCCATAGAAGAGCATAGCAGTTGTTTAACTGTAAGCTTTTATAAATTTTGAGGATTAAATTCAGGGTTTTAGTAATTCTTTATTAATCAAAACAAAGAACAAAACCAAAATCCACTACCTCCTTTAAATCCCAAGTGACTAGTGAAGAATTCAGCTTTTATCTCTGAAACACAAAAGTTCTGAAAGATTATTCTAGGAAGTAAAGGGCATTGTTACTTAAGGTAGACTTTTGAAGTAAATGTTCTACTAAACCCTAGTAAAACTAAATCAATATTTGAGAATATGTATCAAATAAATAAGGGGTGATATTATCTTTAAATAGATTCTGAAATAGTGAAAGTGATAATTGCCAACATGCACATAAAAATATGATCACAATTTTGAAGAACTACTATTTTTCTGCACATGCAATAGCAGATTATATATTCAAAATGTTACCATGAGTCCCGAAATAAAACTCAGCTGACATGAATCTATCCAAACGTTAATCTATCCAAACATTTGGATAATGAAAGAAACAATTCACAGAATTACAGAATATCTTGAGTTAGAAAGGATTGGATTCATAAGGGTTATCAAGTTCAACTCCAAACAGGGCAACCTAAAAGTTATATCATATATCTAAGGGGATTGTCCAAAAGCTTCTTGAGCAGTGACAGGCTTGATATCCAGAAACAGCTTAGTACTTCTAATTACTATAGCAGAGTATTTTTGCAGGTAATTTGCTTCATATCATAATGACTTTAATGTCTGACAGCAACTTTTATGCTAAATTAAAACTTAATTTAGCTAAATTAAATTGTAGAAATCATAGGATTTCATCCAAGGATTCCTACATCAGGCCCACAATTAGTGTGAAACCTACATCTCTTGGAATTCCACCTATGATTTCATAATCTTATCTTGGTTATCTTGGTTCTCTAATATTAGGTTTCCCAACTTTTGAGTTGCCCTTGTAATTTTTTTTCTACACTATTTTTAATATTACAACATAAAAAAAAATGCATGTATGTATGCTTGTAAAAGTAACTCAAGTGCTGTACACAAACACAGACTCCTAACTTCTCTTTAGTATTTTTCTATTTATGCATCTCAAAATCACGCTCACCTACTTAGCTATACGGTTGCCCAGGGAACTCATGTTCACTTAATTAGCTAATATTTCGTCTAAGTCTTTCAATGTCACTGAACACCAGGACAACATTCACCATCCTGTGAGTGTGACCTACCTAATTTTTCCTTGATGTATGTCCTTTCATTTGGTTTTGTTAAAATACATGATGTCCAGACAAAAGTAGTTTTCTTAAACAATATATTTTATTAAGTTACTCTTTCTCATTACTTATCACTCACTAATTGTCCATTATCAGCAAATTTGACCAGATCATTGATCAATTGGTTGAAAAGCAAGAACATACTTTTCAGAGCCATCTGTTATGCATCCTGTTGTACAATGATATTCAATTTTTAATTACTTTACGAAATATTTTTCATAGCTGATATTGAACCTTTGTTGATTTTTCATAGTAGTATTTTCATCAAATTTAAAGAAAGACAGGGACAACTGATTTACAGTACTTTAACTGTATTATGTCAATGCAGTTATCAGTTGCAGTTATCAACTAAACTTGACATGTAAAAAGACATCATATTTGTTTGACCAGGTACATTTTTCCATAAAACTGTGTTGATTGCCATTTTAATCTTCACAGAGAGAATCCCCTGTCACAGTACCATCACTGCCAAAAAAACCCGAGCTTAATCATTCTATTTACCCCATTTAAATATTGTTAGACTAGGTACACTGTTTAGAAAAGAAAAAAAAAAGAAACAAACCAAACCCAAACCAAAGAACAGTAGTTACTCTCTAACAGCCTTTTAGCAATATTAGGTAAGTGAAATAGGCAAACTTCTTTGCACTCTTTTGATACTATGGATATTTTTGATATTATGAATGAGGTTAGCATTTTTGTACATCCAAAAATGTGGTGACTCCATAACCACATCACTGAAGTGGTGATGCTATTTGCCCTTTTTGTCTTTTTATCTTTTTGTCTCTCTACCATTTGTTAAATTATTCATCCAATCATTCATTCATTTGGTATAATAAGGAACATATAAAGAACATAATCTTTCATATTTTTGAAAACATGTAGAAACATTACTTTTATTGTGCAAAGTATAATTAATAACAATGTTTTATGTACCTAAAATATTTGCACAGAAGCACCAGAAACATTTATTTGAGCTCATTATTCATTTTCTAGATTACTGAGACTGGACTGAATGACTTTTTTGATTCTTGAGGACAAAAGGGACAGCTTACCCTTCCCTTGACTTATTGGTAAAACATTTCCATACCTGCTAACATTTAAAAATCAAAAAGCAGAAAATTACTTCTGTGGTGCAGTGCCCTATATTTCTCTTTGGGATTGTTTGGATCTGTGAGTTAAAATCATGTTAGACTTGTGGCACATACATAAATCAACCACACAGACTATGGCTAAGTCTCACCCCTCTCTTGGTCATACAATGTAAAATAGATGTGCATGTACCCAGCAGCCTTTTGATTTGTGAGTGTCCAGTAGACTATGCAGGCTACTGGCAATCTGAAAATTCCAGGAAAAAGCAATAGACTGCCAATACAAAGGACAGGATGGCATGCCTATTCAGTTGTTCAGCTTTACAGTTTTCCAGAGACCTTTCTTTTCTTATGTACTAAATGAAATTTGTTATTTAATTAATATCTAAAGTCGCAACCTGATATTTTTAAAGGGCTTTTCCAAACTCCCTAAATTCTGTGTTTTGTGAACACCTCTGCTAATCAATACATATGTATTGGAATAGACATTGAAGATAAGTAAAATGGAAAAGCACCAGCCAGTCTAAAAATCAAGATACAAGTAAATAAAAAACCCCAAAGATTTGGTAGATTATAATGAAAGGTTTGAATAGCTTTCCAGATTTTTTAAAGACAGGCCTTTAAAAGAGCATAGTGTAAATATCAAACCAGCAATGTAAAAGGACGTTTTCTGATTAACCACATATAATTATAAACATTAGTTTACATACTTTTTTTTTATCCATTTCAATTCAGTGTAGCATTTCAGAAAAAAATGGCTGAATTAAATGCATAAAGTTTTGCTGATGCCCTCTTCAATAAAGGGATAATTTGGATGAATTGCTGAAGTGGTATATTAAGACAGAATCAAACTGGAAAGCAGCCAGCTGACATCCTGAGAAGTCATGTAATAACATATTTTAGGCTAAAGCAGCTACCAGATATATTATCCCAAAGCCTCTTAAAGCTCTTTATGTTGAGACTGCTGATAACATGCAGCACAAAATCAGACTAGGCATTGTCAGAAATCTACCTGGATATATAATAGAAATCTTCTGGAAATCTCCATTGTTCTTCATTCTTCAGATATATTTTTATTGTTATTACTTCCACACCCATCCCGGGAAATTGGTCTGATCTCAGAGAAAATATCAAAACTGTTTGGTCAGCATAGTAAATAATAATCAAAAGGCAGTCATTAATTTATTTTACTGTCAAACCTGCTAGCCAAGGGACAATTTTGAACCCATTGGAGTGCTATTATTCATTTGTTTTTTTATGTTTTCAGTATGGCGTAAAACACAGTACTACTCCAGTGTTTCTCATAATCTGAACAGATTAACATAGTAACCAAATCCAGTGCTCTCTTCCAAATTAGGTGCTTTATTGGAATGACTACTGTGAATGTCTATTTTAAACCAACAATACCTAGAGTCAGGTTTAATCTCAACAGGCAGCTAATCCCCACACAGCCTCTCACTCACACCCTCCCAACAGGACTGGAGGGACAATTGGAAGGGTAACAGTGAGACAACTTGAGGGTTGAAATAAAGACAGTAAAAAAAAGAATTTAACAATTGGAATGTAAAAATATAAACACAACAGAGAGAGAAAAAAAAAAAAAAAAGAGGTAAGCAAGTAAGAAAGTGATGTGAAAGAAATTAATTGCTTACCACCAATAGACCAATGCCCAGACAGTTCATGAGCAACAGCAGCCCCCACCAACCTCCACATCCCCAGTTTTATTGCTGAGCATGACACTATATGGTATGGGATGTCCACTTTTTCAGTATGGGTCAGCTGTCTCAGCTGTGTCCTCTCCAAACTCCTTGTGCACCCCCAGTCTGCTTGCTGGTGGGATAGGGTGAGAAGCAGAAAAGCCCTTAGCTGTGCGTAAGCCCTGCTCAGCAATAGCTTAAACATCCCATGTCATCATCATTTTTTTGGTCATAAATACAAAGCATAGTCTCATATCACCTACTTTGAATAAATTTAACTGTATCCCAGTAAAAAACAGTACAGTCAGTAAGTGCTTCAAAAGTAAAATATCATTTAAGTGTTCCCTATCAGTAAGAACCATTATAATGTAAGTTTTCCAGAAACATTCCCACTGAAGAAAGCCATAAGAAGGAAAAGCTGTACTGAAATCTACTTTGCTGGAGGAAAATACAGCACGGCTTGCTGAAGCTAGAGGAATCTTAACATTTAATTTCTAACACGGAAGCCAGGACTGTGCTTCTCTACTATTAAAATCCACTCAGTTCAAAGCCTGACTGCAGGAACTGCACATTTGTAATTAAAAGGAGATTAAGGTAATTTACTACTCTCTTGTCTGCTGCCCACTAATTTTCTTTCAAAAGGAATAGCAGCACACTTCAGGGATCCAAGTGCACTAACCACTTGGATGAAGTGAGGCCCCAGTAAAAAATATAAGTGGACGTTATCACACCTTTTCATACTAATCTAGTAATTGGATTGATCTGTTCCTGCTTAACAGTTACAAGGAAGATAATGCTTTCTGAAATTAGAGTTTCTCTGAGTTACCTTTTTAATCAAGAAGAGGATCCAGATTGCCAGTGCCTTAATATTTTCAACAGGCCCTTTTCATTTATTTGTCGTCTGACCACATGTAAGTCTGTGTCTGAGCTGTGCACTAAGCTCCTTGCACAGCAAAGAACAATGAGCATTTTAGCAGGTAACTCACCACACATAAACCGTAGTAATACAAATCATGCCCTAATTCTTTTTTGTCTTTTTTTTTTAATGAATAGTGAAATAGGATGACTAGCTCAAGTGCAGCCATCTACACCGTAGTCATCTAGATCAACATCCATAAACTTGAAGATAGCTCTGTATTAGCATTAAAGATGCCCTAGGGTACATAAGACATCTACATCAGGCTCCCAAATACAGTACAAGTTCTATAGGAGATTCGTGCTATCCTCCTGCAGTGGGTGTAGTCTGTAATGGGAAGTACCTTTGACTTTGTATAACAGCCCCGACTGATTACAGTTAGGCAGCCAACTTGCAGTTTTAAATAAGATGAATCCCATGTCTGTGATTGAATGGATCATATTCTGAGTAACTCTCTTTTCTCTTTAGTATTTCATAACTCCTATTACTTATTAAACCACACAGCTAAAAAACACTGATTCAATAACTGCAGTATGTAAATAGTACACGTTATGTGGTATAGCAAAGTAACAGGACTGTTGTTTCACTTTGCAAAGAATTTAATTTTCTCATTGGAATAAACTGTTGAGCCCTGAAGTTTATTCACTGTTTGCGTTTGTTCAAAACAGTGTAACATTACTATTATCTCTTCATTATGAATGTTGTATATAATTTTGTGTGACACTAACACAAACTGTGAGATAAATATTTTGCTTTTCCATTGGGATGTATCAGCTACTTAACAACTGAAACAATAGGAAGTAATCTACATTCCACAGTTCATGCTTATTGTTCAGTCTATTGAATAAATGAATGCATCTCTTAAAACCTGTTAAAAAATTAATCACCTTTAGGATGCACAAGACAATACTAGATTCAGTAATGCATGCATTCCTTTGGCATAGAATTACTGTATAATGTTTAAAGACAGCTGTTTCTCCAAAAGCTGGAGATGGTAGGACAGATGGATAGGCAGAGGGATGGCAAATTCCTCAGAGGGCTTTATCAACTGCTTGCCATTTTTGAAAGGTAGAAGATAATAATTTACAGTGTAGCACAGATTACATTATACAGTCAGTGCAACTAGTTTGACTTGGTAAGCTGATCATGTTTTTTAATACTTGCATTAATGCACTTGCCCTCCTTTTTTGCTGAGGGAACTCATTTCAACGTATAGGTTTTGTAACATCTGAAAAAAGCTATTTGAAGGGCACCCACCTCCCCTGCAATAAAAACCAATCAAACAGTCATTAAAATGCCTATATACAAACGCACGTAGCATGGGGAACAAACAAGAAGAATTGGAGATCTTTGTGCGGTCACAGGGCCACGATCTCATTGCAATCACTGAGACGTGGTGGGACAGCCTGGATGACTGGCATGCTACCATGGATGGCTACGTGCTTTTTAGGAAAGATAGGCCAGGGAGACGAGGTGGAGGAGTTGCTCTTTATGTTAGAGAGCACCTAGAGTGTATTGACCTCCAGCTGGGTAGGGACGAACCACTTGTCGAGAGCTTGTGGGTAAGAATTAAAAGGCAGGCCAGTATGTGTGATGTAGTCGTGGGCGTGTACTACAGGCCCCCTGATCAAGAGGAGTGGGTTGACAGTGCATTTTTCAAGCAATTGGAAGTAGCCTCAAGATCGCAGGCGCTGGTCATTATGGGGGATTTCAATTACCCAGATATTTGCTGGGCAAGCAATACGGCCAGTCGTATGCAGTCCAGGCAATTTCTGCGGCATATGGAAGACAACTTCCTGATACAGATGGTGCAGGAACCTACGAGGAGAGGGCGGGTGCTGGACCTTGTTTTCACTAACAAGGATGGGCTCGTTAGGGAGGTGAAGGTCGGGGGCAGCTTAGGACAAAGTGACCATGAAATGATCAAGTTCAAGATCCTGAGTGGAAGAGGCAAGCCAAAAAGTAGGACAGCTACCCTGAATTTTGGAAGAGCTAACTTTGATCTCCTCCGAAATCAAATAGGGGCTATCCCTTGGGCTGCTCTGTTTGAAGGAATGGGAGCCTGCGAGAGCTGGCTAACATTCAAACAGCACTTCTTCCAAGCACAGTATAGGTGCATCCCTTTGAGTAAGAAATCGGGAAGGAGAGGTAGAAGACCTGCGTGGATAAGCAGGGAGCTTTTAAGTAAACTCAAAGGGAAGCAGAAGACCTATAAACTGTGGAAACAGGGTCTGGGATCATGGGATGAATATAAGGATGTTGCCAGGGCCTGCAGGGATGCAACTAGGAGGGCTAAAGCCTGCTTAGAAATTAAGCTGGCAAGGGACATAAAAGATAATAAAAAGAGTTTTTTCAGGTATGTGAATAGTAAAAGGATAACCAGGGATAATGTAGGTCCCTTGTTAAATGAGGCGGGTATCTTGGTAACGGGAGATGATGAGAAGGTGGAGATACTGAATGCCTTCTTTGCCTCGGTCTTTACTCCGAAGGCTTCTCGGGACCCACAGATACCAGACGAAAGTAGCAGTGGTTGGGGAATGAACGGCTCACCTCTAGTTGAGGTAGGGGTAGTCCAGGAGCGACTCAAAGGATTGGATGCACACAAATCCATGGGTCCAGATGGGATACACCCACGTGTGCTGAGAGAACTGGCGGAGGTGATTGCGGAGCCACTCTCTATCATCTTCAATAGGTCCTGGACTACAGGAGAAGTGCCTGAAGATTGGAGAATAGCCAATGTGACTCCAGTCTTTAAAAAAGGCAAGAAGGAGGATCCCAGCAACTACAGGCCAGTCAGCCTCACTTCTGTCCTTGGAAAGGTGATGGAACAGTTTGTTTTGGATGCCATCTCCAAACAACTGGAACAGAAGAAGGTTATGAGGAGTAGTCAACATGGATTCACCAAGGGGAAATCGTGCTCGACCAATCTCATAGCCTTCTATGATGTCATCACCAACTGGGTGGACGGAGGGAGAGCAGTGGATGTCGTCTACCTTGATTTTAGCAAAGCTTTCGATACTGTCTCCCACGACATCCTGATAGAGAAGCTGAGGGAACAAGGGTTAGATGAGTGGACAGTGAGGTGGGTCGAGAACTGGCTGTCGGACCGGGCTCAGAGGGTCGTGATCAGTGGAGTAGAATCTGAATGGAGGCCTGTGACTAGCGGTGTTCCCCAGGGCTCGGTGTTGGGTCCAGTCCTGTTTAATATCTTCATTGACGATCTTGATGAGGGTATAGCATCCACCCTCAGCAAGTACGCCGATGATACAAAGCTGGGAGGAGTGGCTGACACGCAGGAACACTGCGCTGCCATCCAGCGAGACCTTGACAGGCTGGAGAGCTGGGCTGGGAGAAACCAGATGAGGTTCAACAAGAGCAAGTGTAAAGTCTTGCACCTGGGGAGGAACAACCGACTGTGTCAGTACAGGCTGGGGGATGACCTGCTGGAAAGGAGCTCTGTGGAGAAGGACCTGGGGGTCCTGGTTGATGACAGGTTGGCTATGAGCCAGCAGTGCGCACTGGTGGCGAAGAGAGCCAATGGGATCCTGGGATGCATCAGGAAGAGTATGTCCAGCAGGTCGAAGGAAGTGATCCTCCCCCTCTACTCTGCGTTGGTCAGGCCCCACCTGGAGTACTGTGTCCAGTTCTGGGCTCCATGGTATAAAAAAGACAGGGATCTCCTGGAGAGAGTCCAGAGAAGGGCCACGAAGATGATTAGGGGCCTGGAACATCTCCCATATGAGGAAAGGCTGAGTAAGCTGGGTCTGTTCAGCCTGGAGAAAAGAAGGCTTAGGGGAGACCTAATTAGTGTTTATAAATATCTTAGACTTGGGACGCAGGGGGATTTGGCCAGCCCCTTTTCAGTGGTCTGTGGGGACAGGACTAGGGGCAATGGCTGTAAGCTGGAGCATAGGAAGTTCCGCACCAACATGCGGAAGAACTTTGTCACAGAGAGGGTGACGGAGCAGTGGAATAGGCTGCCCAGGGAGGTGGTTGAGTCTCCTTCTCTGGAGATATTCAAGTCTCGTCTGGATGCCTATCTGTGTAATATGAGATAGCGAGCCTGCTTTGGCAGGGGGGTTGGACCCGATGATCTCTTGAGGTCCCTTCCAACCCCTAAGATTCTGTGATTCTGTGATTCTGTGAAAATCAACCCACGTGACAGTACAAGACACTGGAAATAACACAAGTCCATGCTACATACTTTCCTATCACTTCTATTACTGCCCACATGGCAAATCTTTTTTCAATTTATCAGTTGCTATTTGTATCACTATATTAAGTAGAGGAATGAATGGGCCAGGCTTTCTGTGTTAGGAGTTCTCTCACTGAATATTGGGGTTTCAGTATAAAATTATAGCTTACGAGCAAGAAAACAGCCAAATACGATACTCTGTAAAATTACAGATCAGTTAGTTGTGACATAAATTTATTATTATGTAGCTATGTACAAAATAAGTAGTCCTCCATTCACTGTCTCCTTATTTAAGGAGCTCTGTGTGTTCTCCCTTTTACTTAAACCATGATTCATGAAGTCACCCTAGCTGCTGCACAGAGGTAAATAAAGCTGTGCACAGGGGATATAAGCTACAAAGCACACACAGGAATCCAAACAATAGAGTGTAAAGGCACATAACCATGTGTCTGAGCTAACACAGTGTTCCAGCACTCCATGCACTCACAAATGTTTAAAATGATTATGTTTTGCTTTAAAAAGCAAGTTATTTCAGACTAAATATAGAATAACTATTTTGTAATACCAATTCAGACTCAAAAGATTGACATCATTCAGTCCTACAACTTTCCCCCAATGTTTACACCTAAAAACACTTATCCTAAAAATATTTTTCTTCTCCTTAAAGCACAGCCACAAGGGAATGCACAGATGAAAAATCTCTATCATATTTTTTAAATTATTCAGTTACATGATTTCTTTAAAAATTCTGAGAGCAAAGAAATTGTTTTGTGTCAGTTTTTGATTTAGTGTTCTAGTATTCTAGCCCATTCTCATTCTGGGTATATTTGTGGCAGGATTTTCATGATATGTCTTCAAACAAAAGATCCAGAAATATATTTTAAAATAAAAGCCAAGAATTCTTTTGCATTTAGATGATTTCAGGGACTAAGGACAAATAAAAAATTTAAAAGTACGACAAGATTCCTTCTTTTGCAAGAGTTATCAATATTTAGATAGGAAAACCTGAACATAGGAGAGAAATAAGAAACAGACACATTTTACAATAGAGGTTCCAGAACCAAGTGTAGATGAAGAAATCTTCCTGAAGGATAAAAATAATTTATATTTTAAAGCAGTTTTATATTTTTTGGAGGATGTGAGAAGGAACTCAGGGTTCTCCAGCACTGGTGGTTGACAGTGTTGCACAGCACAGCTAAAAGATCCCAAATACCCTTTGAGACACACAGCAGTTAATGTAGATTGGAATGGAGGACACAGAGAAAAAGAAACACTAAGAAAGAGGAAAGAAGAACAACAGATGGCATAGCCAAAGTAGAGCCAGCAGCATAAACTGCAAGGGAAACAAACAAATCCCAAAGGCTGCGAGTAATAAATTTGCACAGTAGGGAACACACTGTTCTGGAGAAACTTCAGTCAGAAAACAAACTGTGCATCAATCCAAAGCTTTCTATTTAGTGCTAGTTGTCCTAGTTGATTTTCAACAAGCTTTAGAAATTTTTTTCCCCCTACAAGTCTGTTTTGAGATTTGCAAGCAATTTAGTATGATGGAGGCAATATGTTGATTCAGAGTCAGATGAGAATAGCTCTGCTTGACAGCAAATGTCTGCCTACTGCCAAGCTGTGAGTCAATGACCTGGTACCTGGTAAGGTCATACGTGATCAGTCATTTCTGAAAAGGGAGTTATGAGGCTTTATGATAATGTGATACCAATGTGAAACCTGTTTTATAATAGTGTGAGAAAAGAATCAGAGCAGGAATCTTTCTGTACTGGCTTTTTTTTTTTTTTTTTTAATCTTGATAAATCCATGTCTTCCTTTCATGTAGTTTATATGTCAGTCCTAACAAAAACAGTATAATGATGTAAAACTGCAAGTGACAGAGACATATGCACTGACAAAAGTTAGGCTGTGATTGTGGTGCTGTTGAACAAGGTGACTACATCTGAATCACTTGTTGTAGTTTAACTTCAGCCAGCAACTAAGCATTCCCGTCCTCATAGTCACACCACAGGCAGGCTGGGGAAGAGAATAGGAAGAGTAAAAGTGAGAAAATTCATGAGTTGAGATAAAGACAGTTCAATAGGTAAAGAAAAAAACATATTAGCAAGCAAAGAAAACCAAGGCATTCAGCTGTCCTGTCTGTGTCCCCTCCCAAGTCCTTGTGCACCCCCAGCCACTCGCTGTGGTTCTTGACTCTGTGTAAGCATTGCTCAGCAATAGCTAAAACATTCCTGCATTATAAACAGTTTCCTTCAGAAATCCAAGACATAACTCCATATTAGCTACTATGAAAAAAAACAAACCCTCTATCCTGAAACTAGGACTTGCTCCATACCATTTACATCATGCTTAGGTATCACACTATCCAATAATTCCAATTAATCCCCATAATTTTTCCTGTCTTTTAATATGTACATGCAGACATCATTGCCTTAGTCTATGGGCCACCACTCTAAAATGTTGACTGAGCTCATTTAGTACATGTTCACATTCTGTGATCACACCTCATGCTTATAACTTGATTAGGAAAAGTGCCCCAAAAGAAAAAAACAACGTTGTTGCTAACGCTGATACTTTATTTTGGAGAACAGCAAGCTGCACTAAATTAGAGTCTGATAGATAAATGTGATCCTTAGGTGCAACACTGTCGTGGTTTTACCCCAGCTGAGATCTGAGATCCATGCAGCTGCCTGCTCTTTAAAAGTAAAGAGGAGAGGGAGAAGTGTGTATGGGGGGTGAGGGAAGGGAAGGGAAAAGGAAGGGGAAAATAACAACCCAAAACCAAGAAACCAAAAGCCCGTGGGTTGGGATAAGGATAGTTTACTAGACTAGTAGAAAAACAAAATATAAGAATGCTAACAGGACTTTAGAGAAAGCTAGAAAGCAGACTAAAAACATTTTTAAAAATCCTGCATTAATCTGACTGCTCTGAGCAGTCATAAACAAAGAGAAAAGCATGAAAAATTTGCTGTAGATGCATAAACTGAAGCAATTGTTTTAAAACCAAATGTCTATTTCAAGGTGAGTTGAACCCCACCTCCAGCTTTTCTAATGTTGTATCAACTGACATAGAACTGTTCACAAGGGCATGTAGCAGTAGGACAAGGGGTAATGGTTTTAAGCTAGAAAAGAGGAGACTTAGGTTGGAAATTAGGAAAAAGTTCTTTTCTATGAGGGTGTTGGGTCATGGGAACAGGTTGCCCAGAGATGTAGTGGAGGCCCCATCCCTGGAAATATTCAAGGTCAGGCTTGATGGCACTCTGAGCAACCTGATCTAGTGAAGATGTCCCTGTTTACTGCAGGGGGCGTGGACTAGATGACCATTAAAGATCTGTTCCAACCTTAAACATTCTATGATTCTATGAGTCAAACTGATCCCAGCTGATGGCTGCAGTTTAGAGCACTTTATATACAGACATCTACATGTAGGCACCTAGATATCTTAACATGGATCTGAAGCCCACCCTGTAGGAGATACTTATCTCCTCTGAGAGAGGCGAGTTATGATTCAGTTACATAACACAGCCATGTAGGGCCCTTGAGACATCAAAGAACAGCTGATCCATTTGTAAGGTGCTGACATATGACAAAGTAAAGGAGATTTGCACCATTCTGAACAGGCAGCTGGAGACCAGGTGAATTTCTTGGGACATCCCATTTGACACTAGATACCTATTTAGACAATTAAATTGACTGTGGCACTGATACCTGTATCTCAGCTAATCTCATAAATCACCTTAGTAAACAAATAGCAAACCAAGAGCCTGACACTTCTCAAGTCAAATTCATTCTTCTGAAGCAGTGACTAAATTAGGTCATCACTGTGAGCTATGAATGCCTATACCTCTCTACTGACTATAGAGTAAATTAAGATGATTTGAGATAAAAGTAGACACTGAAAAAGAGATTAGTTGAAGCGAAAGTTTTTAGTCCAAGCTACAAGGGCAGCCTCACTGCAGCTTAAGAAGAAATGAGGTATTTAGGGTCCTACTTCTGCATTGTTAAAATCAATAAGCTTTTTGACATTTACTTTAATGGGAACTAAATTGGAATCTTATTTTAGATCAATATGAAAAGTGTCACCAAAATGGCAAATAGTAAAACTGTTTTATAAATGCAAACATATGTATATTTTGAAGATTATACCAAAGATGTTAAGGTTATACACTTTTAAAATCTTTGTAGAATAGGACTGAAGAGCAACAGCATGTGGCAAGAACCAAAATTGCAGAATCTCTGACAGTAGGTGACAGTTTTAAAAGCTCACTGAGCAGCAGAAAGGACCCCTTGTACCTGCAAATAGCCAGTGTACTACCATTATCTACAGAGAAAAAAACGTGAGCACAGTGGGAAACTACACACCATTTAATTTAGCTCAGGTTTTTTTGTGTGGTTTTTTTTTAAATTGTGGCAAACTATTTTTAGTGTTCAAGAAGATTTGTAGAAAATCTGCACAGCAAAACACAAAAGGACCCTAGACAAGCACCACAACTCTGTTCTTTGTGGATAGGGAACAAGACAGTTATTTGTGGACAGGGAACTGGAACACTTGCAGTTCGTTCTGTCCAGGGACAGAGAACTGAGAAAGACTAAATGTTGTCTTGTTAGCTTCACAGTCAGTGCTTATATCTGGTAGCATGCTGCATATGGAACAACTCCATGTAAGATATCTTACCTCATAGGTTATCAACCAACAATCAACGTATCCCCCAAAACAGTGGATCAATGTTTTTTTAATGTAAAAATGTTATCTTAGAAAATACAGCATTTCAGTGTTACAACTAGGTTTCCCAGTCTTGTCTATACTCTATTCAGTAATGAACATGGAGGTTTTAGCATTATGTTTTGAAATCTTTCTACCTGTTGGACCTCACTTTTCTGATGTGCAATCTTAACTTTATTTTATTAATTGCACTTCCTTTTGCTCTTTGAATTGTTGCCAAAAAACCTGAATCAAAATAAAATACTATTCCCCTTGAAAATTATGCTATGTATTGTTATTTTAATCCTGCCTATTATTATTTTTGCAATCCTACAGATAACTTGAAAGAAGCTATCAAAAGTCTACCCTTAATTTAAAACTGCAGAGCACATCCAAAAGTAAGATGATGATATTGGCTAACCTCCTGACAGTAAATATGGATTGATAATGAATGCTGGAGCAATGAAGTGCACCAAACTGGAATAACACTGTTTTTCAATGTAATTCACAGCCCTAACAGAGAATGGTGTTTAAATATTTCCCTGCTGGGCAAAAAAATTGCTTATAAAAATAGTTTCCAAAATCCTTCTGGTAATCTGTGGTAATATGATTATTGCCACATCTTGTATCTTATAAATTCTGATCAATAGTAACAGGCCTATTGTCCCTCTATGTGCACTAACCTTTTACAAAGGTAAGTTGTATAAAATGGCATTTACCTACTGCTTCAAGTGAAAATAAAAAAAGATAAAAACTGGGTTTAATGGAACATTTCTAGGTAAGATGTTAAAGTCAAGCTTTGGCCAACATGTTGAAGTTATTGCCTTTCTTATTTAACTCTAAAAAAAAAATGAAATATAGTACGCTAGCTATAATTTTTCAGTTTTAATAATAATACCTTTTGCAATATGAAGTAGCCCTGTCATGTGTAAGAGCTACATAGAATAAGTTAAAATATTTTATATGTACATAGTGGATTATAACTTTAAAATACTGTATAAATACCACATACAAGTACATACTATCCCAAAGTCACACAAAAGATGGAAAGTCTTCTGTCTTCAGCAGGGTTTTGTCTTCAGCCTTGAAAGGCTGAGTGAGCTGGGACTGTTCAGTCTTGAGAAGACTAAGGTGGGGACCTAATTAATGTTTATAAATATGGGACACAGGGGGAATTGGCCAGCCACTTTTCAGTGGTCTGTGGAGACAGGACAAGGGGCAATGGCTGCAAGTTGGAGCACAGGAAGTTCCGCACCAACATGCGGAAGAACTTTTTCACAGTGAGGGTGACAGAGCCCTGGGACAGGCTGCCCAGAGAGGTGGTGGAGTCTCCTTTTCTGGAGATATTCAAGACTCATCTGGACGTCTATCTGTGCAATATGAGCTGGGGAGCTGCTTTGGCAGGGGGGTTGGACCCGATGATCTCTCGAGGTCCCTTCCAACCCCTATGATTCTATGATTCTATGAAAAAGCACAGCTCCCTTCTTGTCTGTAGCTATTAAAATACAAAATTATTGCGCTGCAGGTTAGCTTCAAAGTTCTCTGTCATATCTGCTGATGTGATCACTTCATGATCCAAAATAAGTTCTTACTACAACTTAATTTATTGGCTCAGAGTCAGTACTTTTTAAAGTGAATATGTTTCTTGTCCAAGACCAACTAAAAACCCACAAATGTATATAAACCAATCTTTTAGTGTAGATTTTGTGTACCATTTGGAGTTGGCCAAGAGTTCCCCATCAAATTTTTTTTTGAGTGAAATTAGAATTTGCACTAAAACAAAATACAATCTTGAACACTTTTTTCCTTGAAAAACGTAAGAAAACAAAGCTTCCAAAATAGTAAGGTGGGATTCATCTCACTTAGTTTTAGAAGTTTGTAGCATAGACATGTTCAGCAAAGCTAATTACCTTTGGCTTCTCTTTTAATAAATTTTAGACATCTATTGTAGAAAGAGATGAACTGCACCCAAGAAATACCTGGTTTTCTCCATTATTCAAGTAAAGGAAGCATATGGCTGGCTCAGATGTAGTACACTGCTTATTTGATAAAATTAATCCCACTGTGAACATCTAAAAACATACAAACAAACAAACAAAAAAAAATCCTGACACATTTTATAACTCTGGTGCATTGCTCTCCCATGTTTCTATGTCTGGCATTCTCTTATTAGACTCCTTCCTCATCAAACACTATGGCTATGCAATCTCAGGATGCACTCTTTCCCTTTTATGAAGGGGTGAACACAACTCATGATGAACACTACAACGAGACTTTAGAGCCTGGTCTAGGGAGGTAAAAAGATAAGGAAGCATTACTTCTTCCCAAAATCCAAGGCTTAACAATGGCATTTGAGAATCCAGATATTGAACTTTTTCTAATAAATCTACAATTTTCCCTTGAGAGGAACATATTTTCTGACTCAGTTTAACTGCACATCTTTCTGTTCAGAAGAGTTCACTTGTCTTTCCACTTTGTTAGCATGATTTTGTATTTCTTCATAATCCCACTATGCAGTAGAGAGGAATGAAATAAATAAAAAAAATAAAGCCTTCCTTCCTTCCTTGCATGCATGCTTAAAATCAGAGCTATCCCTATTAAAAAAGCCAGTTCTTGGAAACATGAATGCTTCTGCTGAGTTCCTTTTGAATTCATAGAACAATTTGACAAAGGAGAATGAGATCCTGAAAAAAAGAGCTGTAGTTAGAGACCCTCCCTCAGTTATGAAAAGCAGGTATTATTGTCTCTGAGACAAATGTACTGAAACTTTTATGGAAGAGTCAGAAATTACTTTTCCCTCCAGTCACTGTCATGCATTCAAAAGATGTCTGTATAAGACTGTGAGAAGAAATATACCCTGTGGTCCCTTGGGATGTTATGATTGTTCATTGCTCCATATATTCAGGGTGTTTGCCCAAAATATGGATTAATATGTGCATGGGAATGAGCAAGAGAGAGACAAACCTTTAAAACAAGTATGTGTAACATTTACACCTCTGATTGAAGTCAAAATCTGGAGAAAAATGCACAGCTCATTTACAAACAAATAGCATCACTGCTATCTGTTTCCTCGCCATTAAATGAACAGTTTGACAGCAGAGACACCATATTCCTAGTTAAAAAAAAAAAAAAAAGTTAATGGTCAGAAGCTATTTCACAGACGTTACTGCCATGAGACTCTGGTGTGCAAACAGCAGAGGAAAATAACTATCTAGCTTATCAAAACCATCAGTGTAGCAGTGGTAAAAGCAGAAGGGGTCTTACTAAGCCTGAAAGATGGTGTACAGAGTAGTGAAGAAATTTCAGAAACATTTTCTTAAATGCATTTCAGTTTTTTGCACAAATATATGTTTGAATAGGTTTCACAGTTTGAAAAGGTACTGTCAAAATGTGTCATGGGTATTGTCATGAAGTCTCAAACAGTTCAAATTAAAATTTTCTCTGGCATTATGGAAATGTGCCAAATAAATGAGAACTCTTTTTATTTATTATTTGTGCATTGAATTTTGTATCTTCCATAATTATCCTTTCAATCTACCTTTGAAAGTTGAAAATCTGATGTTTGATGTTAAAAACCATGGATACCAGTACAGCTTAAACATAATAATTTTCAAGTGGTATATGATTCATATGTTATAGCAGTCTATAAAAATTGTACCAAGGATTCTAACAGGGCTGGAGAGAGCTAAAGAAATGGTGTTTCAATCTATTCACACTTAAGAACTGTCACTACTGGACTTAGAGTGATACTGTTTTAGTCTTGTATTTTTCATTTTTGTGTATAGTCAGTTAGAATTCATTTGTGCCATTAATTTCTTTTTTTATAAAAACCTAAAAGAAAAAACAATGCTATCGATCAGCTATTTGATTTAAATTAAGGAAAACACTGAAGAGAAAACAAGGTTCATTTTTATGCTTACTCAGAATGTAGCTGTGATGTTTTACCAGTATGTAAATCCTAATCTTGCAAAAGCATAAGACTGAATTTCCTCTTCTTCTTAATTAAGCTTTCTGCCAGGGATGGTCCCACAACAAGGAGATATTGGATAAATGAGTGTGTCTTAGAATTAAGTACTATGAGCAAGCCTACATAACTACTATGTGCATGGCTTTTAACATTACTATAGTTTTGCATTCAAAACTATAGCATTGTAAATAGTGAGAGCCAAAATATTTCATCATTCTTAAAATGCCGCTTCATAGAAAAGAAATCTTTTCCTAGGCTACTAAGAAAAAGAAAAAAAAAACATAAAGAACCTTTAACAACTGAAAGCCCTACCCAGATACTCTGTAATCTAGTCCCAGATTCATACCATTAACATTTATGTTCTTAAATGAAACACCTAAATGAAGAGTGTAGTCACTTTATGTTTCCTTTGTTTTTCAGTCAAAACAATTAAAACATATCCATATATGTACAAGCTTCCAGCAGAATCTATCTTTTACCATATCATATCCTTACAGGATTGCATTCCTAATTTAGGCACCTTGTTACATGCTTAATTTCTGTTTTGGCTGAAATCAATGCTCAAGAAAGAGATTCTGCAGCAGATACGTTTGTTTTTGCTCTGCAGTTGTAAGCATCATTTCATTTCCCTGTCTTGGTGCTCCACCCTTGCAGAGAAGATAGAATTGTTTACCCTTCACCTTGTATTGCAGTTCATTGGGGAACTAAATTTTATTGTGCCTATCATGAGAGTTGCCTATTTCTGCCTTGCCAACAAATGCACAATACCAATGTGGGATCTCCCTTTCAGCATCCTGCAGGTGTGATAATAACTTGCATCATAAAAGTCTGCAGTACAGACAGTATGAGTCTATTAAGGTGAATAAATGTCTATTCAGAAAAAGCTATTAATTAGTTATTAAAATTCTGGGTTCATGCTAAACCAGAATTAGGTGCAAATGTGAATAAAGACTATGAAGGAATACAGAGAATGGTTTTGATTGAGATTATGTTTCCCATTCTCTTTACCTCCCTGTGAGAAATTCCAGCAAGTATAGTTCAAGAGAAAGAGCAATGGAATGAAGACGTGAAGATTGGAGCAGAATCTGTCTGGAGGCCTGTTACTAGTGGTGTTCCCCAGGGCTCAGTGTTGGGTCCAGTCCTGTTTAATATCTTCATTGACGACCTTGATGAGGGAATAGCATCCACCCTCAGCAAGTACGCCGATGATACAAAGCTGGGAGGAGTGGCTGACACGCAGGAACACTGCACTGCCATCCAGAGAGACCTGGACAGGCTGGAGAGATGGGCAGTTAGAAACCAGATGAAGTTCAACAAAAGCAAGTGTAAAGTCTTGCACCTGGGAAGGAACAACCGTTTGTATCAGTACAGGCTGGGGGATGACCTGCTGGAGAAGAGCTCAGTGGAGAAGGACCTGGGGGTCCTGGTTGATGACAGGTTGGCTATGAGCCAGCAGTGTGCACTGGTGGCTAAGAGAGCCAATGGGATCCTGGGGTGCATCCGGAGGAGTGTAGCCAGCAGGTCAAAGGAGGTGATCCTCCCCCTCTACTCTGCCCTGGTCAGGCCCCACCTGGAGTATTGTGTCCAGTTCTGGGCTCCTTGGTATAAAAAGGACACGGACCTCCTTGAGAGAGTCCAGAGAAGGGCTACGAAGATGATTAAGGGCCTGGAACATCTCCCCTATGAGGAAAGGCTGAGTGAGCTGGGACTGTTCAGTCTAGAGAAAAGAAGACTAAGGGGGGACCTTATTAATGTTTATAAATATCTCAAGTATGGGATGCAGGGGGAATTGGCCAGCCACTTTTCAGTGGTCTGTGGAGACAGGACAAGGGGCAATGGCTGCAAGTTGGAGCACAGGAAGTTCCGCACCAACATGCGGAAGAACTTTTTCACAGTGAGGGTGACAGAGCCCTGGGACAGGCTGCCCAGAGAGGTGGTGGAGTCTCCTTCTCTGGAGATATTCAAGACCCATCTGGACGCCTATCTGTGCAATATGAGATAGGGAGCTGCTTTGGCAGGGGGGGGTTGGACCCGATGATCTCTCGAGGTCCCTTCCAACCCCCACGATTCTGTGATTCTGTGACTCTACAACACATTCTCTTTATATTGAGATCATATCACACATACTAATTCAGGTCTTTACTTGAAAAAATATCATACATTTGAACAGTTACCAATGTATTTGGTCTTCACAGGTAATGAAGGCAAAGAAGCCTTCACAGTGAATTGCCGAAATATATGAACATTTATTTAAATTCGTTAGATTATAGTTCACCTTCTTTTTCCCCTAGATTCAAATTAATCTTGATAGCAATAATTAATTTTCAGCTTCAAGGTTTAATAATATATTAAGCTCAAATTCTCACCGGCTAATTACATTTCATATTTTGAAGACCTGCATAGTCAGTTCCAAGATGTGTTGTTTCTGTTTCTTAAAGCACTGATACTCTGAGACTATTCTTTTTTTCCTGCTTGATGGTAGGCTAATTATTGTTTTAAAAATGTACCGTATGTTCATTCAGATGGAAGATTCATTTGGATAAAACGAGACTTTTTTTTTCCCCTCCCAGAGGTTTTACAAACTTTTCATTCTGCAGCAATAAGGAAATGAGTCTCTGTCTTGGGGGAGACTAGGGAAATCTTCACCTATAGCTATTACCAGTGTTACTGGAGCGTGGCCAGACAATAGTGTATTATTATGGTTAAAGAGATTAGTAAGAAACTCAGAGTGTGTGATGTGAAGACATAATATATTTTCCCACGTGAGACATATTCCCGTGGGCCTGATTCTGGGCAGGGTAAGATTAGCATTTGCATTCATCTTAGAGCAATTTAAAAAGTCTAAGACATGGTATCTAATCATATCAGAAAACAATCCAGATACACAGAACTTCAGATCTGCATATACCCCAGCTCTTTGGCTGCTGTAAACATTTCAGCAGTGCCATTGCACTCCCACCATGGTCTTCCCACAGTGATATCACAGAGTCCTTAACTAGCTGGGATGAGTAGCATGGCAACTCAAAATCAAATAGACCTCTCAGTTTTGAATTAGGAAAAAAGCCTTCACGGTATTGTAGGACAAATTCAGAGTGGCTTCAGTAGGAATACTGCACAGAAAAGGCAAACACTGCAGCCAAATCCTGCAGTGCTTGTAAATTCCTCACAGAAAGAAGGGAAATGCAGCAAAGCTGAGAAGTGGCTTTACTGCTGTGCAGAGTTTTAGTGGGGAAGATTTTGTGACTCTCCTTCTCAGGGCTCACTGTCCGGAGAAGTCAAAGCCTTTTGAAGTGGTATTTCTGGAGAGGAACGCAGATGGCAGAAGGACAGCAGGTAATGCAACTGTGTACAAGTCTGGTAAATGTTAATTCAGTGCTGACTCACTGTGATAAACAGTTGCTTCAATGGTAAACAAGCTTAGGAAAATTGTATTTTCTTTCGTCATTATAGCATATAGAGAAAAGTAGAAACACTTTAAACTGTAATTTGGCATTTGCTTATGATTAGTAGTCTTCTTGTCATCAGATTCCAGATGAAGCAGCCACTGTGACAATTTTTGAGCTGGTTTGTTTATTTTTTATTAAATGTAATGACATGCTGACTTAAACTTTTCCCCTTAAAAGTTTAATTGGAGACTAAATGTGATAGAGAGCAGCCTTGAGGAGACAAACTTGGGAGAAGCTCGGCATGAGATGATAATGTGTACCCACAGCCCAGAAGGCCAGCCATATCCTGGGATGCATCAAAAGGAGTGTGGCCAGAAGGTCAAGGGAGGTGACTGCATCTCTCTATTCCACTCTCATGAGACCTGACCTCAAGTAATGTATCCAGTTCTGGAATCCCCAACATAAAAAGGACATGGAACTTTTGGAAATCATTGAGAGGAGGGCAACAAAGATGAGAGGACTGGAGCATCTCTTCTACGAAGACAGGCTGAGAGGGTCAGGGATCTTCAGCCTGGAGAAAAGAAGGCTCTGGGGAGATCTTCTAGTAGCCTTCCAGTACCCTAAGTGGCCTGAAAAAAGAGGGACTTTTCAGAAGGGCATGTAGTGATAGGATGAGGGGGGGTGGTTTTAAAGTGACAGTGCAATATGCTACATAGACCAAATTCTATTGGATGTTGAAAGACAGTTTTGGTGAATGTGGTTTGAT
Source organism: Gallinula chloropus (assembly GCF_964237585.1). NCBI lineage: Eukaryota > Metazoa > Chordata > Aves > Gruiformes > Rallidae > Gallinula > Gallinula chloropus. The sequence goes on from NC_140085.1 coordinate 201,644,409, forward strand.
GTCCTAACCTGTCATTTGGGAGGGAAGGGGTGGAGGGGCTGATATGAGAACTGAAGAAAGCTTGTCCTCTAGAGTCATCTAGACCTTATCTCATTCCATTTGTTTCAGGTAATGGCATAAAACAACTTATTTCAGAAAAGGATTGCACTCCATCTTAACACTAGTTCATATTCTCTATGCCTATTTACAGCTGTGCGAAAGATATTCTGGACTCCACTTCGTGCTGGAAACTATGTCTGATTTTGAGTTTAAATTTATTCAGGGATTTTGAAACACATTATTCTTATGCCAACACTGTCCTTTAGCTTAATTTGTTTTGGTGCATTGTTTGTTTGGTTTTCTTCACTCCTTTGGCATTTATCTCCCTCATATATTAACAGAGATCTATCATGTCCCTCTTGACCTCCAGTTTGCTAAAAACAATAAGCCAGATCCTTTTGGGGCCTGCCCACGTCACAAGTTGCAGTACATTGCAGATCCCTAGACTTCCATTAAACCAAGTAGCTCTGGGTTCAGAAGACACATAGCATAGAACAATACCCGTGGTAATTATTCTACTTCTTCCAGATCTGACTAAAGTCACTACAAAGCTACTGGAAACTGCACAGGTTGTGTCATTAGAAATGCCAGCTATTACAGCACTCTATCACATTACTTCAAGTAGATCCACTTTAATTTTATCATAAAATAGGGTCCCAACAGGCTTACTCATCTTCACAAACCATCTCATGCTTGTTCAGCTGTGAATGTATCCATGTTAAACAAATACAATGAAAGGTTTTATATGTGGTTTGGGCAGCATATGTGGTTAAATATTTGATTTCATATTCATGTGCAGAATTGTTCTAGCACTATAAGTATATTTAATGTTAAAATTATTTTTGTCATGGGAAAATAAGAAATAAAAAATAAACTTGAAGAGCATTATCAGTTTTCAACTTTGCATTAAGACTTTCAAATTTGTAGTAAGAAATATGTCTTTCAACAGCATCACTGTTTCTTGTTATTCACACCACATCAGTAGTTCATTCAAAATATATTGTTTTTTCTGCCTCAGTTGGTAGGAAAAGTTTAGACAGATTTGTCTACAATTTCAAAATGACAAGAAAATGACTCCAACTTCACTACATTTAGAAATATATATTTTCTCTTGTTTCGTATTGTCATCTAACTTCTCTATTTTAATCTATGGAAGTAACTGCTTCTGTGTAACACTGTAAAGAACCAGTGCCCTCCTAAACTCCCTTGCCAATACCATTGATTTTCTCCAAGATGTAAAAAAACACAAACAAAAAAACCCAGAAATCTTAGTAACAAAAAGACGGTGGCAATCTAATCCTCATAAAGTTACAAAGACGTAAAGACAGGGAATTACACTTTCTCAGCAGCAAGCACTGGAGACAATCTCGATCACAATGATTAAAATGTCTGATGTGAATGAAGTGACCTCTGCCGTTAATCTCCAGAGGAAGATGATTCTCTGTAGCCAAATGAATTAAATCAAGTAAATCTGAATTTGAAAAACAGTGCGTAGTGCACTGTGGCATTCAAACGTAAACGGCTTTCAAACTACAGAGACAGTACATTGTCAGCTCTACCCCCTAAACAGGGAAAGAAAAATAATAAGATGTGTAGCTGAGTAACAAAGCAAAAATATGTCAAGGTGGTTAGACAGTGTGTTTCACTCTCCAGTAGTAAGGACAGGTGAGTATTGAACTACTATGTGAAAGCTTACTTCAAACAAAGGGGTTTGTTTTGTCCATACTTATTGATCCAAGACAATTCGAGTTCTTTATTGCACTGCTGTTGCCAAAACTGTGACTACAAAAGTACGTCCTCTCCAAAAATGCAAAGTGGTCACTCAACCTGTCCCTGAAATCCTAAAGCGTTTTGACAGTTCTCAAGCAAGACACTCAGAAACGGAGTGATTCGGAGCTGTATTTGAAAATATTAGTTCGAACTCTTCAGATTAGTTGTTTGCTTCTTTAATACCTTTCTACTTTTGCAGCAAAATCCATACTGGGTTTGAAAATGTGATGCTGGGTTGCCTTCCCACAAGAAGTATGCAAAAGGACACCTTCAGCACTTTCCAAATATGTGCATTGGGCCACAAACAAACCGGAAGAAGTGCCAAGATCTCCGCTGGTTTTGTCCCTCCTACTCCAGGGCTTTGGCACCACACTGTTAACAGCTCTGCTGTCACTGAATTTTCTCTGTTGACACAAACAGGCACAACTTGACCCACACATGCAATAGACATAGGAAGCTGTTTATACTCTCAGACATAAAGGAATAGACACATAAGGTTTCTCCTATAAATTGTCTGTAACTCACAAAAAGGTGAATAGCAACCCTATGGTTGAGAAGTTGAATAATAATCTAAAATCTTAGTTATCAGGTACATGCATAGCTCTATAATGTTGCAAAAGAGAAAATTTCTAAAGTCCAAATTAAAAAACAGGTAAAGCACAAATAGTTCTTACTATGTGCTGTCTATAGCCCATTGAGATTTTAAAATGAAGGGGTTTCTTGTGAAATAACAAAACAAATCTAAAAACACAAACAACAAAACCTCCCTACTGCATGACTTCAGTGGCTCCTTGTGAGATAGCAATTCAGTAACAAAGAACAAGAGTTCAGACCAGACAAGCAGTGATTTCCAAAATGCTGATACCATGGCATGGCTACCAGTGGCTGCAGGCAGAGCTATTTGTCATGAGCAAGAGGTCGTCTGATAAGCTATTACAAAACACTGTAATGCTTCCTGGAGGTAAAAATATGACACCTTAAATTTTGGACTTTTTTTCTGCTTGCCTACTGATTTCCTTCCAGTTAAATTAATTTAATATTTAAATGCTATATAAGTGTTCCAGTATTTTCCAGCTTTTATCCCAAGAATATTAAACTTCAATACCAAGGAAACAAGTGCTTGAGCATGTGGCACTACTAATTGGTACTATTACATTTTGGTCTTGTATTTGCCTTATCTAAAGTACTTGCAAAAGTAATAGGTGTGCATTCAGCCAGTTAAATTCAATAATATAATTTCTTTTTGAACAACAATTTAACTTTTAAAGAGAACATCTTGTTAATAGCTTTCACCAATAGTATTTTGTGAGTGTCATTAAGTTTGCTGGGTTAGTGACAATGTGTATTTTTGGTATATCAGAGCATCCTTAAAACTATATTATCATTACGCCACATCTATGTTTCCTAGTTTAATTTTATTCTGCCATAAGAGCAAATTGACAATGCATTAATTCAAGTATCCAATTTAAACCAACTGAAAATGAATGTATTCAAACTAGTAAAAGCAAAGACAACAGCAGGCTAAAAGCTTATGGAAATTTAAATATTATCAAGCAATCTGAATGATTTTGGCGGTACTGCAGCTCTTTCTAAATACTCTGCAACTGTTAATTTAAATCATTATAATTAAAGTATATATTTCCTCCTTTGCCCAACACTAAAAAGCTATGTAGATTTTTAAGGACTCAGTATAGAAGTGAATGTTTTCTTTTCTTTTCTGAATTATTAATATATGTGATTCCAATAGCACTGGAGTATAGTAATAAAACTAAGGATGTAAAGGAATTTGAAGATGCCAAATTTTAATCCTAATTGTGTACATATTTGTCTTGTTAATAATTAGCTAATAAAAATGTTTTATTTAGAATTTTAGGAACGTTAAAGGCAGAACCACTGGAAAGTGGTTTTCAACAAAACTATTTTTCTATATAAAGATCATAATGCTTTTAATTTTTTTTTCTAGATTTTTCTATTCGACTGCTTGACATGGGAAAAAAGAAAATACTGTAAATGTTTCAGTATAATGGTCCTTCTATATTTAGAAATTAACATTTTGATAATTAGAATTGCTTTTCATTAAAAACAATAAACTAATGACCAGTTCTACTGAAATTTTCCTGATCTCTTCAGATTCTCAAATAAAGGATGAAAATAAAACTTCTTAAAAACAAAAAAAGAGTAACACTTTTTTTGAAATTTAACTATTTAGCAATTTAGGCAGTGGAGTCTAACACCAACTTGTATTGAAAAGTAGAATAACTTCTCTCCCTTCTTGAAAAATATCCAATTACTTTAATGTTTCACTATAGTACTCCATTCCCAGGACATCTCCTCATGTATTTCCAAAAGAAGAATACCTATGCATGGTGAGAACCAATGCTTCCTGTACCTTCTCAGTTGTTTACATGAATAAATGGAATATATGGATTGCATAAATGCTAATGTCCCTGAGCATAAAATGTATCCTTTTATGTAAAATATAAGACACTACAGTCAATATTATTTTATTTTATTAAATTTAAAATATTCTTCTGAAATCATGTACAACTGGAAACAATCCTTGATGAAGAAATAAGCTTTGACATCTTTAGATTTCATGACTTGGTGCCATGGATCATTCATGAATTAGGTTGCACAGATTTATTGGGATAATGATTATTTTTCACAAGGATAACAGAATCACAACAGGAAATGGCAATGAGACAATCATTTTCTTGTTATGACCATAATCAAGAGTAATTAAATTCACAACAGTGAATAACTATTAGCAGCTGGAGTTCAGTAACTACAAAAATAGTTAAAATTAAACTATTAACAGAAAGAATAAAAATTAAAAACCCAAATTCTGTGAAGTTTGCCTTTTCTCTTTGTCCTAGGAGAGGGAAATGAGACTTTTGATATATTTTTTAAAGCTTTCTATTACAGAATTGTAATATACTGATTATTTTCTGAAGTACTTCAAAGGATGACCATGCTTCAGGTATACAAGGTTTTTTTTTTGAAGCAGAGAATAGGTAGACTTAGCCTTTCTCAGATGCATTATTCCTTCATTTATTTGGAAGATGTAGGTGACTAGTAAAGCTAGTCCAGGTCTATCATCCTGACTACTTCTGGAGCAAGGATTGCACAAGTCATCTTTGCACTTACAAACAACTCTTTCACTACTAACTCCTGATACACATTTCCTGCCACCCACACAAGAAAACACAATGCTACTTGGCCCAAAGTGCTGAATTAGATGAAACATAGATGCAGCTTGATGAGAAATAGATGCAGTTTCATAGGATCTGATGGTCCAAAACCTCTGCTTCTCAACTACTGTTTCTTTTTAGGTTAGTTCTTCTTAATTAAAGTAAGAAGGATAAATAGCAATGATAACAAAAATGTGTCTATACATTTGCTTTCAGTGTAACAGGAACACATGGATGATTGACCACAATGATAAACTAATACCTTGTGCCTTATTTCCAAGAGATTGAGAGAAGTCATATTTTGTATTTTTTTTTTTTTTTTTTCCTAGAAGACAGAAATGTGGGCTGAGAGCAACTGGGAGAGAAATTATCTGCATATAAATTTCATTCTAACAAATGGATAACCACATTCCGGTGCTGCAGACCGACGCGCTCTAGAGACACATGTTTTCAATGTAACCACAGACAGCATTCAAGAGGTATAGGAAAGTTTGGTTTTCTTTGTTTTAAATTATAAAACATTTTCATCTGTATTCCACAATCAACTGTTTAATTCTTCTCTCAGAATTTTGAATTGCAAGTTCAGAAGACCAGATTATAAAGAGATGCTTACAAAGGAGGAAAAAATAGTGGAATGCAACTGTCTTCTTGTCTCATACAAAGAGACCACCCAGCTGTAGTAATATCATAACAGGAAGGAATCTCTGTCTATTTGTTTGGAAACATGTACTGATTGCATAGCTTGGTATATTTTCATCCTGAGAGTATTAATAAAGTTATTTATCAGGCTACAGAATTATTAAAGAAGGGACAGAAGGTGAATATTTCACAGAGATGGAAACACAAATAAAAGCAGTGCGCAGGCACATCTAGAGAATGGAAGTTTAGACTGGGAAAGAATTGTGGTCACCTGGAGACTTGAATATTGATGAATTCAGGAAGCTTGATAAGCACTGTAGGGTGCTTCAAGTGACAACCCTTACAGAAAAGTTGAGAAGAATTCAGGAAGTGCCACAGATGCATTGGGGGGAGGAGAGTATGAGAAATATCCAGAGCTCTACATTGGCACAATAAAAGTAAGCAGATGTGGAGAAGAGCATACAATCAAGGGCAGGAAAACAGCCACTAGCCTGCTGCCTAGTTTATTTATGCCAGAGCCCTGAAAACCCAGGTTTTCAGAGGCTGCTGCTAATGAGGCAAGAGCTGGGTCTATGCAGCTGTCACTATGGCAGGCAAGGGAAAGGGGCAGAAGCAGCAAGAGCATCACAGTGATGTTCCAGTGCTGTCATTTTAGCTCAGTATCTAAGCCAACCTCTCTCATATTTATGAAGAAAAATAAATTTTTCTCTGCTTTTCTTAGGAAGTTTGGAGACCTCTATGATGCTTACCCTCACAAGATGGAGAAAAACTATTTGCCTTATATCACTTCAGGCTCTGGTAAAGTGATAAAATAATTGTTTACAAACAAAACAAACAACTAAATAACAGGAAAAAAAAAAAAACAAAACCTAACCAAACTAGAAAAGCAGTTGGCCAAATTTTCAGAAATGACCGCCAAAAACCAAGATTACAGATTTCAGATGTCTATGTTTAAACTTTGTTTTCTGGCCTCTCTTTGACTTTTTTTTTATAGACTGAGGGAAAGACAAGATTTCTAAAACCAGGGTCCAGGTTGTTTCAAGGTGGATATCCAACATCAAATAACAATTCTTAAAACGTCAGCTCAAAAGCACTTATGATGAAACCTCATCAGTCATAAACATTTTATAACATGTTATATTTAACAGTTTGAAGAAAAAAATTAAACAGCTCTGAAAAAAGATAACATCTTATTTGCAGAACAAAGAATTATAATTAATTTGACTAATTAATGTCTTAATGCTCTAACTGAAATATCAAAAGAAGCCCTTAGTCCATTTATGATATTGACATTTAGAGAAAGAAAACCTCAACAATTACTTCTAATTGTTATTAAAATATAATTTAAAAGGATTTGCATAAAATGTTTTAATACCAGGCATTTTTTTTCACCTTTTGTATCTGTTGTTATGAAAATTCTTCAAAATCCTTAGTCCTTCTCTGGCAGTAATGTGATGTTGAAGGTGAGGAGTTCTTTCTATTTTGATGCTTGTTAGTGCTTTAAAAAAGAAATTTCTAATGGTCTGTTGCTAACGATTCTTTCCTTACTGGTCCATCCAGTCAGTTGCCGATGAATACTTTTCTAGGTCTTTATTGTAGCTTGTATAAGTTTTAGGGTAAAACGTTGCAACTGCAAAAAGCTACTTTAGTTGTAAAACAAGTCACCCATTGATCGTCTCCCAATTAGGCGATTTGTTGTTTCAGATGAAATGGTCAAGAATAAACTCAACACTAGACAAGTCCAGACAGGGATCAGGAATTTCTGAGACTTGTATTATTAAACTAATACAGAACTTGTGGCTTCTCATTAGCATGATAAACACATATTTCCCTGGTTTATGGGGTACAGGGCATTAGTTTATATATACTTAGCAGCAATATATTCTTTGGAAACATACAACCCATAAGAATAAATCAATCTTCCTAAACCAAGTCAGAATTAACAGAAATTAGCAAAATCACACAGACAAAGCTATCAAATCATATTTTGGACTACTGAATATTTTTTAATTGTGATCTAATTTTTTCAGAGGGATCTAAATGTTGAGAAGATTAAAACATTATTTAGGAAGATAGCACGTTCTTAGTAGATACCAACAGCAGAGAGTCATAATGAACAGGGTAGCAAGACCAATACAAACATTGAGTTGTAGAAGAGATTTTTGTGGGATTTCTAGTATCTACTATATCTAATTCACATTATTTATTCACTGGACTATATAAAGACTTGTGTTAATCTTGGGCCAAGAATTGCAAGAAAAATATATCCAAACATACAGTTTCACTGAACTGTATAATTTCTCCATTTTCTTCAATTGGTATAATTGTTCATTCGTGCTCATGTGAACAAAATCTACATCAAAAAGCAATAAATAGAAACAATTTGTGGAAATATGAAATTTAAAAAGTGAAATGACATATCCTGTTTAGTAGAAACCACATTTTTGAAGGATATGAATAGTTAGAGATAATAAGAGTGATCTGGGAGAGTACAGTGTGTCATTACCAGGAATAACGGCTGATATTAAAGACAGAAAAAATGCTATACTTGAGGAGAACTACTCAACAGTGATAGATTTAAAATTATGTATCAAATTCCCAAAGGAAATGTTCAAACTAAGTCACTTGAGACTTTTATAATTAGAGCAGGTAGTGCACAAGACAATAGTGTAGGCAATAGTCCTGTGTTTGGCCCCAGGGTTTTAAAGTAGATAAACTGACAGATCTTCTCCATGTCTAATTACTTTGATTTATGGTCAAAGAAGAATAAAAGGTGAACCAAACTCAGATGACTGATGTTTCTAATTTGGGTGCAAAAAAAGTTCTGGTTACAAAATACCTTTGCATACATAGACATATACAAATATAAATATATGTGCGTGTACATATATATACACTTATGTATGCTTGATTATATACATACACATTTCCATCTTTTTACCCTGGAATATAAAGCAGATCATCAAAACATTCATGCACAGGAAACTGTCGTAACCACGGGTAAAAACAGTAAGTACTTATAGAGACATGAGAAAACGAGTCAAAGGACATTAAAATTTCTCTTTTACCCTCTGCAGTGGCCCAAAGGAAGTTTACACATTGAAATGATTAGATGATACAGGATTGATTCTTGAGGCCTAGTGTATGCATGAAAGAGACAATATCCTATTTAGTTCATATCCACCTTGTTCCATTTAAGAATGACTGATATGCCTGAAAGTATCTAACCCAAAGGTTTTATTAGACCTTTAATGATTTTTTAAATTGTGTTATAAATTTAAGCATTCCTTAAAATGTTTATTCCCATGTCCTAACTGGACACATTTTTAGATACAGAAGTACAAAATTTATTATAATTTACATAGAACGTAACTAGAATAGAAATTATTTGACATACAGGATGGAAAATAAAGCCACACTTGCGAAAAATGCAACTGTCTTTCATTTAATATTTTGATAATAAAATGCAAATTGCGTATACAGTACTGTTACTGTACTAGTAACTGAAGATCTTGGAGGTTGCTAAACAGAAGACAGTGTTATATTTTTAAAAGCTGTAAGAATACTGTGTACAGAGTACAGTGTTGCAACTACGAAGTGGACGATGCAGGCCTATTTCTTACATATGATTGATTTGAGCATGGCTCAAATGACAGTCAGCTTTTGTGTCAACATTTTATACCATTTAACAAAAGAATAGACAATCTTCAGTGTTATTCCCTTAAACATAAATATGATATTAATTTATTTACTTATATATTTTATGAGGGGTTTTGTTTGTTTGGTGGTAGTTGTGGTTGTTTGTGGGGTTTGTTTTTACAAAAAAAAGGAAAGACTCAGGAAGTAGATGAAGAATAAAAAGAAAAGATATGGGAATAATATGGTACAGTGAAGGATATTGATAATTATCATTATTTGATTTTGAGATCCTCAGATTACTAAAATAAAGGCCTAAAAGTACGTTGCATTTCAAATCACCTCCCAAAACAACTCATAAAGATGCTGAAGTCAGATCACAGACATCACCTACTCAAAGCCAATTACTGAGAGACAAACACATTGCAAACCATGTTCTGCATCTACTAGGTACACCTAGGATGAGAAGAAAATCCTTCAAAAGTGAGGCACAGGTTTCTTTCATTGAGTGAATAGAAGGACTATAATAGTAATTGCTTAGTATTGCTTTCGAAAGACTATTCAAAATAGGTTTTGAAATTGAGGGCTTGACTTGAAATGTTTAAATTTAGACATACAGGACAAGCTCCTTCTGTGCAATTAGAGGTAATGAAATATACACAGTTTTGACTTCAAATGGATCGACGTATCTCTAAATGATGAAGCTGTGACCTTAAAGATGTTCATCTGATGTAAGGCCTGAATTAACACGTCCAAGTGACTGGAATTGTATTTATTTTCTATAATGTAACCAGTAAGGCATATGGCAGGGATGCCTTCAAGTAAATGGATAAGCCAATAAATCCTATATTTGAAAACACAGCTGACACAATAAAGCTGGAAACTTTGAAGGGTTTCACTGGTGTCCAAGTCCTTCAAGATACCATGAAATAAGTGTGTCAGTGTAAGATGTGATTCTCCCTCATTAACTTCTATTTTGCCTCATATATGTTATATGAATATTTTTTTTCTTGAGTACACATATGAATGTTTAAAAAATTTTCTGGATCCTAAAAGAAGACTAAAGAAACACTTTTCATGCAACCTATGGAACCTGGAAACTCACATATATGGTTGCTGAGGCCAAGAATGAAAGACTGATTAAACACATATCAAGTCTGAATATAAATATTCAACATAATTACAACTAATAACAAGAATGTAGGGAAGAGATTGCATCTTATTCAGACAGTATGATATTCCTTGGCTATGGAGAACATGAACTGGTTTATTGCTCTGGCAAAGCTGGGAAGTCCTAATGCCTCTGCCAAATACTGGAAGAAATTGAATTTTGGACACATGTAGTTTGTGGCCCATAAGATTTAGTAGGAAATTCAGAAACCTTTTTACTGTGAAACATTGATTTAACTAGGTTTTATCACTTTGGAAAGAGTGAATAATAAAAAGAATTTCAGTTCTATCTTTAGTTTAATTATCCTCATAATATTTGATGTGACCGAGCAACTTGGTTGGTACTCTGAGAATTACGTGATTAGAGAGATTAATGAAAAGGAAAATCTTCTTGATGAATACTTGATGGTTCTTAATTCAACTTGTTAATTAGTTTAGTAGTATTTGATTTGGGGGTCCAATTTAATCTACTGCAGCTTTAGTTTCCAGGGCTGCCGAAATGTACTTCACATGCCAGAACACATTCCACTTTTGAAAGCATGCACTGAAAGAATCACATTCACTGTCTTCATGGAATATCAAACATGAAGAAATTAGAGAGCATGGTATTTAGCAAGCTTGTATTTTTTTCATAGTGAATATATTTTTAGATCTATTTTTTGTGAGACACAATACATAGAAATTATCAATGCAATCCTCTGAGCTCCCTTTTATTAATCAGAAACTAGGATAGAAGTGAAATCCTCTTGTCCACCTACCAAATCCAGAGCTCATTTGCTTATGCTCATACCTCCATCATTCTGTGTCTTATCAAAGCTCATGTTATTGGACAAGCAATAGGACAAAGGGTAATGGCTTTAAAATAGAAAAGGATAGATTTATGTTGGATAGCAGGAAAAAATTCTTCAATATCAGAGTGCTATTGATCACTGGATCAATGAAGCCTTCTTGCTCCAGCTCCAGGCGTCATTGAGCTCTCTGACTCTCATCCTGCTAGGGGAATTCAACCACCCTGACATCTGTTGGAAATGCAGCATGGCAAGTTGTAGGCAATCCAAGAGAGTCCCAGAGTGCCTTGATGACAACTTCCTGAGACAGGAAATAGACAGCCGTATGTAAGGGGAAGCAATATTAGACCTGATGGTCACCATTGTAAGTGAGCTCATCATGGATGTCAAAATTGGAGGCAGCTTGAGCTGCAGTGATCATGTACTGGTGTGGTTCACTGTCCTAAGGTATATGAACCAAATGATAACTGTACTCAGGACCCTGAGTTTCAAGACGACTTCCAGCTCTTCAAGGAGTTTGTCAATAGGAGCCCCTGGGAAATGGCTCTCAAGGACAAAGGGGCGGAACAGACCTGGCAGATTTTAAGGATGCTTTCAACAAAGAGCACAAGAGCTCTTGATCTCCAGGTGTAAGAAACTGGGCAACAAACTCAAGGGAACGGCATATTGGAGTTGAGACCTGCTGGTCAAACTAAAAGGCAAGATGGAACTACACAGGCAGTTTAATCATGGACAGGTATCCTGGGAAAAGTACAGGGATGTTGCCTGGTTGTGTAGGGATGAGGTCAGGAAGGCCAATCTGTGGCTGGAGCTGAATTTGGCAAGGGATGCCAAGGAGAACAAAAAAAAGCTTCTATGGGTATATAAACCAGAAAGGGAAGGTGAAAGAAAGAGTACACACACACACGATGAGCCACAATGGAGAACTGGTGACAACAGATGAGGGAAAGGCTGATGTTCTAAACAAAATTTTTGCCTCAGTCTTCACTGGCGATGTCTCCTTTCACCACTCTGAAGTCAGGTGTAGTCCCTTGCAGCTAGAAGAGAGGAAACATCACAGCCATTTTTAAAAAGGGTGGAAGACGAACCCTGGAAACTACTGACCTGTCAGCCTCACCTCTGTGCCTAGGTTTGTTCAGCATGGAGAAGGCTCCAGAGGGACCTTATAGTGGTATTCTAGTACCTGAAAGGTGCCTATAAGAAAGCTGGGGAAGAACTGTTCACAGGGGCATGTAGCAGTAGGTTTTAATCTAGAAAAGAGTAGATTTAGGTTGAAAATTAGGAAACGAATCATCAATATGAGGGTGGTGGGTGACTGGAACAGGTTGCCCAGAGAGGTAGTGGAGGCCCCATCCCTGGAGATATTCAAGGTCAGGCTTGATAGGGTTCTGAGCAACCGGACCTAGTGAAGATGTCCCTGCTTACTGCAGGGGGTGTGGACTAGATGACCTTTAAAGATCCATTCCAATGTAACACATTCTATGCTTCTATGATTCTATGATAGTTGCATAGAAACTATTTGCTAAGACATAGAATACAGGTGTTTGTAGATACAGATTGTTAAGGTATCCATAGAGCTGTTACCAAGGACTTATTGAATTATTAGGTTACTGTTTCTTATGTTTGTATTACGAAACCAAGGACACCACTATAGACACCAGTTATGCTGCTAGGAAACCCCTTACTCTAATCAGTAGAATTAAATAAAATTGTACAAGGACAGTTTTAGTTAAAGAATATTGATAAGAACATAAAAAAACTGTAAAACGAAACCTTTTAATGGTTAACATTAAGAATGAGTATTGTAAGAATAAACAAATGAGTTAGTTTGATGTGTAATTAGTTTGACTTGTAACCAAAGGAATCGGTGGTGAAATAACTGACCGTTGCAATAAACAGTGCTGCTGCACTTCTTGATAACGGCATAAGAAATATTAAACATGCAGGTGGGTCTGGGCAGGTGAACTACATGGGTGCGTGACCACTGATGACCACCAGAGACCTTTGAGGACCACCATCTCTAGTCACTGAGAATGTGAGATAGGGAGCAGAATATGCAGATAACTTCCAAGAAGCCATTATGATAAGACAGCCTTTTCCAAGATATATAATGAATGTGTAGATCTTTATTCCATATAACCTGTATGCTTTTGACTGTGATGTACCTGAGGGTAGGGAGGCTCTTCAGAGAGATCTGAACAGACTGGACCGATGGGCTGAGACCAACGGGATGAAGTTTAACATGGCCAAGTGTAGAGTGCTGCACATGGGACATAACAACCCCATGCAGTGCTACAGGCTTGGGGGAGACTGGCTGGAGAGCTGTCAGGCAGAGAAGGACCTGGGGGTGTTGGTTGACTGCAGGCTGAATATGAGTCAGCAGTGTGCCCGGGCAGCCAAGGAGGCCAATGGCATCTTAGCTTGTATCAAGAACAGTGTGGCCAGTAGGTATAGGAGGGTGATTTTGCCCCTGTACTCTGCATTGGTGAGGCCACACCTCGAGTACTGTGTGCAGTTCTGGGCTCCTCACCATAAGAAGGACATTGAGGTCCTTGAGCAAGTGCAGAGAAGGGCAACCAGGCTGGTGAAGGGGCTGGAGGGCAAATCCTATGAGAAGCAGCTGAGGGAGCTGTGGATGCTTAGTCTGGAGAAGAGGAGGCTGAGGGGAGAACTTATCACCACCTATAACTACCTGAAGGGAGGTTGTAGAGAGGTGGGTGATGGTCTCTTCAGCCAGGTGACAGGAGATGGGACAAGGGGAAATGGCATGAAGCTGTGCCAGGGCAGGTTTAGATTGGACATTATAAAAAAATTTTTTACTGGAACAGGCTGCCCAGGGAGGTGATTGAGTCACCTTCCCCGGATGTGTTCAAAAAAAAGGGTAGATGAGGTGCTTAAGGATATGGTTTAGCTTAGGATGGGAATGGTTGGACTTGATGATCTTCAAAGGTCTTTTCCAACCTTGTGATTCTGTGATTCTGTATGCCTGTTATGTGGAGCTATCCCCCATGCATCTAGTGGTGTAAGAAAGAATGCCTGCCTTTAACACTACATTGGTGTTATAAGGTTTATTCCTGGTTTTCGCTAACACTGACATTAAATGAAGATTGTAGGGCTTCCTGCATTCATTTGTCAAGTGTCAGACTAAACCACATAATTGTAACACATACACTGTCAGTGCAAGTGGAAATGTAGTAAAATAAGAATTTGAATATGTTTTCTGAAGCGTACTACTTCGTTAATATTTGAAAGTTCCCCAAATTTAATCTTTTTTATTTATGTCTCTGATTAACAACTTTGACCTTAATAATGAAGGGAGAGGGTTTCTAATAAGACACCCATGGGACTGTCTGCAGAATAACACTTGAGTAAAGGTGGCTGTGTTATCAAGCAAAATGTCTAAAGTCAGAGTGCTATCTCAATCCACGACAGTATTTGCATAATGAAATATTACTTACTCAGAACAAGAGAAGCAGAATCAAGCTCTATCCAACACTCTGGACAAATGCTTTCCCAGCTGACATAGATGTGCCAGTGGAAGCGATTACTTCCACTTCTTCATTATTTCCATGAGAACAGTAAGTGTCTTTCATTCGCTTCAGGCAAAAATCAGCCAGGTTTCCCTAAACAGTACATGATGGTGGCTCCAGCTTGTCTGACTGCTCTTGCCTGAAGCATATTACAGGGTATACATATGAACTAAGCTCATGACAGACCAGTGGTGGCAATATTTTCCATCAGGGCATTGGGCCTGTGTGACTTACTGCCATGGTTTTGTCTAGAAGAAACCATCCTTGGCATTAGTACTAGGTTGTAAGTTAATATGCTAACTATTTCTTTATCTGGAAATGTGAAAAGCTGTTTTGTGGGTTTTGGTTTTTTTTTTTCCATAAACTTCTCCTGATTGTGTACAAGGATCTGCTTGCTATTCCATAATTTTATTTGTTTATTACTGCAAATTTTGAAGAAAAATACTATCAGATTAATTTTGATTTTGAGCCTTCTTCTGGAATTATTCCACATTGTAAAAAGTGAAAAAAGAAAAAGTCTTAAAGAGTCTCTTATATCTTTCTGGTTCACCTCACTTAACTCCTAAACCTCAAGTGTGTTAGTATCAAGAAAAGTATTTTTTAAAGTTGTAAATTGACTTCTGATGTTATCACTTGGCTAAATTCCCATGCTGATATCACTGTATGAAAATCAATTCATCTGTGTCATCTTGGATTCCTTTGTAATTTACTTTCTAAGATTAGATATTGCTTCCAAAATGTCTAATCCCAAGATTGTTTTAATGATTCTTTGCTTATCTATTTGTAACATGGGCAAATTTTGTCAAATGGTTTGCTATCTCTAGATGAAAAAAATTATGGTTTGGGTTTTTTTCTTTTTCTTTCTAAAAGAACATGTGAAGGCAAATAGCAAAGGTCTTTGACAGATGTACTCAAAAGAGCTTGGAGAATGAATTCAGAAGGTGTCTTAAAGCCTGTAGGTTAGTCTGTTGTTTTGTGAAATAATCAATACCAGTTTATAGCTGAAGGAACTCTAATAATTTTTCAAGAGAAAGTAGCAGGAAAGGATGTGAGATACTGGGGGGTGGTATAAGAGACACAAAAGATTGTTTCAGTACAGAGAAAATCCAAGCTGAGAGAGGGGTAAATGCACCTCTAAGCACCACCGCTGAGCTCACTTGGACCTGTAAAACACAGGTCTATTTTAAGTGCAGTGTAAATAGCACTAGTCTTAGGAGTTGCAGCAGTATTCCTTGCTGCACAGGGGAGTTACATATTATTACCAGCACGAAGATTTGCATACATAGTCAGATCCTCAGGCAAAAATATTATACAGATTGAGACTACCAAATTGACATATTTGATTTGTTTTTAGCTATTTCTGTGAAAAATGTGAATACTTGGAAGTTCCTATTGACTGTTGTAATTTTTTAGCCAGAAAAAAACCCCAACCCACAAACCAAAACAAACCCAAAAAACCCCCACAAAAAACCCACCAAAAATACCCATCCAACAAACCTGAACAGGATGATGCCATGGTTTTGGCTAGGATAGAGTTAATTCTTTTACTAGTAGCTGGTTTAGTGTTGTGTTTTGGGTTTAGGATGGGAATATTGTTGATTACATGCTGAGGTTTTGTTTGTTGATAGTAATGTTTATACTAAGTCAAGGAATTGGCAGCTTCCTTTGCTTTGCTATTGAGAAGGTGCATAAGTAGCTGGAGGGAGCACAGCCAGGACAGCTGAGCCAAACTGACCAAAGGGGTATTCCATATCGTGGGACAGCTCGCTCAGTATGTAAACTGAGGGAGTCGGCTGGGGTGCACTTCTCACTCAGGAACTAGCATTGAGCATCAGATATCAGGTGGTGAGCTACTGTGCATCATTTATTTTGTATATTTTATTGTAGTGGTCCTAGTAGTAATACTAATAGTAGTTATTATTGCTATAGTCATTGTTCTCTTCCTTTACTGTCCTAAGAAACTGTCTTTATCTCAATCCACATGTTGCACTTTTTTTTTTTCCAATTCTCTCCCCCATCCCACCAGGGTGGGGGAGTGAGCAAGCAGTTGTATTGTGCTTAACTGGTGGCTGAGTTTAAACCACAACAGATGAAAAGCTGAAAAAGTAAAAAATGTCTATTTTCAACAGAGTGATTACTTCTTTTGAAATGTATTTCTGCAGTAACTTTCCTCTGATAGAAACAAAACACAATACAATACAACATACTGTTTCAATCAAAAATGATGTTTGAACCAGAAAGAAGTGTCTCCATTTCTTGTTGTTGTTATAATGAGAAAAATTCAGTTTGGCTTGTCCCAAATATTGTTCTTTTCAGCATTTTGGTTAGCCAAAATTTGCAAAATATTAACTGTGGAGCTGTGATGTGGGGTCTCTGCCTCACAGTTTACCTCAACTCCTGGATTCTCTTCTGCACTTGGTAAAGAACATGGTAAAACACATAGTAGAGATACGCTGTGTGTTTGTCTCCCAACTATTTGGGACTGAGCTCATCATGAGATGAAAACTTCAGAATAACTATGTCCAGGAAAGGTGACTCAGAGAAAAGTAAACTTGAATCAAAGACCTAATTATTATCTAAAATTGAAATGTAAGCAGGTTTCTAGAAGTCCTTGTCAGCTGAGATAAAACACATAGCTTTGATTCAGAAGAAGATAAGACAGCAATGCAGGGAGCTCCAGAGCAGTGAAATGATATGATCTGAGCACTGACAAAGGAAAATTATTTTAGTGACAGTTGCTGGATGAAGTTGAGGGGTGCAATAACAGAAACAAAAGGTTATAAAGTAAGTGGCTGCAGTAGTCAAGGTAACAAAATTCGACATGCCCAGCAATTTACTTGTCATACTGAAGCATTGTATTTACCCATAAAAGAGGAAAAAAAAAGAAGATAAAAAAATAAAATAAAAAGGGAGTGAGAAAAAATCGTAACATAATCACTCATAGGAATATTCAGTCTGTACATGTCTGCTTAATTACTGATAAAAGCTTCAGAGTTGGTAAAAACCTGGTCAGTCTTATAAAAATCTTTTTATTCAGTGCTTGGTGAACTATTTCTAAAAGCCTGAATGCTACGAGAATTAATGATTCTTGAAAGAACTGGTTTGTATCTCATTTGATAGACAGAAAATCTATTCTCACTAGGAACTTGCATCCAGATAATCTTCTGTCACAGCTATTAGAAGATTGCCTCAAATTCTCTCCTAGAAATACTCCTGTGCTATACCTCAGCACTTTACAGGCAGCTAACCAGAAGGATAGACAAAATAACCTTCATAAATGATAGTGAATCCTTTTCATACCTTTTCTTAAATTTCCCTTCCCAATGAGAAAACTGTAAACCAAATACAAATCTTAAATCAGCTAGGTGTGACATTCGATGTTCTAAAAGCAGACCTACAGTGGATGCCTTCCTAATTAGTAGTAATTGATAACTACAGTACACAACTTTTCAATATTCCCAAAAGAATGAGCTGTGAACAAAGGCAATGGTCTTAAAAACAAATATGAAACTAAGACACTGAGGGAGCCCAGAAAATTCCTTATCTACTGGGGCATAGTATTACTGTTTGCGGTTGTCTTGAGTCATTGACTGCCTAAACAAAGTCCTGAAGGCTTTAGGGTTCAGATCCTCCAATAATTTTCTGCAGAGTAATTTCAGAACATTTATAGACAAGAAAAGAATAAAGAAACATTTTAAAGCATATGTGACTGATGATATAAATATTGTTTCAGTATTATTGACCAACAAGAGACTTACACAATAAAGAATTTCTTTCTAGCTGCTAATCTAAACCATTTTTGAAGCAATGTTTTACTTTTTCTTGAATATGCACCAAAGATACTTGTTGATACTTCATTTCTTTTTGGGAGAGGAATCATTATCCTGCTATCTCAGCTTATAAAAAGCCTTCTCCATTTCAACATATTGTTTCAGAGAAATAGGATTTCTTTCTGCACTTACCACATGTTGGTCCAATGTTCAATGCCATTTTCAAACTTCTCCTGAGACAAAAGAGAGTTCTTGGAACTTTGAGTTCTTGCACCACCCCAAAATACTTTCTCTGCTACAGAAAAGAAAAGGCATATGTACCTTTGTGCCAGATGTTTATTATTAGCCCTAAACTCTTTGTGACTCTGCAGCTCCTTCCCTGTCTTCTCTTTATTTTACCTATTGTATTTCCATTGCTGTAACCTCTTATTGAAGTGAAATAATAATATTATTATTGTATTATCTATTATTCCTATTGTCATATTTTAATAATACATTACTGGCATTTTATTTCTTTATAATGAGGTCTGCTTGGCCACATATGGAAAATCCAGTAAGGTATAACATGTGTCCAGGGAAAAAAACACCAGTGCAAAGCACCAAAATTTTCCAAGGAAGTAGAATAGCCAAGTATCAGGAGATT
This sequence comes from Gallinula chloropus, assembly GCF_964237585.1. Lineage (NCBI taxonomy): Eukaryota > Metazoa > Chordata > Aves > Gruiformes > Rallidae > Gallinula > Gallinula chloropus. Next base: position 201,663,585 of record NC_140085.1, read on the forward strand.
GTTAATGACTGCAAAAAATTGATTGTAGAAAATTTATTGGTAGAAAATTGTGCAGACCATTCAAGAATGTGAAAATGACGTCCTCAAAGATGAGAGACAGCTGTACTTGTGGAGTAACAGTAATGTTCAACTTTTACAGAAGCCAGAGGTGGTACCCTACTGTGTCATGCCAGGTCTCCTCTGCATCCTCCAAAGAGACACATGCAAACACAATGCCTCAGTCCACCCTGGTCAGGGTGAACATCAGTAATCCCTGGAGGTCTTGTTCCATATTCTAGTTTCAGTAAGTATGTCAGTTCGCTGTATGTGTGTTTTGGTGTATGGGCCAGGTTATTGAAGCTTCTGACTGAACACTGCTTAAACCCAGCACAGAGGTGGGTTAAGCATTAAACATTTCAGAGTGATCAGAAATGAAACAGACAAGAACATAAATAAAGATTTCATTATGGGAGTCCTTTTCTGGAAACATTATCTATGATACGCAATCATAGAATCCTAGAATGCTTTTGGTTGGAAGGTACTTCAAAGATCCTTTACTTCCAACCCCCTGCCATGGGCAGGGACACCTTTCACAGGCTGCCCAAAGCACCATCCAATAAGTCCTTGAACACAGCTAAGGAGGGAGCTCCCACAACCTTTCTGGGCAAGCTGTTCCAGTTCCTCACCATCCTCATAGTAAAGAATTTCTTCCTAACTGCTAATCTAAACCTACCCTCTTACAGATTGAAGCCATTACCCCTTGTCCTATCACTACTCTCCTTGGTGAGCAGTCCCTCTCCCACTTTCCTGTGTGACCCCTTTAAGTATTGGTATGCCTTTATTAGGTCTCCCCCAAGCCTTCTCTTCTCCAGACTGAACAAGCCCAACTCTCTCAGCCTGTAGTGTTCGTAGGAGAGGTGGTCCAGCCCCTGTTCATTTGCACGGGCTCCTCCGGACTTGCTCTAACAACTTCATGTCTTTCTTGTCCTGAGGAACCCAGGGCTGGACTCAGTAGTCCAGGAGAGCTCTCATGAGGAGAAGTCTCACATTTTCCCTCAACATCCTTTTCTCATTGATGTACCTGCAAAAACTTGTTGCCCTTGACACCCCTGGCCAGATTTAGTTCTATCAGGGCTTTAGCTTTTCTAACCTGATACCTGGTTGCTCAGACAGTTTTCCTGTATTCCTGCCAGGCTACCTGCCCTTTCTTCCATCCTCAGTGCCTTTCTTTTTTTCTTTGAATTTGCCCAGGAGGGGGTGAGTCTTCTTAAGAAGGTCACAGGAGAACCATTTAGTTCATGAAATAGGTTTCTTTTGGAAAGCTTTGGTAATAGCAGATATGGCTGGTCCAACAGAACACATTAAACCTAGTCTGACCTACATGCCTTTAACTGTATATAATTGGACCTTTCCACTAACTGCATGACCTACTGATCTTTTCCTACTACATTACCTGCTAATGCAGACATATTGTATAATGAAGCATTCTTTACAGCAGGACTATGACTAAGGAATAACGTGTGGGTTGTTGTAATTATTTCAATCTAATTATTTCCATTTTCTTGTAAAGATACATATGCAGAATGATCAGTTTCACCTTTGATTATCATTCCTTTTAGTTTTAATTCTATTGCTCCAACTCCCATGTAAACAGACAAGATTTGGATTGTAAATGTTATTAGTAAATCCCTCTGAACAAGAATTGTTTATACCGGTACATAGATTTTTGTCTTGCCATCTCACTGTCCCACTATTCACACAGTACATACTTTGGCATTCTCCTGTTACTATATATTTTCCATACTTCCTTTCTTTCCCCTGCTTTTTTTTTCTGAAACTTCTTTCATCATTACTAAAGAGAATCGTGTTCATACTGTTGAAGAAAACTTATTATTTTTTTAAAATAACAATAGAAATAACGAAAACATTATTCTCATAGAATCTTGTATTAAGAATGGAAACATTCCCTGACTGGATAGTGTAATTGCAACCACCAAATTCAGCATTCAGTGGAGAAATTTAACGACAAAAATGCCATTAACAAGATGTTTAGTGCATGCAATATGATTGAAATCAACAGACACACAGAGAAAATGCTTACCTGTAAGAGAATAGAATAAGAAACTATGTGCTTTCTTTACATTGTATAGGTGAGAATCCTTTGTGTCACTACAGCAAATTTATGAGCATTAATTCACTTCCTGGAATTTTAAAACTACTTAATTTAAAAAAGAAAAATTAACCAAAAAAATCCCAACAAACAACAAAAAAACACCCCAAACCTAACAATACTTTATACCTGAACATATGCAAGCCATAAAGACATACTATAAGATACAGAGTTATAACAGTGTTAACAAAACCAGTTTTCACTAATATGTCCAGCAAAACAAATTGAAATTACTTTAGAAGAAAGGAAATACTCATTAAAATCTTGCCCTCATCCAAGCTGTGATATTCTAAAGCAGAGGCCAAGAAATTGTGCATATACTGCGCTGCAAATGTAGCAGGACAAACCAGAAATCGTGCAGACCTGTGCCACGGATGAGCACTCTTGTTTCAGATGTCACCATGTAGAAGAAAATACAAATGGTCCAGTCATGTCAAGAGATCTAAGACTGCAAAACTATTCTTGGTGTTCAGTGGGCATTAGTTCAAAATGTCTTGTACCCACCATAGTAGTTTTCAGACAGTGAGTATACTGTGTCTGTGAATCAATATGTGATTTCTGGATCTGGAGCTTTTTATTTAAATTTGCTCAGGAAATCAGTTTCTAGTGATTACATGAAGGACAGTGACAGGTGTTCCTGAGAGATAATGTATTCAGATAGAATTTTAGAGGACCGTGTTCAAATTCTCTACTTCAGACCAGGCAAAAAGTAATTTAGATGGGCAAATAACAGCATATTTAAAAATATTGAATAGCTCTAAAAGAAAAAAAAAATCATTAATATATGCATTATCTAAGAGCAACTGAGCTACTAATGTTCTTAATGTGGAATTAAAGGTGAATTTTATAACTTTTCCTCAAAGTTTAGGAAAAAATTATTACTCATCAAGCACTTCTGAAATACCACAAAGTCAGCTTGCAAAGGTGATCCAATTTCATAAGGTGCTGGAATAAGCCTATTAGGTAGTGTCATCAGCATATATATGACATCTGGCATCCAGATTGGAACAGCTTCTGCTACTATCACCACTATAAAATATAGGTGTATGGAGGAGGAGGGAAAAGGTAACAGGCCCAAAATAAGTCCCAAATAAGTTATTTTCTAATTTGCATGCTAAATAAGTTGAAGTTGATTTGATATTGTAATGGACAATCTACATAGTAACTCTTCCAACCACTGAACATCCATTAATAGTTGGTGTAAACGAACTGGGGTCCATAATGCCTTTTTGGAAAATCTGAAAGGATCATTCCAGTATTTACGCAGACCTAATAAGAGATGGTTCTGAAAAAATTGAATGAAATCCAACCAACTCTTTTATAAATACCTGGATCTTGACTTTTCTCACCTGGCTCATCATTAGCTTGAATAATACTAGGCTTAAAAAACTGGTAATTTCATCTCAAGTCACAACCTGTGATGCTGGGCTCTGTGAGCCAATGTACGTTAAAGTGTCTCCAGCAGTGAACAGATAGCTGGTGAAACTCAAGTGTGGAACTGTTGGAGAAAGACATTGAGAGATTGAGGGCTGTAGAGCAGCTGGCTCTTAAAGATACGCATCTGAAGAGGAAGAAAATAAAATATACCAGATGGCGGTGGAGGCTCCACAGCAAGAGAGACAGAAAAAGAATTTTGATGAGATGAGGGTTTATCACTGCTCAGTTCTCTCTGTGACTGAAATAGAAACAGTGTTTGTTAGCAGACAAAATTCAAGATGCATAAACTCAGATTTTATGCAATCCGTAACTTTTTATAGGAAACGTTAGCTGTTGCAGGCCCACATTTATTTTCAGTATAGCTAATACACACTAGGCTCCAGCTCTGCAAAGTAAGGCCTATGGCTGTATTTAAAAAGAATATTCAGTTTTATCTGCATTTTCATCTTTGTCTTGGTGATAGGTCTCCAAACCGCTATCAGGGACCTGCACTCAGTGTTCTTAAGTATCATATTCTGCAGGGCATGGTGCAGCACTGTGCTGGATCACATTGCAATCCTGTGAAATACACCCCTCTAACAAAGAAGACACGTATGGAAGGAAATAACTTCGAATTTGAAGTTCAGCAACAAGATCTTTACAAGTTTTGGTTTCAGCATAAGCAGAAAACAACTTGAGAGCAAATCAATTGAAGAAAGGAGTAAAAGTCTCTAAGCTGGTACCGACTTTTCAGATAGGTATGGTAAACTGGCAATTTTGCTGTATGGTAAACAGGCTATTATTGTAAAAAAATAATATTTTGGAGGTGGATTTCTATAAAGACATCACAAAGGTACTCAGGGTTTTCAACTTCATGTGTAAATCTTTTTAATAGTAGTTGAACACCCTGCCTCACTTCAGCCATTAGCAAAACTCCTATTTCACTGCAGAGAAACTACATTTCAACTTGGATATAAAATACTTCCTTAATTATCCATAATTTTACTTGGTAATCGAGCTCCATGTTTCTAAATCAATCTAACATGTTTTCAATTAACACCTTTTCAGTTACATAAAAACACTGTCAATTGAATAATCAGCAGTTTTGTTCTTTATTTTTGCAATGAAAGCAGACCTTCTAAAAGTAAGTGTTATGTTTCTCAGCCAGTAATAGTCATAAAGACTTCATTTGCTTGACAGCAATTAACTTTTTAAATTAAAAAATTGTAAGTTAGAGATAATTCAACCATTTTCCTTCCTCATAATCTTCTAGAAGGTGTACACTTATGACCACAACATTGTCCAAAACCTACTTGAAAAATATAACCACTCTAGGGTGATAGGATCAGTAAAATTCTTATCTGGTCGATAATGCATCAGAAAAATCCATGCCAAATGCTTTTGAGTCAAAACATTAAAAAACTGTCAGCATTTCTGGTTGTTATTGTTCTAATTCTTTTTTTAAAGAGAGCCTGGCTCCGTAAAAGATATTGTAAAAGAGCCAGATCCATATGGTTGGATTTTTTTGAAGACAGTTCTTGAAGAACAATATACTCAGAAACACAAGCTGCTTTATAGGTTTTAGAAATGTTTTAATTTGAAGAAATGTTATATAATTCAATGCCAGTTCCAAATGTGGCAGATATGCAAAAGTATTAAGGTTTGTATCTGCATATTTTGTGCATTTATTTCAACTTTGGAAATACCACCTGCCAGTCTTGATCTTTTTAACCCTTACAGAGTGCAAAAAGTGCAGGTTTTGAAATTTTTGCTTTGTAATTTTAATCCATCCCTCCTTATTGTAGTCTAAAACAACCTGTATCTTCTCCTAATCAGAAAAGATTAGCCCTTTGAGGTTCCTAGAAGCCTTACAAACATCAATGAGAAAGACTTAATTTGGTTTATGAGACATCATAATGGAGGATGAACAAATTTTGAATTCCACATGTTTAAGAACTGTTATTTCAACCATTTTTCTTCGAGAAATGTCAAAATAAAAATGCAGTTTTCTATTATTTTGAAGTTAGAATGCCATTTCATTTCAATTTGCAGTCAAAAAAGGCCCTTCAGGGTTTTTTTGCCTGACCTTAAAAGTTTTTGACTCTAAGCTATGTTAGACTGTCTGAGTGTCCTCAGAATGGAAACCATCAGTTCAATACACCTATACCCACCAGATTTTTTTCCCCAATAGATTTCAGAGGTATCTTAATGATTATCACAGTTTCTTCCCTTTTAGACACTTTCCATAAGAGGTAGCAAACTACAAAGTTGTCTACTGGCACAGGGGAGTGAAGGAATTCTAGATGTTAGAAGGAGCACCTGCTGTTTAAGGACAAATACATCTTTCTGAAATGATGCAGATTCTCCAAACCATGTTTTCAAGACTTTTCCCTCATGTTTCCATTTTAAAATTTATACATTTAAATTCAAATTTCCAAATTTCCAATGTGTCCTGATTTTTGCTGGGATAGTTAATTTTCTTTCTAGCAGCTGGTGTAGTGCTGTGTTTGGGATTTAGGATGAAAGCAATGTTGTTAACACACTGACATTCTGGTTCCTGTCAAGTAGTCAAGGACTTTTCAGCTTCTCATGTTGCCCTGCTAAAGGGAAGGTGGGGGCAACCAGGAAGCTGAGAGTGGGACACAGCCAGGACAGCTATCCTAAACGGGCCAAAGGGGTATTCCGTACCAGGAGGTGGGGCAGTTCAGGAACTTGCTGAGCATTAGCTTCAGATTGTAATATTTATCACTAGTTTTGTTTATTGTTGTTGTTGTTATTGTTGTTTTATGTCTTAATAAACTGTCTTTATCTCAGCCCATGAGGTTTTTGGGGTTTTTTTCCATTTTCAATTCTCTTCTCCATCACACTGTGTGAGTAAACAGATGCTGTTGTTTTAGCTTCTGGTCAGATGAAACCTTGATACAATAAAAAACCCCAATGTTTTTCAGGAGTGGACATTATTATTTTGATCTTGTCAGTTTATCTGTGAATCCAACTGAAAGAAAACTGAAAATAAATTATTTCAAGGACAGCCTATGAGCAGTTTCTGTAATGGACTTTAACATATTCTTACAGTGGGAATCTTGGAATTGAATTACTATTAAAGGTTAAATCCTTCTGGACACAAAGCTGAGCCATATCAAGCCAGAAATAAGCTATCTTTGTATCCTTTAACATGTTTTTCTAAGGCTACAATTTTTATATGATCATACTATCTGTATCTCTCAGTCCTCCTCTAATACCACTGAAATTGTCAACCAGGTTTCAAGTGAATTGAAAGCAACAGATGAGGTCTTAAAAGAGGAAAAATTTCTTCAGGTTTCATGAATATCATTAGTAAGAGATTGTCATTTCTTCAATCATTACTACCTGATAAAGGGAGAAAAGAAGTTCTGACTTATCCCCTACCTGTTCCAGGAGGTAGCAACCACCTGACCAATCTAAGAGTACACTTATGTGAACCTTTAAATCAGTCAAAGCACATGCTGTGTCTGACACAGAAAAATAAACAGGAGATTTGAGAAAGCAACAAGTGGTTTGAGTATGGAGACATAGAAGGGAGCTGGGAATAGGAGAATAGGGATGGACAAAGAGAGAGAAAGAATTAGTCACAGGATACTGGAAACTATTCTCTGGAGAATTACGTGCCATTAATTCAAGTTTTCTCAGAAGCAAAATTACTGTAATTTTTTCTGTGTTTGCAAGTCTTAATTGTCATTACAAAATTGTTTGTTATTTCGTTGTTTCTCTATATGCCTTTTTTCATATGCATTTATTATTGCAGTGACAAACATGTCAGCTAATTACAAAGGTTTTTTTATTATTATTTAAAAAAAGTTAAAAGGTTTTAAGGACAAAAAAACCCCAAGAAACAACACCGTAGCAAGTCAAATGTCTGTTTCTCAGTTTCTGTATAGAAGATGAAAATGGAGGGAAAGAGAGAAAAAAATGCATCTAGTTTTTTACACTACACAAATGTATCTCTAAATCACTTCATCTTATTAAGTGCCTTGTTATCCTCATTTCCCCCCCGTAACAAATCGGTGTCATGGCACCCCTGGTGCAAACCAGCTCCAAATCAAAGACTGACTGCTGAGCTGTGAACGCTGGACTTTCATGAACAAAGCAGGGGTCTCTTTTCTTTCCTTCCAAAGGGAAAAGGGATAGTGTTCATTTTAGCGCCCCTTTACTATTGGTTTCATCTGAGATTACGCTGCACAGCACTAAAGGCTTCTGAAAGAAACCTCAGCTGCATAGTGGAAAACATTTTTATTTAATCTTGCAACATTTCAGGGGAGAGAATCTTAGTTAATGTGAATTGGCACAGATCTGCTTTGAAAAAATGCTATATTTATTTCATAGGATGAAATCCATGGCTAGAAGGCGTTTCTCTACAGGGGATTAACATTTTCTATAAAAACTCTCATCATTTCCTTCAACAAGAGGAGAGTTGGACCAATGTTGAGTCCAAGAATTTTATATGTTTATGCATTTGGCCTTGAAAACGTCACATTAGGGCTCACATTTTCTCAGAACAAAATCAGTTTGCAGTGTCTACTCTTTCTACCTGCCACAGGATTTAGTGTTGCTGTTTATCAGTGTGGTGTATGAAGACTTTGCTCTTCTGCTGACCTCTGGGCATCTATTGTTGGCACTGGCATTAAGCTGGTGGGAGCTAGATGGATTTAGGTTCTCCTCCACCAGTAAATTTAGTTCAAAGCCCTATTCACCAGTCTGACAGCATCTGAAATGCAGCATAAAGGAATCTCAGGCACTCCAGCTAGTTAGTCACCTTCACTGGGGGCTCAACTGAAATGCCTCTATTCAAATGAACATAGATGGAGAATAAACAAGAGGAGTTAGAAATGTGTACATGAGTGCGTGGCTATGATTTCATTGTAAATATGGAGATGTGGTGGTATGGCTTCTATGACTGGAATGTTGGGGTCCTAGAATCATATAATAGTCTGGATTGGAAGGCACCCCAAGGATCATAGAACTCTAACCCCCCTGCTACAGGCAGGGACACCAACCTCCAGGCCTGGATCTACACAAGGTTGCCCAGGGCCCCATCCAACCTGTAAAGAACTTCCCCCTTAATATCTAATCTAAACCTTCCCTCCTTTCAAAAAGTTGATTCCCCTCCTGTTTATATGTTCCCTTCAGGTACTGGAAGGCTGCAATGAGGTTCCCCCACAGCCTTCTCATCTCTAGGCTGAACAAACCTCGCTCCTTTCATAGGGGATGTTCTCCAGCCCTGTAATTATCTTCATGGCCCTCCTCTGAACCCCTTCCAACAGTTCTACATCTTTCTTTTATTGGGGCCCCCAGATCTGGACACAGTAGTCTGGATGGAAGGATACATCTTCTTTAGGAACAACAGGCAGGGCAGACAATGAGACCATATCTCCCCTATGTCAATGGACAAATGAAGTGCACAGAGCTCCACCTGGGGATTTTTCAGGAGTGGGTGGGACAGTAGACACTACAATGGGGGATTGCTACAGGTCCCTGACAAAGGAGTCTGAGTGTATGAGGCCCTTAATGTTCACAAGTCCTGTCCTCATGGAGGACTTCAACCACCCCAATATCTGTTGGTGGGATAACACAGCAGGACATAAACAATCCAGGAAATTTCCAGAATGCATTAATAACTTCTCGAAATGACAAAGGAGTTGACAAGGAGATGTGCCATGCTGGACATTGTTCTCACCAAGAAGGAGTTGGTACGTGATGTGAAACTCAAGGGCAGCACCATGAGATGTTGGAGCTCAAGATCCTTTGGGCATCAAAGAGGGCACACAGAAAACTCACTACCCTGGACTTGAGGAGAGCAGACTTTGGTTTCTTCGGGGACCAGACTTTGGTTTCTTCGGGGACCTGCTTGGTAGAGTACCAAGGGACAAGGTCCAGGGTGGAAAAGAGGCCCAAGGCAGCTGGTTGGTAAAGGGTCACCTCCAGCAAGGTGGTAGTCAGTCAATAGTGCCTTATGGCTTGCAGGGATGAACAAGGAGCTCCTGGGCCAACTCAGACATAGAAAGGAAACCTACAGAGAGTGAATCAAGGACAAGTAGCCTGGGGAGAATAAAGATTAACTGTCTGAGCTAGCTATCAGACAGGCTAAGAAACCTAAAGCCCAGAGAGAATGAAATGTGGCCAGGGACATCAAGGACAGAAAGAAAAGCTGCTACAGACACATCAGTGATAAAAGACCAGGGAAAATGTTGGCTGTCTCTGAAAGGAACCTGGGATATGGAGAAGGTTGAGGTACTTAATGACATTTCTACATCAATCTTCACCAACAAGTGCTCTAGCCACACCATCCAAGTCCAAGAAAGCAAAGGCAGGGACTGCGAGAATGAGGAACCACCCATTGCAGGAGAATCACAGAATCACAGAATGGTATCAGTAGATCATTTGCATATGGTCTAGCCCAACTCTCCTGCTGAAGCAGGATCACCTAGAGTAGGTTACACAGGATTTTGTCCAGGCAGGTGTTGAGTAACCCAAGAGAGAAGAATCCATGACCTCTCTAGGCATCCTGTTCCAGTGCTCTGGCCCCCATCAAAGAAGATCAGATTCGAGGCTATCTAAGGAACTTGAAGGTGAACAAGTCCATGGGACCTGATGAGATGCATTCGCAGGTCTTGAGGGAACAACTGAATGAAGTTTCCAAGCCACTCTCCATCATATTTGAGAAGTCATGGTAGTCTTGGGAAAAAATGGATTGACTGGAAAAGAGGAAACATAAACCCCATTTTTAAAAAGGAAGAAAAGGAAGACTACCTGCTAAGTTTCTTTAATTTTTTTTCAGTAAATATATAGTCAATAAATACAGTGGGGCTGGAATAAAAATATAATCTAGTGCTCCCCTCAGTCATTTAAAGTAAATTCTAACAATTAGACATACACACTTAGGAATGTTGTGCCTTTATATGTCTTGCAAAATATAATGTTCTGTCAACTATTTTATATTCTTTTGAATGGTCATGAGTAATCTAGTAATGATGCTGCTGTTGATGATTATTATTTTGACATCCAAAACCCTAAAGATACTTCCTTTTGGATTGTACCTGTACTCTATTCAAGCTACACTGGAACTTTATTCACTAGTAGCATACTGATCAAGGTAGAAGGAAGAATAAGATTCAGCAGTGCATTCTGAGTATTGCACATATCAGAATTTTACAGGATCAGTGTGTGGGTTTAGAAACTATTTAGTGTCCCAGGTTATTGAAATCTTAACATCTTTAGAGGTCTTTCATCTCATCTGTTAGATCCTTCTTATGAACTTGTATGCATGACTCCTTTCAACCCTCTGGGTCCTATGTATTCATTTGAAAAATCTTGCCTTCAAAGGACTTTTTATGAATCCATTGCAAGAAGAGGTGCTGTATCTGGCACCATGCCACAGACAGTAGCATATCTTGCCACTAACTTTGATGTTCTTATGAATGTCCTGCTACTGTAAACAAAAGCGGTTTTCATGTTAATTGTGGTTTGCTTAAAATTCCAGCATCTTAGGGTTTGGCCTGATTTACTTTCCAAGGAACAAAATGCATACCTACATTGCTGAAGGCATCTATGACACACAGTGGTCTTTGGTCCTTAGTGAACAGAGGCAGTGATTCACACACACCACACAGAGACAGATGCCTTCAGGGCAGATAGGCCACAGCCTTATCTGGCTGTGTTATCTGACTTGGCCCTGGATCTGCTTCAAGAGCACCTTGCCCCAATTATTTTTTCCCTGTATCTGTCTCCAAAATAATGAAAGATCTGTGGTTAGTCTTACTAGGGAATTTTATTTATAGTGTGAGATTCAGGATGTGCATTGTTTGCCCCAAGGCATGGCACATGAAATTGTGCTAATTTTTAAGAGTCAGTGCCCACCAGGTAATGTTGGAGGATGCTACAGCATACAAAACCCTAACCAACTGCAGTCTTCAACCACTCTCTCCATTGAAAACAATCTCTGTAGAAAGTTCTCTTTTTAGTAACAAACGTATTTTACATCATGGGGAACTGATTGATAGAGCTCCAAAAGAACTTTTAGACAAATAATTTAACGTTTATGCAGTGTGGAAGATCAAGGGGTCAGGGCTTTGGTCTTAACTCAGAAGCTGAAATATTTGACAGGCTAGATAGACCTCAAGTTTCCTACAGGCTAGAACACTGATTTTTAGCCAGGTCTATTTGTCAGACCAATTCATGCTCTTGACTGTATTTTGGATATTCACTCCAAATACACTGAATTCATACAAAAAAGGGATTGAAACTATTCTTTGTCCATTGTAAATATTCTATTTGCTCATAAAAACTCTCTAGGGGAGCTTTTCAGCTTTTCAGCATCTTTTACTTATACCATTTTTCTTTGTAAATATCTCTGGTATCTGTGGATAAGAAGCACAGTATAAATGTTAGATATTATAATAACTATTCCCATGAAAGATGTCTGTAAAATTTGTCTCTTCAGAAAAAACCTTTTTTATTTTTTTGCTATTTCTTTGACTTCAGTCCTTATAAAAAACCCTGACTTTCATGCTTTAATAACGGCATGATATGGGATGACATGACATGGCATGATGTAACATGACATGACATGACACATGATGAAGTAATGCAAGGATGTGGTGGCAAGCCAAGATGAATAGATTTACTAGATTAATATCTTCTATGAAATATTTAATCTACCTTATAGTATTATCAATTAAAGATTGGGTAAATCTATACAATTCTTGTTCATCAATCAAGATTTCTGGTTATGTCTAGATACTGCTGATATTAACAGGCTGATGGTACCTGTTTTTTTTAATAGAATGCACGTCTTCAAAATTAAAAGAAGGAAAAATAGGTGTTAAAAATTTCTACTAACGTATATTATTTTTTGTTCATGAGTCACTCAGATATAGGAGAATTTCTAGTTTCAGTCTTCCTCTCAAGCACCTTTACATGTTTTCCTATAATCATACAGATGAAAATTCTTCTTGGCCTCTAGAGTAAGGCCTTAGCTCTTCTAGAGTGTTTCTTTTATTTCAGTTCAGTTGTAGTTTAGGAACACAAATACCAAACAAAACCACTAACTTTTTCACCCCATAAACAATGGCAGGTGTTCATCTCTATGTGTGTGGAAATTGTTAAGATAACTACTAACTAAACAATGTTATTGTCAGCTTTGTGTTATGCAAGATTTCAAATGTTTCACATATAAAATGCAAACTTATTCTAAAATATTACCCTGAGGTCTTTCTGACAGCTTTATTACTTTCTGGAGGGTCTTATATTTTTCTTGTATTTTCCTTATCCTTCCCCCCCTTCCCTCTCAAATAGGGGATTTTAAACTTGGGATCTTTTTCTATTCATAGACTAATGAGACAATATATTTTCAAACCTAAACTAATTTTATTTCCTGCCTTCTGTTTTTATTCTCTGCAATAGGGCTTTTTGGATGTATTATCTGTTCTCAGCATTATTTGAAGTTGAGTGTAATATCAGATGGGACTTTCATTATGTACCATTTTATTGTACACCCTCGCCCATTGAAGTGAATAAGTTTTGACATTCACTTCAGTGAGGACAAGGCTCCACCTAAGTTTATTAGTGAAAATTTTAAAATAGAATCTGATCAAACAAAGGACAGTACCTTGATACATTGTTATTCATCATTATTTTACAGCCTTGTAGTTAGATCCTGTCAATATGAAAGAGTAATTTTGCAAGTTGATTTTAATTAATGTTGAGAGTAAAATAATCTGCTAGCTTTGTAATAATATCACACAGCAATCAGACTTACCTAGCTAGATTTAGTACTTATAAACCTACAGTGAAGCATCTTGAACTGGCACATTTCCCTTATTCACCATCTGCAATACAAGCCTGTTTCACCAGCTATATTACGCATATCATCTGAAAGAGTAAAAGTCTTCCTGTTCTGTAAGAGTTCAAGAAGGAAGGGTTGAACAGAAGTCTTCAGGCTGACAGGGAGTAACACTGCCTCTCTTTGTCCCTCCAAAGGGGAGCAAATGAAATGCTAATGAAGAATGCTAATCTAAACCGCACACTGCGTCTCTGTACAGAATCACTCTGAAAGTGACATATCCCTCCTACGTGATGGATTGGACATCTCAGAGAACATTAAAAAATTATTAGCAAGGTTCAAAAAACAATGACTAATACAGATTTTTTAAAATGCAATGAAACAAAAATTTGTAATAGGTGCTTTGGAAAAATAGAAACAGCATAGGACAATTCTCTTAGAAACATCACTGTGTTAGTTAAAGACAAGGCGATTGCAAGTGCTCATGGATTAATTTGGTTTCCTATACACAGACAAAATATCCTAACCAGTGAGATATAGACACAAGGTTTTTTTTCAGCTGTTATACTGAAGCAACTAAATCCCATTATTTCAGTCAGAGCTAAGAATCCAAAAGCCTTTGAGGATCAGTTCCATAGCACGTTAAAAGGATTTATCTTCTAAGATGAAAACAGTCATGAACAGAACTCAGTGAGAAGAAAAAAAAAATAATGAAAACTAAGAATTATTAGGAAATGTTTAAGAAAGATTTACTGTGCTTTTTTTCTAATTGCCTACAATTCCCAATTCTTCAGCCACCTAAAGGACTTTTATTTAAAAAACTGGGCCAAGAAGGGAAGTGAAAGTAACAATTAAACAAAGTATCCCCCTCACACATTCACAATGGAAATGAATTACTTAATTTAAATAAATATATTAAGATAAAAAGTTAGAGAACACAGAAAATATAAAAGTAAAATTCCATCCATGAAAAATCTGTGGTTAACAGAGAACAGGAAAATGGAACACAGCTATTTAAGTATGAAGGACAAATAAAAAAAGTTTCAGCTCATAGAAAATGCTACACATTTTATTCATGATACAAAAAAAGAAATGCCCTATCCTTTTAATCAGAAGACCTAAATAACTGTACATCCAGAAACACTAACATGTCATTAAAGGAACTATGAATGCAGGATATATCTATGCACATATATGCTTGCAGATGCCACAAAAATGGGAGGAGTGGCTGATATACCAGAGTGTCATGTTACCATCCAGAGGGACCTCAACATGCCGAAGAAATTTAACTACAGGTATCTCATGAAGTTCAACAAAGGGAAGTGCAAAATCCTGCACCTGCAGAGGAAGAATCTGAGGCACCAACAAATGTTGGGGACTACATAGCTGGAAAGCAGTTTGACAGAAAAGGACCTGGGTTGGACACCAAGTTGAACATGAGTCAAAAATGCATCTTTGACACTTTGAAGATATTCAAAAGCTGATTGGAGATTGTCTTGGGTGGCTGGCTCTATGCAGATAAAACAAATTAACTCCAGAGGTCCCTTCCAAACTCAATCATTCCGTGATTCTTTGAGTCTGTGTTTTAAGTAGCTTGGGAAACTTTTATGTTGCAGTGATTGGCAAGAACAAAAAATCGTGCAAATATTTTATAAAGAGTAAACAGAGGTATCTATACTTTTTAACATCACGTGCATTCCAAGCAAGATACTGAAAATGTTTTAACAGTGAAGAATTAGGAAAAATACCTAATGCCTCTCAACAGTTTTATGAGGAACTGTTTCATCCTTAACAATGAAGTTTTCAAATTCACTATCATCACAGTTTCTGTAACGATTATTTTGACTTAGTCCCAGAGATAATGATTTTAAATTTTTAAAATGTAAAACTTGTGCAATGAATGATTAGAATAAAACTTATTATCTGATATATTTTCAAAAGTAAACAGAAGAAGCATGCATTGGTATTTTGCTATTGACTATCCTGTAAGCCTTGGGCTGACACTATATAATAAGTAGATAAAACTTGAAGATAATACAGTTGTGAAGTAAATTTTCCATAGCAGGGTGTTGATAAATATGAAAGTAACCTGGATAAATGTGCAAGAAAGAGGGACTTGAGGTCTGAAAAATTTTCATAGATTCAAAGAAGTAGACCATGTAGTCAAATTCCCCCTACCATGGGTAGGTACATATTTCACTAGGTCAGGTTGTTCAAATCTAAATCTACTATCTTTCAGCTTAAAATCATTATCCCTTGTTTGTCTCTACAGGCCTTAGCAAAAGACCTCTCTTTGTACTTCTTACATTTCCAGAGACTAGGCATCCACAATTTTTCTGGGCAATCAGTTCTCTGTCTTTCTTTCAGGCTCTCTTTAAATATTGAAAGGCTGCAATAAAATCTCTCTAGAGCCTTATCCCAGCTCTCATCCTGCCTTCCTATGAAAGGTGTTTCTTTGACAATTTTTTTGGCTTTCTTTTGGACCTGCTCCAGCATGACTCCCAGAAATGGGTGCATCACCCCAGGTGGGGTCTCAGGAGAGTGAAGTAGAAGGGGAGAATCAACTTCCTTGACCTGCCCTGATGATCACATTTTGATGGATCACAGGATAAGGTTGGCTTTCTGAGCTGCAAGCACACATAGTTGGCTCATGTCCAGTTTTTAATCCACCAGTATCTCCAAGTCTTTTTCTACAGTGCTGCTCTCAATCCTCTCATCCCTCAGTCCATACTGGTCTTGAAGATTTCTCTGACTTATGTGCAGGAACTTGTACTTGATCTTGTTGAACTTCATGATGTTCACACAGACCCACTCTTCAAGCCTGTCAATGATGGCAACCCTTCCCTCTACTGAACCAACTGCACCACTCAGTTTAGTGCCTGTAGACTTGGTGAGGATGCATTTAATCCCACTCTATGTCATTGATGAAAACTCTAAATAGTTTTGGTCCCAGCACCAATCATTACTGCTTTCCTTTTGGACATGGAGCCATTGACTGTAATTCTTTTGATGTGGCCATCTTGCTAATTCTTTATCCATCTAACAGCCCACCCATCAAACCTATACTTCCCTAATTTTGAGGTAGAGAATGCTTTAGGGTAAGGTCTTACAAAAGTCTGAGACGGGAGATATAGTCTATCTAGCTACTACAAGTTACTTGCTAATGGTCTTTAAACACTTTGATGAAGAATGATTATTCTTCACTTCAACACAGAAAAAACAAAACCAGCATACTATATACAGCATACTGTCACTGCTTGAGTAGCAGGGTTAAACTAGGCCTCCAGAACTGCCTTCCCACATCATCTGCTATGTGATTGTGTGTTTCTATGACATATTTCTATGGTAACTTCCATAGATTGTGAAAATAAATGCTGTATTTCTTGAACAAAGGTAGATAAGCTATGAATCTTGTCTTGGATGACGGAATTACTGCTGATTTATTTTTCTTGTATTGGGCAGATAACATATGTGTCCATCCAGCTCTAGGTTTATAATCTAAGGAACTTATTTGTCATTAAATACTATTGCTGAATATTAATAAGATCATTAACATAACATATATATAATTTTAAATCTTTAAAAAGCAATAACTAAGACTTCTAGGCACCGAGGGTGGGATTTTCATGAGGATGTGAAGGTGGGAATCATGAACTTCCTTTACAGTTAGCAGGGAAAAAAAAAGTAATGAAGTTTGGGATATTAATATCCTCATTCATTTCAGAAGTTTACTTCAGGGCAAGATGAATTACTATTTAGAGACACCTCAAGAGACTCCAGGATGTGACCAACTTACATTCTAGAATCACCTTATTATAAATCAACAGTACCAAGTGGAAGCAGTGCTCTAGTTCTCATTCCACAAACCTAAGATTCAGAGACAGCATAAGAAACTGAGTTGCTGATATCAAGGAGTGTTTTTTTTACCACTTTCATGATCATGAGTACATAGAATTAGCCAAATATCCTTAAATTGTTAACCAAAATGTAATCAGTAATTTAGGTAACAGAGCTACGTCAATTTCTTTCAGTTATAGGAGGAAAGCTATAGAGAATCTCTTGGTCCCTGTATGATACATCAATATAATCTGACAATTATTTATTATGTGTGTATATTTACATGAAAATATTCCACTGGTGAAAACTAACTTCTCTTTTTTTTTTTGAGGGAAATCATATCTTTCCTTTGCTCCTTTTGATCTCCAGGATTACCCTTTCCCTTTAGCCTAAGAGTGATGAGCTGTGTGAAAGGAAGTTTAGTTTTCAGAGTTTTGGCTTCTGGTTGCTTTCCTCTTTAAGGGTGATTATTTCTTTCTTTCATTAGATTCCCTATGTAAAAGTAATAGTCTCCCTCACTCTGGTTCTGACCTGCAGTCCTGTGCTTGCCTTAGACCACCTTTCCTGAATGGTTTCTGCTGCTAACCCTGTAGGAGTAATAGAGCTGGCTATGTAGACTGCACCATAGATGATTAAGCAGTAACTCAGAAGCAGCTGTGAACAGATGCTGAACTGGCCAGCAATCAGAACTTTTCTTTCCAGGGCAGAGATGAAGAAGTATCTCCTACTGTTCAAGATAAGGAGAGAGGGTGGAAAAGCAGTCAGATGCAGTTGTTTGTTTGCCTGCTCATTAAAGTGTTCACTTTGAGACCCTTTCTGACCATAAATCCCATCTATTTTATCTTTGCTTCTACTATTATTTTCCATCTTTTACTTCCTCAGCTTGTGGACTATTTGCAAGGGACAGAAAGCATGATAGTTTTTAAGCCTGGAATTCAGAAGCAAAATTTAATTATCTAATCTACTATAAACTAACCATGGAATCTTGAGCAATTAACTTCAAGGTAGGTCCACTGAAGGATTTTAATATTGCAACGTCTGATTTAAAGGCTCCTGAGCTCCTGGGATGAAATTCTGAGTTTGGTAATTAGGCTTCCTATGCTTTACATATGGCCAGGAGGACATTAAGGGGGGAAATAAAATTTCATAATAGCCAGTGAACTGATAGAAAGGGATAGATGATCAAAGTGACAAATAAAGAATGCTGATGACAAAGTTGGGTATTAGATCCCAGCATTTCCTAAGGTTTAAAATAAAATTTCAGAGTACGGAAAGTCATGTGACAACATTTCTTGGAATTTGCAGATCTGAAACGCACTAACTGGATATCTGAATCATCCTTTCGGAAATAGAAACAAGGATCATGTTTCTCTTGCAAAAAACTGGTAAGGCCATGGAAGGAAA
This sequence comes from Gallinula chloropus, assembly GCF_964237585.1. NCBI lineage: Eukaryota > Metazoa > Chordata > Aves > Gruiformes > Rallidae > Gallinula > Gallinula chloropus. Next base: position 201,682,208 of record NC_140085.1, read on the forward strand.
CCAACCCTACCTTTTTAATTTAACAGTATTGCCCTATACTGGTTTTGCATGTCAAGGTTTTGGTAGAGCGGGAGCTACAGGGGTGACTTCTGTGAGAAGCTAATAGAAGCTTTCCCCATCTCCAACAGAGCCAATACCAGCCAACTCTGCAGCGGACCCACTACTGGCCAATCAATGTCTAATCAAACAAATAATTCCTACCGGAGTCTAAGTGGATCATGTGGATGTAGCTATGGTTAAATCCAATGGAGAATCAATTATTTACATGGCTATTAGCAAAGCTGATAAAAATCACTTCTGAAATCAAGTATAAAATAAAATAAGATAAAATAAAATAACCCCCAAAACCTCATGTTATAACTACTTCTTTTCCTTATCAAACTACTGCATCTTGTTTCAAATTCAAGCAACAGAATTGATTTCTTCCTGCAGGCCACTATAAACCTGCAAACATTTGTGGAAGTTTGACATTTCTGAAAGCTCTCTTTACATATCCACATTCTCACAGTTTTATCATCAAATTAATTGAGTAATAATCCATTCCTAAAATAACCTGTCTCTTGCTATTTCATTTTATTTCACATGTTCTTCTGTAATAAGGCATCATCAGCTAGAGGAGGCCTTCTCTCTACCTCAGACTGGCACCCAGAATGCAAGAAAAGAGCAAAGTTGAAGTAGGAGCGAGACAGGAAAGATAGCTTGAGCTATGGAAAAAGTAGGATGGAAAGAAGGCAGTCTGCTCAGAGAAAAAAATCTTCACAAAAGCATTATGTGAAAGAAAAGGATTTCCTGAAGTGCTACTTATGTTGTCAACTGCTGGTGTTAATGAATAGCACAGTAATAAACAGAAAAAACTGATGGCCAGGCAGAGATTGTCTTCCGTAGACTCAGATCAATATGATGTAAGTCAAGTACAAGGTGTGTATGCAGGAGGCGTACATAAAATAAAATACAGCACGTGAATTCGGAAGATTGTAACACAATTTTTAGCTGGGGTACTGGGACCAAATACCTGGCAGGTTTACACAGATTCTTTGGAAGAATCTGCCCTTACATGAATAGGATCTGTCTTGGTAAGAGAACCTGCTCTAAGGGAAGACTGCATTCCTTTTACTATTTGAACATATTGTTTTATGCCTTGTGACAAGTGCATAATCACATCCACTGTATACAGGGCTCTTACTTAAATCAAAGGTGTTAAAGTTAACACCACATCATGTAATGAAAAGTGTTAAACAAAAAGGTTAACTAATCCTGAGTAGGTCATGGAGTTAATAACCTAAGAATACTCACTGAATTAGCTTTCTAAATTTATCATGTCCTCCCTTGAGTAAAATTTCAAAGTAAAGATAATGAGGCTGTGGGGAAGAATAACAGATGTGGGGTATTAGAAGCTAGAAAATTGCATTTCATGCACTCATAGAATTAAAGTATAATGGGAATATACCATTACACACACTGACTTCCAGATAGCTCTTTATTAAGACAAACGGTTTGAAGTAGACTAACAATTCTAAAATATGTTTAAAAAATTATGTCTTGTTGTTTACAGAATCACGGAATCACAGAATCACGGAATCACAGAATCACAAGGTTGAAAAAGACCTTTGAAGATCATCAAGTCCAACCATTCCCATCCTAAGCTAAAACATATCCCCAAGTACCTCATCTGCCCTTTTTAGAACACATCCAGGTAAGGTGACTCAATCACCTCCCTGGGCAGCCTGTTCCAGGCCCTGACAACTCTTTTGGTAAAAAATTGTTTTCTAATATCCAATCTAAACCTGCCCTGGCACAGCTTCATGCCATTTCCCCTTGTCCCATCTCCTGTCACCTGGCTGAAGAGACCATCACCCACCTCTCTACAACCTCCCTTCAGGTAGTTATAGGTGGTGATAAGTTCTCCCCTCAGCCTCCTTTTCTCCAAGCTCCCAGCTCCCTCAGCCTCATAGGACTCGCCCTCCAGCCCCTTCACCAGCCTGGTTGCCCTTCTCTGCACTTGCTCAAGGTCCTCAATGTCCTTCTTATGGTGAGGAGCCCAGAACTGCACACAGTAGTCGAGGTGTGGCCTCACCAATGCCAAGTACAGGGGCACAATTACCTCCCTAGACCTACTGGCCACACTGTTTTTGATACAAGCCAAGATGCCTTTGGCCTTCCTGGCTGCCTGGATGTACTGCTGGCTCATATTCAGACTGCAGTCAACCAACACCCCCAGGTCCTTCTCTGCCTGATAGATCTACCTTAAAGAATACATGCTTACATGAAGAAACAAATTCTAAACAAAGTTACAAAGTGTTCAACATCAAGCTAGAGAAGGTCTAGTTTTTATTTTGCCCCTTTTAGGAAAGGAGTAAAGTTTTTGGCATAAAAAGCAGGTTAAAAATTCTTTGTGCCTAACTACAAAGTTTTACAATTCTGAGGTAAGTTTATATATATATACACGCATAAAAAACGTGCTTGTCAATTCTGTCCTTCTCTGCATTTCTTCTGCACACATTCCTACAGATATTCATGTATGAAAAGCATCTGGTACCCAAAGCTTACAACCAAGGGAGGGCCTTCTACTATACTGGCAACTAGCAAAACTGTCATCACATCTAAGGATATAGGAAGATGTAAATTAACGTAGAATGGAAATAGAAATGTATCATAGAGATGGATCATTTATCACACCATCATATAACTGATAAGATTATGAAGATTATAAACTTAAAGGAAAGACTTGGAAGGAGGAAAAGTTTGATTAGCATGAAAGAGCACAATTCCAAACAGGAGAAATATTTTGGATTTCACTGTGGGCTGTCATATAAATCTGAGCTCAGAATTTGAAATCTGGTCACCATTATTGAGCTTACTTTTATTTTCTAATTTTCCTGACACAAAAATGGGGGTAAAACATTAATCCAATTATGTTCTTTGGAATGCAACCTAAACATGCATTCCTGTTAAGCATCAACAGAAATTTAAAAGCCATCAGTGAAAGCATGGTAACTCACTATACATCTATTCTTAACCCACAGGAGATGTAAAGTCCTTTACCATAAATGAACAGTTTTCCACCCTGGGTCAAGCTTAGTGAATTACCTGATATTTGCAAAAGGTAAGAGCATACAAAAGGAGAATCACAGCAGCTCATCAGCCAAGTGGTAGCTAGTCACTTTACAGCAAGTTGCCTTTGTGCTTGAACCTTTAAATCACTGTGTGCTTTAAATACAGATAGAGAACTTTGGGTACTAAATTGTGAAGTGGAAAGTTATGGTGACCAGAGAAAAAAGAAAGGCAAGTCAAGGAGCTAAAGGCACAAATAAATGTCATACATATAGCAAAGATAACAAGGTTAGGTAAGTGCAGAAAAATATTGAAATTTCGACTTGATGTGAAAACCAGAGGTGTCAAAGACAGAAAAAAGAAGAGCACCCTCAGTGACAAAGGGGAAAGATGGTTAAAACTGGACTGATATATATATACAAAGTTTTGTCTGTTTTATTACCTTTGTACCATGTGGTTTTGTGCTTTTATCTATGTATTTTAAATCAACTTTTAGTCTTTTTGTTTTCTTTTTTCGTTTTTGAAAACTAAGACATCTGAAACAAACATGCCTCCAGTAGAAATGTATTCCCTGCACTGTCCTGTTTAAAAATGAGATTTCTCTGAGGAAACACTCCAGGAATAAAAATGTAGCATGAAGAATAGACAGATAACTTATTTATCTCATTTTCAGATTTGTTTGCTATTAGTAAACAGCTTGCAGTCCTAGCAGTGCTTTCATTATGCTCATTTTTCTTATTTATCTATTTGTCACAGGAATGAATTTTTGTATTGATTTTTCTAAAATCTAAGATTATTTGAATACTCAAGTCTTATTTAATGCAAGGAGAACATTTCTTCTGACCTTATGTGCTTTAATTGCAGTTATGAACTGCTGCTATCTACATTCTGTCACTACATCCCCTTTTCAACATGTATCTGATTTCTGCTTTTTTTTTTTTTTACTACATACTAAAACCTGAGCTCTCTGTGCAGCCCATTTCATTCAGAATGTTAAAAGGTGATTATCCAAGGTAGAATTATGTCTAGCAATAAAAAGCAGCAGCTCAGGTAAATTTGCAAACTATACTTTTTAGTCTTTTTGTCCTGTTCTGCTTGGGAGACGAACATAAATTCCTATCTGTTTATAACTAATGTTCAGCCACTAAGCTGAATAATGTTGATGCTGGATATTTCAGAGATATCTTTCATAACTGCTGTTTTACTGTAAAAATGGCTTAGGTGGGTTTTACTCTAACTTTCCAGCCATTTCATAATTTCTAAAACTGCCCTTGACACTTAGATTTTCAAAATTAAAAGAGTTCATAACCCATGAGCAACAAAGGAAATGGAAAAAGTTACAATCATAGGAATTAAAGTCAAATCAGTCCTCTGGAGAATATATCTGCCCCAGATGTCTAGGTCGTTCCCTTAAAATATTTTCCTAACCTGTCCTGAAGCCTTAAATTCTAAAGACTACAATCTGTGCTCCAGTTGTCCCCTATTATAATCATTAGAAAGTTTTCCCTGAAGTCCAGTATTAATTTCTTTTAGCATATGACTTCACATTGTGTTCGCACAAGAAAGAATAGAAATAACTTATTCATTTCATATTTGCAGATGTTTTTATGGATTTTAAGGCTGTAACTATCTCTTTCTTCACTGTCTTCTGTTTAGATTAAATGTCCCTAAATTTTTCAATATTACCGTGTCTCCCAAACCCCTTAATATTCTTGCTAAGCTCCACATTTTCTCTAACTGGTCCATAACTGTCTTGAAGCGAAGTAAAAAAATTCGCATCATTTCATACAGTATTTAAATGGTATTTGCTAACATTTGGGAAAACAGTAACCTGATATTCCTTAATTAAAACCACTATGATAGAAGCCATCTTGCATTATTGGAGAAAGATCAGATGCTAGCTGGACAGTACAGACTATTATACACACCAATCAGTAAAGAAACAGTTATTGGAAGGTTATAAAGTACACAAGAAAACTGACATATACAACTTAATTCTGTGACACAAAATCCTGTATTTGTGGCACACAATCCAGCTGGAGGCCATTCACTAGTGGTGTACCCAAGAGATGAATTCTGCAGCCAATAGTAAACTATTAACAGTTAGAACTGCTTAACAGTTTCTTTAGTGACCTGTACAATGGGATGGAGTGCGCTCTTGGCAAATTCACAGATGATACAAAACCAAGAGGCCTGATTTATAGACCAGACGGGTGGACAGGCTGGACAAATGGGCAGAGAGTATTCTCATCAAGTTCAGCAAGTGAAAATGCTAGGTCCAGCCCCTGGGGAGAATAAATCATAGAATCATAAAATAGTTTGGATTAGAAGGACTTTTAAACATCCTCTTCATGTAGTGATAGAACAGGGGGTAATGGTTTTAAACTGAAAGAGGGTAGATTTAGATTAGATATTAGGAGGAAATTCTTCCCCTTGAGTGTAGTGAGACACTGGAACAGGTTGCCCAGAGAGGCATCCCTAAAAAATTTCAAGGTCAGGACGGACCTGATCTAATGGGGGATGCCCCTGCCCATGGCAGGGGAGTTTGGAACTAGATCGTCTTTAAGGTCCCTTCCAACCCAAACCTTTTGATGATTCTATGATCTAGTCCAACCTCCAAGCAACAGGACAGGCTGATATTTACCATCTGGAAAACAGGTTGGCAGAGAAGGATATGAGAGTCCTGATGTACACCAAGCTGATTAGAAGCCAGTAATGTGTTCCTGGAGCTAAGGCATCTATCAGCCTCTTGGGCTGCATTAGGCAGAGCATTGTCAGCAAGTCTAGGGAGGTAATTCCTGCCTTTTGCTCTGTCTTGGTAAGACAGAACTGGAGTACAGTGTAAAGTGCTGTGCTTCGCAGTACAAGAGAGACAAGGACATACTGAAGTCAGTCTAGCATGTAATTATTAAGGAACTGGAGCACAAGTCATGTGATGACATATACAAGAGTGAAGTGAATTGAGGATGTTCAGCTTTGAAAAGAGAAGGTTCAGGTAGTATCTCATCTACATATATAAATATATTGGGGGAGGTGGGGTGTAAAAGACAGATTTTTCCAGCAGCACACACTCACAAGACAAGAGGCAATGGGTGCACACTAAAAAGTGTGAAAATGTATCTGAACACAAGAAAAAAATATTTTTTTTTTCTTTTTTTATATGTGACAGTGGTCAAACATTGACAGAGGTGTTCAGGGAAATGGTGAAGTCTCCATTCACAAAATCTTTAAAATTTGACTGGTCCTGGTTAATCTGTTGTAGGTGACTCTGGTGTAAATACTCTCAAGAGATCCCTTCCAACAGAATGATTCTGTGATGCTGAGAAATAGGACAAAAGAATGATTGAACTGAACAAACACTTTCTCAGAGAGGTCTGATAAGTGGAAAACAAGAGAAACAAAAGAAACATTAATGAAAACGGCATTGGGGAACGGTGGAAATAGTTAATGAGCCCAAGGCTTGAGATAAGTTATTTTTAGTTTATCTACTTCTAAAATTCAAAAAGCCTCAAATCAACAAGCATCACCAACAATATGGCAAATAACAGTAACATGGAAGATAAATATAACTCGATAATTATTTTTTCTGCTTACAGCACTGAGTCCCTTTCACCTCTCAGATTATATCAGTGAGATAAAATTAAATGTGTCTAAATACTTTTGTCAGGTGGGTTTTTTGGTGGTTTATTTTTTGAAGTTTTTTGTTTGTTTTGGTGTATTTTTGGGAGGTGTGGGGGTGTGGTTTTTTTTAAAAAAAACACCAGATATTTTCTTCTGTTCATGATCCAAAGTGAGGCTGTTAAGAAACATATAAATGCTTTTTCTTTTTACAGGAAGCAAGAACTTTTTTCTGAATCCTATCTGTATGGTATATACACCATAAGACACCTCTTTCTTTGCACCTGACAGAAATGTATGTGAACTAAAGAGGTTCACATCCCTGGTATTTACAGCCTTAAGCAATTTAAATAAGTGGTTAGTTCTTACCTAGATATGTTGTATTAATTTGAAAAATTCTGTACAGTGTAAATTTAACTGATATAAACTTTCCATTCATAAAATCATAGAATCATATCGTGGTCTGGGTTGGAAGGGACTCCAAGGATCATAGAGCTCCAAACCCCTGCCATAGGCAGGGACACCAACCTCCAGGCCTGGATCTACACAAGGATGCTCAGGGCCCCATCCAACCTGGCCTTGAACACCTCCAGGGACGGGGCATCCTCCACCTCTCTGGACAGCCTATTCCAGTACCTTACCATTCTCTCTGTAAAAAACTTCCCCTTAATATCTAATATAAACCTTCTCTCCTTTAGCTTTAGTCCATTCCCCCTTGTCCTGCCATGGTCTACCCTTTTAAAAAGTTGATTCCCCTCGTTTCTATGTTCCCTTCAGGTACTGGAAGGCTTCAATGAGGTCCCCCCACAGCCTTCTCTTCTCCAGGCTGAACAAGCCCAGCTTCTTCAGCCTCTTGGTGCTCCAGCCCTGTAATTGTCTTCGTGGCCCTCCTCTGAACCCCTTCCAACAGTTCTACATCTTTCTTTTATTGGGGCCCCCAGATCTGGACACAGTACTCCAGGTGGGGCCTCACAGAGGGCAGAGTAGAGAAGGACAATCACTTCCCTGTCCCTGCTGGCCACCCCTCTTCTAATGGAGCCCAGGATACCATTGGCCTTTTTGGCTGCAAGAGCACACTGCTGGCTCATGTTAAGTTTTTCATTCACCACAATCCCGAAGTCCTTCTCAGCAGGGCTACTCTCAAGAAGCTCTTCTCCCAATCTGTACCTATGTCTGGGATTCTTCTGGCCCAAGTGCAACACCTTACACTTGGCAGTGTTGAACCTCATTAGGTTCACCCGGGCCCATCTTTCCAGCCTTTCAATATCCCTCTGGATGGCTTCCTTTCCTTCTGTTGTGTCAACCACACCACTCAGTTTGATGTCATCCACAAACTTGCTGAGGGTGCACTCAATTCCATCATCGATGTCATTGATAAAGATGTTAAAGAGCACCGGTCCCAAGACAGACCCCTGGGGGACACCGCTTGTCACCGGCCTCCACCTGAACATAGACCCATTGACCACCATCCTTTGGCTACGGTCTGTCAGCCAGTTTCTTATCCACTGGATAATCCACCCATCAAATCCACGTCTCCAATTTAGAGGCAAGGAAGTGATGGGGGACTGTGTCAAAGGCATTGCACAAGTCCAGGTAGATGACATTGGTCACCTTCCCTTTATCTACCAATGCTGTCACTTCATCATAGGTCACCAGATTGATAAGGCATGACCTTCCCTTGGTGAAGCCATGCCGTCTGTCCGCAAAACCAAATTAATTTTTCAGAAAAAGGTTAGGTTTGTGCACTTCCTTTTCCTTTTATTTTTTCCCCTCTGATTACATGTTACAGGAATTATATGACTCACTCCAGAATAGGTCTGTTAGACATATGGATTCATTATCATTGCTGCAACAATCTTCTGCACAGAAGGAGAGACTAGAGCATGTGTCACCACTACTGCTACATTTTCTCAACAGCTTCTTATTCTAACAATTTTGGACATTTTAGAATAAAAAGCACATGCCTGGCAGGTGAAAATTCTCAAGAAAATATCATAAAATCATATATTTCCAAAGAATGAGTGAAAATGTCCTGGTTTCAGTTGAGAAGGAGTTAAATTTATTCATAATGTTTAGTACAGGAATATGTTTTGAATATTGTGCAGAGAAGTGTTGATAATACAGACATGTTTTTCTTACAGAGATATTTTATTTACTGCTGAGCAGTGCTTATACAGAGCTAAGGACTTTTCTGCTTTTCATGCCACCCCACCAGCAAGCAGGCTGGGGGTGCACAAGGAGCTGGGACAGTTGAGCGCAACTGACGAAAGGGATAGTCCATACCATGTGATGTCATGCTCCCTATGTAACTGGGGAGACAAGCCAGGATGCTGATTTGCTTCTTAGAAAGAGACTTTGTATCAGATTGGTCTATTTTCCTTTTGCATGTGGTGACCAATTGTATTTGGGGAAGGAGGAGAGGAGGGGCACTCAGAGTTAGTGTATTTGTCTTCCTAAGTCACCCTTACGCGGGTAGCCCCACTTTCTTGGGAATGGCTGAACACCTGCCTGCCCACAGAAAGTGAGGAGTTACTTCCTTGTCTTGCTGTGCCTATGTGTGCAGCTTTAGATTTATCTATTAAACCATTCTATCTCAATCCATGATTTTTCTCATTTTCACTCTTCTGATTCTCTTTCCCATCCTTCTGTGGGGTGGAATGAGCAAGCAGCTGTGTGGAGGTGAGCTGCTAGCTGGGGCTCATCCATGACAGTGCCTTTTGGCATCTAATGTTGGGCTTGAAGGTATATACTAGATTTCAGGGAAATTTTATGTTAGTATTACTGCAATCAGAAAAAAAAATATGAAGAACAATGAATGTTTTTACTTTACAGGAGATACCAGCAAGTATTCTAATATTAGTTAAATGGGATTAATTCATTTTACAAACGAAGCAAATATTTTTTCCCACTTTTTCTGCTTAATGTCTGAGATGCTTCCTCTAGAAAGCTATTGAGTATCACACACCTATTTATGTCAGAGCTTCCTCTGGAAGACAGATGTCCTAATTCCATCTGCTTTCTTGAAAAGTTGGAGATCAAATATAAAAGTCACCAAACTTTGACATACGATTGTATATAATAATTTTTATAGTTACAATTTTGACAAGAGTCTTTTTATTTTCATTTAGGCATTCCACCATGGATTGAAATTAATGATGTGAACATTAAAGTCTTTGAAATGAATGTGTCTGGAAGCAGATGTATTACTGATGAATACAAACAAAACTATTTTTCATAGGATTTCCCATCTGGAGAAGACAATTACTGTACATTCTACATTATATCATCATCTAACGTAGGCAGAATTTGCAACAAGGTAGAGACAGTATTAGGCCTTAACATTTCTTTGAGTTTGAGAGCATTATGATTTAAGAATCAGTTTTATCCCAGTCTTGAAAATTGCTGCACTTATATTACATCTACAGAGAGTTACATTGAAATCTATGAACACCATAAAAGTCAGTCCCCAAATTAAGAGTCTTTAATTTCCATCTCTGGAGTTGTGAAATTCAAATAATAATTCAGAATGTATAGATGCTACATTTCTAAGCACCTCAGTAGTTTATCTTGTTCATGTCACTAATCCACGACAGACTTAACTAATGCACTCCGCTATAAAGGAGCAGACAAAAACTGAAATTCTTAGTAAAATTATACAAAGATGCCTTACTGCTGCTTAGTTTCATCACTGCTGGATAGAAAACCAGGCATAGAGTTCTGCATTATCAGGATTGATAAATTCCTCTTGATTTATTATTTTTTTAGTGTAAATTAACATTCACTTTTGCTTGGAGTTTTTAAAGCTTTGATAATTAAAAAAAAAAACAAACATGTCCTGTATACGCAGGTGAAAGATATGTTACCTGAACTAACCTCTTGTGGAGTCATTATCACACTGGTGGCAAGCAAAGATGGAATGTTACACACTGATAATTTAGGGTTTCCACTCCAGTTCAGTGGACTGGATAGCCAGGTGGTATAAATTCATGTGGTCTTAGTAAAGCTAATGATTTGAAACACTTGAAAATGCTACCTGAGTTTTATATCCTCACAATACACTTAGACTTCACATCTTCAACTTCAGCATCCAGTCTGAAGCCAGTCACTTTGATGATTATGAAGCACATTGCTGCATTAATGTATTTACTCACTTTTTCTGCTGTTGTTGACAATCTTTAAAGTTATCATGAGAGAAACCTTTATTTTTAGGGGAAAAAAAGAACTAACCAGAAACTTCCAAAGTCAGGTCTAGAAGTAGCAGTCCTGTCTTGGGAAATGTTTTTATCTGGCCGATGCTACAATAATAAGCATTTTGTACTGGTACATTGAAGGATGCAGGATAAGGGAACAGTGGGCTTACTAATTCCTCTGAATACTTCCCAACAAATAGTTTCATTTTACATCTAATGGACCTGAAGAGTCACCATAAAGTTTGCAATGATAGAGACAAATACTATCTAATGAGAAATCTCATAAAAAATCTCGCTCACATATTGGAAAGCACACTTATTTTAAAAATACAAAGAAGTAATGGGACGTGTCATCGATTCCACAGTTAACAAAAAGCTGCTTAAATTAAAGATTGGAAGAGGAGGAACATGATATTTACCTAGCAAATGTGACTTTTAAATTGCCCACTTTTGCATGAGTTGTTTTCCTTAATTCTGATGTAAGGGATGGAAAATATGGAGCCAGGAAAAGGCTGTTTCATTTGGCTTTGGTTTCCTGTGTTGGTCATAGCCTTACAGGTTATGATGTCTGAATTAAGACTTAGCTGTGTGAATCTGTCAGAGAAAACACATCAGCCAATTTTACATGTAGCCTCAAGACAGGTCTTATCTCAACTACTCATTGAGACCTGTTCTGTTTGGAAAAGGAAGGGGGTTTAGACAAAAGTGTGGTTACATAGATCATGGTGATCTGACTGGTAAACACAGAAATGAAATGCACCTAAATATCTTGCAGGTTTTCTGTGAACATAGAGGGTCTCACACCTTTCTCAGACATGTTTTTCTTCCATTTTCTCTGAAGTTTTCTCTCTATCGTTACTTCGTTGTCATTCTGTGCAGCTCCCATCTGATTAGACATATGAGCCTCAGGTTTTCTCCATCAAGTTGCAATCTTCATATCACTTTCTATGAATCATCCACTCTTCCAGTTCTTTCAACCACTCCCAGAGTTTCCATTTCATCTCTGTTATCTCCAACCATGTATACTTTAGTATTCCTTCATTCTGAGTCTTTGCTGCCTTTTAGGCTAATCAAATAACATGTTTCCAACTTTCATGCTTCACAGGTTTGTTTTCAAGGTTTTCCTTGAGCCTTGATTTGAATTTCTAATTGAAAAATCATACTAACTCACACACTGTTTGTGATCAAGCTTACCTGGTACTTACATCAGATGACTGTGTTTATCCATAAAGGGCGATCTGTGTATGGGAGAAAGTCAATTTGACAAATTGCCTTTATTCACTTCCACTCTGTCTCCTGCTACATCTGTGGTCCGTATTGATTCTTTGCTCACAGGTCAATTTCTTTACACGCTTCTTACACTGTAGTAGTTTTATGGCACTTCTTTTAGCCATAAAGTGTTGATCAAGTCTGAGACTAAGATTGGATCCAGGAATACCTAGGCTCCTCTTGAGAAGGAGTTTAGAAAATAAAGGAGTCCTTTTTGAACCTCCTGTCTCAGTGACAGTTTTATCAGACAGTTTTGTCCAACCCTTTCCTCTCTGCAGTTCATAATCAAGTATACCTTGCCACTGAATCTTGTTAAACCACTTCATTTTATTATTGAACTTTGCTAACTCACTGTTTATATCAATAAAATATATTGTGGCATCTTATGAGTGAAGTTCATGACTTCATCCATGACAACTTTTTACATGAAATCAATAGGATTTTTTTCTGGAGAGAATTAATATTAACAGCTTTTGAAATAGATTATGAGTGAGTAGAGAGTCAAAACTTTGTATTTTTCAGAAGCTTTTAACAAGATGTTCTTTCAGACTTTCACCATAGACTTCTAAAGAAAATGTAAATGATGATAGAGAAATGTATTTTGTAGGTCAGTATGTGGCTAAAATGATGAGAAATTAAGAATGGAAGTTTATGACCAATTTTCACAGCAGACAAAGGGTTCTGGTGGGATACAATAGGTATTGAGACATAGGTCATTTATCAGATGTTACAGAATCCATTAACCATGTGGGGCAAAATATAGGAAGAACATTTTCCACTGTCATAAGTTATTTTAGTTTGAGAAAACTGCAAAGACTTTAACTGAAAGGTATGAATGTAACAGAAACAGTCAGTTTTTTGGATAAACACAAAGCACTCTACTTTTACACACATGGATTTGAAAACAAAATTGTGCATAATTTTGGTACAGTGAGCTTCAAGATTAAGGATAAACAAGTTCTTCTCAAACTTCTTGCCAAAAAGAGCACTTGAAAATTTACTAGAATTGAGTTTAGAAAAGTGTCAAAAATGCATTAAGTGGCAACCTCTCTCACCCTCGCCTCTGGTTTTAACTTTCTTTAAGACTTCCTGTACTTTTTCTTGGAAATTATTAAATTGCTATTATTTCTTACCATGTGTAAATCCTGAAAAACATAACAAAGCTGATTGTCAGGTTTACTTTGTTAAAAAATGACAGTGATGCATCTCTGCCACCTTGGATCTATTTATATAAGGTGTAAGTGCAGCTACCTTGGCAGGAACTGAAGAAGAGAAGGCGAGTCTGGAATAAGCAACTTTCTGCAGAGCTACACCTTGCCGAAGTGGCTTTGCTTAGAGACTCAGCAGTTAGCCTTTGTATGCCTATATGTTAATATTGCTACTGTGATTTTTGGAACCACAGACCAGTGCTGCTGATTCCCACTTAGACAGCTATCTCAGCTAGCTCAAAGGAAAATGGAGAATTTCTTATGTGGCACAACCCTGTGCTATATAAAAATGTTTATGGAGTCCCAGCACTCCATTGAAATAACTGACTTCATACCTGGCTGTCTTCTTACTGCCTAGTAAAATGCACCTCTGGTTCCTGAACAGGACCTCTGGAAGCTACTGCAGTCATAACTTACCTGAAGTATGAATGGAAAATGACTAAGCATGACTGAAAAATAAATAATTAAGATCCTTGTGATTAAGTGGCAGTTAAAGCGTATTTTCTTCTTATTATGTTCTTTTTTAATGAAATGGTATTAATAGAAGTGCGGAACTTCAATAGTACAAGGACTTTGCACTATCCCTGTGCCTCAGAATGACATGCATGCAGAAAATGCCAAAGGGAATAGCTCCCACCCTCTCAACTGGAGAGGAAGCCTCGTTAGGCTGACATTGTACATGGGACCAGATGGCAGGCTATGAGCAGAAGATTACGGGTCCTTAGAATTGAATGACAGGTTTTATTCCCAGTGCCACAGTAGTTAAAGAGAGTTTTCAAAGTTCAATAAGCAGAAGTCACATAACTTGTGACCTCATCTTGCCAATTAGGAGAGAAAGCCCTTAAGGGTAATAAGCTTGGCCAGATAAATGTAGACTTCCAGGGCTAATGAGGATCACATTGTATAAATTGACAGCATTCCCTTCTTTTAATTAAAAAAGAATAAACATATGGTATGTTTTGTCCCAATTTCTTGTTATGAGACATTTCAACAATATAACATACAAGTTTATGATAACAGATGAGAAAAAAAACAAGGTTCTTCATTGGGCATATAGCCTTCCTAGCTTCTGTCAATGCTCTAGAGATGCAAAGTCACATACAAAAATAATTTCTGTATCATGCAGACCATTCTTGTTATATAATAACTGAAAAACAAAATTAGAAGTGGCTGCATTATTTATAAGAATGATAAGAAAAATCAGGTGTATGTTGTTTTAGTGACAGGTTAATAGCATGTGGAAGGGAATATTCATATACAGAAAAATACAGGTTTGGTGATAAAAAGGAATAGTGAGAATAAAAATTAAGGTGCGCATAATGTTGAGCAGCTCAATTTGCAGATCTATAATGTATATTTTAAATAGAAAATTGCTAAATATGAATGATTAGTACAAAAAAGTTTCACGAATAATTAGTACAAAAAAGTTTCACTTATGATTGTACAAGAAATTCCAACATGAACTATCTCCAGAATTTGTATGATTAACTTTAAAGATAGTATCTGTAGAATGAAACAAGATGTAATCACAGTAACCTGAGACCCTGATTTATTCCATGTAAATAAGTTGTCTCCTTCCTCCAAGCTTTATGTGACTTTCAGAATTTGCCCTGTAGCTTTTGTGATGGGTCACTGTTTATCTTAATTGAAAATATACTTATCAATGCTGAACAATTTTAACACTTTCTTCTTGAGTTTTCTTTCTTCACTTTTAATCATGTTAAAAATTTATCAAGATTTAGAAATAAAGCTATAATCCAAATTTCAAAATCAATTGATTTATATATGTTTAGTTAAGTAAAAGTTTTGAAGTACCCTGACAAGACATGTTGCTAAAAATCTTGACATATTGAGATCAAAATGACATAGAGACTTTTTTTTGTGTATGAAGGTATGTTTTAGAAAGACCATGAATTTCAGGCTCTTTAAAATGTGAAATTGCCTGAGATTTTTTTTCCGTAGAAGCATGTGTGTAGAAATGTCTTTCTTTCTGGCCTTGTCTCTACTAATCTAGAAGTGATAGAAGCTCGTTTACAGAGGACCTTTGCACTGAAGTGGTAATTTACATTTACACATATGCTGTGGGATTCAGTGACAAACATTTAGTCCCAGTGTGTTATTTGAAGTACCCTAAAGCACTTTGTAGGAATTGACAAATGTGACACACATTCCTGGAAGGTCTGGACGTACAGCTGAAGACTATATAGAATACTGCATTATCCCTAAAATGCATTCTAGGTAAGGGAACCCTCCTAATGTGGAGGACTAGGTTCAGTTCAAGACAATCTATTACCTTGTAAAGATGATGATGGCAGTAAAAATCACCAATATAACTGGTAATGAGATTTATTTGATTTCCCTGCAACTATAGCTTTTTCTTTTTGTTCCCAAAACTATAACATTGATCCAGAAATAAACCATAACTTGTCAGTAACACTGAGGGGGAGTTAGGGGGAAGTTTTTCAAGTTCCTAAATTAAAAGAATTAAGGTGAAGACCAATGTATGAAAAGCCTGAACGTATATTGAGTTAGCTCTGTGAATGTATGATGGCATCATTTCAATATATAAACACTATATGCGAAAGCAAAAACAAAAAGAAAATCATAAGCAGATGAGACAAAATACCAAATAAGATCTATGGACATTGGAAGAAACACTGTGATAACTGATGCAATATGCTAAGGATAGGAAATGTGAAAAAGAAAGGGCAGGGCAGGGCAAGAAAGGGCAAGAAAGGGCAGGGCAGGGCAGGGCAGGGCAGGGCAGGGCAGGGAAGGGAAGGGAAGGGAAGGGAAGGGAAGGGAAGGGAAGGGAAGGGAAGGGAAGGGAAGGGAAGGGAAGGGAAGGGAAGGGAAGGGAAGGGAAGGGAAGGGAAGGGAAGGGAAGGGAAGGGAAGGGAAGGGAAGGGAAGGGAAGGGAAGGGAAGGGAAGGGAAGGGAAGGGAAGGGAAGGGAAGGGAAGGGAAGGGAAGGGAAGGGAAGGGAAGGGAAGGGAAGGGGCAAACTATGGTGCAGAGGCAAGATCTTTCATACTTCTCTTTAATGCAATGAAAAATTCTAAAATAAAGTACTTTTATAACTCAGGCTACTACCAGATGCAAAGACTAGGCAGCAGCCCAGAAGCAGAAAACTGAGCACCACTTTGACTTTATAGTGGAATCAGTGAAGTGCCAACAGTCATTCCTTAGAATTTTTCAGAAGTAAAAGAGAAATGGCAATTTAGTATGATGGATT